>NC_045777.1:64941594-67891594 GCF_008692025.1 Phocoena sinus | reverse complement strand
CAAGTGGCAGAGCTGTGCTCAAACTCCTCAATCTGACCCCAGAGTCTGTGCTACCAGGCACTAAATGAGACTTGGCTCCCCAGGTTCACAGAACCCACCATCACATTTGTAAGAAGATGCCAGCTTAATATCTGCCACCCCAAGCAATCTTTACTTAGTCTCTCTTATAACAAGAGAGTGCTCAATAGCAAGGACATACGAGGAAAAGAAAATAGATTTTATCATTTCTCTAAGAGGCCACCTGATCCCTGCATGTTAAAAAGAAATCTTTAATATAACATCTCTCTTTGTCCTGCAATTCTTTCATATGCTTGGCTGGTCAGCTTAATCTTCAGCTGGCCCAGAAGAACACCCATCCATAAAACTGCACTTCTAGATGCAGTGCAGCCTGAAGACGGGAGACTTTAGCAAGCAGTCACAGTGCCAAATGTAGAAAGCAGCTGAGAAACCATCTGGTGAAAGGGATATTTCTTGCACACCTTGTATGGTTTTGGATTTTCGTCAGTACATTCCAGGTTTAGGTGTTTTTATAAACAAGTGGCAAGGTATCAACCTAGCATGTTTTCTTTGTACCACCCTGAATTCTTCAGACAACAGGATACAGTGGAATGATAGAATATTTTAATTGGAAAATGACTTTTTACTTATACTCAGTTTTAGAACAGTTAATGTGTTCCCATTTGCAAAAATCAGACTGATATCAAATGATTGTCATTGGGAAGTGAACTCCCACCCCAGCCATTCTTTCCACCCACTAGAAATAACCATGTTTATTCATTTCTTAGTTTCTTGATCATCTTTCCATACTTTCTTTATCAAATTTACCCATCTAAATATTTAAAAATGAGAATAAATTTTCTTATATATTCTTCTTTCCCTTCTTTCTGACACAAAAGATATCAATATTATGTACAATATTGCGCACTTTGTTTGTTTTACTTAACAATCTATCTGGAGACCTTTCCATATTAGAGCATAGAGAATTTCATTAATTTTTACAGCTGCATTGTATTCCATGCAAGGATGTACCTGAATAGTTTAAATAGTCCCTAGTGGGTGAATACTTTGGTATTTCCAAACTTTTACTATTGCAAATCATCATGTTCTCCCCACCACAGCGCATCTGTAGAATAAATCCCAGAGCTAGGATCGCTAGGTCAAAGGGTAAGAGCATTTTCAAGGTTGATGGATGGTGCCAGCTTGCCCTCCACGGGGGCTACAACCTTTTGCACTCACACCAGTCATGATAACAGTGCCTATTTCCCCACATCCTTACCAATAAAGTCTTTAGACTATTCTCTTTTTGCCAATCTGATAAGTGTTAAATGGTATCTGAGTGTAATTTCCATTTGCATTTATCTTATCATGAGTAAGGTTTGGCATCTTTTCATAAGGACAGTGAGTTAAAAACACTTTTATTGGGGACTTCCCTGGTGGCGCAGTGGTTAAGAATCCGCCTGCCAATGCAGGGGACATGGGTTCGATCCCTGGTCCAGGAAGATCCCACATGCCACGGAGCAACTAAGCCCATGCGTGGCCACAACTACTGACCCTGCACTCTAGAGCCCGCAAGTCACAACTACGGAGCCCACGTGCCACAACTACTGAAGCCCACACGCCTAAAACCCGAGCTCTGCAACAAGAGACACCACTGCAATGAGAAGCCCGCGCACCGCAATGAAGAGTAGCCCCCACTCCATGCAACTAGAGAAGGCCTGCGTGCAGCAACGAAGACCCAATGCAACCAAATAAATAAATTAAAATAAAATAAAATAAACACTTTAATTGTGAGCGACAGAAGCTCATTAGGGCTAGCTCAAGCAAATGAAGGGGAAATTAGTATTAAAGAATGACAGAAGTGTTTCATGAAGCCAAGAGCAGAAAGCTAGCCAAGCCCCAGGAGAGACTGGATCAAAAAAATGGAAAAACATTAACTAGATTCCCTGTCTCTGTCTCTCTCTCTCCATTCATAGCATAAAACCTCCTCACAGCCCCCTAAAGTACCTGATACATTTCCCATCCCCCACAGGCACTATCACATAGTCTAAATTCCAAATACACAGTTTCTGCCCCAGTGCATCCCTAGTCCAATGAGCCATAGTTGGAGATGGGGATGATGAGGAGAATCAGAAAACACGATTTCTGGGGCCCACCTATAGTAGATGCCTATTGCATGCCTACGGAAAACCCACTGCCCCTTCACTAATTGTCCATCCTCCATGGAGCATTCTGCCAAAAAGACAGAAGGCTTCTTTTTTTTTTGGCAGAGCTCCACTTGGAGGATAGTCTACTCCTCTCTGCATGACTCCAGTGTTTTTCCAAGGCAATCATGGTAATTCTATTCCCTTTGCAAGGGATGGTTTTAGGAGTAGACAGATGCAGCTCTAGCCAATGATACATAAGGAAATATTCTTCACTAAAAACAGATACAGTGTCAAGATGGGCACTCTCCTAATGTATGCTGTTGTGTCTGTATGTGATTGTATCGATTAGCTTGTGCTACATAACAAACCACCCCCAAATCTAGGGACTTAATATAGAATCATTCATTATTTCTTATGATTCTGTGGGTTGGCCAGGTGGTTCTTGTGGCCTGGGCTTCCTCAGCTGGGGCTGGATGGTCCAGGACAGCCTCACTCACATGTCTGACAATTGACAAGCTGGTTGGTCTAGAGGGAGTCAGCTGGGGGGTGGGGGAAGTGGCTCATTTCTATGCTATCAGCAAGCTGGTTACGAAATATTGTCTCAGGTTCCAAAGTGCAGCAAGAGAAAACAACAACAACAACTCCAATGTGCAAAGCACTTTTCAAGTGTCTTCATGTGTCTCCTTACTATTGTCCCATTGGCCAGAGCAAGTCACATGACTAAGCCCTAATGAGATGGAGAAGTAGACTATATCTCTTGATGGGAGTAGCTACAAAATAGTGTAGCTATTTTTGCAACCTATCACAGTGATGCCTAGAACTCTAGTCATCTTGGGACCATGAGAGGTACCAGCCGGAGGATGGCAAATGAGAAGATGAAAACGATTCTCAATGACGATGTTGAACCAATGACTTTGTTAACCCTGCAGAGATGCTTCCTTGAAAGTTCTGGTGATGTAAGATAATTAATTTTCCTTTCTGTTTAAGATAGTTGAGTTGGTATTACATTATCTTTGCATATCAGTATAGGTGTTGGGGGTGATATTTCCCAGACAACAAAAAATGGTTTGCCCACAGCCAGACATCCCAGGTTGGCTGGAAATAAAAAAATTTCTGTAAAGAAATCCTGGCTGATTGCATGCCTAATACGAGCCAACTGTGATGGGTAGTTACCCAAAAATCAAACTTTAGCATCCTTAATATTATGTAGAGTCCAGAAAATTACATGCAAAGTTCAGTTCTGGGGTCCAAAAATCCAAATACACACATAACTAGTTAAGGAGAGGGTATAAAATGTAGAGGATGTGAAAGGATGTGGGGAGGTTTAAGCTCCATGTAAAGATATAACTTGTGTGATGATGTCTGTCATGGTCTCTGATGGGTAGGACTTAAAGAAAAAGGAGAAAGACATTATAGGAATATTAGGAAGCAAGTAAATTGGACATTTACTTAATGTCAAATATGGCAAAGAGGTTAAGAACAGAGACTGAAAAATTTTTGTCACTGGTCACCTTAGCAAGGGCAGTTTCAGGGGCATGATATGGTGAAAAACAGACTATCAATTAAAGTGTAAAATATAGAAAAGAGGAATAATAAACATAGAATGCTATATTACCTAGGACTCTTTTGATTACGTACCACATAAACCCAATTTAAACCAGTTTGGTGGGAGAGGGGAGACTTGGTGGCCCTTATAATTGATTTGGTGGCTCTTCAATCATAGAAACATCAAAAGGTAGCTAGCTTCAGGCATACTAGGGTTCAGAGGTTTAAACTACATAACTGAAACACTGTCTTCTTTTCTCTCCATTTCTTGGTTCTGCTTGTCTTCTTCTCAGAAAAATCTTTTTCCACGTGGAGAAGTAGAGGGCATCCTTCCCAATGGCTCTTGTGAAAGTCTCAAGAGGGACTCTGAATGGTCGAGCTTGAGAGACCTGACCATCTCTGGGCAAGGAGATGGAGTGTTCTCATTGGCCATACACTCGTTAGCTTCCATTTCACCAAACCACACAGATTAAACATTTTTATGGAATAAGGAGAGTGATGATTCTCTAAAAGAAGAAAGAATGGGGGAGTGTATAACAGTTTTTAGACATGACACCAAAAGCAAGGAAAAATTGATAAATCGGAGGTTAAATCATGAAAATTTAAAAAGTTTTCTCTGTAAAAGACCTTGTTAAGAGGATGAAAAGATAAGCTACAGACTGGAGAAAATATTTGTAACCCATAAAGGATGAGTATCTAGAATATACTAAAAACTGAAAACTTAACAATAAAAAAAAATTAGAAAGTGGGCAAAAGACATGAACAGCCATTTCACATCACAAATAAGCACATGAAAATATGTTCAACATCATTAACCATCAGGAAAATGCAAATTAAAACCACAAAAATATATTACCACACACTCATCAGAATGACTAAAATTGAAAAACAGTGCTACTACCAAACGCTGTTAAGAATTCAGAGAAACAAGATCACTCACACATTGCTGCTGGGAATGCAAAATGGTACAGTCACTCTGGAAAATACTATGGCAGTTTCCTACAAAACAAAATGTGCTTGGGACTACATCATATTTGAAAAAGTTTGTGCATCAAAGGGCACAACCAATAGAATAAAAAGGCAATGTACAGAGTAAGAGAAGTTATTTGCAAATCATATATTTGACAAGGGATTCATATCCAGAAAATATTTTTAAAAACACTGCAACTCTACCACAGAAAACAAAACAAACAAACAAAAAAACACTGCAACTCTACAACAAATAATAAAATAACCCTATTTTAAAATGGGCAAAGGACTTGAATAGACATTTCTCCAAAGATGATATACAAATGTCCAATAGGCACATGAAAAAATGCTCACATCACAGACAAATGCAAATCAAAACCACAATGAGTTGTTACCTCACACCCATTAGGATGGCTGCTATTAAAACACACACACACACACACAGAAAATAACAAGCGTTGGTGGTGATGTGAAGAAATTGGAACCCTTGTACATTGTTGTTCGGATTGTAAAATAGTGCAGCTGCTGTGGAAAATAGCATGGAGTTTCCCAAAACAATTAAAAAGAGAATTACCGGGGCTTCCCTGGTGGCGCAGTGGTTGAGAGCCCGCCTGCTGATGCAGGGGACACGGGTTCGTGCCCCGGTCCGGGAAGATCCCACATGCCGCGGAGCGGCTGGGCCCGTGAGCCATGGCCGCTGAGCCTGCGCGTCCGGAGCCTGTGCTCCGCAACGGGAGAGGCCACAACAGTGAGAGGCCTGCGTATCGCAAAAAAAAAAAGAGAGAGAATTACCTTATAATCCAGCAATCCCACTTCTAAGTATATACCCAATAGAAGTGAAAACAGGGTCTCAAAGAGATATTTGCACACTCACATTAATAACATCAGTATTCACAAGAGCCAGGAAGTGGAAGCAACACAACTGTCCATCAGTGGATGAGTGGATAAACAAAATGTGGTAGATACATACAATGGAGTATTATTCAGCCTTAAAAAGGAAGGAAATTCTGACACATGCTACAAAAAAGGATGAAACCTGAGGACATTATGCTAAGTGAAATGAGCCAGTCAGGAAAAGCCAAGTACTGTATGATTCCGCTTATATGAGGTACCCAGAGGTAGTCAAATTCATAGAAGTAGAAAGTAGATAGTAGTTACCAGGAACTGGAGGGAGGGAGAAAGTGGAGTCGTTGTTTGAGGGATATAGTTTCAGATTTGCAAGATGATAAAGTTCTGGAGAACAAATGCTGCACAACAGATGTGAATATACTTAGCACTACTGAACTACACACGTAAAAATAGTTAAGATGATACATTTTCTGTACTGTTTTTTTTTACCACAATAAAATATAAAGACAGATGATTGATAGGTAGATAGATAGATAGATAGATAGATTAGATAGGTAGATAGATAGATAGGTAGGTAGGTAGATAGATAGGTAGATAGATAGATAGATAGATAGATGATAGATAAAAGTAAATAGATGCTTGTCATATGGGCATAGCAACTGCACTGCACCCTTAGATATTTGTCCTAGATAAATAAAACCTCATGTTCACACAAAAACCTGTACACAAATATTCATAGAAACTTTATAATAGCCCCAAAATGGAGACAATCAAATGTGAGCAAATGGTTAAAAAAAAACTACAGTACATCTATATGGAATAGGAATACTACTAAAAAAAATTTTTAATAATGAAATATTGATATACACAACTTGGATGGATCTCAAGAAAATTATTCTAAGGGAAAAAAAATCCAATCCCCAAAATTACATACTGTATGTTTCCATTTATACAACATTCTTGAAATGACAAAATTAGAGAAATGGAAAACATATTAGTTGTTTCCAAGAGGAAGGGAGAAGGAGGAAGGGAGGTGGTGTGGCCATAAAAAGATAGCATGAGAGATCCTTGTAGTGATGAGATTGTACTTTATCTTGACTATGGTGGTGGTCACAAAACCTAAACATGTGATATATCACATGACACTAAACACACACACACGCGAGTACATGTAACACTGGTGAAATCGGAATAGGTCGGTTGATTATACGTGCTATTGTGCTACAGTTATACAGGGTGTTTCCACTGAAGGAAACTGGGCAAAGGCATATGGGATCTCTCTGTATTATTTCTTACATCTGCATGTCCATTTACAATTACCTCAAAATAAAAACATCTTTAAAATATATACCATATGTACTTTTCTAGACGTTTGAATGGAGAGTGATACAATCATGATTTGCGGCAAAGGTAGTGCTAAGAAAAGGAGTTTTATTTTTCGATGATAAAGACGTCATCAGATGGGGAGAAAGAAGGCAATGGCAGGGAAAGGATGAAAGTTCAGAGGACAGAGAATTAATTGCTGGAGCGAGGCTCCTGGGGAGAAGAGAGGAAATACAATGGATGAAGAGATGAAGCACTTACCTTTGCAAACTAGAGAGGATCCTTGTCCTGGAGGAACACAGTGACAGTGGTAAGGACTGGGAAAATATAGATGTTTCAAAAGGGAGGAGGGAGAAGTTGAGGTTGTTTTAGCTTGTTGGCCTATATATTTTCTAGAAGTAAAGTCAAAACTTGGGAATAAAGAGACACAATCAGGTGGGGGCTTGAGGAAAGTGGTAAAGCCTTGTGTTGTGGAAAAGAGAACTAAAGATTTATAAAAAGATTTTGACCAGCATAAAAGTCAAGCTAAGGATGGTGTGTTAGGGTTCTCTAGAGAAACAGAAATAATAAGGTGTATATGTATATATATGTGTGTGTGTGTGTGTGTGTGTGTGTGTGTGTGTGTGTGTGTGTGTGTGTATACAGAGAGAAAGAGAAAGAGAGAGAGAGAGAGAGAGAGAGAGATTTATTGTAAGGAATTGGCTCATGCGATTATGGAGGCTGGAAAGTCCCAAAATTGCAGGCTGAGTAGGCAAGCTAGACACCCAGTAAAGATGATGGTGTAGCTCCATTCTGAATCTGAAAGCCTGAGAACGAGGAGAGCTGGTGATGTAAGTTCCAGTCCAAAGATGGGCAGACTCTACACTCAGAGAGAGCCAATGTTTCAGTTAAAGTCTGAAGGTGAGGAAAATCCAATGTCCCAGCTCAAAGTCCATCAGGCAGGAGGAGTTCCCTCTTACGCAGGTGAGAATCAGGCTTTTTGCTCTATTCAGGCCTTCAACTGATTAGACAAGACCCACACAACTGGGGAGGGCAATCTGCTTTACTCAGTCTACTGATTCAAATGTGAATCTCATCCAAACACATCTTCACAGACACATCCATAATAATGTTTGACCAAATATCTGGGCACTCTGTAGCCCAGCCATGTGAGCACATAAAATTAACCACAACAGATGGAAACTAAGAATTTTTCATGAAGCCAGAGAGTATGATGCTATGATTCCTCTCCAGTCATGCTGAAAAGTCTGAGAATAGGAACTGAGAAAATGGATGGCCAGAAAGACAGAGGTGTGGAAGAATTGGGATTATTGAAAAAAAAAAAAAAAGAATTGGGATTATTGGCCTGAGAGGTGTTCATTGGACTGACCACAGTCTTGCAGTTGGGGAAAAAAGTGAAGCCAGAAGAGGTTGAGGGACCAGTGGCATTGATGAGATTGAAAAATAGGTTAAGTGGAAATGAAGGTGTGGAAGAGGTGGGAAGATGGGAAGTTATGATCAGTAGGTGGAAGCGTCCCTTTTAACACTTTTCAAATAGAGCCGTTCTGGCTGATGCCCAAGTCCTGGTGTGGCCACGAGAGAGTAGAGGAGAAGATCGTTGGTTGAGAAGATCACAGAACAGTCATCCAAAGTGTTGGGAAAGTGATCTGTAAGGACACTAAAATTGCTCACAGTGGTAATGGAGAGGGGAAGAAGAAATTACCTCCTTAGAGAGCCAGGTTTCAATTAAGGC
Organism: Phocoena sinus; assembly: GCF_008692025.1. NCBI lineage: Eukaryota > Metazoa > Chordata > Mammalia > Artiodactyla > Phocoenidae > Phocoena > Phocoena sinus. The sequence goes on along the minus strand of NC_045777.1, from coordinate 67,883,032 downwards.
AAAGTGTAGAGCTGGCTTCTTGTGGGGAAGATTCTACAACATGCTGGTTACGAGTGCAGGCGATAGATGTTAGATAGACAGATAGATAGATAGGTAGGTAGGTAGATAGATGATGATGATAGATAGATAGATAGATAGATAGATAGATAGATAGATAGATAGATAGATGTATGATAGATAGATAAGTACACATATAGGTACATGTTTTCTGACTACCCAGATACTTAGAACCTCCCTGATTCCTGGCCTCAAAGACTGACCTTTAGCTTTACCTGCAGCTATTTAAAAATCTAATAATTTTTTTCTAAGGTTAGCCAGAGTCCGTTTACGTTGTTTACAATGAAAGTATCCTGAATGATGCAGTAATGCAATTGACTCTTGCTGCCATGATGTGGAGATAGTTATCACAGACATGCTCAGTTTCACGAGCCACACTTCAAGGACTCTGACAGAAGAAAGCAACACTGGAGACTTTTATTTCTTTCCATGAGAAGAGCCTAGGAACAAAAGATGTGAGTTACCAACAGATTTTCAATTCTCTGTAAGGAAGACCTTCCTGTACATTAGAGGTGCTCAGCAATTTGATGGAATAATGGAAGGAAGGAGGGAATGAGATAAGTTAAGATTTTTTTTTTAATTTATTTATTTTTGGCTATGTTGGGTCATCGTTGCTGCACGCGGGCTTTCTCTAGTTGCGGCGAGCGGGGACGACTCTTCGTTGTGGTGTGCAGGCTTCTCATTGTGGTGGCTTCTCTTGTTGTGGAGCACGGGCTCTAGGAGTGCGGGTTTAAGTAGCTGTGGCACACGGGCTCAGTAGTCGTGCTTCACGGGCTCTAGAGCGCAGGCTCAGTAGTTGTGGTGCACGGGCTCTGTTGCTCCACGGCATGTGGGATCTTCCTGGGCCAGGAATCGAACCTGTGTCCCCTGCATTAGCAGGCGGACTCCTAACCACTGCACCACCAGGGAAGTCCAAGTTAAGATTTTTTGATGTCATTGCCTTTGCTTCTTCTTAGTTTGGAAACCATGCCATGCATGGGAACCCCAGGCATCTAGATCCTCTGGAAGACAGAAGGCAGGCTCCAGATTTAAGAGTTTCTCCTTGTGTTGAGCTAAATCCGGCTCCCTCCAACTTCCATATAATATTCTTCACTCCGAGAATAAATCTACTGCCTCTGCCATATGACAACCCTTCACACATTGGAAAACAGCTCTCATACCCCTCCCTCTCTCCTAGCAGTTCTACAGGTAAAACCTTCCTACTTCCTTCTGCATTATAGTAACAAGTCCCTGAATATCTAGTTGACCTTTTGTCGAAACATGCCATAGTTCCATTGCCTTTATCAGAGTGGAGGGCCCGGAAGTGAGACACAGTGCTCCAAACATGGTCTGTTCCATGAAGGATGGGGAATTTTTCCTGCTTTATTTCTAATGTTATTCTCCTCGTAACATGTCCTAACTCTGCCACACTCACGGTTGGCCTGTCTGCTCATTTCCCTCCATCCTGTCTGCATATTTCTTACTAGGCCTCAACCTCATTTTGCTTTCTCCCTGCCCTGTTTATAATGGTTCCTGGGCCTATCTTTCTCCCTGCCTTCTTGAAGCACCTTGGTGAATAGCGGCATCAGTGACTCCGGGACATTAAGATAGTCACGGAAGAACGAAAACTTTGGTGGAATTCCTTACATCTACTTATTGGTTTGTAAATTGATGCCCATACACGGAGGGCAAGGAGAGACAGAAGAAAGAGGCAGCCACTCCAGATTGGTAGGTGGCCAGGGTAATAAGCAAACAAACTTACATATGAGGCTTGTCTTAGGCAGTAGCAAGATGAGTAGATCTCTGCACCCACCTGCTAGAATCTGAAAAGTTTATGTAGAGGCCTTAGCAGGGTTCAGTCACATATCTAGCCCAGACAGTGTTGACAACACACTGCTCTCTCAAGGCTGCGTCCTTGGAAGAGCTCTCACTGTGGGAACAGTGGGCTGAATGTGTACATCCCAAGGATGGGGTGGGGGTGAGGAGTCTCCCACTGCCCGGGTCAACCGCCACATGCGTCCTCTCCATGACCTTCTCCAACACTATTGTTTCAGCCTCCGTTCCTCAAAAGAGCAGAGCCTGAAAGAGGGGTTTAACTTGGAAAGTGATTCCAAAGAGGTGGAGGATGAAGAAAAGTGAATCAGAGGAGTGAGAGCCACCTAGGCATAAGCTATTCAGCTGGTTACCACCATGGGCAGCTAGGGCTCAGTCCTGCAGGGGTCCCTTGCAGGAGCCATGGGGGATGCTGCTCAGAATATCTGACTCAAGAGGAGTGATTCATCCGTGGCTCCCATCCTTCGTTTGTCAAGGGTTGTTCTGTGGCTGGTCAGCCCCTTGCACATCCAGGTGTATGACTGAGTCAGAATAGTTGCGCAGGTCCTTACATTTGCACCATCTGGAGGTGGCAGAAAAGCCCTGGGACAGAGAGTGACACGTACAGTATCACTAAAGTGAGATGCTCTCTGTTTACAACTGGGCACAGCTAGGTGCCACAGTGCTGGCTGTAGTAAAAAAGTGAACCTAAGAGGATGTGAGGGGGGCTTCCCTGGTGGCGCAGTGGTTGAGAGTCCGCCTGCCGATGCAGGGGACACGGGTTCGTGCCCCTGTCTGGGAAGATCCCACATACCGCGGAGTGGCTGGGCCCATGAGCCATGGCCGCTGAGCCTGCACGTCCGGAGCCTGTGCTCCGCAACGGGAGAGGCCACAACAGTGAGAGAGCCGCATACCACAAAAATAAATTAATTAATTAAAGAGGATGTGAGGGAGAGCAAAAATGTGTCCTAGGCATTTTTATGGTTTAGTGCTGCGGGTTTTATTATATATGGGGATAGTGACTTATGACTAAATATCTCAATCCAGTCCTGATAGCAACACAGAAGATTCCAAAGAAGCATCTCTTCCTGTCCATTCTGTTCCATGCCAATTCCTCCCCAGGCTCTGGAACCCATGCCCAGCTCCCAGGGGACTTTGCTCAACAAATACTCCCTAACACCATGAATCTTCAACTAGACTTCCATGATGCTCCAGAGGGGTCTTTCCCTTTCCTCCATCCACACAACAGCACCAGGGGGCCTTCCCCTCCCTTGTCATTCTTCATGCTGTGACATAACCATGGAGTTCTCCTCGTGGTCCTTGGCTGTTCATAGCTTCAACTCTGAGACTGCTTTAGAATTTCCTGTTAGCAATTCACGCCCTGCCTCATCCCTATCGTTGGTAGCATGTCCTTCTTTCCATCTTTCAGACACGCCCTCTAAAATCTATCCTCACTGGAGGGCTCTTTTTGTAGACACACTCCTTCATTGGGTGCCCTCTCCTCCTCTTTATTCTAATCTACCATTGTGAGCATTTCCCAATTCTCTTGATCTAGCTTCCTCTCCAAGCCTCTTTCTCTTTCAGATTTTTCATCATTAGTGTATAGGAGTGCAAGAGATTTCTGTGCATTAATTTTGTATCCTGCAACTTTACCAAATTCATTGATTAGCTCTAGTAGTTTTCTGGTGGCATCTTTAGGATTCTCTAGGTATAGTATCATGTCATCTGTGAACAGTGACAGTTTTACTGCTTTTCCAATTTGTATTCCTTTTATTTCTTTTTCTTCTCTGATTGCCATGGCTAGGACTTCCAAAACTATGTTGAATAATAGTGGTGAGAGTGGATATCCTTGTCTTGTTCCTGATCTTAGAGGAAATGCTTTCACTTTTTCACCATTGAGAATGATGTTTGCTGTGGGTTTGTCACATATGGCCTTTATTATGTTGAGCTAGGTTCCCTCTATGCCCACTTTCTGGAGAGTTTTTACCATAAATGGGTGTAGAATTTTGTCAAAAGCTTTTTCTGTATCTATTGAGACAATCATATGGTTTTTGTTCTTCAGTTTGTTAATATCGTGTATCACATTGATTGATTTGTGTATATTGAAGAATCCTTGCATCCCTGTGATAAATCCCACTTGTTTATGGTGTATGATCCTTTTAATGTGCTGTTGGATTCTGTTTGTTGTCTGTATTTTGCTGAGGATTTTGCATCTATATTCATCAGTGTTATTGGTCTGTAATTTTCTTTTTTTGTAGTATCTTTGTCTGGTTTTGGTATCAGCGTGATGGTAGCCTCATAGAATGAGTTTGGGAGTGTTCCTTCCTCTGCAATTTTTTGGAAGAGTTTGAGAAGGATGGGTGTTAGCTCTTCTTTAAATGTTTGATAGAATTCACCTGTGAAGCCATCTGGTCCTGAACTTTTGTTTGTTGGAAGATTTTAAATCAGTTTCAATTTCATTACTTGTGATTGGTCTGTTCATATTTTCCATTTCTTCCTGGTACAGTCTTGGATGGTTATACCTTTCTAAAAATTGGACAAGGGAAGACCTTTTTAAGAAAGACACAACCTGAGAAGTGATAAGAGAAAAGACTGGTAAATTTTAATAGGTAAAAAATTTTCATTTCCATGGGGCAAAAAAAAATACATATACTAAACAAAATCAAAAGACAAACTGCAAATTAGGAAAAATATTCACAATATATATAACAGAGTGTGGGCTAATTTTCTATTATAAAAAGACCTTTTAAGAATTAATATGAGGGGCTTCCCTGGTGGCGCAGTGGTTGAGAGTCCGCCTGCCGATGCAGGGGACACGGGTTCGTGTCCTGGTCCGGGAAGATCCCACGTGCCGCAGAGCAACTAAGCCCTGCACCACAACTACTGAGCATGCGCTCTAGAGCCCACGAGCCACAACTACTGAATCCCGTGCGCCTAGAGGCTGTGCTTTGCAACAAGAGAAGCCACTGCAATGAGAAGTCCACGCACCGCAACGAAGAGTAGCCCCCACTCGCTGCAACTAGAAAAAGCCCGCGCAGCAACGAAGACCCAATGCAGCCAAAATTTAATTAATTAATTTTTAAAAAAAAGAAGTGTAAACACAGACACTTTCACACATTGTTGGTGTGAGCACATGTTGGTACAACTTCTTTGAAAGGAAATTATTAGATAACTATCAAAAATTTTAAATGTGGGGGAAACCTTTGACCCAGGAACTCTAGTTTGAGGAATTTATCCTAGACATACTCTCAAATCTAAGATGTTTGCTCAAGGTTATTTTTTCGGTCCTTGTTTGTAGTAGCAAAAAATGGGAAATAATCTTTCCCAATTAATGGGAAAAGAGTTCGTTATATTACAGAACTCCCATATAAGAATACTACAAAGCCATTTTTTTAATGAGGTGGATTTTTATGGGCTCTGATACTAAACAACTTCCAAGATATTCTGGTGGGGGCATGAAAGTCTGTATGTGATACACCCACTAGTGGAAAAAGAGTCAAGGATGAAGAGAGAAAGAAAGAGATCAGAGACAGAGAGATACAGACAGACAGACAGACTATACACAGAACAAGTCTGAAAACTTACATAAGAAAGTGAGAATAGTAATTGCTCCCAGGAATTCAGATAAAAGAGAAACTTCATTTTCATTATATACACTTTGTTATTCTTTGACTGTTACCATTTTATTATTTTTTTCTATAAAATATTTCAATGAAAACTACTAAGAGGTTGGAAATGCTGGAGAGGAGGAAAAGAAAATAAACTCTCATAAGCCTAGTTAAAAAAAAATTTTTTTCTACAAAGAAAGACGTTCCCGTCCCCTAAGTTAACCACTAACAAGTATTGGGTTCAGGTTCTTGCATAACTGTTTCTGTTTATAAAAACATGGTGGAATGATATTTTGCTTTCATTTACAGATTTTTCTACACTTTCCCTCTCCCCACTGTCTTTCCTGCACCCAAGCAGGAAGAAAGCCAGCTTTGAAAGTCCTTGGCCCAGAGGAGGTTCATGGCAGGTCCAAAAAGCAGAACACCGCCAAGATTTCTTGGCTTTGCTCCAAAAATCCAAGCCCATAGGAGAGTGTAGAGGGTTTGCAGAAGATCTAGAAGGGAGAGAAAAGTTTTCAGGAATAAAAGGAACTGGGAAAAAAAAAAAGAACTGGAGAAGAAGATGGTGACTTTATGTTTTACACCGATAGAAGGTCGTTGCTATCACTGTTGTGTCTGATTCACCTCTCAGAGGCAGAAGACAAAGCATGAGTGCTAGGAGGCATCTACACGTTCAAACAGGAGGAAGAGGGCAGTAGGGGAGCATGAGGAAGAGGAAAGGAGAACTTAGAGCAGCTCGAGTGTGCCAAAAATAAACTAGAGGAAGCAGCTGAGTAATAGTGTGATCAGATAAGAAAAAGAAAGTACTGCACGGAGGAGAAAGAATTTCCATTAGGGTTTAGGACATGAAAAGGCAATTCACAGAAAAGGAAATACAAATGGCGTATAAACATAGGAGAAAACATTCGATCTCACACACAATTAAGGGAATGCAAATTAAAACAATAATGAGATACCATTTTCCTCTGTCGAACTGGCAAACACGAGGTAGACGCCAGCCGGTAAGTGCCTCTGCGCAAGTTAGAAAATGGCGCCCCCTTCTGGGAAGATGCGTCTAGTGACGGGGGACTGGGCGCGTCCGGATTTCAGGGCCGCTTGCCCCCAGCCTGGACCTTTTGCAAACAGACTTGTATCCCTCAGCAAAACAGACAGAAGGTTGAGAATACACGGTGTTTAGAAAGATGCTGAAAAACAAACACTCTCCCACTCCTGAAATAACATTTTCTTGTTTTAACGCTATAATTCTAAATAATATAATTATACCTGTATGTCTTAAATTACCGACTGGAAGCTACTACGTTATCTCCGTTGCTAAGAAAGAAGTGAAATTTAGCTCAGCTTCATTCTCCTTTCCTGCTTCCCAGTTTTTGTGTGATAGTATTTTCAGTGAATTCCTACAGTCAGTCAAGAAATATGTATTAAGAATCTAAACACAGTAGGTTCTTTTCTAGGTGCTTAGTTGTTCTTGTGACTCTATTATTTCTATCTTTTTCTTGCCTTTATGATTTTAAGTAATACATTTAATCCTTTATTTTTTCGATCCACAGAAGCCATCCTAATTCACACGAATTCAGGTTTTTGCTTTTGTGCTTTTGCAAATATAGAAACTAGCTCTGACTAGAGCTTTAAAAGGAGTGAGGACTTGCAACAAGAAAAGGGTGCTGGCTGGATACCGGGGTGTTCTACAGAATCCAAGGAAGGACTGAACAACCAGGGCTCAGCAGGGTCAACAGCCAGGACAGCTTCTGAGCCAAAGCAGCAAGAATGTGCCGAATTCCTCCAGCTCCACATGGGTCCAGGGGTGTTAGGGGTCGTGTGGTATAGACATGGCTGCCAAGACAGCTGCAGAGAAAGGGGATCTGTTGCACCACAATCCCCAGACCTGGCGCCTATCACACAAACGTTAACCTGTCTATGCATCAGAATGTTGCTCAGTAAGAATGGACTCAGGATCTTTTCGGAGGAAAAATAGATAATATGCCCCCTATATCCCTTGACAGAACTACCTAGAGACCAGACTGCCCATGCCCCCAGGGGCCTTGTTCTCTCCCCACCCAGAGAATCCCCAAGTTTTTTTGCACCCACTCTTCTTGGCCAATCACTCCCCTTCTTTTGATGCGAACCTTGCTTTGGTGGACTGAGTTTATAAGCAATCTGGGCAGACGGACCTGACTTCTGTGTTCTTTTCCTTTCTGAACACAAAGGTGCTGGCCTGTCCCCTGATGGAAGCCGCCAGATCACCTCAAGGAGGGAATGACTGAACCACATTGGGGTTGGAAGATGCCTACTGCAGGGAAATCCATGTGAAATGCTTAGAACAGAGCCTGGCACTGGCTAAGTACCATATAGGTGTGTGCTCAAAAACACAGAACGTGCTGTTAGCCTTGGGGTCACACCTCCCTGAGTTCACATTCCAGCCCCGCCACATGCTGGTTTTGAAGCTTTGAGCTGTGTATTCGTTTCCTAGGGCTGCTGTAACAAACTGATGGCTTTATAAAAATACGTACATACATAAATGTGTCGTCTCACAGTTCTCCAGGCTACAAGCTTGAAATCATGAAGTCTGTAGAAATCCTTATTTGCTTCTTCCTAATTTTTTTTTTTTTTTTTTGCCACGTGGCGTGTGGGATCTTAGCTCCCCAGACCAAATATTGAACCCGTGCACCCTGCAGTGGAAGTGCAGAGTCTTAACCACTGGACCGTTAGGGCAGTCCGGCTTCTTCCTCCTTTCTAATGGTTTTCCAGTTTCTTCGGTGTTCCTCGGCTTGTAGGTGCATCACCGCAATTCTCCATCTTCACATGGTGGCCTTCCTGTGTCTCTGCATTTAATTTTCCTTCTGCAAATGCCTGTGTCCACATGTCTCCTTTCTATAAGGATACCAGTCACGTTGGATTAGTGCTCTCCCTACTCCTGTATGGCCTCATCTTAACTAATCACATTAGCAATGACCCTACTTCCAAATGAGGTCACATTCTGAGGTCCCGGGGTAGGACTTCCTCATATCTTTTGGGGGGATTACACAGTTCAACCCACAAAAACATGTTTCTTCACCTCCTAGGCCTCAATTTCTCCAAGTGTAAAGTAAAAATAACTGTGTCTGTCTCATAGATCAATATATCTAAACATAGAAAGACGTTTGAGATAGTTTGCTCAGACAAATAGGAAGTTTCAGAGTAAAATATATGCCATGATTTGTGTGTTTGGAGGTGAACAGAAAATTTCTGGAAGGATGCATAAGAAATACACTAGTGTTATCTCTGGGAAGGGGGACTGATGAGCTTGGAGGGCAAGGGGAGGAGGGGTTGAACCTTCCCATTAGGTCCCTTTAGTTCTGCTTGACTTGCTTTATTTTGTTTTTATAATTTAATAATAAAAAGGTGGAATAAACCACAGTGGCTTCTGCCTGGTTGTGTTGTTGTGAGGATCAAATAAATGTGGATTGTAAACCATTGGCCCGGTAAGTGCTCGGGTGACTGACTATGGGTATTCTCATTGCAGTTTTCACCAAAGCGTCCATTTAATAGACAAAAACTGGAAACAAGCTAAATTGTCCAACTAATGGGAAAGATTTATTCAGGAAATTACCGTTCAGCTACTTGATTTATTATTAAGCAGCATTAAAAATTACATTGACCAGAAGTCCATAATAACAAGGAAAACTATTCACAATGTAATGGAAAGGGAAAAATTAAAAGCAGGATACAAATTTCAAACTTTGTAGCATTTAATGTAAAATCATGTAACCAATATACAAGAGTAGCTTTGCCAGTGTAGCAGGATTATGAGCATTTCTTTTAATCCTTCTTTTTTTTTGTTAATAGTTTTTTTTTGTTTTTTTTTTTTTAAGGAACATGCCCTATTTTTACAACAAGGGGAATAAAATCATTGGAAGTAAAAAGAGACTGAGAGATAAAATGACATTTAAGTGATCTTATTTCCCCTTTAGAAGGATTTCATATCCAGGCAAATTATCACCCTCCCCACTTTACAGAAATCCTCATTTTCCAGAGAGAGAGAGAACCAGCTCCAACATCATCACTGAGAAGCTGATACCGAGCAGGACCCTGTGGAACTCCTGGGCACAAAAGCCTTTCTGTGTCCCCCATTTCTTTGATTACAGGAAATAGGCTTCATTCAAGCCTCCATGAGTTCCAGCAGGCAGGTTCAAGCAGTTGTTAATTAGGGAAGGGGGGGATGTAAGACAAGGTAGGAACAGTCAAGAAACAATAGTGCAGCCTTGGGGCAAGGTCCTGGTTCCCCATCAAGGGATACACATGGACTTCCCTGGCAGTCCAGTGGTTAAGTCTCCGGGCTCCCAATGCAGGGAGCATGAGTTTGATCCCTGGTCGGGAAACTAAGATCCCACACGGCTCATGATGTAGCTTTAAAAAAAAAGGGGGGGGGGGGGGCAGGGATACACACAACAGTATCCTTGAGTTGTTTTGCAGATATGGAAACCACCACCAGGTGGGAGAAGTTAACTGTCCAACCAATCAGAAGAATATCCACAAGCTGACCACACCCTCTTGGAACCATTACTATAAATCTCCTCACTGACCCCTCCAGGTCAGGACACATAGTTTTGAGGGCACAAGCCCGCTGTGGCCCCCTTTACCTGGCAAAGCAATGAAGCTATTCTTTTCTACTTCACCCAAAACTCTGTCTCCAAGATTTAATTCGGTGTCAGGCTACAGAGGCTGGATTTGGCTTCAAAGCTACATTTTCAGGCTTCCCTGGTGGCGCAGTGGTTGAGAGTCTGCCTGCCGATGCAGGGGACACGGGTTCGTGCCCCGGTCCGGGAAGATCCCACATGCCGCGGAGCGGCTGGGCCTGTGAGCCATGGCCGCTGAGCCTGCGCGTCTGGAGCCTGTGCTCCGCAGCGGGAGAGGCCACAACAGTGAGAAGCCCACATACTGAAAAAAAAAAAAAAAAAAAGCTACATTTTCAAATTTGCAATGATGATCTTTCAAGTTGCTATATCTTTCCTAACATTTCCTTCTTCCCTCTAGTTCCACCAGCCCTTTTTAAACTTTTAAGTTTTCCTCTCCAAATGTTCCAGTCTCTCCTGTCTTTCTTTGATCTGGGAACGCCTGTATTGAGTGAATACGAGAAACAGAGTCCATGTTCCCATGTTCAATTTTCCACCTTAACACTCGGCAACTGGCCAAGCAACCTTGATAGTCTCGATGGTCTGTCTTCTCTGAACAGACCCAGAGCTGTCTACTTCCATAATTCTTCTTATTTGAGATCGTAAATGTCCTTATTGTTGAGTGGCGAGGGGAACAGCCGGCTCTTCTCTTGGGAGTTTTCCTAATCCTGCAGAGTTTAGGTCCTGCCTCAGCCCCCTGCCACCTTTTCCCATCTTCTTGGCTGTTGCCAGGAGATGGTTCTCCCAGGGGTAGTTTCCCTTAACCCTCTCATATGGGAGCTTTCACTAGGGATAATTCCCAATTCTGGGTCATGAGGGCCAGGGCAGGGGGACTCAAATGCCTTCTTTCACTCCACTCTCCCTTTCCACCCTGCATTCCTAGCTCACATTCATTATTATAAAAACATATCATTTATTAAATGCTTACTATCCAACACCCAAGCTCCAGCGCCCTCCTGTCTTCTCATCTTCCACTGAAATATTTGAGTAAGATCTCAAGACCTTGTCAAGAGGATGTAAAGACAGACTATAGACTGAGAGAAAATATTTGCAAATACACATCCAACAAAAGGTTAGTATCTAAAATACATAAAGAACTCTCAAAACTCAACAACAACAACAACTAAACCCACAAACAATCCAGTTAGAAAATGGGCAAAAGATATGAAGAGACATTTTACTGAAGAGGAGATACAGATGGCAAACAAGCACATGGAAAGAGAGAAATGCCAACTAAAACCATGGTAAGCTATCACCTCACACCTATCAAAATAACGAAAATAAAAAATAATGACAATACCAGATGTTGGCAAGGATGCAAAGAAACCTACGTCACTAGTGAGAATGTAAAATGTTATAGCCATTCTGGAAAACAATTTGTCAGTTTCTTTAAAAAACTAAAAATGCAACTGCTATACAACCCCAGCAATCGTGGTCTTGGGCATTCATCCCAGAGAAATGAAAATTTATGTTCATACAAACATCTCTCCATGAACGTTTACAGCAGCTTTATTTGTGATAGCCGCAAACTGGAAACAACCCAAATGTCCTTCACTGGATAAATGGCTAAACAAACCATGGAATATCCACACCATGGAATACCATTCAGCAGTAAAAAGGAACAAACTATTGATACACACAACAACTGGTATAAATCTCCAGAGAACTAGGCTGAGTGCAAAAAAAAAAGCCAAACCCAAAAGGTTACATCCTATATGATTCCATTTATGTAACATTCTTAAAATGACAAAATCAAAGAAATGGAGAACAGATTAGTGGTTGCTAGGGATTAAGGAGGGGGTGAAGGTAGGAGAAAGTGGGTGTTGCTATAAAATGGCACAAGAGAAATCCTTGTTGTGATGGGAATATTCTGTATCCTCACTGTAGTTATGTCAAGATTCTGATTGTGATTTTGGACAAGAGTGTTACAAAATGTTACCATTGGGAGTAATAGGGTACATGGTACATGGGATCTCTCTGTATTTTTACTTACAACTGCATATAAACCTATAATTATCTCAAAATAAAGAGTTTATTTTTTTTACAAAGGGGAATTACAACATGTAAAGGAAAACTGATTGCTAAATATTACTCACCTCATAGTTAATACTTATGTAGTACTTACCATGGGCTAGGTACTGCCTGGTACTTCAGGTTACTAATTTAACCTTCTCAAATCATATTATATAGTACTATTATGATCCTGTTTTATAGATGAGAAAACTGAGGTTAAGTAACTTGCCCAAGGTGACATAGTTAGTTAAGTGACGGACTTGTACTTTGAACTCAGGCACTCATTCCAGAGTCCTCGATTTTAGCCACTAGGCTGTGGCAAAGGTCAGGCCACTCCTCACCACTCTCCTTAGAGATACAGTCTAGTTCCTAGACTTGCTGTTCTGGCCTCAGGTTCTTCCCTTCATCAGTGTTTCCTTTCTCAGGCCTCCAGAGTGTACATCTCCATCTCTCTTTTTAGAGAACTTTCAGCCGCAAGAAACAGAACCTACCAGTGCATCTGTCTTTAGACTTTGAGGAAATGTTATTATCTCACATAATAAAATGACGGCTTCAGAGTTGGTTGATTCAGCAGCTCTGTTATATCAGTAAATCCCAGCTTCCTTCTGCTGTTCTTTTCTGCCACCCTTGACCTGGCAGCCTCCTCATGACCACAAGAGGAGGAGCCCAAGCTCCAGGTGGTACTTTCTCACAACAGTATCCTGAGTCAGTAGAGGGATTGTTTCTTCCCTCTTTGTGTCCTCTCAATCAACAAGGAAAACCTCTGCCAGAAGCCCCAGCACAGGCTCCACTTGTGTCTCATTGGCCAGAATCACCTCATGTCCCCATGCCTAAGCCCATCATTAAACAAAGGGGATACGAAAATATGGTTTGTTTAGACCAATTATGCCACTTCCTGGGAGCAGAGACCACTTACCCTGAAGAGCAAGATCACATGGAGGACAGATGGTAGCTGAAAAATAGAAAACAAAAAAAAAAGGAAGTTCTATTACAAAAAAGGAAGAGGAAACGCTTGTTTTCTAGGAAAAACTAAATTTTCATTATGCTCTGCTCACAAGAGTGGGCTTCACCTTGGGATTCATCCTCCTCCCTCCTCAAATACAATCTCCTAGGGTCCAGCATGAATTATCAGAACAGGACAGGCCGGCTCAGCTGTTCTCAAACATGAACGTGCCCAAGAATCACCCTAGGAGACTGGTGGAAAGGCTGGAACTTGAACGTAAGTCCATGTAATTCTGACACTTGCGCTTGCAACCACTGTGCTGTTTAGCTCCTATGTGCCAGCTGTTGTCCTAGGGGCTCCCTTAACGCCCACAGCAGAGTTAGGCCTAGGAAGTTTTCCTTTACAGTGAGCCCCTGTGACCTGGTTAATCTCTCAGCACATTTCTGTTACCCAATCAGGTCCAGGTGCTCACGGCTCAAAAACCAGAGAGTCAGAGAGAGAGAGGAAAGTTGGTGGAAAGGAAAGTTACTTTTAATCAGAATGCCAGTAGTCTGGGGAGATGGTGGACTTAGCGTCCCCAAAAACTATCTCCATGGATTGTGCTCAGCCTTGAAAGCTTTTAAAAGGAAAAAGGGAGGTCATCTCAGTTAATCATGGAGATAGGGGGTCAGAGTCATCGCCATCCCCCACTGTGAGCAGGCTTGTCAACTTCTTGTGATTTTGTTAGGGGAACCACTGACTGAAACCGCCTATCTTGGTGAGGCCCGATAGTAACCACTTGCGTGAGTTATCTTACAGCAGGAGGTCCTGGTAAGGAACGCGGAACTAACAAGCTACCAGAACTGTAAGAATTTGGGTAAGGTCAAAAGGAGAGAGGAGATGCCAGTCTATGTCCTGCCAACCTCCCAGAATCCTTCTCCCTGGAATCCATCTTGGCTGAGCGATGCGCATGGCACCAGGGAGGACCCTGAGTCAGAATGATTGGCCAGAGACCACCCGGGAAATTAACCCCATTACCATAAAACCCGAGACCGCGAGTCACGTGGCAGAGCAGTTCTCCCGGGTTCCCTTACCTGCTGCTCTCCTCCCGGGCGCCCCTTCCCAATCAGGTCTCTTGCTTTGTCAGCACGTGTGTCTCCTCGGACAGTTCATTACTGAGTGTTAGACAACAGCCCACTCTTGGGCCCTGGAAGGGGTCCCCCTTCCTGCCACAATTTTTTTAGATGCTATCTTGTTCACACAGTTTGTTCCCAAGATTACTGAAGGGGGAGCTAGGGAAGAGATCTGGTCATCACTTAATTACTTATTCTTCATTTCTACTTCTTTGATATACAGAAAGAACCAACCGATTGGGCAAGGTAGTGTGTGGTCAAAAGATGTGAAAGGTATGCTAGGGCCAGAGATGAGTAGAGCATGGGGGTGCCTGGTTTCAGGTTAGTGACAGGACAAGGGGACCTCCTGCAGAGAACTCTTTCCTGCCAAAAGGGGCTTACATTTCTTCGGGACAAAAGCTGTGCCTGGGGCTTCCCTGGTGGCGCAGTGGTTGAGAGTCCGCCTGCCTATGCAGGGGACACGGGTTCATGCCTCGGTCTGGGAGGCTCCCACATGCCGCGGAGCGGCTAGGTCCGTGAGCCATGGCCGCTGAACCTAAGCGTCCGGAGCCTGTGCTCCGCAACAGGAGAGGCCACGACAGTGAGAGGCCTGCGTACCACAAAAAAAACAAAAAACAAACACACAAAAAAGTTGTGCCTGGCCCCAGTTCTCCAGTCCTTCAGGCAGAGAGGTCTGCTCTCCTTTGCAAGTCTCATCCAGGGATCTTCTGCAAAGTGGTGGCCCCATTGTGTGTTTCCATTCTTCCTTCAACCCATGGAGTGTCCTTCCTTTCAATGAAGAAAGGGAGAGTGTGTGATAAACAGATTCTTTCCTGACTTCTCAGATGACCAGTTTGTTACTACCCTCTTGGGACTACAGTTTCCTCGTAAGTAATGTCCTGACCAAGAAATGCCTACAGTCCTTCCAAGCTTTGACATCCTATGGCCCTGGGAGTACAGAGGAGCCTGGAGGCCTGTGTGAGTGAGGAAGGAGGGAAAGGAGAATACAATTATTCCTGCAGGATGTTGCCTTGCCCTGGGGAGAAAAGTGGGAAATCGTAGATGCTATTGGATCTCATCGGATATGAGAGCATCCGGATCACCTGTTAGTTACTTATTTGAATCTAGGAAACTAATGAGCAGTTGCCAAAGCTACCTTCCTGCTAACGGTGCACATTGTATTCCCGCTAGTAAGCATTGATTGGCACCACATTCAAATGCAAATCTAGGTCGCTGTTTCTTACAAATAACTTTTTTGTTCTTTTAAAGGTAAGCCCTGGGGGACTGAAGAGTTTCAGCTGGATTGCAAATCTAAACTGGGGTTTGGAGATTTTATTCCTTCAATCCTTACCCCAAATTTGCATGCTCACCCCATTTTCCCAGAGTCATCAAAAAATGTCCTTTTGGAGTAGACCTTACATTTAAAAGGAGATGGTGGTCTCAGATCTCGTTAGAAGTTGGTACAGGTTCTAACAACCTAATAAGAGGCTGTCTGCTCTAGCAGTATGATGAAAAGATGCCCTGCTTTTCCCACCCCTCTTGAATCTCAAGGTCTTACTATCTTGTAGTTTCCAAGTCTAAGAGTCTTTCATCTTCTTCTTGATATCCATTGTTAAAAAACAAAATTCAACCCGATAAATCATGAATCAAGCAGTATCCAATCTAGCAGACAGAGAGGAGCTCGGAAGAGCTATCCAAGGCATGAGATTTTGTGAACAGAAGGGAGCAGGAACAAGGAAGTTGTACTAGGCAAAAAGTGGATTGGTTATTGCAAGATCATTTCCTTACAGGGGAGGGCAGGGATCTATCAGGCATGTTACTTAACTAAGGCTGACCAGGCAATTTCTTTTTTTTTTTTTTTTAATAGATCTTTATCAGAGTATAATTGCTTCACAGTACTGTGTTAGTTTCTATTACACAACAAAGGGAATCAGTCATATGCACACATACATCCCCATATCCCCTCCCTCTTGAGCCTCCCTCCCATCCTCCCTATCCCACCCTTCTAAGTCCTGGCAAAGCACCGAGCTGATCTCCCTGTGCCATGCTGCTGCTTCCCACCAGCCAACTGTTTTACATTCTGACCAGGCAACTTCTGATTGACTGGTTTAAGATTCCATTTCTGGGAGAGCTGAACCTGTAATTAAGTCTTGGTTTGGTGATTCGGGGCTTAGCATAAGTGACTTCATTTGGAGACTCTTTACCTTAACACACATTATTGAAATCAATGCTTCGGAGAATAACTGTTCCCCTGCCTGCACTTCTCCTGAGCAATCAGGATCTAGCTCAGACACGGCGGGTGTTTAATGGTTGCCCATTGAGCATTTAATACATTTATGTGCAGCATAATGGCCCATTTCTGCTGCCGTCTTTTATTCTTTCCATCCATTTCCTACATTCTACGGAACGTGACCTCCCAAGACTAATCCAAGTGCACAGAATCCAGTGCAATAGCTGAACTATTAGTCAGATTCATGAGGATATTTTTTCTTCAGAGCTGCAGAGGCTGCTAAGCCTGGCTGGCGATATAGGCAACTGCCAGGCTCTACGATTGAGTGGCCCCTTGGGGGAGGCTGGTTAAGTGAGTTCATCTCTCCTCTCCAGAACTGGTGCACTGGGACACAAGGGCTCAGGTCTGAGGAAGGAGGCAATATAAATAGGGCTTAAGGCACAGACTTAGCCACCGGATAGACCTGGATTTGAGGCTGAGCTCTGTCCAATAGCAGCTGTGCGACCTGGAGCTAGTTACTTAACTTCTCTGAGCATCAGTTTCCTCCTCAGTAAAATGGGGGTAATAAGAGTCTGTGGTGGATTGTTTACCATACCTTGAGTAGGTCACTTCCATAATCTAATTTTAGCCGTGTGCCTTGCTTTGACAAATGCGACACCAGCAAATGTGATGCAAGAAGAAGCTGGAGTTGTGCTTGCATACTAGGGCTTACTCTCTCTTGCTGTTGAGAACATTTTCACCACCATGTGAACAAGCATGGGCTGGCTGATGAGAGGCGTGTGGCTGTCACCCCAGCTAATGTCAGGCCAACTGCCAGATATGTGAGGCTGTCCTAGACTATCCAGCTACAGCCAAGCCAGCCCAAGTCAAAACAAACTCCCAGCAAACCCGTAGAACTGTGAGAAATAATAAGTGTTTCTTATTTTAAGACACTACCTTTGGGGAAGTTTTGTTACACAGCAGAAGCTGACATACACATTTTCTCACCCAGAGTGATGTTTGAACCTTGAATACATATACATAAAAAGTGCGTCAACCAGTGCCTGACACATAATAAGTATTCAATCAGTATTCATCACATCATCTCTGAAGCCAGGATACTGAGAGCTTCTTGGAGGTGATCTTCACTGAAACAGAGGGGGCAAGGAAGGAAAGTCTGCTTTATTTAGCCAATGGACCAGAACCAGGACCAGACCTGTTTCTCTGGCACAGGGCGGCTCTTCTAGACCCTGCAAGATCACCACCAGTCATTGCTTATCTGCACATATATGAGTATTTCATTCCAGTGCCATCTTGATGAGCTACATCTGCTGCAGGGTCAGTCAGAGGGAAGGAGTCAGGCCCTTCTACTCCAATGCCACCCACAAAATCCTGCCATCACCTATCCCAGACCCAATGAGTAACACACCCACCCACCCAGGTGGTCAACAAGAGCCACTTCCCCACTAGTCAACAGGTCTGGGGAAAATCTTGGCTACAGTGGATTCACATATGGAACATTTACACTTATACCCAAACTACAATACCTCTGAGCCTCCTGCCTGCACCCCGTTCCTGTGTCCAAGGAGCACCCTCACCTGTACTCACACACCAGTTTCCCACTGCAGTCTGAAAACACAAAAGTTGCCAAGTTCTTTCTCTCTCTGTTTCAGACTGAGATGCAGGAAGCCACATAAAACAACGACTAGCTGACAGTGTCCCTCGTGAGAATGTCTGTGCTGGCACTGAGGTGCCACCTCCCAATGCTCACAAAGCAAAGAGGTCTCGGAACTCCACACAGGGTAGATTCTGCACAGAACTGGCCCCTTCCCATCGCTGCATCATTGCAACTGCTTGTTTCCCCAACAGTAGCAAAGGCTCTCAGAAAAAACAATTCTGCAGACAGCATCTTTGTAAAAGCCAAACATTGGAAACAACCCGATTGTCCCTCAACAGTAAAATGAGCTTAAAAAAAAAAAAAAAAGTGGAGCTTCCCTGGTGGCGCAGTGGTTGAGAGTCCGCCTGCCGATGCAGGGGATACGGGTTCGTGCCCCGGTCCGGGAAGGTCCCACATGCCGCGGAGCGGCTGGGCCCGTGAGCCATGGCCGCTGAGCCTGCGCGAGCCTGTGCCCCGCAACGGGAGAGGCCACAACAGTGAGAGGCCCGCGCGCCGCAAAAAAAAAAAAAAAAAAAAAAAAGTGTCGTTAATTCACACAATGGATGGAATGCCAAGGAACATTGAGAATGCACAAACGCTCCATACAAGGGCTTGCACGCACTTCACAAATATGAAGTTAAGTGAAAGAAAACACAAACAAGTATTTTCAATAAATCTACGTAAAGTTCAAAAACAAGTAAAATCAAATGGCATGATTCAGGGGTGCATTCTAAGGTGATAAAATAACAAAGAAAAGCAAGGGGCTGATTACCAAAAACCCAGGAACATTGTTTCCTTTCAGGGGTGGGGAGGAAAAGGTTTCAAAAGTAAAGAAGTATGTGCGGCCTCTTGGGGGCCGGCTGTTCTAGTTGTTGATCTGGGTGGTGATTACTTATATGGGTGTTTGTTATATAGCAATTCCTCATGCTGTCCACTTACATTTTATGAATTTTTCTATATGTGTGTTATATACCCCACCCACCCCCTAGAAAAAGATTTTGAAAAACAATTCTATAGCACATGTTCTTTACAATTCTAATGACAGAGGTTCAAACTTATTCCACGGAGTCCAGCAGATACAGATGCCATGTCATCCTTCCCTCACCACCATTGTTCCTGCCTTGCCTCATGGGCTCAGATCCAGGATCCTAATACCTCCTTCCTAAGCCAGTTATACAGTAGGTTATACAATAATAGCTCCCATGACCATCAATGGATGCAAAGGGATATTGGTCATGGTGGTGATGGGAGTGGAAGGAGTTTATTTCTACCATAAGGTCTGAGCTCCTCTTCAGCCAACCAAAATGCCAGTAGTAGTTGCAGCAGGGTAATCGAGCAGGACCCTATAGGGTCTTCCCGAGACAGACCCCTCCCCCACACCCTTTGCTTTAGTTCCTCTCTGAAGTACCTAGATAAAAGTATCTGATGCACACTTCCTGAGCTGTTTTACAGATGCTAAAACCCCCACTAAATGGAAGAAATTAACTACTTGATGACCATGTGCACCTAGCTCCCAGACCTACTGGCACCTAAGGATTGATAATGTGAACCCCTGTGACACCGCCCTGTTCCCTCACTATCAACCAATCAGAGAATTGTGTATGAGCTGGTTACATACCCTGAGATGCCCCTCCCTCACCTGGCCTTGCTGAAACCCATCAGGGAGTTTGAGCTTTCTGGGTACTAGCTGTCTCAGACTCCTTGTATGGCAGGCAGCCTGCAATAAACACTGCTCTTTCCTTCACAATATGGGGTGTCAGTAGATTGGCTTTATTGCCAGTGGGCAAGCGGACCCAAGTCTGGTTCAGTAACAGCAGCGGTAGCAATAATAGTAGCTATCTTCTGTGTGGATATGGACCCCACTTGGAACAAGGCTAGAACTTGCTTGTACATCCTAAGTTGGACTGCCAGCCACACTTGGTCCCCGCTCAGCTTTACCTCGGCACATACTTCAACAGCGGGTGTGTGCTTGCAGGTCTGAAGAAGAGTGTATATGTTCTGTGCCCCATCAACCTAAAGAGAGGAGAACAGAGCCCAGAAGGACGCCAGACTTTAGGGGAGGGCAGAGGAGAGAAGACCTCAGAGGAAATGAAAATGAACAGCCAAGGTGTGGTGGCCAGGAAGCCCAGGAGGAGATAAGTATTGAAACGTGGAGTCAGGTTCAAATGCTGCAAGTCCTAGAAGACAGGTGGAGTCAGCCCAGACCCCAGGGCTGCGATTCCCTTTCATCTGCGGTGGCCTTGGCCTGCGGAGCCTTTAAGCTGGATTTTGGTTTCCCGGCCAGAGATTGAAGTCAGGCCACGGCCGTGAGAACCCTGAATCCTAACCACTAGACCACGAGGGCCAGTGGCCAGTGACAAGGCCCTGGCCCCGTCGGCTTTGTAGAAATGAACTTCCACAAAGAGATGGAAAGTAGTGAAACCAGTAAAGTATTTATTATTGAGGAAAAAGAGTGTGTGTGAATAGACACACACAGGCGGGTTCAGGAGAGGGTCGTGCCCTCGTGGTAGTTTGAATCACTTCTATGGGGCATTTCTTCTGGGTTTCCTCTGGCCAATCATCTTGCTTTGCCTGGCTCTGAGGCCATGTCTGGTTTAACTCAGGGTCCTCCCCTATGTGTGTTCGCATCTCTTAGCCAAGATGGATTCTAGGGAAGAGGCCTATGGGTAGGTTGACATCACCTACTATGGGGTGACACCCCCTCCCTTTTTGACCCCCAAGGAGCCTTTCTGCGCATGTGTAGGCGGGAAGGTCTCCTTGACCTCAAGAATGGGATATGTGGTCTCTTTATCTCTTATCTGGGCAGGGCTCAGCTCCTCTCTGCCCCTGCCATTATTGTTATCTTAAAGTGTCCACTGGAGGCAAAGTCCAGCTATTTACCCTTTTCCTGTTGTTATTTCTGTCTGGAAGTGTAAACAGGAGGCTGCCTGTAAATGTCTAACCTGGAGCCCATCTACCTCCTGCCTCACCTTCATCCACTATTTTCTATAAATTGTGCACATCTGTCCTAAAACTCCATGAGTCTAAATTACATTCTGAAAAATAGTTCTGGAAGGAGGAACACAAAACTACTCACCGTGGTTAACTTTGGGGACCAGGATGAGTCCAGTGAGGGAAGGACTCTCACCTTTTTACTTTCTATGCTTCTCAATTATTTTAATTTTTACAAGGAGCATTCATGCATTTGAAATTTTAAATGAAGAAAAGGAAATAGCTACATGTTAACTAATACTAGCCTAATGATGTTGGAAGAAGGGACCGGTAGCACCTGGCAACAGAAGAGGAAAGAAAACCAACTGGGGGTTGTTGATGGCAGATTGGGGATTCGACAGGTCAGGACCGAGGTGAGAGGTGGCCAAAGAGCACGTGGTGTGAGGTGACCTGGTCCAGGAACTGTACAGGTGGTGTGCTCTGCCCCCTGCTGGAAATACAACAGCAGTAGCAATTCCTGGTTAGGTGTTTTTAGCGGGCTCCCCGAGCTATCAATGATCTTGTAAAGATGGGCAGGAAATGAAGACAAAGGAAGAGCGTGATGATATTTGGGTTCTCATTAGTCCCTGGGGGCTCGGGACGTATGTCTGATGGCAGCTCACTTTGCGGGCAGCCTTCCCCCAGAGGCAACTGGAAATGAGGAGGAAACTGCTCTCCACCCACCCACACCCACACCCAAGGCAAGACAAACACGTCCAAGAAAGAACCCAGAGCAGAGAACAGAGGCGGGATGGAGGTAACAACAGAAGGTTAATTTAGTGTGGGCTTCCCTGGTGGCGCAGTGGTTGAGCGTCTACCTGCCGAGGCAGGGAATACGGGTTCGTGCCCCGGTCCAGGAGGATCCCACATGCCGCGGAGTGGCTGGGCCCATGAGCTATGGCCGCTGAGCCTGCGTGCTCTGCAACTGGAGAGGCCACAACAGTGAGAGGCCCGCGTACCGCAAGAAAAAAAAAAAGAAAGAAAGGGAATAGACAGGCTACAGTAGGCATCTAGCAACCTCTGCATTGGCACCTTCTCCAAGAAAAGGTATAACTTTGCTTAAGCAGGCACAAAACCCTTAATCTTCCCAAATGTATTGCTCCTGCAGAATCTCCCTTCTCTGTAAAGGGCACCATTCTCTAACCAGATGCTCAAGTCAAAAGCCTGCGAGCCATCTTTGATCCTTCTTTTACCTTACATTCCAGCCATGAGCATGTTTTGTGGACACCCCCTCCAGGATATGTCCCCTACCTTTCTAAATCTAACCGCCACTGTCACCATCCTAGTCCAAGTCCCCCTCTTCCTGTCTGGTCTTCCTGCTTCCACCCTTTTTTTTTTTCAGTGGCAGGTCCCTAGGATTCCCCAGACCTGCAGAATCATGATTTCTAAAGAAAAGCCCCCAGGAACTCTACTCCAATAAAAGTTAATTTTTAAAAAAAGAAAGAAAATCCCCCAAGAAGCTGCATTTTAAATAAATCCTTGGGTAATTCCTTTATTATGATGATTAAATACTAATAACATAAAATGTACCATTTTACGGTTTACAATTCAGTGGCATTAGATGCTTTCACAATGTTGTACAAACTTCACCACCATCTATTTTCAGCACTTTTTTCATCACCCCAGTGGAAGCCTCATACCCGTCAAGCAGTCAGAATCCCTTCTTCCTGTCCCCAGACACAAATCTGCTTCTGTCTCTATGGATTTAGTTACTCTGGACTTTTCATACAAATGGAATGATACAATATGTGGCCTTTTCTGTATGGCTTCTTTCACTTAGCATGTTGTCAAGATTCATCCATGTGGTAGCATGTGTCAGTACTTCACTTCCTTTTATGGCTGATATGTGGAAATATCACATGTTGTATATTCATCTTTTGGTGGACATTTGGGTTGCTTCTACTTTTTGGCTATTGTGAATAATGCTGCTAGGAACATTTGAGTACAAGTTGTTTTGTTTTGTTTTTTAATTTATTTATTTATTTTTGGCTGCATTGGGTCTTCATTGATGCACACGGACTTTCTCTAGTTGCAATGAGCAGGGGCTACTCTTTTTTTTTTTTTTTTTTTTTTTTGTGGTACGCGGGCCTCTCACTGTTGTGGCTTCTCCCGTTGCAGAGCACAGGCTCCGGATGCGCAGGCTCAGTGGCCATGGCTCACGGGCCCAGCCGCTCCGCGGCATGTGGGATCCTCCCGGACCGGGGCACGAACCCGTGTCCCCTGCATCGGCAGGCGGACTCTCAACCACTGCGCCACTAGGGAAGCCTGGGGCTACTCTTCGTTGCAGTGCACGGGCTTCTCACTGCAGTGGCTTTTGTTGCGGAGCACGGGCTTCAGTAGTTGTGGCTCGCGGGCTCAGTAGTTGTGGCTCATGGGTTCAAGAGCACAGGCTCAGTAGTTGTGGCGCACGGGCTTAGTTGATCCGCGGCATGCAGGATCTTCCCAGACCAGGGATCGAACCGGTATCTCCTGCATTGGCAGGCAGATTCTTAACCACTGCGCCACCAGGGAAGTCCCTGAGTACAAGTTTTTGTTTGAACATGTTTTCAGTTCTTTTGCCTATACACCTAGAAGCGGAATTACAGGGCCATATGACAATTCCATGTTCAAGTTATGGAGGAACTACCAAACCCTGCTTCCATTCTGCCCCTTTATTTATTTTCCACACAGCAACCAAAGCGACTTCTTTAAAATTTAAAACAGATCATGTTACAATCCCACTTAAAACTCTCCAACTGGCTTCCCATTTCTCTTGGAATAAAATTCAAGCTCGTTATACTGACCTGTATACTATGGTCCCTGCCCCTCTTTCCAATGCATCTCTTAACTCTCTGTCTTCACTTCTGAACGCTTTCTGTTCCTGCCTCAGGACCTTTGCACTTGCTTTACCCTCTGGCTGGAGTGCTGTTCCTCCTAATCTTTCCATGGGCGACTTGCTGTCAGCCTTGAGGCCCCTCCTTCGAGCATCACCTCCTTAGAGAGGCCTTCACTTACCACCTTATCTGAACTAGCCGCACCCCACCCTCAATTGCCGCCTATAGAATCACTCCGGTTTACTTTCTTTACAGCACTGACCCCTATCTGAACTTAACTCTTTAATATATGTTTGGTTGTATTGTCTGCCTCCCTCTCTAGAATATAAGCTCCATGACAGTGGAACTGTTTGTTTTGCTAATCCCTATAACACCTGCTTTCAGCTCAGTGCCTGGCAAGCCAGAATGTTAATGAATATTAGTAATTAATTAAGGAATCATTCACTCAAAACTGAGTCTGAAACTTTTGCTCGGAGTTAGGAAAGAGATTGGTAGGGGTTTCAATGAGAAATGGATGATCCGAGTATTAAATTAAATAACTTTGTGAATTACAGTTTTGCTGGGAAGCGACAAGCAGACCTCTTGAATATCAATTTAGTATTCACTGAAGTATAATTATGAGAATTCATATATAAAATTGAAGGAAAATCAGGAAGAGTGTTTAATTAAAAGAAACACTTATGTGATTGGAAACCAGCAATTTCCCAACAGACAGAATAGCTTAATAATTAAGAGTAAGCACCATGGACTTCACCACTTAGTAGATCCATGACCTTGAGAATATTACTTCACATTCATACATAATTAAATGTGGGCTTAATTAAAAAATACCTAACTCCAGGCTTATTGGAAGAATTAAATGAGGTAATGCTTGGGACTTCCCTGGTGGCGCAGTGGTTGGGAATCTACCTGCCAATGGAGGAGACACGGGTTCGAGCCCTGGTCTGGGAAGATCCCACGTGCCACGGAGCAACTAAGCCGGAGTGCCACAACTACTGAGCCTGCGCTCTAGAGCCCGTGAGCCACTACTGAGCCTGCGTACCACAACTACTGAAGCCCGCGTGCCTAGAGCCCGTGCTCCACAAGAGAAGCCACTGCAGTGAGAAACCCGCACACCGCAACGAAGAGTAGCCCCTGCTTGCCGCAATTAGAGAGAGCCCGTGCGCAGCAACGAAGACCCAATGCAGCCTGAATAAATAAATAAATAAATTCCAAAAAATAAATAAATAATAAATGACGTAATGCTTGTGAAAGGTTTAGCTCATTAAGTAGCCATTATTATAATTATGCCTTTATAGCTACAATTTAGTAAAAATATAACAATTCAAATGGTATAGTTTAGAGTGATGTAACCATTAGAAAACTTTGGTAATCACTGAAAAAGAAACCGTAAACTCTATATTATGCCCATAGGATATGTGAATTCACCATCCATATCCTTTGAACACTTGTCTTTATATGTTTAAACACATTTTTACAAATGGGGTTATAATGCATATATTGTTGTCTTTTAATGACAGTAAATATTCATCTATAGCATGATTTTTAAATTTTATTTATTTATTGGCTGTGCTGTGCGGCTTGCAAGATCCTAGTTCCCTGACCAGGGATTGAACCTGTGCCCCCTGCAGTGCAAGCGTGGAGTCCTAACCACTGGACCCCAGGGAATTCCCTATAGCACCATTTTAAATAGATAAATACCACCTCATTTTATGAATATGTATTATTTTTAACCAGTCCCATTATAGTGGCTTCATTCTTCTTCAGTTTAGCTAAGCTGGAACTACATTTCCAAGAGTTGCCTTCCCTATAGTCTGGGTTACAGTTGGCCATGAGAAAAATGTATGCAGGATTGGGCAGGCAGAAGTGAAGGAGATGTCTTTACGCTCTGAAGGTCAGAGTATGGCACTGTTGCCACTCACACACGTTGCGGCTGATCTGCTGTTTCACCTTGTCCATGTGGGGCAGCAGCCAGGCCTGTGGCTCCTCCAGCAACTCTGGGTCTCCTTTGGCTTCTCCAAATCCTGGGAGATGCACGTGATGGGTGCCTGCCCATTACCCACATCATCAAGGCTGCAGGTGGTAACAGGTTCCACTCTGTCCTCACCGGCTCCTGTTCATCTTTGCATTCGCCGACTTCATGTATATTTTTCCTTCCCAACTGTTGACATCAGGCCCAACACCAGAATTCAGAAAAGCCACCCCCTTACATACTGACTACTGGACCACTGATGACCTGTTCCCGCAGATGTGCAGGGTCTAATCTCGATACTAAGTTCCTTAGTCCCTTTCACCCTTCGTGGTTCTGTTTCTCTGACCAAACTCTAACTGAATCCTGTCTCTGTTCATCGGGTTCTCTGGGAAGCAGACGCTGATATGGACTTAGGAGTGCAGTTGGGAGTAACGCCTGGGAAGATAAAACAATGAAGAAGCAGGACTAGCCAGAGAGAGCCTCAGATCGCAATGCAGACTTGGCACAGGTTCAGCCAAGTCAGCAGGGCGCTCTGGAGCACAGTTTCCAGCTAGAGGAGTCCCGAGGATGAGCAAAACTCGCCAGGCTCTTGCACCTTGCTCAGTCCTCAGCCAGGGCTGCCTCAGAAGAACGTGGCCTCTGCGTGAGAGTACGGCGGATCCTGAACGGGTCAAAGGTGGAATCTGCTAGCTCCAGCACTCCTTGCAGTGAAGGACAAGTTCATTCTTGAAGGGACACCCCAGAGGCTGCCCCGCCCACAATCACACAGTTAATTGACTCCGGTTTTTCACGTTGTTATAAACAATACTTAGGTAAATAATCTAGCAGGTTGATCTTTTTGCACATCCATACGTATTTACTTAGGATTAATTCCCAGGAATGAGAGTTCTGGGTCAAAGCATAGGGCCAGTTTTGAGGCTTTTGATTTATAAAACCAGAGTGATCCTCAGAAGAATCAGGGTTTTAATTAGAATTTAATCAACATTGAGGCTGAACATTTTTATATGACTTTGGACATTTGCATTTCTTTAAAAAAATTTCTTGTTCATATCTTTGCCTATATGATATTCATCCTTTTTAAAGGATTTGAAAGAGCTATTTATATGTAAAAGATTCTGACCCCTTGTCTGATATGTATAACACAAATGATCCTTCTGTTTGCCCTTTGTCTTTAACTTTTTTCATGTTTTTTTTGATATACAGAATTTTTTATATATTTAATACTATTAATAGTTTCCTTGGTGATTATTCTTAGAAAAGCCTTGGCCACTCAAGATTACATTAATATTCAATTATATCCTTTTTTAAACCATGATGTTTTATTTTGTGATCTGATTTGGGGGTCTAATATATAAATACATAATGTTTTATCATACTGTATAAACTATGTGTGTGTGTGTGTGGGCGTATAGCTGTCCTTTCTTTTTTTGTACCTTGATCTTTCTGTAGCAATAGCCCAACTGTTTGAATTATTTTGGTTTCATAATAAATATTAACTTACATATAGTTAAGGATACACAAATATATTAAACATCACGTGTGTTAAGTATTTAACAACTTTGTTTTAATTATTTCTGTTTCATGATAAATATTAACTATTTAACATAACAATGTTTTGATAATTTTTATTTCATGATAAATGCTAACTGGTAAGGTAAGACCCATCTTAAAATTTATTTTTTTTTAAATGTCTACTTCTCTTCCCTGTAAGGTTGTGCATCTGTTCCTATATCCACGTGTGGCAAGTAAAAGACGGCCATAAATTCTTTAATACTCCTCCCCTCCAGAGAGAGAATCTGTCTCCCCTCCTCTTGTGGGCTCTGCGACTGGTTTGTCCTGATACATTATGGCAGAAGTGATGGTGGGCCAGTTTCCCCGGCCTGGGCTTTTCCACTTCCTGTCTCTTAGAAAACTGTCTCTCAAGCCCTGAGCTGCCATGGAGGAAGTCCACAACCTTCACATTGCCATGCCAGAGAGCCCAGACCTCAAAGCATCCCTACCAAGGTGCCACACCTGTGAGTAAAGCCAGTTGGACCCTCCAGACCAGCCCGTGTGCCAGCTGAAAACACCACGTGCTGCAGAAGCGTTGCCCAGCTGAGCTCTGCCTGAATCCTTGAACCACAAAATCATCAGGTATAATAAAATGGTGGTTGTTTTAAGCTAAGTTTTCAGGTGATTTGCTACACAGCAACAGAACATCATATGATAGAACATCACGACTCCCTATGGGAGGAGTAGACTCTCCTGCTCTGTTGACTTCAAGTTAGACTGTGACTTGCTTTGGCCAATGATATCCAAGTAGACAAGACATATGGCAGGTCTGCACAGAAACTTAGCCACGTTTCCTGCAGCTCTTTTGCTGTCCCTCTGCCATGTGGCATGTCCCTGACAGGGGCTGCTCCTTCAGCCTGGGTCCTGCAGCACGAAGGCATGTGGAGCAGAGGGCAGCTGACCCACAGCTAACAACATACAGTGTAAGCAAGGAATAAACTCTGGCTGTCTTAAGCCATCAAGATTTAGGTGTTGTCCAGTATCACAGTCACACTTAGAATAATATACTACACAGCTGTTATTTCTCTCCCCTTTCATCATTATTGGGAAAGCCCATCTCCCATGATGAAGTCTGAAGATGTCAGATATTCATTTTCCCAGCCTCCCTTACAGCTAGAGGTGTTCTTGTTCTGACCAATGACAAGTAAAGGGCAATCTATGAGTGGGATATAGTTTTGGGAAATATTTTCCTCAGGGATCAAAATAGACAGACACAAAAGGTGTTATCTTTAGCTGCCCTGGCCACCCACCTGTTCTAGACACTATTCCTGTGAGGGTGTGTTGGCTAGAGCCACAGCAGCCATCTTGTAACCATGAGTCAACAAACCTGAGAATTAAAAGCCAATATGCTGAGGAATGGAGGTAACAAGATCTTGGATCTTTAATAAAATTGTTGAGCCACTCAACATCTCTAGGACTGCCTACCACCAAAAACATCTTATAACGTGAGACAATTGTCTCAATCGTGTAAGCCACTGTTAGTTGGTAATTCTGTTTTTTGTAGCCCAAAACCAAAACAAAACAAAACACTTAACTAGTGTACAGTTCTCTGTTGATTTTGCCTTCCCAGAACCAGCATGCAGCCTTTTTCTTCTGGCAACAGCATTCTGATTTTCTTTTAAGGAATCGATACCACACACACACACATACAGACACATTTTACGCAGCATTTGGTACAAGTGAGCTTGCAATCTCCAGCTCCTGGGGTGAGCATGTGACCAGTCTGGCTAATCAGAGTGGTACATCCACCCAGCTATAGCGAGGTTTACTTCTTTAAGTTGAGGTTCACTTCTGTGTCTTTTGGCAAAGCTATTGGGAAAGAGAGCCTCCCTTTTCATTGGGATTGCTGCTGGGGAATGAAACCAACACAGAGAAAAGCAGAGTGCAGAGTGAAAAGACGGATTTCTGATGACATCAATGAGCCTTTGGAACTGTCCGTTGCCAGGTCTACCTTTGGACTTTCCATTCAGTTATATGAACCAACAAATTCTTATTCTTTCATAAGCTGGTTACAACAGAAAGATTCCTGACTGATACAGACCAGAGTCCTTGTTTACAGGTAGCGCCAAGGGGCCTCAGCTGAAGTAAAGCAGGTTGGGGGGCGGGGTGACATAGGGGAAGGACAAGACATAATAACTCTACGAGGTACTGCTGTTATCTGTCTCTTTCATGGATGTTGGAGGCTGACGCATTGAAGGGTAAAGTTCCTTACCCAAGGGCATTCAGTGAGTAATTAAAAGGGTCCAGGTTCAATCTCAGGCTTAATAGAACTCCAAAACTCAACTTATTTTTATTGAACCACACTGATTCTCAGGGTAGCTCTATAACCAAGAATCAAGTCTATATAATGCCTCGTAAACATCAAGAAGAGTTTTATTGGTGTTGTCTGGGCGGGGCAGAGGACAACTCATAGTCTCCTTCTATTGTATTTGAGAGTCAAGTTCAGAATTCTTCATTATTTTCCTGATTAGCCATAATTACGTTTATACAACATTACTACTTAAGTGCTACACCCCAGGGTTCCTACATGCGCTGCCTCAGGTTCAGTCACCTTGGCAAGGAAAGGGGCTTCTGGAATTCCCATCTTATTTTCAGGATATGTAGATGGGTTCTTCCAGAAAACCCCAGGTCAGCGAAATACCTTCGCAGCAGCCCTGGTGGAACAAGTGATGGCAGTGCCAGTGCCTGCCCCACACCTCTCTGGGAATCACCTCTCAAGTGAGGATCCCAAGCACCAGGCCTTCAGCCCCTCCCTTGACGACTCTTGCCATCTGAGCCCAGCAGGTAGGCAAGTTCACAGGCCCCGTTTCTAAGCTCACAGTCTTACCAGGTCTGGACACAAATGTCAGCAAAGTGCTGTTGCTCTTAACATTTCCAGCTCTGTAATAAATCGTCTGTTGTAACGCCTTGCTACTTGTCCCTGGACCTGACCTGGTGAGTGGACTCCATTTCAGTGCCCAACCTTTACCAAACCCAAGCTGACCAGCAGCCGGCCCGAGAAGCGGGATGCCCAGCCCACCGATGGCTGCCTCCAAACTGGTCCCTGGACCCAGGACTACTGCCTTCCAGTTCCCCCAGCCAGTGGATCCCAAAGTGTAGGAAACACAGCGCTCATGTACCCAAGATGATTCTCCATCTTTCAGATCACCACAGAGGAGCTGTGTTTCAGGCAGGTTTGTCTTTTACAACTCTTGCTAATCTCTCTTTTTGACATTTTTTTGTTTGTTTGTTTCTTTGTATGTATTTTGTTCACGGCAGTTTCTAATTTACAGGAGTGATATTCAGTTCCTTTATAAGCTCAAACACATAAATTTTTAAACAAGTCGATTGATAGACAAATAATAAGTAAATAATGGCACAGCTTGTAGAGACCGTATGGCAACAATGACGAGGGTGGTAGACAAATCGCTGCATCTGGCAACTGCTAACGACAGCACAGGGCTCCCCAGCGGTGTCATCAGAGCCCCCCACCCCCAGAACAAATCCATAGGCAACTCTGTCGGGGTCGATATCCAGAGGGTGAGGTTCAGACAGTTTATACCACAGCAGCCAGACGGATGCCCCGCCCTCCTGCCTGACAAAGGTCTCCAACCTCCTAAGCTCAGTGGGATCCTGAGGATTTCATGCTGAGAAAAAGTGGGGGCAGTTTCCTCCCTCACCCACCAGAACAGCAAGTAGAGGCTGGGGGATCCCCCAGGTCCAGGGACCCTTATTCGGTCAGAAGCGCTACTCACTGGCACAGAGCAGGTGTGGACCCAGAGCCTATGGGCCAGTGTTATGCCCAGTGCCTTGTGGTTGTCAGAGAACATCTCACTGGTAGCTGTCACTGGGAGCCTGGCCGGAAGCTTTTTTTTTTTTAATATTTATTTAGTTAGTTAGTTGCACCTGGTCTTAGTTGTGGCTTGCCAGCTCCTTAGTTGTGGCATGCGAACTCTTAGCTGCAGCATGCATGTGGGATCTAGTTCCCTGACCAGGGCTCGAACCCAGGCCCCCTGCAATGGGAGCGCGGAGTCTTACCCACTGCGCCAACAGGGAAGTCCTGGCCAGAAGCTTTAGGTCAGCGTTTCTAAAAGTTTAGTCTTTGGACCTCTAACATCAGAATCACATATTAAAAATATAGATTTCCCTGGAGACTCAGGAGCTCTCAAATGGGGCCAAAGCATCTGAACTTTTTTAATCAGATGATATTTACTGTCAGGAAAATTTGAGAAACACTGTAATGGGGAAAAGACCACGGATAAAGATTCATTCCCTCTCTCCCTCTCCCTCTCCCCTATTTCTCTCTGTACACAAATCTTCCTCCACAGTGCCTGGAAAACATAGCTACTCAGTGAGATTTACACCTTCCCCCCACCTTTACTTGGAGCCAAAAACTAAACAAACGTCTCTCAATCAAAGTCTTTGCTCATGTAAAAATCCTGACAAAAACTCAAAATTTCATAAGCAATCCAATATCCTCCTTGCCCCCTCCCCTCAACTGTGAGCCTCACCTGTCAGAATCATATGATCAAAATGCAAAAGTCGAAGTGGGGCTAACGTGCCACCCCAGACAACTTCACGTTCCTAGAGCCCCAAAGGTGCATAGTCTTTACATGGCCTCAAACTCCCTGGACTCAGAAAACGCCAGGAGCTGTACAGTCACCTAACACGGTGCTCCCTCTGAGTGTCCCACTGAGAACCTGCAACCACAGAGGACTGTGAGCTTGTGCTCTGGAAGGTCTAGCACATCTCAGGTTGAGTTTCTCCGGAGCGTCCTGAGACAATGCTTTGACAGCTAGCTGTTTATATGGGAGGTGATGCAGGAAGCACTGACAGGGGAAAAGGGAGACAGGATAGAAGGAGCCAAACAGGGTACCATAGCAAGCAGGTTAATATCGTAGGCAGCTGGGGCTCAAACCTGCTGGAGATTTCTGAGAATGAAGAGAACTTGCCCCTGTTGTCCCACCTGAGGGGTGAGGAAGCGAGTATTTATCCTCCAATTTCCATCTGTCATTGGTTGAGAGCTGCTTCCACGGACATTGACTCCCTGGCACTTCTACCTGCCCCTCACATGAGCACATGCCTACGGCAGGCAAAGCCCTTGAGCAGTGTCACCCATGCTTGCAGGAAGAAGCCGTCAAGGTTGCTCAAAAAATTAAAAATAGAACTACCACATGATCCAGCAGTCCCACTTCTGGGTGTACGTCCAAAGGAAATGAAATCACTATCTTGACGAGATACCTGCACTCCCATGTTCTTTGCAGCCTTATTCACAATAATCAACCCAAACGTCCATCAACAGATGAGTAGATAAAGTGTGGTATACGCATACAATGGAATATTATTCAGTCTTTAAAAAGAAGGAAATCCTACCCTTTGTGACGACATGGATGGACCTGGGAGACATTAGGCTGCATGAAATTAGTCTCAGAAAGACGAGTGCTGCATGATTCCTCTTCTGTGAGGCAGCTAAAATAGTCAGGTGTGCGGACGTAGTCAATGGGGTGGTGATTCCCAGGGGATGGGGGAAGGGGATAGAGTTACAGTTATGCAAGATGAGTACGTGCCAGAGATCTGCCATACGACAGAGTGCCTAGTCCACAGTAATACTGTGTACTTAAACATACGTTAAGCATGTTAGGTCCCATGTTACGTGTTCCTACTACACATGTTAAAATAAACCCAGAGGGCTTCCCTGGTGGCGCAGTGCTTGAGCGTCCGCCTGCCGATGCAGGGGACACGGGTTCGTGCCCCGGTCCGGGAGGATCCCGCATGCCGCGGAGCGGCTGGGCCCGTGAGCCATGGCCGCTGAGCCTGCGCGTCCGGAGCCTGTGCTCCGCGACGGGAGAGGCCCCAATAGCGAGAGGCCCGCGTACCGCAAAAAAAAAAATAAAATAAATAAATAAATAAATAAATAAATAAATAAATAAAATAATAATAAATAAATAAATAAATAAATAAATAAATAAATAAATAAAATAAATAAAATAAATAAAATAAATAAATAAATAAAATAAACCTAGAAAACAAAGGGACACAGGAAATTTTTGGAGCTGGTGGATATGTTTATTACCTTAATCATGGTAATGGTAATACAAGCGTCTACACATGTCCGAACTCACCAAATTGCATACATTAATTACGTGCGGTTTTTTGTATACCAATTATATCTCAATAAAACTGGGAGGAAAAGTCATTGACATATACAGTAATGGTGAATGCCGAGCAGCTGATGTGCTGACAAATGTTTAAAAACAGGCTCTCCACCAAAAAAAAAAAAAAAAAAAAACAGGCTCTCCTAAGCAGAAAAGTGCTGGACTATTGCCTGCCAATGTCTATGGTGTAAATATTCCCACCGCAGCACTTTCAAGCTACCAAGCCTGACATCACTGAAAGCAGACTTAGGAAGATAGAAGCACAATTGGCTCCCAGTGTGTCTTGTATCAATGTGTTGATACAAGACAACTCCAGCACAGGCCTCGGAAGGGATATGAGCAGGGTACCGACAGCATCTCCTTTACGTATAGCCAGAGTGCTTTGCTACAGACATAGAATCTCATGATTTTATGTGACTTTTACACTCTCTCCTGTGATACGTCAATGCTTGAACATCTTACTGTGAAACAAAATGGAAGTACTCTCCAAGCCTTTTAATTATTTCATACTCTAGGAAGGTATGTCTTCTTTATTATTTTTACATCACCTCTTCCCCCACTACCCACCTTCATCAGTGAAAACCCACTTAAGAAGCCAGACTTCAAGGATCCCTCCATTTGGTCAACCTAACACTAATGGATATCTCTTGTTTTGCCTGACCAGTGTCATTTCCCCTTCTGATAACAGCCCTGCATTTTCCTTTAAGCAACCATCCCTTACCCCATCTTGAGTCCTCCTCAGGCCTTATTTCCTGGCTCTAGCATTTAGCACATGACACAGTCCTGGCCAAATAGAAAGTTCCATTCCCCTGGAGAAAGGACAAGGTTCCAGGGGGGCTAATGAGACTCTTGGCTTGGAATTATTGAACAAGAAAATCTCTTCCCTCTGCATTACTAGGCTAGTAGGATGGAAGCCTGGAACTGCTGGTGGCCATCCTCCACTACAAGGAAAGAGCCCACCTGAGAACGAATACAACACAAAAGAAAGCTGAGATGAGAGACAGAGAATAACTGAGTCCTGATAGCATCATTTTGGTCCTTGGATTCAGCTGTGCCTGAGACACTTCCAGACCTTCCCAGTTTTCTGGATACTTCCACACTTTTTCAATACGTGAGCCCATAAAATTCTTTTTTAACTGAAATCCTTTTGATTTGGGTTTTCAGTCACTTGCAACCAAAAATTTTCTGGCTGATTCACAGATCTGAGATCAAATGAGTTGGTAAACACCCCTCCAAGCTTTTCTCCTTGGTCCTAATTAGAGCTCAGTGTACAAGTAAGTATACAGTTCACTGGGGCTGGGCCTCCCTGAGGAGGAATCCCAAGCAGAACTGGTCCATGTAAGCTACCCACGGCACAAAGGGAGTCACTTCAGGATCCGGATGCTCATTTTCTGCTCGATGTTCATCTTCTCTAAGGACTGCGGGGAGACGGGTGGTAGTCAAGAGGCTTGAATTCCAAACCTCTACGCTTCCAGCCTCCTCTCCCATCCCCCAGGCCCCATGATTCCCTGGGGGACCCCCTCTCTTTCTGCCATCCTCCTTCCAACTTCATTTCCCATGTCCACCTGTCCTAGGGACTCCTGGTCTCAACTTCCCAGGCCTGAGGGCATCCTGACCTTGGTGAACTCCAGGAAGGACACAGCGCCATCCCCATCTTCGTCGGCTTCCTGCACTGTGCGGTCGGCAATGCTCTCCAGCTGCTCTTCTGTCACCTGTACCCCAACCATCAGCCGGAGTACCTGGGTGGTGGAGGAAGAGACAGAGACAGCCATAAGGAGGAGGCGCAGAGACTACTGACACCATACCCCAAACCTTGTCCGCATCACCCCAAGTGTTAGTGCCAATTTTGTAATCCATCCCTCATTCATTTTCCCCCGATTCCAGTCACTTCCCACCACAGCCCCCAATAATTCCCCCATTGCTTCTCCATCCAACCCCCCATCTGTCATTCACTATCCCACTCTCACCTCAATAATGTGCCCAAGCTCATTACTCAAGCCCAACCTTAGAACCCAATCTCTGCCTATCCTCCACCCCATCCCCCATCTCATCTTCCAACTAGTCCCAAATCCATCCCCCACCTCATCACATCTATCCCAGAGTTTCTCAGTCTCAGCACTATTGACATTTGGGGCCAGATAACTCCTTTTGGTGGGGGGAGGGGTATTGTACCCCTGGTACCCAGGGTACCACCCTGGGTATTGTAAAATGTTTAGCAGTGTTCCTGACCTCTACCCACTAGGTCCCAGGCACTACCCCGTCAAACAAAAAGGTCTCTACATATTGCCAGTGTCATTCAGGGGGCAAAATCGCCCCCAGTTGAGAGCTACTGATCTATTTCCAACCTCATACCCTAATGCTCCCCATCCCATCTCCCAACTAACCCACACTCCAACCCCACCCACTCCTATTCCCCGCCCAACACCCCAGTCATCTGCATCTCCCACCCACCAATCATCCCCTCCATCGCCCACAGCCATTCTGTTCTACCACACCACCCTTCCCTTGGGTTCTTCCAACCTGCAGCATCTCATGCCTGGAGATCTTTCCATCTCGATCCAGGTCATAGAGCTGGAATGCAACTGGGAAGAGAGTGGAGGGGGAAAAGGAAGGTGGGTTTTCCCTGCTTCTCTTCCCTCCAAAGTTCACCTTGGAGGAGTGGAGAGTGCAGGGGGCACCAATGGGCCCACACAGGGAGTGGAAGGTGCCTGGGCCCTCTCAACGGGTGTGGTCAATCTGGGGTCTCACCCGGTAGGGGGCACAGACTCACAGCGAAGTTTGTTCATTCTGCTGTTGAGGGGCTCGGGTTCCTGCGGGTCCCGGTTTCCGTGGTCCTCAACATCTACAGGTCGAAAGTGAGCCAGGACTCTGACAAAGCCTGGGAAGTCCAGTTGCAGACTCCTGGGGGGTGGGGGGAGGCAGGCAATGGTGCAGGCGCGGTGGTCGCCGTGGCTCTGCCTCTGCCTCAGTCGCTAACCTCCCCCGACAAGCTCTCACCCCCACCTCCCCACCCGCGGCGAGGCTCACCCGTCAGGGAAGAAGCTGTCTATAATGCGGTCTCCCAGAGGGTTCACGGCCAGCGCCCCGATCTCCTGCAGATCCACGCGGCTGGAAAGTCAAAGTTTAAGGCGGGTGGGGCAAAGACGGAACATGGTCAAGGAGGGGACGGGGTCAGAGAGGCAGAGGTGAGAGGTCAGAAGGCCAGCTCCGGCTCACCTGAGGTAGCCCTTCTTATTCCTGTCAAGCGCTCGGAACCGGTGGTAGAGGCGGAGCAGACTGGCCTGCGAGACTGCGGGGGCGGAGGCGGACGGTGACTCCCCGAGGACTCTGGGGACGCGGCCGAATCCCGGGGCGCGCTCCATGCCCAAGGCGGCCACGGGGGTTGAGCGGGGGGCGGGGGGCTGGCTGGAGGGAGGTTCCACCCGGGCCCCGGGGCCGAGCGGGCGGGGTGCGACCCGGGAGATCCGGGAGACCCAAAGAGACCAAAGCCACCCCTCCATCCGCCTCCGGTCCTGCAGTCTGCCTCGACCCCGGCTGGAGGCTACCTAGGTGCCCGCAAGCCCGGAGCCGGGACCCCTGAGTGAACGCGCCCCACGCCCGCGAGCCCGGCCGCTAGGATCTTCTAGGTTCGCCCGGCCCCGGGACCCTCCCCCGGAACCCTACCGGGTTCCCGGGCGCTATGCGCCGCACTCACAGCCGGTCTCCCGCTGGATGCTGTCCACGTCGGGGATCCTGGCGGCGTGGGAGCTGCGGGAGCCCATGGCCGAGCTGCGCCGGGGCCGGCGTCCTCCCCTCCCGCCTCGCAGGCGCGGCCGCCTGGTGGCCCTTGGGACGAAGGCCACAGCCCTGGCGGGGAGCCAGGCTCCTGAACCCCGCCGCTCCTCGCCTCCCACCCGCGACCCGGGCGAATAGAAAACCGTGCCAGTGTGGCGGGGTCAGCGGGGCGGGAGCGAAGAACTCGCGGTTGCATCCCGAGACTCTGAGGTCGGGCGGGGAGGGGAGGGGAGGGGAGGGACTGGGCTGGGCCGGGTCCGCCGGCCGCGAGTCCCCGTCCCCACTCTCGCCCCGGCACCGACCCGCCTCCTCCCGCCCGGCCCAGCCCTCCCTCCCGGCCCTGGGCCTCCCGGGTGCCGCCGAGCAAGGCTCGAGCGAGGTCCGCCCTTTTTCATCTGGAGACAGAATCCAAGCCCTTCTGGGAAGTGGGTGACGGGTGGGCAGGGGAGCTAGACGCATTCGTCCCAATCCGGGATGGCTCCAGCCCGGGGCCCCCTCGGGCCTGGAGGCAGAGGCCTTGAAAGAGTCCCAAACGGGGCTGAAGCGAGGAGGGTTGGGAGGCGGAGAGCAAGGGCTGGTTTAAGTGGAAGGAGCTCCGGGTTTGAACGACTTGGATTGGAATCCCAGCTACGCTTCTCTCTCTGGACAAGTCAGCGTATCTTGGTTTCATCTGTTTTGTTTGGTCCACACAGCCTTGTTGTTTAATTGAGTCAATGCTTAAAAATCTGGATATTTAACCCCAAATCCCAAATACCTGGCTTCTGAAAAATCAGATCTGACACCACTAGGCCCGCAGTCCTGCCTGGCGCCGCTTGGGGGCAGCTGGGAACAGCTGCCATGTGTAGAGGGGGCATCCTGAGGGGTCCTCTTGCTATAGTCCCCAGCCAGCCCGGCTGCTCCCTTATGAGCCCTATTGGGCTCTGGTAGAAGCTCCAGCTAAGGGACTGACAGCCCTCCGACCAGCGCTCAAGCACCAGGGGAATCCACCTACAGCCTGAGGGAGCGTTACAAACCTCACTGTCACCAACCTTTACATAATAATGACAACGACAGCAAGGGCTGTCATTTTTCTGAGCACTCACCATGGGCCCTGCAATTTGCTATGCCTTTTAAGTGCATTAACTCACATGCTTGCTACACTGCCATCTTTCCACTTTTCTGTGGTGGAGGCTTGCCATCGCTTGAAATAGCTGTGAACTGTCATAAAGCATGTATCCTCCATGGGGGCCACATCACCCCCAAGGGGCAAAAAATCTTCTTTTTATGTATGAAACACAGACACACATATAACACATAAATAGATATATATCTGTAGTATTAAAATTTCATGGGAGGGACTTCCCTGGTGGCGCAGTGGTTAAGAATACGCCTGCCAATGCAGGGGACACGGGTTCGAGCCCTGGTCCGGGAAGATCTCACATTCCACGGAGCAACTAAGCCTGTGCGCCACAACTACTGAGCCTGCGATCTAGAGCCCGCGAGCCACAACTACTGAGCCCATGCGCCACAACTACTGAAGCCCATGCGCCTAGAGCCCCTGCTCCCCAACAAGAGCAGCCACCGCAATGAGAAGCCCGCGCACCGCCATAAAGAGTAACCCCCTCTCGCCGCAACTAGAGAAAGCCCGTGCCCAGCAACGAAGACCCAACGCAGCCAAAAAAAAAAAAAAAAAGATTTCATGGGAGAGGAGTGGTTAAGGAAAAAAAAAGTCTAACAATGCTCCTTAAGTGGGAGGTGATAATTTTTTAAAAGTTGAGAAACTCAGTTGTAAAGGAACAAGCACCACAGGTGTCCAGCTTTGCATGTAAAATTACCCTCTCTTCCCCCATCATAATCACATGTATACACAAATTTCCCAAGCGGGGAAAAAAGGCAAGCTGTTCATTACAAGGGTTCAAGTTCATACCCGCCTTGGAGAGAGAGAAACTGGAGAAACAATCCAGCCTCTAGCCCCAGGCAGAGTCTCACATCAGATAAGCCTTGAAAATATTGATCTAAGAAGTGCATGCTTCTCTTTTCAGGTATCCCAAGGATTAGGCAACTGTCATAAAGAACGCTTGATTCCCTTTCAGTTGCCCCACAAGGACTAAAGCATGCGGGAAACTACACTGCTCCCTAATGAAGCCAAGCAATCACTCCAGCGCCACCCTGGGAGTGTAGGACGGGTTAGGTTCTGAGCCCAGGACGGGGTAAGAGCCCCTGGGAGGCTGCAATAATCATCTCAGTCCAGCTTGGGCTGCTGATCTTGGAAAGAGTTCCTCCAGCCTTAATCTCTGAGTCAGTGCTGCACTGAAGTAAATCAGGCCAGAGAGCAATTTACAACCCCAATCCACATGCCATCACAAGCTTACAGGAGAACACTGTGCTAGAATTGATTCCTGCTTCATGCACACAAGTAGTGTTTAAATCAACTTCACAATTTACATGGCCACATCTTTTCAGGGCATTTAAAGGGGAAATGTTTTGGGGAGAATTTCATCTGAAGAATCTGTTGCATAGGATTCAGGCTAAACGTTTGTCATTTGCTTTTTTTTTTTTGTCATTTGCTTTTAAGCTGCATAAAAGTTGCTAGCCATTCTTGATGAAGCAATACTGAGGTTCAACTGGAAAAATGCAGATGCAAGAATAGTTGGGAAAATATAAAACACTTACAACTCAATAACAAAAAGACAACTCAGTTGTTTTTACAATGTTCTCAATGAGTTTAACATTTTAATATATGTTAGAGCTCCTTTTCCCCATAAAATTGCAGGTTCCATAAGGGTGGAGGGCATATAAGAAATTATATAACAAGGCCAGATACCTGGGAAGTCCAAATATCTGTGTCCTCATGCTGAGAGCTCAGGACAAGAAGGCTTGACCAAGCCCCCCTTTCTGCCCTCATACTGCAAGGGGAATTTGGTTAGTGTTTCAAATTAAGCTTTTAAATTTGTCAGGTTAACAAGGAACTTACACGTTCCAAACATCTTTCTAGCAAGAGTCAAGTTACACCACACACAAGGTGGCCTGTTTCCTGAGTTATTTAATTAGAATCTACAGATATCCACAGGGAAAGCATATTTCAAAACAGGCTGCCTCTTTGGGAGAGAGTGGGGGTGGGTGCACAAGTGTGGGAGGAAAGAAAAAGACAATGCCCCTGGAAGATATTAGCTCCAGGCTTGTTTAGTTGGGAGCAATGATCTTCACACATTAGATTTCCAAAGATGCGCCTGGAAAGGAGAGTGGGCTGGAGATGAGCTTGGCTCACGTGGAAGAGGGAGCTGAGAATTTCAGACAGCTGTGGTTCTTGGAGCAACCCGACCCAAAGGAACCACACAGAAAAGTCCCCTCTAAGACAGCTGTCCTGGTTAGGATAATGTTCAGCTGTTGTAACAAAGAGCCTCCACATAAGAATCGCAGGTAGAAGTTGGCATCTCTCTCATGTTTGGGTCTGGAGGCAGACAGTCCAGGGCTGGCCTGGCAGGGCTGCTCCAGGAAGCTCCTCTCCCTTGATGCTCTATCATCCCAGAGACATTGCCCTCATCCAGGACGGACGCAGGCCAGGATGGACCTCCAGCCTCAGAGCTCACGTTCCCACCAGCAGGACA
The DNA here is from genome assembly GCF_008692025.1 of Phocoena sinus. Lineage (NCBI taxonomy): Eukaryota > Metazoa > Chordata > Mammalia > Artiodactyla > Phocoenidae > Phocoena > Phocoena sinus. The sequence continues at coordinate 67,842,213 of NC_045777.1, read as the reverse complement.
GAGGGAGAAGCAGAGAAAAGAGCCTGCCTCTCCCTCCTAGGAAGTATCCTAGAAGTCATGCAAATTGCTTCCCATTCCATTCTGGAGGGAGAGCTTAGTCACATAACCAGCCTAGCTGCAGAGGAGGATGGGCACTTCTGTAGTACTGGGTGGCCATGTGCCCAGCTAAAATTTGGGGTTTCCAAATAACCCAATTTTTAAGTGAGCCAAAAAAGTCTTAAATTGACATTTCTCCAAAGATATGCAAATGGCCAAGAAGCACATAAAAAGATGCTCAATATCATTAGTCATTAGGGAAATACAAATAAAACGACAATGAGATTTCATTTCACGCCCACTAGACTGGCTAGAATTTAAAACAAAACAAAACAATGGAAAATAACAAGTTTTGGCCATGATGTGGAGAAGTTGGAACCCTCATACATTGCTAGTAGAAATGTAAAATGGTGCAGCTGCTATGGAAAACAGTTTGGAGATTTCTCAGCAAGTTAAACAGAATTACCATATGAGCAATTCCACTGCTAGGTATATACCCAAAAGAATTGAAGACAGGTGTTAAAACAAAAACTTGTGCATGAATGTTGATAGCAGCATTATTCACAATAGCTACTATGTGGAAAGAATCCAAATGTCCACTGATTAATGAGTCAATGAAATGTTATATATCCATTACAATGGAATACTATTCAGCCATAAGGAGGAATGAAGTGCTAATACATGCCACATATGGATGAACTCTGTAAAGTAAAATAAACCAGCCACAAAAGACCACATATAATATTATTCCATTATAACATGAAATGTCAAGAATAGGAAATCTGTAGAGACAGAAAGTAAATTCGTGGTTGCTTAAGACTAGGGGAGCCCGTGGGAAAGGGAATTGTAGATAAAGGGTACAAAGTTTATTTTTGAGGAGACGAAAACATTCTAAAATTGTGGTGATGGTTACACATATACGTGAATATATTTATCTCTTGAATTGTACACTTTAAGCAGTGAATTATATGCTATGTGAATTATATCTCAGTAAAGCTGTTTAAAGACAAAAGCCAAGAATAGCCTGAAAAACTCTGGAAAGTAAAAAGTAATGAGGGCAAACTAATTCTAACAGATTTTTAAATGTATTATAAAGTTACAATGAGCTATGACGTAATAGGGCAGGAATAGACCGAAAAGAAACAGACAAGAAAGTCAGAAACAGACTCAAATACATGTGGGAATTTGACATGTGATAAAAGTGACATTTCAAATCAATGGGGGAAATGTGAATTACTCAGTAAATGTCATTAGGGACATCTGTCTTTTGGGGGAAAAAATTAAGCTGTATCCCTACCTTCACATACCAAAATTAATACCAGATAGAATAAAGGTTTAAATGCAAAGTGAAACTATACAATACTAGAAGAAATTTAAAATGTTGTTATAGTCTTGAACTTGAAGGCCTTTGTAAACATGAAACAAAGCACAGAAAGCATAGAGAAAAGATTGGCTAATTTGACTATGTGAAAATTAAAATCTCTGTATGGCGATACATAGAGAGATAGAGATCTCAAAGTCAAAAAGACTAGCTGGGGGACTTCCCTGGTGGCGCAATGGTTGAGAGTCCGCCTGCCGATGCAGGGGACACAGGTTCGTGCCCCGGTCCGGGAAGATCACACATGCCGCGGAGCGGCTGGGCCCGTGAGCCATGGCCGCTGAGCCTGCACGTCTGGAGCCTGTGCTCCGCAACGGGAGAGGCCCCAACAGTGAGAGACCCGCGTACCACAAAAAAAAAAAAAAAAAGACTAGCTGGAGAAATATTCAGTCTATATAAAAGACTAAAGATAATTTCCTTAGAATACAAAGATATCTTAAAAATCCAAAGGAAAATGACAAGACAACAAAAAGGAAAACCAAAAATCCCCACACCTCTCATTAGAAAAAATGGGATAAGATGTGAAATAGAAATGGTAAATAGCATAAGAAGATGCCCAACCTCACAAAGTTTAAAAGTACATATTGTCTCTAGAAAAGAAAAAAATAATAAAAGTATGCATTAAAATAAGAGACTATTTGTACATTTGGTGTGGTCAAGATGGCAAGGATACAGGTCATGAACCTCAAGAAGGCAAGAGTCATGTCTTACAGGGTCTTGCAGAGTCTTTTAGGTCACAAGTTTTATTTCAAGTGTGAGGGGACATCACGGTAGGGTTTAAGATGGAGAATGAGGGGGGCTTCCCTGGTGGTGCAGTGGTTAAGAATCCCCCTGTCAATGCAGGGGACACGAGTTTAAGCCCTGGTCCGGGAAGATCCCACATGCCACAGGGCAACTAAGCCCATGTGCCACAACTACTGAGCCTGCACTTTAGAGCCTGCAAGCCACAACTGCTGAGCCCACATGCAACAATGACTGAAGCCCGGGCACCTACAGCCCATGCTCTGCAACAAGAGAAGCCACCACAATGAGAAGCCCGCACACCGCAACAAAGAGTAACCCCCTCTCGTGGCAACTAGAGAAAGCCTGCGCACAGCAACAAAGATCCAATGCAGCCAAAAATAAATAAATAAATAAATAAATAAGAAATCAACTCAAAAAAAAAAAAAAAGATGGAGAATCACTCTGGCTGTTATGAGTAGACTTAACTAGGGCAAAGTGGAAGCTGGGAGACTACTGCAATAATTCAGGCAGAAGACAATGGTGAATCAGTGTGCCACAAGTGGAAGTGGTGAGAAGGGGTCAAATTTGGGTCCTATTTCGAAAGAAGAGTCCACAATATTTGCTTATGTATTGGATGTAAACTGTGAGAGAAAGAGAGGAGTCAAGGATAATTCCAAGGATTTGGTAGTAAACAACTGGAAGCCACCATTAGCCGAGATGGTAAATGGAGGGAAAAGAGCACAGATCAATGGGAGAAAATTTTAAAGTCCTTGAGCTGCTTGTTATACATCCTAGTAAAGATGTTAAGTAGTTAACTGGGTATGGGAGTTTGGATTTCAAAATAGAAGTTGGGATAAGTGTTATACACTTGCTATCCTGTGTTTTTATTTTCATTCATCTCAAAGTATTTTCTAATTTCCTCTGCGATTTATTTGACCTATTGATTGTTTTGAGTGTGTTGTTTAACTTCCACATATTTGTTAATTTTCCAGTTTTCTTCTCTTATTGATTTCTAGTTTCATTCCATGGCAGTCAGAAAGGATACTTTGCACAATTTCAATATTTTTAAATTTACTGAGACTTCTTTTGTGGACTAAGGTTCCATGTGCATTTGAGAAGAAGGTGTATTCTGCTGTTGTTGGGTAGAGCGTTCTATATATGCCTGTTTGATCTAGTTGGTTTATAGTGTCTTTCAAGTCATCTATTTCCTTATTCATCTTCTGTCTAGATGTTCTATCCAATATTGAAAGTGAGATATTGAAGTCTCAAATTATTATAGAACTGTCTATTTCTTCCTTCAAGTCTGTCAACGTTTGCTTCATATATTTGGGAGCTCTGTTGTTTGGTGCATATGCATTTATCGTTCTTATATTTCCTTGAGGAATTGACAGGACTATACATTTGGGGATTATCAGTGTATAGATGGTATTAAAACTATGAAACTGGATAAGATCATCTGTGATGTGAATGAAGGACGGAGAGAAGACCCAGGGCTAATCACTGGGGATCCTCCAACATTTAGAACTTGGGAAGAGAAAAAGAATTGGTAAAGGAGATTGAGAAGGAGTGGCGAGTGAAGTAGAAGGAAAATCAGGAGTGTGGTTTTCCAGCTAAGTGAAGAGCATGAGTCTGGTAATAAGAGTCAGTATAATATGCATAAACTGGAGTTCCTGGTTCAAATGTGGATAGTCATAGGTAAATTTGGGGATTGTGTGTATGGAGTGCTTTTCAAAATGAGGACTGAAAACACCCATCTCCCCTTTTGCTTACTAATGCCAGGCTGGGTGCTACAGGGCAGTGCGGGGTCTTGGCTGCATCAAGGGTTGGCACATTTCTTCTGTAAAGGGCTTGATAGTAAATATTTTAGGCTTTGTGCATCCTTCAGTCTCTGTCACAACTACACAGTTCTGCTGGTGTAGTGCAAAAGCAGCTGTAGACAATGCTTAAACAAATGGACATGTTTGTGTTCCAATAAAACTACTTATGGACACTAAAATTTGAGATTCATTCCATTTCCTTGCATCAAAAAATATTATTCCTTTTTTTTCAATGATCTCAAAATGTATAATCTACTCTTAGCTGTGGATCATACCAAAAAAGGCAACAGGCTGGGTTTAGCCCACAGGCCATTGTTTGCTAATCTGCTCTAGATTTTAACTTCTGCGTTCTCTACAGACTGTGCTCAGTAAAAGACTGATATGCTCTCTCTTCAGAGTTCTCCAGGAAAACTAGAATTTTGCATGAAGACTGAAACAAACCAGAACTGAGTGGGGGCATACTGTCTGGAGTGCCTCAAAACCTAATGGATGCTAATGGAAACATTGGCTTCAACCCAAGAGTACCAAGCCATTGTTCTCAGAGACCTTCAGGACAGTTTTGTTCATTTGGGGAGGAACTCTCAGAATGAAAGCCAAACTCGTTTGCGGGGAAGAAGGTTGAAGAATCAGGTTTGGGACACTTCCCTGGTGGTGCAGTGGTTGAGAATCTACCTGCCAATGCAGGGGACATGGGTTCGAGCCCTGGTCCAGGAAGATCCCACATGCCACGGAGCAACTAAGCCTGTGTGCCACAACTACTGAGCCTGCACTCTAGAGCCTGCGTGCCACAGCTACTGAAGCCCGTGTGCCTAGAGCCCGTGCTCCGCAACAAGAGAAGCCACCGCAATGAGAAGCACGTGCACCGCAACGAGGAGTAGCCCCCGCTCGCCACAAGTAGAGAAAGCCCGCGCGCAGCAACAAAGACCCAACGCAGCCAAAAATAATTAATGAAATTAAAAAAAAAAAAAGGAATCAGGTTTGCAAAAAGTCATGAAGTAGGACAGTTCTGGACAGCTGTCCAGAACTTAACAGCAGAAGCTGTCACAAGAACAGTGCAAAAATGACTGGTTGACCCAGAAATCCCTCTCCTAGGTACATAGAAGAGAAATGAAAATATATGTTCACCCCACACCTAAAGGTGGAAACAACTGATGAATAAATAAAATATGGTATATCCACACAATGGAATATTATTCAGCAATAAAAAGAAATGAAGTACCCAATACATGCTACAGCATGGATGAACCTTGCAAACATTATGCTAAGTGAAAGACGCCAGACACAAAAGACCACGTGTTATATGATTCCATTTGTATGAAATGTTCAAAACAGGCAAATCCATAGAGACAGAAGTAGATTTGTGGTTGTCTGGGGATGGGGTGTGGGTGTGCAGGGGAGGTGGAGAGTGACTGATAAAGGGCACAGGGCTTCTTGTTGGGATGGCGAAAAGTTCTAAAACTGATTGTGGTGATGGTTGCACCACTCTGTGGATACACTAGAAACCATTGAATGGTACGCTCCACATGGATGAATTAAATGATATGTGAATTACACCTCAACAAAGCTGTCTTTTTATGAGAATGCCCTTTCCCTCTGCCTCTTAGGCTGAGAAAGGACTCAAGGGGCAGGCTAAGTCCTTTGCAAGTGATAATATAAAAGAATTTTTGTCTAGCTTGTGACAGTGTATCTCTCTCTCTCTGTCTGTCTCTCTCACACACACACCGCCTATCTTCCTATCTGTCTTTCTGCCTCCACGAAGGGAGAACCACAGTGTCTCCTCTGGATCCCCTGTCCAGGTCCCCTTCCCCTGCCAGTGTACCCAACCCCCAGCTGCCAGGAGTATTGACTGGTAACTCATGAAGTGCCCCCTTTCTGGAAAACTGCCCTCGGTCAAAAATGAGCCGCCTTTGATGAGAGGTTACACACACATACACACACACACACTCCAGGACCGAGCTCGGCCAGTGGCACACAGAGCAGCCCCTTTGCCCCCAGGTGGGATTTGCTCTGTGGTGAATTTGTGCTCCAGAGCTTCTCTGTGGGATCAGAAAGAAGCTGGTCTTCAGCTGAGATCACATTCTTGCCTCCACTTGTATTCTCTGCCCTACCCCACTTCCCTCACGCTCAATAAATCAGTTGAACAAGAGTCCCTGTCTCTGGTTCTGCTTCTAGGAACCTGGCCTAATGCAGAGCCTTACAGAACAGAGAAGTGAGATTGAGCAGGAAGGAGGGACCAGGAGGGAATGGAAGACGAAGGAGAGGGTGGGTGATGTCTTGTCCTCACTGGATCCCGTGGTTGTAGGCAGACTCAGGAAGCAGTGTCCCCAGTGGGTGGGGAGTTTCATGCACCTCTGAGCTCAGGTTGTGTCGGGCCCAGCAGTGAAGTGTGGCCCAGAGTCCAGACTAAGGCCATTCGCCCCATCTCTCCACTGAACCCCACACTCTTCGGGCACCCCGAGAGCTGGAGGCATCTTGGGACAATGCCCAAGGCTTGGTCGCTGGTATTCCTGCATGACAGTGAGGCTTCTCCTGAAAGCTCCCATCTCCCATTCTTCAACCCTAGAGGTAGCTACTGTGGCCCCTCTTTCATGTGACTCTTCCCGAGACGTTTATGCACACACAGGGAAAGATGCATGGAAAACAGGGGTTCCTCCTAACAGAAAGGGATCTGTTCCAGAAGCCTCCCTCAACAGACTTCACCGTACATCTCACTGGCCAAGGTTTCATCACATGCACCTACAAAACAACAACAAAAAATAAAAACACCAGCAAAGCAAATGGGCAAGTCTGGCTGCACATTAGAACCACGTGGTATTTTTTTAAATGCCAGGTGCTGGGGACCCAACCTCAGGCCATTAAATCAGAAGCTGAGTCAAAGGATCCACAGCCAGTGACAAATGTCAACAAAACTAAAAACTGGGACTGGGTCATCTCCTGCCCAAAAAGAAGAAAAGGTGAGGGAAAGAGACAGAGCGGAAGAAAAGGGCAAAATGGGTGAGAAAAGTGGGGAATGAGAGGCTGGGAGAGAAGTAGCAGCAAATGTGTCCCCATGGTCTGGTGGACTTAAATGACAGTTCTCCCCAGGAAACTGCTCCACCAATTTATTCATTTGAGAAACATCTACTGAGCAGGCATGTGCTGGATGAGGGGGTTAGAGCTGGGAACAAAATAGACACAGTCCCGGTCATGCGCTTTTTTCACTTAATATTATACAGCTTATATTCAGCCACATTGTTTAGTCCCTGTAAGTTATTGTTTTGACCGCTGACATTCATAGCCTGACTTTGCCAAAGTTTATCTATCCACTCTCCCATTGACGGACCTCCAGATTTCAGTTCTTATAAACAATGCTGGTGCAAACATCCTTGTACATGTTTCCAGTTTATACATGCAGGAGTTTTTCTTGGTGAAGAAGTTTTTCTTGGTGAAATTGCTGGGTCACAGAATATGTGAATATTCAACTTGAGGAGATAAAATCAAACTCTTTTCCAAAGTGTTGGATATGATTTTACACTTCCGCCAGCATTGTCTAAGCATCCTAGACATTTATAATTCAAATGCTCAGGACTTGTTGAAAGGAAATTAAATGCTTAAAGAAAAGGAGTTTTCGTGTCAGGATTCAAGGAATCTCATGGGAACCTAGAGTGGGAAGTTCAGCTCCCCAACAACCTGTTTTTTTTTCTCTCTGGGGCAAATCACCTCCCATCTCTGCTTTTCTCCTACTGTGTATCCTCACTTCCCTCTGCAGGTCAGCATCCTCTGAAAGGCTCCTAGTGTCTGTCTCCTCCATAATTTAGACTTGCCCTTGACTTTGGGTTCCATGGCATCAGCTCTGGTCCAAATCCTACAGTAGACCACAGTTCCAATGCTCCCAAACATTCCCGTCATTAATTCAGATTTTAAGCCTTAACTGGGGTCAGGTATCCATACCTGGTCCACTCAGCTGTGGCCTAAGAGTCTTGGTCATGTCGAGGCAAACATGACTCCCCAGGTCCACTCCTTTTGCAGATACTGTGAGGGCAATTCCAAGGAAAGGATGACACGTGAGACGTGTGCCCCAAAAGCATTTTCCACATTTACCTTTGCTCTCCCTAAACCACAAGGTACGACGCCAAATACACATTGCCAGTTAGTCTCACACAAATACACTAATACTTCCTCTCTCAGCATCCGAAGCCACGAGGCAAAGAATTTAGCATACTGTCTCATCAGACCGTGTAATTCTTACATGCTGAGAATTAAGGGAAACAGGCTCTCTTAACCAGGACAATAGACCGTGCTTAGGCAGCAAATTCAGTTCCTAGGTCAACACGTAATTCAAAAAGCAAGAGGAGGCAAAATTACCTATTACCATGAATCTTAGTATACGTGGGTTTTTTGTCTATGACCTTGTATGATAACCCATACAACTAGTTGAATGCTATATGTCATGTGATGGGATAAGGAGTAAAGAGTGCTATACACCCTCTGATGGATAATCTTCCTCATCTCATGACAACACCACTTAAATTATTCTTTTCCCTCTTTTCTGGGTATATAATTGGATTCAAATAAGTTGAGTACATACACATTGGATGCAACTCAAGTGGAACAGAATCTCAACACTTACAAGCATCTCCATCCTCATGGAAAGCTCAGGAAAACCACAAATCTAGGCACTTGGCATGTTTCATGCCTTGAGATGTTAGGTAATAATGTTATGAAACCATCACAATCAGCAAGACAATTAAAAACTAAGCATCCAATTCAACTAGAGTCTCATGAAGATAAATGCAAATTAAAACTAACCTGAGATACCATTTTTCATTTTTGAGATTGGAAAAAAATCCAAAAGTTGGATAAACACTGTTGGTGAAACTATAGGGAAAGAGGCACAATCGTCCACCGCAAGTGGGCGTGTTGACTGGCATAACCTCTGTGAAGGTCATGCAGGCGCTATCTATCAAAGCTATAAATTGTACACTCCTGGCCCAGCAATCCAACATCTAAAAATTCACCCTACAAATACATTTGCACACTTGTAAAATGGGGTGTACACAAGGTTATTTGATGTGGCATTGTTTTTCCCAGCAAAAACAAACAAACAAACAAACCTGTAAACCACCCAAGTATCCATCAGGTAATAAATTACAGAACCATGAAGCACAATGAAACTGTGAAAAAAAAAAAAAAAAAAAAACTTCCAACAAACAGATATAGAGAGATTGCCAAGATAGATCAAGTTAAAAAAGCGAGTTGCAGAACACTGTGTATCGCTGTGAATAAACATGCTATCTTTTCTGTAAAGAGCTGGGAGAATACAAATGCACATATTTATTCATATTTGCATAAGTAAATCTTGAAGACACCTAAGAAACTAATCAAAGTGATGACTTGGAAGGTGGGAGGACACAGTGCAGTTTAGGTTGAAGGGTGCTAGCAGTTGAAGGGGGACTTTTAACTTTACCTTTTTATCTGGTTAGAATGTATTCCCTATTCAAAAATTTAATTTAAAAAATTGTTTTAATTCAATGTAAAAGGGGAAAAAAATCTAGCATCCAGAACATGAAGACAAACCTCTACAATCTGAGAACAAAATATTTCATACCAGGAAATAAACAAATTTTTTTTTTAAGAAGATGTTGGGGGTAGGAGTTTATTAATTAATTTATTTATTTTTGCTGTGTTGGGTCTTCGTTTCTGTGTGAGGGCTTTCTCTAGCTGTGGCAAGCGGGGGGCCACTCTTGATCGCGGTGCGCGGGCCTCTCACTATCGCGGCCTCTCTTGTTGCAGAGCACAGGCTCCAGACGCACAGGCTCAGTAGTTGTGGCTCACGGGTCTAGTTGCTCCGCAGCATGTGGGATCCTCCCAGACCAGGGCTCGAACCCGTGTCCCCTGCATTAGCAGACAGATTCTCAACAACTGCGCCACCAGGGAAGCCCCAAAATATTATTTTAAAAGTGTATTTCATCCTTAATTATCTTGAAACAAAATAATTATGCTGTGTGAAAGAGGCCAGACTCCCCCCCAAAAAGTAAATGCTGTATAATGCAATTTATACTAAACTCCACAAACTAATCTATAGTAACAGAAAGCAGATCAGGGGGTCAGGGAGCAGGGAGGATGAGAAGGAGGATGGGACACGAGGTAATTCTGGGGTATGATGGCTCTGTTTGCTATCTTGATTGGTGACGATTTCATGGGTGTATACAGAAGTCAAAACATAAAATTGTGCGCTTTTAATATGTGCAGTTTATAATCAATTACACCTTAACAAAGCGTTTTTAAAAGTTGTTTTCACCATTTTTCTCCATTTTTAATTTCAACTTTGTTATATTTTATAGTACATACTTCTATAAGGACAGGAATTACGTATATAATTTATCAGTAATTTTACCCTTATTTGAGGGCTCATATTCAAAAACTTTCTCATTGACATGCACACACTGTATTTAAAATGGATAACCAACAAGGACCTGCTGTATTATCACAGGGAACTCTGCTCAATATTTTGTAACAACTTAAATGAGAGAAGAATTTGAAAAAGAATAGATACATGTATAACTGAATCACTCTGCTGTATACCTGAAACTAACACAACATTGTTAATCAGCTATACTGCAATATAAAATAAAAAGTTAAAAAATGTTTTCTCATTTAGAGAGGTGTATGATCACAGATGCATGGGAACGATTGGCTGAAGCCAAAGTCAAACCCAACTACCGCAGCAAAGCCCACACTTTTAATCACTACACTCTACTGCCCCCTGCTGTACGTAGGTTTTGTAGCCACCCTTAACCTCCTCTAGACTAGTTTCCACGATTTTAACGATGAGGAAAGATGAATCCAGGGGCAAAAGATTTTTATCAAAGAGCTACCTAGTATAAAGTAGATAACTAATGAGAACCTACTGTTTAGTACAGGGACCCCTACTCAATGATCTATGGTGACCTAAATGGGAAGGAAATCTAAAAAACAGTGGCTATATGTATACGTATGGCTGATTCACTTTGCTGTACATCAGAAACAACTCTGTAAAGTAACTATATTCCAATAAAAATTTAAAACAAAATCTATCTAGAGCCAAAATTTTCTAAACCACACACACACACACACACACACACACACACACACACACATACACATACACACCACACACATATCCATGCATACACACACACACACATGCACGCACACACACACACACACACAGCAGGAAGCAGCTCTAGGTCTCTCTACCACACCAGCCTCAAGGGAGATAAAAGAGGAACCATACAAAGCCATGAATGAGAAGAAACAAAAGTGAAATAATCTGGTCAAAGTCCGAACTTCAAAACCCTTCCACCGGGAGGACAGGGGTGGAGAGGGTTCTTGGGCTCCACTCGAGGCCAGCCACCTTCCTCCTTTCTCAGGGTAACTCAAAGACTTAAAACCAAGCCTCTTGTCAGGCAAGGGGGCAAGAAAAGGTAACTATAAAAATCATTCTTGGGTTTCCCTAGTGGGGCAGTGGTTGAGAGTCTGCCTGCTGATGCAGGGGACACGGGTTCGTGCCCCGGTCAAGGAAGATCCCATGTGCCGCGGAGCGGCTGGGCCCGTGAGCCATGGCCGCTGAGCCTGCGCGTCCGGAGCCTGTGCTCCGCAACGGGAGAGGCCCCAACAGTGAGAGGCCCACGTACCACAAAAAAAAAAAAAAAAAAAAAAATCATTCTTACAGGTGGATGCAAGAGAGGACCGGGGTGAGGGGGGAAGAAATAGGTGAGGGAGATTAAGAGATACAAAATTCCAGTTGCAAAACAAATGAGTCCTGGGTATGAAATGTACAGTGTGGGGAATATAGTCAATAACTATGTAATACCCTTGTATGGTGGCCTGGCACACATCAGACCCTCAGTATCTTTACCATCGTCGTTGTTGTTCTCTATCTTTCCCTTCTCATTCCTCCCAGTCCCTGTCTTGATGGCTGGAAGGATTCATTCAGGTCGGTTGTTTTCCTTTTCAGGAGCTGGCTTGGATCATGACGGTCCATCAGCACCTCCACAATCAGGTTATTTATTTCAACCAGCATCTCACCCGTCTCACTTTTCCAAAATTCTAGAAGTCAATAGGATCCAGAAGGATATCTCAGGACCAGCATTACACCCCAAAATTTAGAAAATACAAGCAAATATTAGAACCAGAAATGACTACAGCAGCAGCTTAAAATCAAATCATTGACTCTTTCCTAAAGTAGCATTTTCCAACCCCACAGTAAGATCCCTGATCCGAACATCTCAACTCATGTTGCTATCACCAACCAAAGGGAAAGTGTGTAGGCAAAGAAGATAGAAGAAAGAAGAGAGAGGAAAAGCTTTCTTGTTTTCTTAGCTTTGCCAAGATGCCAATTGTCCTAATTTCCCCACCCCTGATCTTAAAATTCCTGGGAGAAATCCCTCATCAAGTGGTTAATCCCCTCTTATTCTGGGGGTAAGGTGGAGAGATAAGTCTACTATCTGTGGGGTATATCTCCTCTCTGAGCAAGTGACATCTTACACACTTAGACCAGTGGTTCTCGAACCCTAGTGTGCCTCAAAATCATCTGGAGGGTTTGCTAGAACACAAGTTGCTGGGCCTCACCCACAGAATTTCTGACACAATAGGTCTGGGGCCAAGGCCAAGAATTTGTCATTCTAACACGTTTCCAGATTCTGCACTATAAACGAGTCCCAGAAGAGAAATCGAAACTCCACTCATTCTTCAGTGATGTGAGCGATTTCTCGGCTGAATCAGATAATACATTCCAAATAGGAAGAAGAAGATTTCCTTGATTTCTTTTATGCCATATTCACAGACACAGAACGCTTTCAGACAATGTGCATTATGTACATTTTCTTTCTCACTTTCTTAAGTCTAGGCAATCAACAAAACAATAAATCAAGCCTGGTTTGTAGCATCGGCTTATTTCCATGGTGTAAATACTCCTGCTGTGGCTGATTGCAAGTTGCTAAAGTGATGTCGCGGAGCATGGAGTTGGGGTGCTTCGATGCTGGTAGCAACCATATGTGGTAGTTCCACCATACAGATACCGTAGATGTAGATGATCTCAAGGGCAGAGAGAACAGTAAGACAATTAAGAAGTGATGAGTTTTGAGTATTTATTACGTTTGTCTTAAATAAAATATAGTTAATTGTAAGTTTATATAATTTAATTTTTTTTTTACAATGGTTGTGATTAACTGACAGCTCTCAAAATTCCAGAAAATGTAACAGTCGGCTCTCATGAACTGACTCCAGCACATCAATGAAATACACACAAAGAAGTATGCAACCAGCACCCGTAAGAAGGAAAAACACACGACCAGATCCCGAGACGACTCCCTCGTGCGTCCTCGCGCTCACTGGCCTCCTTCCCTCAGAACCCTCGGTGGATAACCTACACCCTGACTTCCAACAGCTGAACCGGTTTGCCTGCATAGTAGATTATACATACACCTATGGAATAGTAAGCCTGCAGTTTGAAGTATTACCACTAGAGGCCTCTCGTGAGGCACAGACAGAACGCTCCTCCTACAGGACTTGGAATGCTGCTCCCATACCCAGTCTAGGGCGCTTACCCACCTCTCTCCGTCTAGGGGGCGGTTGGTTACTCACAACCCAGGGTGGGAGGAAACAGAGAAATAACTGAGCGCTAAATCTGAGCGTGGGTGAGTCCCCGGAGGAGTTGTGGAGCCACAAGTTTCCCGGGGGAGATGTAGGGACCAAGTTCTGGCACAGGAGTCCCAACTGGGGCTTTAGCCTCAAACCCTAATGGGGTCTGCCAGTGAGCCAGCGGGCGAATGAACAACGAGGATTGCTTCTGCCCGGGTCATCACAGGCCCATATGCCTTGGTGGCTCCTTTATCTAGACCAGATGAATCCACAGAAAAACACGTCGAGAGAAGGACAAGGGAAAGGAAGTATAAGAGAGTTCAAGTTCGGAGACTCGGGGACAAAGCTGGGTTTGAATCACTGCCTCTTCACTCACTAGCTTTGTGAACTTGGGCAAATTTTACTTAACCTCTCTGAAACTTAGTTTGCTCATCTGTAGAATGGGAACAAAACCTTCCTTGCTAGTTAGTTGACAGAGTAGGTAAGATCCTATGTGTGAAGCAAGGAGAGGGTCATAAATTTTTTCAAAAGTAGTATTTTCATCATCAAGATGAAAAGGAGACTTCTATTTTGTTTGTGAAGGCATTCTAGTGCTGAGTTATGTACAGAACTGACGAAGTGTGGAAACATGGGGATTAAAATGGCTCTGCGTAATATATAAACAGCTATTTCATTTGGGCAAGGACATAAATGCACATTAATGCATACACACACCGCACATATATACATCTGCTTTTATGTAAACGGGGTAGATACATAGCGATATTCTTCAAGCAGCTTTAATTTTTTGCTGGTTTACCCCTTTCTTAGTATAACATACCATCTCTAGCATACCACAAATCCTTGTTAACAAACTAATATATTGCATTCTGTATTTTTATCCATATTCATACAAAATAACTTACATATATATACATACACATGGTTTTACAAAGATAATAGGTTCCTATAATGATCTTTCTGCATCTTGCTATTCTTAAAAATCTTTCTGAGTTAATAAATACACTCTATTGTTTTTAGGGGCTGCATAATACTCCAAAGTACAAATGTTCTGTAACTAGGTCAGCTGTACTTCAGTTGAAGGCTACTTGCTTTGTTTCTACTGGTTTGTACTAAGAGCAATGTTCCAATAAGCACTCTTATATCTCTACCATTATAAACTTTAAAAAATATATTCAAAAAATAATTTTATATAAAGATCTTTTATTTTTATGGGAAAGATCCTGAGAATGGGTTTTTCAGGTCAAAGGGATTATGCAATTTTTATTTTAAACAAATGTTTCCAGATTGCATCCAAAAAAGTCTGTAACAATTTACATTTCTGCCAACCACACATGAGAGTATGCTTTTCCCCAAATCCCTGGCAGCAGTGGACTTTGCCTTCTTATTTTTGTTTGTTTGAGGATTTTCTTTTTATCATGGACATTTTCAAACATCTTGAAACCAAACACAATAGTATAATGAGCCCCCAAATACTCACAACTCAGCTTCAGCAATTACCAACATTCTGTCATTACCGTGGCCTTCTTTTTAATTTTTGCAAATTTATGGACATAAAGCAACATACTTGTTACTTTTTAAAAATCTTGTTTTTGCATTTCTCTGACTGGTAGTGTTTTTGAGCACATTTTCACACGTTTGGAGTTCATCTTATGTAAGAGCCTATTCATAGCCTTTGTATATTTTTTGGTTGTTTGTCTTTTTCTTGTCAATTTATAGGAGCAGTTTGTTATTATACATGTTAATCTTTATATTCTGTGTTGCCAATACTTCTGATGTTTGTTTATGGTATATTTTGCCCTTCTAAGTTTTTTAAATGTTTTATATATTTTAAGTATACATCTTTTTTCTTTTACAGCTTCTATATTTTCTGTATCACAAAAGAAACTACCCACCACCACCACCAAATGTAAGCTGGTACAACCACTCTGGAAAGTTATTTGGCAAAATCTACGGAAGATGAACATATATATATCCTATGACCTAGAAGTTCTGCTCCTAAGTATATACGCAACAGAAAGGCATAGATATGTTCACCAAAAGACATGTGCAAGAATATTCATAGCACTCCATCATATCCAAAAACTGGTAGGGGAAAAAAACCCTAATTCCCATCAACACTAGGATGGATAAATTGTGGTATATTCATACAATGTAATACAGCAATGAGAGTGAACTACAACTACACTTGATGACATGGACGATCTCACAAAAATATTATTGAAAAAGAAACCAGACACAGAAGAGAATATATGGTCTGATTCTATTTATATAAATATCAAAAATAAGCAAAATTAATTTATGGTGTTAGAAGTCAGGGTAGAGGTTGCTCTTAGAATGGGGTATAAGGGACCTTGTGGAGTTGCTGGTCATATTCTGTTTCTTGATCTATGTACAGGTTAAACAAATGTGTTCACTGTATGACCTATGATTTGTTCACTTTTCTGTATGATATATTTCAATAGAAAGTTGACAAGATCCACTTGAGAATCTGCAAACAGATGTTTATAGCAGCTTTATTCATAATTGCCAAGACTTGGAAGCAACTTGTCCTTCACCGGGTGAACGGACAAATAAACTGTGGTACATGTAGACAAAGGAATGTTATCCAGCACTAAAAAGAAATGACCTATCAAACCATGAGAAGACTTAAGGAAACTTAAACGCATATTACTAAGTGGAAAAGGTCATTATGAAAAGGCTACATACTGTATGATTCCAACTACATGACATCCTGGAAAAGGCAAAACTACGGCGACAGTAAAAAGATCAGTGGTTACCAGAGATTGAAGGGGGGAGAGGGATGAACAGGCAGAGCACAGAGCGTTTTTAGGGCAATGAAAATACAGTGGTGTATTACACTATAACGATGTATACCTGTCACTGTACATTTGTGCAAGAGAATGTACAACCCAAGCGTGAACCCTAAACTGTGGACTTTGGGTGATAATGATGTGTCAACGTAGGTTCATCACTTGTAACAAAGTCACCATTCTAGTGGGGGATGTAAATAATGGAGCCAGCTCTGCAATTTTAAGGGCAAGAAGTATATGGGAGATCTCTGGACCTTCCATTCAATTTTGCTATGAACCTAAAACTGCTCTAAAAAATAAAATCTATTTTTAAAAGAAGAGTGAGAAAGATTTACTTTCTTCCTGATGGATAAATTATGCCATGGCATTTATTGAATTTTCCAGTGAATTAAAATATTATCTTTATTATTTATTAAATTCTCAAATATGTGGATATATATTTCTGGATTCTCTATTTGATCCCACTGACATATTTTTCTATTTGTCAACTCCTGTGCTGAAATTATATTGATACTGTAGTTTTTACAGTATGTTCTTATACCCTGAAAGACAAGCCCCCTTCTCATTATTCTTAATTTTCACACTTTTCTTGCCTATTCTCAGGCATTATTCTTATATATGATCTTTATTTTAGCCAAATATTTTTTCCATACATTTATTTATTTATGACTGCGTTGGGTCTTCGTTGCTGTGCGTGGGCTTTCTCTAGTTGCGGCGATCGGGGGCTACTCTTCGTTGCGGTGCACGGGCTTCTCATTGCGGTGGCTTCTCTTGCTGCGCAGCACGGGCTCTAGGCACGCGGGCTTCAGTAGTTGTAGCACGCAGGCTTCAGTAGTTGTAGCTCACGGGCTCTAGGGCACATGGGCTTCAGTAGTAGTGGCACGCGGTCTCTAGAGTGTAGGCTCAGTAGTTGCAACGCACGGGCTTATTTGCTCCATGGCATGTGGGATCTTCCTGGACCAGGGCTCGAACCAGTGTCCCCTGCATTGGCAGGCAGATTCTTAACAGCTGCACCACCAGGGAAGTCCCAATTTTAACCAAGTTTTAAAGACCGTGGAGTAGATTTAGTATTATAGCAATAATGGAATTTCATTACACTTACAATTTAATTTAGAGAGAATAAATATTTTAATCACATTAAGTGTTCCCACATAGTCGTATCTTTTTATTTGTTCACATTTTGTTTTACAGTCTTCATAAGACTTTATAGTTTTCATATAGGTCCTGTGCCTTTCTAGTTAAATTTATTCCTAAGGACTTTCTTTTTATTGCTATCTATCATGATTGGAATATTTTTCCCATTACCATTTCTGTTTTTTCCATTCTTTTACTAGAATGGGGAAACGTTATTGGTTTATGTATGTGTCCAGAAGCAGAGCACAAACCGAGGTGTGGCAAATAAATGTAACTTTTTATCTTTATAACTCAATTTAACTTTTTATTTTAAGCTCCCTTGTGCCAGGTGGAAGAAATTCATTCCCATCTGGCTTCTCCCAGCTTTTCTCCAAGGTGGGTTTAAATTCCATAGAGTTTACATAGTGCCAGGAAGCAAGACGGCACCGAGTCCTTGTCATGATCTGCCCCAGCCGCCATCCCCTGAGATGCCCATGGTCTCATTGTGTCCTATCTCTTGTCCTTACTGGTCTCTACTGCATTGTCCCTTTTTCTTTATGTAGAGCCTTTCCCTCTCTCTCTCTCTCTCTCTCTCCCTCGGGCATGTAGAAAACCTCCGCCCACCTCCATATCACACTAAGCAGTGGAAACCTCCCTAGCACCCGCTCTCTGCCCAGACATAGCACGCAGCATCTCCACCCAGAAGTGAGACACGGATCCCCTCGCCCTTGGGTCCCGCACGTTCACATGGGGTCCCGTCCTTGGGTGAGGGGACTGCAGAGTGGTCCCCCTTTCTCAGAGACCTGCAGCATCTTCTCTCTCCTTTCTACTCCTTATCCTCTCCATGTCTAGGGAATCTGTTCTACTCTCATTATTCATTCTCTTAAGTCTAGGTTCATGCCAAGAGTTATACAAATACCCAAAAGGTAGAAGAAGCTTCTTTTTCTCTCTTTCTGCTTCCTCATCCCTTCACTGAGGCAATAAATTCAGAGCAGCCTCACTCAAATAGAGGAAAGGCTGTCAGGGGAAATAGAAGCTCTGGAAGGGAAAACACTGTTAATATTTCAACACAGTACCCGCCAGACATATAGGCGCAGGAAAAAAACAACACTGGGGGAAATACGACAGAATGTTAACAGAGATGCTGTGTTTCCAAGAGGTGGAACAATGAATGAGTGTTCTTTTCTTATTTATATATATTTTTTGAATTTTGCAAAGTTTCTAAAACGGGTATTACTTATATCACACACACACAAATTATCTAAACCAGTTCACCTGTAGTTTGTAGTCTATGCAAATCAAATTTATCGCATGAGAAATTCCTGTGAATCCAAGCATAATAAACACAATGCACCTTCTGAAACAAGTGTACAGTGCACAAAATATAAAGCATAAAGAAGGGCTCATTCACATGTCCAGTAGCTTGGGTTGGTCTCTAGAGTGGCAAGCAACCACTTTTGTTATGAAGTTAGGTTTGAGGGTATTGGATGAGCTAAGCGTGAAGGAGTAACCAAAGACTTCATGATGTACATATTTCTAAAAGAGGTTTCTGCACCATGAGGGGGTCGGGCTTTCCAAGGCTACAGCTGAGGACAATGTGGTTAGAGGATGCCTTAGGTTTGGCAGGTTCTTGTAAACAGAGCCTGAGACAGGGATTCTTGCTCAAGTGACATGTCGGGAAGAACTCTTTAAGAGAAGGGGAGTGAGGGAAGCAGGATGGGGCAGGGGGAAGAGCCAAGGAAGGAGGGGTCTCAGCTGGAGACCGGCTTCAGCCTCATCTCACGGGGACCTCTCGAGCACAAACTGCACCACAGAGTTGGTCCCACCTCGAGGCAAAAGGGCCAGTCTTTTGTACCCCATGTCCGTCAGTCATGGGCAGGGGGCACTGGGCTGCCCCAGTGGCCAAGGGCAATTCTGTAGAGAAGCAGGCCCCCGTGAGCCCCTAGCACTCCCCCCTGCCCAGCAGCTGGGGAATGCAGATGCCAGCCACGCAAGATTGACTTGGGGTTACTTGGGCAAGCCTGGGTGACCATGAGCTGATTGCAGTGTGGGTCAGGGTCAGCGTGCAGGAGCAGGTGACACTGAAGACACCAGAGATGACAGCAGAATTGGGGGGGGGATGAAAGCTATGGGCCAGCCAGCAAAGTCTTCATTGACTGTGGGCGGTGTGACCGGAGGGCCAAGGATGACAGAGGAGGAGGGGGAGATGGTGGCAGAGCCCGGCTGCACGACCCTCAAATCAGCAGGGATTTTTACACAAAGAAGGAGAAATGAATGAGTCAAAACTTGAAAACCAGCTGGACCCCTGCAGGCCCTCCCTGAACCAAGTCTGCCTGCAGCTAGGACTGTAACGGCCATAGCCAGGCAGCCTTTCATGTGTGCGTTTGATATCTAACGCTTAGGAATCTGCAAGTTCTATGAAAACAGAGATCTTATCTCTCCTGCTTCCCAGCCTGGGATAATAGATAAATATCTATTGAATGAATAACTGAACCAACCAATTAATCTGTCGTTTATCATTTCTCAGTAGAGGCCACTGGCATAGTAACAAAGAGCACAAGCTCTGAGGTCAGACATCTGAATCTGAATCCCAGTTCTGAGCCCCAGCTGTTACATGGGGAATGCTGTAAAGATTAAATGAGTTAATGATGGATGTAAAGCACTTGGTACAATACTTGGCAGGTGGTACATTCTCCATAAGGGCCGCCGTTGGTAAAATCCCTTTTCCAGGAAAGCTCAGAGCCATCCCTTGCGGGGTGACCGAGGGGTGCAGGTGTGAGTGCGATGGGAAGGGAGGGGAAAGAGCAGAATTACGGACTGAGGTTGCGCCCCGGCTCCTGCGCGCCCAACTGGCCCAGCCCGGGGCGGAGTCTCTTCCTGCTGGGCGGGAGCCGTGCGGTCCCCTGGTGGCCCCGGGGACCAGGACAGCTGTGTGGACGCCGTCTATGCGGGCTATGGCGAGCGCGGCCCGGGGATCCGGCCCTTGGTCCCCGTTCCTGCTGCAGCTCGCGGCGCTGCTCGGGACGCTCTGGCCACAGGTGAGAAGCGGGCGGACGCGGAGCCTCCAAGGTCGGGGCCGGGGTCGCAGACGGCTAGGGCGCGGCGGGACCACAGCGGGCGCCTCTCCCTCCCCCGGGTCCGGGTCGCCCCAAGGCGGCCCCTGGCCTGAGAAAAATTCCTAGCTTTGGGGAGTTGCCGGTTGCCCCACGAGCTGGAGAGACTTGCCCGCGCGGAAGAGCGCAGGTAGACCCAACACCCCGCGCGTCCTGCAGCATGGGGGTGGGAGTGGAGGGAGGGGACCCTCGCTTTCCTGCCAAGCCTCGTAAAACTTCTGGAACCCCGGCTTCCTTGGAACTTAGGATCCACTTGAAGGTCCTCTGTCGAGAAATGCGCCCATACAGACAAATCCAGGCGGATCACAAGGCTCCCCCCCTTACCAGTGACTGGACCCCTGATTCACAACCTCTGGGATAAATAAGCCGGAGGTATGGGTATCTGGTGCAGCCTTGCCAGGAGTGGAAAAGCCCAGTCTTACAGAAATGCAGTGAGAAGGCAAAGCCAGGACTAGAATCCACGTGTCCAGCCTGGAGTCCCCAGAGCAGTTATTGGGATCATAGAGGCACCTGCTCATGCCACTCCGTGCCCACTTCCAGCTCAGGACCCACCCGATGGTTGCCAAGTAAGGATGTGCGCACAGTCTGGCCAGATCGCGTGTTTCCAGAAAAAATGAGAAAAAAACTAGAAATGAGAAAAATGAGAAATCTTGATTTTTTTTTTAAGTGAAATCTTTCCAATTTTTAAAAACTTGGTAGCTAATTATAAACGACATTTTAAAAATGATGATGGTCAAACGAAACTCAGCAGTGGGCAATCAGTCCGCAGCTTCTTCTCCAGATCACTCTCCCTCCTGCCACACTGCTGATCACAAAACAGGCCCGGAGAAGAGAGGACCCGAAGGAAGTTTCCTGACTCTACTTCAGAACCATTGGCTTGGCCCCAAGCCTGAGGGTCCTGGAGCAGGATGTGGCCTTTGCAGGGGTGCGGCTAGGCCACCCGGATGTTAGGGTTCCTGCTAGGAGCTCAGCCCCACCCTGTTTGCTCAAGGAAGGGCTGGAGCAGGTGAGTTAGCCCAGCAGGGGCCAGACGCAGGGCAGCACCAGCCCTCCCTCCCTTGGCCACCCTCGCACTTGGTCCAGGGGGCCTGGCACCAAAAGCAGCTGGGCCGGTCTGGGGAGACGGAATGGGTTGGGGGAGGCAAAGGAGAAAGGGACCCGGCACTGGAACCAGAGAGATGGTGGTTCAAGTCCCGGTTCTGCCATTTATCTGTGTGGCTGGAGGCTAATTACCTAACCTTCCTGAGCCTTAGTCTCCTTCACCTGTGCAATGGTGAGAATAATAGCACCAATCTCTTAGGGAGGCTGTGAGGGTTACTGAAGTCCTTTTGTAAAGGAGCCAGGCCCACCGGCTCCCACCATAACCCCTCTCTAGGGTCGTGGAGATCAGTGGGTGGAGCCAACAGCTTCCCCAATCCTCCTTCCTTCTTTCTCTGTTTCCCTCTAGGGGAAGGGGAGTCACAGCCAGCCCTGCCTGGAGCAAGCACTAGGGTGATCCCAGGCCTCTTAGAAGAGGTGACTTTGTTTCCACTGCAGGTTCAGACCTTCACGCCAGAGAACCTCCTGTTCGTGTCCACCCTGGATGGAAGTCTCCACGCACTGATCAAGAAGACAGGGGACTTGAAGTGGACGCTGAAAGACGGTAAGCAAGGGCAGTCACTCCTCCCTCCTTGGATCTCGCGTTGGGGGGAGGTCACCTTGGCGTGGACGATGAGAACATGGGGTCTAGAATCCAATAAGCAGGTGTCCGCAGGCAGCTTTACCACTTACCAGCTGTGTGACTTTGGAAAAGTCACTTCACCTCTCTGAGCCTCAATGTCCTCACCTGTAAAATGGGGCCTCACAGAGTTCTTGGGAAGATTACATTACACTCATGACAAATGCTTGGCTTGGTGTCTGGCACCCAGTAAGCACCAATGTGAGGTATGCCTTTCAACAGGGAGTCTACTCATGCCCATGTCCCTGTCCCTACAGATCCCATCATCCAGGGGCCAATGTACGTCACAGAGTAAGTGGACCCCAAGGAGCGGGCAACTGAGAGATGGGGAAGCCATAGTTGCCTGGAGGGGCGGGTGGGCTGGAAGTAAGGGAAAAGATTTGGGTCTGGAGCTCTGTGGTGTCTCCTTCGAGGGTGGGCCCCTACTGGCAGGGAAGTTGGAGGCCCTCTTGGAACCAGGGGGTGTGCACCCAACCTTCTCCCGTTCCTCTCTGCCCCACAGGACAGCCTTTCTCTCAGACCCAGCTGATGGCAGCCTGTACATCTTGGGGACGCAGAAGCAACAGGGATTAATGGTGTGTTTCCTACAGTGCTTGGGATGGGTGAGGGTCAGGGCTTCTGTTAGCCAGAGCTAACAGAAGGGTGCAAGGCTGTATGGTCAGAATCCAAGTGTCCTGCAGAGGGTGAAGTCTGAGAGCACTGGGGGAAGGCTGTCTGGAGGGGTCTGTTGAAAGGGGTTGGTAGGGTGACTCTGGCTGTGTCTGCAGAGCAGGCTGACCGGATGACTGTCAGGCCTCTGAGGGTGTCACGTGGGGTTCTCCAGGGGACTCTGAGGGTTTTAAGGGGAAACCTATGTATCAGTTAGCTTGTGCTAAATAACAAATTGCCCCAAAACTCAAACATAAAATACAAACAATTTATTTAACTCATAATTTTGTGAGATGACAGTTTAGGCTGGACTCAGCTGGGTGGCCTTGACTGAGTTTGCCCAAGCATCTGTGGTCCGCTGCCGGTCAGCCGGCTCTCTTTCTGAAAACTGGTTGGTAGTTGGCTGGCTTTTGATGCGGGCAACTGGACCAGGGGTCTCTCATCTTTTAACAGGCAAGCCTGGGCTTGTTCACATGGTATCAACAAGGGAGCCAGAAGCAGCAAGAGAGGGCGAGGCCAGTGTATGAGCATTTTTCAAGCTTTGCTTATACAGTCGTCCCTTGGTATCCACGGGTCAATCATCTCCCACCACCAAAATCCAAGGATGCTCAAGTCCCTTATATAGAATGGCATAGTATTTGCATATAACCTACACGCATCCTCCCATATACTTTATTTTTTTAATATTTATTTATTTACTTTGGCTGTGCCTGGTCTTAGTTGTTGCATGCGGGATCTTTATTTAGTTGCAGCATGTGGGATCTTTTAGCTGCGGCACACATGCGGGATCTAGTTCCCCGACCAGAGATCGAACCCGGGCCCCCTGCACTGGCAACGCAGAGTCTCACCCACTGGACCACCAGGGAAGTCCCCCTTCCATATACTTTAAACCATCTCTAGATTACTTATAATATCTAATACAATGTAAATGGTATGTAAATAGTTGCCAAGTGTGCGGCAAATACAAGTTTTGCTCTTTGAAACTTTCTGGAACTTTTTTTCCCCAAATATTTTCAATCTGCATTTGACTGAATCTGTGGGTTCGGAGCCAGCGGATAGGGAGGGCCGACTGTATCGCATTCGCTAAAGTCTCATCAGCCAAAGCTGGTCACGTGGCCAAGCGCAGAGTCAGGCAGTGTCAGAATTCTGACTGTGCCATGGGATGCCTACCAGGATGGTCTTACGCATGAGATTTAGGAAACCGAATTGGTAAGAAATGTTAGTATGTAAGCAGGCAAGGTCCCAGCAAACAGGTGGCACACTACAACGGGAGAGTTTGAGGCGGTTTTATTAACGGGATTCCTTACAAAGGTGTGGGCCGAGGTAGGAAACCACAGGGCAGGGTGCTGTGTCCTATGGCCCATACCGTGGGGTGCCATTTATCAGCCCTAAGCTCAGAGGAGGGGAAGGATCCAGAGGGGGGCTTGAGGAGAGGACCACCTGGAAGGAGCTGAGGCCTTTGGGGGAGGGACACAGCCAGCCCTTGATGACCCTGTGGAGAGGAGACCCAGGAACACTCGCCCTGATTCTGCCCCCTCCCCGTATCCCAGCCCCCGACTGGAAGCCAGAGCACAGGGCGCCCACTGATGGAATCTAAACAAGTATGTCTCCCATGGGGAGGGCCGGGTGGAGAGTGGACCTCCAGTCCATCCAGCTCTGGGGGTCATCACTGGGTCTTATGGGCAGGTGTGGCGGTGAGTCACATCACTCTCCCTGCATCTGGGATAAAGTCCAGTCGCCCTGACAAAGCACACCAGGGCCAGCTCACTTGTGCCGTCTCTTCACTCACCTACAGGCACCCATGCCTGCACACACCTGCACACACACCGATCAACTTATTGAATGTGCCAGCTCTGGGGCTTCACCCAGCTTGTCCCAAAGAGTCTGGAACCCTCTTCCATTCTGCCTCTATTTCCCCAACTCAGTCAGGATGAGCCGCAGCACACAAATCTCCGTGGCTCCATAGAGCTTGCTTCCTGCTTACAGCGTGTGACCAGCGTTGGTCCCCCGGGGGCTCTGTACACTGTGGTCTACTGGAGACCCAAGCTGTTAGACACTCCACCGCAACCGAGGCTTCTCAGTCACCAAAGCAGAAAAGGAGAATGAGGTGAAGCACACCTGGCTCTTGTAGTATCCACGTGGACCTGGTCTCTTCTGCTCCCTCCCTCTGGCTAAAGCAAGTCTCATGGCTGGGCCCACTTTAAGCAGGAAAAGAAATATAATCCACCAGGAGCCCAGAAGAAGAAGCAGAATATTTGTGAGAAGTGCTCCCCTTCCCCTGCCTGTTTCCTACTCACCCCTCAAGTCCCAATTTAATAACCAAACTCCTTCCCAATCCGTGATCTTGCCTCCAGCTGACCTCACTTTCGGCCACTCTGCCCCTCTCCATCCCCACTCCTGGTGCACTGGCCTCCTTGCTGTTCCTTAAACATGCCAGTTGGTAGGTGGCCCTGCCGTTGGCCTCAGCATTCTGTCCCTCTGCCCAGAGCACTCTCCCTCCACATGACCCTGTGGCTCACTCCTCCCTTGGCTTGGGTTCTTACTCCCTAGCTGGGCTATGTGAAATCACATCTCAAATCAGTGTCTATCCTAGTTCTCTGAGTTTGTTTTAATATTTACCACTACCTGGCATTATGGTTTATGTGTTTTTGTTTGTTTATTATCACACACACACACCAGAAATGTAACTCTGTGCAGAAGCGCACTTGGTCAGTCTTGGTTACAACAGAGTCCTAGCACCTGGCTAGTAATAGGTGCTCATTAAACGGTTGTTGAATGAATGAATAAACAACTGAACTTCTTCCATCAGTCCATCTTCAGTCCCCCACATCTGCATCAGGTACCCTCAACTTCATGTGCTCCCCCTGTCATGCACTAACCGTACCAACTATAGGTTGTATGGACTTCTTTTGTTGTCCATCCTGACTGAGCCCCCGGGAAGTCCCGACTCTCTTTCCCTCAGTACTTGCTTGTGCCTGGGGTGCTGTCTGGCAAGAGCTCTGTATGTGGAGTTTGGGGATCTTTTTCACTTTGATATAATTTCAAATGTAAGGAAAAAATGCAAAGATAGTTCAGAGCAATTGTTTATTCCCTTTACCCAGATGCATCAATTTTTAACATCTTATCACTTTCACTTTATCATTCTCTCTTAATAGATGGATAACATTACACATGTGTATATAAAATTTCTTTTTCTGAACTATCTGAGAATGAGTTGCAGACATTATGCTCCTTTACTCCTAAAGCGTCATTGTGTATTCCTAAAACAAGGATTTTCTCCTACATAGCCTGAGTGTAAATTATCAAAATCAGCAGATTTAACATTGATACAATAGTGTTATCTAATCCACAATCCATATTAATTTTGTCAAGTTCCTAATGGTGTGCTTCATTGTTTCCAGTCCAGAACCCAAACCAAGATCACCCCTTGCATTTGGTCCTCATGTCTCTTGAGTGGAACAGTTCCCCAGCCTCTCCAAGGCTGTCATGGCCACTGAAGTTTTCAAGTCTCAGCAAGTGTTTTTGAGGTGGTCAGGCCAGCATCATGTGATCAGGTGGCATCTTGGCACTGGGAGTGGGATTTTCTGCAGCTCCTTAAGTTGTTGTGTAGCAGAGTGGTTAAGTGTGAGGGAAACTAACTGGCTACGCTCAAGGCCTGGCTCTGCTACTTACCAGCTGTGTGATATTAGCCACATTACTTAGCCCCTCTGGGAATGGATATGATAATAATTGTACCTAACGAATAGGTTGTATGTGCTTCTCTGCTGTTTCCACTCCCCAGAGACTGCCGTTCACCATCCCCGAGCTGGTTCATGCCTCCCCCTGTCGCAGCTCTGACGGCGTCTTCTACACAGGTAAGCATCTCTCAGCCTGGAGTCCTGGTCCAGCAGGGACTGGACCTAGGTCAGGACAGGCCAGCTAGGCACAGCACGGAGAGGCTGCACACCCTCTCCAGGCCATCTTGAGAGTGAGCACATTTCCCACCTCCACAGGCCGGAAGCAGGATGCCTGGTTTGTGGTGGACCCTGAATCAGGGAAGACGCAGATGACCCTGACCACAGAGCGACCCTCTACCCCCCGCCTCTACATCGGCCGGACCCGTGAGTCAGGCCCCAGCTGCTCCCCGAGCTCTGGGCAGCCCCGCTTTTGCTCTGCCCAGGCCTGGCAATTGCTATCCACGCTGGGTCCAGGCCAGTCAATCACTCTGTCAGTCAACAAACACTTCCCTGAGCACTGAACAAGGAGTGGGGGACACAGAAGTGACCAAAACAGACCTGGTTTCTGCTATCCTGATGCTGCTTGAAGACTCTGGCCTCCAGGCTGGGTGCTCGGGAAGCCCCCGCCGCCATGAGATGATGTCCCCCGGGTGGGAGTAGAGGAGCACCTCGTGGGCGCTCCTGGTAACCCTGCTTCTGGGTGTCCCCAGAGTACACGGTCACCATGCATGACCCCAGGGCCCCAGCCCTGCGCTGGAACACCACCTACCGCCGCTACGCAGCAGCCCCCGTGGATGGCTCACCTGGGAAATGTGAGTGCCTCCCTTCTCTGGCTCCACCTTGGAGCAAGGTCCCCAACTCAGGGAACCCTGAGTGGTATCCACGACCAAGCCCCACCACATTCTGACCCACCTGAACTCCTGAGGGACCCCACGTACTGAATGACGCACCCTTGACAGACAGCCCTAAGTGACCCCTCTCGACACCCAGCCTGACCCTCCTGTACCCTGAGCAGCTCTTAACATCCTAATTCCTCTGCACTCCCAATGAGCCCAGCCAGGTCACCCTGGGTGCTCCCCACCTCCTGAGTGACCCCAAACAACCCCTGCACACCCTGAGCAGTCCCCCAAATGTTGAACGACCCCTGACAGATGACCCTAAGTGACCTCCCCCAGACTCACCACCCCCTTGATATTATAACTGTCCTTCCCTATGTTTCCTAAAACTGTACAAATGTTAGATTTTTAATCTTTGGTAATATGATATTACAAAGAAATTGCCTCTTTTCTTCTGTTATTGTTCAGCTCAGTCATCTTCATATATGCTTAATCCTTCTAGTCACTTGGGTTATTTCATCTTCTTCTTTTTTATTTTTTTGTTTCATTTCCCTTGGTATATCAGTGTCTTTGTTACTGGTTTCTAAGAACTCATTTATGACTAAGGATGCTGACCATTTGTCAGGCAATGCAAATGAAATGCCATATTTTATTGCCATCAATTTACTATGGTGTTTTAGTTGTATTTTAGTTGTGTATTAAAATATAATCATGTTGTGTTTTTAAAAAAATAATAACTCTCCTTCCCAAATGCCTGAGTGACCCCAAAGGTGCCCCAAGCCACCCCTCAGACCCTGACTCCACCATTCCACGTGAGAACTCATGCAGGCGACCTTGACACACCACAGGTGACACCCACAGGGCCCCTGGCTGACACCCTTCACCTTCTAAATGACTTCCACGCTACCCACATGTCTCCAGACCACCCTGATTGACCAGCAGCCAGACCATGACTGACTACCCCATATCCTAAGCGACAAGGACTGATTCACACACCTGAGTCGCCTTTGGATGACCATGACTGACCCCCTACGTCTTACACAGCTGCCAGTTGACCCTGATCAAAGTGACCCAGTGAACTTCCTATGTGCTGATTACCCTCCAGGTGATCTCACCTGACCTCCATGTACCTGAGTGGCCCTCCTGATGGCCCACCCTCAGAGGAGCTTCCCCACCTCAAGATGCTCCGAGGTGCCTCAGGTCAGGGCTCCCTGACCACATCTCCTCAGCCATCTTTCTTGGCAGACACGAGCTACCTGGCATCCTGTGGGATGGGCCTGCTGCTAACGGTGGACCCAGGAAGCGGGGCGGTGCTGTGGACCCAGGACTTAGGTGTACCTGTGGTGGGCATCTACACATGGCACCAGGACAGCCTGCGCCAGCTGCCCCATCTCACACTGGCTCGGGACACCCTGCACTTCCTTGCCCTCCGCTGGGGCCACATCCAACTGCCCGCCTCAGGCCCCCAGGACACCGCCACTCACTTCTCTGCCTTAGACACCCAGCTGCTGTAAGTGCCCATACCTGGGGACTGGGGAGGAGCTTCTGCAAGTGTTGTAGCCCAGGTCCAATGGGCAGGTGTGATGTCTGACCATGACACGCCAGTACAGCTGAACCAGGGGTCAAAATATTTCAAGCAGTTTCATAAATAAACAGTGCCCTGCACCACCCCCCATGTGCTCCCAGGACCCTCTGGCTGGCCCCACTGTTCAGCAACTGATAGGGTAAAGTCTGGCCTAGGAGGGGCCTCCATGTCTCCACCCCAGTGCTACAGCGGGCACCTGTTAAGCTTGGTAGGTACTATGTGTTTACTGATTGTTAAAAACTTTAAATATGACCCTTCCTTGCAACACCAAATACATTAGTGTCCCCATCTTGGGGAGCCGGGAGACAGACTAGGAAAATTGGGGATTATCCGTTCTTTCAGTTCATCCCACAAATATTAATTGAGCACTTGCTATGTAGCAATTGCTTGCTAGGCTCTGGGAGTACAGTAATACAGCCAGTGTTCCTACCTACAGAAATCTCAGAGTCTAGTGGGGGAGACAGGTATGTAAAGACATAATCATAATATGGTATGATAAAGGATGAGATAAGAGAAGTATAGGGTGTCATGGGAATGTATAGGAAGGGTACTGAAATCAAGACTGGGGCAGAAGGTAATCATAGAAAGCTTCCTAGAGGAAGGGACCTATAAGTTGAAACCTAAAGGATGAAGAGGAAACGAGAGAGAGAGAGAGAGAGAGAGAGAGAGAGAGAGAGAGAGAGAGAGAGATCATGGCAACCAGGGAACAGATTAAATTAACAAAATAAATAAGGCTGGAGCACAGCTCTGAGCACAGAATAAGGTCTGAGGCTGCTAAACAGGGATCTTGTAGGATCATTTAAAGGGTTTGGGACAAGGCTAAGGAGAAGCCACTAGAGGGTTTTAGGCAAAGAAGTGATTTGATCATATTTTCATTTCAGAAAGATAACTGGCGGCAGTGTGAAGAGTATCTTAGAGTTGTGGGGAGGAAGTGTTCACAGAATATTGCATTAGTTCAGGCAGGAGATGAAGACACTTTGGACCAGGGCAGAAACGCTAGAGATGGAAATAAGTGGAGGGTAACAGATATTAAGAGGAAAAACCAGTACGAATTTGGTGATTAGAGCAAGGAGTCAACCATTATGCTCAGGTTTCTAGAGGCACGTGAGTGCGGTCGTTTTCAAAGGTAGGGAGCACTGGAGGAGGAAGTGGTGGGGGTGAGGAGGAAGTGGGGGAAGAAGGGGGGAGGAAGTGGGGGAAGAAGGGGGAGGAGCAGCTAAGGAATGAGGAGATGAGTTCAGATTTAGAAGATTGAGCTCATGGAAGAGGTCTGGGCTAGAAATAGATTTAGAAACAATGACTATAGAGCTTGTTATCAGTTAGCTTTTGCTATATAACAAATCAGCCCCAAAATTTAGAGCTTCAAAACAAACAAACATTCATTATTTTTCAAGATTCTGTGGGTCAGCTGGGTGGTTTTCTGGTCTGAGCAGCCAGATGGTGGCTTGGCTGGGCCTGGACAATCTAGAATAGCTTCACTCAGCTCTCTCGTAGTTGGTGGACTATTTAGCCTATGGGATGTCAAATGAGGTCTCTCATGCCCCCGCAGACTAGCCTGGGTTTTCTTCTTTGGTGGTCCCGGGGTTCCAAAGAACCCCATGAGAGGGCAAACTCCAGTGCACAAGCATTTCTCAAGACTGTGTTTGTGTCACATCTGCTATTGTCTCACTGGCCAAAGCAAGTCTCTTGGCCCAGCCCAGAGTCAGTGTGGGCGGGGATAATACAAGGACACGGGTACTATGGTGACTGAAACTACCCACCACCATCACTCATTCTTCTCCCCCTTTTCCTCTCCCCCACTAGGATGACGCTGTATGTGGGGAAGGATGAAGCTGGCTTCTATGTGTCTAAAGCACTGGTTCACACAGGGGTGGCCCTAGTGGTGAGAAGGGTTCTCTGAGGGGCTGGAAAGAGGGGATGGAGCAGGAGAGAAGTCTCCCCCCACCACTCCTGACTCTCCACCTTCTGCCATAGCCTCGTGGACTGACCCTGGCCCCCACGGATGGCCCTACCACAGATGAGGTGACACTCCAAGTCTCAGGAGAGCGAGAGGGCTCACCTAGCACTGCTGTCAGATACCCCTCAGGCAGTACGGCCCTCCCTAGCCAGTGGCTTCTCATTGGTGAGACCCCCTCTACCCAAATTTAGAGTAGATAAAGGACCTGTGAGCTCAGTTTATGAGCTGGAAGGCTGAGATCACCTCCAACGCATTGACATTTTCCCTGCCCCTTAGGACACCATGAGCCACCCCCAGTCCAGCACACCACCATGCTGAGATTCCATCCCACGCCAGGGAGTGGGACTTCTGGGACCAGACCCTCAGGGGGCACCCAGGCCCCAGCTCTCTTCTTGGAGGTCAGTGCTAGAGGGGCAGAGGGCATGGGGGGAGGTGCGGCAGCGGGCGGGGGCAGCCCTTGGACCTTTTCCTCAGGCTTCTAGGAATAACATTCGGGGGTGGGTCAACTGACCTCACAATTTCTCGGAAGGAAAACTTTCATTTGTTGTTATTGCCAGAAGAGTGTTAGAAGTGTTAAAAAGATATTGGCTATCTAAATTGTGAAACATGGGTCACAGTTTTCTTTATTCTTCTTCAATTTAAAGTTTACAAAATATTTATCAAGTGAGAAAATGAAAACGGAAAAACTATAAAAGCATGTCCTTCTGGGAGAGGACTGGACAAGAGTTGCCAATAGTTCAAGTTTAGAAGGAACAGGCATGACCTGGAAACATAATTCTCAAATCTGGTTGCTTATCAGAATCACCTAGGAGCCCACTCCAACGCCCCCTGAATTCAGAATCTCTGGAGGTAGATATCTGAATTTTTAGTGATACCCCAGGAGATTGCTTGTCCTCAGCTAGGTCTGAAAGACCAGTCTACTGGGGCACCATGGTGTTTCAGCACCATGGAGAGTGCCAGGTTTCCCACCACTCACTCCTCACCCCTTCAGCTAAGCCCAGCCCTATACTGGGTCATGAAGAAGGGTTAGGGGTTCCACAGTGGGAGGGGCTTCTAAGAGTGAAAGGTTCTTTGTCCCCAGCTCCTGAGCCTGAGCCGGGAGGAACCTTCGAACCTGGAGCTGCATCCTAAAGAGAAAACCCCAGACCTGCATCCAGGACTGGGACCCCAAGACCTGCTGGCAGCCAGCCTCACTGCTCTCCTCCTGGGAGGATGGATTCTCTTCCTGATGAGGCAGGTAAGCCCATCATCCCTGGCCTCAGGCCCATCTCATGGTCTTCCTAGGGGGAACTCTGGTCCTCCTCTCCAAGACCACTTGGCAACTTTCTCCCTCACCCAGATCCAATTCTGCCCCCTGCTGTCCTCTTAGCAGCTCCCAGAGCCCTTGATACTGTGCTCTTTATGCCAGTGCTCCAGGGACAGGCCATCTCAGGCACAGCTTCTGGGCCCATCATGGGTCAGGGGCTGGCCAAGGCTGGGCCCTCTTAGGCCCCCATGTTTCAGCAGCAGCAACAGCAGCTGGCAGAGAAGCAGTGGCAGCAGGCCTCCCTGGCACCTGCAGGCCCTTCTCACATCTCACGGGATGCTCAGTCTCAGCCCTCCGGGGCCACCCCACGGAGCCGCAAGGGGTTTCAAAACCCCCCAGAGCAAGACCAGCCACTTGAAGACCCCGAAGGTGAGCTTACATGAACAGGAAAGGACAAAGTCAGGGACAAAAGAGAGGGGAAGGTTTAGCTTCAAAGTCGGTGGATTAGAAGCCACTATAGTGGGGTAGCCAGGCCTAAATGAGTTAATAGGAGAGAACGTCAAATAGTGCCTGCTATGTAGTTGAGCCCTCTAAAAATGTTTGCCATCATTTTTACTGTTGTCGTTATGCTCAAGGACCCTGCATGCAGATAGAACTGGGTATAGATCTAACTCTACTAACTGTTAACTTTGATGAACTGCTTCACTCCTCTGAGCTTCAGTTCTCTCATCTGTCAAATGGGAATGATAACACCCACCCCATGACATCACTTCATGACGAGAGGTTACATCACCATTACTATTAAATCAGACTATGTGATGTTACTAATATTTGTGTTAAAATAACATCATATTTGGTAATAATAATAGTAAATCACCTAGGTACCATTTTGTTCCTTTTCTCTTTAGGGCTTTTTATTTTTTAAACGTTTCTCTTCTCTTTTCTCAATTTCATCCTATAAACAAGCCCTTTCAAGCTTCCTCTGGATTCTGTGGGATGTCCCGGGGGAACTTCCACATGCTTTTAGTGGTCAGTCCAGGCTACTTCTCTCCTGTTTCTTTGGCTCCGGGCTGGGCTGGCCTCAGCCCTTTGTGTGAACTGCTGCTGGACCCTCCTGTCACTGCTCAAACCACTGCCTTGGAGCCTTGGAGCCACTCTGCTGTGTCCTTAACTCAGCGTGAAGTCCGCCCCATGCTTGGCGTGCGGCTCCCGTGCTGCTCCCAAAGTTCCCCCTTGCGTTCGCCTCCCTGTGCTGAGAGGGAAGCAGCTCTCTTCCTCGGGGCTCAGCTCTTGTAGAAAGCCCCCCACTGCCTAGTTGCCTGAGCCCTGAGAGCTGCAGTTCCAGTCACTTTACTGGCTCTGGGTGGGTCCAAGTAATACTCACCCCACTGCACCCTGAAACACTCATCTCCTTGGACCTTCTGACTCGAGCCAAGTCTTCCCCAGATGACCCAGACTCCACCTTGTCCCAGGTGGTTCTCGTCAAATGACCTCGCTGTTCCTCCTGCCATCGTCGTTCAGGTGTCCCTCACGACCCCGGTCCACGGTCCCAGTCACTGACAGGATGGAATTCCTTCCCCAGACGTCTCAGTCCCCTTGTGAGTCCGCAGATACCAATAATCCTCAGAGGAGGAGAAAAAAAGATGTTGAATCCCAGCCCTGGCTCATCCTTGATATATAAAACACTTAAACTTCTTTACTCACTATAAGAAAATAATCAAAGTGATATCAGTGCTTCAGGACAAGAATCCCAGCTAGAGCTTGGTACCTTTGTTACAAAACTCAGTGGTAACAATCTCTTTATAATACTGGATTCCCTCTGGAATTGAAAAGAAATCTTTCTATTTCTTTCACTTTCTTCATTTAAAGTTTTCATAAACTTTACTTTGGTGTTTTCATGACCTCTAGGCAAAGCCAGGAAAGGACAGGCTGTTACTAGGCTCTGTGATAAATGCTGTGATGGGGTTGGGGAGGATACAGGGAGCTATAGGAACACAAAGGAGGGGCATGTAGCTCAGACATGGGGACATGGGAATTGTCCTGAAAGGCAAGTCTAAGCTGTGATCCCAAGGATAAGAAGGAATTACCCAGGTGAACAGGGAGGAGGGGGACAGCAGCAGTCCAGGTGGCACCAGTAGCACAGGCGAAGGTTCAGAGATGAGAGGAAGCAGGGTATACATTCCGGAAGCTGAAAGGAAGGTGGCAATCTCATGCTCATGGGTAGGTCAGGTGGATAAAGTAAACAAGTGAAGCAGCCACGTAGGAGAGAGAATAGGGCGTGATGGGACTGTGGTAAACTGGAGAACAGGTGCTCGGGCTCAGCCTGCCTTGCTTACTGCTGCAATCTCGACCCAGAGCATGGCTCAGGGAATATCTGTTGAGCCAGTGACTGAGTGGCCACTGCAGGTTCTTAAACAGCCCTTCTCAACTCAATAAATATATATGGAGTGAATATGTGCCGAGCAGGTGTGAGGAACAGGCAGAATTAATAGGCTGGGACTTGCCCATCCAATAGGCAACAATATGGAGTCCAGTGTATCAAAAATCTTTAGTGCAGGGAGAGTCAAATAAACGAATGTGGCAGATGGCAGAAAAGCTTCGAGAACCACTCTCCAAAAAAGCCCCCGCCACACTGGCACCATGTGGCAGCCTATTCTTATTCTTAGGACATCTATGTCAGGAACTCTGACCTTGGAAATCTTGCTTCTCCTCTTGGTGCGGGAACGTTCCTCGGGACCTTTTTATGGTTCACAAAATCTACAGTGGAGTCCTGTCCCACTCTCATTTAACCTCCACAAATCCATCTACACGTGCTTGGCTGGGTGTCCTCCAGGACCACCGGCTACATGGTACGTTCAGCGGCAAGTGGGCGCAATCAAGCCTGAACCAGAGTTAACACTGAGAGCTAACATTTATATAGCGCTTACTGTGTACCGGGCACTTTCCTAAATGCTGTGCGTGCATGAACTCGTAGGATCGTCACAACATTTTTGTGAGGTGGATACTATCATAACGCTGATTTTATGGAAGAGAAAATGAAAGGTTCATGGCACCCCACCCCAGACTCACAAAGCCAGTAAGTAGCAGCTCAGGAACTCAAAAGCAGGTCAACTCTGGGATGTTGCCTCTGTTTGCATTTTGGCAATACCCATGAAAACAGGTGACCAGTTTAATGGTTTCCCAACCCGTGTACAAGAAGCAACACAATACATCACATGTTCTTGAGGTTTTCAGAGGGAATTCTGACTGTACACTGCTTCCCCATCATGTGACGACTTTTGATTACTTTAGAACTTCTCTCCTGCATTTGCTGCTTCTCCATTATCATGATATAGAAGGCTGAGCAAATGGTGAATATGTTTGTGCAGACTGAGCCTCCCGGCTCATTATTATTATTTTTAAAAACTTATTTTTGGCTGCATTGGGTCTTCGCTGCTGCGCCCATACTTTCTCTAGTTGCGGCGAGTGGGGGCTACTCTTCGTTGCAGTGCACAGGCTTCGCGGGCTTCTCATTGCGGTGGCCTCTGGTTGTGGAGCACGGGCTCTAGGTGCGTGGGCTTCAGTAGTTGTGGCACGCGGGCTTAGTTGCTCCGTGGCATGTGGGATCTTCCCGGACCAGGGCTCGAAACTGTGTCCGCTGCATTGGCAGGCAGATTCTTAATCACTGCGCCACCAGGGAAGCCCCCCGGCTCATTATTTCTGCATTCAGGGCCAGAGGTCTGGCCTCCATCCCAGCATTGAGGGTGCTCCTGAATCTAGAGTTAGTTCTGAATCTAACCCAGAAAGCACATAGCAAGTCTTCACCTCATGCCAAGGGCATCCAGAGCAGGGAAGGCAGACACGTAAGAGACCGGAAACGCAGCAGAACGAAGCAAGTGGTACAGAAGAGGGGTCGGAAGTGCTCAGGGACCCTCACCTGGAGCCAGATGATCATGGCTGGTTCAAATAGGCTTTCCCGCAGCTCTGTCCCTGCTTCCTGAGCTGCCGGAGAGACAGGCCCATCTTACTTGTGGGCGATGTGCTTCCAGCAAGGCCCTGGGCCCACACGCCTGAGTGTCCATGGTATACAAATTTCGGTTACTGCTTGCATCTTGTCAGGAGATGAGAGTGACTGTTTAAGCCAATAATCCAGAGCAGTGCTGAGGGACAGCTTAATACTTTTCTCACTGATCCCTGATGCTGATTTTCATTTGCTTTTCCTAGAGCTGATTAGAGAGACTAAAGCTGACAGCTCTTCCTAAGGAGAGTGTTCTCAGGGCCACGGAGGGGCACACAACTCTAGGGGCGCCAGATACACTTAGCTGTGAGCATGGGGCCCCTTGGATCTGAGCAAGGTGCAGCTTGGTGCATTGTGAGGGGTCTCTCGCAAGCAACCCAAAAGGAAGAGCAGTAACAGTCCAACCCCATCCTTCTTAACAGGAAACCAAGGCCTTCTGGGGAATCCCTGCTGCCCTAGAACTAACTCTGGGACAGCTCAGCATCCAAACGCCCACTGACCCCGCCCCGCCCTCTTCCAGGACAGTCTTTTCTGCAATAGCATTCACCCTCCGCACGCTTACGGCTGCCAAAACTCACCTTCCTGTTTGAAGCGAATTCCTTAGTTAAAAGGGTTTATAACTGGTGGAAGTGGGTAAAGGAAAGAAACCTGGGCAGAAGATGCCAAAACAGGGAGAAGGATAAAAGAGGACAGTAGAGTGAACCTCTCCCCGACCCTTTCTTCCATTAATCGTCACGATAATATTGTGCAGGATCCTTGACATAGGTCCCACTTTACAGATGAGAGGACCAGGGCACAGCGGTGAAGTCACTCGCCCAAGTTCACACGGATTGAGTGGCAGCACGAGACACTGGACCCAAGCAGTCTGGCACCAGGCGGGGCGTGGAAGGGGGAGGCCGGAGAAGGGCCGAGGTGGGGGAGCTGGGACTGGGCAGGGTGGCGACCTTGGGCAGAGGCTCCCTGAGACCCCCCCTCCCCTCCCCCCAGCCGAGCAGCTCACCGTGGTGGGGAAGATTTCCTTCAATCCCAAGGACGTGCTGGGCCGCGGGGCAGGCGGGACTTTCGTTTTCCGGTGAGCGGCAGCCAGGAGCCAGGCTGGGGATGGCCACCGTCCCTTGGAGAGCCATTCTTTCCGAGAACCCCCGAGGTGAGCACAGTTCCTAACCTTTGCCTTCGTCTGCCCTCTGGACCTCCGCTCGCCACCTCCTAGGGGACGGTTCGAGGGGCGGGCCGTGGCGGTCAAGCGGCTCCTCCGTGAGTGCTTCGGCCTGGTCCGGCGGGAGGTGCAGATGCTGCAGGAGTCTGACAGGCACCCCAACGTGCTCCGCTACTTCTGCACCGAGCGGGGACCGCAGTTCCACTACATCGCCCTGGAGCTCTGCCGGGCCTCGCTGCGGGAGGTGAAGCCTGTGCTCAGGGGTGGGCGGGGGGCAGGGTCCTGGGCCGCGGGGTGACGCTCTGCCTCTCGCTGCTCCCCAGTATGTGGAACACCTGGAGACGGACCGCTGGGGCCTGGAGCCCGGGATGGCGCTGCAGCAGCTGATGGCGGGCCTGGCCCACCTGCATTCCTTACACATAGGTACCGGCCCCTCCCGCCCTCCATCCAAGCTCCCGACTCCCCCCTCAGCTCTCAGCTCTGCTCCGCTCTCACAGTGCACCGGGACCTGAAGCCTGGCAACGTCCTCATTACGGGGCCCGACAGCCAGGGCCGAGGCAGAGTGGTCCTCTCAGACTTTGGCCTCTGCAAGAAGCTGCCCGCTGGCCACTGCAGCTTCAGCCTCCGTTCAGGCGTCCCCGGTACAGAAGGCTGGATGGCACCCGAGCTCCTGCAGCTCCTGCCCCCAGACAGCCCCGTGAGTCCTCCCGCCGCCCCAGGCCACAGGAATCATTCCCTGCCCAGTGCCTCTCCTGTCTGGGCCCGCTGTGTGACCTTCAGTCACTCCTCCAAGCCTGTTTCTTCATCTGTAAAGTGGGGATAATTCCTCCCTTCTTACCTAGGGTATGGTTCTCAACCAGGGATGATTTTTGCCACCTTTGGGCAATGTCTGGAGACATTTTTGGATGTCACACTTGGCAGGGGAAGGGAGGCTTGTTACTGCCGTCTAATGGGCAGAGGCCAGGGATGCTTGCGAAACATCCTACAATGCACAAGACGGTCCCCCAGGACGAATTATCTGGTCCAAAATGTCAGTAGTACTGAGGTTGAGAAACTCTGAACTAGAGAATAGTTTTCATCTCTACTGTGATGCACAATCACTGGGGAACTTGAAAAAAATTGAGGTGCCCAGGCCCCACACCCAGTAGCTGACCCCCAGTGACTGTAATGTGTAGCCAGCGTGGAGAGCCACCCAGATGCGGAGGGTTTGGGGGAGCATCACATGAGGTGATATAACTGGAGCACAGAGCAGTGTCTGACCCCCAGAGACACTTGAGTTGGAGACCCCAGGATTATAGATTTTTGAGTTGGTGTGTAGGGGAAAGTCAGAGGCATGGATGAGAGTAACACACCAGGCAAAGCCACCCCACCCCTGAAGTTTAGAGAAAGCTAGGATTGGCAACCTGGAGGCCCAAGGACCAAAGCACTGATGTTAGGAGCCAGTGCAGGTTTTGATTTTTTAAATTAGCAGCCAATATTTTAACTTCTGGGAAATTGCACATGAAAGTCTAGATTTCTGGATTCACTTGGAAAATCAAAGCTCTGCCACCGAGAAAGTCCCCTGGAGGCAACCAGCTGGAGCTAAGTGCCAGTGGCCATGTGTGGACAGGGCCAGCAACAGATCATACAGTCCTCACCGCTGCCTGACCGCCTCATGCGTGCCCAGCTTCACTTGGTTTGTGCTGCCCACCAGACCTGGAGGAATGACACTTGGAAACCTAAACTAGAGGCTCAGTAGGGGCAGAGGTTTTGGATGAAAACCGTGGGTCCCTTTCAACAGTGCAGAGGGGAGGGAATCTAGGGCCAAGAGGGTGCCTCTTGGGAAGCGTCCTTGGGTCCTAGTCCGAGCCAGATCCCCAGCTGCCATATCAGCCCTGGGGAGAATGTAGCCCGGCAGACTTCCTGGAGCAGAGACTTCCTCCTTATGCTTGTCCCTCTGGCCCCCAGACCAGCGCAGTGGACATCTTCTCTGCAGGCTGCGTGTTCTACTATGTGCTTTCCAGTGGCAGCCACCCCTTCGGAGAGAGTCTTTATCGCCAGGCAAACATCCTTGCAGGCTCTCCCTGCCTGGCTCACCTGGAGGAAGAGGCCCACGGTGAGGGGGACCTGGGCTGGCAGAGGAGGGAGGAAGCAGGGCAGAGCCTGCGCGGGCCTGAAGCCGTCCCTCCCTCTTGCCCCTACAGACAAGGTTGTTGCCTGGAACCTGGTGGAGGCCATGCTGAGCCCCCTGCCACAGGCTCGTCCCTCTGCTCACCAGGTGCTGGCCCACCCCTTCTTTTGGAGCAGAGCCAAGCAGCTCCAGTTCTTCCAGGTCAGGAGGAAATCTGGGGAGCGGCCCCAGAAAGTCCCAAGTTTGGGTCCTGAGCAACAAGAGAGGGGAAGCCAGATTGGTTGGGGGAAAAGAGACTCGTCTACCTGTTCCAGGCAGCCCAGATCCTTATCTCAATCAAGGCAGAGCCCAGACTCCCGAACACTGCCATCCTGGCACTGCACGGTCTCCTCAGCACTGCTTCCCCAGCCCAGCTGCCCCTCATGTGAGGCTAGGCCCTGTTCCTTTCAGCCCTA
This sequence comes from Phocoena sinus, assembly GCF_008692025.1. NCBI lineage: Eukaryota > Metazoa > Chordata > Mammalia > Artiodactyla > Phocoenidae > Phocoena > Phocoena sinus. The sequence continues at coordinate 67,802,194 of NC_045777.1, read as the reverse complement.
GTCGTCACTCCTGCTATACTCGTGCCCAGACAGCCCATTCCACTTGTGTGACCTTGAGCCTCTTTGCTCATCTGTAAAACGGGGACGACAGCACCTCTGTCACCAGTTGGATTACACCCCGCACAGCACAGAGAAGCCACACTCCATAGGAGGCAATAATACTTACCCTAACCCGAGCAGCTTCGGCTGCTGCACTGCCCCAGCCATAGGACACTCCTGGCCTGTGGCCTCCGAGCCCGCTCAGGAGGCTCAGGAGCTGTGGGTCCTAGGACGCCAGCGACTGGCTGGAGAAGGAGCCTGAGCAGGGGCCGCTGGTGACGGCGCTGGAGGCGGGTGGCACTGAGGTGGTCCGGAGTGACTGGCACAAGCACATCTCGGTGCCGCTGCACACAGGTAGAGGCCAGACTCCGGTGGCCCGGGAGGCCGAGGGGAGCCCAGTGGGGACGGCTGTGCCAACGACCTCCCCGTCCACAGATCTGAAGAGGTTCCGGTCATATAAGGGGACGTCGGTGCGAGACCTGCTCCGTGCTGTGAGAAACAAGGTGTGTTCCAGGGCTTGGGAGGGGCCTGGAAGGTGGGGAGGCCTGGTCCAGCTAAGCCCGGGCTCTCTGCTCCGACCCCTCCAGAAGCATCACTACAGGGAGCTCCCGGCCGAGGTACGGCAGGCGCTGGGCCCCGTCCCTGACAGCTTCGTCCAGTACTTCACAAACCGCTTCCCACGGCTGCTGCTCCACACGTACCACGCCCTGAGGAGCTGCGCCTCTGAGAGCCTCTTCCTGCCCTACTATCCGCCGGCCTCAGGGGCCCAGGAGCTGAGCCTGGGAGCTGCTGGGAGCTGAGCTGGCCTGGCGTCGAAAAGACCAGCAGAGGCTGGGCCGCCAGGGACGCCAGAGCAACAGTGTGGCTGGAACCCGGGTGCCAGGCACCCCTCGGGGAACACAAGAAGAAAAAGGAAGATTCATATATGTTTAATGTAATATAAAGGCAAGGGAAAGACAGTCCCGAATTCAATAGCAATATTCTGTACAATTCATATGGTAGGGTTGAGAGGGAAGGGGAAGCGGCCTCAGAACCCACACCGGGACATGTACAAAAATAACTTACACAGCAGCCCCACCTGCAGGGATGATGGAGCTTCCACCCCAGCCCCCAGGGCTGGGGGACACCCCATGAAATAGGGATCTAACCACCGTGGGCCGAGGTGCTGGTGGGGGGGAGGAGGGTGCCAGTCCAGGGGGGTGGGGGGGGCTACGAGGAGGCCTTGAGGCGGTTGGTGGCCGAGCGTGAACTCAGCAGCTTGTCCACCATGGTGCGAGCATAGCGCAGCCGGCTGGCCAGCTCCTTGGAGCAGCCATACTCCTCCAGGAGGCTCAGACGGTACGTGCGGAAGTCCCGCTTCTCGTCGATGTAGGTCACGGCAGCCATCAGCGGGCACAGGATGAGTTTGGTGTGGTCCTGTGAGGGCAGGAGGGGAACGGGTGGACGGACAGGGGGTTACTGGTGATTGAAGTTCCCAGCTGCCTGTGTGCCTTGGCGGGAGTAGAGGGAAGATATCCCAGTCGATGGGGGGGGGGGGGGCATTTCACTCCCTTCTGCTGACGCTGCCAAGGACAGGTCCTGTGCCTCCCACTCCCCACCCAATGCCGTGGGCCGCTGAGAGGCACAGATACCCGGCCCCAACCCTCCAGGGCCGCAGCTCACCTGGAAGAAGTTGATCTGCACGCAGCCGTTACTGAGGTGCAGAATGATGGCGCTGCGGGTGCGAAACCAGGTACGCAGGTAGGGTAGCCGGGCTAGCTCGTCACCTTCCCGGGGCGTGATGTTGGCACCCGCCTTCAGCAAGTGTTCGCTCATGTAGTTTCGGAAATACTTGAGGAGGGTTATCTGGTTGGAAAGTGAGGGAGGGTGTCCGGAGTTAGAGCCTGTCCCCTGGCAAAGCCCTCACTCCCGGCCAACAGCAGCCCACGCGGGCCAGCCAGCACTCACCTTCTTTATCAGGGAGTTGGGATGGGAACTCACGGTGAGGTAGGACTCCGTGCCATCACGTTCAATGTACTGCAGGCTGTCGCCGTCGTTGTAGAGGATGAGGCGTGTTGAGTCGTTGAAGAGCACTCCCACGCTGTTGTCACACAGCTGGTACCCTAGTGGTAGGTGGAGGGAGGCCTCAGAAAGGGGCCATGGCGGGCAGGGGGCCGTTAGGGGCGGGGACTAGTAAGCCTGGGATGGAGACAGGAGAGTGTCGAGAGAAGAGGACGTGGGAGCCAAGAAAGGCAAGAGCCTGTAACAACTCGAAGGGCTGCTAGGCGGCACCTGAGCCACCACCACAGCTGGGAGAAACCTACCAAGGCCATACTTGTCCGAATAGTCCACCCACTTGCTGACCCAGAAGATGGGGATGCAGGCGGGATCCTCAGCCTCCTCTGGGACAGAAACAGACAAGAAGATCGATCAGCACCAGCCTCTTCCCCTCTGGTCCACTCAGGCGGCCCACACCAGGGAGCTCAGTCAAGAGGCCTGGAGCCCTCTGCCAGCAACAAGTTTAGACGGGCAGCACTGAAGCAGAAAGTTACAGTGCAGAGCGCCGAGTCCACTCATGCATTCAGCTGGCCCATTTAACAAAGGCCCGCTGTGTGCCAGACACCGGTACAGGCAGCGGGCAATGACAAAACCCAGCCCTCCCTGAGCCTGCATTCTGGCTCTAGGGATAGAGACCAATCAAAATAAATGTCCACAGAATATGTAAGTTACTTCTATCATGGTGCAAATCAGTGAGTTTTAAATGATTAAAAAATTGTGAGAAGACAGACAATCCCAGATACGTGAAAATGTTACGTTCTGTGCATGTGACGATCCCTTCTTTTAAATACAATAAACAAATACGGAAACTTTAGAATGTGTTAGATGAGAAGTGTTGTGGAGAAACAAGGCAAGTAAGAGGAGTGGGGGCAGGGAGATGATCATGGAGGTGACTCTGGCGCAGACACGTGAAGGCAGGGAGTGTGAGCCTTGCAGTGATCTGGAGGAAGTGCTTGCCGGGAGAGCAAAGGCCCCAAGGCTGGAGCACATCTGGGTCTGTTATTTCCACTGTCTTGAAGGCTACAGAGGGATCCTCTGAGCAGAGGAGACAGTGTGAGCCAATGTATACAGGCAGCACGTGGGGGTGCTGGAAGGTGGGGCGCTTGTGGAGACAGAACAGATGAGTCAGAAAAAGGAAGGGGCCTGACCATGGAGGGCCTGGGCCAGTAGGCTAACTTGTTTGCACTGTAATGTACAGGAAATGCGGGAAGTAAAGGTATTACGGAGCCAGGGGCCTGGACAAGCCACCAGCACTCCGGGGCTGACTTCCCTGCCCTCTCCAGACGCCCCGGCCCGCAGTGCCCACCTTGCCTCACCAGCCCCCGCTCTGAGGGCTTGGAGGCATTGACGCTGTGCAGCTGCTGCAGCATGTCACCGAGGTGGCAGTCGACCGCCTCGCTGGCCTCCCGCACCGCTGGCTCCTCTTTTTCCCGGGGACGCTCGGGCATGGGGTTCTCCATGCCTGGAAGGAGATGAAACAGAGTCATTAGCTGGGCAAAAAGGCCGCAGGTTGGGAGGGCCCAGGATCCCCGGCCACAGCTGGTACTGCCCCCAGAGAAAAGCTCTTTGCGCTGCCACTGCTTTAGGTAGGTGCCAGGTTATTAGAGCAGCAGCTGCCCTGCTCATGTGACAGCACCTGGTACTCACTCATTGGTACCTCCAGGGCCAGGCCAAGCCCTGTAGGAAGGCTCATGGCCACACAGAGCCATAGAGCTTCGGACACTCAGACCTCTAACCCAATGCTGGGCCCTGCAGGGCACCTCTGGTCACTCAGGGAGACAGCTAGAAGGCGTGAGCAGCTTGGAGCTGCCTGGCTTCAATCCAAGAATTAAAAGCATCTTTTGCATCCAGGAAAATGGAAGGGCTCAGTAAATCACAACCCATCAGCAAGATGGATTAAGCAGGCATTTAATGAAAACATAAGAGATTTTTTCCACCCTAAAATTTGCTTTATGTACTTACATGTGACTGAAATCTGAAAAGATAGATACACACTGAAATTTTAACATCAGTTATATTTGGGTGGTAGAAGCATGGATTTTTATTGTCTTTAGGCTTAAATGTTTCTTTCCCCACCAACATGTGCTAGTTCTCCTTGTGTAATATGAAATTCTTAAGATATTTAAAGATATGAATTTTCAATTGAAAAAATCTATGCTGTGATAAGGACTTAATTGTGGAATAATAACATATTTGGGACTTGCTTTAAAAACTCTAGCAAGGGAGTTCCCTGGAGGTCCAGTGGTCAGGACTCGGTGCTTTCACTGCCGGGGCCGGGGTTCAATCCCTGGTTGGGGAAGTAAGATCCCGCAAGCCACACAGCACGGCCAAAAAAAAAAAAACAAACAAAAATCACAAACAAACAAAGAAACCTCTAGCCAAAAAAGGGGGAAGAAGGTGGAAAAGATAAAAACAAGTATGGGCAAATGTTGGTAATTATTGAAAACAGATGATGAATAAATGGGGATTTATGTATTCCAAAAAAATTTCACCCTTATTTTGGCTACGTTTTGAAGAATGCTTTATGTTCAAAAATTAAAACCAAAAGAAAAGAAAAGCAATCCTTAAAATAACAATATTACATTATAGCTCCAAGATTAAATATCCATGAGTCCATATTGACACAAATAACCAAATAAATAAATGGGAGAGAAGTGACAGCTCTTCCTTACAGGAGAACTCCAATTAATGGATGTAAAAGGAACAAGAAAAGGAGAAAAGTCACCATTAGAATACCACAGTAATAATTGCTGCAAGCAAGATCCACCATGGATGCTAAAATCAGTAGGCTAAAGTCTGAGAAGAAATAGAATCCTTTCAAATTAACTCCTCACAAGGTATTAATTAATCACAAAAGGAAAAACAGTAACTCTGCACTGGAGGTACCACCTTAACCAAGTGATCACCAATAAAAGGGAATAGTAATATAACCAGTGAAAATATCAAAAATTAAAGCCTAAAGAAAAAAGTAATCCTTAAAATAGCAGTATTATAACTGAAACAAATGAACTCATTTGGTGCTATATCCACACAGAGAAATAAAGTTTTTCAAGTGGCACTTTTTTTTCCAAGTGAAATATATTCCAAAGACAAATAGAACTGCAAGAAAATAAACATCATTTCATAACATACTTTATAGATGTTGAAAATTCATGTATATAATGTAAGGAAAAAGGGTTTTCAGTGTAAGGAAAAAAAATACAAGTATAGGGGCTTCCCTGGTGGCACAGTGGTTGAGAGTCTGCCTGCCGATGCAGGGGACACGGGTTCATGCCCCGGTCTGGGAAGATCCCACATGCCGCGGAGTGGCTGGGCCCGTGAGCCATGGCTGCCGAGCCTGCGGAGCCTGTGCTCTGCAACGGGGGAGGTCACAACAGTGAGAGGCCGGCGTACCACAAAAAAAAAACAAGTATAAAATTAAAGAAGTAAAAATCCTATAATATTATATTTAAATCAGAGACTTATAAATTACCAAAAGAAAATTAAAGTAGTAACTTCACAGTGAAGAAAAAGATTGCTGTAAGAGAAGTTTCATCAATGTTAAATTTCCTGAACTTGATAACTGTGTCCTGTGCTGTGGTTATGTAAAAGAATTGTTTTTAGAAAATATACACTGAAGTATTAAGTAGTAAAGGCCAGAATGTGTACAACTTACTATCAGATGGTTTGGGGAAAGAAATTTAGATCTATATATGAGAGAGATAAAGTAAATGTAGAAAAATGTTAATTGGTGGAGAAAAGGGGAAACAAGATACAGGAAGTTTTTATCTATTCTCACTTTTCATAATTTGAAACAATATCAAAATAAAATGTTCAAAAAGTGTGAATCAGAAACAGCAGCGTAAATTCAAGGTCCCTGCCCCCTTCCCAATTATGTATTTCCTAATTCTGTTCTCTGAAGAGATCTAGAAACAATGACAACCCAAACAATGGGATGTGGTTTTGTAAGAAAATGTCCATCCTTTTAAAGAGATGCATGCTGAAGTTTATGGGGTAAAATGACAAGATGTCTGAGATTAACTTCAAAAATACTTCAAAGGAACAAAAAAGGAGTGATGGAGCAAACATGACAAATCTTGATAAGTGTTGAGTCTGGTGGGGATGTGGGGTCTACTGCATTGTGCTCTATGTGTACACCTGAAAAATTTCAACATTTTTTCCCAAAGAACCATGCAAGGTGATATTAGCAATTTTTTAAAAATACAGTATTTTCAGGAATGGCGTTCAGCCACTCTCTTCTTTTGGGGGCATGACGGGTCTGATTCCGCCATGGTTAAGGTCTGCCTTTCCTGACAGGGCTGCGGGGAAGGGCATTTTGCCACATGAGGATGGGGACCACGTATTCAAGGACTGGGGCCTGCCTTACCACACACCTGAGCTATGGGGACCATCCATTCACACACCTGAGGCCTAGGCTCTCTTGGGGTCTACCCAGACCCCGGTTTACCTTTATTGAGAACAGTGAGAGGCTTCCGGCTGTTGGGGTCCAGGCTACTGGGAGCAATTGAAAACCTGGGCGGAATGGTGAGGCAGGTGATGGGGAGGCGGGCAGGGATATAGCCAGAAGTGAAAAACTCGTCATCGAGCAGCTCCTGAATGGTTGGACGGGCAGTGGGATCTGTCTGAAGCATCTTCTGGATGAGGGAGGCAGCCACGGGGTTGATGTGCTGGAGCAGAGAGGGAGAAACGTAAGTAGGATGTGGTGGGGGACCTGAATGCAGCACTGCCACAAAGAAGCTGCAGCCCCGGCCTCGGCCTCAAATATGCCAAGTTCAGCAGTTGAGTCTGGTGGGGATGTGGGGTGCCAAATTTCCACTAGCAGCTTTACTGAGTTCACAAGTGTCAACCTAAGTTGTGAGAATGACAATTTCTCCTTCCTCTTGAGGTCACTTTTCCCCAAAATTTGCTCTTGCATAATTCAGGTTGCTCACCACTAGAGCAGCACTTGAGAACACAGGCTTCGAAGTCATAATGACCTGTTTTAAGTCCCATTTCTGTCCCTTAATACTGGCTGTGACAACTAACCCAACTTTCTGGGCCTTTGTAAATTCATCTATAAAATGGGGACACAGCACCAAGCTTGCTGCCCTGGTGAGGAGATCCAAACCCAGTGCAGGTCAAATGCACACTAATATTCTAGCATCAACTATGCACTTACTATGTGCCAGCAAAATATTCTAAGCACTTCATATATATTAGCTCATTTAACCCTCACAGAAACACCCAGGGGGTGAAGATCTCTATCACCATCCCTCTTTTGCAGATGGGGAAACTGAGGCACAGAGAGGTTAAGTGCCTGAGAACACACCCCTAGTGAATGGTAGAGCCAGCACCCACACGGGGGCATAGTCAGCTGCCAACACCCACACTCAGAACCACTCTGCTCTGTCCAATAAGTGACCCTTTATGACAGAGTCAGTCCATCTGTCCTTATGGAGACAGGGCTCTTGGCTTCACACAAGGCAAAGACATCAAACTGGAAAGCAGCCGGATGCCAGGCTGCTGCAGGCTATCCCTCTCAATGCACTCATGCTGGTGGTTGCGAAGCACAGCGGTTCGCAATTCTGTGAGCGCTTATTGTGTGCAAGGTGCTCTGGGGTAAGGACTCCATTTTATAGATGGGAAACTGCAGCTCAGAAGATTCAGGCCATTTGTCTATTGTGATCTGGGTGCTAAGTGGCAGGGCCCATCTGAATCAAGACAGTCCACTTCCAAGGCTTAAGCAGCACGTCTCTGTCTGCCTTCTACTTCCTTTATGCTCTCTTTGTTTTACACATCTTTTGGTTTATCTGCCCAACCTTTGAGAACCTACAAACTCTCTTCCCCAAGAAAAAAGGCTTTTGTGCACATACGTCAGGTTTTGTATGCAATTTCAGACAAGGACCCTCTAAAGCTCTTATGGCTACCCTAGGGGTAGGACTGACCCACCTCTGTCCCCAGGATATGGCTGGGCTCAGTAAATAGCTTTGGGGGGGGGGGAAATTAAATAAAATAAATGTAAACTTAAAGTGTTTTTAGTCACCTTGGGAATACTGTACTCATTCTTCTTGATCCGGAGGTAGGTCTCTTTTAGGCAAGAGGTCTCAAAAGGTGGTTTGCCCACTAACAAGGTATACCTGTAAGCACAAGGAGGGATTTGGCTCAAGGCTCCTAACCAAAACCCAGACGCTGGAGGAATCCTCTCAGGGCCAGAAAGGAAGTCAGACATCTTCTGGACATTCACTATGACTCTCAGGTCCCGGAGGACAGTCCGCAAGTCCACTGAACAGCCCCAGAAGCCAAGACACTGGCAGGGAGGAGTCCTCAGTAGAATACAGGTGATGAGACTCGGTTCTCATGGGCCAGTGACTTTTCTGCTATAGCCTACACTACAGCAGGGCTCCAGAGACTGCCAGCCAACACAAAACAGGTCAAAGCAAGTGGGCTACTTGCTCCTACAGAGGCAGCTCCACGGTTAATAGCTCTGTACTTAAGGCTGCAAGTTTTCATTTGAAAAAGTTCCACTGCAATGAAGGAGGAAAGCCACTGCGACAACTCATTTCTAACTCTCCAGTACCCAGGGCGACCATGAAAGGGGTGACACCTGAACAGGCCCAACTCTCTGCCTACCACCCACCCACCTCTGATGGCCTTGATCCAGACAGACCACAGGACCTCCTCCTGCCAGCTATAACTCCTGGCCTAACTCCTCCCACCCACTGCTGCTTCCTAGATCAGTGGTGCTAATACTTTATTGTGCATGGAAAAGCTCAAGGGTCTTAAAATCCAGATTCTGATCCAGTCAGCCTGGGTCCTGAGATTCTGTGTTTCTAACAAGTTCCTAGGTAATGATGATGCTGGTCTGCCATATTTTGAATAGCAAGGGACTAGAGCAAGTTTGTGGAGACCTTCCCGCCCCCATTCCCCAGACCCATGGCCCAGGCTGCAGGAATCCTAAAGGATACACCAGTGAGAAGAAAAGATATGGAAATGAGGCTTCCTTTTGGATCAGTCTGTCCTCTGGAGCAGCCTTCCCAAAGGCAGAAAGGTCTACAGGATAAGGTCTGCCAGGTGAGACATCCAAAAAGGCCTCTGCTGAGGCTGGGTGGGTCCTGAGACAACTCCCAACTTACATGATACACCCAATGGACCACACGTCCACCTCGAAACTGTGCCCTTTCTTGCTCAGCACCTCAGGAGCTATGTAATTAGGAGTCCCGCACAGGGTCTTCTTCCGTTCCCCGTCATACTCGACTTTGGTTGCCAGTCCAAAATCCCCTGGGACAGAGGGAGGAAGAGGGGGTACTCAGATGCTAGCATCTGTCATCTGTCAATGCGGACAGCTGGTTCAGGTGTAACCATCAAGAACCAGGGAAGTTTGATCCCTCAAGCCTCTAGTTCTTGTGTGCAGCAAGGCGTGCTCAGGAATCTTCCCACCATGCTAGCCCCAGGGAGGGGCTTCCCAGAGACCCTCCTCACCCCCTCCCTTAGAAAGGAGGGCTTTGCTTCTAAAAGGGAACTGGTAGGGATAGCAAACGTCACATGCCTTCAGGGATTAAGCAGGTAAATGTCAAGATGGCTACTTGGCAAGTTTGTGAGGAAGTGATAGGGAGGGGTGGGGATTGTGACAAAGCAGAGGGCATCTAAAGGGAACAGCTGCTTTTCAGTCTGGCAAAGAGCTGCCCCTGTACTGCTGGAGCACCCAACTGTTTAAAAGGAGCCCCAAATTCAAAATCAAGCCTCCCGATTTAAAAAAGTGAAAACAAATTCAAATCCTTTTTTTTTTTTTTTTAAATAATACTGTATAGGAGAGCACACACACCCAAAACTGCATCTGCAGGCAAGCCACTGGCTTTTGGCTCTTTGTTCTAAATTTCTGTACTAAAGAGAGGCTTCTAGAGGCAATCAACAGCCCAGACTTCCTACCATCCTCTTCCTCCCTCCCTTGTCTCCTTCCGACTTCCTCTCTCCCTCCCTCTCTCCCAGCTCCTCCTCATTCCCATTGAGCGTAGTGTCAAGTGTCCCTGCAGGCCCAGCTCCTCACCTATTTTCACCTCCAGATCCTCGTTCAGGAAGAGGTTGCCCAGCTTGAGATCTCTGTGAATAACGCGGTTTCGATGCAGGTACTGGCACCCAAGGACGATCTGACGCAGATAGTAGCGGGCCTCGGGCTCGGTGAGTGCTTTCCTCCGCTTGTGCAGCTCCAGGAGAGACTGGGCGGGGGAGGGAAGGAGGAGTGGGGAGTGGGTACTCAGGCCCAAGGCAGGGAGGGGGTGTCATTAGGTGAAGGCAGCCCAGGACCCTACCGCCCATTCCTTCTCCAGGACAACTACGATGTAGACTCTCCCCTAAGCCAGGCCACAACCGTTCATAGCACCCCCTCTCCCACCAGCTCCCTCCCAAGTCCCTTACCTGAGACCCCTCTCTCAGCCCACTCCGGAAGCTCAGAGTCCCCTGTATCCCTGCCCCGGGCCTCTTCGCAGCAGCAGATCCCTTTCCTGACTCCTCTCCTCCCCGAACCTACTAAGTCTGGCTCCAACTACTTTCTGCCTGACCCAACCCCAGTCCGGAGGTTCGGGTCCACAGCACCCCTTACCTAGCAACTCCGGAAGCCCTGGCGTCCATTAGCAGGGTTCTCCCGCGACCCGCACCTCCCCCACTCAGCCCAACTCCCAGCGTCCGGGAGCCGCCTTCCCTAGAGGCAATCTGACCCGGGCTCCACTTAACCGGCACCCCCTCTCCTAGAGGCCCCAAATGGCAAGCACCTCTTTCCCCGAGACCTTCTCCATCCCCAGCTCGAGGTTCCCAGCACCTCCTCCCCAGCAGCTCCGAGCCCCGGGGCGCTCCTTCCCCAGCAGCTCCGGGTGCGGGCGCCCCAACCCCGGTCCCCAGGCAGCTCCAGTCCCCCAGCAGCGACACTCACCCTCCGGCGGCAGAGCTCCAACACCACGAACACAAAGTCGTTGTCCTCGAAAAAGCCGTGGAAGCCGACGACGTGCTGGTGAGCGAGGCTGCGGTGAATGGATATCTCCATGGACATCTTCTCCTTCTGGTGCGGTTTGAGCAACAGCGACTTAGGCACGATCTTGCCCGCAAACACCTCCTTAGTGTCCGCGTCCGAGATCTCGAAGCACTTGGCAAAGCCACCCTTTCCCAGAAAGCGGCCCCGCAGATAGCGCCGCCGGCTGCGCGGGTCTACTAGGACCTCCGGGATCTCTTTCGCCGGCGGGGCAGCCGCTGGGGCCCCGGGAGCTGCAACTCCAGGGACCCCGACTTTCCCTGGATCGGCTGGTGCCCGCGCCAGCTTCCCTGCAGTTGCCGCCGCACTCATGTTCCCGGAATTGCTCAGCGGACCTAGCAAGGTCTGGGCAGAGGCTTGGCAGGGCTCTGCTCCTCCTCGAATTCAAACGCGGCGCCGGGAACGTTACAAAAGCCTACGCGCTACTGATTGGCCGCGGGGATTTAAAATCCAAACCCGCCCGCCGCGCGGCATTCTGGGAGCTCTCTGCACTGCAGCCGCCTTTAAACCCGTACCCAGCCCCCGGGGGAGAAGCTTGATTGACAGGGACTCGCGGACCGAAGACACGTGGGATGCCTGGGAAACCAAACCCGGTGCGGGGACGCCGAGACCCAGGAGGGGGGAAGTTAAAGGTTTCTCCCTTTCTTGGCGGCCGGGGGAGCTCCTGCAGTTCACAAGCACCTCCTCCAGGAAGCTTTTCCTAGCACCTTCCTCCACCCCTCACGCCACCTTCTAGATTATAAACTCTGAGAACAGAGACCTGGCAGCGCCAAGAGAGAGCTGGCAGAGCCCGAGTACCCACCTCCGAGGTCATCAACTCTCTTCCAAGTCACCCCAATAAACTAAAATCTAAGTAAAAAGAGGATGCTTGCCAGGCAAATGCACCTTCAAGACAAATTCCCTACTCCCCTCCTTCAAATAACAGCAGGGACCACTAGCATCACCATCACCTGGGAGCTTGTTGTTAGAAAGGCCAAGATTCAGGCCTCAACGCAGACCTCCCAATTCAGAATCTACCCAGTGATTCCCACACATACTGAAGTTTGAAGGGCACAGTACCAGACACCACCCTCCCCCACCCCTGCCCCCAGGCCATTCTGCAAGAAAGTTGTCTGGATGGCTCACTGCTCTATTTCCCAGTGCCTAAAACAGTGGACCCTCAATTGTTCGGTAAGAGGGGAAGGATGGTTGGTTGGCAGAATCCCTGGCAAACTGGTAGGCCAAGGCCAAATCTGGCCTGCAGAGGTGTTTTGTTTGGCCTCCCACTTTTTAAAATTTGGATTCATTTACAGGACTTAAAAATCAAGAGAGCTGGGCTTCCCTGGTGGCGCAGTGGTTGAGAGTCCGCCTGCCGATGCAGGGGACACAGGTTAGTGCCCCGGTCCGGGAAGATCCCACATGCCGCGGAGCGGCCGGGCCCGTGAGCCATGGCCGCTGAGCCTGCGCGTCCGGAGCCTGTGCTCCGCAACGGGAGAGGCCACAACAGTGAGAGGCCCAAGTACCAAAAAAAAAAAAAAAAAAAAATCAAGAGAGCTCACATAAAAATTCAGATTTGTGGCTTTTCCTTAAGAAAAACCATTAGCTGTGGCAACTCTATGCCTACTTACCTTCCCAGTTTGTCACAGTTCCCTGTTACCCCTCTTTGCCCATTTGTCTGTCTGGCTTCCGTAGATACTGGAATGGTAACCCTGAGAATTACCCAGGTTAGCAGCCCTGTAGCGTCTAATGGTGTCTTTGCTAGGACTCAGCAAAAGTCAACCATATTACAAGTATCTCTTTATCTGACTCCCAATAAACTGAGAGGCAATGAAGACCTCTTTCCTACCCCATGTCCTAAGCTCTCAGGACAATGCCTGGTAAAAAGGAGTGATTAAAATGTTTTCTAAATAAAAGCAAGTTGTTTTTTAAAACTAAGTTATTGGACTTCCCCTGTGGTCCAGTGGTTAAGGCTCCACGCTTCCACTACAGGGAGCATATGGGTTTGATCCCTGGTTGGGGAAGTTCCACATGCTCTGCAGTGCTGCCAAAAAAAAAAAATAAATAAAATTATTATTTTTTTTATCCCTGTAGTGTGTAATATTCTCTTTTATCTTTTTATAAAGTTGAATCGATGTACAAAAGAAGTACACTAGGGCTTCCCTGGTGGCGCAGTGGTTGAGAGTCCGCCTGCCGATGCAGGGGATGCGGGTTCGTGCCCTGGTCCGGGAAGATCCCACATGCCGCGGAGCAGCTGGGCCCGTGAGCCATGTCCGCTGAGCCTGCGCGTCTGGAGCCTGTGCTCCGCAACGGGAGAGGCCACAACAGTGAGAGGCCCGTGTACCGCAAAAGAAAAAAAAAAATTATTTATTTGGCTGCACCAGGTCTTAGTTGCAGCTCGAGGGATCTTCGCTGCGGCATGCAGGATCTCTTTAGTTGCGGCAAGAGGGATCTTTAGTCGCGGCATGAGGGGACTTTAGTTGCGGCATGTCAGCTCAGTTGTGGCACGCGGGATCTAGTTCCCTGGGCAGGGGTCGAACCCAGGCCCCCTGCATTGGAAGCGTGCAGTCTTAACCACTGGACCACCAGGGAAGTCCCTATATATATCTTAATGGGACAGCTCAGTGAATTTTCATAAACTGAACACACACCATGTAAACAGCACCCAGACTGAGAAAGAGAACACGACCAACACGCCAGAAGTCCCCCTTGTGCCCTGTGTTGGGGTACCCCAAGACTACCCACCCCCAGTTCAATGATTCACTAGAAGACCCACAGGACTCAGCATATAGTCCTACTCACAGATGGCTATGATTTATTACAGCAAAAGGCTATGAAGCAAAATCAGCAAAGGGAAAATGTGTATAGGGCAAGATCCAGGGGAAACCAGGCACAAGCTTCCCAAAGTCTTTTTTTAGTGGAGTCACACAGGACACAATTAATTCCTCCAGCAATGACTGTGACAACATGGGTGAAATGTTATCTGCCAGGGAAGCTCATTAGAGACTCAACGCCCAGGACTTTTCTAGGGGCTGGTCACGTAGGCACCCTCTGTGCCTAGCACACACCAAAATTCCACATTCCTGGAAGGAAAGCAGGTATGCAGCATCAACCACATTGTTTGCACAGTTTAGGCCCTGTGAGCAACTCTTATCATTTAGGGAATGGTGAGAACCCTCCTGAAATCCAAGAACCCAGATGCCAGCCAGGGCCGACATTGCGAGCAGGCCTTTCTAAGGAGAGCAGTCTCAGGCCTGCATAATTAGCTCTCTTCTGCACAATCCACCTCCTTAGCCCTTAAGGGCCAAGTCCACTTTAGAGCAAAATTATTATCAGTAGGACCCCATACAAAAGGGTGAGACCAACCTGCAATATGGATCTCAGTTATGCCTTTCGTTCATGGAAAGGCAGCACTGGGAGCTTTCCTTTTCCTTTGTTTCTGAGAAACAAAGATCATAGATGCCCCCCCCCCCCCCAACCCGCCGCCACCCCTCCACTTCCCCAAAGCTCCCTAGCTGCCAGGTTCTGTTTTTTTCTCATTGTTTCAAAATCAGCATGCCCCGCAGATCAGCAATCCTAACTTTACATTTTTTCAATCATCTCTTATTCTCATCCAGGCCTTTCATCCAGAGACCTGTATGCAAGAGGTACAGAATATTTTTGCAGATAAATATTTTAATACAATTTAACCAGATTCAGGAATTGATCAGGATATGTTATGGACTGAATTGTGTTTTCCCCAAATTTATATGTTGAAACCCTAACGTCCAGTATAGAATGTGACTGTATTTGGAGATATGGCCTTTCAAGAGGTGATTAAAGTAAAATGAGGTCATCTGGGTGGGCCCTAATCCAATATGACTGGTGTTCTTATAAGAAGAGATTAAGACACAGACACTCACAGAGGGGCAACCATGTGAAGACACAGTGAAAAGGCTGCCAGCTGCAAGCCAAGGAGAGAGGCCTTAGGAGAAACGTGCCAACTCCTGCTCTTGGATGTCTAGCCTCTAGAACTCAGAGAAAATACATTTCTATTGTTTAAGCCATCCAGTCTGTGCTACTTTGTTATGGCAGCCCTAGCAAACTAACAGAGGGTGAAATCCTGAATTAAAAAAATTTCAAAGCGGGTTTATATAACCTCCCACCCCTTTTATCCAGAGAAAGCCTAGAAAAGATCAATCCCTTTCCAGAGACAGATACATCTGAATAATCAATCTACCTTACTAAGGTGTGTGTGGAGAGGGAAACGTGAGGAGGTAGAGTAAGGCTATCAGCCCATCGTAGTAAGTTGCAGCTAATCCAGAATGCCAAACACACAAATCAACAGCAGTGAGCTGCCCCCCAGAGAAGGCCCAGAGTCTGATCTGTCAAAAGCAGGTAGAGGGGTCGAAGTCCCTGTGATGACGTGTCCTCCTCCAACTTGCAGATTTTGGTAGGGATCACAAGTTAGGATGCAATTAGCCTCTGCATTAGATGTAAAGAGCTGATCAGCAGCTTGATTTTAGATGGTCCCATCAGAGAACAGGCCCCTTCCTATGGGTATTGTATGTGACCCAGTTGGTGCAGCCAGCATCCACGATGTATATTTTCATCGTTTAGAGCTCCACAGAAGGGGTCGTAATCTCCAGTGGTCCCAGGGTCTGAGTCCTGTTCACGGAGCCTGGGTCTGCTTTCAGCTCAGCACACCTCCTGCTGCGGCTGAAACAGTGCATGACAGCCAGGGTCAGGTTTCAGCTTAGAGTCAGGTCCAAGCAATTAGGATCAGTGAATTTGGGATTCCAATCAAGCCAGGTGCTTTCAGGAGCAGCAAAGGCGTGCTGCAGTGCCGAACAGCCACGGTCCAAGTCCAAGTGACAAGCAAGGCTTCCTTTTTATCTTGTCAGTCTCAGAGTCCAAACTGACCCACTCAAAAACATGCACATCAAACTGGACAGCCATCAAGCTCTAAGGGTCAGATATTTGATTTCAACACGGCTTATTATCAATTTAACTGCTTTTTCAAAATCCAAATGTGTATTTCCATCCAGAGACTGCCTCTCTTTTCATGTTGTCACCCTCTTTCCAGAGGATCGAACAGACACAAATCATAGCAAAAATCATCAGTTACAGAGACTTGTTCTAGTTCTAATACCCAAAGAATTTAAATTCCAACCCACCCCTTGATGGTAAAAGCAAGGGAGCTGTACCCCACTAATACCTTCTTCATTTTTGCATGTTTGAGATGGTTCCTCTAGCATTTATGAAATTATAAGCATGTAACATTTTAAATCAATTTTATCATATATCCAGATACAAGAACCACAAAATACAAAGCCATTTTTAAAAAACTTCCCTTTTTCTCTCACTGCAAATTTACACAAACCCCTAGTAGGAAATTCAGCATTTATAGGGCTATCATTACAGGCCTGCAGTGTTAACTCTTTTCTGCACAGGCCCCCTTTCAATTACAACGCCTCAAGGGTATCCACTATCATAAGGTATGATTTTTAAGGAATGGATTCAACCAATTAAGAAAAAGTCAGGGAACTCCCTGGTGGTCCAGTGGTTGGGACTGTACTTTTCACTGCTGAGGATGCGGGTTCGCTCCCTGGTCGGGGAACTAGGGTCCCGCAAGCCGTGCAGCGCAGCTGAACAAAATTAAAAAAATTTTTAAAGTTAGACTGTTTTTCATTCATACATTCGAAGGCCTGTTGAGTACCCACTGCATGTATGTTTTATTTATTCCATTTAGGAACATTTACTAAAAAAATGATGAAGCATTGAAGAAACTTTAATTCCCTTTCATCCTTTAACAGCTGTTTTCATACTCCCTTCTAGTCCTTGTCAACATGGACTTTCAATTTTATATAGCTGCAAGTGTGCCATGTTAATACAATCTATTTGCATGGTACCAGTAATAATAATACTAACAGTGAGCCCTATGGGCTTACTATACGTCAGGCACGGGGCTAAGAGCTTTACAGAGATGATCTAATTTAAGCCATACAAAGACCCTAGAAGAAAAGGATTACTACTCCCATTTGAAGATAAGGAAATGAGCACTTCTACATTAGGTTACTTGCCCAAGGTCATGTAGCCAGGAGACAGCAGAGCTTGAATTACAACCCAACTCTGCTGACTCCAAAGCACACCTGTCTGTACACTGCCTCTCAGGGCCTTGTTGTTCTGGCAAGAACCAAATCCCAGACTCATTTGGTTCACTCGCTCACTTGCTCACTCACTCCTACCAAAAAGCAAATACGATGTGTTGGTTAAGCTCATGAACTTAAGAAACCCTGGGTTCAAACACTGTGTGACTTCAGGCAAGTGACTTAACCTCTCTGTGCCTCAATTTCCAGGTCTATAAAATGGGGATAATTACTGTGCCCATCTCCTAGGATTCCAACTAGGAGATGACATGCCTATCTCCTAGGGTTTTTGTGAAGAGATTCTATGAGGACAGTACTTCAAACAATACCAAGCACATGGCTGTTGTTTTTGTTATTATTACTACTGAAATAAAAAGAACCTGTACCTATTCCCAGGGAGCTCAAGAGTCTTCAACAGAAAAAAAAAAAAAAAGAGTCTTCAACAGGACTTTTCAGTTCCTGGGTCTCTCATATTTCCTTGTTCTCCCCTCTCCTCTGGCCATACTGCTACCTCAGGCTCTTGCTACTTCCATCAAAAACCAGAAAGTGCACCCAGCAGACACCAAAGGCTGAGATGAATGCAGCTGAAGAGACAAGTTGGCAGGGCCAAGAAAACCCACGGGCTTCAGACCTAAGGTCTGAAAGTTAGAGGTGTGGACTCCATTCCTGCAGCTCTCTTTCTTGAATGATTTTCATATGCATGAACCATGTGCCTGATGCCCAATGGCCTTGGAGATACAGAACAAGCTATTTAGTCTCCTCCGGGAAGCACGATGTCCTGTGCTACCTCTTCTCACTTCAGGGTCCAAGTCAGAGTGCATAATGAAAGCAGGTGTGGCCAACCCGCCAGCAAAAACTTCAGGAAAGCAAAGGACTAACACCGACAGAGCAGAAAGTGCAGTCCTCAGGGCCAAGTGCTTTGCTGCATAAAACATGGACTTTGCAGTCAGATAAGACTTGGCTTTGGGGCTTCCCTGGTGGCGCAGTGGTTGAGAGTCTGCCTGCCGATGCAGGGGACACGGGTTCATGCCCCGGTCCGGGAAGATCCCACATGCTGCGGAGCGCCTAGGCCCATGAGCCATGGCCGCTGAGCCTGCGCGTCTGGAGCCTGTGCTCCGCAACGGGAGAGGCCACGACAGTGAGAGGATCGCATGGCACAAAAAAAAAAAAAAAAAAAGACTTGGCTTTGATTCCAGCTCAGCCATTTATCAGCTGTGTGACATTGGGCAAATTTACTTAACCTCTCTGAAGATCGGCTCCCTCGTCTGTATAATGGGCTGTAAAAATCCCTACTTTTTTGACAGTTGGGAGGAGTAAATGTTTTCTAATAAGTGCCTGGCACCCCATAGATGCAAAGCAAGGAAGGGTCAATTCTTTTTCCCAACTCCTCTTTCTGGTGAACTGATTATAAAGGGAAAGATGGTCTTAATTTCACTTTTAATTAAAAAAATATATATATAGGAATGCTGCACCTTATACAATAAAGAGTTTCACTTTCTAATAATATCAATAGTATAAGGTATACCTAATAGTATAGTACACCCAGTATACTATAAGGTGTATCATTCCTAATAATAGTAGTCGTAACTACCATTTACTGAGTGCTTACCCGGAGCCCATACTCACGCGTCTCATGTACGAATGCATTTAAGCATCATAATGACCCCTACACATCTTCCCCATTTTAAGGATGCGAAATCTGAGGTTCCACAAGGTGAGATCACTTGCCCAAAGTCACAAGGCTAGAAAACAGCAGGGTGGGATTTGATCTGCCGCCCCCAGCACCCACACTCTTCACCACTATGGTGACCCTCAAGAAGGGCCCCTCAGGCCTCCATCAGAGAACTCTGTTTTGTTTTCTGGGCTAAGCTGTAAGATCCCTATGGGCAGGGACTGGCTCCGTCTCATTCTCCACTAGGGCAGTGCCTGACACTAAGTAAGTATTTGTTAAATGAATAAATGAGTGATGTAGCCTGGTCAGGGCGCCCCCCTCCTAGCCCCAAGGGGCAGCAAGTACACATTCTACAAAAACACAGTCCCATCACTGGGGCTCCAGAAGTGTTTCAGTGATCATGGACTTATGGGAATTGGTCCAAGCTGGCAGGACATTTTGCTGACACCTGTTCTGAAATAACCAGGCCTCTGAACACATTGCTCCAATATTGCCAATGCCATTTCAAGGGTCTCGCAGCTCCACAGCAGCTACCTATAGGATATCAGCCAGCTAGATGTGACCCCCTAGTTTTGTTAGATGCAATCTGTCCTGGCAAATGGCTGAGGGTGAGTCAGAACGTGGCTGGAGCTCCATGTTCTGGACACACTGTGGGCTCACACCAGCCAGACCAAGACACCAAGGGAGGCTTCCCTAGCCATCAAGATCGCTGCTTTATAGCTGAGAAACTTCCAAGGATGTGTTAATAGGAGCAATGTTTGTCTGATTCATTTCAAGTCTGTCATCACCCCGATGGGCCAGAGTCACTAAGAAAGGCACTGTGGCCTCGGCTCTAAGTGAACTGGCTCATGCAGAAGTGACTAATTCAGAAGCCACCACAGATCCCAACCAACCACAAGGGCCCTGTGCAGCCACGTGAAACAGAATCGGTTAACAGGAGGCTCACAAGTCAATTGTTCAACCTGTTCCCTGCACCCAGGATCCTGCAATGTGAGACTTATCTGGGGTAGGGTGGGGACCAGGGGTAGGGGGACTCACATACAGGTAATCAACCATGAAGTATGTGCCGGATACAGACAGGCTCATGCCTGCCTCCTCAGGAGCTCACAGATAGCATGCACTCAGACAAGAGCACAGGTACGTAACTAGAATTCTACCGAGACCTTGACAAGGGCCCTTCCATAAGGTGCTATGGGGCCCACGAGGAAGCAGTTCCAGGCAGAGGAGCATCCTCCAAATGGCTCTTCATTGAACACTCCACTTTGGCTAAGCAACATCCTCTCTGTGCCCCCAATCCAGGCCCAGGTACCCCTCAGGAGGTACTCCCTAAGACCAAGAGTAGTGAGAGATTGGGCAGGGGATAAGGCTGGGCAAAGGAGACTTCTGGAGAAGGGGAAAAGGTCTGAACTAGACACCTGATGATTTTTACTGCCTGGCACCCATTCATCTCCTCTTCTGGTAAAAGCACCCCCACCACAGCCAGCAGGCACCACCTCTCAGTCCATGTGGGTATATGCCCCAGGCCCAGCTGATCAGTGTATTCCATCTTCCTGGCCACAGTGGTTACTTGAGGCTGGATACCTCCAATCTGGACCAGTGAGAGCCAGGTCCAGGGGTTCTGTCAGAGAAGGGGAGCTCTTTCTACCAATAACTGGAGCTGCAGCATCACATTGTGAAGGCTTGAGAATGAAGCCAACTCAGAGAAAAGCAAAGTCAAGAGCTGAAGAGAGACAGGTCCCTGATGACGCTTTTGTGAGTGCTGGGATCCAGCACAAAGGCAGCTCTAGACTTGGCCTTATCAGCTACATGAGCCAATAATCCCCTCTCTGCCCTAAGCCAACTGGAAAGAGTCCCAACCAAGGTCTCTTCCATCTCCACTCTTCTAGGAGTATTCTGAGGACAAAGCGACTCTCTTCTCTGGGGTTATAAAGTAATTGTCTGGTGAGAGATTGTCCCTGGGGTGAGAGCCACCATGGAGACAGAGTCCGGCTGGCTTTTCCTAGGATACACACAACTGTCAACACACTTTCAAACAATATCAGTCCATAATTATAGACTCCTTGGCTATTCGTAGTAGCCATTGTTTTTGTCTTCCCAGCACCTTGTTTTGGAAATGTTTCTCTACAATGCAGGGATGGAAGAAAGGTCATGACCCAAATCAGGTTAATCATAGGGCCACACACTCTTGGCCACAGTGGGCTCACGACAAACCAGTAAGAACCGTTCTCTGGAATTTTCCAAATTAGAACTGGAGGGAAGAAACCTTTCTTTCAGGGTAACCAAGCTGGAAGGATGCAAATCTGGAGCTGTAAGCTGCCACGTGCCCTGATGCATGGAGAAAGCCCACTTGCAGCAGCAGAAAAGGAAGCCAACACACAGGCCTGGGGGGTCGGCTTGCTGTCTCCCCACGTCCACTCTCTCCCTCTCCTTCTACTACCAGAACCTCCCTCCTCAGAGTTTTGGCTGCTCAGCTAGACACTAAATTTACAGCCTCTCTTGCAGCTAAATGTGGCCACATGACAAGACAGTAGAAACTTGGGTGCCTGATGACATTTCCCTGGACCACCTGCCTATTGCTGCACTGTTAGGTGAGTGAAAAATAACCTTCTCTTTCATATTCAAATAATCTTCTGTATTTTGATGGTTCGCAGCCCAATCTATACCACTACTAATGTGAAGGTGAAAAAGATATAAAAGCAAAGAGCCCTGATGGGGTTTAAATCCTTGGATACAGTTGTCCCTGCAATGATAAGTTATCACTTATGGGGTGCTTCTAAGTGCCAGGAACTGCCCACAATGTTTACATGCAGTACCTCATTTAATCCATTCCAATTCTATGGGGTGCTACTGTCATTCCTACTGTACAGCTTACAATGGGAAGGCATAGACAGATTAACTTGCCCAGGGTTCACATTACATTGCTTCTCAAGCTAGTCTTTTCCGTGATTTGTTGTGTAAGCCAATAAAGCCCCTTATTTTGCTGAAATTGGTTCAAGCTGGATTTCTGCCACTTGCAACAAGCGTTCTAATTGGATTTTTGTCTAATCTAGTTTCTGTGTTCCTTTATAGAGTGCAACCATGTGGTACAGAACTGTATGATGCAATTTAGTGGCTGCAAGCAGGATAATTCTCCCAAGAAACTGGCTCCCATTTAACTAGTCAGATCACAATTGTAGCTGCAAGACAACAGGGCCCATAGCAAGGAGACAGTCTTCTCAGAGGGAGCATTAGGTTTCCTGCCTGTGGCACACGTTGCCGGATGGGTCAACAATACCCATTCCCAACCCCCTTTTCCTTGCCTGCCTGAAAATGCTTTCTGTACAGCAAGGGCTGGCCAAATGATCCAATTTGGGCAATGAAAGGTATTAGAACATGGAGGGATTCCTGCATAATGATTAGAAGTATGGGCTCTAGGGCCAGAATGCCTGGATTCACCATCACCTTAGCTGTAGAAGTATGGGCAATTTACTTAACCTCTGTTCCTTGGGGAGGAAAACTGGACCTACCTCACGGTTATTGTGAGGATTAAAGGAACTAACAAAGGTAAGAACTCAGAAGAGTATCTGGTATATGGTAAACACCATAAATGTTAACAGTTGTTATTTTTATCATCTGTGTCAAAATGGAACAATCTCTAAGGTACTGTTAAGTAAAAGCAACAAGGTGCAGGACAGCACATCTAGCATGTGCTCGCATCTGTATGGATACAGAGGTTGGTGTGTATGTGTATATCTGCTTGTGCCAAGCGCAGACTAACCACTGGTAGGACAGATCAAAAACTGTTCTGAGGGCTTCCCTGGTGGCGCAGTGGTTGGGGGTCCGCCTGCCGATGCAGGGGAATGCGGGTTCGTGCCCCGGTCCGGGAGGATCCCACATGCCATGGAGCGGCTGGGCCCGTGAGCCATGGCCGCTGAGCCTGTGCGTCCGGAGCCTGTGCTCCGCAACAGGAGAGGCCCCAACAGTGAGAGGCCCGCATACCGCAAAAAAAAAAAACAAAAAACTGTTCTGAGTAGTTGTCCCTGGGAAGTAGAACATGGGACTGGATTCTGGGTTGGGAAAATCCACTTCATTGTAGGTCCCTTCTTTACTAACTGGACTGGATTTTTGGAATCATGTACTGAAATTACTTAAAGATTTTTAAAATACTCAGGAAAAAAACACCCCATTTTCTCTTAATTTTGGTTGTTCACCAACAAAATGGACAATCAAAAGCTTATATGTCAGTTATATCTCAATAAATAAATAAATTTAAAAAGAAAACGAACAGTTAGTCGTATAAAGTGGCAAGCTTCCTTTTGCAGGTATTCAAACACAGGCTGGAAGGGAATCTGTCAGACACGCCCTGGAAGATTTCTCCAGGAAGCAAGAGGTTAGCCTAGGGCACATCTAAACTCTACCAACTACAAGATCTACCTTTTTGGTGGCACAAAAGGGGAAGGGAGCTGGCGGATATGGCTCCCCAAAAACCTGCAACCATCACAGACTGCTGGTATCAGGACACAGCAGACTGTCCCATCGTACCAGGGCAGACCTGAAGAGCGTGGGCTGCAGAGCCAGGCAGACATGCACACATGTATGTGACTTCTGGGTCAGCCACTTCTTCACCACGAAGACTGGAACAAGTTATCTAATATCTTTGAATTTTTTCCTCATCAGTAAAGTGGGGATAACGTCCAGCTTACAGGGTTGGTGTGAGCCCTAGGTAGGCAAGTGAACATAAAGCCCGCAGAAGGGCACCAGGCACACAGTGAAGTGCCCACGAGAGGCTGTCATCGCTGGAGGTGGACAGTGATCACCTTCAAGTGACTTGTTTCATGTGTCAATCTTCTAATGTACAAACATAAAAAGTGACAAACCAGAAAGCAGTTTTACATTGAACTAGCAGAGATGACTACATACAGCTCTTTTTGCAAATCCCATAACCAGATATTAAGTCAAGACAGCTGCTGCTAGATACTAACCTTCAAGGCTAAACTGTCCTACCCCATTCACAGCAGCATCAGAGCTTCAAGCAAGGCCAGCCTTCTCAGGTCTTCACTCCTATATCTTCCTACTAAGCCAAGAGGCCAGAGCAGAATAGGAAGGGTTGTGCTATTATCCAGAAGATAAGAACGGCCCTGGCAACTTCGTTTACTCCTTGGGGCTCTGTGCCCCCAGAATGATTTTAAGAGGCCCCCATGTACATATGAGATTGGGCCCAAGTACAGATATTTTGGTCTGAACTGTGAGGTTATGGCAAAGAAAGGGTGGGTTGAATGGTTTTAGGCCAGGGAGCAAGTGTCACAAATGCTACATTTCCAGTGAAATAAGGCATACTGCTGTCCCCAAACACCATGAGGCAAGGAGTGGCTGCCAGACTAGTCCACCCACGTGGGAGACTCAAACCTGGGACCTTGCAAAAATAAAATCTGGACACTAAGGGCCCCCCTTTTAGTGAAAGCCAAGGCCCTAGAATAGATGCTAGAAAGTCTTTTATTAGTCACCCTGAATTAAAATGACAGTTCAGGTCACTCTGGAAAGAAGAGAAATACTAACTACCCTCCCTTCAAGTTTTAGTAGCCAACAGGAATCTGGGCTCTGAAAAGTCACAAAACACTTTTTTCCCCCAGATTATGAGCAGCTGTGGCAACTGGTCAAATGTGTGAGCAGCAGGGAAGCTGAGTGATCCCTGTGAGCAGAGCTCACTGTGGTAGCTCACGGCCATGGGCAGCTCAAGAGCGTCACAACCTCCCCACTGGGACAGAATGCACTGCTCCATCCAGCCACCCACAGGACCAAGGGGTAGCAGTGCTGGAAACAGATGAGTCCATGTTCCACACATAACGGTACGGAGTGACTGTTAATATATACGGTTTAAGCACAGCATTTGGAGACAACGCCTCTAGACGTTCTGTTATTAAGTCTTAAGAGCTTAGAGCCTGGGAGGATTGAGAAACTCTAAAGAATTAAACCAAAAAAAAAAAAAAAAGAAAGAAAGAGGGTGGGAGGTGTCAAAGACACAAGAGCTCTTTGTAGATGCTGACTGGCTCACTTTGTCCCCAAGTTCATCTTAGAGCTCAAGCGAATTCGAGACACAAGGCAGAGACATTAGACCTGTGTCAAGGGCAAAAACTTCTGGTAGTAGCTCTTCGTGACGTCAATCATCAGCTCCTGGGTACATTCTGGGAGCTCCCCTGAGAAGAGTCCTGAGGAAAGAAAGACCTGGTCAACCACGAGGAGCCGGAGGAGGCCCACATGCAGCTCTGACTTCTGTTGAAACCTCTAGAAGTCTCCTTTCTTTAGTCATGAATGTCTAAATACTAGGTTTTCCATCTTTGGTGCTAACAGAATATTTCCACTGACCATATCTTCAAGATGATGTGAATTTGTGTGTGTGTGAGAGAAACAACTAATACTTTCCCAAAATGCAGAAATATATCCCAGGGACTTCTCTGGTGGCACAGTGGTTAAGAATCCGCCTGCCAATGCAGGGACACAGGTTCAAGCCCTGGTCCGGGAAGATCTCACATGCCACGGAGCAACTAAGCCTGTGCGCCACAACTGCTGAGCCTGTGCTCTAGAGCCCACGAGCCACAACTACTGAACCCATGAGCCACAACCGCTGAAGCCCACATGCCTAGAGACTGTGCTCCACAAGAGAAGCCACCGCAATGAGAAGCCTGCGCACCGCAACGAAGAGTGGCCACCACTCGCTGCAGCTAGAGAAAGCCCGCGCACAGCCACGAACACCCAATGCAGCCAAAAATAAAAAAGCAAAAAAAAAAAAAAAATTAAAAAGAAGAGAGAAATATATTCCAGGTAAAAGAGGTTAGTACATCATGGCATAACCTGAAGAGTTAAGGCAAATCTGACTACATCAGACGTTGTTCCAGGCAAGGATTCGTCCATCCCCTGGACTCTGGGGTGACGCCTGCTGGGCAAGCCAAGGTGAGAGCTCTTGAGGAAAGAAACTGCCCTGCTATTCATACAATGAAACTGAATCCAAGGCCCGAACATGCTAGATATATTCAAATCACAAATGGAAGTAGAACAGAAACACCCTATAGAAAGACAAAAGATGCAGGAATCCTATTTAAGAATTTCTAGGAAAGAGGCACTCTCACACATTCTGGATGGACGTGTAAACTCATAAAACCGTTTGAAGAGCAATTTAGGAATATCCAGCAAAACTTTTAAAAGTTCATACCCTGTGACCTGATAATCCAACTTTTAAGAATTTATTCTACAGATAATCTTGCCCAATTGCACAATATATGTACGAAAGCAACAATGCAGCAAAGTTTCTAATCATGAAAAACCAGGTGCAACTTCTTTTGATCCATTATGCCAGAGGACGATTAGTTATACTGTGGGACATTTATGCAATGAAAACCATGAAACCATTAAAAGGCATGAGGTGAATCTCACCATACTGACAAGAAAAGATGCCCAAGATATACTGTTAAGGAAGCAAGTTTCCTAACAGAACAGAGTATGATTCTGTTTATACATGTAAAAACAGTTTCATATTATATACTAAATATATATATAAACACACATACCTATACACTCATACGCATATAAAAACACACACATATGCTCTTGTATATATACAAAGAGAAAGTAGGATAGAAAAAATGGTCTTAAAAGATACACAATTCTCACAGGCACCTTTTACAAACTAGCAGCCCATGTTAGATTTCCAAATATATGTTTAGTCTGTACAGTATTTAATCTCCTAAAAAAAAATTAGTACTCAACAATTAAAAATTCAGAAATACCATACAAAAATTCAGATTTTGAGCTCCTCATGAAACACCAGAAGTTCTCATGATATCATGCCTGTATTCTTAAACAGCTATGATAGGCTATTACTTCAATCATTTACATGATCTGCCGGGCTCCTGTGGACATCTGAGTTTTTGGTCCCTAACCCAGATCCTTTCTGTACGGTTTGCCTTTCATTTTGACTCAGTTTCATGCTGTGGAGCCTTCCAAAAATATGCTAGTTTTCCTGCAACCCTATGCCTCTTCATTAAAGGGGGAGATTGTCAACAGCAGTATCTAGATGGTTAGCATTTGTTTGTGAAGTCACATAAAATAAACATGGGAAGTACCCTATCAGTGCAAAAAGTACTGGACTCTAAATAAGGAGCTCTGGGAGTTGCCTGGTGGTCTAGTGGTTAGGATTCAGTGCTCTCACTGCCGTGGCTCGGGTTCAATCCCTGGCTGGGGAACTGAGATCCCAAAAGCCGAGGGGCCAAAAAAAAAAATTTTTTTTTAAATAAATAAATAAGGAGTCTTTAGTGCTTGTCAAAGCTTTCCCCCCAACTAGCTCCGATACGTCGTACAACTCAACCTCTCTAGGCCTCAGTTTCCTCACCTATACAATGATCTCTAAGGTCCCAGGCAGAATCTCCACACACAGTGTTTATCTGGATTTCAAATATCTAGCAGTGCTTCCCTGCCATACGCCATCAGTGCTCAAAGACCATAAATTGGATCTAAGGGCTTTGAATAAGTTAAAAGAGATTAAGATATTTCATCAGCAATACACTTCTCATCTCAGCTCAGATGCTTGTCTCACAACTCCTAAAACAATCGCCAAGACCGTGCTGATATAGCACTTGCTAAGAACTATTAAACTTTCTCACAGTGGGAACTCATTATGGGGAGAATTACTAAATAAAAGTCTCTTCCTCCTTTGCAAACAGAGGTGCATGAAAGAGCAGAATGGCCCATTTCCTCCCCAAAGAATCCTAGTGGATGATTCTGTACATCTTTGAAATTTGCATTCAGTGATCTGAGTAATGAGATTTTAAAAAATTGGAATAACAAATAAACCACCCAGTGGTTAGAGATCATATATTGTCAAATCTCTCTCTTCATATCGTCTTCCATCTGTGAATCTGTGATGTGCCTTTGCATGAGCTACTTGATTTCCACTGCGTAAAACAACATGTAGAAGAAGAGAGACTGTCTTGAGGTGGGGGTTGGGAAATGTGAGGTTTTCTTCTTGCTTTTCGGTATTTTCCAAGCTCTCTAGGATGAGCATGGATTGCTTTTGTCTCGTCACATGTTTGTAATTTGGAACTCTGAGCTCATGAGGGCTTTGCCTACGGGCAAAGGTCAAGAGATAATGTATTTGCTTCTCTCAGGTGTCCTAGAGCTCTCACTGGTCTTAGAGCATGTTTTATGGTAACTTTTCAGTTAGGGCATTCCTGGGCAGGGCGGGAAGTACAAGTTCAAACCCCACCCAATGTGAAGGTAAGGCCATAGAATTCTTTGGACACACTTTTTATTTTACCACCCAGAGTCCAGGCCAAGAGAGACATGCTTCCTCATACTTTTCCTGTGCTGCTGACAGATTTATCTAGTTATATTTTAGATAGTATTTCTGAGTACTCTGTACCAGGAGAATGTTTAAGTTAGCTAGATCAACATACTGTTAGAGATAGAAATCGCATGCACTACTTTTGTGAAAGAAAATAAACTTGAGTTTTAATAATCAACACCCAAGGTTACCTGGGCAGCCTGAGAAGACGGTGAATGGTGGGACCACAGTTTCTGGGGGTAATACTGTGTTGTCAAGAATTTTGCAACAGTCTTTCAACACACACCGGCGCCCCTGAAATTAAAATCTTGTTAATAGGAAATAGACCAGGAAATGGGAGTAAAAGTTGTCTTGTCTGCTGTGTGGAATATATTTATATTTTCTCCATTCATGATATCATACAATAGTCATGGACAGTGACAAGAGGCTTGGCTACTATTCCCTACTGCAGGTGGTACATGACAAGCAGGAGGTAAAAATGTGAGTGTCTACAAATTTGAGGTGGGGGTCATACACTGGGGACAGTTCAAGTTACCTTAGGCATTTGATACTACATGAAATTCAATCTTCAAGAATTCTGTTTACTTTTCTTTCTTCCTTTTTTTAATAATTTAGTGGATATCTGTTGTTTTGCTTGTCCAACATCCACTTCCCTTTCTTCTGGTAACAGAAGCTATATTTTCCTTGGATACCGCCCCATCCCCATCTCAGTCCATGTATTTCACCTCCCATCCTAAACTATGAACCCCAAGCCTGGCTACAGCCACTGGTTTAGGCAATCGGCGTATGAGCTGATGATGAATCTCAATGTCAGGGCTTCTGCTGGGACTACTAGGAAAAGCTCTTTCCAATGGGGATTTTAGAGGACAGGACAGAATCCTGGACCAGCCACTGGTTTCCATGAGGAAAGGACCTGCCTGAGAGCCTCCCAGAGGAAAACAAAAAAGGGAAGGGGATTAATTCTCATGACATCAACTGAACCCCCAGAGTCACTTATGTATGAAATTAGGATCTACTTCTGTACCCTTGGTTCATATTAGCCAGTACATTCGCTTTGAACCTACCAATTTAAGGTCTGTTTGTTCTTTTGCCAATTCCAACTGGAAAAGTCTTGGCAAATTCTTCTGGATATGAAGTTATTAGTTCATTTGTTCTCCCATGGGTAAGTGGTAGTTATTAGAAGGTTTAGGCTGGACATAATGCTTGACTTTATCCACTGTCATCACTTTTCAATTCTGCCATCACCCACGGCATTTTGGGGGCAAGAAATAAGGTCTGGGAGCTTCATCTCTTTCATGGCTTAAGGGAAAGGAGAGGCTTCTGTATACGGTTAAAGTTATGTCTCAGACAACTTGCTGAGTAAATGAAAGATTGCATTTACATCATCCGGGTCTATAAGTTTACTTGTGTTCTGGTCAGATGATCTGATAAAACATCCCCAGGTGGCTGAGGATGTGGAACACCTAACAAATACCAGGATAATGCTAACCCATCTAGATCTTAGATTTTACCAAAGAATATGAAAGATACTTTGATTTGGTTGTGTTCAAATTTTCCCCCAGTATTAAATACCTAACCCTTATGTAAGTCCAGGAACTCCTAGGTAGATTGCCAAATGAATTTTTTAAAAAGCTTATACCTAAGGTCTGAATTTCTTTAGTGGCTAACTAAGTTGTCTCCAGTTGGGTGGTAACAGCCAAGCTGGGCAACATCTTTAGGTCAGAAGCAAGTTATGACTGCAGCTCATTTCTCCTTGGAAAGTTTTCTTCCACGAATTACCTATTATTGGCAACATCAAAAATTGGGCAGATGGCCAGCTCCCCTGGTGACTCCCAAATTAACTCAAAGATGTCCTATGATGCCTAAGCTCCTAATAACTCAGACTAAGCACATGGGGCACTGAGTAAAAGGAGTGTGCTGCGTATGGCAGGACACATTCACAGACAGGGACCTGCAGACACAGGGGCCTGGAAGAGAGGGACAGTGGAAATGAACCTTCTCACTGTATACTACCAGCCACCACACAGCCTGAGGGCACCTGCTTTCTAGAGTTGGCCATTCTGCCCACTCAGAGAAATGTGCTCAATTGGGTTTCAGAGAATTCTGGGTAAACTGATCAATTACATGGCAGCAGAATTAAAAATGCAGGTACTTCTTAGGCATGAATGGCTTGGCAATAGCTGAGGAGATAAAAAGCTGAAACAGCTACTTTATTCTTTCCTGGAGAACTTTCCAAGAAGGAGTTAAGAACTACATGTTGCTAGTATTATAGCTACCCATATCTCCTTATGCAAGTTATTTAGCAAGTTACTTAAATCCTGTGAAATAGGATATAAAACCAAGCCCGTAGGGATGCTGTCAAGACTAGAGACAAAAGTAAAACTCATGGCATGGTTAACAGTGCCTATTAATATTGCCTGTTAGGCTTTTCCTGCAGACATTTGGGCAATTCTGATTAACACCCACACCTTCACACATCCAAGCATAAGTTAGACTACCACATGAGATGCTACAGGAAGGATCCCTGTGTCATGAGGACAGCTGGACTCTAAATGAGTTCCTGCTAGCTCTGAGATTCTCAAAGGATCATTCTCCTGAGATTACTTGGGAATTTTTAAAGGCTCAGCAAATAAGCCCTGTCAATACTGAACAATGACAATACCATGAATTGATGTATTGAAAAGTGATACAAAAAGCAGAGCACCTAACAATAGGACTAGAATTCCCTAAGCTGTGGGAACAGCATTTGGATTTTAACCGTTCAGACATTTGGCTCTGGGGCTAAAGGACTAGGCTACTATGGTGATGTCTTCACATTGCTGAGGAAAATATCAGGAAAACCCAGCTGTGGCTTGGAAAGCCGGCTTTGGTCAAACAGTCAGAGTGAGGGGAGAGGATGGATTTCTTCTCCCTTTTCTCAACGTCAGCCCGAACCACAGACATTCTGTCTCTAATACATACTAAGGCACTCCCCTGGAGAAGAATATTTGGCAAAACAACTACTCCCCTTAATTCTGAGTAACAAGTCAGACTGGAATGTTTTTCTCAGCAGTGGGGTTCTCCATTGCACTGTCCACCTTTGCTGTGCCCTCATGGCTCCTGGAATGTGACTGCAGAGCTTCTGCAGGTTTTCTGATACTTTAGGGTCCTAGTCTTATCCAGAGCAGAGAACTGACTCTAAATTAAGGGGAGTGGCCATTTAAATGTATGAAAGGGGTCTTGGCTTTTCCCAGAATCTGAGGGACGAACATAAAATGTAGGAGACATTTTCCCTGAAAATTTAGGCAGTTTGGCTCTGATCATTAACATTCTTACTCAGGATGGTCTCAGAAATCCGAACTGAAATCAACCTCTTCATCTATGAAATACCAAGAAATTCAGCCTTGGAAAGCCTTGGTTGGGTTAAACAAATTGATATCGAGGCACCTGTGGACCAGGGTCCTACAGGTTCTGCTAAGGGAGGGGCCCCCTCGCACCTGGCAAACCCAGCACCCTGAACTACGTGCAGCTCCCTTAACGTCATGCCCATTGGTGACTCTGACCCTTACACATGCCAATCTCTTCCCTGAAACACTCATTCTCCTCTGGTCTAGGAGCCAATTTTGATGCACCCTTCAAGATCCCCTCACCCCCACCAGACTGTAAGATTCTTGAGGTGAAGCAACAGGTAGGTCACATAGCGGCATGGCTATTCATACCACTAGGGTTCAAATCCCAGCACTACCATTTACTAGCCTTGTCAAATCCCCTAATATCGAAGGTCTTCAGTCTCCTCACCTGAAAACAGGGATAATAACAGTACCTAGTATCCTTGGATGGTTGTGAGAATTAAATGAAATAATCAAAGGTAAGAGTTTAACGTCATATGGAAGAGGTTCCATAAAGGTTAGCCATGATTATTAATGCCTAGGAAAAACTCCAAATTCAGTAATAATTCTGATAGACCAGTAGACCAGAAAGGACTTCTACCCTGCTTGATGACAGAAGCAGAAGCCCACTGATGTGAGGGACGCGAGCTAGAGAGAGAGTGAGGCTGCTCAGCCAGCCAAGTCACCATACTCACAATCACACAGTTCTTGCCAACGTGAACATAAGAGCCAATCTGAGCTGCGTTGACCACACAATCTTCCTCAATAAAGACATGGTCCCCAATATGTAGAGGAAAAAATGCAACGCTATAGAAGAAAAAGAAGATGAACAAAGAAAGGTCAAGGTGATGTACTTTTGGCCAAGGTTTATAGTACTAAAGATCGTAATCTCAACTCCATCATCTTTTCTTAATAAGACTGTTCCTACCAAGGAAAGAATCCTCAGGCTTAACGAATTCTGTAATGTTGAAGAAGATGCATGTGACTACTAAATCGAAATCAGAAATATTAGACCAAGGAAATTTGAAAGGAAACAGCAAAACAGTAACAGCAAAACCTTCAAAGCTAAAAAATCTGGCACCAAATAAAAACAAATGAATGTTTTGCTCATTCCTGCCTCCTTTGAAAATGCCCACAGATCACATTTTCATTAATCTGCTCTATAATCCTTCAGGGGACTGATGTGAGGTTCATGGGATATAATTCCCAACATGCTAAAAATTTATAAATTGACTGGTTTTATTGAGAGCCTGCTATATGCCAGACTCTATGCTAGGAACTGGGGAATACAATGGTGAGCAAAAGGGATGCAATCATGCCCATGGAGCTTACAAACAAGAGAAGAAAAGAGAGACTAAATAAATGATTAAATAAGTAATTAGTTCCAACTGTGATAAGTGCTACAGAGGAAAAATAACACATTATGAGAGCATATAACAGAGACTTTACTCAGACTGGAGGTTAAGTAATTGAAAGTGACATTTAAGCCAGGACTTAAGGAGTCAGTCGGCTTTCTCCAGACTTGTGACATCATTCCCATTCTCCAGGACTCCTCAAATGTCATTGACAGTGGTCTGTGATCATATTTACAAGAAATTTCAGTACCTTGGGATGTAAAATATTTGCACTAGAACTAATATAAAGCAGCTGGATGCTCACTGGCTCTTTCCAGTCCTGTGTTCTATTTTGTCAGGAATATTTTGTCAGAGATGATACCTGTCCTCCACAGACCTATATTTTATTTAAATCTTCCTTAATTCATTTGCATTTTTGGTCTGGACCCCTTGTGTGGCAATGGATTCCTTGATCTTATCATAGTCTACAACAGTACTATCAACTCCTTAATTTTAAATTAAAAACTCCAAACTTTATACTATCAGCTGGTCCTGGTATTGAGATATACAGGGGAGGAAATCGACATTCACCTTCTATTCACGTGTTGCTATTTACACTTTCATATTTCTATATTTCTCATGTGGACTATTCTAATTTACACTTCCCTCCATTCACCAATAAGCTTCTTATTCATTCTCAGTCCTCTTCCTGGACCATATCCAGCCCAATAATGCCTTTATCAGGAGGTGGAGCCAACAACTCTAGCAGAGCATCAGTCACTGTATGAAACCATGAAAAAAAGGCGTCACAGGGTTTTCTGATTTCCACTCAATAGTCCTTTTTTTAATTTTAAAAAATATTTATTAATATTTTGGCTGCGCTGGGTCTTAGTTGCGGCATGTGGACTTCTTAGTTGCAGCATGCATGCAGGATCTAGTTCCCTGACCAGGGATCGAACCCGGGCCCCCTGCATTGGAAGCACAGAATCTTAACCCACTGGACCACCAGGGAAGTCCCCTCCCCTCAACAGTCTTCTGAGGGACTTCCCTGGTGGTCCAGTGGTTAAGACTCTGCGTTTCCACTGAAGGGGGCCCAGGTTTGATCCCTGGTCAGGGAATTAAGATCCCACATGCCGCACAGCACGGCCCAAAAAAAAAAAAAAAAAAAAAAATAGCCTTCTGAGCTAATGAGCAAATGCTTTCATCTAAATTTCATATGATTTACAATGACTCCCTGCTCCAATTCCTGTACATAATGAAAGCCTGGAGCCCAACATCACTATGGGAAATGCAGGACGATTCCTGCATGATATACACCCAGGTATGGTAGTCTGAGTTAGCTGCCCTCTTCTCTGTTCCTCCCTAACCATGTTCATGCCCCAGTGACAGGAGTATCCCATCTTATAGTAGCTATCATGTTACAGCATCACATTCTATAGTAGCTTTCTGTTTATGTAATTCTATCACTAGGTTGCTGTTGGTTTTTTTTATTTTTATTTTTATTTTATTTATTTTTTTGCGGTACGCAGGCCTCTCACTGTTGTGGCCTCTCCCATTGCAGAGCACAGGTTCTGGACGCGCAGGCTCAGTGGCCATGGCTCACAGGCCCAGCTGCTCCGCGGCATGTGGGATCTTCCCGGACTGGGGCATGAACCTGTGTTCCCTGCATCAGCAGGCGGACTCTCAACCACTGCGCCACCAGGGAAGCCCTGTTGTTGTATTTTTAATTGAGGTATAGTTTATTTCCAATATATAAGTTTCAGGTGTACAACATAGTGATTCACAATTTTTAAAGGTTATACTCCACTTATAGTTATTATAAAATATTAGCTATTATTCCCTGTGCTGTAAAACATATCCTTGTAGCTTATTTATTTTACATGTAGTAATTTGTACCTCTTGATCCCCTACCCCTGTCTTGCCCCTCCTCCTTCCCACTGGTAACCACTAGTTCGGTATATCTGTGAGTCTGTCTCTTTTTTTTACATTTACTAGTTTGTTTTACTTCTAACACTGGGTTATGAGACCCTATTTGATCCATCTTTATATGCCCAGCTTATAAACTAGTGACTGGCATAAGGAAAGCACTCAATCAATGCTTGCTGAATTCTTGGATGAAAAGCAGATGGTGCCATAAGTAGGAACGAGGAGGGCAAATGGAGAGAGAGGCAAAGAGAATACCATCATATCAAGCATAGTGGTCGGTTTTCCTGCCCTGTCCATGCCCTTTCTTAGACAATCCTTATGCCCACTGAGAGATCAGGGGGCCTGACTTGACCCTGCTCTCTGGGTCAAAGCTGTTTTTAGACTGGGGGTGGGCACTTAACTCAAACTGAGCTAATTAGATTCTCTCTCCCAACATTTTGTTGATAGGACCTAAAATCTCTGGTTGGTATCCACTGGAAGCCTAAATGGAGAAGCGATGTAAAAAAACGGGCTGAGGCAGCCAGGTTGGCTCCATGAGAAAAGCCGGAAGATATAGCTGAAAGAAAAAAGAGGGAAGCAGAAATGCAGAGAGAAGAACAGTTAAGAAACAGTATAACCTTGGTAACAGAGCAGCAGCCAGACAGAATAGTGGTCTTGACTCTGGCTAGCTGTCCAGTTCCAGGTTCTAGTCCCTTGTGAAGCCTGACCCCTTTTTCTACCCTTAAATTCCATCAAATATGCCTGTGGCTGTTTAATCAGAACCCCCTTTGCTTTTGCCAGCTTAAGTGGATTGTTTCTGGCAACTAACCACCAACGAGACTAAGACAACCAACACCAGAGTTGTGTTCATTATGGTGAATTCTTATTTAGTGTCCCAAACAATAGCGTAGGTCTGCTCCTTCCCCCACAACTCAACGCATGGATAGTACCACCAGTAGCAGCATCTTGCCCAAGACTGAATCAGGTCATTAAATTACATACCCTTTGCTGAATTTCTTGAATGGTGGCCTTATGACACTCCGACTTTTCACAACACAATGACGTCCAACTCTTACATTTGCCAGATCCCCTCGAATAATACAGTCATTCATCACAATGGTCTATAAAACAAAGCATATTTTAAAAAGCTACTGACATAGCCTAAAACATAATGAAAAAGAGTAGGAAACCAGACAGTTTGAGAGTTATGCTATATTCTACTGAATCACCTGTTCTGTCAAAAGGGATAACTCTTAAGGTAAAGAGAATTGCCCTCATAATACTGATTGCAGTTCAAGATGTTCCCAGTACATCACAAGATTTGCCCTTATTATCCCATGAATAGGACTCAATGGATGGACAAACATTTATTGAGAATACCTGTGGCAGACCTGGTCTGTGCATCTCCTCAGATGCACTCGGTTCCACCTGCCCCCAAGCCTTGGCTGCTTGCTCAGTGAGAGTCCTGGCTGTTCCCACCTTTGTCTAATCTCCTAACAGTACTATCTCCAACTTCATGCTCCAGAGGTGGACCCACTGAGGTTCTGCTTCCTCTCCCAATTTCTGGACCCAGATTATGTGCTAAACTGCAAGGTGTGATATCTGACTTCCCCAGAGGTTGCCAGGAGGGGCTGAATAACACAACCCAGAAACTGGGGGGAACTAATGCCCCATACTTGGTAAAGAGTAGGCATTCTTGAAATGTCTGCTGAATAAATGAGGTTTAAAAAAAAAAGTGCACGTGGCTGAGGCTGCGGCTGGGAAAGTAAGCAAGGGACCAGATCATGAAGAATTACCTGTTGAGTACAGAAGTTCAGATGTTCTTCCCTAGCGGGTATAAGGAATCAATGAAAGATTCTAAGCAGAGGATTAACACAAGCGAAGCTTCATTTTAGAAATATTACTCTGGAAGCAGTCTGGAGCCTGAATGGAGGCAGGCAAGACTGGAGGGGATGTGACCCTTCAGATGGATCAAGGTGAAACGAGATGGTGGGCCTTACCTAAGGCAAAAGCTGTGCATCAGGGAAAGAGAAATAAATCAGAGGTAGAGGAATCTGAGCAATCCTTTAGATCCAGCTGCCAATTTAGAGGAAGAAGAGGGGGACAGAGATCACATTAAGCAACACTGTGTAAACAGAATCAGCCAAATTCAGAAATTTGAAAATACTGCAGGACAGTGAGCCAGTTTCCTCAACATATAAATGGCATGCGGAGAAAAACGAGGCAGGGAATGAGAACTGTTACAGATTCAAAGAGACTTAAGAGACACATCAACCAAACAGTAATGTGTACCTGACCTTGTTTGGATCCTGATTTGAACAAGCCAACTGTAAAAAGACATCTTAAGATAATGGAGGGACTTCCCTTGTGACGCAGTGGTTAAGAATCCGCCTGCCAATGCAGAGGACATGGTTCAATCCCTGGTCCGGGAACATTCCACATGCCACGAAGCAATTAAGCCCATGCATCACAACTACTGAGCCTGCGCTCTAGAGCCTGTGTGCCACAACTACTGAGCCCATGTGCCACAACTACTGAAGCCCGCAAGCCCTAGAGCCTGCGCGCCGCAACTACTGAAGCCCGCGCGCTCTAGGGCTCGTGTGCTGCAACTGCTGAGCCTGCGTGCTGCAACCACTGAAGCCCACACGCCTAGAGACTGTGCTCCGCAACAAGAGAAGCCACCGCAAAGAGAAGCCCGTGCTCCGCAACAAAGAGTAGCCCCCACTCGCCACAACTAGAGAAATCCCGGGCACAGCAACGAACACCCAACGCAGCCCAAAAAAAAAGATAATGGAAAGACTGAACATGGACTGAGGATTAGATTAGATGATATTATGGAATGACTGGCTTTTAAAAAAATACAGTAACGGTCCTCTATACATTTTTTAAAGCCTTTAAATATCAGTGATATACATTGAAATATTTATGGGTAAAATAATATTATGCTTGCAATTTGCTTTAAAATATTCCACTCCAAAATTGGTTTGAACTTGGCAGGTGAGTATAGAGATGAAGCAAGAATGCCAGAATATTGCTAATTGTAGAAGCTGGTGAATGAGTATATAGGGACTCATGATATGTTCTCTCTACTCTATTTTTTTTTTTTTTTTTGCGGTACGCGGGCCTCTCACTGTTGTGGCCTCTCCCGTTGTGGAGCACAGGCTCCGGACTCGCAGGCTCAGCGGCCATGGCTCATGGGCGCAGCCGCTCCGCGGCATGTGGGATCTTCCCGGACCAGGACACAAACCCGTGTCCCCTGCATCGGCAGGCGGACTCTCAACCACTGCACAACCAGGGAAGCCCTGTTCTCTCTACTCTTAAATGTGTCCTAAAAGTTCCATAACAATACTGCTTATCTATAAAGAATAATGAACTACTAATCCATGAATATATCCAACAACATGGATAAATCTCAAAAACATTATGCTGAGGGAAAGAAGCTGACGCCCCCCCCAAAAAAAGTACATGATTCCAATTACAGGAAACTTGAGAAAATGCAAAACTAACCTCTATTAGTTTTACATAGGTTACCTGGGCAAAGCTAGAAGAAGGCTTGACTGCAGAGGGACACAAGGAAACTAGGGTGATGTAAATATTTTATATCTTGACTGTGGTACTAGTTGCATAGATGTCCCCATCAGCCTTTTCAAACTGCATATTTAAAATGGGTATACTTGGCCACTGAGGCTGCGTGTCCGGAGCCTGTGCTCTGCAATGGGAGAGGCCACAACAGTGAGGGGCCCGCGTACTGCAAAAAAAAAAAAAAATAATAAAATAAAATGGGTACACTTTATTGTATGTAATATACCTAAATAAAAATTATTTTTTAAAAAATAAATTTATTTATTTTTATTTGTAAAATAAATTTATTTTATTATTTTAATTATATAAAATTAAATTATATAAAAATATAAATTATTTTAAAATTTAAAATAAATTAAAAAATAAATTAATTTTATTTTTAAATAAATAAATTTATTTATTTATTTTATTTTTGGGTCTTTGTTGCTGTGTGTGGGCTTTTCTCTAGTTGCAGTGAGCGGGGCCTACTCTTCGTTGCAGTGTGCGGGCTTCTCATTGCGATGGCTTCTCCTGTTGCGGAGCACGGGCTCGGCTCTAGGCGCGTGGACTTCAGTAGTTGTGGCTTGTGGGCTCTAGAAGCACAGGTTCAGTAGTTGTGGCGCACGGGCTTAGTTGCTCCACGGCCTGTGGGATCTTCCCGGACCAGGGCTCGAACCCATGTCCCCTGCACTGGCAGGCAGATTCTTAACCACTGTGCCACCAGGGAAGTCCTAGAAATGATTTTTTTAAATGTTCCATTATAAAATATTTAAAAAGAAAAAAAAAGAAGAGATTTTATATGACTCGGTCATTGTTTAGATGTTGGGTAAGAGAAAAAGAATCTAGGACAGGGTGAGCAATTCTGGGGATTTGATGATAAATTCAATTTTGAAATTCTGAGTTTGTGGAATCAGTGGGATGACCAACAGGCAGTTGTAAATAAAGGTCTGGGGCCCAAGACAGAAGGTCAGGCTAGAGAAGTAGATGGGAACACCTCAAATATAGGTGAATTTAGATAAATCACTAGCCAGAACATGAGGCTCTGAGAAGATACTAAAAAAGAAATGGGCTCACACCTGGAAGAGTTTACCAATCTGACCCACATATGTTCAGTCTGTAAAACCTCTATCAGTAAAAAGAAATTTTCACATCTGCTGCTGATTGTAAAGTATTACAGGTCCTCTTGGCTTTTTTGTTTTGTTTTGTTTTTGTTCTTTTGGCTGTGCCATGCAGCTTGCGGGATCTTAGCTCCCTGACCAGAGATCGAACCCAGGCCCCGGCAGTGAAAGTGCCAAGTCCTAACTACTGCCAGGGAATTCCTCTCGGTTTTTAAAAGCTATCTTCTTCAAGCTTAGAGAGATGTCTATTTCTAGTACATAATTCTTTCATCTGAGATCCTTAATTTACTTCAATCACTGTTTTTCAGCTTGTGTTTCCATCTACAATCAGAGAAAATGACTTATTTTTCTTTTGGAAGAAAACAGAATACCAAGAGTTCTGAGTATTTGGTAATGGCTGTTATTGTTCTATTGTGTTTTAAGTAAAGATAACAATCTTAATCTAGAAATAAAGAAAATCCATGTAAGTCCCTCAGTCAGCCTAAATTACATTCCCACTGAGGAAGCAAACACACAAAAAACATAA
The DNA here is from genome assembly GCF_008692025.1 of Phocoena sinus. Classification (NCBI taxonomy): domain Eukaryota; kingdom Metazoa; phylum Chordata; class Mammalia; order Artiodactyla; family Phocoenidae; genus Phocoena; species Phocoena sinus. The sequence goes on along the minus strand of NC_045777.1, from coordinate 67,762,219 downwards.
GAAAGAAATGATATCACAGATGCTCAAAGAAATTTAGCAAGCGGTATTCAAACCCTGGTTTCCTATCTCATAAAGAATGGAGCTAAAGAAGAGAAGTCAAATTAAAAATAGAGGCAACATGGGCTTCCCTGGTGGTGCAGTGGTTGAGAGTCCTCCTGCTGATGCAGGGGACATGGGTTCATGCCCCGGTCCGGGAAGATCCCACATGCCGCGGAGCGGCTGGGCCCGTGAGCCATGGCCGCTGAGCCTGCGCGTCCGGAGCCTGTGCTCCGCAACGGGAGAGGCCACAACAGTGAGAGGCCCACGTACTGCATTAAAAAAAAAAAAGAGGCAGTAGGGTGTTAAAATGAAAGGAGGTGCCTAAAAAGACCTTTCAGGGAGAAAAACAGTATTAAAGCAGACTTCACCGAACTCAACAAGTATAAGGCAGAGGTGGCAAGTTGGGGGTCTGAGGGCTGTACCTAGAAATGGTTTTCTCTGGCCTCTGCAGCCATGTTTATCATTTACATTAGATGCTATTATGTGAATAGTAGGACATTTTACATTTAAAAAAAAATCCAGATTTCCAGTTTCTTTTGAGAAAATCAGAAGCTCTGCAAGTACAGGTCTGCAATCCCACATGGCAACAATCAGCCCGAGCTTAGCTAGGTCCTGTATTCTCCAATTCACTAGGCCCCACCATTCTGGTTTACACCCAGTCCTCTTTGCTCATCTGATCCCTGTCTCCTCCTGCAGGCACTGTGACACCCGATGGAAAACAGAAATGTCAAAGTTCTGAAAGGGGCAGGGGCTGGAAACAAAAATGGATTGTTCATAATAACAAAAAGCTGGAAACAAAATAACTATCCACCCATAAGAGAGGGGATAAACCGAATTGTACACAGCAGTGAAAATGCATAAACCACAATGAATCTTAGAAACTAAGCTGAGAATGATGTTACTTACTAAATGTAATATTTGTTTTCTATTGTCATTATTACAATAACTGAGGGTAAAAATAGTAAGTCACAGAAAACCAAGTAAAGCTAAACAATATATATTATTTAGAAATACACACATATGTGGTAAAAATTTTGTTTTGAAAAATAAAGAATTTATAAGAAAAAGTTCAGAATAGTGGTATCCTCTTGGAAGGAGGTAGAAGAAAGAAATGGGAGAGGAACTTCAGGCTGTACTGTATTATTATGCATTGATTATGTTCCAGTTCTTCAGTTGGGTGGTGGGTTCATGGTGTTGATTTAATTTTTATGCTTCATAACATATATATCACATATCAGTCTTCTGTGTGCACCAAATATTGCCAAATAAAACACCTTTCAAAAACGAAAGAGGGCCCCGAATAACCAAAACAATCTTGAAAAGGAAGAAGTTGGAAGACTCATATTTCCTGATTATAAAATTTACTACAAGTCTACAGTAACCAAAATAGTGTAGAACTAGCATAAGGACAGATATATCAACTATGGAATAGAATTGAGAGTCCAGAAAGTAACCCATACATCTGTGGCCAGATGATTTTCTATAAGGATGACAAGACCATTCAACAGGGAAAGAACAATCTCTTCAACAAGTGGTGCTGGGACAAGTAGATTTCCAACCCCCCAAAATTAATTAATTAGGACCCCAACCTCACATCATATGCAAAAATTAACTCAAAATGGATCAACAACCATTTAAATACAAGTGCTAAAACCATAAAACTCTTAGAAGAAAACATAGGAGTACATCTTCATGATCTTGGGTTTGGCAAGGATTCTTAGATATATGACATCAAAAACTTAAGCAACAAAAGAAGAAATAGATAAACTGGACTTCATCAAAATTAAAAACTCTTGTGCATCAAAGAACATTATGAAGAAAGTAAAAAGACAACCTACAGAATGGTAGAAAATATTTGCAATCATAAATCTGATAAGGATTTAATACCCAGAATATAAAGAACTCCTACAATTCAACAACAAAGAGACAAGATTTTAAAATGGTCAAAGGACTGAATAGATATTTCTCCAAAGATATGCAAATGGCCAATAAGATAAAAGATGTTCATCATCATTAGACATTAGGGAAATGCAAATAACACTACTATATATATAAAAGATAACTAATAAGAGCCTATTGTATAGCACAGGAAACTCTATTCAGTGCTCTGTAATGACCTATATGGGAATGGAATCTAGCAGAGAGTGGATATATGTATATGGATGGCTGATTCACTTTGCTATACAGCAGAAACTAACACAACATTGTAAATCAACGATACTCCAATAAAACATTAATTAAAAAAAAAAACCACAATGAGGGACTTCCTTGGTGGTGCAGTGGTTAAGAATCCGCCTGCCAATGCAGGGGACACAGGTTTGAGCGCTGGTCTGGGAAGATCCCACATGCCGTGGAGCAACTAAGCCAGTGCGCCACAACTACCGAACCTGAGCTCTAGAGCTCATGAGCCACAACTACTGAGCCCACGTGCCACAACTACTGAAGCCCACACACCTACAGCCCATGCTCCACAATGAGAGGCCACCACAACGAGAAGCCCACGCACCGCAATGAAGAGTAGCCCCCGCTCGCCGCAACTAGAGAAAGCCCGCGCACAGCAACAAAGACCCAACGCAGCCAAAAATAAAATAAATAAAGTAACTAATTAAGAAAAAAACACACAATTAAATATTGAATACCTTTCATATGCACATCCAAAAAAAAAAAACCCAGAAAATAACAAGTGTTCAGGAGAAATTGGTACTCTCTTGCATTGCGGTGGGAACGTAAAATGGTGCAATTTGGCAGTTCTTTGCAAAGCTAAAAACTAGAACTGCCATATGACCCAGACACCCCCACCCCTAGGTATGTAATAAATAACTGAAAACTGAGCTCAAATATATCCTTGTATGCCAATGTTCATTGCAGCAATACTCACAATAGTGGAAAGGTAGAAACAACCCAAGTGTCCATCAACAGATGAATAAATAAACAAAATATACATATATACAATGGAATATTAGTCATGAAAAGGAATAAAATTCTGATACGTGTGGATGAGCCTTGAAAACATTATGCTAAGTGCAATAAGCCAGCCCAAAGGACAAATCTTGCATGATTGTGCTTAAATGACATATCTAGAATAGGCACATTCATAGAGACAGAAAGTAGATTGAGGTTACCAGGGTCTGGGAGGAAAGGGGATGAGAGTTATTCCTTAATGGGTTCAGAGATTCCGTCTGAGTGGTGAAAATGTTTTAGAAATAGATATAGTGGTGATGACTGCACAACACTGTGAATATAATGAATGTCAATGAACTGTGTACTTAAAAGTGCTTAAAGTGGCGAATTTGGTCATAAATACACACACACACACAAATCTTCCCTACAAAATCACAGAAAATGTTTTGGAATTAGCTGAAGGATTTCAAAAAAAACTCCACATATTTGCTAATGAGTCAGATGGAGTTAAGTGGATTTTCTAATTTTGTACTGAAACAGTGTATCTGTAATTACTAATTATATCTAACTACCAAACTATATTTCTTTTCCATTAAATCTCATGGTATGACGGGGTAACAGACACAGTAATTGTGTCTCTACTGAAAATATCTGTGATCTTTTGATTACAGTGAGATTATTTTACCTCTAGAAGTTACAGATTTAATATTTCAAGGAAAATTCAGTGTTCCTAATGGCAGGAAGAAACTATGGACTTCAGTGTTTGTCAAGCTCAAATATATCTTGATATTTTTCTCTGGTTCTGAAGTGTTCTAATATTATCCCAGGTTTATGCTCATCTCTGTGCTATTTCAGCTTATTCAGACTACAAGATTCTGAGCCTTTCGCATTCCATTTTTCAAATGCATTTCAGATTTTAGTTATCTTTCCCAATTCTCAAATTAATTTTAAGTTTCAGTTAATAATGCATCATTAATTAGTAAACAGATAATTGTATCAGTATCACTTCAGTTTCTACACTAAAATACTGTGCTGTCTATTTATGTTTTGTGTCCAGTAATACAGGACACACACTACAATACTGTCCAATAATTTCAGTGCTAGGTGTCATTGTATTTTGTGCCTGGAATAACAGGAAAAAGGCTTTCTGTTGCCTCTTTTTACTGCATATTTTTTGTATTCAATAAATCCAATTTGGAGCATTAAAAAAGAGAGAGAGAATTTTAGCATATATAGCAATAAATTGGGGACAACATTTCATCTGCCCTGCTAATGTGATAATCAGTGGAAAGAAAGCAGAAATATGCATCCCGGAGCTGCCTCCGTCCCTTACCTTGCCATTGAGAACGATGTTCTGACTTCCACAAAGTACAGACTGGCGACTAACTTTGTTCCCAGATGCCTGAAAGAAAAGAGCAGAAAAACGAGGTGAGCAAACTGATTGGGTTCTGGGCTACAGGTTTCCATCAAGAAAGCCCAGACTGGAGAGAAAAGGACTTGCAATGGGGTGTCGTCTGCAATGGAATGAGTCAGGATATCAAAAAAGCAAGGATGAATTAGGAACTTAGGGATTCAAGGAACAGACCCAGAAATTGGATGTGGTACGTCTATAGCCTAGCGGCAGCAGAGACACAAATTACACTCTCATTTCTATACTTCGGTTTTACAGCCCTAAAAACAGGATAATGACTTTACCAATAGCATAGAGTTGTGAGAATTCAATGAAAAAATAAAGAGTAATGCTGACTGAGCACTACCCCCGTTTCGAGCAATTAACACACATCTACATATAGTTTGTATTGACTATAAAGAACCTAACAAACAAAAAAGAACCTAACAGTCTTTAGCACGTAGTAATAAATTATGACATGTTAGTTTTTTTAAAAAAAATTTTTTTAAAGGCCTGAAGCCCAAAGCTGTAATTATCAGGATGGATGAGACTTGTCCTGCTTTCTGGGCGGCGTTTTATCTCTACGAGGAAATCAGGAATAAATTTTAAAAAGCCTAAACTGGCCATGCAAGGAATGCATAACAAAGCCAGACCATACATGAACTCTCACTGTGTAATCTGGACTAAACGCCAAAGGGACCTGGGGTGGGGCAGGGACAGGATGGAGACGGCGGCCTCAGGGGATGCAGGCTTGGAGAGGGGAGGGCAGATGTCTGGACACGCGCACCGTCTCGATGTACTCGGACTTGTTGTAGAGAAGCTCGCCCAACTCCATGGCCACCAACTCCCCTGCGCAGCTCCGGCTCCTGTCAAAGTCTGTCTGCCAGGCTCTCCGCCTCAGACTCCGGCTACTTCCGGCTGCTCCTCCACTTCCGCTCTGGGCGGTCTGCGGTCTCATCCATAGCTCGGCTCTCCGCTAGCTGGCCTCGCTCCATTGCTCTGCGGTCTCTGACTGCGCGTGCGCAGGCCGAGTGGCGGATGTAATTGGAAGGGGTGATTGGTGCGCCCAGCCCGCGTGGGCCGGCTGACCATGGGCTGACTGGATCCCGGGCACCCCGTACCTTCCCCGGGAGCCTCGGGGCCTAGGGCCAGCCGGGTTCCTCGTATCCGCAGGCCCGGGGCCAGCGACAGATGCTCTTTTTGTTGGCCGCCGGCCAGATGGAAGAGCCTCCTGGGAAGCCCCTCAGCTGTGAGGAGAAGGAAAAGGTGCCGGGGATGCGGGAAGGGTTGACTCAGAACTTTGACCCCCTTTCCTAGGATTTGAGGCCTGTCTTTGTTTCCTCCACTATCAGAGGGCGGCAGTGACCTCTCACCCACTTCCCTGGACTGAGGGGGCACAGGAAGTGAAAGTGTGGGAGAGCCTTGTGCTTCCATGGTGGCGTTTGAAGAACGAAGTTTCTTTACAAAAGAAATGCAAAAGTACAAAATGTAAAACTGTAGATAAAGCTAAAGTTCGCTTTGACACCCTCCCCAGCCCACCTTGCACACTTTCAATCTTGGCTTCTCCCACCCCACCCTCTTAAGTAAATCTCTTAAGAATCTGGATTTCAGACCTTTTTGTGCACGTGTGTGTGTGTGCGCGCGCGCGTGCGCGTGTTGAACGGGCGGTGGGGGTGTGGAGGGGTGCAGTTGTGTTCTTTAACCACCAAAAAGTAATGTTTTTTTGGAAAGGTGAATGTTCGTGAATGGTATGATCCGGATGGTTCTGCAACTTCCGTTTTCCTTCTCCGTGTTTAACATCCACATTAGTCCATGTTTACCTACCTTATTTATTTAGTTTGCGGTACGCGGGCCTCTCACTGTTGTGGCCTCTCCCGTCGCGGAGCACAGGCTCCGGACGCGCAGGCTCAGCGGCCATGGCTCACGGGCCCAGCCGCTCCGCGGCATGTGGGATCTTCCCGGACCAGGGCACGAACGCGTGTCCCCTATATCGGCAGGCGGACTCTCAACCACTGCGGCACCAGGGAAGCCCACCTACCTTATTTTTAAAAGTTTTTTATAGTATCCTGCAGCGTGGAAGTGCCGCCTTTTCTTTACATATTACTCTGTCGAGAGCCGTTGTTTGCAGCTTTTCTTTCTACAGCAGTGCTGCTCTGCATATCCTTATACGTGACACCTTGTACGTGGGCCGGCGAATGTTAACTTGAGTGCATCTTGGGCTGGCTCTTCCAAGCACCGTGCTGAAACTCTTCATTCACAATAACTCATCAGTCCTCTTATCCCATTCTGCCTTGCAGTGGGGGTGACAGAGGTCATTTACAAGTCAACAAGCTAATTCTCAGACGTTGATAAGAATGGTGATAAGTAGGAAGCTGTGAGAAGCAGTCTAGGTGTGAATCATGCCGTTTATGAATTGTGTCATCTTGGACAAATTGCTTTCCCTATGATCTTCCCAAAGCTAGCTCTTTCCTCCAGGTCTGGGCTCAAATGGTAGTCCTCAGAAATGCCTTCGTCACCACTGTCTCTAAAGCAGTCCATTCTCCTGTAGCCCAGACACTCTCACATCACCCTTTTTGTCTAGGTATTGATTACCACGTGAAATCATCTCACCTGTTTATTTGTTTCCTTGTTTATTATCTGTACCCCTCACTACGTGTAAGCTGCGTGGGAGCAGGGGTCTTGACCACTCTGTATACCTAGCCCCTGGAACTGTAACTGACACACGGTAGGTATCAGGTATTGTTCTAGGTGCTGGAGATGACTGATTCATGAACCAATACCTGGACCAGTGACTGATTCATTAGTCGAATGACTGTCTGAGGATGACAGCCCCTGCTACCTTCAAGGATCTCACAATGAGATGGGAGGAAACAGAAGCAAACAGACAATATGTGTAATAAGTACTGTGATAAAGCAAGCACAGAGGAGAGGTGGAATGCCTAACTTGGATTTGGAGAAGGACCTAGAAGTTTACCCCAGGGAAATAAAAATCTAAGCTGAGGCTTGAGAAATCAGTAGGAATTAGCAAAGTGAGTTGGGGAGGAAATGCTCCAGGTGATAGGAACAACTTATGCAGAGATGCTTAGACGTTATAGAGCTTGATGTTCTGTGAGAACTGAAAGTAGAATGAGTCAGTGCCACTTCCTCCACTGCCTCTAGATGAGGGGCCAGCTGGGTGCCGCAGGCTTGTGTCTGATAGGCACTGCATCCCTTCTCTCTGACGCCTCCTTTCCACCTGCTCAGTTTTGTTTGGTGTTTTTCTTCTTCCAGTTGAAGGAAAAATTAGCATTCTTGAAAAGGGAATACAGCAAGACACTGGCCCGCCTTCAGGTAAGTGAATCTTATTCTCTCAAATTGGTATTGTGGTACAAAGAATATAAAAACAGCTCTTCGTTTAATAAAGCTTTTAACCAAAATTTATTTCTTTTTTGTAAAATTGTTTCGTGAGCTGCTTTTGTTTTCTCTAGCGTGCCCAGAGAGCTGAGAAGTTTAAGAATTCCATTAAGAGAACAGTAGAAGGACAAGATTCCTCGCTCCAGCAGGAAGTTTCAACGCAGCTAACTGACACAGGTAAAGCGAGCCCATTCACTTATACTTGCTTTATTATTTATTTCCCAGGTAAATTTGGCTGTGGTTCTTTTTCTCACAGTCAGAAGATAAGCAGTAGCAGTAGAGTCTTTAAAGTGTACAATTCAGTGGTTCTTTGTATATTCAAAATATTGTATAATCTAGTCACTATCTAATTACAGAACATTTTCACCACCCCTAAAAGAAACCCTGTGCCCATCCTACCCTTAACCCCTGGGCAACTATTAACCTACTTTTTGTCCCTGTGGATTTTCCTATCCTGGACATTGCATATAAATGGAACCATACAATATGTGGCCTTTTGTGACTATCTTTCACTTAGCATAAAGTTTTCAACTGTCATCCATCCATCTATACATTCATCTAAGCATGCATCAGTACTTCATTCCTTTTTGCAGCTGAATAATATTCCATTATATAGATGTACCATAATTTGTATATCCATTTGTCAGTTAATAGACATTTGGGTTGTTGCTACTTTTTGGCTATTATGAATTTTGGCCATTATGCTGCTATGAACATTCATGTACAAGTGTTTATGTGGACATATATTTTCAGTTCCTTCAGGTATGTACCTAGGCGTGGAATTTCTAGGTCATACGATAATTCTATGTTTAACTTTTTTGAGGAGCTGCTAAACTGTTTTCTACAGTGGCTGTACCATTTTACATTCCCACTGCAATGCACAAGGGTTCCAGTCTCTCCACATCCTTGCTAATACTTGTAATTTTCTATTTTTAAGATTATAACCATTCTGGTAGACATGAAGTGGTATCTAATTGTGGTTTTGATTTGCATTTCCTAGTGACTAATGATGTTGAACATCTTTTTGTGTGCTTGTTGACCATTTGTATATCTTCTTCAGAGAAATATCTCTTCAAGTCCTTGCCGATATTTTAATTAGGCATTTGTCTTTTTATTGGTGAGTTGTAAGGGTTCTTCATATATTCTAGCTATTAGACCCTTATCAGATACATGATTTGTAAATATTTTCTCCCATTCTGTGAGCAGTAAACTGTATTTCAGTTGGATTGCATATTTAGTTGCTCTTTTCCTCTCTTAACTTTTAGCAATTATATTTATTGCTTAAATATTGGAAAGATGACTTTTTTTTTTGCGATATGCGGGCCTCTCACTGCTGTGGCCTCTCCCATTGTGGAGCACAGGCTCTGGACACGCAGGCTCAGCGGCCATGGCCCACGGGCCCAGTTGCTCCACGGCACGAACCCATGTCCCCTGCATCGGCAGGTGGACTCTCAACCACTGCACCACCAGGGAAGCCCGGAAAGATGATTTTTTAAAATTATATATGCACAAAGAAAAAAGTCTGGCTGGGAACATTTTAATAAAAAACAATAACCATTTCTTATGTTAGAAGTCAGGTAATTTATAATCATAAAATTGGAAGCTAATGAAGTAGAAAAGTGGTATGAGGGGCTTCTCTGGTGGGCTAGTGGTTAAGACTCCTCGCTTCCAATGCAGGGAGCATGGGTTCAGTCCCCGGTCAGGGAACTGAGATACCAGATGCTGTGCAGTGCGGCAAAAAAAAAAGAAAAGAAAAGTGATATGAAAATTACTTTAGCCAAAAAAAGACATGGGGCTTCCCTGGTGGTCCCTTGTAGGGACTCCCCTGGCGGTCCAGTGGTTAAGACACCACGCTTCCACTGCAGCAGGTACAGGTTTGATCACTGGTCAGGGAACTAGGATCCTGCGTGCTGCACGGCCCAAAAAAAAGGAAAAAGGAATAATACTGTATTGTATACTTGAAATTTGCTAAGAGAGCTGACCTTAAGCGTTCTCATGACACACAAAAAATTGTAACTATATGAAATGATGGATATGTTAGCTTGATTGTAGCAACATTTCACAATATATACATATACCAAAACATCACATTAAATATGTACAATATTTATTTGTCAGTTGTACTTCAATGAAGCTAGAAGACAAAACTAAAAGAAAAGATGATTGCAATAAATCTTTTCGGGCTTCCCTGGTGGCGCAGTGGTTGAGAGTCTGCCTGCCGATGCAGGGGACATGGGTTCGTGCCCCGGTCCGGGAAGATCCCACATGCCGCGGAGCAGCTGGGCCCGTGAGCCATGGCCGCTGAGCCTGCGCGTCCGGAGCCTGTGCTCCTCAATGGGAGAGGGCACAACAGTGAGAGGCCCGCGTACCGCAGAAAGAAAAACAAAAAAAACCTTGAACTTTGATCTGTCTGAACGAAATAGCATTGACTCTCTTTTAGATAAATGTTTTGTAGTATTTATATGTAATATTTAAAAATAAATATGGGGTAGTTTTTATGTCATTTTAAAAGGAAAATATTAACTATATAATTTTTTCTCCTCAGAACCTAAAAATAAAGTATCTCCTTGTGACACGTTGCAAATCAACACCCACGTCGATAAAGAAACTGGAGAAAAGACACCTATCACACTTGACCTTGAGCCTGAGTCCTTTAGCCCTGGACGAATCCCAGCAGAAGGATCATGCATACAAAGATCAGATGATATCCAAGAACATTTTCCGTATGGGGTCAGTGGCCCTGATGGTAAGAAAAGGCAGAGTAAGCTGCTAGGGAGAAGAAAGAAACAGGAGAGAACACTTACTTCACAAGAGAGAGAGTCTTTCTTTGATATTGATTCGCTCATACTCTCTGGAAAAAGACTAAAGGAACAGGAAGAAATCAATAGAGAAAATCCTAAGACACCTGTAACTGAGATAAGAACTTACCCGTCAAGTCCTAAGTCTGACATTCCCGATTCTCCAGCACCAGTTACAGGAACTAATGTAGGGAGTGTATTAATTCTGCCAAACGCCAAACCGCAGAGAGATGTTGATGCACTCTTAAGAGGAAATAATTTCCCCAGGGTGACTACTCTTCCTTTGCATGTTCCATCAGTCAGCAGTAGTGGTCAGCACCTCGAGAATGAGCCTCCTAAAAGTAACTGTGAACTTACTACTCACAGTTTAGAAAACATTAGCCCTGCTTCGCCTGTAAACTTAGAGACACAAAACAAAAAAATGACTGTCTTTACAGATAACCCAGAGGTAAACAAAAGTATAAGTGCAAGTGACCGGCCGCCTAGAAGCCCTAACTTGGAGGCAGGTAATTCATATTCTATAAATGAACTCACCTACAATAACTTAGGGGCAAATGAAAACCAAAACTTAAAAGAACAAAATCACACAGAGATGTCTTTTAAATCTCCCAATAATGCTCTTGGTGGTAGAAATGAAAGTCGTCTGGAAAAAGAAGTTCTAAGTCAGTCTAAGAGTCTTAGCCTAGAAGTAATTTCTCCCGTTTCTACAGAAAATCAAACACATTCTTGCACAGTGCTTGAAGGCCTTCTATTTCCTGCAGAATATTATGTTAGAACAACACGACGCATGTCAGATTGCCAGAGGAAAGTAGCCCTGGAGGCTGTAATACAAAGTCATTTGGATGTCAGAAAAAAGGGCTTTAAAAATAAAAATAAGGAATCTGCTAAAAAGTTAAACGTTTCCAATGAAGAAACTAACCAAAGTGAAATTATGATGTCGGACACGTACGCAGAACAACCAAGTTCAAAAAGTCCTCAGAAACTTCTCTCGTTAACTGAAGTCAGCTCTCCCGCTGGCCCCACTAAAAATGACTTTCCTAGGAAGGCGGTTACCCAGCCATCTGGTAGAAAACGCAAAGGAAGAAGAAAGTCAGTCTGCACCCCTCTGTTAGATCACCATGAACTACTTTTGCCAACTTCTGGCACATCAGGTGTTAATAGGTCCAAGGAAGAAGTTGCCTTGCACAAAGATCAGAATGGAAAAGCAATTATTCATGGTAAGAAGAGAGGTAAAGGTAAATTGAGTTGTGGTTGATGGTGGTGGTAGCTAGCACTATGTACCTGGCACTTTCTAAATGTTGTACATACACTCACTGAATCATCACCCCAACTGTACATGAGGTAGAATCTATTTTTATCTTCACTTTACAGATGAGGAAACTAAGGCAAGGAGATCAAAGTAATCTGTCTTTAAAATGACAGAGTCAGAATTCAACCCTAGCTGGATGGTGCCAGAGTTCACAAATATGGGTGAAAAAGTTGACACTTAGAAGGAAAATATATTGGATATTTACCTAAAATTAGTGTTTATTCAGGTACCATACAGTCTTTTATCCAGGGGGAGAAGTAACTAATATAGGAAATGTTTTTGAAATAAAATTAAATCTGTGTCAGAGTAAGAGTCCCCTGACAAACTCTTAGGGATGATTGTCTAGCAAAATGAAATTGTTCTGAGCCACTTTTGGGGGTAAAATATCTAATACAGTCTCTCTGGGGTTTGTAGGACACAGATTTTGAAGGATATCAAGTGACATGTTATAATTTAAACTTCTTTATTCATTTAGTCAGGAGTTATATCTGGTAAGCTGAGCACAAAATCTAGATCATTCACTCCAGTTCTGTGTGAGAGCTCAGCAACTTTCTGTAAAGGGCCAGATATGAAGTATAGTCTTTGTGCTCCATCACAGCTACATGAGTATAGTGTGAAAGTAACAATAGACAATATGTAAATGTGATCGTCTCAATAAAATTTTATTTACACACAGGCAGCCAGCTGCTCTATACTCCTGGACACAGGCTTTGGTCTGTGAGCTACAATTCATTAATTAATTTAAAAATAATAATCATGACTTTTTTTTATCATTTTTTAGGCCAAAAAGAAAACAAAGGAATGGGAATATAGGGCAATCTAATAATAAACTTGAAATGTTCTTTTGTATACTTTGAAATAATCTGCTGTGATTTCAGTAACCTGCAGGTACATTAAAAAATTTTTTTTCTTGTGGTGACCTTCACATAACATAAAGTTAATAACCTTTTTAAATTAAGTGAACAATTCAGTGACGTTTAGTACATTCTCAGTGTTGTGTCACCATGACCGCTATCTAGTTCCAAAACACTTTCATCACCCCAAAGGGAAACCCCATACCCATTAAGCAGTGTCTTCCCATTTCCTCTCATCAGTCCCTGGCAACCACCAATCTGTATTCTATCTCTGTGGACTGACTTATTGGGGGTATCTCATATTAATGAAATTATACAATATGTGACGTTTTGTGTCTGGCCGCTTTTACTTAGCTAGTTTTTGAGATATACCCACATTGTAGCTTGTATCAGTTTATGGCTGGATAATATTCAATTGTATACATGAACCACAGCTTTCTTATCTGTTTATTAGGTGTTGGATGCAGCTACACTTTGAGTGATACAGAATTCCTGTTGCTTTAAGTCTAGTAAATTACTCTTTGCTTGAAAATGGGACTAAGTTTTCCTCAGTGAGAAGGGCCAGCATTTTGTAGACTGTACTCTGGTAGCCTGTTGGAATCATAGTTCTGGATCAGAAAGGACTTGAGAGATTCTTAGTCCACTTCCCCTAGGAGGGACAAAGAAAATGAAGTGAATTGACTTGCCCAAGGTAACACAGCGAATCAGTGGCAGAGCTGGGACTCCACCCCCATCTCCCTTCTAGCTAGTGCTGTCAACACCACATTGATTTTGCTCCTGCAGGAGGAGCTGCTAGTTAACCACTAACCTGTGGCTGATTTTTGAACTCTTCACTGAGATTTCAGAGTCATGGGTGGGAAAAGTAATGAACTCTGCACTATATTGGAGTTTAGGATCTCACTCTTTGTTGGGAATTAATGTCTCTTGCTGGGTATTCTGTTGCTTTCTGTTTTAGAGAAGGAAGGTCATTGTCAAAAAGAGGACTTCCTTTCTTACAGTAATTACGTGTATTTATCTTCGGATGATGATGCTTTCAGTTCTCCAGTTCATAAGAGTGAAATGCTAAATTTAAAGCATCTGTCGCCTTTTCTCAAAATCACAGACTTTCAGTTACCTGATGAAGACTTTGGGCCTCTTAAGCTTGAAAAACTGAAGTCTTGCTCAGAAAAGTTGATGGAGCCTTTTGGATCAAAAATATATGGAGAGGGACATCTTAAAGGGGGAAATTGTGTTGCTGTGGAGCAACTGATCCCTAAACAAATCACTATAGAGAAGGAGGATGGGAAAGAGGAACTGATCATCCTGCCAGGAAAGGCACATCCTAAAATGCCAAACCAAAAAAGCCAGCCTCAGGAGAAGGGCCTTTCTTCATCCATTTTACTTTTCACTCCTGTAAATACTGTTGCATCTGATGATAATGACAGACCGACAGCAGACCTGTGCTCACCTGCTTTCCCCGTCTTAGGCTCTACTCCAGCGTTTGGCTCCCAAGCCCATGGAGAAAAGATGTCTGCGGAGGTTGTTGGACAAGCTTGCTCTACACCCCAGCTTTCTCACTTAAAAGCCACAGTCAGCCTTGCTAGTGACCATAAACAATTTTGGAGCAGCCCACCAAAATTAGATAGCAGCCTGCATGTGGCAGGAAGGGAAGGAGAGCCTTCCCGTGACTGTGACTCTGGTCCCCAAGCAACAGCTCTACCCATCGAGTCATCAACCTACAAAGAAAATCAGCTCCGTGGAAACACGTGCCAGGAATCACGGAAACATTCCACTGAACAGGTACAGACTGCTTCCTTTGTGAAATTTTCTCCGAAGAAATGAAGTATCTTAGTGAATATGGACAGCGTGACCACCTTACACATCAGTTCCTCAGTGTTTAAGAATGTTTTAACATGTTTCTGTGATATGGCTTCACTATAAACATTAAGTTCATTCTGGGGAAATTAGGATTAATTAAAATATATATATTTTTAAATATACGGGATCCTGTTCTTTGTTATCAATGAAGCTGTTGCATTTGGAACTTTGCCGCTGTTACCATAGAAAATAAAACATAGGAAATAGTTTGATGAGTGAGTGATGCAGGCAGATATCATACATAAAGTATAAATTAACTATGTGACTTTTGTTTCCACAGACTGAAATAGCAGACGTTCCTGCTTGTGATAGCTTAAACCCAGGCACCCTACAATTGGTTTCAAAGTTAAAGGTCGGAAGACTGTTAACTTATAATATGTCTTGTGTCTTACATGTGAAAAATGTGATGAATTGATAGGAAAATGCAGAGAATTTGATCATTAGAAAAACTTGATAGATTCAGAAAAACATTTAAATTCTTTGTTTTCCACAATATTTACCTGTGGATATATTTTGAGATCTTCTGAAGAAGTTTATATGTCAAGCTATTGCCAAGAACAACTTAACTCTGTATCTAAATTTTAAATCAGGTATTTTGACAGAGAGAGAGGGGGGTCATTCATGACTCTCCTACCCAAATGATGTAGTATTTCTAGAAGAATCACTTGTGATTTGTAAGAAAATGGGTAGCAGTTCTAGGATATGACATAGTGAATGGTTAATTTTCATATGCTATGTGTTATATATGGTTCTGAGAAATATAAATTATAGTATTCTGTTAATGATATTTTGGTAAATCCTGAGAAGTGGATTAGATCCCTGTCCTGGTTAACTTTTTATACTTGAAGTAGGATGGTGTAGAGCAGGGTTTTTCAATCTCAGTACTGTTGACATTTGGGGCTGGATAATTCTTTCTTGTAGGGGACTGGCCTGTGCATTGTATGGTATTTAGCAACAGCCCTGGTCTCTACCAGTAACACCCCCTTCCCAGTACTGATGACCAACAGTGTCTCCAGATATTGCTAACTGTCCCCCAGGGGAGGGTTGCAAAATTGCCTCTAGTTGAGAACAACTGGTGTAGAAGAAAGAGCTTTAAATCCACATAAACTATTTCTGCAGATCACTGGCTGTGTGACGTGGGACAAATCATTTAGCCTCTGAGCCCCAGATTCCTCTTCTATAAAAAACACATAATGATACCTATGTTGTTTCAAAGCTATTCATGAATCAGTTTTAATAACTTAGTTTCTTAAAGGAATCAACCATTTCATTCATATTTTCAAATTTGTAGGTAAAAAGTTATTTATTATTCTTATAGCTTTTTGGTCTGTGTATATGCAGTTAAGCCTCTCTCATTCTCACTCCCCATTTCTATATAAAAGTATTTTTTTCCTATATCAGACTTAAGAGGTTTGTCCATCCTATAGGTCTTCCAAAAAAACTGGTTTTTGGTTGTGTTGATTGTTAATTGAGATTTTTGATTTCCTATTTCATTTTTTTTCTGTTTTTATCCTTAGTAAGTCCTTCCTTCTGTTTATCATTGTGCTTATTTCATTGTTCTTTTACTAACTTCTTGAGTTGCTTGCTTACTTTATAAATACCTCTATAATTATAGGTTTTGTGGGTTTTTTTGTTTCGGGGGGTTGGGGCATACTGCTTTGGCCACCACATTCTGCATGTTCGTTTAGAAATAATATGTTCTTTCAGTTTTATTCCCTCTTCAACCCATGGGTGCTTCATCAGAATGTTTCATTTCCAAAGGTTCTTATGGAGCTAATTAATGTTCCAGTTCATTCTTATGGTCTATTTTTTTGTGGTTAAATCTGAATCTTTTCCAGTCTGGAGCTACATGTTTTAAAATCTATCATTGTAAGTGTGTATGGACAGCTGTTGTAGTTACGTAAGACCCACAAAGCTCTTTCTTTTGACCTGCATAAAATTTTAATTACATTTAGTTGGTATTTCATCTAATCCTTGTAATCCATTACTTTTCATATTTGTTCTTTTTATTAAACAGTCCCCAAGGATCCCTTTAACATAACTGTTGTTGCCATTCTGTGTTAGAATCCTTCAGGTTCCTGTTCTGTGGATGTGAGTGCCATGTGGTGGGAAATAGCTGGTTTCAAAGAGCGGTGTATCATAACTGCTTGTGAATACGTAGTTTCTCTTTGGAAACCTCTGGATACTTGGCAGTGGGAAAAAATTTATTCCTGGCACTTCGCAGAGGTAAGTCAGAATATTATAGCTGAAAGAGATCTTTCCAATCATTTGCATGGTAATATAGATGTGTAGCTTACTAAAAATATGGGATCTATGACTATGCAAGACAGAGCACAGAGATGCGGTTTTTCCCCAACATTTTATTATGAAAATATTCAAGCATACAGAAAAATGGTGCAGTGGGCACCCATATACCCAGCATCTAGTCTCTACAATTAACACTGCGCTTTATTTGCTTTATCATATGTTTATCCAGAGATGCATTTTTACGCTAGATCTGCTGGAGGAGATTGGAATTTCATATCTATTCTGATTTCTAAACTTGCTGATACCTCTGTTCCTTACCTCTCACCAAAATGTTATTTCTGCTTTTTTTTCTGTATATACTTTCTTCTGTCCTTGTCTACCTTTGTACATATCTTACATGGTTGCAATCTTAGTGTGCCTAAAATTTTTAAGCCTGCCTTTTCCTACCATATAAACATGTTTCCTGGTTTCTACATATTCTTCATACTTAATTATTTGTTTATTTTGAATTTTATTTTTCCAGCTTTATTGAGGTATAGTTGACAAATAAAATTGTAATATATTTAAAGCGTACATTTGTGATGTACACATGTGATGATTTGATATACATACACACTGTGAAAGGATTCCTATAATCAAGTTAATCGACACATCTATCACCTCACAGTTTCCTTTTTTTTTTCTTGGTGAGAATGCTTAAGATTTACTACTGTCTTGGCAGATTTCATTCTTGTTCTCCAGTATACCCCCGGCTTCTAGCACTGTGCTTTGCAGAGTGTTGCTCAATAAATATTCGTTCAGTGAATAAACTTACTTTATTTTTATTTTTTTTTTTTTTTGCGGTACGCGGGCCTCTCACTGTTGTGGCCTCTCCCGCTGCGGAGCACAGGCTCCGGACGCGCAGGCTCAGCGGCCATGGCTCACGGGCCCAGCCGCTCCGCGGCATGTGGGATCTTCCCGCACTGGGGCACGAACCCGTGTCCCCTGCATCGGCAGGCGGACTCTCAACCACTGCGCCACCAGGGAAGCCCTAAACTTACTTTAAATGGCTACAGATTGTTCCATTCATCCACATGCCAGAATTTATTTAATTATTCTCCCATTGCTAGAGCATAGATTGTGTTAAATAAATGCCACAGTAAACACTATTATGCACATAGCTTATTTGGGTTTAAGCTTATAAAAGGAGGGTGTTTGCTGAACGTTTTCACATTTGTTCAGATGTTGGAAACTATCCTGGTATAATGACACTAGAAAGGAATGTGACAAATTTTGGAAAATTTAGATTAATTAAAGATGAAACAACCAAATATAATTTTTGTCTGCTTTGTTTTATTTAGGTCCCAGTATTACAGATAGTTCTAGTGCCGGATGTTTGTAATCTTGTGTGTGTGGCTTTGGGAAATTTGGAAATCAGAGAAATCAGGTATGTAATTCTCAAGGAGTATTCTTTTCTTTCCCTTGATCTTTCTCAGCTTGTTTTTTTTTTTTTTTTTTTTTTTTTTTTTTGTGGTACGCGGGCCTCTCACTGTTGTGGCCTCTCCCATTGCAGAGCCCAGGCTCCAGACGCGCAGGCCCAGCAGCCATGGCTCACGGGCCCAGCCACTCCGAGGCATGTGGGATCTTCCCAGACCGGGGCACGAACCCGTGTCCCCTGCATCGGCAGGTGGACTCTCAACCACTTTGCCACCAGGGAAGCCCCTCAGCTTGTTTTGAGCACAAGTTATAACCTAGTCTTGAGTCTTGAAAGAATCTAAATTTAGTCTAAAGAGAGATTTGTTAAAAAACAAACAAACAAACAAAACTATCAATGACATCCCTAACTGAAGTTTCCTTTTAAAGTTTGAACCTAGTTCTTTAATATTAAAGACTTACTCCTGACTTCTCTGCATTTTTCCTTATATTTGGTTTAGGGCACTACTTTGTTCTCCTGATGGTAAAAGTGAAAAGCAAGTGCTCCTGAGTTCTGGAAATATAAAAGCTGTGCTTGGCCTGACAAAGAGGAGGCTAGTCAGTAGCAGTGGGACCCTTTTTGATCAACAAGTAGAAATCACGACGTTTGCAGAAGATGGAGGGTAAGAAAAGCATTGGTTGATTTTAACTATTACATCAAGAATGATTTTATCACAGGGTTTCAGAGAAAGTTGAATCAGTAGCATCTTGTTTTCTCCGCTGTATGTGCAGTATAGCAGGTTCTGCCTCAGTACTGGGTTATAACATAGAAGCAGTTCAGGGGGTGGAGCCAGACATGGCAGGGAAGAAGGCAGTGGAGCAGAGAGGCTCAGCAAGTGTAGTTTGTTCTTCAGTCTCCCTTGACATCTCTGTGTGTCCTTTAAGTATTACAAATACCTCAAGATCCTATACCTTTTTCTGGTTTCACAAACTCGGTTTCCATTGCTTCAGGTACCATCTGGATGCTGGCTACTTGCAAACATATATTTCTAACTCTGAGCTCTTTCTCAACCTCTAGGCCTGCATGCCTATTTATTAGACATCTCGTGGTTACCTCAAATTCAACATGCTAAAAATGGAACTCATAGCATCCTCTATGTCTGTTATACACTCGTTACACTTTATTTTGATTTTTTAAAAATTTATTTTATTTATTTTTAGCTGTGTTGGGTCTTTGTTGCTGTGCATGGGCTTTCTCTAGTGGCGGCGAGCGGGGGCTACCCTTTGTTGCGGTGCACGGGCTTCTCATTGCAGTGGCTCTAGGCGCACGGGCTTCAGTAGTTGTGGCTCACAGGCTCAGTAGTTGTGGCTTGCGGGTTTAGTTGCTCCGAGGCATGTGGGATCTTCCAGACCAGGGCTCGAACCCATGTCCCCTTCATTGGCAGGCAGATTCTTAACCACTGCGCCACCAGGGAAGCCCTATTGTAATTATTTATTTGTCTTTCCTAATAACGGAGGGCATGGACCTTGTTTGTCTTATTTAATCCATGACCTGTTACAGTAAAATAAGCAAGAGATAAATAATTGTTTGCTTAAATTAGGAAAGCATTAGTGGAGATGGGGAGAAACAGATGGATTTGAGAGAGATGAGATGATAAAGTCATTAGGACTTGGTGATTGAGTAAATAGAGAGGAAGGACACAAGGATAAAGTCCATGTTTCTGGGTTGCTCACTTGGGTGGGTGGTGGAACAGTTAGTTGAGATAGCAGTGCAGAAAGAAACACAAGGTTTAAAGAGAGAGCTGGTGAGTTTAATTTTGGATATGATGAATTTGAGGTGCTTGCAATATATCCAGGTAGGTAATATGAAAGTAATAAATGTTCATTGTAGAAAGTTTAGAATACATGTGTTTTCTGGCTGAAAATTTTTTTCTGGCATTAGGTTAGTGTTTATTATGCATAGTTCAATAATATGTAGAAGGGCTGCTTAGAAACTGCTTTGGTAGAAAGTGCTGATTTTTAATACTGTTTTTAATGCAGAAGCAAAGAAAAACAGTTTTTGATGCACCCTGAAGAGACTATACTAACTTTTGCTGAGGTTCAAGGGATGCAGGAAGCTCTGCTTGGTACCACTATAATGAACAACATTGTCATTTGGTAAGCTTTCCCTTGAGGGCCTCAGTTTCCTCATCTGTAATATAAGGATTTACCTCTAATTTCACAGGGTTATTAAGATTAAATAAGAGACTCTGTAAATATGATTGTGTTTTTGTTTGTTTACTATCAAATGCTATATACTTGTCTTAACAAGATTAATTCAGACAGTCCAAGCAGACAATTTTAAAATAAATGAAATTTTTTGTTGTTGACAAAAATCTACTGCTGGGAGTTTCCTGGTGGCCTAGTGATTAGAATTTGGCGCTTTCACTGCAGAGACCCGGGTTTGATCCCTGGTCGGGGAACTATCCCACGTGCCTCGCCGCACGGCCAAAATACAAAAAAAAAAAAAAAAAAAAAAATTGCTTAAAGTTAATGGCTGAGTAGCTTTCTCAGACTAATTCTCCTACTTAAAATACCTATCAACTCTGCACAAAATATAAAAATCAACTATCTGAAAGCACTAGAGAGCAAGAAAAAAAGAAATATGCTGGAGGAAGTTCAATACTTAGAAGAAGGAAATGTCACTGGGCGAATTTCCTGTTCAGCGGGCAGGCCCCAGTCTGCACACTCAGTTATTAAGAGCCTGATAGAAAGTGTTCTGTCCTGCTGGCTTAAAGGAATGAAGGATAGAGATCAAGGTAACTACAGCAGCTAGAAAGCAAGGAAGAAAAATCCCAAAAAGTAGAGAACCAGAGAAGGAGCTCTAAACTCTGGCTATATTCTCTACCTAAATATCTGGCTGACCTTTAAACTGCATGTATGCAGGACAGACTTGAAGCAGCCCAGGTAAAGCAAAAAGAACTGAACTGGGTTTTCGGCATTTGGAATTTGAGTTTAGCCAATTTCACTGTTTACTAGGGGGAAAAAAATCAATATTTTTCAGAGGAACCTAACAGAATGCAGTTTATGTGATGTGTCATTCATAATGTCTAGAATACTATCCAGAATTACTAGATGTATAAAACATGATTTCAAGATTCAAATTAACACATTTGTGGTAGGGAAACTGAAGTCGAAGAGTCCCCAGCCACCTCTCTTTCCTGACCGTGGAAGAGAACCACACCCGGCTACAGGCACTTGTAAGGTCAATTTGTAGTAGGAGAATAGGTTGATTTTTTTTTGTTTTTTCTCAGAAGGCTTCTCCATTAACTATTCCCTTGGGGCCAGAATGGGTCTTGGTGAAAGAAAGTTAAGATATTTGTGTCACTGCTACCTGCCTGTTCCGCATTTTCCAGTCCTAACCCTCTAGGAATAAATGAGCAAAGCATGACCCCTGAGAGAAACTTTGTCCCCTCCCCACCAGGGAGCCTCTGGAATTTGACCATGACCTAATCTGCCAGAAGACTTTGTTTTCAGATGTCCTGCTGTCTTCAGGGAGCAGGTTTCCACTTTAGGCACTTTCCTCAGGGTTTCCACACATAGGTCTTGTTTGAGAACAGTGTTCTTAATAAAACTTGTTTTTTCTATTCTTTTTGCTCTTTCTGTAGTCTGCACTTTCATTGTTTGGCTCCTATACTATTTATATAATCTAGTAATTGGTCTCCTTTCCATCAATCAATATTCAACCTCCAGATCATTTTTGTTGTTGTTGTTGTTGTTTTGTGGTATGTGGACCTCTCACTGTTGTGGCCTCTTCCGTTGAGGAGCACAGGCTCCGGACGCGCAGGCTCAGCGGCCATGGCTCACGGGCCCAGCCGCTCCGCCGCATGTGGGATCTTCCCGGACCGGGGCACGAACCCGAGTCCCCTGCATCGGCAGGCGGACTCTCAACCACTGCGCCACCAGGGAAGCCCCCAGATCATCTTTTATA
Organism: Phocoena sinus; assembly: GCF_008692025.1. Taxonomy (NCBI): domain Eukaryota; kingdom Metazoa; phylum Chordata; class Mammalia; order Artiodactyla; family Phocoenidae; genus Phocoena; species Phocoena sinus. The sequence goes on along the minus strand of NC_045777.1, from coordinate 67,740,069 downwards.
CTATTACTTTATAAATACTCATCCTCCCAGTCCTCCTGCCTCCCGCCGCCAAAAATAAAACCTTCAATGGAAAAACAAACAAACAAACAAAAAAAACCTTCAATGGGGCCCATTTTGCTTTTTGCAGCTTTCATTTCCCTTATGCTTCACAAAAATTCCTCTCCACCTGTTCCCCATTCCTTCACTCCCTTTTTTCATTCCATCCTTCAGTTCCCCCCTTCTAATAATAATAGCCTTTGGCATTTCATAGATAAGGGATCACAATGGAATTTGAGGCTAGGAAGGGACCGCTATACTTAACCTGTGAGTATCAGTTTAAATTCTAAGTTTAAGGTTGCCTTAAGTTGCCTTAAGTTCTGTTGTAGCACCTCAACCCTCATTGATGTTTTCCTCTCTGAGTTCATATTGCCCTTATTTTTAACTTAGCATATACTACCTTGTATTATGAAAGTCCTTGAAGATAGGTACTGTATCTTATATCTATTCTCAGTGTCTGTCTTAGCTCCTTGCTTAGAGTAGTTACTCACAGATGTCTATCAAAATCTATCATTTACCTTTTGGGCTCTGTATAACTTTACATTTACATATAGTATTTGTTCACCTTCCCTATTGACCTGATTTGTTAGATGTCTAAAGTGATTCATGTTATAATCAAGGTTCAGTGGTCCTTTTTGAAACTATTGCTGAAGGTCTAAATATTTAATCTTGATCAAGTTATATTAACGGAACACCCATCTTTCAATTATTTACTAGGTATTTGAGTCTCTACTTATGTACCATTCTCTGTGAGAGATGCAGATGTGAATCAGATATGAATTTTAGTCCCAAGGTCCCTAAAATCTAGTAGGGAAATAAGATTGCTTTGCAATTCAAAGTATATAATTCCTTTACAGTTTACATAAGGTCAAAGTGATAGAGATTTAAACAAAGTGCTTTGGGATTTGGGGAAAACGCAGTTACTAAATACAGAACTTGTACTAACCTTTGTAAGGGATAAACCATTCTGGTGTTCTTTATATGAGGAAAACCTTGCATAAGTACATTAGAATTTAGTTTTCTTTCTTCAGTTTTTATACACAGTACCTGGTGCATAGAAACTTAAGAAGTATTTGTTGAATGAATATATTATACCCTATTACAGTATATATTAAATAAAAAATGAGGCCTATGGATAGTACTATAGGGAATTGGAGGAGAGGAGATTTCTGTGGACTGGTGCAGACCGGGAGGAGTGATGGAATCTAAATTGAGCTCATACAGCTGGGAGGGGATGGGACATAATCTAGGCCTTAAGGAATAGATGGGCATTGTCAATAACAGGGATGAGAATTAGTAATGGGGAGCACGTTGGGAGGGATAGCTTGAACAAGGATATAGAGCCAGGAATATGCACAATATTTTGTCCAGACAATGAGAAGCTTTCAAGTAAGGGAGCAGTGAGTAATAACAGTGTTGCAGCGCTGGATTCACGAGGGTTATAAGTACCATGAAAAAGAATTCGGACTTTATCTTGTGGCTAATGGGGAGCCAATTGAAAGTTTCTCACCAGTAGAGTCACATGGTAGAACAGTTAATCAGTGTCACAAATCCTCAATAAAGCTAAGGAGTGGTTCCAACAAACTTTATTTTTTTCTTCTTTGTATTCACCCCCTCTCCTGTCTTCCTTTTTCCATTTTTTATCCCATCTCAGTCCATTTTCTCTCCATTGTCTTGGACTAGCCACATTATCTTTTCTCTCCATTATCTTGGTCTAGCTCTAGTATAAACATATATTATAGAGACATAATTATAAGTCTATTTTAGGTGTAGTCTCTCCCCTAACCAAATTTGGTTTCCTGACCATTGTCTTCCATGGAAAATATAGGCATAACAAGAAGAGTGATAAAATCCTAATAATAGAGCTATGCCATGTGCCTAATTTCAATACAAGTAAAATGAGATAATGGAAAACTTTTCTCATGGAATGTGAAAAGATTTATCCCTCGTGGCGTAGCAGATTCGATCTAAAGCTAAACTATTAAATTACACTGTTGGCAAAGTTAAACTATAGTTTTATTTTTAGCTAAATTGGTGGCTAAACAAAACTAAGGTGCTGTGTCTCTTAGTTTTTCCCTTGGTCACCTCCTAAAGGATTCTGTGATAAATAAGAGAACATTATGTCAAAACCAATTTGCTGGGAGAATATTACAACTTATTTATTTTTTGTGTCCAAGGAATTTAAAAACTGGTCAACTCCTGAAAAAGATGCACATTGGTGATTCCTACCAAGCTTCAGTCTGTCACAAAGCTTATTCTGAAATGGTAAGTAATGATCTGCTGGGACCACTTTGTGTGTTACTGTTGGCCTCACTGAGTGAGAGCAATAACTTAGTAAGTAGTAATTACCTGACCCTTCCTGGTGCCTATATTTTTTCAAAATTGGATAGCAGTGTTTGTTCTTTCTTAAAATTTATCAGTGAAAATAAGTGATGGCACAATATGACTGGGTAAAATTTCTGGCTGTATGACTTAAGGGCAAACCTTGATTTCCAGCTGTGAATTTGTACCTGGAAATAGTATGCCTGTTATCAGACTTGACTCCCAACCACATTGCCGTAAATGATTTATGATGTGAATGAATGCCCTTAGGAAGGATGATTAAATGGTCCTAGACATGTTTTTCTCTGAGGCTTTAGGATTCTCACATAGAACTCAACACAGCTTCTTAGCCATTGCGTTAATAGACTTGGCTTACAGTCCAGTGTTAACATCTGAACAGGGTGAAGGTATTTGTCCAGGAGCCAGGGATAACTGCCTGAGTATCCACTGTTGAGCCATGAGCAGAGGCAGAAGCAGCCAGCTCAGCGCTGTGTGGAGACTGACCGGCCCAGCCGCAGTGGCAGCTCTCTGAGCATCAGCACCCAGAAGCTCTGAACACAAAGGATGCATCTTTCCCTAGTCTAGCAGCATCTGTGGAAATGAACTCAAAAGTTGTGTGATCTTAGGGACTTCCCTAGAGGCCCATTGGTTGAAACTCCACGCTTCCATTGCAGGGGGCATGAGTTCAATCCCTGGTCAGGGAACTAAGATCCCGTATGCCACAAAGAAAATGTTGTGTGATCTTGTTGTGTGAAATGTTGTGTGAAAATGTTGTGATAATCTATCACATTATCTTGGGGCTAACTTTTTTTTTTTTGCGGTACGCGGGCCTCTCACTGCTGTGGCCTCTCCCGTTGCGGAGCACAGGCTCTGGACACGCAGGCTCAGCGGCCATGGCTCACGGGCCCAGCCACTTCGCGGCATGTGTGATCTTCCCAGACCAGGGCACGAACCCGTGTCCCCTGCATCGGCAGGCGGACTCTCAACCACTGTGCCACCAGGGAAGCCCAGGGGCTAACTTTTTTCATCTTAAAATAAGAGGGTTGAATTTATTTCTGGACTGCTTAAATATACCTACTAGGCATTTAAATAATTTTACATTTTTGTTATTACAACATTAATACCTATTTGATATTAAAACATTTAACACAGAAATGTATAAGATAGGAAGTAAAATTTCTCCATGAAGCCAACCTCCAGAAATAATAGTTAATAGTTCAGTACAGAAATCAGCAAACGTTTTCTGTTAAGTGCCCAGATGGTAAATATTTTCAGCTTTGCAGGCCACATGGTCTCTGTTGCTGCTACTCTTCTCTGCCACTACAGCCCCGAGTCCCAGAGGTAATACGTAAACAAATCGTGTGGCTATGTTCCGATAAAACTTTTTGGACAATAAAACTTTGAGACTTGGATTTCATATAATTTTCATGTGGCACAAAATGTTCTTCCTCTTTTTTCCAACCATTTCAAAATGCAGAAATCATTCTTAGCTCATGAGCCATGCAAAGATAGGCATTGAGCCAGATTTGACCTGTAGGCCACGGTTTGCCAACCCCTAGTTAAGTGTATAGCATGTAACATTTTTTGACTCTTGGTTGTTTTTTAATTATAAAGGTAATTCATTCTCATTATAAGAATTCAGTCATTCTATTGATAGAAATGGATGAATTAGAAATGAATGTTATTAATCTTAAGATGGCCCTATAATTAATTTTCCCTATTTTACCCCCCAAAATAACTACTTTCAACGTACAACATACATATATATGTATATATACATGTATGTGTGACATATATTTTCACATGCAATAATGTTATTATTAGAACATGTAATTTTAAAGCCAGGAGAGGTCTGTAACACATTCTCCCACAGAAACAACTATAGGTGATGGTGTCCTTTTTTGGTCATTTTTACTCTATAAATAAATAGGCTATTGCAAACTGGCCTGAAAATGCTGCCACCACTTAAAAGATTGTTTTTATGAGAAAATGTCTTCTGAATTTTCAAAAACCAACTTACAGATGAACATTTCTAGTCTGAGGACTCCCGCCGTGTGTTTATATGCCCTTTTTTCTTATGCCAGCATTTTCCCAAAGAGATGGCATGAGATGTTAGTAGGCTGTAAAGGGGAGGGAGCTGATAAGTCAGCTAGTCATGCCTGCAAAGACTGGCTGTAAAGTCATGGGGAGCCCTCTGCTGGAGAAGCCAGAAGTCCAGCTCAGTGATACCCTCAACAGTTCTGCCTGGAAAAGAGTGAGCCAGGGATTAAATCATGGAAATTTAAGGGCCTGTTGACCGTTCCTGTAATTCTTTAGTTTTGTCTCTGCCAGTGCTTTTTTCCCCACATACTCTTGATGATTTACTTGGTTATTAATTTTTCTCCTAAATCAGGGGCTCCTGTTTGTTGTTCTGAGTCACCCTTGTGCCAAAGAGAGCAAGTTGTTGGGAAGCCCTGTGTTTCAGCTGATTGTCATTAACCCAAAGACGACCCTGAGTGTGGGCGTGATGCTCTACTGCCTTCCTCAAGGGCAGGCTGGAAGGCAAGTGTGTTGTTGCCATTTAATGAGTATGACATTTTAAGAAGCATTTGTGCAAATACAGAAACCAGATATTTTTGTGTCACTGACATGAATGGAAACATGACATACTACAGATCATACTAAAGAACATTAACAAGTGGGATGGGGGGCTTCTCGGGTGGCGCAGTGGTTGAGAGTCTGCCTGCTGATGCAGGGGATACGGGTTCGTGCCCCAGTCCGGGAAGATCCCACATGCCGTGGAGCGGTTGGGCCCGTGAGCAATGGCCGCTGAGCCTGCGCGTCCGGAGCCTGTGCTCCACAATTGGAGAGGCCACAACAGTGAGAGGCCCACGTACCACCAAAAAAAAAAAAAAAAAAAAAAAAAAAAAAGTGGGATGAAGTATGAAGTTTAGTAGATCTGAGTCAAACCTCAGATTCCCTACATCCTATGATCCCCACTAGTATGGCACTGGATAGGTATTTTATGTGTTTTCAAGCCCTGTTTTTTCCCATACCAAAAACATTTCAAATACAAAGTAGTTAATATTCTCTACAAAAAACTTACTATAATTTATGTTCTTTTCATGAAACCTAAATTAAGGAAGTTTTAGATGTACAAAGATACCTTTACTTTGAAATCTTGACTGAATCTCCATCATGGAGGCAGTTGATATTTATCTTTTGATAAATATTTATCTGTTGACTGATGAGAAGATCTATTTCCCAATGCCACAGTTACTGTCATCCCAACAGTTTTCTGAGCTATATAAAGCTCTGAAGTAGTGCTGATATTAGGCGAACCGAGCAACATCTGAAAGTATCATTTATGAAGACTGCCTTTATTAATGTTTGAAAATAGACCTGGTAAATCAGGATCACAAAGTTTAGCTTTAGTAACTCACAAGGGTAAGGAACCTTGATAGTTACAATGTATATTTCTATGTTTCTTTGGATCTTGTGCAAAGCTTGCAAGATCATGGCATGTTTGAAAAGTCTCTCTCCCTATGTACTTAGCCAGCTGTGGCATTTCTGCAGATGCTCGTACGTCAGCAAGGACCTCAGAACTCTCATCTGCAGTATGTGCTTGTTTTCTTGGATATAAAGAGAGAACCATAGTCATTGGCCTAGAAATTGAGGATACAGATAACTACCTGGTCACACATTTCCTTTGTCACTTTTCAAACCCATTTGTTTAGTAAATCTTGAAAGCCTATTTGGTGCCAATCCTGTAGGAAGCACTACTGTTTCTAATCTCACGGAAGTTAGAAGAGAAACCTAGTGAGCTCGAGTTTTTGAGCACAAGCCACTTGTTCTCCTTGCTTGGCCTTTGCAATAAACCTTTTTCTGTTGAAAAAAGAAACAACTAGTGACTGCTCTTCAGGGCACACAGTGCCATGAGGCTTGCACTTTTGGCGAGCACAAAGGATGGAAAGGCACCTTAATTGGCAGTGGAGGGTTGGGGAGAGACTGTCAAGGAAAACTTGATGGATTTTCAAAAGAAGGGCTAGGAATCAGCTATACAAGGTTGGGTGCGAGCCAGAGATAAAATATATCATTCAGTTCACTCACAATATTCACTGAGGGCTGACTGTGTACCAGGCTCTGTGCAAGGTGCTGGTGATATGGCAGTAAGGAATAATCATTAATTTTTATTAAGCACTTCCTGTGTGTTAGGTACTGTGCTAAGCTTTTTATATCAACTGTTTCATTAAACTTCACAGCAATTCTATGAAGTAGGTACTCATACCATCATATCCCTGTTTTACTGATGAAGTGGAATGACTTGCCAGGTTTGCACATCTCTTACTTTGTTAGAATTCAAACCCCGGTAGCTGACTGCAGAGCCCTGTCTTAAAAAGACAACCGGATTTGTTTTACGATGTTTACATTTTTTGTGGGACCAAACACGGAAATAGGAGAATCTCCCATAGTGAGGAGTGCTGTGAAGATAAACAGAGATGCTGCAGTAGAGAGGGAGCAGGGTGTATGTGTGTGTGCGCTCTCAGATCTCTGAGTAGGTATGACCTTTCTGTGGAGGTGACAGGCCTGAATGATGACCAAAGCCCAGCCAGGCTAAGCTCTGGGGTTAGAGCTGCCAAGGAGAGGGAAGAGCAAGAGCGAAGACAATTAGGTGAGACGGAGCTCAGCTGGTTTGAGGAGTGGGAGGCAGGCCCCTGTGAGCTGGTGTGCAGGGGATACAGAGGTGCATCAGAGAGACAGGCAGGGTCTCTAGTGATTATAGCCAGCAGTCCTGGATTGCAAACACAGGCATTCCTGTTTCCAGGTAATTTTGTTCTTCCTGAGAGCATGGTTTGGGCCTGTTGTTTTCATGGTTTTTTCTCTTTGTCTGTTTTTTTGATATGTGATCTGAATTGTCTTTTCTCTGCTTGCTGTTAGGTTCCTGGAAGGTGACGTGAAAGATCATTTTGCAGCAGCAGTATTAACTTCTGGAACCATTGCCATTTGGGACTTACTCCTAGGTCATTGCACTGCTCTCCTTCCACCTGTCTCTGACCAGAACTGGTCTTTTGTTAAATGGTCAGGTGCAGATTCTCATTTGCTGGCTGGACAGAAAGATGGAAATATATTTGTATACCGCTACTACTGAGTTAGGGTAAGGTTGAAACACCGTGTTCTGGGTATTTTCGGCCTCTTATTACTTTTTGGAGTTGTTACTATAAAGGAGACTATTTGAAAGTCATTTAAAATAATTACTTGTATTCATTCAGACAGACTTTTTACTCTGTTGGTAGGGGCCCTACTAATCTTGAATGTTCATTTATACTTATTTGGGAGAAACGGATTTTAGGTTGACTTTTGTAATTCCTCACATTTGCACATTTGCTTTTAAAGGTGTATCTACATAAAGCTTCAAATGTTAATAAATATTTATTTTGATATATCCTGTTTGGCATATTTTTTCCTATCTTATAAAGATCAGTTTTAGAAATAAGAACTAATTATTTTACAACTAGAATATTTTAGTCAATGATGCTTGCATAGTAAAAGTAAATTTCAGTTAACTCAGTATACTAATACGCAATTACTTTTTATGCTACTTACAATACTTTATTTTCACATATCTGCCTATTGAAACGCTAATTTAGAAATGCTGTTGTGCTTTTTCATTCTCACATGCACCCTTGATACCAGTGCCTGCATTTTCACAAGTCACTTAGAGTCAACAACACAGCTTTACTGAGTACATCATCTTCACCTTTGCCTAAGTGGTTTGAGAGACGGCAATTTTTAAAGTCCTAATCTGGTGGTATCATTGGAAACTTCATCCCAATCTATAAATATTTATTTGCCTAGCTTTCTTGAGTATATTAAGAGTATGTATTCATGATCTATATAAGGTAACTATTTGCACCATTACTTCTCTTTTAAAGATACCTTTTTATGCTATTACTGTAGTGGGTTTCGCTAACTTCGTTACTACCTTTTAATACATTTGAATAAAAGATTTAATTTTCTCTCCTATACTAATTCTTTTCTCACTGTCTCTAACCTCAAATGAGTTAATACTTTGCAAGCACATCATAGGTAATAGATGGATTTTCACAAAGATTTAATTTACTCAGGAACCCTGGGAAACATGTTATCTTGATTTTAAGAGGTAAGAAAACTGAGTAGATCTAAGTTAGTAACAGTAGAACAAACACTGAGTACGTACTTGACATAGTAGGTGTGAAAATGATTGCCGTGAGGCCCCCACCCCTCAGAAGTGCACAGGTTAGTGATTTAATTTAAATACTGTGTTTTAAATTGAAAGGGTGTGTTCAGAGTTCGGCTGTGGAAGCTCAAATGGGCAAGCACAACACGGGGTTCAAGATAAGCTTCATGAAGAATGACAACTTAGCTGAGTCTTGCAAGGTGAGGAGGTCAGAGCAGAAGTGAAGGATATTCCAGGCAGCAAGGACAGTATGGTGTGAACTACAAACAACTCAGTGTTACCAGATGATTATGCCATGGGGAATGGACTCAGGAAGCTAGAAAGGTAGCCAGGGAGCTTGAGAGGCATGTTAACAAACCTGGACTTTATGCTGCAGGTGAAGGGGCTGTTGAAGGGTTTGAGGAGTGAGGCGATAAGGTCCCACTGTAGCCACAGTGAATGATGGATTTATGGAGGCCAAGAGTAGAGGCAGGGAGACGCCCAGAAGGGCCTGACCTGTGGCAGGGGCAGTGGGAATGAAATAGCTGAATCGGAGAGAGATTTAGGAGGGGGGGAAAGAAGCAGGAGGACTAAGTGAATGCATGATTAGGCAGCAGGTGAAGGAGTCTTCAGTTTCTGTCTTACTGGGGTGATGGTGTCAGCAATTGAAATAAGGAACACACAAGGGGGAAAGAACTGATCTGAGTGCTTACAGATCATCTGGCAATAGGCAATTGGATCTGGGACTGTGAAGCTCAGAGAAGAGGCCAGGTTGGATGCAGGTAGCAATTAAGACCTCTGGAGTGAATCAATTCTGAAAACTTGTATGTTTAAAGTCAAGAATGGGTCAAGGACAGACCCCCAGAATCAATGTTTAAATGATGAACGGAGGAAATAAAGCCATGAAGAAGGCAGGAAAGGAATGGCCAGAGAAGTTGTGTCTATTGGACTTAAATTAAGATGCAGTGGTGAGGTTTATGAAAAGTTTTAGTGCTGGGGGTGGGAGGTCAAGTAAATCTAGATTTCAGTGGATTAAAGGGTGAATAGGACAAATTACTTACAAAACAGAAATAGAGTCATAGATGTAGAAAACAAACTTACGGCTACCAAGGGGGAAAGGAGGCGGGGAGGGATAAATTGGGAGATTAGGATTGACCTATGTACACTGCTATATACTAAATAGATAACTAATGGGGACCTACTGTATAGCACAGGGAACTCTACTCAATCCCTAGTAATGACCTATTTGGGAAAAGAATCTAAACTGATTCACTTTACTGTACAGCAGAAACTAATAACAACATTGTAAACCAACTATACTCCAATAAAAATTAATTTTAAAAAAGTGAATAGGAAGTGGGGTATTAAAGACCGAAAGAGCAGATTATTCCTTCAAGAAGGTTGACTATGAAAGGAAGGAGGAATGGTGATATTATAGATACATCAAAGGCTACTGGAGGAGGTCTCTGGCCTTGTTTTTAGGCTAGGAGAAACTTTGGCATGCTTATGGGCTCAAGGGAAAGAGCCAGAAGCAAAGGAGAGGTTGAAGATGTAGGGTAGAAGAGAGGACTGGTGGTACAAGGTCCCAGGGGAACAGGAAGGGATGTGACAGTAGTGCAAATGCGCTGGGAGGAGGGAGGGATGACTGGTGGGCTGGTGGGGTGATGTGTGCAAGAAGCTGACATAGTTTATGCTTACACATCCTTTGATGGGAGTGCTACTGAAAAGCACCAGCGCTCTCCCGTAAATCTTCCCCAGCTGCTAAGGACTTGATCTCAATCTTAATAATGAACCTTTTCCCCTACAGCCCATCTAGGTTGACATTTTCTCTTTATGTGTTTGCTGAAGGGAAAAGTAGCTCTCCCAAAATATGTCATTTTAAAAGAGGTGATTTATTATGTTTGACCAAAAGAATTAAATGTTATCCAGAAATACAGAGAGGTTATGGGAAGAGAGGGTTCCAAACATGAACTTGGTAGGCTATCAAGCTCTTCCTGAGTGCTCCTTCTGCGACCATCATAGATCTGGCCCATGGGTCTGCCACAGGGCATGGCCAGGAAGGTGTAATCAGAGGCTTTTGTGTCACTGGTGACTTAAGCAGATCTTATCGGCCCTAATCCTTCGACTCCAGTCAGATTTTTGGCACCAGTTTTCTGCAGAAATGGAAGGCTGCTACTTGAGGTGAAGCTTGGCCATTTATTCACTGACCATTCCAAAGAGGTGATACAATTGCTCTTCCAATTGCTTAATAAGCAGTGAAGTGGTGGTGATTAAATCAGCCTGCAGCAGAAGCCTCGGGTGGACTGCTAACACGGCCATAGAGACTCTGGTTGGCATCACCAACAGCAGGGTGATTCCGGGGGATTTCTTTTCCAACCCCCTGATTGATGAAAGTCTTGGCTCAAGTATCACTGCCAAAGAGAGGCCTTCAGAGACCACCCTGGCTAAAATGACATGGCTCCCATAGCTCTCATTATCCCCTTCCCTGTTTTATTGTCCATTATTGTACTTATCATTACTTCCTGGAGGTTTTTTTTTTCCCGTGGGGGGGTAGGGGGTTGTATTTTTTTTGTTTGTTTATTGTACATTTTCCCACTAGAATGTAAAATCTGAAAATAGACTGCCCAGTCTGGCTTGCTCACTGCTGTAGCCTCAACAACTAGCACATAACAGATTCTGGATATTTTAATGAATACATAAATAGAAATTACAACAGTAGGATCATAGTAGGCATTCTATTTTAAATTAAAGGCACTACCTTTTATTTTACTTGAATTTAACAAAAGTAAAAAGAAACTGAAGTAAAACTGAAGGCATTGTTGAATTGTTCATCCAGGCAGTATTCAGAGTTTGGAGCCATTGTTCTATATGTTTGGATTTCACTGCCGAGAAATATGAATGAATTAGCACGCTTAAACTTTCTCCCACTTACCAATTTTGGGAGCTGTATTATTTATATTGTCAAGTTTTAAAATATGTATATTGCTTTTATTGTAATTCCCACATTTATTAGTCTTAGTTATATATTTACATCAACTCATATTTTCGCATTCTTATTTTATACTGAGTTTTGACCTATTAAATAAATTTAATTAATAATTTTAATTTAAATTAATTTTAATTCTTCTATGGAAGAATCGCGGCATCAAAACTTTTCTTTCTTTTGGCCGTGTCCCGCGGCTTATGGGATTTAATTTACCGACAAGGGATCGAACCCTGGCCCTCGGCAGTGAGAGCGCGGAGCCCTAAGCACTGGACCGCCAGGGAATTCCCGGCATCAAAACTTTTAAATAAATGTATTTCAGAACTTTCAGAGAATAAACAAAAATAAGTTCCTTTCTTGCTGCGTCAGTGATTATAATGTTTAGGGAAAGAACGTCTTCGCCCTTTTAGCTCTGGCTCTAGCAGCCATTCGCCTCCGGACCTGGAGGGCAGGACAGCGCGCGCCCTGAGGGCGCAGTGCAGCCAGGAGCCGCCAGGGGCCGCTACCGCGGGCGGCTCGCGACAGTGCCTCTCTATGCGTCGCCTGTGCGGAGCTCAGGAGGATACCGGACCGGAGGGCGCCGCGCAGTGCCTCCTGGGTCGGCGTAGCCATGGCGGCTCGTGTCCTTTGCGTCTGTGTCCGCCGACTGCCCGCCGCCGTCGCGCCGCTGCCCCGGCTCCCCACGCTGGCGGCGGCCCGGTCACTCTGCACTACCCTGTTCCCCGCGGGGGCCAGAGCGAGGCCTTGGGCTCCGCATCCGGCCTCGGTGCTCACGCAGGTGATTCGCGGTGACTTTGGGGGGGCTTGGCTGGGGTCAGGCGTCGGGCCCGCTCGGGGTGGTGGGGACGGGCCAGGCAGCTGGGCCGCAGCTACTGGGGCTGCTGTTGGCGGGGGTGACCCGGGGACGCCTGCTCGCTCTCCGTCCCACTGCCTAAAGGTGCTTGGTTGATCCCTAACGGGACCCGGGTGACCTAGCGATTACGGGCAACAGCACAGACCTTCCAGTCAAACACCCTTGGGTTCGAAAGCTGACCCCGGAACTTTGGAAAAGCCTTGTAATCTCGCTAAGCCTCAGTCTGAACCGTAAAAATGGGATACTAGTTTCTACCTTGTGGAGTTTCAGCGAGGTTTAGAGGAGATCATACAGGTAAAGTACCGAGGGCGGTGCTTGGTAAGCTCTCACAATACTGATTGCCGTTAATTGTAGTGATAAGGATAAATACCGTGATAGCTTCCTAGGAGAAAATAATGACGGGGTGCAGAGAGGAAGACACCCTGGCCTACAGCCTTCGTCACAGCAGTTCTCTCCCTGGATTGCTCCCTGTGGCACCTTTTGTCTGTTTCTGGGTCTCTTGGAAGGATAGGAAACAAGTAGGATCTAGTTTTTATTTTTTATCTGATGAAACCTTTTTGAGACTGAACTCTCCTCAGGTCAGTGATTCTCAACCCTGGCTGCACATTCAAGTCACGTGGGTAGCATGAAAGAGAAAGAAAAATAAATCCCTCGTGGGCTCTCCCCCTCCGCATCTGATTTACTCCTCTGGGATGAGGCATTGACATGTTTTTTGTTTAAGTTCCCCAGGTGATTCTGAAGCGCCTCAAGATTAAGAACTGTCGTCTTAAAGTAGGATAGACTCCCAAGGTTTAGTTGAGAATTCCCTTTTCAAACTCCAGGACTTCATGTAATTGTGGTTTCAATCTTGACTAAGATATGAGAATAAAAACTAAGGATGCCTTGGCCAAATCAGTTAGAATCTCTAGAGGTGGGGCTTGGTCATCGGTTTTTGAAAGTTGCCAGTGATTCTTTTATGCAGCCAGTGTCAAGATTTACTGACAGTGTAGTGGATTCATTCAGGGGGCATTGTCTTATCGATGAATCAAAAGGTTAAAAGTGTCACCTTGAAGTTGAGTTAAAAGAGCAGTGTGGGGCTTCCCTGGTGGCGCAGTGGTTGAGAGTCCGCCTGCCGATGCAGGAGACACGGGTTCGTGCCCCGGTCCGGGAGGATCCCACGTGCCGCGGAGCGGCTGGGCCCGTGAGCCATGGCTGCTGAGCCTGCGCGTCCGGAGCCTGTGCTCCGCAGCGGGAGAGAGATTTGAGATATTACTCCATCATGGCAAAGATCAGAATGGCTCATTATTTAGTTGGTGGCAACAAGGCATGCCCAATTGGAAGGAAAATAGATTGGAGTGTATGCCTGTCAGGCTCCATCATCCTCTTCTTTGGGTTGGTACTGGCTTCATTTGTCTTGGCCAAAGTCAGTGTAATTACTGCTGGGGCCAAATTAGATCCTTCCAGTGTATGGTTTTCAGTGTGAGCTGCCTTTCAGTTCACCCTGACAGCTCTTGGCGTGAGTTATTTTGACTTGGGTATTAAAGGTGGCAGTGCCTTACAGAGGCAGTGCACTGCTTAAGATGCCATGGGAAGCCTTAGGCTCTTCTGCAGGCCCTAGATGGTTTTAGTGGCAGTGTTACTGAGCGGAACCAATGTCCAAAGCCTGACGGCTGAACAGAGGAAAGAAGGGGGCCGGTCCTGGCTATTAGGGGAAAGGAGATCCATTTTTATGCTCTTGAACTGCTAGGGCTTCTGACACTACCCAGCATGAGGCCTCAGTGTGTCCTAATGGCCACAGAATCAGATGAGATGGGTTTGCTAACCCCATGAAAGCTTTGTGAAAGACATCTGTAGGCCAATGCCTTTACTTAGAGGCATTTCAGGCTCAACAGCAGTGCTTCCCTCCCTTGGTCTAGGTTCCAGGTGGAGTTACACCGCTGTGCCGCCAGTATAGTGACGCACCCCCTTTGACATTAGAGAGCATCAAGGACCGTGTTCTTTACGTCTTGAAACTCTATGACAAGATTGACCCAGAAAAGGTAACTGATGTGGTTTAAATGTTTTTTCTTTAAATGAGTATTTAGTCACATGGTACAAAATCCAAAGGGTTTAAAGGACATTAAGTAAAAAGTCACCCCAGGCACCCAGTTCTCCTTCTGGGAGGTGCCAGTTGACCTGACTTCTTATTTTTCCAGAGATTCTCAGTGCATATGGAAGGGCATATATATATATATATACACATACACACACATACATACAAGTACATGTATGTGTATTATATGTACGAAGTGATCTATATCTCCCAACCTTTTAAAAACCACAACAGGCAGTACACTGTAAATACTGTTGTGCACCTTGCTTTTTTAACTTAACTCTTCTTGGAGTTTTTCTCACAGTGCTACCTTAAAGCATTCCTTCTTTAATAACAGAATCTGTGGTGTGGGTAGGGTAGTTTGTTTTTGATGTGGTTTTTGAAGAATTCTTCCTGGTGATCTTGAGGTCTAAATTAAAGACAGGGTGATAATAGACACTGTGTGCTATTCTTGAGGGAGCAGAATGTCACTTCTAAGGTGTGGTGTCTTAGTGGTAAGGCAGCAAGAAAAACCAGACTCTCAGATGTCATTCAGAACAGTGATCAGAGATCATCATAAAATATACACAGTGAATTCATCATTAGCTTTATATATATTGCTAACCATTTCAAAATAAGGTAGAGTAAGTTAACATACAAAGCACGCCAAGTGTGGGTCGGCACACGTTAAATGTATAATGTTAGTTGTGGCTCTTTCTGTTTAAAATATGGCCTCTTTATATTAAAAAATCTTCTGTATAATGACTGATATTTCACCATTCAGTTATCTTGAGAAACAAACGCTCTCACAGACTGAATTTTGCGTTTGGTGTTTCTTTTCTTGCAGCTCTCAGTAAATTCCCATTTTATGAAAGACCTGGGCTTAGACAGTTTGGACCAAGTGGAGATTATCATGGCCATGGAAGACGAATTTGGTAACACACATGGGCTGAGTCTTGGACCTGCCCGTCGTGGCTCTTGATTTCGGTGGATTAAATGCAGAGGAATGGTGGGAGCCTGATTGGGGTTTGCAACAGTCGTGCCCACCCCTCCCCCACTTCTGCTTACTGTCGGGGGAACTGATTATTAGGGACAGTGCACTTACTTGGAGAGCACTTATTGCAGGTCCGCAGAGTGCCCGGTGTAATACCAAGGGCTGAGCGACCGGAAGAGGCCTGGGGGAGTGTGGCACGGAGATTCTTGAAGTGGGTCTCCAAGATGAGGGCATAGCCTCACCTGTGGAGAAGCTGATGACACCTCCGTGCACCGTCTCCCTCCTCCCCACCTCCCCGATGAGCTAGGCCTAAATGTCTAGAGAAGTGCTGGGTGTGCCAAGGATAGGGCGTGTGCGTGCACAGACTCATACACGCACACATGCTTTGGTTTCCTGCAGTGCCTCCCACGCACACTCCAACTTACCCTTGTCTGGGACGGTCAGTTGTGCAAATGAGACCTTTACAAGGTTCCACGGCCCATTTTGGGGGTGAATTGCCTGAGTGGAAGCCAAGGGACTTCTGTGCCTTCCTACAGAGCAGAACTTACAGTTCCTCAGAGAGTATGCTAACTAGAGGGATGGCATTGGTTAGGGCTACAGGGTTTCTTTTGGGGGTAATGAAAATGTTCTAGAATTAGATGATGGTGATGGTGCACAACCTTGAGTATATACTAAAAACCATTGAATTTTGCACTTTAAATGGGGGAATTTTCTAATATGTGAACTATATCTAAAATGTTGCCTGGAAACATAACAGGCTCACAACTTAAATGGGATTCAGGGTTGCTGGAATTTTTTGATGTACTTCTGGGTATTGCTGAAGTGTTACCTACTTTCAGTTCTAAAGGACTGGCATTTCCTACACTAACGCATTGTTGCACATTTTACTTTCAGGGTTCGAAATTCCTGATATAGATGCGGAGAAGTTAATGTGCCCACAAGAAATTGTAGATTACATTGCAGATAAGAAGGATGTATATGAATAAAATATCAGGTAAATAATTTGATTTATGGAATTATGTTCTGCCATAGAATTAATCCCTCTGTGGTTCTTCAATAAAGACAGACTTGGGAAGAAATGGAAAAATGGAAGTGCTTGACAGATTTTCACTGGTTATAAAATGCAGGCACCTTCTGGTTATCTGCCACTCCAAGGAGGCCAGCCCTAGTGATCATCTTTCTCCTCCAGAGGTGTTGACAGCAGTTCACTCCTGGACAGGACTCTCTTACTGATTGTCAGCCCTCCTCGTAAAAGCAGCCTCGTACAAAAAACTGAGCAAGGCGACCCAGAAGCAGAGACCTCTGCCTCCCTCAGTTACCCACCCAAGGGTAACTGTCCAGGAAGCTGAGATGGCCTGGCTCTTATTTAGGCAGGAGAGGCCTTGTGGGTAAGAGGATGGACTCTAGCGTCAGACACCCGAGTCTATTCTAAGCTCTGCAACGTTCTGTAAGCCTGTGGTCTTGGGCAGGCTGCGTAGCCTTTGTAAGCCTCAGTTTCCTCATATGTAAAATGGGGCTAATGATAGGACCTACCTGGGGCTTCTGTGAAGGTAAAATTGAATAGTGTGTGTAAATCACTTAATACAATGCTTGATGTAAAGAAGCCTCATGATAAATATTGGCTATTGTTCTTTAGGCTGTAGAATAATCAAGTGATCAGACTTTTAAAATAAAACATTTTATTAGAGTCTATAACTTTAGTCATCCTGGATTTAGCGCCTCAGAGATTATCACTTAAAGTCAGTAGCACCAGAGAGAAACACTGAACTTGTCTTTTGCCAGACCCCTTTTCTTCACTGAGAGAAGACTCAGAAGATGCTGGCGAGTGTCTGGAAGTAAGAACGCATCTCTGCATCATTGCTGACTTTGACAGAGTAATTCTGTTTAGACTTGTACTTAAATTGTCTTAAGTGTTTTTGCCTGTTGAAAATAAATCTATAAAACCAACATTTTTCTGTCTTCAGTTTTTTAATTACGTCTCTAAAGTGCTTGCTTTATATTGACATTGCTTGGCATTTTTAGAGATTTGTCTGATTTGTCATTGGTATTCATGCATATCAAAAATAAGACTTTTCCAGCAGGGTACTTGAAACAAGTTGCTCTCCCATCACCTTCAGCATGAGGAATGAATTAGTGATAAAAAAAACATTTTGCCTCAAATATATTTGTGCCTCCAGTAGTTTACTGATTATTCCATATATCAGCTGACACCAGCGTGTGGGACTAATTTTTCATCCCTGTCCTAAGGATCCATTTCTGAATTAATGGAATTTAGTAATTTTGGAGGATAAAAGGTTCTCTTTCCTCCTAGAAGACTACTTTGACATTGTGTCTGTTTGTCATATATCAGTAAGTATTAACTTGTGCTCCTTTTATTCCTAGCACTGCGTTAGGTCTTTGGAATTAATGTAGGCAGTTGCCTCGCTCTTGATGAGATTTAACTTGAGAGACCTATGATAAAATACTTCTCTGCTTTTCCCGAAACTTCTAGTTTGTAGGAGGGAGGAGACCAAGGTCTTGTAGTTAAGTGGGAAGTAGCGTTACAGAGGTGGAGGGACTGGCTGAGTGACCCTCAGCCGGCAGAGAAGCTTCGTGGCTGAGGGATGACATGGCAAGATTCTGCAGTCCGGTCTGGGGTTCAGGCCACACTCCCACCTGCTTCTCCTTCCTGGAGGTACCCAATGTTGCCAGTTCCTTCTGTGTCACTCTAGAATTACTATAGACAAGGTCAGGCAGCTGTATTTCCGGCCTTTTTCAGTAATAGGAAGCATTCATTGTTATACTGCATTTTTTTTAAATATTGATACTTAACAAGGTATTCTTGGAAAGCTGCCAAATTGGAGCGTAAGGCACTGCCTCGTTCTTTTTCACAACCGCATTTATTCAGCAAATAGTTTGAGTGCTTATTAGGCACTAGAGGTCCAACAGGCAACAAAACAGGCTGCACAAGACTCCTTTGCTGGGAATGTACCATAATTTAACATCTGGGGTAAATGTCCTTCTCGCTATTTTTTTAACCTCCATGGCAGCTGCACATTTTACCAAAAATTGCAGCTGTGTTTATTGCTGCCTAAGATCATGAAGTCTAGCAGTACTGCCACCGAAGTGACTGCTTGCTAACCTCTTAACCATACACCTGCACTGAAACAGCCCATTCACATCATTCTATAGCTGTTCTAAGTCCCGAGGGAGCCAGAATGAGGAAAAAAAGCTCACTGAATCACACACATCACTCACTGATGATGCTATTAAAGATCTGGGTGTTCAAACAACAGCAGAGGCCTTTCTGGTCTAAAAACTTGCTGCAAAGTTCTTTGAGAGACCTGTGTGCCACTATACATAGGCAGCAAACTGGCCAAATGTAGCATTCCAAAGTGCGTGAATTAGAATAAATGGGATTGTGTGCATAGTTTTTAATCGTCGAGGATCAGTGTGTCTGCTGTAGGCAGGGCCCTTTGAGAGAGGATGGCTGGGAGGCCCGTCATGACCTGTGTGTAGCCCCGTCGCTCTTCTGTGTCTCCCAAACAGCCAGTGCACTCATGTACCCAGTGAAACAACGATGTGCTCACCATGTGCGGCACACTCCCCGGGGCAGGGCCTCCGTACACAAGGGTAAAGATCGTCTCTGCTCTCAGGCAGCTCACCATCTAATAAGGGACACAGTTAAAATCCACATGCTTCGCATTCAGCATCACCAATACCTGCCGTGATGAACTGAGGACATGTCACCTCTGGTGCTGATAAAACTGACCGTGAGGAAACAAATCCAGAAGGTGGGACTTTAAAAAAAACCCAATGATATGGGACAAAGAGGACAGGGTAACTAAATTAAAGGAGACCAAAGACATCAACTTCATGGGAAATGTGAAGCTTGAAAGGTTTGGGGAAAAAAAACTTAAAGACATTTTGAGGACAATTGAACTCTACATAGGTGATAAAACAAGTGTTAAATTTCTTAGATATAATCAGTATTATGTAGTAAACTAACCTTATTCTCAGGAGATGCATATTTAATACATCTTGAAGCATCAAGATGTCTGCAGCTGATTTTCAAATGGTTCAGGAAAAAAACAGTAGCAAAGCTTAACAAATGGTGACTAGCTGACAGGTATATATGCATGTATATGGGCGTTCACTGTACTGCTGTCAACTATCCTGTTTGAAATTTGTCAAAATAAAGAGAAAATTCAACATGACACATACAAGTAACAAAAAGTATACTGGTGGCATACAACTGGATATCCAACGATATGGGATTGGTTAAATAGAAATAATTTTACACAATGAAAGACTGGTGTTTTAAGTGAAAAGAGACTATAAACAGCATGATTCCATTTCCATAAAACACATACCAAAATGTTAAAGATTACCACCACGTGGTAGAAATAACTGGCTTATTTTCACTAATCAGTATTTTCTAAATTATAAATACCATGTTTTGTGTAATAAACGAAAAACAGAAGTATTAAAAATTTGTGAAAACTGAGAGCAGCTCAGCAGAAGCTGAGGAGTGAGGCTCGGGAGAGGCGTTCCCGGGCAGTGAAGCCTCAGCAGTTTCTAAGGCTCTGCAGGGTCAGCCCCATGGCAAGGGCAGGAGACATGGAAGCGCCCCGTGTGCACAGGTGTCATTTGTTCAGGCAGGGATATGGCTGGAGCGTGAACTCATGGGTGGGGTGACCTGTGGTTCAAGCTGTGGCCGGGATCAGGTCACGAAGGAGGGCCCTACTGTCTGGTAAGGAACTTGTTGGCAGTGGGTGCAGGATTTTCTGCAGGGAAGACACGGGCAGCTATACTTGAGCTCAGCGGTTGGCGGCAGAGGGTGGACTGGAGGGGATGAGTCTGCTGGTTACTAGAAGAACCCAAGAGAAAGACGCAGATTTGGAGGATGGGATAAAGAGAGATGGACTGCAAAAATATTCGGGATAAAAACAGCAGTACTTGGTCAGATGACGGAGGAAGTTAAGTCTAGGGTATCTCTCAAGCTTATGGCTTGGGCTACTGGTGCTGGGTGAGTTGCTGTCTGAAACAGGGAATAGAGGAGGGTCAGATTGAAGAGGGAGACAGGGACTTCCCTGGCGGTCCAGCGGTTAAGACTCCATGCTTTCACTGCAGGGGAGTGGGTTCGATTCCCTGGTCGGGGAACTAAGATCCTGCATGCCACGTGGCACAGCCAAAAAGTTGAATAAAAAAAAAAAGGGGGGCTTCCCTGGTGGCACAGTGGTTGGGAGTCCACCTGCCGATGCAGGGGACGCGGGTTCGTGCCCCGGTCCGGGAGGATCCTGCATGCCGCGGAGCAGCTGGGCCTGTGAGCCATGGCCGCTGGGCCTGCGCATCCGGAGCCTGTGCTCCGCAACGGGAGAGGCCACGGCAGTGAGGGTCCCGCGTACCGCAAAAAAAAAAAAAAAAAAAGAAGAGGGATATAATTTCAGTTTGGGACGATGGATTTATTTGTGGGATACCCAAGCAGATGACAGATAATGAGCCAGATCTCAAGAAAAACTCCGGGCTGGAGTCAGAGTGTTTGTGAGATGCTTTGCCTGGGCCTGTTCCCTCCTACTGCGAAGTTACCACTGCAGACGCCCTCTCCCTCTGATAAGGGATTTACGTGGGAATGACTGACCCTCCACTCGTGAGATGGCCTCTTAGTGCTTAAGCCTAAAGTGAATTCTACTTCCTTCAGAAGAGCCGGGGTGGAGAAACTAGGAGAACTGTGTGAGACTTACCCCTTGAAATTTCTCTATCAAGTACATGTATTACTGTCTTAGTTTTTTAAACGGTAGCCAAGCAATAAATGTCAAGGGTTGAAGTTTAAAAAACAAGTCATAAACACAAGTTAGTGCCCTTAAGACGTTAAACTGGGGAGAGAAAAGAAGAAAAAGTATGAAAGCAGAACAAGAAGTAGCCAAGTTCTTTCCTAAGTTCTCAATACCACGAGCATCTGCACAGACTCTGGCATCAGGCAAATCTGGGTTCTGAATCACAGCCCTGGTCACTGACAAGCATATGACCTTGGCTAAGTCACTTCTCTAAGCCTAAGTTTCCTCCGATGGGTAAAGTGGGGCTGACAAGAGGGACACCGTGGAGTGGTGACAACGTAACGCGTGTGCGTAATCTGACCCACTGCCTGCCAATGGACAGACTCAGTGAAGGAGCTGACGTTACGGGACTTGCAGGCAGAGTATTTAAGAGCAAGTCCCCCGTGGAGAGAGGGTCCAGAAGAGGAACCCACTCTTCACCAAGGCTAGAGCCCTAAAGAAGGTCCTTTCCAAGTGATTTACCTGGCACATAGCAAGACGTCCAATCCCTGCTGGGTGGTCTGCCACAGCTGCTGTTTTCTACAGTCCGCAGTATTCACCCGAAAGCCCCAGACTCACAATGAATGGAAGTCAACTAACACGTCTCGGACACTAAGGTTATTATGTTTGTGTGTTTGTGGAGGGCAGAGTAACAAGCCAATAAGAGCCCTGTGTGGTATTTCTACTCTGGAATTCTTGCGGAAGAAAACAATTCTCTTTCCCCTGGGGCTGCAAGTCTGGTAGAAGCTAAGTCAGGAGAGAACAAAGCAGAGCCAGGAGGTGGAGGGTCAGGCGCCTGAGGAGACTGAAGCACCTGCACAGGCCTGGGTCTGACACTCCGGATTTTCTGGTTACATGAGCCAAACCCTCTTGCGTAATTCATGTGAACTGGGTTTGTCACCAATAACCAAGAGTCCTCAGTCACGGACCCCTGGAGTCCTTAAATCTCAGACTTAGATGTGGGAGGGAAGCCAGAGTGATCAGAAGACAAGGGGACTCTACCCAGCGGGGGTGCGAGCTCCCTGACAACCTCCTCCTGAACCCCAGCTCTAGAAGCTGCAGTAACATACAGTACAAGACTCATGACGGTAAGCGAAAGAGAGTAGGGGTCACTGTGAAATTAAGATTAAAAACATATGGGAGGAGATTAAAGTGAGAGAAAACAGCCATTTAAAAAAAAATACAAGACTTGGGAGAAGGACTCAAAAACATAAGGATTATTGATTGGAAAGAACAGTTCTAGAAGATATATTAGGTGATATTACTAATATCATATCATCTGTATATTAGATGATATTGCTGAATTGATGTTAGTTTTCTTAGGTGAGGTAACGTGTCATACTTAGGTATAACAATGGCCTTATTCTTCAGAGATGCTGCTTAAATATCCACAGGTGAAGTGTCATGATGTCTGCATGCCTGTCAAATGCTTCAGCAAAGTAAAGTATGTGAGAGAAAGTAAATGGAGTTAATATTTTAACAACTGATGAACCCAGGTGAAAGCATGGGGTGGTCACTAGCATTTTTCAACTTTCTGTAGGTTTGAAAATTTCCAAAACAAAAAAGACAGCAAGGGATTGAAATTAGATATGGAGGAAAGTGGTAAAAATAGAAGGAACTTGAGAGCTAGGAGTTATAAAATGCGGTGAAGAGTAGGAAAGGTTCTATCAGTAGAATAAGATAGGCTAACAAGGCTTCAGAACAAAAATAGCCTTGATGAACTGGAAAAGCCAGAGGTTAATCCCAGCTGGAAGCAGCCGGGTGGTGTTGGCACAGACCTCCAGGGTGGAAAGCACGTCAACTTCCTACAGCTGGCATGGGCTAGACAGACCGCTCGGGCAAAAGCAGGAAGAAGTCCTTGCCTCCTGCCCTAATGACAGTCTGTTCTGTGGGGTCCTGTTGTAGAAAGTGTTGTTAGCTACCCACAGTTGAGAAAATGCCAAGATATCTACCCCGCCAAATATGGTAAGAAATTCAGACTGGAGTTTATCTCATTCTCCATCTTAGGAGGGTCAATCATCCTATTCGTTTTAAGGTGCCTACAGTAACAACAGTTCAGAACTGGGATAGAGTCCAGAAGTACCCTCTGTGCAGACCGAAGATTCCCTAGGTGGGCAGCAGGCAACATATAGCACAGCCCCACCCGTCCCTCCCTCCCATATAACAGTCAGAGGCTTAAGAATCTAACAGTGTTGTTTCAGGATTATGAGGTATTGGAAAAGTGGAAAAGAGCCAGGAAGGGGCAGTGAGACCAGAACCTTCAGGAACATTTACAATGCAAGGGGAAGAGAAGAGAGGGTTCCAGTGGGAATGGTGCTGGGTCAAAACCAGTTCTGACAAACTATAGTCACTCTTTGTGCCAAGGATTCTGCTTTTGTCCCATTTTTGGTAACAGATCTCCCCCCCTCCTCCTGGGTCTTTGTAGCTTGAGGCTAGAGCTACAGCTCCATCTCAGTGTTTCACCAAACATGTCCTCGAAGAGTGAAGTCACACGAGGCGCTAGGCGGGAGGCGTAAGGGCTGGGAGGCAGCTTCCCCTCCAATGCCTGGGGGCCGGGCCAAGGAGAACAGCCCTAACAGGGACGTGGCTGACTGCCGAGGTGGTAGTTTGACTAACACAATGTAAAACAAGTCAAACCCCTTTATCAACTATTTTCAGCAGGAAGAAACCTGGATATACTTATACGCCAAATAAGTAAGACGGTAACATGGTACACCACAGCTGGCCAAAAATGGCTCTGGGCTCATTTCCAAATGTTGGTCAACCCCCAGTACAGATTAGGCGCGTGAAGAATTGGAAGGAAAAGGAGACGCAATTAATTATCAAACTTTAATTGATAGACTAATCTTACAGGATAAACAATAAGACAGCTAGTCAAGGTTACACTTAAAAAAAAAATCCAGCAGCGCAAATCTAATAAGACTAAATACGTTCATCTCCTCCCAAACAGGCATTTGATTAAAAACAAAAACCAGAACAGAGCGTACACCACAAGGAAAACATGGTACTTATATATATTGTCAAATAATTCTGCAGAACTGGTTACGAAACGAAGAGATTCTTAGAAATTCAGAAAGCAGTAGAACCACCCAGCCTGGCAGGTAAATTTGCCAGATGTCGCGCGCTTTGGAGGGCTCCTGACCGCCTGTAACTTCAAAAAGGCCACCAGGCCCCTCTAAGAAGGAAACAGGGGCCAGTCCTAACTGGAGATGACTTTTTCACAAAGCCTTAAGACAAAGGGACCATCTTTTCCCAAGACAACAGGCATGAGCAGAGGCAAGGAGAGAAAGAGGCGTCCCTCAGAGGATGCAGTGGAAAGCAAGCCGCCCTTGCGTGGCCCTTGGCACCCGGGGTCCAACCCACGCCCCACGCCCTTCCCTGCCCCCGGCAAAGAGGGCGGGCCAAGTGCGGAGCCCAGGACCGCTCCTCTAGGCACGTGGTTAGAGTGAGAGTAAGAAGAAAGGCAGCCCCTTCCGGCTGAAATACGGCAACTTTTCAGAGACGTGGCAAAGTGAGTTTCCTTGGCCCTTGTAATCTAAAGCAGCAACTCCGGAGAAAGTGCATCCTTAGTTCAGTTCGACTTCATTTAAAAAGAGCTAATGCTACTTGCTAAAGGCCCGTCATCAATTAAAATACTTAATACCAAAGAGTTCCAGCACGTGTCGGGACTGTCTTTCTACATTTTCTGACTGGACTGACCGGAACAGAGCTGAGGGGCCAGGCGGCGCAGGGACAAGCTTGTCACTATCCTGCCAAGTCGCCTCAGGGAGGGAAGGAAAGGCAGGCCTGCGAGCGACCGAGCGAGCCCTGCAGGGGGACCTCCGGCACGACCTCCCGAGAGAAAGCAGCGGCCTCGGCCACCCTGCCCTGCACGCACGCCCCGGGCCGCGGCGAGGGGATCACAGCCAGGGCTCTGCCCAGAACGCATCCTGAGGGAAAGATGAGCACCGTGGGGCTCCCGAAGGGCACAGAGTCTCAGTTTGCTAACCCAGGTTTAGTCAGCACGTTCCGGCCCATAAGAGGATGATGAAGCGACCACTCACGGGGCTGAGCGACAAGCCAGTGAGCACTGCTGGGACCCAGGCACGGCTGTACACCCCACACTCCTCCCAGCGGCTCCTGGTGCCGCCCCCTCGGCTCTCCGGGGCTTCCAGCAAGGTCTCCACGGAGTCGGGAGCCAGAGCCCAAGATGGTTCCAGCAGATTTAGTGAGCTCTGTAAAGCAACACTCAGACAGGTCCATATGAAAAGATGTCATTTACATTATTTATATATCTCCAAGTAAGGAAAAGAAGCACCATTTTACTTAAAATGAAAAGGCTCACACAGGCTTTGGTCCTGTCTTGAGATGACACCAGCCTGAGCGAGAGGCGGTTTGGCCCTCGGGGAGCAGGGAGGCGGACAGGACACACGCTGTCACCGGGAGGGAGGGGCGTCAGGTGGCACGGGCAGCCGCACAAGTTGGGGAAGTGAGGAGACCTGGCAGGAAGGGCCTCAGAGAGCAGCCCCACGCGGCCAGTCTGGGGACGGAGACGCGTGCTTCAAGAGACCAAAAGCAGGCGTGTGGCACTGTCAGGATAAGCCTCCGGGACAGGGACGCCGGCCAACAGAAAGGGCAGTATTCAAACTGAGGTGACGCTCTTCTTGCTAAGTGACCGTTTCCTCTGTAGGCCTGTCAACTGCAGAGGGAGGCTTCAACAAGAAGCAAAGAAGCACTCTTTTCTCCAGGAGCTGCGGGCCAACGAGGACAGAAAAGCTAGTCACTGCTCCTTTTTCAAGGATGAAAACCAGGCAGTTTCCTGAACACTACACACTTCCCATACATACTTAGGCCCCCCAAAAAAGCAACAGTAGGTTTTCCTGCCCAGATGCATAACTTGGCATTGACTACACCACGAAAAGCAAGAGTCTGTCTGGATGGGCTGGATTCCTGAACTACAGCTTAGAAGGGAAGGGCGCAGAATATCACCATAAACTGGCTCACAAGGAATAGTCATCTTAGGTGAACACATGCTAATACATTTCACAGAATGAGGGGTAACAGTCTAGAATCCAAAATGTGAAGTTTGGAACATCTCTCGCCAAACCTTACTATGAGGGCCTGCACCAGTGAGACGAGAATTGCAAAGACAGCAGCAGGGCAACAGCGAACAGCACGAAGGGTATCATTCACCAAGAGACCGTCCCTCATTCCAGAGTCAACCAGGCCATCGGGAGACAACAGAACTTCACGTGGACGAAGAACATAGGGGCTAAAACCAGAAGAGGGAGAGCTAATCACGAAAGCCATTTATCCCATTTTCGATGTTTAAATACATCGGCCAACCCACTAGGTCAGATGTCTTCTTCTTGAGAAAGGCAGCATCTCTGAACCTGGGATGAAGGACACTTGAACATAACACATGAGCAGAAGGACCCAATGGAGACGCGTAACTGAAAGAATCATTGGACTGCTGAAGACTTTCTCGAAACTTCTAAGGAAAGAAGGATCTGGGTCTGTGGCTGTAGGGCTGTGTAACTGGCTTCCACCTGGCTCCTCTCAAAGAGGTCTTTGTCGGCATACCCAGGCACACCTGTGCCAGGCTGGGCCTCAAAGCCGAATCAGTGAGGGCTGCAGACAACCGTCAAAGCAGCAGCGGATCTCCCCAGAGATCGGGGCCCAAAGGGCAAGACGTTCAGACAGGAGCCACTGGGACACGCTCTGCTGCTCGGCAATCACCAAGGCCAGTGAGAGCGACCCCGACTAGACCCACAGCTCTTCCTCTCCCGCCTAGTGCTCACGAGCAGCAGCGTGGCAGGAGGGAAGCCAGGAAAGGAAGTGGTGATGAGGTACAAAAGGAGGAACTGACGTCTTTGGGTTTTTAAAACATAAATTCCAATCTAGGAAGTGGGAAAATAAAAAGGGAAAGAATTCATTCTGAATCAATGGACAGAGAAATATGGCTTACTAACCCCACATTCTGCATACAATTTCATATAAGAGAGGGAAAAACCCACCCCAACTCATCACAACGCAGTCCAAATGTTTGCAACCAAAGAGTCATGAAAATATTTCAGGTGAAATCACTTAAAAAAAAAAAGAAAGAAACCAGAAAGCTTTTGATCATTGCTTTCTAAACAAAATTGGTAGATCTACTCTCAAACACACTTAAGAGTATTCCACACAACATGTTCAGAATTCAGATTTATTGATTTCCACCATATTGACTTTTAAAAATGGTATGAAGCTGACTGCAAGAAAGGGAACTGGTGATTTTAAGTTAAAATTAAGCTAATGGTGAAAGTACATCACCTCTGGCTTCAGTCACCACATCACCTTAGATTGGATATAGATTTTTTTTGAACAAAGTTCCAGAACTCTGAAATCCAGGGATGCTGCAGGCCTCTCCCAGCAATGTCCTTCACTTTGGGTCAGTCTCCTGGGCCAGAGGTGAAAGTGCTTTCAAAAATACTGCCATTTCCCCAGCACAGTGTCTTTGATTGCATCCACATATTGAGTTGGAACCCAGTACACCCAGTAGTAAGAGGCTTCCGTGGGGCCCAACTGAAACGCCTGGAAGGGAAAAAGGAAAACCAAGCGGTACTTCAGAGGTCGGGAGACTGAGCAGACAGCACAACAAACAAGGGGAGGGCTGAGAAGTGAATTAATTAAAAGGGGAAGGGGAAAAAAAAACTGTGCACATGGGGAGCATTCTCCTGTCAAAAATAAACGGATAAATAAAACATAAAAAGGTGGGAGAGTTAAGCATAGCCGATCCTAAAGCGGTGGTTCCCGAACTCGCGCGTGCAGCAGAGCCAGCTGGGGGCTTGTTAGAACAGAATGCTGGGCTCCAGCCCTTAAAGTTCCTGGTTCCAGAGAGGTGGGGCGGGGCCTGAGGATCTGCATCTCTAACAAGTTCCCAGGTGATGTAATACTGCCGATCTAGAGACCAGTTTGAGAACCACTGCCCTAGGATAACTGTCACACATGCAGGAGGAAACAGACATGAGTGTTCAAAGCAGCACTGTCAGAAATGATAAAAACCTGGAAACAACCTACATATCCATCAGTAAGGGAACGCAAAATTAAAAGTGACCTACTCGTATGAATACTAGATTTACTTTTACAAGGTATGAACTGGATCTAGAGTTAATACAGACAGATTGTAATGTCGAACCAAAAAAATGCAAGTTGCAGAACGATACATACCATGATACCATTTATGAAAACTGAAAAAACACAAAACAATACTGTAGCTTGGTCATGGATATACGTGAAAATAAATGCACAGAGAGATGGGAAGGATCCACGTGATAAATCATGATAATGGCAATGGGGGGAGGGGAAGACAATGGGGACATATTCACTGCTGGTATATTTTCTTTTATTTAAAGCAAGATTGAAAACAAGTTACAAAATATTTACAATAGTCACTTCTTGGTGATGGATATATGGGTTTGTTATAGTACTCTCGGTCCTTTTCTATGCTTTTTAACATTCCTCTAAAGTGACATTCCCCCCCTTTTCTAAGGTGACCTGTGAATCTAGCTAGTGAGATGGCATCTGCAAAGAGGGAAATAAACACTCTCATTAGGACAAAGGCCAAGGTGCTACTTAATGGCGTTTAGAAAAGAAAGGGGGCGATTAGAACCCACCTCTGCCAGCAATGACTCCAGAGAGAGATCAGCATTTAAACTAAATACAAAGGCATTAGCCGTCCACACCACCTCCTTAAAAGATGTCCAAAATGGTCCACTCTACTTGTTTGAAATCCTTCTTCCCAGGCTGTCTGAAAACTGGGACTGCAAACCCTACTGGGTCAAACTGGTGAGACAGATGTTTCGAAAGGGAGTGAAGGGGCCCAACTGAAAATATTAAAATCCAACTTTTAAAACAGAAAAATTCACTGAGCAGGCAAAACAAATCACCTGCAATCCTTTAAAGACTACAGAGACTAGGGGCGGAAGGGCCGCCCGAGGGCCTGAAAGGAGCCCATGTCGTCGTCGCCACTGCCCGGAGGACACCCATGAGCTGTGCACCCAGGGCTGCATGGCCAGCCATGGCCTGACGAAGCCCCTGAGCTGACAGACCCCGACAGGGCAGCAGAGGGGAAACGACTGGCTGACCTCCTAGAGCCAGGGGACCTGTCATCTGCCCAGAGAGAACCGCCATACCTCGAGATCCCCTTTTCCCGGACCTCCCAACACCTCCCTGTGCCGTGAACCCTGGAGGCCAACCCACAGCTCAGACCACTGGCTCCTGCTCCTCCCTGGGCTGGGCCGCCGCCGCCGTGGCTACATCACTGTCACCTCCTTAGCGAGCAAGGGAGGCAGCCCCGCCCGCACCCTATCACCGCTCAGCTCAGGTCCCTGGCACAGCAACTTCGGAGCAAGGTGGCTGAACTTCCTTTTTAAAGCAGTCCCTTCAACAGTGCTGGGAAGACAGGTGTCTGCCTAAGCTGCTCGGGGAGTCTCGCCACGGAACTCCTGCTCTGTTCTGCAGACCTGGGGAATGCCTCCAGACGTGCTGTCTGGGAAAGAGCAGCCGCTCTCTTTAGAGCACAACTCCTTGCTTAACCAGGTCACAGACTCCACCCTCCCCACAGGGTCCTCGGCCACTCGAGGGCTGCCCTCTGGGATAAGCAACATCACTGCAGAAAGGGGCAGCCTGGTGCCCTCACAGACGCCAAGGCGAGTGGGAGGTTTTGTGTCATACGCAAGACAAAACTTAAAATGAAGACCCACAAGCCATTAACCTCCTCTTTATATTTATTTTCCTGGTCTAAAAACAAAACATTACAGATATGAGATGCAGCAGAGATAAAGTGTCTCCCCTTTAAACTGCTGGGGGCGGGGTGCGGTTTGCAAAATAAACAGAACGAGGAATAGGTCACGGAATAAGTTCTAAGAATGGGAAGACAACATGAGGGTCTTAACCCTGCGCGTCTTCTCAACACTGAGTACTCTCCTCAGTGAAACATCCATCCCCTGTTGGAGGAGCAGAAGCAGGAGTCTAGGGAGGGCCAGGCCACGCCGGCTACTTACCATCATGTGGTAGTCTTCGTGTCCTTCGATAGGTTCACTGACCACATTTTTAATGGAACCCATGGGCAATTTCTCAGTCCGCTCTAAGTTAAGAGGGATTACAGTGATTATTAAAGGCCCCCCTGCTCTACTCCTGTGACTCAGTAGTCCCTCCTCAGGGCTGGTGGCTGGGGGAATCTCTCCCCACCCTCTAGGGACGACGGGAAAGATCTGGTCAGTGCACCTCCAGCCCTGCTTGGGAGTTGGGAACTTCTCAGGAGCAAATGGGGAACTGGACTTGACAGAGGTATATTAAAGGTTTCTGAGAGCAGAGGTATAGCTTGCCTGGTGTTACCCTGTAACGTCTGATGATTAATAAACACCCACGAAATTCCTCTGCACCCTTATTGCCAAGCCCAGCCCTGGCTGAGGTCTTTGGCACCTGGGATAGCCAAGGGGACCAAAAAGAGGCAACTGCATGCCCCTGTGACTTGTACAGGAAGGGGGATGCTTGGGGCTTTAAGACCAGTTTCTATCCCTTGATCCTGCTCACTCACCCTCCCCCCCATTCCCTCCCTTGGTCCCCCACCCCTCCAAATACACACACTTGAAGAAGTTCTCTGAGAGCATTCATAACCTCTTACGATTAACACTCTAAATGCCACTTATCACATGGGGTGAGAAGACATTTTGCAGCAAGTTTAAGGATGGCAGGTAAGAAAGGAGGCAGCGAGGGATGCCTGGAGTGAGATGAGACTGGAGGTGAGCCGAGGGCAGCAGGACAGGGCTGGTGGCAGGAGAGGTGGGGGCACCTACACAACAAAGCCACCGCCCAGAAGCAGCAGACACCTCAGGGAGGAGTTCTCAGCACATGGAGAAACCAAGCTGGAAAACTCATTACAGGCTTTGCAGAAAGCAAAATCTGGAAAACGAATAAGTTGACAAAACAAACCAGGAACTCAGAGCCCTGACCTGTCGTCTAGTTGGTGACTCGAGACATGTTACTTCCATCCTGTGGGCCTTGGTCTCTGAAAAATGGGGATGAGGAGATGGGACCTGAAGATGTTCATTCAGATTTTGACTTTCAGTGGCTCTAAAACAGTGACCCACAGGTAGGACCTGACCAGCACTTATCTTTAAGATGGAAACTTTTGAAAACATCAGCCATTTTGAATTGTCCAGAGATTTCACGCAAAAATATGAACTTCTGGCTTCTCTTGAAAACACAGAAGATTCAACAATCCTGGGCCCACATTCCTGAGCGACAGCAATCAGCTAGATTAGAGACTCGAGTTCCCTACGAGCAGGGCATATGTTCCCCCGAGGCGGCTCCACGTGGTCACAGGTCCCAGTTCCTGCCTGGAGCTTGTTCTTCCCCCTCCACTGGGCCTGAGGCTGTCAGTGCTGCCTTCTACACACGCTACCGCAGAAGCCCCTGAGTGCCACTCGGTAAAGCACCCCATCGAGAAAGAGGCCAACTAGCAGCTGGGATGGTCACGTCAGCAGAAAGATGAAGCCAGTGGCTGGCAGCCAACTCCCAGAACAAGCTGTCCTCCTCGGACAGTGCTGAGGACACCCAGGTGACAGGACTACTGGGCTCCCAAGTGAGAAGAAAGCCTGAGGTACACTGACACAGCAGTCTGGGTGGGAATGGAAAGCCCGGTCTTGGTCAACCCTTGAAGACATGAATGTTCACAGCCAGGCTCTTTAACAAGGCTAGTGAGTAATGCGGCTCTCAACAGCTCTGAAGCCCTGATACATCAAGATTCTTCTAGAGCTCTGCCTTTGTGCCAAAGCAGAAAGGCAGCTGCTCCTACAAGCTGAAATAAAACCTCTAACTCACGTGTGGGAGGTTCTCTTTAGCCCCTGCAGTTACGATGTTGGTTCCTATACAACTTCATAACCTAAAAACACTCCCTGAGGAACCAACGAACACTGACACACTTAGTCCTCGTCCAGCTCCCCTGCCTGCACCCACCCTCTGGGCCAGCATCCTTAGCCCCTGCCTCCCATTAGGTTGCCCGAGTGAAAGTGCAAGCCTAGGAAGAGGCAGGCTCTCAGCAAGTCAATGCAATGGTGGAGAACTAAGCAAAATCACCTGCAAGGTCATGAATAAGTGACGACCTGACAGAGGCAGGGCAGCTCACAATTAAAAAAAACTGATGATGTGACAGGCTCTGCAGAAGAGAATGACCTGCTAAAGGGTTCAAAGGCCCCTGGGAATGCTGGGAAAGCCCTTAAATATTATGCACAACTTGCTTTGCCCATGCAGTTAGAGTCGAAAGTGAAATGAAGACTATAGCAAGGAATCATAAACTTGTTAGAAAACTCAAGCATTTTGGCCATTTCAGTCTTTGTTCATTTTAAGAATCAAGATAGTGTTGAAAACAAGAAACATTTTCATATTTCACATGATTAAAATCTCACTCCCCATCACCCCTACTCCAATTATTTTCCATAAAACTTTGGTCCCATTTTAAGCAGAACCATACTAAATGGCCTGTCTCTGAAACCAAGTAACCTCAGACGATGAGATCCCCTATACTTCTCTTTACCATTTACCTCGAACACTGAATACCTACAGTGCTGGCCAGAAACAGGTGAATTAGGCATGTTCGGTTCCCTCCAGGAATCTAACAGGGGGACAGACAAGTCAGAGAGTAATGAGTGCTCTGCGGATATAACGGGGCTCTCTATGAACAGAAGGGGCAGCAATTCATTTGGAGGGTGGGGGAGATATCAGGGAAGGCTTCATTAGGAGAGCACATTTAGGTAGGACCTCGGAAGACTTTGTTAACAACAGGAATGGGAAATAGGCATTCTGGGTAAGGGCACAGCAATGAGCAAAGACATGAGCTGTGCAAAGCACGGTGGGAAGCTCAGGGAGTGATGCAGTTGAAGTACGTAGGGCACAACAATGCAAGTGGGGCAGGAAGTGAGGTCAGAAACTTAAACTGGGCCCCATCGTTGAGAATACGGGACACTGTGTTTAGGCATTTGAACTTGGCCTTAAAGAGCGCAAGGTTTTTGAGCACAGGAACCAGTGAGGAAAAACCAGTACAGAAGATGGGCAGGACAAAAGAGATCCCAGATGGGGCAGGGATATAGGTTAATTTGCTTTAACAGACCAAAATTTGAGACGCTAGGAGTTAACTGGCACAACAGAGTGGCAAAGAAAGGGACACAGATAATTCTGGAATGTAACTGACAAGATTTTGAACCATCTGGGGGAAGGGAGAGGGAGGACAGTCAGAGACACTTCCCAGCAAAAAGCAAGCCTGATTCACAGGCACAGGCAGGGTAGGGGCGGGGAAGCAGAGGGCAACCAGGCAGGGAAGGAGGGGCAGGTCCCTAGTACAGGGGCAAACTCTGATCTACAGGAGCCAGGCAGGTGACATAAATTAATAAAGCTGGCTACAATAAAAGATAAATGAAACAGTGAGGACTACAGCATGGACCCCCTGAAACCACTGCTCAGCTCCGTCTGATCGTTGCCATGTGAAAATGCAGGTCCAGAATGGCTAGATCTTTTGCTTCTTTTCAAGAGAAGCACAAAAAAAAAAAAAAAAAAAATCAGATCCAGTGAAACCTCCCGATTTTCACAGATTGTGTGTAAACTCATAAAACCCTTGTCTGTGGACTAGACCTGGCCCTAAGGCCACACGTTTGGAACCTCTGGTTTTGGCTGCAACTGAAGAGCCAATGTCTGATGGATTGGTCCTGAGATCAGACTAAAAAGAATGAGGGAAGAGGGTCCAAATAGAAGGCGAGCATCAAAAAGCAAAACTGAAAGCCAGGAGCACACAAAGCACAGTGGAGAAGGATTTCAGAATGAGGAGCAGAATTGCACCCAAGGCCACGCCCTGCAGGGTACGAGAGGCAGTGAGCCAGGAAGAGGTGAGAGCAGTCCGTACCTTTAGTGCCGATCCACAGCTGGTCTTGTTCTAGCTTAAAGGTAAGTCTCACTTTTCCCCCGGACTTATTGTACATGCCAGATAAGGGTACAGCTGGCAGGCGCTCCTGGAGACACAAGAGCATGGTAAGAGAGGGAGGAACCAGAAACAAGGCGAGACAGGAAAAGAAGACGGGACAAGACTCGAGGACCTGATTGCAGGAACCTCAGGAAGTCAGAAGGTGAGCCTGGTTCCTTTTCAGAATGCTCACAAAGGAGTTCGGCTTACCTGGGCACCCTTAACAGACGGCATCACATCTTCAGGTTTTCCTTTATCCAATACTTTCCTGTGTTGCTATAAGTCAGAAGAGATAATTAAATGAAACAGCTGACTGCATTTTGGTCTATTATTACCTCTTTGAAAAAGAGAAAAGAAAGCCTTAATGTTTTGGTTCAAAAGCTTTTTGTGACTACAGATATGGGTCCTTTGACACTACAGAGCAGTGCTGTCCAGGAGAAATTTCCATGATGGAAATGTTCTCTATCTATGCTGTCCAAAACAGTAGCCATGAGTCACCTGTGGCTATTAAGGACTTGAAACATGGCTAGCATGAGTAAGGAACTGAATTCTTAATATTACTGAATTTTAATCAGCCACATGTGGCTACCACATTAGACATCAAAGCTCTAGAGCAATCAGGATTTCCAGATTGCTAATTCAAATAAACTCTACTTCCTTCTCCCCCTCCCCCGAAATCACCACTGAAAGAATTAATAAACATCAAGATAAGACAGCCACAAAGGGTGCTTGCTCTCCTGGCATGTACAAAACAGGACAGCCGTTTCTGTCAACTTAAACTCCCAGAGAAACCTATAAGGATGCTGATAATCAGCTTAGCTGCCCTAGAAGGGGCACTCCTTCAACAAATGGAGACTCAGTCCATTGCACAAATCTTCCCCATAACCCCACCCTCAACCCCAGCTAAACAGAAAGCTCAGGAGCCACATTTCCAAAGAGAAATGCTGATAACTCTAAAGCCTGACATTAAGAAGTCTCTAACCCCACTCCCACCTCAGGAGTCTGAAGCAGCTCGTTAAGGGTTCTAATTAGGCTCATGGCCCCCTAAAACTGTTTCTGTCTGGCCCAAATGCCTGAGTCTTGTTTCCTCTCCATCTGTGGCTTTACAGGTACAGTCGCTGTCTGGTCAAGCTAGAACTGTAGGGTAACAAGTGGGTAGAGGGTAAACATTTAATCGAATTTAAGGACCAGGTGGCCAAGAGCCAGCTTAAACCCGCACCGGCATGGTGGAAACCCTCTGGCAGGAATAAACTCAACACTGCCAGACTACTAGCAAAAGGCCACTCTACATATCAGCCCTAGATTCTTGAGCAAGCTGATGAAAAGCCAGGAGAACGGGTCCCTCTCAGTAGGCCACGTTATGCCTCATAACCGGCATCAGGAACAAAGCTGCGTGGATTAGAAGCCTAACTGGACTCATACCTCACAAGTACCTTTTGAAGAATTTTCCCTTCACTGTGGAGAACACTTCTAAAGCCTGTTAAGCTACCGTTAGTAACTCAAAACCTGTATTTAAGAGGCATGTTATGCTCCAAGGGTGTAACCAGTGGGAAGGCTCATTCATGTCTGACATATTCCTATTTGACAAATTCATACACTGTGGCAGGGGAAGATATGAAAATGGAAATGCACTCATTTAGTTACAAGACATTATCATCCCATATTTAGAGGCAAAAGTGTCCAAATAAACACATTTTAGATGTTAATATAGGTTTACAGCCTCTTATCTGAAACCCTAAGGACAAATGTTTTGTACTTTATAAAGTCTAAAACTTTTAAGAATTTTATGCACGAAATGCAGTTTTTCTTTTTTTTCGTAATACAGTTTTAAACTACACTACATAATATTCTTTGTGGAGTCTAGGATAGTACCTTGTTACCAAATATGTTAATATTTCGAGGGCAAAACATGACTATTCACACTAATTCTGATCAGGTTTTGCTGCCAAATTTATAAAAGCACTTGGGTTTTCAGACTCTTTTGGGGTTCTGGAAGCACATATAAGGGGTTACGGACCTGTAACAGAAAATTGTGTCCTTCTCACGCTGTTGGCCATGTGCCTTGGTGCCTAAGGTCACTGAAACTGATGTTGGTCAAGGTTGGTTTACTCTCCTCAGGATACAGATTAAGTTGAGAATATCTATTTTCCTGGAACACATTAAGAGTAGCCAGGAGACTCCATAACTACAAGTGGGGTTAGCTGGGTGATAAGATCACAAGTGATGGTTCTTCCAATCAGTTCCTTCCACAGTGAAACACGTTTACTTTTCCCAATCACAAAAAAGAATCCGAATGGCTACAATGAGCACAAAACAGGCTGGATCTCTTCCATCCAAAATGACCAACAAAGCATGTAAAAATTCAGGCCATTTCACAGACCAGGAAGAGGGAAAAAAGAAAATCAGCAGAGTTATCTTCCTAGTCAGCTTCATTTGGCTTCCTGAAACAGTCAGTTTTAGAGGAACCTCTGAAAGCTATTGATTTCCATGCCTATCCAGAAAAGGGCTTGTTGGCGTGAGGGAAGCCACAAGCCAAAAAAACAAATGCAAGCACTTGTGTAAAATGGAGGATTAATTCCAACAGTGGCATTTTTCTCTGGCACTAAATAGGAGAGAAACCCACATCTGCTTCATTTCAGTACCTGGTCTAAAGCCTGCCTTTACAAAGGCCTTATCCTAAAGTAGATAGACTTGAGACACACTGACCCGCCAGATGAGACAAAGATGCAAATCTCAGGTAGTTGTCACCTCCACTCAACAGCCAGCCGCACCCAACTGCTGCCATAAATTTCCATCATGGGCCCTGTCCAAAAAGGAGCTTATTCTAGAAAGGATACAACCAGCCTAGGCTTGAGAGGACAAAGCCTCACACTTCCCAGGACCAACAATCACACGACAGACTCACTTTCTGCCTGCACAGAGGCTCCTTCTTGTTCTCTTCGGCCTTTGCGTCCTGCTGGGCAGCATCTTTGGGTGTGTTCACTGCTAAAACATCATTTATCGTGGAGCCAACCACCATGATCTTGGCTCCACTGGTGACTTTTATTTCTCTCAACGTCTTATCCTCAGGGACAAGTCCCTTATACATGACTTTCTGCATGGCAGGCGGGAGACCTTGAGAAAAGGTAGAGGACAGTGAAAGGAAGAAACGAAAAACATTCTTGCACAACAGACCCGAAAGTGAATACTGCTCTACTGCCAATTACTTTTGTGCACTCAGGCAATTCACAACCTCTCTGAGCCTCCAGAACTTCATAAGAGTAATGACAATAGTTCCTTCTGTATAAACTCATTTTAAGGACTAAGATATAATAAATACGGAGCATTTAGTGCAGCACCTGGTATTTAATAACTGATTAATAAATATCAGCTATTATTCATTCCAAGTTGTTCCTCAACCATCTTGTGACTCAAGTATTAAGTGAGAGTCCACAAACCTCAGCGACATAGAAACCAATAAGGTTTCTGTTTTTATGGAGCTTACAGAATACGTGCAGAAAATGTAAAAAGAAAATCATTTCAGATGGCAAACTGCTGTAAATAAGAAAAAACTAAGTAATACGAGCATCTGTGAAGGGACCAGCATGAGAGCTAAAAACAGTGTTTCCTAAACTTCCCTTATTAGAAGTACCTGAGGCATTTGCTAAAAATAATTCCTGGCCACATTCCAGACCCACTGAATCAAAATCTCCAGGGGGAAGGGCCTAGGAGCTGTAAATTTCACAAGTGCCTTAGGTCATTTTATTAGAGATGTTAGAAGCACGAATTAGAAACTTGGGCCGAAGAGTCAGAAATGGACTTGAATCCCAGCTCAGCCACTGACTAGCTCTGACTTCGGGTCTCATTTTCCCCACCTGAATAACAGGCACATTACTACTTACTTGGGAGGACTGTTGTGAGCATTGAGAACGCTGATGCAAGGAAAGAGGCCAGCGCGGTGCCTAGCACAGCGTCAACACTAGGTAGGTGAAGTGGGAAAGGCTGTCAGAGCCACGGGGATTACCTGTAATCGAGTGAATCTTCTGTTTTAGCTCGGAGCCTGTGCTATCCAGGGGAAACTTCACGTCGTGCTTAGTCTTGTTCCAGATGATCTTCAGGTCCACCAACTCCCTGCCCGCGCCGCCGCCCGCGTCCTCGCCGTTGCTGACCGAGGCCTGGGCCGCGAGGTCCCCAGGGGGCTGGGCCGGGGCAGGCTGCAGAGTGCCTCGCGCGGCGCAAGAGTCCTCGGCCGCCGCCCCCGCCGCGGCTTCGGCCTCCAAGCAGCTGAGGGACCGCGCGGGCCCCTCGGTCGCCACGGTCTCGGCCTCCGTGTCCATGCCCGGTTCCTCCATGCCTGCAAGGGGGTTAGGGGGTGGGCGCTCGCCGCTGGCTGGGCCTGGGACCGGATTCTGCCCGGGCGCCGCCGGACCGCCGCTCCCGAGCCAGACTGCTCCCCCCGCCGCGCCAGGCCGCATCCCCCAGGGGCTCCCGCTTCACCTCGGCCCGACCCCGGCGCCCGCCACCCCCTCCACACTCACCATCCGGGGCTCCGGCCGCCGCCATGATGATTGTGTACAACACCCACCGCTCCCGCAGAGGCCGCCGGGAAAAGGCGAGCTGGCTGAGATTGGCCCCGGTAACAGCCCCTAATCGCGCATAGCCTGGCCGGAAACAGGTGGAGGTTTCTATGGAGACCCGCCTCCTCCGCTTCCCCGGCCCGGCCCCTGCCACGCTTTAGCTTTCAAGAACCCGGGGGGCGGGCCCGGGAAATCGCCCGCTCGCTGGACTCTGCCCCCTAGAGGCTGAGTGGGACCGCAGTCATGCAAGGGGGCGTGGGCTTGTAGGCTAGGGGGCCTGCGCCTTTAAGGGGCGGGGTTGCGCCTGCTGTGGCGGAAGCGGATTTGATGGGAGGAGTCCCCGGAAGTGATGCACGGAGAAGCCCACGTGTGCGGTTCTACTCCACATGGCTGTGCTCCTGAAGAGGTTGTTGCATCTCCGGAGGCCCCCGGAGGCCTTGGGCCGCCCCCTGGGACGGCGCGAGGCCAGCCTGGGCACTCATGCCGGGCCTGCGGTGCGAGTGCGGTTCGCCCCCAGCCCCACAGGTAACCTTGGCGGACGTGACGCTGCAGGCCGAGGCCCACCGTCTCTTGCCCGCCCCCCGAACGTTCCGAGCGAATCCCTTCCGGTGGAGTCAGACTGGGCGGGTAGTGCGGTCTCATTATACAGAGGCAGAAATAGGTTTACGAGAGGAAATTTTTCACGTTGCCAGGAATTTCGTGTTTATTGTACTGTACCATTTCTTTGGGCCCCTTTTTTCTTTTGTGTATATAGCAAATGTGTATTAAGTACAAAATGTTTTAGGCGCTGGGGTACAGTGGACATGGAGAAAGTAGGGCCCCCGCTCCCAAGAAGCCTACACTGTAGTGGCTGCAACAAACACGTATAAAAATAACTAGTTTTAAACAGTCACGTGTGTCATGCGGAAAATGAAGCAGGGTAGGGGACTGGGGGTTGGGTAGGATGCTCAGGGATGCCTTGCTGAGGAGGTGTCATAAGGGCTGAGAACCAGATAACAAGAAGGAGCTAGGTATGTGAAACCTGTAGAAGGAACCTTCTGGGCAGAGGAAATTGGAGGTACAAAGGCCCTGTGATTAGTATTGGAGCCTGGCAAACCAGAGAGTGAGGCAGGGGCCCATTGTATACCCTAGCGGCGATCTTGTCAGGGCCTCCGCATCAGTTCCCCAAATTCTTTTCTCACCAAGGCAACCTGCTTGCCCTCTTCACACCAAGCGTGCCTGTCATTCTGAACTCCAGAGTCACAGAGCTACCTTTGTGACAAGGTCTCAGCCACACAGAGTGACAGGGATCTTTCTCGGCAGGCAGAATCGTGTAGAGCATGCTTCTCAAACCACCCCTGGTGAAAGGACTCGTTTCTGATTTCCAGTCAATTATGGACTAATACTTCTATAAAATCAATATAAAGAAATTAGTAGAAAAAGGAAACTCGTAAAAGCATACAAAATATGAGACTGTTTATTGAATTCAACAGATATAAAGTTATTCTGTCAAATTGGTTGGGAACTGCCAACAGTTTGCAGACAAGCTCTGGTTTGGGTGCCAAGGCCTAGAATTGTCTGGGCCCAAATTTCTGGCTTTGCCACTTCCTGTTTGTGTGGCTTGAGAAAATTATTTAACCTCTCTGAACCTCTTGAGTGTTACCATCTGTCAAACAGGGCTGGTAATAGTACCTGCCTCATGGTTTGAGCTAATGCACCTGAGGCACGGGGTAAGGACTGGTACTCATGGAAAGCACTTAATAAGCAGAAGGCTCCATTATGATGATTTTAATTCTCCTTTCCTTGCTGATCTGTGGGAAGAGCCCATGTTGGAAAGGCTGTTGACTACAGATAGAAGAATGTAGATCATTATAATAACTAAAATTAATAGGGTACTCTGGTCAACATTTATGCCTCACAGCAACCTTGCAAGGAAGGTTTCTATTTTTTGTTGTTAATCTCTCTAACAAGTTAAGAAATTGATGCACACAAAAGTCAAGTAGAGTGTCCAAGGGGTAGCAGAATTTGAATCAAGGTCTATTTGATCTAAAAGGTCTTGCTTTCAACTACTGGACCCCTGTCCTCTATCTTGGGGACCTCTGGTTTTGTGGTGGCCTTGTAACTAGCTGAAGGTCACATACATAATCAGTGTTGAGCTGGAGTCTACCTGACTCCAGAGAAGCATTTCCTATCCCGTGCTGCCTCCTGTACTTGGAGATGCAGACAAGCTCATTGTGGAGACAGGGCCGTAGCCTGGCTGTCGTAGTTTATCTTATGACAGGGCCGAAAGCAAGCTCATCACATGAGATGAATTGTGCCGAAGCACAGCAGTAGAGAGCTGCCATTCGCTCAGGCAAAGCAGCGCCGTCTGTCCTGCTGTGGTAGCTTTTATTAAAGCATTATCTATGTTTACATTTTAAGACTTGTTTTCTTAACATTTCAGAAATGCCAAAGCAGCAACATATGTTTTTATTGATTATACAAGCAATAAAGGGCTTTCTTGAAAACATGCCGTGCTTCGTCCTTGAGCGCAAAAGCAGCACAAGTTTCCCACCATTATTTTGATTATACTGAAGTAGCACAAGGACATTTCCTTGCGTTCCCACCATTCTGATTATACTGAAGTAGCACAAGGTCATTTCCTTGCGTTCCCACCATTCTGATTATACTGAGGACATCTCATGGATCAGTGCCCAAAGCACTCAATGCTTCTTCGCAGGCCCCCGGTTTGCTGGGGGGGCTCAAAGCAATCAGGACTGTTCACAGTTCTGGCTTATTCGCCAGCCCCCAGTTTGCTGGTGGTGGGGGCATGGGTCATGTCTCCTTTCCATGTCCTCAGTTATTCCACTACACCTGGCCCAAAGAAGGAAGGGTAAGGGGGGAAATGACAACCCTGGGAAAACTGTTCACTTTAACTTTTCAGTCAGGAATGATGAAAAAGTAAAATATTAAGAGTTTAAACTTGGGTGAAGAGAGATACAGTGGCATCGAATATTACTTTCGGTTAGTATCTAAAGCCAGCACTTAAAGTGTCAAGTAGACAAAATTTAAAATGTATGATGTGGATAGTCACGTACAGTGCATAGAGGATATGGGCAAAATGTAATCTTACAGTACTTTTAATTAGTAATTAATTTTTTTTTTTTTGTCCAAGGACTTCATTGAATTTGCATA
This sequence comes from Phocoena sinus, assembly GCF_008692025.1. NCBI lineage: Eukaryota > Metazoa > Chordata > Mammalia > Artiodactyla > Phocoenidae > Phocoena > Phocoena sinus. Next base: position 67,698,179 of record NC_045777.1, on the reverse strand, counting down.
AGTTAGATGCACATGTGATGTGGCTTCACTGAATAACTGTCTGCTTCTCCTTTGGGTGAAACTTGGCCTTAAGGCAAATGTCAAAGTAGAATGATGGGTGCAGTTGGGGAGATTTGGAGCCATTTTACCCAATGACATGCTCCAAAACTTCAGTGTTCTTCCACTTCCAGGATGAGGGTAAATGAGTCAACCAGCCCAGTCCTCTTCTGTGGCAACCTGCCTGCCTGGGTGCCTGACGGGGAGATGGGACAGGGTAGCGCCATTTCTTAGACTTTGATGTTCCCTGAGACCCTGTGTCACAAGCAGAACTTACTTGCCCCTTGTCTTCCCCATCTTGTCTGAGCTGTTCTCTTCTTCCGCCAGGCTTCTTGCACCTGGGCGGCCTCCGTACTGCCTTGTACAACTACATCTTTGCCAAGAAGCACGGAGGGAGCTTCATCCTGAGGCTGGAGGACACGGATCAGACCCGCCTTGTGCCTGGGGCAGCGGACAATATAGAGGACATGCTGGAGTGGGCAGGTGAGGCTGACTGGGAGAGGCCCCTTCTTCAAGGAAGGAGCAGGGAGCAGGAAAAGGAGCCTGAAGGTTTTCTCACATGGCCCACGGTGGAGAACGCGGAGCCCCTGGAGGAATGAGTACATTTGTGCTGCCTGGGGTGGCAGGTTCCACCTGGAAAGATGCTGAAGTTCCTGGGGCAGGGCAGAATAAAAAGCTCCAAGGCTGTTTTGAGATTCTTGTTTTTCTCTCAGAATCTCACTTCCTACTGGGAGCGGGCAGGAAACACAGGCCAAGTGGAAGATGGACCGGGAGTCTCCAGGGGTGTGGTAAGCCCGAGAAAGCGCCAGCCCAGTTAATGTGGGACTCCTGGCCCAGCTTGTCAAATCTTCTGATTTCCGGGAGGAGCCGGAACTCTGGGGTTTTTTTGTTTTTGTTTTTGATGACTACTTCCCATTGTTAAATCTGAGCTCAGATTTTTTTTTTTTAAACCACATTGTACGAGCCAAACAAAACACATGCAGCTTCTTAAGTCAGTCTCTTTAAGGGAAGTTTAGCCCTGAGGCCAGCTCAGCTCAGGGAGGACGAGGAGGAGGGTATTTGTGTTCCCCAGGTCAGTAGCTGCCTTCCTGTCGGAACAGGTATGACTATTTAAGCTCGCCAAGGGAAAATGCCAAAAACACCAAGTCTGTCTTGACATGTGTATTCTAGTCTCAGGTAAATCATTAACTAAATTTTGGGTTCCTGAAGGGCAAAAACTGATTTCATTTCTGTCCTCTACTGTAGAAGCTTGTAGCAGAAACTCAGTTGAGATTAGTTGAATAAAAGAACTCATGCACCAAAGTCGCTTACTGTGGTCCAGGTAGTGATAGTGTTCAAGTACGGAAGCAAGACCCTGCACTCAGTAAGTAGGGGAAGACAGATAACTAACAGGTGAATTCATTCTTACTACAATATTAAGTGATGATAAGTGATGTGGAGGGAAGGGTAGCAGGCGAGGAAACCAGCAGGGAGCAGGTCTTGGAGATGGGGGGGACTTCCCCAGGGAGGGGACGGTAGAGCAGAGAGTTGCACAAAGTGAGGGGCCAGCCCTCTGGTTACCTAGGGGGAGAATGCTCAAAGCAGTGGGAATAGCAGATGCAAAGGCCCTGTGGAAGCTTAGTGCTGGATGTATTTGAGGAGCAGCAAGGAAGCCAGTGTGGCCCAAGCACGGTGAGGTAAGCAGAGGACCTGGAAACGTGAGGACAGGGAGGTTGGCAGGAGCCCGTGCTAGGCACGAGGGTACCGTGATGAGCAAGACTGCCTGAGGTGTCCTGCCCCGAGGAGCCCCCAGCTCGGCACAACGGTGTGAGCCTTCTGGTGAGGCAGAGGGCAGGGATCCACACCCCAGGTGGCTCAGTTCTGGAACTTCTTGCTTTGGGCATCGGTATGTAATTTACATAGGATGAAATTTACCATCTCAAAGTGGTCTTTAGTATATTCACTGAGTTGTATATCCACCACCACTCTCTAATTCCAGAACATTTCCATCACCCCAAAACGAAACCCTGCACCAGGCACTCCCTGTTCCTCCTTCCCTCCTGCCGCTGGCAGTCACTAACCTACTTTCTGTCTCTGTGGTGTGCCTATTTGGGACATTTCATGTCCGGTTTACACTTAGCATAAGGTTCGTGTATGTTGTAGCATGAATTGGTTCTTCTTTCCCGTTTATGCCGAACAGTGTTCATTGTATGGAAATAACACTTTTTACTTATCCATTCGTCAGTGATTGGGCACTTGGATTGTTTCTCCTTTTTGGTTACGATGAGTAAAACTACCATGAACATTTACATACTATTTTTTATGTGAACCTGTTTTCAGTTTTCCTAGTGGAGTCTCTCTTAAACCCTGGAGCATTCCAAATGCTGGACACGTTAAGGGTAGATCAGGAAGGAGCCCCAGATGCACCTAACCCACCGCCCCCTTCTCTGACAAATGAAGAAATGCTAATACCAACAGTACCAACGATGGTCACAGCCAGGACCTGCTGAGCACCGAGATGTGCCAGGCAAAGCGCCAAACCCTTCCCGTAGGCCGTCCCATTCCAGCCTCGTGATGACCCTCAGCAGAAAGTAAATGTTTGTTTCCTTCTTTTGTAAAGGAGGAAATGGAGGCTCTGGTAGGTGTCTTGCCTGGCCTCAGAGGCCAGTGCACTTGAACCCAGGCCCCTCAGCCTCCAGAGTGTGTGGGACGTCGGGTGTGCAGGGTTAGCCCTGTCCTCTTCCTAATTTGTTTGAAAGCCATTTCAGGGCAGAAACGCCGTCATCCAGCTCTTCTGTGTCCACTCTACCTCTCCCGGAAGCGTTTATAAGTTAAATCTATCCTTTGTGACCTGAGGAAACCAGACCTGGGGTTGGCGGTTCGCTTATAATAGGTCACATTTAATCTAACAGCATATGTTGCAGCTGTTCTACACGAAGCCATTGCACTAAGCACTGTGTAAGCACTGGTGCGTTTACGTCTCGGTCACTCTGCACAGTAGACTCTCAGCTCCACTTTTCAGAGAAGGAAACCGAGGCTTAGAAAGGCTAAGGAATGCAAGAGGCAGTCCAAGTGGTTAAGAATGCGGACTTGGGGCCAGCTAGCCTGGCTTTGGTCCTTGGCCAGGTGACGTAACACAGCCCCTCTATACCCCCATGTCCTGCTTACTGAACGGGGGTAATAACGGCCCCTACTGGGTGGGGTGGTTTTGAGCTTTATAACAGCGATCACAAAACATAAAAGCAGCCTGGAAGGTGCATGGCACTATCCCTCGTGACAGCGAGTCAGGGGCAGGGCCAGGAGCCCAGCCGGGCTGAGTGGGCTGTCCCTGAACTATGCTGCTTCTCCCAAGTCCCCTGTTCCAGACCTGCTGGCTTCTCCCTCCCCAGGGCAAGGATGGAGGGAGAGGACATGCCTGTAAGAGCATGGACCGTGGAACCAGTGCACCTCCATCCGACTCCTTATCCACCAGCCACATGACCTTGAGCGTTAACCTCTCTGCTTTAACTCTTCATCTGGAAAAGGGAAATCATAAGAGTAACAGGCTCATGGATTGTCAGGAGGGTTAGACGCTTTGCTATATGTGTAAAGCGCTTATAACAGTGCCTGGGAACCAGTGTCTTGTGCATCGTAGTTATTACCGTTTGGTGATTATTCTCTGCCTGTGTTGTAGGCATCCCCCCTGACGAGAGCCCCCGCCGGGGAGGTCCTGCAGGGCCCTACCTGCAGTCTCAGCGACTTGCGCTCTACGCCCAGGCCACCGAAGCTCTGCTGAAGAGCGGCGCTGCGTACCCGTGTTTCTGCTCACCCCAGCGGCTGGAGCTCCTGAAGAGGGAGGCCCTAAGGAACCGCCAGACACCCCGGTGAGAGCCCCAGCCTGTCATGGGTGCCTCCCCAGGGGTGGATGTGTTCGTTAGCTCTTGCTGTGTAACAGATTATCCCCAACTGGCTTATCTCAGGGTTTCTGTGGGTCAGGTTTGGGCACAGCTTAGCTGGCTCCTTTGGCTCAGGGTTGCTCTCAAAGCTGCATCAAGGTCTTGGCCAGGCTTGCAGTTACCTCGAGGCTGGACTCTCAAAGGATCTGCCTCCATGCCTCTCCGAGGCTGTTGCCTGGAGGCATCTGTTCCAAGCCATGTGGGCCTCTCCACAGGGCAGCTCACAGCTTGGCAGCTGGCTTTCCTCAGGGCAAGCCAGGGAGAAGGCAGGGGAGAGCGAGGAAGGTGGAAGCTACAGCTTCTGCATAACCTAATCAAGGAAGTGACATCTTACGGCTGTGTTGTGCTCTGTGCATCAGAAGGAAGTCACTAGGTCCAGCCCACGCTCAAGGGCAGGGAGGACACGGGAAAAACACCATGAGGCAGGGATCATTCTCTTCTTCCCCGCTCAAATGGTAGCCCACAAGATACGTGTCATGCAGTTTACAGATCCCACTTACTGTCTTGAGGATCGGTCTGTATGAGTCCATAAATTTTCCTCTGCTTGCATAGTATTCCATCACAGGGCTGTGTCATCACTCACTTGATCAGTTCCTTTCTAATGAACATTTATGTTATCTCTAATCTTTTGTTACTAAAAAAAGGGAGCGGTGATGAATAATGTTGACGTCCATCATTTGGCACATGTGCAGTGTGTTTGTTGGATTACCTCCCTAGATTTGGAATTGCAGGTCAATTTATAGCTTTGGTAGATGCTGTCTAGAGGCACTCTGCTAGCTTGTACTCCCATCAGCATCATAACATTCAAGTTCCAGTTTCAGTGAACTATTTGGACAAGGGCTTGGATGTTCATACAAGGTCGTGCCATCCGCTGCAGCATTGCCTTTTTAATCATAAACGGTCTACTTGCCCATTGACAGAAGATTATTTTTTAAAATTACGATCATGCCCTATCCTGGATCCATACAGCCATTTATTTATTTATTTAATACATTTATTTATTTTTATAAATGTATTTGTTTATTTTTGGCTGCATTGGGTCTTCTTTGCTGCGTGCGGGCTTTCTCTAGTTGTGGCGAGTGGGGGCTACTCTTCATTGCAGTGCGCGGGCTTCTCATTGCAGTGACTTCTCTTGTTGCGGAGCACGGGCTCTAGGCACATGGGCTCCAGTAGTTGCAGCACACGGGCTCAGTAGTTGTGCCTCGCAGGCTCTAGAGCACAGGCTCAGTAGTTGTGGCACACGGGCTTAGTCGCTCTGCAGCATGTGGGATCTTCCCAGACCGGGGCTCGAACCCGTGTCCCCTGCATTGGCAGGCGGATTCTTAACCACTGCGCCACGAGGGCAGTCCCATACAGCCATTTACGATTGAACGTTTAGCTCAGTGTCAAGGATGGTACTTACAAGTGTTACATTTGTGTATCATTTAGGATGCTTTTGGGAGCAAGTAACAAATACTCTGTTTAAAAGGGACAAACCAGAGCTTCTCAACTTCAATGTGCAGAAGAATCACCTGAGGGTCTAGTTAACGGGCAGCTTCTGATTGAGCAGGTCCAGGGTGGGTCCAGCAGGTCCTGAGATGCCGCATTTCTGACAAGCTCCCAGGTGAGGCTGACGCTGGAGGTCCACAGACCACGCTTTGAGTAGCCAAAGCATAAACCACATAGACATTCATCTTCTTCTGCAGAAGTCTGCAGGTGGGTGACTCCAGGATGAAGCCAGCAGCTTTGAGAAGGCGGGACTCTATTTTGGCCTGTTGCTGCCTCCCTTGCTGCCCCCCTCCCCCATCAGTTACAAGTGGCTGCAGCACCTTGTGGCTCGCCCTCCTCTCACTTAGAGAGAAAATCTTTGCCAGAACCTTCATCCTCCGCTACCCCACAAGCATACTTTTTTTTGAATCTCAGTGATGGGTCAATGCTTTAGGGGAATGAGATTGCCTGCTTGACAAAATCAGTCATGGTTCACCCCCTTGGGTGACATTTGACGTTTCCTCATTAGCGAGGAAGAAGGGAAACAGGCTCGTGACTGCTGTGCTATGTTATCTCACTTAGTTCTCCCACGCAATAACCTTATTATCCCCATTCAAGACTGAGGAGACAGCTGTAAGAGGTAAATGACTTGCCCAAGGTCATACAGTTATCAGAGGCAAAGGTAGGGCTCACGCCCGTCACCACTACTCTTAGTAACTCTTAGTCACTGTGCTGCTCTGCTTCCCAACAGGTATGACAATCGGTGCCGGAGCCTGAGCGAGGCACAGGTGGCCCAGAAGCTGGCCAAAGACCCCAAGCCTCCCATCCGCTTCCACCTGGAGGGGGAGGCACCAGCCTTCCAGGACTTGGTGTACGGCTGGAATCGGCATGAGGTGGCCAGTGTGGAGGGGGACCCAGTCATCCTGAAGAGCGACGGCTTCCCCACCTACCACCTGGCCTGCGTGGTGGACGACCACCACATGGGCATCAGCCACGTGCTGCGGGGCTCCGAGTGGCTGGTCTCCACCTCCAAGCATCTGCTCCTCTACCAGGCCCTGGGCTGGCAGCCCCCGCGCTTTGCCCACCTGCCCCTGCTCCTCAACAGGGATGGCAGCAAACTGTCCAAGAGGCAAGGGGACATCTTCCTGGAGCATTTTGCTGCTGCCGGCTTCCTGCCAGATGCCTTGCTCGATATCATCACCAGCTGCGGCTCAGGGTTTGCAGGTACCCACTCCCCAAGAGGTCCTGGTGGGACCATAGCACTGAAGAGCCAGGGCCTTGGGTCAGGCCGCCTGGCCTTCAGTCCCAGCTGTGCCGCCCACTGGCTGTGTGATCTTATACGTGTTCCTTCTCTTATTTGACAAGTGTTTATTGAGCCAGACACCGTGTTACGTGCTAGGGCTACAAAGGTGAACAAGGTAGATGTAATCCCTGTCCTCAAGGATCTTATGATCTGTGAGCCTCGGTTGCCTCATCTGTAGAATGTGGGCTAAGTGTCTACCTCACAGGGTTAAGTTAGGGTTCACTGAGCTCCTGCCTATGAGGCACCAGCACAGTATCTGCCACACAACAGCACAAAAATTACAGATCCTGTAATTATTGTAATTACATTATTAGTAGAAGTACAATTAGGTACCCTGACAGTATGACTAGGATTACTATGACCCTAGTTTATTCCAAGCTGACCAAAGACTTAGGGCCCACATCTTGATGATGCACAAAATAGGATGACCTTTTGGAGGGGGGACGATTTCTGAAAATGTGGCCATAGTCTGCTTCCTGCTTTTTCTGCTCGTATCTCATTTAAACCTTAAAATATCCTTGAGGGGTATTTATTATCCCCACTGTTTGTTAGAAGCTTGTGAGGCTCAGAGAGATTGAGTAACTTGCCGAAGTCACACAGCTAGTGAGGGCTGTGGCAGAGGCTCAAGCCTAACCAGGATGCCCACTGACTGCGTGAGATGGGGCCACCGCTCGTGAGAAGCAGTTCGTGGCTCAGCTCTTCTCACTCTGGCTGCACTTTGGAATCCACCAGGAAGCTTGTGAAATACAGTCCTGCTCAGACCCCATCCAAAACCAGTCGAGTCAGGATCCCTGGGGCGCAGCCAGGCAGTGAGCAGGCTCTTCTTGCAGCTCGTGTCTTTGAGGGCCATGAGGGTTGATTTAGCCGGATTGTTTTCAAGCTTTTTGTTCTTTAGTGACAGAACCCTTTCTGCAAATGAAAGCTCACTCGGGCCCTTGGTATATAAAATAACTAGAATTTGAATCTGTTTGGGCAGCCTCCCTTGTGATTGAAAGTGGAATGGCAGGGTGAGGGGGTGGGTGCTGAGCAGCTGGGCCTGCCTCACTTGCAGAGAACCAGATGGGCAGGACCTTGCCAGAGCTGATCACACAGTTTGACCTGACCCGGGTCACCTGCCACTCGGCCCTGCTGGACCTGGAGAAGCTCCCAGGATTCAACAGGTGAGCGGGGAATCTGGAGCACCCCCAGGAGAAAAGGGCTCACCGACTGATGCTGGGTCCCCACGGTGGAAGGTCTAGTGGGCTCTGGAGTCACACACACTTGATTTTGACTATGGGCTCAGGTGTCTGGTGCCATGTGACCACAGTAAGTCACCTGACCTCCTCAAGCCTCTGTTTTCTCTAAAATGTTTTCTCACCTTAGGTGATTGTTCAGTTAAATTAAGCCTCAAACTATTTTGCACATAGAAAGTGCTCAGTAAAATGGCAGGTACGGTGTTTGTGGTCACCATTATTCCTGCTCAGCCCCTCCCCCACCCAGCCAACACAGTAACTGAGTGCTGTCTCGTGGCATCTGTTTTACATTTCAAGTAGTTCTTCCCTGCGAAACCTCCAGCCACAGTTACAGTTCGGATCACTGTTGCCACGTCTCAGGCTAAGGGCATTAGAGGGAAAGCCAGAGGACAGGTCCATACTTAAGGGCCAGGGACTCTTTGATGCCTTCTCTTGAGCCTTGGTTTGGGGGCAGGCTCTTCTCGGTGCTTTATGACATGAGCCCAGGGGATTCACATTGACTGCGGGTGTGTCAAGGATGTTACTTCATGTACTTCCCGCATCAGACCTAAGGTCAGTTGTATGATTTTGCTCTAGTGTGCATACGAGGAGAGCAAGATGTCAGGAAGTTGAATAACCAGCCCAAGTTCAAGTTCACACAGTAATGGTGGGCATCTTTTTTTAAATTATTATTTTTATTTATTTATTTTTGGCTGCGTTGGGTCTTCGTTGCGGTGCGCAGGCTTCTCATTGTGGTGGCTTCTTGTTGTGGAGCATGGGCTCTAGGTGCATGGGCTTCAGTAGTTGTGGCACACGGGCTCAGTAGTTGTGGCTCACGGGCTCTAGAGCGCAGGCTCAGTAGTTGTGGCACACAGGCTTAGTTGCTCCACGGCATGCGGGATCTTCCCGAGATCGAACAGGGATCGACAGGGATCGAACTCCTGTCCCCTGCGTTGGCGGGCGGATTCTTAACCACTGTGAGTGGGCATCTCTTGAGTGGGGCATTCAGGAGCAAACAGCGTGCACATTGAATGCAGCCTGTTCTCTACCTTTCTTATCATGGAGAAAGCGATATCCCTGGGAGAAATGGAGTCGGAACAGGGGAGATACTTTGTGACCCATTCCAGTCCTCCGCAAAGCGTGAGGGGGAGCCAGAGGGAGACGGCAGTGGGCTTTTGCCTGGGATAGATGCCCTCAGTTTTTGTGCAGCCGAAGCTGTTCTCTTTAGTTGTTTCTGTAATCAAGCCACTGCTATGATTATTTCAGTAACAGTTGTAAAGATAGTAGTTGTCATAGCAGTGCTAGTGGTGTGGTGGAGGTAGTGATGGTAACTAACATTTATCTAGCACTCGCTACGTCCCAGGCCGTGGACTATCTCAAGCCTGATTTCTTTCTTCCCACTGTCTCATCTAACTACTAAGGAGGTCCTAGAAACAGTTTCAGTACAAATTTCATGTGATTTCTCTTCATGCGTTTTAGAAAGTGATGGTTTTGGGCCAGTGAGTGCTCCAGATGGCTTCCCAGACGGTCTCATCCTTCCACCCTCTGTTCAGACTCCCTGCCCGTCTCCAACTGCCGGGTGTGGCAGTAACACAGGCCTGGTACTCAGCGCTTTACAGACAGCTCCTCGTTTACTCTGCCCAGTGCCCTGTGAGGGAGGCCCCGTTGTTCCCACAGTAACAGACGAGCACCCTGAGCTCCAAACGGTTGTGTAACTTGCTGCAGACGTCTGGCAAAGCTGGCTTCACCCACAGGCCTGTGCAGTCCCAGAGCCCATGAGATGATCATGAGTCCCTCGCTGCCTGCCTTTCTTCTACGTCAGGGACAGGGGGCCAGGCGCCTACAGAATGGCCCTCGGCCCCTCGCTGCTCGCTCTCTTGGGTCCCTCCAGTCGTGCTGGGGACAGGGTGAGGGCAGCCCAGAGACAGGACTGACAGGGCCTGGTTTGAGGCTTGGAGTCTTAGAGGCTTTGCTGCTTCTGAAGGAGGGAACAAGGCGGTTGGAAGAATTTTGAAAAGGGAAAGATTTGACCTGACAGGAAAACTTGAGCTTTTTAACTGTGAGCTGTGAATTCAGAGAACTGTGCCATCTGGACATGGCTTTGAATCCTAGAAATCCATATTCTCGACCTGTGCCCTTTTGCTCCAGAGCCCCACGCTTTGAACTCTGCGAGGAGGCAGGCACCGCCAGGTTCTGCTTTGTAAACTCAGGTGCCTGTTGAGGCCAGGCAGGTAGCTCAGAGGAGGGTGGTGGGCCATGTGAGAGGCCCTGGGGAGCAGAGGGACGGGCAGACCTTCGGCACCCTCCTCTGTGCTCCAGCTGGAAGGTGTCATTCTTCAAACCCCACCCACTCCACTGGGGAAGAGGGTTGTCGAGGCTGGAGATGCCCGTGGCAGGACGGTCCCTTGGCTTCCCCGGCAGGCTGCACCTCCGCCGGCTGGTGAGCGATAAGACCCAGAGACGCCAGCTGGTGGGGAAGCTACAGGCTCTCGTGGAGGAGGCATTCGGGAGCCAGCTGCAAGACAGGGATGTGCTGGACGCAGCCTATGTGGAGAGGATCATCCTGCTGAGACAGGTGTGGTGTCGGGGGCTTGGGGGGGACCCAGGGAGCGGGTGGCGCCCCACTCCTCCCCCTCCCGCTGCATCAGAGCCCCATCCCAGGGCGTTCAGTGACCGCCTCTTCCCCCAGGGTCACATTTGCCACCTGCAGGATTTGGTCTCCCCAGCGCACTCCTACCTGTGGACTCGCCCTGCTGTGAGTCGAGCGCAGCTGGGTGCCGTCTCAGAGAAGGTGGACGTCATCGCCAAGCGTGTGCTGGGGTGAGTGTCCGCAGGCTGAGTTCAGGGTTCTGCACCTCCCTTTCCTCTCTCCCCACCAGGGCCCCTTCACTCCAGGGCTCGGCTGTCAGGCCTGCAGTACAGCCCCAGAGCTAGCGAGAGGTTCTCGGTGAGACGATCACTCACGGCTCTCTTGGCGGAAGGGCTGACCCTGAGGAGCCCAGGCTCTCCCGGGAAGAGGCGGTGGTCTGGCGCTGGGATCGGACCCACCTGGGTTCGGTTCCTGCCCCACCCCTCGCTGGCCCAGTTAGTTCACTTGCCCAGGGGGCTTCGATTTGTCCAAGTCACTGCACGTCCTTGAGCTTCCATTTCCTCACCTATAGGGTGGAGATGATACTAGGTCTTATTTTAACAGTAGCAGAACTCTCCAGATTACGAGGGCACAAAGTGCAACCAAAACGGGCTTAAGCAAGGGGGGAATGATTGGTGTACGTAATTGCAGAGGCTAGGAGAAGAGCCAGCTTGAGGTCCAGCTTAAAGCTGGGGCCAAAAATATGGCACCAAGACCTAATTTCTCCCTCTGCCCCTTTGACTTTCTCCCCCACACTCCTCCACGCCCACTACTCCTTCTGCAGGGGTTCTGTATCGGGTAGATGGAGCGTGGGATGCTCTACCAGACAAGACAAGCGCCTTTCTCCCTTACCTGCATCCAGAGCAGGCAGTTTGGGCTGAAGAGCTTTCTCCACATCTCCAGGGTCCTGTCATCCCTGGGTTTTGCTCTTGTCCCCATGGTCCGTGGTGGCTCACAATTCAGCCAGAGGAGGAAGGAGGGAAAGGGAGAGGGGGACGGGATACTCCTCCCCCTTAGGGACTTGACTTAAAAGTGACACACTCGTTTCCACCCGCATCCCACTGGCCCGAACGCCTGTCTTACGGCCACTCCAAGCTACAAGGGAGTCTGGAAAATGCAGTTTTTACCTTGGGGACCAGGTGCCCAGCTGAAAATTGTGTCAGTACACGAGAGGGAGAAAGGATACCAGGGGTCAGAAGCAGCCTCTCACAGTCTCCACTGTAGTGGTTAAGACAGCAAAACCTTAGCTTCCGGCTCCAGCTGTGTCCTGAGATTCATTCTGATGGGGCCTGATTGGCCTGGTTTTTCTGTCTCCGAACTAGTCACTGAGGCCTGGAGAATATGATGTGCTGACTGGCTTAGGTTAGGTCATATGTGGGACCCTGAGTGGACCCCCCCCACCCCCACCCAGCCAAAGCACATGGGCTGAGGATGGAGCCGGGTAGTTCCACAGGGAGAGTTAGGGCCTGTGGAGAGAGTTATAAAGATTAAATTAGATAATAATAGCAAACACTTGTGTGGGTTTGCTTACACATGTGCCTACAGCATGCTGTGTTATATGTCATATACATTAGATGTGTACACGGATACGTGTGCATGCTATGTGTGTGTGTGTACACTTGAATTCAGAGCAGCCTAATAAAGGAACTCCTGTTAGCCCCATTTTAACAGGTGAGGAAATCAAGGCACAAAGAGGTTAAGTAACTTGTGTAAAATAATACAGCTAGTAAATCGAAGGAGCAGGGATTGAGACTGAAGCTGGCTGGGGCGAGAGACCGTATGTCCAATCATATTCTCTATTGCTTATCTTTGGTGTAAAGTACTTGGACAGCCCCTGATAACAAGCAGCCATCACAAGTCTTCCCTCCTACTCAGCCCCCAACAGAAAGGCAGTCCCAAACAGCAGTTTCCTTTGTGAAATGTCTGTGTATTCAAGGAAATGTGTATACAGCTCCATTCTTCCAGTTTTTTGAATTTAAAACTTAATTGTTATTAATATATTCAAACCTCTTGAACCTCGAGGTTTAAAACTTAGAAATTATTTTGAAAGGTATATATCAGGAGTCCCATTTTTAATCCTTGTCCCCTGTCTGCCCCGTTCCAGAACCCTCTCTGGATGTTACTACTATTCATAATTATATCTAAATAACCCTTAGTTTTCAGCTTTTTTACATAAAAGGTACAATACAGGGAATTCTCTGGTGGTCCAGTGGTTAGGACTCAGTGCTGTCACTGCCAAGGGCCTGGGTTCAGGCCCTGGGCAACTAAGATCCTGCAAGCCGAGCAGTGTGGCCAAAAAAATACGATATGATAACACTGTTGTCTTTGGGTGGGATTTTTGTTTTATTTTTATTTTTTTAGTGAAGTATAGTTGATTTATAATATATTAGTTTCAAATGTACAACATAGTGATTCAGTATTTTTATAGATTATACTTCATTTAAAGTTTACAAAATAATGGCTGTATTTCCCTAAGTGTCTTTATGTGTTTTTTTGCTTGTTTGTCTGTTTGTTTTTCCCTTAACAATTTATCTTTAGATCTGTCCAGGGCTTAGAAGAGCATCCTCATTCTTTTCTCGGCTACAGCTATTCCCTTTTTATACCACTTTACCATGATTCATATAATTCATCTCCTATTGATGGACATTTGGATTGCTTCCAAATTTTGCAGTTACAATCACAGTGAGTAACCTTGAATAGACATCATTAAGCACCCTTACAAGTAAATCTCCAGGATAAATTCCCAAGAGGTATTATTAGTAATAATACTCTCTTAACTTAAGACATTCCACACGAGGCTGTTAGTTCTAGTTCACTGGGCTAATGTCTTACCTCCCCACCCCTGCCATGGGATTAGATTTTAGAGACCCTCTGGGGATCCCACTGAAGGCAGGAAAGCTGACGCCCAAATATTTAGAAGCTGCCGGATCTCTGGAAGTCCCTCTGTGCCCACACCAAGGCCTGGACCAGCTCTAACATGCCCTGGCTGCCAATGTTGGCTGCCTGGGGCCTGTCACTCTCACCAGCTCCTTGGCAGCCTGCTTCCCCACAGTGACATTGAGGAGTGTGTTTGGTTTTTTCCCACATTACATTTTTGGGTTTTTATGAAGTATAGTTGGTTTACAATGTGTTAATTTCTGCTATATAGCAAAGTGATTCAGTTATACATATTCCTTTCCATAGTCTTTTCCATTATGGTTTTTCACAGGATATTGACTATAGTTTCCTGTGCTCCTGTGATGTTTATCCATTTTATATATAATGGTTTGCATCTGCTAGTCCTAAACTCCCAATCCTTCCCTCCCCCCACCCCGCCCACCCTTGGCAACCACAGGTCTGTTCTCTATGTCTGTGAGTCTGTTTCTGGTTTGTAGATACGTTCATTTGTGTCATATTTTAGATTCCACATATAAGTGATATCATATGGTATTTGTCTCTTTCTGAGACTTACTTCACTTCGTATGATAATCTCTAGGCCCATCCATGTTGCTGCAAACCACATTACATTTCATATTTTCAATATTTCCTCTTCTCCATTTCATAAATAGCAGCAATCATGTGGTCCGGTTTTAAGATGCAACAAGAATGATTATGTTTCTCAGATTGAAACTGAGTTGCTCAAGTACTGGAGTGAGTAAGGAAATCTGCACTAAAAGGCTTTTTGTTTCAATTCCTCATGAACCCAGTCCCTGAGCCGGTAGCCCTCCATCCTGAGCTGATGTGGGGAATGGAGTGTCTGGGCCCTTTCGGGAGCAGATGGTGTCAGAGGTGGCATCGAGGATCGTCTGCACTAGTGAAGATCTCCAGCCTCGGTCCCTCTTCCGTGTGGAATGACTCCCCCTGCCCTGCTCCCGTCTCTTGCTCTAACTCAGAATCAGGGCTGGGACGAAGTTTTTGCAAGTCGTGCTCTGACTAATTGGGGACTTTCTCTTGACCTCAAACATGCTTTGGGGAGAGGGTCTCAGCTGGACTGCCAGGAAAGTGGGGAATGGTTGCTGGCTTGTTGTAGTTCCTTAAGTGTTTCATTTGTGGGCAAAGAATGGTTGTAGCAAGTTGGCGGCAGGGACATTACTGGAGCTGGGGTCTCCTGATTTCCTTCTTTCTGCTCTTCTCTGCTACATCCCCCAGAAGTCTTGAAGCTGTGTTTCAGATCATTTCCCGGAGGGCTTCATTCTTCCATCCTATGTGTAACCCAATCCTAAGTTTCTTTTTGGATCCTCTTGCAATGTCTCTGAGCTCTTGGATGTAATCAATATTAGCTAATATTTAACTTTTTATTGAAATATAAGAGCTCATACTTTCAAGTACTTACCATCTGTTCAGGCAATGTACTTAGTGCTTTACAAGTTTTAACTTAGCCCCACCATAGCCCTGTGAGGTGCAGACACTATTATTATTCCCACTTTACAGGTGAGAAAACTGAGGCATGGAGATTACATGGCACAGGTAGTAATCAGTAAATCCTCTTACGGTTTCCTCTTAGTTTCCCTATTTTATGCCCACTTGCTTGGATTCTCTGTGTTTGTAGTCTCTTGGTTGTTTCTTCCGCAGCTAGGATGGGGATGGGGGTAGTAGATATCCGCCACCCCCAAGGCAGGCTTGAACATTGGTTGTGCTGTTAATGTATATTGTAGCTGATGGATGAATCTTCTGAAGTCCTCCTTTCCACCCACTTGCCACTGGCCCATGCTGGCCCCTTATAGACTGGCCCTCTTCTAGGCTTTTAGAAGGACCCGGTATGAGTTTAACTCAGGACATGCTGAACGGAGAACTGAAGAAGCTGTCAGAAGGTCTGGAAGGCACCAAGCACAGTAACGTGATGAAGCTCCTCCGAGTGGCCCTCAGTGGACAGCTGGTGAGGCGGGTGGCTGGCCTGTGCCCTGGAGCCCTCATTTATCCACTCAGCTAACATTCACCGGCAGCACTAAGCTCAGTTTGGGGACTGCAAAGATGAATGGAACATGACCACCCCCCTCATTCAGTCATTCAACAGACAATACTTACTGAGTACCTACCGTGTGTAAGCACCATGCTAGGTACAGTGGATACGGTAGTGAGTGAAACACATGTGCTCCCTGCCTTCATGGAGCCGGCGGTTGACTGGGGCTATTGGACCTACCAACCCAGCAAGATCAGGCTTCTGGGACCCATCCTTAGAAATTAAAGCCCGTAAAATGCAAACTCTGCTCCTTGGGATGCAGGCAGCAGTGCTGGGGTTGGCCTAGGGTGTAACTTCTGCAGACCAAGGTTGGGTGTCCATTCCTCAGGCATCTTAAGGCAATGTTTTCTCTTTTTGTTCTTAGCAAGGACCTCCTGTAGCTGAGATGATGTTGTCCTTGGGACCAAAGGAAGTGCGGGAACGAATACAGAAGGTGCTTTCCAGCTAGAGAGAAGGTGTGCAGGACAGCAGAGGTGGCCATAGGAACTGTTCTTGTGGGACCTGCCCTCAGAGGGGAGGAGCAGGAGGCCTGGGGCCCGTCGGAAGCTTGTGGAAGGAACCAAGAATGGACACACAACCTCTGGGTGCACAGGTGCATTTATGGCTCCACGCCAGGCCCATCCTTATCAGTTGGCCAGGGTCACCCAGCCCCCCTCACCTCCCTGACGCTGGAAAGGAAGGCCTCATGTATGGTTCTGACACCACAGTACACAGCAGAGGTTAGGAGCTGGCTCACTGAACAGTCGCAGCTCATGTTTTAGTCTGCTCGGGCTGCCATGAAAAAATATCACAGAATGGTGGCTTAAATAACAGAAAATGATTTTCTCACAGTTGTGGAGGCCAGCAGTCCAAGATCAAGGTGTTGGCAGGTTTCATTTCTCCTGAGGCCTCGCTCCTTGGTTTGCAGACTGCTGCCTTTTTGCTCTCTTCTCACAAGGCCTTCCCTCTGTGTGTGCCCTCGGTATCTCTGTTTGTCCAAAGGCCCTCTTAAGAGGACGCCAGTGAGATTGGGTTAAGGCCCACCCTCACGGCCCAGTTTGAACTTAATCACTTCTTTAAAGGCCCTGTCTGCAAATTTGGTCACATTCTGAGGTACAGAGAGGATAGGGCTTCACATGTGAGTTTTGAGGGGAACACAACTCAGCCCATGCATAACAGCTTGGCAGCAGCCTGGACTCCCGGGTCCCAGTTCTCGGGCCCAGTTTGACTTTGTTTTTTCGTTTTGTTTTGTTTTTTAATTTATTTATTTTTGGCTGTGTTGGATCTTGGTTGCTGCGCACAGGCTTTCTCTAGTTGCAGCGAGCGGGGGCTACTCTTCGTTGTGGTGCGTGAGCTTCTCATGGCAGTGGCTTCTCTTGTTGTGGAGCACGGGCTCTAGGCACACGGGCTTCAGTAGTTGCGGCACGTGGGCTCAGTAGTTGTGTCATGCGGGCTTAGTTGTTCCATGGCATGTGGGATCTTCCCGGACCAGGGCTCGAATCCGTGTCCCCTGCATTGGCAGGTGGATTTTCAACAACTGTGCCACCAGGGAAGCCCCCAGTTTGAGTCTGGAGCAATGACTGACAAGCTGGGCTGAAGTGGCTTGTTAGACTTTCTTTGGGGCTTATAAGGGAAGAACCCACAAATCTGCCCAGGGGGAACACTTAACCTTTTATACTACTCTTCGTCCTTGGGCTTGGAGCAGCCTGTATCTCCCTTCCCTAAAGGTTGTCTCTTCCTCTTTTCCAGTTCTCTCCCGGTCCTTGGACTGGAGACCTCTACCCTGCCTGCTTTGCATCTTTTTCTTCATATTTGCCTCCTCCTTCCACCCATCATTTGTAAATCACTGTCTGTGGGTTTCTGAAATGAGATGTTCTTCCTGGGGTGAATAGGAATAGCTGAAGTGGAAGGAGGATGGTGGCCAGCTACAAAGACCCCTACACAGCTACTGGGCTTCCCCTTTGTAGCCCCCAGTCATCGCTACCTCCTGGCATTCACACCGAATAGGGCTGACTTCTGTGTGGTGTGTCATGGCTTCCATGTTGTTCTCTTCGATCCCTTACTCTGTGGGAAGCCAGCTTCCACACTGTGAAGACAGTCAGAGAGACAAGGATCGGAGGCCTTTTGACAATAGCCGTATGAATGGGCCATCTTGGAAGTCAGTCTTCCAGCCCCCGTCAAGCCTTCAGATGACTGCAATGCTGGCTGACATTTGACTGCAGTGTTCTTTCTTTTTTTTTTTTTAATTGGAGTGTAGTTGCTTTACAGTATTGTGTTTGTTTCTGCTGTACAGCAAAGTGAATCAGCCACATGTATACATATATTCCCCTCTTCCTTGGATTTCCTTCCCATTTAGGTCACCACAGAGCATTGAGTATAGAGTTCCCTGTACTATACAGTAGGTTCTCGTTAGTTATCTTGTTTATACATAGTAGTGTATATGTGTCAATCCCAATCTCCCAATCCATCTCACCCCCTCTTCCCCCTTAGTATCTATACGTTTGTTCTCTATGTCTCTGTTTCTGCTTTGCAAATAAGTTCATCTATACCATTTTTCTAGATTCCACATACGTGTTAATATACGATATTTGTTTTTCTCTTTCTGACTTACTTCACTCTGTATGAAAGTCTCTAGGTCCATCCTCGTCTCTGCAAACGGCACAGTTTCGTTCCGTTTTATGGCTGAGTAATATTCCATTGTATATATGTACCACATCTTCTTTAGCCATTCCTCTGTTGATGGACATTTAGGTTGGTTCCATGTCCTGGCTATTGTAAATAGTGCTGACTGCAGCCTTCTTGAAAGATCCTGAGCCAGAACCACTAAGCAAAGTTGCTCCTGAATTTCAGACAAACAGTTATGAGATAATAAATATTTATTGTTTAAAGCCACTTAGCTCTGGGATAATTTGTTACACTGTCCTTTTCCAGGGGAATAGGGAAAGGGGATTAAAGAATTTGCTGAGTTTCACAGAGACCTAATCCTTGCTTGAAAAGTACATCAGATAAAGTTCTTTGATGGCAAGCGATGGAAACCAGCTCTGCCTAACTTAGGTTTATTGGAGACTTTAAGTTTATGGGAGTTTAAATTTGTGAGAAAGTCATAGACTCTATGGGAAAGCCAAAGAACCAGGTCTTGGAAAAGACAGGAACCAGGGAAGCTCTGAGCATGCAGGCAGCAGGAGCTCATGGCCAGTCTTGTCTGTGTTCTTCAGTGGGAACACATGAACCCTTAACTATTTTTTGTTATGGTTTCTCTATTTTTTCGCCTTCAGTTTTGGATGATTCAGCTAAAGATTCAGATTCTAAGAAGAGAGTGGTAGGGCTAACTGAGGTCATGTGACCATTCCTCAGCCAGGAATATATCCAATGGAGGAAAAGTTCCCAAGGAGAAGTAGGGTGGTTTTTCCAGAAGAAGGGGCAATGGCAGAAACAACAGGTGTTCCGCCAAAGGGGACACAGAATAATAATGCTTGCAATTTATTTCGCGTTCACATGAGCCTCAACCACTTCTGGGTTTCCAATTATGCTGGTAGGGGACTTCCCTGGTGGTTCAGTGGCTAAGACTCCATGCTCCCAATGCAGGGGGCCTGGGTTCGACCCCAGGTCGGGGAACTAGATACTGCATGCATGCCGCAACTGGGAGTCTGCATGCTGCAACTAAGACCCGGTACAACCAAAATAAATAAATAAATATTTTTAAAAAATTATGCTGGTAAACACTTTAGTTCATCATCTCTTTAAATCTTCACAACCCCATGAGACAGACATTATTATTATGGTTGTTTCTGTGTTTTAGATAGGGAGACTGAGGCTCAGAAAAGTTGATCAACTCTTCTGAGGTTTTAGTATGAGGCTTACGACAACCCAGAGTCCAACCTCAACTCTTGTCACTCTGAGTGACATCAGAGCCTTTGATTCTAAGACATCAAGTATGCTTACAAGAAACTCTAGCTCTTGGTTAGGGAATCTGACTGTTTTAACAAAATGAGTGATCAAATTGCTGAGTCGATAAAGTTGTGGCCACTTCCTCGGTTGGAGGGAGTTGTCTGAGAAGCAGCATGTATCCTCTGCTCTGGGGTTTTGCTCAGGATCAGAAGGAATGTGTAAAAGGACTTCACAGAGTTTAAATAACCTCAAGTCCATCCCCCAGTGTTTTTTCAGAGTATAGTGAAGTGAAGGCCATAGAGGCCAACTGTCTAGACTCAAAAACTGGTTCTGCCACTTACTGTGTGACTTCTGTAGCTCAGTTTCCTCATTTGTTAAAATGGGGATAACAGTTGTATCTGTCTCAGCAAATTGTAAGAATCAAAATAGATGACATATGTAAAGTTCTTAAAACAGTGCCTGGGACTCAACAAATGTTATCAATTACAATCATCCTCTTCACCAGTATTTTCATCCTTAGAGATGCTGATCTTGGTTGCAACACATAGAAACACACTCAGACTAACTCAAACCATGAAAGTAATTTACTGGAAGATTTAGGACCCACAGATCCCAAGGGCAGGACTTCCAGCTGGACCTTACAAGAGACTGGAGTCTGTACCCAAAAACCTATTAGGACCCAACACACTCACCTTTATCCTTCTGAAACTGCAGTTTCTAACCTTCATCTCTGTCTGGGTGTCTGCTACTCTCATCTGTCTTCTGCAGGCTGGCTTTCTCTTATCTCTGCAGCTGTTGAACAACTGCCCCAGCCCTAAAGCTGAATCATCTCCCCTCTACTACACTGCCAGTTCAATAACTAGTATTCCATGTCCAAAATCCCAGGAGAGAATCTGATTGGCCTAGCTTGGGTCAGCTGTCTACCCCTGGTCCAATCAACTGTGGCCAGTGGGACAGAGTCATGTAGGCAGTCATGGCTGCAGGAGACCACTCTAGTGATGGAGAGGGCCGTTCCTCCCCCTGAGCATATTCTCTTTCCATGGAGTTTAGAGTATACCCTTGCCAGAAAATTACTATTTTTCTGTAGGCAACTTTGGAATCTCATTCATATTGCCTTTATCCTAGCTTATTTTTTTCCTCATAATGCTTATTACTATATGAAATTACATAGTGTATTTGTACATGTTTATTGTCTTACTCTAAAGAAGATAAGATTGAGACAGGCAATAAGTTTTTCTTATTCTTGGTTGTAACCATAGCACCTGACACATTGTCTGACACATAGTAGGGAGTCAGGTAAAGCTCTCATGATGAAAAAAATGTTTGAGGCCTTCATCAGTCAGATCAGTTTCTTCAGAAGTGGCAATTATCAGCTGATCTAACTCTACCAGGTTCCAACAGTTCCCCAGTTTCACTTTCATTGACTCTGGGGAATCACTCTCTTGCAAGATTTGCAGTTGTAGTTAGCTATCTGATCTATTGCCTGTAAATTGCACCAAATCCAGCTATCTGTGAGAGATTGACCTTTGACAAAGACTTTGAAGACTGAGATAGATGGAATACTTCAATATAGAGGGGTGTTTAGTGGGACCTAAATTAGAAATTGTCTAATTGATTAAATATGTTTGTCTTATGATGAAATTCCCTCTCTTCCCAGGGACCAGGATAATAAATACTTAGAAAATGAGGACTTCCTGGGTGAGGGCAGAACCTGGAGAGGGTAGTTCATGCGTTCATGTTCATAGATGTCAGAGGACTTTACAGATGAAGTGACCTTTGAACTGGGTTCGGAGGGATGAGTAGGAGTTTCCAGATCAATGGGGGTTGGAAGGTATTCCAAACAAAAGGATGAAAAAGAATTTCACCAAGTTGGGTGGAGCCAAGGGTAGGAGTTGAAGGAGTGGGAGAAGTAGCTGAGAAACCAGGCAGAGGGAAATCCAAACAGCCCTTCTTTGCCAGGTTAAGGGTATCAAGGTGCCGTCTGATGCAAATAGCAAAACATCCAGATTGAAACCAGCTTGAAAAGGAAGATTTAGTATCCTGCAGAGCAGGAAGTTCGGGGGTATGGCAGGCTCCGGGGTTGGTTAATTAAGCGTTCAGTGACCTCAGTGAGGACTTAGGGTCTTTCCATCTCTTTGTTCTATTGGCCCCAGCATTGGCAACAGCCTTGGGTTGGTTCTCTCTGCTCACAATTGTCTGCCTAAAGTGCTCGGGCCTCTCTGCACTTCATGTTGTCAGAGAGAGCGTGGCTTTCTGCGTCTCTCTCTCCGAAAGCAAGGAAACTTTTCTCCAGCACCCTCCCCTTCGTGACTTCCCCATTCTTCATTCAACCTGTCCCTTCGGGGAAGTGGGCGGGGGAGTCCCCATAGATCAGTCAGACCCAGAGCTGGGGGCGGGGCCAGCTCTTCTCTGGGTTCCTGGACAAAGTGGGGGTCCATTAGCGAAGACATGAGTTGGGCCTTCATGAAGTGGAAGGTGAGGAGCCACTGAAATGCTTTAAGTAGGGAAGTGACAAGATCAAATTTGTGGGTTTTTTTAAAGATTATTCCGGCAGCTTTGATGAAGAGAGATTTGAGCAGGGCTGGCCCAGGAGCGGGGAGCCCTGGTAGGAAAATGAGACATGAAAGAGGGAAACACGATAAAGCCATGTTTCATCCTCACAGCCTGACCGCCGCCCCCCAACCCCATCTACCTTTCCTGCTTCACTTCACTCATTCCTGCCACACGCGCCCCCTTCTCTTGTCTCTCGCCATGTAAGCCTTCCTTTGTGCTGCTATTCTGTCTGGAATACTCTTGTCCATATGCTTTTTTTTTTTTTTTTTTTGCGGTACGCGGGCCTCTCACTGTTGTGGCCTCTCCCGTTGCGGAGCACAGGCTCCAGACGCGCAGACCCAGCGGCCATGGCTCACGGGCCCAGCCGCTCCGCGGCATGTGGGATCCTCCCAGACCGGGGCACGAACCTGCGTCCCCTGCATCGGCAGGCGGACTCTCGACCACTGCGCCACCAGGGAGGCCCTGTCCATATGCTCTTCTGCCCTTTTGCCTGGTCAGCTCTTTCTCAGCCTTCAGATCTTTTTAATTAATTAATTAATTAATTTTTTTGGCTGCATTGGGTCTTCATTGCTGTGCGGGCTTTCTCTACTTGTGGCGAACAGGGGCTACTCTTCGTTGCAGTACACAGGCCTCTCATTGCAGTGGCTGGCTTCTCTTGTTGTGGAGCACGGGCTCTAGGCGCGTGGGCTTCAGTAATTGTGGCACATGGGCTCAGTAGATGTGGCTCGTGGGCTCTAGAGCGCAGGCTCAGTAGTTGTGGCACACGGGCTTAGTTGATCTGTGGCATGTGGGATCTTCCTGGACCAGGGCTCAAACCTGTGTCCCCTGCATCGGCAGGCGGACTCTCAACCACTGTGCCACCAGGGAAGCCCCAGGATATGCATTTTTTAAAATACAGAAGGCTGTAGAAGCTTGGCTTGGTACTCATTAAACTCATTATCACGCCCTGGGTATCTCCACCTTAGCCTTCATATCTGGGCAAAATGTTGGGGTCCCAGCCCAGGCCCGAGTGCCCTCCCCTCTGCCCCCTACCACCCCTCCCCCAACCCTGATTGCAGTAGGACAGCCTAGCCAAGGAGGGGGCAGCCTTCTCTATCTAGAAAACTCCTCTTGTCTTGATTTCGGAGAGGCAGTAGTGAGTGGTGGCGTGAAGCGAGATCTTAACTCCCTGCCCAGGAATTGAACCTGGGTAGCCTGGATAAAAACCAGGAATCCCAGCCACCACACCCCCTGGCTCTTGTCCCCATTGAAAAATGCATTTCTCACAGAGGCAAGAGCTGTAAAAACAGGTACAAAGTTTATTATTAGAGACATAGCACAAAAGGGAGGGCACACAGAGAAACAGTTTGTTAAGACAGAAGCAAGGCAGAGATGCCCCCAGAGAGAAAGGGTGTGGGCGTCCTCCCGAATGAGGACTGCATGTAAAGAGGCGGTTGGGTCATTTATATAGAGCAGTTCTTCCAGGTCTTTGTTTACCTTTGGCCAATTACCTGGTTTCTTTTTCCACACCTGATGCCTTAGGAGCCTCCCCAACGTATGTATGCACCTTTTTTCCAAGATGGATTCCAGCCCAGGGGCCTATGGGACGGCCTTAGCATCACATATTATGGGGTGGTGCCCCTCCTTTTGACCCCCAAGGAGCTTTTATGCGCATGTGCAGTGTTTCCCTTGCCCCAAGGATGGGAAATGTATGACCTCTTAATCTTTTAACAGGGTTTAGTCCCACTCTGTCCCTGCCATAAAAATGTCCAATGTCTGACAGATGTAGAGAACAAACGTATGGACACCAAGGGGGGAAAGTGGCGGGGAGGGGAGGTGGTGGTGGTGTGATGAATTGGGAGATTGGGATTGACATATCTACACTAATATGTATTAAATGGATAACTAATAAGAACCTGCTGTATAAAAAAACAAAATTCAGGGCTTCCCTGGTGGCGCAGTGGTTGAGAGTCCACCTGCTGATGCAGGGGACACGGGTCCGTGCCCCGGTCCGGGAAGATCCCACATGCCGCAGAGTGGCTGGGCCCGTGAGCCATGACTGCTGAGCCTGCACGTCCAGAGCCTGTGCTCCGCAATGGGAGAGGCCACAGCAGTGAGAAGCCCACGTACTGAAAAAAAATAAATAAAAAATAAAATAAAATTCAAAAATTCAAAAAAAAAAGTCCAATGTCTGGTTATTTACCCAATTTCTGTTGCTGGTTTTTGTTGTTGTTTTTTTGTGTGTGTCTTCCTGGGACAGAATCATTTGCACGTCTATAGACAAGAATAATTTTCCATTGCTTTCAGTTATTTACAGTTTACAGAGAGGTAAAATAATTCCCAAGGAACCAAAATCAGATAACACAGAAGGGCTGCTGTAAACAATGCTTAGTTTTCACTGATTTCATACAAAATTTCCCAGACATGAATAATGTTACAGACTGAATGTGTCCCCTTAAAATTCAAATTCACACGCTGAAGTGCTTATCTCCATGTGATGGTATTTGAGGTAGGGCTGTGGCAGGTAATTAGGTTTAGATGTGGTGCTGAGGGTGGGGCCCTCAGGATGGGATTAGTCCCCCCATAAGAGGAAGATATCAGAGCTCACTCTCTCTCCACCCTGTGAACACAGCAAGAAAGCTCTCTGCAAACCTGGAAGCAGGTTGTCACCAGGAACCCATCAGCAGCACCTTGATCTTGGACTTCCCAGCCTCCAGTGAGAAATAAATGTCTGTTGTTTAGGCCAACCAGTCTGTGGTATTTTTTGTAGCAGCCCAAGTTTACTAAGACAGGTAACAACTGTAAAAGAACCTGGCACACAGGGAGGAGTTCAGTCGGATAACTTCCAAATAGAAGGCAGCAATCTGTCAGATGGAGATGTGTGTCTGTACTTACTTTGGAGCTGAAATAGCACAGCAAATGTACATTTAAACTTAGACCGTGTGTTTATTTGGGGTAGGGATGGGACCTAAAATCCTGTAGCTACCTCTTACTGCTTCCACTGTTCATCTGGCCATTCAACAAATATGTATTGGTACTGGTGTGCCAGGCACTACCCTAGGTATTGGGGACATAAAAGTGTACAGAATTCCTGCTTATATTAGTGGGGTGAAGCAGGTAATTGAGTATAGAGAATGTGTGCTTCCAAAGAAAATTACACATTGTCTAGAGAGCACACCTTTCCAGTTCCTATCCTTCCTTTCACTGCCTCAGAGATTCTTACACTCTTAGCTGTAGATAACAGAGCAACGCAAATAATTCTTGCCTGTAAACCGGCAAATTGGGGAATTCTCTGGCGGTCCAGTGGTTAGGACTCCGTGCTTCCCTGGTCGGGGAACTAAGATCCCGCAAGCTCCATGGCGTGGCCAAAATAATAATAATAATCATAAATAAAAATTTAAAATGCAAATTAATTCTGAGCTAGTTTTGTGTCCACCTGCACATCTGTTCCAACATTCGTTTATTCTGTATAAACTTGCCCTTTTTCTGACTTCCCTTTTGAACGGATTATGACATCCGCTTGGTTCTCTCGTTTAATTAGAGTTAAAATATTTAACACGCGTTCATTTCACAATGCATGAGAACCATGACTTTTTTTTGGGGGGGGGAATTACCCTTTGACACAGTAAATATCTAGTACGCTCATGGTGTAATGTGTTACGGAGAAAATAAAGCAAAGTATGGAAGGAGGTGATGGTCCATAAAGACCGTCCGGAATAAAAATGCTAGAAGAATTCGTTACCTGAGACTCAAATTTAACGGGGCGTCCTCTAGTTCATCTGGCAGGCCTTGCGAGGTCGGCTTGACCAACTTTGACCTGGCTGCGGGTCTGGAAGACCAGTCCGCGAGCCCGACCCGCGCGTGGAGGAGGGCTGTCGGGGAGGCGGCACCCCCGGCCCGGGGCCTGCGCGGAGGCGGGGCCTGGTGTGTGGGCGAGGCGCCACAGGCCCCGTCCCATCACGTGCCGACCCTCGCCTGCCGCGTCGGCAGCCCAGGAACACTCCAGACACCGGCGGCTGAAGGGCAGGGGCGGCCGCGGCCTCGGCTGCGGGGCTGGGCCTATGGCGGCGACGGCGACGGCGACGGCGACGGCGGTGGCGGCGGGGGCCGGGGCCGCGGCGGGGGCCGAGTCGGCCGAGGGGCCCCCGGGGCCGGCGGCGGCGCTGGAGCTGTGGCTCAGTGAGTAGCCAGGGCCGCCCCTCGGCGCGGGCCCAGCGCCCCACGTGAGGCCTGGCTTCCCGCCTCCCTGGGCCTTTCTTCTGAGGCCGGCGGCCGGACAGGTGGCCGCGGGGAGGCCGGCGCCCGGGGAGGCGGGCTGGGCCCGGCGCGGGTGGGAGGATCGCCGCGGGGAGGCCCCGAGAGGAGTCCCAGGAATCCGCCAGGGCTGCGGACCCGAGGCTGGGCGCTCTGCTCCCCCTCCTCGCAACCTCCCCCAGTCGCGGTGCATAAACACTGTTAACAGCATAATGGCCAAGGTTTATTGAGCTTTGCTTTTATGCCAAGCACTGTGCTGAAAAGCATTTCAGCCACTGTTAATCCTCATTACGACCCCAAGAGACAGCTTCTGTTTTTAACCTCGTTTTACAGATGGGGACCTTTCGACTTACTCAGTTGTGCAACATACCCATCCTCTGGGAAGGAGCTGTCTCTGGCTGCCGACTCTAATGTCAAAACAAGCCCTTTACACCTTTTGTGCATGTTGGTTGTGGCCGGGTTTCTTACGTGTATTGTCTCCAGGAAGACTCACGGCAGTCCTAAGAGTCGTTTTTGTTCCTACGTTACCGGTGGGGACTCGAAATTCCAAGAGAATAAAGCATATGCTCCTTGTATTGGGCTCTGCTGGGTGCTGGGAGTACTGAGATGCGTAACACAGGGTCCTTGCTCACAAAGACATTTTTAAGTGGGTGGTACAAGCCGACAATAACAGCACTTTGTTACATTAACTGAAGATTGGGAGGGAGCCGGGTTTAAAGTGCGGTGGTGGGAGTTGGGTTTGTTTACCTGGGGATTGTCTCAGGGGACATAGCATTTGAGTGGACAATGGAGGCGACAGCGTTTCAGAATGTGCAAAAGCTGGGGGAACAGGAGGGTGTGGAGCATTCTGGGAAGAAGGAGGTCATTACTGCAGGAGTGCAAAGCGTAAAGAGGCTGCACTGCTAATTGGGGTGAGATCTTCAAGGGTCTTGTATGTTGCAGAAAGGAGTTCAGTTTATCCCTGATGCAGTAGGGGAGAGGATGTTGGCCTTTTCAGCCTGGGACTCTGATCAAGTACACTTGTTAAAAGCATCACCTGCAGCCGTGAGAAGAGACGAATTGGTTAGGGATTGGGGAGTTCAGGCAGAGAGAGATGAAAAGCTCTTCTGGTAGTGTGTCGGGGGTGAAATAGGACAAAGGTATTGGGATGGAGAGTAGAAATAATTAGCTAGTACAATCAGCAGGCTTGATGCATTAGAATAGAGGCAAGAGACCAGGAGGCATTTAGGATGGATCCCAGGTTTCAGGCTCAGGTAACTGGTTGGTTACAGATGTCTCACTTGTTGACTTGTGGAGTTTGAGGTGCTTGTGGCACAAAGAGAACCTTTCTGGGCAGTTGGTTGGCTCCAGAGAGGGTAAAAGAGCTGGAGGTCAACTTGGGACCTTCAGTTCATTGGCAGTGAGCTTGTCCAGGGAGGCTGTGCCCGTTAGGAAGAGTAGAGGTTTGCAGATGGAGCGTGGAGAATCTCAACATGGAAGAAGCAGGTGGGAAAAGCAGCCTGGAGACAGAAGGCGGAGGCTACAGGCTGGGCGTGGAGGGGGAAGCTTGGGCGTTGGGGAGCTGCAGGTGGATGCAGTTGGTAGGTGGTTTTGCTGCTGAGAGATAGAGTAGGAGGAGGAAGGAGGAGGGGGAACTTCGAATTTGGCGACTAAAAGGTTACTGAAATACCTTAGTGCTAAATGGTGGGGACAGAAGGTGGTTGACTAGGAGGCAGTGGAGTTGCAAAATCAAGTGGGCCGAGTTAGAGGCCAGCTAGCGGCCGACACAGGTCGGGGAGAAAAAGGGAACCGTGGCTGCTCAAGGAGGAGGTCCTGAAGCTCCAGCTGTTTTAGGCCAGCCAGTGTGGTCCCAGAGTTGTGAGATCTTCCAGTTGTTCAGGTAGGGCTAGAACCTGTACCAATAGCACACACCCACTCCCCAGTCTTGACAACCAAAAATGCCTCCAGACGTTACCAGATGTGCCCTGGCAGAGAAGGCAGACTCACCTCTCCCCTCCCCGCCTGAGATCCTCTGAGTTCGGGCTCTGGAGTGTGGAGTGGACTTCAGAAATGTATCTTGTAGTCTTCGTGGTTGTGCGACTTGCACCTCCCCGCCCCCGCCCCTCCATAGGGCAGAGAAAGTGAACTGTGTAAACCAGACTTCTGGGGGGCTGGGGCGCAGTGGAGGTGGTATGTGGGAGGACAAGGGGTAGAAGGGCTGGTGGTGGGGCAAGGACAGGAGTGTCGTTGAAGGAAAGCACTGTGAGTCTGGACTGGATGGAGAAGGAAGTCACTCTGGGGACCGCCGAGCTCAGCTCACTGACAGGTCTTACCTCAGCAGGCAAGGCAGCTGTGCCTCTAAGATCGGAATGTAATACCATGTCTGTCTAGGGGCTTAAGAGGAGTGAGTACATGTGAAGCGCTCAGGATACTGCCTGGCACACAGTGTTGGCTATTATTATCATTAGTCTTCCTAGTTGGGAGTGGCAGAGACTAACTCATGTTGTGTTACCAAAAAAGAAAAGAAAAACGTCAGACCTAGGAAGCTGTTTCAGCAGAAGTTCATGCTTTAAAAATACAAGTAGCAGGTGTGCTAGCTTTCTGTGTGCTTTGGTGCCCAAGCTACTGAGGGTCTAGGTCCAGGCAGCTGAAGAGTGTGGTTAGCAAGATGAGCAAAGATGCGCAGATGAGAGCAGCCATTAACCAAAAGTTGATAGAAACTGGAGAAAGAGAACGCCTCAAAGAGTTGCTGAGAGCCAAAGTAATTGAATGTGGCTGGAAGGATCAGTTGAAGGCACAGTGTAAAGAGGTAATTAAGGAATAAGGACTAGGGCTTCCCTGGTGGCACAGTGGTTGAGAGTCTGCCTGCCGATGCAGGGGACATGGGTTCGTGCCCCGGTCTGGGAGGATCCCACATGCCACGGAGCGGCTGGGCCCGTGAGCGGGGGAGGCCACAATGGTGAGAGGCCTGCGTACTGAAAAAAAAAAAAAAAAAGAAAAAAAAGAAAAAGGACTAGAACATGTTACTGTTGATGACTTGGTAGCTGAAGTCACACCGAAAGGCAGAGCCCTGGTACCTGACGGTGTAAAGAAGGAGCTCCTACAAAGAATAAGAACATTCCTTGCTCAGCATGCCAGCCTTTAAGATTGAATTAGATTGTGTTGTTTTGTGGTTTTATTTCTGAAAGTAAAACTTGCCATAAATTAGGAATCGATTTCCCAAAATAAAATCCTTTTTTGTATGATGGGATACAGTTTTCAGTAATGATGTATACAATTGTATTGATTTTTTCCCCCTGAATGTATTATTTTAATAAACGTCTCAAGAATGAAAAAAAAAAGTAGCAGCTTCTGGGCATTTTGCAGCTTTTCTTACCCCACTTAGTTTATTTTGGGCATTGTTCCACATGACTGCATTTAGAGCTGCCTCGTTCTTGTTAATGAAACGCCTCGTGTGCCCCATTCCATGGGGTGCTATGCTCTGTTTAACCAATTCCTTGTTAGTGGACACTTCGGGTTGCTGGGAGTCTTGTGCTATTAACAGCAGCCCTGGGGCCTCCTGGTCTCTAGCTCTGGTAGTGCTGCCAAGGAGGCAGTAGCTTAAGTAAAGGTAAGGCAGGCTGCTCAGTAAATCTCTCTCTTCTTCCACTCGGACCTACTCCCAGGTGAAAAGTCCTGTCTCCTGGCCTCGCTTTCATGCCTCCTTTGGGGATAGGAGTGGCTCTATTTATACTCTCCCAGCTTCTCAAGGGTTGTCGTGGAGCCCAGGCGTAGGTCATTCCTGTGGTGGGTCTTGCTTGGGCTTTCGGCGTGTGCTTAACTGAATGATTGCTGGATACAGGGGTCGATGTGTACCCCATGTAGGATTCCCCCATGCAGTGAGCACTGCTACGGGGCTGCGTTCTAAGTGTTCTCAAAGTGAGTGCTCCCCACAGCCTCAGGGCTCCCTTTACTAGCACAGGCTGCTCTAGCGCCAGGGTCATGACCCTGGTGGTTGGGTGGCAGCTGATGTGAGATGATTTGACTTTTGAGTTAGTCACTGTTAGATGAACCATTTTAGGGAATTCCCTGATGGTCCCGGGGTTAGGACTCAGTGCTTTCATTGCCGTGGCCAGGGTTCGATCCCTGGTAGGGGAACTAAGATCCCACAAGCCCACAGCATGGCCAAAAAAAGATGAATCATTTCATTCACAGGTGGAGGGCTCAGCTGTTTTCTTTCCTTCTTCTTCTCTTTTCTTTTCAATCTTTCTTTTTAAAAAAATTTTTTTGGTGGGTGAGTGCACCGTGCTGAACTGCATGGCATGCAGGATCTTCCCTGCGGTGGAAGTGCAGAGTCTTAACCACTGGACCACCAGGGAAGTCCCCCTCAGCTGTTTTCTTAATACCTCTCACCCTGTAGCACAGCGGTCCCCAACCTTTTTGGCACCAGGGACTGGTTTCGTGGAAGACGGTTTTTCCACGGACGGGGGGGTAAAGGGGGGCTGGGGATGGGTGGATGCTTCAGGAGGTAATGCCAGTGATGGGGGAATGGCAGATGAGGCTTCGCTCTCTAGCCCGCTGCTCACCTCCTGCTGTGTGGCCCAGTTCCTTACAGGCTGAGACCCAGTAAGGTCCACCCGGAGGTTGGGGACCCCTGCTGTAGCAGACTTGAAATGCATACAGACATTGATTTTATTAAGCAAATATATGGCAGTAGTCCTATATTTGTCCTGCCCGAGTGCATAAACCACCTTGGTGCCCAGGATAGCCATTCTTTTTAATGATAAAGGCATTTGTGATGAGATAAATGCTTTTATTTTATTTATTTATGGCTGCATTGGATCTTCGTTGCAGCATGTGGGCTTTCTCAGTTGCAGCGAACGGGGGCTACTCTTCGTTGCGGTGTGCAGGCTTCTCATTGCGGTAGCTTCTCTTGTTGCAGCGCACGGGCTCTAGGGTGTGCGGGCTTCAGTAGTTGTGGCGCATGGGCTTAGTTGCCTCGCGGCATGTGGGATCTTCCTGGACCAGGGCTCGAGCCTGTGTCTCCTGCATTGGCAGGCGGATTCTTAACCACTGCACCACCAGGGAAGCCAGTGATAACCATTCTTGATGGGGCGGTGATAGTCAGATGAAGCAAAGTAGGGTGGTTTTGTTTTTTTTTTTGCGGTACACGGGCCTCTCACTGTTGTGGCCTCTCCCGTTGTGGAGCACAGGCTCCGGATGCGCAGGCTCAGCGGCCATGGCTCACAGGCCTAGCCGCTCTGTGGCATGTGGGATCTTCCCGGACCGGGGCGCAAACCCGTGTCCCGTGCATCGGCAGGCGGACTCTCAACCACTGCGCCACCAGGGAAGCCCAGGGTTTTGTTTTTTTAAAAAATTAATTAATTAATTTTATTTGATTGCGCTGGGTCTTAGCTGCAGCTCGCGGGCTCCTTAGTTGCATCACGCGGGGTCTTCATTGTAGCATGCGGGAACTTTGTTGCAGCATGCGGACTTCTTAGCTGCGGCATACATGTGGGATCTAGTTCCCTGACCAGGGATGGAACCTGGGCCCCCTGCATTGGGAGCGTGGAGTCTTAATCACTGTGCCACCAGGGAAGTCCCAGAGTAGAGGTTTTTAGAGTTTTTACCTGGCCAGGTCCTGTCTGGCTCCTAGCCACTCCTTGGGGCAAATTGGGAGTCAAACAGACGTGGAGGGTTGCTCTGGGCTGATCAGACCGAGCTACTGGTCCTCTGGGGGTCATTTTCTCTAGAGCTGCTCAAAGCCACTGAAATAGCTTGGCAGGTTGGAATTAGGTATTCAGAGATCCAGTTAGTTCAGAACTGGAATAGCCATCTCCTGGTGTCAGCCATATGTGTAGCCAACTGGCCAGACTCTGCATGGTAAAAGATGAATCATTCATTCACTCGTAGATAGCCATGCTGATGACTCTTCTGGGTGCTGGAGATGGGAAGGTGAATGAGACAGACCTTCTTCCGGCCTTAGGGAGCTGATAACTTAGTGGTAAGAAAGTCAAAGAAGCTAGTTCCCAAAAGAGGCCCTGCCTTTGCCAAGGAACTGAAGACTTAACCCTGAGAAACATTTGGGCCCTGGAATCAGGCAGACCTGGGATTGAATTTTTGCCATTTTCTAGCTTTGTGGCTGGGCAGGTTTCTTCAGTGGTGAGGTAATAATGCCAACTTCAGTTGTTCTGAGGTTTACAGGAAAGGATGCTTGGAAAACACTCAGCATCATGTCTGACCCACAGCAAAAACAAAGCGGGATGGGAGGGCAGCTACTACTATTATTGCTGTTATTTGGGAGCTCCGAAAAACCTTGAGGGAATCCTTGTCATATGAGATATAGCAAATAAAATAACTTACACTTTATAGATCTTTTTGCTGCTTTGCCTTGGTTAAGGGTTTAGAACATTATTTAACCTTATAGAGGTTTTTTCCTTCCTTTCTTTGGAAAAACTGGTGACCTGGCAGTAGGGGAGGAGGGAGAGGGCTGGATTCTGCATGGTTGAATTGGGGTCCTGCCTGCTCTTCTCTGCCACTGGGGCGTAGAGTCAAGTGTTGAGGTCTGAATGCCTTTTAGGTGTCAAGCTTGACCTTGTAGTGAAGTGAAACTTAATGAAGCTTAAAGGGTAAAGAATTATCTTAGATGAATGAGATCTCCTTAATCAGACTCTTTGGAAATCACTGCCTTAAGTTTATTTCATGAGTAATTATTTTGTGCCTATGGGTATGACATTGTACTAAGCACTATAGGAAACATACGGCTTCTGCCTTCGTTTTTTTTTTTTGTTTTTTTTTTTTGCGGTACACGGGCCTCTCACTGTTGTGGCTTCTCCCGTTGCGGAGCACAGGCTCCAGATGCGCAGGCTCCGGACGCACAGGCTCAGCGGCCATGGCTCACGGGCCCAGCCACTCCACAGCATGTGGGATCTTCCCAGACCACTGCGCCACCAGGGAAGCCCCTGCCTTCGTTTTTTTTTTTTTTTTAACATTTACTGAATATGTTGCTACCAACTTTTTTTAATATTTATTTATTTAGGCTCTGCTGTGTCTTAGTTGCGGCATGCGGGATCTTCATTGCGGCATGTGGGATCTTTAGTTGCGGCATGCAGACTTCTTAGTTGTGGCATGCATGCAGGATCTAGTCCCCCCACCAGGGATTGAACCCGGGCCCCCTGCATTGGGAGCATGGAGTCTTACCCACTGGACCACCAGGGAAGTCCCTCTGCCTTCGTTTTGAATAAACTTTTGAAGTTTAAGTGTAGTAAGTCATGTGTACATACTAAAGTAAAAGGCAGAGACTATTATAAGATTAGCTGTCTTTTATTGATTACTTAATGTTTGCTGCTATACTGAGTACTTTAGACACTGTCTATTAAAAATCTCATGGCTATCCCATGAGGAGGGTACTATTTTCCTTATTTTATAGTTGAGGAAACTGAGGCTCAGAGAGCCCAAGGACATGTAACTAGTAAGGGATGGAGCTGGAGATCCCCATCCTGAAAGAGCAGATAAGATGTGGGCCTTCTGAGAAGAAAGGGATGGCTTCTGTTTTGTGGGGGTGGGAGATAGAAAGATTAAGAAAGTCTTTATGAAGTGGCATTTGAATTGGGACTCGAAAGGTGAACAGCATTTTGAGAGATGGAACATAGGGAAAGAGCTTTGAGGAAGAAAAAGGTGAGGGGCATATGGGAATTGATCATCTAATTCCTTTGCTCTCCTTTGTTGTCTTTTTTCACTTAGGATGGAGTTGGTGGGTGGGAAGATGGGGGATTGAGTACCTGTCCTCTGAATCTCATTGTTGAGTTGTGGGGCACATGACTTCTGTGTGAAATAAATGTGACTGCTGTCTGGAAAAGTTAAACTCTGGATGACTGTGTAGTCTTAAGTGATCAGAAGGGAGGAGAATTAGTAGGGGCTGGAGCAGTGGGAGGAGGGTTTTGGGAGGAGACGGAAATTCAGAGTGGCCTTGAAGAATGGATAGGATTTTGAGAGGAGAGAAGTGGACGTTCAGGCAAGAGGAATAGTGTCAGAGATGTGACCATAAGAATTACTTATTTGCAGAGCTTGAAAGAGCTTCTCTGTCAGGACCAGTAAGGTATTTCACTGGAGAGCCAGGTAGGCCAGGACAGGCTGGACAGTGGGGAGTAAGGGAAATGTTATGAAAGGGCAGGACGAAGACAGTTTCAGCAGCTCCTTTGTGAGAATGTGGCCTGGTTCAGTCTGCGGGCGGGGCGTGTGGAATGGGCATCCTTGTTGGGTTGCTGGCTGCAGATTCTAGGCAGCAGCAGTGGGAGGAGAGGAAGAAGCTGCTACCATCAAGCACCAGGAAGGATACACACAACCCCTTATTCCAGGAAGTCAAGGATTGCCCCTCCCTTCCGTGGAGCATGGTCTCAACATTAGGCCTTCTGACAATCCCTCTTTCTCCAGGTATCTCCTGCTCCTGGCTGTGCCCTCGTGCTCTTCATGCTCCGTGTCCTCATATTTCATCCGAATATGAATGTTCCAATGGGGGAGACCCTAGCATGACTAGATCTGGGTTCCTTGGCCATGTGTATGGTAGCAGAGAGAAATAGCATTTTGAGGAGTGAAGACAAGGAGGTCCTCTTGTCAGACTGGATAAGCCACTGACATGTGGAGAAGCTTCTTACATAGGATGGTCAGGAGATTTCAGAAAAAGGAGGCTCAGATTTAGGCCTGTTACTTTGAGGATATGGTGGGAGCCGCTCAGGGCTTCATTGTATGTTCTAGTCTTCCTGTCACATGGCTAAGAAGCTTACAGGTTCTGGCCCATGCCCAGATGCTGGCCCAAGCCCGTCCTCATTGCAGGGCCAAAGTGGGGGAGTCCTGACACGGGCATGAAGAAGGTGCACATAGGCCATCCCCTGCACTGGGAATGGAGCCCCTTTCAGGACAGTGGCTTGTTAACCAGTTGAGCTGTTCATTCAGTCAGCAAACAGTCGCTAAGGCCGTGTCATGGGCCAGACACTGTGCCTGACAGTGATGATGAGTACAAGCCCCTGTCCCTTTCAGCTGTCTGCTCACTGGGTCTGATCCCTTAGAGGTGATGTCACAGTCCTTGGCTGTTGTCATATTTGGGGGGCTAGTGGCGTGGAGAGGTGTTTGTTTCTCTTTATTATACTTTAATTTTATTTTTTATTTCCTTGACAGATAAAGCCACAGACCCAAGCATGTCAGAACAGGATTGGTCAGCTATTCAGAATTTCTGTGACCAAGTGAACACTGATCCCAGTGGGTAAGGTGACTTCACACACATGCTTGACTTTGGGGCACCTCAGACTGTGCATGCCTTTGTTTCTCAGGATTGTTTCACGTAGCGTAGATTGTTGTTTCGTGTTTTTCTACCTCCATGATCTACTGAGTACATTATTTTTCTAGAAATAGCAAATTCATGTGGTTTTCTAAAAAACAAGTAGTCAGTTTGGAACTGGCAGCTACTTAATACATTTTAAATAGTGTTAAGAAACACTGCTCCTGAGGAGGTCTCTGAATGTTAGGGATAGAATGTAGCTAGGGTACGCAGCCATGTGAAAGATCAGTGTGTTCTCCGTAATTTAAATGCAGTCTTTCTTAAGGAAAAGCAGGGGGAAAAGGGGTAAGATTTTGTTGAATTTGGTTTCTAAAGTATCTGGATAGGAACTTAAGAAATGAGTCAGTCATCCGGATGTTTTATCTCCATGTTGCTGAATATTCATTTTGAAACGAGCAAGAAGGTTGATCACATTTTCTGCTCTAGTCTTAACTGAGCAGTTGTCATGTGACAGACAAGGTCTGTGCTGCTCACGACCAAGTTACTCACAGGTCTGGAAGTTGTAGGGGTGGGTTGACTGGGGAGAGGATGGTGTGCCCTGGAAGTGTAGCTATGAGAAGGGTGGGTGGGAGTCGGCCGCCTTCAGGGGCTCATGCCTGGCCGTGTGCAGTCACATCCCACCTCTGCTCTGGGACCTGAGCTCCTGGAGGAGAGGGGACTTTACCGGGTGTGCTCAGCCAGACTGGTGTGTTCCTCTCCGCCCAGAGTCCAGGTGTCTTTGTTTTCCCTTAGCTCAACCCATGCACCTTGGCTACTAGCCCACAAGATCCAGTCTCCACAAGAGAAAGAAGCTCTTTATGCCTTAACGGTGAGTTCGGCTTGACCATTAACCTAAGCTCTCCTGTCCTGAGGCTAGCGTTTCTGTGGGGAAGAGGCTCTGAGAGGTTCGCCTTCACTGGCCTTGGGAAAGCAGGTTGGAGGGAGTTCTGGGCTCAGATTGCCCCATTCTAGATCTGTTTCTGGAGAGTAGTATTGAGCCCGCTTTGCGAGAAGGAAAGGAAGGCTTTATTTCTTTTTGCCCTTTTTAGACCCGGGCTGGCAAGGTCAAGTCCCACAGGGCCAGATTGGTAACATAAGTGAATGAGCTGCTGGGGGGGGACCAAGGAACTGGAGAGCCCATGCCCAGTCTAAAGAGGGCAGCTACAGTGCAGGACCTGCTGGCTGTTGCCAGGCGTGAGTTTGGGCCCAGTGTTGCTAGGACTTCTGTTTAAGAGAAACTGGGAATCTAGATTTTTAAATATATGAATTCTCTGAATTTTTCAATATTGGTGACTGCTTTGAAATGTTAAACAAGATTGTGGACCAAAGAAGACATTTACAGGCCCAATTTGTCACTCAAGTGCCAGTAGGTAACCCGTAGTTTAACAGTTCTTGGGTATTCCGTGTCCAATTTCCGCCTCTAAGGAGAAAGAAGGAAGTGATTCTCTGACTGCTTTCACCTACCCGAAGGGTCTCCTTAAAAGGTGGAGTGAGGGACTTCCCTGGTGGTCCAGCGGTTGGGGCTCCATGCTCCCAATGTAGGGGGCTGGGGTTCGATCCCTGGTCGGGGAACTGGATCCCACATGCCGCACCTAGAAGATCCTGCATGCTGCAACTAAAAGATCCCACACGCCACAAAAAAGATCCAGCACATGGCAATGAACATCCCGCGTGCCACAGCTAGGACCTGGCACAGCCAAATAAACAAATAAATATTAAAAAAAAAAAAAAAAAAGGTGGGGTGACCTCAGAGTACCCCACTGAGCTATTTCCTGGGCACAAACCTGTCAGTTACAAGAGCAAACAGGTTCTTTTTTTTTCTTAATCTAAAAGTGTCACCCTTTCTCCCAATCTTTAGTGTCCTCAGTCTTGAGCCATGATTTCAGCAAATACTTACCAGGTTTGAAATGAGCCCTGGAGCCAATGGTTTCCCCTTCTCATGGGGGTCCTGTGTTTGCGCAGGTGCTGGAGGTGTGTGTGAACCACTGTGGGGAGAAGTTCCACAATGAGGTGGCCAAGTTCCGCTTCCTGAACGAGCTCATCAAAGTGTTGTCCCCAAAGGTGAGTACCCTGGGCTTGGCTTTGCTCACTGTTCTGCATGCCCCCCGGGTTTCAAACTCCTGTCACCCTTCTTGGTCCAGAAGCAGACCTGCTCATGGATAGAACCTGCCAGGCTGTCCCAGGTTTGTGAGAGCTGAGAGGTGAAAGCTTTCCTCTCCAAGGTGTAGGATGATGGTCATGGTCATCAGCTGATCCCCGCCCTTTGATGGTTAGCATTTTCAAATTCTCCCTTTAAAAATGGCCTTGTAGACAGGTGGTCTAGAGGGGCAAGCACAGAGGGGCCTAGCTGGTGGGCACAGGTTTCCTGGTAGAGATAGCAAGACATGTTGGGTGTAGCTTTAAGTTTCCTTCTTTCCTTGTCTTCTGTAGCTTTCCTCCTGGTACCTGTCTTAGCGACACCATTATCGGGTAACTAACATTGGTGGAACATTCCTTTGCTGCTTCCCAGCAATTCTGATACCAACTTGGTGTCCTGTGATTTAATTCGTTTCTGAAAATAAGTACTCAAAGTTAGGACAGACCGTACAGGTTAAGAGCTCAGTCCTACCTAGATTACACCTACTTCAGACACCAGTCGTAAGTCTCGGGGATGGCCAAGCTACTTGCACTTCTGCCCGACCAACTGCAAGTTCAGAGCTTCCTCTGACCCCCTCTGCTAGGTTCCATAATTCACTAGAAAGATTCACAGAACACAGGAAAGCACTATACTTACTAATATTCTTTTACTATAAAGGATGTAAATGCAAGAGATACATAGGCCAAGGTCTTGGGGGTGAAGGGGGAGCAGAGCTTCTATGCCCTCTCCCGTGGAACCTGAGCATACCACCCTCCCAGCACATCCATGTGTTCAACCAGAAGGCTCTGTGGACCTGGTTGTTTTGGAGTTTTTATCTGGAATTATGTGGGCATGATTGATTTAATCACTGGCCATGTTATTGAACTCAGTCTCCAGCCTCCCTCTCCTCTTGGGGAGGTCAGGATAGGGCTGAAAGTTCCAACCCTCTAATCACATGGTCAATCCCTCCCTTGAAACTAAGTGCCCACCAGGAGTGTTTAGCAGAAACTCAGGTATGGTCCGTGGGGGCTCACTGTAAATAAAAAAAGACGTTCCTGTCACTTAGGAAATTCCTAGGGTCTTTGAAATTCTGTGCCAGGAGGAACTGAGGACAAGGGTCAAATGTATATATATATATACATATATGTATATATATATGTATGTATGTATATATGTATATATATATTTTATTTCCATAATCCTTTAATTTTAAGAGGATCTTTTATAAAGAATCAAAACATTTGAGTTTCAGCAATTCCTTTCACTTTACCTTATTTTCATTCCAGACTTGCCACAGTCAAATAATGAGTGTCCCCAGTGGCTCTAACCTAGGCCAATATATGGTAGGATTTAATTTTAGTGGCTTTATGGGTTGATTCTTTGAAACCCAGAAAGAGCCCTGGAAACGGGTGCCAGATAATTCGTCTTCTAGCTGTGCCTCAACTCTACCAGCCTTGGGCAGCTCACTTCCCTGGGTCTCAGCAGCCATCTCTTTAGTGATAGTGTGGGCTGGGCAGTCTACTAATGAAACTGCACAACTAGGATGGGATTTGAACCCAGCCAAAGCTCAGACTGGGACTTGAACCCACGGGCTGGGACTCAAACCCACTGTCTTTTTTTTTTTTTTTATCATTATTATTAATTAATTAGTTTATTTTCAGCTGCATTGGGTCTTCGTTGTTGTGCGCCAGCTTTTTCTAGTTGTGGAGAGCGGGGGCTACTCTTGGTTGTGGTGCATGGCCTTCTCATTGCGGTGGCTTCTCCTGTTGTAGAGCACAGGCACTAGGTGTGCGGGCTCCAGTAGTTGTGGCATGCGGGCTCAGTAATTGTGGCTTGCAGGCTCCCGAGCACAGGCTCAGTAGTTGTGGCGCATGGGATTAGTTGCTCCACGGCATGTGGGTTCTTCCTGGACCAGGGCTCGAACCCGTGTTCCCTGCATTGGCAGGCGGATTCTTAACCACTGCGCCACCAGGAAAGTCCCAAACCCCGTGTCTTTTAATTAAAATCAATCACCTGGTGTCAGGACTTACTGAAGCTCAGGTTCATTATGTCTCTGCACAGAAGGAGTTCAGCAAGAGGCAACGTGATAGGCAAGAAGTAGATTTATTAATATAGGACGCCTGTGAGGGATACAAGTGCGCAGGCAAGGTGGCTCTGCCCTGAGAATTAAGTGGGAAAACAGATTTATTTAGAGAGATATACATTCCAAAGGTAGAATGTCTCAAAAGGTGAGAGCAGTCCTGAAATATGGGGTGGTTAGTTTTTATGGGTTGGGTGATTTCATAGGCTAACGAGTGGGAGGATTATTCCAGCTATTTTGGGGAAGGGGCAGAGATTTCCAGGAATTGGGCCACCGCTCACTTTCTGGCCTTTTATGGTCAGCCTCTGAACGGTCATGGCACCTGTGGGTGTGTCGTTTAGCTAATGTATTACAATGAGCGTATACTGAAGTTCAAGGTCTACTGGAAGTCAAATCTTACACCATCTTGGGCCTAATTGGTTCTAACCAGTTTATGTCGTATTCTCAACAGCTGTGTCATTCTCTAAAGGTTACGTCTTGCCGCCCCCTCCTGTCTCACCAAGTCCCTTCCGGCTCTGTAATTCCCTTTCCTTTTTCAGTACCTAGGCTCCTGGACCACAGAAAAAGTTAAAGGAAGAGTCATTGAAATACTCTTCAGTTGGACAGTGTGGTTTCCAGAAGACATCAAGATCCGAGATGCTTACCAGATGCTGAAGAAACAAGGTCTCACTACCATTACTTATGTTGCATTCCCTTTTCACAGTAGTTGTTCCTTCTTGCTTTTTTGTACGCTTTGTCAGTTTGGGGTGAAAGCTGGAGATCTTGTGTCCAGTAGATACAACAATAGAGGCTGACGCAGTAATTTTGATCCCTGGAAATGGGCAGATCGTTCCTTCCGGTTGACGGGAGTTGAGCTAGGTTTGAGACGGTTGTTGCTGTAGTTACCCTCACTATGCCAGGTTCCAGATTCCTCTAGTGCTAGCTTGTGTTGAGGGTGGAGGCTGACTTGCTAGAGCGTTTCTCTCAGTATCTGCTCTGCTCTCAGCTTTGGGTCTTCCTGTTGCTCTACACCTCAGAGGGGGTCTTATTCCATCGCCTTTCCTGACAGTAGACCCTTACTACTTGTTCCTCAGTGCCCGTAGCCTGGTGGTGGTGGTGCTGGTTCTGCTGTGAGTAAGCCTCAGTCTCAGGCAGGCATGTGTCCCTGGTCTTGGTGGGACCTGTTTGTGATCCTGTTGCATCCCGACTCGGGTCTGGGCCAGGACACATTGCTGCCCCTCTCCCAGGGACACAGGCTTTTCTTTTTTTTCCAGCTGCAGTAGGTTTTCACTGCAAACCTGTTCTAAGGACAACAGGTTTGGTGTCCTTTCCCCAGCAGTGTGAGGCTTTTCTGTTGGGAGAGAAGGATTTCAGTGGGCCATCAGGCTTCTCCCATTCTCTTTTTGTGAGGCCTTTGGAGAATGAGCCTATTCCTCTTGTGTTGTGAGCCCCAGAGTGTGTCCTGTGTAGAAGCTGGGAGTCCATGTTCCTTTTCTCTTGGACTCTGTGGGAGGAGCCTGGATTCAGCATGGACTTATTTTTCTCCCTGTCGCACGCACTCACTTAACATTTTTAGGAGTATTAGGGATTCTACACTAATTTCTGGGCTCTGGGAGGTTGTATACCTGCATTAAATGATCAGTATTTGTATAGTGTAAGGCCCGTTGACCACTGGCATTACAGTCCGGTTCTGCTCTGATTTAGTTGGCTCTGACCTCCCCAACTTTGTACTGGTTCCATGGATTCTTTCATGGGAGGATGCAGAGCCTTGATCATACCCTGGGTGTATCTCTGTAAGGTCGTTGACAGTGTTTTCCTGGTGGGACATCAGGAACCAGGAGTTTCTGGGCTTTATACTGGATCCTGCTGAAGTCAACGGGTACCCATATCTGTATATTCATGAGTTGCATGTTTTAGGAATCATAAAGCAAGACCCTAAACTACCAGTGGATAAAATCTTGCCCCCACCTTCTCCCTGGCCCAAGAGCTCCATCTTTGATGCCGATGAAGAAAAGTCAAAGGTAAGGAGCTTCTCCCTGACCTTGGTGTCCTACCTGGAGTCTGACCAGACCCCTTCTTTTTTGTTTTTTGAATTTTATTTTATTTACCTTTTTACACAGCAGGTTCTTATTTGTTGTCCATTTTATACATATTAGTGTATATATCTCAATCCCAATCTCCCAATTCATCCCACCTCCACAGATCCCTTCTTTTAGGGACTCTCCTGCAATGTCCCCGACCCCAAACCAAAGTGTGGGAGAGTGTGGGGAGGTGGGTTTTGAGTTCCCTGTGGAGCAGAGAGAGGTAGCTGAAGGTCTGGATGTTTTCTTTGTGGATAGGCCAAATAATAAGTGTCCTGTTCTTTATATCTTTCACTTTATCTGTTCAGTGTTCCTGAGGGAAAGAAGGTATGAAAGGATAACCCTAGTAGGTAATGTGGGTGGTCGGTCATATCCAGAGTGTGGTGTCGGGGGAGGAGAGTGGGCAGTAAAGAATCGGTTGTATGTTGGCTCAGATCTTTTTAGTGTCAGTAAGCATGATCTCACCCATTTTCCTTCCATTTTTGTCTCCCAGAATTGTTGCTCCTCGGACATCAGTAAGGAGAGGGAAGGGAAAAGCAAGGTGGTCCAAACCTAGGCCAAGACCCAGGGATAACTCCAGGGTGCCCCTAAAGGTGGCAGTGCTTTTGGTCATTAGCGTTCTTGGTCCCTCACAAGGTCTGGTGAGTGTAGAACCAGGAAGACTCCAGTCCGAGGATGGGTATCTTCTGGTACCCTCTGCCTTCCAACTGCAACTGTCAGCTGTACTCTTCCCTTGGATCTAGTGCTCGCTGTGGGCAGAATGAGCAGGGCTGTGCTGGGTTCTGGGTGGCTTTCCCTCTGGCTCCTCTCCTACGGGTGCTTCACCATTGCAGAGGGTGGGAGGAGCAGGGGAGGAGGTGTGGCATGGACTTCTGAGAAAGATGGTCTTGTGTCAGCTGCTTAGACTCCCTGGCACTCAGTATCTCCACCTGTCCTGCCACCCATCCAACAAAGAGTGAATGACTCCTATACCTATTGGGAATAAGGTGGACAAGATCGCCAAGGTCTGTCACATCATAGTATGTGGTCCAAGACAGCCTTGGCACTGTTGACATTTTGGGCCAGTTAGCTTTCTTGTTGGAGGTCGTTAGGCACTGTAGGATAGAGTGTGTACAGTATCCCTCTACCCGCTAGATGCCAGGAGTACCCCCAGTTGTGACAACCGAAAATGTCTGCGGACTTTGCCGGAGGTTCCCTGGGGACATCCACCGCCCTACCCCATGGAAAAACCAGTGGTCTGTGGGGATGGTCCTAATCCTTAGGTTACTGTGTCGTTGTGAGGATTTGGTAAGGTAAATGCGTATAAAATGTGCGAGCTCTTATGAGTGCTGATTCTGCTGTTGCTGGTGCTATCAGTCTGGGCCGTTTGACACAGAGGGAATTGGTTTCACCTAGTCTTGTTCCTTCTTCAGCTTCTGACAAGGCTTCTGAAGAGCAACCATCCTGAGGATCTTCAGGCTGCAAACCGGCTGATCAAGAATTTGGTCAAGGAGGTGGGCATTTTCCAGGGGGTTCTGCAGAAGCAGCGCTTGACAGGGGCTGGACAGTGTATATGTGTGTGTGTGCTTGAGGGTGTGGGTACACAGTCGTCTGGGAGAAGGGATGGCCGCCTAGCCCTGAACCGGGGAACAGCTGTGGGCTCCCTGAAGGGCAGCGAGGTGGTGACTGGAAGCAGAAACTGCTGTGTGTTTCTCTAGTACTTCTGTCTAGGAACTCACAAAGCGTTTCACAGACACCAGTTTCCGTCCCAGCGACCGGTATTGGTGTGGATAGAATCCAGGTTTGGGAATTTTCCAGAGGGATTAAGGCTGGTGGTACAAAGGAGTAGTCCCAGCTCCCCAAACTGAATTGTCTGTCCCAGGAATTCCGGGCCTTGAGCATCTTCTCTACCCGCTGAGTGAACACTCCATTCGCTCCGTGCTTGTTCAGGCTTTCTTCAGAGCTTCTACTCCCTCACTTCATCCTCTTTCTCCCAAAAGGAACAAGAAAAATCAGAAAAGGTGTCTAAGAGAGTCAGTGCTGTGGAGGAGGTACGGAGCCACGTGAAGGTGCTGCAGGAAATGCTGAGCATGTACCGCAGGCCAGGGCAGGCCCCGCCAGACCAGGCAGCCTTGCAGGTACTCTTTTTAAAACTAAATTTCAGATCGCACTGAGTATCACTGACATACTAGGAATACACATATATTTCAAGAAGTCATCATACAATCAAAATTTATGTCCCTCACCCGCCCCCAACTTCCTCATTCCCTTCCCTTCTGTTCCTGCATCTCTCCCCATCCCCAGGCAACCGCTGATTTGTTTTCTGTTCTGATTAGTATATTTTTCCTAGACTCTTATATAAATGGAATGATACAGTATTACACTTGTTTTTTGGTCTGGCTTCTCTTCTCCCCCTTGGCGTTATTATTTGAGACCCGAGATCCATTCTTTTTTTTTTTTTTTTTTTTTTTTTTTTGGCTGCACCGCTTGGCATGTGGGGTCTCAGTTCCCTGACCGGGGATCAAACCCATGGCCCCTGCTTTCGGAGCGTGGAGTCTTTTTTTTTTTTTTTATTTCAAAGCAGTGTTCATTATTATCATTTTTAACATTTTTATCGGAGTATAATTGCTTTACAATGGTGTGTTAGTTTCTGCTACATAACAAAGGGAGTCAGTTATATGTACACATATATCCC
This sequence comes from Phocoena sinus, assembly GCF_008692025.1. NCBI lineage: Eukaryota > Metazoa > Chordata > Mammalia > Artiodactyla > Phocoenidae > Phocoena > Phocoena sinus. The sequence continues at coordinate 67,653,826 of NC_045777.1, read as the reverse complement.
CATATCCCCTCCCTCTTGCGTCTCTCTCCCACGCTCCCTATCCCACCCCTCTAGGTGGTCACAAAGCACGGAGCTGATCTTCCTGTGCTATGCTGGGGAGCGCAGAGTCTTAACCACTGGACCGCCAGGGAGGTCCCAGTAGTGTATTCCTTTTTACTGCTGAGTGGTACTCCGTTGTATGCGTATACCACAATATGTATATCCGTTCATCTGTTGATGGATATTTGGGTTGTTTCCAGCTCTGGGTGATGATGAATTAACCTGCTGTAAACAGTTGTATACAGGGTTTTGCGTGAGCATACACTTCCCTTTCTCTTGGGTAAATGCCTCGACGTGGGATTGCTAGGTCATATGCTACATGTACAGTTAACTCTTTAACAAACTGCCAAACCATTTTCCAGAGTGTTTGTGTCATTTCGTATTTCTGAAAGCAGTGTAAAGATTTCCCATTTCTTCACATTTACACATCTTGGGATCTTTCTTTTTTTATAACACACTTACTGAGAATTTATATAACAAGCTCTGTTTTATAGGTCGTGTATGAGAGGTGTGAAAAGCTGCGGCCCACCCTGTTCCGGCTGGCAAGCGATACCACCGATGATGACGATGCGCTCGGTATGATGTTTTTTTTCTTTAATTAAAAAAATATATATATATTTATTTTTGGCTGTGTTGGGTCTTTGTTGTTGTGTGCGGGCTTTCTCCGGTTGGGGCGAGTAGGGGCTACTCTTTGTTGTGTTGCTCAGGCTTCTCATTGCGGTGGCTTCTCTTGTTGTGGAGCACAGGCTCTAGGCGTGCGGGCTTCAGTAGTTGTGGCTCGCGGGCTCTAGAGCACAGGCTCAATAGCTGTGGCGCACAGGCTTAGTTGCTCCGCAGCATGTGGGATCTTCCTGGACCAGGGATTGAACCTGTGTCCCCTGCATTCGCAGGCAGATTCTTAACCACTGCACCACCAGGGAAGTCCCTTGGTACAGTCTTATTCTTTAGGCATAGACAGCACCCAAGAGTGCTGGACAGACTTGGGGCTTCCTGCCTTACTGCTGACGCAGAAACAAGACAGTAGCCCCTAGGTGTTATGGTAGTTGGGCTTGGGGAGGGTGTGGCCTGAGTTGATTCTTCTGATTTCCAGAGGAATCTACTATGTTTGAGCAAGAAATGAGCCGCAAGTCTGAAAGCATAGAAAAGGGTGGAAATTTACCATGTAGATTGGGTGTGAAGGGGATAGAAGAAAGAGTGGCTACAATTGAAGGCTTGAAGAAAGGCTGAACATTCTCAGAGGTCTGAGAAACAGCTGCAAGGGACTCCTTGGAAGGTTTCACACCCAAGGTGCCTTCAGGGGCTGGGAGGGGAGTCTAAGTGGGGATACCAAGTGGAAGGCACAGGGGAGAACTGTAATCCTGTACACAGGTATTGAAACATTTAAAACTATTTTATTTTATGGAAAATCTCAAAACACACAAAAGGGATTTATTCTATCCCCATGTACTCTTCACCTTTTGTTAATAATTACCAACTGATGACCAGTCTTTTGATCTTGTTTTATCTGTATTGCTTTCTCCCTCCATCTTCCCCCCTACATCCCCAATTCTATTTTTTTTTTATTTTAATAAGATCTGGCACCTTATTAGATGTCTGTTCGATGACTGTCTATGCATTTACTTTCTTAAATTTATTTATTTACTTTACTTACTTATTTTTATAGGATCTTAGTTCCCCGACCAGGGATCAAACCCGTGCCCCCTGTAGTGGAAGCGCAGAGTCTTAACCTCTGGGCCACTGGGGAAGTCCTCCCAATTCTATTTTTAAGCAAATTCCAAACATTTCAAAGTAACCAGTCAGTGTTCAGATTTTCCTGGGCATTTTTCCCTCTAATCATTCCTTGTTGACCCTCTTTCTTTTTTTAAAGTTTGTTGTAAATCAGTATCAAAAAGAAAAACCACGCTTTGTAATTGGTTGATATTTAAGTCCCTTTTAATGGGTAGCCCCTGTTCTTTTTTACTTCATGCATGAAAAACACGTCCTTTGACTTGCAGAGTTTCTCTTGGTCTCAGTTTTCCGATGGCATCTCCCATGGTATTTAATGTTTCTCTGTTCCTGAGATTTCTGAAATTCCTGCTTTCTTATAAATTGGATCAGGAGGCTTGTTCAGATTCAGGTTCAAATGGCAGGGCGTGTGCTGGGGAGCAAGAATGCTTCGCAGGTGATGTGAAGAGGCCCATGGTATCTGGTTTTCTGGGTTTTTTGTGATGTAATTATTGTCTAAACCCGTTATTTCCTCCGGTTGCAATGAAGTCAGAGGTCACAAAATTTAAATTTTAATCACCTTGCACATGCCAAATAAAACACTCTGCCAGGTGAATTCAACCTCATGTTAGTTCACAACTTCCATCCAGTTTAAAAATTGACAGGAAATGAATAGTTGGTCGCTCTTGCAGTGTTTTCCTAGTACCATGGCCTGCAGTGTTATGCATAGCCCCTGGCCCTGTTGCTGTTCTGTCTGTCTTCTAGGAGAGGCTTTCTTGCAGGTAAACCAGATCATGAGATACTCTTGACATTTTTGAAATCGACTGCGTATTTTATACTTACAGGATGTTTCAATTTGGATGTCAGATTTTCATCAGGAATACTTGATCTGTACTTAGATTTTATAAAATTTACAGGTGAAAAAGTAGATTCGTGTACCAACTTGTTTCCTACACGCTTCCCAATAACTGAATAAAGTACCAAAAATTTTTTTTAATATTTGCATCCACATTGACAAAATAGCTTTAAGTTTTGAATTAAAATTAAAGTTTTAGTTCCTCACTTGAAAGACCCATATTTCAAGTGTTGGCCATCATATTGGACAGTACAGACAAAGAAAGTGAAAAAATTTGGTTCCTCCTACATCCTGCGAAGAAAGTGTTGAGGTTCAGGGGTTGAGTGACTGGGTGTGCCAGGGGACTGATCTTGTGATCTGGGGGCAGGAGGCATGGATATACTGAACCTGGTAGAGCCGTGTGACAGCTGCTTTGTGGCGTGGCTTAAAAAAGACTGAGATTGTTGGTAGCTAAACCAGGGGATTCTGATTTTTCTCTCATTCTTCAGCGGAGGTTCTCCAGGCAAATGACCTCCTCACCCAGGGAGTTCTGCTGTACAAACAGGTGATGGAGGGCCGTGTCACCTTTGGGAACACAGTGGTCAGCTCTTTGGGAGACATACCTGTCTCCAGAGGTATGTGCAGAGAGCCTCTCCCACCCTCTGCCGTGGGGCAGCCTGCAAACACCGGGAAAGAAATGGATCCCTGAACACTCTGAGTTATGGTATAGAAATGAGAGAGCATGTCCTCTTTTCCCTTTCCCTTGAGAATTGGTTTTATATAGCCAGCCTCTGCCCCACGTGCCATCACGGGTTGACTGCTAGGCTGGAACTAGCTTTGGCTGTAAACAGAAGCGGTGGCTATACCGTGCCCAGGTTTGGATTGCACCTCTCATGAGTGCTTACTTATGGGAGCTCACACCAAAAAAAATATGACCTTCTTCAGATGTTTCCTAGTGTCAGGCTAGCTAAATAGGAATCATCTGGAGTACTGGTTAAAATGCAGATTCTTGGACCTTCTGAATCAAGACTACTTAGAGCTGGGACCTGCATTTTTATCGAGCACTCGAGATGATTCTGATTCACTGTGGTCAGAACCTCAAAGGCCTCTGACCTGGAGCAGTCAGCTCTGCTACTGTCCAGGTTGAATGGACCATTAGAGGATTCTGTGTTTACTGGGGTGGGAAGGCAGTTCCTCTGGTTACCTCGTATTTCAGATGCCACTCAAGGCTGTAAGTCAAGCCAGTCAGCTGAGGTGGAAGGTTCATCTGGGGTGTGCTTAAGGGTGGGGTGATGTGATGTCTTTTGATTGGGAGGAGGCCTGAGGGAAACTGATAACCTTTACGTGGAGACTTTGCTCTTATTCTGACTGACTTGTTTTCCTAACTGTCTGTTTTCTAGTCTTTCAGAATCCAACAGGCCGCATGAAGAACTGCCCCCTGATTGACTTGGAGGTGGACAGTGGATCCGAGCAGGCTGGGACTGTGGCGCCATCTTTACTGCATCACGACCTGGCAGCCTTAGGTGAGGGTGCTGTTTAGGGGCAGCAGGCACAGAATGGTCCTGATTCCCAGGGAGAGAGTAAGCCCCTTCCCCCTGGTGAGAGTGTGCCGGTTCTTAGAAGGAATTGGGTATACCGGGAAGTTCAGAGAGGTCCTCCCGGTACTCAGTTTCAGATTTGCCATGAATGAGTTGAATGACTTTGGGTAATTTGTTTTGTCTAGGCTTTCTAAATGTTCTAGAAAGGATGATGGTATCAGTCTCCATATCGGGTAGAGCTACGGATGTGCATCTCACTCTGTTCCTTCTTTACAGGGATCAGTGATGGCCCAGTTACCAAAAAGGTAAGGAAGCTCTTCCTAGGGACCAGAGAGGAGAGGGGAAGTCCCTCAAACCGACCTTCATGAGGGCAGCAGTGCCTGGGGGAGGGTGGAGGGCTACAGCATAGCCTGGTGGCACCGTGGACTCGGAGGTCCAAAGCCTCTTCCTCATCCTCACCTCTACTGTCTGGCTTGAACCCCTGGAGGGATTTTGCTCTCCTTCTTCCCTACCCTTTTCTGTTGTATCCAGGCTCCTGCTTACTAAGGGTCTGCTGAGGAGTCATGTCCTCTTGACCTTTCTCTACCTGCCCCAGGAAGTGTAGTAAGCCTGGGCTTTGGGGTCAGGAGAGCTGTGCCACGATGTCACCTTGGCTCATAGTCACTCATGCCCTGGCCTTACTTTAGTCATTCCTGGTTTTGACAGGTTGCGAGTCAGAATTGCGGTCAGGAAAAGAGGAACCCTGCCACCAGCACACTGCCAGGTGGTGGTGTCCAGAGCCCTTCTGCAGAAAGGAACTTGCTGGATCTCCTCTCCCCACAGCCGTCTCCGGGACCTCTGTGAGTCTTGTGGGCAAGGAGCGTAGAAGAGTGGCTCCTGTGTGCAGTGCTCGCTCACTGCGCGAGGCCAGGCAGCGGGGCCCAGGGATGCTGCTCCCCCTGAAGGGCCGCTTCCTTTCTGTCGGAGTTCAGTGTGTTCTCCTTTTATTCCGCATCCTAAGTCAGGAAAGTACACGTTTGGCCAGGACCTCCAAAACGCGGTTTAAGGAGCAACAGCAGTAGATGATGATGATGTTTTTTGTCTTTATAGGTTGTTTTTTTCTTTTTTCCTGATTTCAGTGTAATTTGAAGCAAAGCTTGATTACTAGAGAAATAGATAATATAGAAAGTCCCAAATATCACTCTCTAAAGACAATGTTGAATGGTCCTTCTTTGCTTTTTTTCTACACATGTAGTAATGTGTTGCTGTGGCTTATTTTTACACAAATGAGATAATTTACAAACTGTACTCCACTGTGGTTTTTTATATTACACATCTTGGATACATTTTCATCAATTTATGTAAACTTGCCTGATTCTAATAGTTGAATAATAATTCATATACATATATATATTTAATCATTTTCCTCTTGTGGATATTTACATAGCTTCCAGGTTGGAGGAAGCTGGAGTGTTTCTATAGTACAGATTTATAAAAGTAGAGGTGCTCTTAGGTATGAGTATAAACATATTTTCATAGATCCTGTCCCTTTGCCTCTGGCAAGGCTGGAACACTTTGCCTTCCCCCAAACAGCCTGAGAGCCTGTGTCCCTGGTGGAGACCACAGAGCTGGGTGGAAATGGAGGTGTGCTGGGAGGTCATTCTTGTTAGTACCCGTAGGGGGTTTCTTCCTAGTTTACTGTTTATAACCACTTGACATGGGGTCAGTAATAATTCTAATTTTGGTGGGTTACTTACGTCTGGAGTTTGGTTTTCCATAAATGTTTTTGATTTGTATTCCAAATGGACAAAATCATGAAGTATGAATGAATGGTCAGTGTAACTTGTGCTGTCATCTTCCTAGCTTACGTCACGCTGGTGATCATGTATGGGAAACCATCTGACTGAGCTACTTGTTGTCAGAGACTGCCTGACAACTACAACGTTAATTACTTTATTGGGTCCTTATTGTATGCACACATTCCGCTCAGTGCTCTTCATATACTTTCTCATTTAATTCTTGTAACAGCCTATGAGATAGATACTAAACTGTTTCTATTTTACAGTAAGAAAACTGAGGCATGGGTTAGATTACTTGTCTAAAGTCATACACTCGTAAAATATATACATACACACATATACACATGCATATATATTTATTTTTTCCCCTTATTTTTCACAAAACCTAATCAGATTCCTGGAATTCTCTACAGTTTTTGCCAGTCTTGATATTATTTCTTTGCAGGAATTATATTCCACAGAAAAATATCCCCAGGGAAGTGCCACCAGGTACTAAGTCCTCTCCAGGTTGGTCCTGGGAGGCTGGCCCATTGGCTTCTTCTCCGTCTTCCCAGAATACACCTCTGGCTCAAGTGTTTGTCCCTTTGGAGTCTGTTAAGCCCAGTAAGTACAGTTTCACCCTTTTTTTCCCTTTCTGTTAGATGCCCAGCTTTATCCACTCTGGATTGGTATGGGTGGCTCTTAAACTGGGGAAGATGAGTCGGGGAGAGATACTGCCTGGGGACAGAGGATAAGGCGGGTGGCCCATGTCTCTTAGCTAATACTTTTTTTAGTTTTCTCTATCTTGGGGTTGACACTGAAGGATATTGGCAGGCGGAATTTAATTAGGGGCCTTGAATCCACTTACGGAGATGATCTTCATTTGGAATTCAAGAAGGGAATGTTCAGTGTGATCTGAAATAACTCAGAAGAGGTGGAATTAGAAAGAAAGGAAGAATTTGGCTGGTGATCCTCTTCCTTTCTAATGATCCTCATTAATGCAGGAAAAGTAGCTATTAACCTCCCTTACAAAGAAAAGGAAACGGAAGGCCCAGCTAAGTAAGGTGAGACTGCCTGTGGTCAGCACACTGGTATGTGAGCGGGAAACAACTGGGGTCTTTAGATCTAGGGCCTGGGCCCCTTCCTTGGGCACAGGGCCTTCCTGTGGCTCAGTGTGGTGAGCTCAGATTACAGAGGGCCCTGGAACCAGGCAGAGGAAATAAAGTCAGCAGTGGGGGCCCTTTGCATACTTAATTAATTTTTATTTAAACATAATAAATGTTCATTGTTAATTTCCTGGTTTTGATAATTGCACTGTAGTTATATATACTACATGGGAATTCTTTGTGTTTTTGTAACTTTTTGTAAATCTGAAATTATTAAAAAACAAAATTCAATATAGTTTTAGAAAAGATAGAATAGAGCAGAAAATTTAAATCATCTGTACCGCTACCACCCAGAGATGAAAGTTCTGTTAATGTCTTGATGTATTTTCCTGTTTTATCCATGCATGTATGTTTAGTAAATTGTCACCATAGTATATATACTGTTTTTTTTTTTTTTTTTTTGCGCTATGCGGGCCTCTCACTGCTGTGGCCTCTCCCGTTGCGGAGCACAGGCTCCGGACGCGCAGGCTCAGCAGCCATGGGTCACGGGCCAGCCACTCCGCGGCATGTGGGATCTTCCCGGACTGGGGCACGAACCCGCGTCCCCTGCATCGGCAGGCGGACTCTCAACCACTGCGCCACCAGGGAAGCCCTATATACTGTTTTATATCCTGCTTTATTTACTATTTTAAGCTATAGCATTGTTTCATGCCCTTATTCTTCAAAACCTTGATTTTTTAAAAATGAATTCATTCTTATGCCACTAACATGTACTGTAACTCATTTATTCAGTTTCCTTCTGAAGGATAATTTGTCTCCAGGTGTTTACTGTTGTAAACAGTGTTACAGTGAACACCCATTGCAAAAAATGGAGATCCATTTTTGAAACTTCCCTGATTATTTCATTAGGATATATGCTTAAAAGTGGAAATGCTGGGTGTAGACATTTAAAATTTTGATCTTCGTCACCAGGTTCCTTCCTGGAAGGGTTACCTTTTTCCCCATAACCTCACCTCCATACCTCATGAGTATTTTCAGTCTTTTAAATCTCCGACAGTTTCATTGTTAAACTATATTCTTACAATGTGCGTTTTGATAAGTGATGTTTGGCATGAAATAAGGATTTTCATTAAAATTTTTTCCAGTTGGTTAGCAAGCTGCCTGCCATTTATTGAATCAGCCAGTGATTTTCAAATATATGCTCTTGACATGTTAAATTCTCGTATTTGGGTCAGTTCTGCATGCTGTTTTCAATTGCAATTTCGTACATATCTGAGTATTTGTTAATGCAAATAGCCCTACTCTCCCTTCTTTTTTAATGGTTAATCTAACGTATCTTTTCCCAAAATTAACTTACGAATCATTTCTTAGCTAAAGTAGAACGATCCCTTTAGTATTTCCAAGACCTAATTAATTTGAAGAGATCTACTGTCTTTATAGTTTTGTAAACTTAAATATAAGAGATGTTATGTGTATGTAGTCATACAAGAGAAACCAGAAGGATATAGGCCCAGATGTTAGCAGTGCTTATTTCTGGGGAGTATTAAGGGTGTTTTTTATTTTCTCCTTTATGGTATCCTATATTTTCTGTAGTGTTCATACATTATTTTAATCGTAATCATTTCTTGCTCAAAAAAATGCTTGTTTTTTTTTTTCTTAAACTGGTACTGGATGGTGGGATGGAGGGGAGAGATCAGTTTGGAATGTCACAGGAGTCCAACTAGAGGTAACGAGGACTTGGATTATGGTGATGCAGAGGGTTAATTCCAGGAGCTGTTCTGACTGGAGAAGCAACAGGATTTGGTGATAGGTGCACATCTCTTTCAAGCATGGCTGCTCTTTCAGGGGAGTCTGTAACAGCGCTAATCCTTTTGGTCGGGTCCTTCTCTACCAGGCAACCTGCCTCCTCTTATCGTGTATGACCGGAATGGATTCAGAATTCTGCTCCACTTTTCCCAGACTGGGGCCCCTGGCCACCCAGAGGTACAGGTGCTACTGTTGACCATGATGAGCACGGCCACCCAACCTGTCTGGGACATCATGTTTCAAGTAGCTGTGCCAAAGGTGAGTCAGCGGCTGGCCCGCTCCTTTGAATTTTTCAATAAAGGCTATCATTTTTGAACACCAGGTCCTTTGCTGGGATGTTATCTATTAGGTGGAAGGGCTAGAATCTTTACTCGAAGTAGGTTAAGATAAAATGGGGGTTTTGTTGGCTCATTTAACTGAGGATTCCTGAACGTCTGACTTCAGATATGGCTGGATTCAGGTAAATTCTTAAACAGTTCCTTAAGAATCTGTCACTTTCCATCTCTTGACTTTGTTTTTCCTCTCTGGACCCTGTTCTCTCATAGACTCCCTCCACCAAGCAGGAAATGGTTACCAGCAGCTCCAGAGTTACATGGTCCTTATCGCTTTTTATCTCAGAAGGAAACTCTCCCCTGACATGAGGCATGCATATTGATTACCTAAGGAAGGGCTAGGATTGGCCTTGTTGGTGTTACTTGCATACCTTGGACCAGTAACTCGTGTTAAGGGGTATGAGGTACTCTGGCCAAGTTGCATGTTATGTTTTTTTTCTCGAGGGACGTAGCTCCCCACAGATTAACAGCCATACCAGAATCACAAGAAATGGGCAAGGGGGCCTGTCCTGAAAGGAAGGATTCAAAGCAGACAAAAATAAACTATGTGTTTTCTAATACTCATGGTAATTTTGTAGGGCATGTGCTATTATCACCTCTATCTTATAAATTAAATTATCAATCCAAGGTTCAGAAAGGTTAAATATTTTGCCCCAAATCACAGAGCTAGTAAGAGGCAGAGTTAGAATTCAACTCAAGATATGCTCTCACTCTTCATGCTGCCTCTCAGAAGCCAACCTTTGATCACACAACTTCAGATACATTCCATGTATGAGTGGAAGGGCTTTTGGATCCTTTCATCAATTGGTGGGGTGGAGGCCAAGCTCTCCTGTTCACCTGATCTCCCTCATTAAAGCTGTAGTTTGTTAGGAATGAGTTATATGTTGGATTCTTTTTGCCCCCAATAGTCAATGAGAGTGAAACTACAGCCAGCGTCCAGCTCCAGGCTTCCTGCTTTCAGTCCTTTGATGCCTCCAGCAGTGATCTCTCAGATGCTGCTGCTTGACAATCCACACAAAGTATGTTCTGGTGTCTGTGGTAGCAGGGAAATGGGGGCCCCTGAGCTCTAGGGAGGCAGCTGGGCAGGTGGAGAGGTCTTGCTTTGGTTGGGATGGTGGTAGAATGTCCCTTGCCAGAGTCTGTTTTCCTTTGGGGCTTATTGAAAGATCTGTGACCAGATTGTCATAGCTGGGGACCAAGGGAGTGGTACACAGTCTCCCTAATCCCATGGAATCCTCTGAAAGGGTGAGGCCAGTCTGTCCTCTTAGCTGGTCTCCAGGACTGCAAAAGCGTGGGAGGATTCCCAGGATGTAAGCCTGGCTCCCTTTGTGTTTGTAGTCCCAGAGGGTCAAGGCCAGGGTATGCCTGTCAAACAGTTGCTTGAAGCCCTCACTTGGGTGGAGTTAACATACATATACTGTTACTTGGTGACTACGAGGTGGGTAAAGGCTTTTACTCTGGGCCTGTCTCTGTGTTCGCTCCCCACTAATATAACATCTTTTATCTTTGCTCAGGAGCCCATCCGGTTACGGTATAAGCTGACATTCAACCAGGGTGGACAGCCTTTCAGCGAAGTAGGAGAAGTGAAAGACTTTCCAGACCTGGCAGTCTTGGGTGCAGCCTAACTCCTCACTGGACAGACCCTGCCATTCAAGCTTAGGCCAGTGTTACTTTTGCTGTCTAGATAGGACTAATCACAGTGATGTAGTGCAGAGTGCCAAGAGTTCTGTCCTGACATCAGGCTCTGGATGCCAACCTCTGACTTGTTCTGCAGATATTGTGTGTGTGTGTGTGTGTGTGTGTGTGTGTGTGTGTGTGTGGCCCGGGGGCTGAGGGGCAGGCATGTGGGCGGTGTGGGAAATGCTAAAGCATTTCTGATAACCATCTGCTACGATCATATCTGGTTTTGCATGTTGGTGGACACTGATGTCCCTGCCTCAAGTTGGAGGTTTTATAAGCCAAAGTTGTTGTTGTTGTTTTCCATGTATTATTATCTTTTCATTCATCCACTCTGTGCCTTGTCAGCCTTTGAAAGACTTGGTTGCTCCCAGGCTGCTCTTCTCAGGGACCCTTAAAGGGACCTGGTTGGTCTTGGAGCAGAGTGTCTTCTGGGACACTCTCTTCCAAGAAAGACCTTGTCTCCATTTCCATTAGCGAATGCTGCTTGCATGTGTTCAGGAAGATCTTCTAAATGGAATGCTTGTTGCACTGTGTTCTAGGCGAGGGGCTGCCACTAGACCAGAGGACTGCGCTTGGTGGGCCAATCATGTCCTTCACCACTGTGCCTTAGAATTGCCCATAGATGGACCCTTCAGGGCAGAGGGGAAAGCAGATCCCAGGCCTTATTCAGGCCTCAGGTTCCATGGGTCGGGCAGCCTGTCTGGACCCTTCCTCAGGACCCTCATCTCCATCCTCATCCTCTTTCACCACAAGCATTTACCCAGAGCTCTTTGATTGTGACACCATGCCAGTCATTGTAAATCATAACTAACAGGTTCGCCCTGGCCTGTTGACTTCACAATCCAGGATGAAGAACTGTGATGCAAATGAGATACGAAGTGAGTTTAGCAATGAAAAGTGATGACTAAATACAGAAAGTCATTGAATAAATACCCGTGTAGCAAATACACTTTGTGGAGTTTTGAGTAAGTAGGAGATGCAAAGCCTGTTGCATTTAGAGATAATAGGCTTGAAGGGATCATTCATCTGTGGAAGTAAGGAAGACTTCCTGAGGGATGTGGAACCTTAAGAACTGCTTCAGTGAAGAGAAGCCCTGAGGATCTGAATGAAGCTGGAAGAGAGGTGGATTCTTGTTACAGTCATGGTGTGAAGGAAGAATTCAGGCCTGCAGTCAGTTAATACTTAGCACCTACAATGTGCTAGGCATTTGTGCATGTTTTACAAGTCTTGCTTGGCCTGGTGGATGGGTGAAGAGAGCTGAGCCTGGCTGAGATGGCCTGATGAAGGATGCAAGATCCAAGCAGCTCACCTGTCTGGGTAGGATTCTGCCTCAGAAACTGCAAGGCTCTGTTTGGGGCTCTTTGTCACAAGATCTGGTACTCTACAGTCTGATCTTTTACCTTCTACATATAGTTGGAAATGTGCCAGCACTATAGTGGGGATGAGAGCTGTAAAAAATCAAGGTATGTTACTTTTAAAGCAAATGTGAAAACTCATAAAACAGATAAATGATGGGGTGACTTCTTCATTTGGCATAACTCATAAGGTTCATTTTAATCTAAAATTTTGTGTTCAAATATTCTATATAGCTTTTATAGGCTCTAGCAATTTCATAAAGTCTCCTAGAGGTGCCCATCATAAAGACGATGCCTACCTAGGACTTCCATCAAAAATGGGTGAATGAGGGCTTCCCTGGTGGCGCAGGGAAGTGTTGAGAGTCTGCCTGCCGACGCAGGGGACACGGGTTCGTGCCCCGGTCCAGGAAGATCCCACATGCCGTGGAGTGGCTGGGCCCGTGAGCCATGGCCGCTGAGCCTGCGCGTCCAGAGCCTGTGCTCCGCAACGGGAGAGGCCACAACGGTGAGAGGCCCGTGTACCGCAAAAAAAAAAAAAAAAGGGTGAATGAGACCTACACATGAAAAAACCTTTATCACGTAGTTAAAAGGTAGACTCACTGCGTGTGAACATTCTTCTGTCTTCTGGGAGACAGACTCCCAGTGGTGCTCTGCTTAGGTACAGTTGGACAAGGGTAAGGGGGTAGGGAGGTGGGTGTCCTGAAAGTGGCCCTGGTTTATGTTATCAGTGCCTTCTAATTATGAAGTTCAGCGACCACTTAAGAAGAACCAACCCGTATCTTTTATTCACTCAGCAAGTTGTTGTTGACTAGCTACTGTGAGCCGAGCACTGCTGTAGGCACTGCAGATACAGCAGTGATAGAAGGTCCCTGCCCTCGTGGGTCTTCTGATGGGGAGAGACAAATCCATAATGTGTCTGTTGGAGAGTTGGCACTGACCATCCAGTATTTTCCCCTGTCCTGAACTCTTCCTTCGGGGATCCTGCTTATCCCTATTTCTTGACCTACCTCTGACTGTTCTTTTCCCTCTGTCCCTTAAATGTGTTTCCATAGCGTTTGGTCCTTAGGACTTTTCTAAGCATTCTGGGCAGTTAACTACTAGATGGGTGGTAGACCTGTATCTCAGGCTCCCACCTCCTTGCTGACATCAGGTCCCTATTTTAAGCCGTCTAATGGATATCTATCTGGAGGTTCCACTGTTGCCTCCAAGTGCTTAGAATGGAACACAGCCGCTTCTCTCATTCTGTCTCTGTTCTTTTATTTGAAAGCACCTATCCAAGCCTTCATAGGTCCTTGGTTCTTGCTTCATCTCCATCCCCCTCAATACTTTTGTCTCGTCTAGTCTATTTCTAAATAGTATCACATCTTGCATTCACATTGTCACTGCCCTGGTTTTGCTTTTTTTTTTTTTTTTTTTTTTTTGATGGTGCCGTAGCCTGCCTCTCAGTTCTCCTCTCAGCAGTTATACTTGCCAGCATCAGAATTCTGTAACATACCTGGGCAGTTGACCCCTGCTGAAAAACTGAATGGCTTCTTAATGCCCTAAAAGCCTTTGCAGCCAAATTCAAGTTGTTTACTCTGGCGTTCGGTGCCCTTCTGTAACTTTGTTTGCTCCTTACCCTTCTGGCGTCATCTGTCAAGAATAGAGGACACTTTGCCAAAGCCACAAGAAAGTCCCTTCATGTTTTGATAATACTGCGTTTTCTCGTATCTCTTTGACTACACCTGTAATTAACTCCTTTTGTATCTTCAGTGATTTAAGATTGGGCTAAAATGCTGCTCTATCTGTGAGCCACTCGTTGAGAGTAGATGAGCTGTGGATTTAGTAACGTTGAAAAAAGGATAAATAATGACCAAAAACATGAATATTACCCATTAAAAATAAAGTAGTGTAAATTGAGAGATCAGACATGAAAGGTTAAAAGCAAAGGTGATATTCTCATACAAATAGTGTGTAGTACAGTGTTCATAAATCACAAATTCTTAGAATATATCTAATATAGAAGGTGCTTACCCAGGCCCAAAATATAAAATTCTACAAACTAGTGTGTTTGTTTTAAACTAAGAAGAAAACAATAGAGTGCTAGCCATAGTTTGTTTCATATTTGTTTTAAGCAGTAACAGCCTGACCTCTTTCATCTGGAAAGAGACGGAGTCAAGTAGATAAGCAGGAAGTATCCTCAGAGAAGATAAGGCCAAGGTCCAGAGATCTCTTCACACATTTAATGTAAGCTGAAATGGAAAAACTCCAGGCTTTTAGTTCCCTTGCCCAATGCATTCCCAACTATGCCATGTTCATTCTGAGAAAGCTTGCATCTAAAAATGTGTAAACATTCTGCTCCTTTGACTTTTATTCTTGAACACTTACTTTATCCCACAGCTAGAGGTACTACTATGATTTTAAAAGCTGAAAAACATTGCAGTATTACAGGCTCCAGATACATAGGCTTTTCAAGTTTGAGGTCTTCTGAAGTCCCAACAGTTTGAAGTAATTAAGTCAACCCTTACTTGTAATTCCATTCTTTAGCTTCATGTACTACCTCTAGCCATGTGACCTGAGACAAGTAATTTGTCCTCTTCTGCTTCCTTCCCTGTAAAGTGCATAACAGGATTGTTTTGAGAAGTGAGTTAATAAATGTGAAGTGACTCCAGTACTTCATAGGACTAAGCTAAGACTCATATTTCATTTACTGTTTGCTTGTCCACCTGGCTTCCAATACATGAACAAACTTGACTTACCCATAACTTTTTTGGCCGTGCTGTGAGGCTTGTGGGATCTTAGTTCCCCGACCAGGGATCGAACCGAATCCTCGCCCCCCTGCAGTGGAAGCGTGGAGTCTTAACCACTGGACCACCAGGGAAGTCCCTATGACTATTTGAAGTTTACCTCATGAAATCAAGCAAATATTTTAATTTTTGGCAAGGTTCAAATTAATACTGAGATGCAGTAAATGTCGAGGATAGAAAGGTAACAAAACTTTGGAAACCTTATGCATAAGTCTAGTCAAAAGCAGAAATCCATAACAATATACTTAGAAACTAATCAACAACACTTCCTATAAAACATTCAGTTAAATTTTGTAAACAAGACTATGTAATTCTAAAATTCATAACCCTGTCACCAAAATCTGAAGCAGATACCTTTTAGTCTATTCTTGTTTTTGAATGCATAGGTAAAATATTAACTTTAAAGCTAGTGGCAGGACTTCCCTGGCGGTCCAGTGGTGAAGACTGCGCTTCCACTGCAGGGGGCACAGGTTCGATCCCTGGTTGGGGAACTAAGATCCTGTAAGCCATGTGGCGTGGCTAAAATAAATAAAGCTAGTGGCATATTGAAAGAATACACTGTGTAAAGCCTTTGGGAATGCAGTCAGCCACATTAATATCTCAAATGGACAATTGGATCATCTCAATAGATGTAGAAAAGGCATTTTCTCTCATTCGTTGTTTATTCCTAATAGAATCAAACAACCAGCATCATGTTTAATAAGGAAATGACAACAGTGGCTTAAACGCAAAGGTTTATTTTCTCATTCAAAAGAAAGCCAGAAATAGTCCCAAACCATTTGTGGTGTCAACTGAAAAAAAATGCACAACTTAAAAGTTGAGAATTTTGGGACTTCCCTGGTGGCACAGTGGTTGGGAGCCCGCCTGCCAATGCAGGGGACGCAGGTTTGAGCCCTGGTCCCGGAGGATCCCACGTGCCGCGGAGCAACTGGGCCCGTGTGCCACAACTACTGAGACTGCGCTCTGAGAAGCCCACGCACCGCAACGAAGAGTAGCACCCGCTCTCCGCAACTAGAGAAAGCCCGCACGCAGCAATGAAGACCCAACACAGCCAATAAATAAATCAATAATTTAAAAAAAAAAAAAGTTGAGAATTTTATTTGGCAGACCTACTGAGAATTGTAGCCAGCGATACAGCTACTCATAGCTCTGAGGGACTGTTCCAAAAAGGTAAGGGAAGTGCCAGGATATAGGCGTTTTTGTTGGGGAAAAAAACAACACTCTCCCCCATGTGTTTAAACATCAAAAAATTACTTTTAATCACAAAAACAGACATCTCAGGTTAATGATTTTAGTGCTTTTCTATGTATGGGAAAGATGCAAGAGCCTGGACTCTGAAATCATTCCTTTGATGCGTGTCTTAACTATCTAGGGCCAGTATCTTGTTTTTTTTCCATTCTGATTCCCCTCAGAGTACACCACAGGGGCAGCTGCCATGGTTGATGGCTTTATGGCTGCAACATCCTTTGTTTATGGAAGTGGCAAGCGACATTCTTAGGCCCTAAGTCAGCACCCAAGGATGTGCTCCTCAACATTATGTTACAAGCTTTAACTGCTGACTGTTCTAGGCAACAGGAAGGGAGTGGGGGAGCCAGGAATAGAGGAAAACTGCTGACGTTCTTAAGGTTTCCTGGAAATTTTATGTGATATTTGCATTCACATCTTATTGGCTATTTAGTAGCATGGCCACTCCAAGGTGCAAAGAAGGCTAAGAAATTGTCATATTTGCATACAATGCCACACACTTGGCTAAGGAAGAAGGGGAGATTGGATATTGTAACAATTTATCTGTTTACCATAAGACACTATGGCCATCTGTTCTACTGTTTAAAACCAAACAACTCAGGTATTTGTATGTACGTATGACTGTTTATATTTGGGTCGTAGAATTACAGATTTGTTTTCTTCAAAATTTATCTGAATTTTCTAAAGTTTCTAAACTGAAAAAGCATTATTTTTAATTCTCAATGTTTTTCAAAACTAAAACAACAAAAGGGGCTTCCCTGGTGGCGCAGTGGTTGAGAGTCCGCCTGCCGATGCAGGGGACACGGGTTCGTGCCCTGGTCCGGGAAGATCCCACGTGCCGCGGAGCGGCTGGGCCCGTGAGCCATGGCCGCTGAGCCTGCGCATCCGGAGCCTGTGCTCCGCAACGGGAGAGGCCACAACAGTGAGAGGCCCGAGTACCGGAAAAAAACAAAAAACAAAAAACAAACAAAAAAACAATGAAAGGTGGAAATTCTTCCCACCAACCGATTACCCTCCTAGGAGACAATATTACTAGTTCCTCATCTGTCCTTGGAGATATTCTAGGCATTTTTAAACAAATGAACTGTTCCACACTTTGCTTTTTGTTTTAATGTAATAATATAGATGACTTGGCGATAATGCCATTATCAGTATGAACTGTGTAATAAAAAAGAACAACCCCTGCTTTCCTCTCTTCTGGCAGCAGATGGTATCAATCACTTATATGCTGAAAGTGCTTTGTATTAAAACTGGCACATGAAGTTGCTGATAGTTGCCATGTATCGCCAGCCTCTCACTTCCACTGGCTCAATTCCTGTGGGCCCAAGCCTGCTTGAGTCTTCCCTGCAACCCTCCCCCTTCCTCCTGCCTTGTTTCTGGTAGCCCTGCATGGTAGAGTGAAACAAGCATGGGTTTTGGGGTCAGGTTAAGTTTCTAGTTTTCTTGCCACCTTGGGCAAGTCACTTATCTCGGCCTTGGTTTTTATATTCTTAAATGGTAAAAATGTTAAAAATATACTTCATAGGTTTTGGTGAGGATTTAATGAGGTCACCAAGATACCAGACATGATAGGTACTCTTTAAATATAGGTGCTATTATTTCTCCTCAAATTGCCTCATCTGAGATTTCTCTTTTTTAATTTACTACCTTAACTTGTGGTGACTTCCATTTCGTCACTATGTTCATTTCAAAACCTCTCCTGCTCTCATGGAAACCAATGAAATTTTGCTAAGGATACTAATAACCTAATATTTGCAGAGACAGCAAAAAGGGTTGCCTTTGATAGAATCTGACCATCCTCTCTATATTTGTAAGATTAGGGTCAACTTCAGGAAATGGAAAAAACTCAAGGTAACAGTGGCTTAAAAGATACTTAGATCACTGTATTAGCTTCCTGGCATTCCTGAGCAAAGCTGGGTGACTTAACAGAAATTTATCGTCTGGCAGTTCTGGAGGCTGGAAGTCTGCAATCAGGGCCATGCTCACTCTGAAACCTGCAGGAGAATCCTGGTGATCTGCGATAGTCTTTAGCATTCCTTGGCTTTTAGCTGCATCACTCGTCTCCGCCTTCATTGTCATGTGGCGTTCTTCCTGTGTGTGTCACCCATGACCATCTTGTAAGGATACTGATCATATTGGATTAGGGGCTCACGCTACTTCCGTAAGATCTCAACTAGTTTCATCTGCAATGATGCTATTGCCAAATAAGGTCACATTCTGAGGGACTAGGGTTAGGATTTGTATCTTTCTGGGGGGGTCAGCGGGTGGAGACACAATTCAACCCACAACACTCAAGAACCCCAGAGGTAGTGAAACTAGGACTGGTGTGCAGTCCATGGTCAGGCACCTAGATGCCGTCAATCTGTTGCCCTGCCGTGAGTGACTTAATTCCTAAAAACACTTCATGGTTCAAGATGCCAGTTATAATTCTAGCCATCACGTTCACATTCCAGCCAGCAGGAAAGGAGAGTAGTGTATACGCCATTCTTTTAAGAACATCTCCTTGAAGTCCCACATAAAAGTTCTGCTCACGTTCCAGTGGCCAGTACTTAGTCACATGGACACACTTAACTTTTTTTTCGGTTTTTTTTTACAGCTAATTTTTAACTTTTTCATTTACTTATTTAATTTTAATTTTATATTGGAGTATATTTGGTTTACAATGTTGTGTTTCAGGTGTATAGCAAAGTGATTCAGTTATACATATATCCATTCTTTTTCAGATTCTTTTTCCATATTGGTTATTACAGAATATTGAGTAGAGTTCCCTGTGCTATATAGTAGGTCCTTGTTGATTATTTTTTATACAGTAGTGTGTATGTGTTATTTTTTTGGACACACTTAACTTTAAAGAATGCTGGGAGATGGCTTTGTCTTGAGAGGCTATGGACCCGCTGGGGAGAACAGAATAGAATCAGGAGATCTCTAGCAGTGTCCGCCACACACTCCTGATGCTTTCCTATCCCATGGCTTTCTGATACTCTTCTGATTCTTCCCCCAGTTCTTCCTCCCACCCTAAACTTCCAAATATAGGCATGCTGCTAAAGGCTTTATCGTTAACCTTCATTGCTACTCTACTAAATCTCCCTGAAGTACAAATCTGACCCTACTACTTCAACCTTTTGATCATTTCATTGGATTAAGTAAAACCAATTTCCATAGCATTCAAGGTTCTCCATAGTATAGCCTCATCCAGTCTTGGCCTCATCTGAATCTCATTTTCCCTTTCTGGAAAATAAAAATAATACCCGCCTTGACTCCAAAGGCTGTGAGGATTAAAATGGAAGTGTAAGGGAAAGCAAGTTTAATCTGTAAAGGTCTGTAAACATGTAAGGAATCTAGTGCTCTGTTCCTTCACATGGATGGATGGGTCCTGTGCTGTAGCCAATCTGGACTCTTCCCTGACCTATGAATCTGTCTAGTAGAAATGGAGAGGCTTCCACACATCTTATCTCAGGAGGAAGACACAGTCTCTTCTGGTAAACCTGGTTTACGCCAATGATCCAGACATGCAGCTGCAACCCGATTCTGATCACTGGGCATTTTTCTGATATCCTGTTATTTTTCAGCTGTTTCTTTCTGTTGAGTGCTCTGCTTATGGGACAGACTCATCTGCTAGACAACAATATTATATACCTTTGGCAGGGGCTATTAAGGTTTGTACCATGTTATGATGTGCTGGCACACCTCCCTATACATGGGGTAGCAAGGAAATGTATTAACCAAATTTAAGAACCTAGAGGCAGTGAGTCTAGGGCTGGTATGACAGTCCCAGATCTTTCAGTGTCCTCTCTTTCCACTTCCAACAGCCATTCCTACCAGCCTGTCCATAAGAGTTCCTCATGGGCAGGTGTGGTAAGAAGCAAAACTTCCACATGAAGCCAGTCTGGGTGACCTGGACAAGCATTACGCCCATTTAGGGAAGGGTGACTCAGTTTTGGCAAGTCTCAAAAAGTGTGGGCTCAGAGGCAGAACTTTGGGCTATGGCCCAGTAGGGAAATTTGCAAGCCCTCTCTCCAAAAAGGCTAGCTATAAAGCTAGACAAATTTGACAAAAAATAACCATTTCAGTGCCACAGAAATCAAATAAAGGTAGATGGCAATCTGAGAAGTGTTTATGCTTGAAAAGCCACTGAAGTTTGGGTAAACAACATTTGCAGTTTCTGTCATTCTTCCCTGGGGCTGCATCCAGCCTCTCCCTTGCACCAACTCTGTAGGATTGATATCTTCTTTGAAATGATGTTAGAAGTGACAGTTGCTGTGGTGGGCAAGTGGGGAGGGCCAGCACTTCTACTAGTTTGATGTTATGGTCATCATTAGAAAAAGCATGTATCTTGATGAAGATGTGCACATGTACATCAGGGACCAGAGAGAGCCCAAGCTAACCACACAATCCCAGCTGACACTGAGGCTGCATTCACATGCTGAGGAAACAAAGGGGCACAGTGGAAAGGAAAAGCTGGGACCAACTTGAAAGTGACCTGATATTTCGAATGTGCTCCCTTACCCACACACAGATCCACTGACAGGACAGAAGCCCTACTAGCTCAAAAAATTTGGTACAACTGTAGTCTGATCATTAACTGCTATGTAGACACAGGAAGTCAGATTTTAAAATAAAAACAACAAAAAATAGAGACATCAGATGCTACACACCATAGGGGAGAAATTTCATGAATTTATCTCAGGCAAGCTACTAAACAAGCAAACAAAAACAGGAACAATCTTTGGGGAGTCCAGAATCTAGAGTTGCTACAACATATTATCTAAAATACCTAGTTGTCAATAAAAAATTATGAGATGTGCAAAGAAACAGGAAAGAAAGATCCATACTGAGGGAAAAAGGGGTAAATAGAAACTCAGTCTTCAGACAATGGATTTAACAATCAGCATTCAAAGTAGCTAATATAAATATGTTCAAAGAACCAAAGTAAACCATGTTTAAGGAATTATAGGAATCTATGACAAATAAATAGTGATTCTCAATAGAAAAGCAGTATAAAAAAGAAATGGAAATTCTGGATTGAGATGAGGAATTCACTAGAGCCTTTCAACAAAAGATTTGGGATGGCAGAAGAAAAAGTCAGTGAACCTGCAGATAGGTCAGTAGAAATTATCCAATCTGAAAAACAGAAAAAAGAAAAATAAATAGAGCTGCAGAGATCTGTGAGACACCATCAGGTGTCATACACATAATGGGATTCCCAAAAGGACAACTGAGAGAAAGGGACAGGAAAGTTATTTGAAGAAATAATATCCAAAACCTTCCCAAACTTGATGAAAAACAATCTGCACATCCATAAAACTCAACAACCTTCAAGTAGGATAAACACAAAGAAACCCATACATAGACACATTAGAGCCAACTTAAAAACCAAAGCCGAAAATCTTGAAAGCTGTAAGAGAGAAATGACATACAATAGGTTCATAATAGATTAACAGCTGACTTACTTCTTATTGGAAATAATAGAGTTCAGAAGGCAGTGGGATGGCATACTCAATGATCTGAATATGAAAAGAATTCTATTTCCAGCAGAACTGTTCTTCAAAAATGAAGGCATGGGCTTCCCTGGTGGCGCAGTGGTTAAGAAGCCGCCTGCCAATGCAGGGTACACGGGCTCGAGCCCCGGTCCGGGAAGCCCGTGCACCCCCAACTACTGAGCCTGTGCTCTAGAGCCCGTGAGCCACAACTACTGAAACCCGCGCGCCTAGAGCCCACGCTCTGCAACAGGGGAAGCCACCGTGATGAGACGCCCACGCACCACAACGAAGAGTAGCCCCCACTCGGGCAACTAGAGAAAGCCCGCGTAGCAGCAATGAAGACCCAAAGCAGCCAAAAATAAAATAAAATAAATGAATTTATTTAAAAAAAAAAAAAAAAAAACTCAGGCTCCAGTAGCAGGCTTGGCTGAGTTCAGCTCCCACAGCGCTACCTTCTAGCTACGTGACATTGAACCACTTGCTTAACTGCCTCAGTTCTTCCTCTTTAAGTTGGGGGAGGATAACAGCACTCATAGGACTGTGAGTATTAAGTGCGCTCATACAAGTAAGGGCTCTAGCATAAGCACATATTTAAGTGCCCAAAAGTCACTTAAGTTAGCAGAGCAAGAGAGACGCCCACACCCTCTGGCCGCCAGCCCGCCACGCTTCCCGGAAAGCAGGCAGTCACTGTAGTAACGACCCCTACTTCCGGAAGAAGTACGGCGTGCGGCGAGGGTCAATCCCAGCCGTACACATCAGCGAGCTGACTGAGGGGCTGTGGAGAGGCTAGTTGGCGGCGCCGTCAATCCCGGTCCGCCGCCTCACAGACCCGCGCGGGTGCTCTCG
This sequence comes from Phocoena sinus, assembly GCF_008692025.1. Taxonomy (NCBI): domain Eukaryota; kingdom Metazoa; phylum Chordata; class Mammalia; order Artiodactyla; family Phocoenidae; genus Phocoena; species Phocoena sinus. The sequence goes on along the minus strand of NC_045777.1, from coordinate 67,631,317 downwards.
CAGGGCCGCTCGCTTCTGCAGCCTCGCGGAGGCCCAGAGCCAGCCCTTCAGGCCTGGACGCTGGGGTGCGGCGGTGCAGCCATGGACTTCTCCAAGTTCCTTGCCGAAGACTTCGACGTGAAGGAGTGGATCAACGCGGCCTTCAGGGCTGGCCCCAAGGAGGTGGCGGCCGGGAAGGCGGACAGCCACGCGGCCACCCTGGTGATGAAGCTGCAGCTGTTCATCCAGGAGGTGAACCACGCCGTTGAGGGTAAGCGGCCGGGCAGAGCTCCCAGACGGGCCCAGGCCCCCCGGGGTTGCACGTAGTGGGCCGTAAACGTCGGCGCCTCCCATGGAGAGCGAGCGAGCCCTGCTCCGGTTCTCCCGCAGTGCTTACCGGGATATCCAGGAGGAGGTCTCAGCCCGCTACTCCTCTCTCTCTGCAACACTTGCGGACTTGGGATCTTGGTTTTCCACCTCTGACGGTGCTGTCAAGTTTCCTTTTAAAACTTAGTGAATTTTAAGAATATTAAATAATAGCTGATCCTTACTTACATTTGGCAAAAAAACATATAGAAGGTGTATAGGAATGACAAATCTGGGAAACATTGTTTTAATGGATTTAAAAAAAATTATTTTATTGAAGTATAGTTGATTTACAATGTTGTGTTAATTTCTACTGTACAGCAAAGTGATTCAGTTTTATATATATCGGTATTTATATCTATATCTATATCTACACATTCTTTTTCATATTCTTTTCCATTATGGTTCATCACAGGATCTTGAATATGGTTCCCTGTGCTATACAGTAGGACCTTGTTGTTTATCCATCCTGTATAAAATAGTTTGCATCTGCTAATCCCAAACTCCCAATCCAACCCTCCCCACCGACCCTGTTTTAGTGGATCTTTATGTCAGTGGGAAGATGGGCTGTCCTGACGGGAGACTTTTAAGTATCGAATTCACTAACCAGAATAGTGAATTATAAAAAATAACACACCAGAACCATTTCATTAACTCCTCGACCTGGTTTTCATTCACTGTATGTTTATTCAGTGCATACTGTAGCCAGTCTCTCTGCTCGGCTCTGTGGGAAAGAGGCTCAGACTGCCCACACTGGGAGCTTATGGTCCTGTAAATAGAACTTTGTTTCGTAGATGTGTCCACTGTTTAAGAAAAGGTGGAGGTGGGGGGACGCTTTATTTCACTGCAGATTCTTTATTGTACTTTGCATCTTTTAGTAATTATTGAGCATCTGCTATGCACCTGCCAAGAAATGAGTGCTGGGGATGAAAAGTTTACCTTTCTAGAGCTTGCTGCCCTGTGGGGAACATATGTGAACTGTTTAATTACAGTGAAGGGTGGCTTTACTGAGAGTAGAACCGGAAGCTGAGAGCTGGATGAAGGAAGCAATTATCTCTTGTCTGGGAGAATCATAAAGGGCTTTACCCTGTGTTAGGCCTTGAAGGAAGACCTCACAGGGCCAAGATGGGGAGGACACTAATTATAAAATAATCACAAATATCTGAGTCCTTGGTATACATCAGGCACTGTTTTAAGTACTTTATATGCATTAACTAAGTGGTTCTCAACAGGGGTGGTGGAACTTCCCTGGTCCGCCTGGCAATGCAAGGGACACGGGTTCAATCCCTGGTCCGGGAAGATCCCACATGCCACGGAGCAACTAAGCCCGTGCACCACAACTACTGAGCCTGCGCTCTGGAGCCCGTGAGCCACAATTACTGAGCCCGCGTGCCTAGAGCCTGTGCTCTGCAACAAGAGAAGCCACCGCCTTGAGAAACCCATGCACTGCAATGAAGAGTAGCCCCCGCTCGCCAAAACTAGAGAAAGCCCGCGTGGAGCAACAAAGACCCAAAGCAGCCAAAAAAAACAAAAACAAAAAAATCCACCTTCCAGTGCACAGGGCGCAGGCTCGATCCCTGGTTGGGGAACTAAGATCCCACATGCTGCGGGGCAACTAAGCCCGCACGCTGCAACTACTGAGCTCGCGCGCCTCAATGAGAGAGCCTGTGTGCTGCAAACTACAGAGCCCACGCGCTCGGGAGCCCATGCGCCACAACTAGAGAGAGAAAATCCACACGCCACAACTAGAGGGAAGCCCGCACCGCAACAAAATATCCCACACACCTCAACGAAGAAGACCCCAGTGCTGCAACTAAGACCTGATGCAGCCAAAAAATTTTTTAAATAAGTAAATAAATAAATAATCCCTGCATGATCTGGCTCCTGCCAGCGTCTCCAACCTAAGAATAGATCTTGTTCAACATTGTATCTCCAGACCCTGGAAAACAGTTTGTGCCCAATAAATATCCACTGACTGAATAAATGAACAAATCAATCCTCCTATTAGAGTTCCTCAACAACTCCTGTTTGAGCCTCTGCAATAACTTCTCTTCACTGCAGACTTGGCACCTTGTTTCATCGTCCATAAAAATAAAGCTTTAAACCTCCGAAGGCTTCTCGCTGCCCACGGGATGAAATCCAAACCTTCAGGATGGGCAAAGCACCTTTCACAGTTTGATCCTAATCTACTTTTCTACCTTACCTCCAGCAGAAGTTCCCCCCATGAAAGTGCAATCCTTCAATAATAATAACACTAATGACTAATATAAATTGATGTTATTGATGAAGCTCTGTTTGAACTTCCCGCCTTTCTCTGGGCTGGTTAGGCCTTTTTATACCCACATGCCTCTGCATGTTCCCTCTCCCTTTAATACCAGAGAGGTAGTAAAGTATAATGGATAACAGCCTGGGTGGGATCTGGAACCAGTTACCTGGATTCAAATCCAGGCTCCCCATTCATTAGCAACATGATGCTGGGCAAGTTACTGGCCTCAGCCGCAGTTTCTACAGCTATAAAGTGGGAATAATAACTATGCCTAACTCTAAGGATTACTGTCATTTTAAAATTAGATAATCATGCCAAGGGGAGGGGAAACTATTAACAGTTTGGCCAGGACACTTCTTCATTGCTCAGGACTCTCCCAAGCACTGCAGGACATTAAGCATTGTTGGGTCATTTCCACTAAATGTCCTACCATAGCAGCAACTAGAAAATTCCTACCAACTTCCAAATATTGGGGGGATGCAGAGGTGGCATTTACCACCCCTGTTTTCTTTGTTTTTTTTTTTTTTAATTTTATAAATTTATTTATTTATTTTTGGCTGCATTGGGTCCTTGTTGCTGCGTGCAGGCTTTCTCTAGTTGTGGCGAGCAGGGGCTACTCTTCGTTGCAGCGCGTGGGCTTCTCATTGCGGTGGCTTCTCTTGTTGCGGAGCACGGGCGGTAAGCGCGGAGCATGGGCTCTAGGCGCACAGGCTTCAGTAGTTGTGGCACGCGGGCTCAATAGTTGTGGCTTGCGGGCTGTAGAGCGCAGGCTCAGTAGCTGTGGCGCACGGGCTTAGTTGCTCCGCGGCATGTGGGATCTTCCCGGACCAGGGCTCGAACCCATGTCCCCTGCATTGGCAGGCGGATTCTTAACCACTGTGCCACCAGGGAAGTCCCTCTTTGATTTGTTTGTTTTTTTTTTTTTTTTGGCCGCACTGCACAGCATGCAGGATCTTAGTTCCCCAACCAGGGATCAAACCCACGCCCCCTGCAGTGGAAGCACAGATTCTTTTTTTTTAAATTAAAAAAAAATTTTTTTTTTTTGGAATGCGGGGATTTTTTTCAATTTTTTTTTAGTTCTTTTATTTATTTTTAATTAATTTTATTTATTTTGGCTATGTTCGGTCTTCGTTGCTGTGCGTGGGCTTTCTCTAGTTGTGGCGTGTGGGGGCTACTCTTCGTTGTGGTGCGCAGGCTTCTCGTTGTGGTGGCTTCTCTTGTTGCGGAGCACGGGCTCTAGGCGTGTGAGCTTCCGTAGTTGTGGCACACGGGCTCAGTAGTTGTGGCTTGCAGGCTCAGTAGATGTGGTGCACGGCCTTAGTTGCTCCGCGGCATGTGGGATCTTCCCGGACCAGGGCTTGAACCCGTGTTCCTTGCGTCGATAGGCAGATTCTTAACCACTGCGCCACCAAGGAAGTCCCCATGCAGGGATTTTAATGTCACATTAAAGAGTTTTGATTTGGTTTAAAATTAGTGTAATGGGAAGGTACTGGAGGATTTTTAAGCAGGGGAATGAGATGGTTTGATTTATGTCCCCATTCAGGAGACTATGGCTGTAGTCCGGAAGAGAGGTGTCAGTGGCTTCGTCTGAGGTTATAGCATTAGAGATGGTGAGAAATGGGTAGCTTTAAGGTATTTTTTAGGAGGAAGAAAGGGGAGAACTTGCTGATGGATTGGAATGAGGGATGAAAGGGGAAGAAAATCAAGAATGATGGTAGATTCTTGAACTGAGCAACTGGTTGGAGGTGCCAAGTGTTCAGCAATGTTGAGAGAATTTGTAGTAAACATTCATAACCCACTACCTAGATTCTACAATGATCAGTGTGCTATTCTCGCTTTATCACAATTCTGTCCATCCCTCTCTCCATCCATTCGTCCATCTTATTTTTGATTTTGAAATAAATCATTATTTCATAGTAAGTTACAGACATCAGTACACTTCACTCCTAGGCATTTCAGTTGGAACCCTAAAAATTATAGAGTTCAATACTTGTTTACGGCTCTTTTTTTTACTAGATAAAATTTACATAAGGTGAAATGGAGGGACCTTATCTGATAAGTTTGGGTTTTGACAGATGTATACGCTAGTGTAGCTCAACCCCCCATCAAGATGTAGAATGTTACCATCACTTCGGGGGGAGCCCCAGGCCCCTTTCACAGGGAGATTTGGCCCTTACCCTCCCAGAGGCAACCACTGGAGGTGAGACTCTGTTTGTTTTGATTTTTTTTGGCCACACTGCAAGGCTCGTGGTGTCTTAGTTCCCCAACTGGGGATCGAACCCAAGCCCTCTGCAGTGGAAGTGCGGAGTTCTAACCACTGGACCGCCAGGGAATTCCCAGGAGGTGATAGTTTTAAAATGGATACTAGAAAGAATTAAATTTGTGTGTGGGCGTGCTGTGGAGAGGGAAGAAGAGGTTCAGCCAGACATGAAGAGTGACTCTGAGGTTCCACAGGCAGGGGGCCAGGCTGGGACCATGACAGTGCTGTAAAAATCAGTGCTGTAGAAATCACTGTTCCCTGGTGGCACAGTGGTTAAGAATTCGCCTGCCAATGCAGGGGACAGGGGTTCAAGCCCTGGTCCGGGAAGATCCCACATGCCACGGAGCAACTAAGCCCGTGCGCCACAACTACTGAAACCCGTGCACCTAGAGCCTGTGCTCCACAACAAGAGAAGCCACTGCGATGAGAAACCCGCGCACTGCAACGAAGAGTAGCCCCAGCTCACCGCAACTAGAGAAAGCCCGCGTGCAGCAACAAAGACCCAACTCAGCCAAAAATAAAATAAAATTAAAAAAAAAAATCAGTGAAGTCTCTGTGCCTCGAAGAACTCTTTGTTCTGCCTTTGTTTTCTTAAAACTTTACTTAAGGTCAGTGCTGGAGACAGATTGTTATTTTATGGCAGAGCTGAATGAACAGGTTCCTGAAGCACGTCTTCAAGATGTTAAGGTTCCGTTCAATGCACTGGTGGAGCAGAAGGCTCTGGACTTCTTTGGTTGATTCCCCAGCGAATTGCTATTTAAAGGGCTAAAGGGTTATGCTGTTAACCCTCCTGTTTCCAGATAACACATCATGGTCTGCAAGAATTTTCAGATTTTATTCTACACTTGGGATGCCTGTTAAAAAAATGCAGGTTCCTTGATCTTGATCTTCTACCAGGATTCCTAAATAAGAATCTCTGGCAGGTGGCCTGGGGACTTGCATTTTAACTGCATTCCAGCTGATGCTGTTGGTCTGTGGACTACATTTTGAAAAGACTGTGGAAAGCAGACATTGGGTCCAGACACACGTTGGTTTCAGTTCTGAAATCTTGGGCAAGTTACTTAACCTCTTCTGAGACTTAGTTTTCTCATCTGTAAGAGGTGGCTGCTAATGATTGCCATGGACATTAGGTGATATAATGTATATAAAGCACCTGGTGCAGAGCTGGCATTTACCACTGTCACATTCCTCCATTCTCCTTCCTTGAAAAGGGAGTTGCTTGGGAGTTCCCTGGCGGTCCAGAGGTTAGGACTCGGTGCTTTCACTGCCAGGGTCCAGGCTCAATCCCTGGTTGGGGACCTAAGATCCCACAAGCCACGTGGTGTGGCCAAAAAAAAAACCCAAAAAACCAAGGAGTTGTAGTAAGAAGACAGCTGATGTTGGGTCAGGTTGACAATTTATTCACAGGGTCCTCACCATCATTCTGGGGAAGATAGGGACCCGGCATAGGCCAGCTCTGCGCCTCTCCCCTACCACAACTTTCCACAGGCTCAGAAAACTGCGTGGTTCGTAGTGCCTTAGGGAAGATTTGCTTCCTGCCGTCTGATTTGTTCATATTGTTCACTGGTGAGTGATCTGACTTCCACCTTTGGTTCTTGGGTTCTTGCTGCAGAAACAAGTCACCAGGCCCTTCAGAACATGCCCAAAGTGCTCCGTGATGTAGAAGCCCTTAAACAGGAGGCATCTTTTCTGAAAGAACAAATGATTCTTGTCAAGGAGGACATTAAAAAATTTGAACAGGACACATCTCAGTCGATGCAGGTATTTTGGCTCCTATCCTAAGTGTTGACTCTTGTTTTTGGAAGATGTTCACTTTCCTAGTGGGAGGTCAACCTTTACTCAAAATTCTGCCAAGCACTCAGACTACTCTTTTGTTTGGTTCTTTCAGCTTATTCATCTCTCTTTAGCACCGCTGAACAATTTAGCCATGTAAGCGGTGTTGTACGGGGTACAGAGGCTCCCTAAAGGCAGGAGCATGCCACGATACTTAGGTTTCGAGTCGCTGATGGAAGGTAGAGGAAATGGAACTGCCACTTCTTTAGTGTTCAACCCCTCATTTCTCTTCTAGGTATTGGTAGAAATCGACCAGGTGAAGTCCCGAATGCAGCTTGCCGCAGAATCTCTTCAAGAAGCCGACAAATGGAGCACACTGAGTGCTGATATCGAGGAGACATTTAAGACTCAAGTAGGTTTCTTGTTTAGGGGATGTTGTGACATCTCTTTAAGCAGGAACTTGAGGTTTGGAGAAACAAATGAGCTAGCTTTGCCACTCACAATCAGAAGGGCTAGTAAATAGCCAGGTGTGGGAATATTCAGGCATAGGTTGGGGGCGATCTGAGACTGCTCTGAGATTTTCCACCTTCTTTAGTTTGTATCATCTGCTTGACAAGCGTTATAGTCACAAAAGTGAGTTCAGGAAAAGCTTAAAAAGACAGAGAAAATGGAGTAAATGGGAGTGTGGAACTTGGGCAGGGGTGCCCTACACACCACGGGACCTCAGTAAGTTACTTTACCCTCCTTGGATAGCAAAGTGTGGAAAATAGTGATATTTTGGATACCTGGTTATAAGGATGAAGTAAGATGATATCTTATAAAAAACTTTTTTTCAATTGGAAAGCAAAATGAATTATTTATCATCTCTTTTGCTATTTAAAAAAAAAACTTGAAAAAGTTTTTTAAAAGTTCTAAATGCACATGGGAAGAACTGAGTAAACAGGAATAAACAGTGAAAAATAAGTCTTTCTCATAGTTCTGACCCTCCCAATTCCCTAATTTCCCTTCTAAATACAAACCCTGTTGTCAGCTCTGTGCCTGTTCTTCCAGATAAACGCACACACATATATGTTCCTTGCCCTGTTTTTCCCCCACAAATGGTAGTGCATTGTGAATACTGCTTCACACGTTTTTTTTTCAGTTAACAATCTATTATTCTGTCAGTTATTGTTACCTTTTTAAAAAAAATTTTATTTATTATTTTTGGCTGCGTTGGGTCTTCATTGCTGTGCTCGGGCTTTCTCTAGTTGTGGCGAGCGGGGGCTACTCTTCGTTGTGGTGTGTGGGCTTCTCATTGTGGTGGCTTCTCTTGTTGGGGAACACGGGCTCTAGGCACGTGGGCTTCAGTAGTTGTGGTGCTCGGGCTCAGTAGTTGTGGCTCGCGGACTCTAGAGCGCAGGCTCAGTAGTTGTGGCGCACGGGCTTAGTTGCTCTGCGGCTTGTGGGATCTTCCTGGACCAGGGCTTGAACCCGTGTCCCCTGCATTGGCATGCAGACAGGGAAGCCCTGTCCGTTCTTGATTGAAGTAGCAGGGGTGTTTTAACATAAATATCCTCTATTCTGGCCTTTTTATAGGACATAGCTGTAATTTCTGCCAAGCTCACAGGTATGCAGAATAGCCTAATGATGCTTGTTGATACACCAGACTACTCAGAAAAATGTGTGCACTTGGAGGCGTTGAAGAACAGGCTGGAGGCCTTGGCCAGCCCCCAGATCGTAGCAGCATTCACATCTCAGTCTGTAGGTGAGTGCTGGCCATTTATCGTCTCTCTGTACACCTCTTCACGAAGGTAAGGCTTTCCGAATCTTCAATCTTTAGAATGTCTTAATGGTGACTAAATTATGTAGATTGGGGCTTCCCTGGTGGCACAGTGGTTGAGAGTCCGCCTGCCGATGCAGGGGACACGGGTTCGTGCCCTGGTCCGGGAAGATCCCACATGCCGGGAAGATCCCACATGCCGCGGAGCGGCTGGGCCCGTGAGCCATGGCCGCTGAGCCTGCGCGTCCGGAGCCTGTGCTCCGCAACGGGATAGGCCACGACAGTGAGAGGCCCGCGTACCGCAAAAATAAATAATGTAGATTGGAAGTCAGTCTGTAGCTTTATGGTGGTTGCCTTTCCTTCAACATTTTATATGAACTTTTTCAAAATACAGAAAAGTTGAAATAACCATCAGTGAACACACCATCTAGATCCTAGTGTTAGCATTTGCCACATTTGCTTTATCACATATCTACCCACCTATTCACCTCTTTATCCATCCACCTTATTTTTTTTAATGCATTTCAAAGTAAGTTGCAGACATCAGTATACTTCACTCCTAAACACTTTAGCATTCATATCAATAACTAGAGTTCAGTGTTGGTTTATGATTTTCTTTTTTTGAGGTAAAGTTTACATTTAGAAAAATGTACAAATCTTAAGTGTACCGTGTGATGAGTTTAGATGCTGATCAAGTCCATTATGATGCTGTGTTATTTTCCAGTGATTTTTTTCAACCAATAAGTTTATCTAACTCCCTTTCCATTTCATCCACAAAACTATTGGTTAAACAAGAAGCAGCAGCAGTAAAGCTGCTTTCTTACCTTCACAGCTATTTACATTGGCAGAATGTAGTCTGTATCCACTGCCCTGCTTCCTGCACTCTTGTTCATATATCACACAAGCCCCTCTCCTCTGGGGTTAATGTTCTCCTGAACCTGTTCTGTTGAAGGTCTCCAACAGCTGTATCATCACCAAACCCCGAGGCCTAATATCACTTTATTACTTTTCTGTTTCTTTTTTTTTTTAATTTTTATTTTATTTATTTATTTTGGGCTGTGTTGGGTCTTCGTTGCTGCACATGGGCTTTCTCTAGTGGTGGTGAGCGGGGCCCGCTCTTCGTTGTGGTGCACGGGCTTCTCATTGCAGTGGCTTCTCTTGTTGCGGAGCATGGGCTCTAGGTGCACGAGCTTCAGTAGTTGTGGCATGCGGGCTTCAGTAGTTGTGGCTCGTGGTCTCATAGAGCACAGGCTCAGTAGTTGTGGCGCACGGGCTTAGTTGCTCCGCAGCATGTGGGATCTTCCCAGACCAGGGATCTAACCTGTGTCCCCTGCATTGGCAGGTGGATTCTTCTCCACTGCACCACCAGGGAAGCCCTACTTTTCTGTTTCTCATTGTCAACAACAGTTAACAATGTTTTTTACTCCCTCCTGTTCTGAGAATGCTTTCTTCCCTTGGCTTCTGAGATGGAGCATCAGTTTTGTTTATATAATGGTACATTTCCAGTGGTGAAATTAAATCATAAGAAGTTCTGATATCTTTGTTTTTCTAGTTTGTTTAAAATTTATTTTTTTATTGAGGTAACATTGATTTATAACATTATGTAAGTTTCATGTGTACAGCATTATATTTCTACTTCTGTATACGCTACAGCATGCTCACCACCAAAAATTTAGTTTCCATCCATCACCATACAGCTGATCCCCTTTACCAATTTCGCCCTCCTGGTGCCCCATCCCCTCTGGTAACCACTGCTCTCTTCTCTGTATCTAAGTGTTTGTTTTTATTTGGTTTGGTTTTTTCATTTATTTTGTTTGTTTTTTATATTCCACATTTGAGTGAAATCATACGTTATTTGTCTTTGTCCATCTGACTTATTTCACTAAGCATAATACTCTCAAGGTCTATGGTTGTCGCAAATGGTAAGATTTTATCTTTTTATTTTATGGCTGAGTAGTTTTCCACTATATATATCGCATCTCCTTTATCCAGTCACCTGTTGATGGGCACTTAAGTTGGTTACATATCTTGGCTATTGTAAATAATGCAGCAGTGAGAAGTGCTGATATCTTAAGAGTTCTGATTGGTGTTTTATTTTGTTTTAGGATGGGTGAGCCTAGGTTTTAATAATTAAGAAAAGTCTATAGCTAGATAATTATATATGAATATGCAGACATGTGCACATGTAAATTCTTATCATACGTAAAAACGTTATAAAATTTCAGTATGCTGAGTTTGACCATGTAATTTATTATTAAACTAGGACACTTTTGAGAGGAAAAGGGAGTGCTTTCAATAGTGCAGCTGGGGCAACAGGTGTAAACCAAGACTGTCCTGGGCCACCTGGGACATAGAGTCACCCCTGTACCCATACAGTATAGAACCCTTGGAGAATGACCCTCTGGATAGTTGAGTTTTCAGTGTGGGTGAGAGCAGCTGAACCTCCTCATTCTGAGCAGTAACACTATCTTCCCTCCAAAGATGGTTTCTTTCCACTCCAGTTCTCTCGATAGTCAAGGCCTGCAAAGGTTTGGCCTCCCTTGCCCTGGTGGTGAAGTCACACCAAAGTGGGGCTCTCTTGGAACTCAGCCCTGGAGAGTTGTGTATGTCTGTTCCCAGGAGCGAGTCATCTCTTTTGTAATCCCTGTGCTGTTCAGTAACTCCAAAGACAGAAACAAGTCTCAGTCAGTACTTGATACTATCCCGTTAGGTAATTCTAAAAAGGTAAATATTGTCAAATTTTATTAAATGGCCTTTTAGCATCTTTCAAGATCGAATGTGTTGTTTTTATTTCCTCTGACCTACCAATATGGCAAATCATATTAATAGCATTCCTAATTTTACATCATTCTTACAATTCAAGAACAAGCCCTACTTGTTCACCGTGTGTGTGTGTGTGTGTGTGTGTGAATATACTACTAGATATTTGCTGGTATTTTATTTAATTTTTGGCCATGCTGCGAGGCTTTGTGGGATCTTAGTTCCCTGACCAGGGATCGAACCTGGGCCCAAAGAAGTGAAAGCACAGTCCATAACCACTGGACCACCAGGGAATTCCCCTGAAATTTTACTTAAAATTTTTAAATTGAGGTCCTGTAAGTGAATATCTCTGTTAGGTTTTAGTATCATGATTGTGTTGGCTTCACAAAAACAACTGGAACCGTTTCATTCTTTCTTACTATTAGGATTTAAATAGCATTTTTATCAAATATTGCCATGGCCCCATTGAAGGCTTTCTGTCTGCAGTTCACCTTGGGTATAAGTATGAGGACCTCTGCCTTCTTTTTTGTTTGTATTTGCTTTACTGTGTCTTTGCCTATTTTGTCTTAACCCTCAAACTTCCTGAGATGTTTTATTTTAGACTTGTCTGTTGGAGATGGCACATAGTTGAATTGTATTTTTTGATTTAATCCTGATATTTCTTTTTTAATCAGTGACTTTATCCCATTTAGGTTTTTCTTTTTGACAGAAATTTCCAGTCTTACATGTTTCTATTTTTATATTTTCTTCTTTATGTTTCTTTTGATCTCAATATTTTGCTGTTTTCTTTGTGTTTTTTTCTCATGGATAACTTGAAAGATACATAACTTGTTTTTAGTTTTACTAGTGATTTATGACTTCAAATAATAAACTAAATTTTCTTCTCAGTTTATCAACATTGTAAATGAAACAATATATGATTCCCTCAGTTAGTGCATTTACACTCCCCTCCCTTTCTCCCACCCTTCACCCTCCCCCTGCCCTATTCTAGAATATTGCATAGTCTAGAATTTCTCTTCATGGCATACCATCAAATTAATAATCTTTTTATCATGTAGCTTTCTCTCTGAAATGTAAACATTATAAAATTTTTGTGTTTTATAATATTTTGTATTTATATAACTGTTTTATAACCAAAAATTGCCATGGTTTTCTGTGCTTAATATCATGTTTTTAAGTGGATTCAGTCTCATTTCCAGACTTTTCATCCCACATTTTCCCCATTTGTTAATTCTTTTTTTTTTTTTTTTTTTTTTGGCCACACCGCGTGGCCTGCGGAATCCTAGTTCCCTGACCAGGAGTGGAACACAGGCCCTCGGCAGTGAGAGCGTGGAGTCCTAACCACTGGACCACCAGGGAATTCCCTGTTAATTCTTTATTTTGAGGCTTCTCTTCATTAGCAGGATTCTGTTTTTAAGTAGACTTTTTTTCCCCTCAGGAAGGGCATGGGGATCATATGTATATCCTTGGTATTTAAGTAAAGAATGTGTTTTTATTGCTTTTCCATGTAGAAAAGAATGACTGCTTTTGGAATTCTTGGTTCATACTATTTTTCCTTCTGAAATCTAGAGACGTTGCTTCTTGTCTTCTGCCAACTATATTCTGATGTTCAGTATGAGAGTGGCCTGCCTAGTTTTTTCTTTGTACGTAGTATTTTCCTTGAATAGTTAAAATAGGGTGGGCAAACATTGTCTGTAAAGGGCCAGATAATAAATTTTGGGGCTTTGTGGGGCATATGGTCTGTAGCACAAATACTTAATTCTGCAGTCGTGGCACGAAAACTCATATGTAAATGAATGAGCTTCACTGTGTTCCAATAACATTTTATTTACAAAAACAGTTGGTAACTTGGCTCATAGTTTGCTGACTTCTGAGATTCTTTTACCCTGTAGTTTAGTTACTTTACTAGGTTATTTTTCAGTTTCGAAAATTTTTAATGTTTTCTGGAACATAGTATCTTATTTGCTGATCATATTTTTCTTCATTTCTAGAAAATTTCTTTCTTAAAAGACTTTTTCTTCTATTTCATTTATTTTCTTTTTCATTTTTGAGAACATCAACTGTCTGTTCATTAGCTCTTCCTTTCCCCCTTCAACGTATAATATGTTCACGCTGGTCTATTTTGGCTCTTTGCCAACAATCTCCTCTCCTCCATAGTCTTATTTTTCAAGTCTGTCTTGCATTTGATCAATAGCATTTTCTAAAGTATGTGTTCTGCTCTTTGTTCTTCTAATTAATTTTTAATTCATCATATCATTATTTATTTCCTCATTTTTTTTTCTTAGCTCTGCCAGCCTCCCTTTATATCTCATTGTGATACCTTAGATCCTATTGAAGAAAGCGTATACCTTGTGTAATTTCCTTGAGAATGTGAAGCAGTTGTAGTGCAAAATTTTCTCCTCTTCCCTAAGGTAAATCTTTTGAAGTGCTCTCTCTTTTAAGAAAAGTTTTTTTAAAATTTCAGTTTTGTTATTTATTATTTATTTTTAATTAGTTAATTAAATTTATTTTTTGGGCTGTGTCTCGTCTTTTTTAAAAAATTTTATTTATTTATTTATTTTATGTATCTATTTTGGCTGCGTTGAGTCTTTGTTGCTGTGCTTGGGCTTTCTCTAATTGCGGTGAGTTCGTTGGGGGTGTGCAGGCTTCTCATTGCAGTGGCTTCTCTTGTTGCGGAGCACAGGCTCTAGGCACGCAGGCTCAGTAGTTGTGGCGCACGGGCATAGTTGCTCTGCGGCTTGTGGGATCTTCCCGGACCAGGGCTTGAACCTCTGTCCCCTGCAATGGCAGGCAGATTCTTAACCACTGCGCCACAAGGGAAGCCCTGTGTCTGGTCTTAGTTGCAGCACACAGGGTCTTCGTTGTGGCACGGGCTCTTCATTGTGGCATGAGGGCATCTCTCTAGTTGTGACGTGAGGGCTTCTGTCTAGTTGTGGCGCACGGGCTTAGTTGCCCAGCAGCACTTGGGATCTTAGTTCCCCAACCAGGGATCGAACCTGCGTCCCCTGCAGTGGAAGGCAGATTCTTTACCACTGGACCACCAGGGAAGTCCCTAAATTTCAGATTTAAATCCAAGGTCATGAGGCTTTTCCCTTGTTTTTTTTTCCTAAGAGTTTTATAGTTTTAGCTCTTACATTTAGGTTGTTGAGCCATTATAAGTTAATTTTTGTATATGGTACAAGGTAAGGGTCCAACTTCTTTCTTTGGCATGTGGACATCCAGTTTTCTGAGCAACATTTTTTTTCCTGAGCACATTTGTTAAAAGGACTGTTCTTTCCCCATTGAATGGTCTTGACCTCCTTGTTGAAAATTATTTGACCATGTATGTGAAGGTTATTTCTGGACCCTTTATTCTGTTCCATTAGGCTGTATATATGTCTGTCCTTATGCCAGTACCACATAGTTTTGATTATTGTTGCTTTGTAGTAACTTGAAATCATGGATTGTGAATCAACCAATGTTGTCCTTCTTTTTCAAGATTGTTTTGGCTATTTGGGGGTCCCTTGAAATTCCATATGAATTTTAGAATGGGTTTTTCTGTTTCTCCAGAGAACACAATTGAACACCATTTTGGAAGGGATTACATTGAATCTGTAGATGGCTTTGATAGTATTATCATCTTAACAATATTAAATCTTCTAATTCATGGACATAGCATGTCTTTTTATTTATTTGTGTCTTTTAAAATTTCAGCAGCGTTTTGTCACTTTCAGTGTAAAAGTCTTTTAGCTCCTTGATTATATTTATTTCTAACTATTTTATTCTTTGATGCTATTATAAATGGAATTGTTTTCTTAATTTTTTTTTTAGATTGTTCATTGTTACTGTATAGAAATGCAAGTGAGTTTTGGTGTGTTGATTTTGTATCCTGCTGCATTAACTTATTAGTTCTAACAGGTTTTTTTTTGGTGGAATCTTTAGGGCTTTCTATAAATAAGATCATACCATCTGCAAACAAAGATATTTTTCCTTCTTCCTTTCCTGTTTGAATGCTTTTTACTTCTTTTTCTTGCATAATTATTCTGGCTAGAACTTCCAGTACTAAGTTGAATAGAAATTGCAAAAGTGGGCATCCTTGTCTCGTTCCTGATCTCAGAGGAAAAGTTTGAAATGGTCTTTCACCATTGAGTATTATGTTAGCTGGGGGCTTTTCATATATGGCCTTTATTTTGTTGAGGTTTTTTGCTTCTATTCCTAGTTTTTTGAGTGTTTTTGTCATGAAAAAGTATTGAATTTTAACAGATGCCTTTCTGCATCAGTTGAGATGATCACGTGCACGTGGATATTTTTCCTTTGTTCTGTTAATGTGGTGTATTTCATTCATTGATTTTCATACGTTGAACCTTCCTTGCATCCCAGAGCAAATCCCACTTGGTCATGGTGTATAATCCTTTTAATATGCTGTAGAATTCAATTTGCTGGTATTTTGTTGAGGATTTTTATATCAGTATTCATCAGGAATATTAATCTGTAGGTTTCTTTTCTTGTAATGTCTTTGTCTGGCTTTGGTATTAAGGTAATGCTGCCCTCATAGAATGAATTAGAGAGTATTCACTGCTCTTCAATGTTTTTGGGAGAGGTTGAGAAGTATTGGTATTAATTCCTTAAGTGTTTGGTAGAATTAATCAGTGAAGCCATCTGGTGTGCTTTTCTTTGTTGAGAGGTTTGTGATTACTGATTCAATTATTAGTTTTAGGTCTGTTCAGAGTTCCTATTTCTTCATCATTCAGTCTTGGTACATTGAGTATTTTTAGGAATTTGTTCATTTCATCTAATTTATCCAATTTGTTGGCATATAATTGTCCATAGTACGTTCTTATAATTCTTTTTATTTCAGTAAAATTAGTAGTGATATCCCCTCTTTCATTTCTGATTTTATTTATTTGAGTCCTCTTCCTTTACCTTAGTGAATCTAAGTAAAGTTTTATCAATTTTTTTCATCTTTTCAACCCTTGATTTTGTTGATTTTTGTTTTGTTTCTGTATTCTCTGTTTACTTATCTCTGCTCTGCTCTTTATTGTTTCTTCCCTTTTGCTAAATTTGGGTTTAGTTAGTTTGTTTTTTATTTTCTTAGTTCTATAAGATGTAGAGTTTAGGTTGTTGATTTGAGCTCTTTCTTCTTTTTTAGTGTAAGTATGTACAGCTATAAATTAGCTCTTTGGGCTACTTTTGTGGCATCCCATAAGTTTTGGTATGTTAGGTTTTTGTCTTCATCTGTCATTTTCTAATTTCTCTTGTGGTATCTTCTTTGACCCATTGGTTGTTTAGGAGTATGTTGTTCAATTTCCACATATTTGTGAATTTTCCAGTTTTCTTTCTTCTGTTGATTTTTAGTTTTCTACCAGTGTGATCAGAAAAGATACTGTATGATTTATATGATTTTAATCTTTAAAAATTTATTAAGACTTGTTTTGTGGCCTGAGATACGGTCTATCCTGGAGAATGTTTTATGGGTACTTGAGTATGTGTATTCTGCCATTGTTGGGTGGAATGTTCTGTACTGTCTGTTAGGTCTAATTGCCCTGTAGTGTTTGTTGAAGTCTCTGCTTCCTTATTATCTTCTCTCTGGTTGTTCTTGACGTGCTCTCTGCATGCACCTTCTGTATGCTCTGTTCCTTTTCTTTTTTACCCCCTGTGGTACTTTTGCATAGGTCACATGCTGGAATTTTTTTGTTTGTATTTGTTTCTATTTATTCATATTTGTATGTGGGTGCTTTTTTCTGGGTCTACTGTTTACTGAAAAATAATTAGCATGGGACCTCCTTGGAAACCCCTCCTTTGTTGACCTGGACTTGGTTGAGAGATTTCCTCTTGCCCTTGATTTAAAGGCTACGTTCTGTGTTGTGCTTTTCAGTTGCCCAAAGAGAATGGGTTCAGGACTCATCTCCAGGCTTTTCGTTCCATATCTTCCCCATTTGTCAATTCTTTATTTTGAGTCTTCTTCTCATTAGCAGGATTCTAGGACTGGAGCCGGGCCTTTGGAAAATCACCATCTGGCAGCTTTATTCCTCATGTTTTCTCATGAATTTGTGGCAGCTACAGACCATGGAACTCACCTGCGCGGTTTGGGTGTATGTCTAGTTATGTGAGGTTAGGGGAGTAGGAGTGGCGGCGGGCAGCTCCATGAATTTAAGTTTTTTCCTTTCCTTCTGTGTGAGTTGGCTACTTGGTGCTGGAATCAGGTTTGAAGAATGCTCTGTGGGTCAGGATCATGGGCTTTGGTTTGGGGGTTAGCTGTTTTTGACAGCTTTCATTCACAGATCTGAATCAGGCTTGATTCCAGATTCTACTCTCTGTAGGCAGGATGCCGATTCAGAACAGGGAAATGGCGCTTTTCAGCCCTGTGGCTGTCCCTGTCCCACTGCTGAGCTGGTATGGAAGCAGGCCTTCCCCTGCCTGCCCAGTCCTCCCTTGGCTCCCAGTCTTTTCCTTTCCATCACGCTGCTGCATGCGTGATACATCCAGAGTTCTCCCAGCATCCCCACTCATCTGCCAAAATGATTGAATATCTGATTAGTATTCTGTGAAGTTTGGTGTTTCTTTTTGGACATGCCCTGCAGCCTGTGGGATCTTAGTTCCCCAACCAGGGATCGAACCCACGCCCCCTGCATTGGAAGCGTGAGTCTTAACTACTGGACTACCAGGGAGATCCCCTCCGAAGTTTGTAGTACAGACATTTTCCTGGCTTCAACACAGATGAATGATATTGTGTTTTTCTTTGGGTGGTTAATTTTGAATATTTTTTAAAAAATTAATTTGTTTTTGGCTGCATTGGGTCTTCGTTGCTGCACACGGGCTTTCTCTAGTTTCGGCGAGCGGGGGCTACTCTTCATTGCAGTGCATGGGCTTCTCATTTCAGTGGCTTCTCTTGTTGTGGAGCATGGGCTCTAGGCGTGTGGGCTTCAGTAGTTGTGGCTTGTGGGCTCTAGAGCTCAGGCTCAGTAGTTGTGGCGCACAGGCTTAAATGTTCCGCGGCATGTGGGATCATCCTGGATCAGAGCTTGAACCCGTGTCCTCTATATTGGCAGGTGGATTCTTAACCACTGCGCCACCAGGGAAGTCCCTGGGTGGTTAATTTTGGTGAGTATCAGGAAGGGCTTTTTTCTGCCGCAAAAGTAATATGCTCTTTAATCAGTCATCTTTTCTAGAAAGCCAAGGTGCTTCTTTACTAACAGTTTTTAAAGGAAAATCTGATAAATCAGTACATCCCCAACACATTACCCACAATCTTCACATATACATGCCTGGTTCATTTTACACAACCAATGAATTCAGTTGATAAAGTGAAGCAACTTTTTGGAGCCTGATTTTACATATGGCAGGGATATTCATTTATTTAAATGATCTTATGAAAATGATAAGCATTTTAAAAGCAAATAATCATTAAAAATTAATTTATTTTTGGCTGCACTGGGTCTTCATTGCTGTGTGCGGGCTTTCTCTAGTTGCGGCGAGTGGGGGCTACTCTTCGTTGCGGTGCACGGGCTTCTCATTGCGGTGGCTTCTCTTGTTGCAGAGCATGGGCTCTAGGTGCACGGGCTTTAGTAATTGTGGCTCACAGGCTCAGTAGTTGTGGCTCGTGGACTCTAGGGCGCAGGCTCCGTAGTTGTGGCGCACAGGCTTAGTTGTTCCATGGCATGTGGGATCTTCCCAGACCAGGGCTCAAACCCGTTTTCCCCTGCATTCGCAGGCAGATTCTTAACCACTGAGCCAGCAGGGAAGTCCCAAGATTGATATCCTTCAAAGACTTTACACACTGATGGAGGGTGAGGCTGGGAGAAGACAAGTACGCAAATAATTTTATTACAAGATGGAATGTGAAAACTGCCTTAGGCCTCCCCAGGATGAAGGAAAGGATGAAACAAAATCGAGGAAGCTTTTATGAAAGAACTAGTATATGTGCAGAACCTTGAAAGAGATGAATTAAAAATTTTTAATTGTTTCTGATTATAAAATAATATATATGTAGGTTATTAAAAATTTGAAAAATGGAGAAAAATATAGAAAAGAAAATGATATACCAGTAAAATGATATACTCACCACCCAGAGATGACTGTTAGTATTTTCTTCCAGTTCTTTTCCCTTTGTGTACATATCTCTTTTAAGGAAAGTATGTACATTGAGTATATGCAATTTTATATCTTTTTTGCTCGCAGTCAGCAATGTAGCATGAGCATTTTCTTATGGATCTAAGATTTTGATAGGTGAGGAGAAGTATTTAGGGCAGAAGGAATAATATATATTTGAATGGTATAGAAATGAGAAAACTCAGGGACTGTTTTGTGAATAATAATTAAACCCATTTTGTGGAATGAACATTGGCATGTGGTATCTGATTGAGTCACATGTTCTACCCTTAACTTCACTTGTTTTTCATATTTATGATCTCCACACATGAGTTAATTCATTGTCTTGGTGGGAACTTCTGAATACTAGCTCATGTATAATCCACATTTATCCTGCTTAATTCTTTCTCTTGGCTGCAATAGAAAACCTGGTAACAGTATGTACATGTTTTCCATTGTTTTTCTTTAGATCAGTCCAAAGTGTTTGTGAAGGTTTTTAATGAAATTGACCGGATGCCCCAACTTCTTGCATACTACTACAAGTGTCACAAGGTGAGAAGCTGTGAGTGATTACCATTGTGGAATGCTTGTAGAACTGGGCTACAGAATCACAGTTTTGAATCCCAGTTTCCTACGCAAAGGTAAAAATATTTGCCTCCCCGCCCTCTGGTCTTTTTCTTTCAATTAGCCAGTAGGGGGTGCTCTTGGTCCAGCCTGTGGATTCATTTAATTGCAAGTTGGAAAAAAGTCATTAGTTTTCAGCCTCACTTGTATTTATAACTAGATTTCCTTTACAGATTGAAGAGTTTTAATTTTTCCTATTTTTGTCTTTTAAGGGCGATTAGGTTTATTATGCCTTCAGCAAGCTTTAAGAATTTTATCTGTTTTCTAGGTTTGTTGAAATTAGGTTACTGAAAATCTTGACAGCTTCCTGGGCTAACTTGTTAATTCCTTCAAGTCCAGTGCCCATCTGTCTTTTAAGCAGTGGTGTTAGGACAAGAAGCTAAAACACATATTCACGCCCACCTCTGAGGTCTATTCAGAAGAATGGTAGCATGCTGAGTACATTGGCATGCTTTGGGGGCAAGAAAAAAGGAGAAAGGATCACTTGGAGGGCAACAGATTCAAGTTCTGGATGATGATCAGAGCAGGTGACTGTAAATTTTTTTTTCCTGCCTCTTTTGAAGTGAATCATCGTCCGTGGGTACCCGATTGCCTGGGAGAGTAGGCAGTGGCCAGTCGCTTGCCCTGGTAGGAGGGCAGGGCAGTTGCAGCAGGCAGTATGTCTTGGCGGACCCAGTAAGGCCTCCTTTGTTCTGCCTCTGCAGGTCCAGCTTTTAGCAGCCTGGCAGGAGCTGTGCCAGACCGACCTACCCCTGGACCGGCAGCTCACTGGACTCTATGACGCCTTGCTGGGTGCTTTGCACACGCAAATCCAGTGGGCTATGCAGGTAACAGCTCTTTTGGGTTCTAGCGAGAACAAAGCCCGTGGTGCCGAGGGAGAGGGTGATGGCCTTGGGAGCGGGCTGCTCCACCGCAGAGCACCCAGGCCACCCAGAGAGAGCACTGCTTGAAGAACCTCCCCATTTGCTGTCGTCACCAAAGGGGCAGGAAAATCTTTAGGTCTCTGTTCTAACTCTTCTTATCGCTCTTATCTATATCTTAAATAGAATCTAATGTGACAATGTTGCTTGTTGTTCAGCAGGGGAGCCCTGTGGAATTCCTGGAGGCCATTATCTTCTGATCTAAAAGCAGGAGGGCCTCAGTCAGGTGGTGCTTGAGTGAACAAGGCTGTTTTAATCTTAACTTTGGGTAAAATTTACCCGGCCTAAAGTTAGTTTCCCTTGTTCTCACAATAGGCCAAGAGTTAGAGGAACAGTATAATTTTAAAGGCACCCTCTGACTTAGGGGAGAGATGAGACAGAGAACTTCATTTCATTTACTTTCACGAACTTTCCATCATTTACTTTCCTAAACTCTCTAGGCATTTTCAGTCTTGAAGGATATAAAACATTGGTCCCTTGTCTTGATGCCAGGAGGTGCACTAGATCTTCTCTTTAGAAGGGGAAAAAGGCTGTCTTATGTCTGAGTAATGACTGACTGGGCCTGTTTATGGTGTGGCTTATATTTTTTTCAGAATTAATTGTGAATCACCCTTCGCGTATTGGTTAGTAATTTGCTGGAATGGACTCCACTGTAGTTAGAGAGAATTCCTCATATAGGGTCATGTCATTCAAGGTGGTTGAAGTGCTCTTCTCCATCCTCTTTTCTTTCTCCTTGAACCAACCTCATTCAGACAAAAAACCCCAAAGAAACAAAAACACCCCCAAACCAGCGAACAAAACAAAAAACAACCTCCTGTAGAAGTTTCCCATTTTTTATGCAATCGTCAGTTTTCAGTGATCCTGTCCATCCGCATGCATTTCTGTGTCCTTGTCTCGTCTACTGCTTATATCTTGAGGATAAAAACAGTTCATGCCTGTAAGTACAATTGCCCTTCAGCATCCTGGAAAAAGGATTTTGACTTCTCACACTTTTTTTTGGGCCTCACCCCAAGTTTTGTAAGACGTAAGTTTATGCTAATTTCTACTTTTGTCCCATGGCCCATTTTCTTTTCAGAATGTGAGCATGATAGGAGACTGTCATCTCCTGAAGCTCAGTAGAGTACAGAAGAAAATCAAAGGAGCCAGGGTGAATGTATCTCTAAAGACTTTTTTTCCCTGGTATTTTATTTTATTTTTTATATTTTGGCCATGCCACGTAGCATGTGGGATCTTAGTTCCCCAACCAGGGATTGAACCCCGGCCCCCTGCAGTGGAAGTACGGAGTCTTAACCACTGGACCGCCAGGGAATTCCCTTTCCCCAGTATTTTAATATGGAAAGTTTCCAACATATAAAAAATTTGAAAGAATTGTACAGTGAACACCATGTACCCACCTCCTGTGTTCTACAATGAACATTTTGCTATATTTGCTTTATCACAGATCTGTCCATCTATCCATGTGTATCTGTTCATTGACCCATCTTATTTTTTGATTCATTTCAAAGTAAGTTGCAAACATCATTCACTTCAGAACATACGTATTATTAACTAGAGTTCAGTTTTTGTTTACTGGGATTTTTTTTTTAGGTAAAATTATAAAATGCAATGATCTTAAATATGCCATTTAATTAGTTTTGACAAATGCTGTTTAACCTATTCCCCTACCAAGATATGGAACATGACTGTCACACTAGAAAGTTCCCTTGTGTTCCTTCTCAGTCAGTCTTAGTACCAACATCCCTGAAGGCAACCACTGTTCTGATTTTTCCCACCATAATTTAGTTTAGCCCGTTTTAGGATTTCATGTAAATGGAATCATGTGGTGTATGTCCTTTTGGCGAGGCTTCTTTCATTCAGCATGTTTTTGGAGATTTATTCATGTTGTTGTACGTATCAGTAGCTTGTTCCTTTTTATTACTGAACACTCTTACATGGTATGAATATATGACAGTTCTGTTTATTGAGGTTTTTTAAAAATTTTATTTATTTAATTAATTTATTTTTGGCTGCATTGGGTCTTTGTTGCTGTGCGCGGGCTTTCTCTACTTGCAGCGAGCGGGGGCTACTCTTTGTTGCGGTGCGCAGGCTTCTCACTGAGGTGGCTTCTCTTATTGCGGAGCACGGGCTTCAGTAGTTGTGGCTCGTGGGATCTAGAGTGCAGGCTCAGTAGTTGTGGCGCTCGGGCTTAGTTGCTCCATAGCTTGTGGGATCTTCCCAGACCAGGGCTCGAACCCGTGTCCCCTGCATTGGCTGGTGGATTCTTAACCACTGCGCCACCACGGAAGCCCTATTGAGTCTTTTATTGATGGACACTTGTGCTATTTCCAGTTTAGTACAATTATAAATAAAGCTGCTCTAAACATTGTTCTGTAAATTTTTTGTGGACACCACATGTGCATATCTCATGGGTAAAGACGTGGAAGTGGAATTGCTGGGTTATAGAGTAGGTTTATATTTAGATTTATAAGAAATCAGCACTTTTGGGGCTTCCCTGGTGGCACAGTGGTTGGGAATCCGCCTGCCAATGCAGGGACACAGGTTTGAGCCCTGGTCTGGGAAGATCCCACATGCCACGGAGCAACTAAGCCTCTGTGCCACAACTACTGAGCCTGCGCTCTAGAGCCCGCAAGCCACAGCTACTGAGCCCACGTGCTGCAACTACTGAAGCCCGTGCGCCTAGAGCCTGTGCTCCGCAACAAGAGAAGACACCACAATGAGAAGCCCGCACACTGCAACAAAGAGTAGCCCCTGCTCGAAGCAACTAGAGAAAGCACGCACACAGCAACGAAGACCCAACGCAGCCAAAAATAAAGAAATCGGCACTTTTTCAAAATGAGTGTGCTTTTTACATTCCTACAACACAAGTGTGTGAGAGTTCTGATTGCTACACGTCAGGTGTTGTCTTTTCTTTTTTTGTAAATTTATTTTATTTATTTATTTTTGGCTGCATTGGGTCTTCGTTGTTGCACTTGGGCTTTCTCTAATTGCAGTGAATGGGGGCTGCTCTTCATTGCGGTGTACGGGCTTCTCACTGTGGTGGCTTCTCTTGTTGCAGAGCACGGGCTGTAGGCGTGCAGCCTTCAGTAGTTGCAGCACGTGGGCTCAGTAGTCGTGGCACATGGGCTTAGTTGCTCCACGGCCTGTGGGATCTTCCTGGACCAGGGCTCGAACCCATGTCCCCTGCATTGGCAGGCAGATTCTTTTTTTTTAAATTTATTTTATTTATTTATTATTTTTGGCCACGTTGGGTCTTTGTTGCTGTGTGCGGGCTTTCTCTAGTTGCAGTGAGCGGAGGCTACTCTTTGTTGCGGTGTGCGGGCTTCTCGTTGCAGTGGCTTCTCTTGTTGCACAGCACGGGCTCTAGGTGCATGGGTTTAAGTAGTTGTGGCACTCAGGCTCAGTAGTTGTGGCTCACAGGCTCTAGAGCGCAGGCTCAGTAGTTGTGGTGCATGGACTTAGTTGCTCCGTGGCATGTGGGATCTTCCCGGACCAGGGCTTGAACCTGTGCCCCTGCATTGGCAAGCAGATTCTTAACCACTGCACCACCAGGGAAGTCCCTAGGTGTTATCTTTTTAATCTTAGCCATTCTGGTGGGTGTGTTGTAGTATCTCTCTGTGGTTTTAATTTGCAATTCCCTGATGACTAAGGATGTTGAACACCTTTTCTCATGCTTACTGGCCATTTGTATATCTTCCTTTGTGAAGTATCTGTTCTGGTCTTCTACCCATTTAAAAAAATTGGGTAATTTGCCTTTCTATTATTGAGTTATAGAAGTTCTTTACATATTCTAGGTATAAGTTCTTTATCAGATATATTTTGTAGATATTTCCTTCCAGTCTGTGGCTTGAGCAGAAGTGTTGATTTTGATGAACTTGATTTTATCATTTCTTTTATGGTTATTGCTTTCTTTGTCCTCAGAAACCATCACCATTCCCCAAGTTGCAAAGCTCTTCTTCTGTGTTTTCTTATAGAAGCTTGTTGAGCTTTTACATTTAGTTCTATGGCCCATCTTGAATTATTTTTTGTGTGTGTAGTGTAGGGTAAGGTCAGATTGTTTTTGCATGTGCTGTTTGGGTTAATTCTATGGCCCTAGTTGTTAAGTTTGGTCTTACAGTCTTTGAACTTTTGGTTCTTGTTTGGCAAATGGCCAGAGCATCCCTTTTGCCAGATCGCTTTAAAGGAAAGGGGACACCTTTGAGCATAGGGGACCTGTTGTTTGGTCAGCTGGAACTATCAGCTATAAACATAGTTTCAGCTGACAACCAATTAGAACGCTTGGGTACAGGGTCGTTTAGTCTAATTCTCCCCCCACCACCCAGCACCCCAGCCTCAGGTCACTTAAATAGGAGCTAAGAGTGAAGTAGGTACTCATTGCCTAGTCCTTTCTCACAGTACAAGGAGAGGAGTCAGGATTTCTCTTTCTAGATAAGAATAGTTTTCATTTTCTCCTTTGGTCCATCCTTTCTTGTAGTAAAATGTTTCTTTTGTCAAATCAGGACATTGGACTGGGTGATATGTAAAGGTCTCTATGGTTCTCTTATGTTTGGGGGATCGTGGGGGGAATACACTGGATGGAGACAGAGGAGGGTTTGTATTGGTGCAGCTTTGTGTGGAGGGAGTGGGAACATTGAACGCAAGACAGAAGTTTGGCTTTCTCTAGAAGATAGTGAGCCTCTGGAGCAATAGAGTGAATGATGATGTTACTGTTTTAAGAATGCTTTTGGTGTAAGAATATCACCTATGTAGTTTCTCTGCCAAAAAGTCTTACCATGAGGAAACATGCAGACAAATCCAAATCAAAGACCATTTTTCAAAACATGTCCTAGGGCTTCCCTGGTGGTGCAGTGGTTGAGAGTCCGCCTGCCGATGCAGGGGACACGGGTTCATGCCCCGGTCTGGTAAGATCCCACATGCCACGGAACGGCTGGGCCCGTGAGCCCTGGCCACTGAACCTGCGCATCCGGAGCCTGTGCTCCGCAACGGGAGAGGCCACAACAGTGAGAGGCCTGCGTACCGCAAAAAAAAAAACAAAAAAACAACTGTCCTAGACTCTTCAAAAATGTCAGTGTCATGAAAGAAAAAAAGTCAGGAAATTGTTTAGATTAAAGGAGACAAAAAAAAAGACAACTAAATGTAATTTCATGATCCTGGATTGGATTCTGCATGATGACACAAAAAACTATCAAGGACATTGAAAGAACAATTGGGGAAATTTGAACATGGACTGTGGCAGGTAAAAGTATTACATCAAGGTTACATTTGATTATCTGCAGTGTTGTAATATAGGAGGATGGCCTTATTCTTAAGAGATAGACGCTGAGGTATTTAGGGATGATGTGTCATGATATCTGTGATTACCTTTCCAATGGCTTAGAGAGAAATAGAAATAAAGCAATTGTGGCAAAATGTTGATTGTTGAATCTTGCAGTATTTAAACATTTAAAGTGTAAGAAAAATTCTAAATAACATTTCAAAATAATGAATTTGGTGGTGGTAAATAGGGTGAATTGATGAAGAAAGACTGAAGACAGGTAGGAAGCTATGTTTGGTCTAGGATGGTGATGGTAATGTAGCAAAAGATATCCAGTTAAAAAATGAACAGTTGCTAGGACCTGGTAACTGATAAAGGGACTGAAAGAAAGGAAAGTGAAAAGGGAGATTTTTATTCTGGTTGAATGGTGATGCTACTGACAGAAATAAGAAAGTTGATAGAAACAGACCTGGGGAGGTCAGTGGGAAAATAATGAATTCCAATTCAGGACACTTTTTTTTTTTTTTTTTCTTTCTGGTACATGGGCCTCTCACTGTTGTGGCCTCTCCCGTTGCGGAGCACAGGCTCCAGACTCACAGGCCCAGCGGCCACGGCTCACAGGCCTAGCCGCTCCGCGGCATGTGGGATCTTCCCGAACCGGGGCACGAACCTGTGTCCCCTGCGTCGGCAGGTGGACTCTCAACCACTGCGCCACGAGGGAAGCCCTCAGGACACTTTTAAATTCCAAGTGAGAGTGGCTCAGCTTAATGGTGACATCCAGTAGATGGCTGGAAGCTGTTGCTCAGGATATAAATTGGTCATTTCGGTATTTGTTGGGTTAGATTTGCATTTCCTCTATTTCTTTCTCTCAGACCCCAGCAGTGATGTTTATTAAACTAAACAGGTGTTTGTTGAAGTTTTGTGAATTCTCTATGAGAATTTAAAAATTTTGTTTTCTATTTTGGTAATAATCTAAGAAAAAATATAAGCATATTTTGGGTCATGTATGTGACCACCTTATAACCCACTGCTGCCATGTAATTTCAGTGGGTGCTTTTCTGTTGATAGTCACATTGGTACCCCTCTTCTATTGGGGGCCAGTGAAAAAAGAAAGAGACAAACTTAATGCTTAGATAATGTAAGTGCTGGTGCCAAGTGAGTGCTGTTTAATGCCGTTGCCAACCTGATGTTTTCTTAGTAGTTTGTAGTTTGAGTAGAGATAGAAGCAGTGTAAAAATTCTCCTCACATACCACAGAGAAGCATAGGCAGGCTGAACTCAAAAAAAACCTGTGCTGTAGCAGTCAGATCAAATTATTGATGAAAAAGGCAGTTTAGCTGCAGCAAACATCTTCATCTGTCCTATTATTTTGAATTTTATTGGTTTGATAGTTAATTTTTTATGTGTGGTAAAATATACATAAAATTTACCATTTTAGCCATTTTAAGTGTACAATCAAGTGGCATTAAGTACATTCAAAGTGTTGATTAACTATCATGCTATTTCCAGAACTTTTTCATCACCCTAAACAGAAACTGTGTACTCATTAAGTAATAACTCCCCACTTCGCCCTCTTCCATCCCCTAGTAACCTTAACCTTTACTGTGTCTATAAATTGTCCTATTCTAGATACCTCTTATAGGTAGGGCCATATGATATTTGTCCTTATGTGTTTGGCTGATTTCACTTAGCATAATGGTTTCAGGGATCATCCATGTTGTAGCATGTATCAGAATTTTTATTACTTTTTTATGGCTGAATAATCTGTTGTATGTATTTACTACATTTTGTCTATCCATTCATTTGTTGATAAACACTTGAATTGCTTCCACCTTTTGGCTATTGTGAGTAATGCTGCTCTGAAAGTGTACAAATATCTCTTTGGGTCCCTGTTTTCAGTTCTTTTGGGTGTATACCTACAAGTGGAATTGCTGGATCATATCATAATCGTATGTTTAACATTTTGAGAAACTGCCAGACTGTTTTCTATAGCAGCTGCACCATTTTACATTCCCATCAGCAATGCATAAGAATTCCAATTTCTCTACATCCTTGTCAACACTTGTTAATTTCCATTTTTTTGATAAATAGCCATTCTAGTGTGTGTGAAATGGTATCTCATGGAGGTTTTGATTTGTATTTCCCTAATGACTGATGATGTTGAACATCTTTTCACATGCTCATCAGCCATTTGTATTATCGTCTTTGGAGAAATGTCTATTACAGTTTTTTGCCCATTTTTGGTATATGTGCTGCCGAAGCGAGCACTGCCCATTTTTGAATTGTAGTGTTTGGTTTTATGTTGTTGAGTTGTAGGAGTTCTTTATATATTCTGGATATTAATCCCTTATCAGTTACATGATTTGCAAATATTTTCTCCCATTCCATTGGTTGTCTTTTCACTCTATTTGTAACGTGTTTTAACAGATTCTTAATTTTGATATAGTCCAGTTTATCTGTTTTTTCTTTTATTGCTTATGCTTTTGGTGTCATACTTAAGAAACTGTAGTCAACTCTTGGTATCCTCAGGGAATTGTTCCAGGAACCCACCCCCCTCCCCATACCAAGATCCATGGATGCTCAAGTCCCTTATATAAAATGGTGTAGTATTTGCGTACAACCTATGCATGTACTCCTGTATACTTTAAATCATCTCTAGATTACTTATAATACCTAATACAATGTAAAGGCTATGTAAATAGTTGCTGGTATGCAGCAAATTCAAGTTTTGCTTTTTGGAACTTACTGGACTTTTTTTTTTTCCTGAATATTTTTGATCTGAAGTTGGTTGAATCTGTGGATTCAGAACGTGTAGATATGGAGTGCTAACTGTTGCTAAATCCAAGGTCATGAGGATTTTGCCCTATGTTTTCTCCTAAGAATTTTATAGGTTACTCTTTTTTTTTTTTTTTTTTTTTTTTTTAGGTTACTCTTTTTAAAAAAAAAAATTAATTTAGGGCTTCCCTGGTGGCGCAGTGGTTGAGAGTCCACCTGCTGATGCAGGGGACATGGGTTCGTGCCCCGGTCCGGGAAGATCACACATGCCACGGAGCAGCTAGGCCCGTGAGCCATGGCCACTGAGCCTGCGTGTCCGGAGCCTGTGCTCCACAACGGGAGAGGCCACAACGGTGAGAGGCCCGCGTACTGCAAAAAAAAAAAAAAAAAAAATTAATTAATTTATTTTTGGCTGCCTTGGGTCTTCATTGCTGCGCACAGTGAGCGGGGGCTACTTTTCGTTGCAGTGTGTGGGCTTCTCACCACGGTGGCTTCTCTTGTTGTGGAGCATGGGCTCTAGGCGTGCGGGCTTCAGTAGTTGTGGCATGTGGGCTTCAGTAGTTGTGGCTCGTGGGCTCTAGAGTGCAGGCCCAGTAGTTGTGGCGCTCGGGCTTAGTTGCTCCGTGGCATGTGTGATCTTCCCATACTGGGGCTCGAACCAGTGTCCCCTTCATGGCAGGCGGATTCTTAACCACTGTGCCACCAGGGAAGCCCTATAGTTCACTCTTAACATTTAGGTCTGATTAATTTTGAGTTAATTTTTGTATATGGTATCAGGTAAGGATCCAACTTTTTTTTTTTTTTTGTACGTAGTATCCAGTTTTCTGAGCACCATTTGTTGAAAAGAGTGTCCTTTTCCCATTGAATGATTTTGGCACTCATGTTGAAAATCATTTGACCATGTATGTGTGTTTCTGGGCTCTCTATTCCATTGGGCTATATGTCTATTCTTATGCAAGTACCACACTGTTTTGACTATTATAGCTTTGTAGTAAGTTTCTTTTTTCTTTTTTGCGATGTGTGGGCCTCTCACTCTTTTGGCCTCTCCCATTGCGGAGCACAGGCTCCGGACGTGCAGGCTCAGTGGCCATGGCTCACGGGCCTAGCCGCTCCACGGCATGTGGGGTCTTCCTGGACTGGGGCACGAACCCGTGTCCCCTGCATTGGTAGGCGGATTCTCAACCACTGTACCACCAGGGAAGCCCTGTAGTAAGTTTTGAAATTAGGAAGTGTGAGATAGCCAATGATCCTCTTTTTCAATATTGTTTTTGCTATTTGGGGTTCCCTCAAATTCCATCTGAATTTTAGGATGGGTTTTCCTGTTTCTCCAGAAAACACCTTTGGGATTTTGATGGAGATTGCATTGAATCTGTAGATGGCTTTGGGTAGTATTACCATGTTAACAATATTAAGTCTTCCAGTACATGAACATGGGAAGTCTTTCCATTTTTTGTGTGTATTCTTTAATTTCTCTCATCAGTGTTTTGTCGTTTTCAGTGTACAAGTCTTTTAGTTCCTTTGTTACATTTATTTCTAAATAGTTTATTCTTTTTGATGCTATTGTAAATGGAATAATTTTCTTAATTTCCTTTTCAGATTGTTAGAATAGAATTGCTAGTATAGAAATGCAAGTGATTTAAAAAAAATATTTATTTGGTTGCACTGGGTCTTTTAGTTGTGGCAGGTAGGCTCCTTAGTTGTGGCTTGTGGGCTCCTTAGTTGTGGCATGCAAACTCTTAGTTGCAGCATGCATGTGGGATCTAGTTCCCTGACCAGGGGTCAAAGCCAGGCCCTCTGCATTGGGAGCACAGAGTCTTAACCACTGCGTCACCAGGGAAGTCCTTGAATGTGAGTGATTTTCGTTTGTTGATTTTCCATCTTGCAACTTTGTTGAATTTGTTTATTACTGCTAACTTTTTTTTTTCAATTTGTTAGGCTTTTCTACATATAAGATTACATCATTTGTGAAAAGAGATAACGTTACTTTTTCCTTTCCAACATAGATGCCTTTTATTACTTTTTCTTGTCCAATTCTTCTGGCTAGAACTTCCAGTATTATGTTGAATAAAGTGGCAAAAGCAGGCACCCTTGTCTTGTTCCTGGTCTTAGGGGAAAAGCTTTCAGTGTTTCACCATTGAATATGATGTTAGCCATGGGTTTTTCTGATATGGCCTTTATCATGTTGAGGAGGTTCCTTTCTATTCCTAGTTTATTGAGTGTTTTTTTTTTCCCAATTATGAAAGGGTGTTGAATTTTGTCAGATGCTTTTTCTGCATTAATTGAGATTAATGAGCTTTTTCCCCCTTCATTCTGTTAATATATTACATTGACTAATTTGATATGTTGAACCATTCATTCTGGAGATCAGTCTCAGTCATGGTGTATAATCCTTTTAATATGCTGCTAAATTCAGTTTACTAGTATTTTGTTGAGTATTTTTGTATGTGTATTTATAAGAGATATTGGTCTGTAATTTTCTTTTCTTTTCTTTTAGTATTTGCCTGGCTTTGGTATCAGGTTAGTGAGGCCCTCATAGAATGAATTAGGAAGTGTTCTATATTAGTTTGCTAGGGCTGCGATAACAAAGTACCCTGGAATAGGTGGTTTAAAGAATAGAAATTCGTTCTGGAGGCTAGAAGCCCAAGGTCAAGGTGTTGGCCGGGTTGATTTCTTCTGAGGCTTCTTTCCTTGGCTTGCAGATGGCAGTCTTTTCCCTGTGTCTCTTTCCTTTATGTGTGCCTATGTCCTAATCTCCTCTTGTATAAGGACACTGGTCAGATTGGATTAGGGCCCACCCAGATGACCTCATTTTATCTTAATTGCCTCTTTAAAGGCCTTCTGTCTAAATATAGTCATATTCTGAGGTACTGGGGGATTTGGACTTCAATATATGAATTTTGGGGAGACACAATTCAGAATATAACATGCTCCCTCCTCTCCAATTTTTTGGGAAGAGTTTGAGAAGGACTGGTATTAATTCTTTTAATGTTTGGTAGAATTTACCAGTGAAGCCATCTGGTTCTCATTTTTTCTTTATTGGGAGGTTTTTGATTACTGATTCAGTCTCCTTACTAGTTATAGGTCTATTCAGATTTTCTGAAGTCACTTTTGGTAAATAATATTTGTAGGAATTTTTTGTCCATTTCATCTAGATTATCCAGTTTGTTAGCATACAACTGTTCATAGTATTCTCTTATAATCCCTTTTATTTCTATAAAATTGGTGGTAAATGTCCCCACCTTCATACCTGATCTTAGTAATTTGAATCTAATCTCTTTTTTTTTTTGGTCAGTCTAGGTAAAAGGTTTGCCATTTTGTTAATCTTTTAAAAGAACTAACTTCTGATTTTGTTGATTTTCTTTATTGATTTTCTGTTCTCTATTTCATTTACCTCTGCTCTAATCTTTATTATATCCTTTCTTCTACTAGCTTTGGGTTTAGTTTCTTCTTTTTCTAGTTCCTAAATGTGTACAGTTAGGTTATTGATTTGAGATATTTCTGCTTTTTTAATGTGTGCATTTACAGCTATAAATTTTCCCCTTTGCACTGCTTTTGCTGTATCCATAAGTTTTGGTTTCCATTTTCCTTCATTTCAAGATATTTTCTAATAAAAATGTGAATTGATTGATTTTATAATTTTTAAACTTACACTTATTTTTGCCTTAGTGTTGCATAAGAACAGTCTTATATCTTGTTTCATATTTGACTAAGTGAATCTGTACTTAAAACAGGGGTCCCCAACCCCAGGGTCCATGGCCTGTTAGAAACCGGGCCGCACAGCAGGTGAGCGGAGAGCGGGGCCTGCAATAGGCAGAAAGTAGCCAATTGTCCTGGACAGGATGCAAGTCTTGCTAGTTTACTTGGCTTTCTGAGCATGTTCACATGGGTGCTGAGGAAAGCTTGGGGCTCTTGACTAGACCGCTTTCCGGCTTGGAAGGATTCCTTTGAGCAGTCCAGGAGTCTGCTTCTTTAGAAGATCTGCTCCAGTGTGCTAATACAGATACCTCTCTCCCCCTGCAGGTTTTCAGGAACCCCTACGAGGTGGTGACTGTGCTGCTGATTCAGACCCTGGGGGCCCTGGTGCCCTCTCTGCCCATCTGCCTCAGCTCCAGTGTGGAGAGGGCAGGGCCCGAGCTGGAGCTCATCAAGCTGCTGGACTTCTACGACGCCACCGCCCACTTCGCCAAGGGATTGGAGATGGCCCTGCTTCCCCATGCAGGTAAACATCCTTCCTCCCAGCTTGCGGGCTTTTTTTTTTCTTTTTTTGCGGTACGCTGGGCCTCTCACTGTTGTGGCCTCTCCCGTTGCGGAGCACAGGCTCCGGATGCGCAGGCTCAGCGGCCATGGCTCACGGGCCCAGCTGCTCCGCGGCATGTAGGATCTTCCCGGACCGGGGCACGAACCTGTGTCCCCTGCATCGGCAGGCAGACTCTAGACCACTGCGCCACCAGGGAAGCCCTCGCAGGCTTGTTTTTACTCGCTCTTTTTGAAGCGTCTGGGGCCTGGGTTTGTTTGCCTTTTCTGGTGACTGATTTTACAGAAATGCAAGGGATCAGTGTTTTCCTTCTCAACAGATATGAAAACCTTTTCCATGAAAACATTGCCATTATGGAAATAATTGTTGCCTAGCTCCAGTGCTGCCTAGGTGCTTTTACACACTCTGGGGAAGTGATAGACACTTCTGCAGGGGCTTAGAAGGTAAGAGGCAGGTAGACATTAGTGGCAACGAGTTGGCAGTGAGTTACACTTGGGAGGGTAGTGTCCTCTTCCTTTCAAGGCGTCACAGAACCTTGGGTAAGTCAACCTTAAAAGTAAACTTAAGAGAACAAATGGATTAGAGGAGCTTTTTGATAGGACAACAGCAAGTTTTTAAGGGCAGGGGTGCTGCATTAGGGCTAAGGGTGGCTATAAGGAAAATGGGCTTTCCCCAGCTGCCATCTGAGAGCAAAGCACTCCTTCTTCCCATTTAGGCAAACAATGCCTGGTGTGTTGCATTTCCCCAGCTGTTTCCCTTCTAGGTTGAAAGCATCATAAACTTTTCAGTCATACAGACTTCATCATGAATGCTACCGTCAAATCAGGAAATCGCTTCAGGAAGGCCTGCTTCTGCCGTTTGGCTGCTGTGTGTCACTGACTTGGTTTATTTAATAGTTATTCTCTTTAATTACCCTTGTGTGTAATTACCTCGTACATTTCCTGGGAGTGTGTTTATTGTTCAAGTTCCTGATGACTCATCGGTGTTTTTGGCACACTCACTGGTCAGGCCCTGGTTGTGGGAGAGGCATGGTGGATGTGGCTTTCAAGGGACCTGGATGCTGTGGTCCTAGTGGCTGAAGAGTATGTAGGCTGAGCGTCCTGTGGAGCAGAGTAGAATGAAGGCAGGGCAAGGAGCAGATTGCTTTTCTCCCACTGGTGATGGACATTATTGAAGAAGAGAGAACCACCCTCTGAAGAATCATGAAAATGCTTTGTTAGTCAGCCATGGAAGTTTAGATTTTTAATGATTCCTACTGAGGTTTTCAAAAAAGTATACCTTTTTTTTTTTTTTGCGGTACGCGGGCCTCTCACTGTTGTGGCCTCTCCCATTGTGGAGCACAGGCACCGGACGCGCAGGCTCAGCGGCCATGGCTCACGGCCCAGCTGCTCTGCAGCATGTGGGATCTTCCAGACAATTCTCAACCACTGCACCACCAGGGAAGCCCTAAAAAGTATACGCATTTTTTAATTTAAAAATACTTTGGAAACACACAAAAATAAAAATAAAAGAGTAAAAATGGTCCATGACTCAGAGAAGGCCATGGGAACATTTTATTTCCTCCCGGTAATTCAAATATAATTATACATTTTCATAAGTAAATATAAAATATATGCATATATAAGTATATGCATATATAAATATATATGCACATACATATTTAAATTTTTTATTTATTTAGTTTTGGCTGCATTGGGTCTTCATTGCTGCACACGGGCTTTCTCTAGTTGTGGCTAGCAGGGGCTACCCTTTGTTGCGGTGTATGAGCTTCTCATTGCAGTGGCTTCTCTTGTTGCATAGCACGGGCTCTAGGCACGCGAGCTTCAGTAGTTGTGGCTCGTGGGCTCTAGAGCTCAGGTTCAGTAGTTGTGGAGCATGGACTTAGTTGTTCTGCGGCATGTGGGATCTTCCTGGACCAGGGATTGAACCTTTGTTCCCTGCATTGGCAGGCAGATTCTTAACCACTGCACCACCAGGGAAGTCCCAAAATATTAGTTTATATGATCTTATATTCTCTTTTTTGCTCAAATTAATATAATGAGCATTTTTTATGTCATTCAATGTTTTCCTAAAACATGGTTTTTAATGACCACTTGATAACTATGGCTTACTTTAATTTTTAAATCTGCTGTTATAAATAAAACTATTATTAACAATCTTACATATTAATTTTGGAGTCCAGCTCTGATTATTCCTTGGGATAAGTTTGAGAATTACAATTGCTAATAAATGAAAACTTTAAAGATGTTTGTCACATTTTTCTCTTTAGAAAGTTTCTACCTGTTTTCACGTCCATCAGTAGTAAATGAGGCTGCTGATTCCCACATGCCCTCACCAGCACTAGGCTCTATCTTTTTTTCCCCTTGCCAGGTTCTTAGACAGTTAATGATATATTATTTTAATTTTCATGTCTTTGATTACTAGCCAGTTTGAAAATTATATTATAAAAAGTTATATTTTTTTCTTGAATTTCTTATTCTTTTGCTTCTTTTTCTGTTTGAGGGTTTAATCTATTTCTGGTTAATTTATAAGAGCAATTTATTTAAAGCAATATATTATTAAATATATTATAAAAAGCAACAAAGTATTGTTATAAAAATTCATGATATAACTATCTGTGACACAAAATGAAAGTCTCCTATAATCCCGCTTGCTAGAAATAACCACTGTTAAAAATTTGGTGTATATTCCCTAAATATCCTTATATAGTAAGGATTTTTTTTCTTATCAAGTATGTTGCAGATATATTTTCTAACTTTCTGGCCTTTAACTTCTTTGCCTTTAACACTTTTCCATTTTAATAATTAATAATGTACATAGTGTAATTCAAAATATGTAAAAGGTTATGCAATAGAAGTCAAAAAGTTAAATAATTTGTTGACGTTATAGTTAATAAGCAATATGTATTCAGTATAGAAAAAACCAGAAAATACAAGGAAGGAAAAAGATCATGCTCAACCAACTGTCCAGAAACAGTATTTTGGATTATATACACATGCAAATTTTGTATATGAGTGTGTGGGTACTTAAATGTTTTTAATAGAATATTTTATTATCATTATCACCCCCCATTTTATATTGATTCAATATTGTCATCCAAAACACAAGTTTTCCCAGTTCCACAGAAGTCTTTATAGCTGTTTCCCTACCTCGCATTAAAATCCGGTCAGTGTACATGCATTTTCTTTGGTTGTCCTGTCTCTTTAATCTCTTTTAATCTAAAAGAGTCATCTCATCTTTTGTCTTTCATGACATTGACATCTTTGAAGAATACAGGGTAGTTTTCCTGTAGAATGTTCCATATTCTGTAATTATCTAATTGTTTCCTTGTGATTACATTTAGATTAAACATTTTTAGTAAGTGGTGATGATGTGTACTTCCTATGGCATCACATCAGGAGACACATAATGTCCAATTATTGGTGATGGGTTGGATTAATCACTTGGTAGTTGGACCTGCCAGATGACTCCATTGTAAAGTTACCTTTTCCTCTTTGTAATTAATAAGTATCTGTGGCGTGATATTTTGAGCCCATAGGAATATACTGTTCCTTAAGAAATATTTACTTAGTGACTTTAGCATCCATTGGTAATCCTTGTCTGAATAAACTTTTGCATTGCTGATTATAAAATGGTAATATTCTAATTCTCTCATTCCTTTTACATGTATTAGCTGGCATTCTTTTTTTAAAAAAAATTTATTCATTTATTTATTTTTGGCTACGTTGGGTCTTCGTTGCTGCTCACGGGCTTTTTCTAGTTGCGGTGAGCGGAGACTACTCTTCGTTGTGGTGTGTGGGCTTCTCATTGCAGTGGCTTCTCTTGTTGCGGAGCACGGGCTCTAGAAGCGCAGGCTTCAGTAGTTGTGGCACGCGGACTCAGTAGTTGTGGCACACGGGCTTAGTTGCTCCACTGCATGTGGGATCTTCCCAGACCAGGGCTCGAACCTGTGTCCCCTACATTGGCAGGCAGATTCTTAACCACTGCGCTACCAGAGAAGTCCCTTGCCGGCATACTTTTGTGAAGAGGAGATTTTTCTTTCTCTTTGATATCACTGTGAACTCATTGGATTCTTTTTTTATTCATTGTATTATCCATTATTTTCATTATTCATTTTGATGCTCGAATTATTTCAAATTTGGTCAGTGGTTGCCCCTTCAGGCTGGCTCCTGTATCATTTTGACACGTCCCTATCAGCCTTTGAGTGCTTTATTGTTTTTTGGCACACACTGTTCCAGGAACACTTTGTACTTTCTCTGCCTCAGACCAGGAATCAGCCATATTCTCGAGGAGCTTGGTTTCTTCTAATGGGAAATGGTATTTAGAAACCAAGATCTGGCACCAGGGATGCTTATTGTTGCTGGACTGTTATTACTTCCTATGCCCTTTGTGGACAGAACTAGGAAATGCATAGTTTTTAAAATTACCAGTTTATACTGATACTTCCAAATCAAATGCAACACCAATAGATTTTTACCTCTTGCTGTTCTCAGTTGCATCTCTTTTCTCCTACAGTGAAAATTCTGGTTCTCATCAGCAGTGTGTGAGTGTGTGTGTGTGTGCATGTGATGTGTGTGTGTGTTATATACACATACAGTTATTTTTCATGACCCTATTATGGATAGGTCAAAATGTATTTAGTTTATTTATTCAACTACAATTGGACTAGTTCTAGAGTGCTGGATGCTGAGGATGCTATGATAAGCAAAACCAGACACAGTCCCTGCTCTCATACAATGTATGTTCCAGTGGGAAATAACCAAATAATCACACTAATGAGTGTATAATTACAAAGTGAGATGAGTACTTTGAAGAATAGCAAAATGGTTCTAGGAGAAAAGCAAAATGGTTTTAAGCAAATAAAGATGATTGAGACTAGCAGACTTGAGTTTAGTGAGTACTGAGGGAAGAATAGGCGTTAACCAGATGAAGAGGGATAGGGAAGAACAAGGTCGTTTCAGACAGAAGTAGTAGCAAGTGGCCAGAGGGGAGCTTCTGAGGAGCTGAGGGAAGGCTAGAAGCTAGGGGAATTGTGAAGGAGGCTGAGTCTATAGAAGTAAACATAAAAGTAGCTGGCCTTTATTGAGTGCTTATACATGCTAGACACATACTATTTTGGTTTTTTTGTTTGTTTTTTTTTGCGGTACGTGGGCCTCTCCCATTGTGGAGCACAGGCTCCGGACGCCCAGGCTCAGCGGTCATGGCTCACGGGCCCAGCCGCTCCATGGCATGTGGGATCTTCCCGGACCGGGGCACGAACCCGTGTCCCCTGCATCGGCAGGCGGACTCTCAACCACTGCGCCACCAGGGAAGCCCGACACATACTATTTTATATAATCTCCAGTTAAGCCTTATAAAATTGATGCCATTATTAATTTCATTTTATAGTTGAGGAAACAGACACTGAAAAGTTAAGTCATATGCACAGAGTCACCTAACTAGGAAGCAGTAGAGCTTCAATAGAAGAGCCTTCACCCTTAACTACCACCCTCTTTCACCCCCTGAGGTCAAACGATGCAGAACTTTGTAGGCTATGGAAAAGATTTTGGATTCCAACTGAAGAGATAATTCTTAGAAGTTGAATTGCTGTGCCATAGAATATGCACATTAAAATTTTTATGTAGTTGAATATAGGAATTTTGGGAATGCCTAGTGTATGGGCTCCAGATGGAAAATGTTCTTTCTGCAGAGCCTTTTCTCTGTAGCAGTTCTTGAACTTGACCGTGAGGAGGGTTATCATTTGAAGAGGTTCTTGACCATGGCGGGTTGTAGGATTAAGGGGATTGGTATCTCTAATAGTGCCTTAGGCACATAATGCACAAAGCTCAAATGTATCAAAAGATTTACTGACATGATTGCTTCAGCTTCCATGAATGGTAAAAGCAGATGAACAGAAAGTAGTCATTCCTAAGATGAAATAGGAAAAGTTCCAGTGGAGGTCCTTGCACCTGTTGTTTTTCAGCAATTGATTTCCAATTCTTTGTTCATTATTGCATTTAATTTCTGATTCCCTGAAGATGAGCAAACCCTGGTGAAAGTCGTGGAGCTGGTGGATGCTGTGTATGGTCCGTACAGACCCTACCAGCTGAAGTACGGTGACATGGAAGAGAAGAACCTCCTCCTCCAGATCAGCGCGGTGCCTCTGGTAATGGCATAATACTGGCAGTGGCCGTTCGGGAATCAGTTCTATTTGCCAGACTCCTAGGGTTGGGGGTGGGTGGGATGCGTCAGAGAAGGTGTGAGGTGGCGTTAGGAATGCAAAGAGTGGGAACTGGTGTGCAAACACTGGGCTCTCAGTGCTTCCTGGGCTCTTGTAATCCAAATGTAAAATGAGACCACAGAT
Source organism: Phocoena sinus (assembly GCF_008692025.1). Lineage (NCBI taxonomy): Eukaryota > Metazoa > Chordata > Mammalia > Artiodactyla > Phocoenidae > Phocoena > Phocoena sinus. The sequence continues at coordinate 67,591,920 of NC_045777.1, read as the reverse complement.
ATGCTACCAGTTTTTTATTTAAAATCCTCTAGCAAAACTTAGAGGCTTAAATCTTCTTGAGAGTAAGTTGATTATCCCCCTGATTCAGTCATTATCACACAGTCTTTTGTTTAAGGCAGCATATACAAATGGACACAGGAGCTGCGTATTCATGGACAGTACTCTAGGGCCAGGTTCACCAGGTGGGCACCAGAGGGGAATTTCCATTGTAAATGTTAAGGTTGCCTAGCATGATGTGAGTTGACATTTAAGAATAGATCTTACAGTAGTTAAAACCTGCCACCTCCCGCTGCTTTTCCGTTTTCTAAGGACGTACCTAGAAAGTCTGTTCCGCTCAGTTATGTTCTTGCCCCTGAAGGAAGCATTTTCCTTTCACTGCATTCTTTTGGAGCGTGTGGTATGGAGAATTCAAATCCTAGCTTGAGAGCCAGAGGGAGAGATGCCATCTTAAATGACAGAAAAAGAGGAAAGAGATGAAAAATGTAAAGATGAATATAAGGATTTGATCATGCTTTTTAGCCAGGAGTTTATTTCTGTGATCTCACTGACCACTTAGACTGTTCTTCCCTAGGTCGGGCTCTTAAAGAGCTGTCACAGTTTGGGACTGCATTTCTGTTGCACCTATTAAGTGATTTACCATGAATGAGGAGGTTTGGAGCTCTCCCCATCTTCATGTTGTCTATTCGTTTGTTCTTCAGTCTGAGGCAGCTTTTTTTAATCTCTGTTTGCTGACCAGGAGCGTGGGGAAGTCATTGACTGTGTGCAGGAGCTGAGCCACTCTGTGAACAAGCTCTTTGGCCTTGCTTCTGCAGCCATTGACAGATGCATCACATTTACGAACGGCCTGGGGACCTGTGGCCTGCTGACAGCCCTGAAATCCCTCTTTGCCAAGTAAGGCTGGGGGGAGTGGGGTCAGGGCCAGCCTGACTGGAGAATGATGTCTCTCCCAATTAAAAATGTGTGTGTCCTGTATTCCTGCCGTGAACCCGGGAGAGGCACTTGCACCTGAGCCCAAGGGGGTGTTCTTAAGGATGTTAAGAACACTGTGGCACGTTTGTAAGGGTGGAGCATCTGAAGCAACGTGAATGTCCACCCATTTGGAAATGGCCAAATAAGATACGGTATATTCATACGAGGGGAGTTCCCTATGTGGCAGTTAAGGTGTTAATTAGATCTATACATAACAACATGGATAGATCTCAAAACATACTGCTGAGTGAATAAAAGGTTGCAGAATACTGTATAGAGTCTCATACAGTGTGTGAAAAGAATATACAAAAAATAGAGTATATTTTCTGTAGCAGGGTTCGGCAAATTTTTTCTGCCAAGGGCCGGATGGTATGTATTTTAGGCTTTGAGGGCCTTACAGTCAACAGAGACTTTTTTTTTTTTTTTTTTTTTTTTTTTTTTTTTTTTATAATCAAATGTACTCAGTTTTTTTTTTTTTTTTTTTTTTTAAATTTATTTATTCATTTATTTATTTTTGGCTGTGTTGGGTCTTCGTTTCTGTGCGAGGGCTTTCTCTAGTTGTGGCAAGCGGGGGCCACTCTTCATCGCGGTGCGCGGGCCTCTCACTGTCGCGGCCTCTCTTGCTGCGGAGCACAGGCTCCAGACGCGCAGAGCTCAGTATTTGTAGCTCACGGGCCCAGCTGCTCCGTGGCACGTGGGATCTTCCCAGACCAGGGCTTGAACCCGTGTCCCCTGCATTGGCAGGCAGACTCTCAACCACTGCGCCACCAGGGAAGCCCCAACAGAGACTTTTGTAGTGCACTGCCCTAGTAGTAGAAAAGCAGCCAGAGACAACACATATATGAGTGGATGTGGCTCTGTTCCATTAAAACTTTATTTACAGAAAACCAGGAGTGCCAATTCCTGTTCTAGATCTTTTTTTGTCACTTTAAAATGCATTATATATTCCTATAGCATAGAGGTCAGCAAACTCTAGCTCATGAGCCAAGTCTGTTTTTGTACAAGTTTTTGTAAAAGCTATATTGGAACGCCACCATGCCCATTCACTTAACTATGGCCTGTAAATCCTCACTATAAAGTTAGAGTTGAGTAGTTAGGACAGAGACCTTGTGACTCTCAAAGCCTAAAATACCTGGACCTTAACAGAAAAAGTTTGCTGAGCCCTGATGTGGAAGGTTAGGCAACAAACTCAAAACACTGGTTGTCTTTGGGGAGATGGGGAGGGACTAAGGTGGTGGTCATAGGGGATTTAGCTTCATTTGTTATTTTCTGATTTTTTTAAAAATTAAAAATATAAATTAATTTATATTTAAAATGTAATTAAAAATATAAAATAAAAAATATATAAAATCATGCTAAGTGAAAGAAGCCAGTTACAAAAGACCACACGTTATATGATTCCATCTATATGAAATGTCCAGAACAGGCAAATCTGTAGAGACAGAAAATAGATGAGTGGCTGCCTAGGGCTGGGGAGAGGGGAGTATTTGGAGGAGATGAGGGATGACTGCTAAAAGTTATGGGGTTTCTTTTCGGGATGATGAAAATTGTTCCTAGGTTGATTGTGGTGATGGTTGCACAACTGGTTTTTGTGACTACCCTAAAAACCTTTGAATTGTGTGGTATGTGAATTAAATCGCAATAGAGCTGTTAAAAGAAAGAAAGAAGGGGAAACCAAAATTAAGTTTACTTAGAAAAAAGAAAAAGAAATCAATATAAGGCTGGATTCTCTGACCTGTGTAATTGAGATGTAAGGGCCCTCAGGAGGTTAGATGCTTTAGTCTCTAGCTTCTAGACAAATACATTCTTAGGCTCTCCAAGAAATCTTGTTCTAGAATGAAGTTGCCACGAGTCTCAAGAAATTCCTCATACTGAACTGAATGCTCTTTTGCTGCTGTAAGTTTAGGGAGCTCTTGTCATTCCAGAAATGCTGAGCATGCCCCTGTGAGCTCTGAGGGTCCTTGGACCCAGTACTGTTGGTCACTGCCATGGGCAGTCTGCACCTTCCAGGGTGGCTCACAGGAAGGCACTGAGGGCTGCGAGATCATGTCCCCTGCGTAAGACAGGGGGAGCCAGGTGAGCCCAGACATGTCCCTCAGAAAGAGAAACATCAGCAAAAAGTTTGTTTTTTTTTTTCCGGTACTCGGGCCTCTCACTGTTGTGGCCTCTCCCGTGGCAGAGCACAGGCTCGGGACGCGCAGGCTCAGCGGCCATGGCTCACAGGCCTAGCCACTCCGCGGCATGTGGGATCCCCCCGGACTGGGGCACGAACCCGTGTCCCCTGCATCGGCAGGCGGACTCTCAACCACTGTGCCACCAGGGAAGCCCATCAGCAACAAGTTTAATGAAATAAAATTTATCTCTTTCTCTCTCTGCCACCATCTGGGATCTTGTGGATAAAATAATTTTTTTTGAGATCTAAAAATTTTATTATAAAATTTAAAAAGTAATGCTTCTAGAAATACATATATATTTAAATATGAAAAGGTGTAAAAAGGTGAAAGTGTTCCTTCTTTCCTGCGCATCCTTTGGCAGTCCTCAGGAGTCACAAGTTTTAAACATTTTGCTTTGAGTCTTCTCATTCTTCTCTCCAGACTTTAAAGATTTTTTTGTTTATCACCTTTAACTATTATGTCTTGACGCAACTCTGAAAGGTGAGGAACTGAGCCTCCTTGAGGCTGGTGCTGTCTCTTATCCCCTCTCCTCCCAGCTCTTATTGGTGATATTTTCACTTTTAGTTCTTCTGTTGGTTACTTCAATTACTTCATTTAAAAAAGTAATACAGGGGCTTCCCTGGTGGCGCAATGGTTGGGAGTCCACCTGCCGATGCAGGGGACATGGGTTCGTGCCCCGGTCTGGGAAGATCCCTCATGCCGCGGAGCGGCCGGGCCCGTGAGCCATGGCGGCTGGGCCTGCGCGTCCGGGGCCTGTGCTCCGCAACGGGAGAGGCCACAACAGTGAGAGGCCCGCGTACTGCAAAAAAAAAAAAAAAAAAAGTAATACAAATCCATATTAAAAATTCAAAATGTACAAAAGGACATATGATGAAAACAGGTCACCTGCTCTAGAAAGGAAGGTTTTGAAGCTACCAAGACAGCTGATGTTTATAACATTAGGGAAATGAGGATGATGCTAACTTGCCCAGGGTTCAAGTGGGACCTTGTTCAGGAGTGGGGAGGGTGTGGGGATGGTGTTCAGGAAGGCAGGGATAGGGAGGATGGAGGACGCAGGCAGAGCAGGAGGAGATTGGCCTAACTTGCACTCTGCTGAAGCTGTAGAATATAGCTGCTGATGGGGTGTTGCAGGGTGAGGGGTGTTACAGCTGTGATGGGAGCCTGGGCCCTGGAGTTGTAGCCACCTGGGCTCAGATCCTGTCTCAGGCACTTACTAGCGGGGACCTTGGGTGGGTTAGTGTGCCTTTCTGAGTCTTGGTATCTTTTATTTGGGTAAACTGATGGTGATAATATCTCCTTTCCATGGTGGTTGTGAATATTGAGTGAAAGCATATAATTAAAGCACCTAATGCAGCAGCTCTTACATGGTAGAGACACTTGGAAACATGTATTGTGAGAGAATCAGAAGGTTTTGGTACAAATGCCATAAAAATGTGATGTGATACACATATCACGTGCGAGCCCCGCTATGGCTAAACAGTCACCCCCCGTCTCCCCCTGGCCCCGCCTCAATGCTCAGCGGCTGCTCACTGTTCCGGGGACTCTGTCGGGAGGTTCTGTGGAGCTCACGTCTTGTTGGACGGAGTGTTCTTCTTGTTTAACGTCCTTCAGCTAAAGCACAATTAAAAGGTTCTTCAACAGCTCCCTGTCAGTGTGTCCTGAGGGCCCTCCCCCTCCCCCAAGGAAAGCTGTCACCTCTCTGGGTGCAAAGGGAAGGTGCTGTCCGTGGCATTTTGGTTTTGTAGCTTTTCGGCCCTGTGTGAAGGGAGCAGCAGCGGCATTTGTCCCTCAGTGGAGTGGTCTGCAGCAGTTCCTTCCACTTGCTTCTCTGAGCGGCCTTTCTCTCCACCACACAGACTTACTCTTCAGAGCCGTGCCCTGGGTCATCACAGCCCACTGTCCTCACTAGAGCTCGTGGTTTGGGAAGGGAGAGAGGCGAGACTTCTTGTGATGTATGCAGGTGTCGTGGGTTTTAGGGAGCCTATTGGCTTCCAGAGCACATGACCATCCACCCCTGTCCTCCTTACCACACCCTCCCAAGGACTTACGTGTTCATGTTCCAAGAACTGTACAGCTGGCCCTGTGTATCCAGTGTTCCTTATCTGCGGGTTCAACCAACTGTGGATCAAAAATATTCAGAAAAAAAATTTCCAGAAAGTACCAAAAAGCAAAACGTGAATTTGCTGCATGCTGGCAACTCTTTATGTAGCATTTACATTGTATCTACAATTATTTACATAACATTTATGTTGTGTTAGGTATTATAAGTAATCTAGAGATGATCTATTAAAGTATATGGGAAAATGTGCCTAGGTTCTATGCAAATACTATGCCATTTTATATAAAAAACTTGAGCATCCATGGATTTTGGTATCTTTGGGGGAGGAGGGGGGCAATCCTGAAATCAGTCTCTCATGGCTGCTCAAGGAGTACTATACATAAAAACGATACCACTGCACATCAACTTTCATTTTATACTTTTCAGGGAGCTTTTGTGCCTACTATTTCATTCATTTCATTTTATTTTATCATCATGACAACTCTGTGGGGCAGTACAGAAGTCATCATTAAGTCAATTTTAAAGATGAAACTGAGGCCCAAAGACAGCTAGGTACTTGCAGTGCAGGTCTGTCATTGACTCAGGACCTATTTCTGGATGTTTCCTTTATGCCCAGGTCTGTGTTAATTCCTGGGGATACGATTATGACCTACAAATGGATAGTCCCTATTCTCCCAGAGCTTCTAGTCTGATGACAGCAATAAACACTAAACACATACATTAAATAAGCTATTTAATTATACTTGTGTTAAGTGCTATGCAGGAAAGTATGTGGTATAGGTGGGAGCAGACAGCAGTCTGTGAGGGAGGACTTTCAGTTTTGAATCCAGTTTCATGCTCCTGTACCATTAAAGTCGGGCTCTTGCCTGCCATGGAGCTTGGCTGTTTAATCTAAATTCAAGGATTTGAGTGGTATAGAAGTACCCTGGATATCAGTGAACTGCCTTATGGTATCCTAGGTGACAGTTGGGTATTATAGTGGGACCATGACGTTTTAAAACAGTTCTTTGAATCAGCTTCCAAAGAAATGCCCCTGTTAGGATGAGGGAGTAATTAACCAGCATCATCTCTCACCTGGTTGGTCAGAGTCTTGGTCTTAGTGGCCATCCCCTTCCCCCCTCATCTTGAGCATCTCTTAAAGCCGCTCTGCCAGGTGAGAAAGACAGTCTTGCCACATAGAGGAGACCTTTTTGTGGTCAGAGCTTTATAAGTAGTGACAACGCTTGGTAGGATAGCCTCTGAAGGTGCTCTCAAGGTCATTAGCAGTTTGTCCCAAGCTGTATAATTCCAGGTGTCTCTAGGTCTGAGGAGTTTATGATGATACCACTGTCATTTTTTTCTGTCCCCATAGGTATGTGTCTGATTTCACAAGTACTCTCTACTCAATACGGAAGAAGTATAGGCTGGATGATATTCCTCTCAACTCCCTTTTTCAGGAAGATTGGGCGGCTTTTCAGAATTCCATTAGGTAAAGTGGGGGTAAACATGCATAATATAGTATATAAAAATGATAAATGTGTGTGTAAGGCGTTCTTTTTTCTCTCTTTCACTGCCCCCCGTTTTTTAAAGCAAATACTCTAGACTCTGAAAACAAGCCAATAAACAAAAAAAACAAGGCAAACCAAACAAACACCAAAAAGACCCCTCTTGGCCTTAAAATATTTTTAAAAGTTCTTTATGAAGTCATCTCCTTTGGTGACTTAAGTTTTTTTATGTTTGGTTTGAGATTTTTTTTTTTCCCCTTAGCCTATAGTTTCTACAAACGTAAAATAAGTTAGAGCTTTTATTTTAGAAAATGCACAGCTGATTAGATCCTGTTTCTGGATCTGTGCCACAGAACCAAATGGTAAGTCAATGCTATTTGGCCTGCAAAGAGCCGTGTAAGAGTTCCGTGAAAGGCCTTGAGGTGACCCTCCCAAGTCGTTGTTGACAGACAGATTCTGGCGTAGCCTGTGTGACCTGTGGGCCACTAGGTAGACACCATGTTGCCCTAAGCCCTGAGGTCTGGTGGGAGTGTGATTGGCAGAGGCCTGAGGAGTTTGGCCCTTGATGTGTCCAGCCTGAGGGAATGCCCTGGCAGTCCAGTGGTTAGGACTCCGTGCTTCCACTGCAGGGGGCACAGGTTTGATCCCTGGGTGGGGAACTAAGATTCCGAAAGCTGCACGGGGCGGCCCAAAAAAAAAAAAAACAAAAGACGGAAGCTCTGGAAGCACTGGGCCTGCATCATCCCAAGGCTGTGACCCGAAGCCTCGGTTGACTAGGTGTATGTTCTCTGTTGCGCTGTGGTTCTCCCACTCCTATGAGGTCTAACAACTACTATCAGCCTGAGATAAAAATCGATCTAGAAATTTCTTTTCCTTACAACCATTCTTTGCAGACATATATTCTGAAAAGGCAAGCTGCTCTCCCCCCACTTACATTTCTTGCCTGACCCCTGGCCTAGGTGGTATGTGCAGAGTGCCCATGGCACATGTGGGTCTCAGTGCAGATCCAGACCCTCCAAAACCTGTCTTTAATCAGGGTAAACCCGGGGCCTCCCAGGACCATTTGGAGTGTCTCCTCATGGGCTCTGATCTGAACTTTTTTTTTGGATGAAATTTAATGTTCTAGATACTAATATCCCTTATCAGCTGTGGCAGCTTGGTACACCAGAAAATATTATGTGCAAGGTTGTTCTCTTGTAACTGGCGTGAGTGGAATATTTCACTTTCTCATAAACCTTTCTTATGATGGAATGCCTAGATATCCTGGTGATGATAGACACTTTTAGAGAAAGTTAAAAGTTAACTAGACCTAAGATGTTTTTAATCCTTGGATTTGTCCTGACATTATAGTTTGGTGTTGAAGGACTCAGTAGCTGGAGTTTGAGGGCTAGCATAAAATGACTTGAAAATTAAAGGATTATTGAATACAGAAATGATCATTCAGGCTTATCTCTGAGAAACAAATGGATTAATCTTCATCTGCCTTTCATGTGATCAGAGAGAAACAATTCTAAGATCAAAACAGTTTTCTCTTCTATGCCTGGCAAATAGCAGGCAGCTCACAAATATTAATGAATTTTGGTTTTTAAATTTTAGATACAAAGAATTTCCAACCCATTTTATTTGTTTGTTTGTTTTGTTTTGTTTGTTTTGCTTTTTTGTCCACGCTGTGCAGCTTGTGGGATCCTAGTTCCCTGACCAGGGATCGAACCCGTGCTCCCTGCAGTGGAAGCGTGGAGTCTTAACCACGGGACCTCCAGGGAATTCCCTCCAACCCATTTTCTTAAGGACAAAGCCCAAAAGCAACCTCAGTATTTTTGGAAATGTAAAATTATTTGAGATCATGTTGGATAGAATTGTGATTCATAGCAGAGAGACCCATGACAGGAGGATATTAGAAGGGACCAGCATTTCCCTTTTACATGAATTACTAATGAATGGAACGTTTCAGGTAGGCCCTCAAATGGTTAACTGCTTTCCCACAAACCAGCACACCACCAAAAGTGGTGAATAGTTAGAATTTTTATGAATGGGACAATGTTTGTCCTGTAAATGTCGGCATTCCAGATACTTGAAGTGCTTTTTGTTTCGTTTAGGATAATAGCCACCTGTGGAGAGCTCCTGCGGCAGTGCGGGGACTTGGAGCAGCAGCTAGCCAACAGGTAGGAGAGGGCTGTGGGCCGGCCCCTGGGCTCTCAGCTGGGGAAGACCTTGATAGAGTGCGCAGCACCATCTGAAGCCACAGAGCTTGAGGACTCTCTGTACCTAGGATACGAGGTGTCAGTGTTGTCACCATTCAGCATTTATTGAGCACCTAAAAGGAGCAAGGCTCTGACCTCCTTGGCACATAACTTTAGTTAGATATGGAAGTTTCAGCCTAAATGAGGAAGCAGTACATGTTGTCTCCAAATTATGAGTGGGCAGGGCTCCCGCTGCATGTTTGCAAGTCAGTTATTGGGGATGGAAAGTTATAGGCAGTGCGAGGTCCCCTGGGCCAGCCCACAGAATCGGGATGAATCCGGCCAGCCTGCCTGCTGGGTTCTGCAGTAGGATTCTGTGCTGCGGAAGCCGGTGTGTGTGTCAAAGGAGGATTTCTGGGGTCAGGCCTAGGAACGGCCCTCCTGCCCCCTCCATTCTGATACCTGCCAGGGCTTTTACACTACCCCGAAGTGACCCCATTCGGACCTGCTTTTCCCTCCAAGGGCTTCAGGCTGCCCAGATGTCCTCACTTCTTCAGCGGAATTTCTGATTGCCTCGGTGCAGCTGCTTTCTCTGTCCTGCAGGAGTTCAGGGGAAGAAATCTGTTTCCTACAGCGGTGTTAGGGCCTAGTGGCAGTCCCTTCACCTCTTTCTGGGGTAACTCAGAAAGTTATCTCTGCAGGAGGGAATCTCTGGCAGTGGTACAAAGTGAAAAGCAAGCTGAGGCCTCGAGACTGGGTGGGCAGTAGGGCTGAGCTGCTGGGGAAGGTCGTCAGACCGGCCGCAGGGTCAGGGCTCTGAGTTGGTCATTTCTTCTCCTCGCCACTCTCTGTCTCCTTTCATTTCTGAACCCACGGGTTGCCTTCAAGTCCCAAGATTTTTCACCATGGTTCTCATTATGGAGAAAGCCTTGCGGGGGCCAGGGGTGCGGGGGTGGGTTGGAATGGGCAGCTGTTGCAGTTCATAGCTCCCAAACAGCCCAGCATAGAGCTCATGTGACTTCTTGGAATGAATAAAACCAGAGCACCACAAGCATACAACAGAGTGTGTATAAATAATATAAATGACGAGGTGAACGCCCCCTTCCTCCCTCCCCAATCCCACACACAAGTATGCTCATGTTTATATGCACGCGTGTGTGTGCACGCAGACACGCACACTGTGAGGGAGCCTATGGCGGAAGGGTGAGTAGGTCTGGGTTCACGAAGGGCCCCTAAGAAAAGGTGAAAATTTGACATTTATATATTTAAAAGAAAGCCATGTAGCTTATTAGTTTCTTAATTACGATGGTAATTACAGCCTGGGCCCAGCTCAAAAATTAAAAGTTCACGAGTGTACAAAGTATTAAAAACTGAAAATCTACTCACCCCAAAAATTCTTGAGAAGAAACGTTAACAGCCCCCCTGCCCCCATCGCATTTGTTTTTTTTTGTTTTGTTTTGTTTTTTGCAGTACGTGGGCCTCTCACTGCTGTGGCCTCTCCCGTTGCGGAGCACAGGCTCCGGACGCGCAGGCTCAGCGGCCATGGCTCACGGGACCAGCCGCTCTGCGGCATGTGGGATCTTCCTGGATCGTGGCACGAACCCGTGTCCCCTGCATCGGCAGGCGGACTCTCAACCACTGTGCCACCAGGGAAGCCCCCACATCGCATTTGTTGAGCTCTGCCATGAAAGGCTTTACATGAATTAACTCCTTAATCCTCCCAGGGCGTCCAAAGAGATAGATACTATTCTTACCCCCATTTTTACACATGAAGAGACATTGAGGCATAGAATTTGGCACCGGTAGTAACTTTTTAAGTAAAAGGAATTATCTGTGGAAAGAGCTGTGTCTGAGGTGATGCACCTAAGAGGCAGTGATCTGAACCTGGACATCAGCTGAGTCATCCCGAGTGTGTGAGTATCACCTCCACACTGTCCTTCCTCACAGATGAGTGTCCGTCCTCAGACTTGGGTTTCTCTGCATATATATCAGACGTCTTTCCATATCAGAATGTATAGACTTGCCTTAATCTTTTAATGAAGGTAAGTATTACCTTCTAAAGGGTAAGGAAGGATCTGGTTAAGAAGGTGAATGGGGGCATGACAGATAAAGGTTGAGCCCCTCTAACTGCATTTTGCAGCCCAGAGAGGCTGAGAGCCTGGCCCGAGTTTTGGTGTGAGATGAGAACAGATTGGGTGTATCCAAGGGAGCCTTTTTAAGAGGTGACGTCATTCTGGAAGCACTGAGCCTGGAAAGGGAAAAGAGTAACAGTCATCATCTGTGTTCCCATCAGGGAGCCTATGCATGTGACTGCCACCTATAAAGCTTATCTCCCTGTCGGTTTCACTGGCAGACCCAGACTGCAACTTAGGACCACTCCCCTCAGGTGGCAGAGGCAGTAGCTCGAAACACTGCAGATTACTTCAGTAACAAGAGTGACATTGGCTACTGGGCTTTTAAGATCACCTGTTTGCAGACAGAGATCGTTTTGTGATTAGTGGGGCGAGTAAAGCAAGGTTGAGTTGGGTGTCACCCGAGGGATTTCTCTTGTACTTGGGTGACATACAGGGAGATTGCTGTGGTTCCTCTATACTTCTATGGTGCCCACTGCTTATTTTTGGAACAGAGGTATTTTCACTAGGACAAGGCTTTAGTGGCACAGTTCAGTGGGACAGTGAGGTTTGGGGAATCCAAAATAAGTGTCCAGGTTCCTATGGCTGAGGAGTGGGCAGCAACTTTTCCAGAAAAGGAGATGAGTTGAGGAAGGAGATGGAATTGGGATGTTAGTCCCTCCCTCCTCTGCTCATACTCACTGCCTTCTCCTGGCTCAGCAGGTAGCACAGCACTGGCACATAATGGACTCTCCTGTTAATCTCTGAGCTTCTGAGGGCAAGCTCTATGTATAATCATCTGATAATCGCCAAGACCTGGCTTAGAGCCCATTAAAGTGATGAGAAAACGTTTCTTTTTTTTTTTTTCTTTACTTTTGGCTGCGTTGAGTCTTCGTTGCTGTGCACGGGCTTTCTCTAGTTGCGGCGAGGGGGGCTACTGTTTGTTGTGGTGCGCGGGCTTCTCGTTGCAGTGGCTTCTCTTGTGGAGCACGAGCTCCAGGTGCACGAGCTTCAGTAGTTGCAGCATGTGGGCTCAGTAGTTGTGGCTCACGGGCTCTAGAGCGCAGGCTCAGTAGTTGTGGTGCACGGGCTTAGTTGCTCTGTGGCACGTGGGATCTTCCTGGACCAGGGATCGAACCGTGTCCCCTGCATTGGCAGACGGATTCTTAACCACTGCGCCACCAGGGAAGTCCTGAGAAAATGTTTCTTTTTATTTTTTTTGCGGTATGCAGGCCTCTCACTGCTGCGGCCTCTCCCGCTGCGGAGCACAGGCTCCAGACGCTCAGGCTCAGCGGCCATGGCTCACGGGCCCAGCCGCTCCACAGCATGTGGGATCTTCCCGGACCGGGGCACAAACCCGTGTCCCCTGCATCGGCAGGCGGACCCCCAACCACTGCACCACCAGGGAAGCCCATATTAGATTTGGTTTTTATTCTAGAGCACACTATTGTGACATTTTAAAGTATAATTTTTTAAAAAATTAATCAATTTTTGGCCACACTGGGTCTTTGTTGCTGCACGCGAGCTTTCTCTAGTTGTGGTGAGCAGGGGCTACTCTTCATTGCGGTGCGCGGGCTTCTCATTGTGGTGGCTTCTCTTGGTGTAGAGCACGGGCTCTAGGCGCGCGGGCTTCAGTAGTTGTGGCACACGGGCTCAGCAGTTGTGGCTCGCGGGCTCTAGAGCGCAGGCTCAGTAGTTGTAGCTCACGGGCCTAGCTGCTCTGTGGCATGTGGGATCTTCCCGGACCAGGACTCGAACTCGTGTCCCCTGCATTGGCAGGAGGACTCCTACCCACTGCGCCACCAGGGAAGTCCCTTAAACTATAATCTTTAATACTAAAAACATTCCCAGCATAACTGTTTTTCTTCAGCTTGGATGGCAGACTGATGCCACTTGCCCCTGGCAGCCTGAGACTGAGACACATATTGCAGTAACCTCAGGAAGGAGAGCTGACTTCCCGGAGGGCAGAGACGAAAGCTCAGCTGTCAACTTCCTGCTCACCAAACCCGGGGTCACCTGTCAGTCAAAGAATAATTACGGAGCTCCTGCTATGTTCCCGGCACTGTGCTAAGTGCTGGGAATTCAGAGATGAAGACCACTCTGTGGTTTAGCCTCACCATCTAGTGTGTAAGAGAGGTGAAGGCTGGTGAAGTTAGAAGACTGAGTGCCTGGGGGGATGCCCCTGGGACCGGTCCTTGAAGAAGGAGTAGGATTTTTCCAGGTGCACCAAGGAGGGGAGAGCATTTCAGATCACGGGAGCGTGCGAGCAAGACACGCAAGGGTGTGAAGCATGGTGTGTGGGCTGGGGGCGGTTGGCATGGTAGCGGGAATGTTTGTAAGGATACAGGGGCTCCAGCGATGGAGGGTGCTGGGGGCCATGCCTAGGCATTTTTAGTTTTATCTTGGGGAGCACTGAAGGATCTTTGGGAAAAAGACAAAATCAGATTTGCCTTTTGGAAAGATCATTCCAGTTACCCTTAGGAGGACAGATTAAATGGAGTGTGGAAGGGAAGGCAGCTATGATCCAGACAAGAAATAGTGAAGACTTGGAAGTAAGGCAGCGGCAGGGACAGGCCACAGTTTCACAGAGAAGAGATGCAACCGAAATTACCGGTAGGTGTAACCAACAGGGAAAACTGTAACTTGACCTTAGTGGCAGAGGCAGGTGTCTACTTGTGTCAGCAGTGGTTCCTGAGGAAAGTCCTGTCCCCAGGTTTGTTTGCAAGTACAGGCATTTCTTGACAAGCTCATGGGATTTGTTTTTGAAGAAGTGAGTGCCTACAGGCTGCCATGTCCAAAGTGATCTTTTTTATAAGAAATTATGGTAAAGGAGGCATTGGGGAATTAGGCACAGTTGGGATGTACTACAGTGTCTAGTCTTCTGGCTACATAGGTTTGTATAATTCTGTACACATTTAAACGTATAGGCCGAATGGTGAGGTTGGGCTAAGGAGGAAACAGGATTTTCGGCATCCGTTAAGGGAGGTCATCCTTGTTGGAGACAGAGATCCTGCTCCCAAGCAGCGCCAGAGGTTGATCATCCCATAGAACCTCCTCCAGGCATTGTTCTTTCTCAGGAAAGCACCAGGTTCTCTCAGTAGATCTCTCTAAACCTCAGAAGTAAACTTTACGGTGCCGATGAACACAAACACCACACGAGCCCAGCGTGTGCGAGAGTGTGAGTCCTGTGGGTAGAGGTGTGCAGCGAGCTGCTGTCACTCTTCTCCAGGGGCACTGTTGTGTCTCGTGCCTCTGACTGCGGTGCCAGTGGCTCCCCTGGCTTTGACTGTTCCAAAGAGTGATGCTAATATAGCTCATATATAGAAAGTGCACAGTATTCCCAGATTGTAGTGAATTGACGGCTGCCCTGTAGGCTGTGCATTATATTAGGAAGATGGCATATTCTGTTAGAGTGTTAAATAGGAAATAAAAACACCTGGTGTTTATTGTGTACCTGAGGTCCAGCTCCCTCCTAAAGGATCAAGGGCGTCTCCATTTCCTTATAAAATGGACCCTAAATCAATCTGCCTCATGAGGATATCCTGGGATTTAGTAAGGAGCAGTCTGAATGCTCCAAGCAGAAAATTCCATACAAATAGCTCAGGGCATAATGGTCATCACTTTCATTACAGGATTTTGTCCACAGCTGGGAAGTATCTCTCTGAGTCCTACAGCCCTCGGAGCCTGACCGGTTTTCAAGATAGCATCTTGACAGACAAGAAGAGCTCTGCCAGGAACCCATGGCAAGAATATAATTACCTTCAGAAAGACAGCCCTGCCGAATATGGCAGTTTAATGGAAATACTCTATACCCTCAAGGTATGAGACCTGACTGATGGCATTCTTGCAAATGAAAACTTTTCCCTTGCCACTCACCCTTTCCCTAACCCAGGCTTTCTGCCCCTGTGTGTGGGCCCTGGGCTGTGGCATGCCCTCCCACGTCTCTGTCTCGTTTATGTTGGTGTTTTAAGAAGCTAATCAACTAAACTGGGGTCGAAGCAATTGAAACACAGCTGTAGGAGGAGTTGGATAAATGGAGCTTTATTACCGACGAAAGGTAGGCTGGAGAGTGTGGCTCTCGATCTGCAGCCGTGGGAGCTCGCTGTTTTCCTCTCCGGAGTTAGGCCCGTCAGCCGGGTGAGTGGAGCTGGACGGCCCCGGGCCCCCACGCGGGCACAGCGCCCCCCCCCCCGCCCCCCGCCGTACTGAGTGGCAGAGAGGGGACCGGAACTCCTGTACTGCCTGGGCGTGGGCAGAACCTGGGAAGGTGGACCCCAACCCAGGAGCCAGAGGAGGAGCAAGGTGGGGAGGAGCCAGGAGCGCCCCTCGAGTGCAGGTTCTTCCGTGTGGCAACACGACGACGTGGGAATCAGTGTTCCCTCCTGGCTGTTCCTTTGGTTTAAACTCTTTGTTTGTCTACCATAAAATGGCCCTTGACTTTGAGCTTTGGGCCTCTTGGGGTCCAGGGACGGGGGACCTCCCGACAAATGGAATGAGCCACACGCTCCCTGGGAATGGCCTCAGGGTTCTTACAGGGCCACGGCCTCCTTTCCAGAGCCACCCCCCACCCCCAGTCTGAGTTGGACCTCACTCTCTTGGTGATAAGCCAGGGAGGTACGGCTGTTCCCATAGCACCAAATTCAATCTGAAATTACCCTGATGGGCCACGAGCTCTGGAGGTGACTGCACGGTGTGCCTCAGGATGTGTCTGAGGCCTCAGCGTTGCCCTCACAGGGTCTCCCCCATCCCTCTGTACCTTGACCCACCAGCTGGCTGCATTTGAGCTTGACAAACACTTCTTGAAGCCATTCTGCAAATTCATTCATCCGTGCTTCTGTGATTACGTTAAAGCAACTCTGTTTATCTTTATTGCTGATCTGATTTATGTCTGTTTGTTGTAATCAGTTCATTTATAATAGCAAAACTAAGGTTACATTTTCCACCTCTGTATTTTCTCAGGCTGTTTGAAATAGCTCAGGACTCACACAGGTGGTGCATACTCTGGTGTACAGCCGAGTATAATTGACCTGACCTCACTGGGAATCAGGGCTCTGTCTGTCACTCTTGTTTCTACATGACACTTCTGATCATTTTTTCCTTCTTCCTCTATCCCTGAGGGACAGTCACAGGTTAATTTTTCCTAAACTACCAATCCATGAGCTTATATTAGCTTAAATGCATCAGAGTCACCTGGGAAAGTGAATGAAAAATATATCAATAGTTTCCTGGGCTCCAGAACCCCACTGGATCCAGATGCAGTAGTTCTGTGATAGACCCTGGGTATCTGTAACTCAGCGTGCTCTCCAGGGGTTCCTGGGGCACAGCCAGGTTTGGAAGCTACTGTAGTAGAGAACCCTCTTACTATTTTCCTTTCAGTGGCCTTTCAAAACCCTTAGCTAATACCTTGGTTGGATTCAGGGCATAACAACATGCCTTCTGCATTTTCTTGTCTTAGGAAAAAGGGTCAGGTAACCACAACCTGCTGTCGGCGTCTCGAGCGGCTCTGACTCGGCTTAACCAGCAGGCCCACCAGCTGGCTTTCGATTCCGTCTTCCTGCGCATCAAACAGCAGCTGCTCCTCATTTCCAAGATGGATGTAAGTTTCCCACCAACTGGAAAATATGCCCCTTCACCCCCCAGCCTAGGCCTAATGTCCCCTTCCCCGAGCTTTGGGTGGTGCCCCCTCTGACTCTCCTAGGCTAGAAGTCCAGCTATAGAGTCACTGTTCCCTTGCAACTCATTGCTTAGCGAGACTGTCCTATCTTAATTGTAGTTACTGTGATGCTGTGTTTTCAGACTGTTTCTTGGGATTATTACTATTGCTTGATTAACTTTCACAGCAGCTTAGCTGTGCCCTCTCAGGGAGAAGTAAGGGAGATTATGTGCCACTGGAAAAGTTGGGGCTGGTCAGAGGAGCTAATTGTCTGATGAGGTTGAATTGTTTTCGTGCCAAACATTTGTGGAGACTTGGTTCTGGAACTTTATTCAGGAGAGTGCCTTACTAGATTTGATCTGGTGTTTTTGAGGAGACTTTGAAGGGTTCTGCTCTTTTCTATCCTTGATACTCTTTCTATTTGGCTATTCTTAGAACATCTCACTCTCCTTGCCTTGCACACTCTTCTCTTTTCTGGTTGCCCTTATTCCTTTTCAAGGAATTGCCTATCAGTCCTGTTTTCTCTACTGGCTCTGACTTTGCCTGGGTCCAGATCGCATGACTTTCCTTTCAGATTTCTGAGACAGTCCCCTGATTAATTTTTCTCACTGACTCCTCAAGTCTATCTGGATTTGGCTTATTTTAAAGATAGTCTTGGGACTTTCCTGGTGGTGCAGTGGTTAAGAATCCTTCTGCCAGTGCAGGGGACATGGGTTCGATCCCTGATCTGGGAAGATCCTACATGCTGTGGAGCAGCTAAGCCCGCGTGCCGCAACTACTGAAGCCCACGCACTCTAGGGCCCACGTGCCGCAACTGCTGAGTCCGCATGTTGCAACTACTGAAGCCCGCGTGCCTAGAACCCATGCTCTGCAACAAGAGAAGCCACCGCAATGAGAAGCCCGCGCACCGCAATGAAGAGTAGCCCCCGCTTGCCGCAACTAGAGAAAGGCCACACGCAGCGACGAAGACCCAACGCGGCCAAAACAAAACAGTAAAGATGGTCTTTTGGGAAAGATCCAGTTATGGGCTTTTACTAACCAAGGGATCCTTTAAGGAAGTCCTTTGCTTTTTGCTGCCCTCTGGAAAGCATACTAGGCCGGGAGCCAAGGGCCACTCGCTTTATTCACCGTATGATCTGGTTAGGTCTGTGCGAAATGCCGTGAGATCTACTCCAACCAGATTTTGCACTTCTGGCCTGGCTGGGGCAGGGCTGTGTGTGGGGTTGGTGGTGTGGGGCCCCTGCTGTCACATCCTAGTGGAAGTGCTGTCGATGGAGCTGTACCGGGCACCGCCCATGCGCGGTCTTGTTGGGTCACATGGCTGAGGCTGTTACCTCCTCTGTGAGCCTCATCTCCTTATCTTTAAAGTGGGGATACAGTAATTCTCACCATATGGGTATGTGAGGATTAAGTGAGAGTGTGTATATGATAGAATTTAGCACAGCCCCTGTCACAGAGTAGATGCTTAATACGTGGTGGTTTTCTTTTTTTTCTGTGATTCTCAAGACTAATGACAGTTTTTAAAAATAGAAATTACATATATTCATTTTCAGAAATTCAAGCAATAAAGGAAAGTACAAAGAAAAACAGTAAACCCCTTCAAAGTCCCAATGACCAGAAATCATCAAGCCAGACATCTCTTCCTACCCACTCACATGTTGAAGGCTGGACAGGCATTGGTAGGGAAATGATCCATAGGAAGAAATGGCATTGTGCTACACATGCTGTTTTTCAAAAAACATAAAATGTATACAATATAAATGTTATTTGAATTTAACTAGAAAAAGAAGATAAATGAAACCAAAGGAATGGTTGAACTTGAGATAATAGTTTCTTCACCATGAGAGGTATCAGTTCCCAGAAGATCTCTTCAAGATTAAGAAAGAAAGATTATGAAAACTACTGATAGATGGGAGTCATTGGTTTTTGTTAATCATGTTTCTGTTTTAGATAGAAATTGACATTGATTCGCCTGCCCTGAAAGCTAATGGGATTAGCATTCCTTACATCTCTCATCTTCCTTCCCCAACCTCCCAGTTTGGTTGTTTTTATTATTTTTATTTTGTCAAAGGTTAAAGTCTTGACCTTCTGTTCTGAAACCTTAATTTTGCCAGTTATTTAGTCTTCTCCATGAGCCCAGCTCGGTGCTTCCCACCTGTCCTTTCCCCTCTACTTCTGCATTCCACACTCATTGTTCTGCCCCGGTCCTTGGTTGCCTGGTCTCGCCTTCTCATTCAGGCCTCACCACAATGGCTCGGGCGCTGGGAATGGACGCAGGCAGCTTTGGCGATTAGGAGGAATTCTCCCAGAGTGCCAGCGTGAAAGCACACAATACAAAGGCAAACACTCTGGCCTTAAGGATTTGAAAATTAAACCCTGGTCATTCAATGTTTGTTTTTAATGTTTGCTGGTAAATTGTATTGCTCTTGTACATTACAAGAATATAAACCAACACTATATTCCCTTTCAAAATAGATTGTTGAGGTTTACCTGCGTTACCTGGTGACAGGTGGCCCTTTGAAGGAAATTTTAAATTCAAAAATAATCTGCATCATTTCCCTATTGACCCTCTTCAGGTCCACCCTCTCTGTCTGCTTTTTCAGGCCCTCCCTCATCAGCCCACTCTGTCTCGCCCTTATTCCAAAGTACTTTTCCACTCTGGCCCTTCTTTCCCTCTGCCCTCCACCCGATCACCTTCTGACTTCGCTCCTCCCGCCTCCTCTGTGAAGCCTTCCCAGGGCCTGCAGCCCACGGTGCTGGTCCTTTAGATGTACTCTGGTGATGTGCTCTTTCCCCACAACTCAGCCCTTGCTCCTGGCCTCCCCTTCTCTGCCTCACTGACCCTCACCACCTCTGCTCCCTCCTGTGCCCCTCTGTGCCAGGACTTCACCACCAGGTTGTATTGTTCCTTCTTTTTAAATCTGTCTCTGTCTGTTTCCATGGCCACTGCCCTGGTTTGGGTTCTCGTCATCTCTGAATTGTTTCTCGAGACTTTCATCTTCCTCTCCGCCCACAGCCCTTCTCAGAGTTGCTGCGTGAATCTTCCTAAAGCATCGCTCTGATTTTGTCTCTCCGCATTCAGATCCCTTGCTTGGCTCCCCCCAGTCAGTGCGATCGTCTACTTTAAACAACTTTTTGCTATGGAAATTTTCATACATATGCACGAGTGGAGGGAAGAGTGTAATAAACTCTGTGTCCTCATCACCCTGGTTTCGTCAGTGATCAACTCCTGGCCGTTCTGTTTCATATGTACCCCTTATCTAAAATAAGAACTCTAAAAATAATCACAGTATCATAATCACCCTTAAAAATACAATTAAAAATAATTCCTTAATATCATCAGTGTTCAAATTTCCAGTTGTTTTATAAATGTCATGATTTAACTGTTTGAATCAGGATCCAGATTAGTTCTGTACATTGGGATTGGGGGATGTGTGATGTGTCTTTTACGTCTCTTTTGAACTCTACAGGTTACCTTTCCATCTCTGTCTCTTTATCTGCCTCCCTCCCTCCCTCCTTCCCTCCCTCTTCTCTCTCTCTCTCTCTTTCATTTTCCCTTTTTAAAATTTATTTTATTTATTTATATATTTTTGGCTGTGTTGGGTCTTTGTTGCTGCGCGCGGGCTTTCTCTAGTTGCGATGAGCGGGGGCTACTCTTCGTTGCAGTGCGCGGGCTTCTCATTGCAGCGGCTTCTCTTGATGCAGAGCACAGGCTCTGGGCACCCAGGCTTCAGGAGTTGTGGCACGAGGGCTTAGTTGCTCAGCGGCGTGTGGGATCTTCCCGGACCAGGGCTCGAACCTGTGTCCCCTGCACTGGTAGGCGGATTCTTAACCACTGCGCCACCAGGGAAGCCCCGTCATTTTCCCTTTTCTTAGCCTGCTGTTCACAGCTGTGCATTCTCTTTCTAGCCTTCCCTCTCTGCACCTCATGCATCCTGTGGCCGGCCCCTTCTCTAGCCACCCTAGGTTCTTGCTCCTCTGAACTCTTATTGTATATAACCTGACTGAGAACTTCTGCCACTGAGAACTCTTGAAGTGGAAGCCTGTGCGTGCGTGTGTGTGTGTGCGTGTGTGTGTGTGTAGGTATAGGGGGTATAGGGTGGGAGTGTGTCAGGGGTCTTGGTTCCCCAAGGAGAGCAAGAACTAAGATTGCCAATTCTTTGTCTCCTCCCTACAAAACTGGGCACAGGGTGCTATACCACATGGGCACTCAGTGCACGTGCATGATCGGTGTGTTCCTTCCCTGTGGGGTGGGAGTTAACTGAAAAAAGAAGGATATTTTGAAACGAAAGAGGATTCTCAAAAAACAGCAAGGAGGGCTTCCCTAGTGGCACAGTGGTTAAGAATCCACCTGCTAATGGAGGGGACTCAGGTTCGATCCCTGGTCCGGGAAGATCCCACATGCCACGGAACAACTGAGCCTATGCACCACAACTACTGAGGCTGTGCTCTAGAGCCCACGAGCCACAACTACTGAGCCTGCGTGCCACAACTACTGAAGTCCATGTGCCTAGAGCCCGTGCTCTGCAACAAGAGAAGCCACTGCAGTGAGAAGCCCGCGCACAGCAACGAAGAGTAGCCCCCACTCACCACAGCTAGAGAAAGCCCGTGCACAGCAACAAAGACCCAACACAGCCAAAAATAAAAACAAATAAATACATTTATAAAAAAACAACAACAAGGAGTTTAGAAAACTATAGGGGCAGGGGTGGGGAAAAAAAGGCTTTGTCTAGAGCAGGAAAATCAGAGTCGAGTTGGTGCTAGAGAGTGTGGGGAGGACGGCTGAGGCTTGGCCTGGGCCGGGATCCCAGGGGTGGACACGGTCATGACATTCCCGGAAAGCTCCTTAAAGGATCAAGCAACCAGATCAGGCATCAGGTGGCTGCAGAGAGCAGCTACCACGTGACCTTGGGAGTCACTCCAGGAGTCCAGCCAGAAAGGGCCTTGTTTTCCAGGCTGGCCTTAGAGTGACTCAGGTAAGAATTAAGCAACTAGATTTCTGTGGAAAGCTGTGCCATACTGATAATTAACCACCTGTGTGCTGGTAATTGGCCTAACTCTGTAGGGGAGGCTGGGAAGGCTCCCACAGTGACGTCATAGTCCCATTGAATGATGAAAGAAGACGTGTAGGTGCTGCAGGTCTCCAGACAGGGGGTCCTGAAGAGGACAAAGGAGCTGTTGGTGGAGTTTGGAGGCTCCTTCTCATCCCTTTCTCTTTGAGTTCTGAGTCAGTTGAGACATAGATACAGAAAGCAGGTGGAATAAAAGCAGCACCTCTAACTTAGTAAAGCAGTGTTGGTGAATGTGGTTTGGATATTCCTGCAACCAGACAGGGCTTCCAATTCACATATGGTCTCTGTGGAGGATTTTAGGGGGTCCTGGTCTCTTCAGAGTGCTGGCTGATGACCCGGGAGTTAGTGAGGCTACCTGTGCCAGCAGCTGTTAACCGGTTGCCCTCACCCTGTAGAGAAACTCAGAACAAGAATATCCAACTCTTCCCTTCACGTTCTGAGCGGGTAAACACAGAAGGGAACAGTTGAGTGGAGAAGGTGGGATTTCCTGCTTTATGGATCTGAAAGGATGCAGAGAGAGAGAGGATTACTTTCTCTATGGCAGGCTTCAAGGTGATGCCTTAAAGAAGAGAAATCCCTGGTCTGCCGCGTGGTGATGATTCCAAAGGCCAGCTGAGAAAAGATAGTGCCTGTGGTGATGCTGCGTTCTTCATGTAGTTTCCAGCACGTGGTGCTTTCGCGTGCTGCCTGGGTGCTGTGACATTGACTGTTCCCTCTCCTTCCTCCCCTAGAGCTGGAACACCGCCGGCATTGGAGAAACCCTGACCGATGACCTGCCCACCTTCAGTCTCACTCCTCTCGAGTACATCAGCAATGTAAGAGACTCTGTGCGCTTTTCTCTGCGCTGGTCACAGCATCTGAGACCTTGTCTTGTCTAGCCCTTCTGGGTAAAGCGGTCCTTGCTGCATCGGTTCTGTCTGGACCTTTGCTTTTGGATAGTCCCCATCCATATCCATGACTTTAAGGAAATGCTGATTTCCTTAAATCAGCTGATGAAACACATGCTGATTTCAAAGCCTAACACATTCCCGCCCCTCCCCCATCCCTCTCAATATTAGGTGTGGCCAGTGCCTGAGGGCATCAGAGTATGAGTCCAGCTCCATTGCTCTTAAATGTCAGTGAGCATAAGAAATGCTGTACAGGAATGATAGACCCCAACTGTGTCTTCCTCACACTATGGGGGAGTTCTGCAATTTTCAGGGGTGATTTTGAGATAGGTGATTTCTGCCTTGAGCTCTCACTTTAGAACCCACCCCTGTGTAAGTTATGACCGTTGTAATAGATACGAAGGAATTTTATTTTATTTTTATTTTTTATTTTATTTTTTGCGGTACGCGGGCCTCTCACTGTTGTGGCCTTTCCCATTGCGGAGCACAGGCTCCGGACGCGCAGGCTCAGCGGCCATGACTCACAGGCCTAGCCGCTCCGCGGTATGTGTGATCTTCCCAGACCGGGGCACGAACCTGTGTCCCCTCCATCAGCAGGCGGACTCTCAACCACTGCGCCACCAGGGAAGCCCTATTTTATTTAAAAAAAATATTTATTTATTTATTTTGGCTGCACTGGGTCTTAGTTGCGGCATGTGGGATCTTTGTTGCAGCATGCGGGATCTTTAGTTGTGACATGTGGGCTCTTAGTTGCGGCATGCAGGCTCCTTAGTTGCGGCATGCGAACTCTTAGTTGCAGCATGCACGCGGAATCTAGTTCCCCGACCAGGGATCGAACCCGGGCCCCCTGCATTGGGAGCGTGGAGTCTTACCCACTGGACCACCAGGGAGGCCCCTGCAAAGGGATTTTAGAAGTAAATATTGTACAGTTAGAGGAAGTGTGTGTGATCCCACTGGTGAGTAGCAAGGAGGATGGCTTTCCTCTCTCTGTTCACTGAGCAAGTCCAAAACAGCAATTGTTTTCCTCTGTTTTCAGGGCATTATTCAATACCCTGGACGGATGGAACTAAAAATTGTTGGTTGGTCTTTACAACCAATGAGAATAATCTTATTTTTAGAATTGAGACATGTGTATTACAATCGAAATTGATTCCAGAAACAATGTTGCTTAGAAGGAACTCGAAAGGCTATCGAGTTGATTTTAAACACAGAGGAGTAAGGAAGGCGAGGGGGCGTTTTCAGGCCAGGGCTCTTTTCCCACCGGCTGCCACTCGTCAGCCCCCAGGTAGGCATCGTCCTTATGAGGTCATCTCCTGATGACCTCGGCTCAGGAAATGAATACCTACCGAGCACGTACTGTGTGCAGGGGCAGTGCTAGGCTCTTACTGGTGCCATGAGATAGTGTGCAGTATAGACCAAATTTTATCTTAACAACAACTTTGTGAGCCGGTTGGTGGCAGCCGTGTTTTGCGGTCAGAAGCACCAAGGCTCTGGGGGATGGGAGTGGGGCAGGGAAGCCACTCATTCAGCAGTCACTCTGTTAGGAAGCCTGGTGCTTTATGTGTGTCTCACGCATATTAGTTTCATCTTTGCCACAGCCCTCTGAAGTAAGTATGAGATCACCCTCATTTCAGAGATGGCGAAACCAAGGCCCCGACAGATTTAAGTAAGTTGCCCAACGTCACACAGTGGTAGAGGCAGAACTCAAACCCAGGTCCTTCTGACCACAGAGCTATTCATTTTTCCTGAGTCACTGTGCTTACCCAGCCAGGATATCAAGGAGTATTTATTGAATATGGGAGAATAGCAGACAAACATCTACAGGTGTGATGGTGAGCATCCCTTCCCACGTTGATTTCCAAGAAATAAACATAGAAATCCCAAGAAAAACTTGGCATTGTGGAATCTCTCTAGGAACCACAGCAATCCCCACAGTCTAAGGACAATTAATTCAAGTTTGAGATGTCACATTATTGAAAATTTGCACCTAAACGATGCTTTGCCTTGCTGGTGAATGCCCTCACCCACACAGAACTTTGTGAGCATTATAAGGGGATGAAATAGGAGAAAATCCTTTGAAGAAATAAAACAACATAGATGCAAGGCATATCGATGATGATTCTTTATTTCAAGTAAAGCTGGGTTTGTGGATTTAGCCAAGAGGTGATGGCTACAGATGAAAGGGGTACCAAATACAGGAATATGCCTGTGGTCTCTGCACATAGTAGGCATTCAGGAAGTGCTTGCTGAGTGGAATTACAACGGAGAAATTCTAACCCCAGAAGTCAGCATCCTTCCCTTCCTCCAGCCTTGGGGAAAAATGATGAATTTGTTGCCATTTCAAGCTGAAATAATGTACAGTGGTTGTGGTTATTAGTGACGTAAGTGACCACTTGTCTAGTTTGAGTGAAAGATACTCAAACTAGAGTGTTTTACTTACTAAGTAAATGAAAGGAAAAGGTGCTGATTTTTTTATTTTTACCATCTATGTACATAGCGCTTTAAAGGGAGACCAAACACAATTTTTTGTTAGCACGATGGGCCACATTAAGTGTTTGGAGATGAAGGTGTAATCATCCTGTAGTCCTCTGGGCTGGTAGATTTTGGGAGTCTGTCTTAACTTCTGGACACCTGCTACCGTATAGGTGTATGTAAGGCCAGATCGAGAAGATCTTTCTCTAATAGTCCTTGGACTTTTAGCTTGCAGAATCAGTATCAACTCTAAGTTGGAATGAATGTATGAAATCAATATGGAGCCAAAAAAATCAACAACAGGCTCCAATACCTTTTTAAGAAAATATATATTACGTTGTCGTAACCTGAAAATCAACCTCATTTGAAATGACACATATACTTACCTTAAAATGCTAAACAGTTGTGAGTTGTAATAGAAATAGGTGTCTAAAATGTATCCATGATGACAGTCATGTGTATCTGACAAACACATGACAAATCCTGAATTACTCATGGGCTTATCCCAAATGTCTTATAACCCTGCCTTTGTGATTCCTCACCAACCAAGAAGGTTTATTTTCTAGAGTTTGTATTATGAAAACATACAGTTTTTCCTCCAGATTAATTTATAATTATAAACTGCTTTTTTCCCCAACAAAATTCCTTCCTTCGCCTGGTTAAATCACTTAGAAGTAAGAGACCCAGATCCAAATCCAGAAGACAGGATTGAAATTCTTGCTTGACCATGCACTTGTTGACATTAGCATCTTACTGGTTTTTCATCTATGAACAGTAATAATGACTTATATTTATACAAGTGCTTTAAATTTTACAAAGCATTCCAGTATCCATTACTCATTTGAGGTAGAGCTCGCACTGAATGCATTCCAAAAAACTGAGGCCATCAGTGAGAAGGATGAATCTATGATCTATGTGCAAACTACCGGTGACTTTTTTTTCAGATGTTGCCTCACCAGTATTACCACACACTGGAAAGATCAGACCTGGAGCTGCTGTAAGGTCTTGCAGTTTTGTCTGTCCATTTGCCTTCACATAAATGTACTGCATGAAATAATTACCGCCGCATGTGTCAACGTTGGGCTGACAGTGCTTTCTTTTGTTTCAGATTGGGCAGTATATCATGTCCCTCCCCCTGAACCTTGAGCCATTCGTGACTCAGGAGGACTCAGCCCTAGAGCTGGCTTTGCACGCTGGAAAGCTGCCGTTTCCTCCTGAGCAAGGTAAGAGAGACCTGCAGGAAAGAGAGCGGCGGGCTTGGATGTGATTGCATGCCCCTTGTAGCACCTTACCCTCATCATACCCATCCTCCACACTCGCACTGAAATAGTTGTCAAAGTGTACAGTCGTGACTGAGAAAGATTGGGGTTCTCTTTTTGCACCCTCTGAGGGACTTCTGCGGGACAGAGTGGATTAGGGAAGGCTTGCTGTATGCGGGGCATCCCTGGGGAACTCCCCCAGTGCCGTCAGTTGGGAGGTGGTGGCAGGTGGGCCTGGGGTCGTAGGCATTCATTGGTGATAGAAGGGAGGTCACAGGGCAAGGGACCCGCCAGGTGTTTTCTCTCTCTTTGCTCCCCCTCTGTGTGGACCACCTGTCAAGTAAAGTGGCACCTCAAAAGAAGAGTTTTTCTTGTCAAGACAAAAATAAACTCTTCAGTGTAGAGGTTAACAACACTTCTGTCCAAATGCCTCTGACTGTAGTGAGCTTCCAACTCCCCAAGGCTCGTGGGTCTCTAAACTGGCAAGGTAAAAAAAACATAATACGTTAACACTTTTCCTTTTTCTCATTGTCTGGGCCTGACAGATTGAACAGGGACCACATACTCGCTGATCCAAAATCATCTTATCCCTAACATTGGGGCATTATAGGCCTCCCTCTGTAATACTGAAGAGACAGAAAAAAAAATCACTTGGTATATAAAGGATTCAGCAGCTCAAGAGAAGGTACTGCACTGAAAAGAAAATCACATCGAAAGGTTAAAAATAAAGGGTTGCTAAAAGACATCTCATGTAAATTCAAATAAAAAGAAAACAAGATGACTGCATCATTATTAAAGAAGTTGAATCAAATCAAAAGATAATAAATGAGACTAAATGATTCTTTATGTCAATAACAGGTGGATTCCACAGTGAACCTGTAGTAGTCAGGTACCCTTATGTGGCCAGTAGCACAGCACTGAAGTATATAAAGAAGAAGCTGGCAGACGTATGACAAAACCACATTAGTACTGAGAAAATCTTGTACCTCTCATTTAGGCTTTGACAGATCAAAAAGGAAAATTAACGAGAAGAAAAGAGGAATTGTTCCGTATAATAAGCACATTTGATTGAATCAATATGTCAAGATTTTTATCCCACAGAGAATACACCATAGTTGTCAAATTTCCATAAACTGTTTGCAAAAGTAATACAAATAAAATCTCCATAAGTTTCATAGGATTATAAATATTAATGGTACTTATATAATTTTTGAAAAAAAATTCTATTTAAAATTCAGATTTAAAATGTGAAACCTGCTAAGCTAAACTATGAGTGAATATTAATTAATCTTCATGATAGGGAAGGGAAGACTTTTTTGAAATGAAAGAAACTGTAAAGGGAGGGGACTTCCCTGTGGTCTAGTGGCTAAGACTCCATGCTCCCAGTGCAGGGGGCCCAGGTTTGATCCCCGGTCATGGAACTAGATCCCATCTGCCACAACTAAAGATCCCGCATGGTGCAGCTAAGATCCACGTGCCGGAACTAAGACCTGGTGCAGCCAAATAAATAAACAAATAAATATTAAAAAAAAAAAACTGTAAAGGAAATTGAAAGATAAATGATAAACTGGAAATAATAGCAACATATATGATAGATGATGGTTAATATCCTCATTTTATAAAATTCTTACAAGTCGTAAGAAAAAGATGAACACCCACGGAAAAATAAGTAAACAACATGAAGGCATTCAAATAAGCTAAAACATATAAAGAAATGTTTTAACTTTAATAATCCTCAGAGCTGCAAATGAAAGTAGGATAGATCATTCTGCAGCCTATCAAATTGACTATATATACAGGCATATATTTTATTTTATTTTTATTTATTTATTTTTAAAATAAATTTAATTAATTAATTAATTTTGGCTGCGTTGGGTCTTTGTTGCTGCACGTGGGCTTTCTCTAGTTGTGAGCGAGAGCTACTCTTCGTTGCGGTGGGCGGGCTTCTCATTGCGGTGGCTTCTCTTGTTGTGGAGCATGGGCTCTAGGCACACGGGCTTCAGTAGCTGTGGCACACAGGCTCAGTAGTTGTGGTGCACAGGCCCTAGAGCACAGGCTCAGTAGTTGTGGCGCACGGGCTTAGTTGCTCTGCAGCATGTGGGATCCTCCCGGACCGGGGCACGAACCCGTGTCCCCTGCATCGGCAGGCAGACTCTCAACCACTGCGCCACCAGGGAAGCCCTCTGCCCATTTTTTTAATCAGATAGTTGTTTTTTGTTATTGAGTTTTATGAGTTCTTTATATATTTGGATATTAGCCCCTTATTGATTATATGATTTGCAAATACAGTAGTGCCCCCTTATCCACAGGGGATGTGTTCCAAGACCGCCAATGGATGCCTGAAACTATGGATAGTACTGAACCCTGTATATACTGTGTTTTCTCCTATACTAATGCATGGGTGGTATATACAGTAACAATACACTGGACAAAGGGATGACTCATGTCCCAGGCAGGACAGGGTGGGGCTGGGTGGACAGGATGAGATTTCATCATGCTACTTAACGCATTTTAAAGCTTGCTATATGGATTGTTTTTTTTTCTGGAATTTTCCATTTATTGTTTTTGGACTGTAGTTGACTTTAGGTAACTGAAATCTCAAAAAGCAAAACCACAGATAAGGGGGGACTACTGTATCTTCTTCTATTCAGTAGGTTGCCTTTTTGTTCTGTTGATGGTTTCCTTTGCTGTACAGGAGCTTTTTATTTATTTATTTTAAATATTATTTATTTATTTTTGGCTGTGTCGGTCTTCGTTGCTGTGCGTGGTCTTTCTGTAGTTGTGGCAGCTGGGGACTACTCTTCGTTGCAGTGCTGATTTCCCTTTCTGATAGTTTGTTATTAGTGTACAGAAACCCAATCAGTATTCTGTATATTGATTTTATATCCTGCAACTTTACTGAATTCATTTATTAGTTCTAAGAGCTTTTTGCTGGAGTCTTTTTAACGTTTTCGATATGTAGAATTGTGTCATCTGCAAATAGTGATGGTTTTACTTCTTACTTTCCTATTGGATGCCTTTTATTCTTTTTCTTGCCTAATTACCATGATTAGGACTACCAACACTAAGTTGAATAAAAGTGGCAAGAGTGGGCATCCTTGTCTTGTTCCTGATCTTAGAGGAGAAACTTTTAGCTTTTCATCAGTGAGTATGATATTAGTTGTAGGCTTGTCATATACGGCCCTTATTATGTTGAGATACTCACTCTATACTTACTTTGTTGAGAGTTTTTATCATAAATGGATGTTGAATTTTGTCAAATGTCAAATTTTGTCAAATGTCAATTGAGATGATCCTATGATTTCTATCCTTCATTTTGTCAATGTGGTACATCACATTGATTTGTGAATATTGTATCCCTGGGATAAATCCCACTTGATCATGGTGTATGATCTTTTTAATGTATCATTGAACTTCGTTTGCTAATATATATATATATTTTTTTTCACACTTTAGAATCCAAAATGCTTTATTTCTCATTGGCAGTGATAAATCAGAAATGTGTATTATTTTTGCAGAGGCAGGTGAGTGGGGTAGGGAATTAGATGTAATGTTTTTTTCTAATCCCAAAACTCTTAACGTAGCAAACTGAGAGACAGGAAAGCACAAATGAAAAAGTACAAACCACCTTTCATGTCCCCCCATCGAGATGTAACCAGGTGGTTTGTGAACACGTCCTTTCTAGTTTTTAGTATCAAGGACACAGAAACATTAAGCGACAGGCCAAAGAATTTTCTGCTATCCCAGGTTAATAAAGGACAGATCCTAAACTGTTACTGTTTTCTCCGCACAGTTCCTCTACTCAGTAGTCAAAAGACTATCAGAATGCTTCCCATGTCAATTCAAAGAAGTCACACAATGACCAACAATTTACTCAAATGTTTCAGACTGAGTTTTGAACAGGAGCCAATCTGTAAGACATTTATCTACTGAACTAAGGGCCTTAAATCCGATCTTGTGCTGTAGAGTGCCACATGCCCTATTCCATGTGACCTGTGCTGCCACTTAATACCATGTCTTGGAAAAATGGCCTCTTAGC
This sequence comes from Phocoena sinus, assembly GCF_008692025.1. Lineage (NCBI taxonomy): Eukaryota > Metazoa > Chordata > Mammalia > Artiodactyla > Phocoenidae > Phocoena > Phocoena sinus. The sequence continues at coordinate 67,561,561 of NC_045777.1, read as the reverse complement.
CTCATATAACAGCTGAATTCTAGGTACTGTTGACTAAGGTCTAGGACTGTAGTTGAAAAGGAAACTTGATTGTCCTCAATCTTCACAAGAACCACACAGGGTAATTCCTAACTTTATAAAGTGAGGCTAAAAATGACTACTTGCTCCAAGATGGAAGGTCCTTCAACCAGGGGTCTCAGAACCTACCATGGTCTGAGGGCCGCATCTTCCCGAGCCCACCTGGAGCTGACCAAGGCTGCTCTGGGCGCCTGAGGCCTGGGCCCCATGAAGGAGGGATCACGTATCCTTTACAAACGCCTTCCAAACAGAAGGTTCCACAGAGCATGAACAGGCAAGAGCAATCTCTGTGACAAGCTGTCAAACAAACTGAAGAGTAAAACCAAGGGGGAAATGCCAGATGGCTGTTTTGCAGTTTTATTAAACAAAACGTGCACACGAGCTGTCTATTCATTCTCTTCACTGTGCAGCCTGGTGTTGGGATTGGTGACTCTGATGGCCAGCTGGGCTGCTCTCTCCACAATGGCTTTGTGGTTCTTGGAGGAGACGTTGTGCACAATCTCAGCACAGTAAGACTTGTTGCACATCAGCAGCACTTCAAGCTCCTTGACGTTGTGGACCAGGAACTTCCGGAAGCCGCTGGGCAGCATGTGCTTTGTTTTCTTGTTGCTCCCGTAACCGATGTTGGGCAGCAAGATCTGGCCCTTGAATCTCCTGCGCACCCTGTTGTCAATGCCTCTGGGTTTCCGCCAGTTCCGCTTAATTTTGGCATATTGGTCTGACTGGTGCCGGATGAACTTCTTGGTCCTCTTTTGACCATCTTGGGCTTCACAAGGGGTCTGAGGGCAGCCATGATGCTGAGTAGGAGATGGTGGCCACCTCCATAGGCAGCGCCGAGGAAGAGAGGGGAGGGAAGGTAGTGCACGAGGCTGATGGGACTTCCTCGTTTGCTGATATTTGGTTGAGAATTTTTGCATCTATGTTCACCAGGGATATTGGCCTGTAGTTTTTTTGTGGTGTCTTTTCTGGTTTTGGTATCAGAGTAATGCTGTTCTTATAAATTAAGTTTGGAAATGTTCCCCCCTCTTCAATTTTTGGGAAGAGTTTGAGATGGATATGTATTAAATCTTCTTTGAATGTTTGGTAGAATTCACCAGTGAAGCTGTGTTGTCCTGGACTTACGTTTGTTGGGAGGTTTTTGATTACTGATTCAATCTCCTTTCTAGTAATTGGTCTATTCAGATTTTCTGTTTCTTCATGAGTCAGTCTTAGAAGATTGTATGTTTCTAGGAAGTTATCCATTTCTTCTATGTTATCCACAGTTTTTTGGTGTATAATTGTTCATAGTAGTCTTTTATGATCCTTTGTATTTCTGTGGTATCATTCTTTTTTTTTTTTTTTTTTTTTTTTTTTGCGGTACGCGGGCCTCTCACTGCTGTGGCCTCTCCTGTTGCGGAGCACAGGCTCCGGACGTGCAGGCTCAGCGGCCATGGCTCACGGGCCCAGCCGCTCCGCGGCATGTGGGATCTTCCCGGACCGGGCATGAACCCACATCCCCTGCATCGGCAGGCGGACTCTCAACCGCTGCGCCACCAGGGAAGCCCCCATTCTCCTCTTTTCATTTCTGCTTTTATTTATTTGAGACTTCTCTCTTTTTTTCTTGGTGAGTCTAGCTAAAGGTTTGTCAATTTTGTTTATCCTTTCAAAGAACCAGCTCTTAGTTTTATTGATCTTTTCTATTGTTTTTTAGTCTCTATTTCATTTATTTCCATTTTCATCTTTATTATTTACTTCCTTCTACTAACTTTGGGCTTCATTTATTCTTCTTTTTTCTAGCTCTTTTAGGTGTTAAGTTAGATTATTTATTTGAAAAATTTCTTGTTTCTTGAGGTAGATCTGTATTGTTTTGAATTTCCTGCTTAGAACTGCTTTTGCTGCATTCTGTAGATTGGGGTGGTTGTACTTCCATTTTCATTTGTTTCAAGGTATTTTTGATTTCCCTTATGATTTCTTCATTGACCCATCAGTTGTTCAGTAGCATGTTGTTTAATCTCCACATATTTGTGATTTTTCCAGTTTTCTTCTTGATTTCTAGTGTCATACAATTGTAATTGGAAAAGATGCTTGATATGGTTTCAATCTTCTTAAATTTATTGACTTGTTTTGTGGCCTAACGTGATATATCCTGGAGAATGTTCCATGTACACTTGAGAAGAGTGTGTATTCTGCTGCTGCTGCTTTTTGGCTGGAACGTTTCATACACACACACACACACACACACACACACACATACACACACATGTGGCCATCTAGTCTAACAGGTTATTTGAGGCTGATATTTTCTTGATTTTCTGTCTGGATGATCTATCCAATGATGTAAGTGAGATATTAAAGCCCCCTACTATTATTGTATTGCTGTCAGTTTCTCCCTTTAGATGTGTTAATATTCGCTTTATATATTTAGTACTTCTATGTTGGGTGCATAAATGTTTACAAATGTTACACCCTCTTGATGGACTGACCCCTTAATCATTATGTAATGACATTCTTTGTCTTTTATTACATTCTTCGTTTTAAAGTCTGTTTTGTCTGATATAAGTATAGCTACACTGGCTTTCTTTTCATTTCCATTTGCATGGAAAATCTTTTTCTATCCCTTCACTTTCAGTCTGTGTGTGTCCTTAGATCTGAAGTGAGTCTCTTGTAGGAAGCATATGATGAGTCTTGTTTTTATCCATTCAGCCACTCTGTGTCTTTTAATTGGAGAATTTAGTCCATTTACATTTAAAGTAATAAGTATGAACTTACTGCCATTTTGTTCATTATTTTCTGGCTGTTTTGTAGTTCCTCTCTGTTCCTTCTTCTTTCCCTTGTGGTTTGATGAATTTCTTTAGTATTATGTTTATATTCCTTCTCATTATATTTTGTGTATCTACTGTAGGTTTTGCTTGTGCTTTACTATGAGGTTCACATATAACAGTGGCTCTCTCTCTCTCTCTCTCTCTCTCTCTCTCTATATATATATATATATATATATATATATACACACACACACATATATATATAACATATATAAAATATACTATATTAGTATATATAAAAATATGTACTATATTAGCATATATAAATATACTAATATATATTAAATATATATATAAATATGTATATATAGCATACTGCCAAATATATATATATGGCAGTATAATTTAAGTCGGTAGCACTTAAATTTTTTTTTTTAATTACTTATTTATTTTTTGGCTGCGTTGGGTCTTCGTTGTTGCATGCGGCTTTCTCTAGTTGCGGCGAGCAGGGGCTACTCTTCGTTGCAGTGCATTGGCTTCTCTCATTGCGGAGCACAGGCTTTAGGACGTGCAGGCTCAGTAGCTGTGGCGCATGGGCTTAGTTGCTCTGAGGCTTGTGGGATCTTCCGGACCAGGGCTTGAAACCTGTGTCCCCTGCGTTGACAGGTGGATTCCTAACCACTACGCCACCAGGGAAGCCCAGTAGCAACTTAAATTTGAATGCATTTTATTTATTTATTTATTTTTTTGCGGTACGCGGGCCTCTCACTGTTGTGGCCTCTCCCGTTGCGGAGCACAGGCTTTGGACGCGCAGGCTTAGTGGCCATGGCTCACAGGCCCAGCCACTCCGTGGCATGTGGGATCTTCCTGGACCGGGGCCACGAACCCATGTCCCCTTCATCGGCAGGCGGACTCTCAACCACTGCACCACCAGGGAAGGCCTTGAATGCATTTTAAAAACTCTACATTTTTACTCCCCCCTGTCACGTTAAATGTTTTTGATGTCATATTTTACATCTTTTTATTTTGAGTATCCCTTAACTAATTATTGTAGTTAATTTTACTACTTTTTTCTTTTAACTTTCCTACTAACTTTATAAGTAGTTAATCTACTACCTTACTATATATCATCTTTCACCAGAGAGATTTTCATTTTCCTATGTTTTCTTGTTATTAGTACCTTTTCTTTTCAGCTTAAAGAAGACCCTTTAATATTTCTTATAAGGCTGGTTTAGTGGTGATGAACTCCTTTAACTTTTGCTTGTCTTGAAACTCTCTTTCAATTCTGAATGATAGCCTTGCCTGGTAGTGTATTCTGGGTTGGAAGTTTTTTCCTTTCAGTACTTTGAATATAACATGCCAATCCCTCTGGCTTTCAGAGTTTCTGTTGAAAAAATCAGCTGATAATCTTATGGTGGTTCCTTGCACATACAAGTTGGGTTTTTTTCCTTGCTGTTTTTAATATTCTTTCTTTAACTTCTGACATTTTAATTTTAATGTATCTTGGTGGAATCTCTTTGGGTTCATCTTGTTTGGAAACTCTGTGTGTCATGGACCTCAATGTCTGTTCCTTCCCAGGTTAGGGAAGTTTTTAGCCATTATTCTTCAAATAAGTTTTCTTCCCGTTTCTCTCTCTCTTCTCCTTCTGGGACCTCTATAATGCAAATGTTGTATCTACTTGATGTTGTCCCATAGGTCTCTTAAATTATCCTCACTTTTTAAAATTCTTTTTGCTGATCTGTTTGAATGAGTTCCACTGCTCTGTCTTCCAGGTCAGTGATTCCTTCTTCTACTTTATCTAGTCTGCTATTGAACCCCTCTAATGTATTTTTTAGTTCTCTTATTGTATTCTTCAGCTCTGCAGCTTCTGTTTGGTACTTTCTTACATTTTCTACCTTTTTGTAGATGTTCTCATTATGTTTATCCATTCTTTGCCCAAGTTGGGTGAGCATCTTTACGGCCTCTTTATCAGGTAGATTACTTAACTCTGTTTCATTCAGGCCTTTTTCTCAGGTTTTGTCTTATTCTTTCATTTGGAAATTATTCCTCTGTTTCCTCATTTTGCTTGGCTCTCTATGTTGGCTTCTATGTAATAGGCAAAGGAGCCACCTCTCCCAGTCTTGAAGGAGTGACCTTGTATAGGAGATGAGCCTTATCATTCAACTTTTCCCTAGCTCTTGGTTGTCTCTCAAACCTCTGTGATTGTCTGAGTAGCCTGGCTTATTCTTGATAGGCTCCAGTTGTTGAGGATGCACCAGGACCTGTCAGTGTTCCAAAGGGAATGATCTCACTCAGCACCCAGATTCAGGCTGATTGGAAGCCAGATACTCAGGCAGCAGCTTTTAAAGTATGCAGATGTATACAGTCCTATGGGACTGCAATCATAGACCCTGCTGACCTCCAGACTGGGAGATCTGGAGGTGTCTCCTGGGCAACAGTTGCAAGCATCAGGACTTCAGACGAGTGTATAAGCTCCTTGCTAGGAGGTACCAGTGAGCACTGGTGAGGCCAAGGGAGGGTGCAAGAATGGTGCCTCCCTGCCTGCTTCCCTGAGGGCACCTCTGTAGCCCTGAAGCCTATCCCTCAGGTTGAAGCTCCAGGACAATTAAATGGCCCTTTTTCACCTGCAGACTCTGGGGATGTGACTCAGTCTGCTGCATAGTGTCCTGGGTGTGATATCCTGCCCAGAACTGACTTTCTGATTGTTACAGTCCTGTGCCCAGGAGCACAAGCCCCTCTGGTTATCAGAGCCAGGCCCGTCGAGGTGTTCCCTGTGTGGACTGCACTTGCCCACTGGCTTTAGCAAGGTTGGGAAGGAGCACTGGGGGCAGGGCACACCTGTGCTTTTAGCGATGTGGGAGGAGAGTGTGGAGCGGGGCACACCCTCAGCTTTCCCGAGGCCATGTCTGCGCCTGTCCACTGCGCCCCGAGGGAGAGGGAGAGTGCAAAATGGCGTTTTCCAGCCCCTTTGTCCCCGAGGTCAACCCTAGATACTCCCTGCCCCATTGGCAGATGCTTTAAGATTAGCAGCGGAATCTCCTTCGCATAGAATCCAAGTCACCTCTCAAACTGCTGCCTTTGTGCTGGTTCCTGGGGTGAGTCTGTGCACGAGCTCCTCAACAGGAGTACCTCAGATTCCACAGACCCCTGGGTCCCCTGCACATAAACTCCATTGCTTTCAAAGCCAGATGTTTGGGGGGCTTTCGGTCTGGCTGCAGGTCCCAGGGTTGGGGTGCCCGACGCGGGGCACAGACAGAACCTCTTGCTGCTCAGGAAGGGGCTCTGCCTATGAGATCCTGCCCTACTGTGTGGGGCGTTTGGTGAGGCTGTATCTTGCCTCTCCTCCCCATCTTCATGTGGCCCTCTTCTCCCTTGCTTTGGAGGAAGCTGTTCAGCTGGTTTTCAGTTCTTATGCAGTGGGTGTTATTTCATGAATAGTTGTGGGTGTGGTGTGCTGGGGGAAGAGGTGAATTCAGGGTCTTCCTGTGCTGCCATCTTGGACTCAAGGGCTCCAAGTGATTCTTATTTTCATCTATTGGCTAATACACTTTTTAAGTTTAAAAAATTTTATTGAAGTATAGTTGACTTGCGGTGTTGTGTTAGTTTCTGGTATACAGTAAACTGATTCAATTATACATATACGTATATTTTTTTTCATATTCTTTACCATTATGGTGTATCACAGGATATTGAATATAGTTCCCTGTGCTATACAGTAGCAGGACCTTATTGTTTAGCCATCCTATATATAATAGTTGGCACTAGTTCTAGTTTTCTCCCGTTTTAACATTGAAAGTTTTATGAAGCAGATGGTTAAACAGCCAATAGGAGCTTTTTGGCTTAGATAAATGATAAGTAGGAGGGAGATTTAAAAATCATTGTGAGTCTTTTTCCTGTGAGGAAATTGAACTCTGGGAATTGTAAAGGGATGTGTCCAAGGGTCACAAACACAGTGGGTTAGAGCAGAGGGATTTGCAGGAAAACTCCAATCTCCACATGTCATGGTCCTCTTCCTTTGTGGAGTTACCAGGTTTGGCTGCAGTGGACTTGGGAGATCTGTGGAGGCAGCCGGAGCTGTCGTGGAGTCATGATTCTGGGCACTGGGAAAAAGTGCTTCCCAGGTGTGGCACTGGGCCCGGGAGGCTCCTGCACTCTCTCTGGCCTGGCTGACAGGCAGAAGGCCCAGCTCCTGGTTCCGGCAGGTCATCTGATGGGCAGGTGCAGCCTTTCTGCGGAGCTGCTGCTGCGTGGTGGGCCCTCGGTCGGGAAGAGCCGGCCCTGCGGGGACTATGGCTCAGGAAGGGGCCGCCATCTGTCGTGGCCAGGCCATTGCTGAAGTCAGTGCAAAAGCTCAAGCGTTGCTGAGCCCAGCCTGGCCTTTTTAAAACCCTTTTTTCTTGAGATTTCTTTTCTTTCCTGCATTTTGTCTGTCTTGCTTTTCTTTCCTGGTTCTTGCCCTCACCCTCTGACTAATGATTCCCTGCCCACTTAAAAACCTCTGATGGCCCCTTAGGACCTACAGGACAAAATCCAAACTCCTCGTGGCCTGGCATTGGGGACCCTTCCCAGTCCTGCCCAGGGGAGTGCTTGCGGCCTCATCGCCTCCATTTCTGTCTCTCCTGTGCCCCACGTACTCACATTCCAGCCACTCAGAAGGATTTTTTCTTCATTTTTCAAAATTAAAAAAAAGTTTTGATTAAAAATCTACTGCCCTGGGTTTCCCTGGTGGCGCAGTGGTTGAGAGTCCGCCTGCCGATGCAGGGGACACAGGTTCCTGCCCCGGTCTGGGAAGATCCCACATGCCGCGGAGCGGCTGGGCCCGTGAGCCATGGCTGCTGAGCCTGCGCGTCCGGAGCCTGTGCTCCGCAACGGGAGAGGCCACAACAGTGAGAGGCCCGCGTACCGCAAAAAAAAAAAAAATCTACTGCCCTGAGACAGTCACTGGTAGTATCTGAGGGACTATTCTCCCCATGTGCTTTTCTCTACGGATCTGCACGTACCCGCACTTCTTCACAAACAGGACCATCTCACATGTGCTCTGTTTATCATGGGCACTTTTTATAAATGAGTTTTGGGCTTCCCTGGTGGCGCAGTGGTTGAGAGTCCGCCTGCCAATGCAGGGGACACGGGTTCCTGCCCCGGTCTGGGAAGATCCCACATGCCGCGGAGCAGCTGGGCCTGTGAGCCATGGCCGCTGAGCCTGCGCGTCCGGAGCCTGTGCTCCGCAACGGGAGAGGCCACGACAGTGAGAGGCCCGCGTACCGCAAAAAAAAAAAAAAAAAAGTTCTCTGTGCTCAGAATGCTCTTTTTCCTTTTGTGCATTTGGCAAACTGCCCATCTGTCCACGTCAGCACAGGCACTCACTCCTGGTTGGGGGCTCCTGCTGGACTCAGAATGTACAGCTGCTGCAGCCCTGACCTCGTTGAGGTCTGTCTTTGTTGCCTGGCCAGAGGGTGCCTGAAGGGCAGGGCCACCCAGGACAGTGCCAGACCCGGCAGGGTCTCCACAAATGGGATTTAATGCAATTAACACACGACTGCCCGCCACCCCCTGTGTCCATGTATCTGTGTCTCTGGGCTCCTCTTCCCCTGACCTGGAGGGTCTCCCAAGGCACCAGCCTAAGTCTCTTACTCATTTTCATGTCTCCCTCTCATCCATTTCTATCAGCTTTCAGTTCTGTCCGACAACCCTAGAATCTAGGTGTTTGGTGCTCTGGCCTGTTAGGTTCAGCCCTTTCTGGGTCAGAGTCAGTGAGAAGAAGCTTTGTCCCCCAAACCAGCCTCCCTCCCAGCTGTGTTTCTGGCCACACTATAGCCAGTCCAGTTCCAAGGCGGAAATGCTAGATCACACATTATTGTCCTTGTCCTCATTTGTGTTTATCCTGTTTTGATTTTTAGCCTTCTGGCTTGTATTTGTTGTACAGATGCTCTGTGTTAAACAGGTCACAGTTTTCAAAGAAAATAGATCACATCATCCCACCATTGCACTCACCGGTGTTGCCGTGTTCCCACGTGCCCTTTGAGCTCTTCTCTAAGCAGATGGTGTTTATAAGTAACTTTATATTCTCTGTTACTATTATTATTAGTGGTGGTAGTAGTAGCATTTTGCTTATCTTCTTCTAATTTTCCACTGCTTGGCTCCATACTTACTTATAAAAAAATGTTGCTCTCATTTCTCCCCTTCTTTCCACTTCTGCTGCGGGGTATCCCCCTTGCCCTCAGGCGTCAGGCCCGTGCCTCTCGTGCCTGGATGGCCGCTGCATCTCCCTCCTTCACCCCGCCCTGGCCTGGCAGGCCCTCCCAACATGGGCTCGTCTTCTCACAACCTTGCAGGGAACCTGCAGTCACTGCCTCCTCCCTACTACATGGGGTGCACGTGGTTCTCGGGGTGCCCTCTGTGACCCAGCCCAATCCCCTAACACACTTCCCTCTGCTCCCTGTACATACTCCCCCGACCCCCAATGATCATTCTAGCACTAATGGCTACTGTGCGCATGGCACTAAGCGTGCGGAAGGGCCCACGCCGAGGGCCCCGTATAATTCCCACGGCAGCCCTGAAAAGCCAGGACTGATGTTATCTCTATTTTACCGATGAAGCAAACAGTCGGGCGGCACCCGGCTCATTAGTGGCAGGCTTGGTCTTGAACCCAGGTCTCTGTTCTGATGTGCCGCCTGTGTCTTCAGCACTGCCGTCTGTCTCCTGCTGGGCTGTGCCAGTTCTCCACCCTCTCACCTGTGGTGTGGGCCCCCCTCCCTCTTGCTCTGTCTGCAGAACTCCTCCTGGCCTGCCTGGCTGCATCTGCCCCCAGCCTTTGAGACCTCTGAGGTTGTCCCGCCTCACCTGATTGCTTTCTTTTCTGAATCCTCATTGTACTGAGTCAATACCAGTTGACCTAAGATGTAATTGTCCTCTATTTCCTGCATTGCCCATTGAGACTGTAGCTTTGCGTATTGCATGTGGCACCTATCATGGGGCCTGGTCACCCCGAAGAGCCCCATAAGAGCTGTTGGTGGCCGGTTCTTCCTGGTCAGGCTGTGTTTCTTTGGTGACCCTCTTTCCCTTTCCAGGGGACGAACTGCCCGAGCTGGACAACATGGCCGACAGCTGGCTGGGCTCTATCGCCAGAGCCACGATGCAGACCTACTGTGACGCAGTCCTCCAGATCCCTGAGCTCACCCCGCACTCCACCAAGCAGCTGGCCACTGACATCGGTGGGTCTCTGGGACGGGTGGGGGGAGGGTCAGCTCTGGCCTGTTGCATCCGTCAGGCCCCCTGCCCTCCAGGTGTGTCGTCCCAGGTCTCCTCTCAACTTAAGCTCTGGGTTTGTCTGTGAAGCTTTGTTAAACATGTGGACTCCCCAGGCCCCACCCCCAGAGACTCTGACATAATAAGCCTAGGATAGAAGCCTAGACACCAGTGTTTTGACAGGTGTCCCCGTGGACTCGGATAGCTGCCGAGGCTAAGAGCCATTAAGGGGTGCTTTGCCGAGATGGGTTGGGATGAGTGAGGCAGACTTGTGTGATGCCGCCTTGCCCCACCTGGCCTTCTGCCCATCGACAGAATCATCATGCAAACTGACGTTGAATAAGCTCTCACTGTGCGCAGGCATGCCAGGTGCTGAACCAGGCGCTCACGCACCCACGGGCTTACGCAATCTTCAAACCCCCTGTGAGCTCAGCGCCCCTGCCTTCATCACTGATGAGGAAGCCACCCAGCCGGGGTTTGCCCCGTGGTCTCCATCCGAGTACCTGCCCTGCCTCCCGGGTCATAGGGGCGTGTGCCCACCTACTCCTGCTGGCGCACGTCCCTGGAGATGATGCCCGCCTGCAGGGGTGCTCTGAGGCTGGGGGTACTGCAGGCAGGTGGTCGCGGCGTCTCCCAGCCTCTTGGTATCAGTCCATTGCCTGCCTGTTCTTTAGCTGGAGGCAGCTCTTGGAGCGGGTGAGGGAGAGGGTGGTGGGAGCCTTAAAGATTACCTCCTTGGGGACCCAGCCAGAGCTTTGCCCTGGGTGACGTCAGGCCCGAGCCAGCCTCTTGTTTGCTGAGGGAGAAATGGATGTGAGGCCCTTTGCTCCGGGTCCCAGAGCAGTGAGTGATGGGGCCAGGCCTGGAACCCAGCTGCCCCAGCTCCCAGCTCTGTGCTAATTCGTGGTCAGCTCTCAGCTGTTACAGGGCAGCAGCCAGCTTTTGTTATCTCACTGGGCACAGGTTCAGAGAAGAGATGAAGAGGTTCAAATGTTCGTCGGTGGTCCCCGTTGGTATAGGCGGGAGCGTTGAGGAGAGAACCAGCGGAACTAGTGAGTGAGATTTGGGGGTGGTCCCTAGAGTTCACTTGTTCCACATCGCATCTCCCTCCGTTAAGCTGCCGTCCCACATCCATCTGCTCACTCGCTCAGCGTTGACTGAGTGTCTGTTATGTGCCAGCCGTCGTGCTAGGAGATGGGATGCAAGAGAGGTTTGGACAGTTCCTGTGCTCACTGAGCTTATGCTGTGAGGGAGTGTGCTTAGGGGCCAGGAAGTTGCCAGGTGATAACACGATAGAGAGCGGAGAGGTCTGTGGCAGTGTGTGGCCACCTTAAAGACGCTCAAATTAAGCATTAAAATGTAACAAAACCAAGGGGCTTCCCTGGTGGTGCAGTGGTTGAGAGTCCGCCTGCCGATGCAGGGGACACGGGTTCGTGCCCTGGTCCGGGAAGATCCCACATGCCGCGGAGCAACTAGGCCCGTGAGCCACAACTACTGAGCCTGCGCATCTGGAGCCTATGCTCCACAACAAGAGAGGCTGCGATAGTGAGAGGCCCGCACACCGCGATGAAGAGTAGCCCCCACTTGCCGCAACTGGAGAAAGCCCTTGCACAGAAACGAAGACGCAACACAGCCAGAAAAAAAGAGTAACAAAACCAAAAACACTCTTGCCGTCTGAACAGAAGATGTCATGGTAGATCATGGGCTGCCGTTTCGCAGGTCCTGGCCGACAGTCGAGGGGAATTCACAGTTTTATGGGTGAATATGTGCCAGAGGCAGGTGCCTGACTGGTTGGTGGTGCCCTTCCTGGGAAGTGGCTCACTGGGACATGACTCAGGCAGCCAGGGCAGAGCGGGCACCTCCTATGGGGTCTGCCCTGAGCCGGGCCTCAGAAAGAAGACACAGGGAAGATAGAGCCATGCCTGGAGCTCCAGCCTAGTTGGGCAGAAAAGATTAATGTGGGTGGTCATCAGAACATAAGGAGGGACCTGCCGGGTGATGCGTCTCCCAGTCCCACAGAGCAGGAAGAGGGAGGGGCTGGAGAGCGCCCTGCCTCGGGCTCGGCCAGCCGTGCTGCCCAGGAAGAGGAAGGGAAGGAGCAGCCGGTTACTGACCACCCGCGTCACTCCAGGCGCGTCCGCGGTCCTTGTCCCACTTCATCCCCCGAACATGCTGCCTGATGGGTACGAACTGCATCCACAGGTGGAAGTAGAGACTCGGGAGGTGGATGGAGTCACTGAGGTCACCCTGACCTCGGAAACCCGTTTTTCTCCTCCACTCTGCCGGCGCTGCCCGAGCTTGCCTGCCGGTTGGAGGGCACTGCTGCTTTTCAGAAGGACAGGAGCCTCAGACCCTCTCTTGGAAACGCTCATCGACTTGGCCTGGGGGTGGGCTCAGTAATCTGTCCTAACTCTTACCCTAAGGGGTTATCTGGGAGTTGTGGGAACTGCGTTACACCAGGCCTGGCCCCCTGCACTGTCCAAAGTCCCCCCTGTAGGGGCTCTGCTGGGAAATCTTCGGGAGCTGCTTAGATAAGCCCTGTGTCTCCTGACCCCTTGGGTTTTCCATGTCGTCAGTGGGGTCCGCTGGGGAGCAGGGCTGGGAACGCAGGAGTCCCTAGGGTAGAGCTTCGGCTGAGGTCGGCTGGGCTGTAGAGCTGAGTGTGCAGTGGGAGTGGCGGGGATGGGGCGATGTTGGCAACTCCTTTATGAGACTAGAATTCCTGGACCCGGGCCGGGCTCACAGGCAGGTCTGACCCCTTGGAAAAGCCCTCAGAGTGAAGGCTTGTGGGCTGAGGGCAGACCTGGCAGCCAGCACTTGGGGGTTGGGGTGTGTCTTGTCCCTTACCGCGGCAAGGGCCTTTGGGGCTCGTCCTCTCGGTGCTGAGTCTGTGAGCTGTGTCTGTCTGCTCCCACCCCACAGACTACCTGATCAACGTGATGGACGCCCTGGGCCTGCAGCCGTCCCGCACCCTCCAGAACACCGTGATGCTCTTGAAGGCCAAACCCGAGGATTACAGACAGGTCAGCAGAGGCCTGCCCCGTCGCCTCGCCACCACGGTGGCCGCCATGCGGGGTGTGGACTACTGACCCCCACGCACCCGGCTGATAAGAGGGTCGGGGCTGGAGTTCCGGGGCCACAGAAGCCCCCAGAATGGATTTGCTCTAAAAAATCCGCCTGGGATTGGGCAGAGTTCATTTCAAAAGATGTGGTTCATTTGTATAATCAAAAAAAAAAGGTTGTAAATTACAGGTGTATTATTTATCAGGGAGGAATTTTCAGATGATTTTTTAAATGATCCTGTCTTGAAAGTGCAATTAATAAGTACTGTGAAATGAAAGAAGGCCGTTTTCTTTCCTCAGTGAATATTTGGGTGCTTCTCATGTGCTGTGCTGTCTGCACTGAGGATTCGGCAGGAAAGGATAATCCCAGCTGGTTTAGCCTGCTTGTGCCAGCCCTCCGGAGGGGCACCGCCACGAATGTGGCCTCTGAACCAGCCCCACTGGGCTGCCAGGGCCGTGTCTCTCTGGGCTTGTCATCCAGGGCTTCCCACACATTCTGTCCCCCACATCTTGGAAACCAGTTTGGCTGGCCCCGAAAGAGCAATCAGCTGCGAATCCGCACCAAGAAAAATATTTTGGTTTCTCATGTGGTGGATCAGAGAGTGTCTGGCAGGGCTCGAGCCTGGCTCCTGCCTTGGAGTGGGAGCTGGTCACCTGGAAGGTGAAAAGAGCTGCTTTGAAGTGGAAACCTCTTCCACTTCAGTGGAAGCAGGCAAATGTAACAGTGACCTCTGTGCCAGTGTGGGTGAGTGCCACTAGGACAGGCTTGGTCTTCATTCCCAGCTTTGCCACCTTCCGGCTGTATGACCTTGGGAAAGTCATTAGCTTCTCTGAGCCTCATTTCCTAATCCGAAAAACAGGGGTCATAATGGTACTTAACTCATAGGGTTATTTGAAGAGCCACTGAGACACAGTGGGGGCAACAGCATGTAGCAAGTGCACAATAGCTGCTAATTTCATAGTCCTCTAGCGTCCGTAACCTACCTTCCCTTTGCGGGTAGAGGAGGGAATTACAGAACGCCATTTTTCTGGGCAATTTTGGCCCTGCTAGACTAATTTGTCACCCTTAAATGGCTCTAATGGGAACCCAGAGTAGGAATAGGACAGCCCGTATCTCCTCTAGATCTGGAGGGGAGAGGAATGCCTGTCTGTCTGACCCGGAGCCTGCTTTTGGAGATGGGGCCATTATCCATCTTCACCCCGGCCCTCAGTACTCCCCAAGAGAGGGATGGCAACTGATACCCACGTCAGCCTGGTCCCCGTCTCCCATCTACAAGCAGCTTTGGGGGCCAGAAGCTCCTTCCCGCTCCGCTTCAACACGTCTCTGAGCAAAACTTCTCACAGGAGTCTGTAAGGGGCTGCCCGCTGTAGATACACCCCAGGATGGCCAGGCAGCATCTCCCATCCTCAGTCGCAGTGGTAGGTTCACGGTGAGCATGTGGCCCAGGCTGATCCAGATGAGCCTCACTGTCGAGGCTTCTGCTGGGACTGTGAAGGAAAAGCTTTCTTCCTGCTGTGGTTGCTGAGCTGAGGGAATGGAGTCTGGGACTACGGAGGGAAGAGTAGCCTATGGAGAGAAACTGTGTGAGAGGGATATCGACACAGAAGAAAATACAGCCTGTAGCTGAAGCCCTGGATACAGCCGAGCTTGAAATCCCTGGACTTTAATTATAAGAACCAATGAATTCCCCTTTTAGCTCAAGTTCAGATTAACTTGTGACCAAAGGGCTGGCAAATGGAGTTAGATAATAATCATTGCTCTGCCTGCCCCAGAGCCTCAGATGAGATAATAAATATGAAAGCCCTGGGCTTCTCTGAGGAACTGGTATTCTTATGACCAGGAGTCTCGCCTATGTCACTTACAAGAATAGCAATCTAGTCTAGCACCTTACTTTACCTCTCCAAGCGTCAGTTTATTTACTTGTAAAATGGCATGATCATATTTCTCAGTGGTTATGAGAATTCAATGAAATAAGACTTACTTATAAACTACTTGGCCTGGTGCCTGGCATGTCATAAGTGTTTGATACAATACAGCCATTGTTTAAAAACAACAGATAATAGTGAGTGTGGTGACAACAACTACCATTGCTATTGATAAAAGTCCTAGTCATAGTAGTAAGTGTGGTAATTACCAAGAATTGAGACTCCAGCGTACAGACTCACCTGGCCCTGAGCTCAGAAACCCGGCTTCCCCAAGGCCTGCCCCACTCAGTCCCTAGCAATGCTACCTTTGGCTGGAGTGGCATCAGCCTGTGACACCGCCTTCCTCCACAGGTGCCATCATGGGCACTTAATGGGAGGACAGCTTGTTTGCCTTTCAGGCCAAGGACCCAGGTGTTCTAGACCAGCAGGGCTGGGATGCCCTGGTCCCAGGGTCTGAAGCGAGAGCTCCTTCACCACCAGGGCCAGCAGGTGACAGCAGGGCCCTGCAGTGGTCAGCTGTCTGCAGCTGCCAGACCACAATCTTCTTTGATAACAGCTCCCTGATCTCTTTTTGGGAAGCCATTAGGGTTGCCATATTTAGCAATTAAAAATACAGGAAGCTCAGTTAAATTTGAATTTCAGAAAAACAGTGAATGATTTATTAATATGCCCCCGATATTACATGGATGTACGTCTACTAAAAAATTAATTTGCTGTTTATCTAAAGTTCCAGTTTAACTTGGTGGCCTATATTTTATCCAGCACCCCTAGGAGCCATGTCCCCACCACCCTCAGACCGTGTGATTCTGCTGGGGGCCAACTGGCCTCAGGTATGGGCAGGGTCTGACCAATCCCAGCAGCCTGCCAGTTGGGCACACTGATGATTGGCTCAGAGACAGGCACGTGACCCACTCAGTGACCAATGAGAGTCTGCCTGGGAACTTGCTGTGACAACTGGGAAAGAGGTGCTCTCTCCTAGCTGAGTTTGGAGTTGCAGATGGCCCTTTGCTGCTGTAAAGTAAGGACAGCCTGCCTGGGAAGGCAGAGAGAACAGACATCACTTGAGCTGCTGGAGATGCTTTTGCTTAAGCCAGTTTTGAGTATTTCTCCCATCTTACCTCTCTTTCTCTCTCTTGATTCTTGCAACCCAAAGAAGTAAGTTGGACGCCACTGAAAACGGCACAAAGCCACTGTTTCAGGGACAACTTGAAAGAAACTTTAAAAATCACCAGCTTGGACCTTTCTTTGGCCAGGCCTCTGCTCTCAAGTTGTTATGGACGCCTTTTCACCCCCAGAGATGCACCAGGGCACTCTGGCTGCCCAGTCAAAGAACAAAGCGAGACTCTGTGTTTTCTACTTTTATTTTCCAGAACAAAACACGTGCCACCTGGCAGGGCCTCTGATGCCTGCTATCCACCAACGCTGCCCTCACTAAACCCACTCACAAGGTCACAAGCGTGCTGCCTGTTCACCTCTGGGGCAGACGGTGACCGGCCCTGGGAGGGAGGTGGCCTGCCTCCAGGGGAGGAGCCTGCCCGGGGGCATCCCAGGCCAAGGATTGGGTCAGGTTGGAGGGTGCAGGCAGGAACACAATTCCCACATCCGTACCAGCACCGTTACTCCACGGAGCCCTCGGCCTGGGACTGGCCAGGAGCTGCTGGCTCTCTGTAGCAGGACCTGGACTCTGGCCTTGGCCCCCCTCCCATCCCGGGCCTGTGGAGAGGGCGTCATAAAATGCGGCCTTGGGCGACGGTCTCCACTGCTCAGGTCCGAATTCCTGGGCTGCCCGGGATGGGCAGGGTCTAGATGGCATCGCCCTCGTTGTCAGACTCGGTGACGTCCAGTGGCTGCAGACGCAAGGAGTCGTAGTTGGGGGGTGGGGTGCCTGGGATGGGCGGGGTCTGCTCATGGGCGTGGGGCCCAGCATCGGGGCCGTGTGGGGCCGTGTC
This sequence comes from Phocoena sinus, assembly GCF_008692025.1. NCBI lineage: Eukaryota > Metazoa > Chordata > Mammalia > Artiodactyla > Phocoenidae > Phocoena > Phocoena sinus. The sequence continues at coordinate 67,544,581 of NC_045777.1, read as the reverse complement.
AGGCTGGAAGCCAAAGTTGGTGTGGGCCTCCACCAGCTCAGCCACGGTGGGCGGCGGGCCATCGTAGCAGGTTTGGGCCCGCCTCCGCCGCAGGCTCTTGGCGAGGGCCACCAGCTTGATGATGGTGATCCACACGAAGTCGATGATGATCTCCGCGAACTCGATGAGGCACAGCACCGAGCCCCCCATCCAGAAGCCAAACTGTCCTCCCAGATTTGAGAGCAGCCAGACGATCTGTGGGGAGCAGGGGACTGAGGGCCCGGCCGGGGAAGGGGGGCTGGTCGGGCCACAGATTCCTGCCTCAAGCCCAGCCTCACGGGTTCCTGTGAGGTGGGTTGTTGGCCAGAAAGGGGGAAAGGGTGACCGTCTCAGCGCAGGGAAGTAATCTGACACTGCTTAAGGGACCGTCCTCTGGGTACCAGGTGGAGGGACTGCAGGCGGGGCCGAGGTGCCAGGAGCTCCCAGACTCACGTTATTTGCTGCTGACTCCTCAATGGTGCGATAGTTGTATTCTTGGAAGTAGATGTTGAGCTTGATAACTCCCTTCCTGCAGGAGGCAGCAAAGGGAGCTGGTGCCCGCTCCCCAAGACAGACAGACAGACAGACAGACACACACACACACACACACACACACACACACACACGCGCGCGCGCACGAAAGGCAGCAAGGCCCTCCTCTGGCTCGAGCTTCTCACCTGCCACTCCCAGGAGTGGTGAGGTCCAAACAAGAGCCAGGAAGGGCCCCTCCAGGCCTTGGGGCCACAAAAGGCAGCACTGCCCAGCACCCATCCTGTGTGCCCCTTTCTGAACCAGCTCTCCAGAGGACCCTGGGGCCCAAGACAGTCCTGAGGATCAGCTCCGGGCTCCCCTCTCCCACTCACAGCCCATGGACAGTAGGCTTGACATAGAGTCCTGAGCCTTGGCTCTCTGTCAGGGGACCCGAGATGGTCCTCAGAAAGGCGATGCTCTCTCACACCTCCAGGCTTCTGCCGGGACATTGCTGCCTCTTCTTATTTGTCTGAATATTTACTACTCCTCCTTGGAGGATCGGCTCAAGTGTCATCTCCCTATATAGACCTCCCTTATCTCTCAGGAAGAAAGAACCTCCTTCCCTGCTGGGATCCCGCAGGAAGGGTCCTGGGCAGACTCCCATCATCATAAGCCCTGTTTGCATATCTCTGTCCTCTAGACTCGAACTTCCTGATAGACTGAATCTTCTGTCTTTCTTGTGCTCAATGCATGTTTGAGTTGAATGGATGGAAAAATGGTTGAATGGATGGAGGGAGGGTGGGTGGATGGATGAGTGGAAGAATGGAAGGATGGACAATGGAGGGGTGGATGGATGGATGGATGTGTGAGTGGAGAGATGGGTGGGTAGAAGACTGGAAGGATGGATGATGGATAGATGGGTGGATGGGTACAAGGATGAAAGGACTGGAGGGGTGGATGGCTGGATGGCCAGGTGACAGATGGAAGAACAGGCTCTCCTTTAGGAAGCGGTAGGCTCTGAGCCCCCCTGGCTGGCCTCTCTCAGTGCTCCTCTAGGCTTGCTTCTGAATCTGATCAGTGTGAGAAGGTGACTGAGTAGCGGCTCTATGCCCAAGCCCCTCCCCTGAGGCTCTGGTTCCTCCTCTCTTCTGCCTTCCCTGGCCCATCCAGACTCTGAGCTCACCTGTTCAAGGTGATATTGGGGCTCTGGTCCCGCTCCTCTGACAACACATGGAAAATCCAGTCCTGGAACCCAAAAAGGCAGCTGAAAACAATGGTGCCCTGCAGCATCCCCTCCCAATCATGGGCCGTGCTACCTGTGGAGGCAGACCACAGCCCTGTATCTTCTTGAAGCCCCTGGGGGACCATGTGTTGGCCCAGGGAGAAAGGGGAGGGTGACAGCACACGCCGTGGCTGCCGTTCTGAGGAGAATGCACTCGGCTCTCTAGGCTCTCCCCCATAGGCCCGGCCTCCCTGTGCCAGCTCTTTCCCACCTCTGACCCTTGTACCTGCCGTTCCCTCTGACCAGATCCTCCCCAGACCTGCCCAGCCTGGCTCAGCCCCATCCTCCAGTTTTAACTCAAATGTCACCTTTTTAGGGAGGTCTTCCCTGACTACCCTAAGGCCTCTTTTCCCCCAGTTACCCTTTCATCATCTGGTCTACCCTACACAGCCATTTGAAATGATCTTATTTCTGTATATTGTCTGTCTCTCCAGGTAGAAAGTATGCTCCATAAGGGCAAAGGACTGTGTGTCCTGCTTACTGCTGTGTCCCCAGCACGGTGCTTGGGGGACGTGGGTGGAAGTAAGCAGGGTGGGAGGGGAAGGAGGGAGGAACCCCCCTCTGTAAAGTTCCAAACAGCCTGCAGACCTCTGCCCAGACCTGCTTCCCGCCCAAAGATGGGCAGCCAGGAGCTTGGCCGCGCCCCTGACTCACCTCAGAGGACTCAGAAGGCCAGACGGCCATGGAGATGGTCATCTTGTACTGCGTGTCACTGGAAGAGAGGAGGCAGCCTGTCACTGTCCCCGCCGCTGCCCCACCATCCACAGCCCGCCCCGCCGCCCACACGAGCCTCCGGGCAGGACTCACTTGCAGGACTCCTTACAGACATCGATGCAGGTCTCCCTCTGCGCCAGGCTCATGCGCAGGGCCGAGTAGCAATAGGCTGAGTGGTAGGGGGTGGGGAGAGCGACTCTGAGCGGGGTTTTGTGCTTTGAGCCTCAGGCTGCCCTCTGCCCTCCTGGCCCTGGGCCACCTAAGGCCTGTGCTTAGGTTGAGTGGGGGGAGTTATCTCAATCCGAACCCCCCTGGTCATGGAGAATCACCTACATCCACCCCCAACCCGCCCCGTCGCCAGCCATTTCACCCCAGCCTGGCCTGGGGGATCCTCTCCCCAGACATCCCAGCCCCAGCTCAGCAGCATCAGAGCAGCTTTCCCTCCACCTGTCACCCGATCCTGGCCGGTGGGCCGGGGTGATGGGGTCATGTGGGAGTGATGGGTGGCTGGAAGGGGTAAAGTTTTCCCCTCTTGTCCACACATTTTGTTAGTTTTAAGAGGTGGTAGGGGGCTTCCCTGGTGGTCCAGTGGTAAAGAATCCGCCTTCCAATGCAGGGGATGCGGGTTCGATTACTGGTCAGGGAACTAAGATCCTACCTGCCACAGGGCAACTAAGCCCGCGGGCCACAGCTACTGAGCCCGTGCGCCTCAACTAGAGAGCCCGTGTGCCGCAAACTACAGAGCCCATGCGTTCTGGAGCCCACGTGCCACAACTAGAGAAGAGAAAACCCGCATGCCACAGCTAGAGAGAAGCCTGCGCGACGCAACAAAGAGCCCGTGCACTGCAACGAAAATCCCACACGCCTCAATGAAGATCCCGTGTGCCGCAACTAAGACCCGATGCAGCCAAAAAGTAAAATAAATAAATAAAAGGTTAAAAGAAAAAGAGGTGGTGGGATGCTCTTTGCTGCTGACAACATCCATCGGTGTTCGGACTCCAAGCCTGGATCCCAGCTCAGTGTGAGCCCAGCAGGGGCTCCTCCGCCTGTGGCTTCAGGTCTCAAGGACAAATTCTCTCCCGAACATACGTGTTTCAAGTGTACAGTTAGTGGAGTCGAAGAGTAGGGGGAGCGGCCAGAGGGGCTGTGGTCTGAGAGGACGGGGACGGAGGGCTTGGAGCTCCGACCTCCCTTGTGGTCAGGGCCTTCGGGGGCAGTGGCCCAGCTGGCGGGTGGCCGGTCCCCCGGGGCTGCCCACTCACCCCAGTCCGGGAATTCCTGGTTGTTGCAGTATTTCTCTCCGCGGGGCAGCGGGTACAGGTAGTGGCCACAGCTGCAGTTACGGATCATGTGGTCTTGGAAGCAAGAGCGAATACAGGCCTGGGGGTGAAGGAGGTACAGAGAGAAAGCAGACTTGACGGTGATGTCCCCGTCCCAGCCCCGGGGGAAGGGGGCCCGGAGAGCTTGCTGCCCAGGCCACGGGGGCTGGGGGGCGGGGGGCGGGGCCCCTCCTGCGCAGAAGCAGTGGCCGAGCCTCCTCCAAGTTGGGGCGTGGTGGTCCTCCTCTGTCCCTGGCCCCCGTAGAGGGGCTCGGGCCAGACGCCAGCTCTCTGAGGATGGCCCCTGCCACCTTTCAGAGTTGGGGCCCCACGGATGACATGGGGAGGGGTGGCTTGTTCCAGCACTAAAGCTGACTCTGAGGACTTCCCTGGCGGTCCAGCGGTTAGGACTCTGTGCTTCCACTGCAGGGGGCACGGGTTTGATCCCTGGTCAGCAAACTAAGATCTGCACGTGGCCAAAAAAAAAAAAAAAAGCTAACTCTTAGATAGCGCTTGTCACAAGGCTGCCAGCAGCTTTCCGAGTCCTTTACGTGGAAGGACCCAGAAGGGAAGACAGGCAGGCTTGCCCTGTGCTCCTTCTTCCTGGAGAGAAACACTCAGGGAAGGCGAGAAGTGTGCTGTGATTGCTCAGAGTGGAGGGAAGAGGAAGTGACCGTGTACAGAATGTCCCCTGTTTGGGGATGGGGGAGGGGGAGAGCGGGCTCAGCCCTCGCCTCCCCCCGCCCCGGCCCCGGGCTGGTTGAGATGAATCTACTCATACTGGGTTTTCAGGTCATTCCACTCAGAGACGAGCTATGTGTCCCGGGGCCAGCCCTTAGCCTCCGAGCCTCAGTTTACTCCTGTCGCTCCCGTCGGCTCAGGCGGGGAGGTCGGCTTACCATGGGGCGCTCAGCGAACGGAAGCAGCCATTCCTCACGTCTCTTGCTGCCCAGGTTCCCAAGCGCTGCCTCTGGAGGACCCCCTGTTCCCACCCCGGCCAAGGAGCCCACAGCTTCTCTTCCGCTCTCCTGCCTGCTGCTCCCCAGGCCAACCCATCCTCTCCTCTGTCCTCCCTGGCAAACCTGTGGGCTCCCTGCAGGAGGAAGTGGCCGGGGGGAGGTGGCAGATGAAATGGCACAGCCGGGAGGAGCGGGTCTGGGGCAAGGTCAGGGGCAGTGGGGTCAGAAGGGAGCCCTGACTTGGCCAAGTGTCTCCCACTCGCCCAGACCTCACTGTCTCACCTGGAAGGAGGGAGTCCTCTCCAGGGCCCAGCTGAGGCTGGGCTAGGGCGGGGGCCTGGGCGGGCCAAGCACCTGACCAGGGCCTGGGGCTTTGCCAAGGTCTCCGGCCAGAGTGGTGACTGCACTGGACTGGACGAAGCAAGAACTGAGGTTTTTCTAGAATGAGGCCTCCAGGGCTGGGGCCTGATGCCTCTGGCCTCCCCCTCCGTGCTCCCCACCTCCCTGTGCTGTCTTGTCTGTCCATCTGTCCTCCCTCCAGAGGCTTGGAAGGTTCCCTGAGCTCTCCTTCGCAGGCAGAAGCCCCTCTAGACAGAAGCGTCAGAGTGTGGGCTGCCTGGGGTCAGCTGGATAGAGTGGGCGGGCAGGCGGGCATGGGGGAGAGTGAAGTCCCCTGACTAAGGCAGATGGGAAGACCACACCTTGCTTGGGGCTCTCAGACACGGAGCCAGGCACTGCTCTGCCATGGCCCTTGTTATGCCTCAGTTTCCTTATCCACCAAGGAAGACTGGGCTGGGAGAAAAAGTGTCAGCAAGTGGTCACTTTTGCAAAGACTCAGTGTGTCCTCTCCACTGGGGCCAGGTCTGAGGCCAGGCCTCCTGGGCTGACCTTGGAGATCAGCATAAGGGGGAAGCCCCCAGCTGCAGCAAGGGGGATTGAGGCCAGATACAAAGAGGGACTTCTCAGGTACATCAATAAGGCATTTGGACTGGGGTTCTGTAAACCCCAATTTCTTCATTCCTAATAATAGTATCTACATCTGAGGGTTGTTGTGAGGGTTAAATGATTTAATGTCTATATGTGAAGCACGTGGAACAGTGCCTGCCTAGCACAGAAGCCTGCTGTTATTAGTATATTAATACTTATAATAAATGGCATATATAATAAATGCTATCAATAGCATAATACGTTAACAATAATTAGTAATTATTGTTAGTATATAATTGCCCGTAGGGGTATTGAACGGATTAAATGATGATGTAATTCACGTAAACCCTTAACATACACAAGGCTTCTTCTTGGGAGACCCCAGAGCGAGACCCCAAGGGCACACCTACAAAGCAGGGTGGAGAAGCGGCCAGCCCTGGGCCCCGGTGGGAACCAGGACAGGGCACCCTCTGGTCCCAAAGATCCAGCAGAGTCAGCCTTGCTGGGATTAGCTTTCCCAGAGACCTCAGGCCTCAGGCTAGGTAGATGTGGATGGGGCCCCAGCGTCACGAGGCTGCACCATCTTCCCACCTGGATGGAGTAGGTCGTGTTGTAGTCGCTGTAGAGGTTTCGGATGGGGACGTCGGAGCCGTTCACGGTGCACTGGCTGTAAGGCTCGCCCTTGCGCTCCAGCTTGTCCTGTGTGAGAGGTTGTTTGTGGGGGGGGCCCTGGTCACCCCTAGGAAGCCCCCTCTGTTCCTCCCTCCCATCTAGCATGCAGGCCTAGGGGATGCTGAGAGGGGATAGAGGGCTGATGTCCCAGCAGGTGCCAGTGCTTGGGGGGCACTCATCTTCCCCCAGAGTGTGGCCGCCTGGTGTGGTTCCAGCCAGAAGGCGAGGCAGGAGTGGATGGTGAGGAGATCCAGGGCTTGGGGAGGCCTGGATCTCTGGCTCTCAGGCCCTGGGAGGTGGGCGCTGGGCAGGTGGGGTGCCCTTGGGCTGCAGGCATACCACCAGCACCCCGATGGAAGTCTCCATCCCCGACATGGCGAAGATGCCCTCTTCTTTGATGAAGGGGTACGACATCTGCTCGTGAAGCATCAGCCGGGCACCGGCCGTGGACGTGAGGAAGGGCACGTAGTCTTCCTGGCCCACGTCCAGGATCAACTTCAGGCCTGAGGGGAAGATGGGGCCGAGGGCTGCCTGAGCTCGCTCCCCAAGGCCGAAGGGACACCCACCACCCACTGGTCCAAGTCCCCTCCAGCCAAGGGTCTGTGCAGGAAGCTGGCTCCATTTTACGAAAATCCAGACTTCTTGCCTTCTCTAAGGCCCCCATTCGAGTCCAAGCCACCATGGTCTCCTCTCTGGGCTCCTTTTGCCCCCTATACCACCCGCCATGATCTCTCTTCCACAGGGCAGGTAGACCTAGGGCCACAGCACAGGCAGTCCTACCTCCAATCACACAGGTCCTCACGCTCTCCACTCACTTCCCTTGGCTGCCGTGCTGCTTCCTGCTGCTGGGACTTCGTAATGCTCTCCCTTCTCTCTGGAATGCTGTCTCCAGCCTCACCTTTCACCTAGAAACTCTTGCTCTTCCTTCAGATCTCAGCCCAAGTGTCACTTCCTTCAGAAGCCTTCCCTGACTACCTAGACTGGGTCTCAGGATCTCTGCGATATGCTCTCCTAGCCCTGGAACTTTCCTTCCAAGCACCTCTCTCACTCTTGAGATTCTTCTTTTATTATCTGTCTTCCTGCCCCACTCCACTGTTCCCTTCTTGAAGGTAGAGACCAGACCCATCATTTTATGCACCATGGGACCGGGCTAGGTAGTTAGGACAAGAAGGCTAGCATTTATTGAGCACTTGCTACATGCTGAGTGCTGGGCTAAGGGCTTTATTTACATGATCCCACTGGTGCTTTCAAGGGGCGTATGAGTTAGGTACAATTATCGTCCCCATTTTACAGATGAGGAAACTGAGGCTCATAGAGGAGAAGGGATGTTGTCATAGGTCACTCAGTGAGGAAGTGGAGGGTTGCTGGGCTTCTAAACAGGCAGCCAGGCTCCTTGATCTTAATCATCTTCTCGTATAGACTTGAGTTGACCAGCACCTCTGTGATACCCAATGTCTTCAGGGGCACAGGGGTGGTGATGGGTGGGCAGCCCACCCACACCCCTATTGACCAGCAGCCCTGACAGTTGCTGAATGACACCTGCTCTTTGATGGCTGGGGAGGGCAGAACCTGAGCGGGGAGGAAGGATTTGCTCCCCAAGGCCTGGTGCACATGCTGAGTCCGCCAGCCTTTCTCCCAAAATGAGCAGCCTCTGCTATCAACCACTTCCTCTTCCTCCCTTCTGTTCACTACTTCACCTGCTCTCTGTCTCTCAAGAACTGCACAGAAACAAGGCTGAGAGTAAGGGCTCTGCCCCAGGGTAACTATGTGAGCGTGGGCAAATTATTTACAACTTCTCAGAATATCTGCATTTATCGAGCATTTGCTACTTGCCAGGCTTAGAGACAAGGCTGCTTGCTCTGTGCTCAGAGGTCTACCTGCCTTAGGCCAGGATGATTCGATGAGTTCTATACCATATATATGCTCTGCTCTGTTCGATATGGGGAAATAAGGGCTTCGAGAAGTTAAGTCTCAGCTCAGCATCACCCGGGGATAAATGGTGGAGCTGGGATTCCACCCAGTCACAGAAGCCTGTGCTCTCGACCACTAAGCTTACTGCTACCTCGCTTTCCTCATCAGCAAAATGGGCACACCAGTCGCTACCCCAGGGATTTACAAGCGTTGGGTGGGGGGACGGCTGAGAAGGCACCTGGCCTAGCCCCCGTGCACACAGTAGAGGCTGCCCCTCCACGTGCCGGCCTCCCTCTAACCTCGGTCCTGCCCCTCAATGGCCGATGGTAATTTGGTCTTTCAGCCCCACGTGATAGGATTTAAATCCTCATGGCCCTGGCTCCAGGACAAACCAACACTTACCAAACTCAGCTCCGGGGTTGGCTGAAGGGAGGGCCTTCTCCTTCATGCCCCAGTTGAAGATGTAACAGTTGCCATAATCAGGGTGGAAGATGCGTGTGAAGTTCCTGAAAGAAACACCATCAGCTAGAGAGCAGGGCCCACCCCACCCCAGCTGATGCCTCCCCTTTCCAGGGCTCGGGTAGATTACTGCTCAGAGAGGCTTAGGAAGGGAGAGGTGAGCAACAGGTCATTCTGTCCCTTTACCTGCACCCATGCACCCACCAGAGAGGAGATTCCTGGACTCCCTTGGGAAAGAAGGGTGAGGAAGGGTGGGACTAGGCTCTCTGGCTTAGCCATGAGTGATGAAAAAGAAGATTATTTGATGTTTTCATCTGTCTCATCTACACGGTCTTGTAAGTCATGTGGTCATTTAAACGGTGGCCCCCAAAAAGAGATGTCCACGTCCTAACACCAGGGACCTGGGAGTGTGATCTTATTTGGAGAAGGGGTTTTTGCGGACATAATTCAGGATCTTGAGATGAGATCAGCCTCTTTTATCCATGCGGGCCCTAAATCCAACCATGAGTGTCCTTAAAGAGACAGAAGAGGAGACACAGATACAGAGGAGAAGGCCATGTGAAGACGGAGGCAGAGATTGGAGTTACACAGACAGAAGGCAAGGAACACCTGGGCCCACCAGACGCTAGAAGGGGCAAGAAAGGATTCTCCCCTGCAGCCTCTGGAGAGAGCCTGGTCCTGCTGACACCGGGACTGCCCGCTTCTAGCCTCCTCTGTGAAAGAATAAATTTCCGTTGTTTTAAACCACCCAGTCTGTGGTCATTTGTTACAGCGGCCACAGGAAACTAATACAGATCATAAGAGTGAGAGGGCGGCTCCAGGCAGTGTTTGCTGCAAGGAGCTGGCAGAATGCAGACAGGTGGGCTTGTCGGGGAACCTCGGGAGCTCAGGTAAAGAGGAAAGTAGACGGAGATGGAGGGCTGTTAATCAGGAGAGGGTGCAAGCAGAGGCCAGGAAAGAGAGAACTTCACAACGAGGTGTGAAGAGCCCCATCTAGGATCCTATCTTATGTCATGAGAATGTCTCCTAAGGAAATAATTCAGCAACAACACAAAATGTTTGCATAAAGATGCTCACGGAAGAAGCGACAGTATAATGTAGTTTCAGATAATTTGGTTACTGTTTTTTGATATGGAACTTTTCAAACATAAAAAGTTGAGAGAATGAAGCCCACCACCAGCTTCAACAATCCCCTACGGGACTTCCCTGGTGGCACAGTGGTTAAGAATCCACCTGTCAATGCAGGGGACACGGGTTCGAGCCCTGGTCTGGGAAGAGCCCACATGCCGCAGAGCAACTAAGCCTGTGCGCCACAACTACTGAGCCTGCGAACCACAACTACTGAGCCTGCGCTCTATGAGACCACGAGCCACAACTACTGAGCCCACGTGCCACAACTACTGAAGCCCGTGCACCTAGAGCCCGTGCTCCGCAACAAGAGAAGCCGCCGCAATGAGAAGCCAGCTCGCCGCAACTAGAGAAAGCCCGCACGCAGCAACGAAGACCCAACACAGGCAAAAAAAAAAAAAAAAAAAAATCCCCTACGGCCAGTCATGTTTCATCTCTACCTGCCCCCACTCTCCCTCCCATATTTTTGAAGAAAATCTCAGACATCATAGTTTTATTTGTTAACATTTCTATGTGTATCTCTACAAGAACTCTTAAAAAACCATGCTAAACATAACTAACAAAAATTCCTTAATATTATTAAACATTCAATTTATATTGTCTCACAGAGGTCAATTCTGGTTTTACAATTTATTTGTTTAAACTGGGATCCAAATGACGTTGACATGTGATTGGTTGATATGCCTTTGAAATCCCTTAATCTATGGCTCCCTTCATCTGACTTTTTTTTTTTTGTCCTTGTAAAATAGCTGTTAAGAGTTCTGGTTTCATCCAGCTAATAACTGAAGAGGGAGCGATACAATTAGAGGATCATCATTTTGCACCCCCGATTTTGGGGATCTGGGGCAATGTGCACCAGTAGTGACCAATGCTGTGTGTCCTGATACAAGAGCACAGGCTGTCCAGGAAGTGGCCTTGCCAATAAACAAAGCAACAGCAAAACCCAGCCTTGAACAGGATCGAGCATCTGTCTCTACCGTTTATAGCAAATCCTGGAGACAGAGGAACAAGTTCAAAGACACTACAAAAAGTCAGTATGCAAAATCCAGACTCCAGTTTCTTCAACAAAGAAATTGTGAGAGAGGGTAAGGGAGGTAACCTATAGATTAAAATAAACTTCAAAGACTTGGTTACAATCACAACCTGTGGACTTTAATTGGATCCTGATTCAAACAAGTAAACAAAAAAGTATGACATTGACGAGTGTGAACACGACTGGATCCTTGATGGTATTGAGGTATCACTGTACATCTCTTTTTCAGGTAGGATAATGGTATCGTGCTTCTGTTAAAAAAAGTCTTTCTCTTTTAAGATACATTCTGAACACTATATAGATGAAAGAATATTATGTCTGGGATTTGCTTTAAAAACAGCACAGGACAGGATGTGAATCACGCTTGTTGGTTCTGGGTGGGTAGGTCCATGTGAGTTCATCACACCCTGTTCTATCTATGTGTATGTTCTCAAGTCTTCATAGGAAATAGCATTTAAAATGTCCTTGTGTTGGGCTTCCCTGGTGGCGCAGTGGTTGAGAGTCTGCCTGCCGATGCAGGGGACGCGGGTTCGTGCCCCGGTCTGGGAAGATCCCACGTGCCGCGGAGCGGCTGGGCCTGCGAGCCATGGCCGCTGAGCCTGCGCGTCCGGAGCCTGTGCTCTGCAACGGGAGACGCCGCAACAGTGGGAGGCCCGCGTACCGCAAAAAAAAATAATAATAATAAAATAAAATATCCTTGGATGTTTTTATACTGTTTTTGTTATTTTATTAAAAAACAGAAAGGAATGGGGCTCAGTGCATCAAATACTGCAGAAATATCACCTGAAATGCAGTACTTTCTAAGCTTTCTGTCCCGCAACTTTTACTGAGCTAATTTCAGGGGCCAGGCCCGTGCTGAAGATTTCTAATTCTCAAAATAACCCCATGAGGTCAGCTGCTCTTTGTCCCTGTGTTCAGATTAGGAAACCACTTCCTCTATCTTTTGTCTCACCGTCTGTGCCAGCAGAATGAGGCGGGTCCAGGGCAGGCAGTGAAATCCAATCTGGGAGCTGACCCTGCCTGACACATGTGAGCTGCCTCCTCAACCTCTGAGCTTTGGTGTCCTCCATGGTGAAAGGGAAATCAGGAAGAAAGTGCATTTCTTCACCCAACATTTACTGAGGAGCGCACTACGCTGGGGACACTGAGGCTGGCAAGACAGCCCTACCCTCGAAGCTCACAGCGTGGGGGACACTACGGAGCAGTGCCATGGCAATCCTCTCTTTCCAAAGTGCGTCTCTGGCCTAGCTGCCTCCCTCCACCTCCAAGGCTCCCAGCCTGGTCCAGGCCGCCGGCGTCTCCTGCCCCAGTTCCTGCTGGAGCCTCTGCCTCCCCCGTCCTGCTCCCTCAGTCTTCCTCCTGCACAGTGGTCAGGGTGAGTGTTCAAGTTGTGAATCAGCCCACGGCACGCCCCTGCTAGAACCTTCCAGAAGCTCCTTGCTGCTCACAGAATAAAATGCAAACGCCCTACTGGGCTTTCTCCCCGCGTTGTTCATTATACTCCAGAGACACTCCAAGATGTTTCCAAATTCAAGGCCCGCTGCTCCATGGGCCTGGGATATTCTCTGAGCAGCAATTTCATCGCTCGGAGCCGTCCCCTGACCTCCCTACGCAGAGTCACTTCCCAGTTACTTGACCATTTCCACCTGCTTATTCCCCTGCGGGCATGCGTCAGAAGCTGAACTCATCTCCTTTAACTGCTTGTTTATCAGCTGCCTCTTGCTTTAGACCATAATCCCAGGGAGGGCAGCTGTCTGTTTGCAGGGAGAAAGAAGTTAAAGGCTAGGAGCTCAGGCCCGGGAGCCAAGCCTGCCCGAATTTGAATTCTGGCTCTGCCACTTACTAGCTGGTGAGCCTGGGGGGAGTCACTTCACCTCTCCATGTCTCGTTTCCCCACCTGTAACACTGGGGTAACAACAGCGCCCACCCAAAGGGACTGACGTGAGGGTTGGAAGCCAAGCACACTGAAATACTGAACAAATTCACCCCCCATCCTCAGAGCCTGGCACTCGGTAGACACTCAGTAAATATTTGTTGGATAAATTATAGTATGTGGTAAGAGTATCAACAGAGATAAGCCTGGAAGAGTGGGCGTCGGGGTAGGGAGTAGGTCAGGGAAGGTTTCGTGGAGGAGGTGAGGCCTGAGCTGAGACTTCAAGGGTGAGTAAGAGGTAGCCGAGCCTGGCGGGTGGGGAGGAGAAAGGGCAGCCCAGGCAGGGGGCACGACACACGCGAAGTCCCAGAGGGAAGAAACAGCTTTGGGCAGGCACTACAGAGTCTCTGTCCCGTGTGGGATCAGGGCTGTGGCCACAGGGAAGGAACGGAGCAGGGCAAGCCAGCTGCAGCCAGGCCCTGTTCTGGAAGGAGAGGCCCCACCCCAGGCGTGTGGGGATACGGTGTGCCCAAGGAGCTGTCCTGGACATCTACAGCTCAGGAGCGGGAGGTGGCTCCGGGCACGGCCAGATCCCCTCCTGTCCCGGGTTGCACTCTCAGCCTTGCCAACTATTTGCTTGTTGATAATGTTCTTTACCTGGAGAGGCTGCTCCCAGCACTGGCTACCTCCGGCTCCAGAGCTAGGCGTTCCGCTCCAAAAACCTTCCCTGGAACAGAGGCTAGGCGTATAGACAGAGACCAGCAAGCCTCCAGAAAAGACTGGGAAACAGAGCATCCTAGCAGGAAGCAGTATAACAACAGTGGTACTGTGTAGTAGGGTTTGGGGAAGGGCAGGAACTAGCTGGCCAATCCCTGAAGCAATAATAACAACAACGACAACACTTATAGATGCCTAGATCTTGGTTTCTAAATACCATTCTCCAATAAGAGGACTGGAGCTCCTCAGAGAAATGGCTGGTTCTAGGACTGGGGCATCTTGCTGTACCAGAAAGTAAGGAAGTACTTAAAAAATAAATAAAGGGATGGGAACACGTCCAAGAGACACAGGAGCCAACTGAAGGAGCTCTCAGTGGCCAAAGATGGAAAACTTTGAGTAAGAAAATAAATAGTGTGGTATTGGATTACAACCCAAATATACATGAGTCCATACTGGTATAAATTAAGAGACTGAATAAATAAACAAATGGACAAGACATAAATCTTCCTTACAGAAGAATTCCAAATAGTGTATGTTCCCCTCTCCAGGAGAAGTGGGGTTTAGTCCCTCTCCCCCTGCCGTCACCTCCACCCCCCAGAGTACAGGCTGAACTTAGAGACGTGCTTCCACGATACAGAGCACAGGTGGGGAAAAGTGGTTACGTTAGAGTGGAGAAGCCCAGCACGCAGCACCTGAACCAAGGGAGGAAGGCCAACATCGCGGGTGGTGTCGAGTGCCTAACATGTACCCCACACACCATGTGATGAGAAGCCCCTCACCTCTGTGGTCTTCTTCCCCCAAATCCATCTTATCTGTGTAACCCCAAATCAAAGCCTTTCTATAAGACACCCAACCAGTACTCTGAAACTGTCACAATCATCCAGAACAAGGAAGTCTGAGAAAGTGTCACAGCCAGAATGGACAAAGGAGGCGTGACAACCGACAGCAACCGACAGGGGTCTCTCGGATGGAATCTTGAACAGGAAAAGGTCACCAGGGAAAACTGACAAAATCCAAATAAAGTGTTAGGTTTATTTAATAATGATGTGCCCATGTCGGTTTCTTAGTTTTGCTAAATTACTATGGTGATGTAAGATGTTACCGAGAGGGGAAACTGGGTGAGGAGTACAGAGGAACTCTGTACTCTCTCTCTGAAACTTTTCTATAAATCTAAAGCTATTCCACAATAAAAAGTTTATCTTTAAAGTGCTCATATAATTCTTAACACATGCTCGGCACTGTTCTAGGCACTTTTTTGTTTTTCTTGTCTCCTCTACTTTTTTTTTAACATCTTTATTGGAGTATAATTGCTTCACATAAGCACTTTATCTATGTTAACTCATTTAATCCCCATGATAGCGCTATGAGGTCATTTCACTATTCCCATTTTCCAGATGAGAAAATTGAGGCACAGAGAGGCTAAGTAGCGTGCCCAGCAACACACAGAGCTGGCATTCAAATCTGGGTGCTTTGGTGTCAGGGTCCAAACGTGGCTCACATGTTCCTAAAACTGCAGCTGCTGCGTCTTGAGCATTTGCCACATACGAGCAGGAGAGGAAGGAGTCCAGAACAGAGTGAGGAAGCCGTTGTGTCTGGAGCGTGGCACTGTGAGGGCAGAGAGAGGCACGTGTCCTCAGCACTGAGTCTGAGGCTGATTCAGGAAGGTGGGTAACCAGCTGGCTGTGGGAGTGAGCAGAAGCGCAGAGATGGGTGGACTGGGGTTTCTGCGCCAAGTGTCTGGGTCACACCCTCCACTCAGACTGCCAGTGCTGAAGAAACAGGCTTGGGAGGGGTGGGTGGGGAGGAAAGATGATCTTGATTTCTGATGAGGTGGTGAAGTGACACAGGGTGGGCCTGGCCCAGACTGCCACCTCTGATACTCACCAGCTGTGTGACCTCAGAGATGTTGCTTAACCTCTCTGGGCAGTGGTTGCATCATATAAAACGAGGGCTTGTTGCCAGGGTCAAACTGATTTTATACATGTAAAGTGCTAAGAATAGTGCTTGGCACATCAGAAGGGCACAATAAACGTTAGCATCATTATTGAAGAATGAGTTCCTTGTCAAATGTGGGTTTAATGAGAATAATACTGAGTCTTCACTACTGTCAGCCTGTCATGCATATTAACTCATTGAATATTCAAAATAACCCTGTAGAGTAGGCACTGTTACTATCTATTTTACGGAGGAGGAAATTGGAGGCATATAAAGGTTAAGAAATTTGGGACTTCTTCCCTGGTGGCGCAGTGGTTAAGAATCCACCTGCCAATGCAGGGGACACAGGTTCAATCCCTGGTCCGGGAAGATCCCACACGCCATGGAGCCACTAAGCCTATGTGCCACAGTTACTGAGCCTGCGCTCTAGAGCCCGCGAGCCACAACTACTGAGCCTGTGTGCCACAACTACTGAAGCCCGCGCGCCTGGAGCCTGTGCTCCGCAACGAGAAGCCACCACAATGAGAAGCCCGCGCACCGCAACGAAGAGTAGCCCCCACTCGCCACAACTAGAGAAAGCCCGCGTGCAGCAACGAAGACTAGAGAAAGCCCGTGTGCATCAACAAAGACCCAACGCAGCCAAAAATAAATAAATTTTTTTAAAAGGTTAAGAAATTTGTTCAAGGCCACACAGCTTGTAAGACAGAGCAAGGATCTGAACCCAATAGTCTAACTGCAGAGTCCAGCCTTGAGCCACCCCTTCACTAGACTTACTACCCAGCCCTAGCTACACCACAAAAGTTGTGTGGCCAATACCAGGTGTTGCCTGCCCATCAGCCATCTTCTCTTTGGGGGACCACCCTCAGTCCATGTGACCCAAATGTGACTCGTTTTGGAGGGTGCCATCTTGGCAACAAGCAGGTCATCCCCAGGTTGGCTCTGGTCCTGGATCAGGCCTGGAAACAGCTGGCTCAGTTTAGGGGCCGTGCTGTGCGCAGAACGCACGCCTTCGAGCACTGCGATCCTGCTCGATGGGAGATGCTCACGCTTCAGGCACCAGGGACCTGGCAGCCGATCCCAGTGGACCCTAGTTGAACCCACTTGCACTTCAGGACATATTCTGACTGCGCAGATGGGCCGTATATTTGCAATTACGGTATTACATCTCTCTCTTTTAGCTGAGAGGGTAAAAGATGAACTTGTGGGCACAGCACTAGTCCATTGCGTACCAACAACCTTCAGGCAGGGCTGCCAGGAATGGTTGGGCAGGTGTGCTCTGAACCAAGTGCCCTGGCCCAGAGAGAGGGTTGGAATCCAGCCTGTAACCAACCAGCCAGGATGTGTGCCATCAGCAGGGAGCCATCACGTAACTCTTCTACCTGTAGGACTGGCCTTTTCTGATTCTCACAATGGACCAAATGTGCAGCGCTGCCTCCTCAGTGGGCCTGGATTCCGTGACACAGCCTACGAAATGCCTGCCTTTCGAGTGCCTGTGCGTTTTGGGGGACAGAGGGTCCACAGCTGTCAGCAGATTCTCAACAGAGGTCCCTGAAGGTGTACGATTTGACTGAGTTGGGCTGAGGCCACAACCCCTAGGAGGGTGAAACCGGTAGCCTGTCACTCATCCAAAGCGGCAAGACTCAGCACAACGCTCCATTCTCCAGAGGCCTTAAGTGTGGGAATTTGAAGCCCCAGGCCAGGAAGACGCCAGCACCTCTGGGAAACAGGACTGGCTGAAGCCCGGGGCGGGACCCAGATGGTGTGGTCCCCCTCACTCAGAGGCCTGGCCAGGAAGCCTGGAGGGGGCGCTGGGGCTTCAGCAGCTCTGCCTGTACCCAGCCCCTTCCTTCCCCCATGACCCGCCAGCCGACCTAAAGCCCCTCTGACGGCTGCCCCGATTCGGGGACAGAGCTTGGCTCTCAGGCCCAGGGTCTGGATGGTCAGAAGCTGGGGAGGGGAAGGAGGGGGAGATCTGTGGGCTATTTGTAAGAGGACACAGGCTTTTAGGATTGACCCTGCCCTCCTTCTGCCATCTTTTCAACACTGGGGGTTGTTTGGGAAAAAGGTGTTTACAGCGAAGACTTCCAGGGCCCTAAGTGCTGACATGAGCCGCTTCATTTCCTTTTTTTTTTTTTCTAAAAAAAATTTTGTTTGGAAGTTATCTGCATAATGTACTTTTGTCACTATGAATTCCTTTCATATTTTTTAACATTTTATTGGAGTATAATTGCTTTACAATGGTGTGTTAGTTTCTGCTTTAAAGTGAATCAGCTATACGTATACATATGTTCCCATATCTCTTCCCTCTTGCGTCTCCCTCCCTCCCACCCTCGCTATCCCACCCCTCTAGGTGGGATAGCACCTAGATCTGATCTAGCACCGAGCTGATCTCCCTGTGCCATGCGGCTGCTTCCCACTAGCTATCTATTTTACGTTTGGTAGTGTATATATGTTCATGCCTCTCTCTCACTTTGTAACAGCTTAAAGACACAGACCTACTAGAGAATGGACTTGAGGATATGGGGAGGGGGAAGGGTAAAAAAGTTTTTTGTTTTTTGGCCACACAGCATGTGGGATCTTAGTTCCCTGACCAGGGATCGAACGCTGCACCCCCTGCCATGGAAGCGCGGAGTCTCAACCACTGGACTGCCAGGGAAGTCCCCCCCTTCGTTTACTCTTCACAGGAATTCTAGATAGAAAGTGGCTATGGTTATTGTCCCTGTCTTAGGATGAGAAAACCGAGGGCAGTAGATGCTGGGGTACCTGCACAGATCCCCAGCTGCGGGGTATTGGAGGCTAACAGCTCACAGCCGCCCCTTCTCCCGCCACCTTGCCTGGGAAATTAGGAGACCCCTGCCCATCCTCCTGGGGGTGGCACAGAGCCAGTGAGTAACTGATGGGGGCACGTACAAGGGGCTGCTCCCACGCCCCCGCCCCCGCCCTCCGCTTAAGGGAGGTCAACTCTGTGGTGCGGTTTACGCTCCCCGTGGATCAGGTCAGGCCTAGACATCACCTGTGGCCACAGCCTCCCTTAGCTCAGTCCTCTTTCCTGCAGACTCTTCCTAAAGCGATTCCCTCAGTACGTGATGGGGCCTTCAGCGCATCCCTGTCTCAGGCTCTGCCCCCAGAAAACCAAAGACACCTGGGCACAGAAAACTGTGGTGCAGGCTGAGTGGCCAAGCAGGGGTGTGGACGGGGATGTGGACCCTGGCTGCAGGGGCCCAGCGGCGCTTACCTGTAGGTGCAGGCCTCGGCCCCGAATGGCCAAGCAGGGGTGTGGACGGGGACGTGGACCCTGGCTGCAGGGGCCCAGCGGCTCTTACCTGTAGGTGCAGGCCTCGGCCCCGAATGGCCAAGCAGGGGTGTGGACGGGGACGTGGACCCTGGCTGCAGGGGCCCAGCAGCTCTTACCTGTAGGTGCAGGCCTCGGCCCCGAATGGCCAAGCAGGGGTGTGGACGGGGATGTGGACCCTGGCTGCAGGAGCCCAGCGGCGCTTACCTGTAGGTGCAGGCCTCGGCCCCGAAGAGGCAGGCCAGGATCAGCTGCTCGGCCGAGTAGCCCATGGCCACCAGCTCCTGGTTTGGAACCTGTGCGAAGATGTTGGTGGCCTGCAGGGCGTACCACTCCGTCACTGCCTGGGTGGCGCTGCTGAAGTTCCGGAAATTGCACGTGGTCCCATTGTGGCTGCACTGCGGGGGCAAGAGAGGTTCCTGTGGGCGGGGGCTGCTGCCAGGCCTCTGCCCCGAGGGCCAGGGCGGCGGGTGCGCTGCCAGCTGCCCTTCCTCAGGGGGCGCCTGGGTGCGGGGGCTGCCCATGGCTGGGCCGGGGGGAGTGTGTTTGCACTCACGGTCACAAGGCTCAGGCTGTCCCCTCACACACAGCTCTGCAGTCACAAGGACTCACAGGCAGCACCAGCCACCCCCATATAATATAGCCTCAGGCACAAGGGAACACACACACGCATACACAGACAGACCCCGCTTTCCGACACCTGCAGTCACATGATGTCCTGGGGTCACAACTCCACACACACACCCATGTACCTTGATTTACGCAAGTGGCACCACATTCATGCTCACGTGGGCACATCTACAGCACACACTCGGACCCTCCACTCCCCTGACTCCTTTCCCAGCCCCCTCCCCAGACATCCAGAGGCAGCTCCCTGGAGGCTGTGTGGACCAGGAAGGACCCAAGACTCCAGGTCTGCCCACCCCTCGGCTGGGAGAAGTACCCGGGCCTCGTCAGCTTGAGCCGACAGAGGGGCGCAGGCCCCTCCACCATGAAGCCCAGGTCCCCTGTAGACACAGGACGGACTAGGCCCTGACACTCCAGCCTTGGCCACTCTGCCTCTACTGGTCTTCCTGGTGGGAACCCAGGAGGCCTGAGGGAGAAGCTTCTCCTTAGTTCTGAGACAGCCCTCTCCAGGCCGGCATGGGGCGCTGTCCTCATGCCAGTTCCTGGAGGTCCTCATGTCACCTCAGGGAGATGATACTACTTAAGAGTCACTCTCGGGACTTCCCTGGTGGCGCAATGGTTAAGAATCCGCCTGCTAATGCAGGGGACACGGGTTTGAGCCCCAGTCCGGGAAGATCCCACATGCCACGGAGCAACTAAGCCTGTGTGCCACAACTACTGAGCCTGAGCTCCAGAGCCTGCGAGCCACAATTACTGAGCCCACGTGCCATAACTACTGAAGCCAGCGCACCTAGAGCCCGTGCTCCGCAACAAGAGAAGCCACGGCAATGAGAAGCCTGTGCACCACAACGAAGAGTAGCCCCCGCTCGCCGCAACTAGAAGAAAGTCCGCATGCAGCAACAAAGACCCAACGCAGCCAAAAATAAATAAATAAATAAATAAATAAATAAGTATGTATGTATATATGTATATATAAAAGGCTCACTCTGTCCTGGGCTCTGTTCTCAGGACTGTTTTTTTTTTTGGCCACGCCCCATACCTTGCAGGATCTTAGTTCCCTGACCACGGATGGAACCTGGGTCCCCTGCAAGGGAAGCTCAGAGTCCTAACCACTGGACTGCCAGGGAATTCCCAACTCAGGGCTTTAGTTCTATTATCTCATCAATTCTCACAGCAGCCCTGCCCCATCATCATGAAGACACTGAGGTCCCCAGCCCACTTGCACACCCACACAACATGCACTCACACACACGCGTGGGGCCTGACCCTGAGAGCTGGTGCAGCCACCAGGACCACGCCTACTTTACAGATGAGGAAATGGACACAGGAAGCCTGCTAACTGCACCAAAAAGTAGTAGGGCATTGGGTCAGAGCGGGCACTGGGCCTCTGGAGCCTCGTGCTGTTTGCTGGTTTGTATGGAGAGGTGGGGGGGCTGGGTTGTGGAAGTCCTGACCACATGGGGGGCACGGGAGGCAGTGGCATCCTTCTGGGGAGTGTCTAGCCCCAACCTGGGTCCCCAAACAAGGCTGATCATCAGAATCACCATGGAGCCTATTAACAAGACAGATTCCTGGGTCTGGGCCCAGAACTGCCCATTCAGATTCTCCAGGAATGGGGCCCAGGGATCTGAGCAGTTACAGAGCTCCCAGGGGATCCCGGAGCACAGACAGGGAACCTTCTTCCTACTGCTGGCTTGCGGGCATCCCAGCATCCCAGTTATGCTTTGGCAATGACTGTACTGCATAGCTGTGGTTTTTCACCTGTCCGATATTTATGCCTCTGTCTTTTGATAATAAGACTTAATTCCTCGTTGCTGCTGCTGTTGGCTGAGAAACATCTTTTTGTTCACAGAAAACAAGATTATGTTCTTACCAAAAAAGATGAAACCAGCTAGGTTACTTTCAAAAGACAACCAAGTGAGCACTGCAGACTAATGAGTAGGATCAATAAGAACGTGATTTTGGCACTTTTAACGTTGACAAGTTCTGCATTTCTGCTGTTTCAGTTGTACTACTACAAGCACTATTTATCAGCAAAGCCTTTGAATGCTCTTCTGTCAAAAATAACAGCCGTGGCTTCAAGATGGCAGAGGAGTAAGATGTGGAGATCACCTTCCTCCCCACAACTACATCAAAAATACATCTACATGTGAAACAGCTCCTATAGAACACCTACTGAACGCTGGCAGAAGACCTCAGATTTCCCAAAAGCTTTGCTTTTACCATTCGTCCTAGGGTTCTACCTGTCCGTTTTGTTGTTGTTGTTGTTTTTAGTATAGTTTTTAGTGCTTGTTATCATTGGTGGATTTGTTTTTTGGTTTGGTTGCTCTCTTCTTTCTTTCTTTCTTTTTTTATTACTTTTTATTTTTAATAATATATTTTTTATTTTAATAACTTTCTTTTCTTTTCTTTTTCTTTCTTTTTTTTCTCCCTTTTCTTCTGAGCCGTGTGGCTGACAGGGTCTTGGTGCTCCAGCCGAGTGTCAGGGCTGATCCTCTGAAGTGGCAGAGCCGGATTCGGGACATTGGTCCACCAGAGACCTCCTGGCTCCATGTAATGTCAAATGACGAAAGCTCTCTCAGAGATCTCCATCTCAAGCTAAGACCCAGCTCCACTCAACGATCAGCAAGCTACAGTGCTGGACACCCTATGCCAAACAACTAGCAAGACAGGGACACAACCCCACCCATTAGCAGAGAGGCTGCCTAAAATCATAATAAGACCACAGACACCCCAAAACACACCACCGGACGTGGTCCTGCCCACCATAAAGACAAGATCCAGCCTCATCCACCAGAACACAGGCACCAGTCCCTTGCACCAGAAGCCTACACAATGCACTGAACCAACCTTACCCAATGGGGGCAGACACCAAAAGCAACGGGAACTACGAACCTGAAGCCTGAAAAAAGGAGATCCCAAACACAGCAAGTTAAGCAAATTGAGAAGACAGAAAAGTACACAGCAGATGAAGGAGCAAGGTAAAAACCCACCAGACCAAACAAATGAAGAAGAAATAGGCAGTCTACCTGAAAAAGAATTCAGAGGAATAATAGTAAAGATGATCCAAAATCTTGGAAATAGAATGGAGAAAATACAAGAAACAGTTAACAAGGACCTAGAAGAACTAAAGAGCAAACAAACAATGATGAACAACACAATAAATGAAATTTAAAATTCTCTAGAAGGAATCAATAGCAGAATAACTGAGGCAAAAGAATGGATAAGTGACCTGGAAGACAAAATAGTGGAAATAACTACCGCAGAGCAGAAAAAAGAAAAAAGGATGAAAAAAATTGAGGACAGTCTCAGAGACCTCTGGGACAACATTAAACACATCAACATTTGAATTTTAGGGGTCCCAGAAGAAGAAGAGAAAAAAAAAAAGGGATGGAGAAAATATTTGAAGAGATTATAGTTGAAAACTTCCCTAATATGGGAAAGGAAATAGTCAATCAAGTCCAGGAAGCACAGACAGTCCCATATAGGATAAATCCAAGGAGGAACATGCCAAGACACATATAAATCAAACTATCAAAAATTAAATACAGGGACTTCCCTGGTGGCGCAGTGGTTAAGAATCCACCTGTCACTGTAGGGTTCGAGCCCTGGTCTGGGAAGATCCCACATGCCGCAGAGCAACTAAGCCCATGTGCCACAGCTACTGCAACTACTGAAGCCCACGCGCCTAGAGCCTGTGCTATGCAACAAGAGAAGCCACCGTAATAAGAAGCCTGTGCACTGTGACAAAGAGTAGCCCCTGAACACCACAACCAGAGAAAGCCTGCGTGCAGCAACGAAGACCAAACACAGCCAAAAATAAATAAAATAAAATAAAATTAATTAATTAAAAAAATTAAATACAAAGAAAAAATATTAAAAGCAGCAAGGGAAAAGCAACAAATAACATACAAGGGAAATCCCCATAAGGTTAACAGCTGATCTTTCAGCAGAAACTCTGCAAGCCAGAAGGGAGTGGCAGGACATATTTAAATGATGAAAGAGAAAAACCTACAACCAAGATTACTCTACCCAGAAGGAATCTCATTCAGATTCAACGGAGAAATTAAAACTTTCACAGACAAGCAAAGGCTAAGAGAATTCAGCACTACCAAACCAGCTTTACAACAAATGCTAAAGGAACTTCTCTAGGCAGGAAACACAAGAGAAGGAAAAGACCTACAATAACAAACCCAAAACAATTAAGAAAATGGTAATAGGAACACACATATCGATAACTACCCTAAGTGTAAATGGATTAAATGCTACAACCAAAAGACACACTGGCTGAATGGATACAAAAGCAAGACCTGTATATATGCTATCTACAAGAGACCCATTTCAGACCTAGGTACACATACAGACTAAAAATGAGGGGATGGAAAAAGATATTCCATGCAAATGGAAATCAAAAGAAAGCTGGAGTAACAATTCTCATATCAGACAAAACAGACTTTAAAATAAAGACTATTACAAGAGACAAAGAAGGACACTACATAATGATCAAGGGATCAATCCAAGACGAAGACATAACAATTGTAAATATTTATGCACCCAACATAGGAGCACCTCAATACATAAGGCAAATGCTAACAGCCATAAAAGGGGAAATCAACAGTAACACAATCATAGTAGGGGACTTAAACACCCCACTTTCACCAATGGACAGATCATCCAAAATGAAAATAAATAAGGAAACACAAGCTTTAAATGATACCTTAAACAAAATGGACTTAATTGATATTTATAGGACATTCCAACCCAACAACAGAATACATTTTCTTCTCAAGTGCTCATGGAACATTCTCCAGGATAGATCACATCTTAGGTCACAAATCAAGCCTTGGTAAATTTAAGAAAATTGAAAACATATCAAGTATCTTTTCCGACCACAATGCTATGAGACTAGATATCAATTACAGGAAAAAATCTGTGAAAAATACAAACACATGGAGGCTAAACAATACACTACTAAATAACCAAAAGATCACTGAAGAAATCAAAGGGGAAATAAAAAAATACTTAGAAACAAATGACAATGAAAACACAATGACCCAAAACCTATGGGATGCAGCAAAAGCAGTTCTAAGAGGGAAGTTTATAGCAATACAATCCTACCTCAAGAAACAAGAAACATCTCAAATAAACAACCTAAACCTTCACCTAAAGCAATCAGAGAAAGAAGAACAAAAAACCCCCAAAGTTAGCAGAAGGAAAGATATCATAAAAATCAGATCAGAAATAAATGAAAAAGAAATGAAGGAAACAATAGCTAAGATCAATAAAACTAAAAGCTGGTTCTTTGAGAAGATGAACAAAATTGATAAACCACTAGTCAGACTCATCAAGGAAAAAAGGGAGGAGACTCAAATCAATAGAATTAGAAATGAAAAAGGAGAAGTAACAGCTGACACTGCAGAAATACAAAGGATCATGAGAGATTACTACAAGCAACTATATGCCAATAAAATGGACAACCTGGAAGAAATGGACAAATTCTTAGAAAAGCACAACCTCCTGAGACTGAACCAGAAAGAAATAGAAAATATAAACAGACCAATCACAAGCACTGAAATTGAAACTGTGATTAAAAATCTTCCAACAAACAAAAGCCCAGGACCAGATGGCTTCATAGGTGAATTCTATCAAACATTTAGAGAAGAGCTAACACCTATCCTTCTCAAACTCTTCCAAAATATAGCAGAGGGAGGAACACTCTCAAACTCATTCTACAAGGCCACCATCACCCTGATACCAAAACCAAAGATGTCACAAAAAAAGAAAACTACAGACCAATATCACTGATGAACATAGATGCAAAAATCCTCAAAAAAAAAAAAATCCTCAACAAAATACTAGCAAACAGAATCCAACAGCACATTAAAAGGATCATACACCATGATCAAGTGGGCTTTATCCCAGGAATGCAAGAATTCTTCAATATATGCAAATCAATCAATGTGATAAATCATATTAACAAGTTGAAGGAGAAAAACCATATGATCATCTCACTAGATGCAGAAAAAGCTTTTGACAAAATTCAACACCATTTATGATAAAAACTCTCCAGAAAGTAGGCATAGAGGGAAATTACCTCAACATAATAAAGGTCATATATGACAAACCCACAGCCAACATTGTTCTCAATGGTAAAAAACTGAAACCATTTCCACTAAGATCAAGAAGAAGACAAGGTTGCCCACTCTCACCACTAGTATTCAACATAGTTTTGGAAGTGTTAGCCACAGCAATCAGAGAAGAAAAAGAAATAAAAGGAATACAAATCAGAAAAGAAGAAGTAAAAGTGTCAGTGTTTGCAGATAACATGATACTACACATAGAGAATCCCAAAGATGCTACCAGAAAACTACTAGAGCTAATCAATGAATGCGGTAAACTGGCAGGATATAAAATTAATGCACAGAAATCTCTTGCATTCCTATACACTAATGATGAAAAATTTGAAAGTGAAATTAAGGAAACACTCCTATTTACCAGTGCAACAGAAAAGAATAAAATACCTAGGAATGTTTTACCTAAGGAGACAGAAGACCTGTATGCAGAAAACTATAAGACACTGATGAAAGAAATTAAAGATGTGATACAAACAGATGGAGAGATATACCATGTTCTTGGACTGGAAGAATCAACATTGCAAAAATGACTATACTACCCAAAGCAATCTACAGATTCAGTGCAATCCCTATCAAACTACCAATGGCATTTTTCACAGAACTAGAACAAAAAATTTCACAATTTGTATGGAAACACAAAAGACTCCGAATAGCCAAAGCAATCCTGAGAAAGAAAAACGGCACTGGAGGAATCAGGCTCCCTGGCTTCAGACTATACTACAAAGCTACAGTAATGAGGACAGTATGGTACTGGCACAAAAACAGAAATATAGATCAATGGAACAGGATAGAAAGCCCAGAGATAAACCCACACACATATGGTCACCTTATCTTTGATAAAGGAGGCAAGAATATACCACGGAGAAAAGACAGCCTCTTCAGTAAGTGGTGCTGGGAAAACTGGACAGCTACATGTAAAAGAATGAAATTAGAACACTCCCTAACACCATACACAAAAATAAACTCAAAATGGATTAAAGACCTAAATGTAAGGCCAGACACTATAAAACTCTTAGAGGAAAACATAGGCAGAACAGTTTATGACATACATCACAGCAAGATCCTTTTTGACCCACCTCCTAGAGAAATGGAAATAAAAATAAACAAATGGGACCTAATGAAACTTAAAAGCTTTTGCACAGCAAAGGAAACCACAGACAAGACGAAAAGACAACCCTCAGAATGGGAGAAAATGTTTGCAAATGGAGCAACTGACAAAGGATTAATCTCCAAAATATACAGGCAGCTCATGCAGCTCAATATCAAAAAACCAAACAACCCAATCCAAATATGGGCAGAAGACCTTAAATAGACATTTCTCCAAAGAAGATACACAGATTGCCAACAAACACATGAAAGGATGCTCAACATCACTAATCATTAGAGAAATGCAAATCAAAACTACAATGAGGTAACACCTCACACCGGTCAGAATTGCCATCATCAAAAAATCTAGAAACAATAAATGCTGGAGAGGGTGTGGAGAAAAAGGAACCCTCTTGCACTGTTGGTGGGAATGTTAATTGATACAGCCACTATGGAGAACAGTATGGAGGTTCCTTAAAAAACTAAAAATAGAACTACCATACGACCCAGCAATCCCACTACTGGGCATATACCCTGAGAAAACCATAATTCAAAAAGAGTCATGTACCACAATGTTTACTGCAGCTCTATTTACAATAACCAGGACATGGAAGCAACCTAAGTGTCCATCGACAGGTGAATGGATAAAGAAGATGTGGCACATATATACAATGGAATATTACTCAGCCATAAAAAGAAATGAAATTGAGCTATTTGTAGTGAGGTGGATGAATCTAGAGACTCTCATACAGAGTGAAGTAAGACAGAAAGAGAAAAGCAAATACCGTATGCGAACACATATATACGGAACCAAAAAAAAAAAAAAAGCCTCTGAAGAAACTAGGGGCAGGACAGGAATAAAGATGCAGACATAGAGAATGGACTTGAGGCCACGGGGAGGGGGAAGGGTAAGCTGGGGTGAAGTGAGAGAGTGCCATGGACATATATACACTACCAAATGTAAAATAGATAGCTAGTGGGAAGCAGCCACATAGCACAGGGAGATCAGCTCGGTGCTTTGTGACCACCTAGAGGGGTGGGGTAGGGAGCGTGGGAGGGAGACACAAGAGGGAGGAGACATAGGGACATATGTATATGTATAGCTGATTCACTTTGTTATAAAGCAGAAACTAACACAACATTGTAAAGCAATTATAGTCCAATGAAGATGTTAAAAAAAAAAAAAAAAAAGACTTAATTCCTCCTTCAGGAAGCCACCCCTTCCCCCCGGCTCAGTCCATGTGGTCTGATAAAGGCTGACATCATCCTCAGCTCCAGGGTACATGACCCAGGTCTGGCCAATCATGAAAGCCTGTCCTCCAGCTCACAGTGATTGGTTTAGGCGTGAGCATGTGACCTGATGATCAGTCTCAGGACTTTCACTGAGGCAATTAGGAAAGAAGAGCTTTGCTTCTGGGAAGAGTGCTAAGCTTGTGGGATATACGTCTGGCATTGCCAGGGTCTTCCATGTGGAGAGAGCCAGCCAGAGAGCGAAGTCAACTGAGAGAAGAGATGAACCTAGGTGGAGAGAGATGGACTCCTGAGGACAGCATCTGAATGCCTGGATCCAGCCACATCTCAACTTAATACACCCCTGGACTTCTCATTTTGTGAACCAAGGAATTCCCTGCTTTGCTTAAGCTAGTTTGAGCTGGGTCACTGGCATCCAAAAGTGTCTTGACTAACATACCAACTATTTCTAATTTTAAAAAAGCACGGCAAACATATAAAATAGGCACTGGCTCCAGCCTGTTTTTCCCCCAGCAAGACTCAGATTATTTAAAGAAAGAAACTCCCATCAGCCTCACTAGTTAGGGCCCATTGTTTGACCTGTGCCTGGGGCCCACTTACTAGTTTCATGGCTACTTTGCATCCGTGGGCACTGCAGGTCCTTCCTGGTGCTGGGGTGCTGCTTGCTGAGCCATTGTAGTTGTCCTCAAAGAGGTCAAGAACCACCGGGTGATGGGGGTTCTGCTCATCGATAAAGACCAGGGGCACGTGGTTCCAGATGGTGAGGTTCAGGGCCCTGGTGGCGTTCACATGGCTGAGCTCAGGACCCAGGATCCTCTCCAGGACTGCCTCCATCAGTTCATCCAGGTCCTTCAGCAAATGCTTGACTTTGGAGTACCTGTGTGGGAGAGAGGGCAAGTCAGGGAGGCAAGAGGCAGCTTCAAAGCAGAACCACTGTTGTCTGGGATCCCCTCCTACTGCAGTGTGGCTGCCACCACATGTGAGAAGAATGTTCCTCCACCCCAAGCACCCACCTCTCTATCTACCCACCCATGCTTCATCCATGCATCCTTCCACCCACCTGCTCCCTCATTCCTTCACCCAGTATTTGGTGAGCATCTACTATGTGCCAAGTACTGTGCAAGGCACAGAGGATATTATGGCAAACAAGACAGAATGGGTCTTTTTCCATATGAAATTCACAGGCTAGTGGGAAAAAATCCTAAAAGCTCACAGTTATTGATCACTTACCACGTGCCAGGTGCTAAGTGCTTCCTACATCTTTTTATTTAATCTTTGCCACAATTCTATAATCATCCCCACATACGGATAAAGAAACTCTGGGAGTTGCTGTGACTTCCTGAGCTCATCCCACTGATGAGGCCACAGAGCTGAGATTGGAACCTGGGTTTGGTGGGCTCCAGTAGGTGTGCTGTGTAGGCATGGGGCTCTGACTTCTCCCTGCCAGGAGGGATAGAGAATGTTGGGGGAGGGGCAGGTCTGTGACCCTAATTCTCCAGCAGCAATTTGGGGAACAGGAGCCGGTTTCAGGAGGGAGAAGGCAGATGGGACTGTGGGGCTGGGATCCAGGATCTTCTCTCAGCCCCTGAGGCTCCCATATTGGAAATGGTGACCAGTCAGTCTGGCAGAAATGTGTCCACACCAGCGGGTGTTCCCACCAGGCCCTGGGTGGGGGCCCCAGGCCCTGCACCCTAGTCACTCCAAAACCCAATTTATCCAAGACCTTGCCCCAGAGTGTGGTCTCCAGGGTGGTGTGTATCAGCTCTGGCTGGAGGACTTCCTGCAGGAGACAGCACTAAACCCTGGACACAGGCCCAAGTCCTGGTATGAAGGTGTACATCAGCCAGAGCTGACACCAGCCTCAGATGACGACACAACCTGTACCCTGACCATCAGCTGCCTCTGTGCACACAGGGAGAGGAGGATTGGGTAGGTGGCGGGCTGCAGGGTAGGGGCTGCTATTACAGCCTAGATGTCCACAGCTGCTGTCGAGCTTGGTAAGTCCTGTTTCGGAATTCATGGGCTCTGGGTTTGAATTCCGGCATGCCACTTAATATCTGTGTGACTTTGGGTAGGTTAACCTCTCTGAGGCTCTGTTCTCTCATCTACAAAATGGGGGGGGGGGGGAATTGAAATATTTACCCTAGAGGGCTTTTGGAGGATTCAATTAGGTGATGCTTATAAAGCAGGGTGTGTTATTATTATAATTATTAAGAGTTTTCTCAAGTAGCTTCAAAGACCACCCAAGCAAGGAAGAGCAGCCCTATTACTAGAAAGAAGTGACTTTCTGATAGCTGGAAATGTAATCAGGAAATATGAATTCCCTTCCAGGACCTTCTTTTGGACAAGAACGTTCCCTGAGACTCACACATGCTGGCCCTTTTGTCAAGTCCTTGAATGCACCAAGCTCTGTCTCACCCCAGGACCTTTGCATGTGCTGTGCCCTCCACTTGGGGCATTCTCTTCACTCTGCCTGGCTAACTTCTACTCATTCCTCGGGGCATTTTTCTCTGACTGACCGTCTGCCTTTCCTCAAGCCAACCCTGACTAGGTTGGGTGTCCTTGGGTGTCCCCTTCCTAGGCCTTGCCATCAAGTGGTTAAACAGTGGTAGCTCTGGAGTCAGATCAGGCCTGGATTCAAATTCTACAGTTGCTCACTGTGTGTCTCTGGGCAAGTTCCCTCACTTCTCTGAACCTCCATTTCCTGACCTATGAATTGGGGCTACTATAGCAGTGCCCACCCCTAGGGTGGTTGTGTGGATTAGAATGACATGAATTACCCAAAGAACACTCAACACGCTGCCTGGTGTTTCATAAGCACTCAATGTATGGTTGCTATATATATTTTTTAATCCTCACAATTACAATGAATTCAATATTTATGGAAAAAAAAGATTAATGTCTGTTTTCTCTGGTAGACTGTGACGAGGGCAGGCATGTTGTTTTAGTTACTGATGTATTTGTGGTTCCTAGGAAAGTTCCTGGCAATAGTAGGTGCTCAATAAATACACATTGAATCAATAAATAGGCACTGGCATGCCTGAAGGCAGGGACTACCAGGCATTTTTTGAGGTTCTTTTTAAGCCTAGGAGGTTTATGAATTTTGAATCTTACTTGCTACAAAGGGATGAAAACAAAGAAGGAAAGAGAAAGAGAGAAAGGGGAAAAAGGGAAAGAAGGAAGGAAAGCTGGAAGGGAAAAAAAGAAGAAATGCAGCCCCGCTGAGAAAAGCCGCACTCCAAGGACCACCTACTGGAAGGGGCTGGTGTTGCAGATGGTGACGGCGGGAAAGTCCATAGCCTTGAAGCCGATGGAGAGGGAGACGCTGACCTCCCAGCTCAGGTAGGTCCTGATGAAGACACCCCATTGCCAGCAGACGAGGGAGGTGAAGAGCAGGGTGAGCACGAACCACATGGCCTTCTTCTTGGGCCCCTCGCAGATGATGCGTTTGGGGCCATGGGTGTTGGTGTTGTCACAGTACCACACCAGCAACTCCTTGTATGTGTAGCCGGGGCCCTTCTGCAGCCGGTGCAGGCACTTGAGCAGGTACTTCTTTATGTGCATCGTGGCTCCTGCAGATACAGCCGGGACGGCCACTTCAGATACCACAACAGCCTCCCGTCCCAGGATCTCCCAGTCATGGCCAGAGCATGGGCACTGGGGACAGGAAGGCCCTCGTTCTATCCCTCCCTCCCTTCCTTCCTTCCCTCTTGCCATTTATCATCCATCCATCCAACCAACCCCAAAGCATTTATTGAGTGCCTACTGAATTAGCCCCTCTGGACTCAATGATGAGCAAAATGGACAAGGTTTCTTCCCTCTGAGAATTTCCAGCTTAGTGGACAAGTTACTTAAACTCTTAACTCCTCAGGTTCTCCGTGTGCAAAACGGGGACAACTGTACCTAGTTTTTATAGGATTGCTGAGAGGGTGAAATTAGGTGAAACATAAAAAGTGCCAAGTACAGTGCCTGGCACAGGCTACGTGCTCAATATGTTAGCTACCATTATTACTAGCTGTGAGTGCTGAGACAGAGATCAACCAACTGGTTACAGAATGTGATAGGAAGGATTGGGACCCTGAGTACCCAGAGGCAGTAGACGGCAGTGGTTAAGAATGAGGACTCTGGAGCGAAATGTCTGGTTTTGAATCTCGGCTCTGCCACTTTCTAGCTGTGTGACTTTGAGCGATTCACTTTCTCAGTGCCTCAGTTTCCTCATCTTGTAAAATGGGGATAATAACGGTCCCCACCTCACAGGGTTGATGTGAAGACTGAAATGAATGAGAATGTGGAGAGTGTGGATTCATGCCTGGCACCTGTCAGCTACTGTTATTACAAAGGGGGGCCCCCGAAGTCTGGGAGTCCTTGGAGAAGTTGAGTTAAAGGACAGGAGTGGTGACGGGAGGGTGAGGGGACAGCAGGAGCAGAGGCCGATCGGGAGGGAGCCTGGGGACATGAACAGAGCTGGCCGCGCAGGGCCTTGTGGGCCATGTTAAGGAGTGGGGTTTCAATCCTAGGACAGCTGGAACCTGTGGAGACGAGATGCTGTCAACTCTGCGGTCTGAAAAGAGCGCCCCAGCTGCTCGGTGGAGATGGACTGGAGCGGGGTGAGGGTGGCTCCAGGAGTGCTGGGTGCTAGCTGTGGGTCAGCCAGGAATGGTTAACCTCTCTGAGACTGTTTCCCACCTGCGTGAGCAGACAGGGTTCTTGGGACGTTAACCGAGATAGCTGTCAAAGAGCCTGGCACATGATGGCTTCTCAGGAAATACCCGTTTCCTTCTGCCCATATACAGAGCCAGAACCTGCTGAAGGAGCACCCCAGCCCTATCCCTGGAGCCCCAACTGGCCAAAGGCCACCTCCTTCGTGAAGCTGTCCTGACTCCCTGGCTGGAATGAGCCCTGCCCTCCTCTGAGAGCCTCTGCCTTTCTGGGGGCTCTGCGCTGGGCAGGGTGTTGCCTGCTTCCCAGCACCCTCTCCCCTTGCTTGGATGTTTCCTCGGGTGAACCCCTCCCCCAGTCTCAGTTGGTGTGAGTGGCCAGGCTACCATCCCTAGCTCTGGGAGCGGGGGGCGGGGGGCTCACATGACCGCAGTTTGGACCATTAGACTCAATTCTGTTACTTTATGTTGGAATAACTGAGGAAGAGACCTCCTTTTTAGCTAAGACTACTAAGTTGGCAGTATTTGGCATCACAAATGGGGAGACTGCCTGAGGAGAAAGCCAACATAGAGAAAAGCAGAGCCACAAGATGGAGACAGGTTCTGACAACATCGTTTGAACACCTGGATCCAGCCATTCCTGAAGCCTTTTATTCCTGGACTCAGCAGATATGGGAACCAATACATTTTCTTTCTTACTTATGCTGATACAAGCTGGATGTGTATCATTTGCAACCAACAGAGAAAGAAATTCTCCTCGTTCTCCTCTGTGACATAGCTGCTTGTCCTGTGGCTTCTCACTCCCAGGAGATCCTCCTGAAGGTTGCAGCACCGTATTCCCGACGAGCCCAGCACAGCGCCCAGAACACCACTGAATATCGAAAGGAGTGACGCCAGACCTTCACATCTAAACAGAGATCTTAAACTTGCGTTCACTCCTGACCTAACTGTCTGACACAGTAACATTCCTCACCTGCCTGGCCAAAGCATTAAGGGCTTTACTCTCTCAACACCACTACCTCTGCTCTCTGATGGAAATCAAGCTCCATGTGCCTGTCCAGGCCATCATGGCTGTAGGACAGAATGTTCATAGACTAACCCAACCCCCACCTTTCCCAGAGGACCCAGTCCCTGCTCTGGGATAATAAAGTAATAATAACTACAATAATGACAACTATGAGGGCAACATTAAAGTACTAAGTGTTTACCATGATCCAGGAACTGCAATGTGCTTCCTATGTTACTTCGTTCCTATACATTTTTACCCACAACCTTAAACTTGGAAAGAATTGGGGCTTCATCTGTCTCAAGGCCCAAGAGGTGAAGAGCACATTAGGCTCCTATAAATAGTTGTGGAAGAAATAGACCAAGGGCCTCTGTGACATCTACCCTCTTCCATTCTAGTTTAACCATTCTGATTAAGTCAAGAAGAAAGTTTTAGGTCCTTAACATCCACCTAACCCCCTCTAATCTCCCAGTTTAACAACGAGGCCTCAGGCTCGCTCAGAGCCCTGTCAGGCAACGGTATCTGTAACAACAACCTTCTGTTTTCACTGGGTTTCTTTTTAAGAGGGATCTTCTATTTATGGCAAGAGACACTGGCTTTTGCTTTAGGTTCATAAATACACTTAAGTTAAAAAAAAAAAAAAAGACCTGAGATTGGTTCAAGATGGCGGAGTAGAAGGACGTGCTCTCACTCCCTCTGCGAGAACACTGGAATCACAGCCAACTGCTGGACAAACATCGACAGGAAGACACTGGAACTCACCAAAAAAGACACCCCGCATCCAAAGACAAAGGAGAAGCCGCAGTGAGACGGTAGGAGGGGCACAATCACAGTAAAATCAAATCCCATAACTGCCGGGTGGGTGACTCACAAACTGGAGGACACTTATACCACGCAAGTCCACCCACTGGAGTGAAGGTTCTGAGCCCCATGTCAGGCTTCCGAACCTGGGGGTCTGGCAACGGTAGGAGGAATCCCTAGAAAATCAGACTTTGAAGGCTAGCGGGATTTGATTGCAGGACTTTGACAGGACTGGGGTAAACAGAGACTCCCCTCTTGGAGGGCATACACAAAGCAGTGTGCGCATCAGGACCCGGGAAAAGGAGCAGTGACCCCAGGGGAGACTGAACCAGACCTACATGCTAGTGTTGGAGGGTCTCCTGCAGAGGTGGGGGGTGGCTGTGGCTCACGGTGGGGACAAGGACACTGGCAGCAGAAGTTCTGAGAAGTACTCCTTGGCGTGAGCCCTCCCAGAGTCTGCCATTAGCCCCACCAAAGAGCCGGGTAGGCGCCAGTGCTGGGTCTCCTCAGGCCAAACAACCAACAGGGAGGGAACCCAGCCCCACCCATCAGCAGACAAGCGGATTAAAGTTTTACTGAGCTCTGCCCACCAGAGCAACACCCAGCTCTACCCACCATCAGTCCCTCCCATCAGGAAGCTTGCACAAGCCTCTTAGATAGCCTCATCCACCAGAGGGCAGACAGCAGAAGCAAGAAGAACTACAATCCCGCAGCCTGTAGAACAAAAACCACATTCATAGAAAGACAGACAAAATGAAAAGGCAGGACTTCCCTGGTGGCGCAGTGGTTAAGAATCCACCTGCTAATGCAGGGGACATGGGTTTCAGTCCTGGTCCAGAAAGATCCCACATGCCGTGGAGCAGCTAAGCCCGTGCGCCGAAACTGCTTAGCCTGCACTCTAGAGCCTGCAAGCTGCAACTACTGAGTCCGCACACCTAGAGCCCGTGCTGCGCAGCAAGAGAAGCCACCCAGTGAGAAGCCCGCGCACCGCAACGAAGAGTAGCCCCCACTCGCCGCAACTAGAGAAAGCCCACGCACAGCAACAAACACCCAATGCAGCCAAAAATAAATTAAAAATAATGATAATAATAAAATAAATTTAAAAAAAATGAAAAGGCAGAGGACTCTGTACCAGATGAAGGAACAAGATAAAACCCCAGAAAAACTACTAAATGAAGTGGAGACAGGCAACCCTCCAGAAAAAGAATTCAGAATAATGATAGTGAAGATGATCCAGGACCTCGGAAAAAGAAAGGAGGCAAAGATCGAGAAGATGCAAGAAATGTTTACAAAGACCTACAAGGATTAAAGAAAAAACACCTAGAAGAATTATAGAACAAACAAACAGAGATGAACAATACAATAATTGAAATGAAAAATACACTAGAAGGAATCAATAGCAGAATAACTGAGGCAGAAGAACGGATAAGTGACCTGGAAGACAGAATGGTGGAATTCACTGATGTGGAATAGAATAAAGAAAAAAGAATGAAAAGAAATGAAGACAGCCTAAGAGACCTCTGGGACAACATTAAATGCAACAACATTTGCATTATAGGGGTCCCAGAAGGAGAAAAGAGAGAGAAAGGACCTGAGAAAATATATGAAGAGATTATAGTCGAAAACTTCCCTAACATGGGAAAGGAAATAGCTACCCAAGTCCAGGAAGTGCAGAGCGTCCCAGGCATGATAAACACAAGGAGAAACACGCCGAGACACATAGTAATCAAATTGACAAAAATTAAAGACAAAGAAAAATTATTGAAAGCAACAAGGGAAAAATGACAACATACAAGGGAACTCCCATAAGGTTAACAGCTGATTTCTCAGCAGAAACTCTACAAGCCAGAAGGGAGTGGCACGATATATTTAAAGTGATGAAAGGGAAGAACCTACAACCAAGATTACTCTACCGGCAAGGATCTCATTCAGATTTGACGGACAAATCAAAAGCTTTACAGACAAGCAAAAGCTAAGAGAATTCAGTACCACCAAACCAGCTCTACAACAAATGCTAAAGGAACTTCTCTAAGTGGGAAACACAAGAGAAGGAAAGGACCTACAAAAACAAACCCATAACAATTAAGAAAATGGTAATAGGAACATACATATTGATAATTACCTTAAACGTGAATGGATTAAATGCTCCAAACAAAGACACAGGCTCGCTAAATGGATACAAAAACAAGACCCATATATATGCTGTCTACAAGAGACCCACTTCAGACCTAGGGACACACACAGACTGAAAGTGAGGGGATGGAAAAAGATATTCCATGCAAATGGAAATCAATAGAAAGCTGGAGTAGCAATTCTCATATCAGACAAAATAGACTTTAAAATAAAGACTATTACAAGAGACAAAGAAGGACACTACATAATGATCAAGGGATCAATCCAAGAAGAAGATATAACAATTATAAATATATACGCACACAACATAGGAGCACCTCAATATATAAGGCAACTGATAACAGCTATAAAGGAGGAAATCGACAGTAACACAGTAATAGTGGGGGACTTTAACACCTCATTTACACCAATGGACAGATCATCCAGACAGAAAATTAATAAGGAAACACAAGCTTTAAATGACACAATAGACCAGATAGATTTAATTGATATTTATAGGACATTCCATCCGAAAACAGGAGATTACACTTTCTTCTCAAGTGCACATGGAACATTCTCCAGGATAGATCACATCCTGGGTCACAAATCAAGCCTCAGTAAATTCAAGAAAACTGAAATCATATCAAGCATCTTTTCTGACCACAACGCTATGAGATTAGAAATCAATTACAGGGAAAAAAACATGAAAAACACAAACACATGGAGGCTAAACAATACATTACTAACTAACCAAGAGATCACTGAAGAACTCAAAGAGGAAATCAAAAAATACGTAGAGACAAATTACAACGAAAACACAACGATCCAAAACCTATGTGATACAGCAAAAGCAGTTCTAAGAGGGAAGTTTATAGCAATACAAGCCTACCTCAAGAAACAAGAAAAATCTCAAATAAACAATCTAACCTTATACCTAGAGGAACTAGAGAAAGAAGAACAAACAAAACCCAAAATTAGTAGAAGGAAAGAAATCATAAAGATCAGAGCAGAAATAAATGAAATAGAAACAAAGAAAGCAATAGCAAGGATCAATAAAACTAAAAGCTGGTTCTTTAAGAAGATAAACAAATTGATAAACCTTTAGTCAGACTCATCAAGAAAAAGAGGGAGAGGAGTCAAATCAATAAAAGTAGAAATGAAAAAGGAGAAGTTACAATGGACACAGCAGAAATACACAGTATCATAAGAGGCTACTATAAGCAATTCTATGCCAATAAAATGGACAACCTGGAAGAAATGGACAAATTTTTAGAAAGGTATAACCTTCCAAGACTGAACCAGGAAGAAATAGGAAATATGAACAGACCAATCACAAGCACTGAAACTGAAACTGTGATTAAAAATCTTCCAACAAACAAAAGCCCAGGACCAGATGGCTTCACAGGTGAATTCTATCAAACATTTAGAGAGAGCTAACACCCATCCTTCTCACACTCTTCCAAAAACTGCAGAGGAAGGAATACGCCCAAACTCATCCTATGCGGCCACCATCACCCTGATACCAAAATCAGACAAAGATACTAGAAAAAAAGAAAATTACAGACCAATATCACTGATGAATATAGATGCAAAAATCCTCAACAAAATACTAGCAAACAGAATCTAACAACACATTAGAAGGATCATACACCATGATCAAGTGGGATTTATCCCAGGATGCAAGGATTCTTCACTATATGCAAATCAATCAATGTGATACACCATATTAACAAAATGAGGAATAAAAACCATATGATCATCTCAACAGATGCAGAAAAAGCTTTTGACAAAATTCAACACCCATTTATGATAAAAACTCTCCAGGAAGTGGGCATAGAGGAAGCCTACCTCAACGTAACAAAGGCCATATACAACAAATGCACAGCAAACATCATTCTCAATGGTGAGAAACTGAAAGCATTTCCTCTAAGATCAGGAATAAGACAAGGATGTCCACTCTCGCCACTATTATTCAACATAGTTTTGGAAGTTTTGGCCACAGCAATCAGAGAAGAAAAAGAAATAAAAGGAATACAAATTGGAAAAGAAGATGTAAAACTGTCACTGTTTGCAGATGACATGATACTATACATAGAGAATCCTAAAGATGCCACCAGAAAACTACTAGAGCTAATCAATGAGTTTGGTAAAGTTGCAGGATACAAAATTAATGCACAGAAATCTCTTGCATTCCTATACACTAATGATGAAAGATCAGAAAGAGAAATTAAGGAAACACTCCCATTCACCATTGCAACAAAAAGAATAAAATACCTAAGAATAAACCTACCTAAGGAGGTAAAAGACCTGTACTCAGAAAACTATAAGACACTGATGAAAGAAATCAAAGATGACACAAACAGATGGAGAGATATACCATGTTCTTGGGTTGGAAGAATCAATATTGTGAAAATGACTATACTACCCAAAGCAATCTACAGATTCAATGCAATCCCTATCAAATGACCAGTGGCATTTTTTTTTTTTACAGAACTAGAACAAAAAGTCTTAAATTTGTATGGAGACACAAAAGACCCCGAATAGCCAAAGCAATCTTGAGGGAAAAAAAGCGGAGCTGGAGGACTCAGACTCCTTGACTTCAGACTATACTACAAACTACAGTAATCAAGACAATATGGTACTGGCACAAAAACAGAAATATAGATCAATGGAACAGGATAGAAAGTCCAGAGATAAACCCATGCACCTATGGTCAAGTAATCTATGACAAAGGAGGCAAGGATATACAATGGAGAAAAGACAGTCTCTTCAGTAAGTGGTGCTGGGAAAACTGGACAGCTGCATGTAAAAGAATGAAATTAGAACACTCCCTAACACCATACACAAAAATAAACTCAAAATGGATTAGAGACCTAAATGTAAGACTGGACACTATCAAACTCTTAGAGGAAAACATAGAAACAACACCCTTTGACATAAGTCACAGCAAGATCTTTTTTGACTCACCTCCTAGAGTAATGGAAATAAAAACAAAAATAAACAAATGGGACCTAACGAAACTTACTTTTGCAAAGCAAAGGAAACTACAAACAAGATGAAAAGACAACCCTCAGAATGGGAGAAAATATTTGCAAACAGCTCATATTAAAAAAACAAACAGGGCTTCCCTGGTGGCGCAGGGGTTGAGAGTCCGCCTGCCGATGCAGGGGACACGGGTTCGTGCCCCGGTCTGGGAAGATCCCGCGTGCCGCGGAGCGGCTGGGCCCGTGAGCCATGGCCGCCGAGCCTGTGCTCCGCAACGGGAGAGACCACAACAGTGAGAGGCCCGCGTACCGCAAAAAAAAAAAAAAAAAACAAACAACCCAATCAGAAAATGGGCAGAAGACCTAAATAGACATTTCTCCAAAGAAGATATACATTTCTCCAAGAAGCACATGAAAAGCTGTGCTCAACTTACAAAGTTCAACATCATTAATTATTAGAGAAATTCAAATCAAAACTACAATGAGGTATCACCTCACACCAGTTAGAATGGGCATCTGTTGCACTGTTGGTGGGAATGTCAACTGATACAGCCACTATGGAGAACAGTATGAAGGTTCCTTAAAAAACTAAAAATTGAATTACCATATGACCCAGCAATCCCACTCCTGGGCATATACCCAGAGAAAACCATAATTCAAAAAGACACATGCATCCCAATGTTCATTGCAGCACTATTTACAATAGCCAGGTCATGGAAGCAACCTAAATGCCCACCAACAGACAAATGGATAAACAAGATGTGGTAACATACAATGGAGTATTACTCAGCCATAAAAAGGAACGAAACTGGGTCATTTGCAGAGACATGGATGGCCCTAGAGACTGTCCTACAGAGTGAAATAAGTCAGAAAGAGAAAAACAAATATTGTATATTAACGCATATATGTGGAACCTAGAAAAATGGTACAGATGAACCGGTTTGCAGAGAAGAAATAGAGACACAGATGTAGAGAACAAACGTATGGACACCAAGGGGGGAAAGTGGCAGGGGAGGTGGTGGTGGTGGTGGTGGGATGAATTGGGAGACTGGGATTGCCATATATGCACTAATATGTATAAAGTAGATACCTAATAAGAACCTGCTGTATAAAAATAAAATAAAATTCAAAAAAAAAGAAATAGGTTTAAAGAAAATTATTAATTACAAACAATAGTAATACATGCAACAAAAACTGTGACAATGGTAGGCAAATAACAGAAGTTTGCTGAGTACTGCCTTATCTCCTAACTAGTTTGGGACATTAGCCAAGTTAAAATCAGTAAGTCCTATAAACCACTCTATGTTGTTCTTGTCAGGTTTCACCACCAGGGTGATAGATGGTCTGTGTTTGGAATGTATACACAGCTTGTGTAGAAAGGTTTGAATCAGCTTACAGCTTAAACCAACCCAAATAAACCAACCCAAATAAGCCAAGTCCAGGTATGGACTCATGAAGACAGTCATGCTTCGAGAGTCACAGATCACTATCTACAACTTGACCCTGAACTTGTGGAGAACATTCCTGGCAGCAAATGCAAAAACAATAAATGTTGTGTACAACCGTTTCTGTTTTCTTATAAGAGAAAATATCTGCTCACTTTCAGAGATAAATTGTACCTGAGATTTGACTCAGTGTCCTGAGGGGAAGGATAATGGGAACCAAGTCGAGACTGAGTCCACGTATGGACTTCGAGGGGCTGCAAATGGATGACCCATGAGCTGTATCGGATTTGCAAACGTTTTTGTTGTTGTTAGCACAGTTTGTTTTTTTCTGTGTGAAGCTGAATTTATTTCATATACTCCAAGCAAAATAGTATTTTCCAACACAATAAATACCAAAACAGATATGGCAATATATTAAACAAGACGTTAAAGAGATTTGGTGAAAATAAAAACCAATGCC
The DNA here is from genome assembly GCF_008692025.1 of Phocoena sinus. Classification (NCBI taxonomy): domain Eukaryota; kingdom Metazoa; phylum Chordata; class Mammalia; order Artiodactyla; family Phocoenidae; genus Phocoena; species Phocoena sinus. Next base: position 67,503,307 of record NC_045777.1, on the reverse strand, counting down.
ACTTTTTTCATTACATTTTTGTGGGTTTGAAAAAGATTTTTTTAACATCTTTATTGGAGTATAATTGCTTTACAATGGTGTGTTAGTTTCTGCTTTATAACAAAGTGAATCAGCTATACATATACATATATCCCCATATCTCTTCCCTCTTGCGTCTCCCTCCCTTCCACCCTCCCTATCCCACCCCTCTAGGTGGTCACAAAGCACCGAGCTGATCTCTCTGTGCTATGCGGCTGCTTCCCACTAGCTATCTGTTTTACTTCTGGTAGTGTATAAATGTCCATGCCACTCTCTCAATCTGTCCCAGCTTACCCTTCCCCCTCCCCGTGTCCTCAAGTCCATTCTCTAGTAGGTCTGCGTCTTTATTCCCGTCCTGCCCCATGGTTCTTCATGACTTTTTTTTTTTTTTTAGATTCCATATATATGTGTTAGCATACAGTATTTGTTCTTCTCTTTCTGACTTACTTCACTCTGTATGACAGACTCTAGGTCCATCCACCTCACTACAAATAACTCAATTTTGTTTTCTTTTTATGGCTGAGTAATAGTTATCAGGTACATATGCCACATCCTCTCTATCCATTCATCTGTCGATGGACACCCACGTTGCTTCCATGTCCTGGCTATTGTAAACAGAGCTGCAATGAACACTGTAGCATAGTATTTTTTTTTTTTTTTTTTTTTTTTTTTGCGGTACGCGAGCCTCTCACTGCCGTGGCCTCTCCCGCTGTGGAGCACTGGCTCCGGACACGCAGGCCCATTGGCCATGGCTCACGGGCCCAGCCGTTCCGCGGCATGTGGGATCCTCCCGGACCGGGGCACGAACCCGTGTTCCCTGCATCGGCAGGCGGACTCTCAACCACTGCGCCACGAGGGAAGCCCCATAGTATTTTTAAAAATATAATTTCCTTTTGTAAGTAACAGCTTTATTGAGATAGAATTCACATACCATATAACTCATCCACTTAAAAGTGTAGATTCAGTGGATTTTAGTATATTCACAGGTTGTTCATCCATCACTACATTTTAAAACATTTTCATCTCCTCCAAAAGAAACTCTGTACCCATTACCAGTCACTTCTCACTCCTTCCTCTACCCTCCCCCACCCCAGGCAATCACTAATCTATTTTCTGTCTCTATAGATTGCCTATTCTGGACATTTCATATAAATTTCACATAAATATATTATGTGGTCTTTTGTGACTGGTTTTTCACTTTGCGTAATGTTTTCAAGGCTCCTCCATGTGGTAGCATGCATCACTACTTCATTCCTTTTTATTGCCAAATAATATTCCATATTATGGATACACCACTCTTTATTTACTCATTCATCAATTGATGGACATTTGAATTGTTTTTACTTTTTGGCTATTATGAATAATACTGCGGTGAACAATCATGTACAAGATTTTGTGTGGACATATGTTTTCCTTTCTCTTGGGTATATACCTAGGAGTGGATATACCAACTGGACCATATGGTAATTCTATGTTTAACCTTTGTAAGAACTGCCAGACTGTTTTCCAAAATGGCTGAACTATTTCACAATTCCACCAGCAGTGTATGAGGGTTCCAATTTCTCCACATTCTCTATAACACGTTATTATCCATTAATACAGTAGATGTGAAGTGCCATCTTACTCTGGTTTTCATTAGCATTTCCTGATACCTAATGATGTTAAACATCTTTTCATGTGCTTATTGGCTATTATATCCATTATATGGCCAATATATCTTCTCTCAAGAAATATCTATTCAAATCCTTTGCTTATTTTTTAATTGGGTTATTTGGCTTTTTATTATTAAGTTGTAAGAGTTATTTATATATTCTATATACAAGTCCCTTTTCAGATATACGGTTTGCAAAAATATTCTCCCATTCTGTGGATCATATTTTCATTTTCTTGATGGTGCCCTTTGAAACACAAAAATGTTTAACTTTGATGGTGCTCAACTTGTCTATATTTCTTTTGTTGTTTATGATTTGGTGTCATATCTAAGAATTCATTGCCTAATTCAAGGTCATAAAGATTTATTCCTATGATTTATTCTAAGAATTTTATGGTTTTAGCTCTTACATTTAGGTCTTTGATCCAGTTTGAATTAATTTTTGTATATGGTGTGAGGTAGGGGTTCGGTTTCATTCTTTTGCATGAGGATAACCACTTGTCCCAACACCAAGACTATTCTTTCCCCTATTTAATTGTCTTGGTGCCCTTGGTGGTTTTAAATATATATATTTAATTTAAAGAAAACCTGAATAAATGAAGAGATATAACATATTCCTGGATCAGAAGACTCAATGTGGTTAAGATGTCAATTAACCTCAAATCAATCTCTAGAGTTAATTCAATCTCAACCAAAATCCCAGCAGACAGCGTGTAGAAATTGACAAGCTAATTCTAAATATTATATGGAAAAGTAAAAAAACTAAAATAGAAAAAAAAAACTTTTGAAAAAGAAGAGCAAAATTGAAGGATTTATACTATCTGATATCAAGACTTACTATCAAGTATAATAATCAGAACAGTGTAATACTGGTGTGATGATGGACATATTAATCAATGGGATACGATAGAGTCCAGAAATAGACCTACAAAGGTGCCAAGGTAATTCATGCAGAAAGGATAGTCGTTTCAACAGAACATGCTGGAACAATGGATATCCATATAAGAAAAAGGAATCTCATCTCCTATCTCACACGAGATACCAGAGTTAACTTGAAATGGATCAGGGACCTAAACACAAGAGCTAAAACTGTAAAACCTCCAGAAGAAAGTATAAGAGAAAAGTCTGTGCGATCCTGAGGCGGGCAAAAGACCTTTTAGATAGAACACCAAAATCATGAATAATAAAAGGAAAAAAAAAGAACTGTCCTTTATTAAAATTAAATCTTCTGCTCTTCAAAACACTGTTAAGAAAATGAAAGAGCAAGTCACTGGGAGAAAATTCTTGTAGTAATATGACTGACAAAGAATTTGTATGCAGAATACATAAACAATCCTTGCAACTCAGTAATAAGACAAACAACTCAACGACCGCAATGAAGGGCAGAAGATTTAAAAACACACTTCATAAAAGAGGATATATGAATGGCTCAGAAGCACATGAAAAAACGCCTAACATCATTAGTCACTGGGAAAATGCAAATATAAACCACAAGGAGATACCATTTCCCACCCACTAGAAGGACTGACAGTATCTAGTGTTAGCGAAGATGTGCGGCAATCAGAACTCTCCTACATGACTGGATGGAATGCAAAATGGTGCAGTCACTTTGGAAAACAGTTTGGCAGGCTCTCATAAAGTTAAATGGGTACTTATTATATGACCTTTCAGGTCCACTCTCATTTATCCAAGAGAACTGAAAACATATTTTCACACAAAGGTGTGTACATATATACTCACAGCAACCTTATTCATTAATAATCCCAAACTGGAAACAAGCAAGTGTCCACCAACAGGTGAGTAAATAAACAAATTTTGGCATATCCATACAATGGAATACTATTCAGCAATAAAAGGAACCAACTATTGATACATACAACAACATGGATGGATATTTTTTTTAAAAGCCATCATTCTGGGGCTTCCCTGGTGGCGCAGTGGTTGAGAGTCCGCCTGCTGATGCAGGGGACACGGGTTCGTGCCCCGGTCCGGGAAGATCCCACATGCTGCAGAGCGGCTGGGCCCGTGAGCCATGGCCGCTGAGCCTGCGCGTCCGGAGCCTGTGCTCCGCAACGGGAGAGGCCACAACAGCCCGCGTACCGCAAAAAAAAAAAAAAAAAAAAAAAAAGCCATTATTCTGAGTAAAAGAAGCTAGACACAAAAAAGTACGTAAGATATGACTTCATTTACATGAAGCCCTGGGAAAGACATAACTAATCTATAGTGACAGAAAGCAGATCAGCGATTTCCTGTGCTTGATGTGAATAGTGGATCGACAGGAACGGTACACGAGGGAACTTTTTGGAGGTGACGCAAATATTCTATGTCTTGAGTGAGATGGTGGTTAATCAGACGTATGCATTTATAAAAACTCATTAAATGCTATACTTGAAATGGATGTATTTAATTGTCGATAAATTACATCTAAATAAAGTTTTAACAAAACACTTAAATCCACTGCCATCTCAAAATTATGCAAGTTCACATTTTAAAAAAATCTAGATTTTCTTCAACTTTTGAAAAATCAGAAAGATCTGATAATTGTCCCCACATGGCAGTTTCTGCTCAAAATGACTAGTGGCTGCCCTCCTTAGATGGAGACTGTGCTCCCCAGTTCACCCCAATTCTCCCCATTCTCTATTTTCTTATGCTCAGCCCACTTCACTCGTTTTTTAATTCCTGCCTTGGCTTATGCGGACATCTGACTTTGTGACCCCTATAAATTACAGGTCAGATGCTTTCATTAAAATCCCCTGTATTTATTTTTGCAGCAAAACCTCAATTATCCAAGGTAATCAGGGAATAAGAGTTCTGGGTAGCTGGATTTTTATAGTTAATTGAAGGTTAACCTGAAAATGGGTTGGACTCCGGTTATTGAAAAATCTTTCATGTTTCTTCCTTGTTAGCCCCAGAGCATGACTGACTCTTTGTTCTTGAAAACTTAGCCAGGTCAGAGCCATTGATGGGCTCACTGTACCAGGCTGGAGATGGTGAAGGAGAGTTTTAGGGCGACAGTCAGAATCTCCCCAGGGACCAGGACATATCCTGGACATCATTTCTACTTATAAATGCAAATGTGTGCATTCCAGACACCTAGATTTTGGTCTCTAAATACCATTCTCGGCTAAAGGGAACCAGGGCTTCTTAGAAAAATGGCTGATACGAGTTTTGGTGCAGGAAATGTACAAGATGAGCCTGAGACCTCTTACCATACCAGAAAGCAAAGAAAGCTATCAAAGACTACTGGGTCGGTCAAAAGGACTCCTTGAAGGGATTCTTACTGGCAAAGATGGGACAATTTGAGCATCATTTTAAAAAAAATTACCAATGGCATTTTTTACAGAACTAGAACAATAAATCTTAAGATTTTTATGGAGACACAAAAGACCCCGAATAGCCAAAGCAATCTTGAGAAAGAAAAACGGAGCTGGAGGAATCAGACTCCCTGACTTCAGACTATACTACAAAGCTACAGTAATCAAGACAATATGGTACTGGCACAAAAACAGAAATATAGATCAATGGAACAGGATAGAAAGCCCAGAGATAAACCCACGCACCTACGGTCAAGTAATCTATGACAAAGGAGGCAAGGATATACAATGGAGAAAAGACAGTCTCTTCAGTAAGTGGTGCTGGGAAAACTGGACAGCTACATGTAAAAGAATGAAATTAGAACACTCCCTAACACCATACACAAAAATAAGCTCAAAATGGATTAAAGACCTAAATGTAAGACTGGACACTATAAAATTCTTAGAGGAAAACATAGGAAGAACACTCCTTGACATAAATCACAGCAAAATCTTTTTTGACCCACCTCTTAGAGTAATGGAAATAAAAACAAAAATAAACAAATGGGACTTTATGAAACTTAAAAGCTTTTGCACAGCAAAGGAAACTATGAGCAAGATGAAAAGACAACCCTCAGAATGGGAGAAAATATTTGCAAATGAATCAGTGGACAAAGGATTAATCTCCAAAATATATAAGCAGCTTATACAGCTCAGTATTAAAAAAACAAACAACCCAATCAGAAAATGGGCAGAAGACCTAAACAGACATCTCTCCAAAGAAGACATACAGATGGCAAAGAGGCACATGAAAAGCTGCTCAACATCAATAATTATTAGGGAAATGCAAATCAAACCTACAGTGAGGTATCACCTCATACTGGTTAGAATGGGCATCATCAGAAAATCTACAAACAATAAGTGCTGGAGAGGGTGTGGAGAAAAGGGAACCCTCTTGCACTGTTGGTGGGAATGCAAATTGATACAGCCACTAGAGAACAGTATGGAGGTTCCTTAAAAAGCTAAAAATAGAATTACCATATGACCCAGCAATCCCACTCCTGGGCATATATATGCAGAGAAAACCATAATTCAAAAAGACACATGCACCCAAACGTTCATTGCAGCACTATTTACAACAGCCAGGTCATGGAAGCAACCTAAACGCCCATCGACAGATGAATGGATAAAGAAGATGTGATACCTATATACAATGGAGTATTGCTCAGCCATAAAAAGGAACGAAATTGGGTCATTTGCAGAGACGTGGATGGACCTAGAGACTGTCCTACAGAGTGAAGTAAGTCAGAAAGAGAAAAACAAATATCGTATATTAACGCATATATGTGGAATCTAGAAATATGGTACAGATGAACCGGTTTGCAAGGTAGAAATAGAGACACGGATGTAGAGAACAAACGTATGGACACCAAGGGGGGAAAGCGGGTCGGGGGGCGGTGGTGGGATGAATTGGGAGACTGGGATTGACATGTATACACTAATATGCATAAAATGGATGACTAATAAGAACCTGCTGTATAAAAAAATAAAATAAAAATTTTAAAAAAGCATGCGATTAATTGAAACATATTAAATACATTAAAATCCATGAGTTCATAATAATACTGAAAATGGGAGTAAGTAGAACATTAATGGTATTAATAAATGTGTTATTAAGAGATGGGCCTCATACAGGTTGTTGTACCTGTTTTGGAGCACTAGCAGCTATTATGTTCAATAAATTCCTTAATTTACTGCAAGCGTCTGTAAAGTTGAAAAGCCAGCCTGTTTTTGTATGGCCCTCTGGTTAATAATGGTTTTTATGTTTTCAAAGAGTTGTAAAGAAAAAAAAAATGAATATGCAGTGTCTATGGCCCACAAAGCCTTAACTATTAACTATACCTGGCCCTTTGCAGAAAAAGTTTGTCAAAACCTGATTTACTGTGCCCTATATATTTGCATTAAATAAGAAAAAAATCCTTAAAATATGTTTTCAAATAAGTATTTGTAAGTTTGATTTCGTTATCTGCCCCCGCAAAATACCTGCTAATTCAATGTTTCCCAAACATCAATCATTCGCATACCACCTTCACGATTTTTGCTAAATCCCGATAGCCCTTGTATCATTATTCACTTAATATATAACATCATCTGAACTCGTCTGTTTTGCTTAAAAAAATTCACCCTCATCCTAAGCAACACTATACCTGTGAATAAGTTTGATGCGCTAAGCCATTTTTTTCTTAAGACATATTAAAATAATTCCACGATTGAATATAGGGTTCCTCTCAAAAGATTTAAAACCATCTTCCTTATGATCCTTGAGGAAATTCTCTGTTAATTGTTTTCTGCCCACTTGAAGCACACAACCTCTATCAAGCATTTCCTCCTGCGTTTTCATGACAGCCTTTCAAGAAAGTTCGGGTAGCCAGAATTATGCCCATCCCACAGAGAAGGTAACCAGAGCACAAAGGCACTTCCTCACGGTCACAGTGAGTCAGGCAGATCTGGAAACAGAAACCAGGTCCCTTGGCTTCCAGCCACCTCTTACCGACAAGCCTGATGGGACATGTGGCCTCTTGCTCCCGATCTGGTGGGTGCTGGGGAAGTCTGCAGGGTAGCAATAGGCTCCACCTCCTCTGTGTGCACATATGCACCTCCTCTGACCAAGGCTGTGGTTCCCGGGCCTCCAGGGGTCCTCCCATAAAGCCAAATGCAGTGTGACTGATAAGACCTTAAAAAAGTGGCTCCCAGGGGTTTGGGGGAAGGGGCAGAATAGGGTAAGAGGATTAAAAGGTACAAACTAGTAGGTATAAAATAGATAAGCTACAAGGATGTGCAGCACAGGGAATTATAATAGCTTTACATGGAGTATAAAGTTTATAAAAATATTGAATCACTATGCTGTACACCTGAACCTAATTTAATAATAAAGTCAACTATACTTCAATTAAGAAAAAAAAAAGTGGCTCCCTCCAGTCCTCCAGGAGAGGAGACACAGTGGTCTTATTTGAGCTGCTCAGAGATGAAGAGTGCTGCCAAGGTATATCATTAAGTGAGAGAGAAGAAAGGGCAGAACCATATATAAAGCTGGTATGCATTTGTGTTCAAAAAAAGGGGGGGGGGCTTCCCTGGTGGCGCAGTGGTTAAGAATCCACCTCCCGATGCAGGGGACACGGTTTCGAGCCCTGGTCCGGGAAGATCCCACATGTCGCGGAGCAACTAAGCCCGTGTGCCACAACTACTGAGCCTCCGCTCTAGAGCCTGCTAGCCACAACTACTGAGCTTGAGTGCCACAGCTACTGAAGCCCGCGTGCCCTAGAGCCCATGCTCCACAACAAGAGAAGCCACTGCAATGAGAAGCCCGCGCACCGCAATGAAGAGTAGCCCCAGCTCCCCGCAACTAGAGAAAGCCCACGTGCAGCAATGAAGACCCAATGCAGCATAATTAAATAAACAAATAATTAAAAAAAGGAAAACAGCATAGAGATAGTTAGCTGTGTGTGCAGAGCCCATCTCCAAGGGGCCAGACACCAAAGTGCTGACATAAGCTGCCTTCAAGAAGGGGAACTGGGTGCTGGGGGCACAGGCAGGGAAAGAGACTTTTAAAAATGAGTTACTCCTTTGGCACCTTTTGTATTTTGGACCATTTCAATGTTTAATCTATTCATTTATTCAGTCAGGAAATATTTACTAAGCACCTACTGTGTGCTCAGCACTGTTCTAGGCACCCAGCATCCCTCAGTAAGAAGTCCCTGCCTTTGCGTAGCCTACACGCTCCCAGGAGACAGAAAAAAAACATTAAAAAAAGCAATTTTAAAATTTATGCTGATTGGAGTTAAGTGAAAAAAATATCTGCATGGCAACCATTCGATTCGCAAAGATGAAAACATTTTGTAATACCAGGTATTACAAAGCACACCTTTACATGCCAATGGGGTTTAAGTTGGTGCAGTCACTGGAGAGTAGTTTGGCAGTCTCTATTGCATTTAATATTTATTGATTTATTTTTAAAATATATTTTATTTATTTATTTGGTTGCGCCGGGTCTTAGTTGCGGCAGGCGGGTTTCTTAGTTGTGGCTCACGGGCTCCTTAGCAGCAGGTCGCTGGCTCCTTAGTTGTGGCATGCATATGGGATCTAGTTCCCTGACCAGGGATGGAACCCGGGCCCCCTGCATTGGGAGCACGGAGTCTTAACCACTGTGCCACCAGGGAAGTCCCTTTTTATTTTTTATTAAAAAAATTTTGGGGGCCACACTGCGCAGCTTGAGGGATCCTAGTTCCCTAACCAGGGATCGAACCCAGGCTCCTGGCAGTGAAAGTGCTGAGTCCTAACCACTGGACCAGGGAACTCCCCCTATTGCATTTATTTATTGTTTTTTTTTTTTTTTTGCGGTACGCGGACCTCTCACTGTTGTGGCTTCTCCCGTTGCGGAGCACAGGCTCTGGACGCGCAGGCTCAGTGGCCATGGCTCACGGGCCTAGCGGCTCCGCGGCATGTGGGATCTTCCCGGACCGGGGCACGAACCCGCGTCCCCTGCATCGGCAGGCGGATTCTCAACCACTGCGCCACCAGGGAAGCCCCCCCTATTGCATTTAAAATGTGACAGCCAGGACCCAACAGTTCCACTCCTTGGGCATGTGTCCCTAGGTGCCTGTGTGCATGGGTGCTTGCGCGAGTGTGTGCGTGAGCGTGTGTACGTGTGTGCGCACGCGTGCAGGTACGCACAGGAAGGATGGTTGACTGCAACACTGTAATCCCCTCAACTAGAAACAACCTCAGTGCCCAGAATGAAAAGGCTGCTGGAGAGTGGAAAGGGTGTCAACTGCTCTCCACGAGAGCTATGGGAGCAAAGCAAGGAAGTGCAGTCCCGACAGGTGTGCCTGAGTCAGTGCTTCCGGTGAGCTGAGGTGTTGGTGCCCTTGGCCTTTGGGTGGCAGGCGCGGGCTGGGGCCGCAGGAGCATCCGCCCCCGCCATTGCTGGCAGGCACAAGCCGTCTTGCCCCTTCACCTTAATGCTTGATACAAACATGCCCATTCTCTATCTTCCATGACGTGAGAGGTTGGAAAGCACTGGTTTAGAAGCGCTTTCATGTTCGTTCTAGCCCCGAAATGCTAAGAATGCGTGGCTCTATACTGCAGAGGTCACGTCCGAGTCCTCGCCCTCTTCCTCCTCTACGGTGTCGAGGCAGTGACCACACTCCGCACCTTGTGTAGATGTCCTTTGGGGTCACTGCCCCACGCCTTGGGGGTGGGGTTTAGGGGTGGTATGGGGGATGCCGCAGGTGTCCCACTATTTCGCTTCATGGAGGGGTGATGGCGGAGTCACCCTCTGATCCTACAGGGCAGGGAGCACCCTCCCAGGGCAACGAGGGATTCCCACACACAGCACAGACGAGCACATCCTGGGGCTTTGACAGGCCACCAAACACACGATGTTAAGGACCCAGAAGGGACTTACATTCTCATCAGGGTCAGACGGGGGAGGGCTTGGGAGTCAGTCCCCAGTTAGGGTCTGACTCTGTTGTTTCTTCCAGTGGGGAGGGGCTCAATTCATGACAACAAGGGGTTGGCCTTTAGGAGTCTTAATTTTCTCATCTGTAAAGTGGGGATAATAGTAGCTGTGCCTTCTAGGTTGTTGTCAGGATTCAATGAGATAATGAGTGGGAAGCACTTTGCACAGTGCCTGCACGTAGTAGTCTTGATAAGTGATAGATGCTATTATTATTATTATTTTATGCAAGGAGAAGAATTATTCACAATTAACCAGAGTATTCCCCCTGAGTTTTGGGGACTGTCACTTGTGGCACAATGGCCAGCTGGAGAAGTGGCATCCAGGCTCTGCTTCCTGTGGGACTGAGTCCTTCCCTGACAGGGAAATCCCATGATCCCCGAGCTCTCTAGTGGTCCCCAAAGTCCCCATGGCTGGCAACTGGCTTTCCCAGACAATTCCTATAAACAGCTGTACCTAACCCTAGGCTGCCTGGTATCAGCAGCTGTGTATGCAGCCCCAGTACACAGACCATGTGTACTGGCCACTGACAAGAGCACTTTCTACGCTTGTTCCATATGAAAGAAGACCCATGGAGCTGAGGGTCCCTCCCCGAAATAGAGCCCTCACCTCTTCATACCTTAGCCCTGGCATGTCTGTCTGCGGGGTGATGGGAAACCTGGGGGATCAAAAACATCTCTGTGTGTCTGACTTTGGCCTTGTGGGTTACCCTATAAAGCCCTTAACCCACACCTGTGGTGGTGTAGATTCATCCCATCCCTCTGCACCGCCATGGCCAACCCACAAAGATACAGGTGGCAAGGCAAAACCCGGAACTGGAATACAGGATCCCTTCCTCCTGTGCCAATACTAAGCTATCCTGGGAAAGAAGTGGCACGGGTCCCTGCTGAAGCCCTGCTGTGTCAAGCTGGGGGGCAGGGGACCCCACCCCATGTACCTCCCTCCCTGCACCTTCTTTAAAAACCTGAAACATCCTGCAGTGAATCAGGTGCTAGCACTCTCCGTCCCCAACCAAAATGAAACTGTCTTTCCGGGAGAGGCCACTTAGGACATGCACTTAGTGATCTGGGGTGTTGGGAAAGGAAGGGAGCCCGTCAGCCACTGGACACGGCCCAGGAGGAATAGGGACAGAGTGGTGACCCTGACAGAGCCAGCATGGGGCAAAGCGTATGGGCAGAGGCCGTTGTTATCTTCACCCCAACCCCACGTCGGGCTCCATCCTGCCCACCTGCCTGTTCAAAGCGGCCCTGCTGTGCCAGTCTGGCTGGTCCTGGGATGGAAGATGAGTCATCATGTCAGATAAGTGCTCAGAGCTGGCGAAGAACACTGGCCACACCTTGCAGGAAGCAGGCACCAGCGTTCTTAGAAAACCTGGTCTGGTCTCCAGATGTGAAGCCATGATTGAAGACCTCCCTGCAACCCTCCACCCCGACCCCGGCCCCAGCCAGCTCCATGGAGCACAAGAGATCCCACTGCTCAGAGCTCAACACACCACACACCCTCGCCCCTCAGGGATACACAAAAAGCAGGTTGCAGAATCCAAAAGAGAGGCATTTGGAAGGAAACGCTTTTTCAGTGCTTCATGGTGGACTGACGCCCATGATGGAAACGAGGCATCTAGGCCCCCAGAATGGCTGCTTATACCTGCTTTTCTCCCTAACCATTGGGGGACCGGGAGGAATTATACGGGTTGGGTCTGTTCAGGTTGGAGGATGGGGGAGAGTTACTGAAGTCCAGCCCATGCTCCGTGTGCCCAGTTGTGAGCCCCCAAGGGCTGCTCCGGGCAGAGAGGCACCTTTCTCTAATTTGCTCCAAGGCGTCATATGGGCCAGAAGGGGAGGTCCTATCAAACATCAGCTTCTTCCCGGAGCCACAGTCAGCAACATTTGGCTCAGCTGGGCCATATTTTCAAAAGAAGACTCTCTTATGCATTGGCTGGAAGGTGGGGATGAATTTCCCCAGGAAAAAAATCCAATAAAGATAGTTTTCAGTAAAGGTGTACCCACAACTCCCTGTATAGGGAAACAGCTCAGGACATAAGTGCTAAAGCCGAGCTTTGAGTTTGAATCCAGCTGTGATGTGCAACGTTGGGCAAGCTACAAGGTGTCTCTGTACCTTCACTTCCTCATCTGAATACTGGGGACAATATTACACCTATCTCTGAGGGTGATTAGAACAATGCCTGGTTTGCAGCAATATACGCGCATCAGCACCTAATAGCTTTTATTCAAGGGCCTATGCAAGTGAAAAAAAATTATTGTTTTCCAAATACAAAAAGAAAACTGCAGCATTTAAAATGAATGGAACAGTTAAATAAATGTTTGCAACATGGATGCCAACCAGACAAACGCCATTCAACTCTTAGGTAGTAATATGCCAATGAAAATGGGAGCTCATTTTTTTGATAGTGAAAGAAATAAAGATCACAAAAGAAAATGACCACAAAGATGAGCAACCTCGGTCTACACTTTTCCTTGAGTTTTGGTACATCCTGAGGGCACAGACCCGGGGACCCCTTTCCTGGTGATGATCCACCACCCACTTCCTAAGTGTCACATTTACCAGCCCCAGCCAAGAGCTTAGAGTCAAAATCCTAAAACCACTCTATTTTTTTTTTTAAAGACTCACACATACATAAATAGGATCATCAACAATAGTGGGGGGCTTCCCTGGTGGCGCAGTGGTTGAGAGTCCGCCTGCCGATGCAGGGGACACGGGTTCGTGCCCCGGTCCGGGAAGATCCCACATGCCGCGGAGCGGCTGGGCCCGTGAGCCATGGCCGCTGAGCCTGCGTGTCCGGAGCCTGTGCTCCGCAACGGGAGAGGCCACAGCAGTGAAGGCTCGTGTACCGCAAAAAAAAAAAAAAAAAACAACAGTAGTTGGGAGATGCCTTGGATCCCTTCATATGCCAACATGATAATCCAATGTATAAAGAAAATCTCAATACACAAATCTATTTAAAAATCTCACTTCAAAAATAAATGCTCAAGTCATGGCATGAATGATGAAACCAGAGCCCACAAGTCAGAGGCATTTACCACAATCTTGCAGGACAGGACTTCTATGTTCAAAAGTGACCGGACCAGACCAGCTTCCAGGTTTTAGGAACTCAGATGATGCGTCTGCACTGACTGCTTGTTTCCAGCACCTTCTGGGTTCTTAATCCAACTCATACTGGAATGGTGAAGAAGCTCCAAGAAGCTGCCTCTGAGGACAGAGGCCTCTTGTGGCAAAGGGGGGGCTGGTGTCAAAGACTGGAGCTGAAGGTGCTGGCTGTCTTTCTGTTCTCTGGGACTAACTGTCTGATGTACAAGGGCCAAGCTTAAGCGCTGCCTTCATGATTTGGGCTGCATCTGGGTACCAATTATACTTTCATCAACTTAATATCTTTCTTTATATTGACTCACTCTTGTTATCACTTAAACACCTGCTTTAGCTTTGTCCTAAGCAAGAATGTCCACAAAATCACAGTCCTGATGTTACTAATTATATATGTTTTCTAATACACCTCAACATGAATAATTACTAATGAGATGAAAGACATTTGCTCACCATCTAAAAACCATCTCCACAGGCCACACTACAGGGAAACAGATTCACCAAAGATCTTCCCTTGTCTCATAAACTCACCAGATTAGATAAAATACCTTAGTACTTGCAACTCAGAAACAACCTGCCATGCTGACCCCTTGGCCCCGAGCTGCCGTGCACATCGGGGTTCTTACGAAACCTGTTCTGTAGGTTTCTCCGCTCCTGGGTCTAGGATTATATCAGCCTCCATCCTAGGAGTAGCCTGACACACGTCCTGCCACCCCAGCCAGAAGACCCCAAAGAACAAGGCATCAGATGTGACCACAGCTGCCAGAAAAACATGTTCTTTTTGTATGGCCTTTAAAGGAGAAACATACGTGCATCTGGGCTTTGGCCAATATGCTAAACCCTGGAGGACCCATCTTGTCATGAGGCCAGAGTACTCCTGGTTTGTCATTTCCTTGTCCACCTGGTGACCGAGTGCCACAGGTGGGTTTGAAAGGTGACCACACCTTGTGGCGATTAATCCCTCACTGCCTGGCTTCCTTGCATGAACACAGATGCTCACGGCAAGAAAACATAAATGTACAACCGGAGCAGAAGGATGAGACAAACTATGATAGAAGCACACGACGGAATATTGGGGAAGAATGGTTAATTATTTTTGTTTAAAAAAAAACTATGAATTTCTAGGTAGCTATGTGCATAGGGAAAAAAAAAAAGTGGGTGAAATTAACCAGAATGTTTATAGTAACTACGTTTGGGTGAAGGATCTTGGATTATTTTTTAAAAATTATTTTTAGTTTATCTGTGTTTTGGAACATTCCTACAATGAACATATATTTCTTGTATAATAAAAAATAATAAAAGAAAATGATTTTTTATAGCAACATGGAAAAAGCTTATGATAGAATGTTAGGTGATAAAAGTGAGATTATAGCTTTATGGAAAAATCTGTTGTCAGGAAAAATGTTAGGGCAATGGGAATTATAGAAGAATTTTTTAAAATGCAGTCTTCCTAGAATTTAGGGGAAATTCTGGGGAAAGGAACAGGGAAGATGCTGGATTGGTTGGGATTAAGTATCTACTATTTGGCAGAAATGGGGCTTGTCAAAGAAGTTCAGATTGGATGTATACTTTAGCTTGTGTTCTAATATTTGTAACTATTTTCCAAACATTTGTTACTTTTACAGTTTTTTTAAAAAGTTAAAAAAAAAAAAACCCAAACCAAACAAAAGGGAGAGGTATTCAATCAACTAGGAAAATCTGCTGGGGTCTCCAGTAGCCCAGCAATTCTTTCTATAATTTACGCAGGAGGACCTTTCTTTTCCTCTTGGGGATGGGTGAGCCCAAGGTGGATTTCAGAAAAGGTGGCGGCATCAGAACTTGTATTTCTTGGATGGCTCCTGTCTTCCAAAACCTTGTTGACAGAGTCTTAATGCTGTGTTTGCTTCCTTATTGCCGAGGACTTAACTACACCAGGCTTTATCCTGTACAATCCTGTACAATTACATGGGAAAACACCTTGTCCACTAGGCCTGGTGCCAGGAGCAGAGTCATCGTGTCTTGATGGACAGATGACTTTGGGATTCAGGGATGCCAATGGTGTGCACACAAGCCCACGGCTTTGCCCCTACCCAGCCGTGCAAGTGGCCACTTGCCCAGGGTGGCTGGTATGTGTCGACAGCTGGCAGGGAAGAATGTGGTCAGTTTCATTTGCTCCCTACTCTCTCCCTACCAAGGCTGGAGGCAACTTGCAGTGGAGAGTATCTGCTGAGCCTTGGAAGATGCCAGGGGTGCGAGAGGAGCGGGTAGAAGTGGAGAAGGCAGGTGGTTATTGCACTGGGAATAAAATGCAGTGTCCCTGACTAGAGTCAGAAAAATAAGGTCAACCTGGTAATATTTTGAGGCTCACGTAGTAGGTCTAGCCTCTCTCTCTCTCTCTCTCTCTCTTTTTTTCACTGGGAAACATGAATTATTCTATTATCATTAAAAATGAGAGCTTTGGAGTCAGACAGACTTGGGTGGAGTCTTGGACCCATCACATCACCTCTCTGAGCCTCAGCTGTCTTATCTGTCAATGGGGCCAACAATAGCACCTCCGTCCCTTGGCTTTTTTTTTTTTAATTATTTATTCTATTTATTTATATTTGGCTGCCTTGGGTCTTCGTTGCTGCGCGCGGGCTTTCTCTAGTTGTGTCGAGTGGGGGCTACTCTTCACTGCGGTGCACGGGTTTCTCATTGCGGTGGCTTCTCGTGTTGCAGAGCACAGGCTCTAGGCACGCGGTCTTCAGTAGTGGTGGCGCACAGGCTTAGTTGCTCCATGGCATGTGGGATCTTCCCGGACCAGGGCTCAAACCCGTGTCCCCCGCATTGGCAGGCGGATTCTTAACCACTGCGCCACCAGGGAAGCCCTGGGCTTTTGTTTTGTTTTCAGTGAGGATTAAAAAGAGATAATGCATATAAAGCACTTGGCATAGCATTGAACAAATGTTGGCTAGTATTACCATTATTAGGGGAAAGAAAGATGACAACATGTAGGTGGCCACTAAGCTTACAGGCTTACTTGCAAGGCTGCTTTAGAAAGGACAGGTGCTGGAAGGGGAGTTTCCCAGCTCAATAAATGCATTATTTGGTTTTGGACTAAATGAATGATTTGGTTTTTGGATGGCGCCCTCCGGACGCTCAGCTGTCACCTGTCCCATGCCTGTCAGAAACTTTCAACAGCTCCCAGTGTCTGCGAATAAAGGCCATACAGTATGGTCCCAATCTCCATGTCTCCTTTTCTTCCCTTCAAAATGGGTGATGGTTAAGAAGCTGGGTTCGAATCCCAGCTCTGTCACTTACTCGCTGTGTGACTGTGTGGAATTGACCTACCCTCTCTGTGCCCTGGTTTTCCAATCTGTAAAAAGAGGGGAAAATAGTCCCTCCTTCACTGGGTTGGTGTGAAGAGTCAATTGTAAATGTGAAGGACCCGGCACAGCATCTGGCACATAGAGAGAGATGAGTGCCTGGAGCAGTTTCTGTGCTTCTCATATCATGTCCAATGGACCACTCGCTGGGGCCCATGGATACTCCGGACATTCCCACCAGGTTGCTTTTACTCATGCTGTTTCTCTCCTGGAGTGCCTTTGCCCCAGGCCCAACTCCAGTGCCACCTCTTCCACGAAGTTTCCCAGTCCTCACTGAATGGACGTCATCTTCCCTCCTCTTTAGTCCCATAATATTTTCTGTGGACCACCCGCTCCTGTTTGATTTGTTCCCATCTGCCTTGTAACATGGCTATTTATGTCCCTTTCTAATCTATCTGACTGGGTGATGAGGGCCCTGGTCAGATTCCCTAATGTTTGAACTTGGAACTTTGCACATGACAGTTGCTCAATAAATATGTCTGGACTTCAGAGCTGGGGGGCAGGGCTGACATTCAGCTGCTATGCCTCAGTGTGGTTGCGAGAATTGTTTATGGCTGGAAACCTTCCTAACTGGAAGGTGCCCTTCACCTAAACATTCCAATTACTGCTACTGCTTATACGGTAGAGAGGAGGTGCCGGGGGTCGGGGGGGAGAGGCGGGGGTGGGGAGGGAAGCACCTGGTTTCCCTCCATCCACCCGCCACTTTGAGCTGTTGATGGGTTGAACTGCATCCCTCCCTCCCCAGTTCATATGTTACAGCTATAATATCCGGTGCCTCAGAATGTGGCTGTATTTGGAGACAGGGTCTTTAAAGAGGTGATTAAGTGAAAACACGAAGCCCATAGGGTGCCCTAATCCAATCTGACCAGCATTCTTATAAGAAGAGGTTATTTGGACACCCAAAGAGACACCAGGGATGGGCATGCACAGAGGAAAGGCCATGTGAAGACGCAGTGAGGAGGCGGCTGTCTGCACACCAAGGAGAGAGGCTTCTGCAAAACCTGCTCAACCAACACCTTGATCTTGGACTTCCAGCCTCCAAAACTGTGAGAAGATACATTTTTGTTGCTTAAGCCATCCAGTCTGTAGTAGCTGTTCTAGCAGCCCTAGCAGACTAGTAAAAGCTGTAAGGGAAAAGGAACTGGTAGGCATGAGGGTGAGTGGGGGTGAGGAGAGAGCAGGGTGGAGGGCTCCTCCCGACTCCAGGGTCGGGACGATGGGGTCAGTAAGTCTATCCCCTGCCCCCAAGTAGGAATGATTTTGGCTTAGGGGTGAATCTATTCTTTTTTCCCCCCAACCAAAGGATGCCACAACCTTCCATGAAAATACACTCCTGCCTTGCAAGTCCCTCCTCATTACCAGATTAAAGGCAATGAGTGGCACCTTAAATTTTTTTTTTTTTAAACTTGGGCAGAGGGGCTTCCCTGGTGGCACAGTGGCTAAGAATCCACCTGCCAATGCAGGGGACACAGGTTCAAGCCCTGGTCCGGGAAGATCCCACATGCCGCAAAGCAACTAAGCCCGTGCGCCACAACTATTGAGCCCGTGTGCCACAACTACTGAAGCCGGCGCTCCTAGAGCCCGTGCTCTGCAACAAGAGAAGCCACTGCAAGGACAAGCCTGCGCACCGCAACAAAGAGTAGCCCCCGCTCGCCACAACTGGAGTAAGCCCACGCGCGGCAGCAAAGACCCAACGCAGCCAAAAATTAATTAATTAGAATTAAAAAAACAAACAGACAAAAAGAACTCAGGCAGAGACAAAGAGTGAGTGTCCAAGCTTTTGACAAAAAGGCCTTGCAGTTTTCCTGTAGTGAGTCCAGCAACGGCTTCTGGTCACACTTAGAATAAAACCCAAATTCCCTACCACGGCCTGGAGAGGCAGTGAGGTCTGGCCCTTGCCCCCCTCCAGACTTAACTCCTACCCTCTCACCCTTCCTCATTTCTGCTCTTCCAATTTGCCAAGATCTTGCCACCTCTCCTTTGCACCTGCTGTTCCCTTGGAATCACCCGTCCCCAGCAGCTTCCACAGCCCTCCTGGCCCAGCATCAGGATCACTTGGGAAGCTCTTAAAAAACCCACCGGCCAGGGCCTCATGCACAGCAGCTCTGACTCCCCAGGTCACGGTACCTGTATATATATGTTTTTAACTCCTGCACAAAGTCCGATGCACAGGCAGGGTTGGGGACAATTGCCCTAGATCTTCATAGAGCTGCTTCTTCTTTGAGGCCTCAGCTCCAATGCCACCTCTCAGAGAGGCCCACCCTGACCCCCAGCACCCCACAGCCCTGTTTATTCTCTCCACAGAAGCCAACACCATCAGAAACTGTCTAATCTCTTCGTTTGCTGCCTGTCTCCCTCCACTGGGGTTTGAACCTCCCTGCGGCGTGACTGGGCCTCTCTCTTCGCTGCTCCAGCCAATACAGGAGCCACAGTCCACATGGGGCGACTACTGGGCACCGGAAGCGTCATCGAACCGAGGTGTCCCTTCCGTGAGAAATCATACAAAAGAGGAGAGACATAAAATACTAATATTTTGCAAGATGAAAAGAGTTTGGGAGATGAATTGTACAACAGTGTGAATGTACTTCACACTACTGACTGTACACTTAGAAATGGTTAAAATGGTAAATTTTACGTTCTGTGTGCTTTACCACAACTAAAAACTTTAAAAAGACATGTTGAACATTAAAAAATCCCGTCAATAATTTTTAACACTGACTACTTGTTCAAGTGATAACATTTTGAACATATGGGTGCCATAAAATATATTACAGTACTAAAATGAAGTTCACCTGTTTCTTTTTACTTTTTTTCTTCAGTGTGGCTATTAGAAAACTTTACGTTGCTTATGTGGTTCCTGTTTGTGGCTTGTGTTACATTTGTGTTGGATGGCGCTGACCTAGAACTGTGGCCGGCTCACAGTAGGCACTTTGAGTTGAATATCAAAATGAATCCAGTTGCTGCCGAAGAGGTGCTTTTATGAGCATACGCACGCTGTTCTGTCTGCCAGGCTGCAAGAGAATGGGAGGGAGGCTGTGGTGGAGCGTTTATGTAACGAAGTCATCATAATTAACGTCTATTATCATGCTGATAGTTTGTGGAGCACCTAACGCGCGCCAGGAACTGTCATGGCACTTTGTCCACATCATCTCATTTCATTTTCAAGTTAGTTAGTCCTATAAGGAACCACTGCCTCCATGAGACAGCTGGCTGCCCAAGGTCACCCAGCGGGTGAGGGGAGAGCTGGGTCTGTAAAGGGCTGGCCCAGCCGCCCCAGTACACCTGCCTCCCGCCGGGGCCAGGTCCCACGTGCCATCCTGTCATGTAGGACTTGCAGGCCCTGCCTGAGCCAGACAGTGGGCAGGGGCTTCTGGCTTCTAGAGCCAACCGAGAGCCCCCATGAGGCAGGGAGTCCCTGCCCTCAGAGTCCAGGAAGAGAATGAAACAATTTGTAATCTCCGATCTCCTCGAGCTCACCCATCCAGATCCGCTGCCGGCCCTCTCAATTTCAAGGACTCCGGGAACCGGTCCTGGCCCAGGTGGTCATTCTTGCTCAAGGCAGCTGTGGCGGATGGCGCTGGGCCCGGCCTGACCTGCCAGAGGGCCTAACCCCGTCCCTGAGGCCACAGCAGCCACAGGATCTGCGGGTGTGGCCTCTCCCCTCCTGTCCTGTGGCTTTCGGGCCTGGAGCTGCAGGCCCAGACCCACCTGAGACTCCATCTCTGGGGCTCAGGTCCTCTTGAGCAGGGCCCCCTGTGGTATCTAATGTGAGACCTTTTTGGAGGGGGTCTTTGATCCTAAGATGCAAGAATCAGAACCCTTTGTAATGGGGGAGGGGTGCAACGCATGGACAGAAAATTCTCCCACGTCTGGGCTCCAATTCCATCTTTAAACTGTCGATATGAACTTGAGGAAACTGCTTGGGTCTGGTCAGAGACAGTGACTAAAGAAGCCAATAAAGACCTGGTTTCCGGGACTTCCCTGGTGGCGCAGTGGTTAAGAATCCACCTGCCAATGAAGGGGACAGGGGTTCGAGCCCTGGTCCAGGAAGATCCCACATGCCACGGAGCAGCTAAGCCCGTGTGCCACAACTACTGAGCCTGCGTGTCACAACTTCTGAAGCCCGCATGCCTAGAGCCCGTGCTCCGCAACAAGAGAAGCCACAGCAATGAGAAGAAGTCCATGCACCGTAACGAAGAGTAGCCCCCGTTCGCCACAACTAGAGAAAGCCCGTGCGCAGCAACAAAGACCCAACGCAACTAAAAAAAGACCTGGTTTCCTAGACAACAGCTGGGTGTCAAGGAGCCTGACCTCAGAGGGAATAAAGATCCTGCCATCTGGGGGACCTCAGAGCCCCCAGCCTAGGCGGACCAATGGATGGGTCAACCAGTGCCTAGCGGTTCTCAAAGTCTGACCCCAGAGCAGCTGCTGCAACATCACCTGGGAACTTGTTAGAAAGGCAGCTCCTCAGGCCCCACTCCAGACTTCCTGTATCAGAAGCTCTGGGTTTGAACAACTAACCTGGGTTTTCACAGCCCCCTAGGAGATTCTGGGCCACGCTGAATTTGAGGCCTACAGCCTTACTACTCAAGTATCAGGACCAGGCGGTAAGCATCACCTAGCACCTTGTTAGAGACACAACATTCAGGCCCCACTTCACTTACTGAGTCAGAATCTGCACTTACCAAGACCCCCCGGCACTCGTGTACCTGTTAAAATTTAGGACGCGCTAGCCTAGAGTTCCTTGCCATAAAGTCAGGGGTCTCAAACTCAAATGCTTCCAGGGACCAAGCAGGTGATGTTAAAAAATGAAGCCAGGTTAGATTCAGCTGATTATTGCTCTTTGGAAATGTGAGCCCAGGATGGCCAGATCTTCCAATTTTTCAAGAGAATCTGGAAACCCAGATGCCAAAGTGAAATGTCCTGATTTAAAAATTACTGTGTGTGGGGGACTTCCCTGGCAGTCCAGTGGTTCAGAATCTGCCTTCCAATACGGTTCAATCCCTAGTTGGGAAACAAGATTCCAAATGCCGCGAGGCAACTAAGCCCGCAGGCTCTAGAGCCCACGTGCCACAACTAGAGAGCCTGCACGCTGCAACTACTGAGCCCGCACGTCCTGGAGCCTGCACACCACAACCAGAGAGAAGCCCACGCGCAGAAACAAAAGATCCCGTGTGCTACAACGAAGATCCCACATGCCACAACTAAGACCCGACACAGCTAAATAAATAAATAAACATTAAAAAAATTATTGTGTAGGTCACACAAAATCAGGCCTATGGGGCGCAAGCATATAGGCCTTGGGGCAGGAAAGGTGCCTCATCTCTAGGTAAGCTTTCTGAGCTTGGGACAGCCCTCCCAGGCATGGCAAGAGGCACACAGTAGGAACTCAAGAAGGGCTGGGACAGAAGTTCCCAAATTCGTCTGCATAATGGAACCACAATTACATTGAGTAGCTGTCGCAGCTATTCAGTGCTGCCGTGGGAGTGTGAAAGCAGCCAGAGATAATATTAAATGACTGAGCATAGCTCAATATTTTTTCTTTTCCTTTGGCCGTGCCACGCGGCTTGTGGGATCTTATCTCCCCGACCAGGGATTGAACCCGGGCCCCTGGCAGTGGAAGCGTGGAGTACTAACCACTGGACCACCAGGGAATTCCCAGCACAGCTGTGTTTTAATAATTCTTCATGAACACTGAATTTTAAGCTGCATGTAATTTACATGTGTCACAGAATATGATTTTTCTCTTGATTTTTTTTTCCAACCACAGAGAAGCCATTCTTAGCTCATGGACTGCACAAACTTGGCCTTTGGGCCATAGTTTGCCAACCTCTGGGATGGAGGAATGAATTGAGGGCCTGGAGGCCTGGACCGCAGTCCTTCTTCCCAGTATTTACGCACATAATCTCCCCTACACCATCTCTAAAACCTTAGCAGCACTTGGTTATGAAAAGGTTATGTTGACAAGGCCCGATCAAGTATTGACTTGGTCTGGCTCTGGGCCAGAGACTTCAGATTAGACCCTAAATCCTTCAACACCCTGGCAGGATTTTAGGGAGCTGCCTTCCAGTGGGCTACTCCGAACCCCACCTCCCTGGCTGGTGATATCATTGATCCTTAACATGTAGTGACCATTTAGCTATGTGGTGGGCACTGTCCTTAGAGCTTTACCCGAATCACCTCATTTCCTTCTCACTCCCCAAGAGAGGGAAGACTAGTATATGCCCGTGTGTATTATCATATACCCATTTTTTAGATGAGGAAACAGAGGCACAGGTGATCTTCCTAAAGTCACAGAGTGACAGGAGTAGAACAGGATTGAACCCAGGTCTGCATGACTCCAGAGGCTGCTCTCATAACCACTTTGTTATACTGCCTCTCAATAATCCATCGCTATCACCAGTCAACACGATGCCCAGACACAACCTTCTCAAGGACAAGCCTTGGGCAGCAAGCCTGGGCCTCTGCATCTTAACTGGCATCCAGACACCAATCAACCTTCTCTGCCTTGGGCTGCAGCCAGACCTGGGGGACCCAAGATAGCTTCTGTACCCACCCCAGGAAGAAGGAGGCTAGCAGAGCTGCCTCGTACGACTGTGCACTGCACAACTCTGGGGGCATTATTCACAATGTGCCCTGTGTGAACGGCACCCCTGGGCCCGTGGAGCTGGAAGTGAGGTGCTCATGTTGCCTGGCCTAAGACTGGCCTTGGGTGCCCACCTTAACCGCTATTCAGAAACAATTCATCCAAAAGGGAGGCAGCCCAGAAGGAAACACCATCACGGGCGGTGGAGGTGCAGGCTGGCAGCCTTGGGGAGCCCTTTGGGTCTGGGGCAGGGAGTGGCTGGCTTTTACTGGGACCTCCTCCATCCAACTTGGAAAAAGATCCTGCCACCCGGCCTGTCTCAGACTGGACTGACCGCAGCTCCCAGCTCTGAACTGTTGGCCCTGCTCCAGGTGAGAGGTCCCCTTCCCATCCCTCCACACCCTGCCTCCCTGGAAAGAAAGAAGGGCTCTCGAGTGTTCTCTCCAATCCTGCCCCCAAGCTGCCCTGCGCTAGCCCTCCACTGCTTGTTCTCACGCTGGGCAACACCTGCCCCTGGCCACGCAGGGCTGCTGGGAACTCCCAGCCAAATGCTCCCAGCTCTCCCCTTAACTACTGCTGTCCTTACCTGTGTGTTTTCCTATGTTCGTTTTGCTTTTATGATTTGAGCCAGGCCCTGGGCCAGCACTTTACATGCACCAGTTCATGTGACCTTCATCACAACCCAATGAGGCAGGGACTATGATTATCCCCATTTTACAGACAAGGGCTTGGAGAGGTTCAGAGAGGTTAGGTTGCTTGCCCAAAGTCACACAGTTAAACAGTGTCAGGGCCAGGAATCAGATTTGGGTCTTTTAGACTTTAGAGCCCAATGCTTATCTTTCTAGGGGATGAATGTGTCATGTCCTCTAGGTCTGTTTCCCTACCTGCAGATTGGGTCTTGGGTCTGGGAAGCCACGTGGGTGACTGTGATGTTGCTGCTGGGGACGATGGTGACGAAGGAGATGATGATAAAAGTGGGGATGATGGTGGTGATGATGACGATAAAGGTGGTGGTGATGAGAGGATGGGGATGATGATGATGCAGGTGGGGATGATGATGATGATAATGATGGTGGTAATGACCATGACGTACCGACCCGATACAGTTATCGCGCAGACTACATGAGGTCCTCAGGTAAAACATTGCTCACCGTGCCTGTTCTATAGTTAGCCCTCTACAAGTGTTGGGTCAGTTGAGGTCTCTGTGCCCTAGACCTCCAGAGTGGATTCCACTGCACTGGACTGTGTTCAATAAACACCCTCCTCGTCAGACACTAGGTGAAAGGCGTGAATCAGAGACAAGAAAGGGAAAAAAGAGTAACGTTTTTCTCTGTTGGTCCCTCCTACTTCCTGCTAAGTCTCCATTTCCTGCCAACCTCTGAAATCCAGCTTGGCTTTGGAACTAAGTCCCTGGGAGGGAGGCCTGGCCTCGGTGGGTTTCCTGGGCCCCAGGTGGCCTTCACCCAGGCCTCCAGGGAGATTCGGAGGCTGAGAATCTGGTGCCCAGGAAGGGGCTGCTGCCCCAAGAATCACAGCCATTTTCAAGCTGGGCTCCTGCCTTCTCTGTTGGGGGAGATTAGGATCTTCATCCTCACGGCGACCCAGGGTAGGTCCTAGGGGAGTGAACAGCTGAAACCTTATACTCAGCTGCTGGTAAACCAAGGGCTTTGAGAGCCATTGTCACAGAGTAAAACATTTCCATTCCTCCTCCACACTCATCTGGAAGCCGAGGAGAGGCAGGGTGAGCTCTGTGGTCGGACTGCTTGAGTTCGAATCCCAGCCCCACCATTTGCTAGCTCCGTGTGACCTTGGGCAAGCTACTTAACCTCTCTGAGCCTGCTTTCTTATCTGCAAAATGCAGACAATTACATCACCCGTTTCACTGGACTGTTGGAATAATATGATGAGATCCCACAAGTCTCTCCAAAGGTCAAGTGACGGAGAGTGTCTGTACCTTTATGGTCCCTGAACGAATTCTATGATATAACGCTTGTGCCCGGCCTGTAGCGTATACTTTAAAATGCTGCCTATTATTATTACAGAGGAGAAAGCCACATGGGCCCGCATTTCTCTGACGAACTATGTCTTGTGTTGAGAGAAACCGAAGTCAGTTCATCCCTGTGCACAAGGCAAGCAGAACAGCACGGTTCCCAGACAGAGCGGCGGCACCGTCTGCAGTGACTGAGATGAGTGTTGGAGCTGTCTGGCTGCAGGGAGGAGTTTTTAGCCAATTAGATCCTAAGATCCAACAGAAACACAGCTCCACCCACCTCAGGCCCAGCCACTGGTGGGCCACAGTGGGAGTTCAAGAGTGGGAGTGAGGATGCAGAGGGGGTCTCGGGTGAGGGTCTCGGAGTCTCCCGGGGGCTGAGACGTGTGACTTACCCCACCCTGTATCTCCAGGGCCTAGTCCGTCACTGGCAATCATCCAGCCACCTGTCATTCATTCACTCAACCAATATTCACTGAGTGTCTACTGGGAGCTGGGGCTGCAGCAGTGAAGCAATGAACAAAATACACAAAATCTGGCCCCTAGAAGTTTAAATCCCTGCGAACTAGCGTTGTAGCGTTCAGGAAATACTCCCTGAATATTCCCAAAGGCCGGGAAATGTGTCTGATGCCCCACCCCACCCCCGCCTTGCTCTGCCAGGTTCTTTCTTCTATGTGGGGAGATCTGCCCAATGGGTGGGTCATCCCATGGCCAGGCTGCCACCCACTGTCATCTGGTGTCAGAGGGGTCAGGGAGGGTGAGGCCCAGACCAGGTCCTGCTCCACCAGCCAGCAAGCTGCAATCAGCCGGTCCACCCTGCGCTTGAGTATCACCCCTCCCTGGACACACATGCCCAGGCCGATTCTGATCTTTCAACTTTCCCTGAATTCTGCAGGTGTCTTGGTCTTTTCAGCCCAGGACTCTCCTCCCACTGCCCCACCCGCATCCCTTCTTGAAGCAGGGCTGGAACAGTGTTTCTGGAGTTAATCAGAGCAGTAAGAAGGGTGGGGCCAGTGAGTGGGGGTCAATTACCTGTTGCTAAGGTGCTGTGCTTGCTTACTTATGACCCTGCAGGAGGTCCTACTGTCTGCAATCCACAGGCCAGGGTTGGGGCTCAGAGGTTAAGTGTCTTGCGCAAGGTCACACAGAGCTAAG
Source organism: Phocoena sinus (assembly GCF_008692025.1). NCBI lineage: Eukaryota > Metazoa > Chordata > Mammalia > Artiodactyla > Phocoenidae > Phocoena > Phocoena sinus. The sequence goes on along the minus strand of NC_045777.1, from coordinate 67,476,656 downwards.
CTCCAACTCCAGCCTGTTTAACTCCCAAACCCTTAACCATTATATCAACTGACTGTCCAAAGAAGACAACTAAGGCGTCTGGGGGATTTCAACACTCAAGGCGTGACAGCAATGCTCTGAGGACAGGAGCAGTTTCCCCAGGCAGTCTGCAGTAAACCAGGCCCCCCAGGCCCAGTAAAATGCCCCTCCTTCCACTTGGGAGCACCCAGCCCGTGCCAAGCACACGTCTAACATTTTACATTCTGCCCCCACCCACCCCGCCCAATCTCTAAAACAGCCCTTCAAAGGCTGCCTTCCGGTCCACCCCGACCCTCAGCCTCAGGCCCCGAAGGTCTCGCTTACCAGCCAAACTCCTCACTGTGGCGCAAACCGCTGAGAAAGGACAAAGGTGATCCCTCCCGGGGTGGTGGGAGGGGGTGCCTCTCAACCAGGAAAATCAACAAACTCCACACACAGACAGGTGAGAGTGGAATTTCAGGAATGAGCTTGTTTTGGGAGGTTGCAATCCAGCCCCCACTTAAGGTCCTTGATGGAACCCGCGTGCAGGTGCGGCTCCTGAAGGAGGGTGTGCCAGGCTTCCCAGGCCTTAGCCCTCCTTCCAGGCCTCAGCTTGGGAGTGAGTTCCCCAGCACGTCAAGAGGAAGCAAAGCTACCTGTATTGTCCCAGAGGTCTGCACGGAAAGGGCCCCTGATCTTCAAGACACTGGGGAGAAGGAGAAAGTTGGGGCTGGATCTGGGCTCTGTTGTTATCACTGTGAGGCCTCTTGGGAAAATCCCTGAACCCCTCGGAGCCTCTTACTGCTTCATCCCTCATCAGCTGGCCTCCTCTTACCTTATCTTGGCCTCCCCAACCCATCCCAGGGAAGTCCTGCAGATTCATCTCAGCCCCCTGACTGCATTGCTAGGATATTGTTTTCTTAGTGTAAAAAATAAATTCCTCTTTTAAAAACAAAAATGCTAAGACTTTCAGGCTTATTTCAAGTTTATTTACTTTCTTAACAATTACTTAGGACTTACTGTGGGCCAGGCAACACTCTAAGAACTTGACACCTTTGATCCTCGTAACATCCCTAATGGGGTGAGAATTATTATCACCTCCAGTTTGCAGAAGAGAAAAGTGAAACACAGAGAGGTTAAGTAACTTGCCTGAGGTGACACAGCTAATAAGTGAGAGTCAGGATTCGGATCTCTGTAGGTTAGGAGGCCACAGGTTTAGAATTGCTGCATCTTTGGTGGATTCCCACCAGCCAAGATAATTTTGTCTGACTCGACATTCTGTGATTTTACACTATGGAAATGCATTAAATTTTTGCAAATACAAAGTGATATAAAAATATAGATGGTTCTTTTATAAACTCCCTGTATATAAACTCACTCCACCTGAATCTGCTGGTCTTAATATTCGGCCCAGTAGCTGATTCTAGCCTCCCTATCCTCTTGAACCTGACCTCCTACAGTTGTTCCAGAGATGCAGAGCGAGCACTCTGTATAAAGTCATCTAGTTCTTGCAGGATTCCTTGCAGGTACTCTCTGACAACCCCATTTTGTAGGTGGGAAAACTGAGGCTTTAAAGAAGTACACACACTTGATCAAGTATACACAGCTAAGAAGTGGTGGAATCAAGGACTAGAACCCAAGCAATCTGATATCAAAGCCCCTACTTGTTTCTTTTTTTTTTTTTTTTTCCCCTACTTGTTTCTTTGTCATCCCTAAATATTTTCACTGTGGCAAAATATACAACGTAAAATTTACCATTTTAACCCTGTTTTTGGTAAAGATATACTTTAATGTCAAGATTCAGGTTGAAACATAATTGTCTTACAAAGATTGTGAATTGAAATGTCATAATTGGAGTTGCAAGATGCCACACCAGCCCCCCTCCCAGCCTTTCCTGCTTGTGTCTTAAATCAAAGGAGTTAAATCTGTTCCACAAAATAAAAATTAAAGTAGCCTTGGCTTACCAGCAATTACACTTTCACTTTTCCCATCCAGCTAATTGTTTTAAAACTAACTTGCTAATACGCTGTCAGTGCAAATTTATTCATAATAGACATGAACAAAAGGGTCGCCATTTCAACCATGTTTAAATGTACATTTCAGTGGCCTTACGCATTCACATTGTTATGCAACCATCACCACTTATCCATCTTCAGAAAAATTTCATCATCCCAACCAGAATGAAACTCTGTGCCCATTAGACACTAACTCCCCATCCACCCCTCCCCCTCAGCCCCTGGTAACCTCTCTTCTACTTTCTCTGAATTTGCCTCTTCCAGACGCCTCATATAAGTGGAATCATACGATATATGTTCTTTTGTGATAAAGGCCCTACTTAAAACCATAATTCATTTTTTATTTGAAAACATATTATATAATTTGGGTCGTAGTCAAAGGGGGAGTTAACCTTATCTCTAGTGTCATGCTTGTTTTAAATAAGGAGAAAGAAGATACATGTGGCTAGGTTTTATAACTATAATATAACAACTGTATGAGGGAAAAAAACATCTAATGAGTACCAAATTGTATGCAATGAAAGGTAAGTCTCCTCATCTATCAGTTTCCCTCCTCAAAGTTAACCAGCTTCTAGTGTGTCCTCCAGATTCTAATGTGCATATACAAATATATACACATATAACATTGAATCCCTTTTTAAAACACACACACACGTGGTAGAACACTACACACTGTTCCATACCTTGCATTTTTCTTTTAACAATACATCTGGGAGATGGTTTCACATTTATTCATGCAGAGGACTGCTTTCTTTTGAATGGCTGCATCATATTCTCTTGCATGGCTGTCCTGACACGTACAGTACCTAGTTCCCCTCTGGTGGATGTTTAGCTCATTACCAATCAATTGCTCTCACACACAGACTATCTTTGTTCTAACATCATGTGCCCAATGCAAGGATATCCACTGGGTAAATTCCAAGAGGTGAAGTGGCAGAGACAGAGGGCATGAGCACCTTCAATACTGACAGTTTTCTTACCCCAGCCTCAGGTTGCCCCAATTTGTGCTCCCACCAGCAGAGTCAGAATCTTGGCTGCCACACCAACACTGAGCGTTACCCAGCGAACTTGCAGGTGGAAAACAGAATCAGTGTCGTTTTGTTGTGCATTTCTGTTTTCAGAGTTCAGCATCTTTTCATCTGTTTGAATTCAATTGTATTTCTTTTTATGTAAACAGTAGAATCATACCCTCTATTCCTTACCCCCCACTCCCCCCACTTTTGGATCACGTGGTTCGTCTTTCATTTATAAGAGCTCTCTATGAAATTAACTCTGTCATAAAAGTGGCAAATACTTTTACTAGTTTGACATGCCTGGGCTTATGGATTTTTGTTTGTTTGTTTTGGTCATGCAGAAAAAATTAATTTCTATGTAGCCAGACTCAGCAACTTCTATCTTTAAGGCAAGGCCCGTGCTTCTACCCATTAGGCTCTACTGCCTCCCCGCTCTGATCAGCGCTTTGAAGAAGACACGTGGAGCGGGCCTGCCTCTTGATTGGAGGTCCTCGGCAGAATATTATTGTCCCCAACCTAGACTTGGACCTGGACACGTGTTCTCAAGGCGCCAAGGGAGAAGAGACTGTTCACAGAGAGACTCTAATCGCGAGCTTTTACTGGGAGGGGGACAGGTCCTCAGCTCCCTGATCCCGCACTAGAAAATAACTCCTCTGAAAGTCAAATCTTGCCCCAGGCCCTCAAGGTGGGCCCACTGGAGGCTGTGAGACTAGAAAGGAGAGCAAGTTCTAGAGAATAAAACCCCCACTAGGCCCCTTGGCAACTTTCCTATCTGTAAAGAAGTGGTTCTTTCCAGCCTCCCACACTGGAGGGGATGTGCCTTTGTCTTAGCGCATCCCCTCCGGGTTGGGTCTTTGCAAGGGCAGAATTCTCACCACCAACCCACTCTTCTAGAGGGAGGTGGATGCAGGTGGCCAAAGAGGATCTCATTTGAAGGTTCCCTCCAGACCAGTGATTCTGAAATTTTAGCTTTCACGAGAGCCACCTGGAGGTCTTGTTAAATTACAGGTTGCTGGGCCCACCCCCAGAGTCTCTGACTTAGTAGGTCTAGACGGGGTCTGAGAATCTGCATTTTGAAAAAAATCTACAGGTGATGCTGAGGCTTCTGGTCCAGGGACCACAACTTGAGACCCACTGGCCCAGGACATCCACTCCCTGGAGACTGCCATCTCAGGCTGGGCAGTGCTATGAGTTAGGGTGAGAGGCCTGGAAGAACACGGGCTTCATTCAATCAAAATAACACGAGCAACTGCTCTGTGCTATGGGCTGTGCATTCATTCTCATCTCATCCTCACACCAAGCCCACGAAGTAGGGTTTACTGGTACTAACTCCATTTTACAGTGGAAAAACTGAGGCTCAGAGAGGGTGCATGGGCTTTAGAATTAGACAGATCTGGAGTCTGATTCCAGCTCAGCCACTGACCCATCGTGTGAGCTCCTGAGCAAGTGACTTACCATCCTTGAGCCTCTAACTCATCAGTGAGTGGGGACCAAAAACCTGATTCTTGGGGCATTATGAGGATGACAGGGCTGATGATTCTAAGGGCATCTGTAAGGCACAAGAAATGTACATCTCCTTTCTTGCCGCAAGCCCCATCATGATCTCAAGGTCCTTTTCTGTCTCTCCAGATCCATCTTCCCTCTCCCTATACTCTGAGATACCTTACCAGAAGTCACACTGGACTACTGTCACTTCCTAAACCTGCTTCACCTGGTCATGCTCCCAGGCCTTTGGAAAGGCTGTTTCCTCTGTGTGGAAATGCCTTTCTCATGCTATTGCTCCAGAGAAACTCCTATTCATCCTTCAAAACCCACCTCAGAAGTCCCCTCCTTTTTGTCACTTTCCTTGAAATGTTGTCCTCTTCCTGCCCTTGGAAAGGCAGGAGGAGGACAACATTTTCCTCTTTCACTTGTGTTCCCATAACATTTTATATGGAGTACAATCTGGAATACAAATTGCACTGTTACAGGGACCAGGCAACTTATACCACCACCAGCAACCATCAGCATCGTCAGCACTTAGTGTTTTCCATGCACCAGGCACTGTTGTAAGAGGCTGAGGTTTGCTGATTCATTTAATGCCTAAAATAGCCCTCTGAGGCAAGTGCTACTTCTTATCCCTATTTTCCATATGAGGAAATCGAATGACAAAAATGCTAAATAATTTGCTTTAGACCATACAACTAATCCATGCCAGGGCTGGGATGCAGAAGCTGGCTGTGGAGTCTGTGTTATTAACATTTATGTTATGCTGCTCTTTATGAATGAGGGGTGGGCCAGGTGGGGACTGTGCCACCCTGGAGGGCGCCTGCCCCATCCCAGGGGGCAGTCGAATGTTAGGGCTGGAGTTGTCAACCTTTCTGATCCTCTTTTCTCAAGAGGATCCAGAAATATGAAGTTTTATGTGACATCTCCCACCTTTTAAAATCTTGGGAGTAAGCTAAAATTGAAAACGGAGGGTGGACCTCACAAAAGCTACACACAGGCCTGCTTTGTGGGAACCTCGTCTCAGTTTGTTTCTGCATCTTAGCTCAGGGCTAGGAGCACAGTAGGTCCTTTGTAGGTGCCATGACACTTCTGGACCTCACTGTGAGGTGGGTGTGGCTCTCACAAGCTGAGCTCTCATCCCAGTCCCACTCAGCACTGAGATTCTCTGACCTGCACTTGGGATGTGGACGAGGTCCCCAACGGTGGCCCTGAGCACCACCCCAACCTTGGGGCCATCTCCGGGTCTCCTCTGTCCAAGATAAGACTTCCTGCTTTCCAAGTGCTGACAATGAGTTAAGTGTTTTGTTTCGTCATCCCACTGATCCACTCAACAGTTCTGGGAGGCTGCCATTTTCATCATCCCCGGGTTGCAGATGCGAAACTGTGGCTCAGAGAGTGGAAGGGAATTATTGCCCGAACTAGGAAGAGGTGGAGCTGGGACTGTGATGCACACAGCTCTGATTCTAGCTTTTCTCCAACCAGCCGTCATCAGGCCTTCCACCAAACTTCTGATAGTTCTGGCCCACGTTCTAGGGCAAGCACACTCCCACGGTACAGCCCAGACCTGGAAAGTTTGTGGTATGCAGATAGGACCCTGGACACTCCAGTCTGTCAGGCATGGTTTCTAGCTCCTTCTGTGTCTTATTGGATGGCGGGGATGGCACTGAGAGTGTCTAGAGGGAACTCCTGGACATGGTCCCTCATGGGAATTCTGCCCACTGGGGCCTGGACAGGCAGAACTTGTGGCCTGGCTCAACCCCAGGCCTTGGGGCTCAGCAACAACTGCAGATAGCAGGGTATAGTGTTTGTACTTGTCCACAGACAGAAGGATAGAGATGTGCGTATGTGCACCTGTGCATGTGTGTATGCCTTGTGTATGTGTGTACGCACGTGCGTGTACAATGGAGAACAGGGGACCTTGTCCCCCAAATTCAGATCCTGTGAAGTTAGTTTAGGACAAAGTGCAAAGAAATCTTAACCCAGAGATGTCAATTTACAGCAGAGGTTGAAATATGAAACAGTCCCCTAATTTTTACAACTTAACTGCCCATCTAGGCATATCCATGGTGGAAAACAAGGCAGCAGTTAAAATAAATAAGCTAGATTTATATGCAGCAACTTGGATAACTTTCAAAGAAATGATAACTAGGTGGAGGGGGGTGGCAAGTTTCAGAATGATGTGGATGGATTATACCGTTTCTATTAAACATCCACCCACATTACTCGCAGTTTACATACCTTCTATGGGTACGCATGTATACGACTGCCTGGGTGTAGGAAAGGCCTAGAAGGAATTGCCCCAATTATGAAGGCGGTTACCTTTGCGGGGGCAGGGAGGTCAGGGGTTGAAATTTACAAAGGAGAATGGATCTGTGTACTCCTCACGGCATCTCACAGTTCAGTGGGCAGGTACGTTGGGCCACTGGTGGATGTCACGTGGAGGCCACAGGGAGGCTTAAGCCTGGGGAACAATTCACACGGGACCCCCATGGACTCTCTGAGGGCTCTGCTGTCAGGGACAAACCACCGCTTTGGCTGTTCTGCCCTCACTCCCTGGTGGAGATGGGGTGTGGGAGCTGTCCTGCCTCCTGTGGATGGAGGAGCTCTGCTGCGTCCTCTGGAAACCTCCCCCTGCCTCAGTTTCTCCCTCCACACTGGAGGGGGAGGTCCCGCCCCAGCTGTCCGCCCCCACCCCCTGCCCAGCACCCCCAAATCTCTGACATATGCCCCTCTGGGGGATAGACAGCAGGGCCTCCGGATCTGGCCTCCTCCCAGTGTGGCCCCAAGGGGGACAACTCAGGGAATGAACCCCCGTTGCCCAGAGGCGGGCTGGCAGAGGAGGCTAAGGTGGGCTCTGGGGTCAGACTCCCTGGGTTCAAATCTGGGCTCAGCAAATTGTCCCTGGGTCCCTGGAACCCGGGGAGGCGTCTCCAGCCTCTGACCCTCAGTTTTCTCCTCTGTAAAATGGGGCCACCAAGAAGGGCCTAATTCCAGCAAAGCGTTGTGCGTCCCGGCGCCTAGCCCGTGCTCTCAGGTGTCGCTGCTGTCGCCCTCCCGAACGACACCTCACCCCGCCCCTCGGGGCCGAGGACGCTGCGGCCCTCTCTGCCGCCCCTGACAGACACTCATCGCCCTCTCCCGGTCCCTCGGCTCGCATCCGGGGGCTTCCCCACTCCCCACAATCCTCTGCGGTGGTCCCCCTACGCCCGAGGCCGGCTCCCCGCAGCGCCGCCGAGCGCCCTCCGGTGGGAAATGGCGGGGTGGGCGGCGGGCGAAGGCGCGGAGCCCGGCGTCGCTGACGTACCTGCTTCCCGCGGCGGCTTGGGATGCGCGCGGCTGGCGGCGGCGGCGGCGCTCGGGAGGAGACGGCGGCGGCGTCGGCGGCTGGGCAGTTGTCACGGCGGCGCCGCGAGCGCGCGGACAGGGACTGGGAGGGAGCGGGCGGCGGGGCGGGGAGGTCCGGGAGCGTGGCGGGCGGGGCTTGGCGGCGCCGACGGCCCGGGCCACCGCCCCCGCCCGGCTCCCCGCCGCCCCTCTTTCTCACTCTCCCCGAAACAAGCTCCGGCCGCGCGCGTTCCCTCGTGCCCGCTTCCGCATCCACGTCTGCCCGGCACACCCACCCGGACCCCTCGCGCACACACCCCGCATTCTCCCTCTGCACATCCGGACCTGCGGCACCAATATGTACGCACAGACCCCGTCATCCTCGTGTTCCCCAGACAGACCACTGTCCCCACAGTCCCCTACCCCGCCCCCCCCAGCACATACGTGCCCCGTGCAACACTTCATCCTGCCCCGCGGTGTACCTGGACACATTGCGCACACCTGTACGACCACGCCCATCACATCCACAGCCCCGCAGGCACAGATTGTCCTCTGGGCAAGGTGAGGACTTCAAGGAGTTTGCTTAGGAACAGGCTTCTGCAGCTGATTTCCCTGTCCCTCACCGACCTCTGCATTCCCTCACCCTCACCTTTGCTTTCTCAGGGACCTTCTCCTTCCTTGGCCTCAGCCACATCCTCCAAGGTCATTCCTAGATCCCCGTCAGCCCCTGAAGGCCCCGTCTGTTTGGACCTTTGGCTTCCTGCCAGTGACACCCACTACACCTGTGCTTCCGCCTCAGCATGCTGCCAGGCCCCCTTCTCTAATCCTCATTTCCTTCCCTCTTCTCATCCGTTCCAAGGACTATCATTTCAGTATCTTCATTTCACATGTGCATGGCAAATCCCAAATGTCAGCCTGTCTTTGTCTTGCCATTTAGAGACTATTCCTTTTCCCTTGCGGCTGTAACAAGCGACCACAAATGTAACTAGCTTAATACACATAAATGTATTATCTTACAGTTCTGGAGGTCAGAAGTCTGACACCACTAAAATCAAGAAGTGGTACGACTGTGCTCCTTCTGGAGGCTCTAGGGGAGAATCTATTTCCTTGCCTTTTCTAGCTTCTAAATACTGCCTGCATTTCTTGGCCAGCAATGTCAGGCCAAGTCTTTTGTATACACCACATCTCTGGTTCTCTCTCTTCTGGCTCTCTCTTCCACTTATAAGGACTCTTGTGATTACATTTGTTCTACCTGGATGGATAATCCAGGATAGTCTCTCCATTTCTAGGTCAACTGATCACCAATCTTAATTCTAACTGCAGTCTTACTTCCCCTTTGCCCTGTAATTTAACATATTAACAGGTTATAGGAATGAGGACTTAGACATCTTTGGCTGTTATTCTGTCTATCACAGAGGCTGAGCCCTGCTGGAGAAAATTAGTCATCCGAAAGGATTTTTGCCACTATAAATTTATGAACCTCTACAAGCAGAAAGACCCCTATCACTGTCAGTATTTGCAGTAGAAAAATAATAAAATAAAATGTGGAATGGTTCCGTGGTGGAATACTATACAGCACCGAACAAGACCATATTCCATTTATGCATATGAATGTTCAAAGACTTCAAAATCATGAATGAAAAAAGCAGGAGAATTGAAATAACAATGAGAGCAAACACGTTTATAGTGCTTACTCTGTGGCAGATGGTGTTTCTAGGCACTTATATTAAAACTCGCAGCAATCCCCTGGGGTCATACAGATGAGGAAGCTATGGCACAGGAGGTTGAGTGACTTGCCCAAGGTCACACAACTAGGTAGCATCAGAGTGGGGATTTGAACCCAGAGTCAGTCTTAATCCAGAGCCTGTGCACTTCACTGCAGCAGAGTAATTTGTACAGTATGAATGATTTCAAGTTAAATTTTTAGAGCACATAAAACTATATATATATATATCCAAATCACTTTGCTGTATACCTGAAACTAACACAATAACAATCAACTGTACTTCAATTTAAAAAAAGGTGGATTCATATATCTGCTTCTAAATTCAGTCTGTTGCATTATGTTGTTTAGTGGATTGACACACCCCCACTCCCCCCCACCCCTCCACCAGAAGTCTGTGAGCCACACTTTGAAAACCATTAGTATAAAAACCACTAGGTTTGGGCTTCCCTGGTGGCGCAGTGGTTAAGAGTCCGCCTGCCGATGCAGGGGACACGGGTTCGTGCCCCGGTCCGGGAAGATCCCACATACCGTGGGGCGGCTGGGCCCGTGAGCCATGGCCGCTGAGCCTGCGCGTCCGGAGCCTGTGCTCCGCAATGGGAGAGGCCACAACAGTGAGAGGCCCGCATACCGCAAAAAAAAAAAAAAAAACCACTAGGTTTGATAAACCTAATATATCCAATTGTGACCATTGAAATTGTTGATATTAGACTATTATTGACCTACAAAAATGGCAATATCATATGGTTCCACCCAATGTGTGTTACTTTGGAAGGTTTTCCTTTTGGTTCCCACCCTGCTTCCCTGGCCAGGCCCTGTTGTTGAACATCACTGGGTGCATCTCCTCTGGGACTGTGTTGCTGTGCGCGGCTTTGTACAAATGATACGTCTTTCTTTATGTCATGATTTCCAATGTGGGGGGGGAGCTGGAGTTTGGGGGGTGTATAGGAACTACGAACTGGTTGATGTTAGGCTGACATATTTTAAAGTATGTATTTTAAGCAGTTGTGAACATGGAGAGGGGTGTTCTCAGAGCTGGCTGAAGGACGTCAGAAAGTCCACGTGGACTTTTGTCAGGTGTTTAGAACTATGGATCATTTGGCAAAAAAACAAAACCAAAAACCTTTTTCTAGACAAAGACACGTGGGCTGAGTTATGGCACAGTTGGGTGAATTCACATCTGGATAGATTCATGAGTGGTTTGGGAGGTAAGTGACCCCAAAATGTTCTATTGAATATTTATATACTATTGTGGAAGAATAGTCCTCCTGCTTTCTTTAGTCAAGTTAGTGCAATTCTAGGAGATGATGAGATATGAAAAGGGATCCAAGATCAGTCAAGCCAGCCCTGGGGATCAGTGGGGTGTTAAATGCCGTTCTTTATAACCACTATTTAAACAATACATTGTATAAAAGATAAGGCGATTATTCTTTTTATTTCCCCCTAAGGAGGGGGTCACTGAGCATCCATTCGTTCTACTTTAGGTAACTGCCTGTGATTTAGTTCTGGGGTCACCACCCCTTCCTTACTCCTACTCCATATTTTGATCCTGGTGATGCTTATTTCATGTATCACCACCCCATTCAGGGTTGATACTACCCCAGCCTAGAAATCACACATTGTATTCCTCTTGGGATATTGATTGATTGGTTCAAAGGAGGGAATGAGACACAACTCAAAGTTAACCATAGTCAATGAAACTCTACACAGGGACTTTCTCTTTGAACTCTTAGGGAGTCCTACCTGCTTCCGAGTTGTTCAGATATGGAGCTGCATCTGGGAAGAGGCTGCATGAGAATGAATCCCATCCAGAGAGACGACAGAGAGGAACTAGGTCCCAGTTTCATCGTCTGACCCACATGAAGCCATACCTGTCCTACCCCTGGACATTTCAGGTGCATGAGGCTATATATTTCCTTTTTGCTAAGCCATCTTGGGTTGGGGTGTCTGTTGCTTGCAGCTAAAGACTCCTAAGTGATTCTGGTGAAAATTTTATCCAAACTACAAAAGAAGGAAGTCAGGAGGGACAGTTACAGAATCCTGACATCTGGAATGTCAGGTTCCAAACTAAGATAAACTACAGCAAGCAGAGACGTAAAGTCCTGCAGTTAGGCTCAATCAGACAAATTCTGTGCTTAAGTACAGAATGGGAAGCCATGGCTTGGGACCTGTGCCACCCCCTGAGATATAGAGCCTCTTAGAGATGCAGCACCACCTGCAGGTCTGGAGGCCCTGGGCGCTGGCTTTGGCTTTGTTGGCAAAATCCTTATCTGGGTCCATTGATCAAGGTGGGCCCCTGGATCTTCAGTTTCATTCCCCCAGGCCACAGCAAGCTTGGATGTTCCTCTTCTCTGACCACAGCTTACCAGCTTACACCATGCCTGTCCTTTCTGTTATTCCACTTTCTCTCCCTGGGATAGCCCCCCTTGGCTTTCCCTTCCCCCCCATTACTACTACTAATACTGAACTGTGGTACTGTTTACCAGGCACCTTGCTATGTCTCTATCCTCCCAAACAATCTTATGAGGTAGGTTCTATTTTTGTTCCCATTTTACAGATAAAGAAACAGACTTGCAGATGTCAAGGATCTTTGCCCAAATAGCAGCAAAGCCAGGTCTCTCTGTAACCAAAGTCCATGTTCTTAAACTGCAGATTTGTAAACAGTAGGGTGTGTGGGGGGAGGGGAGGGGGAATGGAGGAAATCCAGTTTTCAAACATGTTTTGTAAGATCACGTGGTATTTAAAACATTTTTTGAACCAATGTTTAAAAGTCAGAGAAGAGCTCATAAAAATCAGCTTCCTGATTCTCTGGAAAATAAGCAGTCAGGAGGTCTGGGGACAACAGGGCTTCCATTCCTGCTTGGTCTAAGTGACCTGGAGCTGGGTGGCAGCTGAATGGACCTGTGACTCCCCACTCCTGCAGTGGCCAGAGTCCCCACACCCAGCCTGCCTGCACGTTGATGCCCCACGGACATTTGAGTGTGGAGCCTCTGCTCTCAGCACCACCAGGCCTCCTTAGCTTGGTCTTCCTGCTCCCCGGCCAGTCTGCCACAAAAGCCTCCAGCCCCTGCCAAGCTTGGCACTTTCCACTTTGTTCCCAGAAATCCAACCACAGAGGCCAGATCACACAGGGCACAGCCAGGCTGGCGCGCAGGGCTCACCCGGTCATTCGGAGCACATACCTTTCCATTTTTCTCTCCCTCCTGGCCTAGATGAAAATTTTAATCAGCTTCTGGGGTTTTGACCTGAGGAAAAGGAAGATCTGGGAACAAACTTTGCAACTTTGCTATTGAGGTTTTCAGTTGCATCCAGGAACCTTGAGAAAGGTCAGGTTGCAGCTTGGTGACTTTAAAACAATCGAATACTCTTACAATCTAGTCAGGGAAGACAGACAATAAACAAGACAAAGAAGCTTTTAGATGGTATAACTGCTGTGGAGAAAAAGAACGCAGGCCAAAGGGGATGGGGTGAACGTTGAATTTTAAAAAGTATGGTCAGCTTGGGAATTCCCTGGCAGTTCAGTGGTTAGGACTCCGTGCTTCTACTGCAGGGGACGTGAGTTGATCCCTGGTCGGGGAACTGAGATCCTCAAGCCTAAAGGAGGTGAGGAAGCCAGCCCTGCTGGTACCTGGGAGAAAAATGTACCAGGCAGAGGAACAAGTGCAAAGACCCTGAGGCAGAGCATGCCTGGCGTGTTTGAAGAGCGGTGAGGGTGCCAGTGTGTCTGTAGTGGATGTGAACAGGAAGACAGTAAGAGGGAGATTCAGAAAGTTCACATGGGGTGTGGAAACAGAACACAGGGCAGGGCTTTGTAGGCCAGTGTAGGGACTTTGGTCTTGAAGCACCGAGATGAGGGCCTTTCGAGCATTTGGGGTGATGTAACCTGATCAAAAAAATTTTTATTGTGATAAAATACACATAACAATGGTTATCATTTTAACCATTTTAAAGTTTACAGTTCGGTAGCATTAAGTACATACACATTGTTGTTCAACCATTACCACCACCCATCTCCAGAACTTTTTCTCATCTTCCCAAACTGAAATTCTGTACCCATTGAATGATAACCAACCAGCCTCCTCTCCTCCCAGCCCCTGGTACTCAATATTCTACTTTCTGTCTGTAAGAGTTTCACTATTCTAGGTACTTCATTTAAGTGAAATCATACAGTATTTGCCTTCTTGAATCTGGCGTATTTCATGTCTTCAAGACTCTTTCGTGTTGTAGCATGTGACAGAAAGTCCTTCCTTTTTAAGGCTGAATAATATTCCAGTGTAAGCGTGTATGACATTTGTTTATCCATCCATCCACTGATGGACGTTTGTGTTATTTCCACCTTTTGGTTATTGTAAATACTGTTGCAGTGAACACGGGTGTACAAATATCTGTTCGGCTCCCTGCTTTCAATTCATTTGGGTGTATCTGACCGAAAGTTGAAAAGACTCACTTTATAAGAAGGGTGGCAATGGCTGAAGCAGGGACCAGGGTAAGAGCTGTGGAGGGGGTGAGAAGCGGTTAGATCCTGGATATATTTTTCAGGGATAGCAGACATAATTTGCTAGGGGATCAGGTGTGGGGTGTGAGAGAATTTAGGACCAAGTCTTCCTAGACAACCCAGTACTTAATGAGTATCTTCACTTTTGAAGCTATTTAAGCAAGTTACAGAATAATGCCTGCCATATAACATTATTTACATAAAAACTATATAAAATAATAGGATACATTTTAATGAGCACATATAAGTTGATGTAAATGCAGAGACAGAGCTCTAGAAGGATACATATCAACTTGTTAACCATGGTTACCTTTAGAATGAGAGACAGGAAGCAGAGGTGAGGTGAGGAGGGTCAAGGAGAATCTCATCTTCAGCTGTGTTCCCTTTTTAAAATAAAAAATATATTCATATAACACTTGTGTAATTAAATACTTTTAAAACCCTAATAAACAGTGTTTACACTTTAAAAAGAATAGAAGGGGTTTGGTTTAATTTAGGATCAAGTTCTCCCAGCCAATTGGGTGTTGAATGAATCAGATTCACTTTTTTAAAAAATTAATTTTCATTAATTAATTGTAAAGTATGGTTGCTTTACAATGCTGTGTTAACCTCCACTGAACAACAAAATGAATCAGCCCTACACATACAGATATCTCCTCCCATTTGGACTTCCCTCCCATTTAGCTTACCACAGTGCATTAGGTAGAGTTCCCTGTGCTATACAGTACATTCCCATCAGTTGTCTATTTTATATGTAGTATCAATAATGTATATGTGTCGACCCCAGTCTCCCAATTCCTCCCACCCCGCCCCTTTCCCCCTTGGTATCCATACACTCGCTCTCTATGTCTGTGTCTCTACTGAGTCAGATTCACTTTTGAAGCTATTTAATTGCTACTGACGTGGCCTGAATCACTGGTTCATGCTGGGAAGGAAAATAGGAGACTTTCATTTGGCTTGGTGTACTGAAAGTGAAAACCTTTCTAGCTAGCATGGGCCCAGAGCCCAGGACCGGCCAGGCAGCCTTAGAGAAGTCAGCAAAAATTAAAGTGTAATCACGTAAGTAACAATAATCATTTCAACAGCATAAAATAGCAGGAACAACCGCTTACACTTAGGTAGCACTTGCAGTGCTGGCCACTGCTCTAAACATTTCACATGTACTAACTCACAATAGCCCAGGGAGGGAGATATTACTATCACCCTCATTTTACAAGGGGGAAATGGAGGCACACATATTTCCACTGGTTGCACATTCTGGAGATCAAATTCATCTCCTGTTTCTTCCTTGCCTGTTTCTTACCTCTTTTCTTCACTTCTGAGGTTTGGATCATATTGAAAGGCTTAGTACTGATGTAACAAACAATGAAGCTGTGGAGATGCCTACAGCAGGTCAGTTTCATTCTTGCTTCCCTGGCATATTGGCACATAGTCTCCACACAGCTGACAGAATAATCCTTTTATCCTTTAATAATCCACATCATATGAAACAAACAAAAAAATGAAACCTAGCAGTCACCTTGGAAGATGCTGGATGTGGCAGGATGACTCTGAGATGGCCCCCAAGTTTCCTCTCCTAATGCTAACTCCCTTGTGTAATCCCCTCCCCAACCACGTAAGTGATATCAGAATCAAATCTGTCCCCAGCTGAGCCTTCCGGTGAGACCACAGCCCAACCAACACCTTGATGGCAGCCTCATGAGGGACCCTGCAACAGAGGACCCAGCTAAGCCATGCTGGGATTCCTGACCCACAGAAACTGTGAGATAATAAATATGTGTTGTTTTAAGCCACTAAATGTGGTAATTTGTTTTGTGGCACTAGAAAACTAATAGGCTAGAGAGGCAAATCATTATTTTGAAAGCATATAAATAAAGGAAAAGAGTCAAGCATGTATTCTGCCTGTCCTATACAGGGTAACCAAATAGGTGATGTGAGGAAATTTTCATATATATATTCCAGCTAATTAAAAAAAGAAAAAATAAAATGTCAGCACTTTGAAACTTCTAATGAGGGACTTCCGTGGTGGTGCAGTGGTTAAGAATCCACCTGCCAATGCAGGGGACACGGGTTCAATCCCTGGTCCAGGAAGATCCCACATGCTGCGGAGCAACTAAGCCTGTGCGCCACAGCTACTGAGCCTGCGCTCTAGAGCCTGTGAGCCACAACTACTGAAGCCCGTGCACCACAACTACTGAAGCCCGCACACCTAGAGCCCGTGCTCTGCAGCAAGAGAAGCCACCGCAATGAGAAGCCCGCACACCACAACGAAAAGTAGCCTCTGCTCGCTGCAACTAGAGAAAGCCCACGCACAGCAACAAAGACCCAACGCAGCCAAAAGTAAATAAATGTTAAAAAACAAAAAAGAAACTTCCAATGAATCAGTGGACCTAGGCCAAAGTCATTTGTGGCTGCTTATATCATGAGATGAAGGACAATCAAACAGTATACACCTCTTGATGAAAGTACCTAAATCATCTATGAAGTATTCTTGCCGGCAAAAAAGGACCTTTAGTCTGATTAGGTCTCTCTGTATAACTACGAATTTACAAGAAATCCAGGGAACAGAGGAACTTGTTAAATAACACCATGGGGATGTAACCAGTGAAATTCAGATGGTGGGAAACTCTATAGGACGAATGGCCAGTTTCAACAGATTGAAAGAAACAAATAGAGATTGAGGAGAACCCTAGAGATCAGAAGAGACTTAAGAGCTATTTAAACAATTGTAATTCATGAATCTTGCTTGGATGCTGCATGAAGCAAGTGCATCGGCACCATTTTTCCAACAGCATATGCTCACTTTGTGTCTCTGAGTCATATTTTGGTAATTCTTGCAATATTTCAAACTTTATTATTATTATGGTGATCTATGATCAGTGATCTTTGATGTTACTACTACACTCGCTGAAGGCTCAAACGATGGTTAGCATTTTTTAGCAATAAAGTATTTTAAAATTAAGCTATGTACATTGTTTTATTATACATAATGCTATTGCATACTTAATAGACTATAGTAAAGTATAAACATACCTTTTATATGCAGTGAGAAACTAAAGCATTTGTGACTTGCTTTATTGTGATATTTGCTTTATATTCACAGTGATCTGGAACCAAACCTTGCAATATGTCCGAGGTATGCTTGTATACAAAAATATTTAGAGGTGAAATGATAAGATGTCTGGGATTTGCTTCAAAATAATCCATTTGGGTGGTGTGGGAGATATAGATGAGATAAGATTGATCATGAATTGATAATGGTGAAACTGCATGGTGAGTACTTGTGTGTTCATTATACTAGTCTCTCTATTTTTTGTATGTTTATAAATTTCCATAATAATAATTTTCAGAAAATCTAAGTAAAATCTAGTGTTTTCCATTTCAGAATAAGAGCTGAAATGGCCTGTAAGTTTCTCCATCACCTGCAACCCTCCATCCCCTTTGCTATTTTCTCTGAGCTCATCTCCTACCGTCGTCCCCTTTGTTCTTCCATGTGACCCTCACTAGCCTCCTTGTTGCTTCTTGAATACCCCCAGCCTGCTCCTACCTCAGGGCCTTTGCACTTGCCATTCCGTCTTGCTCCTCTATCAGGTATCCCAGGGCCTGCTTTTCTCACTTCTCTTAGGTCACTGCTTAAATGTCAACCCTAGGGGAGGTCTTCCTTGATTATACCACATAAAATAGCAATATCTACCACATATAGATTTTCTTGCCCTATTTTTCTCCGTGGCACTTGACATACATTACACTTTACTTGTTTGGGTCCTTGATTGTCTTCTTTCTCCAACGGGATGTAATTCCAGGAAGGTGAGGACTTAAAAAAAAAAAAAATCAATGACTATATCACCAATGCCTAGATCAGTGCTTGACATATTACTATTTGTGGAATTAATGAATGCTTGTTTAACCCCCACTTGTCTTTTGTTATTTATTAAGAGTAATTTCAAATGTACAGAAAAGTAGAGAGAATCACATATAATAAACGTCTCCTAGATATAATACTTGTGAACATTTGCCATGTTTGTTTCATCTCCTTTTCCTTTTTCGGCTGAAGTATTTTAAAGGCTTTATAGTCAACATGACATTTCATCGCTAAATACTTCAGTATGCATCTTTAAAAAAATGAGACACTTCTTTACTTTGCCACAATACTGTTATAACACCTAGCAAAATGAACCCCAAATCCATAGTACCATCAAATTCCTCCATATCCACATTTCCCCAATCGCCTCCAAAAGGCCTTCAAACCAGGACCCAGTCAAGATCCTCAAATTGCATATGATCACTTCTCAGAATCTCTAAGTCTAGAACCACCTCTCCTCTCGTGTCTCCTCCCTTTTTTCCAGGTCACTGAAAAAACCAGGTCCATTGTCTTATCGGTGCAACACCCTACATTCTTAGCTTTTTCTGATTGCTTCCTCGTGATGTATTTAACTAGTCCCTCGATTTCTTGTAAAGTAGAAGCCAGATCTAAAGGCTTGATCCGATTTTAGCTTAACATTTTTGGCAGTAATTCTCCCCAGGTGGTGCTGTGAGCATCCTCAGCTGCATCACACCAGAAGGCTCGCGACTGGGTGTCTCGAGAGTGAAGCTAAGATTGTTAAGTGGGTTTAGGTGGTGACAACCTGATCTCTCCGTTGTGAAGTTGTTTCTTCTGCTATAATCAGCTCTATGGGTTGATGATTTGGCACCTTGTGAATATCCAGTCTTCCTTGAGCCTTTCGCCCCGTAGTTTCAGCATCCATCGCTAATCATTGCCTGAGTCAATTATTTCCTTCAGGGCTGCAAAATCTAATGCAGTCCTTCCTTCAACATTTATGAGCTGGCATTCTTCTGTAAAGAAGAGCTTCTTTCCCTCATTGACTAGGGCAGAATAAATTATTTCCCTCTAATTACAAGTTTTTTAGGGTAAGGATTTAATGCAATAGCTGCCTCCAATGGTGACAAATTAGTTCTTTCTATTCTGCTTTTTCTCTCTCTCTCTGTTTTTGTTTGTTTATCATTATAAACTCATTGACCTTTAAAAATAGAATTAGGGACTTCCCTGGCGGTCCACTGGCTAAAGATTCCACGCTCCCAATGCAGTGGGCCTGGGTTTGATCCCTGGTCGGAGAACTAGATCCTGCATGCATGCTGCAACTAAACGTCTGCATGCTGCAACTAAGAAGTCCGCATACCGCAACGGAGATCCCACGTGCCACAACTAAGGCCCGGTGCAGCCAAAATAATTAATTATTAAAAATAGAGTTAAGTGTTTCATTCAAATGCATTCACTAATTTTAAAAAACTTTTTATTTTAGACTAGTTACAGATTTACAGAAAAGTTGCAAAGATAGTATAGAGAGTTCACACATCCAGTTTCCCTATAATATAATGCAATGTAATAATATCTTACATTTCCATGATTCCTTTGACAACACTGAGAAACCAACATTGGTACATTACTATTAACTAAACTCCAGACTTTATTTCGATTTTACTAGTTTTTCCATGAATGTCCCTTTTCTGTTTCAGGATTCAATCTAGGATCACTCATCCATTCTTTCTTTTTGATGCTTAAAAATGACCCAATATAAGTAAACAGGAGCCTGTTGAAGCTGGGTCCATGTCCTCTTGACATGACTATGGTCCCAACAAGTCTTTGTTAAGCTGCTTTCTGGCCCAGCAGGATGTCCCAAGCTCAGATGGATCTGACTTCTTTCCCAACTTTTAAAAAGTGGTAGGTTTAACATGAAAGTCAGGATTTTCAGCGCTCCCCGCAAAGTCAGAAGATCTGGCAACAGTGAACTCGCATTCCCGCTTGGCAGAAACTGGTCGCAGCTTAGCAGGGCCACCCCATTTAGACAGGGTGTGCACACCCAAGCTTGACACAAGCCTCCCCTCCCCCCAGGACCGGTTCTGGCCACGCCTTTATGCAAGCCGCCTGGCTTCTGTAGCATGTGAGCTGCTCCCTCTGGGTTAAGAACACAGACTTTGGTGTCTGCCTGCCCTTCCTCCTCCCTCCCATCTTTCCTATTTATGAAGTGGCTTCTGCGTGCCAAGCACGATGTGAGATGCTGGGGTTCTAAAGGCAGATGAGACACATATGCATGTCATTGGCTTGGGTGATCTTAGAGCCACTCCTTGACATTCTCCTGCAAACTACATTTCCCAGGAGCCACTGCCACTCACTGGCTGGCTGGTTTCCGGCTAAACTGAGCCAAAAAGAGGCACTGGCAGGAGATTGGATGGTGGGATAAAGGGAGGAGCTAGGGCCTCTTCCCAACTTCAGAGAGTGTTTTCCAGCAGAGGCTACATCTCCTCCATGGTTTAGCTCATCACTGGGTATCCCCTGCTGTTACTCTAGTTCCCCCTGGATGGTCCCAGAGAGGGACACCAACCCCTCTGTGTGCCCCAGCAGTGACAGCAGCTTCCTGCTGTCGCTCAGCCCAGGGTGGCTTCACCATCTCCTATTTGGCTTCTCAGCTGTTGGCTCATTTGTGTAATCAATTCCTTGTATGAAGTTCCCTCTGTTTGAAATAACTGGAATGGTTTGTGTTTTTCTCATACAACAGGCCTGGCCCGTGACCTCATGGAACACATACCGGTTCTTTTTCTTTATCTGCGTTTACTTGCTTTGTGACTCTTGGCCAATTACTCAATCTCTCTTAGCTTTGTTCGGTCTTCCTATCAGGAAAATAGGGTAATAGTGGTACTCCCCTCATATTATTGTCGTGAGGATTAAATGCAATGATGCATATAAAGTGGTTAACTCAGTCTCTGGAACCTAATATTAAGTGTTAAAAAATGCTACCTAGAGGGTGGAGTGGGAGGAAGGGGGAAATAAAAAAAAAAAGCTACCTATTATTCTAGGTTGCATGGTACAATCTGTTCCTGCCCCCACCAGGAGACAGCCATGGACTTCCTCCTCTGTGGCTCCATAGGCATGCAGCTAGTGTTTATTGAGCACCTACTATTTCCAAGGTCTTAACTTATTTACTCTTGATAAATATCTCTAAGGTGTAGGTATTACTCTTCTCCCCATTTTCCAGATGAGGAAATCAAAGCACAGAGAGGTTGAATAACTTGCTCAAGTTCTCATAGAAGAGGAGGCATGATGTGAACCTGTGTGGGCTGCCTCTGGAGCCCATGCCTTTAACCTGCCCTGTAAAATTCCTCAGTATGCTGCACTCCATTGTTACAGCAGGTAAGAAAGCGTCTGTCCCCTCAGATAGCTCACAGCCCAGCTGGAGAGACAGGTTCATTCATCACTAGGCACAATGCAGTGTGATACATACTAATCATTCTTTGTGTGCTTGTTCATTCAGTCATTCACTCATTCAGCAAACTCTGGGCATCAATTATGTACCAGTCTGTGCTAAAGGCTGGTGAGGAGGCTCAAGGTGGTTTGGGGGACCCAGACTTCCACACCTTCTCTAGCTGCTGAGTGCAGAGTGGTAAAATGGGAGGCTTCTGACATTTCCTTTATTTATTTATTAACATTTTATTGGAGTATAATTGCTTTACAATGGTGTGTTAGCTTCTGCTGACATTTCCTTTTTTTATTCCTCCAAAGCACAGCACTTTAGAGTCAGACACATTTGAGTTTTCCTCGTGCTTCTTGATTTACTTGCTGTGTGACCTCATGCAGATTACTTAACTTCTCTGTGCTTGTTTATACATGTAAAACTGAGGCTAGTAATGATAATAATGATAACTCACATGCTTAATGTTAAGGCACAAAGAGATGATAAATGCAAAGGTCTTAGCTGAGTGCTGGGCACACAAGAAGGGCTTAATTATCAGTTGTTACTACTGTTTGTTGATAATGGTTGTTAATTGCCCATAACCACCAACAATGGAAGACTGTCGCTCTAAATACTACATCCCCTAGTTTGGCAAAGTTTTGCTGGTCTAACAAACCAGATGCATTCCTTCTGGCTTTTCAACTGACAAGTCTCAGCAGGATGAGAACAATGCTAGTAGGCATGACAGACAAATCATTAGCAAAGACAGAAAGTCAGCTGTTGTTTTCCAGGTGTTGCATAGAAGAGAGCTTTAAGTTCTGTAGCCTTCCTCCACCCTGCCAGAGAGCCCAGCCCTGCCTCAGTCATGCCTGGATGGGCTTAAAGAGCCATACAGAGTGAAGTCAGAAGGGCAAAGACAAATGCCGTATGCTAACGCATATATACGGAATTTTAAAAAGCGGTACTGATGAACCTAGTGGCAGGGCAGGAATAAAGACGCAGACGTAGAGAACGGACTTGAGGGCGCGGTGCGGGGGGCTGGTGGGGGAAAGGTAAGCTGGAATGAAGTGAGATAGTGACATGTACATATATATACTACCAAATGTAAAACGGATGGCTAGTGGGAAGCTGCTGCATAGCACAGGGAGATCAACTCGATGCTTTGTGACAACCTAGAGGGGTGGGATAGGGAGGGTGGGAGGGAGACGCAAGAAGGAGGGGATATGGGGATATGTGTATACATATAGCTGATTCACTTTGTTGTACAGCAGAAACTAACACCACACTGTAAAGCACTTATACTCCAATAAAGATATGAAAAAAAAAGAGCTATAACCCCTTCTAATGCAGAAGGTATGAATTTCACTCCACAAACCTGGATCTGTGATACATAACATCGTTTACTGTAACCATGTCATTCCTATTTCTGGCTTCTTCTTCCAGGAAATAGAAACTTAGTAGTAGCCAATTCCAAGTCTAAAGATGAGCTATATGCTGACGATTCGTAAATATCTCCTGCGTCTTTCCTGAAATCCAAGCACACATCTATCTGTCTACTTGACAATCTCACTTGTTCAATAGGCATCTCCAAATGAATAACCAGTCAAAACTGAACACTGACATTTTCTCCCCAACCTCGCTCCTCCTACAGTCTTCGCCATCTCAGTGATGGCAGCTCCATTCTTCCAGTTTTCAGACCAAAGACATCAGAGTCATTAAAAAAAAAATTTTTTTTTATTGCGGTGAAATTCACATAACATAAAATTAACCATTTTCGAGTGAACAATTCAGTGGCATATAATTCATTCACAATATCAAGGAACCACTACCTCTATCTAATTCCAAAATATTTTTATCAACCTGTAAGAAAACCCATACCCATTAAGCAGCCACTCCCCTTTCTCCATCTTCCCCTAACCGCTGGCAACTACTAATCTACTTTCTGTCTCTATGGATTTACCTATTCTGAGTATTTTGTATAAATGAAATCATGTAATATGTGGCCTTCTGTGTCTGGCTTTTTTTTTGTTTTTAACATTTATTTATTTGGCTGTGCGGGGTCTTCGTTGCGGCACGCGGGATCTTCCTTGTGGCGTGTGAACTCTTAGTTGCGGCCTGTGGGATCTAGTTCCCTGACCAGGGATAGAAACCCTGGCCCCCTGCATTGGGAGCGTGGAGTCTTAGCCACTGGACCACCAGGCAAGTCCCTGTGTCTGGCTTTTTTTCACTAACAAACTGTTTTTGAGGTTCATGCATGCTGTAGCATGTACCAATACTTCATTCCCTTTTATGGCTGAAGAATATTCTGGAGACAGTCTTGATGCCTCTGTCTTACACTCCACCACCAACCAGCTAAGTAATCCGGTTGTCTACTTTCAAAATATTTCTTTTCTTTCTTTCTTTCTTTTTTTTTGGCCACGCCACACAGCTTGGCTTGCAGGATCTTAGTTCTCCAAGCCCGTGCCCCCTGCAATGGAAGCACAGAGTCCTAACGAAACTGAACCTCCAGGGAATTCCCCCGAATACTTCTAGAATGGATTCACTGCTCGCTGTCTCTACTGTACCCTCAATACACAGGACCATCTCTCTCCTACCTCAGGCCCTTTGTACTCAGGCTCTTTCTGGAACATTCGACTGTGGTTTTCGGCCCTTAATTTTCTTTACCTCTCTGCGAGTTTTACCCTGTTGACCAGTCACCCCTTCATGAAATTGTTTCTGTTCTTGTATTTCATGATGCCATGTCCTCATTTTCTTTTGTCCCTGTGTACCTGGCTGTTTCCTCTCAGATGCCTGTATGAGCGCCACTTCTTCCGTGCACCCCTTAAATGTTGGCATTTCACAGGGTTTCATGCAAGTCCTCTTCTCTCCTTTCTCCTCTCCCTGGAGTGAGCTCATGAATACACCATGAGCCTAAATCCTTTTCTTAATCTAGACTCATAGTAATTGCCTGCAGGGTATCTCTCTCTCTAAACAGCCCTGAGGCACTACAAACTCGACAAGTCCAAAGTGAAACAACCCTCCAAACAGCCAGGTTGTTCTTGCCAAATGGATCCCCAGCCATTCAGTTGTCCAACATAGAAACCCAGTCCTAACCTTGATTCATTTTTTTTTCTCCTTAGTTGCACGTCTAATCCATCACAAATCTATAAATCCCACCTCCTGATATCTGGAACTGTCTACTTCTCTCTTCCCCTCCCATAGTTCAGATTGTCACCTTTTCTCAGACAGCTGGTCTTCCGGCATCTTCTCTGGTCCCCTTCCAATTTATTACCCAACGCAGAAGCCAGAGAGACTTTTATGGAATACAAACGTGATCCTCAATTGCTAAACCTGCCATGGCTTTGATTACTCTTGGGATAAGTTCCTTAACCCAGCTTATAATACCATGCCTGATCTGGACCCTGTGACTCCTCCATCACCAAGCTTGCCTTCTGCCCTCTAGACAAACAGAACGAATTCTCCTCAACATACTATGATTGTCGTTTTTACTTACATTGATGTTTGCCTGCAATACTGCCCTTCCCAGTCTCTCCTGCCTCTCTTCATCCTTTAACTTGTAATGTATCCCCTAGGTATCAGCTTAGAAACCACCCCTCCAGGAAGCTTTCCCCATTTTCCCAAGTCTGGGGCAGCATAGACTTCTATGCGTTCACTAAACTCTGGTTCTTTTTCATCTTGGGCTCACAGTTGGACTACATTTCCCAGGCTCCCATGCAGATGGGTGGAGTCATGTGGCTGAGTTCTCTGGCCAGTGGTAAGTTCCTCAAAGAATGAGGAACATGTATTCAAGGCTTAAAACCTACCATGAAAACCTCTCATGTCATCCTCCACAGTCTCTATTCCGCCAGGTGGATGCAGGGACCCCATGGAGAACTCTGACAGCCTGGAGGAGAGCAGTGGAGCCATTAGATAGAAGGACCCTGGATCCCTGAATGACTGCATGGAGCAGAGTCCCCCCCTGCCCTCTCCCCAACCAGCATGGGATTATAACGGGAGAAATAAACGTTGCTGTATTAAGTCACTGAGACTTGGTTGTCTGTTAAACAGCAGTTAGCCTACCCTGATAAATACATTTGAATTAATTGATCTTCCCTCCCCCACCCCACCCCCATTCTCCCATATAATTTTTTACCTCCCACCAGAGCACTTACCATATTAAATAGCAACAGCCTCTCACCTGCCTCTTCACCTGTGGGAGAATAGGGAGGGATCATGCCTGTCTCATCCTAGGTATAAAAGGGCATCCAGCTCAGCACCTGGATTGTCACAGCTACTAAATAAATAGTTGTGGAATCATTTTGTGGTTGTTGGATTCTCTGTTTCTGGGTGCCTATTTTGGTAACTTGCCCAGGACTGGGATCCCTCCTGCACCTCCCCAGCTCTCTCCCAACACTCAGGACCTGTCTTTGACCCAGTCCAGTAGCTAGCTGGGACTACCTGATGCCACAGCTCCTGAAGCTCACCGCCCCCCTGACCCCAATTTCCCTATATTGACATGGTTCCCAAGCCTGGTTTCCACCGACCTGTCAGGATTCCTGACACTGCTTGATTTTCTCATGCCTGCTGTCTGCTTTCTGGATGTCACATTTGCATCTGCTGGACTGGATTTCCTCTCAAGTTCTGGAACTTTCCTGTGACAAGCTGAAGCTCTGGCAATGGGGCAATCACCAAGCTATGTTGTTAGCAAAAAGAAGGGGTAGGAAGCAGGGTATATAGTGTACAATAATTTGTGAAAAAATCAAAAAGATATAGATACATTGGAGTTTGCCTTAAAACATTTTTAGAAGAGCACATCAGAAATTGGAAACAGAGCAGTGTGGAGGTAGGGTAAGAGTAGAGTCCTGGGACTTGTCATGGAGCGGGACTTATCTTTTACTCGCTTGTACTGTGTGGTAGGCTGAATAATGGCTCCCTTCCCCCTTCCCCAGCAAAGATGTTCATATTCTAACTCTCAGAACCTGTGAATATGTTGCCTTACATAGCAAAAGAGATTTTGCAGATGTGATTAAGTTAAGGACCTTGACATGGGGTGATTATCCTGGATTATCTGGGTGGGTTTAATGTAATCACAAGAGTCCTTCCTTATAAGAGGGAGGTTGGAGGATCAGAATTAGAGGAGCAGATGTGATGTTGGAAGCAGGGTGGGGAAGGGAGGGGCAAGGTGGGAAAGAGAGAGAAAGAGACAGACATTAAGATGTTCCTCTGCTGGCTTTTGGTGCTTTTTTTGGTCTGTCTCTGTTCGCATTTTCAGGCTCCAGATTCCTTAGCTTCAAGTTTGGGATATTTGAGGCAAAAAGAAAACCCAAGGAGCTCAACACTGTGTGTCCCCTGGTCCCAATGTCCTTATTCTGTCTGCTTTCTTCTCTCCACCTGGCAGAGTCTTCTGATGTTGCTGTTATATATAATGTCCAGAGTTTTTAATTATACTTAGTGGGAGAACTAGAGAAAAGGACTTCAGTCTATCTTTCTGAAAGTAAAACACCAGTATCTTTTTGAGGTTTACCTGGTGATTGTAATGTGGAACCAGAGTTAAGAATGACTGTGATTGGACTTCCCTGGTGGCGCAGTGGTTAAGAATCCGCCCGCCAATGCACGGGACACGGGTTCGAGCCCTGGTCCGGGAAGATCCCACATGCCGCAGAGCAACTAAGCCTGCGCGCCACAACTACTGAGCCTGTGCTCTAGAGCCCGTGAGCCACAACTACTGAAGCCCGTGTGCCTAGAGCCTGTGCTCCGCAACAAAGAGAAGCCACCGCAATGAGAAGCTCGCACACCACAATGAAGAGTAGCCCCGGCTCGCCACAACTGGAGAAAGCTCGCGCACAACAAGGAAGACCCAATGCAGCCAATAAATTAATTAATTTTTAAAAATCACTGTGATTAAGGAGTGGGGGGAGGGGGAAAACAGCGTTATAAAATGTAATTTACAAAACACAAATACATATGTATAAAAAGCATCTGGAAGGAAAAATGACAAAATGTTAACAGTAGTTACCTTTGGGTGGTAGGATCATAAGCAATTTTTAATTATAACTTTTTATTTTGAAATAGTTTAAGACTCACACAGGGAGATCCATGTACCCTTCACCCAGCTTCCCCCATAATAATATCTTGCCTACTAGTATAATACTATTAACTCAGATTTCACCAGTTTTTAAATTACAGGCAATTTTAATATCCTCTCTTTTGTTCATCTGAACATATTTCCTGCATAACAACAAAAATTTGTGAAAAACATCGATTCCTCCTTTAGTGTATCTGAGCTCGCTCCATTCTACCTGCTGAGGTCTTTCCTATGTTTTCTCTTCTGGCTCCATTTCTCCATCCACATCATAAACATCCTCCACAGAACAACCAAGGGAAGGAAGGTACATGGGACAGACCTTCACTGTCCTGGAAATCCACTCATTCAATAAATCTCTTTGACGTGCCTACTGGGGGCCTGGAATCAATGGAGAGTTACCTCCAATGCAGCTTTCATTGCCTATATTTTTTATTTTCTGTATATTATGATGTTTTGACATCTTAGAGAGAGTCTGGCTGGGGAGAGACTGCCTTTCCCGGGGCGAGCCGATTAGAGACAGCAAGGGACTCAACCTTTGATATACAAAAGAACACATCCAGCACCACATCTTGCTTTATCTGGTCCCCATACCACAGGAAGCGATATTCCTGGCCTTAATCAACCCAGAGCCAGATACCAGGTAACTAGGGACCACTCCTATAGGTAAGAACCTGCTGAAATTTTTCAGACTAACCCATCCTAGCCATGCTTTCTCCTCACTCCTGCTTTCTGCCTGCTGACCACACTGGGCTTTCCCCACATTGCCCTGTTTCTAGGACCTGTTATAGAATAAACTGTATTTTCCTGAGCCTCTCCTGTGTTCCCTCTTGTGGCCATACCTGACTGGCCGTCACATAAGAGAACCTAGAACAAGCTTCCTCCACTGGAGTGCATACTCTAGTGTATGAGACAGACATTAATATTATACCTGTGAGTGTAAAACTATAACCATGAGGAAGAAGTTCATGGTGCTCAGAGCATTTTAACAGGGAGATGTGACCCAGGCTTGGGGGGGTGCCGGTCAGAGAAGGTGTCCTTGAGGAAATGACATGTGGGTGAGATCTGAAAGGGTGATCAGTAGAAATTAACCAGAGAAGTGGAGGAACGTTTTCCAGGCAGAGGGACCAGCACGTCGGAGGCCTCACCGCTGGAGCCTGCGTGCAGGGTGACCGGCCATCCCCCGTTGCCCGAGACTGAGTTAGGGTTAGGGTTAGGGTTAGGGTAGATTCTGGGTACCATATTTTCAGTTTTAAAACTGCGACAGTCTTGGGTAAACTGTCCTAGTTCCCCAGGGACTGGGGGGGTTCCTGGGATACTGGATTTTCAATGCTAGTGCTGGGAAAGTTCTGGGCAAACTAGGAGGAGTTGGTCACCTTGTATGGCATCTTCAAGGAATTGGAGAAGGTTCTTAGAGTGAGTGTCCTTGGAAGCAGGCCCTGAGAAAAGGAGTCACGTGCAAGGAGTTTATTTGGGAGGTGGAAGAGGAGGGAAAGGGGGAAGTGAGACAGGGAAGGGAAGGCAGCCAACAAAGGGGACAGTCTTGCTCTACTGAGGGGTCTCCAGAGAAATAGAACCTGTAGGAGGCAGGTAGGCAGGTAGACAGATAGATAGATACATAGACAGATAGATATGGATGGATGGCTAAATAGATAAGTAGAGAGATAGATATGGATGGATAGATTGTCAAATGGATGGATGGATGGATGGATACATACATACATAGATATATAGGGATATTTGTATTAAGGAATTAACCCACATGAGCATGAGAGCTGGCAAGTCTGAAATCTGTAGGGGAGGCTGGCAGACTGGAAACTCAGGCAGGAGTTGATGCAATCTTAAGGCAGAATTTCTCCTTTGAGAAAGATTTCAATCTTGGCCTTGATCTTATTGAAGCCCATCCATATTATTGAGCATAATCTCCTTTACTTAAAGCCAATTGATTATAGGTGTTAACCACATCTACCACATCTACCTGCATAGCCACATTTTGATCAGTATTGGATGGAATACCTGGTACTATCGCCTAGCCAAGTGAACATAGAAAATTAACCATCACAACGCTCAAGCCGGTGACTCCTGTGGACAATGGGTTTAATCCTGCTGGGGCATACTGGGAGGCAGTGGACACACCAGAGACATAGCAGAATCATCCACCCAGGTGAGGGACATTGGGTATTTACACTCCGATTCTCATCAGACACTGTCTGACAGCTGCTGCAGGGGGGAGGTGGGGAGATGGGTGGGGAGGCAGGTAGGCAAGGATTTCCAGAGACCAGAGGACCTGCTCAGGCAAAACAGAGCCCTGAGGTGGTTTGGAGGAGGGGAAGGGTGGAATGTCCACTACAGAAGGCCCCTGGGAATCAAGTGCTGAGAGCAAAGTAGAAATGGGCCCGGCCACAAAGAGTCCTGTAGGCCATGCGAAGATTTAAGGCCTTAAATCAAGAACAGTGGAAAGACATTATGTTTGGTGGGTGGGGGCATAAGGAGAGGCCTAATGACTGGATTTGTGTTTTCAAAGGTCTTTCCATTGATTCTGTTCCATATAGATCAGTGGAACAGAATAGAGAGCCCCAAATAAACCCATACACCTATGGTCAATTAAAGACCTTTTAAAAACACAAATCTGGTCATTATGCCTCTCCTTACCGCCCTCCTGCCACACTTCAACAAAGGAGGCAAGGATATAAAATGGGAAAAAGACAATCTCTTTAGCAAGTGATGTTGGGAAAGTGGGACAACTGCATGTAAATCAATGAAGTTAGAACACACCCTCACACCATACACAAAAATAAACTCAAAATGGCTTAAAGACTTATAAGACATAACACCATAAAACTCAGAGAAGAGAGCACAGACAAAATATTCTCTGACATAAATTGTACCAATGTTTTCTTAGGTCAGTCTCCGAAGGCAATAGAAATAAAAACAAAAATAAACAAATGGGACCTAATCAAACTTAATACAAGCTTTTGCACAGCAAAGGAAACCATACAAAGAAAAACGAAAAGAAACCTATGGAATGGGAGAAAATATGTGCAAATGATGCAACCGACAAGGGCTTAATCTTCAAAACGTACAAACAGCTCAGGCAACTCAACAACAAAAAAACAAACAACACAATCAAAAAATGGGCAAAAAACCTAAAAAGACATTTCTCCAAAGAAGAAATACAGATGGCCAACAGGCACATGAAAAGATGCTCAACATCACCAGTTATTAGAGAAATATGCAGATCAGAACTACAATGAGGTATCACCTCACACTTGTCAGAATGGCCATCATTAAAAAGTCTACAGGGGCTTCCCTGGTGGCGCAGTGGTTGAGAATCTGCCTGCCAATGCAAGGGACACGGGTTCGAGCCCTGGTCTGGGAAGATCCCACATGCTGTGGAGCAACTAGGCCCGTGAGCCACAACTACTAAGCTTGCGCGTCTGGAGCTTGTGCTCCACAACATGAGAGGCTGCGACAGTGAGAGGCCTGCGCACCGCGATGAGGAGTGGCCCCCGCTCGCCGCAACTAGAGAAAGCCCATGCACAGAAACGAAGACCGAACACAGCCCCCCAAAATAAATAAATAAGTAAATAAATAAATAAATAAACAAAAAAATAAAAAAAGTCTACAAATGCTGGAGAGGGTGTGGAGAAAAGGGAACCCTCCTACACTGTTGGTAGGAATGTAAGCAGCCACTGTGGAAAACTATGGAGGTTCCTCAGAGAACTGAAAATAGAATTACTATACAATTCAGCAATCCCACTCCTGCGCACATATCCAGGCAAACTATAATTCAAAAAGGTACCTGCACCACTATGTTCATAGCAGCGCTATTCACAATAGCCAAGGCATGGAAACAACCTAAGTGTCTATCAACAGATGAATGTGTAAAGAAGATGTGGTACATATGTACAATAGAACATTACTCAGCCATAAGAAA
Source organism: Phocoena sinus (assembly GCF_008692025.1). Taxonomy (NCBI): domain Eukaryota; kingdom Metazoa; phylum Chordata; class Mammalia; order Artiodactyla; family Phocoenidae; genus Phocoena; species Phocoena sinus. The sequence goes on along the minus strand of NC_045777.1, from coordinate 67,445,377 downwards.
GAATGAAATAATGCCATTTGCAGCAACATGGATGCAACTAGAGATTATCATATTAAGTGAAGTAAGTCAGAAGGAGAAAGACAAACACCATATTACATCACTTATATGTGGAATCTAAAATATGGCACAAATGGGAGCTGCTGAGCTGAGATGCTGATGCAGCCATTTCGTACTAGGACGTCCAGTCTGAAGTGCCGGGAGCAAGGTCTCTGCACGTGGCCTCCTATGAGGAAGTGAAACCAGGCTAAGCACAAAGGGGAAAAAAAAGGTTCCGAAGTTCTGAATCAGAGACTAACCACCCCTGGGGCAGAATTCCTGTGAGGCCTTCAGGCATCCAGTAAGTGATGTAGGGCTAAGGTGATGAGAGCTGCCCAATAGAGAACTTAAGAGCAGGAGCCCAGGGGGAGACCCTTAGAACAGATATGGGGAACATGGACGCATTCCACAGGGACCCCCTGAAATACCTGGGAAGGGCAGCCTGATACAAGACTGCAACTCCAGTGGATCAATTAGGAGAAGAGCTCGAACAAATGTAGTGTAATGATTAATGGAAGATGGAGAATACAAGGATATCTGGGTTACAATGAACTCAGCAGTACTGACTATGAATTCTGTATCCAGAACTAGAAAGACCACGGTGAACAAGACAGACATGGTCTTGAACCTCACAGATACAGCCACTATGTACAAATATGAAGTTGATTCCAACAGAGATTACAGTCTGTGAAAGTGTCAGCAAACTTTTTTCTATAAACCACCAGATAATAAATAGTTTAGGTTTTGGGTCATGTGGTATCTGTCACAACTACTCCGCTCTGGCATTGTGGTGTGAAAGCAGTCAGAGACAACGCATAAGCAAATAGGCATTGTTGTATTCTAATGAAGCTTTATTGATGGAAAAAAATGTGGCATAAATGAACCTATCTACAAAACAGAAACAGACTCACAGACATAGAGAACAGACTTGTGGTTGCCAAGGGGGAGGAGGGTGGGGAGGGAAGGATTGGGAGTTTGGGATTAGCAGATGCAAACTATTATATATAGAATGGATGGACAACAAGATCCTACTGTATAGCACAGGGAACTACATTCAATCTCCTGGGACAAACCATAATGGAAAAGAATAAAAAAAAGAATCTACATATGTGTATAACTGAGTCACTTTGCTATACAGCAGAAATTAACACAACATTGTAAATCAACTGTACTTCAATAAAATAAAGAGAGAATAAAAAAAAGATCTTTAGGCTGTGATGAGAAGAGGGGCAAAGGGGATGTGGAGCCACTAGCTTGGAAGATCTTGCTGGAGTCCAGGTGCCAGATGGTGGCGTCTGGGAGAGAGTGGTAACAGTGAGGGTGGAGAGAAGACAGACTCTAGGGTTGTTCAGGGAACTAAAGCAACAGGTCTTGGTTATTGATGTAGGATCGTTCGGAGGGTGTTGAAAGGAGAGTATCAAAGCCATCCCTACTCCAGGAATCCTGCACTTATTTTAAAAACCTTTTTTCTATGTGAGGGGGAGGGGGGATAGCTGGGGCCCCAGAATGGACCAAACAGCCCAGAAGTTGCCTGCAACAAGCTGGACCATGAGGATGACCTTAAGATGACCTTGTCTGGGACTTCCCTAGTGGCACAGTGGATAAGACTCCACGTTCCCAATGCAGGGGGCCCGAGTTAGATCCCTGGTCAAGGAACTAGATCTCACATGCATGCCACAACTAACAGTTTGCATGCCACAACTAAGGAGTCCACGTGCTGCAACTAAGGAGGCTGCCTGCCATAACTAAGACCTAGTGCAACCAAATAAATAAATAAATAAAAAAGATGACCTCATCTGCTGCCTGATCTGTTTTCATACCCTAGGAGGCTTATTGCATAATCAGAAACCTCCTGTTGAAAAGACAGCTGGAAGATACAGTGTAAATGGAGGGTAACCATGGAAAACATCGCTTTGGGCTCTCAGGGCAGATCTCATAACTAGAACAGGGATGGTATGAAGTTGAGAAATCAGACACCCAGAGCCCGTCACCTTGAAATGGGCACCCTTAACCCTCACACCTTGGTTGTCCAAACATCACATGCTCCTTAAATGCCCACCTGCTTTCTGTGTCATGTTTTGTTTTGCCCACTGTGTGGACCAAAGGGTGGATTTAACCACTCTGGTGTGGGGGGGAGCAGATTAAGAGGGGATGGGAAGAGCAGTGTCACATTGGGGCTTTCCCACTTGTCCTTGGCTTTAAGAAGCCAGGTGTAACGAGAGGATCAGATGATGGTGGTGTAATTTGACAAAACTGGAATTTCCCCACCTCTGCTTCCGGCACCATGAGAATCTTCCTCTGAAGGGAACATTGGCCCAGCTGCTGAACAAGAAGATGGGGGCAGATAACTGTGACCTGCCCATACAAATGACTAGAAAACCAAACTGAGCTTTAACTTCCAGTGGTGTCTGAGGCCAGGCTACAGCGTTCCTCATCTCCTCCTCGGCCAATGTGCTCAAGATGGGAATCCACGGGGGGGATTGTGGAAGGCCCCCAGTTATCCGCGCCTCCTGGTATCCCTGTCCTTGGGTAGTTGCCCTCCCACACTTACCATGATGGGTCTGAGTGGTTGTCAGAATAATGGCCTCCAAAGATTCCATGTCCTAAAAGCTGGAACCTGTGACTATGTTAGGTTACATGGAAAAGGGGAAATTAAGGTTGTAAGTAGAATTAACGTTGTTAATTAATTGACCCAGAGATGGGGAGATTATCCTGGATTAGCTGGGTGGGCCCAGCATAATCACAAGTGTCCTGAACTGGGGAAGAAGAATGCAGAAGAGTCAGAACCAGAGGGATGGCTTCATTACAAAGGCTCAACCAGGCACTGCTGGCTTTGAAGATGGAGAGGGCACGAGCCAAGGACTGCAGGTGCCTCTAGAAGCTGGGAAGGCAGGAAAATGGATTTTCCCCCAGGGCCTCCGGAGGGAGCCCCGTCCTCATGACGCATCTTGAACTGTAGCCCAGCAAGACCCATTTCAGACTTCTGACCTCGAGAACTGTAAGCTAATAAATCTGTGTTGTTCAAAGCCGTTAAGTCTGTGGCAATCTGTTACAGCAGCAATAGGAACCTAACACAGTCACGTGGCTAATTTCATATGGCAGAATGTGACAGCACGTCACTTCTGAGACACGTTTAAAGGACTGAGGCTTCCGTTTCGAGCTCTCCTTCTCTCTCTCACTCCCTTTCTCTAATTATTTGCTCTGAGGGAAGCCATGCTGCGAACAGACCTCCAGAGAGGGCCACGTTGCGAGGAACTGAAGCCTCCTGCCAACTGCCACGTGAACGAGCTGAGAAGCAGCCCCTGCAGCCCCAGTCGAGCCTTCAGAGACCACAGCCCCTGGGCAGCAGTTTGACTGCAACCTCCACGAGAGACCCTGAGCCAGAGCCACCTAGCTAAGCTGCTCCTGGATGCCCCCTCATAAAATGTGAGATAATAAATCCTGTTGTTCTCAGCCACTAAGGTTTGGGGTATTTGTTATGTAAGACTGGATAACTAAGACCGGGTCATTCCATACTTTTCTGCTAACTTCACATAACATGTTTCATCAGGTGCTAAGTCCTACAGACTCTGCTTCCTAGTGATCACTCCAGCTGGGCTCTTGCTTTTGAACTATTGCAATGGTCCTCTCACGCCTCAAGACCACTATACCTGCTGTTCCCACTGCTGGGAACAGTCCAACTGGATCTTCCCATAGTTGGCACCGTCTCATCAGGTCTCAGATTAAATGTCACCTAGAGAGGCCTTCTCTGATCACCCTGTTTCATATTGCTGTTTTATTTCACACAAAGCATGTAACACACTCTGAAATTGTCTTTAAAGAAAAAAAACCATTTACTTGTTTATTTGTAAATTCTCTGTCTTCTTCAGTAAAACATAAGATCCGTGAGGTCGGGAACCTTCCTTGTCTGTATCCCCCAAAGCTAACACACCCCTAATATATAGAGGGTGTGGTTGGCAGAATAATGACCCTCCCCGAAGACGTCCACATCCCAACCCCCAGAACCTGTGACTATGTTACGTTACAAGGCAAAGGGGAGTTAAAGTTGCAGATGGAATTAAGTTTACCAATCAGCTGATCTTGAGATAGAGAGATTGTTCTGGATTATCTGGATGGACACGATGTGATCACAAGGGTCCTTGAATGGGGGAGAGAGAGACAGAGAGAGGGGGGATCAAAGAGAACTCACCTTGATGATACTGGCTTTGAAGATGAAGGGGCCAGGAGGGGGGGGGGTCTCTAGAAGATGGAAAGGCAAGAAAATGGATTCTCCTCAAACACCTCCAGAAGGAACACACACTGCCCACATCTTGATTTTAGCCATTTCAGACCCATTTGGGACCTCTTTCAAATTTCTGATATCCAGAACTGTAAAATAATAAATCTGTATCGTTTTAAGCCACTAAGTTTGTGATAGTTCATTATAGGAGCAATAGAAAATAAATACCAGGTGCTCTCAAAAAATGCTTATGAAATTGAATGAATGAAAGGTCACTTTGCTCCAGTCCATCCCTGCTCTGTTTCAGTGTTATCTTTCTAAACTGAGGATCTGATCTCATCATCTCTCTGCCCATCTGCCTCTAATCGTCTCCCTTTGGCTGTAGGATGACTCCAGGCTCCTTCAAGACCTTTACAACCTTCAGCCCACCATTCCAGCCTTGCTGGCTTCCCCACTCATGGAAAAATCATTTGGACATCTTGCTTCACCCCAGCTTGTCATGCCCTTCTGTGCCTGTATGCGTCTTCAGATGTGTTCCCTCTTCCAGGACTCTCAAACCCAATACTTGGTGAATACCTCCTCACTCTTCAAGACTAGACTCAAAAGTCACCTCTAGCTACTCAGGTCATAATTTGCATCTACCGTAACTTTCTGTACTCTCCTGCATCCTGACTTTGATCACCCTGTGCTGTATTAAACTTCCAGCCCCTCTGTCCTTAACACCATGTAGAGCCGCGCACAAGTAGAGCTGGTGTCAGAGTCATCCCTGCATCCACTTGGGATAAGAATTTGGGAAGGGAACATCACTCCCAAAGATTAAGGACTAATAAGGACTAGCCTAAGCGTCCTAAGGTTTTCCTTGATCTCTCCTCCAGAGATCGGTTAAACCTCCGAGTCACCTCTTTAAAAAAAAAAAGACAAAATGTACATAACCTCTTCTTGATTATAATAGTAACACCTAATCAGTGTCTAGTACTTGGGAAACAGAAGTGTACACAGAAGAAAATAAACTCCCACCCAGACCATCCATAAACCTGTCTCATAATGAATAGCTAACATTTCCCTAGTTCTTACCATGCCACCAGAATAAAACCTCTAATGGGGAGGTTCCATCATTAACGCCACTAACAGATGGAGAAATTGGGGCTCAGGGAGGTTGAGGGGGAGAGCCCGAGTTTATGTACATTTTGGTCTTTCTGGATACAAGCCCAATGCCATGAACAGACAGCAGGGTATCTCTGATATCCATAAACTACATCTGGTTTTTTTCAACCCTAATTATCATGAACTCTCCTATCTCTTAAATTGGAAGCTTGAAAAGCAAAGATAAAGACTTGAAAGGAAGACTTACACCACAGGAAGCAAACTCAAAGGCCTCCAGGGCCAGTCAGCTTCCTTAATTGCGTGATAGGGCCTGGCGGGGGTGGGGTGGGGGGGAGGTTTGTGACAAATCATTTTTCCCAGTTTACAGTTTAACGTTTAATAACTTTATGGTTTTTTGTTTGGTTTGGCTTTTTTTTTTTTTTTTTAACCCCATCTAAGTTTGAATTTTTATGTCACCAAATCCATCACTCTTTTTCCTCCTTTATGCTGTCTGGGTTTCCTTTGAGGTTTTGCAAGGCTTTCCTCCCTCCCGGGCTGTAAGCTCACCCTCCTGACTTTCCTCTAGTTCTTTCATGTTTTCATTTTTCTTACACAAAAATGTGAGTCTAACTGATGTTTTAAAATACAGGTAAGATCTAATTTTTTCTAAACAAAAAGTCAAATGTCTCCCTGCTTTGCAACACCATTTTTTAGAAAAGCAAAAAATGTTTTATTATGAAAAATGTCAAATTATACAAAAATAGTATAATGGTATAATGACCCCCCAAATACCTATTCCCATCTACAATAGTTAACAATTTAGGACCAATTTTAAAAATTGTGAAAATTTACCATCTTTCACTTTTTTTTTTTTTTTGGCTGTGTTGCGTCTTCACTGCTGCGTGCAGGCTTTCTCTAGTTGCAGTGAGTGGGGGCTACTATTCGTTGAGGTGCACGGGCTTCTCATAGCGGTGGCTTCTCTTATTGCGGAGCAAGGGCTCTAGGTGCATGGGCTTCAGTAGTTGCAGCTCGCAGGCTCTAGGCACATGGGCTCAGTAGTTGTGGCACATGGGCTTAGTTGCTCCACAGCATGTGGGATCTTCCTGGACCAGGGCTCGAACCCGTGTCCCCTGCATTGGCAGGTGGATTCTTAACCACTGTGCCACCAGGGAAACCCTATTTTTACATAGTAACAGCCTTATATACCTGGACTTGTTCTGGTTTCATTCATCTCTTTGTTAAAACAATACTACCCACTACATATACTGCTTTGCTTATTTTATTTTTAAAATCATTGTATAGTAAAATTGCCCATTTTTGGATGTATAGTTCTGTGAATTTTAACATATGTATATATTTGTGCAACCATCACCACAACCGGGATATGAAATTGGGATACACTTCCATCACCCTGAAAAACTCCCTCCCTCATGTCACTCCTTCATAGTCACCCCCTTCACACTCATTAAGTGGCAACTGGTCTGATCTTTATCAACATGGTTTTGTCTTTTCCAGAATGCCATATAAGTGGAAGCCCATGGTTGGGAACCTTTTGAGATTGGCTTTAATCACTCAGCAAAAAGTCTTTGTGATTTATCCTAGTTGTTGCCTGTATCTGTAGTGTGTTCCCTGTTACTGCTGAGTGTTCCATTGTGTGGCTGTCCCTTACAGAGCTGCAATACCTCACTTTTAAGAACTGTAGCTTTATAATGATTTTGATATCTGGTTGGTAAGTTTCCTGCCCACTTACAAGGCTCCCGTTCTATTTGTTTTCCAGAAGTGTCTTGGCTATTCTAAGTGTACTGATTCCTAGGGATTTTGTAGCTTTGGTTGTTTTTGTGAGTGATCCCTTCAACCTCTCAATTTTCCAAACTCAAAAATATCCCAGAACAATCTTCAAAATTGTGCAAGACCCTTCTGAAGAAAACTGTAAAACTAGACAGAAGAGGCTGAAGAAAAACTTTAATGCACAAGAAAACCTATTCCTGGATGTGAAGACTCAAAATGGAATAGTTGTCTATTCCCTCCAAATTAATTGAGATATTTTGAGCTTTAATTGGCTTTAATCTTTTTCATCAGTCTTTTCAAATTAATGGCATAAAGCAAGTAAATTTTAAAAAACGATGTTAATCTCTTCCCCTTCACTGTTCATGTTCCTTTTCTCTTTCCAAAAGCTGTGTGTGTGTTTTCTTTTTCTTTTTTTAAAAATTATTTTATTTTTGGTCTTAGTTGCAGCATGCGGGATCTTCAGTTGTGGCATGTGGATTTCTTAGTGGGTGCATGCATGTGGGATCTAGTTCCCTGACCAGGGATTGAACCCAGGTCCCCTGCATTGGGAGCACAGGGTCTTAGCCACTGGACCATAGGGGAAGTCCCTGTGTGTGTGTTTTCTGCCTTTTAGCTTGCTTTAACTGTAATCTAAATATGCCTGGGGGCCCACGTGGCTGGTTGTGAAGTAGATTCCAGTTTGCGAGGTGTACTTTTGGCAGCCAAAGTCATTTGGAAAGGCTGTGCTTCTCTATCCCCCCATCTCGTGGGATATCCTGAAGAGGCAGGAGGGGGCTTCCATAACGTAGCTAAGTCTAAGGGATCCACTTCTACCTTAAGTGGCTCCAACGACCCCTCCAAGCTCAACCTTCATTCCTGTTCCATAGGCTTGTTACCTCCCATTTTCAGCCTTTGCTCCCCTTTCAGGATTTCATATTTAAACTGGTTATAATAATTATATTAACTATCATATTACTAGCATGTTTGTAATGGGGAGAGGAAGGAGCTATATGAGAAATACAAAAATACAGGATTTTTTAAAGTGGGTCATAAAGAAAGAGGGAGTCTGTGAACATAATTTTACACACAAACATACACACTCACGTAATTTTATTGTCTAGTCCTTTCAAATAAGCTGCTCTTGGTTTTACCAATGCTGCCCTTTTTCTTCTTTCCCTTCCCCACCTTCCATTTGCAATTTTTCTCATTTTCTCCTTCTGCTTTCTTTTGATTTATTTTGTTTCACTCTTCCTAATTTCTTGAGTTGAATGCAGGTTATTTATTTTAGAATTGCTTATTTATTAATAAAAACACTTAAAGCTAGGTGTTTTCCTCTGAATACCACCTTGGTAGCATTCTCCAAAGTTGTTGATGGCTGCATGGGCACTTGGATGACAAAGTCTCCTTTATGTAGAAAACCATCTGTGCCACATGAATTCTGGGGCCAACTAGGGCCCTGCAGGCTGAGTTATTCCCCTGAAGTCCCTAGTGTGTTGGACCACGCCTCCTCCAGAGAGGTGTGGGGTAGGGGAACACAGAACAGATTTGCTGGAACTTGCTCTTCTGATCCAAACACCACTGATGAACATCATAAGGAACAGAAATCAAATGATATGTATCCTGTCTTTCCCAAACCTCTCTGTAAGTCCATCTTCTTCCCAATAAGCTCAGGGAAGTGATGGACCCTATGGGAATTATTTCAGTTTATATGGAGCTTGGGAGTAGGGCACAGGGGTTGTGGTTGGCATTCCTTTCAACTTGGTCCAAACCGTCCAATATTTTTGAGTTTTGTGTTGTGATGTCAGTTTTTCTCCTCTATTATGAAGTTTCTTGTGTTTTGTTTTTTTCTGCATATCTGGAAGGGTTTTAGTTTTTTTTTTAATAGTTTAAAGAAATTATTTATTTATTTATTTATTTTGACTAGGGTCTTCGTTTGGGGTCTTCGTTTCTGTGCGAGGGCTTTCTCTAGTTGCGGCAAGTGGGGGCCACTCTTCATCGCGGTGCGCGGGCCTCTCACTATCGCGGCCTCTCTTGTTGCGGAGCACAGGCTCCAGACGCGCAGGCTCAGTAGTTGTGGCTCACGGGCCTAGTTGCTCTGCGGCATGTGGGATCTTCCCAGACCAGGGCTCGAACCCGTGTCCCTTGCATTGGCAGGCAGATTCTCAACCACTGTGCCACCAGGGAAGCCCCAGGGTTTTAGTTTTGAAACACATCTGTATTAATATGGGAACTCTTTTTTTTTTGGGGAACTCTTTTTTTGTGGGGGGGACCCCTTAATGTGAAAAAAACCTGGTTCAAACTGACTAGAAAAAAGGAATTTATGGAGATTAATTAATATTCACATTCAAAGAGAATATTGGTATTCACACGTCCTGCTGGATCAGGTGCTGAACCAATGTCCTCAGAAACCCTCCTCCCTGTCTCCATCTCCTGGCTCTTTTCTGTGTGTTGGTCTCCAGCTGCCCCAGGCCTCTCTCCATCCCATGTGCAGCTCCAGACCCGATTCACCCATGTGCTTGGCCATGAGCCTCTCCCTGACCAATCACAGTGGCTAGAGAAACAGATGCTCTGGTCGGGGTCATAGATGTTGGGTTGACAGTACACCTGGTGTCCAATATATGGTTCATATGGCTGCCCTCTTCCTAAAACACCTCTCTAATCAAGGCCAGACTTGTCTTAAAATTTTACTGCTTCCTTAGCAGGGTGGAAAAACTCTGTCCCACCTCAACTTGCTCTCTTTCCAGCTCTCAGCTCGCTTCCTTTCTCCCACACCCTGTGTTCCAGCCACAACAAACTATTCCCCATTTCCAAAAAAAAGCGTACTTTTGTTTCTCTGCCTTTGTACGTGCTGTTCCTTTTGCTAGAAATTCCCTCTTCCCTTATTCATTCTTTAAGAGCCTAAATCACTTGTCTGGAAATCACTTGGGCAGTTTGTCTATCTCCCCCCTGGGCTCCCACCTACCTCTACTCTCCCCGTGCTCATCCTGGACCTGGACAGGATTGAATCCTGTGGGACTCTCGCCCCTTTAAGACATCAGGACTGGACCCTTAGCGCTAAGGCTATGCCTCAACAATTTCCCTGCAGTGTCGGCAGTGTAGTAGATATTCAGTAAATGTCTGTTTACAGAATGCGCAGACAGGGTCAGCTGCCCACAAGCTGATTATTTGACCATTTTTGTGTACTATAAGCTCCTGTGGATTTTCAGTCCAGCAGCCGGTACCTTCCTGCCAGAACCTGCTTCTACCCCAGCCCCACCCTACCCTACTCTATAGAGCCAGAAATACCTAAAAGTTTTCGTGCCCTGGGGACAGCCCTAATCAATGGCTAACAGTGTGGGGGAGGGGTGTCCTAATGGGACTACTCTACGTGTGACCTTCACTGCCCCCAAAGCACTCTGGAGGGTTGGGCCACCATTACTCTCTATGTGACTTGATAACGCATCCTTGCTCGACCTCCTTCCCCTCCCCACCCTACTCCCTGACTCTCCTACCCGTTTTCCTGGAACACTTCCTAATAAGTCACTTTCTCACAAATCCTGGTCTCAGGTCCTCAGATCTGCTTCTGGGGAACCCAGCCTAAGGCAGAGTTGATAATTCAATGAACAGAAGGAGAAGCATAAAGAACTCAGAAATCAACAACTATTTATTGGTCACTAATTGCAGGGAAGAAACAGGAGAAGGAGAGGACCCTCCTTCTGGGATGCATCTTCTTAAGGAGACAAGGTTTACACGTGTAGAAAAAGAACGAATGCGTGACGTGAAATGTGATGAAGAGTACTGAGGTTTAAAGCTCAAGAAAGGATTCACTTTGTTATAAAGCAGAAACTAACACACCATTGTAAAGCAATTATACCCCAAAAAGATGTTTAAAAAAAACCCACCCCACAAAAACAAAAGCTTTAAACCCTAAAGAAAATAAAAAATAAATTAAAAAAATAAAGCTCGAGATAGGAGGGTTGAATATGAACACAGGGATGTCAGAGGCTGGTCAGACTTTGAAGGCAGAACTGAGCTTTGAAGTGAGGATGAGATAGAGCAGGCTGAGGATGAGATAGAGCATCATTGGAGTAAAATGATGAAACTTTAAGGCCAGGATGTGAAGACTTGGAATCCATTCCAATGAGTTTGGACTTTATCTCATAAGGTAATTGGGGGGGGTCAACATTAATTTATTAATTCAACAAACATTTATTGAGTGCCTGTAACATGTGGCACACCCAGACAGGAGCGAGGTGTACTCTAGGAGGGGTGTTCCTTAACTGAACTGCCTGTTCCGGCCACCATAATCTTGACTATATGTGTTATTTGGATACACCTATAATTCCCGGATAGATGTTTTTTCTTACGTAGTTTTCTCCTGTGTATATATGTTTTTCTGATTTTAAAGTGAAACATTATCCTCATAAAAATTCAAACATTTGGAGAATTATGCATGGTAGGAAAAGAAATGTCTTCTATTCGGCAGAGAGGCTTGGAAATCTTCTTGAATGGGGATAGGGCTATAGGGAAGTAGAAAGTCCCCAGGGGTCAGGCTGGGCTTGTGGCTCCCAGGAACAATTACTTGGAGCAGCAGTGTCAGGCAGGTTCTGATTTTACTCAAGCATTCAGTTAAGTTTGGTTCAACACCCTCATTAGGAAGGGAGGTTAAGGTCAGGGTTAATGTTAAGCTTGTTTCTGTGATGAGAATGGTATGGGGACCATAAAACAGAGGGCTCAAGATGAATTGCAAAGTCCTGAGCGGCAGCAATTCAAAGCAAGGTGAGCTGGTGGAAGTGACGTGGGAATGGAACTTCTAAGCATTCATTGGAAAGCCAAGAATAGGGGTGGGGAAGCCTGCACTTTCTGTTATCCGGGAAAGTTGGGGGTTGTAGTCATCATATGATGAACATTTAAAAAATGCAACCTTATTTGGTAGGCATGGACTGGTGATATCTGGGGAACTTCTTACTGCATGTATTTTATATTTTAACAGAGAACGTGAGGAGCCATCCACAAAGATTATGCCTGTTTATAGAACCACATATAGACAATCAGAGTGCCTGTTCCTTTCATCCTCTCAAACACTGGTATTACCAAATTTTATTCTTGGACAGCCGATTAGGTAAAATTGAACAAAAATTATTGTTTGTTTCAAGTTGCATATATTTAATCATTAGTAAGGTTGAGCATCTTTGGTATACTTTTCAGTCATTCTTATTTCTTCTGGAATGGCCTCATTTATTTACACTTTTCTCATTGATTTGTAGAAACTCTTTGGATACAGACAACATTATCTATTTTGTTTGACATATCCCGTAAGTGACAGTCCCAGTTGAATGTAATTTAAAAAATTATCACGAGGATGTTTCTTTCAATATTCATAACAATTATTGCACTTTAATTTTTGTAGCTATAGTTATGAGGTTTTCACCTTAATTCTCTCTAGATTGAGTGCTTTGATCATTGGGGTGTAGTACTTACCACCAGTGCTTTCACACTAGACCTTCTCCATGCATTTGTTTTTCACCTTGGTTCATCTTCCAGATGGCTGCATTGTATCCTCAAGGCAATTTTTCCAGAATGAGTAAATAGTGCTCTAATATTTGAGTTCTTCCGTATCTGAGAATGTCTTTAGGTTCTCTTTACACATTAACAACTGGATACGGAACTCAGCACTCTGTTGATGTTGCCCTTAGCATTCCAAGTGGAGAAAGAGAAAGGGGGACTGAGTAAGGAGAATGGGGAACAGAGGGAGTGAACTGTGTGAGTCAGAAATGAATGGAAGACAGCATTGAAGAAGGAGGCTGTGATCTTGGAGGCCCTTGAAAGCCAGGATACAGGGCACTGAAGGCATCTGATCAGAGGGAGGACATGCAAACAGCTGAATTTTAGGAAGATTAACCTGGCAAAGGCAATGGGAAGAATGAGAGGGGGAGATGGAGGACTGTTTTGTTATCAGTTAGAAACAATTTGGCTACAAGTCACAGAAAGCAACGAATAGAGGTTCATTTATATCATATACAAAATGTCCAGAACAGTGAAGGAAAAATATATACATATAAATATATGTATGTGTGTTTTTGTGTGTTTATTATGTATTTTGGTTTAGCTGCTCATATTGGGCTGATGTCTCTGTGGTTCTCTTGGCCTTTCCCTCATAGTTGCAAGGTGGCTGCTGCAGCTCCATACATAGTATTTGCATTCCAGGCACAAGATGGAGGGAAGGGGAGGTAGAGTCACAGCTGACTCATTTTATTAGGAAAGAAAAAACTCCCCAGAACTTTCCACCTCCCAGCAGAGTTCTGTTTATATCTCATTGGCCACAGCTGTGTCATATTGTTACTGAACCAGGTTTGTTTGCCTGACATGCAGCAAGCTAAACCCTGAGACACTGAGGTCTGCAACAGAGAAAGGGTTTACTCACGAGGGAGCCAAGTGAGGAGACAGGAGAGCAAATCTCAGATCCGCCTCCCAAAAGGCAAGAGGCTTGAGATATTTATGGGATAAAGAAGCAAGGTGGTTGTAAGGTGTGGGGAAAGGTGATTGGAAGTAGGGAAAAGGTGAGGTAATCGGTGCTCTGTGCAGGCTTAGTTTTAGTGTCGGTGGTCCCCACTAGACTTAGCCAGCCTGAATTGGGCAGAAGCCGACTCCAAATGTCTGTAAAACAACTTAAGCTCCTGTTACTATAGTGACCCATATGTCAGAAGCATTATCTATAGGGGTGGTTAAGAAGTCTGGTGATATATTACCTAGGCTACGTGAAGCTTGGAGGGGGGAGGGTATGCAATTAGAGAAAGGGGGAAGAAAAGAACAACTAAAGCAGGCTTAATCAGTAAAGGAAGGTTACAAACAGAGGGGTTTCTAACAAGTTGTTCCCTTATCTGCTGTTCTATAAGACACATTCAAGGATTCCTGTTAAGGCACGAGCTTCTGTTAACCCTATGGGACACAGTCTCAATATGGCCACCCTATCTGCAAGGGAGGCTGGGAAGGCAAATTATTCAGCTTGGCACATCTCAAAGGAAAAAATAGGGAATCAATATTTACAGACAAATGAAAGTGTCTGCCAGAACACAAACGTACCAACACACACACACACACACACACACGCACACACACTCACACACGCGCGCACACACACTCACACACACAAAAGATAAATTGGACTATATTAAAACTAAGAACTTCTGTTTGTTCATCAAATAACTCCATAAAGAGAGTGAAAAGGCAAACAGCACTGGGGGGAAAAATGCTGAAAAGGAAATAAATGCAGAATATACATTTAAAATATATAAAAGGCAGACAACCCATTAGAGAAGAAAAAGGCAATAGAAAAGCAGTAACTTCACAAAAGAGAGTATCCAAATGGTCTATAAACATTTAAAAATGTACTCACCGTCATCAGGGGAATATACGTTAAAACCACAATGAGTTACCATTTTACACCCACCAGGATGACTAAAATAAAAGATGGAAATTAGCAAGTGCTGATGAGGATGTGGAGCAACTGGAACTCTCATACTCTAGTGGTAGGAGTGAAAATTGGTACAGTCACGTTGGAAAGCACTTTAGCTTCTTTTTTTGGGGGGGGGGGGCGGTACTTGGGCCTCTCACCGTTGTGGCCTCTCCCGTTGCGGAGCACAGGCTCTGGACGCACAGGCTCAGCAGCCATGGCTCACGGGCCCAGCCGCTCCGCGGCATGTGGGATCCTCCCAGACCCGGGCACGAACCCGTGTCCCCTGCATCGGCAGGAGGACGATTCTCAGCCACTGCGCCACCAGGGAAGCCCTCCTCTTATTCTTATTCTCCCTTGCCTCATCCTCCTTCACTTGGCTAACCAAGCCCCTCAGCTTAAGCCCCACTTCCTCTAGGAAGTGTTCTGGGAAGTTCCCTCAAGTAGATACCCTGTACTGTGCTCTTCGAAATGCTCATATTCTGCCTGACATGGAACTCACACCTGGAATTCTACCTCTACACTGAGCAGTGCCTATTCATTCATTTAAATATCATTTATGGAAACTAACACAACATTGTAAATCAACTATACTCCAATAAAAATTTTTTTTAATTAAAAAAAATTATTTATGGAGAGCCAAGTATATGTACGGCACAGTGCTAGGCACTATTTTTGTCTCCTGCTCAGTGCCTGCCGCAAATTATATAGCGAATATTCACTGAAAGAATTAAGGGCCAGCTTGAAGCAACCAGGCCTGAGATGGTGGCTGGCGATCAGAAAGAATGTTGGAACACTGATGGGTGGAGCCTTGTCTCAGCTCCAGGGAGCAAGATAAGTCCTAGGGTAGAGGGAACTGAGCTCTCCTAACCGGGCTGGTGCCCTGAGGTCATCCTGCACTGGGAACCACCTGATAGCAGCCAACAGGAGTTTGTTCTACAGGGCTCAGGCAAGGAGCCAGCCGTGGCTGGGAATTGGGCAGACCCTTCGATGTTGTGTCTGTGGTTAATTTCTCCTTGGCTAGGGTTCCGCGCCAATGAACCACTATGCTGGAGGGTAGTGAAATGTTTAAGCCTAGGGTTTTTGCAGTCAAAGAGAGTTACTTAAGTTCTCAGAGCCTCAGTTTCCTTTTCTGTAAGGTGGGAATAAGACTCGTACCCATTTTGTAGGCCGTTGCAAGGATGGAATGAGATTATGTATATGATATATCAGGCTGGTATCTGGCATACAGTAAAGTTTTATCAATGTTAACAATTATTGTTATCTAGGCTTGCTTTTTTAATTTGCAGTATGTCTGGGGGAGATAAGAGGAGCAAAACTTTTGCCCCAGTTTGGAGGTATATCTTAAGCTATCTCTAAGAGCCCTATGTATATAGCAGCCAATAGCAAATGAAAGCTACCTGCTTGGACCTGTGCCTTCCCAGACTTCCCTTTGGCTGGGACATAGCACAGAACATCTGGGTCTTCCCCAACATGCTGCATCTGTAAATGAAGCCTAAGGCCACCTCAAGAAGGTGAAAAGTCTCAGCACTCACTAACCATACCTAATCACAGTAAAAAATCTGAGGATAAAAGGAGTTACTTGGATATCATCAAAAAAGCTAGATTTAGCAATAAAAGGGTTATCATGGGATCAAGTGGAGAAGAATGTAGGCCAAAGGAGGTTTCAAAGAGCCATAGATGAAGTCCTGTGTTGCAAAATGTAGATGTTTAAATTATGGCTCTGGCCCAATGCATTGGAGCAGCTCTCTCTCTCTCTCTCTTTTTTTTTTTAACTTTTTAAATTTCTATTGAAGTATAGTTCATTTACAGTGTTGTGTTAGTTTCAGGTGTCAACTCTCTTTTTAAGCCTGCCCAGCATCTAGGGCTGGCTGGATTGACAGTGAAGGCAGAATGACTTCCAACTTTTTGCCTGACGAACTGGAACTGCATAGATAGAGGCACCAGTAGTTGACATTTGGAGAAGATAAACAGATTTGGAGAGGGAAGAGACCAAGTCCATTTTTGAATATAGAGACTTTTGAGGTGTTTGAAGGGTACCGAGGTAGGTATGTTTAGAAGGCAATTGAAAATGTGGATCTGGAGCTCACAGAAAGTTATATAAAGATGGACGATGAGGGAATTCCCTGGGAATCCAGTGGTTAGGACTCCATGCTCTCACCGCCAAGGGCCCAGCTTTGATCCCTGGTCAGGGAACTAGATCCCACAAGCTGTTCCACGTGACCAAAAAAAAAGAAGATGGAGAATGAGAATTGTAAATAAGAAGGGGACAATGTCCACTGTGGGCAAGAACAGGACACCCCAGGATATAAAGTAGAGTGAGAAGAGGACTAAGGAGAAAACCATAGAGAATTGCCATTTGGAGAGGAAAAATGGAGGAAGGAAAGCCAGCAGAGAAGATGGAGA
This sequence comes from Phocoena sinus, assembly GCF_008692025.1. Taxonomy (NCBI): domain Eukaryota; kingdom Metazoa; phylum Chordata; class Mammalia; order Artiodactyla; family Phocoenidae; genus Phocoena; species Phocoena sinus. Next base: position 67,428,434 of record NC_045777.1, on the reverse strand, counting down.
AGGAAAAAACAAGCAGGGAAGTGAGAGCAAAACTAGGGCCTAGCTGTGAGACCACCAGACATCTTAAGGAGAATTCTGATTCACAGGAAATGAAATTGAATTTTTTTTCCCAAGTCAAAAGAGCTTTTATTCATTTTAAAAATATCACATGTGAACCTGGCCCCTTGCGGTTTCTGTAACTAGATCACTCAGATCTTATTCATCAGCCCGCTGAACTGTTCCTTTCTCAGAAACATAGATACCATCCACAAATGTTCTGATATCCTTGTTTTTAACTGTTGTGGCTTTTGCTGAATCAAGGCAGCTGAATTTGACACAAGTTCAATGTCATTTCCTTCAAGAATCAACTCATCTTTCTGGGCTTGAGATACTGAACAAACAACACCTGGCCTCATCCGAGCCCTGCAGATGTATTTTTCACCCAAAAAATTTCGGATTTCCACAAGAGAACCATTCTGAATAACGACGTTGATGGGGAAGTGAGCATACACAGACCTCATCTTGTAACGGAAGCCCAGTGTAACACCCTTGATCATGTTCTGTACATGACTACAGATAGTGTGAACAGTGGCCAGTTCCTTTCTATTCCCCCACCATTTGTCAACCCGGAGCCTCTTCTTTTTCTTCCCAAGGAGACTGAGTTCTACATTGATGTGATTGAAGTCCCTCCGCAGGGTGCCTCTGGGGCCCTTCACAATAACTGTGTGTCCCTTCAGAGTAATGTCGACATTTTCTGGAATGTCGACAGTCTGACTGCTGAGAATGGTCTTCATTCTTGCAGTAGATGCAGCAAAGAGCTGAAATTGAATTTTAAAGGCATGAAAACATACTCAACCTCACTCATAATGAAGACATGTACAATAAAACAATGAAGAGGTAGCATTTTTTAAAAAATCTACCAGACTGGCAAGAATGGAAAAGTTTAACACCGTGTTTGAGAGGATGTGGGGAAATAGACACTTTAAAATAGTAAAGATATACACTTTTTGGCTTAGTAATTCCATTTCTAGGAATCCACTGGATGGATATGCTTATACATGGGTACAGAGAGGTTTGTACAAGGATATTCACTGCAGCATTATTTGTTGTAGCAAAGGGTTGGAAACAACCTAAACGTCCATCAATAGAGGACTTGCCAAATTAATAATGACATCATTTCAGTGGCATATATGCATTTCAGTGGAATATATGGAATTATTAAAACAAACAAGGGAGATCAATAAGTACTAATTTGGAACAATATCTAAGATATCTGAAGTGAAAAACATCAGAAGGACAATAGAACAAGATGTGCTAACATTTATGTAAAAATGGATAAGGCTGGCTTTGGAGCCAGACTGCCTTGGTTTAATTCCCAGCCCCACCGCTGTCTAGCTATGTAACTGGGGGAAAAGCTACCTGTGCTTCAGTTTCCTCAGCCGTCACCTTCACAGGGTTATCAGAGATGTGAAGATTTACTTTTCCCTTTTGTACTTTTTGAATTTTTTTCTTTTTTGGCCGTGCCGTGCGGCATGCGGGGATCTTAGTTCCCCGACCAGGGACTGAACCCACGCCCCTGCAATACAAGTGCAGTCTTAACCTCTGGGCCATCAGGGAAGTCCCTGAATTATTTTTAAACCATGGCATGTATAACCCTAATTTTCATTTAATTAAAAATTTTAAACAAAGAAGGTATATGAGTAGCAAATAAGCATGTAGAAAAGATGCTAAATTCATCAGGGAAACGCACTTTAAACCACAATGAGACACCACTGCAAGTCTATTCATATGGCTAGAATTATAAAGACCATATAATAATACCAAGCGCACCACCCCAAGCCTATATTGCTTTGACAGCTCATTCACATCAAAGAAAATGTGATCCTCCCTTCCCAGTGTACAACTCACCAAGGGATTCATTCTAATTGGTCCTGCCTGGGTCACATGTCCAGCTCTGAACCAATCACTGTGGGGCTGTGAATCACCTTAAAGTGTTGGCAAAGATGTGTAGCAATTGAAACTTTCGTAGGCTGCTGGTGGGAATATGAAATGGTACAGCCACTTTGGGAAACAGATGGGCATTTTCTTACAAAGTTAAACATAATATCTACACAGTAACTCAGAATTCCACGCTTAGGGATTTACCAAAGAAATATGAAATTTTATGTTCACAGAAAGACTTGAATGTTCTTAACTGCTTTATTCAAAATAGTCCCAAACTGGAAACACCCCAAAAGTCCATCAGCTTGGGAATGGATAAACAAAATGTGGCATATCTGTACAAAGGAGTAAAAAGGAATGAGCTAATACTTGCAGCAGCATTGATGAATCTTAAAAAATCCAGAAACAAAAACCCAAATGCTGTATGATTCCACTTATATAAAATTCAAGAGAAGGCAATACTATAGCAATGAAAAGCAGATTAGTGGTTGCCAGTGATGGGGGCTGGGGAGGAACTGACAAAGTGGCACAAGGGAACTTTTGGAGTGATGGAAATATTCTATGTTCTGATTGTGGTGGTGGTTACATGACTGTATGTTTGTAAAACTCAAATACATAAGACTGTGAATTCTATAAACAAAGTTGGATTAAAAAAAAAAGACTCAGTCTAACAACAACAATTTTTTCTTTTTAAAGGATGACCTCGTCTGTAATGTTCAGTGACAGAGAGAAATTAAATAGGATGAGGATGCGAAGGGATCGTTTGAATGCCTACTTATGTGCCAGGCTTTGCATCTTGGTTGGGGAGGGATGAAGTTGGACCCCATATCGTCAGGAGTCAATGGGGAGGGAAGAAGTGGAGGTAGTCATCCGAGGACATCTTCCAAGAAATTCCTCTGCACATAGATACCAAATAAACATGATTTAACCTTTCTGGTTACGAAAGAAATACAGATTAAAACAATATCACTGTGGCCCATCTGATTGGTATAGTCTGATAGCCTGGGTGGGCCTGGGTGTAGGAAGTGGCGTATAATCTTTGGAAAAAGCAATTCGAAATAAAAAACCCTGCCCCCTCTCCCCACAAATGTCAAGACTTTGACCTGGCCACTCCACTAGCAATTTATCTTAAGGAAATAACTGGACAGCTGGGCAAGGGAGGAGGCACACAGTTGTTAAATCAAAGTGTTCTTTATAATGTAAAGCAGTGGAAACAACCTAAGTATCCAGTAATAGGGGGTTGACTGAGTAAACCAATGGTTCATTCATCCCAGAATTTGCTTTCAGCCTTTGACATTTTTTGATGTACATAATAACTTGGGAGAGGAAGGAATTGGGTGAGGAGGAAATGGGGATGGCAGGGAGATTTATATTTTTGCTAAATACCCTTTCCTACCTTTTGAATTTGGGACCATGTGAATCTATTGCCTACCAAAAAGTTAAAATAAAAATTTTTATACAATAAGAATTATATCTGGAGCTATAATTACTAAACACAGAAGGCCATTTACAATATAGTGTTTAGCGGGAAAAGCTCATTGCAGGGCAGGGTGAGCATATGTTTGTAAAAAAATTGATTTATATGGGTAAAGCATTGCAGGAGGAACAACAAAACCTTAGCTGTAGTTGTGTCTGGATGGTGGTTTTTGGTGACCATGATTTTTTTCTCTTTTTATATTTTCTAATTATTAAAAGAATGATTAATTGTAGGCCTTGTATAATTAAAAATATACACTTTTTTTGTGGGAAAACTGGTGAAATCAGAAAGTCTGTAGTTTAGGTCATAGTATTGCACCAACATCAGTTTCCTAGTTTTGACCAACATGCTGCAGTTCTCTAAGATGTTCACATGAGGGGAAGCTGGACGAAGGGTATATGGGAACTAACTCTACTATTTTTGTGGCTCACTTGTAAACCTAAAATAATTTCAAAATAAGAAAGCTTTTAAGAAGTTTTAAAAATAAGTTTAATGACCTAAAAATATCACTTTTTCTATCATGATAGCATTGTAGAATGTAGTTAGACATCAGGAGAGTGGGATTTTAGGACAGGAGAGATTTCACAGGCAGAGGAGGGCCCAGGAGACTGGCAGAGGCTGAAGGGGAGCATGGAGGGGAGCTGTAATTGAACAAGGTGGCTGAGGAAGGCCGGTGGGACCTTCGGAGGAGGTGCCTCTTAAAGACTGAAGAGAAAAGAAAAAAGACGAGGGGATATAACTAAAGTTTATTGGCAGGAGAGTTTATGTCAGCCCACCTGGGGAGGTGGGTTTCTCTGGGAGATAGGGACCAGCTTACCTGCTGAAGGTGGGGGTGATGGGGAAAGCGTGGAGCTTGTGGATGGGTGATAGAGGAGGTCTGGAAGCCAAAATGCGTCATACAACCAAATGACCGTGAGACTGCGGTATTTCCCAAGTGTCCCAGGAGAGTCACTTGGAATGCGTTAGAATCACAGGGTCTCTGTGCCTCCAACCCAAACCAGAGAAGAGACTTGAAAACCTTTATATTTAACAAGTACCCCCAGGTGGTTCTTCCCTGGAGCGAAGTAGGCGGAACACTGAAGTATTGCTAAGGTCTGGCTGCTCAAAGTGTGCCCTGAGGACCGGCAGCATCGGCCTCACCTGGGAGCCGGTTCGAGCAGCACACCTTACTTCACACCTGAGAAATCAGCTTCTGCATTTTAAATTTGATCTCCAAGTGAATCATACGCACATCAAAATTTGAGAAGCGTTACGCTAAGTAACCACTGTTACCATAAATATATGCAATTGGCATAAAAATATGGTTGTCCCCACTGGAGAGCCCACTAGTAGGAAGAGAGAACCTCCCATTTGGACTGACCAGGGTCGTGAGGCTGGAAGATGAAGATGGTGGTGAAGGGGTGGGTGTAATGTTTGAACATGGGGTCTAGGATGGAAGGAAGACAGGAAGAGTGCTGGTGAGCTGCGTGGCTAGGGAAGGCTGAGAGAGTCTGGAGAATTGGATTGGATCAAGAAGCAGGGCTGGAGGGAGTACAGAGTAGGAAAGGTGGAAGGATGAGGGGTATGTTTATACCCAAGGTGTAGCCTTGGGAGTGGGTGGCTACAGGGGAATGGAGATGAAGCTATCTGAGTGAGGGAACTCAAGGAATTGTGAGGTCTTCCGGTTGAGTGGGTCATTCAGAGTTCAAGTTCAATTTGCTCAAGGTGAGGATCTATGCTAGTTTGCTCAGCCACTGTTCTTTGGGGATCCGTGTGATTTGGAGGCTGGCAGGGAACAGTGGATAGCCAGCCTCATTGTCTCGCCAAAGCTCTTTTTGTTTTTCTTCTCGTTCTCATGTTCTTACTTGTATCACTGTCATGTTGCTGGGTTGGGGCATCCTCGAGCTTGACTGAGTTCCCTCACACGTGAAAAAGTAACCCAGAGCATCTACGGAGAAAGACTGTTTATGGTGGGATAATGGCTGGTCTCTATTTTCTCTGTGCTTTTCGGCAACTTTCTAATTTTCTACCATGTGTAATGGGTTCCTATTGCTTGTACTGAACCATTCTTCCTTCTTGTGATAGCAGCACCGCAGCAGCTCCTGAGCAACCACCCCTTACCCCACTGTCTTTCAGTGTAGTTTCTGGGGGGAGGATGCTCCCCTAATACAGAAATAAGTACACAGGGAGTTCCCTGGTGGCCTAGTGTTTAGGATTCCGGGCTTACACTGCCATGGACTGGGTTCAATCCTTGGTCGGGGAACTGAGATCCCACAAGCTGCGCAGAGTGGGGAATAAACAAAAGAGAAAGAAAGAAGTACACAATCCAGGCCCGGACAATCACAGTGTTTCATCTCTTTGGCTGCAGTGATTGGTTCAAGAAAAAGTCTCAAGTATGTCCAATGCAAAACCATTAAATAATTTTGTTTTTTGGAATAGTTGTAAGAGAGAAGCTCTCTTCCTTTTGGGGGTGTGAAAGATGGGACACATGTCTGGGGCTTCCACTCTGTAGGGGGGAGTGTGTCTGAGAATAGAGCTAACATGAAGGAGAGCACAGAGGAGAGGCAGGAAGTGAGAGTTCTGATCTTATCATTCGAGTTTCTGGATCCAACCATACCTGAAGCTAGTGACGCATTTCCAATGATATGAGCCAACATTTTCTTAATCCAGTGTGAGTTAGGTTTTTGGCACTTGCGACAAGATTCCTAACACAAGATTTATTACTTTTGTACAAATACAAATTTGTATTTTTGATAATGTTATTTAAAAAACACAAAAGACAAGTGTCGGATTCCTGAGTACGTGTAGTTAGTCAACTAGCAGAGCTGTTAAACAGAATTTGTCGAACAAACACCTGCAGATCTGGCCCGGGATGTGAGCAGACATGGCTGGGAAGATTGCTCCAGGAGTGCTCCTGGAGGCGGGGGAGGAGCTGTGAACAGTCAGCTCATTCCACCTCCTCCCCTGGCTCCTCCCAGCTCCAGCTGGGCACAATGAATGAGGTGCCTTCAGCCCTCAGCCTGCAGTTAGAGCGTGTCTCAGGAATCCTGCTGATGCACGGGGCTGGTCCTGCCTCTGGAAAGAAGGAGCTGGAACAGTTCTGGCTTGCTGGGAGGTGGCTGTGGCTGCCTAGGCCAGAGCTGGGCCTGGTGGGGACCTTCCCAGGGCACCCACCCTGGGGGATACCCCGCCGGCCATCTCCGGGGCTGCCTCAGTGGAGGAGGGAGGGAGGGGACAGAGCCAGAGAGATATTTGCCCCTTGGAGCCATTTCCTGGAACACCGCGTTGCTTTTAGGATGTTATTAACATCCATGCAATACCTATGTTACTGCCTACTCATCATTCTCTTTGTTTTCTGAGTTTTAAAAAATTCTGTAAAATCACGCACTATAGAGGTGTGCATAGAACGTGTATGTGGTTTTAAAAAACAGGAGAGCAAACACCCATGTTTGTACTCCCGATGAAGAGGAGATCACTGCCAGCCAGTTCTCCACATGGAGACCTCTGATCGCCTCCACTCCCACGACCCCTCCAGAAATTTCCGTTATCCTGACTTATGTGGTCAGCGCATCCTGCTTTTCTTTCTAGTTTCACTTAGCATTTTTCTTTAAGTCATCTCACTCTTTTATTTATTTATTCTCTATGTTTTATAAATTTATTTATTTATTTGTTTGTTTTAATTTTTGGCTGCGTTGGGTCTTCGTTGCTGCGCGCGGGCTTTCTCTAGTTGTGAGTGGGGGCTACTCTTCATTGCGGTGCACGGGCTTCTCATTGCGGTGGCTTCTCTTGTTGCGGAGCACGGGCTCTACGTGCGTGGGCTTCAGTAGCTGTGGTGCGTGGGCTCAGTAGTTGTGGCTCACAGGCTCTAGAGCACAGGCTCAGTAGCTGTGGTGCACGGGCTTAGTTACTCCACGGCATGTGGGATTTTCCCAGGCCAGGGCTTGAACCCGTGTCCCCTACATTGGCAGGCAGATTCCTAACCACTGCGCCACCAGGGAAGCCCAACTCACTCTTTTAATTCAAATGATTTTTTTGACTTTTTTTATTGAGGTAAAATTCACATAACTTAAAATTTTAAAGTGTACAGTTTAGTGGCACTCAGTACAGTTCCAAAACTTTCATCACCCCCAAAGGAAACCCTGTACCCACTGAGCAGTCACTCCCCACTCTTCCCTCCCACTCCTCCCAGCAACTACTAACCTACTTTGCCTCCGTGGATTTATTTATACTGAGTATTTCATATAAATGGAATCACACAATGCGTGGCCTTTGTGGCTGGCCTCTTTCACTGAACATAGTGGTTTTGAGGTTCATCCGTGTTGTAGATGTATCAGTGCTTCATTCCTTTTTATGGCTGACTACTATTCCGTTGCAAATAAATTTCTTTTAAAAGGAAACTGTTTCATTATCCCTGACTTTTCCCTCTGCCCGGAAAGTTATTTTCCCAGATATGTCTGCATGAATGACTCCCTCAAGTTGTTCAGATAATACCCTTGCACAAAGGTCTCCCCTGACCACATAACACAGAGACTGGCCCCTCTGTCTGCTCCCAGACTCCCAGACCCTCTCTACCACGCTCTACATTTTTCTTCCTTCCATAACACTTCTCACCCTCTGACATGCTATCCAAGGTACTCACTTCTTACGCAGATTGTTTCTGTGTCTGTCTCTCCCCCTGGGAGGGTGTGAGTTCCACAAGGGCAGGGAGCTTTGTCTTCTTGCCCCACACGTGCATCCCCAGCTGCTACAACAGTGTTTGGCAGCGAGTAAGCAGTTGTGGGAGGCTGGATAATGGACCCCCCAAGATGTGCACATCCTAATCCCTGGAACCAGTGAATGTTACCCTCTGTGGCACACAGAGCCTTTGCAGACATGATTAAGTTAGGAATCTTGAGATGGGGAGACTATCTTGGGTGCTCTGGGTGGCCCTAAATATAATCACAAGTATCCCTATTTAAAAAAAAAAAAAAAGGCAGAGGGAGACTTGGTTGCAGCAGAAGTCAATGTGACAACTGAAACAAGATGCTACTCTGCTGGTCCTGAAGAGGAATGCAGTTTAGAAGCCAGAAAAGGCAAGAAGACGGATTCTCACCTAGAGCCTCTGGAGCGAGCACAGCCCTGCCGACACCTTGATTTTAGCTCCACAAGACTCCTTTCACAACTCTGGCCTCCAGAACGGTAAGGGAGTGAATTTCTGTGGTTCTAAGCCACTCACTTTGTGGTAATTTGGTACAGCATCCACAGGACACTAACGCAGTGCTCAATAAACAGCTGTTAAATGAATAAACACTGTCCAACCAGTGACTAAGGGAAACACAGGTACTGCTTACAATAAGCAGAAGGTAACTGAGAAAACACAGGCAGTGTAAACAGTGATGCATTTAAATTTGGCTTGATAGCTAGAAATCTATGGCCTCTGAGGCAGTTCTCTCTTTGTTAGAAAAGAGAGCTGAGCACCCGTTAGAGACTGTTAGAGACCTATGAGCTCCACGCTGGGAACTGACGTCTTTGCACGTTGAAGACTGGAATGGCGTTCTTGTCCTGTCAGTCAATGGCACTTAAAGCTCCAATTTGCTGGGGCAGGCGAGGGGCTCAAGGCGGACTTCGGAGAGATGGTGACATCTGTACCTGGTCTTGGAGGGTTAGTGGAGAAAGAGAGAGATCAGAGTTTGGCATTGTAATTAAGTCTGTGGGCCACCTAAAGTCACCACTGTAGGGTAGACCCTGTGACTTGACAAATGTGACTGAGGCGATGGGGGGGCCGCCAGAGGCATCTCAGCGGGACGTCTGTGATGGGCGTTCCTCGTGGAGACATCTCCTGGGCAGAGCCTGGAGTTGGGATGGGAGGGAGGAGAGCTGGGAGACTGGGAGAGTCGTGAGGATGGAGTCTCGTGCTGCTTCTACCTTTTGTCTCGGCTCCGTCTTGTCGCCAGCTGCGTCTTAAATGTAGAGGTCTCAGGGTCCCATCATCAACTCTCTCTTCCTCTTTTCTTCCATGTGACCTCAAACCACCCTTGCCGACCCCCTCATGTCTCTCTCTGGCCCAGACCTCTCTCCTGAGTCTTCAACCCCAGGAGAGGTTGGGGTCTATCCGATATCACCCCTTGGGGTGCAAGCGCAGCAGGGACGTGTTGAGTTTGAGACACCTCTATCATCAGGGAGACGTTCTATGGGCTGTGGAATGCTTGGGGCTGGGACTCAGGGGCCCAGAAGGGAGATCAGAAGAGCCATGAGGTTGGGAGCTCAGCTTGAGAAGAACAAGGGCATATCAAGGACAAACGTTTCCACAACCTGCACGTGGAGCCATTGTCTCTTAGAGTCAGTAACTCCTGGCCGTGTGGCTACCTACCCAGGGCTCTGGGAATGAAGCAGTCCCCCCGCCCCCGCCTCTGTCCCGGCACAAGAACACCTGAAGCCAGAGAACGCCAGAGGGGACCTCTTCAGGGGCACGTGGACTCGGCCTCTGGGGAAAAGCTTCCATCTGAAAGGCAGTTTGCACAGTGGTTAAGTGCACGAGCTCTGGGGCAGGCCTGTGTCCACCAGTTATTAGTGATTGGGGCCATGAGAATGGGACCCATAGGGATGGTGCCCTGTGCCTCCATTCCCTTATTTGTACGAATACCTGTGCTGTGAGAATTCCACAAACTGATGTGTGTGGAGCGCTCAGCAGATTCCCTGGCCAACTATAAGCGCTCAGTCAAATATTAGCCATTGTTACGATTGTCATTGTTTTGATTAGCTCCATAAACTTTCCCCAAATACCATCACTGTAGGCAGTTCTACCCCAGTTTGGAGACAAAGAGGTAAGACACAGTTCCTGCGCTCAAAGCATTCACTGTTTAATGAGACAGATAGATGGATAAAAAATTGTATTAGGGGATGGAAATTCTATAAGAGAGAAAGCTCCTACTTCTTGGGGTGAGGGAAAGTACGGGAAGACTTTACAGAGGTGGCGATATCTGTACCTGGAAGGATGAGTGGAGGCGGAGAGAGGGCAGCATTTGGCATTACAGGTGCACGAGGTTGGGTGCTGGGCAGGAGGGAGATGGCCGAGCCGTGGCATGTGCGCTGTATGCGGGGGGAGATGTGGGCGACTATTGCCTCAGATGCTTTTGGCCTCAGCTTTGATGAAGCCATCAAAAGCTGAGCCTCGCTGCAAATGTTCCTGCCTGTGATGTCATGCCGAGGTGGGTCAATTCCATGACGTGAGGGCCTGGCCCCCACCCCTCCTGCTTTGGGGAGGAGGAAGCTCTCTCCGGGCAATGGCCAGGCAGGCATCCATTGCAAGTTCCCTGGCGGCACTGGCTGCGGCTACCCCAGCCCAGCATGGACAGGAGCCAGGCTCTTGCCTTCGGCAACCTGAGGCTTGCCTGCATCAGCCCTGGTTTCTGAGCCCACTCCTCAGGGGAGCCAGGGGTCACGGTGACCGTCTCCCTGCTGGCTGCCATGCCTCCTAGCAGCGCCCCACCCGTGAGGGCCAGAGGAACCACCACAGGGGGCAGAAATGGCTCTGGCAGCCACAGGTCTAAGGTTGGGTTGGACCGGGCAGGGTCCCCCAACCTCTGCTCTTTCACCAAGACTTCTGCCTCTGCTTGAGCGGGAAGCAGTCCTGAATGCAGGCCTCTCCACACCCACGGATGTGGGACTTCCTTCTGTCCTACAGCCAGGTGGGGAGCCTGCCCCTCTTCCCACCCACGCTGACGTGAGTCTCACACATAAAAGGCACAGACACCGATTGGATGCAAAATGATGGAGTGATAAAGTGCCCAGGGTCGGGGGCGTGGTCTGGAGTCACAGTGCCTGGGTTAGAATCCCAGCTCTGCAACTTCCTAGCTGTGTCACCCAACATTTCTGAGCGAGTAACTCAACATTTCTATGCCTCAGTTTCTTCATCCATACAGTGGGATACCTACTTACTGTGCTAGTCCGGGGTTGGCAGGTATTTTCTTCTGTAAAGGGCCAGAGAATAAATACTTTTGGTTTTGGGGGCTGTAGAGTTTCTGCTGCAGCTACTCACCTCTACCAGCCATGGTAGCACAAACACAGCCATAGACAATTAGTGAACGAATGGGCGTGACAGTGTTCCAATAAAATTTTATTACGGACACTGATATTTGAATTGCATATAATTTTCAGGTCACAAACTGTCCTTCCTTTGATATTTTTAATAATAGTGAAAAAACCCCACCAGAAACCATCCAACTCACTCTTAGGTCACAAGCAAAAATAGGATTTGGCCTGTGTGTTGTCATTTGCAGTCTCCTATGCCAATCTCTGTGAGCGCTTAGCACGGCAGCCAGAACACTGCCCTCGAGCTGACATCGAGCACCTACTATGCGCTTAATACATGTTAGCTATGATCTCCCTGGGAGGTGTGAATACGCCGGGAGGCGGCTGTCCCCGTGGCTGGCTTGTTGGTGAGGCTCAGGCCATTGGTGGGGGTACGGGGTCTGCCTTGGAGGGGGAGCAGCTGAGCGGGTTATCAGGAGATAATCCATTATGGCTCAGGCTACCACTGGACAGCAGTGTTCTTTCCCTGGTCCTTCTCTGCTTGGGGAAAGGGCCCAGAGCACTGGCTTAGCTGCCCAGAATATGCCCCACACCCACCCTGGAGTGAGGACCTCCTGTCACACCCCCCAGGCCTCCCTCCAGTGTACCCTTCCCCTCCACACACGCCGAGCATTCTGGGTCAGCTCCTGCCTCAGGGTACAGAGCAGACCTCGCCCCAGTGTCAGTGACTAAAGCAGTTTATTCACAAGCGGCTCCAGCTCCAGGCCTGAAGCTTCCTCCTTCCTATCTTTGGCACCAGGCAGTGATTGTCAGGCCTCAACATCCTTGGGTCCCAGCCCAGGCTGGGGGAGTGGCTGAAACCCCCAGCTCGGGGCTTTGGAGGAGTCTTTCTCTCCGAAGAACTCTGTCAGGCTTCACTCCTGGCCTTTGTCCAGGCCGGCCGCATTTCCTCGGCCCCATCTGTCTCGGTAGCAGACGTCCTAAGGGTTTGGGCTGCAGGAACTATCTCATCCTGGGCGGCTGCGAGCATTGCTGGGTGGGGTCCAACAGTCCCTTGCGCATGCCCAGGCCCCGCCTTGTTCAAAGTAGACTTGTAGTCAATGTCTCTGAAAAGTCCAGAGTGGGTGCAGAGGATCCGCTCTGTGTGCAGGAGACAGGGTCTACGTTCTCAGACCATGGCTGGTGGTCCTGGCTCGGTCTCTCTTCCCCAGCCTACCTCAGGACTCAGCTGGCACCTCAGTGCCTGTGAGCTGTCTGGAGAAGGCCCTCTCCAAGCTCAAGGTGTTGTATCTGGGGGGCGGCGTGCCCGGCACCTGGGCTGCTGGGGCTGGAGGTAGGCACAAGGCAGAGGTGAAAGTGGGCAGGTCATCGTCTATATTGAGGCCCAGGTTGTCCTGACCCTGAGGGCTGGGCGGAGCCTCGGGGCAGGGGGACGCCTGTCTCCGGGCCCACCACTCCTTGGCTTTGTGCCACTGGTGGCGTGCGACGATGGACAGGGAGTCGATGAAGAAGACCTCGATGATCTCAATGATGCAGACAATGGAGCAGCTCATCCACAGGCCCAGCTGGCCACCGATGTTGGACAGAAGCATCTCGATCTGCAAGGGAGGCCAAGCCAGACTATCAGGAGGGACCCCCGCCAAGTTGGCTTCATGCAAAGACCCCAGTTCCCAAGGGAGTCACTGGCTGTCCCTGGCCCCGAACAGGTTTGGGGGAAAATGGGGGCAGCCTTCCTGTCCCCTCTTACTCTGCCTGATCTGAGGCTTGGTTGGCCTTTGGTGACCCTACGAGCTCAGGCTGGACCCCCACAATCTGACTCTGCTCCCCAAGGCCCAGGACAGGTCCCAGGAGGAAGCCACTCACGCTGTTGGCAGGGCTCTCCACGATGGATCTCTGGTTCAGGTCTTTGTAGAATATCAAAAGTTTGGCCAAGTCTGTCCTGTAAAGATTCCAATAGGCGGGGCCAAGGTGAGTTGGAGGCCTTTGCACTCTACCAGATGGACAGCCTCTCAGCATGGCTCTCTCTCTCCTGCCCAGCTCCCAGCACGGACCAGGCTCTGAGCTCCACAGGGTCTTAGAACCTGGTTTATGGGTTTCCTTCTGCACCACAGAGCACATCTCTGGCCTGGGGCTGGTTCACTCATTCACTCAAAAACCATTTCCCCACCTGTAGACTAAGTTCCCTCAGCTGCATTCCCACAGTACAATGTTCTTCATTAAACCTTGACATTGTAGTTGTTTGATTGCAGTCTAAAACATGAGGCACGTTGGGTATAAGGTCATAATGATAACAACCATAATAACAGCTAGCATTTACTGACCACTTCCTGTGTTGCCAAGCACTGGAAGAACCTTATGTGTTCCAAGAACCTTATGTGAGTCAACTTACTTAATTCTCACAACAACTCTATGAGGCAGGTATGTTTTAACTGTACCCATTTTACAGATATGGCAACTGAGACACAGATCGGATAAGTAACTTGCCCAAGGCTACACAGCTCATGATTGGCAGAGCTGGTATTCAAACCTAGAAAGATCTGGCCCAGGGCTGGGCACTGTGGAGACAGTAATGGCCCAGAGAGATGTGGGTTCACACGGCAATCCCCCCACCCTCTCCCATCTTTGTCTCCACCTGCTGAGGTCCCTGAACTCTGCCCTGGCTGATTTTTGCTAAAGGTCCCTTGGAAGCGAATTTCGATGTGGAAAATTCAAGTGGAATTAGAAGCTGCATGGCTCAAAGGAGTATTTTTCCAAGTGGGTCGAGATACATCAGGAAGCCATGAAATAAACTTACTGGGTCATGACCAGTACCTTTTACAAAATGAAATAGAAAAGATCAGATTGCATCCACAGAGAGATTCGAAATTTTTATCAACTGGTATGGGCACTAATCATTCAGAATTGTGCTGTGACCAATTGGGATGGATGTAAACAATTGGTTTGGTACACGAGTGTGCAACATTTGAGAAGCAGCTCGAATGCATTGTACATCATAAGGGAGTACTGTTTCATGACAATTTTATTTCAGTTATGTATTCAATGGGCCACAATGGAAAAAGTATTTTCATACTGTGGGTCATGGTCAAAAAGTTTGAGAGCCCCAGGTCTCGAGCAGGGCCTGGCTCATGACAAGAACTCAGTAAATATTTGTTGCATAAAGAAATAATGAATGAATGAATAAATGAATGAAAAGGAGAGCGTTTTGCACTGAGGAGTCAAGTGAGGAGGCTGGGACGGGGGCTGGCAGAAGCAGAGGAAGCAGGGTGGAGGTCAACTTACTTGTTGAGTTTTTTCTTTATTTGGCCTTGGTCCCAAGTGAGAACAGACAGCAACCATTTCTGTGGTGGAGAAAGAAGTGGCCTGGGGATGCCTGGAGAGACCAGAGCCAGCCTGTCTGCCCTCCCCTCTCAGCCCCAGCCCCTGACCCAGGCCTCCCCTGTGGATCACCCCTGAGGCCAGAGGACACAATCAGAACATAAGTCTCCAGGCTGAGGGCTCCAGGGGGAAGAGAGGACAGAGAACTCACCTCGGAAACCTCAGATGGCCACTGCGCCAGACTGGTGGTCAGCGTCCACTCCTTAAAGCTACATGGAGAAGGGCATGGAGTGAGGGTGGGTGGCCTGGCCCAGCCCAGCCCTGCTCATCCCACTGCTTTGGGTCCACTCACCTGCAGGCTTCCTTGCACACCGACTGGCAGCCCAGCTCTCCCCAGACAAAGGCCTGGTGCAGTTCATAGTAGCAGTACACTGAGGGACAGGGTGCAGGGTGGCATGAGCTTTGGGGTCACAGGACCCTTCCTAGGGTTTTCCAGTGGTGCCCCCATAGTCTCCTTTTAATGATTTCACCTTCCACTTTCTACAAACACTAGTTCTCTGGAAACAATTTCTGGCTTGTGATTTTGAGAGACAGAATACTGCCACAGCTAAGAACATGAGTTGGGGTCGGGGGCAGGTTAGCAGCCCTTGCTTTGGGTCTAGCTTTATTGCTCCCTGGCTGTGTGACCTTGGGAAAGTTGCTTAACCTTTCTGAGCCTCAGTTACCTGTTCTGTCAGAGGATACTATCAATAGCTCCTACCTCCTGGAATTGACAGAGGTGGTCAAGGTTTTAGCACAAGCTGGGGTGTAGCATTTGATCCTTAATCAGAAAGTAGAATTCAAGCCAGGCTTCACAACAGGAGTGAAACTGGTCGGTGTCTCTCTATCAATATCTCCCTCAGGCCAAAGGCCATAGGGGCAGGGTCCCGGGAGCGCCTTAGCTATTGCCAGGGCTGGGCTGACCCCGCTCCTGGGGTGTGCAAGGCGGGGGTGGGTCTCACTCACTCCAGTTGGGGTGCTGACGGTAGTTGCAGTAGTTGGCTCCCTGAGGTAGAGGCTGGCTGAACTGGGCACACCCACATTTCTCCACCATCTTTGCCTGGAAGCACGAGTGAAGGCAGATCTGAAAGACAAGACCCAGGAATTCCCTTAACCTCCTTGCACGTGGATGCCAGAGACCCCTTCCCTACATCCCTCAGTCAGAGAGGGTCAGCTTCCCACAGCCTTGGCAGACAGCATAATGTAGCCCTCATGTCACAGCCGATTGGGCCACAGGGACAAAGCTAGAAAATTTATTGGGAATTTAAATAGATGTGGATGCCAGGTTGAGCCAGAGCTGTGGTGGTCATTTTCCATCATGTAAGTGCTGACCCAGATATAAGTGGGAAACTTGGAGCAGGTGCTAAGAAACAGAGAGAAACAAACCCAGCCCCCAACTTTCTGATTCTCAGGTCCAAGCCCTCCAGGCTGGATCCCTGGGGATCATAATAGCCACGAAGCTTACAGCATAAAAGCTAACAGTGTGGGCTCGGAAGGCAGGCTGCTTGAGTTCAAATATCAGCTGTGCTACCTCCCAGCTGTGTGACCTCAGGCAAGTTACTTAATCTCTCTGATGCTTTGGTTTCTTCATTTTTGAAATAAGTATAACAAGGCCTACTTCATGAAGTTGTGAGTATGAATTGAAAGATGTAAAGTGTTTGTAAATGGTAGCCTCTCACTAAATATTATCCAAAGTATCTTTCTAACGAGCTGACCCCCCCCACCCCCCACTTTTTTTTTTTGGTCTTGAAGTCAGTGTGAATGTGTTTCTATTTCTTACAAGCAGACATTGTCTGACTACTGGTCTCTTTTCACTCAGTGTCTCCACCACCCCTCAGCTCAGCTCTGGTGGAAGCTAGTGGACTCAGTGCACTCAGGGCACGTGGTCCTTTTGTTCTGCTGGGATGATTCTCATTGGCTCTCTTAGTGTCCTGGTGGGAGGCGAAGGGCAGACTGCCAGAACAGGAGGCAGTGTAACAGGTGATCTCGCTCAAGGGTTGACATAGGTAATACACTAGCGGGTGGTGGAGATCATGGGGAACCAGAGAACATGTCTCGTTTGATAAGGCCACTCCACCCACTGTTTATCCTGTAGGAATATGGGCCCAATGTTGCCAGACCTTGTTTTTCAGGAGAAGCTAGAAATCTGGGTTTTCTTGTGAAATTCCCTGACTTTTAAACACCATCCAGGAAAACCAGGTGAGCAGGGTGGAAGGGACCTGGGAGCTGCCACTTAGCAGCCCCGGATCCAATCCAAACTGCCCTGGTGACTGCTGAAGAGCACACAAGTTGCCCAAAGCCATCAGTGGGTGAAGGGCATCCCTCACCCAGTGTCTCTCCCAGACTGCTTCCTCCTCCTGTCCCTTGCTCGCCAAGGCCCATTTAGGAAGTGGATCTCAGCTGTACATTCTGTTCCATGCAAATCTCAATGAATTAATTAAGCTCTGGTTACAGATGGATTGAAGAGGACCGGAGCCAGTTGGCATCATTTGCTCTTGAGGTCCTTGGATGAACCCCAGGATTCTAACCACAGTTCCCAGTCCCAGACACACCCCAGCCTATATATAACTTTGTTTCCTGGGTCCAGGCCACAACCCGGGGCTGGGTGCTGCCCCCAGCCTGTACCTGGAGGGAATACGTAGCATTGTAGATGTTCGTGATCAGCACGCCATTCCAGTCCTCCGTGCACCGGCTGTAGGGCTCACTCAGCTTGAAGGACTCCGTCTGTAATCACAGCAGCACACATTCAGCCCTGACCTCCCCCAGGACCCAGACAAGGGGCATTTCTAGCAGCTTCGAGGAGCTGAGCAGTTACCCAGTCATTCATTTAACAGATATTTATTGAGCACCTACTAGGAGCTTGATGCTATTCTAGGCACTATGGAATCCACAGTGATCAAAACAGACAAGTTCCATGCTCTTGTGGAGCTCACATTCTAGTGGGGTAGACAGATGGTCAAAAAGCAAATAAATCATTCTGGATCTTTTTTGATAGTGATCGATGAAACTGGGTAGAGACTAGAGGGGTTGGGAGGAGGGGGCAATCTTTCTAAAAGTGATTTGGGAAGACATCTTTGAGAAAAAGACAGGTTGGCTCGACATGGAATGGCAACAAAGAGCTGGACTTGCCAAGAAAGGTAGGAAGAGGATTAGACAGAGGCAGCAACAAGGCTGGAGGCGGGAGAGGGCCAGGGCGGCCGGAACGTGCTCAAAGGGAGAGCCGTCGCTGGAGATGAGGTCAGAGAGGGTTGCCAAGGCCAAATCATGGTGGCCTCCTATGCTGTGCTGAGAAATTTGGGTTTGGATTTGGTTTTCAGAGTGTAGTGAGCCACTGGAGAATCCACGGGGAGGGGCTGGAGGGATTAGAAAGATGAGCAGTGACTGTGCTGTGCGGGGTCCTTGTCTCAATGAAGGACTCATTTCCTACCCTCTTGTCTTCTGGTCCCAGAAGTTGACTTGAAAAAATGGACTTTCTTAGAGAGGACCAAAGAATACCCAGCAGGGCAGAATGATACCCTGATCAGAGGAGGTAAGAGCATCGTAACTCACTGTTCGAAAGCCTTATTAAATTAAGTTTTATTATGGCTTACTACGTTTGGTTCTAGCTTAATATTTGTCACTGCAAAGGAACAATCCAGACAAGCCAATTAAGAAAAAAAAAAAAGGGTAATGTCTCCCAAGGGGGAATAACAACTGAACATATCGTGACCATATCATAGCTAGGATTTGGGGTGTGTATGTGTGTGTGTGTGTGTGTGTGTGTGTGTACAAAGAGTTTTGTTTTGTCTTTTATGAAATGGGGAGGGTAAAGGACGAATGGATGGCAGACTTATGGGAGGGAAGAAAATTCTTTTCCCTTTGAAGAGTGGATGCACAGAGAAAAAGGTGATTGGGTCGGGGGAAGGAATCAAGAAGTTTGGCGCAGGTAGAAACTACAGACATCTCAAGTGGCTATAATCTCTTTCTGTCTGTATTATAATTCATCTGTTGACCCATTAGTCTCCCTCAATTAATTGCAAATTAATTTGTCCTCCGGGGCAAAAGTGCTCATTTGAAAACGTTTAAACGGAGGAAGCAGAGAGGAAAGTAGCGGTCTGGTTTCCTCTCTTCCCCCCCGGGTGCCCACTCCAACAGGTCAGATCTCGATCCTGAGATCCAGACACACATCACACGTTCCCTTTGCCCTGCAATGTCCTCTTCTCACTAATAATAAAGAGTGAGTGTCTTTCCACGTCAGTACAGAATAAACAGACTTATGTCATTCCTCTAATAGCTGGGTAGCAAACTGATTTAGAGCCTCTAGTGCATGTCAGGGCTGGGCTGGGATCTGGGCACGAAGATGCCAAGCAGTGTCTTCCCTCGAGGACACCTCCATTCAATGCTACCCTCTAAGCTTCTCCAAGCAGCAATCTCCCTGATCGGATGTCCCTTGGAGCCCCCAGGCCCAGGATGTCCACAGAGCCTAGAGCGTCAGCTACTAGGTACAGGGCTCTACCTGCCTGTGGGGAGAGTTCAACAGCCTGGCATCTAGAGGAGAGGGTCCGTCCACGCAGGTAAGCCCTGTGCAGCTGGTACAGGTGGCTGAGGCTCTTTCTACTTTGAGAACTGGGCCATGGACCACTTCCAGAAAACTGACTGTTTTTACGCTTTTTGAGCACTCGATGGCCCTTTACTCTGCAACAATGCTTATCAAACTCAGAGCTCCTGGGTTATTCAGGTTACTTCCTGAAACACCTGGGGGCAGGGGCAGATGGGACCAATGGCCTTTTGAGAGGGGAAGAGAGGTCTTTAGATTCTCAAAGCCTCAGCTAGATGTACTTGGACAGAGCCTTGGCTTGCTCTCACTCTCTCTCCCCCGCCGCCTTTCACTCCCCCACTTCACTGTCAGTTTACCAGAAGTGCTGATCTGGGCAGCGTGGGGAAACATTTCGGCTTCTGTCCTGACCCCTAGGGACCCGAAAATGAGAATGGGTATATATGTATGTGTGTGTGAGAGTGTGTGCAAGTTTAGATGGATAGATAGATAGATATGTGTGTGGCGTGCACAGGTATGTGTAGGTGTGATTAGGCGTCTGTGTGCACACGTGTTGTATGTGGGAACAGGACTCATTTTTACCAAAATGAGGTCCTATCTGCTTCCTCCTGAGAATCCTGGAGGCGGAGGGCAGTGGCACAGAGTCCTTAGCTCACCCCTGTGCCAGGGAAAAGCCCAGGTGGCAGCAGGAGGCTCTAGGTGGAATTATGGGTGTTTTAACTCTTTTTTCTTTTGTTCTGTTTTTAAATTGTAATAAATTATAAACGTTATTTGTAATGTTATAAAACAATTTATAGATATAAATAATTATAAAAGTTATCTTTATGTTTCTAATCAATGGAGGAAGAAAGAATGATGCAACATATGACGTTAGGACTACTTGTTAAGAATTTGGAGGAATTCTGCATCTCACATCCTGCAGAAATAAAATTCTAGTGGGTTAAACTATCAAATGAAATAATAAAATAACTGGAAGGAAAATCAGCTCAGTATCTGACCTCAAGGAGGGAAAATCCTCAATAAACATAATGACTAAAGAAGAAAACAAAGATTTTGACTATGTAAACCTCTGATGTCTTTGCATGTGAAAAAGTAGCATAATGAAAACTAAAATGAAAGCACACACTGGGAAAGATATTTGCAATACATATGGCAAATAATTAGTACTTTCTATATACTATATGGAACAGATCAGTATCTTACTCAATATCTCACTCAGAAGGGTATCACGAGGACAAGAAAAATCTTCCCTAACCCCTCTTTTTGGTTCAAATATTCTTCCTTCCCTTCACATCTCTTTTCTTAAAAAAATGTATAGTAAATAGCCAATATTTTTGGAGCACCCAATACGTGCCAAGCACTGTTTTCAATTTTCACATGAATCAACTCATTGAATTCTCACCAGACTATGCAGTAACATTATTATCATCCCCATTTTACAGATGAGGTAACTGAGACACAGAGATCACACAATCAAAATGCAAAGCTGGGGTTTGGACCCCAGTTGTCTGGCTCCAAAGTCTGAGCCCTTAATCCCTGTTATACATATGCTTGTGAAGAGAAGTGTGTGCATGCTTTAAGATAAAAATGTACAGTGGGAGGATTTCCCTGGTGGCTCACTGGTTAAGAATCTGCCTGCCAATGCAGGGGACACGGGTTCGAGACCTGGTCCAGGAAGATCCCACGTGCCGCGGAGCAACTAAGCCCGTGCACCACAACTACTGAGCCTGTGCTCTAGAGCCTGTGAGCCACAACTGCTGAGCTCGCGTGCCACAACTACTGAAGCCCACGCACCTAGAGCCCATGCTCTGCAACAAGAGAGGCCACCGCTATGAGAAGCCCGTGCACCTCAACGAAGAGTAGCCCCTGCTCGCCGCAACTAGAGAAAGCCGCGCGCAGCAACGAAGACCCAACGCAGCCAAAAATAAATAAATAGATCTTAAAAAAAAAATGTACAGTAAGGTTTGCAATGACAGTGAAGTCGCGCCCCTCTCCGGGGCCTGGCTCCACACTCCCCTGAGTGGATTTGCCCTTGCCTGCTTCCTCATCTCTCATTCGTGATCCAACCCATTGTACTTTGGTTTCTGTTCCACTCCGTCCACTGAAAACTGCTCTGGCAGAGAACCGATGACCTCTTGGCTGCCCAACCCAACAGCTTTTGCCCTTTACCTTGCTTGGCCTCTCAACTGCGTTTGGCACCCTAGCTAATACCTTCCTGGAAACCCTCTTCGTTTCTCTGACACCAACCCTTTCCAGCTTCTGCTGCTACTTTGGTCCCTCTATTTCTCCATTTTCTTTCTGCTCAGCCCTTAAACATTTGCATTCTGTCTCAGGTCTTGGGTGATGGCATTTCTTTCCAAGTCTAGAATTATGCTAGATGTAACCCCACCCTCAACCCCGCCGTGGCCTCCGGATTTTTCTCCTGAGCTCCAGGTTCACAGCATCTACTGGCAGGATGTTTTCACCTTGGTTTCCCAAAGGCACAACAACTTGGGTATGTCCCAAACTGAAATGGTTATTTTCTCCCCCAAACCTACCCTTCTTGTATTCCCTAATTTAGAACGTGGCACTTCCATCCAGCCCACTACCCAAGCCAGAACGTAACTATCAATCTAACTCCCCCTGGCCTTTCCTCAGTGACCTCGGTTGTCAAACCCTGTTGCTTGTAATACCTCTCAAATCCATTCACTTTTTTTTTTTTTTTTTTTTTTTTTTTTTTTTTTTTTTTTTTTGTGGTAGGCGGGCCTCTCACTGCTGTGGCCTCTCCCGTTGCGGAGCACAGGCTCCGGACGCGCAGGCTCAGTGGCCGTGGCTCACGGGCCCAGCCGCTCCGCGGCATGTGGGATCTTCCCGGACCGGGGCACGAACCCGTGTCCCCTGCATCGACAGGCGGACTCTCAACCACTGCGCCACCAGGGAAGCCCAATCCATTCACTTTTGCTCATCCCCACAGCCATTGCCTCAGCTAGGGCCTCGTCATTTCCTTCTAGTGTTACTGTAAATACTGCGCTGTCTCCAGTATCTTGATTGCACTTCAGCCAAAGCGGTTTTTCAGAATGACTCACTACATGGCTTCAAATCCTTTCTGCGACCCCTTTGTAATTGCTATGCCCTTTGCCTGGACTAGCCTTTCCTGATACTACTTGCCTGACAATTGTCCTTTAAGAATCCAACACCTAGAAAGCCTTCACCAAAAGCTTCTGTCCTGGCTCCCAACCACCCATCCATCTATCCAACAATATTTACTGAGGATCTACTACGTTCTAAGAACTGAGCCTGGGAACAAGATAGAGAAGGTCCCTGTTCTCACAGAGCTTGGACTTGCGTTGCAAAGGTATGTTATCTTCCCTTAAACGTGAATCTTTGAAGGTAGGTGCTCTGTTGTATCCATCTCTGAATATCCAGTGCTTTGGACACACATGCCTCAGTGAGTGAAGGAAGATTAGTTAACCAACTGCCTGACAAGCTGAGTCTACCAGTTTAACATGCCTATCGAAAGTAAATAAATAACGAAAGAAATAAGAAAGGAAGTCTAGTTTGTTTGGACTTATTCTAGTGGCTCTCTGGTGACCTCTCAGTAATCCCTAGTTTTTTGTTGTTTTAAATGCTCATAAGTCAGAACTAGAGCTTCCTGACCCTGCTCTGTGGCTTTGATTTTGTGTATCTCAAATTAAGTGTAGCAGAAGACCGACCCATGCCTTTGTTTACCATCATTGCTAAAGAGAGCATTCGCTTAACAGTGTGATGGATATTTCTCTAAGCTCAGGGAAGAAAACCAGAGGGCAATTCCTTAGTTTTTGTACTTTCCCAAGCTCTAAGTGCGCAGACACTGTGAGAGGCAGAAGGTAAGAATGTGCTGCAAATCCCAGGTGCTTCTTCAAGGTACAAAACTGCCTGAGAAATGTTGGATCAAAATGTTCGCTATTCTGATCTGGGAGTTTTGTAATCCGCCAGTGAACAGAGGAATCAGAGACCTGACTCCTTAAGTAGTAAGCTAAAGGGACTTCCCTGGTGGTCCAGTGGTTGTCTCCGTGCTCCCAATTCAGGGGGCATGGGTTTGATCCCTGTTTGGGGAACTAAGATCCCACGTGCCACACGGTGAGGCCAAAAAAAAAAAAAAGATAGTAACTTAAAGTCTTTTCAAACCACAGTTCGAGCAGGTTGGGGCTCAAGATTTTTCCTTGGGCAATCAGCATTCACACAGCCCAAGCTGGTACACAACACTTCTCACGTTGGAACAAATTTCCCACATTGAACAAAGCCACTAAATGACACGGCTTCACAGATGGTGCCATCCTGATGTTTTCTCTTGTCCAGGGTTGCCCTTTGATGGGACATGGTGAGGCACCGAAGCCACAGATGCCAGTTTATCTTCTCTGCTGTCTCAACTTAAATACCACTTCCTCAGGAAAGCACCCCTTGAACTTCCCCTCTTCTCCCTATTAAAAAGCCCTAAATCAGGCATCTCTGTGATATGCTCTCATGCATCCTGTGTTTCTCCTTCTTAGCACGTATGATGATTAGAGTTAATCACCTGTGCAGTTTTTTGTTTGTCATTGATTCTCTCTGCTAGACCCTAAGTTCTAAAAGGACAGCGACAGTCCTGGGGACACTGATGTAGCCCCAGCATCTAGCACACAGGATGTGCTCAGAAAATGCTTGTTGAATGAATAGATGATGGAGGAATATACAATCCCCAATGCCCACCATATCACTTTATAACTCACTCTGAAGCCATCATTTATGGCTGTGCTAAAGCTTTGGTGTCATCCTAGCTTTACTTTCTCTTAGGAAGACACACTTTTCTTCTCTCATTCTGAACTACTCAGGTTTCTAAAGCTGAGGTTCCTGAGTTTGTGGCCTCTTGAAATGACCACTGGAGTTTGGTAAAAATACAGATCCTTGGGCTCATCTCTCAGAGACACTGATTCAGTAGATCTGAATCTACTGACCAACAAGTTTGGAAATGACTGCGCTGGAGGAAAAATTTGTGAGGGATGAGGGCTAATATGTTTAATTTGGGATACTGAGGTTGGATATAAACAAAGCCATGAACAAAGAGTCCACAAGGAGATTTTCTTCCTCCATAAATAGGTGAAAAAATGCCACTAAGAATGACTGTCAAAAATTATAATAGAGTTTCCCTGGTGGCGCAGTGGTTGAGAGTCCACCTGCCGATGCAGGGGACGCGGGTTCTTGCCCCGGTCCGGGAAGATCCCACGTGCCGCGGAGCGGCTGGGCCCGTCAGCCACGGCCGCTGATCCTGCGCGTCCAGAGCCTGTGCTCCGCAACGGGAGAGGCCACAACAGTGAGAGGCCCGCGTACCATAAAAACAAACAAACAAACAACAAACAAACAAACCAAAAAAATTATAATAGATACCATTTTTTTCTTGACAGGTTAGCAAAGATTAAAAATTGGTTAATACCCGTGTGGATACAACCTTATTGGAGGACAACTTGGCTAATATGCATACTGATTGATATACTTCTAGGAAGCAATCGATGACTACACCTCACATTGCACCATTGTTTTTAGCTGTACCTGGAAACAATCTCAAGTCTATCAACAGGGAATTGCTTCAATAACTTACCCACACAATGGACTATTACGGGTCTTTAAGAAGAATGAGGCAGAATCTATATGTGTATTCATATGGAACTATTTCCAAGCCATAGTGTCAAGTGAAAAAGGGGGCAGAACAGTATTTTGTATTTGCATGAAAGGAGAAATGCCTATACCCACACACACATGCTTGAAGCGGACTATCACATCCCTGGCGAAACAGAGAAACAGCAGCAATAGTCTCTGTGCAGAGGACGGAGGGAACCAGAGGTCAGGGATAGAAGGGAGATACATCTGCATGGTAGGCTCCTTGTACTGTTCGGGTTTTTTACTTTGTGCATATACTCCCTTTAAATAAGTACTTAATAGTTATTCTATTAGATAGAGCAAGAGACAGAGACAGAGAGTGAGAGAGTGAGACAGAGTGAGACAGAGACTGGCATAAAAAGACCCCAGGCCTGCAAACAAGAGACTGTACAAGCATGGCCAGGGGCGTCTGAGCACGCCCCTCGCCTTGACCTTGTGCTTCCATTGGGCGTGACTGACTCAGGGATTGGAGTCTGCAGCCCAGATGTGCTTTCGTTGACAGGTGTGAGTGTTCTCAGCACCTACTGAGGTCAGAAAAGGTCAAAGACTTGAGGGGAGTGGCTCTCGGTAAATGAGGTGAAACTGATGGAAGTAGGATGGTCCAAATAGACCTTTGATGGCCCAATGACTTTCCAATAGTGGTTTACATGCCCCAGTGGCCTCTAGGTGTCCCAGAAAGGTGTTAATCTGCTCTATTTATACTAGTGACAAATACATAGTTAGTGTCTGACCAGCACAGGTTCCATAAACGCTGACATTTGTCTCTGGAACAAGGAAGGTTCCTTCAATTCTTATCCAAAATGGCATCCTGTCCTTGTTCATCCATACAAAAGATACAAAGACAGCCTTTAGTATAACCACTAGAATGACCACTGGGGTAACCATTGGAAAATACTAGACCATGCTTCCTTTTGAAACCAACAGTCTTTTCCATAAGCTGCACCTCACTGGTTATCCTTCAACAAAATCTGTCCTCCTCCCCAAGCCGACAGGAATCAGAAAATTCTCTTACCAGGTGCATCCCTATGGAGGTGGCCATGGCCGTCTCAATCTCTGTTCCCACATCCTCGATGAAGGGGTACTCATATTGCCGATGGACAATCACCTTAGCCCCAGTGGAGGACACCAGGAAGGGGTTGTACTCCTCTTCGTTTAGGTACAATATGACCTGCAGCCCTGGGAGGATAAGGCAGCCTGCTGTGGTCAAAAGCCAGGAGAACGTTCCCTGGTGGTCGCCTACCTCTCCCACTGCTCTGAGATTCTCAAAACCAAGACCCAGGCATTTCCCACAAGTGAAAGGTAGACAAGGGTGAGACTGGAAACTCCAGCCTGACTTGTTCGCTGCTCTGTCTCCAGGGCTTAGCACAAAATAGGGCTCAGAAACAGTGTCACTACTGCAGGTTTGCTAAGCATAAGGAAAACTACTACCCTGCCCAAGACACGAATCTCCATGTGGTTCTCTGAGATGGGGAGTTCTGCTGGGCACCCAAAGGGACACACAGAGCTGTGGCTGCTTAAACCCTCAGGGAGAGACACCAGTGGTGAATCTGACCACTGGCCTAACTCCTCTCCCTGTTCCCACTCTTTTTTTTTTTTCTCTTGCGCCTGCAGTCTAATCTGAGCCCAGCAGACAGAGGGACCTTTTAAAATCAGGAATCAGATCAGGTCACTCCCTTGCCTGAAACTCTTTAGTGGCATTTCATTGCATACATGGGGATGCCATAGAATAAAGTCCAGAAACCTGACTGTGGCTCTCAGGGAGATGATGATGCCTCCCTCCTCACTCCACTCTCCCCTTCCATCAAGAAGCTCCAAGCAGGCTGGTCTTCTTTCTGTTTCTGCAGCACACCAAATCCATTTCCTTCTTGGGGTCCTTGGACTTGCTAGTGCCCAAAATGCTCTTCCATGGCCCTTAATGCGTATTTTCCATCTTTAAATAACCCTCCTTCCAGAGGCCTTTCTGGACCTCCTTATCTGAAATAAACCCCCCATCTCAGCCCCAGCCACTCTCTCTACCCGTGCGCTGCTTTGTTTTCCTCATAGCGCTCGCTAGGATTGATAACCAGATAATATCTATGTGCTTGTTCACTCATTTATCTGTCTCTCTGCAACAAAATGCAAGCTCCCTGAAAGCAGAGATGGCATCTGTCTTATTCACCACTGTGTCCCTAAGGCTTGGAAGAGGGCCTGGCATACAGAAGACACTCAATAAACATTTGGTAAACAAATGAGAGCAGGGCCTACATGAGTTGAAAGAAGAGAACTTTGAGAGTTATTCTGACTTCTTCTATTTGTAAGTAAAGGAAACAAAGCCCAGAGTGGGGAAGCGATTTGCTCAAGGTCACACAGCCCACATTCAGCAGAGCCAGGATTGTGCAACAGTTCCCAGACTACTTCTTCTTCCCACCGACGTGTGTGCCCTGAATTATGGTTTCTTGCAGATTTGGTAAGAACACAGAGAATACAGTAACAAAGATGAGGTGTCCAGGTAGGTTTTCCTCCATGACAAGACCTTGCCTTTCCTTGTAGGAGTATATCTATATATCAAATCATGTTCAATTTGTTTAGGACCTTTCAAGAATTCCTTTTGTAGGTAAACCAGTCCAGTCTGTTGAGTTCCTGCCTTCTCTACAAAAGTCACAGTAGTAGAGTAGTAGTAATACTAATACTGGCGGTAGTAATTATTGGTGGTGATAGTAGTAGCAGCAGCAATGGTAGTAATGGTAGTAACAGTAGTAATGACAACCACATCTAGCATTTATTGTGTGTATAGTGTGTGTTATGGACTGAATTTTGTGTCTCTCCGCAGGTTGCCCCTCTACCCTATTCATATGTTGAAGTCTTAATCCCCAATGTGATTGTATTTGGAGATTCAGACTTTAGGCAGGTAATTAAGGTTAAATGAGGTCATACGGGTGGGCCCTAATCCCATAGGATTAGTGTTCTCATAAGAAGAGGAAGAGCCAACAAAGCTCTCTCTCTCCACAGAAGACAGGCCATGTGTGGACACAGAGAGAAGATGGCCAACTGCAAGCCAGCAAGAGAGTCCTCACCAGAAAGTGAATTTGCCAGCAACTTGACCATGGATTTCCAATCTCCAGAACTGTGAGAAAATAAATGTCTGTTGTTTAAGTCACCCATCTGTAATATTTTGCTATGGCAGCCCAACCAAACTAATACAGTGTGTATCAGGTCTTATTCTAAGTGCATTTTATATTTTGTCTTCTCAATTACCTTGTATCATCGATACTACTATTATTCCCTCATTATACATGAAGGGGTGTAACTTGCACTGGGTCTCACAGTGAGTGGCTGAGCTGGGTTTTGGCTCCAGAATCTGTCATCTTAACCAAGATAAAGGTGTGTTTGCTTCCCTAATCTCCTGTTCAGCACGTCTGGATTTAAGTCCATCTGGAAGCTGCCTGCCCAGCATTACTCACTCCAGTTACAAGCTTAAACCCGAGTGGTTTCCCTGGGAGAAGAAACCCCAGGGTTGTCCGTGTTGCTCTCTCAAAAGCAAAGAGGAGATGTCAAAAAGGAAAACAGACTCTGATAAAGAAGGAAAGAACCGACATGGATGTTGATGGAAACACTGCAAGAAGAAAAGTTGTGTCCCAAGTTTCTGGCCAGGTGGGGAAAATCTGCATCTCTGGAAGGCCTAAAGCATCCCCAATTGTCCTGCTGCCAGCATGCTTGCCATTAGAGCACCCCAGGGTCTCCTTGGTGCAGATTTCCTTACCGTATTCACTGCCTCCCATGGAGGTGCTGAGGATAGTCTCATTCTGTCTATTGTTGAATGTGTAGCAATTCCCATACATTGGATGGTGGAAACGTGTGAAGTTCCTATGGGGGGGAGAATACAGGTCAGAAAAGGGCCGTGCTGGGAACTCCCCTCATGCACCTGAGCTGAAGTCCAAATGGGCAGTGCTAATGGGCCAGCTCTCTTTTGTGGACAGTGGATGATAGACATGACTTACTTCCCCCATCTTTCCTCTGATAGATGATAAACAAGGCCCCTCATCCAATTGACACATGTTGATGTAGAACCGCTCTCTGCTTTCTGTTCTCCCTCTTAATCTTCTCACCTCCATCTCCATCCTGACTTGGCATTCTTTGTGCCAATATATCTGCCCCCCATTTCCTCTACTCTTGAATTTCTCAGCCAACACTTGACTTTTTTCCATTCCAATTCCTGGCAAATGATCCCCAGAGAAGGAATTACATCATATGTGTCCTTATACTGACTTTAGAACCCAACCTTCAGGGAGACACCATTCCAATCACTCAGTTTTCGCAAGGGTCAGTATATCAACTAACATATAGAAAGGCTTAGTATTTCAAAAGAATGAAGAAAGCACTTCAGATAAGCAGGAACACTCTAGAATGTCCCGTGACTGCCCAGTCTCTACCAGGAATCTGAGTGTTATCTTAAAGGTGGAAAGTTCTGAAAGTTCACACATCTCTACATAGACCTTTCTTCCCTCCCTCTTCTTTCCCTCTCTCCTTCCTCCCTTTCTTCTTTCCTTCCTGTACTAGATCAGTGGTTCTCACTAGTATGTGTGATAGTAATATACAAGGTTATATGTCCACCATCAACTACTCTGTTTCTGTGAGTAATTTAATGAATTTAAGGATATTTTGACTCTACACCATCTCCACCTTCCTCACTGACTCTAGAGCTGAGCTCCTGTATAAGTCGTTTTCCAAAAGTCACGGTCAGTGAGAAGAGCACCTGCTACTCCCAAGACCTCAAGTTGAGCTTCAGGTGCATGCAAGGAGCCCAGCACTCAGAGCCGCTGGTCCTTGGAGCTGCGAGAG
The DNA here is from genome assembly GCF_008692025.1 of Phocoena sinus. Lineage (NCBI taxonomy): Eukaryota > Metazoa > Chordata > Mammalia > Artiodactyla > Phocoenidae > Phocoena > Phocoena sinus. The sequence continues at coordinate 67,398,690 of NC_045777.1, read as the reverse complement.
CAGCCTCTTCCCCTACTGACCTGGCATCACAGGACTCCCCATCAAAGAAGCAGGTGACCAGCAGCTCCTCAGCAGAGTAGCTCATGTTGATTTTCTTCTCCAGAGACACCTGTGCCATGATGTTCATGTAGTGCAACTTGTACCACTCCCGGATGGCATTAACCCCCGAGGTGAAGGTGTAGACTGCACAGCTGGATGTGTCATTTGAACACTGTGAATAGGAGGAGACACCAGGATGGAACTCTCAGCCCTACCAGTGGCCTTCAGAAGGACTGTAAGGAACTGAAACTCTAGATCAAACACTCAGGGGAACAGGAGGGATATCTGGGGCAAGGATGGGCTTCTTCTCACTTCTGGGGCCTGGGATACATCATTCTCAAGCCTCAAGGACCAAGAAGGGGCTGAGTAAGGAAGGACACAGAGCCTCACTCTCATGACTCCCTACCAAGCGAGAAGCAAAATCAGCTTCTTCAGGGTCCCCAGACATCCAGGCTTTGACTGATTATGGCTACTGAGTTCCCACCCAACTCTCACCATTTCCTATTGGGTCAACAGTCTAGAAATCGAGATTCTAGCCCAGACTCTGCCACGACCTCTCTGCAGAATCTTGGGCAAGGCATTACCTATCCATTATTTCACCTACAAAATGTTGACCAAAATACCATCCTTCCCCACCTCACATGGTAGTTGGGAGGACATAATACCTCATAATACTCTCATAATACCTCATAATACTCTCATAATAATGAGAGTTTTATAGGGAAACTGTGGTATATTCCAGATGTTCTCATTACACAGGACTTGAAAACTCTCCTAAAAGATGGACACCAGGGCTTCCCTGGTGGCGCAGTGGTTGAGAGTCCGCCTGCCGATGCAGGGGACACGGGTTCGTGCCCCAGTCCGGGAGGATCCCACATGCCGCGGAGCGGCTGGGCCCATGAGCCATGGCCGCTGAGCCTGTGCATCCGGAGCCTGTGCTCCGCAATGGCAGAGGCCACAACAGTGAGAGGCCCGCGTACCGCCAAAAAAAAAAAAAAAGATGGACACCAAAGGATGGATTTTTGTATCAAGGAGAACTTTATCTTATATAAGGACCCAGGAAGACTTCAAAAAGGCTCAGTGATTTAGAGAAAGGGCCATTTTTCCCTAGGATTTGCAACTGGAGCCATGAGGTCTCAAAATTGGCAACCGAGACTATAAAGTGGAGGTAGTTCTCATCTTGCAGAGGTGGCTGGGGCACAGAGAGGAGGGTGATGGTTGAGTTTGGCCAGGAAGACAATGGAATTCATTTCTGGTGAATGGCTGCTTCTTCAGAGTCCCTCAAATGGGACCAAGAAGGAGAGATGAGAAGTCAAGCTTTAGCACCTCACAAAGGCAAGTGCTGCTGGGAACACTGTGTGCTGCTCATTTTCTATTTTCTTCCTTCTGGTATCTGCACCCCAATTTGGCTTTGGTAGAACTTCCTTCCACCCTTTGGATACAGTCAGCTGAGACTGTCCATCAAGATGTCCTACCCTATGTGAGCCATCAGCTGACCCAAACTTGGCCAATCAGATAGTCCCCAAATGGGATCTGAATCCATCTTTATGGTTGGGTTAACAAAAAGACTGAAAACAGCTGAAGCTTATTTAATCCAGTAGCAGTATCTGAAACGACTTTTCATCATTTCTTGCCACTGGGATCCCTGAATCTTCCCTAATTTCTGTCCTTCAAGAGGCCTCCATGAGCTACTGGTTACCTTCTAAGACATTTTAATCTTAAGATTGCCTGGATCAGTTTCAGTTGTTTGCAGCTGATTCACCCTAACTGAGTGTGTTTCTTCCTGTGGGACTATAGGGCTAGTGGCAAAGGAGAAACCTGCCTGGACACACTATCCCATCCCATTCCCCGAAACCGTGAGGATGTGCATCTTACCAGCTGGAATCCTACCGAGCCCTTGGACTCATAGACATGCACGACGTCTGATGCCGTGTGAATGATTCTGCCACTGACTTTCCGCTTCCGTCCTGTGCGGAAGTCCCTTGCCTTGCTTGTCTCGCCCTTATCGAAGGCCAGCAGTGGGATCAGGTTGAGGAATTTTGACCCTGTGCCCTTCCTGGCCGAACTCCAGGACTCTGCCTCTCGGCGTTTCCGAGATGTAATCTCTGAAAAGCCAAACAGGGTCTTCAAGCTCCCTCTGGTCTCCTGTTCCAACTCAGCTAGAAGGTCCCGCACGGCACTGTACCTGTCAAGGTGGGAAGGGGGAGTCAGGGATGGAAAACCCCTCTGGCAGAAAGCTGGCACTACCCCATGCTGCTTTCCATCGATGTGCGTCAGCCTGTGCCCATCACCCCAGAGCACTTGGCCAAGAAAACCAGGCCTTTTATAATTTGCCCCCTCCAATGTGACCACTGGCTCAAGTAAATGGGGCAGGCTCCCCTATGACCCTTGTGTGGCTTCCTGTGGTTTCACCTTTGCCACCACTGTCTGCTTGCTCTCAGGGTGTGTTGATGAGTTTGCCCCAACCAGCATTTCTGGAGTGGTGACTGTCAGGTGCCTCCCATAAACCAGCCACAGTGAAGACAAGTAAATAACTGCTAACCAGGAGTCTCCCCAGGGGGCAGGCTCTGTCTCGACCCAGCATACTTGCCCCTGCCCATGGGTTCTCCTCGAATCAATGCTGGGAGGGAAGAGGTATAACTGTTACCTTGACAGCCCCCAAGGACACAGAAGCATGATCTGGGAGTTGACTACATGAAGCATAACAACACCATCTTTTAATTTTCACAATACCAAATGGTCCTGGCCTCCCTCTTAACTCTCCCCACTCTCTCTCTCCCTTGCTAGGGGCACAGGCCACACAGCATAGTGACTGAGCGTATAAACTCCAGAGCCAGACTACCTGGGTTCCAATTCCCCATTCTGGTTCTGGATGTGTGACCCTGGACAAGCCGTTTAGCCTTTCTGTGTCTCAGTTTCCCCACCTGTAAAATGGGGTTATTGGCAAGAGTCAATAAGTTTATTCTATCTATCTATCTATCTATCCATCCATCCATCCATGTATCTCTGTGTGTATGTATGTATATACACATATATATATATACACACACACATATATGCTGTTAAATGGTCACTGTTATTAATTTTATTAGTGTAATTATATTTGTTAATATTTCAATCCTCTACTACAACATCAGCTGCACTAGGACAAAGGCTGTGTTTGGGTCATTCACTTCCGTGCCCCAGAATCTAGCACAGTGAATGACAATTTGTAGATGCTGAGTAAAATATTATGGAACAATGGATGAAAGGAAGAAAGGAGCGGGGTGGGAAGGAGGGAGGGTGAGGTAAAGGGAGGAAAGGAGGGAGGGAGGGATGGAGGAAGGAAGGAAGGGAGAAAGAAAGACAGACTTTGAGGTGGAGGAGGAGTTTAGACCTGATTTTGATGTTGAGCTTTGCCATCAACTCATTGATGACTCTGGGCGAGAGAGTCGCCCCTGCTCTTCCCTTCTCCCCACCCTCACACCTGCTCTGACAAATTCTGCCAGATTCCGATGTGCCTCACAGATCAGTTTTCAATAATCCTGAGAAGGATTCCTATGACCCATTTAGAACAGGTCCTGCAGCAGACAATTGGGCAGTACCAAGGGCTGATCCTGCCCAGAGCCCAGTGATCTCAATTAGTGGGGCTGGGTTCGCTCAGATGAGCTGAGATGCTTCTGGAAGTCACCTAGGTGTCACGTCTGAGTCAGCCTCCAGCTCACATTCAGGGGAGAGTGAGGGTGTGAGCTTGGAGAGCTCAGGGGAAATGGCTAAGCTGGGCTGTGTGTGTGTGTGTGTGTGTGTGTGTGTGTGTGTGTGTGTGTGTGTATCTCCAGGGTAGGAGGAATGCTAGTTCATTCCGGGCTCAACCACCAAGCAAAAGTGATCCTTGCAGCCTTCCTCTCTTGCCTTCCTTGAGCTAGCCCATCCTCAGAAGTAGCTGATGGACTGAAACCTTGGTACAGATTTCAAACCTGGGAGAGGGCAGTTTCCCAACACTGGCAATGAATTCAAATTTCTAAAAAGCACGATTGCAGGCTGGAGTGTGTCACCTTTGGGAGGGGCATTGGCACCTGGAGGGGGCGTGACCCCCCTCCCTGTCCCTGCTCCTTCCTCTTACCTGTAAGGATTGATGTTGCAGATGGTGACAGCAGGAAAATCCAGCTTCTGGAAGTGGACTTTGATGGAGACAGAGACGGTGTAGAAGGATGAGATGAGGAGGGCACACTGCCAGAAAATGAGGGCCACGGCTGTCAGCGTGAGCAGAATCCAGAGCAGGCGCCGGAGGCGGCCACGGGACACCACGATGCGGCGGCAGCCGTGGGTGTTGGTGTTCAGACAGTACCACCGCATCAGCTCTTTGATGGTAGGTGCCTGAGGTCCCCTCACGGGCAGATTCTTCTTGATTTTGGCTTTGATCTTCTCTCCAGCAGCCATGGTGAAGATGGGACTTGGCGGGGCAGGCAAGCTGGAGGGGCAGAGAAAAAAAAGCAGGTGAGTGGGCACAGCCCGGAGGCTGGGCGCTGGGAAACACCAGCCCTCATGTCCTCAGAGGCTGCCTTCCTCTTTCCCTCTGGCCTGGACAGTCTGTTCTGAGGCCTTGACCCTTGCTCCAGGATATTTGCTTTTGGGCCACCACAGCTGCCAAAGAGCTGCCTCCTTCTCTTGTGGCCCCCAGGCCAAGCTCTCTGGAGGCTGGGTGAGGTGTAACCTGTGAAATCACTGCACGGTTTGCAGGAACTTCCCCCTAGGTGCTTGGAGCAGGAACCCTCTGGGCAACCCCATCCCAACCAGCCTCCACACCCCTCTTATCAAGCTTCATCGTGATTAGAGCATCGAGGGGTCTGATCTTAGTGTCTCCATTAGCTTGCCTTCCTTATGGCATCGTTCCTGCCTTGCCCTGCCCTCTGGTGCCCAGCTCAGTGTCTGGCACAGAGCAAGCACTTTGCAAATCGATTCTAACAGATAAAATCTGCCAAGAGAATTTCCAGGCAGCCACTCTAGATCATGTCCAGTCCCTTCCCAGCCCAGCTGTATCTTCCCAGCCTTTTCTCAGCTGCTTTACTGCAAGTGGAGTGTTTCTGTTTCATTTCTGTTTCACTTCTCTTTACTGTCAAGCCCTTAGTGTTTCTAGAGCACCTGATATAATAATAGCCTACAAATATTGACCACTTAATATTTGCCAGGCACCATGCCATATTTCCTTGATTCTAAGAGAATTTGGAGAATACACTTCGATTTAATAAAACTTTGTCTGGGGAAGAGTGTTGGAAAGCAAATGATCGTGTTCATCAATATACATGCTGCCCCTGAATTACAGAAACTTTACAATGTGAAATAATAATCTTTTAAAAAATGAACTAAAATAATATATAGTCTCATTAGCCTCACAAATGCATACAGTCTCTCTCTCCATATATCATATATATATAATCAATCTCTCTCCAAATATATATAATCTCTCTATATATTTCAGTTCATGTTTCAACAATGCCGTAAGGTAGGCATACTATTATTACTTCCAGATTACAGAGGAGGAAAATGAGCTCAGAGAGGAGGAGTAACTTGTGCAAAATTACACAGCTAGGCGCTGGATTGGAATCTTGCAGCCTTTATCACCATGGTATATGCCTTGAGGGGCCCGGTATTGTGCTGGGTGCTGCCGCCTCCCCAAGACAGTTAATTAACAGTCCGTGGGACTGAAGTGGGGGGTGGAAAGAGATGGAATCCTGAGCTATTTAATTCCCAAACTCTGGGTAGGTAGTGTGGCCACTTCCTAACACTAGTATTGGTGAGCACTGGTACTGGGGAGGGGGAATATGGAAACTCTGTTTCCTATGCCTACCGTAGGTGACAGTGGCAAATTACGATATACTTGAATTTGGAGTAGGATATACAGGGCAGTCCCCATGCCCCATCACATTCTTCAAGCAGGATTCTAGCATTGAGGAAATACTTTTTCTCCACCCCGAACCCATGGGGTATTATCCAAAATCGGGAGCTGGGGCAAAGGTGGGAGGCTTTCAAGTTAATGATGTTAGTGGGTTTCAGGTTTATGATGGCAAGGATGTAGAGTGCTGTGGAAGGAAGGTGAGACATCCAAAGGCAGCCAGACCACTCTAACCCTCCACAGACGTATATGATCTTGCTGTGATCTCTGACCCTCAAAATTATGCAAGAAGCCTCTTGGCAAGAAGAATGTGATTTACTGTGTTTTATCATTTAAAATATTGCCCATCCTCATCTCCTCTCTCACTACAATCCAAAAGCAAAAATTAGCAAGAGTTTGTTTTAAGAAACCTAGATCCAGGTACAATTTCCTGTCAAATAAAACTGCAACCCAGGGAAGATTTTCTCCTCTGTGAATGTTCAACAGAAACTGTGATTCTGGAAGCTTCTGTCATCAAACCCTCCATTTTCTCACTAAAGATAACTCCTGGGGTCCCTCTGCCCCATCAGCCCTTTATCCAGGACTACCTTGACCCCAGTGGATCAGCCACCAATGTTAGTGAAACCACAGGTGAAAGAAGGGAACCCATCTTGCACAGCATAAAACATATACATGTTCACACAAATAATATTTCAACTTATAAACAAAGCAAGGTTGTAGCTACCTTTAGGTTATACTGCTTGATTAAACAAGATGCCCCTGTGGAAGAATTAGTAACTGACACCCAGCACTCACTCTTCTAAGCACTTTCCAGGTATTAACTCATTTAATTTCCACAAATATCTTCTGAGATAGGCACCATAATTTTCCCCATTATACACATGAAATTGAGACACTGAGAGGTTAAGTAGCTTGCCCAAGGTCACCCTAGAAAGCGGCTGAGTTGGGATTTGAAACCATGCCTTTAACTACAAACTGCTCCTCAAATAATAATAATAATAACAGTAACAACAACAGCAACAGCACGAACAACAGAAATAATAGCAGCTATCATTTATTGGCCCCTTACTCTACTCCCAGACTTCCTCCTCCTACTCTTTTCACACATTACCTTATTTAATCCCCATTATTATTACATGAGGCACAGAGGAGAAGACGGAGGTGCAGAGTTTAGGCAACTTGTCCAATGCCACACCGGGAGGAAGGATTAAAAGAATTCTCTGGAGTTCCGGAGTCCCTCATGATTCTCTACTGCACCCCTCTCGCCCATTCCCGACCTCAACTATCCCCTAGACCTCAGCGATGGAACCCAAGCCTTGGGCTCTGGGCGCCAGGCCCGCGCTCATCCCGGGGGGCGACTCTGCAGCCCCTGACCTCCCCGCGCCGAGAGACTGGCTGCTGTGGCCGAAGCCACGTCTGCCCCAGGGCAGCCCGCGCTGAGGCCGCCGGAGAGAACCCAACCAACCCGCTTCAAGTGTTTGCTACATTCTGCAACCCCAGTCACCACAGAGGAAGCATTCCAGAGGGGAAAAGGAACGATCGCGGTCAGGTCCACGCGTCTCACCAAGGCCAGGAAGGGAATGAGCGGGTGCTGGGTGGAGAGACGAGGCGGGGCGCGGCCCCGGACACCCCAGACTCGGTTTCTGAGTAACTCAGAAACGTCTCCCGCCCCAGCTCTGCGTCCCGGGCCACGGCGAGGGCAGACAGCAGAAAGCTGGACCGAATGGACTTGGGAAGGTGTCCCAGCATCCCAGGTACCGGGAGGCAGCCCCGGGCTGATGCCCGCTCCGCCGCCGACCGGGAGGGCAGTGTCCGGGAAGCCCAGGGACCCCGAGGCCACTCCGGTGCCTGAAACCCCCAAGCTGGTGCGACCCGACCCGGCTGGGCTCACCTCACTCAGTTCCGAAGGGCCCGCGGCTAGCGTGTGCGCGATCCGGGTACGCTCCGTTCTGCTCCTCGTACAGAGAGAGCATCCCGCAGCCCCAGAGACCAAGGCTCCTGTGGGTTGGGCCCCGCCCCCTGGAGCCCCGCCCCTGGAGCCCCGCCCACTGGAGCCCCCGCCCCTCTGACCCCGACCCCGCCTGCCCAGGTGTATTTCCCCAGCGGCCGAGGACTCGCGGCAGCCCAGAGTGGGCCGCGATTCTGCAGCGCCCCCTGCCATCCTGAGGCCGCACTGCGCCCTAGCCCATCCTGCGCGGCGCTTTTAGGTGGTATCGCTCAGCACCTGCTGCCGCCCTGAGGCCACCCTGCACCCTGCATTCCAGCTGGGTCTGTGCGGCACCTTCCTCAAGCACCTCGCAGCGTCTCCTGCCGCCCTGTTACTGCCCAGCGCCTTCCATTCTGGTCCAGTTGGGCGCCCTCCCGCCCCCACCATCAAGAGAAATCCCAAGTAGCCTCCTGCCCCTGGCTTCCTCCTGACGTGGATGGAGCCTGAGGCTACTTCAGTGCCCACCTGGGCAGCAGGGCTGTTCAGGCAGGCCGCTCATCCTTTAGTCTCTTCTGCTGTCTTTTTATAGGCATTCACGCTGAAAACAAGACACAAGCTTAAAAAATTGCAACTGGGAGGGACCTTGGGGTACCTCTGTCACAGGCCCCTTGAGTAGGGAAGGACACAGACAGGGGAAGCGGCCGCTCTTGCTCAGAGCTGCTCAGACTTTCCAATGCTAATCGCATTCACGTGCAGATTCTAATTCACTAGGGGTGGGATGGGGCTTGGGAATTTGGATTTCTCAGGTGATGCTTCTGTTGCTGGTCCAAGGACCACACTTTGAGTTAGCAAGGGGCACTTGCCCAAGTGAGTGGTTCAGTATTTGGGGAGGGCAATTTAAAGAAAATCGTCTTTTAAAATCTCAACTGTTTTTTATTTTCTGACAATACATCCTCATAGTTAAGAACTCAAAAGATAAAGAGAAAATGGACGTCTTTCCATAATCTGCAACCCCCACTAAATACCGGTAACATAGTTACCAGTATGTATATATAATGATGTACATACTATTCTTTAATTTAACTTTGTTTTAATGACAATACACTGCACAGTTAGGTTCTCATTGTAAAATAAAGCCAGCTTTTTCACTTCATGATATATTATGTGTAACTTTCCTTGCCAATAACTACATTTACCCAAGTATTCCTTTCACATAACTTATTTAATCGATCTATTGATATAGTTTAAGATTTCCTCTAATTTTTCACTAATATAAATTATTCTGTAAAATATCATGTACATCTCTGACTATTTCCTTGGGATAAATTTCTACTGGTGTATTTTTTTTTTCTGTCAATGTACTTACCCAGTTTAATTGGTACAACAAAAAGAACAGTTAAGAGAAAAGGGCAGGCTACAAAACAATATATAGAATAATAGAATATATATCAAAATATTTAAAAAGAGGTTATCTCTTGGGGTAAGCTTACAATTGAATTTTACTTATTTGTGTTTTCTTGTGTTATATATATCACAAATTTTACTTGTTTTATATATATATATATATACACACACACATATCACCTGTGCCATAAAAATAAGAATGTTTTTACAAGGTGGGAGCTAGTTGAAGTCAGGGATAAGACTTAAAATCAGCTCTACATCACCATAGGATATAATGAATTTAGGCTGGATTGGCTTCTTTTTAAAAATCCAGTTAAAATTTATATACAGTGAAATGTACAGATTTTACAGGTTCAATGAGTTTTGATAAAGGTATACACTATGTACCATCACCCTAATCAATATATAGATTACCCCAGAAAGTTCCCTCAGCTCCTTTTTACTCACTTCCCACATAGGCAACCAGTGTTTCCTATGGCAATAATAGATTAATTTTTTTGGTTCTTAAATTTCATGTAAATGGAGTCACATAGTATGTACTCTTTTGTGGCTGGTTTTCTTTCCTGAAATCAGTTCTGGCTTTTGTTTTTCCACTATGCCATCACTGCTTCTGCTTACTGAGTTATTATTACCCCAGTTTTACAGATGATGGGACTGAGACTCAGAAAGCTGAAGTTTACCATTTGTAAGTAAGTGGTAGAGCCAAGATGTGCATTAAAGTCTGCTCTGTAGAATATAAAGCCTACACACTTACCCACAAAGCTTCATGAGAATCTTGCTGTGAGTGGGACCAACCCTCATCCTCTCAGGCCCCACATGAAGAATGATGGAAAGTCCTTGCCTGGAACGGCTGAGATGCAGAGAAGCCCCTCACTTCCTAGGCCATGGGGCAACGAGCCTTCTGTCAAGGTGCTTGCATAAGGCATAGTTGATCGAAGTTGTAAAAATCGTCTTTGGTACAGGGTGGTGTTGTCTCTGAACCATCTCTGTCATCATTAGACCATAGGCAACTTCTTTTCCCTTTGGAAGCATCATGTCCATATTTATGAAATATATCTACAATCTACTTCTCATTACCTCTGGGGCCACCACTGTGCTCCAATCCATCATTTCTCTCACCTGGACCGTTGCCATAGCCCCCTAACTAGTCTCACTGAGTCTGTCCTCTACAGCCTGTTGTCAATTCATTACCCAAAGTGATGCTATTCAATTAGTCAGATCATGTCACCCTTCTGTTTAAACCCATTCAATGGTTTTTTACTTCATTCAGAGTAAAAACCAAAGCCTTCATGTCACCTACAAGGTCCTCCATGACCTGACCCCTGTTATCACCCTTCCCTTATCTCTTACCACCCTTACTCTGGCTCATTCTGCTTCTTCCTCATTGAACTCCATGTTGTTTCTTGTATAAGACCGACACTCCTGCTTCAGGGTTTGCTATCTGAACTGCTCTCTCTCTCTCTCCACACACACACACACACACACACACACACACACACACACAGTCACTTAGATATTTCCGTGGATTATCCCCTTGCCTCCTTCAAGTCTTTGAGTTATTGTTTTTCTATCAGTTAGAACTTCCCTGGTTACCCTATTTAAAATCACAATGTTTGGACTTCCCTAGTGGTCCAGTGGTAAAGAATCCTCCTTCTAATGCGGTGGGTGCGGGTTCAATCCCTGGTCGGGGAGCTAAGGTCCCCCATGCCTCAGGGCCAAAAAACCAAAACATAAAAACAGAAGCAATATTGTAACAAATTCAGTAAAGACTTTTTAAAAATACAATAAAATCACAATATTTCCTATCATTCCAAATGCCTCCTACCTGCCTTCCTGTGTTATTTTCTTGTATGGCAGGCCTAGTTAAGAACAGGAGGATTGCCACGCTTACCCCACAGCTGATTCCAGGTGCACCAGTCGTGCAACATTGCTATGGCAACTGATAACTGGTACTACTTCACTCAAACAGGAGCTTTGAAAGACCCAAACATTTCAGGACTACTGGGACTAGTGACAGGCTTAGCAGCGAGAGCTTAGAGCCTGGGAAATGCAACCACAGGGGCCGAGTTCAGAGAACGTTAAAATCACACTCAAAATCAGCTATTCCTTCCTCAATGCTACTGGAAGCTTGTGGCTAGAATTAGTCTTGGTAAAGTCACTTGGTTTCAGTTAACAGAAATAGACTCAAATTAGCATAAGCAAAACCAAAAAAATTATTAAATGGATGCAGGCAGAAGTCTTTTTAACAGGATCTGAAGAAACACAAATAAGGCCTCAGGAGAGTGGGAACCAGGAACGTTCTGGATCTCTCAGGAGGAGGATTTTGTGGGCTTTCTTGAGTTCTCAAACCCCTTCTCAGTGTCAGCGGAGGCCAAGAAGAATTTGATTAGCCACTAGTATGCAGATGAGCAAGACTTTTGGGATCTGTTGTCTTCATGCCTGGTCCAATCGGCTAGCACCATGAGGGTAGGATTAAACATGGCAGTACATGTCCACCGCTATGGGTGGATGGGCAATTCTCAGAGAATGTGGCTATAAGTGAAGAAGAAACCTTAAAATGAAGTGAGCCAACACATCCTTTTGTGTTAATAGTACTACTTCTAGGCCATTTAGGAAAAGACAATATTAGATAAGATTTACACTGTCCCCTAAATGCACAGATTTTATAGATTTGCTTGCCCGAAACACTGGTATAGTGGTCATCTGTTTTCTTTCTTTCTTTCTTTTTTCATCAATACTTATTTCCTCTTATTCTGGAGACATCCTGAATATCCTTTGGAGACCAATTCATCCTCCTTTCCTAGTACTTGAAACTGTGGTTCAAGCTGGGTTGATCACACCTCTGGCTCTAGGTCTAGCCAATCCGCTTATCTTATCATTCAGGTCACAGTGTTTTGCTCAGGAGTGGGCATGGGCCCCAATCCAATCCAATGAGAGTCAGGCCCACCCAGGACATTTTCTGAAAGATTGAAAAGGAGAACTTCTTTTACTGTTGGCGCTAACAGCAGAAAGAATTGTGTAATCTAAGAACTGTTGGGAGAATCACATGGGACCTGGGAGAAAAGGAGAGCTGAGAGATGGAGAGTGTTCCAGCCCTGATGATAAAATGTGAGTCCCTGGACCCAGCACTACCTGAAGCTGGGTATACCTCCTGGATTTTTCAGTCATGTGAGCCAATACATTTGCTATTGTGCTTAAGACATTCTGAGTTCAGTTTCTCTCACTAGAAATCAAGAGAGCCCCAACCAACAATCTGCTTGGAGAGGGCAATGCCATCTTCCACTCCTTAAAGTAAGGGTATTCCATATCCAGTCCCAGACGCAGGATCTACAAACTTTCTGGGGAACATTTTTCTATGCCAGATGACACCAGTGAGGGCCATCTTCCACAACTTGCTAGGCACATGAGAGGTGGTGGCATGGTAGAAGATCATTCTTATTTCTTAATCTCACCCTAGCTCCCAATGACCTGGATACTATTTCTGCATACAGACTTAGCTTAGAGCAATAGCATTAATTGTTGTAATATTAAAGAAATGTAAATTTGGTTACATTCATCTTCTAGGACACATTTTTCTCCAAGAGGCACACATGCTTCTAACAAAAGTTAGCATCATTATCTAGCGTAAGAAACATTCTTTTGTTAATCAGATTTTTTAAGGCCCAAGAGACATGCACAGATTACCTATGATGACGGGAACTTATTGAAAGCACACAAGACGACTATTACAGGACAGTTCTTGATGGAATCTGTTTCTCCTGCCTACATGGAATCCATTCCACTTTCTACTGGCAACAGAACCTATGTTTTCCTTTGGGAAATCCTCGTCCCCTACCTTATGGCCACGTGATGCTGGGAGGAACCCCCACCCCTTCGACACCAATCATAATATATTCTCTCTGGCCATCATTGGTTCAGGAAGGGCATGCTTTCCAAGCCAGCTGATAAAAACCTTCCCTTAAGGAGAATTTAACCAGCATTTTTGCCAACATGTGAAAAGTCTTCTCAACCTCCTAGCTATGTCAGGAGGGTTTTCACTGCCCTATATCCAACCTGCTAGGCCTTTGACAATTCCACATTTTAGCATACATCATCTAAAACACTCCACTTCTAGTATTATTTGTAATCCGAGTAGAGCTCTGTATTTTGCAAGTATCTGAAACAAGCAACTCTGAACTAGTTTAGGTTTTAAAATGGAACAAATTATCTCATGTACTGAGGAGTTTGGTTTCAGCTTAGCATAAACCTGGATTCAAAAGATGTCACCAGGACTTGTTTTCTCTGCCTTTAAGTCTCGACCCTACTTTCTCAGTGTTCATGCCATTCTCTGTCCAGTGCAATCACAAGATGGCTGCATTAGCTCCAGCCCCTAAATGTGCAAAACTGAGTCCAGCAGGACTGGTGGCTCCAGCATAGATCGTACGATTAGTTCTGAATGATCCTAAGCAGGCTTTGTTACCTTGCTTGAAGCATGTCCTAACCTCTAACTGAAAGCTGTGATTAAAATAAAGAATGTGCTGATTGGCTTAGGTTTGGATCACATGCTTAGGTTTGGAATCACCTTTACCCAAAACACATGATCTGAGAGTGAGAAAAGGGTCGTTTCCCCCAAAGCAAAATCCAAGTGAATTCTGGGTTGCAAAACAGCTAATCTTCCATAATTTCCCCAATTTTGCCTTCTTTGGCACTTGCAATTGATAGTTGTCTCAGTGAAACACTGTTTTCTCTTGGCTTCTATGTTGTATCAATTTATCTAAAATTTATTTCTGCTTTTTGAAACTTTTTGTAATGTGGAGTCTGTAGAGACTCTGGGTTTTAGAGGATCAAGGTTCAGGGACTCAGGAAGCCGGTCATGAGAAATATCAATACCAGGAAATCTTAAACCTTCTGGAGAGTCAGAGGAGATCTAAAGGGGTTTAAAAGGTTTGGTTAAACTGATAATAGGGCTTAGGCCTCAGTGACACAGGATTGGCTAAGTGTGGGAACCCAGTGGTAATAAGTAAGCTTGTTCCCAAGTATGGCTCTTTCCAGGATTCCTGTGGCTCTAGAATAATATCCCTCTGTTCTTGCGGATGTTAACTTGATGTTACAAGGATGAGATCAAGACTCTCTGTCCATGCATGCTCACTGACCAGTTTTGGAAACCTACTGTCTTTGATCACTGGGGAAGAGGGAACAGGATCCTTAGGTTCACTTGTGTGAATTTCATGATTTTTCTGATGCTCCTTCTCTTGCAGGAAGGTCTCTTTAGATGATCAGCACCGTGGACAGCAGCCATGGATGCCGTTGTGGGTTCTCCCATTTCGCGGGAGGTCTCTAATGGTATGTTCCTCTCTCACAAAATGCCACTTGCAGATTTGAGATGGATACTGCAAGAAGGATGAAAGAGTGAAAGTGACCTCCTCCAGCCAGGTTGTTCAATCAGCACAGGTGACAGATAAGAGATGTCACACTCAGATTGCCTTTAGAACTAAAAATGTACAGTCGATCCCTGATATTTACTCTTGCAGTAGTTATGTTCTGTGAAGTCACACAAACACCGAATTAGCGAATACTGAACCATTTCTCTTAGGAGAAATAGAGAGTTAGTTTCCTGCGAGCCTCTGGTCACAACGTATTCATCAACTGATAAATACATAACTTTTAGAATGTGTGTTTCTGTTTAAAAATACCTTACTGTTGGTTCATCAGCATTGAACGACCTATGGCATGATGACTCATGCACTAACGAAGCTTATCTAATGCACATATTTTCTCTGAAAGGCACATCACAGCCTTCTTGTGCATGGGAACACTGGACAGCACATAAGCACTACAATTGAGGGCCGTTTTAAACAGCAAAACCACCAACAAAAGGCACAAAAATATGAGAGAATGGCACTAAAGAGGCTGTAAAAGTATAGCATGAGAGCTCAAACAGAAAGGCAGAAAAGATGGACATCCCGGCTCAAGAAGAGAGAGAGAAAATTTGCTCCTCCCCTACCTTTTCCTTCTACTTGGAAAGATTAGATGATGCCTGCCTACACTAGTGAGGATGATCTTCTTTGCTCAGTAGTGTTTCAAATGCTAATCTCTCAGAAACCTTCACAGAAGCACTCAGAAATAGCGTTTTACCAGCTATGTGGGCATCCCTTAGCCCAGTCAACTTGACATGTAAAATTAACAGGATACAAAAGGTACTCAGAAGTTATAGAACCCAAATCCCATATGGTCCTCCATGATTTAATTTGCTCTTCGTTTTCTGTGTGTTAGGTGGAAGATTAGGTTATTGATTTGATATCTTTCTTCTTCTTTTTTTTTTTTTTTTTTTTTTTTTTTGCGGTACGTGGGCCTCTCACTGTTGTGGCCTCTCCCGTCGTGGAGCACAGGCTCTAGACACGCAGGCTCAGCGGCCAGGGCCCACGGGCCCAGCCGCTCCACGGCATGCGGGATCTTCCCAGACCGGGGCACGAACCCGCGTCCCCTGCATCGGCAGGCGGACTCTCAACCGCTGCGCCACCAGGGAAGCCCTTTTCTTCTTTTTTAATATAGGTATTTAAGGCTATAAATTTCCTTCTAAGAACAGCTTGAGCTACGTCCCGTAAATTTTGCAATGTTGTGTCTTCATTTTCACTCATGTCAAAGTATTTTCTAATTTCCCTTGTGCTTTCTTGTTTGACCATTGGTTATTTAGAAGCATCTTGTTCCATTTCCACATGTTTGTGAATTTCCCACATTTCTTTCTGTTACTGATTTCTAATTTCACTCAATTGTGGTCGGAGAACATATGATGTATGATTTCAACCCTTTTAAATTTACTGAGGCCTCTGCTTTATGGCCTACCATACAGTCTGTCCCGGAGCCCTGCATGACTTAGTGCCATTAAACCAGTTACCTCACTAACCTCATATCCTACTACTTGCCCATCATTTACTCACCTCCACACTGGCCTCATCGCTTTTTCTCAAACAACCCAGGCATGTTTTTTGGTTTTTTTTAAAAAATATTTATTTATTTATTGGGCTGCGCTGGTCTTCATTGTGGCATGTGGGATCTAGTTCCCTGATCAGGGATCAAAACCGGTCTCCCTGCATTGGGAGCGTGGAGTCTTAACCACTGGACCACCAGGGAAGTCCCAACCCAGGCTTTTGGGCTACCCTCTGCCTGGAATGCCCTTCTTCCTAATTTTTGCCTAGCTCAAGATCTCCTCCAGGGCTTCCCTGGTGGCGCAGTGGTTGAGAGTCCGCCTGCCAATGCAGGAGACACGGGTTCGTGCCCCGGTCTGGGAAGATCCCACATGTCGCGGAGTGGCTGGGCCTGTGAGCCGTGGCTGCTGAGCTTGCGCGTCCGGAGCCTGTGCTCCGCAACGAGAGAAGCCACAACAGTGAGAGGCCCACAAAAAAAAAAAAAAAAAAAAAAAAAAAAAGATCTCCTCCAGATCCTTCCTCAAAAGTCACCTTTCCAAGTCTTTCATGACCACTCTATTTAAATTAGGTTTATTCCCCCTAACTGAATTCAAGATACCTAACAGAAGCTTTCAAATTTTGTTTCACAAAACTCTATACCATGATGTTAACGGTGACCCCCTGGAGTTGTAAAGGACACAACTGACTAAGATTTCATTCTGCTCCAAGTATTAGAAGCCCTGGTTAACAGTGGCTTAAACAATGAGTGTAGAGAACACAACTAAAGCAGTGCTCAGATGGAAATTTATAACTTGAATGCACATATTTTAAAAGAATATTTCTTGGCAAGGATGCAGAGAAACTGGATCTCTCATACATTGCTGGTGGGAATGTAAACTGGTACTCTGGAAAGCAGTTTGGCTGTTCCTTATAAGACCAAACCCGAAAAAAACCCCAACCCAAACCAAACCAAACCGAAAAACCAAACACGTACTTACTATAAAACTTAGCAATCATATCATATTCTTGGGCATTTTCCCCAGACATGAAAACTTATATTCAGACAAATATCTTTATGTGAATGTTCATAACAGCTTTATTTGTAATAGTCAAAAACTGGGAATAACTCAGAAGTTCTTCCGTAAGTGAATGGTTAAACACACTGATACATTCATGCAGTGGAATACCACTGAGCAATAAAAAGAATGAATGTGGATAAATGTAACAGCATGGATGGATCTCAAGGGCATTATGTAAAGTGCTAATAGCTAATTTCAAAAGGTCATACTCTAGAGGATTCCATTTATATAACTTCTCAAATTGACAAAACTATGGAGATGGAGGACAGATTGATGGTTGCTAAGGGACAGGGATGAGGGTAAGAGAGGGTGAACGGGAATATAGAGGGGCAGCAGGAGGGAGTTGCTTTGTGGTGATAGACCAGTTCTGTATCTTGACTGTAGTGTGGTCACATAAATCTATCCATGGGACTAAACTGTGCAGAATTCCCTCCTCTCACATATACAAATGAGTACATTTGAAACTGGTGAAAACTAAATAATTGTAGTCATTCAACGATGTTGTACTGATGTCAGTTCCCTGGCTTTGATATTGCACATCAGTTATATAAGACACCATCATAGGTAGAAGTTGGCTGAAGGGTTCAAGGAACTCTATGTACTAGTTTTGCAACTCCTTGTGAGTCCTGTATTATTTCAAAACAAAAAGTTAAACAAATTTTAAAGAATATTTGAAAATTGACCCTCTAAGCTACCATCTCAAGAAGCTAGAACAAGAACAGCAAAATAAAACCCAAAGAAAGTAGAAGGAAGGAAATGATAAGAGCAGATAACAACAAAGTAATACAGATAAGTTAATTATATAGTCTTGATCTCTGGTAGTGTAAGTCCTCATTCTTCAAGATTATGTTGGTTATTCTAGGTCTTTTGCACGTTCTTATAAAACTTAGAATTAGCTTGTCAGATTCTACCAAAAAAGCTTGCTGTGATTTTGATAGGGAATGTATTGAATCTACAGACCAATTTTATGAGAATTGGCATTACAATATTGTCTTTACAATATTGAGTCTTCTAACCATGAATATGGTATATCCTTTCATTTATTTGGGTTTGCTTAATTTCTTTCAGCAATATTTCATAGTTTTTAGTTTAGAGGTCTTATGTTTCTTGTCAGATTTATTCCCAGATATTCAGTGGGTTTTGGCGTTGTCATAAATGATTTCATTTTTAATTTCATTTTCTGCTTGTGTTACCAGATGCTAGAAGTTAATGCAGCTGCTCAAGTTAATGCAGCTGCTCAAGGATGTCAAGGTCCAGTCTCCTGTTTTCTTTTGCTCCACCGTCCTTTGCGTCTCAGGGTCACAAGCTGACCTCTTCATCCCTTGGTCTGGAATATCTTTCCTGGGAGGAAGAAGCAAGTGACAAGGTGGAAGGGTTAGCACCTAGACTCGGAAAGAAAAACTTTCCAAGAAATCTCTACAGAGATGTCAGGCACTAGAACTCTGTCTGGCTACTCCTAGATGCAGGGGAGGTAAAAATGGAATTTTTAAACCGGGTTCATTGCTGCCCCAAACAAAAATCAGAGTTCTATTGTTAAATCATAAGGGGAGAATAGATATTAGGTGGGCAACTAGCACTGACAGCCACAGTGCAGAAAAGGATTTAGCACCTTCATAGCACCATGTACCCTTCCCAACCTCCAATATGGCTAAGGACAGTTTTTATTTAATTCAGTGTTTCATGTTATTTGACTTATGTAAATATTACTCCATACTGATCTGTGTCATGTACTCTAATTTCCTCCCTTGGTCAACTTTTGTGTTTTCCTTGGAGTTGTGGTTTCTTGTCTTTGTTTGCTTAGTTTTCTACATCACTGTCTCTAACTCTTTCTAAACTCTCCAACAGAATTGCAAAATTTCACTTGAAAAAAATTTTTTATGTAGTCAGACACATCAAGTTTCCCTTTTTTCCACATCTTTCCTGGAGTCTTCTGTAATCTTACTCCTCCTGAGCTGGTTGTTCACTAGCATTCTGGAATTTTCTTTAGCCTCCCCTTGTGTTGGGTTTTCTGTCGGTCTTAATGGTTTAACCCCTCATTTTTGTTGACTATGTTTTCTAATAGCCCTGACAAAAAAGTCATGGGAAGTATATTTCCTGAGGCATTACCTTTGTTCCATCCTCACACTTGATTCAAGTATAGTTTGTCTGGGAATAGAATTATAGATTAGAAATTATCCGTCATTATTTTGAAGGCATTACTTCATTGTGTTTAGCTTCTCATTTTGCTTTTGAAAGTCTGATGAGATTCTGATTTCCACTTTTTTACCCTTTTTCTTTTTGTGACTGTGTCCTATGTTTTCACTATGAAAGTTTTTATGATATTTTTGTTCTTGGGATTCTAAATTTCCCAATTACATGCCTTGGTGGAGATCTTTTTCAAATACAATGTGCTGTATACTTTATTTTTTATTATTTATTTATTTATTTTTTACTGCGGTACGCGGGCCTCTCACTGTTGTGGCCTCTCCCGTTGCGGAGCACAGGCTCCGGACGCACAGGCTCAGCCGACATGGCTCACAGGCCCAGCCGCTCCGTGGCATGTGGGATCCTCCCGGACCGGGGCACGAACCCGTGTCCCCTGCATTGGCAGGTGGACTCTCAACCACTGCGCCACCAGGGAAGCCTTGCTGTATACTTTTAATCTAGATGCTCATGTTCTTCAGTCCTGGACATTTTCTTCTATTATTGCCTGCTGGAAATTACTGCTCTCTTGGTAGAATTACTGTCAGTTGAGTATTGAACTTCAATGAATTATTTCTCATTATCTTTTCTTTCCTCTTTCCCATCTGTTTTCTTTTTAATTCTGTTACCGAATGCAAGTTTCTGTGCCCAGCTCACAGTGAGGTCAAACAATACTGAAACGTCAGAGTTTGGAGCAGAGAAAGGTTTATTGCAGGGCCATGCAAGGAGAATGGGCGGCTCTTACCCCCCAAAACCCCGAACTCCCCAAAGGGTTTCAGCAAGCATTTTTTTTTTTTTTTTTTTTTTTTTGCTGTACGCGGGCCTCTCACCGTTGTGGCCACTCCCGTTGCAGAGCACAGGCTCCGGATGCGCAGGCTCAGCGGCCATGGCTCACGGGCCCAGCCGCTCCACGGCATGTGGGATCTTCCCGGACCGGGGCACGAACCCGTGTCCCCCACATCGGCAGGCAGACCCTCAACCACTGCGCCACCAGGGAAGCCCTCAGCAAGCATTTTAAAGGACAGGTGAAGGAGTGGCACCCCAGGGTCTGTGATCAGCTCGTGCACAATTCTCTGATGGTGAAATAACAGGTGGTGTCACAGGGGTTAACATTATCAGTCCTTAGACTCCAGGAGGCTATGTGTTCATGGTCATCAAGCAGTTAACATCTTCCATTTGGTGAGGGTTTTAGCATCTGTAAAACGACTCTGGAAATGTGCATCAGATACTATTATCTAGGTACTTCAAAGAGGAGCTAAAGTAGAGGATATGAGGGGGAGTGTGTCCCGGGAAGGCCCCATAGGGTCTTGCTTGGTTACAGTTCTACTTTCTAGGAGATTTCTGCAACTTTATCTTCCAACTCTTTTGTTCAACTTTAAATTTCTTCTATCAAAACTTTAATTCTGGGCTTCCCTGGTGGCGCACTGGTTGAGAGTCCGCCTGCCGATGCAGAGGACATGGGTTCGTGCCCCAGTCCGGGAGGATCCCACATGCCGCAGAGCGGCTGGGCCCGTGAGCCATGGCCGCAGAGCCTGTGCGTCTGGAGCCTGTGCTCCGCAATGGGAGAGGCCACAACAGTGAGAGGCCTGCATACAGCAAAAAAAAAAGTAAAAAAACTTTAATTCCCAAAAGTCATTTATATTCTTATTTTTAAAAAGTCATGTTATTGCTTTATAGATGCCATATCTTTTCTTATCTCTTTGAACATGTTAAGTACAATTTTTAAAAACTTTTCTTTAGCTCTCTGCTTTGTCTCAATTTCCTCCAAAGGAAGGAAAATGTCTTCCTTAAATGTCTGATGATCCTGAGCTATTTATCTTTAACAGTGAGTATTAAAAAGCTGTGGATATGAGGTGTGACTTTTCTTTTTTTTTAATTGGGGTATAGTTGCTTTACAATGTTGTGTTAGTTTCTGCTGTACAGTGAAGTGAATCAGCTATATGTATACATATATCCCCTTGTTTTTGGATCTCCTTCCCATTTAGGTCACTAAGTAGAGTTCCCTGTGCTATACAGCAGGTTCTCATTAGTTAACAGTTTTATACGTAGTATTGTATATATGTCAATCTCAATCTCCCAATTCATCCCTCCCACTTTCCCCCCTTGGTGTCCATATGTTTGTTCTCTACAACTGTGTCTGTGTTTCTGCTTTGCAAATAGGTTCATCTGTACCATTTTTCTAGATTCCACATATATGCATTAATATACGATATTTGTTTTCCTCTTTCTGACTTACTTCACTAGGTGTGACTTTTCAACTCAGAGGGCCTCAATGTTCGGAAGGAATCCAGCCATTTGTGTCAGACTCCCAAATGTCACTGTGTGCAGACCTTTTTTTTTTTTTTTTCTTGCGGTACGCAGGCCTCTCACTGTTGTGGCTTCTCCCGTTTCGGGGCGCAGGCTCCGGACGCGCAGGCTCAGCGGCCACGGCTCACGGGCCCAGCCTCTCCGCGGCATGTGGGATCCTCCCGGACCGGGGCACGAACCTGCTTCCCCTGCATCGGCAGGAGGACTCCCAACCACTGCGCTACCAGGGAAGCCCTGTGCAGACCTTTTTCAGAGCCCCTTTTCTCTAGAAAAGAATGCCAATTTCCTGCTGATGGTCCTCTGTACCAGTTGGGACCAAATGGCAAAAGTGGGTTGGGTCAGGGATGGCTTCGCGATCTTTAGGTGTTAGTCTCTTACTTGGTTCCCTACTTTTCAGAATAGTTCCTCTTGCCTGTCCTTTACTAGGGCTTTAAATTTGGAAACTCTCCGAAGTTGGAAACTTTCTAGTTTAATGTCTTTGTCGAATATACTTCATGTTGGATGTTGGAGCTAGAAGCATCTTTGCCTTGGATGTGTGTGATAAGTGAGGGTACCTAAGCATCTAAATACATAGACTTTCAACCAGGCTCCCTATTTTAAGACCCATGCTTTACCCCATCTTTTACTGCATCTGATGCTTCTAATTCCTGACTGTATTAGTTTGCTAGGGCTGGGATAAAAAACTACCACAGATTGGAGGGCTTGAACAACAGACTTTTATTTTCTCACATTTCTGGATGCTGGAAGTCTGAGATCAAGGTGTTGGCAGTGTTGTTTTCTTCTGAGGCCTCTGTCCTTGGCAGATGGCTGTTTTCTCTCTGTGTCTTCACATGGTCTTCCCTTTGTGTGTGTCTCGGTCCTAATCTCCTCTTCTTACAAGGATATCAGCTGTATTGGACTAGGGCCCACCCTAATGACCTCGTTTTAACTTAATTACCTTTTTTAAAGATCCTATCTCCAAATACAGTCACATTCTGAAGTACTGGGGTTAGGACTTCACCACAGGAATTTGAGGGGAGAGGCAGGATACAACTCAACCCATAACACTGAGCTTTTAGAGATTCAACAACTTAGTTTGCTTGTTGTTTTCCTCTTCTCTGTGACTATTTGATATTCATATTTCTCAGTTCTGGTAATATCTTTACCTGATTTCCAGCTTTTGAAACAGTCTTGACATCTCTCTGTTGGATTACCTGTTATTAACTTGACAGCATTACCTCTCTTCTATAGTTCCCTCTGTGTCACAGGGAAGAAGCCTAGAAGTACATTTCCAAGAATCTCTTTCCTAGTGTTTGCTAATGAGAGGTACCCACAAAGAATTCAGAAGATAAAAGAGAAATTGTTATTCTCTGGTAGCTATTGTGGGCGGATGGGTGAGCAGACAGTAAACTTGAAGTTCTCAGTATCTCCCAGTCAAGGACTATAAATCACTCCTTTTAATTCTACCGTTAGCTGGGAAGACCATAGGTTCTCCTAGAGCTACTGAGCAGGGCTGGGATTAGGGTGAGGTGAACAGGGTAGGGTCGTGCAAATGCACGATCAGACTGTTTTCTGTTTAAAATTAAATTTTTTTTTAATTAAAAAATTCTGTTTTAAAATTCTGGCATTTTTTTCACCATAGATTTTTTTTGCATTGTTTGCTTTTAAAAAAATATTGTATTAAAATATTCTTTATTTTGATAAGTGAGTTGTGATGGTTAATTTTAAGTGTCAACTTGACTGGGCTAAGACACGCCTGGATCGCTGGTAAAACATGATTTCTAGGTGTGTCTGCGAGGGTGTTTCTGGAGGAGATTAGCATTTGAATGAGTAGACTGAGTACAGAAGATCCACCCTCACAAGTGCAGCTGGGCATCACCCACTCCACTGAAGACCTGAATAGAACAAAAAGGCAGAGGAAGGGTAAATTTGATTTTTTTTGCTTGAGCTGGGCCATTCATCTTCTCCTGCCCTTGGACATCATGACCCTGGTTCTTGGGCCTTCAGACTCAGACTGGGAGTTACACCATTGGCCCCAATCTCAGGTCTTCAGAGTCAGAATGAATTATACCACCAGCCTTCCTCGTTCTCTGGCTCACAGACAGCAGATTGCAGGACTTCTCAGCCTTTACAACCATGTGAGGCAAGTCCTATAATACATTTATACACATCTACTCTGTTAGTTCTGTCTCTCTGGAGACCCCCTAGCACATGAGTGTTTTGGTATCCTCTTAAAGTCTGTATCGAAGGTGACGGCCTCACTAGTCTCACCCTTTACCTGGCCCTGCCCTTGGTAGGCACAGAGCTGCCAGGTTGCTCCGGAGAGTCTCTCGCTTTGGTGCTGCGGGGTGAGACTGGTGACAATGACCTGCCTGCCCTGCTTTCCCCAGCTTTACATTGGTGGGGTGAGCCCTACATTTCCCCTTCCTAATCAAAGCACACAGAGTGGCTTCTGTTTTGATAGAACTTTGATTTACACAATCTTTCATTGGCTGTATTCTCCTTTCTTAATCTCTCTTTTGTAGATTTATATCTTTTTCATTCTTTTATTTTCTCTCTCTCTCTCTCTCTCTCACACACACACACACACACACACACACACACACACACACACACACACATCTTACCTACTGGATCTGTTTCTCTGTAGAACCCTGACTAACACAAAGCGTTAGTGTTAGTGATACCACTTGATATCAACATGACTTATCTCTGAGTGACATCAGCCTTCATCATCACTTGGTTTAGGGAGTGTCTGCTCCATCACAAATTTACTATTTCCCCCTTCCCACAGTTTGTTCTTTGGAAGCAAGTCATGAAGTCTAGCCCACACTCAAGGGGTAAATGTATTTAAAAATAAAACCTCCTATCATTGCAGCAAGTAAGAATCAGTGTTGCTATAAATAGAGGGTGAATGTAAAAATGAATAGAGGAAAACAAAACAATATTATTAAAATCTATCTAGATACTTGTTCAGTTATCTAATCATAACAAATTACCCCACAACTTAATGGGTTAAAACTATACAACAATTTGTTTTGCCTGTGAATCTGCAGTCTAGGCAGGGCTTGTTAAGGAAGGCTTGTCCTTGCTCCATGGACATCACTTGGGTGGATTGACTGAAGGCTGGGGGACCCTCTTCCAAGACTATTCACTTGCATGGCCGGCAAGTTGGTGCTGGTTGTCAACTGGAGCTCAGTCAGGGCCCAGGGCCCAGAGCTTCAGCCTTGATCCCTTTCCTTGTGACCCTCTCAGTGTGGCTTGGGCTTCCTCACAGCATGGTGGCTGAGTTCCCAGGGTAAACATTCTGAGAGAGAGACAAATGGAAGGTATATACCTTTTACGATATGGCCTCAGAGTCACATAGTTTCACTTTTGCTGAATTCTATTAGTCAAGGCAGTCACAGAAGCTCACCAAGTTTCAAAAGGGAGGGGATGTAGATTCTACTTTTGATGGGCTTGATGGGGAGTAGCAAGGTCCTCAAAGAGCATGTGGAATAAGAACTACAAACTAGGCCATTACTCCTGCTGCTGAAGGCTCTGAACTTGTTTAAAAAAGGAGAGAAATAAAGAGATTAGCAAGTGGTGGAGAGGTTTACAAAACATACTAGCACCACACTGAGACTTTTCCTTTCACAAGGAAATGAATGACAGGAACATACTTTGCTTATAGTGTATGTATGAGTCTATATAACTACCCTGAACTTGCGCTTCCTTGACATATGAAGCTTTTTCATGTCCTGTGTCATTACACATGTAATTTTCTCTTCTTAAATTTCCTTTACTCCTTTCTTTGCCTAGAAAACTTATTTTCTTTCTTCCAAACCCAGCTTCACTCTCTGAGGCAAGAACAACATCTTGTTTATTCTAGCCCTTATTTTACCCTTGCATTATAATTTCTCTGAGAGCCATTAGGCTTCCCAACTTCACTCACTACATTTTGAATTCTTAAAACATAGGAGCCACATGTTATTTGTAATTGTAAGTTTTTGGCCATTTTATCTCTGCCTATAACACCTCATCTCCATACTACATTTCCTATCCGGTCAACTCCTATTCATCCTTAAAAACCCAGATTGACTAACACTTTCTAAATGCAGTGTTCACTATCTCCTCCCCATTGAGGTATTAACTTCCTCTCTGTACTGTCACCAGATTTCATTTGTATTTCTATGGCAATGTCCAGATGTTACAGTGTAATTCATTGGATGGTATGTCAGTCTTTGAGGGCAGGGACTAAGTTAAATCATCTTTGCTTTAGACCAATTCCCCAGAACCAGACCCCAAGATGAGAACTCATGTGTAAGTGGTTTTTAAGGAAGAGCTCTTACAAGAAACTCATAAGGGGTGAGGGGAGCAGGTAATGGAAAAGGAAGCTGTCAAGCAAAGATGGAATTTGGAGCAGAGTCTTGGAAAGGGAACTTTCATCCTAATCCTGCAGGGAGCTCTTGACTGTAAGTTATGTCTCAAAATTTGTGATGATGAAGGTGGAGAAGCTGGCTTCCATACTCTTGCACGCAACCATCGTTGGCCAAGGGCCACCCCAGGAGACACAAGCCCCCAGCACTTCCACTCTCTGCATGTGTAGATGAGGCAGTGCCAGTAGCCCAAAGACAGCTGTCAGAAGAGAGTCACAGGTGCAGCCATTCAAAGCAAAGCACACAGCTGGAGGGCTGGCACACAGAAAGGGTAAAGGATCCCATGCATCTAGGTGGGGCACCAACAGTGTTGGCCACAGTCCTGGAGCTTAGTGAATGTCCTTACAAAGAAGGAAGGACTGGGGGAGAGGGGAGGCTGTTGCCATATCTTGCTGAAGATATCATTATATCTTCCTAATGATAAGAGAGTCACAAATGGAAGAATATATTTAACTCACTTCTATGGTCCTGAGCCAAAAAAAGAAAACAGAATCTTAAGATAATCCTTGTAAGATTGTGCTAGCAAATTGGAAAACATGGATGATTTTCTAGCAAAATATCACGACTGAAATTAATCAAGAGGAGAAAATTTAGACAGACCAATATTAAAAAACTTTTAATTGAAGTATATTTGATTTACTATGTTGTGTTAATTACCTCTGTACAGCAAAGTCATTCAGTCATATATATATATATTCTTTTTTAAAATATTCTTTTCATTATGGTTTATCCAAGTATGTTGAATATAGTTTCCTGTGCTCTACAGTAGGACTTTGTTGTTTATCCATTCTGTATATAATAGCTTACATCTGCAAATCCCAACCTCCCACTCCATCCCTCCCCCAACCCCCTCCCCCTTGGCAACCACCTGTCTGTTCTCTATGTCCGTGATTCTGTTTCTGTTTCATAGGTAAGTTCATTTGCATCA
Organism: Phocoena sinus; assembly: GCF_008692025.1. NCBI lineage: Eukaryota > Metazoa > Chordata > Mammalia > Artiodactyla > Phocoenidae > Phocoena > Phocoena sinus. The sequence continues at coordinate 67,371,672 of NC_045777.1, read as the reverse complement.
TATTTTAGATTCCACATGTAAGTGATATCATATGGTACTTGTCTTTCTCTTTCTGACTTACTTCACTTAGTATGATAATCTCTAGTTGTATCCACGTTGCTGCAAATGGCATTATTTCGTTCTTTTTAATGGCTGAATAGTACCCCACTATATATATGTACCACATTTTCTTTATCCATTCATCTAGACAGACCAATATTAATGGATGGAAATTACAAACTATTTCAAAGAACTCCCTGCCCTACCAGATCCAGACAGTAAATGGGAGAATTCTTACAACCTTTGAAAACACATTATTTAAATTGTTCCAGAGCCTGAGGAAAATAGGGACGCTTTTAAAAAACATAATGTCCCTTATGTCTCCTGGGGTGGCCCTTGCTTTTAAAAATCTGGTAAAGCTGAAATCTGCTGAGGATAGCGTGCACACACACACAGACTGCAAGCTGGCTTTCTTATGAAAATAGATTTAAAATTCTATGTGAAATGGTAGCAAGTAGATAAAGCAATACATTTAACGCTATCAACAAGACACGTCACCTGAGCAGGTTGCAGTGGACATTTGTCATTTTTGGCTGCCCAGCTTTGAGTAGTCTTCCTTTTGGAGGGAATCTCAAGATGAATGGGAGGCAGCTCTTTCTCCCACTATGTGGTCCTCTTCCTAATTCCCAGCAGCTAGTAATCAGCTCTAGGATTTAGCCCAACCAAATGGATGCTTTCACTTTGGGCTTAGAATTCTGAAAGTATGATAGCAAAAGTTCAAGGCAACCAGAAATTATTCAAGATTATTAACATCTGGTATAGCAGAACAAAGGGTCCAGAAGTATGGCTGCCACTGTTCAATGGTGGTGCCAGCTTTGGTGGCAGCAGTGTGTGTCTAGCTTCACCAGCGGTGCCAACAATGACATGTACGATGTTTAAGGCAGAATTTTCTGGTGCAGGGTGCTGACTGTGTACTGGCTTCCTTGGTTTCCCAAGTCTGGTTTTGAAGCTCTTCTGACAGTTCTGTGAGCTGTTTGATATCCATCCTTCCAATAAACTCCCTTTCTGTTTAAGTTAGCTGAATGTAGTTTATATTGTTTGCTACCAAGAACTTGCGATGAGTATACAGGTCAAAGGATATAAAAGCATATGCTCGTTTCTGTTGGTGCCCAGAGGCATTTGATAAGATTCAAGATCCATTTCTGATAATAACACTTTCTGAAGTAGAAATAAATGGATACTACTTTAATGCAATAAATAATATATATCTCAAACCAAAAGTAAGCACCATGCTTAATGGTGAAACATAATGTCAGGAACAGTGCAGGCTTTCCCACTCTCACTGCTATTACTTAACGGGGTTCTAGAAGGGCAATTAGACAAGAGAAAGGAAAAAATGAGGTACAAATATTTTAAAGGAAGAGGCCAGGTTACTATTTCATGCATTGATATTAATTCCTGAAAAACACAAGAGAATTAACTGAAAATTATGAGAAACAACTAAAGTACATCAAGGTGGTTGGTTACAAAAATAATTTTGTCCTAGAGATAAACAACAGAAAATATAACGGCACAAAAATATCCCATTCATAATAGCAAAAAACAGGAACAAACTTATTGTTACACAAACTGATGGAAGGAAACTGTAGTACTCTGAGGGACGCGGAGAGACCTTTTCTAATTTTTAAAAGATATACTTTGTTCTCAGGTAAGAAGATAAATATTATGATTATGTCAATTGTCCTTAAAGTAATCTATATAAATAATCCCCCCAATAATTAAATTCATCTGAGAGAATAAGTGAACAGCCAATAAAATACTAGGAGGTATTTCCCTACCAAACATTTCAATATATTCTATATATTATCATGGAATATAAAGACACATCAATGAGAAGAGAATTTTTAAAAACCCTAAATATATGTGGAGTTTAATATGTGATAAAAAGTGGTATTTTGAAGCAGTGGGAAAAGGTTAGATTACAAAAAAAAAGGTGCTGGGACAATTAGCTAGCCATGTGAGTGGGGAAAAAGGCAAGATCCTTACCTTATTTCCTTCACAAAAATAAATTCCAGGTGGAACCAACATTAACAGTAAGAAAAAGAAAAAAATAGAAACCATAACAGCACTAAATGAAAACACAGATGAGCATTCTTTTTTTTTTTATATATAAATTTATTTATTTATTTTTTGGCTGAGTTGGGTCTTTGTTGCTGCACGCGGGCTTTCTCTAGTTGCGGCGAGAGGGGGCTACTTTTCGTTGCGGTGCACGGGCTTCTCATTGTGGTGGCTTCTCTTGTTGCAGAGCACAGGCTCTAGGTGCACAGGCTTCAGTAGTTGTGGCACGTGGGCTCAGTAGTTGTGGCTCCTGGGCTCTAGAGCACAGGCTCTGTAGTTGTGGCTCACAGGCTTAGTTGCTCCACGGTATGTGTGATCTTCCCAGACCAGGGCTCGAACCCGTGTCTCCTGAATTGGCAGGCAGATTCTTAACCACTGCGCCACCAGGGAAGCCCAGATGAGTATTCTTATGATCTTGGAGTTCCTAAGCATGTTAAAAAAAATAAATAAATAAAAAAAGAAAGAAATCTTAATAGAAAAAATTGATCAATCTGACTATATAAAATAATTTAAATTCTCTATTTGATATAAAAATACTGCAAAATGGTGAAAGGTAAATAACCAAATGAAATTGCATAGACCAAGGAATAACTCATATACAAAGTACTTTTACTGATTAATATTTATAAAAGGAACACACCAAAGAAAAAATAGGCAAATGATGTGTACAGGTAAATCACAGCAGCAAAAATACAAATTGCTAACTAAAAGGCATTACTAGTCATTTTCTTGATTGCAAACAACAGAAACTGACACTGGTTAGTTTCAGCAATAAAGAAATGTATAGGAAGGCTATTAGGTTAGCTCGCAGAATAAACAGAGCTGGAGAAACAGGCTTGGACAGAAACGCGGGTAGGCAGATACCAGTAAGAGCTTGCCACTAGAGCAGCCAGCTGGACACTCACTGCCACCGTCACTGGCACCGCCACCACTGGACCTTCTGCTGAATATAGAGCCACTAGATTCACTAATTATCTCCAACTAAGCTTGTATCTATACACCCAGAGCCAAGGTCCAGGTGGGAGCATCTGTCTGGTCTTTCTTAGGTGATCTTCCTGGGCTCTAGCTTCCAGGGGTGGGAAGGCAAATACTTTCTCCCCATCCCCTGCTCAGTTTTCATAATAGAGTTTGAATTGTCCTGCCTAATTTGGTATCCTCTTCAGAAAGGAAGTCTGTTTAGATGTTGGATGGTAGAAGACCAGAACATGTTGTTCAACTTCACTCCTACAGATAAAAGTACATTAATACGCCATCTTTTTTCCATTGTATTTGCCAACGTGAAAAAGACTGAAAAACTCAGTGCTGTCTAGGGTCTGGGTAATGTGCACACCCCATTCATCGTTGACAGGATAAAACCTTTCTGGAGGTGAGCTTGACATAATAGGTGTCAAAATATGAAATTTGCATACCCTTTGGCCCAAGGTATCAGCTTAAAGAGATAGCTGCAGGGATGGACCAAATTTAGATCATGACACTACTCACTGCACTGTTGTTTCTAATTTGCATTTCCCTAGTTTGGGGGTAAGGGGTGGGTATAGAGAGTGGAAGATTTACTATAGAACGTTGTTTGGGGTGGGTCTTAAAGAATGACCATCTGAGCGCTCCAACTAGGAATTCTTTTCCAAGCCTGTTCTGGTCAAGCTGGGATAGGATGGCTTTGGAGCCCTTTGGGGACCAATAAGCCTGGAGTGGAATGGTAAAAGGGGCCTGATTTGGAAGAGGGTTCATATGTCTTATTAAGGAGTTCAGATGTTGTTTAGATATACTGCTGCCAAATAATCAATATGCTATACAATGGTTACCTTACTAATTATCCAGTAATGGGTAAGAGGAGCGTCTGTTGGGTTGAAGTCTATACCTTAGGGCAAGTGACAGATTGTAAGCTGACTTCCAATATGGTAAAATTAGTGTCATGACTGAGAGGTGCCAAGAGAGCCTGCGGAAGGGACACCTCCTGGAGCAGGTGACACTTAAGATAAGACTCTAAGGATGGGGAGTGCCCAGGGAAAGGTGTCTGGCCTAGAGAATATATCTTGAGCAAAGGCCCATGGGTCTGGATCAAATTGCCTGAGGGTGTGGGGGAAGAACAAGACATTCCATAATGCTGGACTAGAAGCAGTGATTGGAGGACACTCCCACGTGAGTAACATCAGAGAGAACCGTATTTTATTGGACTCTGGTGACCAAGGAAACCAGCCTCCAATTACTGCTGAACTATAGCAACTACATTTTGGATTCCAGCTACATGCTGGTGGGAAACGGTGGGAGTGACTACTAGGTGGTACTGGGCTAGGGGAGGGGGCAATGTTCAAAGGGGCGTGGCGAACCATAGCTTGCCCCTGCTGTGTGGTGGTGCTAAGGAGGTGCTAAGGTGCCCTAATTTCTTCAAAGCACATGATAGCCACGGGATGCTGAGTAGCTGGCTCGGACAAGCGAGGAAAATGGAAAGGAGAGCCCAGGCAATGTGGTCATATTTTGCCTAAGGCTCCAGTATAAAGAAGAGGAGCAGGGTGGTAAAGTTCCACTGGTCTTTGACCACTCTCCATTTTATAAATTAAAAAAAAAGAACTCTTGTTAATACCCACTGTCTGCCAGGCATGCATGTAAAGGAAGGAATGATGTTCCGGAAAGCAGCTGTCAGGACAGTCACGTGGACAAGGTGCATTGGTGGAGAAGGCCAAGGATTGTTTGCAGCAGCTAAAAGAAAACCCCATCTCAACCAATCCCAGATCTGTCCTGGGTTTGAATTCCCCAGTTGTAATTAAAGTGACTCAATGTCTCAGTTTGGGTTCCCCTTAGATCAGAGCCTGAGACAAAGACCTGGGTGCAGATAGTCTGTTTGGGAGGTGATCCTGGAAGCAGGACTGAGGGAGTAGGAAGACTGAGACAGGGAAGTAAAGAAATCTAGAAAAGGGTGCATTATTGAACTGGTTACTATGGAGGGCAACTGGGGCTCAATCTTGCTGGATACTCTGTGAAGAACTCTGTTGGATGCACCCCACAGTTGTCCATCCAAAGGATGGAAGGCTGGGATGTTTTTCCACCAGCTGATACTTCCCACTGGTTGAAGGTTGCCCCTGCTTAGGGGAGGGGGCTTATTAATTCCACTCCACCTAGTGAGTTCCCTGGCATTAGGGAGAATCCTCAAGGAGAAAAGCAAAGAAACAGCAGGCTTTTGAAGTGGCAGGGGTGTGTGGGGGTGTGGCGGGTGGCTGCCACACGGCAATGACTTACACAGTTTATAGCTGAGGCTGAAATTGTAGATAGGCTCAGGGCATAAGACGTGAGGGATGAAAAGCTGTTGCTATGCTCCGTTTCCTTCTAAGACAGTTTATTCATTCAACCAAACATTTATTAGGGCCATGGTCAGTGCTGGGCATCTATGGTCAGCAAAAGAGAGCTAATCTCTGCCTTAAGAGCTGACAGTCTTTTGCGGATTTTGAGCAAGTGTGACTGGTGCTATGGACATGAGTCCAAAATGGAGAAGTGCTAAAATAAATAAATAAATAAATAAATAAATAAATAAATAAAGGCAGCATCGGGAAGCAAACCTTGGGGGCTAACTCCCAAGTCAGATTGAAATCTACAGAGAGACCACAGCCCCAAGACCCTTCCCATATACTAGAAACAAGCAAGCAAGAAAACAAACCAACTTTCAGCATAATGGCTGAATATTGTGATAAAATGTTGTCAAACTGTTTGAAATTTCACCAAAAGCTCTTCCTTTTCTTGTCCCTTCCTCCGCCACAATTTCATATTTGAAAAAATTTAAACACGTCTGCAAGGTGATTTGGGGACTAGTGCAAAGAATCCACTGGGTGTCAGCATAAGGGTCCTGCTTACTACGGGGTGGGAGGTCAGAGGCAAAAGCCATTTACTTTCAAATACGGTGTAAGGTGGGATTTATGTTTTGAAAAGAGGAGAGGCTCTCCTTTCCCTGATTTCTCCGTTCTGCAGTAACCAGGACTCAGGCGAAGGGTTAGCAAAGAGGAGATCTACAGAGAGGAGGTCATAAACCAGTGGATTTGGCAGCACAAAGATGTACTTTTTTGCACTATTTTCTTCTTTTTTAATTGAACCAACATTTAAAAATAGGATTTCCACCTTCTCTTAAAGAATCAGATGATCTGAGCCCTCATTTCTGCATGGGAACAATTGGCTGGAGCTGAGTGGCAGCCACCCCCTTTAGCAGGATGTTGATTTGCAATTTGCCAGAGTCCCTGCCATTCCTTATATTCTCCGCAACACTAAGTCAAGTCACTTAAAGTAATAATAGTATGATTGAAACACCAGAATTCTTCATTCGCTGATAGGACCACCTGATATTTGTGGGTCTGTGACCTTTTGTTTAGAAGGCAAGTCTAGGGGCTTTGAAACATACTTGGGTTTGAAATGGGTAAGAGTCTACCAATCTCAAAGGAATTGAATGGAAGATTGAAGGAGAGATTGCATGCTTAGCGCAATGCTTGTAACGGCGGCTATTATCAGCATCCACTAACGAGAGCACGTAGAAACCCTGTTAGTTTCACACTTCGTCGTACTCCCAGCGTCTAGGACCGTGCTTGGCACTAACAGTAACTGTTGAATGAATGAAGGAATGATGGTAGCGCTCAGGGTGGTCTGAAAAGGAAGGTATTCTGATAATATAGTTTCACCGCGACCCCAAAGTGCCGCCTGGAAGACAAACCTGGCCGAAATGTGCCAGGCTCTGCGATGGCGTGGGCAAGCAGACCGTCGGGGTCCCTCGGGAGCCTGGCGGGGCTGGCTTGCCCAGGATCGGTCAGGGCCATGTCTATCACCTCTTCCAGAGTATGGTAAGGGGGCGTCCTGATTCCTGCACTTTCCCAAGGCCTCCACCATCAGATAGGTCAAGACGGACTCCCACGCCGGGGCATCCATCACCCAGCGCTAGCCCAGCGCTAGCCCAGCGATACCCCGCGGCGCCTGGACCTTGACCACACTAGACATGGCTTCCCTCGGGCTTCACGGAGCAGTACCGTGCCCGGAGCCGCCAGTCATCGCGTCTGGCTGGGGAGGCAGCTCCGTTTCCGCAGTCAACATGGCGGCCTCGGCGGCTTCAGCGCGGGGCGGGGGAGCTGGGAGGCGGGTCACGTGAGCGGCCCAGCTGGGCGGATCTCGCGCGCTCCCGCCCGCCCCGCCGGCCGCGGCTCGCTTGCTAGCTTCGCGGCGCTCTGAGGTGTGTGGGGCACCGAGTCCCCCGTCCCGGTGAGTCGCGGCGCGGCGGGATGCGACGGCGGCCGTGGCGGGGACGCGGGCCGGACGGGCGGACGCGGTGATGAGCGTCAGCGGCCACCGCCATGTCCAAGGTAACGGCGCCCGGGCCCGGGCCGCCGGCGGCGGCAGCGGGCGGGAAGGAGAAGCGCTCCTTCAGCAAGCGGCTGTTCCGGAGCGGCCGCGCGGGCGGCGGCGGCGCTGGGGGCCCCGGGCCGGCCGCGCCCTCCTCGCCCTCATCGGCGCGCTCGGTGGGTAGCTTCATGAGCCGCGTCCTCAAGACGCTGTCCACGCTCTCGCACCTTAGCTCCGAGGGCGCCGCCCCGGACCGCGGCGGCCTCCGCAGCTGCTTCCCGCCCGGGCCCACGGCCGCGCCCACGCCGCCGCCGTGCCCGCCGCCGCCCGCCTCGCCCGCGCCGCCCGCCTGCGCCGCGGAGCCGGTGCCCGGGGTGGCGGGGCTCCGGAACCACGGCAACACGTGCTTCATGAACGCCACGCTTCAGTGCCTCAGCAACACCGAGCTCTTCGCCGAGTACCTGGCGCTCGGCCAGTATCGGGCGGGGCGGCCCGAGCCCTCGCCTGACCCCGAGCAGCCCGCGGGGCGCGGCGCGCAGGGCCAGGGTGAGGTCACCGAGCAGCTGGCGCACCTGGTGCGGGCCCTCTGGACCCTGGAGTACACCCCGCAGCACAGCCGCGACTTCAAGGTGAGCCCCTGGGGCACCCGCCTGCCCAGAGCTTCCTTCCCCGCTTCCGTCGCGGCCGGAGGACTGATGCTCTGGTTGCCTAAGGAAAGAGGAGCGGGCCTCGAGTCCGGGCAGATGGCGCTGATTGCGAGGGACAGTCATTCACTCATTCAGGCGTCGCGCATTTGTAAGGGCTTGCTACGTGGCGGGCCCTTTGATGGGCACAGGGGAGGGATGGGACAATGGGCAAGACTGTCTGCCATCCTGGAACTTACATTCTTGGGGGTGGGAGGGTTGAGCTTGGCTTCAAATCCTTGTTCTGCCACTTACTAGCGGTGTGACCTCGGGCAGGTTACTCTATCTCTCTGTGCCACAATTTCCTCATCTGGTACCTACCTCATAGGTGGTTGTGAGCTGCTAACAAGTTGATATGTTGGGTTGAACCCTATGAAGTTACCCACTGTTGACCGTTCTGATTTACAGATTGGCACTTTTATGGCGTTCAACCTGGTATGTAAAATGCTTCCATTGTGTGCAGTGCTATGAGTATTTGCTGCCATTATTATTTTTAGTATTAAAAACTTTAACAAGTTAAAGAGGTGGTACCAGACAGTGGTTTAAAGGAAGTAAAACCTGGTGATGTGACTGATGTGCTGGTAGGGTATGTTACATGGGTTAGGGTGACTTCTCGGAGGAGGTGATGTTCTGAGACTTGAGTAACCACAGGAAGGGCCAGCCTTGAGGAGCTCAGGGGAAAGCGGTTCCCAGGTGTAAGGCAAGTGTGGACACCTTGAGACAGGAAAGAGCCTGGTGTACTTGACCCGCAGTGTAGCTCCGGGATGGGCAAACTCTTTCTGTAAGGGGCTGCATAGCAAATGTTTTAGGCTCTGCTGTTCAAGATGCAAACTCGAGGATATTAAGTAGATACATATATAACAAGAAAAGACACATTTCTACACATTTTTTATTGCCTAAAATAAAAATGTTATAATAATTGAGTACAATATTTTGTAATACAGGTCTACTAATGAGAAGCATGGGACTCTTCTTTTGGAGAGTACGACGTTTAACTTAATTGGAGTTCAAAATTAATGTTCCCTGTTGTCAAATTGATTACAAGCATTCATCTCTCCAAATCATTCGTAGCTCACAGGCCGTACAGAAACAGGCAGTGGGCTAGATGTGGCCTTGGGTCCTTGTTGTGAGTGCGTGAGAGCTGAGAGTGGAGTGTGAGTGGTGGGCTGAGGCCAGGTGGTGTAGGATCATAAATTTAGGCTGTAGTACTAAGGAAATGGGCTCTTACTCTAAGCAAAAGGGGAAGATCATTTGGGATTGTATAAGGGATACTTTTAGGTGGGAAATGGATATAAATAGAATGCAATCACACAATGAGAAAGTTAATTCCTTTTCTGTTCTCTTTCTGTCCTGATCATGCCCAAGAGAAAGTCTCAGCTTGGTGGTTAGCTTGTCTTTAACATCTTTTGCTCACTCCCCCACCTTTTTTTTTTTTAAATTTGTTTATTTATTTTATTTATGTATTTTTTGGCTGTGTTGGGTTGCCCCTGCTGTGCGTGGGCTTTCTCTAGTTGCGGCGAGCGGGGGCTACTCTTTGTTGCAGTGCGCGGGCTTCCCATTGCAGTGGCTTCTCTTGTTGTGGAGCATGGGCTCTAGGCGCACAGGCTTCAGTAGTTGCGGCACGCAGGCTCAGTAGCTGTGGCTCGCGGGCTCTTGAGCGCAGGCTCAGTAGTTGTGGCGCACGGGCTTAGTTGCTCCACGGCATGTGGGATCTTCCCGGGCCAGGGCTCGAACCCGTGTCCCTTGCATTGGCAGGCAGATTCTTAACCACTGTGCCACCAGGGAAGCCCCCCGTTTTTTTTTTTTTTTAAATAGAGAATAAACTTCAAGTTTAGAGATCTGAATAGGTAACAGTAGCTAGAATTTAATAAGGTTATGTCTTCATTGGATTTTTCCTTACATTTGTCTTTTTTAAAATAAATTTATTTATTTATTTTTGGCTGCGTTGGGTCTTCGTTGCTGCATGTGGGCTTTCTCTAGTTGCAGCGAGCAGGGGCTACTCTGTTGCGGTGCGCGGGCTTCTCTTGTTGTGGAGCACAGGCTCTAGTTGCACAGGCTTCAGTAGTTGTGGCACGCAGGCTCAGTAGTTGTGGCTCACGGGCGTGGACTCTAGAGCACAGGCTCAGTAGTTGTGGCTCATCGGCTTAATTGCTCCGCAGCATGTGGGATCTTCCCGGACCAGGGCTCGAACCCTTTGCATTGGCAGGCGGATTCTTAACCACTGCACCACCAGGGAAGCCCTGTCTTCTATTTATGGCATATGGTACTGGCATTCCATTGGTGCTATGAAGTTTCTTTCTAAAATACACTTATTTAAGTATGAATAAATGATTTGATTAAAATATAAATTGGTCAGCTATCTAAGGGAATCAGCTTGGTTGAGGACCTACTGTCTTGCTGAGGAACAACACTGCCAAGGTCCACTCCTCTCCTTTTAATACATTTTACTTACATGTTATTTATATTTATTTATGTTCTACCCTGTTTTTCTCAAAAAGAAAAAAATGGTTGTTTGATCTTGGAAATTTGAATGGAAATACTTGACTGGGATAGGGACTGGAAAAAAAGAGATTCATGTCAGAGATCTCAAAATAAGAAAGTAGGAGGGAATGGCAGCCAACCAGGTACTATTGGTCTTTTTCTTTTTGCCTATACGTGCTTGCAGGTAGCCACAGCAGTTGCAGACTTTTCAAGGTCACAGCCTAGTGTTTTAAGTTTGGTTTTCCATTCTTTTCCAAAATGTGAAAATCAATTTCTACAGCATTTTTGTATGTGAACATTTCCACTGCTTTTTAAGAGAGTGTGTTTACTTTTTTATCAATTAAAAAGCTGTAACAGAATTGGGTCAATAATTCTAGAAAAGCATGCTTTGGCAAAGTTGAACAGGTTCTTAGAGGCCTTTTTTCCCCTGAATTTTATTTTATTTATTTTTTTATACAGCAGGGTTCTTATTAGTTATCCATTTTATACATATTAGTGTATATATGTCAATCCCAATCTCCCAATTCATCACACCACCACCCCTACCCTGAGGCCTTGTTTTTAAAAAATGTAATCTTCTGAACCGTTAGTAGATTTCACTTTGCATTCATTCATTCACCTCCCTCTGTTGAAGGTTTATTCAGTCAGTTAGGAATGCGTTCAGCACCAGAAAGAAGAAGCCCTAATGACAGTGCCTTAAGCAATAAAGATGTTGAATTAGCTCACCTGTAAGAAGTCTGGAGGTAGGTGGTTCTAAGGTGGTGCAGTGGCTTTATGGGCCCAGCTAGGACCCAGACCATTTCTGTGTTTCCATTCTGTTGTCCTTAGCTATCAGTGGGCCTTTTGTCCTTAATGTTTGTCACCTCAGGGTTTTCTACCAAGTCAAGCCAGGAAGTCGTTAGGGAAATAAAAGTTCTTCCAGAAGCCCCCTAAACAGGCTTCTACTTACATCTCATTAACTATAATCATGTCTCTTGACCACCCTGGCTGCCATGGAGGCAGGAAGGTGGTGTTTGGGTTTTCCTGCCTTAATAGAAGAGATGAGTAAAGGAGGGGATTGCCCTGTAGGCAGCCCACCAAAGTGCTTCGCCTACCACGTGCCAGGCACTCTCACGTGGGGAAGACACTGCGCCTGCGTGTGAAGCACAAAGGAAGTTGAAGCACCAAGCCAGAGGATGCGGGCTCACCAGTCACCACGCCCCCCTCACCTGCTGGTGATATTGATATTTGAGGCGGATACTCTTCTCTCCTCTTCTTGAGCTCACATTCAGCGTCAGAATCCTGTTGAATTCTGGGCTCCAGACAGCCACTACCAGTTGGCAGAGGAGATAAAACCAATTTGCCATGTTGAGATAATTTGCCTTGAGGTCTCGAAAAGCACTTAGTATGTCTTTGCCTGTACTTTTATAGTCCTAAAACTTCTTTAAGTTCCTAACAATTTGGTTTGTAAAATTTTCAATTTGGATTCTAACCACATTGATTTCAGCTTTAGGAGCTTGTCAGGTAAACGGATTTTTGGTTTTGGATGAGCTAGATGGTTGTTATGGTTGGATTTTCGTTTTCCAGAATGAAAGAAGTTGACTGGTCCAATCTTGGTAAGCTTTAAGAAACTTCTCTAGCTGCCACTTATATCTTTTTCTTTTTTTGTGCAGTCCTTTTTCTCCTGCTGATAGAGTAGCGGTTGTCAACCAGGGCACTTTTGCCTCCCCTACCCCCTCACTTCTGGGGACATTTGGTGATGTCTGGAGACACATACTTGGGTGTCACAGCTGGGGTGGGGTGCTACTGGCAACTAGTGGGGAGACTCCAGGTTTGGGGCTAAGTGTCATACAACATGCAAGACAGTATCCCTCAAAAAGGATAATCCAGCCCCAAATGTCAGTAGTGCTGAGGTTAAGAAACTGTTGGAGGAATGTTTTGAACTTCCTTAGTGCAAGTTTTCCTTACTTTCCCAGCCTTTAATGGTTATCTTGTTACTTTTTCTTCTCTGTGTTTGCTGCAGCACTAGAGTAAAGGTTGGACTTCACTGGCAGGATCCTTGGATCACTGTCTTAGTAAAACTGTGACAGTAAGTAAATCATTTTGAAACCCGAATGCTCAGTGTGCTGTTGTAAGAGGAAATAAGCCTATTGTCCTAACTTTAACAGGATGCTAGCTTGGGTGCTCCAGGTTCGTACAGATGCTTTCTGATTTCTAGTACTCAGTGCCCTTTCGCAGCAAGTGAAAGATGGAAGGTCATCTTTCAAGTAACAAAGATAGGTTTTACAGCAGCAGTTTTCAAACTGTGCTTCCAAAGAACAACTAGAACAGAGTGATCTACTGATAAAAGAAATGTGGGGACTCCTTTCAAATTTGCAGGAAAACAAAAAGTAATTGATGAATCAAATTTTCTCTCCCACATGTTTTTCCTTGAACTTTGGTGCCTGGTGGTGCTTATTTATTAGTGAGAGTTCTTGGGTTACAAAGGGAGTATATGTGTGTAAATGAGTAGTGGCAGAGAAGCTAGCAACCAGGGGCTTCCGCTGGCTCAGTTTCACACCTTACTTTGTCATGGATTCATGCTGGGGAGCTCGGATTTTATGCTGCAGACCTGTGATAAAAGTTTTCCTCGTTTGTATGAAGCTGTTTAGTATGTTGACATTTCACAGTGGTTCCCAAGAAGTGATCTGATTTTAAGGTGTCCCTCAAATTAATTTGAAAAATAGGAAAAAAAAATGAAATAGTGTCGGTCACATTCAGATTTGTGATGGTATTAAATAGAAAGTATGTCTCCTCCTGGTCTGTTCTCTTGTCTGTCAAATGCTGTCAGTTCTGTTTTAGTGAAGTTCCACATCTTTGAAGAAGGGCGGTGAGAGAATCATCAAATTTTAGACTTGGAAGCAGATGTGAGTGAAATGTGAGTGGTCCTCAGCCTTTCTGGATGCGGAAACTAAGGTTCACCTCCTGGCTAGAGGCTGAGGGAGCAGAACCAGAGTTCTGACCACCCCCCGCATGCCGATGCATGCACTGAGCCCTGGTTCTGAGGTCGTCTTATTAGCACAACCACTGAAGCGACAGGTCTCAACATAGAACATAAACAGGGAGGGTGGACGTGCTGAAACATGTAACATTTTTTTCCTCTAAGTTTGCGGTGCTAAATCGTAGTGAAAATAAGGTCAGCTGCAGCTAGCTTTATATATGTGCTATTGCTCCTGAGACTTAGGTGCTTTTGGAAGACTTCCTTAAAAAATTATCCTTTCAGACCATTTAAATGCATATATAAACACATCTTTTACATTGATGGGCTTATACTCTCCATAGAGTTCTGTAACTTGCTTTCCCTTATGCCCCTATACTGGACTTGAAAATATATCACGGGTAGCCATAGCTTTCATTGTTTTTTTGTTAATACATCCAAGTCCACCTCATTCTTTTTAATGGTTGTATAGAAGCCCATGGATGGGTGTTTTGGTTGTATAAAATTTTTAACCATTATAGCCAATCCTTCAACGTATATCAAGTCTCCTTTTCTAGGGAGTGGGTCTTAGCTGTGACGTTGCTGAGTCAGAGGGAACGGGCATTTACCCTGTTGATGCACCTCACCAGACTGCCCAGCAAAAGCCTGTGTAGGACAAGACTCTGACCCATCCATGCTGCATGCTAGGGCCTCGCTGCTGACACGTGCTTCCTCTTTCAAGTGACTGCCCTATTCTTCAGTTTTCAAACTTATTTTCTTTCACGTAGGTCAGTTTTGTTCCTCTAGGTATGCCTGTTCTCCACTCTTCTTAAACGTGTATGTCTCTCTTTCCAGACATGTCCGCCTGATGTGTGCAGCTTCTTATCAGGTGGTAAAGGGGACTCATGAGAAAGTGCAAGAAAAGCATTGAAGAGGACTAGTTGGGGAATAAAAATACACAGGACAATTATGGACTCTCATGTTTGCTGACTTAAACCACATTTACTGAGCAATTATTGTGTATAAAGGGACTAGTTTAAGGGAGAGGGTGGGAATAGAGGATTAAGTATGACGATTATAGGACAAAGTTCTTGCCCTCAGAGAACTTACCAGTTTTATAGGGAAATTTTTAAAAAATTGTATTGACTGGGAAAGTTCAGTGGGAGTTCAGAGAAGGGTGAAATCGTTGTGAGCTGAAGTGCAAGTAGAAGATTCATTCATTCATTGTTGGCAGTTAAGCTTCTACAAATTTATGAATTTATGGAGCTCCTAACTCTGTGCCACGTGCTGTGCTAGTCCTTGGGTATATGGGGTAAACCAAATGGTATGGTAATGTAAAAAAATGGTGCCAGGTCCCGTGATCCATTCCTTCTTGGAACTTCTATTGTTACAGGGGATGCAGATGTTAAACACACACTGATAAATGTGAAATTTAAAATTATTAGAGCTAAGAAGGAAAAGATAAGGTGTATGAGAGAGAATGATGGGTGTGGCCAGGTAGGAGTGATAAAATGTATTCAAAAGGCTCTGCAGGGGACAGGGCTGGGGTCCATTTGAAAGTCTGACAGGCCTTTTTCATGGCTTAGAGAGCTAGGAGGGGTGTGGGATAGATGAGGCTGGAAAAGGAGGTCAGGTAGACAGAGGCGGGTCCTGTAGGACCCCCTTGTAGACCCAGGTTAGGGGTTTAGATTTGATTCTAAGAGCAGTGGGGAGCTGTTGCAGGTTTTAAGCAGAGTTCTGGCATGATTTCCTTGAAATGTGAAGTGTTCATTCTGAGTCTGAATAATGGATATAGACTGGAAGCAGGGAGGCCAGTTCAGAGGTTTTGCGAAGGTGGTGGATGGGATGGAGAAGCGGATAGATTTGATATATATCTGGAGGTAGACTCGACGGGACTTGCTAAAGGATTGATTCTGGGGAAGGCACTGAGGCAGAGGGGAGCAGCCAGAATAGCGCCCTGGTGTTTGTTTTGAGCAAGAGAGTGATTACTGGTGCTGTGCACTTACTTGAGGAGCAGCAGTTCTGGGGGGGGTCGGGAGTTCAGTTTCAGATGTATTAAATAGGACACTCATGAGATATCTGGTTGGCAGCTGGATAAGGAAGTCTGGAGTTCAGAAGATTGGGACTGACTAGAGATAAAGATATGGGACTCCTTGGTCTATAGGTGGTATTTAAAACTGTGGCATATTGCTTGGAATGGGATTTGAAGGTAAATAAGGCTTGGATAGTTAAGGGAAAGAGAGATGCCATTCCATATTGTTGGGGAAATACTCTGAGCAAAGGCACAGCCATGGCACGTTGTCTAGGGTCAGGGAGGCCACTGGGCTGTCTGCTGTGTGCAGTTGATTGGCAGAAGTGTTTTTCAGCCTTAGCACTGTTGACATACCTGGCATTATTGGCTAGATGAGTCTTTGCTGTGGGGGCTGTCCTGGTGTATTAGGATATTGAGCAGTGTCCCTGTCCTCTACCCACTAGGTGCTGGTAGTACTCCCCTGCACCCACCCCAGTCATGATAATCAAAACTGTCTCCAGACATTGCCACATGTCCCCTGGGGGGCAAAATTGCCCCTGGTTGAGAACCACTGATTTGGAGAGAAGGGCAAATAAATGTAGATGGCTGAGGAGATGAGAGGGGACAGATTATAGGTGCCCTTGAAAGTCTGTCACAACAATTTAGCCTTGAGGCTGCAATCAGTAGTGATTCGATTGAGGCTTCTTGAGCTGTGCAGACTCTGATTTGATGAAAAAAGATGTTTTAGAAAAATGGTTCTGATGGTGAGCAAAAACGAATCAGATGGAGGAGGAAGTAAGTGCGTGGAAAGGGCAATCACAGGTGTGACATGAGGAAAAGGAGGAGGAAAGGGTGAATCCAAGAGACATTTTGGAGGACATCGTGACATCATTAAAGAGGCTCCAAGAGATGGAGAGGTAAAGGAAACACCGAGGTTTCAGACCTGGGTGATGGAGAAAATAAGGGGATATCTGACAGAGGTGGAGCAGTCCAAAAAGGGCACTAAGGGCAGAGAAGATCAAGAATATAATTTGAACATGTGGGGTTGGAAGTCATAGGACATCTAAGGAGAGTCTTAATAGTTGGAAATATGGTACGATTTAGAACTAGCTGTGTAGACTCGGATTCAGCTGCATAGAGGTGATAATTGAATCCAGGAGCATTGAGTGTGTAGTCAGAAGCCCAAGGCCAAGCCCTTGGGGGAAACTAAAAATAAGAGGATAGGAGGAGGGAGGGACTTCTTGGACTTGTTAAAGGGGCAGAGAGATAGGTGGAAAACCAGGAAAGCAGAGTCAGGAAACCTGGCTTATTTAGGTTGACTTCCTGCTCTTAGCCCTGAGTACAGTGTAGAGCTGCAGAAATGTCAGTTTATACCCAGTAAGAGGGGCTTCCCTGGTGGTGCAGTGGTTAAGAATCTGCCTGCCAGTGCAGGGGACACGGGTTCGAGCCCTGGTCCGGGAAGATCCCACATGCTGTGGAGCAACTAAGCCCGTGCGCCACAACTACTGAGCCTGCGCTCTAGAGCCCCCGAGCCACAACTACTGAAGCCTGCGCGCCTAGACCCCGCGAGCCACAACTGCTGAAGCCCGCGTGCCTAGGTCCCGTGCTCCGCAACAAGAGAAACCACTGCAATGAGAAGCCCGCGCACCGCAACGAAGAGTAGCCCCCGCTCGCTGCGACTAGAGAAGGCCCGCTCACAGCAACGAAGACCCTACGCAGCCAAAAATAAAATAAAATAAATAAATAAATTTAAAAAATGCTATATACCCATTAAGAATCAAATTCAGGTTGATATATTGTAGTCATGATTTGTTAAGTCTACAGATTTATCGAGCACATTTTTGTGCTGGTCCTGTGTTGGGAGGCACTGAGCTGTGCCAGGATGAGTGAGATGGTCCATGCCCTTAAGGAATGCAGGGTCTAGAAGGGAAGGGAGGGGTTAAGAAACGATTGCAGAAGGGTAGGATGAGTGCTGCGATAGAGGTATGTATAGAAGTGCTGTGTAGACCCCAGGGAGGGAAGGGAGGGTTGGAGGGGACTGGAGAGATGATACCTTGGCAAGTATCAAGAGATGATACTTGATGGCTGGAAGGATTTGGTCAGAATCCTCTAGGTGGATAAGGGGAGAGGTGGGAAAGGCCTTTCCAGGGCAGAAAACCCATCAAGTACAAAGGCTTAGAACCTCAAACAACTTGGCTTATTCAGGAAATTTCAAGGTCTAGTGTGGTTGGAGCAGAAGGGTAGGGTGGTGGATGGGTTGGGGAGGAGGTCACTGAGTCATGCTTTGGGCAAGGTTAGATCTCTGGCTTTGTTCTTTGGGTGCCATGTCAGAGAATAGCATCTTGTGAGGGCAGCACCAAGGAATTTCAGACAGGCTTGTGGTATCATTGTCTTTTTCTTTTATTATTTTTCAAAGAATGATCACTCAGAGGCCAGGGACATTGAGGATGGGGAGGTGATGATGAGAGAGGGCAGGGGCAGAACTGGGGGGTTCAGGGAGAACAGAATATATCTTAGCCTCTTTGAGCCTGGTTACATTTGGGAAACTGAGGCAGCATAAAACTTTTCAGAGGTGCTAAATTCCACTTTAGGCATGTTGTATTTGAGGTCCCATGATAACTCATGGAGGAAAATATTCAGTAGTGTAGGCTAGAGTTTCGGCTAGAGATTTTTATTTGTTATTAAACTCCCCTTCTGAGTTGTTAAAAATATCTTTCAAACCAGCAACATAAACTAGCACTAAATCTGTTATTTTGATTTGATCTAGTTTGGTTCTTTACACATTTGCAGGGGCAGAGCTTCAACTTGAACTCAGGGCAGTGTGATGATAACATTTATGCTCTCACTGTACTGAACACATTGCCTTGAAGTGCCGTCAGTTTACATTTTTGTACTTGTCCACATACATATATATTTTACGTAGTTGCTATTATCCTGGCCAGGCCATTTTGTATTATAATTTTTTCTCATGCAACTTATAAAACATTTTTCCATGTTTCTAAATAGTACTCATAATACTGTTTAATGTTTAATGATACATATGGTATCATATTGCTAAGTGATAGTTTAATCATCCAGTCCTCTTTTTTTTTTTTTTTTTTGCGGTACGCGGGCCTCTCACTGTTGTGGCCTCTCCTGTTGTGGAGCACAGGCTCCGGACGCACAGGCCCAGTGGCCATGGCTCATGGGCCCAGCCGCTCCGGGGCATGTGGGATCTTCCCGGACCAGGGCACGAACCCGTGTCCGCTGCATCGGCAGGCGGACTCTCAACTACTGCGCCACCAGGAAAGCCCTCCAGTCCTCTTTCATTGGGCAATTTCCCCCATACTCTTTTTTATTATAATGAACATGAATCATGTGTATAGCTTTTTGTTTTGTCACGTTATTTATTTAGGATAAGTTTCCATACATGTTCTCAGAGCGTCAGAAGCTTATGGACATCTTTTGACTTCTTATTACAGAAATTACAGTGCTGCTAGTTTGATGATAAACCTCACCCAGCCCAGTGAATGGTGCATGTTGGATGCTCACAAGCCATTTCTGGAATGAGTTGGACTTTATAATTTAAATTTGTCATTGTCAGTTTATATTCATTCTTTGCTCATTTGTCTATTGTCATTTTTTCCAATTTCTTTGTTGTGGTAAAATACACATAACATAAAATTTACCCTTTTAGTTGCTTTTAAGTACAGCTCAGTGGCATTAAGTACATTCACTGTTGTGCAACCATCAACCACTGTCCATTTCCAGAACTTTTTCATCGTCCCAAACAGGAATTCTGTATGCATTAAGCAATCACTCCCGTCTAGTCCCTGGTAACCTGTGTTCTACTTTCTGTCTCTATGAATTTGCCAATTCTAGGTATCCCATATAAGTAGAATTACACGTAGTACAGTACACAGAATCCTTTTGTGTCTGGTTTATGTCATTTAGAATAATGTTTTCAGTATTCATCTGTGTTGTAGTATGTTGCAGAATTTCATTTCTTTTTATGGCGGAATAATATTCCTTTATACGTATGTATTACATTTTATTTATCCATTCATCTGTTGATGGACAACTGCGTTGTTTCTGCTTTTTGGCTATTGTGAATAATGATGCTATGAACATAGGCATTCAAGTATCTATGTGTGTCCCTGTTTTTAATTCTTTTGGGTCATGTAGTAATTCTGTGTTTAACTTTTTGAGAAACTGTCAAACTTTTCCACAGTGGCTGCACCATTGTACATTCCCACGAGCAATGCATGAGGGTTCCAATTTCTCCACATCCTTGCCAGCACTTGTTATTTTCCATTTTTGTTTTCAAATAATAGCCATCCTAGCGTGTGTGAAGTGTTATTGTGGTGTTGATTTGCATTTCTCTAATGACTAATGATCATTAGTCATTAATAACTTAACTGATGACTTGGACTATCTTTTCAAGCAATAGGCTTATTGCCTATTTGTATATCTTCTTTGGAGAAATGTCTGTCCAAATACTTTCCTCATTTTTGAATTGGATTTTTTTGTTGTTGTTGATGCTGAGTTGTAGGAGTTCTTTATATATTCTGGATATTAATCCTTTATCAGATATATGATTAGCAAGTATTTTCTCTCATTCCGTGGGTTGTTGTTTCACTCTCTTGATAACTGTGATGAAGTCTAATTTGTCTATTTTTCTTCTTCTGTTGTCTGTGCTTTTGGTATCATATCCAAGAAATCATTGCCAAATTTAATGTCATGAAGTTTTCCGTCTTTGTTTTTTACTAAAAATTTTATAGTTTTAGCTCATATATAGGTCTTTCATCCATTTTGAGTTAACTCTTGTATTGATATGTGGTGTAAGGTAAGGTTACAGCTTCATTCTTTTGCCTGTGGATATTTAGTTTTCTCAGCACTGTTGTTGAAAAGACTACTGTTCTTTCTTTGTTGAATGGTTTTGGTGCCCCTGTCAAAAATCAATTGACTGTATATGTGAAGGTTTATTTCTGGGCTCTTTATTCTATTCCATTGATCTATATGCCTGTCTTTGTTTCAGCACCACACTGTTTTGATTACTGTAGCTGTGTAGTAAGTTTTGAAATCAGAAGTTTGAGTCCTTCAAATTTGTTCTTCTTTTTCAAGATGGTTTTGTCTTTGGAGTTCCTGGAGATTCTATGTGAATTTCAGAATAGGCTTTTCTTTCTGCAGAAAATGGGATTTTTATAGGGATTGCACTGAAATCTGTAGATTGTTTTGGGTAGAATTGTCATTGTAACAATATTGTCTTCCAATCCATGAACATGGAATGTCTTTCTTAATATTTTTGTTGTCTTTAATTTCCTTCGCTTACATTTTGTAGTTTTCAATGTACAGGTTTTTCACCTCCTTTGTTAAATGATTATTCCTAAGTATTTTATTCTTTTTGATGTTATACATGGAATTGTTTTCTTAATTTCCTTTTTGGATTGTTCATTGCTAGTGTATAGAAATGGAACTGGTTTTTGTGTGTTGATATTGTATCCTGCACTTTGCTGAATTCATCTATTAGCTCTAACAGTTTTTTGTGTGTGTGTGTGTGGAGTCCTCAGAGTTTTCTACATATAAGATCATATTATCTGCAAACAGAGATAATTTTAATCTTCCTTTCCAGTTAGGATACCTTTTTTTTTTTTTTTAGATAAAGCATAGTCGGTATACAATGTTAGTTTCTGGTGTATAGCAAAGTGATTCAGTTATATATATTCATATATATATATTCTTTTCCATTATAGTTTATTAAAAGATATTGAATATAATTCTCTGTGCTATACAGAAGGACCTTGCTGTTTATCTATTTTATATATAGTAGTTTGTATTTGCTAATCCCAAACTCTTAATTTATTCTCCCACCCTTCTGCTTTCTCGCCTAGTTCTGGCTAGAAATTCCAATACTCTGTTGAATAGAGTGGTGAAAATGGGCATCCTTGTCTTGTTTCTTCATCTTAGGGGAAAAGCTTTCAGTGTTTCACCATTGAGTATGATGTTAGCTGTGAGCTTTTCAGATATGGCCTTTATCATGTTGAGGAAGTTTTCTTCTTTTCCTACTTTGTTGAGTGTCTTTATCATGAAAGAATGATGAATTTTGTCAAGTGCTTTTTCTGAATTAATTGAGATGATCGTGTGGTAGTTTTCTTTCATTCTATTAATGTAGCATATTACATTGATTGATTTTCATATGTTGAACCCCTTTTCATCCCAGAAATAAATCCTGCTTGGTCATGGTGTCTCTTGGGATTTTGAAGGTTCTTTTCTTTTTTAAAAAACTTTATAATAGCTCTTTATAGAGTGTAGATGTAAGGTAACACCTTCATTAAGCCTTGATACATTTGATATAGATAATTCTCTCAGTCTCTTGCTCTTTTAGTTTTGTTCACTTTTATGTATTACAGAAGGTTTTAATGTTTTTGAACCTGTACCTTTGCCTTATTTTTTTGTTATGTATAGCTGAAAAGTTAGGCTTTCATATAGGATAATTTTTCTCTTTTATTTTTTGTCAGTTTTTTCTTTTATGTTCTAAAGTATTTCCCTTTCCAATAGTTTGGAGTTTGGTTTAGTATAGTGCAAGTGTAAAGTGGGGATTTATTTTAAGGTTTGAGATTTCCCATCTTGTATAGTACACTGAGTGGTTGAGAACCTGGACTGGGGAGCCAGACAGCCTGTGTTCCAATCCTAGCTGCAGCACTTATTAGCTACGGGTCCTTGGGCACTTAATTCTCTGGGCTTAGTTTCCTCATTTGTAAAATGGGGATAAGACTATATCTACCTCATTTGGTTGTTTTAAAAAGAAGAGAAAAACTTGGCTAAGGGACTGGCATACCATCAGTGCTAAGTGAGTGTTAACTGGTATTGTTACCCCAGCCTTGTTATCACACTGCTTATTTGTAAAAGTCTTCTCCATATTTAGAATTTTATGGTCTATTTCTGAATTTTGTGTTCTGTTTCATCAGTACTTTTATTGGTACCACATGGCATTGTTGTTGCCTGTTCTTTTCATGCTATTCTTTTTTCCCCCCCACTGTGAAACATTTATTTTTCTTCTGCAATATTAGGCATGATTAAAACCAGTGCAGAAAAGTACTCAGTACCTTGGGTAAGAGATGAGCTATCTTGCTGTTCTTTTAAAGTTCTCCAGACAAATTTTAGAGTCATTTTGTCAGGTTTCAAAAACCAATCCTATGTGAATTTTAGTGTTAAATATCTACATTAGTTTGGGACAGATAACCATCTTTGCTGAATGTCTGCCTGTCACTGATAAAATTCATAACTTTAAACAAACCATAAACTAATAATAATGTTACAGTAAGAAAACCTGGTTGACTGATAAGTGAGGAAGAAATTGCAAGAGTTATTAAAAGAACTGCCTGTTCCCCCAAAAGATTACAGAATTGGATGGATTTATTCGTACATTTTTCCAAGGATCAGATAATCCCCACGTTGTATGACGGTCAAAAGTGTAGAAAAATTTCCTCTCCGAGGCAAAAGGATTCTGTTTCCTAAACCTGTTCATGTCTGTCTCCTCCACTCCACTGCGAGGCCCTCGAGGGCAGTGAGTCTGTCTTATTCAGCATTGTCTTGTTGGAGGTGCACAATGTATTGGTCCATCTGAACTGAAGATGCCACAAGCAAGGAAGGACAGCTTGCAGACCAGCCTCAGTTGTAAATGTAGATGTGCTGATGATGGGCCACTTCTCTTGTACACATGGGTCAGACCTCACTTGAGGACTGTGATCACGCTTAGGCTTTAAGCCTTGCAAGAGGAGGACGGAAACTGGAGATGGGTGGCATGCCTCAGTAACAGAATTTTTTGAGCATGCTGTCTGAAAATGGAATGAGATGCCTCACCTGAGTATTTTTATCATTGGAAAAGTTGAAGCAGAGCCCTGGGTAGTATTGTAAAGGAGAGTTACACACCCCATAATAGATTGGACTGGATTCAGTTTATTTCTTTCCCTTTCCTTGTCTCCTGCTCCTTTCCTCTGACTTTTGAACATATAAAAAATGTATATTTGAAGCAGAGTTGGCAGTGTTTGGCAGCTTTACGTGAAGGGTGGATAAGATGAGGAGGTGAAAATAACTTCGAGGTTTTGAAACAGGATGTTTTGGGATGGTGTTCTTCACGCCTGGAAGCACAGAATGGAAAACGATTCTGGAGGTGAGTGGATAAGTTCAGTTTTAGAGAGGTCACATAGTATTTGAACATAAGAGCCCTAGGAAAACTTGTTTGTTGTTGTTATTATATTTGTTGAATGTCTCTCATATGTCAGGCAGGCACTGTGTAAAGTGAATCATTTTAAGTTTTTGGTGAGCCATGTAGAAATGTGCCGATCTGGTCAAAATGTGGAAATCTCTCTTAAACTGATACAGATGTAGTAATAAAGATGCTTGTGCCGAGTTACAGATGCTTATCCTGAGTTAGGTGTTTTACATCTTCCTTTGTGTGGCTTGAACTTTTTAGTTTGACTCTGCCACTTTTGTTTTGTTGTTAGTGTGTGGTTTGGTGCATTTTCCTGTCCCCATCTATACACTTGCCACAATGAGGGGCTGCTAAATAGGGCAGTGTTCTCTGTTTGTGTAGTTCCCCACAGCTGTTTCCTATAGTGAAGACTCAGGAAAACAATGACCTCATGGTTTCCACAAAAAAAGCCTTTTATATATAGTCATGGAAAAGAAATCATTGAAAACTGAGTAATTTAAAATTCTGTCCTCTGCAGCTTTTTCCTTCAAAAATATTCTTGTTTGCTCTGTTAATTGGCTGTTCCTCAAATGACCTTTTATGTTTAACAAACAACATTTTTGCAGTGGAGCACATCGGGATATCTTGTCTTTCATTTGATTGTGATCTTTCTCTATTTAGAAATCATTGTTTTCTGCCACGGACTGTGGCAGTTCCTAGAGGAATTGGCCAGTCACGCAACATCTGTTGCTTCTTCCCTCCAGTTGTTGAGCTTGGATGGTAGCAAACAGTGTGTCCACAAACAAACAGTTCACGCATTAGAAGATTGCATAGGACTGGTCAGGAAATGCCTTTGTTGCTTCTACTGTCAGGAACCTTTGTAAGCTCATCACCAGCTTAGTAAATTCTTTTTCTTTTTTTTTTAAAATTCTTTGACTTTAACTCTTGGTCTTCTCATCTTTAAGAGCAAGGCAGAGCTGTCTGATTCTCAGGAGATTTAAGAAATAATAATAATCATAATGAAAATACCATTTATTTGTGTGGAGCCAGATTATTGATTGATTGCGGTACGCGGGCCTCTCACTATTGTGGCCTCTCTTGTGCGGAGCACAGGCCCAGCAGCCATGGCTCAGGGGCCCAGCCGCTCCACGGCATGTGGGATCCTCCCGGACCGGGGCCACTGCGCTACCAGGGAAGCCCCATTTATTTATTTTTAACCTTCTTTTTAAAAAATTTATTTATTTGGCTGCGTCGGGTCTTAGTTGTGACATGTGGGATCTTTCGTTGTGGTGAGCGGGATTCTCTCTAGTTGTGGCATGCGGGCTCTAGAGTGTGCAGGCTTAGTTGCCCTGTGGCATGTGGGATCTTAGTTCCCTGACCAGGGGTTGAGACTGCGTCCCCTGCATTGAAAGGTGGATTCTTAACCATTGGACCACCAGGGAAGTCCCTGGAGCCAGATCATTTACACTGTACATTCATATACAACTTTTTCATTTAATCTTCACAACAGCCCGTGAAAGAAGCATTGCTATTCCATTTAAACGATTAGGATATAGGGCTTCAGTGCTAGTACTTGATAAGTAGCAGAGCCAGAACTCCAACCTTGCATGGTTTTTATGAGGTTAAAGGAGAAGATATAATTAAGGGTTTAGTACAGAAACTTGCACATGGTAAGTATTCCAGAAATGGAAGGTGGTGATGAGGAAGGTGCTCATTCCAAGTCTGTGGCCACCTGAGTACCCTTCCCCATTTCTAAACTCTGTCCTATTGGCAGTTTATCTTGCTGCCAGAGTAATCTTACAGCTTATCTGTAACTACATTATTTCTCTTCTCAAAAATTGCCTTTACTTTTTCTTTTATATACAAAATGTGGTATAAATTTCTTAGCTTGGCATTTAAACTTTTCCGGAAAAATAAAATAAAAAAGGCATGCATAAAACCAGCCCCATTAAAAATAATGGTTAGATTCAATAGACACACAATTACTGTTAATTTGCTCTAAATGTTACTGATGCTTACTTTGATTTCTGTACTTATCTCATCATGGACTGGTGAAAAAAGTTCACAGACAGGCACCTATCTGTGGATCATACTTTGAAGAGCACTGCTGTGCAGCTTCCCATGGTCTGATTTTGTCTGTTTATTCCCATAGTTTTCAATGAAAATGTTTTTCTGTCTTTGCTTTTCTTGTAAAATGGTAGTTAGATCTAGAGGCTTAATGAGATTCAGGTTTGAAGGTTTTTTTTAAGCCCTCTTCTTTTTTTTTTTTTTTTTCAGTAAAACTAGTTTGTGGGAGGTGTTATAAACTTCCATCAGGAAGCCTGTCTTGTCTGGTCGTGTCTCTTGCAGTGTTAGTAGCCATCAATGGTTAGTCCTTGATCCATTAGTTCAATAAGGGTTGAAAAATGGTGTTTTAATTTTAACATTCCTTTTCACTTATTAGCTGGAGAACTTCTATAGAGACTCTCGCCCTTGTCGGTTGTTTGGTTATCCCAAAGTAAATTTGGAGAAGAAAGGCAAAATAAATACGTGGTATTTTTTTCCCTTGATTTTTCTGGATTTCAAAATAATTACTTGATTTCCAAATGTAGTTAGTGAGGTTTTTTTGTTGTAACTGTATGAATTAATGGATTTAAATGCATATTTGATGTGTTTCAGTCAATTACAGTTATTAACCTTATTTTGCCCAACTTGTCCCTTTTTTGGCCATTGGGACAAGTCGGCTACCAAGTCCTTTTGACACAATACTGCTAGTAGTCTGTGATGTCAAACCAAAATGCAGGAAGTTAAGATTTTCAAGGCTCATCTTATATGTTTCCTGCTCCAGATCTGGAATCAGTCATTTCTTCAAGGAGCCCTAGTTCCTTTTGGTGGCAGATGGTACTAAGACACCACAGTCTGGGCATTAGGGGTGTACTTGGTTTCTCTGTGTCTAAGTAGGCAGAGCTAGGAAATGTGTGATTTGTTTTAAAGGTGTAATAAATCAAGAATTCATATTGATAGTTTCATTCAGGATTTCAGGGTTTTTATTTAACCTCATCGATCTTACATCTGTTTTTCCTTTCTTCCATGCTGAAAATCCTGTTCTTAACACTAGTGTAAATTCTCATTTACATTATCTCACAGTGCATTCATAAGTCTCAGAATAATCCAGTACTACCACCAACAGGATGAGTATTTGAAAAAGGTTTAAGATTTATTTATTCATTTATTTATTTTTGTCCATAGGATATGTCCTACTAGGACTGTATAGTCATATTATTATGTTTTAAAGTCACTTGGAATAGTTCGCAGTGTGGCTTTGTCACCAATGTGGAATACAGTTAAATTGATTTGTTTCTTTTTGCTTTTGGTTTTGAAGAGTCGTTTTTTAAAATTTAGCTTTGTTGCACAGTTATGTAAAAACTAAAATTCATTTGCCTGAAGTCAAATCTACATAACAAGATCTGTTCAAAGAAGTCTAGTTTCTGTCTCTGATTCCTATGTGCTATTCCCTTTCTCGTTAAATTTTATGATTTATTCTTTCATTGTTTTAATATAAGCAAATACATGTATTCATAATCTTCCTCTTATTCAGATAAATAGTAGCACACCATACGTACATGATTTTCTTTGTCTTGCTTTTTTCCTATAGATAATACGTGAGTGCTTACCATATGCCCTGCACAGTGGATTATTTTATGTATTCCTTATAACATTGTAAGGTAGATATACATATTATTATTTCTGTTTTACAGATGAAGAAGCAGAGGCATTTCTACAGACGTTTAATTCTCTGATTCCCATTATTCCCCATAGTATCTGGTCGTGTCCTTTGTGTGCTTGTTCATGAGTGAATGAATGAGCAGGACCTCACTTTTGTAACTGCTTTACTTTGAGCAACGATGGGAGCAGAGAAAGGCTGTTTTTAAACTGTAGGAAAGGAGATTCAACCTTTTCTTTGAGGTCCATAGCTCTCTATAGCTGGAGAAGAACGCATAGTAGAAAGAACCTTTTTCCTGAGCAGGGGTGGTCCCAGCAATTACAAAGATACATTAACTTGGAATATTCTTTAATGTTACCCTAAAATAAGAGTCCCTTTTTGACAGTGCAGTGACAGCTTGGTAAATCTCCCTCATTTTAGAGTCTTTATTCCACTGAAGTTATGATAAAGTAGGATAGCTAAAGAAAAGACAAATTCCTTTAAAAGCAATAGCTCATGGGAAATAGCTACTAGTTAATGATTTCAGGATTTTAATAGTGACAGGAAGGAAGGAGGGTAGCCTCATTTCCCTGCAGGCAGGAGAGAAAGAGGAGCATTGGCAGCTTTTTATCTTATATCCAGCAGGAGGAAGGGTTAGCTAGGTTGGAGGCCTGTTGGTCCTTACCCGTTGAGGCTCTGTTGTGACATCAGGCAGCTGGTTAGGCTGTAGTAACTGCCCCACCCACTTCCTGGTGATACCCAATTCTCTCTCAGACTTCAGGTTGTCAGCATCAGAGGATAGTGCTGGGAGGAGGATGAGGGCAGCCAGGGTGCAGGTCTGCTCCTTTCCTTTTGAAAATCTGTGAACCCATGAATTTTCAATTTAGTTAGAATCCTGGTATGGCTGAGATCTTGGGGTGGTCACTGAGCCTCAGTTTCCTTATTTTCCTTTTCATTGCCATGTGGTAATGTCAGCCTCACAGACTGTGGTGTTGAATAACCACTGGTTCCTTTACACCTAAGTGGTGGAAACACTTTAGTGGGAAAAACCCACCAACCCAGCCTGTGAAAGTAAGCCTAGAACATAGGAAAGGGACCCTGGTAGGAAGAAGATGTGGAGGATCCTACACCACAGCTAAGTGCTGAAGAGAGATAAATGTGTTCCACCCCAAACTTTCTCTGGGTATGGCCTTGTGACTAATTGTTTTGAGCTCACCTTTCATGCATGTGTGCTGACCTCTTGAGTTGTAGACTGGTTTTGAAAGGGTGGTATTTAAATCTCCAGTGTAACAGTGCTAGAGGACTCACTGAGGCATCTGTCCCCCAGGAGGGTATCTCTCACTATGATATATTCTGTGCCATTTTGTTGTCATTGTATGATCTTTCTTTTTTTTTGTTAATATTTATTTGTTTATTTATTTATTTATGGCTGCTTTTGGAAGCCCCTGTATGATCTTTCTTGAGTAACACAGTAATAACCCATTCATCTGGCTTTTCGAGGGAGTAAGTCTTTCATATAAGTTATTTCCTAGATAATTATTTATTTAAATATCAAGTCTTTAAAAGTTTAACTTTTTTTTTTTTTGATAGATGGCTTGATATAGCATATTTTACACACTCGCTTTCTCAGGGAGGGAATCCTGGGCATACTTTATGCTCTTTGGTGATTTAGAGTCTTTATTACGAGCATGATCTATTGCACTCTTCTTCTGTACTATGGAGGTTTCTTTGGGGCTAGTGGGACTATGTAGGACTTAATGAAGGGTCCTGGCTTGCTGTATTGTTTGAATTCTTATTTCTACTTTTTGTAATACTCCTTCTTGCTCCCTACAATCGTCCCTCCAGGTCCTTCCTTCGTTTTCTCTTGCTTTATCCTGTTTTACTTTATCCTGGGAGCCTGTACCTCCTACCTCCTCATTCCTGCATTTTGCAGTTTCTAATCTGCTTCTAGTTAAATAACCAGATAAATAGAATTGGCTCAAATAAGACTAAATATGCTGAGTTAGGGCCTGAGAGTCTGGCTAAATTAAGAAACTTTAGGGTTTTCCTTTTTGAGGTCAATTTTTAAGAACTTCAAAATAAAGTATGGCCTACATACAGAAAAATGCATAACATCATTAGTGTACAGCTCAATGAATACTAAATCCTAATGTGATATTATATCACCCAGATCAAGAAATGGGTTGTCATTAGCACTTCAGAAGCTTCCTCTTTTGCCCCCTCCCAAACCCTATCCTCTCCCTTCTACCTGAAGGTAACCACTTGCCTGGCTTCTAACACCATTGATTCGTTTTGCTTGGTTTTGAGTTTTATTATGAATGAAGTAAAAGTATATGTTCTTTTTAAAGAGAGCTTTATTGGGATACAATTTACATACCATATACTTCACACATTTAAAGTGTGTAATTCAGTGGCTTTTAGTATATTCACAGAGTTGTGCCTCCATCATCACAACTTTAGACATTTTTATTATCCCCCAAGAAGCCCCGTATCCATTAGCAGTCATTGTTCATTGCCCCCAACCTCCCAGTGCCAGACGTCCATTAATTTACTTCCTGTTTCTGTAGGTTTTCCTATTCTGAACGTTTCATATAAATGGAATCATACAACACATGGCCTTTTGCATTTGGCTTCTTTCACTTAGCATGATGTTTTTCAAGGTTCATCATGTCATACCATGTATCATTCCCCTTTATGGCTGAAAAATATTCCATTTTATGAATGTACCATATTTTGTTTATCCATTCATTTGTTGATTGGCATTTGGATTGTCTGCTTTTTGGCTGTTATGAGTAATGCTGCTGTAAACATTCATCTACAAATTTTTGTGTGGGAATATGTTTTTATTTCTCTTGGGTATATACCTAGGAGTAAAATTGCAGCGTCATATGGTGACTCCATGTTTAACTTTTTGAGCAACTGTCCAACAGTTTTCCACAGCGGCTGCACCGTTTTCCTTTTACACCAGCTGTGTGTGAGGGTTCCAGTTTCTCTACATCCTTGTCAGCAGTTGTTATTGTCTGTCTTCTGTTATAGCCATCTTAGTGGGTGTGGAGTGGTATCTCATTGTGGTTTTTATTTGCAGTAAGGAATCTTTTGTGTCTGGTTTCTTTTGTCAAAATTCATTATGAGTAACATCTATTTGGATAAGAGTAATATCTAAAATATTGTAGAAAACTTGGAAAATATGTAAAAGTTGAATGAGGAAAATTGAAAATGTATTTTTTCCTTTTTGTGTATGCTTTAACATAATTGGGATCAAACTGTGTATACAGTTTTGCATTATGTGATTGTCTTTCCATATTGTATTAGTCATTTTTTTTCACAAAAACTCTTTAGATCACTGTATGAAGGTACTGTAAATCTTTTTTTGGATGGTTTCTGGTTGCAGTGAACATATTTTTTACATAAATCTTTCATTTTGACTATATCTTTTGGATATTTAGAAGTGAAATTCCTTGGTCATTGTTTATCTATTTTGAAGGTTCTTAAATCATATTGTTAGTTTATTTTACAGAAGGGTTGTGCCATTAGCAGTGTAAGAATGTCTGTCATACCCCACTGTTGCAAAAAAGAAACCCTTAAGTTGATAAATGGAAAAGAGCATTTTATTGTTTTATTTGCATTTTTTTGTTGATAGTGATGTAGGACAGCTTCATCTGTTCTTTAAAGTGGGAGGATATCTATATGAGAGTAACATTTCGATAATTTAGGGAATTACTCTGTTTTGATTTCACAGATTTCTCTTGTTTGCTCTCTGTGTTTTCACACACACCCTTCCAGTTAGGTTTCACATTCTACAGGCAGATGAACAAGACCTGTACCAACTAACATTGGCCGAGTTTGGGGCAGTGAGACCAGGTCTAGACTGGGAAGGTTCTAAGTTGCACTTTGCTAGGAAAAGCCTGGAGCCCAGGATAAGCTGGAGGCTTGCTAGTTGTCTGCTACCTGATTCTTTTTTTTTTCAATTAAAAAAAATTAATTAATTTTTTTGGGCTGCATTGGGTCTTCGTTGCTGGGCATGGGCTTTCTCTAGTTGCGATGAATGGGGGCTACTCTCTTTGTTGTGGTTTGCAGGCTTCTCATAGTGGTGGCTTCTCTTGTGGAGCACAGGCTCTAGGCGCGCAGACTTCAGTAGTTGTGGCACGCGGGCTCAGTAGTTGTGGCTTGCAGGCTCTAGAGTGCAGGCTCAGTAGTTGTGGCACATGGGCTTAGTTGCTCTGTGGCATGTGGGATTTTCTTAGGCCAGGACTCAAACCCATGTCCCCTGTGTTGATAGGCGGATTCCTAACCACTGTGACACTGGGGAAGTCCCTGCTACCTGATTCTTGTGGTGAGGGTTGAAAGAACTGGTGGAGGCCAGGACCGGTCTGGAGACTACACCTGTGTGCAGTTTACTAGTCCGCTTGGCTTAACTATCGGACATGCACAGTGCTGGGTATGGAGAAGAGTGAGGCCCATGAGCAGGCCCATGACTTGAATGCTTCTTTAAACAGTTAAAATTTATTTGGAGTGCTCTGGGTTTATGGCAATATGAATGCATAATTTATAGAGAAACTTGCTGTATCTCTATCTGCTTATGAATAACATCTCTTGATTACTACTAATTGATGCTTTAGTTATCAAAATGCAATAACAGAATATTGATTCAAAGCAAGATTATTTCCAGAATACTTTGAATCCCTTTATAAAATTGTCTGTTTGGTCAAAAACATTTTAGATCTGTTTATCATCAAATTCCAATATATTCAAAATCAAGAGGATGTATACTTTGCCAGTGAACGTAAACACACTGATTATGGAAGAAGTAAATGCACGTTTGGCCTTGGAGTAGTTCAAGGCTTCATGCCTACCCTACTCCTTGTCTTTCCCACCCTATTTCACCTCTGATGACGTGTAGGTCCCTTTACTTCCACCCCAAAGAGGAGTGACACTCAGCCAAGAACATCATTGGCCCCTGTGCTGGTGAGCAGAGCCATGTGCTGAGTTCATAAGCCAAGCCCACGTTCCCCCTCTTCCCTCCACTTGATCAAGAAGCTGATGCTGCTATTCTTTTTTTCTCTTACTAGGGTTAAGCTTTCACCTCCCACCCGGCAAGCCAGGGAGGCCTTTTAAAAAGGCCCCTAATGGGTGGCTATAGGCATAAATTCTTCTTTTCTTTCTCTTTCCCTAATTTTTCTTTGACGCTGGCTGCTTTTTCCCCCAGTTGGTAAGATCCAAAGATTGATTTGGGCTTTGGGTTTAGGATTAATATAGGCAGAAAACTTTGATTTAAGGCTCCCTACGTCTGTCTAGCAGAGAAAAAAATTCTTAGCATAGTGCATCCTGACTCTCAGGGATTTGGGGCCAAAACTTCAGCTAGAAATAAGGTCTGTTTTTATTTGTTTTTTTTGTCAGCCCTGTTTTCTTTGCATAAGATTTGGGTTCCTTGGTCAGAAATACTAGGGTATGCTATCATAAGATCGCCCTTACGTACCACTTGGTTATCATTATCAACAAATTCATTTTAGAAAATGTGGAAAATACTGAAATGTGTAAAGAAGGAAAAGAAAACTCACCCAAAATATGCCACTTTAAGATAATGACTGTTAATATTTTGGTGTATATTTACAAGGATAAAAAACAAAAAGGTCTTTTAAAATGTTTTTTAAAAGTTTGAAATCAAGTTCATATGTAGTTTTGTTATCTTCTTTCCACTTAATTTTATTACGTATTTATTTCTTTGAATTTTCTAAAACTCTCAAACGTTTGTAATGTCCCATGGTAGGAACATATAGTAATTTCTGAGCTATTTAGATGTGGCTTCTCCAGTCTTTCTGTTTTGAGTTTTAACTGCTGAAGGTTATTACGCTTCCTGTATGATGACCTTTTAGTCACATCAGGGCTGGGTGTTTGCTTTTTTGATTGTGTTGGTAGTTAGCCAAAATTCCCCATTTTTTTTAAAATAAAGCTTTTAAAAAGCATTATTTTACTATAGTTGGGAAGAATCTTAGATTGTGTAGGAAAATGTCAAGGAGACTAAAAAGAAGACACTCTTGAGTTACTTGATTGTATACATAAACACATTTTGGTGACCCAAGCTGACTTTGGAGCTTGGCCTGTTAGAGTGCTCTGGGAGGGACAGACGGCATCAGAATCATCTCCACCAGCAGGACAGCTTGACCATTGTAAGGTGAACACTCCCCTTTACATTTGTTGGTGAGAGACAGATGCAGCTCTCCGAGGGAGGGTGGTCGACTCTCTGGTTTCCTTTCTCTAGCATCCTGGGACACTCAGGCAGGTTATAGTTCTTCACATGCTGCACCTTGATTTTCTGACATAGTCTGAATTCCTCCTTATTTCTCGAATACTAACATTTCAATTAGATAAACTGCATTTTTCTTTCTGGGCCATGTTTCAGTCATAGGAAAAAATGCAAATTATAACAAAACTGATTAACAAGAATTTATTTAAAAGCAAATAAACTCCCAGAAGCCTCAGGCTTGGTGCAGCTGTAGTTCAGTCTCCAACACGTTTTGTGTCTGCATTGAGAATGGCGTTCAGAATGAAGAACCTCAAGCCCTACATGATCCTGAGTTCTCGAAGGGAAAAATCATTTATTGAACAAAATGATTATGGGCAAAAATATTTTAAGGCCGTTTTAATCAGGTGAGGTTGAAGAATAGAGGTAACTATGGACAAGTTACTTCACTTTACTGAGCCCAAGGTTTTTTATCTGTAAATAGTGATGTTAATACTTAACAGCCTAGGGAATTTCTGGGGATTCATTTTATAGGAAATAACACCTATAAACAATTAGTATAAAGCCTGATACATTACAGGCACTCAAATATTAACTTATTGTTATCCTTTGTGTCAAGTATTTTATTCACTAAGCTTGGGAGAAATGATATTGAGTAAGACATTCCTGATCACTGTCTAGTGGTGGAGACAGATATGAGATTATATATTCTGGTGATTTGAATGAACTGTAATAACTGATATAATACAGTTACGACAAAAGAGGCTCCCATAAGTTTTAATGCTTTTGGAGCTGAAACTTCAGAGTTTTTCCGGTGTAGCATGCCCTTTCTCAGTCGCAGCTTCACATTAGAAATAGAATTGTGAAAAAAGAAAATCACATTTGACAAAAAACTAGTGATGATCAGGTCCCACCATAGACCTAATTAAATCAGCATCTCTGGGCTGCTGCCCTGCATGGTTTTTATTTAAAAAAAAAATTTTTTTTTCCCCAGGTGATTCTAATGTGCAGCCAAGGGTCAAGAGCCAATGCTTTGGATACTTTCTTCTCTTTTTCTTTGGTGTTTTCCAGGATTATACTATACAATAGGGTAATTCCTTGCTTTTTTTTTTTTTTTTTTTTATGCGTTACGCGGGCCTCTCACTGTTGTGGCCTCTCCCGTTGCGGAGGACAGGCTCCGGACGCGCAGGCTCAGCGGCCATGGCTCACGGGCCCAGCCGCTCCGCGGCATGTGGGATCCTCCCAGACCGGGGCACGAACCCGTGTCCCCTGCATCGGCAGGCGGACTCTCAACCACTGCGCCACCAGGGAAGCCCAATTCCTTGCTTTTTACTTGACTTTTGAAACTTATATCATGGCAGGTGTTTAGAGTTTAAAATGCTTTTGTGATCTCATTAAAGCCTCACTGATAAATTTAGAGAAGTATTATCAATCCCATTTTGCAGAAAAGATAGCGGAAGCTCATAAAGACTACACCTTAAGTAAAGGGTAGACTTAAACCAAGGTATTCAGAATCCAGTCTTTCTGTTTCTGTTGCATTTCTAGCAGAAACTTCCAACCACTGTTTAAATACTTAAAGGTCTTCTCTTGCTGCTATATTTTCTGCCGATACAGCTTTATGATCTGTTGAGAAATCTTTGCTCATTGTTCATCTGGCTGAACCACTTGTATATTTCTTTTTATATTTCTTCCTTTTATTCTGGCTCTAATGATCTTGACCATACTTCCACCCTCAGCTATAATTTCTTGAAATGCAGTAGCCATTTTTCAATCCTTTTTTTTTTATACAGTTTTTTCTTTTATAAAAGAATATACCCTTTCCTATATTTTATTTCAGTGGTGAGTCCCTGCCACCAAGTCTTTGTGGTATATATGAGTTTGTTTAATACTGAAAACGAATCTTATAACTGCAAGTATCCGTTGTTGTCCAAATCTGTTTTAGTTCCCGAGTTTGGATCTTGAGAACTTGGATATAAGGGACACCTGTACTTGAGGTAACCTTTGTTCAGTTCTCTGTCTGGAAGGATCAAGGAGCTCTGTATCAAAATAACTCACTTTTCCCTGTGGCCAGACATGAACACATGAACAGGTTGTGTGTGGTGTTCTCTACTATTTTTCCCGAGTTGTCTTTCCATCCTGGAAGGAAACTCCTTTCCCATTGCTTCCTTCCTTTTCTGTCTTTCTCCTCTCCCACCAGGGTCCCAGCTCCATCTTGCTGAGGAAGGAGGAGGGGGCAGTGCATTTGGGAGATGGGAGTGGAGGGCATTCCAGGCATAGGGAAAGTGTGTGAAAGTCTGGAGGCCTTACGGTCTCTTTCAAGGGCCCATAGTTGCCACAGCTGGCTAGTACTGAGGGCGTCTCTGCCTCATATGTACTATTATGGGAACAGACCTCCCCACCAGAGGTGACAATAAAAGGAGGAAAGGCAGAATGAAGGTCACAGAGAGCCCCGTTGAGTGTGGCCGTGTTCTGTACCCTGGCATGGAATTCTGTTGTATGGACACTTTATCACTGTGTTTTATGGGTCATATCTGGTTTTACAGTGTTCATCCATTTGTACCAATTTCATCCACGATGTTTTTAGTTAATTATTCTTCATCAACTTAGGTGTCCAGAAAGTCAAATACAAGAGATGAAGCTTTTCTCAAGACAAGTGCTTATCATTCTGTTCTTTCCAGCACAGTCCAGAAACCAAGTTTCACTTTTAGATACCATCTATGAACCCAGCTGTTTTTTTTTTTTTTTTCTACACTTCATCTTTCTCTTAAGATGTAAATATATTGTCCTCCCAAGTTCTTCTGTTCTTTCCCAGAATCACTGAAAGTAAATTCTACGTTCCTTCTGGCATAGAATCAAGGAAAGTGAGTGATGATTTGGTTTGATGAGTTTTGGCAAGCCACCTTTTCCCCAAAAGAGTAAGCCAACTCTTGATCAGTCATGTCAGACCGATACTGCCATGTCCGTTCCCCATGGGAGGCAATCACCAATAGCCATTACTTTGTCATCTTCTTGGAGTCAGGTAAAGGATGTCTTGAACCAATTACTGTCTTTTTGCTGGAGCCCAGGATTCTGCTGCTTCTGTACTAGGGCTCTGTGGAAAGAAAGAACCTCATGTCTAGTTTTATAGCTCCAGTTGGATAGACTTCATTCTTTTCCTTTTCTGGACCATGCTTCCAACTCATTTTTTTTCCCCTTTAAGGGGAAAAAAAAGTTCTCTGTAGTTCTAGTCCTTAAGGTTTTATTTGAAGGGTAAAAAGAAATTTTATGAGGCTTGAAGGCCCTACAAATGTGTTTGACTTTTACTTTTTAGTAACTAGATGTTAGGGATCATCCTGAATGGAAAATTAGAATGACGGTTACATTTATTTGTAATAGGATGTAAAGAATTTAAAGCAACAGATTCAGTTTAATGTTTTTACAAACCAGAATCATACCCAAATTCTATAAAATAGACACAGATGTGTAAGGTTAATTTTAAGAAGGTTCTTCTCTATTTTTCATAGAAGTGTCAAATTTAATTTTAAATGGTTTCTCAGATTGTAGCAGTGCTTATATTTACAGATGACATATTCTAGTGATAATCAACTTTTTAAAAAACTGCAAAAATACGGAAGTATTAATTTTAGGACATTAAATAAACCAAGATTTATTAGGAAGAAAAAAATCATAAAAGACAAACCAAAGCAGTGTCAGATGTGGCCCAAAAGAAAAACCAAATCACTTGCTGGGACTCTAGGGGCAGAGCTTGGGTGAAGATATGGGATGCCAGGGTCTCTGTGGTGGTCCAGCTCAACTGCTTCATTGTATGACCAGGAATCAGGTTTGGTGAGTTACCTAAGATAACCATCCGTGTGTGGCAGAGCCATGCTTGAGCCCAGGTTTCTTTTTTTTTTCGTTACTCGGGCCTCTCACTGTTGTGGCCTCTCCCGTTGTGGAGCACAGGCTCCGGACGCGCAGGCCCAGTGGCCATGGCTCACGGGCCCAGCCGCTCCGCGGCATGTGGGATCTTCCCGGACCGGGGCACGAACCTGCGTCCCCTGCATCGGCAGGCAGACTCCCAACCACTGCGCCACCAGGGAAGACCGAGCCCAGGTTTCTTGACTCCTATGTTTCTTCCTTCTGTAACACACGCTAAAGGATGGTTACTAGGTTATTCTGTGTTATGGTTTCTCTGAGGAAGAAGCAAAATAAATAGTCCCTTGGGTCTCTGCAGTGGGAAGAAGTCACCATTGTGAAGGGAAAAAGGAGCCTTTGTGTTGTGTATGTTCAGTGAGGTTTCCTTTAAAATTTCATTTAGTTTGAGATATAGTGATTTAGGGCGGGGTTGACCCAGAGCAGTTTTGGCCGTAGTTACAGAGGATTGTGGAAGTCCTGTTGCTTGTTTAGTCGTGCCCAACAAAAATCTTGTTGAGCAGCTTCAGCACAGCACCTTTTACAGAGTGACTGGAGGATAAATGCTGGATGAGTTGAAGTGATAGTGGCAGGAAGCATGAATCAGATTTAATGCAATCCTGATAAAGAACTGAATGTTGTCTCCACCCTGAATTTGGTGGCCACCGTGCATAAAATATCTGCTTTGACACAAAAAGAAGCATTTGATTTCAGCTAATTTGTTTCTTAGGATACATATACTGAGAACTGCCTCTCCCTCCCTGTTGGGAGTAAATAAGGGAGAGGGTCCTGAACAGAAGCTTGTTATGCTTCTAGCATTTTGTGTGCCCCAACTGTATGCCATGAGATTTGTCTTTGCCCTTGCTGTACCTAAAACTTCCTCTTGGCAATTGGCCTCTGCTTCTTCCACAAAACAAACAAAGGTTCCCTGCCTTCCTGGGTATAACTTCTCTGAATCCCTAACTATCCTTACCTCCTTCTCTTCTCTCTTACCTCCTGTTTAAGATAGTTCCTCTACCTCTTTTCTGAATCCTTCCTTCTCCCCTTACTGAAGAATCCTCTTTCTTCGAGTATCTCCTTTCTGTTAGCTTCTTCCCTCAGCACTAAGTCCCTCTGTCCTGTAGGTGCCCCCTCCAGAGAGTTACGGCATCTTTCTTCCTGCCTTTTATAACCAAGCTTCTTGAATATGAAGAGTGATCTTCTTGTAACCATTCAGTGTCAGTACCTTTTCTTCTCCTTTAGCCTTCTCTGATCAGTGTCACTGAAATTGCACAGGCAATCAATCTCTTAATTTGCAATTCCAAAGGACCCGTCTCTGTGCT
This sequence comes from Phocoena sinus, assembly GCF_008692025.1. NCBI lineage: Eukaryota > Metazoa > Chordata > Mammalia > Artiodactyla > Phocoenidae > Phocoena > Phocoena sinus. The sequence continues at coordinate 67,332,849 of NC_045777.1, read as the reverse complement.
TGTCTTACTTGACTTTTCTGTGGTGGTTTATGTCGTTTCCATCTCCTTGGAGGTTTCTTCTCCGTCAGCTTGTGTGATGCCACTCTCTTCTGGCTGCTACCTCTTATCTTCTTCTTGGGCTTCTTTTCTGTGACTTGTCCCTTCTGTAAGATTCTGCCCCAGCTGCCTCCTTTTCTCATTAAATGTTCCCTATTTCCTCTATGCTCATGTGATAGGTGTATGTGCTCTGATTTAACTTTCCAGCTCAGATCTCTTTCCTGAGCACCAGACCTAACCTCACTTGAGATCCTGTAGGTACCTCAAACTCAACATGTTCAAAGCTCTGCAGTCCGCAGTCTCTTCCTCAATTCCCGATATCGTTATGCACCGAAGTCCGAAACTAAAAACCTTGGTGTCATCCCCGATTTCTTCTTTATATCACTCAATATAGTGTCACCAGTCATCTCTTTCTCTTCCATCCTGAATCAGCCACAGGTTTACCTGCTAGTGCTGATGATGTTTTTTTTTACTGATTCATTTTTCTTTGCTAGGAGGTCTCTGTCTTCTGTAGCTCACTTTCTTCTGCTCTTCATGCCAGTGGCTTTAGTTTTGGTTTTCCTAAATGAGAACATAATCATGGCCACAAGCCAAACCTTTTCAAGATGGAGTAAGATGTCAAGTATATAAAATGCTACAGGGAGAATGAAAAAGGTGAAGACTGAGAAAGAAGAAATTAGATTTGGTGATGTGGGTGGCGTCTGACCTCTGGGGTAAGTTTTGTAGTGTAGTGAAGACTTTTCCCACACTCACTCCGCCATTTGTGTACCTGTTTCTGAGGTGGCACCCAAGTGGTATCCTTCAGGTCACTTGAAATCTTGTTTGTTACCAGGGTCCTTTCTCTCCCTTGTTCACTTCGTTCAGTTAGTGAGTTTTGCCAGTGACACTCGTATATCTCATTTGCGTTGCTTTGATTTTTTCCTCCTTAACTTCGAATTTCGTAGACCATCTCTTTGTTACTTGCATCTGGTTGATCATCATGTTGTGATGGTTCTTCTTCCTCATTAAAAATGCACCCCTTCTTTTCATCTCTCTTATCATTAATGGAAAATACAATGGACAGTTATTAGTTCTTTGGCTTACTTTGTCATTCTTCAACTTTGATACAATTGATCACTCTCTCCTTCGTAGCTCTCTTCTCTTGACTCTTGGGACTCCATTCTCTTGATTTTCTTGCCACATCTTTGACGGCCTGTTCTTAGTCTTCTTTTAGGGCCTCCTAAGTATAGAAGTCCTCTGGATTCTGTCCTCTGGCTTGATCTCTCATGATCTTGTCTGGGCAGTCTTAGCCATACTTGTGATTTCAAGTGCCACCCATCTGTTGACCCCCAGACCTTTGTCCTGAGCGCAGACTCTTCTACTGAGTGCCAGATCTGTTTTTTTTTTTTTAGTTGTTTGCCAGGTACTTCCATTTGGAGGTTCCACAGAACTTCAGATATAGTGGATTCTGATGGGAACTCATCATCCTCTTTTCCAGACTTCTTCCTTTTTTATTTTGTCTTGATGAAGGGAACCACCAGTGGCCCATCATCCAGATAAGACACCTGAATGACATTAATGCCTCCATCCTCACTTTCCACATTCATTAGGTCACAAATCCTATTGATTCTACTGCCCCAGTTTTGAAATCTCTCTCAAATTTGCCCTCACGGACTTAGTTTAGACCCTTATTGTTTCTTGCCTGATTGTTTCATTTGTCTCCTAACTGCTCTCTCTTTGTGCAGTTGTCTCCCCTCCTTTCTCCCTACTTCCAAATCCAATATTCATAGCTAAAATTTGAGTGCTTATTATATATCATTTACATGTGAAATGTTTTATATGCATTCTCACTTGACCATCACACTAAACCATTATTATCCTTTTTATTTTGAAGCAGAGTAGGTCAGGCCTCACAAATAGTGGTAGGACAGAGAGATTTGAATTCAGGCTATATGCTCCAGAGCCCATAATCTTAATTTTAATTCACCAGTTCACCTACAGCCATTCATGGCCACCCCTCTTTGCATACTCTAGTTTGGAAGCAAGTCACTGTCACGGTCTATATTCAAGGTTGTGGGGCGGGGTTGGGGGGTTAAGATCCAACTCCTGGAGGGGGGATTATTGACATAAATTATTCAGAATTCTTCTTTAAGGAAGATTTATCTCTTCCCACTTATTTATTCACTCCGTCATTTACCTTACGTAGACTTGGTTATTTTATACTTTGGTTTATAATCGAATACTGTGATACTTATTTAACCAAATCTCATTTTTTTCTTTTACTTTTTAAAAAATTGAGGTATAATTGACATATAACATTAGTTTCAGGTTAACAACATAATGATTTGATATTTATAACAATTCTCATTTTTAAGATGTTCAAGTTATTACCAGTTTTTTGCTATTAGTGAATGAATATCTTAGAAGTCTTGGCATGCTGTGTTGATGGTTTCCTTTACATATATTCCTAAAAGTAGGATTGTTGGGTAGGTGCATTTAAAAGTTTTTGGTACATGGGTGAGGTTTTTACATTGAGCATCTGTTTTCATATTTGCTGTCTTTCCAGGAAGTACTCTCTAACACCCTTGAGATCTTGCGTTCCTCTTTGGGATTATGAATAGTTTATGTTTAAAGCCAGGAACTCACAACTATTCATGCTGATTTATTTACCTGTGTAGAGTATTGTGTCAAAGAATGCACTGCAATATCGGGGAAATTCCCAGCATGACGCCCAGGAGTTTCTGCTGTGGCTTTTGGACCGAGTTCATGAAGACCTCAATCATGCTGTGAAGCAGAGTGGCCAGGCTCCTCTGAAGGTAAGGGCGCGCCCTCAGGGCAGTCAGGGAGCAGTGAGTGGCTGCAGCACAGGCCACCGGTGAACCGGTGAACCTAGTGAGGAGTGAGCATAGATTCTTCTTCCAAACCTCCTCTGAGGAGTTGTTGCAGTTTGCAGTTAGTTAATATAGTAAAATTGACTAAGCTCTGGGTGAGTATAAAATTCATGGATACTTAGAGACTGTTTCCTCTGTTTACCACTGTGCTGGCAGTGTCGGATAGGAGCTTACACTCTCATGAGAGGGGACACATTTGCATGTATGACTACCTTTAGACTGACATTAAGGAGTTCCATCTCGCTAAACTGTTTTTAAAGCAGAAATTTGCTTTCTATTCCAATGAGACATAGTCTGTAGATCATTGGAATGTGAATACACAATCAAAAAGGAAATGTATTGATGTCTCTGCTGTTAGGATTCGATTTGAGTGTAGGAACTGAACCCTTAGAATATACTTCCTGAGAAACAGTGATTCATTCTCAATTTTTATTTATGTAATCTTAGTATGATGGGTAAAATGATTTATATAATGCAAATAAAGTGTTCTCTCACAGCTTTAAAAATTTTTGATAATTCTTTTCTGTACCTCAAATTTTATTTTATTATTTTTTTATATCTTTATTGGAGTATAATTGCTTTATGGTGTTGTGTTAGTTTCTGCTGTACAACAAAGTGAATCAGCCATACGTATACACATATCCCCATCTCCCCTCCTTCTTGAGCCTCCCTCCCACCCTCCCCATCCCACTTCTCTAGGTCATCACAAAGCACTGAGCTGATCTCCCTGTGCTATGCAGCAGCTTCCCACTAGCTATCTATTTTACATTTGGTAGTGTATATATGTCAGTGCTACTCTCTCACTTCGTCCCAGCTTCCCCTTCCCCCCCGTGTCCTCAAATCCGTTCTCTATGTCTGCATCTTTATTCCTGCCCTGCCACTAGGTTCATCAGTACCACTTTTTTAGATTCCATATATATGCGTTAGCATACGGTATTTGTTTTTCTCTTTCTGACTTCACTCTGTAAGACAGACTCTAGGTCCATCCACCTCATTACAAATAACTCAGTCTTGTTCCTTTTTATGGCTGAGTAATATTCCATTGTGTATATGTGCCCCATCTTCTGTATCCATTCATCTGTCGATGGACATTTAGGTTGCTTCCATGTCCTGGCGATTGTAAATAGTGCTGCAATGAACATTGTATATACCTCAAGTTTTAAATTTCTAGTTTTGGTAAGTTGTTGAAGTATTCTGATTCAAGGTCCTTTGTGCCTGAACATTCTGTACTCTCATATGACTATATGCTTGCGGCTGACTTTCCCACCAGACTGAGACGTACTCAAGGTCAGGCACTGTGTCTAATTATCTTTGTATCTTAATGCCCTTTGCGTTGCTCTCTGCACGTGGTAGCTGATGCTCAGTAACTGTAAGGGGGAGGGACATGAAAAGGTTAAGTAAAATGTGAAGTAGAATGATTAGGCCCAAATAAGCAGCAGAGGTAATAGGTGCCAGACAAAAAATTTCGCTTTAGGCAGGGGAGGAATTGGTACTTCTGAATAGTTGGGGTTATTTCCTGGAAGAGGTTGGAGGGGGCCCTTTGAGAGTTGGAGGGGGATTGGAGCGCTCTGGGGAAGGACTGCCCGACTGCCTGGATGGGGTGGAGAGACGGATAAGCACTGTGTCTGGGAGAGCCTGTGAGGCGATGAGTCCATGTGACCCACACCCTGGCATCTGTGTTCTGGTCCCTTTAGCAGATGTCTTTCCCTGAAACATCTGGATCTGATGCAGATCTTGTAAAGGAGGTCAAGGACATCTGTGACATTTTTAGGCTCATCTTTAATCAAGAGCTGGCACTTTTAGTCTGTGAAATTGTACTTTATTTTTTTTTAGCCACCATCAGAGACTGATATGATGCCCGAGGGACCATCTTTTCCTGTCTGTAGCACTTTCGTACAAGAACTTTTTCAAGCCCAGTACAGGTACGAGCAAATTAAAATTTCCCTTATGTTGTGTGCTTATGTAGTTCTAGGTGATCTTAATGTGAGTGTCTTACATTTTTATTTTTGCAGATCCTCTTTGACATGTCCTCATTGCCAGAAGCAGAGCAACACTTTTGATCCTTTCCTCTGCATTTCTTTGCCAATTCCACTACCCCACACAAGGTAAGAACAGAGTTAATAAAACTAAGACTATATTCCTATATGTTCCTTTTCCTCTGTAGGTTCCTGTTGGGGCTTCTTGCATATTTAAACAAGTAATAGGCTCAGTGATAAATTGAATACAGGCATTGTTAAGGCCTTATAGAAATTTATAAATGCCTGTCTGAGTTTGCAGGGTGAGCAGGTGCATGGGGCAAGCAAGTCTTTTTGGTTGGTCTGGTTGTAGTCTGTTCCGCCTATAGGTCATCCACCTATAGTATTGGGGCTGGAGAAGGTTGTTGAATGCCTTCTAGAGCCTCTAGAGACCTTACGTGCCACTTTTAATTAGCTGCTTTATTTGAACTGTTTTGAAATTTCTAGGAGTTACGCTGTTATAAAGAAAATACAAAGCACAGAACCAAGTATTGATATGCTGTATTTTTGTTGTGTTGCCTTTATTATTATGCTGTATTGCCTTTTCCAAAGAGTTCTTGATTGTTGTTTGATAGTTCTACTTAGGTCCAATTAAAGGTGTGGGTTAGCTTTAGTTTTGTTGATTCCAGATCAGGGTTGTCCTGCTTCCATATTTTAGTTGAAGTAAGTGACTAATAAGAATATCTGACTTTGATCTGTACAGGCCTCTGTATGTCACTGTAGTGTATCAAGGGAAATGTTCTCACTGCATGCGGATTGGTGTGGCCGTGCCTCTGTCTGGGACTGTCGCCAGACTTCGGGAAGCAGTGTCTATGGAAACAAAGATCCCCACTGATCAGGTAATAAGCTTGCTAAGACCGATTACACACGAGCCACAAAAGTGTTGCTTGCTTTTCTTCTGGAATTTTTTAACAGTTCTCAGCCAAACATGGTTGGAGAGAAATTTAAAACCAGTTGTTTCTAGTGTTGAGGGAAAAATAAAAAATCAGGATCCAAAGGAGAAAAATATACACAAAAACTTCTCATGCTTCATTTAATTGTATATATATATTTAAAAGGAAAAGCTATGACTTTACACCAAGACCTTCTTTCAGCTTTGTTTATAAAGTATAATTAGTTAACCCCTCTTAAATCATTCTGTGGGTGCTCATGTGGGCAATAGGAAGAGCATCCTGTGGTATTTGAAGGTCAGAGAGGCTTAGAAAACTCAACCAGTGGCTCTTGAAAATCCCTTCCCATTATGGTGATAAGAATGGGCCTATTTCTAGTACAGTACATACAGGTGCTCAGTTTGGTTTATTTTCTGATTAAAGCTAGGCTAGAGTCTCTTACCTTGTTTAGAGAAGAGAAAGGAAAGTTGTATCTCCTCCCTTTCTTTTTTTGGGTAAATTTTTGATAAGTAGTTATATTGACCGAAAATAATTTTGGCCTGTTTGTGACTTGACATACTTTTGCATACTCTTTTACTCAATTCACTGTTGGGGTTTTATTTGGAAAAAAATTCCCTATTTAAAATTTACCAAGGAAAGATGATCCAGTGGCTGAATAGCTTTCCCTAGATAACTTCTGGAAGCTGCTGTGTAATCATGTGACAAATAAAGGTGTTTTGTACTTTGGCCTCCTGTGACCTCATTTGAGAAGTTACCACAGTAAAACAAAAACAACCAACAGTGTTGCCCTGATATAGCAAATATCTCATATTTTCATAGGCCAAGTACTGGCAGATTGATAAAATGTTCACATTTTTCCTTACTTTGAGGTGCTCATTGATTTATTTGCTTATTTATTTATTTTAAATTCAAGGTGAGGGAAAAGACAGAAAGAGGGAGGCTTAGGTGTGTGTCCGAGGCAGATCTGTCTGTATCTTTAAATCTTCCAGTGCTGTCTGGCTCTTTTTGCATTGTTTAAATGAGTGATGTAATTACAAGTTTGTTTTTGACCTCAGCTTGCTGGAGAAAGTGAATTATACTTGCATGTTCACCTTCGGGAAAACAATACGGTCATTAAAATCATTAGAAGAAAAAAGGGCCAGAAATATTTTTCTTGGATTGTTTGTGGAATATGCCACCAAGCTCCTTTCACCTCATCAACTCATAGTATGTTTGTGATAGTAGAGGGGACCTTAGGGGTCCAGTCCAACCCTCTCATTTGAAGGAGGCCCAGAGAAACCATGTGACTTGTTCAAGATCACAGGGCTGGTTGGCAGTGGCAGGCCAGAATTGGAACTTCTTCAAGCTCAGTCCAGTGCTTTTTCACTAGAGGGTGCTGCTGAGCACGTAATGAGGTCTCTAAATGTCTCCATTGTCTTTTTCCCCATCTTTTGTTTTTCTTTCATTACAAAATACTTAACCATTTCAGAAACTTAACTTAGAAGTGAAAGTATCTTGTACTAAGTATCTTAAGAACTAAGGGTTACTAACTTTAATACTGTGTTGTATATTCATTCATATTTTTTCCTGTGCATGTACTATATTAATATTTTATGAAAATGGAACTGTGTAGTCACACTTTTCTTTCCCTACTTTTAATATTTACTTAGGAGATCTTTCCACGTTAGTGCAGATATATGCAGCTCATTCTTTGGAAGCGCTTTATAATTCCAGTAGAACTATAGTATAGTTAACTAGTTCCTTTTGTTGGACATTTGAATTGATTTCATTTTTTTTTCCAACACAAATGTCCATGATTATTTGACATTTTTTAATCTGAAAAGAAGAAAATTTAATGGTAGGAGAAAGTCTCGGAGTCAGATGTGGACTCTATCCTCGCTACGAGGCTGAGTAGTTGTATAACCTTAGGCAAGTCACTCCATCTCTCTTTAGTTTCTTCCCCCTGTGAAAGAAGGGCCTTAGACTTTGTATCTGCTGAGTCTCTTCACCAAAACTTAGAGGAAACTCTGGATTTAGTGCCACAGCACTCTGAAATCAGAGTATGTTGTTATACAGTCATAGAAGATACTGTGCTTCCAAGACTCTCTTATTAAAGGCAAATCACATCGGCTTGATGAGGTGTTTCCAAGCCCTCAGATCACTGCAGTCCTGCTGGTCTGGAGACGTTCACAGCTGGATTGGGAGATCAATTCATATTGACTTTCCAGTTATCCAACTATTTACATTTTTCCCATTTTTAGATTGTGTTAACAGAAATGTACTATGATGGGTTCCATCGTTCCTTCTGTGACACAGACGACCTGGAAACAGTCCATGAAAGCGACTGCATTTTTGCCTTTGAGACTCCAGAAATATTTAGGCCTGAAGGAATTCTCAGTCAAAGAGGTAAATGAGTATCTGTTTCCATAATACCACCTGGGTTTGCAGGTCTAACAAATGTCTACCCTCTTAGATTATATGATGGTATAATTTTTTTAAATTGTGGTAGAATACACATAACACATCTTTTTATGATGGTATAAATTTTAGGTAACATATTTCCCTGGCAGAAGGCAATTCTTGGGAAAAACTTTGTTCTTGGCCTTAGTGTTCTTCAAGATCCTAGGGCTTCTATTCTGTTTGCTGTACTCCAGTGCTTGTCAAAACATCAGTGTCTCCTGGGAACCGATTAGAAATGCAAATTCTTAGGTGCCACTCGAGACCTGCTGAACAGAAACGCTGGGGGCAGAGACCAGCAATCTGTTTTTAACAGGTGATTCTGATGCACGTGAAAGTTTGAGAACTGCTGCTCTACCCAGTCTTGCCAGTATTTTCTACTGGTGATTTTTAGAGCGAAACTCTCCACTAGCCCCCACTTTTCTTCTGGTTCCATTCCCTGACTTCCAGCTGTCCACTGGAAACTCTATTTGTAGTCCTACAGGTATCTTACACTGAGCATTTCTTTCTTAGCTCCTCTTGCGTTTCTTCTGTGAAATGCGGCACCACCATCCTTCTCTTCACCCAAGCTGGACCCAAACACTTCTCCCTCAGATTTTGACTTAAATTCACAACTGAAGTTTTCCTCTGCATTCTACTGCGACTGACACAGTGCAGACCAGTCTCAACTGGGCTTTTCTAGTAACTTCTTTACCCCTGGGCTTTCTCCCGTTCAGTTATTTCTCCACAGCGCCACCAGACTTATTCTGACGTACAGTTCTGACCACGTTATGTGCTTATTGATTTACCAGTGCTTCCCTTTTGTCTGCGATTAAATCTGAATACCTGGGAAGAATGCATGGCCCCTCATGATTTGGTCCTTGCCTTTTTTCCAGCCTCTACTATATTCCATTTTCTTCCCCATGTACCCTATCCAAGTTACTCTTTATTTCTGGAACATGCCATATGCTTTTATACTTTCCCTACTGTTCGCTTTGCTAAAAATTCATTTCTCCAGCTCCCGTCTCATTAGCTCCTACTTTGTCTCCCCTAAGGACACCTCCCAATCTCCCCATCCCACTCAGTCCTAAGCAGTCGTTATTCTACTTTCTGCCACTATAGATTTCCCTAGTCTAGACTTCGATATGAATGGAATCATATAATAAGTGGCCTTTTGTGACTTGTTTCTTTGACTTAGCATAGTGTCTCAAGGTTCATCCACATTGTAGCATATATCAGTCCTTCATTCCTTTTTATGGCTGAGTATTATTCCATTATATGTATATACCACATTTTGTTTATCCATTCATCTGTTGATGGACATTTGAGTTGTTTCCACCTTTTGGCTATTATGAAATACTGCTGCTATGACCATTCACGTACAAGTATTTGTTTGAATACCTATTTTCAGTTCCTTTGTAGGTATGTACCTAGGAGTGGAAGTACTGGGTCATATGGTAATTCTATGTTTAACTTTCTGAGGAGTTGCCAGACTGTTTTCCATAGCAACTGCATCATTTTTCATTCCCACCAACAATATATGAGGGTTATAATTTCTCCACATTCTTGCCAATGTTTGTTATTTTCTGTCTTTTTGATTATAGCCATCCTAGTGGGTGCGAAGTGGTATGTCGTTGTGATTTTTATTTGCATTTTCCTAATGACAGATCATGTTGATCATCTTTTCATGTGGTTTTTGGCCATTTGTGTATCTTCTTTAGAGAAATGTCTATTCAAGTCCTTTACCTACTTCAAAATTGTGTTGCTTGTCTTTCTGTTTTTGAGTTGTAAGAGTTCTTTATATCTGCTGGATACTAGACCTGTATCAGATATATGACTTGCAAATATTTTCTCTCATTCTGTGGGCTATCTTTTTACTTCCTTGGTAGTGTTTTTTGATGCACAGAAGTTCTTAATTTTATGAAGTCATATCCAAGAATCCACCACCAAATCCAAGGCCATGAGGTTTACCTGTGTTTTCTTCTAAGAGTTTTATAGTTTTAGCTCTCACGTTTGGGTCTTTGATTCATTTTGAGTTAATTTAGCTCTTACATTTGGGTCTTTGATTCATTTTGAGTTAATCTTTGTGTGTGGTGTGAAGTAGTTAATCTTCGTGTGTGGTGTGAAGTAGGAGTTCAGCTCCATTCTTTTGCATGTGAATATCCAGTAGTCCCAGCGCCATTGCTGAAGAGATTATTTTTTCCTCATTGAATGGCCTTGGCACCCCTGTTGAAAGTTCTTATTTTAGTTCCTCTTTTCCTTCACCTCTACTTCTAGAGGTCTCTGGTGCCTCTAGTCTCTGAACCTTTGGTAATTCTGTATTTTGGGTTGGTCGGCTTTCTGCACTGCCAGCTTAGGATTCAGTTTTCTCTGGTCTACTCATATTTACATTATTATTTTTTTGAGTCTTATTTCAGTTGTCATTCTTTGACTTGGGAGCTTTTTTGTTTATTTTCTAGTTGTTGTGTTTTCAGGCATGTGCTTTTGTTTGTTTAAATTGTTTTCTAATTTTAGTTGCATTATAGTAAAAAATAGCCAATCATCACCTTGTCCAGAAAACCTTTCCTCACTTTCCCCACCCCAGACTGGCTGACTGACTTCTGCTCTCCTGTGTTCCAGTGTAGCTTCTGCTAATCTCTGACACTAGCACGTTGTATGGAAATGCTCTGTTCTCTATCCTTCCTACCAAACTGTGAAATTCTCTGCAGTTGGGACTGTACTTTGCTTTATCTTTCTGTACCTAGCAGTTTAGTGTACTTCATAATACACAGCAAGAGCCCAGTTAACGTTTGTTTAACTGAAAATTTCCCCCAATCCCCCTTCATACCCCAACTGCTTACGGTTAACACTGAGTTTCTATTTATAAATGAATTTGGTGAGGTCCAAGCTTATATAGTCTAGCCAGAGAGCACCTTTGTTGGAAGAATATACGGCTAGTGAATATGCGTAAGCCTCTGTTCTTTACAAAGGCCTCATCAATATTTTGTTGGTGCATATGAGGCTACTGTCTTCCCCAGTTCACCGGTGAGGGAGCTGAGACTTAGAGAGGTTAGGTCACGGGCCCAGGTCACACAGTTGGTAGTGATGGGCCTGGACTATGAATGCGGAGCTTGATTTCTGAGCAGTTGAGTGGTATCCTCTCATCTCATTGGCAATCCTGATCACTTTTAGCAGAACTGGTCTTCCCAGCCTTACTTCTGCCAAGAACCTGGGAAATGAGCCTGTTAATTGTCTCAGATTCAGACTTCTATTTATTTTTCTCATACCAAAGTTTAAGGTGGTTGTGAAGTGAAATCTGCTGCTCTTTTGTGATTTCTCTATGGTATTTAAGCTTAAAAAGTTTTCTTCCCTCTAATAGCTTGGTGAAGATTCAGTTCTTCCTTATTTCTAGTTTCTGTGTTCTCGTTTCTAAACTCTAATTAATCTGGAATTTATTTGAGTATTAACTCTGTATGTTAATAGGTTCAACAAATCTCTTGCTGGATATTTAGGTTATTGCTGGAGTTTTGCTATGGATACTTTTGTGTAAACCACCTTTTATTTTATTCTCCTTTTGGTGATATTGTTATTATTTCTTTGGTGTGGTAGTGGTGGAGGGCTTCTTCTGTTCTCCAGTTTGGGGTATCATTTCCTTAGGCTATACTTACAAAGGATTAAAGAAATGAGCAATTATTTAGTCAAGCATTTATTGAGTTCCTACTAAGTGCGGGACCTTGTGCTAGGTGCTGAATTGCTAATGCTAAGTATCTCTGATTGACAGATAGCTCTGCTTTGGAGCATGTCTGAAGACCTGGTTTTTAGCAACCAGCACTGTGCCTGTCAAACATATATTTTTGTTCACTATATTGTAGGTCAATCCAGGCTAGTTGATTGTATTAAAGTTCTGTAATGGCTGTGAGTTTCTTATAAGTCTGGGTCTAAAGTGGGGAAAAGAAGCTGCTGTTGGAATATTGAAGATCATTCTACATGTACTAGTCTTTATTTTTTATTAAAATTTTTTTATTTGCTTGCTGCTTGTATGGTCTCACTTTAAGTTTGTCTCGGTGGGTCATCTCTGCAAACTTGCCATTCTAAAACTAATATTCATTGAAGTGAAGAGTTTTAATTTTCAGTTTTTAAGGTAGTAGGTGGTAGGTAAGGCGAGTTTAAATGAAATGATGGATGCAAAATATTTTCTTATGACTAGATGAGTAATCTCAAAGTACGTCATTTGTTCCTTTTTTCAACTGCAGCTTAAATAACATAATGACAACTTCTTAATTTCTCTAATGGGTAAGTTTTTTGTAATGAAAGAATAAAAAATTTTGAAGACATAAAGTAAGTTTTCATTTTGTTTTAGGAATCCACTTAAACAACAACCTAAACCACTTGAAATTTGGCTTGGATCATTATAGACTGTCTTCTTCTACACAAGCAGCAGCAAAGCAGGGGAGAGCGGACTTAACCCCCACGACAGAAGGAAGCGACAAGATTGTTCTGTTAGTGTGTAACCGAGCCTGCACTGGGCAGCAAGGGAAAAGGTGAAGACCAACTTATTTTCCAATAAATATTGAGACTTTAAAAGTCTAATATTTTCAAATGTTTTTAAAAGTAGGGATAAAAAAATCCTTACTTTTAGTAGTTAATTGTTGATTCTGATATTTAGAAAGAGCATGTGTGTAAATTGACCTGATTTGAGGGGTTGGGAGGGGGAGAAGATAAAATTAGGATGATAAGATCTGAGTTAGAATGGCTCCCAAGCTCATGTAGTTTTTTTTTTGTTTTTTTGTTTTTTTTTTTTGCGGTACGCGGGCCTCTCACTGTTGTGGCCTCTCCAGTTGCGGAGCACAGGCTCCGGACTCGCAGGCTCAGTGGCCACGGCTCACGGGCCCAGCCGCTCCGCGGCACGTGGGATCTTTCCAGACCGGGGCACGAACCCGTGTCCCCTGCATCGGCAGGCGGACTCTCAACCACTGCGCCACCAGGGAAGCCCTCATGTAGTTTTTAAAGGCACATTTCTCTTGTATATTTTCAGCTCAAGATCCTCCTGGGTATCTAGACCTATAGACCTATATCCAGCTACGTTCTTTATAGCATTTTTTCTTCTATTAATTCTTAACAAATCTACTTGGATGGCACGTGCACCTCAGTCTTGTGTTCCAAACTGAACTCATTGTGTTTCCCTATAAACCTGACCCTCCAGTATTTCCTGGCTTGGCAAATGGCACCAGTATTCATTCAGCTGCATGTAGTCAGACATTTGGGAGTTCGAAATCTCTCTCAAATCTGTTTCCTTCTGTAAGAATTTATGGGAGTTACTTTTCTTTTTTTTTTTCTAAACATCTTTATTGGAGTATACTTGCTTTACAATGTTATGTTAGTTTCTGTATGGGAGTTACTTTTAAAGTAACTTTATCACAATAGTAATGTAACTTGAGTAATAACGAGATATGGATGTGTCTCAGGGAGGAAGGATACTGTGTTTCTAATATTTGTCAGAGTAGCATTTATATTAACTTTTTAAAATGTTGCTTTGAAATAAGTTTCTTATTTAAGAATGGTAAATAATGTAAAAGCAAAATGTGTTGATTTGTATATTTAAGATGTTCATTAGCAGCTACTTTAGTGTTTACAGTGTGTTGGCCACTATTCTGAACACTAGGGATACAGCAGGATCTGTGTGTTCTCATGGAGCTTGCATCCTAGTTAGGACAGAGCCACTAAAGACAAGTAAACACATTTAACTTCAGACAGTCGTTGTCACTTTGAAGATGTTAAAACATGCAGGTGTGATAGAACGTGCTGGTGGGGTCTCTAGCAAAACTGTATTAGAGAGGGAGGCGAGGGGGGCCTCCCTGAGGACGTAGCAGCTGGGCTGAGCCGAGTGGGAAGGTGCGAACTGTGTGAGCCTCTTGGGAAGGGATCCCGTGAAGAGGGGACATCGAGTACAAAGATGCTGAGATTATGGCTGAGTAATATTCTGTTGTATATATGTACCACATCTTTATCCAGTCCTCTGCTGATGGACGTTTAGGGTGCTTCCACGTCTTGATTCCTGTAAATAGTGCTGCTGTGAACATTGGGGTGCAGGTATCTTTTCGGATTATGGTTTTCTCTGGATATTACCGGGGGAAAGGGGGCAAGGGATAAATTGGGAGATTGGGATTGACATATACATACTACTATATATAAAATAGATAACTAATGAGGACCTACTTGTATAGCACAGGGAATTCTACTCAGTACTCTGTAATCCCCTATGTGGGAAAAGAATCTAAAAAAGAGTGGATATATGTATATGTATAACTGATTCACTTTGCTGTACACCTGAAACTAACACAACATTGTAAATCAACTATACTCCAATGAAAATTAAAAAGAAAAAAAGTTGCTGAGATTAGAAGGAGCTTGGCATGTTTAAGGGACAGAAGAAAAGGCAGCTCATCGTATTTATATAAAACAAAGAAATTATGAAATCCCTTTCATGATGCTAGTCTCTTAAAAGTGAGGGCATTGTCATGTGAAAAATATGGCTACTGATTTCCACATCGTGCTTGTAACTTATTTCGCGTCACAGTTGTCTTTAGGAAGGTAGGCTCACTCTTGAGTACTACTGTGAGTAAACTGGTACCTGTTAGGAGCGGGTTTCTTGGTGACCTTAGCACCCCTGCTTTGGCCTGAGTCAGGGTTTATCTGTTTGTTTATTCACTTGTTCATTCATTCATTCAGCATCTACTGTTCTCTAGGTATGGCTGTTTGGGCTAGGAAGATAAGTCGGTCACAGTTCCTGCTGTCAGGTAACACGGTCTGTTGGTGGAGGCAGCAGAATAAGCAGGCAGTATTTGTAGTGCAGCAGAGCTCAGGGAACAGATCAACAGGGCGCCAGTGGCTCCTTCTGCGGTTGAGTAGGAAATAGCTTAAAAGAAGAGTGAGAAGGGTAGTCCAGACTGAGGGAATTGGCTGTACGTTGGCGGTGTGAGTCGGACGCGTTCAGAGCACAGCATGCAGGTCTGAATGGCCGGGGCTTGGGTGAGAGTTAAGGCTAGGCCAGTGCTCCTCCACGTTGGCTGCATATTAGAATCACCTGGGGAGCTCCTCAAACAGCCTTAGTGCTCCAGCCGCAGACCAGAGGGATTGCAGCAGAATCTCAGGGGAATCATTGTGCTTTAAAGTTCCCTCGCTGATTTCAGCCTGCAGCCACTGCTGAGAACCATGGTTCTGCCTCTGATTCCCTAACACCTGTGAGCTCAGCACTGGATAGGAAACCTGGCAGGGGCCATGTGACTTCTGCCCTAGGCTAGGAGCTGACTTTTAGTGTCACTTGCTTGCCAGTGCCTTCCTTGTTGTCAGGCCACCTGGATGTGGCTGCCTCGCTGCTAGACCTTCCAGCCCTGTCTTTTCCTCCGGCACCTAACCCCTTATACGTTTGACCCATGCTGCTTGCTAGACTCGTGTCCACTCCCACCTGCTTTCCTCCCCATCTCCACTAATCCTGTCATCTTATTACCAGGCACCATACTCTATTAGAAGGCATTTTGGTGTATGAGTTGTTAAATTTCATTTAGAAATCTCAGTTTCCCTTCTGACTGTTTCATCCACTTATGAGAGTATTAAATTTCCTGTTTGTTTTATTCTGAGAACTGTCCTAAAACTAATTGTATTGTGATTCCATTTAAAAAGATCATGAATAAGGAGTTACAGTATTAAAGGAATTCTCATACTTTTTAAGGTGATTATAATATTTTTGTGTGCTAGATTTGGACTGCCTTTTGTGCTGCACTTAGAGAAGACAATAGCATGGGACCTTCTGCAGAGGGAAATCTTGGAGAAGATGAAGTATTTCTTGAGGCCCACAGTTGGCATTCAGGTGTGTAAGCCTTTTGGTACTCCAGCATAGCATGTGTGCAGTGAAGAAAGTCATTACGGTGAGATTGGAAGTTCAGACCTTTGCCCTTAGGGAAGACCAGACACTGAGCTGGAATGCTGGGGAGCCCTGGAGAAAAGCTGCGTAGTAAAATCTGCTGTGTTCAGGTTTTCCAGAATGAGGACTGTTCCTCATTTTATGAAGGGAGTTGACCACTGCACGGTTTTCCATGCACTGCCAGGTGTTCCTTTATAATGTTTGTCTAATAAAGTTTAGCACATGATCGGCTTGGAGAGATTTTGTAGACTATATATTTTCAAAATTATGATTTCTTTGTTAAGGTATCCATGGAAAACTTATATTAATGTTCAGCTAAAGTAACATATTACTTGTCTTGCATAACATATTTGGTATGTAAGTTGCATTTGGGGCAATCATATTTAAAGTGTATTAGAGTGGCTCAACAGCCTCACAGAATGTTGTAGAGAAGCATTTTGCAAAACAGTTTGCTCTCCCTCTAATCTGTTTTGGAAATGCCCCAGTGAACCACATGCCCTCGAAGAGAAACTCAGCCTGACTCGCCTTTGCCATTTGTTGCAGGTGTGTCCATTCAGTTTGCGAGTGGTCAGTGTTGTGGGAATAACATACTTGCTGCCCCAGGAGGAGCAGCCCCTGTGCCACCCAACAGTAGAAAGGTAAAAAAAAAAAAATCACCTTCTAGACTTTCATGTATGTTTGTGTGTAATTTCTAGTGATGTCTGATGTAATTTCCACATAAGTGTGGTGGGTCCTCCAGGCTCACTTAGAAAGTAAACACTTACTCTACTTTTGATTCATATTTGAGTAGGATATGTTTTATGATCTTTTTTGGAATCGGGAAAGCCTAGAGTACTGATGTTGGGAAAGTAAATTGATTGGTCTCAGGACCGCAGATGAATTGCACTTTCATATTCACCAAGATAAAAGTTGTCCAAAGTAGAATTCTAATCATAACACTTTCCTCCTTGAAATCCTTAAATGGTAACCCGTGGCCTCAAAGATAAAGCCCAGTTTCCACAGTATGTGAAGTTCTCCACAGTTTGAACCCTGACTGCTTCCCTTCTGTCAGGCCTCTTTCTTCTCCCCACTGTATTAAACATTCAGCAGCATCAAAGTACTGAGGGTTGTTTGAACGCACAATATGGTTTTACGTGTGCCTTTGCACGTGTAGTTTCCTCTGTTGATAATTCATTCCTTTTGAGCCTCTCTTCACAGTGTCCCTCCTCTCCCCCTTAGAATTATCTTCTCCCCTCTGCTATCTCTGTGCTTTTACATACTTCTGTTATTAATAAAGTAATAAAGATATGTGTATATAGACACACGATACATATATGGATACATATAAAAACACATTATTGTTTTTATTATAATGACTTCTTCAACAAATATCGTAGTGCCCTGCATTTCAGGATTCCAAAAAAGTATACAACATGGTTCTGTTTGAAAGCAACTCACTGTTTGGTTTTAGAGATTAGAGTTAATAGATAATGATCCAAAACATTGCAAAACTTAAAAACTATTTGATGCGTAATACTGACTGTTAATGCTGAGTATCTCGGGAGATGGCGAAGGAGCCAAGGAGCTCAGGGGAAATAAGTGAGGTGAAACTTGAGGGGTGCCTTGTAGGAAGGCACAGTTTACGTTGGTGTGGGCATGGTCCAGGGACCAAGCGTGGCCTATGGGGGCAGGTGGAGAGGTGCAGGAGCAGAGTTTGTTCCCAGAGAGACTATCGTCCCGTCCAGTCTCTATTGATTTGGTGAGATATTGGACGAAAATTGGAAAGATCATAACATCTAAGAGTTATTGTGGATAACCTTATAGTGTGGTACTAAATTTATTCCAATATCTTTATTTCCATATTGAATATTTTAATTTAAGGATTTTTCAGTCCAGTTGTAATCAAGTTATTAAGAGTTTATAATGGTCAGAAACCTTTTCTGATGGGGAACGATGATGAAGATTTTCAGCAATCACACTATGATTTCAGATTTCAGATCCGATGTATATTTAATTAAAATCATTTATTTAGAAAGTAATATGTGACTTCCTTCCCCATCCTATAGGGCACTAAAATCTTGTGGACCAGGTGGCACTGCTCATGTGAAATTAGTGGTAGAATGGGACAAGGAGACAAAAGATTTGTAAGTTTTTTTTTACTTAGTGTTTGTAGAGTCATTGTCTTAATTATCACTATAATAGCATACCTTTGATCTTTCAAATTAGCTGAAACACAAACCTCTGTTTTCTTTAGCTAAGTATCCAAGTGTGTTGCTGATCCTTTATTTAAGTAATTTATTATTTCTCTCCTACACATTCTGTCGTCTGGATCCCAAAACCTTAGAACATTTGTTTGCTGCTAATGAGACCGAAGCTATATATTCATTAACTACTGTGTAGGTCAAATTACTTTTTTTATTACAGACCCATTAACTCTAGCAAGTTATGCCAAATGCATGCCCTTTGTTACAGAGGACAAGAATAGATGATTAATCAGTACAGTTTGTGCCCAATCCCAAGTTATTTCTTGAAAATAACATTATAGATAGAGAACGTCTCACGACATTTTGGAACATAGAAAAGTTGGATTGCCACTTTTACTTTCTTATATATTGACCTTTTTGGTTATGAATTTACAGCCACGTTGTGAAGCTGTTAGTTGTATTTTGTATCAGTTTTCCAAGACATTCTCTAATACATGCTCTTTCTCCCCTGATCGCAGCTTGTTTGTAAATACCGAAGATGAGTATATCCCTGATGCAGAAAGTGTCCGGCTGCAAAGGGAGCGTCACCATCAGCCTCAAACTTGCACTTTATCCCAGTGTTTCCAACTCTACACCAAAGAGGAGCGGGTAAGGGTTGGGCAGCATTTGTTGGGTGGTGAGGGTAGTAGGGAGGGCCCAGGGCAAGAAGACAGTGGAGAAACAAATTATGCACCAGAAAACTCCCCAAGGATTTTTGCATTTACATAGGTTCTGCACATGTGATGTGCATCTTAGTGTTATTCCTCTTAGGATTTTAACGAAAAGTAGTTTAAATTTCTGGAAAACCTTGATTAAATGAAATGCTCTAGACATGAACCTTTGTATAGTTCCTTTTTTTTTTTTTTTTTTTTTTTTTTTACTTTTTAATGGTTAATGATAAAGTTATATTTTTGTTTCAATTTAGAGATTTTAAATTATTTTCCTTAGTAACTAGATCAGTGGTTCTCAACTTTTTGGAACTAAGAGCATAGGTGCCATTTTAATTAAAATTAATTAAAATTAAAAATTCAGTTCCTTAGTTGCATTAGCCACATTTCAAGGGCTCAGGAGACACATGTGGCTAGTGACTCGTATTGGACAATGTAGATAGAGACATAAAGTTCTGTTGGACAATGCTTTAGAGCACTTAGCATAGTGTTTGCAGATCATAGGTACTCAGTAAATATTTGAATGAATGGATGGACAAATAGTGGATAGGACCCTTGCCTATGTGTTTTTTTTTTTTTCAACAGGAATATTTAATAACAAGGTAGATAACATGTTTATCTAACATATATTTTTATATAACTGAAGCGAAAGCAAAACATCCTGTTACTGGATAAATACGGCCTGCTGTATGTGTGTACACTGCAGTGCAATTAAAAAAATACTGTAAATATAATTTCAGAACTTCAGAATTTGAATAGGTGCCAGTATTCTGTCCTTTTTTCCTATGGGAAAAGAAAATTCCTTTGAAAATCATTTGAAGCTTGGAGCAAAATTCTATAGCTATATTCTTAATATCACTCTGGAGAGTCTTCATGATTCACGTGATACAAGGGAAGCTTCAGTTCAGCCTTCCTTTCGGGGAAGACATTCCAGCTTTCATGAGCTCCTCAACCAGGAGGATATTGGTGACAATCATAGTGCAGGAGTGAAGAAGCTGTTTCTTTACATAGTAGTGTTCCCATATGCCTCCCATTGGCTTACCTGGGTTCAGGTCCACACCCACAAGCTGACCTGAATGTTCTGCTTGGACTCAAACTAGTGTTTCCTGAAGGTCCAAACCAGAGTTCTGAGCAAGAGTCTTGTGAATAATGAGCACTGCATTAGCAAATACTTGAACTCTCAAGTTGGGCCCTGCCCTTTACACTGACTGGGCTTTTATTTAATCAGGGCTTCTGCCATTGCCACTTGCACTGCACCAGTACCTGGAATGACACAGCCATCATCAATAACATTTTTAACAGCTGTCAAGCCACCTTTGATTGCGTCTTTGATTTGCATGAGTGTGTACTTATTTGGTCCTTTGACCAGTAATGTGACGGACGTTACGTTTCTCAATAAAGTCAAACTTCTCTTCTCCCAGTGTGTAGTCATAGACAAGTCCTGCATTTCCCAAACAATCAGGATTTAGGTCATCAATAGAATTTAGAGCTACCCCACCACGAGCAAGCATCAGCCTTTCCACATTTCTCTTAGGTCTGTGCAGAACTACTATGCCTTCTTTTGCAAGAGCATCTAAGGCAAAGGGGTCAATTCCCTTTTGATTAATAACAACAAATCCTTTATCTGAATCACCACCACACTTTCTTTCAAAGTTCTATTATTTTTTTAACTCCATCTTCAGCGAATTTTCTTTCAGTCTTTACTAATTTCTCTCTTCTGCATGCTTATTTAAAAAAAGCCAGAATTCACTTCTGTTTTTTCATATTCTAAATGGCACATTTCGTATGAAGATGTATGCATCTTCTACTTTTTTTTCATATCGGGATGCCATGTCCCATGATCCAAAACAAGACCTCTGATTAAGCTTGTATAGGCTTCAGATTTATGTTTCATCCCTGTGATCTCAGCCATGAAGGGGTCACTACGTTCATCTTGCTTTTTAATGGTCAAAATGGAGTCCACTGCAGTGTCTGTTAAAACGTCAGCAAGTTTAGCATGAATTTTAGTATGTAGAGATGTTCTGGCCACGTCTGTAAGTGTTTCACTGTTCATCTCTTTGCATATTTTGACTAGTTGCCAAAACTGAAGTGCCTTTTTCTTTGCAGCTTCAAATCCTTCTGTTATTATTTTGAGATGAAGATCCTATAACAAGCACATGGTTACAAAACCACCACTAATACTAGAGATCTTCAGTTAGATGCAACTATAGTTCGTGATAAAGCAGATTTATGGAAGGATATTCTGGATCATTCATACCCTTTAATACAACTAATATGATGTGCTGACTTTCTGAATACTTTACAAAGGATAAATAAGCTTTCAGTGTAGAGGAAAAGAACAGACATTGCTCTAGCACAGAGTTGAAACCAAGGAACTAAGGCACTCTTGGTGTTCACTGTGCAACAGGCCTTTGTGGTTTTTAAACCCCTCCAGGTTCAGGCGCCTTGAGAAACCTTGACGAGAGCTCTTGGAGTTCATCTGATTTTGAGGATCATAATTCTGGCTACTGATTCTTACTGCTCACCCTTGCATATAGGGAATCATGCAATTTCAGGG
Source organism: Phocoena sinus (assembly GCF_008692025.1). Lineage (NCBI taxonomy): Eukaryota > Metazoa > Chordata > Mammalia > Artiodactyla > Phocoenidae > Phocoena > Phocoena sinus. Next base: position 67,311,276 of record NC_045777.1, on the reverse strand, counting down.
TCAGAGGGGGCTTTAAAATTTCTTTTTTCTAATGGTTGAGTTCTACCTAATTTCAAATAGGTGATTATCCAGCCGCTGTTTTTCAGAGACACCATTTTCTCTTAGGGTATCTCTGATGGTGACTGACCTTAACCTGAAATATGTCCCTGGTTGCTACAGCCAGCAGGTGAACTCTCAGGTCGTCAAGAACAGAGGACTGGTCTTCATTTTCTTCTACTTGTTTGTCCTTCAAATATTTGAAAATAGTTTTAATCTTCTAAGTCTTTTCTCCCCCAAGCAGTTAACAGCTAATTCCTTTAATAGTTTTTCATTAGACGTATTTTTCCAATCTTGGGCTTATATAAATAATTGGCTTTGAAACTGGTTGATCACATGCTGTATGTAGCACCTTATCCTATTTAGCTTTTTTTTTTTTTTTTAATTGATTTGGGAGATGCCTGAGAATGTCACAAAGCTTAAAGGTGAGCAGATCTACTAGATGATAACATTGGTATTCTACAGAACATCTCGCTGATCTTTCAAGCTAGCCAGATACATTTTAATAGGGCTTTCTTCATTCAATACATGTCTGTTGAGTACATACTATGTGCCAGGTACTGTGCTAGGAACTGGGAATATAGCAGGGACCAAGACAGACAACAGTTTTGCCCTCAGCTTGTTTACAGTGTAGTGGGGATAAACAGATAAGTAAAGGAAGCAAAGGTCTTGGGGACAGAGGAAGGTTGAGAAAAGAAATGAGGCCACTGTGGCTGGGGCACAGCAGGTGAGAGAATCAATCCTGGTCGTAAAATAACCCCAGCATGTCTAGCAGTGTCCGGCCCATGGAAGGCATTCAGCAAATCTGTGCCGCAGTGAACAAATGAGTGAGTGTTCCTTGGGGAGCTCAGTCACTGGGTCCAAAAATAACAGTCCAGATATGGAAGAGGAGGAGGTCAGAGTTAGCAGTGGGCTGTGTGACGATAACTTTGGGGTCGCGTTGTCTTCAAGCTCAGTATGATCAGCAGTGTCATGTGGGTGTCAGCCGCTGTTGGCTACCTAAGGATGCTTTAGAAACAGTGTCCAGAACTCAGATGGTGATAGCACTGCTCTTCTCATTACCTTAAATGTTCACTGTTAAGAGACTGACATCCCGGGGCACAAGCAGAGAGTGTGGATAGGGGATGGCGCGGCTGAGTATATCTTGACAAAGGAGACCTTAAGTGAGGATCTGATAGTTATTTTCACATACTTCGAGGGCCATCCTGTGGATAAGGGGTTGGACTTAATTTTATCTAAAAAGCAGAATTAGAGATTGGAAATTACAGGGAGAGTGATTTTGTCTTAATAAGAGGAAGAACTTTGTAACAGACTGCCTGAAAGTGGAACAGCTGCCTCTGGGGCTAGTCACCTTCCTTGCTGGGCAGTTAGCGAGGCTGGCCACGCTCCAAGGGTGCTATGCAGGCCTAGCTGCTCTTTGTGGCAGTTTACAACGAGATAAGTACAGAAGTCGAGCAGTATTGTAGAAACTGTCAAAGCTGCCAGACATTGTCTTGACATTCTTACTGTATCTTATCAAAGAGTATCTGTTTATGATATATTGGAAATTAAAAAACAAATAAACAACAACCTGTTCCTTTACCGCGAGCACTGGGCTGATGGCCACGTCCGTAGACAGCGTGTTAGCACAGATGCGGACGTGCCAGATGACAGTTAGGTTCCTCCTGCCTAACTTTCTTTTTTTTTTTTTTAACATCTTTATTGGAGTATAATTGCTTTACAATGGTGTGTTAGTTTCTGCTTTATAACAAAGTGAATCAGCTATGCATATACATATATCCCCATATCTCTTCCCTCTTGCGTCTCCCTCCCCACCTCTCTAGGTGGTCACAAAGCACCGAGCTGATTTCCCTGTGCTATGCCTGCCTAAGTTTCTGATTCACTGCTATCCACCCAGACTTCTGTCTCCCCCCATCTTTCCTACACACATGACAGGATCTCCCTCTCAGGAAAAATAACTCCCTCACTTCTGCTTCCCTTTCAAACTACTGTGCTGGTCTTTCTCTTCTTTTCTGTGTAACTTTACCATTTAGTGATTTCAGGTCTTTCCCTTTCCTCCCTTCCAAACCTCTTGTCATCTGTCTGACTTGCGTTTCTGACATTGCTCTCCGAAGTTCTCGGGGCCCATAGTTTGCTCGGTTCGGTGGCCTCTGCTCAGTCTGCATATGACCTCTCCGTGGGATATGGTACTGATAACCACCCTGTTCTTGCCACTCTCTTTTCTTGGTGTGCATAAAAGGAATGCTTCTGATATGCCTATTTTTCTGACTGTGCAGCCTCAGGTTCTGGTGGTTTCTCGACCTTTGTGTTTCCCTTAAAAGTCGGCCTTCTGCAAGATTCTGTCCTTGGCTTCTTTCTCTTCCATCTGAGTGGGCATTGCCATCTGTTCCCGTGGCTTCCCTTACCTTATTGTGTTGATGGTCCCAGATCTGATGCCTCTTCTGAAATCCAGGGAGATTTTAAAAATCTCTCTTACCAGACATGCTCTGTTAGTACCGTCATGTTGTCATCCTGAAACCCTTGCCTGCAGAGGTGACATACGTGGATTCGAGGTCTCAGATTGATGTTGAGAAAGATCTTGCTGGTGGCAGGATGGGAGGATTGTTGGGAGCAGTTTGATGCCTGGGGGAGAGAGGACAGTTAAGAGACTTGAGGAAGTCCAGGTAAGAGTGAGTGAGGACTTTGAATTGCGGTGGGTGGAGAGGAGGAGACGGTGTGAGGAATGGCAGAGAGTGTTACGTCGGATGGACGTGGAGCAGAGGAAGAGGGAAGGGTTTGAGGCTTTGGGTTAACCCCCCGTGTTCTGCTCTTGACGGGTGGTTGTGGTATTTGCTGGGGTAGGACATACAGGAGGAGGAGAAAAGGGAGCTGTATTGATAGAAAGGCGACGAGTTGAGCTTGGGAGTGTGCTGAGCATGAGGTGCTTCTGTGGCATCTGACATCTCTGTGCAGTATTTACCTAGCTGGTCATTCCTTTTTGAGAGGTAGTCTGTTCAGCAAATGTTCGGGTGCCAGCTGTAGCCAGGCGCCGCTCTTAATTGTGTTTTTCTGTCGGCCCCCATCGGACATAGTTTGGGGAGATCCAGCATTGTGCCGCACCCTGGCCGGGAAGTGTCTGGCCGTCTCCTGTAGCAAAGTCTTCTTGCCTTAAGCGGCTCTTAACAGAGGTCGTGCTCCTTGTTTTCAGCTTGCCCCAGATGACGCCTGGCGTTGCCCGCACTGCAAGCAGCTGCAGCAGGGGAGCATCACCTTAAGCCTCTGGACTCTGCCGGACGTGCTCATTATACATCTGAAGAGATTTCGACAGGTAAGGAAACCCTCTGTCATAGGGAAGAAAGCTGGGACCAAGTTTCTTACGCCCCTTACTGGTGGGCTGTTGGGTGGGGAGTTCTTTGGTGTCCCTGTTTGATCCTGTGACCCTGTGTTGTTATGGACACACATCTGCCCCTGCGTTTGGAGCCATGTGTTTTGCTCTTTCCCAGGGCAGTTTGCGCGTCCTGTGGCCCTTTAAATCCTCACCATTGTAGTTCATACTGCAGGTATTTTACTCTGTTCCTGAGGATTTGCTTTAGATTTGTAAATGTTGTGCTCAAGTAAGTGCACTTTGGGATTAAAAAAAAAAAGTTGAGCGCCTTTCTTGGGGGTGGGTAGAATTCTGTTTCTGCCTAAAGTAATAACGGGTGTTGTCCTGCTTCCAAGGAGCAGTGGTACAGCTGTGGAGATGAGTCGTAAATATATACAAAGAAAATCTGCTTTGAGCTGTGTTGCTTTGTGAGTCAGTTTCCCCACAGAGGCTCTCTATTCTTAAGCTTAGAGTTGTCCTGGGCAGCCCCCTTGTAAGAGAGGTAAATGAGGGGTAAACGCTGGAGGAGTCTGAGCCTGGCGTAAGAAAGTTTGCATCTGAAAGATTAGGAGGAGGCCTGTACCGGGTGAGCTGGGAGCGGGGCTGCACATGTACAGCGGCTGAGGGAGCAGCAGGTACAGAGCACGTGCAGGAGGCTGAAAGCTGAGGCCAGTGTGGCTGCAGCTCTGGGGGGTCGGGGAGAGAAAGTGCGTTGAGGTAGAAGAGCAGGCAGGGGCTGGTCGTCCAAGCAGTGCTTGTAGGCAGAGTGGGATTCTGAAGCAGAGAAGCAACATGACCAAATTTGTGCTTGGAAGAGACCATTCAGGCTGCTGTGTGGAGAATTAGAGGCTACGAGGATGAAGACAGGGAGACCTGAAGGAGGCCTTTGCAGTCACTGCGGGAGCGGGGGCCGGCCGATGGCTCACAGTGGAGTTGGGGCAGTGGAGATGGAGAGACCTGGATAGACTTGAGAGATGTCTAGGGCTGGCTGATGAAGTGAATGTGTCGGGGGCACGCACATGGTCCCCAGGGTGGCCTTTCACACACAGGTTTGGGGTCCAGCTCCTGTAGTAGTGAGGAGTGGGCACTTGCCCTGAGTGTCACAGCTATACGCTTCCATTGGGATCTTTCAGGGGGACGGCCAGTTGAGGGTTTGAACCCAGCTTCTCTGTCTCCTTCCATACACACAAACTGGCTTCCTTTGCTTTCTGTTTCTTTTGAAGACATCATCACCCTTCCAGCGCCCCAACTCAAAACTGCAGTGTCATCTTTGACTCTTCTTTCCCTGTCACCTAGGCAGTCACCTCTTCGGCCTGGTTGTGCCTCTCCACTGCCTCCTGTACGTGTCCCCTTCTCCCCATTCTTGCTGTCATCCTGCCAGTTCCAACTTCTGATACTTCCGAGCTGGTTGCAGTTGCAGTGTCTTTTCATTGGTTTCGTAACCTACACTGCTCTTCCCTTTCTGCCATGTTTTGGGCACTACTTAATGGCAGCTCTGATGGCATCACCTCCTCCCTCAAAGCCTCAGTGCTTCTCCCTTGACTGCAGAACAAGGTCCAGGTTCTTTAGCCTGACCTTCCTGACCATGCAAGATCCATCCTACCTTTCTCTTCGGAACATTTTTCTTCCCTTAGTAGGTCCATAGTTCCTTGGGATGGGAATTATCTGTGCCCGATTAATTTTTTAAAGCTCCCATAGACACAGGAAACATTTGGTAAATATCTACTCAACTGATGGATTTCCCAGTGGGCTTAATGGGAAATACAGATCGCCCAAGATTGTCAACTAAATGACTATATTAAGTCACTGTTAACTGTTAATTTGTCAGAGGAGTTGGGAAGGAAAGAGGCCCTGTTCTGTGAATGGCTGTTCTGTGCCAGCACTGTGCTTTCCCTTCACATATGTTGTTATTCCATTACTTTTCATGCCTCTTTCGTGACAGAGGTTTCAGGATGAGCCCTTTATCAGGTAAGGCAATGAAGGCTCATTATCCCTTATATATAGATCATTGCTGGTTCCATTTTTGGTGGTATTAAAACCTGTTCCTCCAGTTAGATAAAACTGTTAATCTGTTTCCCTGTATTGTATGTGTCTTTGGAGACATCAGATAGGTAACTCAACCCTACTTCAGTCGATAGGGTCTGCCTTTCACGCTAAACTGATCTACCATCTTGCTTGCACGAAAATATCATCAGAACTTGTTTTTCTTCTTGCCACAGGAAGGAGACAAGCGTATGAAACTTCAGAACATGGTGAAGTTCCCTCTGACTGGCCTGGACATGACACCTCACGTGGTTAAGAGAAGCCAGAGCAGCTGGAGTTTGCCATCCCATTGGTCTCCATGGAGACGGCCCTACGGACTCGGGCGGGACCCTGAGGACTACATCTATGACCTGTATGCTGTGTGCAATCATCACGGCACCATGCAAGGGGGGCACTACACAGGTCTGCAGCGCGAGAGGCCGGGCGCCTGTGCTGACGATTCCTCCCGACATGTTTTGCTTGTGACAGGGTTGCTTTGCTTTAGAACCTCGCTTTCTCTTCCAGCAGGCAGTGTGCCAACCATGAGGGCAGTTTTCATCCTTTGGTTCTCTGCCCTGAGTTAGATCGTCTGGTCGGGCTCTGACCCAAGCAGGGAATGGTGTGTGCAGATGGGTGACATCGTCTGGCTCACCCTGGACTTGCTTTCTTGACCTTACCTGCATGCCCCGTTTAAAGTTTTGCTCTGCTTCCTTGAGGACCTAACATCTCTTTTATTTGGAGTGGTTGTGAACCACTTTTATAGTGTCTTTAGAATGACTTGGAAGGGGTTTTCTTTTTGCTGTATGGTTAAATTTACTTTCTCATTTGTCAAAGCAATAGTGCTCATCATATGAAATTTAGAGACTAGAGAGAGACAGACGGAACAGTGCCATCAGCCCACGAGATTATCACTCAGAAATAACCCATGAGATTAGGGCTCAAAAAAATGGTAACATTATTAGAAACTGTGGTAAAATAAACACAACAGAATTTACCGTTTGAACCATTTGTAACCATACGGTTCAGTGTCATTAAGTACGTTCGTATCTTTGTGCAACCATCACCACTGTCCATCTCCAGAGTTTCTTTCATCTTCCCAAATTGAAACTCTGCATCCATTAAACAGTAACTTCCTGTTTACTCCTCGCCCATCCCCTGGCAGCCACCATTCTTTCTATGAATCTGACTGCTCTAGGTACCACATGTAAGTGGAATCATACAGTATTTGTCCTTTTGTGTCTGGCTTATTTCACTTAGCATAATGCAGTCAAGATTCACCCACTTTGCATCGTCTGTCAGAATTTCCTCTTTTTAAGGCTGATAATATCCCATTGTATGTAGGTGACATTTTGATATGTGATGTTTCCTTCCAGTGTTTTTCTGTACGTTCTGGCCATTATTTTATACTGTTGTGATCGGCCTGATTGGCCTTTTTTTTAAATGTCCAATGCTCTGTTCAGGTGAACCTTTATGGAACACCTCCTCTATGTCTTGCTTGCACTGATCTGTGTCACATCAGAGACACACTGGAAATGAAAAGATCTCGACCTCTGTCTTCCAAGAGTGTAATCAAGTGGTTGAGGCGGTGTAGGTACACTTCAAATGAAAGAGCAGGATGTGTATTAGGTTCTGTGGTTGAAGTGTGAACAGAGCAGGGGCTGGAGGAGAGAGTGGTCAGAGCAGCCTCCTTCTGGAGGGTCAGGAGAAGCTATTGGGATTAGTAACCTGCTGCCTACACATGAGGCCCTTATGGGCTAATGGGGCAGATGCTTAATTTTCTTTTTAAATAAATTTATTTGTTTTCATTTTTATTTTATTTTTGGCTGCATTGGGTCTTCGTTGCTGCGCGGGCTTTCTCTAGTTGTGGCGAGCAGGGGTTACTCTTCATTGCAGTGCACGAGCTTCTATTGTGGTGGCTTGTCTTGTTGCAGAGCACGGGCTCTAGGTGCACGGGCTTCAGTAGTGTGGCATGTGGGCTCAGTAGTTGTGGCTCATGGGCTTTAGCGCGCAGGCTTAGTAGTTGTGGCGAACGGGCCTAGCTGCTCCATGGCATGTGGGATCTTCCCGGACCAGGGCTTGAACCTGTGTCCCCTGCATTGGCAGGTGGGTTCTTAACCACTGTGCCACCAGGGAAGTCCCAACAGATGCTTAATTTTTATAAATATTATTTTTAATGACCAAAGAATATTCAGTTGATGGAACTCTAATGTGATATAACCATTCCCCACTGTTGAACACATACATTGTTTCTGGTTTTTAACTTTGAAGATAACTGATGGACATATTTGTGTGTAGTCACCTTTTCTGTACTTTAATTCTGTATTTCCTTGAGATTGAGTCTCAGAAATGGAATTATTGGGTTAGGGGAATTCATGCATGCTGGGGAGGCAGGTAGATTTGGGGGCTTCTTGCCTGGACATCTGTATGTCGGGGGACTTGATGTGAGGGTCCTCCTACTGTATAGGTGGCCAGGACTCGGATTTCTGCGTCCTTCTCACTCAGCCTATTTGGCATGAACACTTCTCTGGGACTTTTTGTTTCTGCAGTTCAGTGGTTTCTGCAGCAAGACCCCAGGGTGCTAGTGATTCATAAAGGTAGGGGGAGGTAGAGGGGGGTAGGCTCTGCCAGTTGGTGTTTCAGTCTCTCTCAGACCGTTCCCCGGCAGTTAACCCTGAGACCCCTGCAACACGGTGAAGGAGCCTCTTGGGCCCCAGACCCCCCCTCCTTGGCCCAGCACAGTTACTCTCTCAACCTGCTCTTCCTCAGGAGACAGGGGACGTGGAGTGTGACTGGACACAACAATCTTTTGTTCTCGAAACCCATTTAGTTCTAGTTCTTTCAGTACGCTGCCAGCAGCAGTCACTTGTGAGAGGAATGATCCCGACCTGGAGTGTATCTCGTAGTGGAGCCGTTTGGATGGCCTCTACTTGCCCTCGGAAGTACTTGAAGGAGAAAAAGGGGACAGAGGATCTATTGAAAAGTCCGTAGAAGACAAAGTTAATATTAATGAAATGCTTAAGTATGTTTTACCTCGTGTTTTGGTTTAAGCCAAATTTTAATACTGTATTTTGTGTCTTACATATGTTATATTTATATTTTGGGGGGCCACTTGTATAATAAGTGTTGTGTGTCTAGTTGGATTTTTGCTTTTGTGGCATTCCTGGTCATATCTGCATTCTTCGATACTGAGTCACAGAGTTATATACTCAGGGACTCTGAGAATTGAAAGGGACTTAGAGGGAATTTAATTTCACTAATTAGCTGGTGAAGTAATGCCTTTGCCAGCATCACTGGTTGGTGTTCATGTAGCTTCAGCTTTGGTAAAGAATCTCCTGTGTATAACAGTGTTTCTCAGGAAAATATGGGTGAGCACGTTGTGTGGTTTCTAGCAAGAAATTGTTGAGGAAAATCGGACAGTGCCAGATTTTCGCCTGTTATGTTGCTCTTTGTATAGCATAGACTCTGGAAAGTGCCCGGAAACCCATAACTGCCTTGGAGGCAGTACAAATTAGTGAGAGGAGTATGGGTTAGAAGCTAGACACGTATTCCTAGCTCTGTGACCTTAGGTGGGTAACCTTATTCAAACCTGGCGACAATGTGAGGGAGGCAGAAGTGCTCGTGCCTGCCTCCTGGGGCCTGTTACCGACGAGGGGCTCGGATATTTTCTGCGTTGTTATCCCCTTCCCGTGCTTAGGCCATACGGCTGCTTTTCTGATGAGAACATTTTAAGTACCTCAGCATTGTTGAGTTAAAGATATCTTGTTTTTAAGCTTTCATTTGGAGTGTTTATTTTAATGTGTTCTTTTATTTTGCACTGGTTCTAACTATAATTACATGGTACATGTGTGGCTGACTTGCGTAAGGAGTCTAGAACAGTGCTTCTCAAACCATCTGTGATGAGGAACCTTTTAAAACATTTCTTAAACCTTTTTTTAAAATGTTCAATCCTTCATGAACCAGTACTTTTACAAAAACACAATAAAAGTATCACACATTATCAGATTGCTATGAATGTTATTAAATGCTTACCTCGTTGTGGTGCTTATCTCATGGACTGGCACCAGTCTGTGAGCCACAATTTGAGTGGCACTGGTCTAGGAAATACTGCAGAAAATAGCGCTGGGAAGAAAAGCACATAGAACTATTTTATAAATACGTCATTGACCCATTCATGAGTCCCTGTGCTGCCTTAGTTTCCACACTGTGACGGAGGACAGACCATCCTGAGGAGAAACGGACTGAAGCTGGTACAGGCTGCTCTGTCACCTCCTCTCGGGCACGTTCCCCCTTACAGACCTCCCACTCCCACTCACGAATAGCAGCCCCTCACCAGCTGGGTCGTTCATCCAGCAAGCCTGATGACACCACTGACCAAGCAGTTGCTGTTTTACCAGCTCCATTTGCTGCTTGTGTCTCCCTTTCTCTGCCGTCTGGTTCCAGTGAGTCCACAGCTGCAGGTGACTTTCCTCCCTACAGTCATAGGTTCTTCCTCTGCTCTTCTTTTTCGGGAAAAAGAAGAGCAGAAGTATAGCCCTTCCTCTTCCGGGTCCCTTTCGTCTCCTAGGAGTCCATACTTAGCAAAGTGGTTGTGGCCTATCGAGGGAGTCACTCCTGGTGCCACTCGGGACCTTACGTGTCCTGCCTCCGGGGCCCTACTGAGCCTGTTCCAGCGTTCAGCTAAATATTCTAGCACTCATTTATTTTCACCCCAATAAATGGGTCTTTTTAGAAAGAATTGTAAGAGTGTACCTTTCTGGATCAAGCTTATCACACTCCTTGATCGATTCACAGGCTGATGTGGCTCCATGAACACTAAGCCATGTCCTTGCTGGTACTTGAGTGCTCTTTATTTTTATCTCAGCTTAGAGTTTGGACTGGAGGGAAGGCCGCATGCATTCATGAGCTCCAGTGTTCTCAGTTTGCCAGGGGCCTTCCATCAGGCATCGTTTGTGCTGCCTCTGAGGGAGGCAGGGTGGGGTAAGGCTTTAAGCTCAGGGACTAGATAATCCTGTAATGAGCTGGCCCCTGCCCTTCACCAGCTGCATGACCTTGGGCAAGCTGGTTAATCTTTTTGAGCCTCTGTAAAATGGCAATGATAATAGAACAAATTTCATAGGATCAAATGAGATGAACATAATAAGTGCTAAACAAATGTTAGCTACTGCTCTCATTAATAATATCATCATTTCTAGTTCTGTTGTTTTCTGACTCTAAGAAGCACTAAACTGTTATAACATGCTTGAAACAGGGTTTCTCCGTACTGGTACAGTAACATTTTTGCTGGGTAATTCTGTATTGTGGGGACTGTCCCGCGCATGGTGGGATGTGTAGTGGCGCCCCTGGTCTCTACCCACTAGATTGCACTAGCACCCTACCCTCCCCACGCCCCCACCCCCAGTTGTGACAGTCAAAAATGTGTCCCCTGGGGCAAAATCATCTCTGGTTGAAATCCACTGGTTTAAAGAAGTAGATTGTGTTTTCTAAAATTAAATAGAATTTCATCCATTTGGAATAGTTTGGAATTTCTTGAAGCATTTTGCCTGAGTGTGATTTAGAATGTGGATTTCTTACCTCTTTCTGTATTACTATCTGCAGCCTTAAAAAGTTCTTGAATTAATTATATGAGCCAGAGACATGGTGTCTGTGGGTCAAGTGGAGTGGCCATCGCGGCCGCCCTGGTGCTGATCGCTGGTGGGCTCTTTTTGGCAGCATACTGCAAGAACTCCGTGGACGGCCTCTGGTACTGCTTCGACGACAGTGACGTGCAGCAGCTGTCGGAAGACGAGGTCTGCACGCAGACGGCGTACATCCTTTTCTACCAGAGGCGGACAGCTATACCGTCATGGTCGGCCAACAGCTCGGTGGCAGGTAGGGCCACTCTACTCTTGGGTGGTTTGTCTTGAGAGCAGAAGGTTGTAGTTGATGGTCCAGAGAACTTCTCCAGGAGGTCTTGTGATTCTGTTGGTTGGATCAGATTAATTCTCAGGTTTGCATTTAATCTGGAAACCAGAATGGTTGCAGTTAAAGGAAATGGGGGTGGAATGTGCCAGCAGCTGTGAACCAGGAGTTCCAATGGAGGTGGAGTGGAGCCTGGCTCAAAGCGCGCTCGTGGTGTTTCCTTACGGAGTAAATAAACGAGTGAGGGAGCTAAGAAGCAGCGCAGCCCAGTGCTCTCAGAGTCGAGGGACTGGAAATAGAGCTGAGACTTGGCCTTGCCACATTTTGGTCGGGTTATCTTCGAGCATGTCCCACCCGAGCCACATATGTGTCATCTGTAATATGGGTGTACTGATCCTACCTGCCTCGTGGGGTCGTTGTGTGAAACAGATTAGGTAAATGTGCATTAAAGCCTTTTGTAAAGGGTAAAGCACCATTAGAAATTGTTCTTTTTTCCACTAAGATTGGCCTATTCTGTTAGGGGAGGCTATAAAAATATTAGATGGCTTGGATTTAGCTTGATGGGATCTAGCTTGTTGTGCTTGGAACCAGTACCCACGCGTGACGTTGATGCAGCCACACACAGTCCGAACAGGGGGACGAATGCTTCCTAATGCAGAGTTGGAGTTTAGAGAATAGGACAGAGGATTGGGACATGGCAGTTTGTGATCAGTTATTAATCCCTGCTCCCCTTGAAGCGTGCGAGGGGTAAGTTGGTAGCCGCTAAAAGGAAGCATCACTGAAGCAGAGTGAGCCCTGCTGGAGTCAAACCCCACCCAGTACAGCCGTCTGTCCGTAGCTGCTCTTAGTTCCCAGAAAGCGGGAACTCCAGGGCTCTAGTGCCGTCCCTCAGTGCTTTCCAGAGTCTGAGATAGGCTCAGAAATGACACCCTCTTGAGATCTACTCTAGATAGTCATGTGTCTTCATGTTCTCCATTTCAAGAGCAGTTTCTGTTGCTCCAATATATATTTAAGGGCCTCCCTGGAACAGACAGGACACAGTGGCACGTGGCCTTGTGTGTGCATGTGTGTGTGTGTTTACATATGAATACTGTGAAAATGATTTAAAGGCCCCACCGCACAGGCCAGGAAGATAACAGCGCACTGCCGCTTGCTTTCTTCTCTGTCAGAAGTGTTCCTGCAGGTGCTTAGAGCAGTGCCTGGGCTGTAGTGCTTAATGAATGTTTGTAGAATAGATGAATATATGCACGATTGTATCTGTTCCATTCTGTTGCCAGCACTAAGACTCGGACTTTGTGTTCTGAAGTAGCCATCCCTGTACTTGGATTTTATTACTGCAAACATTGTGTGAGCGTCTGTCCTTTTCATCCCAACAGGCGACGTTCGAGCGGGCACAGCGTGGGCCTGGGAGTTAGTGCTGACCTGGCGGTGAGGTCCCCCGCCGCCCGGGCAGCAGCCCTTGGTGAGGGCGTGTGTGGCACAGGCAGGATTCTGGCCTGACCTCGGCGCCCACTTCCTTTCCTGCAGGCTCCACAAGTTCCTCCTTGTGTGAACACTGGGTGAGCCGTCTCCCGGGGAGCAAGCAGGCCAGCGTGACCTCTGCAGCTTCCTCCAGACGCACCTCCCTAGCCTCGCTGTCTGAGTCTGTGGAGATGACTGGGGAAAGGAGTGAAGATGATGGTGGGTCTGGGTTTCGCTGACAGATTTCCAAAATGGCAACTCACGGACACAGCACGGGCTCCCTCATGTCGAGGAGCATTTTATATAACAGGGTCATTTGCTCTTCCTCTGTGACCTAGCACTTTTTCCTTCCACTCTGTTGTTTTCCACTTTAAAGGTCTAATGTGGAGGCTGGGGCTTTAACTCTGTACAGTAATGTATGTTTTTTTTCAAAGCGCTGTTTGAAATCTTCAGAGCAGCTGTGAGGGGACTCAGCGAGGTTGTGGTTTGCCGAGGGCCGCCTGGTGTGCGGGGCCTGGCGTGGAGGCTCCTGACTCGCTCAGCTTCTCGCCTTCCCACTGCGCTCTCTCCCCTGGAGGGATCTGTGGTGTGCCCTTGTGGGTGCAGAGCATCTAGAACAAAAGCTCTTGCCTTTGCATAAAGGTAGTTTTTAGGAATTTTGAAGATAGTCACAGTATAAAAGCTTTGAAAATCTGATAAAAATTGAGCTCCAGTGTTTTGCCTTCAGCTGCCGCTTGAGTAGTGGTGGAACAGCCCTCGGTTCTCACGGGGACCCCAGGTGGTGTGGGGAGGGCCGGGCAGCCGGAGCCCTGAGAGCTGGGAGGAGCAGGGGAGAGTGAGCTCAGCTTCTATAACGAGGACAGTGACTCATCCCCCAGCAGGCCTCATTCTGTGGTCAGCAGTTCCATCACGTCCAGTAGCCGCTCCTCGTGGCGCTCAGGAGGCTGGAAGAGGAAGGGCAGACGAGAGCTCTGTCGCAGCTCCAGCTCTACCCTTGCTTCTGGCTGTTGCTTCTTTTTTTGTAGAAAAAGAGTCTTGGGCTGTAACTGTGAAGCTCCTGTCTGTAGCTCCTGACATTTTATGAAAAACTGACCAGTGAACCTTGGCTTGTTTATTATTTAGAGGTTATTTTCAGCACAGCCTTTAAACCTAGAATTCACTGTTGTTTTAACGGTAAGCCTAGATATGGTTTGGCCCCAGTCTGTTTTTAAACGGTGTAGTTGGCGAAATCGATATCAGCACCATCACCATGCAGTGGTGCTGGGTGGTGCCCACAGAACAGGGCCTATCTCTTAGGATCTCATCCAGACAGAGTTTTATTAATACCACAGCTACAGCATCAAGTGTGTGGAGAATTTAATTTAGAATATTTTCTGTGGAAGTTTTAAGTCACTTAAAATAGGAGTATAGTGCTCTAATTATGAATATTTTCCTTGGAGGCTTTCCACTGATTGCTTTCATAGTCAACGATTACAGGCCCGCCTACCTGTGGCATTGAGTTGGGGGGAAGGGGTTGCGGTTCTGGTGTTAGCTCTGCCTCTGTCCGTGTGATCTTGGGCAAGGACTGCACTGCTGTGGGCCCCAGTGTTCTTAATAGGATGAAGAAGCTGTAAATGAAGTAGCTCACATTTATTGAGCAGCTGTGCAGTGCCAGGTGCCTTGCTGGGCACAGGACTTTTAAGATTTTATTTAATTCTCATAGTAGCTCTGTGAGTTACAGCAAGGGTCAGCAGAGTATAGCCCACAGGCCAAATATGGCCCCTGCCTTTATTTGTGTAAAAAAAAAAGTTTTATTGGAACACAGCCACGCCCATTTGTTTGTTGCCTGTGGCTGCTTTCGCACTAGGGTGGCAGAGTTGAGCAGCTGGCCCACAAAGCCTAAAATGTTTCCTGTCTGGGCCTTTAGAGGAAAAGTCTGCTGACCTCTGATGTTGAGCAAGAAGGTGGTTTGCTGATCCTCAAGTTAGAATGCCCATATTTCATAGGGAAAGGATCTGGGCTCAGAAGAGTTAAAATCACATGACTACTCCTTGACCCCAGACCCCCTGATTTCCTACCGTCTTAGCTGGATGTCCTAGTAAGGACATTTGGTAGGTTTAGCTTAACGCCACTCTCTTTGCTGCATTCAGGAGGTTTCTCAACTCGACCGTTCGTGAGAAGCGTCCAGCGCCAGAGCTTGTCATCCAGATCTTCTGTCACCAGCCCCTTGGCCGTCAATGAAAATTGCATCAGACCTTCCTGGTCCCTGTCTGCTAAGCTGCAGATGCGTTCCAGTTCCCCTTCCCGCTTCTCAGGGGACTCTCCGATTCACACCTCCGCCTCCACCTTGGAGAAGATCGGGGAAGCAGTGGACGACAAGGTTTCCATCTCTTGCTTTGGTAGCTTGAGGAACCTGTCCAGCAGTTATCAGGACTCAAGCGATAGTCACAGTCGACGGGAGCACAAGGCTGTGGGTCGGGCCCCTCTGGCTGTCATGGAAGGTGTGTTCAAAGACGAGTCAGACACCCGCAAGTTGAACTCCAGTGTTGTAGACACACAGAGCAAAAGCTCAGTACAAGGGGATCCATTGCCCCCCATATCAGGTCCATTTGATAACAATAACCAGATTGCTTATGTGGATCAGAGCGATTCTGTAGACAGCTCTCCAGTCAAAGAGGTGAAACCTCCAAGCCACCCAGACTCCCTCGCAAAGAAATCGGAGAGCACAGCCAGGAGATCCCCCGGCTCCAGAGGCGCTCCTGAGCCAAACAGAAGCTTGCGGAAGGGGAGACCAGTCTTGGCCAGCCAGGAATCATCTCTTTGCAGTACATCCCCTTCTTCTCCTGTTCCTGTAAAAGTTTCTGTAAAGCCCTCCCGCTCCCGAAGCAAAGCCGATTCTTCTTCCAGGGCCAGTGGACGGCATTCCTCCCCTGCCCGCCCAAAGGAGTCCTCCCCCAAATCCCAGGACTCCGTGTCATCTCCTTCGCTCCAGAAGCAGAAGTCAGCTTCTTCCCTCACTGACAGTGCTTCCTCCTCATCCGCCAAAAAAGCCTCAGGCCCTGCCCCGAGGGGCCCCTTCCCTCCTGGGAAGAGCAGGACTTCAGACAGGAGCTTAAGCAGAGAGGGCTCCAGACAAAGCCTGGTTTCCGACAGAGCCAGCGTCACCTCCAGCCCCAAACCCAGTTCTCCTCGCGTGAGCCAGGCCAGAGCCGGGGACGGCAGGGGGGACGGAAAGCACGTCCGCAGCTCCTCCATGGCCAGCCTGCGCTCCCCCAGCATGAACATGAAGGCCAGTCTGAAGAGGGACAGCAAGTCGGAGGACAAGGGGCTGTCCTTCTTCAAGTCAGCCTTGAGACAGAAGGAAACCCGGCGGTCGACGGATCTTGGCAAGACAACCTTGTTGTCCAAGAAAGTGGGCGGGAGCTCAGTCAAGTCCGTCTCTAAGAGTGCAGTGGATGACAAGGCAGAGAAAGGCTCCCAGGCGCTAGGCTCCCAGCAGCCAAATGTGAATGCAGTTGGAAAAGAGCAGCTTGCCTCCAAGGACCCTGCTTCTGCTAAACATTCCCTGCTGTCCGCTCGCAAATCCAAGTCTTCCCAGCTAGATTCTGGAGTGCCCTCGTCTCCTGGTTGCAGGCAGTCTGCTGAGAAATCCTCAAAAAAGTTACCTTCTAGCATGCAAACCAATGCACGGCCTTCTCAAAAACCTCAGTGATATTTCTGCAATCCAAGTGTTTTATCTGTAAAGATGTTAATTTATTTAGAACCCCTTCCCTCCCACCAAAGCCCTCTATGCTTTTCTTTTGTATTTTTTGGGTCACGTGCCTGACGTACGTGTGTGTGTGTGTGTGTGTGTGTGTGTGTGTGTGTGTGTGTGTGTAGAATTCAATTGCAAATTGTTAAAAGCATCGCCTTATTCTGCCATTGAACCAAATAACAGCCATAGGCAAAGCATTGATACCAAGTTAACTGGAATAATTGCAGACAATACCCTGGACGGTCCCTTTAGCAATTGTACATATTTCTTTCTAGAGAACTCTAATGACTTTCGTTGGACACTAGGGATTTGAAACCTGTGAACCAGTTAAGCTGTCATTAGTGTGCTCTGTAGAAGGATGAATTATTTGACTGGGGTTTCATCTGAGCAGAGTTTGTCCTCACTGCGTGCGGATTGGCGTGTGGCACCAGAAGCTCTAAAAACTGTGACACTAACAGTGAAACAAACCGAGGGAAGACTGTTGCTTTCTGCACTTTGGCCCCAGCTACCAGTCTTTGTAAAGGGCAATATTTTAACACTAATGTTTCTCAGGTATATACTCAGCTAGTCTAGGATGGGTGCGCACATCAGTGAAAGGATCGAAGAAGAAGGTGGCCTGTGGGTGGCTGTCATTTCTCCTACTGCCACAGATAGAAGTTTTTAGAGGTAGAAATGAAGTCCTTCACCACCTTCGTATCTGCAAAGATGTCTGTACCATAAGCTGTCTTGACCCTTGGGATATGTCCTAAGAGGTGGCAAACTGGATAGCTGGAAAGCCAGTCGCTAGTAGCTAAATTTTTTTTTTCCTTGTCAATTTGCGAGCTAAGGTCATTGGGATTTTGAAGTGTAGTAGAGCAGTTAATACCTTTGAAAGAGTCCTGGAGAAAAAAAAAGGATTCTAAACTGGATGCATAAATCTGCCATTTTCCTTCTCTGTTGTTGCTTTTTTCCACGTTAGAAGTTGAAAGCTCCATGCTGCACCATGTGTGCATGCCTTTGTTTCCTCATCTTGTAATTTGGAGAGGAAAGAAGTTGCCTAATGCCAGCAGTTAGTGACGGTATGTTAGAACGATGTGTGACAAAGTGTTATATGCACACTTCTGGTCCTGCCTGTCAGTCTTAGTTGTGACTGTTTTTCAGGAACTCATTTATTTCTTCTTTGTGCTGAAGATTTAATCTCTTACCCAGAAACTCACAAGCAGGATGGAGCATGTTCCATCTGGCATTGTCAGTGCAAGTTGCATTTCTTGTTTAGAAAAAAAAGGGAACCTCACAGAAATCCAAAGATAAGCAAAATTATATATATATATATATATATATATATATATATAATTTCAGGCTTTTAGGAGGTATTCTGGAATTTTGTGCTTTTTTTTTCTTTTTCACTTCTTTTAAATGTCAAGAGAGTCATAGTTCCAATTCTCTTTGAATAGCATTTGTCACTTTGCCATGAAATATAGCATGCTAAGTTTATATGCTTTTACATATTAACTTTTTTTTTAAGTCATGGACTCTTCAGGTTCTTCCTGAACCCTGTGCACAGATCCATTTATGATCTCCCTTTTCAGTATTGCTCTGTGTGAAGTGACTATAACACATATTACATGCATAGCTATGAATTCTGCACTGCCCTGTTTTTTTTTTTTTTTCTTTCGTTTCTGTGAATACCTCTTGGGAAATGTTTCCAGTAAGTTACTTAACTTTATTTTGCTGCTAATTTGAGCATTAGCAGGTAACTTGCAGGTCTGGAGGCCATTTATGTTGAGGGTCGCTGGAATTTCAGACCCTTGCAGTGTTTAAGACCTACACGTTCAACCTTGCGAGAGTTACACTCGTGCTCCGTGAAATTCACTTACTGTGAGCCTGTCGCCCATTGCACTCGATCCTGACTCACCACTTTGCTTGGTGTCCTTGTTTCACCGTACAGACGTCTGGTTTCCCAAAGCAGCCTTACTCTCCCCTGCTGGGCTGTGACTGCCTTCGATCTTGCTGTTGCGTCCAATGGCACATTGACAGCCTGATCCGTGTATAGCCACTTCGAGTTTTCCTGTATCACTTTTATTTCCTAAAAAGATGCACCAAATGTGGGGTTGTCAATATCCGGAATTGAGTGTTTGTCTGACTCTCATCTTTCTTTAATAGGTAAATCTCGTTTGAAATCTCCTATCTGAAGCTCTGAAACAGTCTTAGAATCATAGTTTGACTACACAGAGTGTTTTAATAACACTTTTTTGGGGGCTGTAAACAGTTAAGCATTAATTAGAATCTAGTTTAATTTTCACGGTGGTAAGTATTTTTACTCTTTGAGTCCTCCAGGAATGGATTTTCTGTTATGTCTAGTGTCTTTAAGAGAAAAAACACAACAACTCTACGAATTCCATTAAATTTCCATGGGATCTAGAAATAAATTTTCCGTATCTATAAACTTATGTCTGTGGAGTTTAGTTCTTGTTTCAGATTTAAATGGAAAAAAAATCAGGAAGTATTATGGCACTGTTTAGGCATCTTTAGGCTATTATATTTCTGTGCTTGGTAAACAATGAAAACTTCATTCTTAATTATTAGGTTACAACCTTTAAGCCACGGAAAAGGATATTTTGCCCCAAAGTTTGGAGGTGCTCTTTGTGGTGTGAAGTACCCTATGGGAAAATTATTACTTGGTTCAGTTCAGTTCTTTGGTAGAGTTAGTGACTTGGTGTTTTGTTTTTTCTTTTCCCAGTGATGTTTGGTACAATGAGCTTGTATGTGTTTTGGGGTTAAAAATCACCAGCTGAGGATGGTAGACCTGGGTTCCTGGTTGACATCCAGGTGGGCCTGATTAGAGTAGTCATTTCCTGGTAGGCACAAAATAATCACCAACAGTAGCGTTGCATCTGTAATGTTTGTTTGCTTTTAAAAAACTTTATTCTTGATTTCTTTTTCTATAAACATCGAGTGCACTGAGTCTGTATCATTCCGTAGGACAGCCCTACACCTTGCCTTTGTAATCCCTTATATAATGTGGAAGCACAAAGAAACTGTTAAGCTCATATCATCTCAAGACCGTCTCCCACCTTCTTTGTATTTTCTTATCCTAAAAGCAGCCTAACTGAAAGTAAGTAATGCTCCTCTGGACCAATAGAAATGTGGGAGTATTTGTGACATGGTAAAATATTGTTAATGTCTGTGAGGCTTCTCTGACCTCTTCTGTAATCATTCTTTCGTCATTCATTCATTCATTTATTCATTCTGCAAACATTCGTTGAGGGCCTGCTTTGCTTGTAAAGGCAAGCTGAGAGCTTCGAGAGTTTGCTGTAGCTGAGGAGCCCTGGGAGCACAGCTGATGAACCAGGGGATGCCAGTGATGTCCTAGATGGAGCGACAGTCCTCCCGAGCAGAAAGATCAAGTGGATCCTGGTGATCAGCTGAGCCTGTGGGCCTCGTGAACAAGTCTGTTCTGTTCTGGAAACCAAAAGTGGCCTTCTTCATCTTTGGAGACATTTTATTGTCACATCCTCTTTTTCAGACTGTGCTGTCTCTACTACTTAGGGATATGGAAATCCATTACAGAGTCACTTTTCATTAGAATTCGGTCATCCGCATTGGTATGAGATGGATGTGGGAATTTTGGAGGGTGGGTGGGGAGAGAAATTGTCATCCCTCTAAAGTACCTGTCATGAAAAAACAGGAGCAGAACATGAAGGAAACAGGTGGCAGCCTTTAGGAAAAAAGGAACAGAGAAGAGCTGTGAACAAAGCTCATTTTTTTCAAATAAACATGCTTTAAAAAGTAGATTGACATCCGACGTTAAATTTCATTCTGACAAATTACCGAACAGCTGAAGGTACTGTTTCCTGTGTAGGTTATCATAATTATTGGATGCAAAGATAATTAGTGTTTCCGGGTTGGATTTTTGAGATAGTATGCAAACCATAAGCACAGTTTCAATAAAACGTATTCTGTGAGGTGTGTTGAACTTTGTATTATTTGGAATTGAGAAGAGCAAAACTTGCTGACAAACCAGTGCCTATATCATAAACATGAACGTAAACACAAAAAATAGCTGTTACTGTACAGGCTGTCTGTCTGCAATTTCACGAAGGGTATGTTGTTGCTAAACCTGACCACATATTTTGGGGGGGAACCCCATGCTTTTATTTAAATGAACACTCCGTCTCATACTGCCTTTTGATCAACTCCCAAAGTGTTTTTGCAGCTGCATTTTAAGCACGACCAAACATGTTTCCCCCAGATAATGAAAATAATTTTGCATGGCCTCCACCTAACCCAGAAAGCATGCTCTTCCTGCCTATGCAAGCAACTAATAAAAAATACAGACTATTTAACACTCAACGTAAGTTTAAAAAAAAAAACCCACACAACACAATTCTTAGATTATGGAGCTCTATTTTTGAATTTGTAATTTTTAAAATGTGGCTTAATCAGTATCAAAGAACATGAATGTGATTTCTTGCTTTGCACGTGTTTCTCTTTGCCGATTTTTCTTTTTCTTTTTTTTTGATCATTGGCAAAATTATATGTAAAATAAGTATGGTGCCAGCAGGAGTGGAAATGGGTATGTTGAACACTCACTGGTTTATATACTGTATTTAGCCTGAAGACTTTCCTAAAGTATTTTGTTCTAAAAATAACCTGCCATTTTCTATAGATCTTAATTTTTTATATCTTCTAGGGTTCCATTGTGGTCACAAGGGAAGAATGTGGCTTCTAAAACTGCTAACAATTTTAAAACACTTTTGTGGAGACCTGAGCTGTTCTGGAAAGCTTTGGAGCTTCCCAGTTGCTGGTCACAATGAGACTAAGCTGTGGCGTTTACAGTAGCATTGACAGTGGGGTAGGTTCTAGAGCCATCTCACATTCGTCTGAGACCCGTGTGTCCCAATCTGGGGGAGAAGGGAGATCCATAGCAGACTGGGGAGGCTTTTTCAAATCTCCCACGCGTACTCTCCCCAGGATTCTGTCAAGCCTCTTCTGAATGACTCGTCTGAGATTCTGATAGCCAGTGTTCACTAGACTCTTCTAGGGAACTTTTAAAAATGCCTGGGTCCCACTCCCAAGCTTTTGATATACTTAGTGTAGGGGCGGGTCCCAGGAATTACCATATTTATATTGAAAGCTCCGAGATACTTCTAATTTGCAGTCAGAATTGAGAACCACTGTGATACACCCTTCCTTTGCTGAGAACTATGGCGAGAATCACTGCCGTATGAAGTACTCAGGAGTGACTCAGACTTCTCTGTTGCTTTGGAGAGAAAAGAAAAAAAAAGAGATTGAGAGCTACTGATCAACCTCCTGTTTGAAATCAGGGGGGCCTTTCTGATGTGAGGAGCTTGGAGCTTTGTGTGTGCCTCAGCACTGGCCGTCTGGTGGGAACCGGTGGTCCTTAGTTTGCTGAAGCAGGCAGAGTGCCCCATGGGTTTGCCTCCTTCCCAGAGCCCTTCCCCCTGGATGCCGCAGCAGGGCCAGACCCTTGGGGGAGCAGGGCGGTCACTCTGAGTTAGAAAATGCTGAAGTAAAGCCTTCAATGGCTTTGAAAAACCTGTCCCTGATTTTGATAGACCGATTGTCACCTTGTAGTAATTATAGTAGCAAACCCTAGGCTGCTGCCCAATTTCCTCTTTAGCTCACTTTCTACTATCCAGAATGTAGTTTCAGGAATTTTTTTTTTTTTTTAGTTTAAAAATGAATGTGAAGCATTTTATTTGGGGTCTTTTTTCAGGTAACCCTCGGTATTTTTTCATGTAATTAAAAAATCAAATAATACTCATCCAAAAATTTGGCAGTACATGTTACCTGTGGAGGCAAATGAAATTTAATTTTAATCTGTGGTGAGCTGAATGCACTACAACATCTTCAAAATAAGCTGCTGTGCTTCTCAGGTGGTTTCTTCCTGTTGAGCATGTTGCTGCCTACAAAAAAAAGAATTTACCTGGTGTTTTCAACATTTCAAGGAATAATATATAAATAAAAATCCAAGTTGGAAATGCTCCTTTAGAAGGGCCGCCTGGAGCAGTGATACCTGTTGTAATGGTGAAAACGCAATATGAAATTTCCTAGGTGCTATTCTAAACGGTGAGGTGTCATTATACCAAATGGGGAAGGCAGTGTTTCTGAAGCTGAAGTTCCCTTTGTAGGCCTTTTAAATATGCATTTATGTTCCCTATAGTTTTGCTCACCAACTGTGCCTCTCACCACTGGTTAAAATTGAATTCAAGCCCCATTACAAAAATAGTTTCTTGATTGAACTCTTAAGTTTTTACACTGGAATTTCTATAGTTGTCTTAAAAGCTGCATGTCATATCACTGTATACAAAATGCTTTGGTGGTGTTCATGCACCATTCATAGTGATTTGTGTATAATTTTCTTTAGTTGTACAGTAATATGGAAGGCAAGATGTCTTTCCTTGAGGCTGGAAACAAAGTGTATCATACATTTTAAATTATTTTAGAACAAGTGCATGAGATGTGTCACTGACTTCTGTTATTTATTTGTATGTTTTATTATTCAAAGTGTATGCACTTTTAAGAAGCAGAATTTATATTTTTATGTTTAAAACGTTTTATTTCTGGAACAGCAGTTGATTATATAGTATACAGTTGGAATTAAGAGAAAAGTGGAAAATGTAACAAAATATAATAAATTTATTACATGATGCCCTCTTCAAGCCATATTCCTCTTTCTCCCCCTTGCCAACCTCTATATTCTTGGTGTTAATTAACCTTGGAAATTGAGCAGATACTTGTAAAGTGAAAACAAGTTACAGAAGGATACATACAGATACTCTGTAAGTAAAATTTTAAAGCAAAAAAATCACATCCGTGCTTATTTAATTTTCACAACCAAGGATTAATATAGCCATTTTCTCCAAGATGCAATTTGTCCTGGGCCATGGAACTGGACAAGAACTCACATTCTAACTCAACTCCAATGGGCTTTGTATTATTTCCCTCTTCTACCAAATTTTTATGATGGGAGGAAATAGTATAAAAGGAACCATTCTTTTCTGGGCCCTCTGTTGCCCCTGATATCTTCGTTTTCAACCATCCTGTTCTGATAAAAATTTCCAGGTGGCAAAAATTTACCGCCTCTCAGGACGGGAATCCCTATTGAGGATGTCACGTCACTTATGACCACTTGGGGGCACTAGAGACCACCATTA
The DNA here is from genome assembly GCF_008692025.1 of Phocoena sinus. Taxonomy (NCBI): domain Eukaryota; kingdom Metazoa; phylum Chordata; class Mammalia; order Artiodactyla; family Phocoenidae; genus Phocoena; species Phocoena sinus. Next base: position 67,287,623 of record NC_045777.1, on the reverse strand, counting down.
TCAGAGGTACTTTAGAAGTCCAGCCTCCAAGTTCTTAGCCTCTGTGGAAGTGCTTATTAAATACGAGTTGAGGAGCATTAAAAGTGAGCATGGGTTTCAGTTTTGATAAGTACCACCAGCCATCATTTTTCCTAAAAATTGAATACAGATCACAGGACAGATCTTATTTTCCTACAGCACAGTGTTACGGTTCAGGGTTGGGGCAGGGAGGCTGTTCTGAACCCAGGATGAGTGTGAACCATATGGCATAAAACCCGAGGTACAGCACTATAAACCTCTCTCGTTTTAAGTAGTAAAACTGTGCTTCAGATTGTATTAAAGAATGTCACCATGTAGTACACTGATCATTCGGGAGGTGTCATTTATGTCTGAGAGTGTTCACGTGCCATAAAATACGTAGATTTAATTTTTAGGCAGGTATTGAAGGATCACCCTGTCTCCTTAGAGTTCGGAAGATGACTTTCAAATATTTGAACGAGCAGTATCTCCCTGCACACGTTTCCCTCTGTCGGTCTTCCTGGAAGAAGCAAAGGCCTGATAAAGCGCCTTGCCGTGGGTCCTGCGAGTGATTCCAGACCACTGTCACTCCACAGGGTGTGCCTTGAAGCCTGCTGCCGTCCCTTTGCCCCCCAGCCTCCAGGATCCTCTCTGTCTTTCCCAGGATCCTCTCTGTCTTTCCCAGGTGGCTCCTGGACTCTCCCAGGTGGATGTTGCGGTGTTTCATTTTGTGGCTCTGTTCTGTGTCTCAGGCGTCTCCACAGGGGTCATCCGGTAGAGGTCCCCTCTCTCTTCCTCTTGTAGAACCCTCTGGAATTCAGTCTTGACTTGGCCTGGCCTTAGCCATGTTTCTCACCCCCTGCCAACATTTGCCACACAGAGGACCAGGGCTGTCCTCTCCCAGAGGGATAGGTTTTTGCACGATGCCGCATAACCCATCAGCCTTGCACCCTGTTTCTTAGAGCGTGCAGGGGTGTGACATTAATTTGATTTGCTCTTTGGATTTATAACAACTCCGTTTTTCTTCAAGAAAGTGGGAAGACAATGTGAGCGAAACCAGCGTTAGAATCAGGCCTCCCTGACGCTGGCAGGCTCTCCTTCTGTACCTTTCCTTTGTTTAGAAAGATTTCATGGAGGCCCACAGTGTACAGATCCTGTACCCAAGACATAGGGACGCAGCGTCGGATTCCTTCGGAGAGTGGGGGAGGGAAGGCGTAGGGTGGAGAACGGCGCAGTGTGGCCCAAGGATGGTCAGCGCCGGCCTCAGGGTTCCAAATCCATAGAAGGTTGTGTTGGGGAAGGTGCCCCTTTAACTGTCTTATTCAGAATTAAAGTCCAAGTTTCTTCGTTTAGCAATGCCTCCTGTCTGGAGATAGGGCCATGCTCCGCGGGGCTCGGGGCTCGCTGTCTAGTCAGGGGTCGGGTTGGTTGGTAGATAACGAGGATTTCAGTGTGTGCTGCCCATGCCTTTCACTCACTGCTCCTCCCTCGAGGCATCTCCCAGCCCACCGGCAGCCACTTCCAGCTGTTCTGCTCAGAAACCTCATCTCTGAGATGCCACATGGCTCATTCCCTTATCTCTCCTGTGTCTTTGCTCAGATGTCAGCGTCTCAGGCCTCCCCTGGCCACCTTTTAAAAAAAACACTGCGGCCAGCTTCACATTCTCTCCCTCCTCCCTACTTCATTTTCTTCATATCACTTAGTACCAACAACCACAGTATCTATACAATATATATGCAGTGTATACTACACACCTATGGTATATATGCTCACAGGAGGACAGGGCTGTTTGTTCAGCTTGCTGCTCTCTTCCCACCACCTAGGAGAGTGCCAGGCCCTCGATAGTTACTAAGTAAATATTTACTAACTGGATTAATGGATTTGCTTGGGTAATCCACTTAGCCTTTCTGCCTTCCTATCTAGAAGATAAAGAATGATGGTACTTGCATCATGGAGCTGTGAGGGTTAAATGGGAATGATTCCTGTAAAGCATTCAGCACAGTGTGTGGCACAGAGAAAGGGCTTAGGGGATGGGGAGGTGGGGCTGACCCTGACCTTCCTGGGAGCTCTACAGAGGAGGGGGCATTGGAGCATGACTCATACATTCCAGGCTGGGGAAACTGCTTGTACTTTCTGGAAACCCCAGGAGTCCAATCTTCCTGGAACGTAGGGCAGGAAGGCAGGGTGTAGTGGATGAAGGGAGAGGGAGGTTGGCAGAGGCTTCATCTGGAAGGACCCTTTTTGACCTTACACATTTGTCCTGAGGTAAATGAGACTCCAGGAAGAGATTTTAATTTGGGAGAGAGATGAGATCCAGTTTGTGACGTAGCATGGTCACCATGGCAACGATGTGGCACCAGCGAGCCCTGGTTAGGAACTTGTTGCAGGAATCTGGGTAGAGCCCGGTGGAAGGGCTGACCTAAAGCAGTGTTAGGTGGACAGAGGCCCTGAGGGCAGGTTGCTAGGTTCGAATCCTGGTACCATGACTTCCTAGCTGGGCAACCTTGGACAGGTTACTTAACTTCTCTGTGCCTCAAATTCTTCACCTGTTCCGTGTGTCTAATTGTATCTATATGATCGTTGGGAGGCTTAATTGGGGTGCTTGGTTTATTTACATTTTATATAATCACTAATGTATTTAGTTTCATCTATAATACTATCTCACTGTTTCTTTAATATTTATCCCACCTGTTTTATATTTCTTTTTCTCTTCTTTCTTTTAGATCAGTCATTTTTTTAAATTCCAGTTTTTCGCCTCTGTTTGTTATTCATTCTTTTCCTCTTCTTTCAATGGTTATCCTTGTGATTTCAACATGCATTCTTGATTTATAGGAGTCTAAGAAAAACTAGTAATTTTTTACCCCTTCAGAGTCTTAGAACACTTTAATTCCATTATACCCTTTCTGCCATTTGCTGTTTGTCGTGTATTCGAATTCTATGTGTATTTAACATACATATACAGTCGGCCCTCCCTATCTGCAGGTTCCGTATCACAGGTGGTTGAATCCACGTATGCAGAACCCATGGATATGGGCCAACTGTACTACGCCATCCTTGGACTCGAGCATCCTTGGATTTTGGTCTTCACGGGGTGCGGGGGGTCCTGGAACCAATCTCCCATGATACTGAGGGATGACTGTATATATAACTCATGTAACTAACATTATTATTATTAATGTTAGATGTCATAACTAAATTATTATTATTAATGTTAGAAGTCAATATTCATATGGATTTTTTTACTTTTTTATAAGATATTTTTTACAAGATATTTTTTTACTTTTTTACAAGATATTTACTTTCCATTGCTCTGCATTCCTTCCTGAATTTCAGTATTTCCTCTGTGATCATTTTCCTTCTTCCTGAAGAATTCCCTTTAGTGTTTCTTTTTCAAGCCCGTGCTAATGATGCATTCTCTTAGTTTTTAGGTGACTGGAAATGTCTTTATTTTGCCTTTGAAGGGTATTTTCACTGGGAATAGAATTCTAGGTTGCAAGTTATTTTCTTTCATTTTCATTCCATGGTCTTTTGCTTTTATTATTCTGTTGATAAGTCAGTTCCTTTGAAGGTGTTTTATTTTATTTTTCTAAATGCTTTGAAGATGCTCTCTTTGTTTTCCATCAGTTTCATTATGATGGGCCTAGTGTGGGGTTATTGTTTTGTTTGTTTCTATCCTGCACTTCATGAATCAGTCTTGGGAAAGTTTTCAGCCATTAACTCTTTAAGTATTGCTTCTGATCCATTTTTCCATCCCCTTCTAGGGCTCAGTAAGTGGCATCACCATCCACTCTAGTCGCTCAGTCCAGAAGCCAGGGATCCATCCTTGACTCTGCTTTTCCTCTCAGCCCCCATCCTTACATCTGATCCATTTGCAAGCCCTGTCCAAGCCTACTTCCACAATTATGTCCTGCCCACTTTTCTTTCTTTCCACTGATGACACCCAAGTCGAGTCCAAGGCTCTGTAGTATCTTGACTGGGCTTCTGCCTCAGCCTCTTAAATAAATCTGCCCCCTTCTCCAACCCCATCTTATGTCGCTCTCCTTCACTGCAGGCACAGAAGCCACCTGAGTGTCTTGACCACAGGGCCTTGCACTTGCTGTTTCTTCTGCCCGGAATGCTCTTCCCCTGCATGTTCATGTGGCAGGTCCTTTCTCATCTCAAATGGAACCCCAGGACATCCTCTCTGGACCCCCATATCCAGAGTCGTTGTTGCCCGGCTCTGCAGTCACTCTTTTTGTTGTTGTTGTTTAACATCTTTATTGGAGTATAATTGCTTTACCATGTTGTGTTAGTTTCTGCTGTATAACCAAGTGAATCAGCTATATGTATACATATATCCCCATATCCCCTCCCTCTTGCATCATCCTCCCACCCTCCCTATCCCACCCCTCTAGGTGGTCACAAAGCACTGAGCTGATCTCCCTGTGCTATGCGGCTGCTTCCCACTAGCTAGCTATTTTACATTTGGTAATGTATATATGTCCATGCCACTCTCTCACTTTGTCCCGGCTTACCCTTCCCCCTCCCCGTGTCCTCAAGTCCATTCTCTACGTCTGCATCTTTTTCTTTTTCAAAGATTTTTTTTGGCTGTGTTGGGTCCTCGTTGCTGTGGGTGGGCTTTCTCCAGTTGCAGTGATTGGGGGCTACTCCTTGTTGCGGTGCGTGGGCTTCTCATTGCAGTGGCCTCCCCCGTTGCAGAGCACGGGCTCTAGGCACGCGGGCTTCCGTAGTTGTGGCACGCAGGCCTCAGTAGTTGTGGCTCGCAGGCTGTAGAGCACAGGCCCAGTAGTTGTGGCACATGGGCTTAGTTGCTCTGCGACATGTGGGATCTTCCTGGACCCGGGCTCGAACCCGTGTCCCCTGCACTGGCAGGCGGACTCTTAAACCACTGTGCCACCAGGGAAGCCCTCTATGTCTGCATCTTTATTCCTGTCCTGCCCTAGTTTCTTCAGAACCATTTTTTTTTAGATTCCATATATATGTGTTAACACATGGTATTTGTTTTTCTCTTTCTGACTTACTTCATTCTGTATGACAGTCTTTAGGTCCATCCACCTCACTACAAATAACTCAATTTCATTTCTTTTTATGGCTGAGTAATACTCCATTGTATATATGTGCCACATCTTCTTTATCTGTTCATCTGTTGATGGACACTTAGGTTGCTTCCATGTCCTGGCTATTATAAATAGAGTTCTGCAGTCATTCTTTATTTCATTTCCCTGTTGTATTTTCATAACACTCCTCAGTCTCTGAAATTCTTTTTTTTTTTTTAATTTTTATTGGAGTATAGTTGACTTACAATGTTGTGTTAGTTTCAGGTGTACAGCAAAGTGATTCAGTTATACATGTACATATATCCACTCTTTTATAGATTCTTTTCCCATATAGGCCATTACAGAGTGTCGAGTGGAATTCCCTGTGCTATACAGTAGGTCCTTATTAGTTATCTATTTTATATATAGTAGTGTCTATGTGTCAATCCCCATCTCCCAATTTATCCCTCCCCCTCCTTACCCCCTAAAAAGAATGAAATAATGTCACTTGCAGCAACAGGGATGCACCCAGATATTGTCATACTGAGTGAAGTAAGTCAGAGAAAGATAAATATCATAGGATATTGCTTATATGTGGAATCTAAAAAAATGGTACAAATGAACTTATTCACAAAACAGAAATAGTCACAGATATATAAAACAAACCTATGAAACTATTCACTAGCACTAGTTTATCATGAGTCTGCCCCATCAAAACATAGTTACCATGAGATCAGAGTCTTTGTCTGTCTTTGCTCTGTTACTTAAGTCATTTTGGGTGTTCTCAGCTCTAAGGAACAAAATGTCCAAACAAAGTAGGCTCCACTATTTCAGTGTTATACATATGTATACTGAGGTGCAGAGAGAGAAAATAACTTACCTAAAAATCACACCAGTCATTAGTGGTACATCTTGGATATGAACCTAGGCCTGCTACTTCAAAACTTGTGTGTTTTTACATTATTGCTCCAATACCCTACACTATATTAAATAAGGGAATTTAATAATTAACATATTCAACGGCATTTAGTAATACAGTTACTAGAAGGGGAATCCTTCGACACTGTATAAAGTCCTGTTTTGTGTGTAATCTCTGAGTAATTTTTTACTACAGCAAATTCAGGAATTAAGGAAATTGCTACTTTTTGGAAACAGAATTTAGGAGAGTGTCCTTGGCTTAATTTTTTGAAACTTAAAAAAATAATTTTATACTTATAGAAAAGTCGCAAAACCAGTCCAGAGGATTACCACGTACTCTGCTCAGCTGCCCCTAATGTCAGCACACTGCAGGGCCATAATACTGATTAAAACTCAACAGTGGTATAATGCTATTAACTAAACTACAGAGTTTATCTGGATTTTACCAGTTTGTCCACTAATGTCTTTTTTTCTGTCCAGAAACCAACCCCAGATCCACGTTACATTTAAGTGACATGTCTCCTTAGGTCCTCCAAATTGACAGCCCCTCACTCTTTTGTGAACTTGACAGTTTTGAAGAGTATGAACCAGTTATTATGTAGAACGTGTCTCAGTTTGGATTTAGTTCATGCTTTGTCATGGTTAGATTGAGGTTTTGCATTTTTTGGCGAGAATATCCCAAAAGCAGTGCATCAGAGGGAGAGTGTGACATTGATATGTCTTATTACTGGTGATGTTAAAACCTTGGCCATTTGGTTAAGGTGGTGTCTTCTGGGTTTCTCCACTGTAAAGTTACTATTTTTCCCTATGAACTTCATAAATGTCTTGGGGAGGTAATGTTAGATCATGCAAATACTGTCTCTCCTCCTTTGGCCAACTAATTTTAGCATCCAGTAGTGGTTTTTTTATACTGGGATATTCTAGTGGTGAAAGAAAGACATCTTAAAAACCTCACTTAACAGGAAGTCCAGAAACAGGGCAGGTGCAGGGTTTTCAGTGGCCTCAAACAGGTCAGCCAGGACCAAGGCTCTTCCCTCTGCCGTTCTCAGCAGGTTAGCCTGTGTCCTCGGATGTTGGCCTTCAGTGACGACATCCAGTTGAAAAAGACAGGGCCTTTCTCTGCCCAGGTGGGGAATGTTTCTCAATCGACCCCCTGCTCTCTGAAAACCTCCCCTCGGATCCCATCGACCAGGATCTTGGTTACCTGCCTGTGACCAAGTTGCAAGGAAAGCAAAGGAAGTGAGTAACTGGCCTTTTCCAGCCAGTGTTGGGGGTTGGAAGGATGGGCTCTGGCAGAGAAGAAACTTGTGGGGGATGAGTACTGGGGAGATAGCCCCATGTCTGCCGCATTGCATCATCCCAGCACCCAAGGCAGCGCCCTACACCTGCAGGTGCTCAGTTGATCTCTGTGGAGCCAATGAATTTCTTTGTCTCTTTGCCTGGAGGACATAATCTGCCATTATTACCTGGAAGCATTAGAGCTCTGGACTGTGGCCTCAGATAGAGAGAGTGACATGGGGAGCAGATCAGGGGAAAAGGTGAGGTCAGCGTGGCAAGGATGGCGAAATGGCAAGGGAGCCCCCTGTGGGAGTCCCCACTTACGACACCTTAGCTGCTTCATGCTTTGGTCTCCAGCAGGGTGATGCTCCTTCGGCCCCGCAGTTCCCTCTACCAAAGCCTAGGGAGAACCTACAGAGGCGTTTGTGCAGGAAGGCAGAGAAATCTGTCTGCCAAACCCAACGGCCTCTACTACGAAGGTTCTCCAAAGGAAGAAGGGAGCCAGAGGGTGGTCCCTGCTCTGTACACAAAGGAGTTCTGGCTCTGGGGGCCTCGGACACAGCCTGGTAGCTTGTTTGGTAAATAGTGACATTGTTATAAATATTTAATAAGTCAAGGGACTGCAGCACATGAAAATTGATGAGATCCCTTTGTGGAATGCAGGCTTTTTCTCCACGTCTGCTCTGCGGGAGACAGTTAGAGGCTGACGTCTGTTCGTGCTGAACCTGTATTTGTGGTGGGGCTGATGAATGGCGGAGAAATATTCTCCATGTTTAGGAAGCATCAATCCATCAAGCTGGAGTTTAGGCTGAGGGAAGAATTCACAGCCATCAATATTCTCTTGTTTATAGCAGCGGCGGGTTTTGTGAGACAGCGAGCCTCGTGTCAGTCCTGGGAAGAGCGCCTCCAGAAAGGGCACAGTGGCTCCTTGATGAATGACTTTAATAAGAAGCAGCTTAGAAGTACCTTCAAGTAAAGAAACTCATAACAATAATTAGATGTTCCTTAATCATTTATTTATTTTATAGTTTAATGCCCTGCCTGCTTCTGGAAAAAGAATGGAAGTGGCTTGCAATTAAACGCATCTACCCAGGATGGTTCAAATGAGATAAACATGAGATCAGAAATCGCATCGAGGGGAGTGAATGTTTCTTAATCAACTTTCCTGCTACCCACTGAGAATATTGTATTCCCTCTCCTCGCCAGTCACCTTTGGTTCCTCGGCGCCACGGGATGTGGCAGATGTAAAGCGGCGGCTGCAGGTGTCGCAGGACAGGTGGATGAGGCGGGAGCAGGATGTGTGACCCGTGGTCTCAGCATCTGAGCCCTGGGCTTCCAGCCACATTTGGATTTCGTATGTCGTTGCTCCAAACAAATCTGTGTGTCTGCGGCAGGGTGGCATGAAAAATTAATGCCCCTGTGTCAGAGCTTGTCAGAGTGACAGTGCAGAAAGGGAATAACAGGGGCGACACGCGTGGTGCTTTCTACTTAACAACCACTCTTGTGTTCCCTGACTGCCGTCTCCCAAGCCTGCGTGTCTGGGCTAATGGGGCTTCAGCAGCCAGACCCTCCTCCCTTCAGGTTGAGGGCACAGAGCCTGCCTCTGTGCAGTAGCTCACACCGTGTGTCTGGAGTGTGCTGACCCTCCTCCCCACCCCAGTGGGAGCAGCAGAAGGGGCTGTGGTCAGAGCTGGGTGACCAGTTGACCAGCCTTGGCTGAACCATCCTGGGCTTAGAGAATGAGGAGGAAGGCACCCCCCCAGAGGGTCATCAGAGAGCAGGCTGGGGCAGAGACGCTCCAGAGATGCTCTAGTGTGGGAGAACCTGGGGAACAGGCGGGCGAGGGGGCAAGGAGAGGAAGAGGAGAAGGCTTAAGGTTCTGTTGCTGCAGAAACTCCACAAGCGGTGGAGTGGAAGTTTCCCCGCACATTTAAATACTCAGCAAAGGTTTGTTCACTCTGAATCTCAAGTTGGCTTCTTTCTGACCCGTGGTCATAGGGGTGGGAGTAGCCACCTCCTTCCTGCAGCAGGGTTGGTCTAATGTAGCAGTTTAATATCATGGATTCTGGAGCCAGACCACCTGGGTTCACATCTCAGCTTTTGACTTCCTAACTTTCTGGCCTTAGGCAAATTGTTTAACGTTTTTATGCCTCAATGTCACATATGTAAAGTACTTAGAAAAATGTCTGGTGCTTGGTGTTAATTAGGTTAACGATCCGGTAGTTTCGCTGATCTTCATCCAGGGGGGTGGATGAGGAAAGGCCCTAGAGCTCAGTGACCTAGGCTTAGGCCATGTTGAAAGGTCGCGTGGCTGGAGCTTTGGGGAGGGAATTAGGAGCTTGTTGACCTGCTGAATGGCCGTGGGAAAATATACATCCTCTTCTGTCTGCCTGAGCCACTGAAAAAAAAAAATCCCCCTTGCCTCCCTTATCCCCCTAGGATGAACCTAAATGTGATGGTAGGTTTATAAGATGAATTACCCTCATCCAAGCCAGGGCTGAGCAAGGCACTCTCTTTTTTTGGTGGTGGGGAGGGTATACCATAATTTTTTTTTTAAAACATCTTTGTTGGAGTATAATTGCTTTACAATGTTGTGTTAGTTTCTACTCTATAACAAAATGAATCAGCTATATGTATACATATATCCCCATATCCCCTCCCTCTTGTGTCTCCCTTCCACCCTCCCTATCCCACCTCTCTAGGTGGTCACAAAGCACTGAGCTGATCTCCCTGTGCTATGCGGCTGCTTCCCACTAGCTATTTTACATTTGGTAGTGTATATATGTCCATGCCACTCTCTTTGTCCCAGCTTACCCTTCCCCCTCCCCGTGCCCTCAAGTCCATTCTCTATGTCTGCGTCTTTATTCCTGTCCTGCCCCTAGGTTCATCAGAACCTTTAAAAACAATTTCTTTTTTTAGATTCCATATATATGTGTTAGCATATGGTATTTGTTTTTCTCTTTCTGACTTCACTCTCTATGACAGACTCTAGGTCCATCCACCTCACTACAAATAACTCAATTTCATTTCTTTTTATGGCTGAGTAATACTCCATTGTATATATGAAGGCTCTCTCTTCTTAAGAAATAAAAAGGAAGAAAGCTTTCCTGCTCTTTGTGAAAATTTAGGATTATTCCTAAATGTTAAGGCAGTGGATCTCTTCCCTCGTTGCACATAAGAATCCCCCAGGGAGTTTTAAAATTTGTCTGAAGTCTAGAACCCTCACCTAAGATTCTGATCTGATGGGTCTAAGGTGAAGCCTGCATGACAGGGTATTTTTGTGGTTCCCAGATGCAGTACATTCCTTGTTAACCAGGGGAGGACATGATGAAGGAGCCTGGAGCATCTGCAGGAGTGATGATGACAGATCGGGAAGCTGCGTGCACCTCGGGTATAAAGGCTACGACATGATTTTGCACGGGACACAGATGATAAATATGGCAAAAATTGTGAAGTTGGCTCTAAAATGGCTAGCGTTCAGAAATACTCTGGGGTAGATCATTCACTATGGTTTGGGGCTGGAGAGGCCATCCGGTTTCCTGCTCTGGCCCATGAACTTCTGTTGACACTTAAGCAAGTGCTAAGAGGCGTTGAGAAGTGAATTTACTTCTCTGCTTTGATGGTCTTGTTCTCTTCAGTAGACACTGATAACTGTCCTGCATTATCCCGTCTTCTCTATGCTGCCAGAGGCTGCATTTCCCAGCCTCCTAAGGGTAGGTATGGCCATGTGACTAACTTCTGGCTGGGAGAGGGTAAGAGGAAGTGGTATGTACAATGTCCAGATCACATCTTTTAAAAGGAAGCAGGTTTCCCTCCACTTCCTGTCTTTCCCCCTTCTTTCTGGCCGAAAATGATAACACCTGGGGCAGAAATGGAAGCCACGTGTCAGGAGGGCAGTGCAATCCGGCAGCTCTGGACTATTGTGTGAGAGAAAATAAAAGCCTATTATTTTATTTACGGTTTCGCATTGTTAGGTCTCTGTTTCAACAGCGTAGCCTGTACCCTAACTAATATATGCTTCCTTTGGCACTAACTTTGGCACACTCAGAATTCTAGGATGAGGGGAATAACTATATAAATGCATAAATAAAATAAGGGAAGAAGGATTTTCACAGCCTGAAAATGGTCATATGCCATAAACAGAGGGGTATGTTTATCTCAACTTTCTGCAAATGAGGTCAATTAGATAAACAGACATTCTAATGTAGAATTTCCTTCTCCTTTGGTCTCACAATTCATCAACGTGAGGAATTATTAATGAAGCTCCCTCAGCTACTGACATTGAACTATCTTCACCTCATTTCCAAGAAAACTCTCTAAACACATGAAGAAATTCATCAGAGTGAGTCTCTGAGGACTCAAAACAAGTGACATGTTGCGAAGCCATATTACTGCAGTGAGACTTGGGAGGATATGGCAATGATACAAGTAAAAGCAGGATACTATGAAAAGGTATTAGAGAAGCAAAAGGAATTTTTGGAGCTACAAAGCATGATCAAAAAAATGGAATAGCACAATCAAATCAATTAATTAAAAGGCTTTATTAAGAAACTCCTCTAGAACTTGGTTAAAAAAGACAAAGAAACAAAAATCCTGAACGACAAAATACAATGTCAAACTAGATCAAATGATTCGATATTTATGTAAAAGAAATTCCAGAAATACAAAGTGAAGTAGATGGAAGAGAAGAAATAATTGAAGAGAAGAAGAAAATTTACTTGACCTGAATATTTAAATCTTTATGTCAAAAGGGTTTCCTGATTTATCCTCAGGATTAACTGGAAAAAAGAGCCTGCACATGGATATATTTTGTGGATTTTTATAAATTCTAGGTATAAAAAAATATTAAGGTCAGTTAGGTAGGTTAAAATGTGGATTAAAAAGGACAGGAGGGCTTCCCTGGTGGCACAGTGGTTAAGAATCCACCTGCCAGTGCAGGGGACACGGGATAGAGCCCTGGTCTGGGAGGATCCCACATGCCGCAGAGCAACTAAGCCCATGGGCCACAACTGCTGAAACCTGCACTCTAGAGCCCATGCTCCACAACAAAGAGAAGCCACTGCAGTGAGGGGCCTGCACGCCACAGAGAGGAGTGGCCTCTGCTCACTGCAACTAAAAAAGAAAGCCCGCACACAGCAATGAGGACCTAACACAGCCCAAAATACAATAAATTTTTAAAAAGGACAGGAAAAAAAAAAAGATGCATCAGATTGTTCCCCTGCAACAGTGAGTATTAGAAGGCAATGGCAAAATTTACAGAGTTCTGAGAAAAAGTGCTTGTGACCCCATAATTCTATACCTTTTCAAACTATTGTTTTTGCATAAGAATAAAAGACAAATATTTTTAGCTGTTCAAAAACTCAGAAAAGATACCATCCACATATAGCCATAAGAAATTTACTGGAAGCAGCTCTCCAGCAAAATGGAAAAATTCAAAATAAGGAACTGAACAAAAGGAAGACTTGGTATTCAAAAAACAGTGGTTCCAACTATATACATAATAACATTAAATGTGAATGAATTAAACAATCTAATCAAAAGGCAAAGATTGTCAGACTGGATTTAAAAACAAGATCTAACTATTTGCTATTTACAGAAGATACCCTTTAGACTCAAAGATAGAAGTAGTTTGGAAGTAAAAAGATGTAAAAGAAATAGCATGCAACTAACAACCATAAGAAAGCTGAATGGTTATACTAATACTAGACAAAATAGACTTTCAAACAAAAAACAGATAAGAGAGGGGCATTTTATAATGATAGAAGGATTGATACATCAAGAAGATATGACAGGGGGCTTCCCTGGTGGCGCAGTGGTTGAGAGTCCGCCTGCCAATGCAGGGGACACGGATTCGTGCCTCGGTCCGGGAAGATCCCACATGCCGCGGAGTGGCTGGGCCCATGAGCCATGGCCGCTGAGCCTGCGCATCTGGAGCCTGTGCTCCGCAACGGGAGAGGCCACAACAGTGAGAGGCCCACATACTGCAAAAAAAAAAAAAAAAAAAAAAAAAAGAGATGACAATTATATATATTCACCTAACAACAGTGCCCCCAAATACATAAAAGAGAAATGGATAAAATTGAGGGAAAAATAGATAATTCAACAGTAATAGTTGGAGACTTTAATAGCCCATTTTCAATGATGGATAGTAGAACTAAGCAGAAGATCAACAAGGAGACTTCAACACTATAAATGAATCAGACTTAACAAACACCTATAGAACACTCTACCCAGCACCCAGCAGAATACTCATTCTTCTCAAGTTCACACATGGGACATTCTCCAAGATAGGTCTTATGATATGCCACAGAACAAGCCACAATAAATTTAATAGTATTGAAATCATACAAAGAATGTTCTCTGACTACAATGGAGTAAAAACAACAGAAAGAAATTTGGAGAATTCACAAATCTGTGGAAATTAAACAACACACTCCTAAACAGCCAATGGGTAAAAGAAAAAATCACAGGGAGTTAGAAAATACTTTGAAATGAATTAAAAGGGAGATACAACATACCAAAACTTATGGGAAGCAGCTAAAACAGTGAAAAATATATAGCTGTAAACACATACATTAAAAAAAAGAGAGAGAGAAATATCCCAAATCAATAACATGCCCTTGCACGCTAAGAAATGGGAAAAAGACGGAACTTCCCTGGCGGTCCTGTGGTTAAGGCTTCGCCCTTCCAATGGAGGGGGCGTGAGTTTGATCCCTGGTCAGGGAGCTAAAATCCCACATGCTGCGCAGCCAAAAAACAACAGCAACAAAAAACGAAATGGGAAAAAGAACAAACTAAACCCAAAGCAAGCAGAAGGAAACAATAAAGTTTAGAGTAGAAATTAATAAAATAGAGCATAGAAAAATAGGGAAAAATCAACAAAACAAAAAGCTGGTGCTTTGAATAGGTCAATAAAATTGGCAAATCTTTAGTTAAGAAAAGATCAAGAAAAAAGGAGACTCAAATTACTAAAATCAAGAATGAAAAAGAGGACATTTGTGATTTGTAATAAGAAATATGTATTTGGTCATCATCAGGTTCCTGGCAGAGTTCCTACAACCTCTGGAATTTCCTAAGTGATAAAGATGAAAGCAGTGTCCCTTCTTAGTCCTAACATTCCCCTTTCAATCACACCTGAGTTTATGTTGATGAGGTGACTTTAGGAAAGCTCTTAAGGGTTGGGGGAGGGGGGAATTGGTTGCCAGGGGAACCAACCAACTGATTAGAGGGTTGAAACTTTCAGTCCCACCCCCAACTTCCAGGGAGGAGGGGGGACAGGCTGGAGGTTGAGTTAATCGCCAATGGCCAATGAGTTAATCAATCATGCCTGCATAAAAATCCTTAAAGTACAGAGTTTGGAGAGCTTTCCAGTTGGTGAACACAGAGGTTCTGGGAGGTTGGCTTGCTTGGAGAGGACATGGTACCTCCTTGCCCATTCCCACATAGCTTGCCCTATGCATCTCTTCCATATGGCTGTCCTGAGTTGTATCCTTTAATAATAAACTGGTAATTTAGTAAATAAACTGTTTCCTGAGTTCTGTGAGCCATTCTAGCAAATTATCAGACCAGAAGAGGAGGTCATGGGAACCTATGATTTATAGCCAGTCGGCCAGAAGCACAAGTAACAACCAGGACTCGCAGTTGTTGTCTGAAGTGGGGGTGTGTGTGCAATCTTGTTGGACTGAGTTCTTTGCCTGTGGGGTCTGTGCTAACCCCAGTAGACAGTGTCAGATCTATTGAACTGTGGGACATCTAGTTGGTGTCTGCAGAAAATTGGAGAATTGCTTGGTATGGAGAAAACCCTCTCACATTTGGGTGTCAGCCATGAAATACTGAGAATAGTAGTAGAGATCTGAGAGAAGAAGCAGGTTTTTTTCCCTCCTTACAACATAACTATTGACCTTACAGAAATAAAAAGGATTATAAGAGAATACTATGAACACTGTAGCCAACAAATTAGATGACTTAGACAAAATGGACAAATTCTTAGGAAGATGTAAACTACCTAAACGGACTCAGGAAGTACTAGAACATCTGAATAGACTTTTAACAAGTAAAGAGATTGAGTTAGTAAAACGAAACAAAATTACCCAC
The DNA here is from genome assembly GCF_008692025.1 of Phocoena sinus. Classification (NCBI taxonomy): domain Eukaryota; kingdom Metazoa; phylum Chordata; class Mammalia; order Artiodactyla; family Phocoenidae; genus Phocoena; species Phocoena sinus. Next base: position 67,272,300 of record NC_045777.1, on the reverse strand, counting down.
CAAGAAAAGCCTAGGCCCAGAAATTTTCATTGGTGAATTCTACCAAATAGTTAAAGAAAATTGATACTAAACTCTTCCAAAAAACTGAAGAAAAGGGAACACTTTTCAACTCATTCTATGAGACTAGTATTACCCTGATACCCAAACAAGAAAAGGACTTCACAAGAAAAGGAAAGTACAGACCAATATCTCATGAATATGAATGCAAAAATCCTCAACAAAAACTAGGCCAAGTCTAGCAATATATAAAAAGGATTACACACAATGACCAAATGGGATTTACCCCAGCAATGCAAGGTTGGTTTAACATCCCAAAGTCAATTAATTTAATACACAATATGAATAGAATAAAGGACAAAAGCCACACGATCATCTCAGTAGCTGAAGAAAGGAATTTGACACTATTCAACACCCCTTCATTATAAAAAAATACTCAACAACCTAGGAATGGAAGCAAACTTCCTCAACCTGATAAAGAGCATCTATGAAAAACCCACAGCTAACATCATACTTCGTGGTAAAATACTGAGTATTTCTCCCTAAGGTCAGGAACTAGAAGGATGTCTGTTCTCATCACTCCTATTCAACATCATACTGGAGGTTCTAGTCAGGGCAATTAGGCTAGAAAATGCGATAAAGGCATCCAGATTGGAAAGGAAGAACTCAGGTTATCTCTATTTGCAGATGACACGGTCTTGTATGTAGAAGATTCTAAAGGAATCCACTAAAAAACAATTAGAACTAATAAGTTGAGTAAGTGTGCAGGATGCGAGAGCAATCCACAGAAATTAATTCTTGTTCTATACACTAGTAATGAGCAATCTGGAAGTGAACTTAAGAAAACAATTGCATTTACAATAGCATCAAAAAATAAAATACTCAGGAATAAACTTAACAAAGGAGATGCAAGGCTTGTACACTAAAACTACAAAACATTATTGAAAGAAATTAAAGAAGATTTAAATAAATAGAAAGACATCCCATACTCATGGATTGGAAGACAATATTGTCAAGATGGCAATACTTCCCAAATTGACCTACAGATTCAATGAAATCCCTATCAAAACCACAGCTGGCTTTGTTGAAGAAATTGACAAGCTGATGCTAAAATTCATATGGAAATTTAAGGGACCCGGAATAGCCAAAAATAAATCTTGAAAAAGAAAAAGTTGGAAGATTCTTACTTCCTGATTTCAAAACTTACTATTAGAAAGATGTAGTAGTCAAGAGAGTGTGGTACTGCAATAAGGATAGACATATAGGTCAACAGAATAGGACTGAAAATCCAGAAATAGACCCTCATATTTACAGTCAATTGATTTTTAACAACTGTGTCAAGATAACCCAATGAGAGAAAGAATAGTCTTCTCAACAAATAGTGATGGGACAGCTGGATATTACATGAAAAAAAATGAAGTTGAACTTCTATCTCACACCATATATAAAAATTGATTCAAAATGGATCAAAGACTAAAATTAAATGATAAAACTATTAAATTCTTGAAGAAAATGTTGATGTGAATCTTTGTGACCTTGACACCAAAAGCACAAACAGAAGGGAAAAATATAGATAATTGACATCACCAGAATTAAGAACTTTTGTGCTTTGAAGGACACTATCAAAAAATGAAAAGACAGCCTATAGAATGGGAGATAATTTTTGCAAATCATATTTCTGATAAGAAATTTGTACTAATATATATAAAGAACTCTTAAAACTCAACAATACAAAGACAACCCAATTTAAAAGTGGGCAGATAATTTATTTATTTATTTATTTATTTATTGACCACACAACGTGGCATGTGGGATCTTAGTTCCCCGACCAGGGATCGAACCCATGCCCCCTGCAGTGGAAGCACGGAGTCTTAACTACTGGACCACCAGGGAAGTCCTGGGCAAAGAATTGAAATAGTTCCCCAAAGAAGATACACATGTGACCAATAAATATATGAAAAGAAGTCAATATCATTAGCTGCCAAAGAAATACAAATCAAGCCCTCAATGAGATTTTACTTTATACTCCCTACAAGGGCTAAAATAAAAAAGACAGGTAATGACAGGGTTGGAGAGAATGTGGAGAAATTGGAACCCTCATACACTGTTGGTAGGAATGCAAAACAGTGCAGCCACTTTGGGGAACAGCTTGGAAGTTTCTCAGAAAGTTAAACATTGAATGAACGTACAACTCGGCAATTCCACTCCCAGGTATACATCCAGAATAATCCAAAACAGGTCTTCAAACAAAAACTTGTATAGGAATATTCATCACAACATTATTCATAATAGCAAGAAAAAAGGAAACAATTCAAATGTCCATCTACCAATGAATGAATAAAAACATGGTATATTCATACAATGAAATAAGATTCAGGATACATGCTACAATATGAATGAACTGTGAAAACATGGTAAGTGGAAGAAGCTAGTCATAAAAGACCACATAATGTATCATTCCATTTATATGAAATGTCCAGAACAATCAAATCCATAGAGACAGAAAATAGATTAGTAATTGCCTAGGGCTGGGGATGAGAGTGGAGTGAAGGAGGGGTGAGAGGAGTGGGGCATGTTGGGGTGAAATAGGGAGCACTTCCAATGGGTACAGTGTTTCTTGTTAGGGTGCTGAAAATATTCTAAAATAGACTGTGGTGATGGTTGCCAATTCTGTGAACATACTATTGACAAAATCTATTGAATTGTACACTTTAAATAGGTGAATTATATGATATGTAAATTATATCTCAATAAAGCTGTTATTGCAAATAAGAACAGTGAAATCTGGGACTTCTCTGGTGGCACAGTGGTTGAGAATCTGCCTGCCAATGTATGGGAAACAGGTTCGATCCCTGGTCTGGGAAGATCCCACATGCTGTGGAGCAACTAAGCCTGTGTGCCACAACAATTGAGCCTGCAAGCCACAACTACTGAGACCACATGCCACAACTACTGAAGCCCGGGTGCCTAGAGCCTGTGCTCCACAACAACAGAAGCCACCGCAATGAGAAGCCCACACACTGCAACGAAGAGTAGCCCCCGCTCACGGCATCTAGAGAAAGCCTGTGCACAGCAACGAAGACCCAACGCAGCCAAATATAAATAAATAAATAATAAAATAAAAATAAAAAAAGAACAGTGAAAGCTGAAGTTGTGTAAGTAATTGTTAGTATGGTTGTTAAGCCTATTATAAATGATTAAAAAATGTTTTATTGTGAAAAAATAGTTTCTTTGTACAACAACTATCAACGCTTTGCAAATCTTATTTCACGGCTTTTTGGTTTTTTTTTTTCGGTTCTCCTTTTTTTTTTCGTACGTCTTTATTGGAGTATAATTACTTTACACTGTTGTGTTAGTTTCTGCTGTTCAACAAAATGAATCAGCTATATGCATACATATATCCCCATATCCCCTCCCTCTTGAACCTCCCTTCCACCCTCCCTATCCCACCCCTCTAGGTGGTCACAAAGCACCAAGCTGATCTCCCTGTGCCATACAGCAGCTTCCTGCTAACTATTTTACATTTGGTAGTGTATACATGTCAGTGCTACTCTCTTACTATATCCCAGCCTCCCCTTCATCCCATGTGTCCTCAAGTCTATTCTCAACGTCTGCATCTTTATTCCTACCCTACCACTAGGTTCATCAGTACCATTTTTCTAGATTCTATATATATGCATTAGCATACGGTATGCTTTGTTTTTCTCTTTCTGACTTACTTCACTCTGTATGACAGACTCTAAGTCCATCCTCCTCACTACAAATAACTCAATTTCATTCCTTTTTATGGCTGAGTATTATTCCATTGTATATATGTGCCACATTTTCTTTATCCATTCATCTGTCAATGGACATTTATGTTGTTTCTATGTCCTGGCTATTATAAATAGTGCTGCAACAAACACTGTGGTACATGTATCTTTTTGAATTATGGTTTTCTCAGAGTATATGCCCAGTAGTGGGATTGCTGAGTCGTATGGTAGTTCTATTTTTCGTTTTTTAAGGAACCTCCATACTGTTCTCCACAGTAGCTGTATCAATTTACATTCCCACCAACAGTGCAGGAGGCTTCCCTTTTCTCCACACCTTCTCCAGCATTTATTGTTTTTAGATTTTTTGATGATGGCCGTTCTGACTGGTGTGAGGTGATACCTCATTGTGGTTTTGATTTGCATTTCTTTAATGATTAATGAAGTTGAGCATCTTTTCATGTGCCTCTTGGCCATCTGTATGTCTTCTTTGGAGAAATGTCTGTTTCGGTCTTCCACCCATTTTTGTATTGGGTTGTTTGTTTTTGTGAGATTGAGCTGCATGAGCTGCTTGTATATTTTGGAGATTAATCCTTTGTCAGTTGCTATGTTTGCAAATATTTTCTCCCATTCTGAGGGTTGTCTTTTCATCTTGTTTATGGTTTCCTTTGCTGTGCAAAAGCTTTTAAGTTTCATTAGGTCCCATTTGTTTATTTTTTATTTTATTTCCATTACTCTAGGATGTGGGTCAAAAAGGATCTTGCTGTGATTTATGTCATAGACTGTTCTGCCTCTGTTTTCCTCTAAGAGTTTTATAGTGTCTGGCCTTACATTTAGGTCTTTAATCCATTTTGAGATTATTTTTGTGTATGGTGTTAGGGAGTGTTCTAATTTCATTCTTTTACAAGTAGCTGTCCAGTTTTCCCAGCACCACTTATTGAAGAGGCTGTCTTTTCTCCACTGTATATCCTTGCGTCCTTTATCAAAGATAAGGTGACCATATGCGCATGGGTTTATTTCTGAGCTTTCTATCCTGTTGCATTAATCTATGTTTCTGTTTTTGTGTCAGTACCATATGGCCTTGATTACTGTAGCTTTGTAATATAGTCTAAAGTCAGGGAGCCTGGTTCCCCCAACTCCATTTTTCTTCCTCAAGATTGCTTTGGCTATTCGGGGTCTTTTGTGTTTCCATACAAATTATAAAATGTTTTTGTTCTAATTCTGTGAAGAATGCCATTGGTAATTTGATAGGGATTGCATTGAATCTGTAGATTGCTTTGGGTAGTAGAGTCATTTTCACAATGTTGATTCTTCCAATCCAAGAACATGGTATATCTCTAATTTGTTTGTGTCATCTTCGATTTCCTTCATCAGTGTCTTATAGTTTTCTGCATACAGGTCTTTGGCCTCCTTAGGTAGGTTTATTCCCAGGTATTTTATTCTTTTTGTTGCAATGGTAAATGGGAGTGTTTCCTTAATTTATCATTCTGATTTTTCGTTGTTAGTATATGGGAATGCAAGAGATATCTGTGCATTAATTTTGTATCCTGCTACTTTACCAAATTCATTGATTAGTTCTAGTAGTTTTCTGGTGGCATCTTTAGGATTCCCTATGTATAGCATCATGTCATTTGCAAACAGCAACAGTTTTACTTCTTCTTTTCCAATTTGCATTCCTTTTATTTCTTTTTCTTCTCTGATTGCCATGGCTAAAACTTCCAAAACTATGTTGAATAATAGTGGTGAGAGTGGGCAACCTTGTCTTGTTCCTGATCTTAGAGGAAATGCTTTCAGTTTTTCACCATTGAGAATGATGTTGGCTGTGGGTGCCATATATGGCCTTAATTATGTTGAGGTAGGTTCCCTGTATGCCCACTGTCTGGAGAGCTTTTATCATAAATGGGTGTTGAATTTGGTTGAAAGTTTTTGCTGTATCTATTGAGATTACCATATGGTTTTTATCTTTCAGTTTGTTAATATGGTGTGTCACATTGATTGATTAGCATATATTGAAGAATCCTTGCATTCCTGGGATAAAGCCAACTTGATCATGGTGTATGATCCTTTTAACGTGCTGTTGGATTCTGTTTGCTAGTATTTTGTTGAGGATTTTTGCCTCTGTGTTCATCAGTGATATTGGCCTGTAATTTTCTTTCTTTGTGACATCTTTATCTGGTTTTGGTATCAGGGTGATGGTGGCCTCATAGAATGAGTTTGGGAGTGTTCTTCCCTCTGTTATATTTTGAAAGAGTTTGAGAAGGATAGGTGTTAGCTCTTCTCTAAATGTTTGGTAGAATTTACCTGGGAAGCCAACTGGCCTTGGGCTTTTGTTTGTTGGAAGATTTTTTTTTAACATCTTTATTGGAGTATAATTGCTTTACAATTGTGTGTTAGTTTCTGCTTTATAACAAAGTGAATCAGCTATACCTATACACATATCCCCACCTCCCTCTTGCATCTCCCTCCCACCCTCCCTTTCCCACGCCTGCTGGAAGATTTTTAATCACAGTTTCAGTTCTTGTGATTTGTCTGTTCATATTTTCTGTTTCTTCCTGGTTCAGTCTTGGAAGGTTGTACTTTTCTAAGAATTTGTCCCATTCTTCCAGGTTGTCCATTTTGTTGGCATATTGTTGTTTGTAGTAGTCTCTCATGATCCTTTGTATTTGTGCAGTGTCAGTTGTTACTTCTCCTTTTTTGTTTCTAGTTCTGTTGATTTGAGTCTTCTCCCTTTTTTTCCTGATGAGTCTGGCTAATGGCTTATCAATTTTATTTATCTTCTTGAAGAACCAGATTTTAGTTTTATTGATCTTTGTTATTGTTTCCTTCATTTCTTTTTCATTTATTTCTGATCTGATCTTTATGATTTATTTCCTACTGCTAACTTTGCAGGTTTTTGTTCTTCTTTCTCTAATTGCTTTAGGTGTAAGGTTAGGTTGTTTATTTGAGATGTTTCTTGTTTCTTGAGGTAGGATTGTATTGCTATAAACTTCCCTCTTAGAACTGCTTTTACTGCATCCCATAGGTTTTGGGTTGTTATGTTTTTGTTGTCATTTGTTTCTAGGTATTTTTTGATTTCCTCTTTGATTTCTTCAGTGATCTCTTGGTTATTTAGTAGTGTGTTTGTATTTTTTACAGTTTTTTTTCCCTGTAATTGATATCTAGTCTCATAGTGTTGTGGTTGGAAAAGATTCTTGATATGATTTCAGCTTTCTTAAATTTACCTAGGCTTAATCTGTGACCCAAGATGTGATCTATCATGGAGAATGTTCCATGTGCACTTGAGAAGAAAGTGTATTCTGCTGTTTTTGGATGGAATATCTTATAAATATCAATTAAGTCCATCAGGTCTAATATGTCATTTAAAACTTGTGTTTCTTATTTATTTTCTGTTTGGATTATCTGTCCATTGGTGAAGGTGGGGTGTTAAAGTCCCCTACTATTATTGTGTTACTGTCAATTTCCTCTTTTATGACTGTTAGCATTTGCCTTATGTATTGTTGTGCTCCTCTGTTGGGTGCATAAATATTTACAATTGTTATACCTTCTAGGATTGATCCTTTGATCATTATGTAGTGTCCTTCCTTGTCTCCTGTAATAGTCTTTATTTTAAAGTCTATTTTGTCTGATATCAGTATTGCTACTCCAGCTTTCTTTTGATTGATTGATTTATTTATTTATGGCTATATTGGGTCTTCGTTGCTGCTCGCGGGCTTTCTCTAGTTGTGATGAGTGGGGGCTACTCTTCATTGCGGTGCATGGGCTTCTCATTATGGTGGCTTCTCTTGTTGTGGAGCACCAGCTCTGGGCACGCAGGCTTCAGTAGTTGTGGCACGCAAGCTCAGTAGTTGTGGCTTGCAGGCTCTAGAGCGCAGGCTCAGTGGTTGTGGCACACGGGCTTAGTTGCTCTGAGGCATGTGGGATCTTCCTGAACCAGGGCTCGAACCCCTGTCCCCTGCATTGGCAGATGGATTTTTAACCACTGTGCCACCAGGGAAGTCCTTTGGTTTGCTTTTGTAGGCCATTTTCTTCTCTTGTGTTGCCCACTTAGAGAAGTTCCTTTAGCATTTGTTGTAGAGCTGGTTTTGTGGTGCTGAATTCTCTTAGGTTTTGCTTGTCTGTAAAGCTTTTGAATTCTCCGTCAAATCTGAATGAGATCCTTGCTGGGTAGAGTAATCTTAGTTGTAGGTTCTTCCCTTTCATCACGTTAAATATATCATGCCACTCCCTTCTGGCCTGCAGAGTTTCTACTGAAAAATCATCTGATAACCTTATGGGGATTCCCTTGTATATTATTTGTTGTTTTCCCTTGCTGCTTTTAATATTTTTCTTCATATTTAATTTTTGATTGTTTGATTAATATGTGTCTCATTGTGTTTCTTCTTGGGTTTATCCTGTATTGTACTCTGTGCTTCCTGGACTTGATTGACTGTTTCCTTTCCCGTGCTTGGGAAGTTTTCAACTATAATCTCTTCAAATATTTTCTCAGTCCCTTTCTTTTTCTCTTTTTTTTCTGGGACCCCTATAATTCGAACGTTGGTGTGTTTAATGTTGTCCCAGAGGTCCCTGAGACTGTCCTGAATTCTTTTCATTCTTTTTTCTTTATTCTGCTCTGTGGCAGTTATTTCAACCATTCTACCTTCCAGCTCGCTTATTCCTTCTTCTGCCTCAGTTATTCTGCTATTGATTCCTTCTAGAGTATTTTTAATTTCAGTTATTATGTTGTTCGTCTCTGTTTGTTTGTTCTTTAGTTCTTCTAGGTTCTTGTTAAATGTTTCTTGTATTTTTTCCATTCTATTTCCAAGATTTTGGATCACTGTTACTATCATTACTCTGAATTCTTTTTCAGGTAGACTGCCCATCTCCTCTTCATTTGTCTGGTCTTTGGTTTTTACCTTGCTCCTTCATCTGCTGCATATTTCTCTATCTTCTTATTTTGTTTAACTTACTGTGTTTGGGGTCTCCTTTCTGCAGGCTGCAGGGTCATAGTTCCTCTTACTTCTGTTGTCTGTCCCCAGTGAGTGAGGTTGGTACAGTGGCTTGTGTAGGCTTCCTGGTGGAGGGGACTGGTGCCTGTGATCTGGAGGGTGGAGCTGGATCTTGTCCCTCTGATGGGCAAGGCTGCATATGGTGGTGTGTTTTGGGGCGTCTGTGAGCTTAGTATGACTTTAGGCAGCCTGTCTGCTAGTGGGTGGATTGTGTTCCTATCTTGCTAGTTGTTTGGAGTGAGGCATCCGGCACTGGAGCTTGCTGGCCATTGGATGCAGCTGGGTGTTAGTGTTGAGATGGAGACCTCTGGGAGAGCTCTCATTGATTAATATTCCATGGGGCTGGGAGATCTCTGGTGGTGCATTGTCCTGGACTTGGCTCTCCCACCTCAGAGGCTCAGGCCCAAGTCCGGGCCAGAGCAACAATACCCTGCAAGCCACACAGAACCGAAGAAAAGGAAGAAGAAAAAAATAAAACAAAACCCCCAACCCCCTCAAAACAACAAACAAACAGACAAACGCCCAAGATAAATGGTAAAATCACAGCATTTTTTTTTTTAATTTTTTTTTTAATTTTTAAATTTTTGTCCGTGTTCGGTCCTCGTCTCTGTGCGAGGGCTTTCTCCAGTTGCGGCGAGCAGCGGCCACTCTTCATCGCGGTGCGCGGGCCTCTCACTGTCGCGGCCTCTCGTTGCGGAGCACAGGCTCCAGACGCGCAGGCTCAGTAGCCGTGGCCCACGGGCCCAGTTGCTCCGCGGCATGTGGGATCCTCCGGGACCAGGGCTCGAACCCGTGTCCCCTGCATTGGCAGGCGGACCCTCAACCACTGCGCCACCAGGGAAGCCCTCACAGCATATTTTTAAGGATAAAAATTTTGTGACATTTGGAACCATATAAACATTTTTGCATTTATTTTATTTTTTAATTAAAATTTTTTTTATTATTTATTTTTTTATGTTTTTTGGCTACATTTGGTCTTCATTGCTGCGCGTGGGCTTTCTCTAGTTGCGGCGAGCGGAGGCTACTCTTTGTTGTGGTGCACAGGCTTCTCATTGTGGTGGCTTCTGGCTTCTCTTGTTGCAGAGCTCTAGGTGTGTGGGCTTCAGTAGTTGAGGGTGTGTGGGCTCAGTAGTTGCTCTGCTGCATGTGGGATCTTCCTGGACCAGGGATCGAACCCATGTCTCCTGAATTGGCAGGCACCTTCTTAACCACTGCACCACCATGGAAGTCCCTTTTTGGCATTTAGAAAGTGTATTTAGCATTGTTTTCAGATGTCTACAGATGAATTGGAAAAACTCATCACTCTTGTGTCTTTTGCCCTTAACTTTCACTCTACTACCACTACCACACTTGCAACACTTCCCACACAGAAGCTTCTGTCCCTGTGGAGTTGGGGTGCATCACACGCCTAGTACGTGGAGGTGTTCACCAACCTGGATGTTCTCCAAACCCTATACTATTAGATTTTTTTAATGGAGGCTTTCTCACGTAGGCATGATCAATTATTAATTTCATTTTCAGCCCCTCTCCCCTCTGGAGAATGGGGGGTGGGGTGGGGCTGAAAATTCCAAGCTTCTAACTATGTCTTGGTCTTTCTAGTGACCAGCTTCCATCCATGAGTCCACCAAGAGTCCCCTCATTAGAACAAAAGACACTGCTGTCATCTAGGAAATTCCAAGGGATTTAGGAGCCCTGTGTCAGGAACTGTGGTCAAATACCAAATATTAGGACAAAAGATGCTCCTAGTGTTCTTATAACTTAGAAAATTACAGGGGTTTTAGGAGCTCTGTGCAGGAACCAGGGGTCAGAGACAAATATATATATATATCTATATATCTATATATCTATATATCTATATATCTATATATCTATATATATATCTATATCTATTATCTTACAACAGAATACTTCCAAAGGATCATCATTCATTTAAGATGGAAATTGTCTATCTTGTTTATATGCTGAATTCTTTCAGATGCAGGTAACAAGAAACGCAACCACAGTGGCTTGTACAAACATGAGTCTATTTTTTTCTTCATATGAGAAATCTGAAGGTAGGCTGCTGCTGCTGGTATTGGTTCAGATGTTCAACGGTGTCAAGGCAAACATTTCTGGGATTCTCTTGGCCTTTCTCACATTAGCCGTCAAGACAGAGGGAAGGAGGAAGAAGACAGGGCAGCACCAATACCAGAAAAGCAAAATCTTTTCCAGGAACCTCACCAACTTCCATTTATATCTGGGTCACATGGTCACCTCTGGCTGGAGAGTGGATGAGGAAAGGAGGCAGGGTACCAACTAAAAATTACCTGTCAGGATCTCAGTGTCTATAACAATCTTTGGTGTATAGTAGGAGGTATCCCCATAGTCCTTTATAAGTATCTGTTGAATGCATATGGTAAAATGTTTATTCACGAACACTCAGTGCTCCTCCCTTTAGAGGATAAGACATCCATGCTCTGTTGAACTCAGGAATCTGAATTTTCTTTGGCCAATGAAATGGGCACAGAAGTGGCTTCAAGAGCCAGGCTCTTTTCTCTGTCTCTGTGATCATGGAAGCATGTGTCCAGATGGAGCTTGGGTCCCTGAGTGACTGCGATGAGAACTCTGAGCTTACCCATATTATTTAAACCACTGATGTTTCTCGGGAGTTGTTCGTTACTGCAGCTTAACCTAATTTATCCTGGCTGATGTGATGTATGTATCAGGTAAGAAATCCACAACAAATCTCCAAATTAAAATTTTGCAAACTATATTTCCTGGTCACATGAATAACAAGAGTATGCCTAGATTAAGATAAATGATAGCCATTTGGAAATTAAGCAAAATAAAAAATAGCTTTTCTGTCAAAGTGGAAATCAATACTGAAAAGACAGACTATTTAGACATTTAAGATGATGAGACCACTGTATAAAAGTACATATGTGAATATGACAAAAGTTATTCTTAGTAAAATCCATAATCTAAACCTGTTATTACTAAAATAAATATGCTTAAGTGTTGAAAAATTGAGAATAATTGGATTAAGAATTCAAAATAAGAAGCTGGAAAACAAATAGCAAAATAGTGAGAGGAAGAAATTAATAAAGATAAGAGCCTACATTAATCACAAAGCAAAAAGTCAGGGAATTGATTAATCAAATCAACAACCAGAATTTTGAAAAGATAAGTCAAATAGACAAGCCTGTGGGAAGTTTGACTCCCCTCAAAGCAGGTGAAAACATGATAGATACTCAGTGTGAGGTATGAGAAAAAGACAGTATAAATTGGTACAACATTTCTGGTGAGAGGTTTGACACAACTGTCAAAATGTAAAATGTTCATACCTTGAACATTTGATGAATAAATAAATGTTAGATTGAACTGAATGAGCTTCTCAAATGTGAAGTCTCGTGAAAAAATATTCTTTTATAAGAAGTTTGTGACCCTGGGCCTGGTGAATAGGGGATAAAGTGGAATGCCCTCTACATCAGCCTTTGGAGAAGGATGTGTCTCAATCATTTTGGTCCTGGAGATGGGCCACCTGGAGAATGACCCCATGATCCTATGAATCCTGTACAAAGGGGATGGTCCTGGCTATATCACCTCCCTTCCCTCTTCCCCTTTCAGAAAATTTTCCTGGATTCTCCTGGTGCTCTAACAGACAAAATCATTCCCCAGGCTCCCAGAGCACCCACAAACTCTGTGGGTATTCACAGCAATGCCTTACATATTCTCTGAGCTATCCTCACCTCTGATGCCTCCAGGGAAGCTCCTTGAGTCAACTTGTCCCTTCTCATGCTATGAACCAGGGCCCTTTTTGAACTCAGGTTCAAGCTCCCTCCTCTTTCACCATTTTACCTCAGGATTAAATAAACACTTATGGCTGGAATGTTAAGGCTCATTCTGAGCTCTGGACCTCGCTCTGTAGATGCTCACTGGATGATGCCCTTAGCATCTCCATCTCCCATGGGAAGATTTCTTTAATGCCCAGCATCCACGATGCAAAGTGCAAATGCATCCAGGCTCCTGGCCTAGAGTAGACTCTGGCCATTGGAATTCGTGGCCAGAGACAAGTGACAGACTATTCATCCATTTATATATGTTTACATTTATTCATTTACTCCATTCACTCAAAAAATATTTGCACACCTACTTAGTGCTGGGCATTTTTCTAGTCACTGGGGATTCAGCAATGAAACCAACAGAGAAAAATCCTTGTCCTCCTAAGGAGGAAGCACGTGAAGAGCATTCAAGGAGATGGCAAGGAGGTCAGGGGGGCTGGAGCTGAATGAGCAAAGGGGAGAGAATTAGGAGAGAAGGTCAACAGGAACAGCAGGTTGGAGGCCATTGTCAGAACCTGGGCTTTCTTCTGCGTGAGCTGGGAGCCTTTGGAGGGTCCTGAGGTGGGGAGGGGGCCGTGGAAGGCCTCCAGATGCTGTGGTGGGAACAGACGGTAGCGAGGCTGAGATAAATGTAGGAGGACAGTTAAGGGGCTTCTACAATAATCTGGGTGAGAGGTGAAGGTGGCTTGGACCCGGATGATGGCATGGAGGTGATGAGACGTGGCTGGAGTTTGGTGACCCTAAAGATAGTGCTGCTGAGAAGGGGGTTTTAGAGAAAGAAAGGTGCCAGCAATGGCTCCATCACCAGATTTTAATGCCAAGACCCCGTATCTTCTACAGGAAACGCTACAAGGAAAACGTGAGTTCTTATAACTCATCTTTTAACCACCCTGGTCATTTCTGAGGACCAGCATGAGATCATCCCCAAAAGCTATTCTTGAGAGCTCTGCGATTCTCCCTCCAGAGGGCTCTGCTTCCCATTGTTGGACGAAAAATGAATAGGATGAGAGCACGGAGTGAGCCTGGGCTCATCTGAATTCTGCCTCGGTCCCCGTGTTCTATTCATTGACAGGAAAAAAAATCACTGTGTAAGCTGCTCAATGAAAAACAATATTTAATTAGGGCTGAGAGAGTTAGACAAGCAAACAATTAAATGTTCTATTACGATCAGTCTTGAGCCATTTAAGCTTCAGTTCAATAAGAAATCATTATAAAGGTCTAATAGAAATGAAAATACAAATAGCGTAGTTTTGTGTTTCATTTCAGCTGTTTCCTCAGGCTTGTGGATCTAAAAGTCTGTTTGACCATGGTGGATGAAGGCTGTCAGCCACAAAGGGATTCAGCACAGACAGGAAGGTTGTGGAAGGTGGGCATGTCCACCAGCTGGCTGGGTGGGGGCAGGAGCCTTTCAGATAAGCTGGTTTGGACCTGAGCGACAGGGGCTTTTTCATCTTATTTTTAATGTCTGAGAAGCAACATGAGAATTCTGTCTGGGAGGGAGGAGAGACAGCTTAAAAATAAACTCCTGGATGTCTTGTGAGAAGCTGGGTCATAGAATAAATACGTCTAATAAAATCCCCCTGGTTACCCAGCTTTGAGGATTTGGAAATAACTTCAGAGTGTTTCATGAAGGAATTTCTTCACAACAACTGGAAAAATGCCTGCAAAGGGCACCACCATCACCACGGAGGGCTTTGAGATAAAGATACCATCCATTGCTGAGATTTGAGTCTCTGCAGCCAGGACTCCTGCCCAGGCTTCTGGGGATGTAGAGGTGCAAGCCCAGGTCACCTCTTCCTTGTATCCTTTCAACATCTCCCTCCTTCTCTCTAGAAGTTCCAGTCTTCTTTCTGGAATACCCAGTGTGTCATGAGGATACGATCTGGAGGTAGTCCTAGTACAAGTTAGGTCTTTGGGGTTGCAAGTGACAGAAAATCCCACTCAAATTGGTTTAAGCAAAATGCAGAGCCTGTTGGCTTATGTAACTGAGAACTCCAAGGCTGGATCTAGCTTCAGGCATGGCTAAATCCAGGTGCTAAAATGACACCCATAGGAATCCGTCCCCCTCACCCTTGACTCTGCCCCCCTAAGGTGTTGGCATCACTCTCAGACAAGCTCTCCCTGAGTGGTGGCAGGATGACTCCCGGAAGTGCCAGGCTTATGCATCAGCCTTTCAGCAATGGTAATAGAGAAACCGCTTCTCCTAATAGCTCTAGTCAAAGACCAGCTTGGCCTATGTGCCCATCCCTAATCTGGTTACGGTGCCCAGAGGAGTGGAACATTCGGATTGGCCAGGTTAAGGTCACATGTTCATCCTTGGATTCAGAGGTGAGATTAGCCTCTACAGAAAGCACATGGTTATGGGTGGGAGAGGGGTGGTTCCCCCCAGGAAAATCAGAGTACAGTTCCCCAAAGTGTGGAGGTTTGCTGGGTAACAATAACAGATTACCCCACATCCTCGCCTCCTGATTTTCATAGTCATGGGTAAAAGCTTGTAGGTCCCTTCAAGGCCAGACACACACAGGGCATGGCAGGATGGCTTTGTAGCTTTGTCAGGAAGGTAGTGGCCAGTAGGAGAAGCCAGTCTGAACGTGGTGAGATGACACAGATCCTACCCTTGACCTTCCAATATCTTTCAGGGTCTGAACTCTGGACTTGTGGCTCCTTAACTACTTCAGGGTCTTGTTTGAGACCAGTTGTGAGTCAGGGAGAACCACACATAAAATGAGGCACAGAGTGGGTGTCTCAGGCTCATGGGAAGAGACCATAATTTTTCATTGCATTAGTCTTTGGTTGCCCTCAGAACTCTAATATCTAGAGCAGAGTTTGGCAAAAATTTTTCTGGACCAGATATGAAATATTTTAGGCTTTGTAGGTCTCTGTTGCAACTGCTTAACCTGGCCATTGCCATGCAAAAGCAGCCACAGACAACAAGTAAACAAACAAGTTTGGCTGTGTGCCAATGAAACTTTATTTACAAAACAGGCCACAGGCCAGGACGGGGCCCCGGGCCACAATTTGCTGACTTCTGAGCTAGAGCATGGCTGTAGGCTGGGCTCCTTAAGACGCTGCAGTGGACTTAGAAGCAAAACCTTTTGTCAGGAGTAACGTGTGTAAAGAAAACGGGAGAAGGCAGGATGGGCCAGAGGAGCCGTGAGACTACCCTGCAGACATTTAAAGGTCTCTGCCAGCCCAGGGAGTGCTCTGGGGCACAGGTTGCCCATTAGAGGGGCCCTGAATTGAACAGAAATGGCCAGGCCATGGTACCACTGCCTTACTCAGTCACTGGCCAGGGGCCAGCCCAAGAGGAACGTGACCTGAGGCCCCTGAAGGAGCCGCCTGATGGAGGCTGTCAGTCAGTCACACTCCTTGCCGCTGGGCAGCGTGCATCTCTTGAAGGGGGACTTGAGTGGCTCATCTCTGGATCTTCCGCAAGACCCAAGATCAAGCAGTAACACAGGGGGACGGCCCGGGAGGAAGACTGGCTTGCATTGGAGGAGGACTTTGGCCTGCCTCTGGAATGGGCCAAAAGTTTTAGATTTGGGACAAAACCCTTTCTGCAAAGTGCGCTTTTGCCTGGAGCATACCTTCTCTTGAGAGCCTGTGGTGGCATCCAGCAGCTGAATGAGAAGTCAGAGGCCCCGGGTCCTGGCCGAACTCATCGTGGCCATCACATGCGAGGTGACCGAACTGATTTAATTATTTTTAATTTAATTTTATCATTATTTGGCTGCGTCGGGTCTTAGTTGCGGCATGTGGATCTTTCGTTGTGGCGCACGGGCTTCTTTAGTTGTGGCGCACAGGCTCCAGAGCGCGGGGGCTCTCTAGTTGCTTTGCGCAGGCTTTTCTCTAGTGGTAGCTTGCGGGCTCCAGAGCGTGCGAGCTCAGTAGTTGCAGCGCGTGGGCTCCAGAGTGCGTGGGCTTAGTTGCCCCTGCAACATGTGGGAATCTTAGTTCCCCGACCAGGGATCGAACCCGCATCCCCTGCGTTGGAAGGCATATTCTTTTTTTTTGCCGGTACGCGGGCCTCTCACTGTTGTGGCCTCTCCAGTTGCGGAGCACAGGCTCCGGACGCGCAGGCTCAGTGGCCATGGCTCACGGGCCTAGCTGCTCCACGGCATGTGGGATCTTCCCGGACTGGGTCACGAACCTGTGTCCCCTGCATCGGCAGACGGACTCTCAACCACTGCACCACCAGGGAAGCCCTGGAAGGCGTATTCTTAACCACTGCGCCACCAGGGAAGTCCTTTTCAGCTTTATTTTTAATTGGCAAACTTTTGAGTATAATTTGGCTTCCCATGCAGCCTTCTCTATAGCAGAGAATGCACAGGCCACTAGGCTTGAGTGAACGATTGTATCTCTCATTGTAAGTGAATACTTCAGAATTATAGCTCATGTTCCAGCCTCAATTTCAGGTGAGTCAACCTCAGAGAAAGGGGTTCACTGTCAGAGTCTGGACTCAGCCTAAGAAACTGAGAACTGGACTGTGAACCTTTGAAATGCACCAAAGCCAGTGCCTCCCTGTAAGGCTTTTTGGAACTCAGGGAGGCTGCCCTCCCTAGACACTCCCCTGCCTCGTCCGGCTCTTCTTTGGATTGTCTACATTGCAAATATTTGAGAAGGTCATTTGGGTGGATGACAACCACCAAACTTGCAAGATGTGGAAGGACTCATCATTCACAAATGTCTGTAATACCACGCGGGTGACATGGGAGGCTGACAACCGCAAGATTTCAAACCCCCCTGCAGTGAGTCTGAAGGCTCCCAGCCAGAGACTACATTTCCCCGACTCCCTACGTGGAGCCCCTGGTTGACAGTGTCCTTATCCCCTTCGGGAGGGCAGAGCTGTGCTTGCAGCACTATGACCTGAGCTAGGGACCGCACAAGGCCACGGGGGGGCGGCACCTCCCTGCGGAGTGGAGTGATACCACTAGAGCTGCAGAATCTCCGTCATCTTGTTAGGCATGGATAGTTGGCCACTGGTATCTGTCATCTTGTTAGGCATGGATAGTTGGCCACTGGTACGTGTGAGGCTCTGGGGTGGGTGGGGCATGAATATTGGGGTGGGGGGTATCTATGTGTAGAGTCACTGTCTCTGGGTGGTCTCCGGGTGAGTGGTGTTGCAGGCTGAGGGAGAGGGGTTTTGCACCTGATGGCATCAGAGGGAGTGCAGGTGCCGTGTCTACGCGGATGTGACGGATGCGGAGCCTGTGCCTTGAACGGAGGGTGTGAGACATGTGTGTAGCATCCGAATGAATGTGCTTAATTTTTATTATCACACAGCTCTTTTATCAGCATATAATTTCAGTTTAATTGATAGCGACGCTCCCTCCTCCAGGATAATTCATTCGGGTTTATCATTGAAAGCAGAACTAAGGCCCATCCATCCTGGTTTCTCAAGGTGTTGCAGGCTCATCTCCTGGTCCTGGTTGGCCTGTCCATTTAGCTGGTTAGCTGGTTGAGCAGTCATACTTTAGACCACCTCTGTGGGTCTCCTCTCTTTTCTGAGCCACATTTCTGGCTTGTTCTGTGGAGTCATCAAACCCCCGTTTTCTCTGCAGCTCATTGCTGCAGAATTCTTTGTTTTATTTAAATGAGTTTAAATCACTCAGAATATATTAGATTACCCTCTCCCTTGGGTTGGATCTTTGTAGGGAAGGAAGTAAACTGAACACTTAGCAGTCATCTTTTCTTCTTCTCTTAATTGAACAGGGGCTGGCTGCCGGGAAGATTGGTATTCTGCCCAAAGACATCCCCCAGCATCCATAGCTGGGTTCCTGTCGGGTCTGTAAATACATGAGGCCAGGCTGGGATAAAGGTGTGTCAGGGTTTAGAGCCGGAATCTCGCTGAACAAAGCTCCATTTGAGGCCCTACTTAATTTATGATGGCCAGTCCCTCCTTAATTGGCAGCCATCTGCCTACATAGCAGTTCACAGAGACCTCATGCCAGTGTTTAGGCAGCGTCCTCTTTTGCAAATGATTTATGATTCATAATGAGCAAAAGACTGCTCCTCAGATGACCTGTCAGGGTTAGCCTGACCCAGCACTGGGGTCCATAGGAGAGGAAACTATTCTCCATGTTCTGGGTCGGAGAAATGGAGAGACACGAAGAGCAGAGGTGCTGCAGACCAGGGCTGCTGCCAGCCTATAGAGTGCCTTTGTGTGAAATTGCAAAATATGTCTCCTCTGGGTAGACACAGCCCCACGGCCACACAGTTAGAAGGGGAGGGCTCCTTCTAGGAAGAAACGTGACTTTCTCCAGGCACACTTAGCTCTGTGCCAGTGAGTGTGTAGTAGTGAGGAGAGTATGGACTGTATTTCAGTCCTAGACCTGAAGCAGATGCCACTCCTTCTCTTGTGGCAACTGGGCCAGCCTCCCCCAGTGCTGGTTCTTCCCACCTTGAGAGAAAGAATAATCTACCCTCTTTGCCTTTTCTTCCTCATGTCCTCTTCATGTCTTGACCATTCTGCTGTGATGTAGGTATCATGTGTTCCATTTTAGAGATGAGAAAACTGAGGATCAGAGCAGTTTTCCAAGGCTGTGTAGCTTGTAAGTGATTGGACTTGGCTGATTAGAACTCAAATCTGTCTGACACCCATGGTCTTTCAACTACATTTCCTTATAAAGTCATTGGATGGATTCGAATTTTCTGTGATCAGGACACATTCATCCTTCGGTATCCATGGGAGATTTGTTCCAGGGGCCCCCACGGATAACGAGATCTGCAGACACTCAAGTCCCTTATATAAAACGGTATAGTGCAATGAAGACAATAGGCCTTTCAAACCCCAAAACAACTGCGATCGAAATTCTAGGGTGGGACTGTCCTGCGGTGTCGGGTCTCTCCTTCCTCAACCCTGTGATGATGACTTTAGTCTAACTCTAGGTACCAGCTCTTTGTCAGGCTCTGTGATACACACTGGGCTTAAGAAGTAAATGAGCAAAAGGGGTCTCCTGTCTAGTTGGGTGAGATTGACAAGTCCTGTCACCCAGCACACCCATGTCTATTTCTGTTTCTCCACGAGAGGTGCCTGGGGTGAAGGAGGAGCCCTAGACTGGGGATCAGGGGTCTGGGAGCCTCCCGTAAGGCTGGCCGCTGATTTGCTGTGCGATGCCCTGAGCAAATCACCCAACTAGGTGACCAGCTCCCTCCGGTTTGCTTGGAACTTTCCCAGTTTTAGCACTAAGGGTCCTGTATCCCAGGAACCCCCCATTCTCACCCCTGCGAACCGTTGCACAGTTGGTCACCCTACACTCAGCCATAAAACTTCCCTCTGGCTCCTTCATGGACTGTAAAGCACTTTGCAGAAAAGAGGGGGCCAGCATTTTTTTCTTTCTTTCTTTCTTTTTTTTTATTATATAAGTCATGCATGTTGATTGCTGAAAATAGAGATAACCAAAAAAGAACTATGCTAAAATGGCATATCTATCAGTGTTTGAGTGTGTGTACATCCTTTGTCCTAGTAAATCCATTTTAAGAATGTGCCCTACAGAAATACCTGCATGGGTCCATGAAGATGTATATGACAGAATGTCCGATAGAGGCTTTTTGTTGTTGTAAGAAAAAATTGGAATTAATCCAGGAGTTCACCAACTGGGGTGAACAGTGGAACAATTGCACATCATGGAATTTGAGGCATCTTCTTCTCGTAACTCCTGTAGACAAGGGTTCTCAAATGTCAGTGTGTGTCAGAATCCTCTGGAGGGCTTGCTCAAGCAGATTGCTGGACCACATTCCCAGAGTTTTTGTTTTTGTGGTCTGGGGTGGAGCTGCAGAATTTGCATTTCATATAAGCTCCCAGGTGATGTTTGCAGGTCCCAAAGTGTGGTCACACATTGAGAACCACGGATACGGAGAGAAATGAGAAAACCTTCTTCAAGTATGACCTAAACCAGATCTGGGAGCAGCACAGTCAAAGACAGAGAGGCAGGGGTCCAGGAGAGGGTTGAGGGATCCCCTCTGATTTCCCTTCTGTTGGCCTGGAGCCCTCACCTGATCCCTCAGAGCATGGGTCAGGTAAAACGTGGCTGGATTCCTTGGCAAACATGAATGCCAGGGGTTCCTGCAGAGTGGGTCTTAGCTGTGGGCAGAGGGAGGGAGAAGCTTGTGGGTTGGCCTCACCAGCAAAGGTACAGGGCTGAGGGCTTCCCTGGTGGTGCTGTGGTTGACAGTCCGCCTGCCGATGCAGGGGACACGGGTTCGTGCCCCGGTCTTGGAGGATCCCACATGCCGGGGAGCGGCTGGGCCCGTGAGCCATGGACGCTGAGCCTGCGCGTCCAGAGCCTGGGCTCCACAACGGGAGAAGCCACAACAGTGGGGGGCCCGCGTACCGCAAAAAAAAAAAAAAAAAAAATGGTACAGGGCTGAAAGGAGGAGTGAGGGTCAGCTGGGTGACTCCTGACAGCTGTGTTTGTTGGTGTCTCTGCTCCTCCCTGGGAACATGGCATTCTGGTTTCAAGGACAACATCAGATGCTTGGGGAATAGAAGGGCAGGTGTTTTCAGGAACCAAACCTTGCAAATGAATTAACAGGTGTTGATTGCTGCCATGCAGAGGTGTGTTATGTGTGGATATCGTTTTCTACCTTCTTCCTTCAGTCTCAGGCTAACACCATGACCTCATCCTCCTCAGCTAGAGCTGCTGTTGAACCCTCCCCATGTACATACCGTGACTTAATTTGGGACTTTCCCCTAAGTACACATTTTTGCTCTGTCTTCTTCATCCAAGGCAATGGTTTGTGGCCTGATGAGGAATATGAGAAAGGAGTGGGGAAAAAAACGCTTCTTGCCTCCCTCTTGGAAACGCCCCGCAATTCCCATCACCACCACATTTGCTAGAATTTTTCTCAGCGTCCTGGGAAAGGTCAATGGAGGGATGGAAAAAGACAATAAATCACTGCTACTGCATTGCCCCTCATCCACCGATCTGGACTTGGCTCCATTTCTGGTCTCTGTTTCCCTGGTGGGTGCTCTATCTTTTGTTTTCAACAGGCTGACCTAGCTCCTTGAAAACGAATACCTTCTTCACATATCCTATGCATCACTTCGTAAGGGCATTCTGGCGCCCACTAGCTCTTCATGGTCTTATTCTTGAACCACTTTGATCCATGCATTGCTCCTTGCTTTATTGTGGACTTGACTCTTCCGGCTATTGAATTTGCTAGGCATTCTCCCATTTGTCTCTCTTCCTCATCCTTCAGATTCATATGAATTTGGCTCTTCTCAAAAAATTCTTAGTTCTCCACCCGAGCTACACTGTCCCGGGTTATCATGGGTAGTTCCCATTCCTAGTCCTCCCTAGTAACCTTTGTCTCACCCTTCCCTTACCAGCAACCCACGCCTGCAGACAGAGCAGCCCCCAAAGAAAAGACTGGGAATTCCTGCTGGAGGAATCCCTCACCTGAACCGGAGAAGAGAAATACGAACTTGGAAGCAAATGTTCCCCACTCCTGACAGCCAAAGCCACAAGACTTCAGCCTAACACCGAGTCAGCTGTACAGCTCACAGCAAGTCTTCGAACCCTGAGCCAAAGTGCCAGCCAGTGAACGAACTCCGTGAGAATCTAGCAAGCAGCACCTCCGCTGTCCACGGTGCTGAACCCCACCCACCATTTGCCTCTGGGACAGGAATAGGTTCAAGAAGCCCACGTGAAGGAAATTAAAACTGACCTGAAACCTAGGTCCCCATCAGGAAGGCGAATACCACTAAATTAAGATCTAGTTAAACTGTTGTTGTCTGAGGTCATCTGGTTTGGCTTCAGGTCCACCGATCAAGGAGAAAGGAAATAACGTTGAACACCTGGACAGGCAATGTGCTTGACACTTTGGGTACATTATTTATCTTAATATTTAAAATAACCAGCAGGGGTAGGCACTGTTATCTTCATTTTACTGATGAGGAAGTAGGGGCACTCATGCTTTGGCTAAGCTCCTACAGCTATTAAGTGGTGGAGCCAGGCCCCAAACACAGAGGTGCTTATTCCCAAAGCTGGAACTGATGACATTAGACCCACACACCCCTAAGGCTTGGGCTGATGGCTCTTTGTTAGGCAGCTGCTGACATTTGGGCAGGTCACCAGATTTTTTTCTTCCTGGGACATTTAAAATTTCAAGTCTTTGAGACCCTGAAACCATTTCAAAACCCGTTATTGCCCTCAAAAAATACACACTACACCCACACAAATGAAAGTGCTTCATTTACTTTCTCATTTATGGGAAAACGATGTAAATATAAGCAAGACATTCAAATTAAAATTGACCATTTTATTTTAATTGACCTTTGATTCCCAGCTCACTGCCTCCCCAACGTCCCCATCCTGGCCCCTTCCATCCCTTGCTGTGCTCTGTGATTCATCAGGGCCTGAGGCTCAGCAGCTGTAATTGGTTTGTAACTTCCTGGAATGTCAAAGCCAAGATGGAAATTTTGCGTATCGCTCCACCAATTCCATCCTGGCTTTAATAATAAGTTGGCAGAGGGGAAGGCAGATTTACAGCAGAAGAGAAATGTAATCAAATTTGGAGGTGCAATGCAATAAGTACAAATGCTAGTTTTCATTTGGAAGCTTCTTAGATAAATGTGATCTCACCCAGCTCCCCAGCCAAATCTGTTGTTTCTTCAGGAGCAGTGGAGGGCCCCAGTGGAATAATAATCCTCAGAGAGAGAGTCTGTATCCAGTATTCCCCCACCCCAGCCCCAGCAGAGTGACCCTGGTAGACTGGAAAGCAATGAAGGGAGAGGCATGAAGAGTCAGTTAAGGAGACAAGGCTTAATAGGGGCCTCTGATAAACTGAATACTTGAGGGAAAAGCAGAGTTAAGTACTTGTCAGGCAGTGTAGTAAGTGCCTTACATGTCTTATCTGAGTTTCACAGCAACGCTATAAGGTAAGTAACGTTATTCTTCCCATTTTATAGAGCAATAAAGTAAGACTTAGGGAGAGGATTCTCAGCTACAGTAAAGTAAGGTTCTGTTTGACTCTGCAGCTTGTACTATTAACCCCTCTCTTACAGGAAAATAACAGCTGACATTTCTCGAATATTTACGTGCCAATCACTCTTCAGGTGCTTCATGAGAACTTTCACAGCACCTCTGTGTGATAAGTGCTATGGTCATTATTATCTTCATTTACCAAGTGAGAAAACTTTCGGAAGATCGATCCTGGAAAAGTCAGTGAGGGTCATGTGAAAACACGTTCACATCATTAGCTGTTAGTGAAATGTAATTTAACACCACAACAAGATACCACTATGTATCTATCAGGATGGTTAAATTTTTTTTCTTTTTAAATAGCGATAACACCAAAGGCTGGTGAGAATGTAGAGGACCTGGATCACTCATTCATTGCTGGTGGGGATGTAAAATGATACAGTCTCTCTCGAAAAAGAATATGGCACTTTCTTATGACATTAAACATGTGCTTAGCATACAATCCAGCAATTGCACTCTTGGGCATTTGTCCCAGAGAAATGAAGACTTAACATTCCCACAGAAGCCTGTACATGAATGTTCATAGCAGCTTTATTCATAATAACCAATAATTGGAAGTAATCCAAATGTCCTTCAATGGGTGACTGGTTAAACAAACTGTGGAACACCCATACTATGAATTACTGGTCAGTAATAAAAAGGAACAAGCTATTGATACATGTAACAACTTGGATGGATCTCAAGGGAATTAGGCTGAGTGGGAAAAAAAGCCAGTCCCCACAGTTTACAAACTGTAAAATTCCATTTAAATAACATTTTTGAAAGGACAAAATTATAGAAATGGAGAATCCAGGTTGCAATGGATTAGAGAATAGGGGAGAGAGGCCGGTGGCTCTGCTATGAAAGAACAGCACAAGAAATTCTTGCGGTAATGGATCTTGACTGTGGTGGTGGTCGCACAGATCTACACACATGATAAACTTGCTTAGAGCTAAACACACACACGACTGCATGTAAAATGAGTGAAATCTAAATTAGGTTGCTGGATTGTATCAGTGTCAGTTTCCTGGCTTTGATATTATATTCTACTTATGCAAGATGTTACCACTGGGGAAAAACTGGGGAAAAAGATCTATGATCTTTTTCTTCTTTTTCTTAAAACATCTTTATTAGAGTATAATTGCTTTATGATAGTGTGTCAGTTTCTGCTTTATAACAAAGTGAATCAGTTATACATATACATATGTCCCCATATCTCTTCCCTCTTGCATCTCTCTCCCTCCCACCCTTCCTACCCCATCCCTCTAGGTGATCACAAAGGACCGAGCTGATCTCCCTGTGCTATGCGGCTGCTTCCCACTAGTGATCTATTTTACGTTTGGTAGTGTATATATGTCCATGCCACTCTCTCACTTCGTCCCAGCTTACCCTTCCCGCTCCCCATATCCTCAAGTCCATTCTCTAGTAGGTCTGTATCTTTATTCCCATCTTGCCCCTAGATTCTTCTGACCATTTTCTTTCTTTTTTTTTTTAGATTCCATATATATGTGTTAGCATACGGTAGTTGTTTTTCTCTTTCTGACTTACTTCACTCTGTATGACAGTCTCTAGGTCCATCCACCTCACTACAAATAACTCAGTTTCGTTCCTTTTTATGGCTGAGTAATATTCCATTGTATATACGTGCCACATCTTCTTTATCCATTCATCTGTTGATGGACACTTAGGTTGCTTCCATGTCCTGGCTATTGTAAATAGAGCTGCAATGAACATTTTGGTACATGACTCTTTGAATTATGGTTTTCTCAGGGTATATGCCCAGTAGTGGGATTGCTAGGTCGTATGGTAGTTCTAATTTTAGTTTTCTAAGGAACCTCCATACTGTTCTCCATAGTGGCTGTATCAATTTACATTCCCACCAACAGTGCAAGAGGGTTCCCTGTTCTCCACACCCTCTCCAGCATTTATTGTTTGTAGATTTTTTGATGATGGCCATTCTGACAGGTGTGAGATGATATCTCATTGTAGTTTTGATTTGCATTTCTCTAATGATTAATGATGTTGAGCATTCTTTCATGTGTTTGTTGGCAATCTGTATATCTTCTTTGGAGAAATGTCTATTTAGGTCTTCTGCCCATTTTTGGATTGGGTTGTTTGTTTTTTGTTATTGAGCTGCATGAGCTGCTTGTATGTTTTGGAGATTAATCCTTTGTAAGTTGCTTCATTTGCAAATATTTTCTCCCATTCTGAGGGTTGTCTCTTCGTCTTGTTTATGATTTCCTTTGCTGTGCAAAAGCTTTTAAGTTTCATTAGGTGCCATTTGTTTATTTTTGTTTTTATTTCCATTCCTCTAGGAGGTAGGTCAAAAAGGATCTTGCTGTGATTTCTGTCATAGAGTGTTCTGCCTATGTTTTCCTCTAACAGTTTGATGGTGTCTGGCCTTACATTTAGGTCTTTAATCCATTTTGAGTTTATTTTTGTGTATGGTGTTAGGGAGTGTTCTAATTTCATTCTTTTACATGTAGCTGTCCAATTTTCCCAACACCACTTATTGGAGAGGCTGTCTTTTCTCCACTGTATATTCTTGCCTTTATCAAAGATAAGGTGACCATATGTGCGTGGGTTTATCTCTGGGCTTTCTATCCTGTTCCAGTGATCTATATTTCTGTTTTTGTGCCAGTACCATACTGTCTTGATTACTGTAGCTCTGTAGTATAGTCTGAAGTCAGGGAGCCTGATTCCTCCAGCTCTGTTTTTCTTTCTCAATATTGTTTTGGCTATTCGGGGTCTTTTGTGTTTCCATACAAATTGTGAAATTTTTTGTTCTAGTTCTGTGAAAAATGCCAGTGGTAGTTTGATAGGGATTTCACTGAATCTGTAGATTGCTTTGGGTAGTAGAGTCATTTCCACAATGTTGATTCTTCCATTCCAAGAACATGGTATATCTCTCCATCTGTTTGTATCATCTTTAATTTCTTTCATCAGTGTCTTATAGTTTTCTGCATACAGGTGTTTTGTCTCCTTAGGTAGGTTTGTTCCTAGATATTTTATTCTTTTTGTTGCAATGGTAAATGGGAGTGTTTTCTTAATTTCACTTTTAGAATTTTCATCATTAGTGTACAGGAATGCAAGAGATTTCTGTGCATTACTTTTGTATCCTGCTACTTTACCAAATTCATTGATTAGCTCTAGTAGTTTTCTGGTAGCATCTTTAGGATTCTCTATGTATAGTATCATGTCATCTGCAAACAGTGACAGCTTTACTTCTTCTCCGATTTGGATTCCTTTTATTTCTTTTTCTTCTCTGATGGTGGTGGCTAAAACTTCCAAAAGTATGTTGAATAATAGTGGTGAGAATGGGCAACCTTGTCTTGTTCTTGATCTTAGTGGAAATGGTTTCAGTTTTTCACCATTGAGGACGATGTGGGCTGTGCGTTTGTCATATATGGCCTTTATTATGTTGACGAAAGTTCCCTCTATGGGTTTCTATCATAAATTGGTGTTGAATTTTGTCGAAAGCTTTCTCTGCATCTATTGAGATGATCATATGGTTTTTCTCCTTCAATTTGCTAATATGGTATATCACATTGATTGATTTGTGTATATTGAAGAATCCTTGCATTCCTGGGAAAAACCCCACTTGTCACAATGTATGATTCTTTCAATGTGCTGTTGGATTCTGTTTACTAGTATTTTGTTGAGGATTTTTGCATCTATGTTCATCGGTGATATTGGCCTATTGTTTTCTTTCTTTGTGACCTCTTTGTCTGGTTTTGGTATCAGGGTGATGGTGGCCTCATAGAATGAGTTTGGGAGTGTTCCTCCCTCTGCTATATTTTGGAAGAGTTCGAGAAGGATAGGTGTTAGCTCTTCTCTAAATGTTTGATAGAATTTGCCTGTGAAGCCATCTGGTCCTGGGCTTTTGTTTGTTGTAAGATTTTTAATCACAGTCTCAATTTCAGTGCTTGTGATTGGTCTGTTCGTATTTTCTATATCTTCCTCGTTCAGTCTTGGAAGGTTGTGCATTTCTAAGAATTTGTCCATTTCTTCCAGGTTGTCCATTTTATTGGCATAGAGTTGCTTGTAGTAATCTCTCATGATCCTTTGTATTTCTGCAGTGTCAGTTGTTACTTCTCCTTTTTCATTTCTAATTCTATTGATTTGAGTCTTCTCCTCTTTTTTCTTGATAAGTATGGCTAATGGTTTGTCAATTTTGTTTGTCTTCTCAAAGAACCAGCTTTTAGTTTTATTGATCTTTGCTATTATTTCCTTCATTTCTTTTTCATTTGTTTCTGATCTTTATGATATCTTTCCTTCTGCTAATTTTGGGGTTTTTTTGTTCTCCTTTCTCTAATTGCTTTAGGTGTAAGGTTAGGTTTTTTATTTGAGATGTTTCTTGTTTCTGAAGGTAGGCTTGTATAGCTATAAACTTCCCTCTTAGAACTGCTTTTACTGCATCCCATAGGTTTTGTGTCGTTGTGTTTTCGTTGTCATTTGTTTCTAGGTATTTTTTGATTTCCTCTTTGATTTCTTCAGTGATCTCTTGGTTATTAAGTAGTGTGTTGTTTAGCCTCCATGTGTTTGTATTTCTTACAGATTTTTTACTGTAATTGATAACTAGTTTCATAGCATTGTGGTCGGAAAAGATACTTGATATGATTTCAATTTTCTTAAATTTACAAAGGCTTGATTTGTGACCCAAGATATGATCTATCCTGGATAACGTTCCATGAGCACTTGAGAAGAATGTGTATTCTGTTGTTTTTGGATGGAATGTCCTATAAATATCAGTTAAGTCCATCTTGTCTAATGTATCATTTAAAGCTTGTGTTTCCTTATTTATTTTCATTTTGGATGATCTGTCCATTGGTGAAAGTGGGGTGTTAAAAATCCCCCGCTATGATTGTATTATTGTCGATTTCCCCTTTTATGGCTGTTAGTATTTGCCTTATGTATTGAGGTGCTCCTATGTTGAGTGCATAAATATTTACAATTGTTATATCTTCTTCTTGGATTGATCCCTTGATCATTATGTAGTGTCCTTCTTTGTCTCTTGTAATAGTCTTTGATTTAAAATCTATTTTTTCTGATATGAGAATTGCTACTCCAGCTTTCTTTTGATTTCCATTTGCATGGAATATCTTTTTCCATCCCCTCACTTTCAGTCTCTAGGTCTGAAGTGGGTCTCTTGTAGACAGCATATATACAGGTCTTGTTTTTGTAATCATTCAGCCAGTCTATGTCTTCTGGTTGGAGCATTTAATCCATTTACATTTAAGGTAATTATCGATATGTACGTTCCTATTACCATTTTCTTAATTGTTTTGGGTTTATTCTTGTAGGCCTTTTCCTTCTCTTGTGTTTCCTGCCTAGAGAAGTTCCTTTAGCATTTGTTGTAAAGCTGGTTTGGTGGTGCTGAATTCTCTTAACTTTTGCTTGTCTGTGAAGCTTTTAAGTTCTCTGTCAAATCTGAATGAGATCCTTGCTGGGTAGAGTAATCTTGCTTGTAGGTTTTTCTCTTTCATCACTTTAAATATGTCCTGCTACTCCCTTCTGGCTTGCAGAGTTTCTGTTGAAAGATCAGCTGTTAACCTTATGGGGATCCCCTTATGTGTTACTTGTTGTTTTTCCCTTGCTGCTTTTAATATTTTTTCTTTGTATTGAATTTTTGATAGTTTGATTATTATGTGTCTTGGCGTGTTTCTCCTTGGATTTATCCTGTATCGGACTCTCCGTGCTTCCTGGACTTGATTAACTATTTCCTTTCCCATATTAGGGAAGTTTTCAACTATAATCTCTTCAAATATTTTCTCAGTCCCTTTCTTTTTCTCTTCTTCTTCTGGGACCCCTATAATTCGAATGTTGGTGCATTTAATGTTGTCCCAGAGGTCTCTGAGACTGTCCTCAATTCTTTTTTCTTTATTCTGCTCTGCAGTAGTTTTTTCCACTATTTTGTCTTCCAGGTCACTTACCCGTTCTTCTGCCTCAGTTATTCTGCTATTGTTCCCTTCTAGAGAATTTTTAATTTCATTTATTGTGTTGTTCATCATTGTTTGTTTGCTCTTTAGTTCTTACAGGTCCTTGTTAAACGTTTCTTGTATTTTCTCCATTCTGTTTCCAAGATTTTGGATCATCTTTACTATCATTATTCTGAATTCTTCTTCAGGTAGACTGCCTATTTCCTCTTCATTTGTTAGGTCTGGTGGGTTTTTATCTTGCTCCTTCATCTGCTGTGTGTGTCTCTGTCTTCTCATTTTGCTTAACCTTCTGTGTTTGGGGTCTCTTTTTCACATGCTGCATCTTCGTAGTTCCTGTTGTTTTTGGTGTCTGTCCCCAGTGGCTAAAGTTGGTTCAGTGGGTTGTGTAGGCTTCTTGGTGTAGGGGACTAGTGCCTGTGTTCTGGTGGATTAGGCTGGATCTTGTCTTTCTGTTGGGCAGTTCCACGTCTGGTGGTGTGTTTTGGGGTGTCTGTGACTTTATTATGATTTTAGGCAGCCTCTGTGCTAATGGGTTGTGTTGTGTTCTCGTCTTGCTAGTTGTTTGGCATAGGGTGTCCAGCAGTGTAGCTTGCTGGTCGTTGAGTGGAGCTGGGTCTTGGCGTTGAGATGGAGATCTCTGGGAGATTTTTGCCATTTGATATTACGTGGAGCTGGGAGGTCTCTTGTGGACCAGTGTCCTGAATTCAGCTCTCCCACCTCAGAGGCACAGCCCTGATGCCTGGCTGGAGCACCAAGAGCCTGTCATCCACACGGCTCAGAATAAAAGGGAGAAAAGAAAGAAAGAAAGAAAGAAGAAGATTAAATAAAGTAAAGTAAAATAAAATAAAGTTATTAAAATAATTATTAAGAAAAATAAATTTTTTAAATAATAAAAAAACAAAAAAAAAAAACCAGACTGACAGAACTCTAGGACAAATGATAAAAACAAAGCTATACAGACAAAATCACACATGGAAACATACACATACACAGTCACAAAAAGAGGAAAAGGGGGAAAAAAAATATATATCTTTGCTCCCAAAGTTCACCTCCTCGATTTGGGATGATTCGTTGTCTCTTCAGGTCTTCCACAGATGCAGGGTACATCAGGTTGATTGTGGAGATATAATCCGCGGCTCCTGAGGGTGCATGGAGAGACTTCCCTTACTCTTTTTTGTTCGAACAGCTCCTGGGGTTCAGCTTTGGATTTGGCCCCGCCTCTGCATGTAGGTTTCCTGAGGGTGTCTGTTCC
Source organism: Phocoena sinus (assembly GCF_008692025.1). Taxonomy (NCBI): domain Eukaryota; kingdom Metazoa; phylum Chordata; class Mammalia; order Artiodactyla; family Phocoenidae; genus Phocoena; species Phocoena sinus. The sequence goes on along the minus strand of NC_045777.1, from coordinate 67,241,593 downwards.
CTGCCCCGACAGGACGGGGTTAAAGGAGCCGCTGATTCGGGGGCTCTGGCTCACTCAGGCCAGGCGGAGGGAGGGGCACGGAGGGCGGGGCGGAGCCTGCGGCGGCAGAGGCCAGCATGACGTTGCAGCAGCCTGAGGCGCGCCGTGCGTTCTCCCGGGGGAGTTGTCCCTGGATCACGGGACCCTGGCAATGGCGGGCTGTGCAGGCTCCCCGGAAGGGGGGTGTGGAGAGTGACCTGTGCTCGCACACAGGCTTCTTGGTGGTGGCAGCAGCGGCCTTAGCGTCTCATGCCTGTCCCTGGGGTCCGCGCTTTTAGCCGCGGCTCGCGCCCTTCTCTGGAGCTCCTTTAAGTGGCGCTCTTAATCCCTCTCCTCGCGCACCAGGAAACAAAGGAGGCAAGAAAAAGTCTCTCTTCGGCAGCTCCAGACTTTTCCCCGGACTCCCGGGTAGCCGTGGCGCACTAGCCCCTTCAGGCTGTGTTCACGCCGGCAGTCCTCTTCCGGCGCTCTGACCGAAGCTCGAGCCTCAGCTCCCAGTCCCGCCCGCCCCGGTGGGGCAGCAGACAAGCCTCTCGGACTGGTGAGTGCCGGTCGGCCCTGATCCTCTGCGCGGGAATCTCTCCGCTTTTCCCTCCGCACCCCTGTTGCTGTGCTCTCCTCCGCGGCCCCGAAGCTCCCCCCTCCGCCACCCACAGTCTCCGCCCCCGAAGGGGCTTCCTAGTGTGTGGGAACCTTTCCTCCTTCACAGCTCCTTCCCAGAGGTGCAGGTCCCGTCCCTATTCTTTGTCTCTGTTTATTCCTTTTTCTTTTGCCCTACCCAGGTACGTGGGGACTTTCTTGCCTTTTGGGAGGTCTGAGGTCTCTGCCAGCGTTCAGTAGGTGTTCTGTAGGAGTTGTTCCACACGTAGGTGTATTTCTGATGCATTTGTGGGGAGGAAGGTGATCTCTGCGTCTTACTCTTCCGCCATCTTGAAGCTCCTCTCTATGACCTTTTTCTATTTTGTTCTTAAAACTGCACGTAAATCTACAATTTCTTAAAATAAAAAGTTTTTTTTTTATGTCAATGAGAGAAATGGATGGAGAGAGGACAGAGGGAAGAAACAAAGGCACTTGTCTAAATCCACACATTGGGCAATCAAACTACTTGTGCTCATCAGAGCCTTGGGCTCATATCCTCTGCTCTGTGCCACCTCCCCATCTGATAAAAGACTGTTATGTCCTCTACTTCTGGGACCTTCCCCTTACTCTCTCCATCTAAGCCTAGCGATGTGATCAATCAAGAGGTCTTGAACCCTCAGTTGCAAGGCCCAGGCTTTTACTCACGTTCAAGGCTGGGCACGTGAGTTCTGTGTCCACCACTCCCACAGCAGAGAGGAGGGGTGCAGGAGGGCTCTTCGACTCTGCAGCTTATTCTAAGCCATGTTGGGTTAGAGGGATCAACATGGACACTGAGAAGGAGAGACTCTTTAGTTCTAAAAGCACCATTGAAACAGAAATTTCTGAGTGCCATTTTCCTACCATGTAGAACTAGTATACCTAAAAATAAAGTAAGATCAGAGGTGAGGGACAGAGGAAGGGAGGAAAAAGCTGATGATAAAAATTGAGCATCTGTGTCTATATATCTATATGAATATGTATAAATACCTTTATATTTATATCTATATCATCTATGTCTATATGTATATCTATATCTATGTCATCTCCCTGTATTCATATCTGAAGCATTAAAACTCATGGACTTCTTTGGGATGTGAAGCAGTATGTTTACTTTTTGGGTGCTTAAGTTATGTTTGAGTATCATTTCTATTCTTTGCAACCAAAGAGTCCCAGCATATAACCTCCCACCTGCTATATGCCTCCTAGCACTTCGCCCACCAGCCCAAGCCCTACTCAACCTCGGAACGCATTAGTAAACTCACAACCCTGTATGTGCCGAGAGCTGGCCAGCTCCCAGATATTTGAAGATTCTAATCTGAGCTTCCCTCTGCAGGGTGTTCTGAGCTCTGTCTGAGGAGGGGGAGAAGGGAGGCTGTGTCCTGAGATGGGATCAGTGCCTCTGAGGTGAGGTGTAGCAAGCTCCAATCTACAACGGGTTTTCCTTGGAGGCTATGCCTTAGAGTCTGTTTCCCACTTCATTTTGTCAGCTCATCTCCAAAATGACTTACAGTGGGACTCTGGGAATGCAGATTCTCACCAAGGCTCTGACACTAGCTGGGGACATGGGGCGCCACCGCCAGTTTCAAGGGAGATGAGAATAGCTGCCCTCATTGGCTGGGATTTGTCCGCACAAATGAAGGCTAATTTTGGAAGCCTGGAGGCCTCTGTTGCTAGTTACTAGCCCAGAACCATGGGTGAAATCATAGCATAAAGGTCATAGCACCTCACTGAGGTCGTCAAAGAATGTTTGAGGTCATAGCCAGGTTCTGGGAGCTTGCTCTACAGGTTGAGGGAGAGGGAAGCACACGTCCTGGTGAGCTTTGAAGTGGGTGAGTGTCAGGAAGTTCAAGCATTTAGGGGGATCCATTCTTGCACGTGCATCATGGCCTCTCTACCCTTCCCTCTTGTTGGTCTTACCAAGGAAGGCAGCCTTGAGGTCCCCCTCCCCACACCATCCCTGATGCCCTGTCAGATAACAGCTATGCTGGGGCACCCTGTGTTGGTCAGGAGGCAGGTCCCATCTCATGTTACCCCACTTCACCAGTTCTTCCTTCCTCCCTCCATTCTGCCTCACACTACCCCTCCCTCCTCTCTCCCCCATTCACCACACCCCGTCCCACTTCAACCACACTCCTCCTCTGCTTCCTGCCTGCTCCACTCATTTCTCTTTAATTTATGCCATATTTCCTGTTTCATTCCAGCCACACCCTCCCCTTCGCTGCATTCTACTTACCTGCATTTCATCCCATTCAATGTTGAATCTAGAATCCAGCCTACTCAGCAATGCCTGGGTCAAATCCCAGGCAACAAAGGCAGCTGTTCTCCTCTCCTTTTGGCAGATGAGGAAACTCAGAGAGTTGCATGTGACTCCCTCCAAAACATGGCACGACAGAATGACCTAAGAAGAATGATTCCAGAATCTCAAATGAAGAGAACAGCTGTTACTCTGGCTGGCACTGTTCTAAGAACTTTCTTAAACAGCTTAATGAGGTAGATACAAGCATTATCTCCATTCTTCGGATGAGTAAACTGAGGCACGCAATGCTAATTAGCTCCCAAGGGCAAACAGCCACTGAGTGGAAGAGCCAGAACTTGACCCTGGTGTCCATGCTTTCATCCACACTCAGGAGCAGTGGTGGATGTTTATATGAGCAGGTAGCCAAGGGCTGTTCTGATTTCCTACCTTGACTAGATATTTGTGATGTTTAAACATTTTCAGGTATCTAGTTACTTCCTCCAAGCTTATCTCCAAGGGGATGATTTTGCCTAAGACTTATAGGCCATAGGAAACACCTTCTCCCAGGGCAATAATAAACAGTCTTTCCCAAAGTTTAGTCTCTCCCATGCAGCGTTAGAAGTAGCCACGTTGTGTAAGCAGGTGGGATGCAAGGTCGGGGATGGAATGCTGTCGGGAGACAAGGGAGAAATTCACTTGCTGCTCTGTCTTGGGCAGATCCCCATCTTCTCTTCCTGAACTCTTCATCACTTGAGGATTTTTTAATGCCTACTTGGGATATTTGGAGGATATGCGCTTTTTACTAACCAGTGTAATGCTTGAGTCCCCCTCCTTTGACCCCACGTCCCGATGGACACCGACATTAAATCCATCCTTCACGGCAGTGACAGCAGTGTTTCTCACAGCAAAGTCTGCGGCCAGGCTCCACCCCAGACCCACCGGGCCCAGAAATCTGCATTTTACTAAACCATACCCAAGCTAGGTAAAACTTACTCAAAGATTGAGATTGAACTGAGAAAGGCTCTGAATTTTAGAGGAAAGTTAAAAAAATACGCAGGCAATGGGAGTTGAGTTTTTCACTAGGGGGCTCTGTTTGATAGATAAGTTTTGGCAGGATGGAGAGCTGCAGTGTTTAAGGCTGGATCTGAAGACTTTAAGCATTGAAAAGATCTCATTCCCCAGATCACCACTGTTACTTCAAAATAAAAATAATACTGAAGCATAAAACACAAAGTGTACATGTTGAAAGAGCTTCCTCCTAGATGTGCTAATTGGCAAGTGTTGAGTACGTTTATTGAAATGCAAACTGTCTTATTTGGGGGCTGCCCCTGCTTAGTTGGTGTCCTACAGATGCTGCTTCTGCCTCAAGTCATCTGGCTCTGGTAACATTCATTCATTTGTTCTTTCACTCATTCATGCAACAAATATTTATTGAGCTTGGCACAGCAATTAACCAAAAAGCAAGTATCTTTGCTTCCACAGAGCTTGCATTCTAGTGCTGGGGAGACAGGCGAGAAACAAAGTCAATATGTAAAATCTATGGCATGTTAAGAGTTATAGGTCCTCCGGAGAAAAATAAGATGGAGAAAGGGGAGAAAAGTTCTGGAGCTTGGAGGAGGGGTTATCAGGGAAGTCTTCTCCCAAAGTGAGGTTTAAAGAAAGTCCTAAAAGAGGTGAGGGAGCCACGTGGTCCCACAGGAAGAGGGTGCAGGCAGAGAGGGCAGAGCTTTGCCTAATCCTGTAGCAGCCAAGACACAGACCACTGACCCCGCACAAAAAGACCTAAACAGTCCCCAATTCCGAGGGAAGCCAAGCTGGGCGGTCACTCCCATCTCATTACAGCAGCAAAGCCTGACCTCACTGCCCGGAGGCCTTAGGGGCTGTCACCCAAACCCTGCTGACAGGTACCACCTTCTCCCTGTGGGTTCGGGTCAGATCTGTTCAGTGCAGACCAATTAAGCACCGACCCTGTGCCCAGACCTGTGCCAGGACCCGTCAGAGCCTGGCCTGCAAACCTGACACAGAAAAGTAGGATCCAAGTGTGAGGGTCAGAGAAGAGGCGTGGAGTCAGCCTGGGGACAGCAGTTGTTTGGTTTGCTCTCATCCCACCCCCATCATTCCTGCTCCCCAGACACGCTGCTGCTCTCAGATTCATTCTTCGTGTCAGGGCTTTTGCTGTTTCTTTCCCTTGGATTCTCTCTCCCCAGACTTCCCCAGGGGTCAGTTCTCACTGTTCCAGCTTCAGCCAAGTGTCACCACCCCGGGAGCGTCTCCGAGATGGCCCTGCAGTCTGTGTCGCTGTTACTATGTGCCTCGTCCTTTTTTCACTTCCTATCATTGTCCCCACCACCAACTGAGATGACTGGTGTCGCGGTCCCCTCTCCCCTACCCTCCCCGTGGGAGCTGGGACCCAGTTTCTCCCATTTACCTCCTCCGTCCCCAGGGCCTCAAAAATAGGAGGTGCTCAATAAATGTCAGCCAACAAAGTTATTTACTGAGCAAGGGACCATCAATGCTTTACCTGAATAACCCATGCCGTCTGTCCAGCTCTCCTCCTGCCTGCACACCTCCTGCCTGCTCCTGAGGCCCCTGAAGTACATTCTCGGATACTCTCGCTGACCATGGAGAACTGTTGTTATCCATCCTACAAAAAGGAGGGCAAGGTGATGATTAAGAATATGGATCGGACATCAGATGGGTTTGCTTTGGCCTCTGACTCCACCACTTTCAAACTGTGTGCCCTGGGCAAGTTAATTAACATCTCTGAACCTCAGTTTCCCCACCTGAGCAGAGCTGCTTTCAATAAACAGTAGTCTTTGTTATTCTGCCCAAATAACAATGGTTACTAACTCCTCTGTCCAGAGGGGAGGTTTGTACCACTTTCTTCCTGAGATGAGCGCCCTGGCCCAGGCTGGAGCCCCCAGGGACTCCTGCAGAGAGACCAAGAAAAAGGGCAAGTCCAAACGCAGTGACTGTGCCGCTGGGGAGCAAGAGTTAATGATCCGGGACGCTTAATGAGCTTCCTCCTCTGCTCTCTCCCATTGCAGGTGGCGTGGCAGCCTTCCAGGACCAGAGGCTGCTCCCTGCACCTGCCCCTCCACATCCAATTTGTTTGCAGTGTCCTAAAAAGCTAACCAAGCTGAAATCACTGATACCAAGGCTCTAAAAGTCCTGCACCAGTATTTAGTGTTCTCCAAGGCCCCAACCTTGTCCCTGCCTCCTAATCCTTTCCATCTGTTGGGAGCAGTTGAGGGATTCAGTGATGATAACTGCCGAGATGATCTCTTCTGCTTGGGGCTGGGAGCACAGCTGTCCTGGAGGCTTGCTTCTTGTGAATTCCTGCAGTGTCCCTTCTCATGCCTGAGCACTCTTCCTGGGGGCTTCCTGAGGAAGCGCCATGCATTAGCGTCACAATTATATTATGATATGATAAAGCTGCTGGTGATTATCCTGGAGATGTGGCAGGCCATAGTGGCCTAGAGCATAGATTGGGAATCAGGTTGCCTGGATTGAATCCTGGCTCTATTTAATAACTGTGTGATCTTGGCCCAAAATAATGTTATCTTATGTATTACATACAGCCTGCCTCGTGGGAGCCAGGCATTGTTCATAAACCCCCAATATAATAATAATAATAACAATACCTAATATTTATTGAGAGCCAGGAATCCTTCGATGAGTCCACTTAATCTCCAGAAGACAGTCATGTTAATGGACAGCTTTCACAGTGGTCAGGGCTGTGCCTCAGCCAGGACTGGACCCAGAAGCCTAGGTTCCTGAGTTATTAATTGCATGGGTGGCTTGCCTGAGGGCAAGGAAACTGTGATGAGGACCTTTTAAGGGTTCATTTCTAGGCTCAGAGTAGACAGGATGGCATGTCTCCAGCCCAGGTCAGCCCATACCATATCTCATGGCTCTTGTCAGATATCATGATATTTGTCTTTCTCCATGTGGCTTACTTCACTTAGTATGATCATCTCCAGTTCCATCCATGTTGCTGCAAATGGCATTATTTTGTTCTTTTTTATGGCTGAGTAGTATTCCATTGTATATATGTACCACATCTTCTTTATTCACTTGCTGATGGACATTTAGGTTCCTTGAATGTCTTGGCTATTGTGAATACTGCTGCAGTGAACATTGGGGTGCATCTTTTCACGGTATTAGTTTTCTATTGCCGTGTAACTGATCACCACAAACTTGGTGGCTTAAAACAGTATCTGCTTATTATCTCACAGTTCTGTGGATCAGGGGTCAAGGAGAGTTTAGCTGGATTCTCTGTTTCAGTTCTCCCAAGGCTGAAATCAAGGTGTTGGCTGGGCTAGGCTCTCATCTGGAGGCCCTGGGGAAGAAACTTCTTCCAGGGTCATTCAGAGTGTTGGCAGAATTCTGTTCCTGTGGTTGTAGGACTGAGGTCCCAGTTTTCTTGCTGGATGTTGGCCACTCTCTAGTCTTTAATGTGGTCTCCCCTTTATATACAAAACCAGCAATAGCACACTGAACCTTTTTCATCCTTCGAACCTCTCTGACTTACTCTGCTGTCAGCTTGAGAAAAGTCAGCTTTTAAAACTCACATGATTTTATATATATATATATATATAATTTATTTATTTTTGGCTGTGTTGGGTCTTTGTTGAGGTGCGCAGGCTTCTCATTGCAGTGGCTTCTTTTGTTGCGGAGTACAGGCTCTAGGCACGCGGGCTTCAGTAGTCGTGGCTCACAGGCTTAGTTGCTCTGTGGCATGTGGGATCTTCCTGGACTGAGGCTCGAACCCATGTCCCCTGCATTGGCAGGCGGATTCTTAACCACTGCGCCACCAGGGAAGCCCAAAGCTCACATGATTATATTAAGCTCACTGGATGATCTCCCTTTTGATGAACTCGAAGGCAACAAATTAGTAACCTTAATTACATCTGCAAAATGCCTTTTGCTACGTAAGGTAATGTGATCACAGGCATGTTTTTACATCATATTCACAGTCCTGGGGATTCGAGCAGGAAATCGTGGTGTCGTCTCAGAATTCTGCCGACCTCATCTACACTGCCTTGAATTTTAGAATGTTCAAACTTCACCTTTCCTTGGGGCACAGGAAAGGTGATCGCTTGATGCTGGATTTGGGGGAGACCCTCACTAGGGCAAAGCATCCAAGGATGCTTGAAGGGAGTGGGATTAAGAGTCGAAGGATGATTAATCTTGGATAAGGACAGACATTTTATTTGCTTATCCAGCCATGTTTATTGAGAATCTCTAGGTGCCCAGGATCTAGCAGTGGGCAGAATAGACACAGTCCATGCCCTCATGGAGCTGATGGTCTGGTGGGTGATGAGGGCTCCCCAAAGAGAAGTATGGGGTTCAGTGGGGGGAAGGAAACGAAGGCTAGCCTGTCATCTGAGGGCAAAGAGGGCAGGGGTTCAGGTAAATTTTTACAGCTTATGTGAGGAATGGGAAGGACACCATCTCCTAGGTGAGGTAGAGCTCAAACAATTATAGGCTGATCTAAAGAGCACTGAGTCCTCTAAGGATCCTGAGCTCCCCTCATGCCCCAGGGATCACCAGGAAACTCTGTCTCAGCCTATTAGCTTAGCCTGGCAGTCACTAACTTGAATATAGAAATGCCTACAAGGGCAGGAACTTGACATAAATAAATGGCGCATCTGAGTGTGAACAAAAGAATAGGGCAAGTGTGATGGCAAATGGTGACTGGCCTGCGGCTTTGGTGTCAGGAGGGTAACAGGGAGTGCTGGGGTCTGCGCACACTGGAGCATGGACACCTGTCTACAGGGGTTGCCAGTACCTACTCCAGCTGTTTGTACCATCAGGAACAAATCATCAGGTCTTCTGACTTTTGACAAAATTCAGATGATTTTGTGGAAAATCCCCGATTTTAAAAATTTAAGTAATTGTTTTAAATGTAAAGATCTTCAGAGAGGTGACATAGGTGCAGGTGTCTGTGACACAGGGCCAGCCTGCAGACATCTATTTGTGAACTTCAGTAGAGCTGCCCGCACTGAGTTGTGTTTGGGTGTCACATCATCAGCTTTTTTTCTTTTTTTAAAATATTTATTTATTTATTTTGTTGCACCAAGTCTTTGTTACGGCACGTGGGATCTTCGTTGCGGCACGCGGACCTCTTAGCTGCGGCATTCCGTCTTCTCAGTTGCGGCATGCATGCAGGATCTAGTTCTCCGACCAGGGATTGAACCTGGGCCCCCTGCATTGGGAGTGTACAGTCTCACCCACTGGACCACCAGAGAAGTTCCCCCATCATCCGCTTTAACTGAGAAGTGCAGGTGGCCTCTGTGTCCCAGGGTTCCCGGCCCAAAGTTATGCATCACAAATGCCTTTGCACACTTTCAATGGAGGAAACCTCGTGTCTCCTTGAGATTTCTATTTCTCCCCTTCCATTGTGACCATGGGAACAATCGCATTGCCTTCTCTGCCATGCATGTTAGACGCTCATAGTTCAATTCAAATTTTTGCTCCTTTGGTATCCAGTGTCTACCTTTTCCTCCTCATGGTCTCATCAACTGAGGCAGCGGTCCAAGCTTCTGTTCCATTTCCTAGTACGTACTATCTGACTCTGGGCTGGGAAGCTAACTCTTATTTACCTTAGTATCTGCAGTGTCTAATACATGGGAGGCACTCAATAAATATTTGAGTGTTGGGCAAATGATGAGTTGCCCATTATTTTTGGTTGATACAAGAAATAGACATGTGTGAAAAGAACACTTTTGTAGACACTATTATTGAAAACTCAACCCTTAAGGTCCCTTAATGAATAATGAATTAGAGTGACCAACAGTCCTCACGTGCCCAAGAATGAAGGGGTTCTTGAGATGCAGGACTTTCAGTTTTAAAACCGAGATGAAAGAGTTTCCCAAGACACAAAACTTTCAGTGCTAAAACTGGGAAAGTCCCGGGAAAACTCAGTTGGTCACCCTCCCTTAAATAAAAACTCAAAGGAAAACAAGCTTCTCTTGAAGCTCAAAAAATGGAAAAAGACCATTTCTCCTGCTAAACAGGGATGGTTCCTTTTATCTGCTGATGGGAGGTTTGAAAATCTCATGTCCCCTCTTTACCTTGACCTCTAAGAAACTCCAAGGTAAATTCTCTGGATCATGTCAGCAGCATCTGTCAGTCTATGTTGTCTGAGATAATTGTTTCATTGACTCTGCCTTGTTTTTCTTAAATCTTTTTTCTCTTTAAAAGTGGTAACATGGTGTAAATTGCACCCAGAATTACATTAAATAATTTATGCCAAGCACACATGAGGGAAAGCCTATGTCTTTTGCCTTTTTGCTTCTCTTCAATTGGTTGTTACTTCATTCTATGTGTGTATTACCTCAGGGGTTGGCAGACTATGGCCTGTGGGCCAAATCTGGGACCACTGCCTCTTTTCGTAAATAAATTTTTACTGGAATAACAGTCATACTTATGAACTTATGTATTGTCCATGGCTGTTTTCATGTTACGAGGGCAGAGTTGAGTAGTTGCAACGGACACTGTGTGGCCCACAAAACCTAAGATATTTGCTCTCTATAGTCTGTCAACCCCTGCATTATGTCACAAACCACAAATCCTTTTGAAAGGATTTATATAGAATTTCAAATTTTACATATATATTACCCTTTCTGTTCCCAAATGTAGTTTCAAAATTTATACATGTATATATATTCTGTTTACAAAAGTAGTACATGCTAATTATAAAAATGTTAACATCACAGAGATACGTAATGATGATAGTAACCATCCCTTTTTAAACTCAATTCCTACTGGTAAGCCTCAGTTAACTAGTCAGTGTAGATTCCTCCTGATTCCTTTCAGTGCATAAACTAATTCACATATATCATTAAAATAATACTAAAAAAGACATAAATCTCTCTGTGAGCACATTTCCCTGGGTAAGCATTTTTAAATTCTCCATCAGCAGCATTTTTCACCCATGTCTCCACTGGCACATTTGCAGACATTCTCACTCATTGTTTCCAATATCTTTCCTCATTGATCTAGTTTGATCAGAAGCCCTTTCTAACTCGTCTTCACAATAGCCGCATCATTGCAAGTTCTAATTATTCCTGGTACCTCTCATTTTAATGATTCTTTTTTGTCATTGCTAATTACTGTTACTTTAAAACATCTCTCAGAACCAATGAGGATGTCAGATGCCTGCAGACTGTCACTTTGCTTCTAAATCATCAAGCTAAGTGTTCAGGACATGGCTTCAGCTGATCATCCATTTGTTTCTGAGAGACTATCAGGACCACAGCCCTCACGCAACACATGCATGATCGTGTCACTCACCCCCGGAAGTCCAAGTCTTCTAGGGCATCCATCATCACCCAGAATCTTAGATCCACACTGCTTTCTACGTACTGATTGGACCAGCTTACCTCCCCTCTCCAAACATTTCCTCTGAGCCCTTTGGAATTCCCAGTTTGTAACCAGGAGACATCCCTATATTTTTTCTTTCTTTTTTTTTTTTTGCAGTACGCGGGCCTCTCACTGTTGTGGCCTCTCCCGTTGCGGAGCACAGGCTCCGGACGCGCAGGCTCAGCAGCCATGGCTCACGGGCCCAGCCGCTCTGTGGCATGTGGGATCTTCCCGGACCGGGGCACGAACCCGTGTCCCCTGCATCGGCAGGCGGACTCTCAACCACTGCGCCACCAGGAGAGCCCCATCCTTATATTTTCAATTTCTCCTCCAAACGTTTTCTTTCATTTCTTGACTTGGTTTAAGCCAGAGCTCCCCCCACCACCACCCCCGCCGCCTCCTGGCCAGCCTTCCCAAGTGTAAGTTGCTTTTCTCTCTCAACTCATGTACCCCAAGGTTCCCCTTTGCCACTTCCAAAACATTTTGCCTTTCCAAAAAGTCCCAGAATCTTTCAAGCGAAGCCCTCAGATTATAGTGCCAGCTATGGTCAAAATGGTCACCAGCTTTTCTCTCAATCATTAGAGACGCTCATGCTTAACGAGCCACTATCTTTATTCCCACCCTGTTTTCGTCATTCTCAGTGATTTCAACATTTACACAGATAACTCATCCAACCCTTTGATGTCTCCATTCCTTGGCCTTCCCACACATCCATGTCTCTTTCCCATCACTTCTCAGCCTTTCCCATGGCCTTGCCGTTGATGGTAACTGTACAACCTCTTAAATCTGAATTTCAGGTCTCCCCCTTTTTGACCAATATTTCCTCTCATACTCTAATACCTCCACTCCAGACAATTTCCTGACTCGGTGAGACCTTTAGTTCAGTCCCATCCAACAGAAAAATAATGCAAGCTACGTGTGTCGCTTAAAATTTTCTAGTAGCCGCATTAAAGAAATATAAACAGTTAAATTTAAATAATATTTTTGTTTAACCCAATGGATCCAAAATATTATCATGTTATCATTGTAACCAACATAAACATTATTAATGAGATAGTTTACATTCTATTTTTCATACTCTGAAATATGTGTACATTACACTTACTGTACATCTCAATTTCGACCAGATGCATTTCAAGGGCTCGATAGCCACGTGTGACTATCATATTGGACAGAGCAGCTCTGGTCCATTGACCTAATTAAGTTTTCATCCCATCTCTTGAATGTCCTCCCATTATTTCTTATCCAAAGCAGATTCCATTTCCCAGTACTATCATCACACTATTTCAAACATCCTCCACTGTCCCTTTATCTAGTCATCTAGAAAAAACTCATTATTGGTTGGCCCAAACAATCAGTTTGCACTCATGCAGTTAAATACAGGAGAAAATCACATCTGGGCTGCCTTGCTTCGTGTTAGCTTTAGGACCACAGATTTCAAATGGGCACATAACCCTCCACAGAAACCTCATCACATGTTCATGGCATTTGTTGAATTGCTCTCTGAGACTACTATCTCAGATGTTTTCATCTCTTCTTAACGCCCCCCCTCCCCCCCACATCTCCCTCTCAGCAGATGCCCAAGTTCATTATCCACTAACATGCATCACAAAGGAAATATGTCCAAAGTGGAACCCCACACTGCAGTTCAGGTGACGGTGCCGTCCTCAAGCCCCGAACCTAGGAATCAGTTTGCTTTCCTCACTTCTACGTCACCAGCATGTCCTATTGTCCAAAAGTTATCTCAAATCTTTCCCTTTGTCCTTGAGTTTATAGCCACCACCTCGGATCTAGTCAGCATTACCTCTTGCCTGGACTTCAGTGACAGCTAACCGGCTTCCTTCTTTCTACTCTGCCACCTTGCAATCCCTTTTCTACTCAGTCTTTAAGAACACAAACTGGAGAGTATTGCTGTCTTTCTCACAACTCCTTGTTTCCATGGCTACAAAGGTCCTACACGATGGCCCATGCTCACTTCTTCAATGAAATGTTTAATTGCTTTTCTCCCTACTCCCCACTTTATACTCATACTGGCTTCTCTCTTGTCTCTGGGACACACCAAGCTCTTTCTTGCCTTCTGGCTTTGGCACTGCTATTCCCTCTGCCTAGAAATATCTTCATTCGTGTTTCTCATGATTGGTTCCTTTTCTCCCTTTGATTTTTAGAGACATCTTCCCAAAGACCCCCATGTAAAGCCCTCCTCTCCTCTCACCCGTCAGTTATTCTCTTGTCAGGTCTCCCGTTATTTCCCTCATGGCACTTATTGTCTGAAATCACCTGGTTTATCTCCTCGTTTACTTCTTTATCATCTATTTACCTACTAGAGATAAGCACCATGATGGTAAGGATGTTGTCTTGTTCAGCACTGTGTACCCTGAGCCTGGCACAGTACCCAACATATAACAAACTCAGTAAATATTCATTGAATAAATGAACGAACAGTCAAGGAACTGGATGTTCCAGCATATCAGGGCTCCTCTCATTACTGTGAAATGCACAGAATCACAAGATTGAACTTAACAGCCCCAGCAAGATCATTAACCTCTGATCTGGGTCACTGAGATTGACAAAGTACCCTTCCCCCCACTTTGATAGAGAGCATGTCTATAAATACTGCTGGGTGTTTAAGCTCTTTAAGTGTGGTAAAACAGCAAATCTAAATAGACTGCTTTCCTGGTAGTGCTGGGTCAACAGAATATATTATCCCAGAGGGGAAGGTGGGGTTGAAGCCTCAGGGCTACATCACTTCGAGAACTCAAGGGATGTTCATCACGCAAGCTGTACAAATAGGCTATGACCTAGTGCTAGTTCTGAGAACTTATCATATATTCACAAATCATGCTGGCTTCTGTGTGGAGGATGGATTGGAATGAGGCAAAAAGGAGTATGGAGCATCTGTTAGTAGTCTTTCATTTGCAAGTGATAGAAATTCAACTCAAATTGGTTCCAGCAATAAAAGAATGTATTGACTCATGTAAACCGAAAAGGCTGGGGGTGTTTGGCTTCAGGTATAGGTGGATCCAGGGGCTCAAAACGAGTCAGGATTTGGAGCTTAATTACCTCCTCTCTTGAGCATAGGCTGGACTTAATGACATGCTTCCCAAGAACAGAGTGTGGACAAGGGAAAATAAACAAGGTAACTAAGTGAAGAAGCCTGGCAAAAATTATGTTGGTCAGGTGATCAAAGTCATCATCACCAGTGACAAGTCATTTTGAAAACATGTACCTCCTGCCGTGCTGTGACCAGCAGGGCACTTCTGGGGTATTTTTCCCCAAGCTCATGACTCCAGTCTGATCATGAGAAAAACATCAGAGAAACCCAAATTAAGGGACATCCCACCAAATACCTGACCAGTACTCTGCAAAACTCCTAATGCTGTGAAAGACAAGAAACGTCTGAGAAAGCATCACAGAGTAGAGTAACCTAAGGAGACGTGACAGCTAAATGTAATGTAATCTCCTGGATGGGATCCTGGAACAGAAAATGTTGTTAGTGGAAAAGCTGGTGAAATCTGAATGAAGCCTGGGCTTCAGTTAATAGTGAGGTACTAATGTTGTTTTCTTAGCTGTGATAAATGTACATGGTGATGTAAGTTGTTAACATTAAGGGAAACTGGGTGAGGGGTATATGGCAACCCTCTGTTCTATCTTTGTAACTTTTCTGTAAGTCTAAAATTGTTCCAAAATAAAAAGTTTATTAAATCCTTGGTGTTTACTCAAAGGAGTTACAACCTTATGTCTCCACAAAACTGGCACATGGATGTTTATAACAGCTTTATTCATAATTGCCAAAACTTGGAAGCAACCAAGTTGTCGTTCAGTAGGTGAATGGATAAATAAGCTATGGTACATCCAAACTATGGGATATTACTCAGTGCTAAAAAGAAAGGACCTATCAAGCTATGAAAAGACATGGAAGAAACTTAAATGCATATAACTCAGTGAAAGAAGTCAATCTGAGAAGTCTACATAATGTATGATCCCAAATATATGGCATTTTGGGAAAAGCAAAGCTATAGAGACATTGAAAAGGTGAACGGTTGCCAGGTGTTCAGGGGAGAGAGGAATGGCTAGGCAGAACACAGAGGATTTTTAGGGCAGTGAAAGTACTCTATATGATACTATAATTGTGGATACATGTCATTATACATTTGTCCAAACCCATAGAATGTACAACATCAAGCATGAGCCCTAAGTAAACACTACGGACTTTCAGTGATAATGAAGTGACGATATCTTCTTCGATTATCACAAATGTATCTGGCGTGGGATGTGGATAGCGGGAGACGCTGTATTTTAATGTGGGGAGGTAGGGGGTGTAAGGGAACTCTGTGTACTTGCCACTCAATTTTGCTGTGAACCTAAAACTGCTCTAAAAAAAAAAAATCTATTTTAAAAAATTATTAAATAACAAAACTGTCAGCAGGACCCACTATTTCTGAGTTCTGCTTTCCTTGCTGTCAGCTCTTCTTATGGGTAGAATGACCAGTCACTCCAGTTTGACTGAGAAAGTCCTAATGTTCGCGCTGCTGTCCAGCATAATTATTAATAGCATCTCTTTTTACTCTCAGGAGTGTTCGGATTTGGGTGATAAGTTATGTAGTCACCCAACTCTGTGGACCCCAGCAGCTCTGGGCCTTTATCCTCCCAGATTTAAAGCCAAGAGATGGGAGAGGTTCTTGTTTCTCAGCAGTTCTGACTGAAGTCCCAGCCCTGAGTCTGACTGGCCCTGCTTGAGTCAGGTGACCAATCCTGAAGCAATAGGGAGTCTCGTGTTCTCATTGGCCAAGTCTGGGCCACGTGCCCACCATTGGCACTAGGCCTGAATGGCTCTACTCAGTCTGCATGAGACAGAGGGAGGGCGTGTTTCTCAGGCTCAATTGGAGGTGGAATGGATACAAGGCAGGACAAAACACAGATGTCACTCAGATGGGGACACATGAGGTTTTCAAATGACTGACTTTTTGACTCCCCTAATTTGAGTGGGTTTTAGGTTGCATTCATAACACACTGCCCTCACCCCCTTTGCATCACACTTAGTGTGTTAAGAATCACACATATATGCAGACTCTCTCGTCTTGGCCATAGTTCATTGTGATCGAATGTTGCTGTGATGTTGTTGTCTTAACTGTGATAGCTGGAAATTATTGGACTGCTTGTGAGTCATGATTTATCGTTGCTTCAAGTTTCTTTTACATTTTACCCATGCGCAAAGTGGAAATTTTGCTGTGTCTGTGGAGGTATATTGTGAATTCCACTGGTATGTGTGTCAATAGTGGGGAATGATGAGAACCATTGTTGCAGGGGACAGATGGCCAGTCTCATAACAAGAGGTCTCAGGGCCACCTAGCAGGGCTGGCATAGTCCTCAGCATGCTGGGTTCTTGGCAAGTCCCACCCACTTGGACATTTGATGTAAGCACTGGTTAAGGTCACAGGCTCAGAGGGAGGAGACAGAAACAGGACCTCAACGCTACCAAAGCTGTGTGACCTTGGGCAAGTTACTCAAACTCTCTGAGAATAGATGAAGCTAATAATCATACCTCCCTATAGCATTGTTTTAGGATTAAATAAGATAATGCATAGGAAGCACTTAGAAGTGACCAGCACATAGGAAGAGCTCAAGAAATATTTACTATTATTTTTATTATCTTAGTACAACTCCAGAAGCCTGCCTGCAAGAAGTCAGCATTTCAATCCAGGCTGCTTTAAGGCAGTGCAACTCAAAGTGTGGTCTGCAGCCCTGCAGTAGCAGCAGCACCTCGGAGCTTGTTAGAAATACAGACCCTTGGACCCCATCTCATACCTCTGAACCCAAATCTCTTAAGATTGGACTTGCACTTTAACAAGCTCTCCAGTGATTAACATGCATGTGAGGTGTGAGAACCATCGCTGTAAAATGCCTTCGCGTTAACCCAGAGAGCAGTGTTTCCAAGCCATAGCCTTGCTATTGTAAGAAATAAAGAAGAGGAATTTTCCCCTTCCAAAAGATTCTTCTCTTCCACTTAGAGAAGACCCTTCAACATTTCTTTTAGGATAGGTTTAGTACAGCAAGGTCTGAGGACCAACTGCCTAAATAAGCCAGTATAAAGATTAAAGGCAAAAAGTTGTAAAAGCAACCATAACTACATAAAGATGTGAAATATGACAACAAAAACACAAAATTTAAGGAAGGGGAGTAAAAATTGTAGATCACTCAGAGAAATGCAAATCAAATCCACAATGAGATATCACCTCATACCTGTCAGAATGGCTATCATCAGAAAGTCTACAAATAGAGAAGATAATCCAGCCAGCTTGTACCTGGACTTCTGACCTGCAGAAACTGTGAGATAATAAATAGGTATTTTCTTAATTCTAAAAAAAAAAAAAAGTCTACAAATAACAAACGCTGACAAGGACATGGAGAAAAGGGAACCCTAGTACACTGCTGGCTGGAATGCAAATTGGTGCAGCCACTATGGATAACAGTATAGAGGTTCCTCAAAAAACTAAAATTAGAACTACCATATGATCCAGCAATTCCACTCCTGGGTATATATTTGAAGAAAACAAAAACACTAATTTGAAAAGATACACCCCAATGTTCATAGCAGCACAATTTACAATAGCCAAGATATGAAATCAACCCAAGTGTGCAACAAATGAATGAAGACCATAAAAAAATGAAATATTACCATTTGCAGCAAAGTGGATGGACCTAGAGAATATTATGCTTAATGAAATAAGTCAAACAGAGAAAGACAAATACTTACGGAATCATGAAATCTAAAAATAAAAAATAGTAGAAATGAGTGTGTATGCAAAACAGAAACAGACTCACAAATATAGAAAATAAACTAGTGGTTACCATTATGCAGAGGGACGGGGAAGGCAAATTAGGGGTATGGGATTAAGAAACACAAACCAGTATGCGTAAAATAGATAAGCAACAAGGACATATAGTATAGAACAGGGGATTATAGCCATTATCCTGTAATAACTTTTTTTTTTTTTTTTTTGTGGTACGTGGGCCTCTCACTGTTGTGGCCTCTCCCGTTGCGGAGCACAGGCTCCGGACGCGCAGGCTCAGTGGCCATGGCTCATGGGCCCAGCTGCTCCGCGGCACGTGGGATCTTCCCGGACCGGGGCACGAACCCGTGTCCCCTGCATCGGCAGGTGGACTCTCAACCACTGCGCCACCAGGGAAGCCCTGTAATAACTTTTAATGTAGTATAATCTGTAAAAATACTGCATCATTATGTTGTACACCTGAAATTAAAATAATATTATAAATGGAAGAAACAAAGAAAATAAAGCAGAAGAGATGAAGTTGGCAGAGGGAGGTGTTGGTCCCTGGGAGTCCTCTCTGGCCACCGGGACTTAGGCTCTGCTGGAGGTGCAGAAGGCTCTTCCCATAAAAATGAGCAGAACCCTGAGGCCACACTTGTCAAGAAGACTTCAAGATGCAAAGGAGGGTGGGTGGCTATTCTTTCATGAGGCTTGCACTTTGCAAGAGCCTTTCTCTCCTCTTTTGGCTCCCGTGACCCTGAGCTATCTGGAGCTGTCCTGATGTTCCTTGACCCCAAAGACTCCTTTTCCATCTCCTCCCCACCCTGCCCCCGAATACAGTTCTCCAGGACTCCACTCAGCCCCGCCCTCATCATGCAGGTGTGTCTGCCTGTGTGCTCTCCACCCTGCCCACAGCTTCCACCTCCAACAGGTCTCTGTGTGGAGCCTTCACTTCTCTCTGGAACTCCAGGTGAGTGCTTTGAGTTGCCAACAGCACTTTCCACCAAGAGACCACTGATTTAAAATGCCCAACCCAGACTTAATTATCTTTTTCTCTCACAGCTGATTGTCTCTCTGTGTTCCTTATCCTGTTGAATGACTTATTCCAACCTCCCCTCCCCACACCCCCACTTACACTCCAACCACATTAGACTCATTAGATGAGCAGCAGATTCTCAAATGTGTGCTGAATTTTCCTATCTCGATGGCGTCAATGTTACCTCCACCCGGAATCCTTTTCATCTGATGTCTATCTTTAATTGCCTACTCATCTGTCTTCCTCTTTCTACTAAATGGCACCACTGTCCATCCCGTTGCCCAAGCCCCAAATCTGGGAGTCATCCTGGCCTCATAGCATTTTCTAGCCGATACCTAGCAGTGTTTGTAAGAGCATTGACCAGACTTGTCTTGTTAGCTGCTGCATCCCCAGTGCCTGGAACAGTGCCAGGTCAGAATAGGTACTTAATAACCACTGGTTGAATAAATGTCTAAAATGCTTTTCCAGATTTTCTAGTTTGAGTAAATTCTTTTGTCCTTTGTACCTTATAGCTTGGATTCTAAGCAAACTGACTCTGAGGAAGAGATTTGCATGTAGGAAAGATGGCGGGGAGTGGTCTTGGGTACAGCACCAGTGAGGAAGCTGGAGAAGCAGGAATGGGTGGAGGGAGAAATTGGACCACGGTGGAGTTACAAGAGAGACCTTGGCTAATCTTCAGAGGTGGGAGGCTCCTGTAATGCCATTATCAGCCTGTCATTGCACGAGGCTGCCCCTGGGGAGGAGGCATTAGGGTGAGCAACTCGCATTCCCTGAGCTGAGGGCAGCGCCTGCAGAAGAATCCAGCTATGAGCTGATGACAACCAACACTTGTGGCAGCTGGGGAATGAAGTCATACTGGGAAGATCTGGGCAGCCCACAGGGTGTCTGCTACATGCCCCATGCATAGCCTTTAGCAGAATCTGCTATAGCTCACTTATTTGTGTATGTCCAGCTCTCCCTCTCAATTTATCAGCCTCTGGAGGGAAGGAACCAAGATTTTCCCATTTTTTTGTGTCCCCCATAATGTTCAATACATAGCATGTGTTTAGTAAATGCTATTTGAATTTAATTTAGCAGCAAAAAAATTTGTAGCTAAGAATTTCCTTTATGTTTGTGAAATTCCTAATGAAGACTCCACAAAAGAGTTAATGGAAATGCTTTTTGGGTTGGAGAGGGGAGGCCATAGCCAGGTTCCCAGAAATATAGGTACAGAAAGTAAGTAAATCCTCTACTTAATAAGTTGCAGAGAACCTTAGCTCTTGGGTGCCATTCTTTATTTGAAAAGCAGAGCACAAAGTGAGTACTAGGCATCATGGATCTGGACCCTGGCTCATAATACTCCCATGTGGGAGTGTTTTACAAGGCAGAAATTTGTTTGGAAATTCAGTGTATTTAGCTGCATTCCTTTCAGACGCAATGTCAGAATACATAGGCTGGAGGAAGGAACCAGGAGGAAGAAGAAGAATTGAGAAAAAAATGGGTTTCAAACTAGAATTCAACCCTCTTTAGTAAAAAATTTGATGTGCCTTTCTAATGAATGAATAGTTGAACAGAATGAGATAGGGGATGCCAAACAGAAGGCTCTTGACAAGGATTATCAACTTAGGGTCGAATCATTTCAAATCTATCCTGGTGCCAGACTCCCCACCCACCTGGAATGGCTTATGTCTCTCTCACTCCTTGTTTCTTAGACTCCCAGCTGCTGGGGTCTTACCAGGCCTATCCCAGCTGGATGAGACAGTGAGAGGTGCCAGGGCAGTGGCAGAAAGGGTCCCATTGATTTAGGAATTGGAGGAGCAGCTGGAATGGAGAGAGGAAATAATCTGCTTGGGCTGTGATGAGATGCTGTGAACGTACCCCTTTAGATTCCAGGATTCAATGCAAAAGTCAGGAACCAGAATGGATCACGACACCTTTGAAGTTTTATTAATGTCATGATACTTTCTACACATGACAGTAAGACTATGCTGTCCTCAGCAAATTCAAAGGAGTTATGTGTATTTGAAGTGTTTCATTAGTGACTGACCCATTCAGCCATCCTTCCCATCATCTTAATAGCCTGCCTTCAACGTCAAGTGGAAGGGAGATGCCCTACTCATCAAAGGAGGCAGGGAGACAGCCTGGAAGTGAGCGCTGGGGCACTCAGATCCCAAGTCTGGGTCTGTGACTAACGCTGCATTCCAAGAGGGGAAGGGGTAGGTGTGGGATGGGGGATGGGGGAAAGAAGCCATGGGCGCTGCTGGAGTTCAGTGCAGAGAAATCTACCCTGCTCAGTGTCACAGGAGGGAAGGCTTTTTCAGGATCGGTTCAGGACCTGGGGGAGATGGAGGGAACCCAGAGCTGTAGACGGAGGAAGGCGTAGGTGGGTGGGGTGGACCAGGGTTGGAGAGTGAGACAATGACAGACCACTCGGGGGAGCACAGAGGCAGGTGGAAAATCTGGAAGCTAAACTTCATATGGAATTCTGTTAACAGTTGATGATTTTACATGGGTGGCATCCGTCTTACTATTTGCTTAGATTTCCATGAACTCCTCGAGGGCAGAGACCAAGCTTGGTTTATCTTTGTATTATCCCTGCCTGATTGAGTGCAGCCACAGAATATGTGAGCAAAAAGCAAGTCCGTTGTTGCATGGATTATTATTATGGCTATTGCGTGAATAAATTATTTTTGTATTCGTGGCCTTGGAGAAGAGAGGGGTTTTTTTGTTTGTTTGTTTTTTTGCGGTATGCGGGCCTCTCACTGCTGTGGCCTCTCCCGTTGCGGAGCACAGGCTCCAGACGCGCAGGCTCAGCGGCCATGGCTCACGGGCCCAGCCACTCCACAGCATGTGGGATCTTCCCGGACCGGGGCACAAACCCGTGTCCCCTGCATCAGCAGGCGGACTCTGAACCACTGCGCCACCAGGGAAGCCCGAGAAGAGATGTTTTAATAAGATTGCTTCCTTATCCGTGGGGAGGACGAGCCCCCAGAGACTGCCCATCTAGGCAGGAGAACTGATACACAGTCTTGGAGTGGGGATTTTGGAGCTCAGTGGAGGTCAACTTTTTCTCTTTTTTCAATACTTTATTTATTTATTTATTTTACATCTTTATTGGAGTATAATTGCTTTACAATGGTGTTAGTTTCTGCTTTATAACAAAGTGAGTCAGTTATACATATACATATGTTCCCATATCTCTTCCCTCTTGCGTCTCCCTCCCTCCCACCCTCCCTATCCCACACCTCTAGGTGGTCACAAAGCACCGAGCTGATCTCCCTGTGCTATGCGACTGCCTCCCACTAGCTATCTATTTTACGTTTGGTAGTGTATATATGTCCATGCCACTCTCTCACTTCGTCCCAGCTTACCCTTCCCCTTCCCCGTGTCCTCAAGTCCATTCTCTAGTAGGTCTGTGTCTTTATTTCCTGTCTTACCCCTAGGTTCTTCATGGCATTTTTTTCCCCTTAAATTGGTCCATATATATGTGTTAGCATACAGTATTTGTCTTTCTCTTTCTGCCTTGCTTCACTCTGTATGACAGACTCTAGGTCCATCCACCTCATCACAAATAGCTCAATTTCATTTTTTTATGGCTGAGTAATATTCCACTGTATATATGTGCCACATCTTCTTTATCGATTCATCCGATGATGGACACTTAGGTTGTTTCCATCTCCTGGCTATTGTAAATAGAGCTGCAATGAACATTTTGGTACATGACTCTTTTTGAATTATGGTTTTCTGGTGGGAATGTGAATTGGTACAGCTACTATGGAGAACAGTATGGAGGTTCCTTAAAAAACTACAAATAGAACTACCATATGACCCAGCAATCCCACTACTGGGCATATACCCTGAGGTTAACTTTTGAACAATGCTGTACTTCAGAAATCAATACTGAGCAGGAGGGAGAAAAGGGCAGGAGAGATTTGGACAAGCCAAGTGAAGCTGGTGTTTGCCTGAAACCTGTGTGAGCAGATAGAAGTACCAGGACTGGGAATTCCCTGGCTGCCCAGTGGTTAGGACTTGGTGCTTTCACTGCCAAGGGCCCGGGTTCGATCCCTGGTTGGGGGACTAAGATCCCCCAAGCCAAGCAGCGTGGCCAAAAAAAAAAAAAGTACCAGGACCCTCCCCTGCTTAGTCGATGAGGCTGCCTGGGCCTAGAGTCATAGGGAGAAGAGCAGAGCCTATTCCGGTTTAAAGAATTTTAGCAAATTTTATGGACCTCAGAGTGCCATCTGGCATCATGGAAGTAGGAAGTGCAACAGAAAGGGATGGGTAAAGCAAACTACCCTTTTTTACGTAGAAATATTCAGCTCTCTCAGTCCATTCTCCAGCCCTCCCCACCATCTCCATACAAGCCACGTTCCATGAAAAGTGGCAAGGATGCTATCAGGAGAGATATGAGAAGCAAGGCTACTAGGGAAATTTCTCCAATCTGGAGATATTCCTACTTCACACCTCATTTGGGAAGCTGTCACCCCGAGAGCCCCAGGAACTCTCTGAAATGCGATGCTGCTTGGTGGGTTAGGCTGATCTGGGCACCAGGGGGATACATGGGCTCATATATTCCCTCCTCTCTGCCTTGCATTTGTATAAATTGTTTTTGCCTTTTCCCCGTGTCTCTGTTGGGATTTCGATGAGTTTCTTATCAAACTGAATGACTTATTTAAAAAATACAGACCTTCATTTGTCTCATGTCATGGAATGTTCCCCCCTAGTCCATTTTTCCTTTTATTAGAGAATGCCAAAGGAGAAGAAAAAATTAGTGCATTGAACTTCCAAGGGCCAAAAAATAAAATAAAAAAGACCAGGGTAGCTAAGTGCTCAAAAAGGGATTTTCCACAGGTTAGATGGAAAAGATGCTTAAACACCCCTTGCTAACTTCCTGGCAGCTGGCAGGTATTTGCATCAAGCAGAACTCTTGATTTAAGAGATGGAAAAAAGAATTTATTAGCTTATGAACTGTAAAGGTCAAGGGCACAGTTGGCTCTAGACACGACTCGATTTGGGGATATCATTAGGTCTTGTCTCTGTCTCTCAGCTCTGCTGGACTGTCTAGGTTGGCTTCATTCTCATCTCAGACTTCTCTGGCCATCTTATCTGAAATTGCGTCCTGCCCTTCCCCCACCTCCTCGCCGTCCTTATTCCTTTTTTCTGCTGTATTGTTCTCCATCACAGCTACAGCCACTTGACATTCTATGCATTTTAATTATTTATGTGGTTTTTGTCTGTCACCCTCCATTAAAATATAGGTTCCGAGAGGGCAGAGATTTTGTTTTATTTACTGCTATCTCTCTAACACCTAGAATAGAACCTGGCACATAGCATGTATTTAATAAATATTTGTTGCCTCTTTCTGGTTGGTGTAAGTTAATCACACAGCTCTTATGAATTTCATTACACGGTTATATCATCATTTATTTAACTGACTTCCTTTTGATGGACAGCATCTACTGGTTCCAATGTTTTGTTATTAAAAATAGTGCTGCAAAATCTAGGCTGTGAAAAACTCTACAGACAAATGACCTGGTTTCTTCAGCAAAGAAATTGCAAGGAAAATGAGGCAGAAATGGATGGTGTCAGGGAGAAGGCCTCCAGATGAAAAGAAACTTGAGAGATACATCAGCAAAACAGCAACATGTGACCCTTCATTGGATCCTGATTCAAATAAACAAACCCTTAAAAATGTTTTCTTGACATTTATGATACAATTGGCCATCTGAACACTGGACATTTAGAGGTATTAGGAAAGTATTGTTAATTTTGTGGGATGTGATAATGGTGCTGTGACTAAGTTGAAAGAATAAAGTCCTCACCTTTTGAGATACTCAGTGGAATATTTGCAGATGAAATGACTTGGTGTCTGAGGTACGCTTGCAGATAATGCAGGGATGGGGGCAGTAAGAACGTTATAGATGAAACAAGACCGGCCATGTGCTAATTGGTGAAGCTGGGAGGTAGGTTTATGGGGGTTTATTGTACTGTTTTATCTATGTTAGTATATGTTTGATATTTCTATACTAAGAAATTAAAAAAACAAACAGTGCTGTATAATCCAGTATGTGGGGTGGGATGAAGTGGGTGGGGTTTTAGATTAAATAAAATGGCCCACAAGTTGGATAAGTGTCCAAACCGTGTGTTGGGTACATGGAGGTTTGTTAGACCATTCTCTCCACTTCAATACATGCTTGACATTCTCTATAGTGGAAAGTTAATTGCGATGCAGTGAACACCTTGTCATAAGCCCCTGCTTAGGTCTTCCCTGGCCTCAGTCTCCCTAATTCTTGGTGTGGCTGCATCCAAAGCTGCTACGAGTGGTGTCTGACCAGACCTTGTTTCTGCCTTGATGCACTAAAACCGTTTAAACAACATGTTTACTGAGGTATTGTTTACATATCATACACAAAACTCACCTGTGTAATTAAATGATTTTTAATAACTGGACAGAGCTGTGCATCCATCACCATAATCTAGTTTTAGAAATTTCCATCATCCAGTAAGACCCCTTGAACCCACTTATACTTAATCTCCTTTCCTACCCCCGGCCCCAGGCAACAACTACTCTACTTTCTGCCTCTAAAGATTTGTCTTTTCTGGACATTTACTACAGACATTTAGAGTCCTTGCCTGGAATTTTTTTTTTTTTTTTTTTTTTTTGCGGTATGTGGGCCTCTCACTGTTGTGGCCTCTCCCGTTGCGGAGCACAGGCTCTGGATGTGCAGGCCCAACGGCCACGGCTCACGGGCCCAGCCGCTCCGCGGCATGTGGGATCCTCCCGGATCAGAGCACGAACCCATGTCCCCTGCATCGGCAGGTGGACTCTCAACCCCTGCGCCACCAGGGAAGCCTCTGGAATTTTTGACATTCTCTTTCCTACTCTTTTGTTTCTTACTCAAGGATGCTCCTGTTCTGTTATCAGTGAACCATTTTTTTTGAGACATATCTTCTCATTTCTGTTCAGAAATTTAAATGATTCAGTTCTCTACCTTTTGGGAAATACTGTGTCATAGTGATGGTCTGTGACCCCTACTTTACATGGAAATTAATGGTATGCTAACAAGGCAGTGATGATCAAGGCTCAGAGAACTTCCTACAGATTAATGAGCAGCTTAGAGAGTAGACAGACAAATCCAAATCTAGAGGCCACCAACCTCAGGGAGTAGATTTCTCAACAAATGTCCCCAGGACCATAATGCTTGATAAAGTCCTAGAGACCTCTGGTATTTCTTGCAGTCCCAGGGCTCAATTTTGCCTTACTTCCTTGATCTCTGATCCCAGACCCTATGGGACATCATATATTGCCAAGGTTTAGTCACTTATTTTGTCGTGGGCCACAGCCTCCCAATTCACTAGAAAGTATTTACTGAGGGGCTCTTACATTTTGTGAGCTAGACTTCTCCCGGGATCCAAATTATTGATGCAGGACCTGAATACCTAGTGATTGAATAGTCTGTGTCCATCGAATACTTCATCTGTAAATCCAGAGCCATAGGGGCCATTCATTCACTCGATAAAGACATGTGAATAAGTACCTACTATATATCCAACTCCTGGGGATACAAAGATAAAGAAAAAACTAGCTCTTGTCTGTAGGAAGTTCACAGTCTAGTGATGGAGATAGACACAGAGAAATAATGGCAAAAACTGAAATATTTGCAAGGTACAGTGTTAGTATAGAGGGATTCAGGAAGTATTTCACAGAACTTGCGTTTGATTTGGGTCTTGAGGGATGAGTAGGAGTTTGCATATGACGAAAGAGGAGCAAGGACATTTTAAGAGAACAAATATAAAGCATGAGGTATAAAATGAGATTTGAGAGCCTAGTTATTTCTTACCTTTTATTTTCCTTTGAGTACGAATTTTCTCCTTTCAAAAATTTAAGATGAAATGCTTTTTTAAAACTTTTTAGATATTAGGATGATTTTAAAGTTATAAATATACCTTTGTATGCTACATTGGATACATCCATACTTTTTGATATAAAGTACTTTTAATGCTTCCCAGATCAATACCCTTTCGGTAGAAATCTAATTATAAGATAAAGTTCCAAATTGTCAGCAAGGCATAGGGCAGTCTTTGCAACCTGACCACTACTTATTTCTTCAATTTTACATTCTACTCTTCTCCTCCAATACTCATGCAGTGGCAATATTTATAGTTCTTGAACAAACCATGTTGTTTCTCCCCATCACGAACTTGTACACACTATTATTTTTGCCTGGACTAGGAAAACCTCAGTCATGCTTCCAAGGACATTTGCTATTGACACCACAGTCTCACTGTAAGTTTGCTAAGTCCAGTTAGCAGCAAAACATACACAGATACCCTAAAACGTTAACTTGGTAGCAGTCATTTAATACAGATGGTCCCTGACTTACAATGTTTCAACTTACTTTTTTTTTGACTTTACAATAGTGTGAAAGTGATATGCATTCAATAGAAGCCATACTTTGAATTTTTATCTTTTCCCAAGCTAGTGATGTGTGGTATGATACTTTCTTGTGATGCTGGGCAGCAGCAGCAAGCCACAGCTTCCAGGCAGCCATATGACCCATGAGGGTAAATAACCAGTACAATTACAACTATTCTGTATCACACACCTATTTTTCAGTATAGCATTCAATAAATTACATGAGATATTCAACACTTTATTATAAAATAGGTTTTGTATTAGAGGATTTTTGCCCAACTGCAGGCTAGTGTAAGTGTTCTGAGCACGTTTAAGGTGGGCTAGGCTAAGTTGTGATGTTTGGTAGGTTAGGTGTATTAAATGCATTTTTGACTTATGATACTTTGAACTTATGATGGGTTTATTGGCCATAACCCCATTGTAAGTCAAGGAAGATCTGTATTGATCAAATAAATTGGAGGAATGTTTGCCAAAGACAATAATTTTTAGTTTTACAAAATTGATATTTTTATGATTGCAGTTAAGTACAAGAGTTACTTGTCTCATGAGGTCCATGGTAATAAATCTTGGTTCAGGATAATAAAGCCTTGTCCTCAGCACATGAACATATACTTCTCTTCCTATTTCCTATGGGAGAATGGCATGGACTCAATTCATATAGAAGCAATATGTCTGGTTACCAAGGTCTAGATTAGAAGACTTGGCTATAAATGGAAACTTGTTTCTTAAAAATGGAGATTTGATCTGCTCCCCAACTAGTCTTATTTTCTCTGGTTCTTGTAGTGAAATAAAGATACAGACACTTTAGGTGACGTAATGCCTAAAGATTTATCTCAAGTTCCTAGATCTTGGAAAATCCTTGGCACAGAATCAAAGACCAATGTGAAAAATTAAAAGCTTCCAACAGCCTTACCTTTTTTTTGGCAGATGTCTTCATAAGGCAAAGGAAACTTCGTGGTTAATATAAAATATATGACTTAAATATGTTTGCTACTTATATGAGGCATCAGGCTGATTTATTCAGAATTGTGGTCAGTTGAGGAGAAAGCTGGCATATGGATTTGAAGGATTATCTGGAAAATTAACAGCTCTGTATCTTTAATGGAGGATAAAGTTGCAGGTTGAGTTCATTCAGAAGGGGCAACAGGGGAACTGTGGAGCATCCATCAGAAAAGGGTTTCTGATGTTCTGGTGGCAAAAGATTTTCTATACCAGCATGTTTCAGAGCAGGAGCTTCTGCATACTTTAGCATCTTCAAAAGGAACACCTGGCCGTCCTTACTTGAGAACACCATTGAGATACCTTACTGTTATGATTCTGGCCAAATTTATGTAGGACCATCAAATCCATGGATATAATTCTATATACATTTCTTTATATATTTTAGACCTATCCTCTGGGATCAACTGTCTTTCTTCCTGAAATACTGTCCTTTATTAATTCCTTAGTGAAGGCATTATTTTATTTTGTCTTAAATGGCATTATTTAGTTCTTGTTAGAGACTGATAGTTTAGCTAGGTATACAATTCTAAATTGACAGGTTTTTTTCTTTCAGCACATTGATATCTCATTCTGTTGTCTACAGGTTTCCATTGCTGCTACTGAGACATCTTCTGCTACTCAAATTTCTATTCTTTTTTCTTTTATTTCTGGCTGTTTTTAAGATATTTCTTGTTGGTGGTGGGGTGTGTGGAGAAGGAGTTTGAATATTCTTTAGTTTCACTGTGATGTGCACAGGTGTGGATATTTTTAAAGTTGAATTTGTATGCTTTCTGAGCCTGAGGATTAACGTCTTTAATTTTGGAAAATTCTCAGTCATTATTTCCTCAAAGATCACTTTTCTTCATTCCTTCTATCCCCTTCTTTTGTCCCCTCTTTGGAGGGGAAGTCTTAGGATTCCTTCTTGTGTGCCTTCTCTAATCTCACAAAGTCAGGCCAGAGGCTGAGAGCCTCCCATTTATTTCCCCAGGGCAGTGCTTTGAAGTGTTTACGGTTTGTGCCTTGAATCCTGAAGAATGGAGCCCACTGCTGATATTCTGTGCTGTCTGTGGGGGTTTGTATACACCCTCTGTGGGAGCACGTGCACAGCATTTGCAGAGGCTCACATGCACTGTCTTGGGAGTATGTGTGGAGTGCTGGGGGCTGCATTGGCCAGCTGGGGATGCTGCAGGTGAGAAGTTCCATAGGACTCATGGGCAGGCCTCTTGGTGGAGTCTGAGAGCCAGTTAGTAGGACCTATGGCTGGTTTTTGAGACCCATCGGGTGGTTGCTATGAGCCCCTGTGGGTTTTCCCTGATTCTAGCTCCCTCAGGACTATTCAGCTGTGTCAATCCCCTCAGTGATCTGGGTGGGGCAAGAAAGAAGTGGGTTTCTTGGGCAACATCTCTCCAGTCTGGGGAAGCCAGGTACTCACTCTGCTCTCATCTTCCCCCACGGCAAGAAAGAAGTGGGTTTCTTGGGCAACATCTCTCCAGTCTGGGGAAGCCAGGTACTCACTCTGCTCTCATTTTCCCCCATGGGAGAAATCGCAGGCAAGTGTCTCTCTTGGCAGTGAGCCGTGCCGCCTTGTGAGGAAGGGGTGACACAGGTAAAGTGGAACTGTTTTTCTCGCCCTCTACAATGTGTTTGTCCTTGGATTTTGAATGGGGTGCTGGAAACTTTCCACTGGACTCCTGGGTTCTCACAGAGGTATTCCCATCCATGGATGGTTGTCAAATTGGTGTTTCTGTCAGGGTAAGGACTGTAATCTTCTATCCCACCACCTTGCTTACATCACCTTGCAGCTCTCTATTCCTTTCCTTGGAGCTATGATGGGATATACATTCTAGAATCACTCTTAATTTTATAACTCTTAACCATTCATAATTCTATATCTCTTTATCTCTCTATGCAATATTCTGGGTAGTTTTTTTTCACGTCTGTTTTCTAGGTCATTATTTTTTCTTTATCTGTTTCTAATCTGCTGATTATCTGTTCATTGAATTTTTCATTTACATTATTATTATTTTTTGACCTTGAAAAATGATATTTGGTTATTTTTCCCTCTTGCCTCTGCTCTTTTGGGATAGTATTTTCTTTCTTTCTCCTTTAAAAATACCTATTTTAATACTCTGAACCTGACAATCCTATTTTATGAAGTTCTTGGGGGTTTAATTCAGCTGTTTGTTATTTCTGCTTATTTTCTTTTTTTTTTTCTTTTATTTATTTTGGCTGTGTTGGGTCTTCGTTACTGCACATGGGCTTTTCTCTAGTTGTGGCAAGTAGGGGCTACTCTTTGTTTCAGTGCACAGGCTTCTCATTGCGGTGGCTTCTCTTGTTACGGAGCGCGGGCTCTAGGGCGTGTGGGCTTCAGTAGTTGTGGCTTGGGGGCTCTAGAGCACAGACTCAGTAGTTGTGGCGCACAGGCTTAGTTGCTCTGCAGCATGTGGGATCTTCCCCGACCAGGGATCGAACCCATGTCCCCTTAACCACTGCACCACCAGGGAAGTCCCTCTGCTTATTTTCATTCATGGTGGCTTACTTGTCCGTGTGTGTTTTAGTTTTGGTTAGCGAGCTAACATTTAGTGAGACATTTTCTGTGGGTTCCTGCAAGGCTAGGGTTGAAGGTGGGTACCTCTAGAGAGAATTCTTCTGGGCACTCTGAAATGCTACCAACCTGGAATCACTCTACTAATTTTTCACCTTGAGGTTTTCCAAACCATGTAGGGAGTGCAATTTAAACCCCAAATGCACATGAGAATAATTCTGTGGTTATGAATTCTCAGGGAAATGTTTTTTCCCTTTCTGATCCCAGATCAAGTCCAACAGGTTTCCTTACTCTAACCTCTTTATCAGTGGGTGAATTATTTTCACCAAGGGCAGAGACCTTTGAGGGTCCTGGCCTTATTTTTCCACCATGGGTAGGTCTAGGACTTCGGTCTTTTGTCCCCTTGTAACAGTTAAAATCTATAAAACTGTAAAAGCCTCTTGGTCACTGAGGTTGGCAGATATTCTCAAGCCCTTAACAGTCTCAGTGTCAATTTGTCACTCACTTCATATTTTGGCATCTGGGATTTCTGCTATTTGAATCCTAGCTCATTCACTAACTGAATCCTAGTCTATTCACTAACTGAAAAGATTTTTACATGTTTTGTGTCAGTGATTTTTTCAGGATGTCAGTCTATCAGATTACTGGAAATGCAAATCCTATGTTGTTTTATTTCATTTTTTCCTTAACAATATAAAATGAACATATTTGGTGTCAATAAATATTCATTTAAAGCATAATTTTTATGAATGAAAGAATTTACCTATTTGCATATTTCTTTGTACATTTCCATAAGAGGTCTTTATTTCATTAAAAATACTTTTTACACAAATTTAAACATATGGGTTGATTTCTCTATTTTGAAAGTTAGGGTTTTTTTTCTTTGTAGGGCAAATAGACAATTACATTCTTATTGTTGCTGCATCTTAATGATAACTTAAGATACTCCCTTGAACTTTTGTCCCAGATGTGGGTTTTTTGTTTCTTACTTGTGCAGACATTTTTTCCTCTCTTTGGCTAACTGTCTCAGACATCATTATCATTGTACATGCTTGCCAGTGCTATTTATAAAGGCAGAAAAATCCAGAATGGGGTGTGTGTGTGTGTGTGTGTGTGTGAGAGAGAGAGAGAGAGAGAGTGTCACAGAGAGGGATAGAGAGAAAGAAAGAGGCAGAGAGAGAAGGACAAAGAGTGAAACATATATACACAGAGACAGAGAGAGACAGAGAGACAAGACACTCACAGACATATGTACTTACCTGCTATGCAGATGTCTTTATGAGAAAATGGGAAAATATATAGTCATTGGACTGCAGTTTTCTCTGTAGCGAGCTCCCAAAACACCACAGTACCTTAACCAGGCTGCAGCTATGATTGTTTTTGCATTTCTTAGGGCTGTCATGGGCTGTCTACTGATTTCAGGGTTGCTAATGACCGTGTGGAACAGAAGAAGCTTTTGTGGCCAGACTGAGTTCAGGCTGGGAATCGCATGACTAACCATTCTTGAGACATCGTTTGCTGAGATCATCAAAGTGGGTTTTATTTTTTTTTTTTGCGGTACGCGGGCCTCTCACTGTTGTGGCCTCTCCCATTGCGGAGCACAGGCTCCGGACGCGCAAGCTCAGCGGCCATGGCTCACGGGCCCAGCCGCTCTGCGGCATGTGGGATCTTCCCGTACCGGGGCACGAACCCACGTCCCCTGC
Source organism: Phocoena sinus (assembly GCF_008692025.1). Classification (NCBI taxonomy): domain Eukaryota; kingdom Metazoa; phylum Chordata; class Mammalia; order Artiodactyla; family Phocoenidae; genus Phocoena; species Phocoena sinus. The sequence continues at coordinate 67,208,900 of NC_045777.1, read as the reverse complement.
ATCAGCAGGCGGACTCTCAACCACTGCGCCACTAGGGAAGCCCGGGTTTTATTTTTGATAAACTTTCTGTCTCCACTCTTTCTGTGGCTACAGGTGAGGCACAGTTGGGAGAGCAGTCTGGACAGAGCTGGGGGCCCCTGAGAGCCTGAATATTTAACAAGAGATTTCTTCCTGGGGTAGTGAGTGGGTCCTTGGATAGGTATTTGGACACAATACCCATATGAGGTGCAATCTTCCCTCAGTGTCACCCAGACAATGGTCCCTTCAGGCCTATCCCCCTGGGAATATGTACTATATGGGGCAGGCATGGGCTCTAGAGTCTTCTTTGTGCAGGGTTATGTAAAAAGTGCTTATGAAAAGAAACACACACCAAGCCCTAAGTCAGCAGATGTTTCAGACCCTGAAAATTCCCTTCAGTGTCCAAAGCCCAGTTTTCAGAATGTGTCTCAGCTCAGTTGGGGTAAATACAGAGTCTCTAGTTCTGGCTTCCCCCAGGCATCTGATGAGGCTCCTTGGGGCTTCCGCTGTGTCCGTAACTATTTTTTTTTTTACTTGGGGGCATCTCTGGAATATCCTTCACTGAGTGGTCAGATCCATGAATTATTCTAAAATTGATCAATCACAACTCTGGTGTTTGAACAAGGGGAAGTTGGGGAAATGGAACTTTCCATCCTTGTCATTCATCCATCCACCTGTCCATCCATCCATCCATCTATCCATCCATCCATTCGAGTGCGCACACAGTGTCAGGCACCATGCTGGATGCTGGGACACAGACTGAAGAAGACAGGCTTGGCTCCTGACAACAGAGTGCGCATACTCTATCAGGTGGGATAGATGGAACACGAGAGATTATGGAATCAATTGCACCTGTGGCAGGTGCTACACATGGGGTGCATTGAGTCCTTTGTAAGACTAGTCGCCAAACAGAGTTGTTTTCGGATTCCCACCACTTCTCTTCTCCACTGCCACCCCCGGTCCAAGCCACAATCATCTCCTACTTCTAAATGGATGTCTTGCTTCTGCACTTGCCCGCCTCAGTCCATTCTCTGCAAGGCAGCCCAAGTGACCCTGGGAAGCATAATTTAGATCTTGTCACTCTTCTGCTTGAAACTCCCCAATGGCTCCCAAGACCCTCTCCTTCTGGCCCACCCAGTACCTCTTCGACCTCATCCCCAGCTGTTGTCCCCTCACTCACCCACCCAGCCCCACTGGCTTCATTGTAGCTCCTAGGACACCTACAGTCCCACTTCCGGGCTCTGTACTTGCCCTTTCCTCCACCTGGAATGTTCCTCTCCTAGATATTCACATGGTTCAATCCCTCCCCACCTTTGAGTCTTCATCCAAATGTCACCTTCTCATCTCCCAATTTAGTTTTTCCTTAGCACTTAACACTAACACATTGTGTTTTACTTATTTATCTTATTTTTTGTCCATCTCTCTGCTTCGGAATTCAGGTCCAGGAGAGCATGCATGTGTTTTGTTCTTAGTTGTATCTCCAGCACCTAGAATAGTGCCTGGCACATAGTAAGTGCTCATTAAAAGAAAAAAAGAAAGAATGAATCTTCAGTCTCCATCTCCTTGGGTAATTTTCCCTCATCAGGCCATAGTCTCTTCTATCTGTCATACTAGGGAAACTGAGAAAAAGAGAAAGTGTGGAGAGAAGTCCCATTCACCTGGCATGGCCTTTCCCTGCCTACTACTGGGATAGTGGAACTCATAAGACATCCTTAAACTCAACTAATCCTAGCAGCTCTCTTTCTCCTTGAGGGAGGAGTATCTTGCTGTTGCTCCTGGGTCCTGCTTGGGGAGGAGTAAGAAGCTAGGTGAGGACAGTGGCAGAGAAAAGGAACCTCAATGTGCATTTTTAGAGGCCAATATGGGGCACTTTTGCAGACCAATTAGAGGCCCCATTTGATAGTGGTGAGTAGATGATGCCACCTTGCTGTGCTTTGGGTTTCTTCTGGGCAGGGCGGGGTCAGTTTCCAGGTCCCTCATGGAAGGGAAGGGGCCCCTCTAGCTGGCAACATCTCCAAGCAGAGAAGAGCGGCTCTTATCCACAGCTGGGGGAAGTCCAGCTGACTTGAGCCATGATGATGGCACAGAGCCAACTTAAGGTCCAAACATGCATAGCGTCCAACAACTAAACAGTTGAGAGCAGGACACATTAACCAAGCTAGTGCTCAAGCAGTCAGTTGACTAACCGGAAACCAAACCAGGGGCCAAGCAGTTCAGTCCAGAGTCCAGCTGGCTAACATCAAGAGGAAACTCCTCAAACAAGCTAAGATCACTGGGTGGCTGGCCAACTCTTTCTGAATTCAGTTTCTGCTGTCCAGTCAGACCTCTCGGTCCACCCATGGGGGCCATATTTTGGCCATTCCTTCCTCTTTTGTCTTGTAGAGCTTGCATTTGCTGTCTTAAACCGCCAGGTGGTGACCATGCTTCGAAAAGTCAAAACCTGAGGTTATCATTGGCAGCTGGGCGATGTGACAGGTAAGCAAATTACATGTGACCCCACCCACTGTGGGGTGGGGCTTGGTTTTCTCATCTACAAAAGAAGGGCTTGGACTCTCTCTATATAAATGTTCCAAACTCAAATGCTTTGCAGTGCCAGGCAGGTGACAAAACGAATGACCTGAGTCAGGCAGGGACTGTGGGAAACTGGTGGACACATGCCCCATTTAAGGGGCTGTTTAAAGCCAGTTGTTGCCACACAGGAATGTGAGTTGATTGTTGCGAGATCCCCTGATTTTCCAGCAGAATCTAGAAAGCTAGATTTTTATGTACAATCTCCTTTTAGAAATGTTGGCAATGAATTCAAAACTTAAAAAAAAAACTGTGCCGATTAAAACACACACACACTCAGACACACACACGCACACACTGAACTGGATTTGGCCGACAGCCCCTTGTTCACTGTGCTTGAAGATGCCTCCAGTTCCTCCAGTTCTGAGATCCTCTTGTTCTTTGAGCTTTAAGATCTACGGTGCTGGACAAGTAGAATTGAGGAAGAAGAAATAGGAAGAGAACTGTATGGGAGGTTTCCATGGGGCTCTTCGCCCTCTCCGCCGGTCTCCTAGTCCAGCAGTTCTATTTTGGTCAGTTTCGGGATCATCTGGGAGCTTGGAGATTCTTACCAAGCCAGGGCTGACCTAAGCCTGGGTCAAGCCTGGACCTCGGTGCACCTGGGGAGCCCTCCAGATGACACACACAAGAGTGGGAATGTTGCCCTGGATCAGTGGTTCTTAGCACACACTGCATGTGAGAATCACCTGGGGACCTTTTAGACCAAGCCCTGCCCAGGGTCAATTAAATCAGGTGCTCTGAGTAGGGAGGCTTTGGTCTTTCAAACAGCCCCTAAAGGATTCTAATAGGCACCCAGGGCTAGGACCCACTGACCTGGATCAATGCTCCTGGTCAATGCTTTTCACACTTTAATGTGCTGGAGGGTTACCTCCGGGATCTTGTTAAAATGCAGTTTCTGAATCAGGTCTGGGGCGGGAACTGAGATTCTGCATTTTAAATAAACTCCCAGATGTTGCTGCTGCTGTGGCTCTGGGGGACCACTCTTTGAGTGGCAAGGGTCTGGGATGGTGTTTTCCAAACTACCCCAATGGTAATCATCACTTGTTCTTATTAAATATATACATTCTGTGGAAATAAATGAAGACCACACAAATGAGAACAGGCAAAGGCTACTTATTTAGAGCTTGCTCTAGCAAAGAAGTCAGCCACCACCATCTGAGTTTTGGCAGAGACTCAAAGGTAGGTGGAGGAGAGGGAAAGCTTTATAGTGGAAAAAAGGGAAGGCATCAGGTGTGACTTGATTGGAGGCTATTGGCTTGGGGAAGCTGGAGGCAGGGCTTACTAGAGCGGGGCATCCTGTGATTGGCTAGGGGAGTATATTTGGCTTTCTCTGGTTGGTCATTTTGGGCCAATGGTTACAGGGGTTGTTTAGTTTCCTGGGAGGGATGGTGCAGATAATGGGTAGGAGTTCTATTTTTATATATGGTCTGGCTGTTGTCCATTTATATATTCAGTCTCTCAATTCCTGGCTCTTCTCTGGACTACCTGATTCAGAAGGTCTGGGTTGGGGCCCAGGAGTCTCCAGGTGATTCTTATCATCAGGAAATGGGGGGATGAAAACCATGTAAATTAGAATCACCTGGGGACACAAGTTGACAGTAGCTACCCAAACCCTACCTCACAGAATCTCTGGGCTTGTGGTAAGGAAATCCATATCTTATCTATTCTTGAGTAACAAGCATCTCAAAACTTAGTGACTTTGGGCTTCCCTGGTGGTGCCGTGGTTGAGAGTCCGCCTGCCGATTCAGGGGACTCGGGTTCGTGCCCCGGTCAGGGAAGATCCCACGTGCCGCGGAGCGGCTGGGCCCGTGAGCCATGGCTGCTGAGCCTGTGCGTCCGGAGCCTGTGCTCCGCAACGGGAGAGGCCACAACAGTGAGAGGCCCGCGTACCGCAAAAAAAAAAAAAAAACCCAAAAACAAAAAACTTAGTGACTTAAAACAATAATGATTCATTATTTCTCATGTTCTGTGGATTGACTGGGACCTCCCCAATTCAAAGACCCTGGAGCCCAAGGACAACTGTGCGAAATCCCCCAGTTCTAACATGTGTCCTTTAGGAAGGAAAGTTTGTAAGCACTAGGGAGTCATCAATGAATTAGGTTGAAGTAACCCCTAAACTGTATTTTGGCAAGTTTCAAATATCAAAATGTAGTGATTCCAGCGGGCTCCAAGAGGTAGTTTCTTTTTTTACTATGATGTAGTTGACTACAGGCGTTTAATTTGCTGCACAAAGCCTGCTCTGGTGGCAGTGGTGTAAATGTTTGGAGTTTTTGAATGACAGAGGTGGTGAGAAGGTACATTTCAAATAAGTAGTGATAGTAATAGCTAATGTTTATTTACTATGTGCCACACACTCTTCTAAACACTTTACATATTTAATCCTCTTTTGATATTCATGACAACCTTATGAGTTAGGCCCTATTTGGCAAATAAGAAGACTGAGGAAAGAGTAATTAATTTGCCTGAAGTCACACAGTAGGGGGAGGAGCCAGGATTTGAACCCAGGCAGTCTGACTGTACACTGTATGTACTCATATACACTGTATATGTCGTATACACTCAAATAAGAGGAATTAGTGCCTTCTGAAACTCCAGGTGTAACCTCTCTCATCACATATTTTGTGGATTATAGGAAAGAGGCTGCTATCCTATAAGCAGCCTGGCCTGGCTGGATTAGATAAGCAGTCATTGTCAGGCCAGAAAGGACTGGTTAGGGGTCACAGTCTCCCAAAAGAAATTAGCTCCTGTCGCTGTCCAATCATCAGCCAGAAAGAGGTTGACCCCCTAATTCTCTTTCCCTTGCCCAGTGCCCTGTAATTGTCCGAACACACCTAGGGCCAGCTCGACAACCTAGAGCTGGTAAAAATAAAACTACGGTGAAAACAGCCACATCAGTTGCTATGCCAACCTGTGCTGTACCCAAGGCTATTTTCCAGGGGATGTTGAGGTAGAAAAGGTTCTGGAGGCTAAGATGTGGGGTGGGGAGCGTTCAAATCTCCCTTGATGGATTTTGAGCCAAGTCTGCCTGAAATCTCCTTCAGAGGCTTGCACTGCCTTTAGGATAAAGTCTCCTGCTTAACACGGCTGGCACCCCTCCCCCGCCCTCTGGCTTCCTCTCTCTCCATTGCCTCATCACGTTTTCTGCTCCCAGGGCACTGAACAGATCTTGTTCTCCATTTCCTTGCTCTCCACCACCTCCAAGCCTTTCTACAGATTGATTTCAGCTAGGACTGTGTTCCCTCCCTCTCTCCTCCTGCTTGAATCATCCTCCAGCTGCACTTCGTGTCACTGTGAGAACCTGCAAATATCAAGAACTGTGACGAGTCTGAGCTTTGCCTTCCTTGCAAGCTAACTTGTGAGCTTGGCCATGGCTTCATGGCTGCCGGCAGGAGACATGAGACATCTGGGTCAGAGGGAGAGGACAGTTGATTACTCACAGCAATAGCAAAGTCCAGAGTATCATCATTTTGCTTGGTTTTCTGAGCCCCAGTTCCCACAGGGTGATGGGAAGAGGGCCAAGTGCCACCTGTGCACCCAGTGGGCTGCCTTATAGGAGAGGAACCTGGAGCTTAGGGAGCCTGAATCTTTTATACTGGGCAGTGTGCAAGTCTACCCAGTGCTCCAGAGGGAGCTATTATCTCTGTCTTCCAAGGCTGTTTGCTATAAAAATATCTTTGAAAAGCAAGCCTAGGACAAAGGTGGTCAGGACCTCTGCTTTCAAGATGTGCAGAAACACATGAGATCTATGGAGAACTGTCTCCCAGTCACTCTGGTTTCCATATCATTTCCCCTGGTCCTCCCAGTTAGTTTCCTCTCAACTGGCCTTCTGTTGAAGGGGACCTTCCTTTATTCCCCCCTCTTTTGGCCTATACCACATTCCTTTGTGGTAACTTCTCATAGAAATGGGCCTTTGTCTTTCAGAGCACTTGTCTCGGTCTGCAATTATATGCTCATTACTGAAATGATTTGGTTAATGCCTATTTCCCATTATGCTGAATGCTTCAATGAGGGCCAGACCTGTCTACTTTCACAACTGTATCTGTGTTGTCCAACACGATGCTTAGCACACAGTGGGAAGTGAATAAATGTTTATTGAATGAATGGGGCTATTGAAATAAAATAAAATCATGGAGGCCCAGAGAGATGAGGTGATCTGCCCAAGGTCCCACAGCTCATATCAGACAACAGGACTCAAACTTCCTGCTCACAACTCATTTCCTTTTTCTTCCAGGAACACTTAATCAGATTCTGTTTCCACACAGTGGTGGGCTGCTGACTGGGTTGGGAGGAAGGAGGAATGACACGGGCATGCGTGAAGAGTATCTGGTCCCTTTTGGCTGTAAGATTTCTCCCGGCTCTTCTTGCTCTGGGCTCCGTTGAGAGCTGGAGTTGGGTTAGGACTGTTAGAAGCCTAAGAGGTAGTATAGTTGAGTGCTTCAGAGCTAAGACTATTGTGGAGATTGTAAAAACAGCCCCTAATTATTCCCCTCCCGTGTCCATGACCTTAGGTAGTCCCCTCCCACACTGACTCTGGGCTGGCCTTGTAACTTGCTCTGGCCAATGGGACATTGCAAACATGATACAAGCAGAAGCTCAAAAAGCACTTGGTCATTGGGATCTCCCCCCTCTCGTCCATCTTGGGATCCCTGTGACCACCAGGGTAGCCTGCTGCATGATGAGAAATGCACAGCCAAGTCATCCCCATCATCCCAGCTGACTTGGATCCAACCACCAGACTTATGGGTGAGACTGTCCTAGACCAGCTGACCCACAAGTCTGGGTCGACTTGTGAACCTGGTTGAGCTAGCCCAAACAGAACAGCCTGCCAAGTGACATAACCATGAGAAATAATGTGTGTGCTGTTAAAGCCATTCAGTTTGGGATGGTTTGTTATGTAGCAAAAACTAACTGATACAACTATGGTGTACATTTGTTTAGGTTGAAATCCCAGCCTCACCATTTAATTGTTTAACCTGAGAAAGATTCCTTAATCTCCCTGTGCCTGAATTTCTTCACCTGTAAAACGAGGATAAAAATAGATCATGTAGGGCTTCCCTGGTGGCGCAGTGGTTGAGAGTCCACCTGCCGATGCCGGGGACACGGGTTCGTGCCCCGGTCTGGGAAGATCACACGTGCCGTGGAGTGGCTGGGCCTGTGAGCCATGGCCTCTGAGCCTGCACGTCTGGAGCCTGTGCTCCGCAATGGGAGAGGCCACAACAGTGAGAGGCCTGCATACCGCAAAAAAAAAAAAAAAAAAAAGATCATGTAACTTAAAATGTTAAAGTATTTTTTTTAATTGGGGTATAGTTGTTTTACAATGTTATGTTAGTTTCTATTATACAGCAAAGTGGAGTTTCCTGTGCTACACAGCAGGTTCTCATTAGTTATCTATTTTATACATATTAGTGTATATATGTTAATCCCAATTTCCCAATTCATCTCACCCCCGCCCTTTTCCCCCCTTGGTGTCCATACGTTTGTTCTCTACATCTGTGTCTCTATTTCTGCCTTGCAAACCAGTTCATCTGTACCATTTTCTAGATTCCACAAATATGTGTTAATATACAATATATGTTTTTCTCTTTCTGACTTACTTCACTCTGTATGGCAGTCTTTAGATCCATCCACGTCTCTACAAGTGACCCAGTTTCATTCCTTTTTATGACTCAGTAATATTCCATTGTGTATATGTACCACATCATCTCTATCCATTTGTTTGTCATTGGACATTTAGGTTGCTTCCATGACCTGGCTATTGTAAGTAGTGCTGCAATGAACATTGGGGTGCATGTGTCTTTCTGAATTATGATTTTCTCTGGGTATATGCTCAGTAGTGGGATTACTGGGTCATATGGTAATTCTAATTTTAGTTTTTTAAGGAACCTCTGTACTGTTCTCCTGTATCAATTTACATTCCCACCGACAGTGCAAGAGGGTTCCCTTTTCTCCATACCCTCTCTAGCATTTATTGTTAAAAAGTATTAAATGAATTAATATTAAAAAATTTTTTTAGGATGGGGCCTGGTACACAGTGAGCGCTACACACAAGAGTAGCTATTTTATAATTATTAGATTATGGTTTCCACCACTCATCCCATATGTAATTAAACGAAAACTTAAAAAAAAATGAATACATATAAGGATGTCTACCAAGTTTGTTTCAGAACTATTGAACGCTAATTGCCATCAGCATTCCCCACCCCCTCACTGGGCGTGTACCCCCTGAGCTTTTGCCCTAAGTGTATTCTAGTTTGGGGAAACCCCAGCTGAGAACCCCTGGGTGGAAGGATTCTCCCTTGTCTCCAGGCAGACATTAAGAAAGCTGGGGCAGGTTTCCTGCCTGTAGCAGCCACTGTATTTCAGCAGCCTTCATCTGTATTCAAGCCAGGGAGTGACAGCACAGAAATTCAAATGCACATTTGAGACCCCATGAAGCCTGTTCTCCAAACCATGATCTGTAGGCAGGGCAGAGTCCTTCCCGCTGACCCGGGCCTCTGTCCTCCCTCCTTGGGGGCTGTGCTCATTAGAGAGAGAGCTCAGCTAATGGGGGTGCTCATCACCCTGGCCAGGACCCCGCACATGCTCTGCATACATAGGGCCCAAAGGGTTACAGAGACCAAGGCCTTTGCCCATTTCCCCAGATGCAGAAAATGATGCAGGTCAGTTTCTTGAACGAATTTCCACTGAGCAGTATTCATAGAAAGAGATGGAGCCATCTCCTGACCCTTGTATTTTGTGATATCATGAAATCATCCCATGGCAGGGGGTGGTGCTGTGAGCAGTCGTCTCTCCTTGAGCCCTTTGGTTTATATCCAGCCCATTAGTACTTACCCAACCCCCAAGGTCCTGAAACACTTAACAGAACAAAATATTAGAGTATAAGAGAAAAGATGCAGTGCTGAAAGAAGTACTATATACTGTTCCAGCATTTCTCGACATCTTTTATTTTATGCCGTTTTCCTCCTGGGCACACAGACCAGGGCATAGATAAGGGGAAAAGGGAATGGCTCAGAACACAGGCTTTGAGGGCAAACAGATCTGTGTCTGGGTCCCAACTGAGTTATGTACTGGCCATGTGAGCTTGGGTGTGCCCTTCATCTCGCCACACCTCAGCTTCCCCAGCTGTACAGTGAGGGTGACATTAGTTCCTATTGGATAGAGTTGTTTGAGGATTAAAAGAGATAAGGTAGGTTTCCTTTGACAAACTCCACATGCTTCTCTACCCTTAGATTCTGGAAAATCTACTAGATGCAATCCCCCCCACCCCCCACCTGATGGAACTACCTCATTCGATACAGGAAGACCCAAGACGGAAGAAGGTTGCACCAGGCATAGTGACAGAGTCGTTCTTGGAGTTCAGGTCCCCCGATCTCCAAGCCTTTGACTTGTCATTCTATCTGCCCCTGCTATTAGGAACCTCTGCACATCAACATGGGGCCGGCCTTCCAAGCATTGACTGCCCTGGGCTAGACACCCAGCCTGAGGGGTGGCTCCTTCCTTGCTGGCAGGAATTTGTTCTGAGACATTCACTTTCAGCCAAAGTGATCAAACTGCATTTTGAGCAGTTGTCACGTTGAGTAGGGGTCACGTGAGGGAAGGGCATGTGTCATGAGCAGGGGACAGTTGTGAAGCAAAAGGATTTATAATGTAGAGGAAAGAAAGTATAGATGATGAGGGTGCTGGTGGGAAGCATCAAGAGATGCAGACAGCTTGGGGAAAGGCAGCTCTCAGGATGCAGCCAAGTGAGCCTGGTCGAGAGTGGACCTGGTTGGCAGGTGTTTATGGAATGCTGAAGGGGCAAGAAGAAATATTTGGAACTTCCTCAGGTTCTGCTCACCCCCTGCTTCCCAGCCTCACCAAGGCAGACCTGACTATGACTCCTGCTCTTGGATTTCTGGGACACTTGCAACACTTAATGCCCCTCAGGGATTCTGCACAAACCTCCTCTCTCTGACTTTTCTGTAGGCTACACATGACCTCTGTGTGTGGCTTGGGCTTCTCACAGCATGGTGGCTGGGTTCTGAGAAGGGGCATCTCAAGTGTGAGCATTCACAAGATCCAAGCAGAAGCTCAAAGACTTCTTATGACCCAGGCTCGGAAGTCCCAGATCATCATTTTTGCTTCAATCTATTAGTCAAGCAAGTCACTAAGAGCATTCCAGATTCAAGAGCAAACCCCAACTCTCAATGGGAGAAGTGTCAAGGAATTTGTGCCCATCTTTAATCCATTATATAAGCCAATCCAAGCAAGTATGAAAATGGCTCCCCAGCACCCCAGCTGAGATGACAAGGGTGCATGGATCCTGGGTTGGGGTTTTGCAGGATAGGTGGGGCTAAAAGGATGGGGAAAAGGAGGGACATTAAGGTGGGATCCAAAGGCTTCTCATTCCTCTAACCATCATCATCATCATCATCATTGTCATTGTCATCAGCTTGTTAGTAAAGTTAGCTAATACTTACTGAGTTCTTCCTATGTGCTAAGTGCTGTCCACACAGTCCAATGGGGTAGTGACTATTATTGTCCCCACTTCAAGGAGGAGAAACTGAGCCACAGAGACACTAAGCAGCTAAGTCAAGATCATGCAGCATGTAAACAACAGAGCTGGGCTTGGGAAAAAGGAATCCAGTTCTAGAATCCATGCTTTGAGCCACTACCCTACACTACTTAACGTTATTACCCAACTAGCCACTACTGAGCACCTACTATGTCCCCTGTTTTAAGTTCTTTGTTATCTTATTTAACACCAAATGGAAATGAGGAATGTGGCTGGAACTCTGGGGTTCCCAGAGTGCTTATAAGTCTCACTAATTGCACCCAATTCGGCCTCCCATGCCATTCATTTCCTGGGATTTGTCAACAAGGAGGGGGTGTGTGACCATGTCACAGTGTGAATACTAAAGACAAGCCAAGTGAGACCCGTCACTCAGGGGCCACCAAGGTGAGACATAGCTCAGAGGTTCCCAAAACAGCCATGCGGACTGAGTGCTGGAATGATCCATGGTCTGATGGCTACAGCTCTACTGGATGGAGTAGTGTAGCTGTATCATTGTTGAAGGAATTCGAGTGTAGTGTATTATATGCATTTGATAAGAAAGGTCATATGTGCTTATACTGGTGGGAAGGGCTTGCCTCTTTTTGACCATCTCATGCACTGCTTCCGTGGTTCATGTGAGTTAAGTCTCGCCCACAAGCACAGATGTCGGTGTGCTCTTAGTTCCCCAAACTGGGGAGATCTGTTGTCAAAGAGACTAACCTCATCCTCACTCTAGAGTTGAGAATGCCTCTGGACACGTGAGCTGACCTTGACCCCGAGGGCTAATCCCTCAATACATGGACAACCCCTTGCTTACTTAGGTCCTTGTGCCAGGACACAGTGACCCATGAGGGTCTGTGACCCACCAGGCTCCACTTAGAGGTGGTGAGGAATTGATTCCAGAAGCCTCAGAAACTGTCCCCAGGGCAAGCATGGCGGTCTCTTAAATGGAACAATGACAACAGTTTCACAGTCCACAGAATCTATTAAAATAGAACCTTGTTGCTCCTTGTGTTAGAGGCAATGGTTGGTTTTACTTTCGTTAAAGGTTCTCCTAGGTACAAGCACTGACATCACAATGAAGCTAAAATACGTGATTCAGTTTGACAATTAAACCAAACATATTTATACCTGACTTCATTCTTCAACCGATTCCTTGACAGGCTGGAGAGTGAAGCTGATGGTGGAGAGCAGGCGTTTGTCGTGACATTTGTGTGCATTTCTGTGGTGGTCCTCAGCCGCTTGAATGAATTCTGGGTTAGGGAGGGGGTGGCAGAGAAGCAGGGAATTGAGAGTGTGGGCGGCAAGCAATTAGTTGAAAGGAGGGACTGTGGGGTCTGGGCTGGTTAGGGAAGGATGTAAAGCTAAGAAGAAGCTCACAGGCGAGGTAAAAAAGACAAGACCCTGGAGGTCTCAGTGTTGTTGGAGCAGTGGAGAGGGTAAGAGTTTACAGCTGGAGAATTTAGCATTTATGACACGGGGCACTTCTAGGAGATGCTGAGAAGTTCCAGGTACCGCTCAGGTTGATGCAGGGAGACATCAAGGTTGTGGAGCTCAAGAATGGGGGCTTGTTTTTGGATAGGCCATCTCATGGGCACTGAAGTTACCCAAGCTGTTGGGGAGTGTCCAGGATGTCAGGGATAAGACTAGAGGTGGTCCGATGGCATGTCTTCTTTTCTGCTTGGGGCTGGAAGAGTTGGTGGGGAGGAAGCTCAGGGTAAGGTGGGGCTGGGAAAGATCTAAAGGACAGATGATGCAAGCTGTTTGTATTCTGTATGGTGTCCAAGAATGGTAGGGCTGTCTGGTGGCATGAACTGCCTTCAAACTTCTGGATCAGGCTAATGCTTTTGCAGGAGCCCAAGAGGCTTTGACTGCTTCTGACTTTTGCTCAAGGTCTCCCATAGATTGTGGGTCTTTTTTTAAAATAAATTTATTTATTTTATTTATTTATGTTTGGCTTCGTTGGGTCTTCGTTGCTGCACGTGGGCTTTCTCTAGTTGCGGCAAGCGGGGGCTACTCTCTTTGTTGTGGTGCACAGGCTTTTCACTGCAGTGGCTTCTCTTGTTGTGGAGCACGGGCTCTAGGTGTGCGGGCTTCATTAGTTGTGGCACACGGGCTCAGTAGTTGTGGCTCGCGGGCTCTAGAGCGCAGGCTCAGTCGTTGTGGTGCACGGGCTTAGTTGCTCCGCGGCATGTGGGATCTTCCCAGACCAGGGCTCGAACCCATGTCCCCTGCATTGGCAGGAGGATTCTTAACCACTGCACCACCAGGTAAGCCCCCAGTTTGTGGGTCTTGACAAACAATTTGTTCCAGAAGCAACTGAGAGGGAGTAGGGAAGCCACCATGGTGGACCCAGCTGTTACTTGGATGACACATAATCACACATGTTCTCACAGCCTTAGGGGAGAAAAAAGCCTTGCTGCTTCTTTCCCTCTGTGCAATTATTTATCCCTCCTCATGGCTACGCTTTTGTGTTTCTATGGAATTTTGGAATGAAGAAAGCCACCGATGGCCTCTGAACCCAGAGGAAGCTCCCTCCCGGAGGTAACTTCCACGGCTACCTTCTCCTTTAATGATCCTCCTTATCTCACTCCTTCCAGGAGCAACAGCTGTGTCCAAAACTGTACTCGTGTAACAGATGCTTCCCAAGGGGTAAGGGTCCTTTTGGACCTTTGACCACCCACCATTTTCCCTTTGTAACCCTTGTGGGAAAATACTTACTTGAGATATTAACTAAGGATTCTCTGTCCTTCCTGGTCCATGGAGTTAGTGGCTTTTAGTGCTCAGAGGACGGATGGTACAGCAGAAAACCTGGTGAGTGTGTGCCATTTGGGGAGAAGGGCTTGGAAATAGCTGAATGACTGACCAGCGTGAGTCTGCCATGGGAATGCACAGGTCTCACTCAGCAAGGACTCTGCATGGATGATAGACAGTGACCAAGGCGGGAGAGGAGAAGCGTGGCTTGGAGGATGCCAGCATGCATGGCGGACAGTGACCAAGGGCCAGATTCACCCTCTGGCACTTGGCCCCCCAGAATATAGGTGCCCCACCCATCCAGAGAACAAGTGAGGGGGGCTTCTTGAATTGCTGAGATTGTGCTTCCACCACCCAAAAGAAATGGGGCTTGGGATGCCAATAAAGATGAGCTCTAGAACCATCCAGAGAGCTCAATTCCTGGCACCCCTGTTTCGTGGCCTGAAATTCTTACTTCCGGGGGGCAGTTTGGCAAGAACCGTAATCTGTCATGTTTTAGATTGAATTGTACGTGTACATGCTGTACTGATAGCAAATGTTAGAAATAAAACCACATTACATATGTCCTGACAAAACTATAATTCAGAAAGATACATGTACCCCTGTGTTCACAGCAGCACTAGTCACAATAGCCAAGACATGGAAACAACCTAAATGTCCATTGACAGATGAATGGATAAAGAAGATGTGGTACATATATACAATGGGATATTACTCAGCCATAAAAAGAATGAAATGATGCCATTTACAGCGACATGGATGCAACTAGAGATTATCATACTAAGTGAAGTGAGTCAGAAAGAGAAAGACAAATACCATATGATATCACTTCTATGTGGAATCTAAAATGTGTACAAATGAACCTATCTATGAAACAGAAACAGACTCACAGACATAGAGAACAGACTTGTGGTTGCCAAGGGGGAGGGGACTGGGGGAGGGATGGAGTGGGAGGTTGGGGGTAGCAGATGTAAGCTTTATGTACAGGATGGATAAACAACAAGGTCCTGCTGTAGAGCACAGGGAACTATATTCCATATCCTATGATAAACCATAATGGAAAAGAATATGAAAAAAGAGTATATACATATGTATAACTGAATCACTTTGCTGTACAGCAGAAATTAACACAGCATTGTAAATCAACTATACTTCAATTAAAAAAATATTAAAAGGGGGAAAAAAAGAGAAATAAAACCATGCTACCTCAAGGCAACGCTGCGGCTCTGAAAGAACTGGTGAGCAGAGGTAAGGTGGCTTCTGGAAGTCACTGCAGAGTTTCACAAGGATGCTACCTGCGGTGAGAATGGAGGAGGAGACAGGTAGCAGGAGTTGAAGGAAAGAAGAGCAGAGAGGGAGGCTTACGTGGAGAGATTTCTCTTAAAGGTGGGATTTCTTTTTTTTTTGTTTGTTTGGGTTTTTTGGGGGTTTTTTTTTGCGGTACGCGGGCCTCTCACTGTTGTGGCCTCTCCCGTTGTGGAGCACAGGCTCCGGACGCGCAGGCTCAGCGGCCATGGCTCACGGGCCCAGCCGCTCCGCGGCATGTGGGATCTTCCCGGACCGGGGCACGAACCCGTGTGCCCTGCATCGGCAGGCGGACTCTCAACCACTGCGCCACCAGGGAAGCCCCAAAGGTGGAATTTCTGAGAGAACCAGCTATTTTACTGGAGAGAGCAGGGCCGGGCCATCAAGGCAGAGAAGCTTCTGGTATCAAACCAAACCGGCTTGCCTCGTGGTTCTCCTGAAGGTGAGCTGTTGGGTAGATCAGGAGGAACCGTGTTAGGAGCCTCTTAGGCACAGGGCTCTCAAGGCTGGAACTGGTGGTCAGGCCCTCGGCCTTGGGAGCACGGCCCTCATTAGCGGTCTCCGGTGCCCCCAAGCGTGGACTGGAATAGTTTAGACATAAATGCCTCGCTCCTGATTGACTTGTTTCCATTGAGTCCATCCCTAGTAGGGATCTGTTGGTAATTATCCGGCTCCACTTCAGCCCCTCGGGGCCTGTATTCCGCAGCGGTAATGAGTCTGAGCTGTCTCTCTGGCATAATAAACAGCACGGGAACGGGTGCAAGGGCACCGCCTTCCTCTCTCGGTAGGGTAACTCGGGCTTCAAGGACAATCAAGAGACTCACCATCACAGGCGAGCTTTAATTGCTTTGGTAAAAGTGCAGATGAGTAGCCGGCATTGAGGTCTCCCCGTCTCAGCTGGGAAGTGAGATTTTTATTCATTTTGCTGGTTTGCAAAGTAGGGGGCTGGGTCACAACAACAATAGCTATCATTCAGTGAGTATTTATTACGTGCCAGGCCCTGGCACATAATTTAACACAGGGCCCAGGCCCTGTGTTAAATGCTTTCTATGCATTACTTTGTTTAAAACTCACCACTATTTTATGAGTGAGGGACTATGATTGTTCCCATTTTACAAATGCAGAAAGTGAGGCTCCCAAGAAGTGATGTGATTTGCCTGGTTGGTAAAGGATGGGTCTGGTTGTGAATCTGGGGATGCTGGGGAGGAGGCAGGCGTCCTGGACCTGAGGAACCGATTCTTGTGCCCTTTGTCTGTTTTTTTTGAATGCAGCAAAACCAGTTCTTTTTTTTTTTTTTAACATCTTTATTGGGGTATAATTGCTTTACAATGGTGTGTTAGTTTCTGCTTTATAACAAAGTGAATCAGCTTTATGTATACATATATCCCCATATCTCCTCCCTCTTGCGTCTCCCTCCCACTCTCCCTATCCCACCCCTCTAGGTGGTCACAAAGCACCGAGCTGATCTCCCTGTGCTATGTGGCTGCTTCCCACTAGCTATCTGTTTTACATTTGGTAGTGTATATATGTCTATGCCACTCTCTCGCTTCATCCCAGCTTACCCTTTCCCCTCCCCGTGTCCTCAAGTCCATTCTCTCTATGTCTGTGTCTTTATTCCTGTCCTGCCCCTAGGTTCTTCAGAGGCTTTTTTTTTTTTTTTTTTTTAGATTCCATATGTATGTGTTAACATATGGTGTTTGTTTTTCTCTTTCTGACTTACTTTACTCTGTATGACAGACT
This sequence comes from Phocoena sinus, assembly GCF_008692025.1. Taxonomy (NCBI): domain Eukaryota; kingdom Metazoa; phylum Chordata; class Mammalia; order Artiodactyla; family Phocoenidae; genus Phocoena; species Phocoena sinus. The sequence continues at coordinate 67,191,982 of NC_045777.1, read as the reverse complement.
CTAGGTCCATCCACCTCACTACAAATAATTCAATTTCGTATCTTTTTATCTTTTTATACATTCCGTTGTATGCCGTTTGTCTTCCAGCTTGATAAGGGATCATTATTTAAACGAGACGGAGGCAATGCAATATTTTTGTATATGAAATCTTTGTCATGGTTCCTCTTTTGTCTCTCAAAAGGAGGGATCTCCTAAAATCTCCTAAAATCTGCCTGTCAAACAATCTCCATGTTCATATGTTACTGTAGGACCCCAAAGTCCACAACTCCTCAATAGTAGCAAGAGTTCCTAATAACTACACACACAACATCTAGGAAAGAAAGCGGCTTTTAAGACAAAATAGATAATATGATTTTTTAAAAGGAAAGGAGAGAAGCATCCATAGGCACCAATGATTGGAGAGATGTATATAACTGTCTGACTGGATGATTTTCCCCTTATTTTTGTTCTGTATAATCAACTTATTTTTAATTTAAAATAATCTCTGGGAGACAGTTTGAAAAACAACCATAAAAACTCTGTCCTTAAAACTCAGGATATAAACCATTTCAAAGAAAGTGGAAATGAAATGCAACATCTTTGATTTTAGAGGATAAGCTAGAGCTGAATTCAGGAAAAATAATTGCTTTAAATTCTTCAGTCATTAAACAAGTAAAAAGTGAAAACAAATGAAAGAAGCATTGACCTCAAGAATGAGGAAGATCAACAAGATAAACACAAGGAAAGCAGGAGAGAGGACTTAACAAAAAGAACGATCATGAATTGAACTAGAAATTCTAAGGCCAATAAGCATTGATAGCTACATCCAAAATCTGGCTCTTTAGAAAGACCAGTGAAACAGACAAGCCTCTGGCAAATCTAAAAATATAAGCAAAATTCAGAGTGGAAAAGGAAACAAGTGTGAAATTAGAGGATGTTTTAAAAGAATAAGAATTATCAAAGGATATATTATAATAGAGTACAAATGAATTTGAAAATCTGGATGAAATGGAGTCTTTTCAAGGAAAATACAAATGAATAAAATTGACTAAAGAAATTAGTGGTAAATGTAAATAGACTAGTAGCCTTGAAAGAAATAGTAAAAGTTGTAAACAAACAAGACCCCAAAAGATTCCATGTTCAGACAATTTTATGGATGAGTTCTTTTAAACATACAAAGAACAAGTCATTTCCAGACTACTTGAATAGGTAGAGCAAATTAAAAATGTTTCTCAAATTGTTTTATGAAGCTAGCATAACTGATAGCAAAATATGATAAAAACATCACAAAAAAAGAATACTACCAAAGTTCCTTATAAATATGGATGCAAAAATCCTAAATAAAATATCATCAAATCAATTCTAATCAAGTTGATTCTAACACTATACTAAAAGTACATTAAAGCATGATCCAATGAAACTTAGTTTTGTAATGCAAGGATGGTTTAATGTTAGGAAAGTTATCAACACATCTCATTATATCAATAAGTACAAAGAGGGAAACCAAATGATCAACTCTGTAGATTTTGTAAAAAACATTTGATAATCTTTAATATTCACTTTTCTTAACAACGCTAGATAAAATTGGAATGAAGGTGCAGTTCCTTAATATGATGAACAATTTCTACCTTAAAACAACATTTCATTAACTTAAAAGCAAAATACTAGAAATAATCCCATATTGTCAAGGGCAAAAATGATGATCTATTTGGTCCTTAAATAAGCCTCTTGAAGGGCTTCACTCATCCTCTACAAATGGCTCATCAGCATATTCCTTCCAGCCACATAGGAACCTCTCCTTGAGAGGACTTCTGGTGAATACAATGTTCAATAACACTTGAGTCCTCCAGTTATGCTTTGATTGATGCCTCAGCTGAGTGTTTAGGTGTCTTGTCCCACAATCTAGCTCTAAATCTACTGTGGGCCAAGGGGTGGAGAAATGAGCACTCATATAGAGTATGTGAAAATTTGACACAATATTTGTAGGAGTAGGAAGGGAAGGAGAGGCTGGGCCAGGAGAGGGGAAGGCCCTGGGATGAATAGAAATCATTTTCAGTCACTAGACACCCCACAGTCCAGATTAGGCCTGTTTGTTTAGCATAGTGGGTTTAAAAAATTGAATTAGTTACCAGCATTTAAAAACTGGGTGATTTTATCTAAAAATACAGATTTCTAACTCCCTTTGAAAAAAGTAATCACAGGATTCTGACACTAGGCCTCATATCCCTATATGACAGCAATTGTCAGGAGCTGCCCTGGTCCTTTAGTTTACCTACAGCTTCCAGGCTCAGGTCTTCTACACAGCTGCCAAGTACAGCTGCACAGATTGCGCACTGCACAGTTTCAGAGGGTATCAGTCCCATAGACTAATATGAATGGTACCTGCTAGAATTGTGCAATGTGGTGGCCCTGCCTCTGTTCTTACTCGCATGTTGGTTCTCTGAATTAGAGATTTTTGACATATAATGGGCAACTTACACAAAAGCCGTATTTAAGAAAGTCAAGGATCACTTGCATCTCCATATATTAGCCATGCTTATTTTTGGCCGGTGGCCTTATGACTGAGTTCTATTCTCTTTGTGATTTTTCACATTTTCCTGCAATGAACATTATTCCTTCTTTAATCAGAGAATGGGGGGAAACCACAATAAATGTTACTTTAAGAAAAAAGTAAACAAGGTGCCTTGAGATTCTGGCAGGAAGGAGAGCAGAGACCAGCATTTACTTGCAAGTGAACGGCTGGAAGCAAGCAATGAGAGAATTTCTAATGAGGCCAGGAATCCAGGGAATGTACCAGAAGGGGACTGTGATTACCATCTGAATCTAACAGTCTTCTTTAGAAATTACTAAGTGCACGGTGTCCTGGGAACACAGGGAGATGCAGAAACCAGTACAGGAGCAGGGTACATTGCCTTAGGAATGAGGATTAAGGTTTGCTTTCTTTTTTTTCTTTGTCGATGAAAGGAAGTGAACATAGGCTCCGAGCTTGGGAGAAGCTTGATTAATTGCCAAGTTGTGGCTAGTGAATAAAAGTTCAATTAGAACTGTGCTTGCTAATGAAATCCAAATGCTGGAGCAGCAAACTGGCAGAAGCAGCCCTATTTTCTGAAAGCACAAACCAGGAAGCTGGAAAGGATGGTGCTGGGGAGAGCAGACAGGTGCTCCCCTGGGCTGAAAGTACTGTGGGCGAGAGTGGTTTCACTGCAGCTTCGGCAGAAGGAAGTTGCGTTCAAGTGCGTAAGATGTAAAAGCTTTGGTACTTCAAAGTCCTCATCTGTAAAATGAGGATAGTAATACCTTCCTCATAGAGTTATCGTAAGAATGAAATGGTGTGACTTATATAAAGTTAGTGTGCCTTCCTTTTTCTCAAGCTAATTCAATATGTCGAGCACTTATAGAGAAAGCACCTGCAGAAGGCAGGCCACTGCGTAGGCCCTGTGGGGAGCAGTAGGCAGACAGCACAATATAGTACCATGTTCTTTATGCATATAATCTCTTTTAACATCACCATGATCCCGTGAGATGAATATGTTTGTAATAACTTCATTTTTATTTTATTTTTTTATTTTTATTTTTTTGGCTGTGTTGGGTCTTCGTTTCTGTGCGAGGGCTTTCTCTAGCCGCGGAGAGCCGGGGCCACTCTTCATCGCGGTGCGCGGGCCTCTCACTGTCGCAGCCTCTCTTGTTGCGGAGCACAGGCTCCAGACGCGCAGGCTCAGCGGCCGTGGCTCACGGGCCTAGTTGCTCCGCGGCATGTGCGACCTTCCCAGACCAGGGCTCGAACCCGTGTCCTCTGCATCGGCAGGCAGATTCTCAACCACTGCGCCACCAGGGAAGCCCTATAATAACTTGATTTTTAACTTTTCACTTGGAAATAACTTTAGATTCACAGAAAAGCTGAGAAAATAGTATAGAAAATTCCTCTGTATCCTTCATCCAGCTTCCCCTAATGTTAACATCTTACATAACCGTAGCGCGAGTTTCAAAACCAGAAAATTAACGTTAGTACAGTTCCGTTAAGTAAACTACAGCCCTTACTCACATTTCCCCTAATGTTACTCAGTGTTTCCCCTAGTGTCCTTTTTCTGTTCCAGGATCCCACATTGCATTTAGTTGTTGTGTCTCTTTAATTACTAAGTTACTGACATTTTGAGGGTCTTTGGTTATACGCATCGTTTTCTTTTTCTTTTCTTTTTTTTTTTGCCACGCTACAAGACTTGCAGGATCTTAGTTCCCCAACCAGAGATCGAACCTGGGCTCCACCAGTGAAAGCACTGAGTCCTAACCACTGGATTGCCAGGAGCAAGGAGTGAGCATCTTGAGCGAGCAGTGAGGTAAAGGTCATTTGATGTGAGAAGGATCCACATAGCAAGTTTCATCTGAGATTAAATCAGTGTTTCTCAAATGCTCCTTATACCGCTAGACATCAAGATTACCTGTAGTGACCATGCAGATCCCAGGGGACCAGTCCAGATCTCCTAAATCAGCCTCTTTGGAGGTGGATCCCAGAAATCTGCATTGTAACTTGTTTCCCAGTGGTTTTATGCACATTAAAATTTGTAATCTAAAGGAATGTATAGGGAGGGGAGGAAGGAAATAGAGTGTTAACCATTTACCTAAATCCAATTTGCCTGAAGTGGAGGGTTGCTATGTGCTGTCTTCCCTGTAGGAGAGTTATACATCCCTTTTCCTTGAGCTCAGACCAAGCAGTAAGATTTGCTTTTGTCAGTCAAATGAGAGCAAAAGTGGCACGTGTTACTCCTCTCAATGCTAGTACATGATTTACCACATCTCAGTAATATACCAAGTAGAAACTGTATTATTAGCCTGTATCCTGGAATAAAGATAACATGGAGCAGAGCTTCATTCAACCCAGGTTGGAAACGTGCAGTGGGCAAGAAACACCCTTTGCTTTGGTAAGCCACTGAGATTTGAGGGTTGCTACTGCAGCAGAACCTAACCCACTCTGATTTGTAGCAGCTAATTTATCTAATACTAATTCACCTGGCTGCCTGTACACATAAATATCAGGATGTTTTCTTCAATTTGCTTAAGGAAATTTTTGAGTTAATTTTTAATTTCTTTGAAACATTCCCTAAACGTGTACTATTTTATTCTCGTGAATGTCTTCTTTTTTCTTCTGTCTGCTGAATAACCTCTCTTTATGTGTATGTTTCTCCCAATAAATATTTTCAGACCTGCAGCATTTTGTACAGGACTTACCAGATCCATCCCTTTTGATTATTTTCGTCTCATTCTTGATTTTTTTTTTTTTCTGTGCTATGCATGCCTGAGTGTACTTCAGGAGCTAAACCAAATTGATGTGTAGCCAGCATTCACTCCTGTTTCAGAAGGCACTGGCATTTTGACAGCAAGGATGAAGACACGAGATAGATGGGTTGAAAATTATATTGAATTCCACTCTATTTTTCAGGATACTTAATTCATAAAGGAATTCTGGAATGATGAGACACATGATACACATAACATTACTACAGATGTATGACTACATTATGAAACTTTGCAGAACACGTCTCTAGAAAAACTGGCAAAAAGTCGTCAAAGTGTTTGAACATCTATTCATTTAACAGATACTTATCAAGTGCCTCAAACCTACCAGGGAGGTGTAGCAGGGAATGATGAGTGGCTGCCCCCATGGAGGGCTCATTAAGACTAGATGGTTAGAGGTAGGATTTAGGGCCAGTGGTATGACTGAGTAATTTACTTAATCCCGTCTTTCTAGAGCCTCAGTTTCCCCATCTGTACGATGAGGGCGATCATAACTCACATGGTTGTATGAGAAATGGCTGAGCTCATGTATACAGAACGACACGGAGCTGGCTGACAGCAAATGCTTAAGAAGAGGTAGCCTCGTTGGCATTAGACAGATTGTCCTAGAGTGAGGTTCCAGGGGTCATGAACAGAGGTGACTTTTTGGAAAAGAGTGTAAGCTGGTGGCAGGGTCAAGGGTCATTTGTTTAGCTCGGGATATTTAAGTATGCTTACTGGCAGAGGGAGAGTGAAAAAATGTTGATGACCCAAGAGAGATGGGACCGTCTGTGCAGCTAAGTCTTGGAAAACCCAGGCTGGTGTGGAATCCAGGTTATAGGCAGACAAGTTAGATTCAACCCAAGCGGCGGAGCTACTTCTTCTGAGGCAGCAATGAAGCTTAGAATGAAATCATGAAGACACCCAAGGATCCAGGCAGAAGATCAACTTCTGCCTGGGCCTCTCTGATGGGAGGACACTGATGTGGCAGCTAAAGGCATCTGGGGAGATGTTGGCTAAGTAAGGGCAGATCTCCTCTGGCAGCCCTCCCTAGCTTCCCTCCCCAGCTTCCCTCCCCTTTCACTGTCCTTCTATCCTGTATAATTGCCTATTTAAATGTCTGTCACTCTGCTAGACTGTAAGCAACTTGTGTCCCGCGGCCTCCAGCCCAGTTCCCTGCTCCTGGCACAGAGCAGGAATCAATAAATATCTGTGGAAAAACGCGCCGAACGAATGAATAAAGAAATGAGAGAGGGACTTCCCTGGTGGTCCAATGGCTAAGACTCCACGCTCCCAATGCAGGGGGCTCTGGGTTCGATCCCTGGTCAGGGAACTAAGATCCCACATGCTGCAACTAAGAGTTCGCATGCCACAACTAAGACCCGGCACAGCCAAATAAATACATAAATAAAAATCTCTTTAAAAATATATTAAAAAAAAAAAAAGAAATGAGAGAATTCACCGGTGGCCCCAAAGAAACATTGAACAACTCTACCTGCAGGTGGCGCTAGCTGAACAGGCAGAGGAGAGTGGGAAGGGCATTTAGGAGCCAACAGACCTGCAAGAAGTAGCCTGAAATGTAGTGGGGACTGGGTTGGAGTCGAGGGTAGCGTGGTGTTACTGGTTCCCTACGTACGGCCGAAGGTTATTTCATCTTAGTTGCTGATAAGCCACGTTATCCTTATGCAGCTGGCTTTTGAGGCCGAAGTAATTGCGTCAGAATGTGGGTGCCGCAGCGTCTTTCGATGATTAAATTTAAAGACCATTGGCTTTAGAGTTGGGCTCTCCGAGTTTAAATCCAGGCTGTGAAATCCTGAGCAAGTCGCTTAACTTCCCCGGGCCTCGGTTTTCCCTCTGAGAAATGGGCATGATGATAATTGTGCCCACGCCCTCGTAGAGCTGCTACAGAGGCGGCAGGGGAAGCGAGGCGCACAGGGCTGCCTGGCACAGAGCAGGAAGCAGGCACCTAGCGGTGATCAGTGTGAGGGTTAGGGTTGGGCTTTGTGATCTGACTTAAAAGGGCTAGTGGGCATCTTGCTCCCGTCCTGCCCACTCGGGCGGCGTGGAGGAGGCTCTCCCCGCCTGGTGCACCTGCTTCGTAGCTCCTGCAGCCTCTCCCCAAGGCAGGGAGCGGGCAGCAGAGGTTCTGGGGCTTTCCAGCCAGACAGGGGGCTCGAAAGGAGGCTCCAGGGCTCGTGGGTCCGTGGCTTCCGCTGCTTCCCTCCTCCTCCGCCTTGTGGCTCACAAAGTGGCCCTTTAAATGGTTTTTATAGAGGCATAAAAGAGCCATGGGTGGCTGGGCCCCTCCCATGGCCTCCTAGCTGGTGGTAAATTGCCTCTCTTGGCAGAAGCGGCTGCTGAGAGCGCCAGCATCAATAGTAGCTGAGCCCTGGGTCTGGGGAAGCTAGCGCCCGCGCACTGGGCCACGCAGCTTCGACCTGATTGCTGGCCCTGCGGTGGGTTGGGGATTCTTGGGAGTGGGCCGAGGCCAAGACGTGCTCTGGACTGCTGGACTGGGCAGGCAGGGCTGAAGCCAGGCCACCTCAAGGCCTCCTTGTCCTACAGGAGGCTGGGCCCCCTGTATCCCAGGAATCCTGGGGTTGCTGGGAGTGTGCTGGGGTAGGGTTGGCAGAGATGGAACTTGGATCTTGGATCTAAGGGTGGCTGTAGCCAGAATCAGAAGCAGCCCCCATTATCCCCTTTGGCTTGAGGGCCAGGCAGGGGCTGGTGTCAAGTTAGGAGCCTGTCATAATACCCTAGTGGTTGCCAGCGTCCACTCTGGACTCAAAAAGCTTAGGTGTGTGATTCAACCTTTGCCTCTCACTACGACTTTGGGTAAATTGCATATTTGGGTCTCAGTTTGCTCATCTGCAAAATGGAATTATTAAAGTAGCTTCCTCAAGTTGATGTGCTCTTACAGGTTTGGCATACACAGTTCACTCCCAGTCTGCTCTGGTCTGCATGCTGTGTCCCCTGCACGCCCCCCCATGCCCCCCCGCCCCCGAATCGTATGTTGAAACTTATAATGCCCAAAGTGATGGTATTAGGAGGTGAACTTTGGGGAGGTGATTAGGTCATAAGGGTGGAACCCTCATGAATGGGATTAGTGCCTTTATAAAAGAGACCCCAGAGAGCTCTCTCACCCCTTCTGCAGTGTGAGGTCACAGCAAGAAGAGGGCTGTCTATGAAACAAGAAGCTGGGCCCCAGCAGACACCAAATCTGCTGGGTGCCTTGATCTTAAGCTTCCTAGCCTCCAGAACGGTGAGGAATAAATTTCTATTGTTTAGAAGCCACCCAGTTTATGGTATTTTTGTTACAGCAGCTGAAGGGACTAAGACAGTCCTACAGCCATGCAGGCATAACCAATCATAGCAGTCTCCCCTGCTAAGCCTAGATAGCCACAACTGTTGCTCCAAGTGCTGCCTAATCAATTACGGTTGGTGCTCAGGATGAAACCTACAGACCATCACTGGCCTTGGGCCTTGCCAGACCAAGGACTACAAGCTCCATCACAATTATACCTCTTTGCTTCACTTAAGAATGAATGACCCTGCAATTATTGAACATAAGCACGTTCCAACTTTCATTGCACTAGAGAAGTTTGCATCAGCCAATAGGTTATAACTAAATGTGCGTATCTTCTCAGCCATTATTTAGAGGAAGATAATGTATCTGGAGACATTTCATGTGTAGACTCTAATGAACTAAACATCATCAGATATTTACTTAAAACAAACAGAAACTTTGGCGTTTCATTTGCCTATTAGGACCTATTATGATGCTGTAATAGCTCATAGGTCTTGAGAATCAGAAGGGATAATGTATGTAAAGTACTTGGCACAGTACCTAGAACAATGGCATTTGTTCCATAAAAGTTAGCACTCGCTAATACTAAGATATCAGTGACTGCCGCACGTGGGGTATGAATGCGCATTGTTTACCTACGATTAGGTTCTGCTACACAAACAGAAACTACTCTGCCTGATGCCATGCCCACACTCAGCCCTTTCCCTTCCCTTCCCAGGCCCACCTTCCCACTCCCGCAGGCTTCTCCTGAGAGCGCCTCTAATAAATGACTTTCACGTGAATCCTGGCTCTGAGGCGTGCTTCTGGGACACCCAATCTAGGACAACCACCATGACTGGCTGATATCAGGACCAGTCAGATTCCAAGCCAGTTCACAGCAAGGATGTGAGCAAGAACTCAGCAGCACCCTTGTCCCTGCTGGGCACGCTCTCATCAATAGCAGCTAACACTTGTGCCAGACACTACATCAGCTGCTTGATATATATTAACTCAATACTCACAGTAACTCTGTGAGATAGATACTCTTATTCGCGTTTCCAGATGAAGAAGCAGAGAACCAGAGAGATCAAGGGACTTGCACAAGGTCCCACAGCTAATAAGTAGCAGAGCCTGAATTCAAACCTAGGCAATTTGGCCCTTAGAGTTTGGGTCTTAACAGTATACTCTGTAGCCTGTCACTACAAGGCACCCGGGAGAATTCAGTAACTGAAAAGCAGGAGTTATTAATATAAGCAACAGATCAGCTGGGAAGTGAATTATCCATGGCTTATTAAAAAAATTTGTTTGGAAATCAACCAAAATGTCTACGAGAAGAAATTTTGAATAAGGTCAGGCAAAATATAAAATAAAATTGAGAGTTTTTGAAAAGAATACAATGAGTTTGTGTATAACGTTTTTCTGAGGTCTTGCTGGCCCTTGATTGGGGTCATCTCTGACCTCTGGACATCCTGGCTCTGGGATCCTGTAACCTAAATCAGAAATAGTTCCTGTTAGGGCCTCCTGCCTAAAGGTCTAGGTGACACGTGAGTGGGCAAGGATGTGCACACGTAACACCAACCATACACACACACCTGGAGGTGTTATCTTTTGAAGACTAAAGAGGACTGTGCTGTTTCCATGAGACCTCTGTTGTCTGCATTCCTCCTCACAGAGGCTGGGGTCATCTCACTTAGTTGATGGTCAAGAAGGATGGTGTTGTGGGGATCACTCGAAGCTTGAGCTAAAGTGAGGGAGACAGGCATAGAATATAAGGCAGGGGACTGGAATGTTCACGATGTTGTCTTCATTCACACTTTGGTGCTGGGATGACCGAAATGCTGGCCAGCACCCCCTTCTCTCTGACTCTCTGTTTCTTTCTTTTCATGTGACCTCTCTTCATGAGAGCTTGGGCTTCCTCATAGCATGGCAATTTCAGGGTAATCTGACTTCTTACATGGTAGCAGGCTTCCATCCAAGAGTACAAGCAGAGACTGTGCAGCCTCTTAAAGGCTATGCCTTGAACTGGCACAGCATCACTTCTGCCAAATTCCTTTGTTCAAGCCAGTCATAGGGGCCAGTTCAGATTTAAGGTGGGAGAAGAAGACCCCAGCCTTCAACTGGAGGAGTGGCAAAGAATTTACTCTGCCAAACCTATGATGTAAAAAAGACATAAAGTTTTATCGTTAAGCTACTGGACTGTCACTACAAGGCACCCAGTTGGGACTGTTTGTTACAGCAGCTGGCCTATACTGACTAATACACTCTGTCATAAATCAGGTGTAGGGGCTCATTCACATCTTCCCTCAAAAAGGAGTCCCTTCTACAAAGACCATCTAGTACATGAAGCAAAACTGAGAGAAAATGGAAGACACGGTACAAGGAATAATCTCTAGTTCTTGTAAAGACCTTTATTTTCTGATTTTCCAACTCTTTTTGCATTAAAGGAAAATATGTTCAAAGGAGAGATATATGGACTCATATTTGGTTTAAAGATAGCTTTTATTAGGGAAAAAAGTCTTGTAGTCAAAATGATCTCTAGCCAAAATGGACTGTCCTGGCAGTAATAAGTTTCCCACCACATGGAGGCAGTTGAGCAGAGGCTGGTGTCACCAGGATGCTGGATGAGGAATCCAGCTGTCAACACTTCCACTCCCGAGACTAGTTTTATTCAGACCCAGTGAGAACCCAGTTTGGTGGAATCCTCCCATCCCAAGAGACCACTTGGTTAGAAATCTAAGCTCTAGCTCATCATGAGCAGACAACTAGGGAATGTGAACATTCATCTTTCCAGAAAGTTCAAATGCCAGGTAATAAGGAATTGCTCCTTGGCATTGGATAGGAATAACGCTGGTCTGCAGCATGGTGGAGGCGTCTCTGAAACCTGAGAGAGAATGATGTGGGAAACAGGCTGCAGGATGGGGTCAACCCATGAGGGGTCCTGCCCCAGCTCTATCCTGAGCTTCCAAAGACTCTTCCACCTACTTTGTCCCTGGACCACCTCCCACCCTCCGGCACCAACAAGCTGATCCAGCAGGGAGCTGGTGGCCGAGTGAATATCTTCAAGGCTTAGTTAAAACAGGCCATCGACACTCGGAGTACGGGTGTGCTCCTGAAAGGGCAGACTGTCTGGGTGGATAGAACATGTAGTCAGAGTTTCTTAAATGCTAGTGTTTGGATAATATTGTGGATAATTTGCATTTTCTCCCTTTTCCTTCTTCCCCTGCAGGCAGGTGGCAGGCTTGGTGTTTGGTTGCCTCGGGGGAGGAATGTGTCAGAGCTGAAGGTAGAATTATCCCGGAGATTTCTGTCATTGTTCTGAAAACCTAAACATGTTAGGGATGGGTTTGTGGGAGGAGGCGGAGCGGCTTGGGAGGCTCAGGAAAGAGAGAGAGAGGGGCTTCCCTCAGACTAAGAAAAAGAGATATCCCCGGGGTTGCACTATGAAAGGGTGGCCAGTGGACCCCTGGAGCAGTGGGAAGACAGAATGACCCAGGCAGAAATGGGTACATGGTATGTCAAGGACATAAGACCAAAGGGATTTGGGCTCCCAGCCTCACCAGAGACCCCTGTGTCCCACGCCTGGAGAGGAAGCAGCAGAGAGAACTCCGAGCTGAAAGCACCACAGAGATGCAACGATAGAGCTCTCAGGGGTGACTGATGACTGCAGATCCTGTGCCCCCGGCCTTGGCACTGCGTCTGACCCCAGATCCTTGACAGCACATCCTGGGTTGAGCTGAAGGAGGGCTGGAGAACGGAGGCGGAGGTCCCTTCTCGCACCATGAGCTCAGAACAGGGAACGAGGCTGGTTACTGAGGATAGAGAGATGTGACAATTCTTATACCCCTGACTTTTGGTTTTTTTTTTTTTTTGCGGTATGCGGGCCTCTCACTGTTGTGGCCTCTCCCGTTGCGGAGCACAGGCTCCGGACGCGCAGGCCCAGCGGCCATGGCTCACGGGCCCAGCTGCTCCGCGGCATGTGGGATCCCCCCGGACCGGGGCACGAAGCCGTGTCCCCTGCATCGGCAGGTGGACTCTCAACCACTGCGCCACCAGGGAAGCCCTACCCCTGACTTTTTTTTTTTTTCTTTTTTTTTTTTTTAACATCTTTATTGGGGTATAATTGCTTTACAATGGTGTGTTAGTTTCTGCTTTATAACAAAGTGAATCAGCTATACATATACATATGTTCCCATATGTCTTCCCTCTTGCGTCTCCCTCCCTCCCACTCTCCCCATCCCACCCTTCCAGGCTGTCACAAAGCACCGAGCTAATATCCCTGTGCCTTGCGGCTGCTTCCCCCCAGCTATCTACCTTACTACGTTTGTTAGTGTGTATATGTCCATGACTCTCTCTCGCCCTGTCAAAACTCACCCCTCCCCCTCCCCATACCCTCAAGTCCGTTCTCCAGTAGGTCTGCGTCTTTATTCCTATCTTACCCCTAGGTTCTTCATGACATTTTTTTCCCTTAAATTCCATATATATGTGTTAGCATACGGTATTTGTCTTTTTCTTTCTGACTTACTTCACTCTGTATGACAGACTCTAGGTCTATCCGTCTCATTACAAATAGCTCAATTTCATTTCTTTTTAAGGCTGAGTAATATTCCATTGTGTATATGTGCCTCATCTTCTTTATCCATTCATCCGATGATGGGCGCTTAGGTTGTTTCCATGTCCTGGCTATTGTAAATAGAGCTGCAATGAACATTTTGGTACATGACTCTTTTTGAATTTTGGTTTTCTCAGGGTATATGCCAAGTAGTGGGATTGCTGGGTCATATGGTAATTCTATTTGTAGTTTTTTAAGGAACCTCCATACTGTTCTCCACAGTGGCTGAACCAATTCACATTCCCACCAGCAGTGCAAGAGTGTCCCCTTTTCTCCACACCCTCTCCAGCATTTATTGTTTCTAGATTTATTGATGATGGCCATTCTGACTGGTGTGAGATGATATCTCATTGTAGTTTTGATTTGCATTTCTCTAATGATTAATGATGTTGAGCATTCTTTCATGTGTTTGTTGGCATTCTGTATATCTTCTTTGGAGAAATGTCTATTTAGGTCTTCTGCCCATTTTTGGATGGGGTTGTTTGTTTTTTTGTTTTTGAGCTGCATGAGCTGCTTGTAAATTTTGGAGATTAATCCTTTGTCAGTTGCTTCATTTGCAAATGTTTTCTCCCATTCTGAGGGTTGTCTTTTGGTCTTGGTTATGGTTTCCTTTGCTGTGCAAAAGCTTTGAAGTTTCATTAGGTCCCATTTGTTTATTTTTGTTTTTATTTCCATTACTCTAGGAGGTGGGTCAGAAAGGATCTTGCTGTGATTTATGTCATAGAGTGTTCTTCCTATGTTTTCTTCTAAGAGTTTGATAGTTTCTGGCCTTACATTTAGGTCTTTAATCCATTTTGAGCTTATTTTTGTGTATGGTGTTAGGGAGTGATCTAATCTCATACTTTTACATGTACCTGTCCAGTTTTCCCAGCACCATTTATTGAAGAGGCTGTCCTTTCTCCACTGTACATTCCTGCCTCCTTTATCAAAGATAAGGTGTCCATATGTGCGTGGGTTTATCTCTGGGCTTTCTATCCTGTTCCACTGATCTATCTTTCTGTTTTTGTGCCAGTACCATACTGTCTTGATTACTGTTGCTTTGTAATATAGTCTGAAGTCAGGGAGCCTTATTCCTCCAGCTCCTTTTTTCGTTCTCAAGATTGCTTTGGCTATTCGGGGTCTTTTGTGTTTCCATACAAATTGCGAAATTTTTTGTTCTAGTTCTGTGAAAAATGCCAGTGGTAGTTTGATAGGGATTGCATTGAATCTGTAGATTGCTTTGGGTAGTAGAGTCATTTTCACAATATTGATTCTTCCAATCCAAGAACATGGTATATCTCTCCATCTATTTGTATCATCTTTAATTTCTTTCATCAGTGTCTTATAATTTTCTGCATACAGGTCTTTCGTATCCTTAGGTAGGTTTATTCCTAGATATTTTATTCTTTTTGTTGCAATGGTAAATGGGAGTGTTTTCTTGATTTCACTTTCAGATTTTTCATCATTAGTATATAGGAATGCCAGAGATTTCTGTGCATTAATTTTGTATCCTGCTACTTTACCAAATTCATTGATTAGCTCTAGTAGTTTTCTGGTAGCATCTTTAGGATTCTCTATGCATAGTATCATGTCATCTGCAAACAGTGACAGCTTTACTTCTTCTTTTCCGATTTGGATTCCTTTTATTTCCTTTTCTTCTCTGATTGCTGTGGCTAAAACTTCCAAAACTATGTTGAATAATAGTGGTGAGAGTGGGCAACCTTGTCTTGTTCCTGATCTTAGTGGAAATGCTTTCAGTTTTTCACCATTGAGGATGATGTTTGCTGTGGGCTTGTCATATATGGCCTTTATTATGTTGAGGAAAGTTCCCTCTATGCCTACTTTCTGGAGGGTTTTTATCATAAATGGGTGTTGAATTTTGTCGAAAGCTTTCTCTGCATCTATTGAGATGATCATATGGTTTTTCTCCTTCAATTTGTTAATATGGTTTATCACATTGATAGATTTGCGTATATTGAAGAATCCTTGCATTCCTGGAATAAACCCCACTTGATCATGGTGTATGATCCTTTTAATGTGCTGTTGGATTCTGTTTGCTAGTATTTTGTTGAGGATTTTTGCATCTATGTTCATCAGTGATATTGGCCTGTAGTTTTCTTTCTTTGTGACATCCTTGTCTGGTTTTGGTATCAAGGTGATGGTGGCTTCGTAGAAGGAATTTGGGAGTGTTCCTCCCTCTGCTATATTTTGGAAGAGTTTGAGAAGGATAGGTGTTAGCTCTTCTCTAAACGTTTGATAGAATTCACCTGTGAAGCCATCTGGTCCTGGGCTTTTGTTTGTTGGAAGGTTTTTAATCACAGTTTCAATTTCAGTGTTTGTGATTGGTCTGTTCATATTTTCTATTTCTTCCTGATTCAGTCTTGGCAGGTTGTGCATTTCTAAGAATTTGTCCATTTCTTCCAGATTGTCCATTTTATTGGCATAGAGTTGCTTGTAGTAATCTCTCATGATTTTTTTTATTTCTGCAGTGTCAGTTGTTACTTCTCCTTTTTCATTTCTAATTCTATTGATTTGAGTCTTCTCCCTTTTTTTCTTGATGAGTCTGGCTAGTGGTTTATCTATTTTGTTTATCTTCTCAAAGAACCAGCTTTTAGTTTTATTGATCTTTGCTATTGTTTCCTTCATTTCTTTTTCATTTATTTCTGATCTGATTTTTATGATTTCTTTCCTTCTGCTAGCTTTGGGGTTTTTTTGTTCTTCTTTCTCTAATTGCTTGAGGTGCAAGGTTAGGTTGTTTATTCGAGATGTTTCCTGCTTCTTAAGGTGGGCTTGTATTGCTATAAACTTCCCCCTTAGAACTGCTTTTGCTGCATCCCATAGGTTTTGGGTCATTGTGTCTCCATTGTCATTTGTTTCTAGGTATTTTTTTATTTCCTCTTTGATTTCTTCAGTGATCACTTCATTATTAAGTAGTGTATTGTTTAGCCTCCATGTGTTTGTATTTTTTAAAGATCTTTTCCTGTAATTGATATCTAGTCTCATGGCGTTGTGGTCGGAAAAGATACTTGATACAATTTCAGTTTTCTTAAATTTACCAAGCCTTGATTTGTGACCCAAGATATGATCTATCCTGGAGAATGTTCCATGAGCACTTGAGAAAAATGTGTATTCTGTTGTTTTTGGATGGAGTGTCCTATAAATATCAATTAAGTCCACCTTGTTTAATGTATCATTTAAAGCTTGTGTTTCCTTATTTATTTTCATTTTGGATGATCTGTCCATGGGTGAAAGTGGGGTGTTAAAGTCCCCTACTATGAATGTGTTACTGTTGATCTCCCCTTTTATGGTTGTTAGTATTTGCCTTATGTATTGAGGTGCTCCTATGTTGGGTGCATAAATATTTACAATTGTTATATCTTCTTCTTGGATCGATCCCTTGATCATTATGTAGTGTCCTTCTTTGTCCCTTTTAATAGTCCTTATTTTAAAGTCTATTTTGTCTGATATGAGAATTGCTACTCCAGCTTTCTTTTGGTTTCCATTTGCATGGAATATCTTTTTCCATCCCCTTACTTTCAGTCTGTATGTGTCTCTAGTTCTGAAGTGGGTCTCTTGTAGACAGCATATATAAGGGTCTTGTTTTTGTATCCATTCAGCCAATCTGTGTCTTTTGGTGGGAGCATTTAGTCCATTTACATTTAAGGTAATTATCGATATGTATGTTCCTATTTCCATTTTATATATTGTTTTGGGTTCGCTACTATAGGTCATTTCCTTCTCTTGTGTTTCGTGTCTAGAGAAGTTCCTTTAGCATTTGTTGTAAAGCTGGTTTGGTGGTGCTGAACTCTCTCAGCTTTTGCTTGTCTGTAAAGGTTTTAATTTCTCCATCAAATGTGAATGAGATCCTTGCTGGGTAGAGTAGTCTTGGTTGCAGGCTATTCTCCTTCATCACTTTCAGTATGTCCTGCCACTCCCTTCTGGCTTGTAGGGTTTCTGCTGAGAGATCAGCTGTTAACCTTATGGGGATTCCCTTGTGTGTTATTTGTTGTTTTTCCCTTGCTGCTTTTAATATGCTTTCTTTGTATTTAATTTTTGACAGTTTGATTAATATGTGTCTTGGCGTGTTTCTCCTTGTATTTATCCTGTATGGGACCCTCTGTGCTTCCTGGACTTGATTAACTATTTCCTTTCCCATATTAGGGAAGTTTTCAACTATAATCTCTTCAAATATTTTCTCAGTCCCTTTCTTTCTTTCTTCTTCTTCTGGAACCCCTATAATTCGAATGTTGGTGCGTTTCATGTTGTCCCAGAGGTCTCTGAGACTGTCCTCAGTTCTTTTCATTCTTTTTTCTTTATTCTGCTCTGCAGTAGTTATTTCCACTACTTTATCTTCCAGGTCACTTATCCGTTCTTCTGCCTCAGTTATTCTGCTATTGATCCTATCTAGAGTGATTTTAATTTCATTTATTGCATTGTTCATCGTTGCTTGTTTCATCTTTAGTTCTTGTAGGTCCTTGTTAACTGTTTCTTGCATTTTGTCCATTCTACTTCCAAGATTTCGGATCATCCTTACTATCATTATTCTGAATTCTTTTTCAGGTAGATTGCCTATTTCCTCTTCATTTGTTAGGTCTGGTGGGTTTTTATCTTGCTCCTTCATCTGCTGTGTGTTTTTCTGTCTTCTCATTTTGCT
The DNA here is from genome assembly GCF_008692025.1 of Phocoena sinus. Classification (NCBI taxonomy): domain Eukaryota; kingdom Metazoa; phylum Chordata; class Mammalia; order Artiodactyla; family Phocoenidae; genus Phocoena; species Phocoena sinus. The sequence continues at coordinate 67,174,207 of NC_045777.1, read as the reverse complement.
TATCTTACTGTGTTTGGGGTCTCCTTTTTGCAGGCTGCACTTTCGTAGTTCCCGTTGTTTTTGATGTCTGTCTCCAGTGGCTAAGGTTGTTTCAGTGGGTTGTGTAGGCTTCCTGGTGGAGGGGACTAGTGCCTGTGTTGTGCTGGATGAGGCTGGATCTTGTCTCTCTAGTGGGCAGGTTCACGTCTGGTGGTGTGTTTTGGGGTGTCTGTGGCCTTATTATGATTTTAGGCAGCCTCTCTGCTAATGGGTGGGGTTGTGTTCCTGTTTTGCTAGTTGTTTGGCATAGGTTGTCCAGCACTGTGGCTTGCTGGTCGTTGAGTGAAGCTGGGTGCTGGTGTTAAGATGGAGGTCTCTGGGATATTTCCACCGTTTAATATTATGTGGAGCTGGGAGGTCTCTTGTTGACCAGTGTCCTGAAGTTGGCTCTCCTACCTCAGAGGCAGAGCCCTGACTCCTGGCTGGAGCACCAAGAGCCTTTCATCCACACAGCTCAGAATAAAAGGGAGAAAAAGTAGGGAGAATTAGTAGAAGTATGAGTAAAGAAAGAAGGAAAGGAGGAAAGGAAGGAAGGAAGAAAGAAGCAAAGAAGGAAAGAAAGGAGGGAGGGAGGGAGGGAGGGAGGAAGGAAGGAAGGAGGGAAAGAAGGAAAAAAGACAGAAAGAAAGATGATACAGTAAAAATAAAATAAAGTATAATATAGTTATTGAATTAAAAAATATTTAGAAAAAAAAAAAAAAGGGACAGATAGAACCTTAGGACAAATGTTGGAAGCAAAGCTATACAGAGAAAATCTTACACAGAAGCATACACATACACCTTCACAAAAAGAGGTAAAGGGGGAAAAATCATAAATCCTGCTCCCTGAGACCACCTCCTCAATTTGGGGTGATTCGTTGTCTAAAGGAGGGAAGGAAGGAAGGAAAGAAAGAAAGAACGAAGGTAAAGCATAATAAAGTTATTACAATTAAACTTAATTATTAAGAAAAAGAATTTTTAAAAAAAAGTCATGGACGGATAGAGCCCTAGGACAAATGGTGGAAGCAAGAGTATACAGACAGGATCTCACACAGAAGCATACACGTACACATTCACAAAAAGAGGAAAAGGGAAAAAAATCATAGATCTCGCTCCTAAATTCCTCCTCTTCAATTTGGGATCATTCCTTGTCTATTCAGGTATTCCACAGATGCAGGGTATATCAAGTTGATTGTGGAGCTTTAATCCGCTGCTTCTGTGGCTGCTGGGAGAGATTTCCCTTTCTCTTCTTTGTTCTCACAGCTCACAGGAGCTCAGCTTTGGATTTGGCCCTGCCTCTGCGTGTAGGTCGCTGGAGGGCGTCTGTTTTTTCGCTCAGACAGGACGGGGTTAAAGGAGCCGCTGATTCGGGGCCTCCGGCTCACTCAGGCCGGGGGTTGGGGGATGGGGGTAGGAGGGGCACTACGTGCGGGGCGGGCCTGCAGCTGCAGAGGCAGCGTGACGTTGCGGCAGAGGCCGGCGTGATGTTGCACCAGCCTGAGACCCGCCGTGCGTACTCCCGGGGAAGTTGTCCCTGGATCCCGGGAACCTGGCAGTGGCGGGCTGCACAGGCTCCGCGGAAGAGGGGTGTGGAGAGTGACCTGTGCTCGCACACAGGCCCCTTGGTGGCGGCAGCAGCAGCCTTAGCGTCTCCCGCCCGTCTCTGGGGTCCGCGGTTTTAGCCGCGGCTCGCGCCCGTCTCTGGGGTTTGCGCTTTCAGCCGCGGCTCGCGCCCGTCTCGGGGGCTCGCGCCCTCAGCCGCGGCTCGCGCCCGTCTCTGGGGTTCGCGCTTTTAGCCGCGGCTCGCGCCCTTCTCTGGAGATCCTTTAAGCAGCGCTCTTAAACCCCTCTCCTCGCGCACCAGGAAACAAAGAGGGAAGAAAAAGTCTCTTGCCTCTTCGGCAGGTGCAGGCTTTTCCCCGAACTCCCTCCCGGCTAGTCGTGGTGCACTAACCCCTTCAGGCTATGTTCAAGCCGCCAACCCCAGTCCTCTCCCTGAGCTCCGTCCAAAACCAAAACCCGAGCCTCAGCTCGCAGCCCCGCCCGCCCCGGTGGGTGAGCAGCAAGCCTCTCGGGTTGGTGAGTGCCGGTCAGCACCGATCGTCTGTGCAGGAATCTCCCCGCTTTGCCCTCCGCACCCGTCGCTGTGCACTACTCCGCGGTCCCGAAACTCCCCCCTCTGCCTCCCGCAGTCTCCGCCCGCGGAGGGGCTTCCTAGTGTGTGGAAACTTTTCCTCCTTCACAGCTCCCTCCCACTGGTGCAGGTGCCGTCCTTATTCTTTTGTCTCTGTTTTTTCTTTTGCCCTACCCAGTTACGTGGGGAGTTTCTTGCCTTTTGGGAGGTCTGAGGTCTTCTGCCAGCCTTCAGTAGGAGTTCTGTAGGAGTTGTTCCACGTGTGGATGTATTTCTGGTGTATCCGTGGGGAGGAAGGCGATCTCCGCGTCTTACTCTTCCGCCATCTTCAAGGTCCCCCCTACCCCTGACTTTTGATTCACGCTGACTTTTCATTCGTATCCCCTCTATATTTATTATTGGTGGGTAGAGAACTGAGTAAGTGACGGAGGAAATGATTGAGGAGATGATGCTGGCGTTTCCGGTTGACTCGGGGCAGCTGAGTCTGTGCTTGGTTTCCAGGGTGTCCTGGAGGAGTTCTAGAGCGGTTGCCTCCCCTGGGCTTCTGTATTCACAGTTAAGGAAGTAATCCATGCCTAATGATGCCATAAGCACCATCACACCTTCTTTTGTGTAAATAATGTCTGATAGAATGAGGTGTGAGCCTGCCGTTGCAAAGAACACTTAGCTGTTAAATGCTTTCCTTTCCACTCCATTGACTTTCCCTATTTACAGCTATTCCAGCAGAGCGTTCATGTCATATTAATTTCCTGCCAGCTGCTGTTTCCTCATCTTAGTTCTGAAGGGAAACCCACAGGGACCTCCCCAGGACCACCCACTCTCCACGGCACTGGCCTCTGCTTGGGTCAGGAGTCAAGAGAGAAAATGCAGGGTGAGGTCTCTTCTCTCTTCCTCTCTGGACTTGGCCCTGGAGCTTTTTTCCAACTTAGACAGTAACAGTTCCTTGACCTGGGTTTACCTGGGAGGAGAGTATTATACAGAACCTGGGGTGGGAGGAAGATTTTTGTCTTGCAGAGAGGACATAGGGTATGGGAGTAACAACTGATGTAAAGACTCCGGTGACTTCTAAGGAGGATGGTGACAGACTAGTACTGACACTAATATTAACAGTAATAGTAACAGTGGTCATTAATCTTTATTGAGTTGTTTGCTGTGTACTGAGCACCGTACTGAGAACTTATATGCATTATCCGTTTAACCCCAACCCCACGAGGTAGGTCTTGAGTTGACAGTATTGATCAGAGGGGAATCTGCTTATAGGAGGAGATAAGATATTGTGGCTGGTGAGTAGAGGTAAAATGAATTATGTGAGTGCATTTGGGAGAAACCATAGAGGTCAGCCAAGTTCTGTCTGGACAAAGACAAAATAAAGAAACAAGGCATGCGAAACAGTGGGATGTTTTTTGTTCTTTGACCCCAAGAGTGATTTTAACCAAGTAGAATTTAGGTCTCAGTCAAGACTGAATCCACATAGGCACCACTTTTGGTTGCCCAGGTAACAGGAGTCACACGTTAGGATAATAGCATTGTAATGGGAAAAATGCAACTGAAATAAATAGTAATTAGGGAAGGAGCTGTGTGTGGCCCAGCTAGGACCACCTTGGGGGAAGGTAGACAGTAGTTGAGGGCAGGAGGGAACCATTTGTGTTATGTACGAAAGTTACTTTGAGAGAACTAACACATGGCATGTACCTCTGGTTTCTCCCCCAGGCTTTGGTGAAAATGGACTGGATAGTAAATCATGCACTTGCTTGTCCACATTGACTTTCTTTTCCACCATTGGCATAACTGCCTGGAGAAACATTTTCCTGGGAGATGGTGAAAGGCCATCCTCCTGGTGACCCGTGGCTCTGTACTTGGCTTTGGACACTGGGGCCGTGGCTCACCTGGGATCTGAGAAGGACAGCAGAGAGAGTCAGTCCTTGCCTCTGTAGGGCGGGTAGGCTCAGGGCAGCCACCAGACAGTGATTTTGACAATCCGCTGCTTAGATTTTTCTTCCTGTCCTTAGTACCAGGGGGCTAGTCATGTCCCAGAGAGTCAGGGGAATAGACTAAGGGTCAGCGGTTCTCGCTATTGATGTTGCTGTATAGACGAGGAAATTGAGGTTCAGAAAGGCTAATACAAGTGGAAGAACCCAAATGCTTCTGACTCTAGTCGAAGCATATCATTCCTTCTAGCCTCTGATCCACCTTCTCAAAAGCAAAGAGACTGAGGAAGGACAAACAAGGTATAGTGGATTCATTACCAAAAATGGTCACAATCCTTCCTTTCTCTGAATCCTTTTCCCTTGCAAGATGACTCTAAAGTTCCTCCTATCAAGAGGCAGAGTTTATGTCCCCACTCTGGAACTGGGCTGGCCTTGTTACTCACTGTAGAAGTGATGGTGTGTCAGATCTGAGCCCAGGCCTCAGGGGCTCCTGTGGGCTTCCGTTCATCTCTCGGAAGCCTCCCATTGCCATGTGAAGTAGCCCAGGCTAGCCTGCTGGAGGATGAGAAGCCCCACGGAGTAGAGTTGAGGACCCCAGCTGACTGCAGACACATCAGATCACACGTGAGATGTTGGCCCAGATCAGCAGAACGGCTCAGCCGACCCAGGGATTCAGGAGCAACAGTAAATGTTTATTGTCGTACACCCCTGAAGTTTTGTGGTTGTTTGTTACCCAGCCCTGTTGTGGCAATAGATGTCTAATACAGGAAGCTACGGAGACTCCACCCTGGAACTATGCACAATAGAAATTTGGGTAGCAGGATGGCGAAGCAGATTCGGTGGGTCACAAGGACTCTAGGAATCTGAAACCCTCTGAGGATTCTGCACTCAGTGATGGATAGAAAAAAAAAAAAGATATTATCTAACACCACACTCAGAGCCATTGCCCTTGGAGAAAGAAAAAGGAAACCAACATTCCATGCCAGGTGGTTTAGATGCACTGTTCCATTTCCTCCTCACACCATTTCACAACAGAGGGAGGGGAAGGGACCTGCTTGCAGTCTCACAGCTAAGAAGTGGCAGAGTACGGATCCTCATCCAGATCTGATGAACTCAGAGACCACCTTCTTTTTCATTGACTCCATGTTTTCTATCTAGTCACTGGGTAAGCATTTATTCCGCTGGGCCCTGTGCTAAGCTTGGGATTTCCTAGTCGAATGGTAGACAACCTCTGTCCCCAGAGAATTATGGTGCTTTGGGGGCTATGAGACGAGTCTGTTCAGAGGGCAATTCCCTCTCAGTAGAGAATTGCTGGGTCAGAGGGCTCTGAATTCAGGAATGATTAATGGATGATGGTTTCCAATAATGTGATGTCTTTGACTCCCCACCTTATTACTCATCCTGACATGGACTTGGGATTTGGGCCCTGGTTATGTATTTTAGGCAGGACTGAATTCGGGGCTACTGCTCCACTGGGTACTGGGTTTGGCCGTGCTCTAAAATGGGCTATGGAGAGGGCTCTAGGGTTATACTTGGGTTAGACTTTGGCTTGTGTCTGAATTACCCTGGGAATTGTTGGATCCTCACCTGGCTTTGATTTTGGCTAGGATTGGGACTAAGTTAGTGCCCCATTAGGCTCTGTACTTGGCTTTAGACACGGGGTTCTTGGCTGAGCTGGGATCTGAAATGGATAAGGCAGGTGGACTCAGGGCTACCCCCAGGTAGTGACACCCTGGCCAGCCCCTCTCTGATTGTTCTTTCTTTCCCTTGCTCAACCATACTTAGAAGAAGGCCATACTTCCTCCTCACCCAGGAGTAGACACATAAAAGCATGCTTTACATGGTTCCTCAATCTATTTGCCACTTCCCCAAACAGCTATACCACTTCCCTGACACTTGCTATTGGTGAGTCCTGTGTTAATCCTAGAGTCCTAGAGTCTGTAGCAGGAGAACTCTAAGGACAGATTGTGACTGCAAAGTGCCAAGGCGGTCCGTTCCAAGAGCCTGTGGCCACTGGGTTGAAGGAGCCGGGTACTTCCCATGGTCACCTTCTGGGTGGGCTGGGGCTACCAGGCCGAGTGCTGAGGGGTTCCGTTTGTTCGAAGCAAGATGAGCAAACCCGGGGACTTAGGATATTTTCTTGGATGGGTGGGTTTGTTTTGGTGGGTTTCCCAATCAGAAAAGTTGGTAGCTGCCCTATTTCTGCAGGATCCAGGCTTTCTACCCATGCTCAGTAAAAAGTCACAGGTCCAGAAACAGGTTTAACAGAAGGAAGGGTCAAGATTCTGGGCTGGAGAAGACAGCACGGACAAAGATGGGGCCACAGCTGGAAGCCATATTGAGAGAAGATAGAAGAGCAAGGAGATGGGAAATTTTAATAATCACATTAAAAAATTAAACACCAGGCCCCAGCGGTTGTCGCTTTCCATCCGCTGAGATTCACAACACTTGACATCCAGTTATAATTGTGGGTTCCTATAAAACAGCCTGTTAACTGCAACTATAAATTATTATTGCTTATGTGGAGTAGGCTGCCGGCTTAGTAGCTGATACTGAGGACTCTGGAAATTATTAACAATCAACAATGTCTCTTGGAGTTCTCTTGCTCTGGGGAAGATGGATGGACCCTGGAGGCATGAAGACAGCTGCCGAGGAGTTTGGAACGACATGTTCTAGCACAAAGTACAGCTGCCTTTGTCTTTGATGGAGGGAGGGCTTTTCTGTCTACTGCTCCTCAAATTTCCATCTGGTCACCTTCCGTAGAAAGGAGCCTATGTGGCTGCGCCTGCGGACCTGGGATGTACAGGCATGTACACACCTACCCCCCCATCCCCACAGTGGCCCCCCCCCATACACAGATACACACATTGTGTAACTCCTGCCAACAGCACCTTCCTCTGACGGAAATGCCAACATACACCGTGGATCCAAGGAAATACTTAAAAATTCTGAAAGAGCTTATTCCATTCTCTATCAGCCCCTGACTGGGCATCTTCGCCCCTCTGCCTCCCTCGCTCTCAGGCAGCACTGCTTCCTGTGAAGGGCAGGCCAGCCACGGAGCCCTGGGGGAGCAGCCTGGCCTTGCCCACAGGGCAGAAGAGGCGTGCTCAGCCCTGATGGAGTTTTCTGTCAGTCTGTCTGCATCCATTTCCTATCTTCCAGGGACTCCCTAGAACTTCTTGTCTATTCTCACTTTTCCAGGGTTACTACGATTTTTACTTTTTACCACTTCAGTGGTATTTTGGGAGGGAATAGAGAGATAAACATGTAGGCTAAATTCACCCTCTGGAAACCAGAAGTTGTCCATTGCATTTTAAAAATTTGATGTTTTCTTTTTTTAAAGCAACAAAAAGAATATGTAATATTAGTGACTGTTTTGCCAGACATTTGACACCTATCATCACATTGATCTTCTCGAGAATTCTATGAGGTAAGGATTACCATTAACAGCCCTTTTTACAGATGAAGAAACTAAGGCACAGAGACGTCGAGCTCACGTAGCTAGTAAACGGAAGAGCCAAATCTGAACCTGGGTCATCTAAATCCAAAGCCTGTCCTTTTACCTTATGCCTTCTTTTGGCTAAAAATAGTATTTCTTAATTACTGTCTTTTTTATAAAATGTAATGCCTTTTAAAATCACAAGAAAATATGAAATAAGAATAATTATAAAAAGCTTTCACTTTTCTTGGCTTACATCTAAGCATAATCTTTATTTAAACCCCTGAATCTTCTCTTAGTTTTTTCTTCTGCCCCCTGTAATTTTCTTCTCCTTGCGCATCTTTATAGAGGGAGATCTTCTTGTCCATTCCTGGCTTTAAAAAAAAAATAGGTTCTGTCAGAGAACCCACGGGTCCTTGTTCCATCTATTTGTCTCAGACCAAGGGGAGATTTGGAAGCTTGTATTTTTGTAGTTTTCTTTTGCTGGATTGCAGTTTCAGTTGCCTGTGATGAGTAGGAAGTGAATTTCCGGGAGAGTCAGCATTGCAGGAGAGAAGTTTCCCGATGGGCAAAGCAGTTTCCTTTCTGAGTTTATTTCCTCAGCGGAAGTTAGCGGGGCACTGCCCTCTCCTCTAAGTGCCCTAATTAGGAGCTCACTGCAGAAATGCCTAGAGTGGCTTGGCGTGCTGCCGGGGGACTCGCCAGGGCCAACAGCTCCCCAGACCTGTGTCCTGCGCTGTCCCCATTGCTCTGAGCTGGGGTTCTTTGTGGAACTCCCACATTAGGCTTGTTGATTGGCAAGATTCCTGTTTCTCAGGGCTGATCTCCCCCAACCCACCTGCTTTTACTTATTTGTCTGTGATCATTTCGATTGGGATTTCTGAAGGAGAGGCGTTAAAAGCATGTGCTTAACTAATTATAATAAAAATGCAAATTTTAAATTTCCTTTTGCACATGAAAAGGAACTGAAAGGATAAATACCCAAAGGTATATCTGGGCAGTGGAATTTTGGATGATTTTTATTTTTTTCTTTGCGATTTTTCTGATCTCAATTGGTATTTTTACTTGATTTTTAATCTTTTAATTTCAAAATTCCAAGCATATAAAAAATAACAACAGACATTCTTGTACCCACCATAGAAGTTTAACAAATGTTAACATTTGTCCTACTTGTTGTAGATCTTTTTTTTTCTTTTTTCTTTTTTTTACATCTATTCCTTTTATAATCAAAGGCTTCACTTTAACAATCAGAGAAAGTTAACTCAGGGACTCTCTAAAGTTTTTCTGGAAATAACTTCTTTCTTGACGTTGGAACAGGCAGCCAGCACTGTCAACGGGAAGCCCAGTACCTGGCTGTCCAGGGACCCAAAGAAGATTCTGGGGCACTGCTGCCATTGCCAGAGCCCCCAGGAGGGCAGTTGGGGGTGCAGACACAGCTTTGATGCCTGGAAGCTTTCTCCAAATTCCAGTCTAGTGACATCCATCCCTGCCTTACAGAGAGCGTGACCGCTCCAGGTGGGGTCTGCATACTAATATCCCTTGGCAGGTGTTTCTGTTTTTTATTTTTTGTTTTGGGGAGGAGAAAAAAATCCTTAGTACTCTCTCTCTCTCTTTCTTAGCAGTTTTATTGAGATATAATTGTATACCAAAAAACCCTGCACTTGTTTAATTTATACAATTTGATGAGATCGAACATATGCATATATACCCGTGATACCATCTCCACAATCAAGGTAATAAACATATCCATCATCACCTTCAAAGTTTCCTTGTGTCTCTTTGTGATTTATTATTATATTATTGTGGTATAAACACTTACCATGAGATTTACCCTTTTAACAAAATTTGAAGTGCACGGTACCAGAGTCTTTACTGCATGCACTGTCGTACAGCACATCTCCAGAACTTGTTCATCTTGTGTAACTGAAACTTCATACCTGATGAGCAATAATGCCCTGTTTCTCCCTTCTCCACTGGCAGTTGTTTTAGAAATGCAGAAATGCACTGTTCTTCTCACACGTTCAGGTACATAGGAATCACCTGGGGATCATGTTAAATGTGGATTCTGACCCAGCAGGTCTGGAGTGGGGCCTGAGAGGCTGCATTTCTGTGAGCTCACAGGGGATGCTGATGATTCTGGTCTCAGGCTCTGCTACCAAGAGTGGTCTCACTCTTGGTAGCAGAGCCTCTGAGGACTTGGCGTGGTCCCCAGGCTGAAGGAGGCCACCCTGGTTATACATGGCCGGAATCTGTTCTCGTTGGTCACAGCCAATGTTGTATGGGTTTTTAAATCTTTTGAACATCACCCTGTTCCTGAAGAAAACATTTGACCACAAGAATGCCTTAGATTTTGCTCTCAGTTTTCAGTACCCCAATTATTACAAATGATTATCATTAACTCTTTGAATAGAATCCATCAAGGTAAATGCAAAGTGTAATCTATTCTAGCTAGAAAACAAAAATAAATTTCTGTGTCTCAGATCACTGTCCGTTTTTAGCATATCCCAAAGTGAGATGAATGCCTCATCGCTGGTATGTGAGAGAATTTTACGTATCACATTGATAATTTTTAAAGACTTTAAAAATATTCTTTCCACCTGAATTCTTTTTTTTTTTTTTTAGTTGCAGTATAGTTGGTTTACAATGTTGTGCTAGTCCCAGGTGTACAGCAAAGTGACTCAGTTTTGTGTATATATATATATATATATATACTCTTTTTCAGATTATTTTCCCTTATAGGTTATTATAAAGTATTGAGTATATTTCCCTGTGCTATACAGTAGATCCTTGTTGGTTATCTATTTTATATATAGTAGTGTGTATATTATCCCTCCCCCCTTTCCCCTTTGGTAAGCATAACTTTGTTTTCTATGTCGGTAGGTCTATTTCTGTTTTGTAAATAAGTTCATTTGTATCATTTTTTTTTAGATTCCACATGTAAGTGATATCATATGATATTTGTCTTTCTCTGTCTGGCTTACTTCAATTAGTATGATCATCTCTAGGTCCATCCATTCACTGAATTCTGAACCAACTGAGAAAAAGGATAAAAGCACAAGGCAGATGGGAGATTACCATGACATTCTTATTATGACAAAGGCAAGGCTGAAACCTGGCTTTATTAGCACCAAGGGACCTTACTAACGCCCTCGCCTCCTTGCTGGCATCCTGGGAATCCCACTTCAGGGAAAGTGAGTTTGAGGAACAGACCCACCTACCCAGATCACTACTTGATGCCAATCTGTGGGGAGAGGGAAGAAGAAAGAGATGAAAACTAGGATTTTGATAAATTAGTTACACCCACCCAATCAAGAAATATGGACCAGTGACTATGCCCAACAACCAGGTAAATTATCACCCCTCTGGGAAGAGGAGAAAGGATAGACGAGAATCTAAGGGTGTTGTGTGAAAATCCCTTCTCTCTGAAACCAGAGAAATGGGGGGAAAACATCCCCTCATAGCAATAGTTGTGCTTTTGTATTTTAATAAATCAGGGTTAGTGGAGCTGATTCTCCATGTGTGATAGAAACAAAAGCTTTCCTTTTAAAATAAAGTGAACAAAAAGGAGATGATTAAAAGAAAAAGGTTAAAGTAATAATAGTACAGGTAATATGTGGATATATGAAAAATTGTAAAGATGATGCTCAAATATCTAATGTTTGGGAAACACTGGTCCAATTAATATTCCCTGAAATCTCAATGCAACGTTTCATATTCACAAACTGCAGATCAGGGTCGGTCTCTCATCCTAATGTTCTCCTAAGGCAGCTTTAGCTCAGTTATTTGACCATTGATCATGGTTTGATTGTTTCATTCAATAGAGAGTGGTTAGAACGAATAAACCAAGACCCTTGATATATTATCAGCCTTGATTTCATATATATGCATCATTTTTGGGTCAAGTCATACGATCTTAATAGTATTGATCCCAGGCTTTTAATTCCCTCTCCCCTCTCCCTCCCCCTCTCTCTCATTTTTTCTAAATTCACTGTGAGAATAGGAGTAGGTAGAATAGCAAGTTCTTCTTCTTTAATGGCATAAAATAAGACTGTGTCCCTCAATAATTTGATGTAGTTTCTAGGTGAACTAGAAGCATGTCCTACTGCCACAGGAAACAAGGAGACCAGTATACTTTCATGCCCTGGATGTCAAGGTTACATTCACTGGTTCCAGGATACAATAGAAAACAGCCAAACCTGTTGGCTAAATGGTGCCAGGTAGAACGAGCTAAATGTGAATTATGCCAAAAAGAAAACCTGCATTTGGCAAAAAAATCTTGACATCCAAATGGGAAACATTAAATTATCCTACTCAAAAGGTTCATTCACTTGGTTACCTGGGCACCATTTTGCTGCCAAATTTTCCCAAAAGGTTAATTGCTGTACACTTGTACACTCAAAATTGAAAGCAGTTTCCAAATATGTTTATATGAGGGGTGACAGCTCTCCCCACTAAAAAAGTCCCTTAGAGAAAATGGAGTCTTATATCGGAGTCCTTAAAACATATCTAATTTAAAGGGCATTCTCTAAATAACTTTATTTTGAACCATGAGGACACCTGAAGTGAGCTGATTCACTTATCCTAAATGCTAACTTAGAATATTCATATAGATCATTGGATGGACTTGGTAACAGAAAAGGCAAAAAAATTGAACACTAATTCAGTCGTTATTCCTTGAGATGTGAACTCACAGTGCAAGTCTGGACATAAACAAGCCATTGGAAGGTCATCTTAAACGAGATGTTCAGTGATTATGTTGATGGGATCATGACTTCATGTCTCCTGGGAATGGATACATGGAACTGGAAGACTGCCACGGTAGAGAACTGGTAGATTAACTCAGACAAGGTCCTGATGCCAAAGATTAATGAGAAGAATTTAAATAATATCATTTCATGAAGATGCAAGAAGGGGAACAAAGCAGTATTTTAAATCCTTATAATTGTCCAGATAATGTGATTTTAAATTCATCTGAGGATCTACAATAAATGAGACACTACAAGTAGATAACTATTCCCTTTAAATTTCTAAAAGTTTATATTAGGTCGGACCATATGAGATTTGCCATTTTTGCAGGTTAAAACAGCTGGATGTTGGCAATTTCATATGGTTCAACTTCATAAACTCAAGTTGGCAATACACACAAAAAGATATTATTGGGAAAAGGATGGGTCACCCTAGCTGTGGGGTCACCTTATATGCAGGTGTGTACACTTCAAGGTGAAAGTGGAACATTGGAATTTTCTAACTGCGGAATCTTCAAAGTTAGGGTCCTGATGGTATTTAGTAGATTTATTGAATTTTTAATTAACAGAGGACCATTTGGGGAGACAAACTGTTGGCTTCGTCAGTAGTTACTCCAATAACCCTCCTCTTTTTAGAATAATCAAGATTTTAGTTGTTTTCATTATAAACTATCATTTTTGTTCACTATTCGCCCAATGTCTTTATTAGAAGGTCTACTTTCACATGAAGTCATGGAATACTTATTTCACGTGCTGACTAGTGACATCAGTGGCGAATCACTTGCCTACAACTAATGCCAAAATCAGGTGGCTGATGCTCTAGGAAGGATAAGATCACAATTATTCCTTCTCAGAATTCTCCAGCCTTTATTTATCCCTCTATCCATTGGGACCAGCCGTCATTTGCAGTTCTGCACAGTATCACCTTGATCTCCCATAGAATCCCCTTAACAGACTCATCATTCTTACTGTTTCGTGTTTATCATCACTTTATGTAAGAAGGACAAATATGTGGACATTCCAGGAGTTCCTGTAAAAGGAATTATCAAGGATACATTATGTTGACCTCCAGCTCTCATGTAAAGATCGCCCTCAGGACATTGATTCTTTCTCCTTTGAGCTCACATTAGGTCATAGGAAGCACGTCACCCATCAGTTGTCCTCTTTGCCTTGACTCTTTGGAAGCTCAGAGCCACGCTTGAGTTCATTCAACGTGGAACATTTATCACATATATTTCTTTTTTTTTAATGAGATAATATGAATATTTATATTGATAAAAGGCATAGTCCACATAAAGTTACAAATATTGTAAATCAAACAACATAGCATTCGAAGTTAAAACGCTTAGATATATGAGAAGATATTATCCAAAATTATTACCACAATGGGGCACATTAATATAGTGCTATGCAAAAATAATAAAGTAATAAAATTCCCGGGGGGAGGGATAACTTAGGAGTTGGGGATTAACATACGCACACCGCTATATATAAAAAAGACAACCAGCAAGAATCTACCGTATAGCCAAGGGAACTCTACTCAGTATTCTGTAATAACCTATATGGGAAAAGAATCTGAAAAAGAATGAATATATATCACATACATTTCTTGATCTGATTCTATCTTCCTCTTGATAATTTAACTTTTGATCTGGAATTTTATCTCGATCCCTGCAGCAACTCTTCTCTCCAGAGTTAGTTTAATTTCCAAGGGAAGGCTTGGGTCAAATCCCCACCTGTCTCTGCTTGCCTTTGTTGCCACAGACAAAACACCCAGACTTGTGCCCAATTTCTTATTTTCTTCACTTCTCAAATATTATTTTCCTGCACTTAAAGAATGCTAGCTAAAAGACAACGCGTGTCGTTTCTTCATTCCCAGGTCTAACAACATGTGTTGATGTCAAGTTCTTCCTAAAAGACAATTAAAATTTTTGTGCTGCAGCCCAAGTCTCTTTCTCATAAAGAAGGAATCTGGAGTGAGAAGTTACAGATTTGAGTCCTGGCTGTGTGACCCTAGACAAGTAGCTTAAAAAGAAAAATCTTTGGGTCTCAGTTTCTTCCCTCTGCAAAGTGGAAATACAGATCTTAGTTATTATAAAGAGAAAATTATGTAAAGTATATGAAAGGACTTTATGCCCTTAAACAAGTTTACGGTCAAGTTAATATTATTCAAAAGCAGGAGAGATTCAAGTCCCGTATAAACATCTTTGTTTCCCTGGATATTTTGCCTCTGCCATTTTATCTTTGTGTCTCCATATTATCCAGAGTTTCCTGGCTGTACCTCTGCCCAAGGGCTCTGAGTGGCTGCAGCCTCTGGAGAGAGGGTTCAGGACTCTGAAAGTGGCATGAGGTGCCTTGAAAAGCCACTTTGAGGAGCCCAGAACAAACCCCATTAGGACCAGGTTCATCTGGGTAGTGTGAACTGCAGGGCTCATACTGGGCTCTGATAGAGCTAGATGCCCAGCACGGAAGGACAGCCAGGTCAGGGGCTGAGGAGCTGCGGCAGCCAAGCTACAAATGCATCCTTTGCTCCAGGCTTAGGGGGGCACAGAGCCCCTTCCCAGAAGCCTGAGGGCAGGACTGCAGGCAAGATGCCAGCTCTACTGCAGGGCTGAGCACGAGTCAACCTGGTATTCCTCAGACAAGCTCCCGGCTGAGGTGTGCTGGGCAGGCTATGCCCACAAAGCATGTGTCAGCCAGCCGTGATCCAATTAGCCATGTGTCATCAATCATGTTCTGGTTAGACGTGGATCAGCCTGACACGTGTCAGTCACACAGACTCATCTCCAATCCTTCAAGGCGCATGGGAGTAAAATAAACGTCAGTCACACACATGGTCACTGGGTGCATTTCTGCCAAACTCTGAGTGAGGAATGGACACCAACCACGTGGTTCCAGCAGGAGAATGTGGATGTAGAAAACTCTCCCATCCTCCCCTCCTTTTCTCTCGCCCCCTTTCATTCATGGTCTGGTCCCTTCCCCTGCAGACTGTGTGTGTGTGTGTGTGTGTGTGTGTGTGTGCGCGCGCACAGAGGGGGAATGCCAAGGGGTGGGAGGCAAACAAAGGGAGTTGCCTCTTACTCAGAGAGTGGGTTCTAAAGCCAACAGGCCACATTACAGAGACACAGAAGCCAAACCGCCTGGAGAAATTCCCTCAATCTGACACTGCCACTTCCATCTCCCATCACTGCTACGGAGGTGTTTATTTATCCAGTTGGGCATTTGAGAAAGTAACTGGCTTGCATTTAGGGTCTATGGAGGGTGAAGAATAAGTAAAAATCTACATTAACCTCACAATCAGCGAGGCAAAATGCTCACATGGTGATGGGCATGCAAGGATGGAGGGGACAGAAGACCCCAGCGTCTTCTCATGGTCACTGTCATGAAGCAAAATGGCAGGTAGAACTGCTCACGCTGCTTGAATCACCTCTCTGACAGAATGTAATTGAATTTAGGTGAATTAAATGCTTGTCTGACATGACTCCCTCTCATCATCGGATGAAATGCAATCTGACTCGTTTAGGCTTGGTTAGGAGGAGTGTCTTTCTGACTTTCTTTTTTTCTTTCTTCTAACTGAAACAGAGATGTGGTGGCCATAGCACCAGCATCCATCTTGGACCATGAGGATGAAAGCCAATGGACTAAGGATGATGTAGTAGAAAGACAGAAGGTGCCTGAGTCCCTGTTAACATAGTGGAGCTGCTGTACCAGCCCTGGACTGTCCAAGTCCAGACTTCTTTCATGTGAGAGAATAAATTCCTAATTTGTTTAAGCTACTGTTGTCAATAAAAAGCAGTTAGGAATATAGTTCCTAAAAGGCACAGTCATATTTCCATTTCATACTAGAAAAATGGAATAAATTTTGTTCTAAGTTGTTTTGGAGGCTGAGGTATATATGTTTCTTTCTTTCTTCCTCCCTCCCTTCCTCCCTCCCTCCCTCTCTTTCTCTCTCCCTTTCTTTTTCTTCCTTCCTCCCTCCCTCCCTCCCTCCCTCTTTCTTTCTTTCTTTCCTTCCTTCTTTCTTTCTTTCTTTCCTTCTTTCTTTTCTTTCTTTCTTTCTTTCTTTCTCTTTCTTTTCTTTCTTTCTTTCTTTCCTTTCTTTCTTTCTTTCTTTCTTTCTTTCTTTCTTTCTTCCTTTCTTCCTTTCTTCCTTTCTTTCTTTTCTTTTCTTTCTTTCTTTCTTTCTTTCTTTCTTTCTTTCTTTCTTTCTTTCTTTCTTTCTCTTTCTTTCTTTCTTTCTTCTTCTTCTTCCTTCCTTCCTTCCTTCCTTCCTTCCTTCCTTCCTTCCTTCCTTCCTTCCTTCCTTTCTTTCTTTCTTTCTTTCTTTCTTTCTTTCTTTCTTTCTTCTCTCTCCAAAATGATAAAAGCAACATGTTCTCCTTATTTATTTATCAGGAAGCCAATTTTATCAAGAGCCAAGTTCATTGTTGAAGTGCGAGGGGCCCCTTGGGGCATCTGTTTATCCACCTGAATCCGTTCTTCAGCTCTCCAGTGCTGGGCAGTGGGAGGTGGGGGGAGATGAAGAGATTACGTATGTCTCCCATAGAAGGCATCCAAGCTGACTAGTGGCCCATCTTATCCTGGAAAAAGAGTGGACATCCATTTCTGCCCTTAGTATTGGGTAGGCGGTGTGGGGTACACCCTGAATTTGTGGAAAAACTGAGAGTAGCCCTGGAACTGGGATGTGGTGTAGATGGGCCCAGGGTCCAATCCAGTGAACAGAATTTAGCCCAGTGCCCTTAATCCTTGTTCCCAGTTGCCCCAACCTAGAAAAACACACTCCTGGGCATTTTGGGCTGGCACGTAACACTCTTCTCCAAAGGATGAATTCCTCCTCGTCCTTTAGGACACAGCCCCACTGTCACTTCTGCCAGGAAAGTTCCCGTTCTCTTCCCTGTACCCCTCATCGCCAAGTTTCAGTTTATTACATTATAGAGTAATTGTTTGTTTATGTGACTCTCATTCTCATTAGTCCGAGAGCTCTGTGAGGGGAACAGGAACAAAGGTTCACACAAGTGTGTATCCTCTGTGTCCGGCTAGTCAGCCTAAATTGTTCAGGAAATATATGCAGAACGAATGAAATCCCATTGATTCCTATATTTTTTGTATTTCATCTAGTAGTTTCTTCACCAAATTTGAGGACCAGATCTCCTAACTTCCTTCTCATTCCTGGGAGATGTAATGTCATTGCACCTGCAGTGTCTAATAAACAAGCTGAGCTTTATGCAATAGGTGGTGAGATTTGTTATAAGTGGAAGGAGCTCCCCGTCGTTTTTCATGAAGTCCTCACTGACTGTGTTATGTTTCCTCCTTTACATTCCCCCCTGCATTTGCTCCAATTATTGCCCTGGACTTATTTGCTCACATCTCTCTTGTGTGAGTTACTCCAGGACAGTGTCCATACTGCAGCAATCAGGGGTGTGGCCTTGACACATATATACAATGGAATATTACTCAGCCATAAAGAGAAATGAAATTGAGTTATTTGTAGTGAGGTGGATGGACCTAGAGTCTGTCATGCAGAGTGAAGTAAGTCAGAAAGAGAAAAACAAATACTGTATGCTAACGCATATACATAGAATCTAAAAAAGTGGTACTGATGAACCTAGTGGCAGGGCAGGAATAAAGACGCAGACGTAGAGAATGGACTTGAGGACATAGGGAGGGGGAAGGGAAAGCTGGGACTAACTGAGAGAGTGGCATGGACATATATACACTACCAAATGTAAAATAGATAGCTAGTGGGAAGCAGCTGCATAGCACAGGGAGATCAGCTCGGTGTTTTGTGACCACCTAGAGGGGTGGGATAGGGAGGGTGGGAGGGAGATGCAAGAGAGAGGGGATATGGGGATATATGTATACGTATAGTTGATTCACCTTGTTATACAGCAGAAACTGACACAACATTGTAAAGCAATTATACTCCAATAAAGATGTTAAAAAAAGGGGGGAGGGGGTGTGACCTTGAGAGGAACGCCTGGTCTGGATCCTGGCTCTACTACTTGTCTGAACTTGATTTCTCCACTTTTTTCAGCCTCAGTTTCCTCACCTCAAAAATAGGGGTAATATCAGTTACCACTTTTGAATGTGATTCTCAACTCTTCACATGGATTAACTTGTCTAATCCTCATAAAGCCACTATGATGTTGGCACTGTTACTAACACCCCTGTTTTACAGATGAGGAAACTGAGGCACAGAGAGCATAAAATAACTGGCCCAAGATCCCAGAGTCAGAACTCAGGCAACCCATGTTTGTAACCACCACACCCGTCTGCCCTGTGTTCACTGGACTTTGAAAAAGGACTTGCTTTGTAGGGTTGATAAGATATGGAAAGCCCAGCAGCCGACACAGAAAAAGCATTCAACAAAGGTTATCTGTTGTGATCTCCATACTCTCCTTTTGCAAACACTCAGTGAATGTTGACTAGTTTTGAGTGTTAATAAGTGTGTATGAGGATATAGGAAAGAGACAGGCACACACATACAAGAAGACACAAACCCACACTTAAGCATGCATCTTCAGACACGTGTGCACAGACCAGAGGGACTGAATGTGGAGTGTGGGGAGTCACTATGCATCACGACACCAGTAGGGATGGAGGAGCGCCTCAAAGACAGGGCAGGAAGCTGGGAGAACAGAAAGCATCCTGGATGTCTCAGTGCTACTTTCAGGTGCATTCAGGGCCAGGGAATCTCAGTGAATGCGAGGAATGGCCATCAGGACTGCACGCGTGATGGTGCAGTCTGTGCCCTACACAAAGGTGTCAGCTGGGAGTGGCAGGGGGCGTGGAGGCTGATGTCCAACCTGCACTCTGTTTGCTATAGTGTGTCCCCCAAAGGCTGTGTGCATACCAAAGGGTCACCCTTTCTATTTATCCGCCAAGAGGGAGTGCCTTTTCCTAACTCTCACAATGGTGCTGTATAGGCTAATAATGGCAGTAAAGACCCCAGGAGACCTAAGAGATCCCAGGCAGAAGGTAGAGCTTATGGACAGCATCCTGTCTTGGGATTAAGCTGTGGGGTTATGCGTTCAGGGTACAGAGCCCCAGTAGTTCATTCATTTACTCAAATAATAATTAAGTACCTACTGTATGCTGGGCACTGTGCTGAGGAAGATGGACATGGTCTCTTCCTTCCTGGAGCTTACAGACCCAGGGGGGAGAAAGGCATCAACCAGTAAACTCACATATAATGCCAGATAGCAGTACGTGCCATAATGGAAGGAAAACAGAATCACAAGACTGAGAATGACAGGGGGAAGGGAGGACAACTCTGGGTAGATATTTGAGCTGAGAACTGGACGATGAGAAGGAGCCAGCCATGCTCTCTCGAGGATCAGCTCCTTAGGAAGAATAAACTGCTTTTGGAGTTCAGGGTAAGATCAGAGTAGTAGGTGGGGCAAACGGTCAGAACCAAAGAAAACCTAGAAGAAGACTGGACCCAGGGTCTAGGCCAGCAGGAGCAGAACACTGGGACAATTTTGGCCTGGGGGCAATAAGGACACCAGGGAATTTACCACCCAAACTGGGGCCCTGCTGAGTGTGGAAGGGGCAGTGTCAATAATTTCTCCAGGACATCAGATATACACTGGATCTGTCCTGGGAAAACCAGGGTGAATGATCACGCTACCCTGGCGTAATGGGTATTGAGTTTATTGGGCCAAAATCGTTGGGGCTCATCAGTTTAGACTTAGCCACTTTCTCCTGGGTTGTGAGAGTAACTTAATTCCTAGGCACATTGGAAGAGATAGGATGGAGGAAACTGCTACGAGCTTGGTTCTATTAGAGCTGCGGTGGATCTAAGCTGACAGGAGTGGTAGATTCCACTGCCAGGACCCAAATAAGTGAAAATAAAGGGAATAAAAGTGAGCACCTACTATGTGTCAGGCGCATACTTTCTCACCTAAGACTCACAACAAACCCCTCATCATAGGTACAACTTCTGTCCCAGTTTACTAGGGATAAAACTAGCTCTGAGAAGTTGACAATCTGACCAAGATCATGTAGGTAGGAAAGAGCAGAGGTAGGATTCAAACTCAGACCTACTGGGCTCCCAATGATATATTGTCTTTAGACAGAGGCAGGGAAAGCAAGGCTGACACAGGTGTAGGCACATTCGGATAGCTCAGAGAAACACACTTACAGAGCGACACTCAGACACAAGAGATCCAGACGCAGCTGGAAGCTTTGATGCGTGGATAGGGTTCTGTGCCCCGTACAGCTAGATGTCCCCCAACATCTGCTCTCCCCTGCTTCTATGGAATACCCCAGTTTTAGCCGAGCCCTGTGCCACCAGAATGACAGATTATATTTCCCTACTCCCCTCGCATCTAAGAGCTCTACCCAAGGTGATGAGAGCGAAAATAGTACCACTATCCTCGCACAGGCTTAGGGGGCACTGTTCACAATACGAGGAATACGTGAGTAGAAAGGATGCTGCAGCCTTGACTGGTAGAGGTTTGTTCTGCCCGTTCTCCCTTTTGCTCCCAGGAGACTGAATATTTGAAAGGAAAGCGGCCAGACCATATATGACAACAGAGCTCTGACCCATACCCCTGGAGCGACTGGCCTGGAATGGTCAGGACCTGCTCGATGACTGCCAGCTGTCCTACTTTTATGTCCCTGCTTCTAACTGAGGACCCACCAGAGAAAGTCAAGTATGCCCATAAAACAATCACATAGGATGCCCGCTTCTAGTTAGCCCGTCTCCAGCTTCGCGGAGCCAATAACCACCTTCAGGGCACACCTGAAGAGTCAGGAGGCTCTGCGTGTTCTCTTTCGGGCGATCTCCACTGATTTCTACACTCCCTTCCTGCTGGTGAGTATGGAATGAGCCATCGTGAATTGTGAGCTCCAGGATGGAAGGAACCTGATTCTCCGGTAGTTTGGAATCACCGTGCACCCTGGACTGTTAGTGAGAGAGGAAAACGATTCACACACACACACACACACACACACACACACACACACACACTCAGGCCCGGAGGAGGCTTTTTTGTCTCAGATTGAATAGTCAGACCTCTTCTATTTAAACCATACTAATTTGGAACTTGTGCAAGTTTGCCCTTGGGCAGCCTTGGAGAAAGGGTACTTTTGCACTGGATTAAAAATCAGAGGTTGCTGAGCAGACTCATGTATACACCTGATTTCACTCGTTTAAACTAGGATTTTTAAGGTACTTTAGCATCTTTCATTTGCATACGATGATTGATATGCTAATTACAATAGACTCTGACCTATTTATTAATACTTAGAGGCTGCTTAGTCTGGGAGGTCTGTGAATACTAATAACGCAAAGGAATAAAGCTGCATTTGTGCACACAAGATTCAGAATTGTCATTAATTCTAACCGCATTCTCCCTCATCAGGATAAACAACCAATTCTAACCGCATTCTCCCTCATCAGGATAAACAACCAAATTGCACTGACTCTTTCTTGGGTATTTCCTTTGTGCCCCAATGTAATTCTATCACCCTCTGGATACAACCTTGGCCACGATGTGGCCCAGGATCACAGGACACCAAATACTTTTGGACGGGGAATTTATAAGGGCAATTCATTAATGCCCACATACGACTCATCCTTCTGATCACCAGAGATTCAGGGCTCAGCTTCTGGGTGGTAGCAGCTCCCATTGGCCTCTGTGTCCCTTCTCCATGCCCATGGGGGATGCACAGGGCGGGCAGGCTCCCAGAACTGGATTCTTGGTACCATGTTCTCGGTCATTTGATCATCTAAGATGCTTGGGGTGGAAAGATGGGCTAAGACACAGAGCTAATATCTTACGTTTGTAAGTCTTGTAAGTCAGACTCTTATTTTCAGGAAGCTTCCATGATGCCTGACAGAGCAGACAAAGGCAAAGTGGCCCCTGGAGGTTCAGCAATCCTTCCCAGCTACTTGTGTGTCCTATGGAGCTACCTGGGAAGTGTCCCAGAAGTGCAGTTCCATGGGGCATTCCTGTCCATGCCACCAGACCTCCAACATCCATCCACACACTCACACATTCATCCATCAAACACTTGCTGTGTGCCTACTACATGCCAGCAAGATACAATCTTGACTCTTAGGGAGTTCACGGTCTATGGTCAAGACAGGCATTTACACAAATGATACTCTAGTGTGATAAAAGCTGGAACTGAGATGCATACAAACTACCAAGTGCAGAAGAGTGAGCAGATAACTCAGCTTGGTTGGGGGAGGTTTCACAAACATCAAGCCAGCGACAGCTGAGTGAAGTCTTACGGGAGCAGGGGTTTCCATTAGCTGGAGACACATGGGGGAAAGCATTCCAAGCAAGGCATGGAGACAGAAAAGGATCAAGAAAAGACACGTAGTTCTGTAAGGCTAGGTGAGGGAGGAGAAGTGGATAATCCCCAAACTGACATTGGGGTTGTTTTGGGCACCATGCTGGAGGATTTGGACTTCATTCTGAGGCCACGGTACACACTCAAAGCAGGGCTGTGAACGCAAATGCCTACAGGGTCAGGCAGATGATGAGGGGGGCCAGGTGGGAACTGAAAAACCGAGGAGTGCAGGTCCCATCCAAAGGTGACAGCCATTGTCGCCGTGCTGGAGCACAGACTCAGTGTGGCCAAGTCTCTATGTCATACTGACTGAAGTAAGTCGGACAGAGAAAGACAGATATCATATGATATCGCTTATATGTGGAATCTAAAAAACTAGCACAAATGAACGTTTTTACAAAACAGGAATAGAGTCACAGATGTAGAAAACAAACTTATGGTGAGCAGGGGGGAGGGGAGGAGGGATAAATTGGGAGATTGGGATTGACATATACACACTACTATATCTAAAATAGATAACTAATAAGGACCTACTGTATAGCCCAGGGAACTCTACTCAATACTCTGTAATGACCTATACGGGAAAAGAATGTAAAACAGAGTGGCTGTATGTATACGTGTAACTGATTCACTTTACCGTACAGCAGAAACTCACACAACAATGTAAATCAACTATACTCTAATAAAAATTTTAAAAATAGAAGCTGGAAATCCATATTTTTATGCAAACACTCCCAAGTTTTAAATGTTGGAAATTATTTCAAAACATCCTGCTGGCCAAGCAGAAACATGTCTGATGTCCCATCAGCCTCTGGTTTGGCTTCACTTCAGATGTAAAGCTTAAACAGAGAGCTGACACCGTCAGACCATGTTTCAGAAAGAGGATGTCCCCACTGACCTCCCCAGGCTTTGCCAGCAAGAACCTCTTCTTCTCCCTCCTCCACCCCCTTCCTTCTTCCCTCGCTGCCCTCCCAGACCATCCCCAGTGCAGCCCCATCTTGCTTGGAGGAGCTGGATGAATGCGCCGTGCTCCAGGCCTGACAGAGAAAGCCCAGCCACGAGGACACGAGAGAGCCGTATTTATTTCACATGGACAAGCGTGATTCTGTCGCATGCTGAACATGAAAGCTCGCGTGAGGAAAGTACCCGTAACAGCAAAATTATGTGCCTTTGCCCACAGGGAGCAGGGAGAGTCACAGAGCGGTTTTCAAAGACAGTTCAAGCAGAGTTGAGACCACAGGCTTTGAAATCACTGGTTTATTTCATCAGCAAAGGGTCTGTCTCCTAAGGGTGGCCAGCGGGACACTTCCAGCTCTGTAATCTCGCCATGAGCTGCTAAGGTCAGGAGGACGAGGCTGGTCCCCCATCCATCACCCAGGGTGGCTCGGAGACTTAAGCTGAGAGGGGAGGTACATGCCGCTCGAAATTAACAAACCCACTCCGGGGTGGACGGTGACAGGGACAGACTGCTGTGTTCATAGCAACAGACCATCATCCCTTATAATATGTATCATAATTGGAAGACGCACTCCCACTCTTCCTAAAGCAATTTCCCAAGGCCTCTTAAGGGCTGAAGGGAAACCATTCAGAATTGACCGGACATGCCAGAGGCAGATCAGCTTTGCGTGGACAGACTGGGAGGGCTAGTGTCAGGGACCCCCCGTGGTCTCTTGGCCTTAGCTGGGCTCCCGGGTTCCAGGATGATGAAATCCGAGATGGGAACAGGGGTTGGAGCCTGGGTTCCCTGGGGGAAGAGGGTCAAGGGCTTTCAGGGCAAACCTCGCGGAAGAGACAAGTGGAAGAGCCCTGGCATCTCGATGGCTCACTCCCACCTGAAGTCCTGCCCAACAGTTTCATAAAATTTAATATTATAAGGTCTATAAAATTCCCGGAGCTGGTCTATCACTTCCGGATCGATCTGTACATGAGTTCTGCCTTTCGATTTGCCCAGGCATCGAGGCAGGAGGCTCGATTCTGTTTTTTTCAAGCAAGGGAATCCTTTGGTCTTGTTGAAGTAGAAGTGCTTGTCCGTGATGAGCCTCTTAATGCCCAGGAAGTCCTGGACCCGCCCCATCTCGCCGGCTGGGTCGGTGATGAGCCGCTCGCCGCTGACGAAGTGGATCTGGGCCAGCGGGAAGTAGCGCAGCCAGCTCTCCAGGTGCAGCGCGTACATGCCTATGCGGATGGCGTTCCAGGACACATCCACCAGGCCCAGCGTGCGGTTGCGGAAGGAGAGGCCCTCGAAGGTAGGGATGTCCGGCTTCTTGGAGAGCGTCTGCGTGTAATCGGAGATGGCGCGGGTCACGGGGTTCCGCACGACCACTATCAGCTTGGTGTCTCGGGACATGTTGAATATCCGGCGAGGGGCCTCTTGAGTGACGAAATAGCTGGGGGTCTTCTCCAGCGTGATCTGGCTCTCGAGGGTCCGGGGCATCAGGCTCCTGCGGGGCAGAAACGCACGTGATCAGCCAGGGCTCTGTTGGGGGCTTGGAGATCACTTCCCTCCTCCCAGCTCCCTGAAGCACCCGCCCCCTCACCAACGGGACATTTGAGGCTCACCTGCTCTCATTTGATGAAGAACCCACTTTAACTCTTGTTGACTTTGTTTTTTAGGTCTTTAACAGTTTGCTTTAAGACAAGAACCAACCTAAATGTCCATCAGCGTGAAATAAATAAATTGATGGAATAGCCAATTAATAGAGTTAGGTAGATCTGTGTGTACTCTTATGGAATGATTTCCAAGATTTAGTGCTTAAATGAAAAAAAGCAAGATACAACTTGTTTATCTCAGGAAAGATACCAAGAAACCAATCGAAGTAATTGCTTCTGGGGAGGGGACTTGAATGGGAGCAGAGCCAGGAGGTCAGGGATAAATGAGAATTCGTTTTTATTGTGTAATCTTTTACGCTGCTTGAAATTTTTATTGTGTTTATTACATATTAAAAAAATACAAAGGAAGCCACCGAATATTGTTCTGGCAAAAGATACTTCTCTAAGTATATTAAGAAAATCTTTTGTGGGGAGGAAAGGCATGCTTTGTAGGAATAACACGTGTTTTAGAAATGAGTTCTGATGTCCTTCCCTCCTTGGTATAAGACTGAAGAAGCACAGAACTGCGGGCTGGGGACCTCAGTCGGAAGCCCTAATGCAACCTCTTGCTCCCTTACTTTTTAATTTCCTGGTTCTTCTTAAGGTTTAAGGGAGGATAGTGGGACACGCTGATGTCTCCTTCTCAGGTGTGTCTCTTTCAGGCCCTTGTGAAGGAGAACACCTCTGGCTCCCAATCACTACAGTTTTCTCAAATAAAATAAAAATTTTGTTTTTATTTTTGGCTGCGTTGGGTCTTCGTTCCTGGGCGTGGGCTTTGTCTAGTTGCAGTGTGCGCACTACTGATTGCGGTGGCTTCTCTTGTTGCGGAGCACGGGCTCCAGTAGTTGTGGCTCGCAGGCTCTAGAGCACAGGCTTAGAGCACAGGCTCAGTAGTTGTGGTGCGCGGGCTTAGTTGCTCTGCGACATGTGGGATCTTCCCGAACCAGGGATCAAACCCGTGTCCCCTGCATTGGCAGGTGGACTCTTAACCACTGCGCCACCAGGGAAGTCTGCTACTTCTTTCTGAAGGTTGTGTTTTACCCTTAACCAGTTTTTCTTAATCCTGGCTGTTCATTAGATCACCCAAGAAAGTTAAAAAAAAAACCCACAAATGTCTGAGCCCCATCCTAGACCAACTGATTAAAAATATTTGGGGGTGGGTTCCTTTCTGAAGCTCTTCAGATGATTCCAATGTGAAGGTAGGGGTGAGAACCACCAACACAGCATCCTTCCCCCACTCTTAACACTACGCTTCCCAACACCCACAGAATGCATCTTCACAGTCCTCTGGAATAGAGGCGCCTGGTACCTGGTCTTCTTCATCCCAGCCCCTATCGTCATCTCTTTTCAGTAACCTGGTCTTACAGTTCTTTGACCAAATATCTCCTTTTTCTCTTCCTTTTAGCAACTCTTTCTCATGGCCATACCATAGGTCTTGTCCTCGGAATTGCCCTAATTCTGAAAAGGTTCACGCTGAAATTCCACTCTAGGACTATGTTGTGGGTTGAATGGTGATCCTCCAAAAGATACCTCCACCCAGAATCTATGAATGTGACCTTATTTGGAAAAAGAGTCTTTGCAGATGGAAGTAAGTTAAGGATCTCAAGATGAGGTCATCCTGGATTAGGGTTCCTTGTGAGGAATATGCTTAGAAAAGAAGAGAAGGAGAGAAGAGATACACAGAGAAGGAGGCAATGTGATGATGAAGACAGAGCACGTAGTGATAGGTCTACAAGCCAAGAAATGACAAGCACAGTTGGCAGCCACCAGAAGCCAGGAGAGAAGCACGGAGCAGATTCTTCCTCAGAGCCTCCAGGAGGAACCAACCCTGCTGACAATTTGGTTTCAGAATTCTGGCCTCTAAAACTGTGAAAGAATAAATCTCCATTGTTTTAAGACATCCATTTTGTGGTCATTTGTTATGGCGGCCACAGGATACAAACACAGACTACAACCTCCTTTCTTTCTACCTTTACCACAGTTTCAGATTCATTGTATTGATACCCGATCTTCAGATTCATCTGTGATATTCTCGATTTCACTTTCTTCTAAACCTTCTCTGGACCCAGTGAAAATCATTTCAATAGCATCATCTCCACATCTAACCCTAACCCTAACCCTAACCGCCATCGCCATCATCCTCAACATTTATTTCTTCGTAATACTTGCTCTTCCAATCTCTAATGATGCATCTTGCCAACTTTTCATCCTTTCTAATTCTGTCTCTGTGTTGTCAAACAGCAGTAGAGAAAATTGCTGATCCTGACAGAGGATTGCTTCTCCTTTATATATTTATTAATTCTAGCTTAAATTGAGCCCTCAACACTGCTCAATAATCTTTGATGTTTTTTACATAATGATGCCCCCATCATTCCTCATAGTAAGTGTTCCAAATTCTCACCATAAACTGTCAACCATACTCAACCACCCTAACACACAACTAGCCTCCCACTACTCTAGAAAAGGATAAGCTGCCACCCCTCCACTCCTTCAGTCTTCCTCTCCTTCACCTTGAAAGTGACTATTATCCATCGTGAACCCCTCCCACTAATCTCAGAAGACAAGGTAGGCAAGGGCTCACCTGCCCACCTGTGCTGTCAGATCCCTTCCCCTACTGCCTTCCCTGCAAATCTACCCATTATCCCCTTGAATCTTCAAATTCTCTTTGCAGCTGGTAGATACGACTGATAATTTGCTTCTAGGCTCAGAGTCTATAATGCACCCTCATGGGTTGAAACTTTGAAAGTATTTATTAATACTGAGAAGGCCATTTTTTAAGTTGGATATCATTCTTGGCAAATAATCACAGGTGTACTTGAATAGAATTCTTTGGCCGGATTTTCTTAGACATCTGCCTGTAACATTTTACGACCTTGGCATACATTGTAATGAGGTTTTGGCCTTTATGACAAGAGTAGATGAAATTACATATATGTGACAGTGCATTTAAACTTAAGGACTTTCCAAACATCATGGGGGTTATTGATATCAGCACACAAAAAGTTGACCTGATAAGCCATTAAACAGATTTCTTCACAATATCCTTTTTTAAAAAAGATTTATTATTTATTTATTTATTTATTGGATTTATTTTTGGCCGCGTCAGGTCTTAGTTGCAGCATGTGGGATCTTCACTGAGGCATGCGGGATCTTTTGTTGCGGTGCGCAGGCTTCTCTCTAGTTGTGGCACGCGGGCTTCTCTCTAGTTGTAGTACACAGGGCGCGTGGGCTCTGTAGTTGTGGCACACAGGCTTAGTTGCCCCATGGCATGTGGGATCTTAGTTCCCTGACCAGGGGTCGAACCCAAGTGCCCTGAATTGTAAGGCAGATTCTTTACCACTGAACCATCAAGGAAGTCCCTCTTTGCAACATCCTTTGATACGCTAAAGAACATCCAAGAGAGGAATTGAAGGTGCAGCATTTCCAAAGCTTATGTGACCAAGGAGCTGTGAACTTTTGCCAGGAGCACCAATTGACACACCTTTCTGTTACCAGTTTGGGAAATTCTGACCAATTCCAGGGATCTTCAGAGTGTCACATCATTCCCCCAGCTGTGCACCGAAGTGAAGTTCCACCCTTCTAATTCCTAATTGGCATATCAGCTACAAAACCAAATTACAGATACTAAGGAAGATACAAACACCAGACTGTAAATAACATGACACCAAGGTCATCACGTCGTGAGTCAAACGTGTACTCCAAATTTTCTCTATCCCACCAAAGGACACCCCTATATATTTATTTCTCATTCGGTCACTGGAATAGAGCACAGGAGGCCTTGGGATGATAATGTACAAGGAGACCATATGGACACACACCTCCCTGCTCTGTGGTGGGAAGGGGCCATTAGGCGTTTCCTTAAGGCTCATTTTTCCTCCTTATGTCATTGTTCAAATTTTGCTGATTTGTTTCCAGCTGCTAACAAACAGCTGAACTTTTCTCTCACCCTGTAACCCTTTTAAGCTTCAGCGTCCTTTTCTGTGTAGCTCTGCAAAAATTACTGAAAGAATGGTCTAACGCTCATCATTTGGACTACCCCCCATCTGTTATTTTAACCTGCTAAGCAACAATTTCCACCACATCTGGTGGCAGCTCCCAGATTTTTTAAAGGAACCACCACTCCTGCTTTAGATAAAAGCTTAGCAGGCCAAGGGGAGGGTGCATGACTGAAGTTAGGTTAATTAGTGCCAATTGTGTCATAAAGACAAAAATGTGTCGTAAAGACTGAAAGTGGACTGAATCTTCCAACCAGACACAGGAGCATGGAAGAGCCTCCCTATCGGTTTCTTTTACCAAATCTCTTCAGCTCTCTGGGTTCTTGCCCTTTCTGAGACCTGCTTTTCCCACTCTCCTCTGTATTCTGTGAGTTACTGCACATCCTTCTAATTTGTTTGTTTGTTTGGGGGCTACTTTAAGTTAGAGTCCGTTTCTGTTGTTTGCAACCCAAGAACTCCAACGTGTCGTACACAACTTGGCTTCCTCTCTGTGGAAGCTACACTCACCTCTACTTGATTATAAACTCCATGAGGGTGGACAGGTGCACCTTATTTGCATCTATATCTGCAAAGTCTACCACAGCCATGGCACAAGTAAAGTCTCCATCAATATTTCTGAGGTTACATGAAGCCAACAACCTAATCCAGTTATGCAATGAGGCCATCATCCCTTTTCACATTCTCAACTCTCTCCAAACCACCGGGAACCTTCCCAGGAGTCTATCTCCCACTTCTCTTATTCTACATGATCTTCCTGGATGACCTCATTCCTTCCCCAGCCGTTAGCACTGCCCAGGAGCTGTCAACTCCTCACAAGCCAGTAACTGCAGCTCCAGCTTTCCCACACTATGGACTGGAACGTCCAGCTGTCTGTGGAGTGGACACCTCATCTCAACAACTGAACTCCCCATTTTCCTTCCAAGCTTACTTCTCTCTTTTGCCTGTTTGTGTAGGTGATATCACTGTGAATCCACTCACAAGGCAGAAAAACGTCAGAGTCATTTTTGACCCCTTCTCATATCTAATGTCTGTCGTTCTTGTAAGTTCTCAAGTTTCCCCCTCCCCCTCCCCCAGCACTCATACACCACAGATTTTTCTCTGACCTCCATGCTTCTACTCTCGTCTCCCTTTCAATTTATTCTGCAGTCTGTGTCCACCAGGGAACTCCTTCTCAAGCAAATCCAATCTTGTCAACCATCAGTTATTCTTTTGAAGAAAGCCCACATTCCTTGACCTGGTACTCAAGGCTGCTGTCTACCTTTCCAGAATTTATCTCTTGCCACCTCCTGGCAATCTGACGCTTATACTATGCTGGACACAAAATCCACTCCCCAAACACATCCTGCTCTTTCATATGTTTTGCACTTGCTGAGTTTTTGTTTTTTTTTTTAAGACTCTTGATCATCTCTCTTGTCTCTTTCACCCTGGTAAATGTCTACTCATCTTTCCAAGTCCAAAGGAAAAGTCATATCCTCTGTGAACCCTTTCTTGTAATTTCTTGGCACTTCCTGCATCCAACTACTAAGACCTCACCCCATTGTGTAGAACTTACTAGGTATCCATCCATTTATTTCCACAGATCATCAGCATCTTGGGTGTGTTTCTTGTTCGTTTGTGCCTTCCTAGCACAATACCTGGCATGACATAGGTGCTCAATAAATTGATCAAAGATCCAGTGTCAAAGGTAGGTGGCTATTCAGAGGTTATCTCGAGTCCTCAGAAGTTACCAGTGTTTACCTTAGGAAGTTTGGCCTTTTCTTGGCATTCTGGCCTTGGGCAGAGGAAGGTTCCAGCAGATAGTCCTGGGGCGAGGGGATCGCCGTGCCATTTTAAAAATTTCATCATGGCCATACGTGCTCAGGCTCACAGGCTGAGGGGAATCCAAGCTCTGCTTCAATCAAAACCTCCCAATAGGGCTTCCCTGGCGGTGCAGCGGTTGAGAGTCCGCCTACCAATGCAGCGGACACGGGTTCGTGCCCCGGTCCGCGAAGATCCCACATCCCGCGGAGCGGCTGGGCCCGTGAGCCATGGCCGCTGAGCCTGCGCGTCCGGAGCCTGTGCTCCGCAACGGGAGAGGTCACAACAGTGAGAGGCCCACGTACCGTAAAAAAAAAAAAAACCCCAAAAAACCTCCCCATATATGAAGGTAAAATGAGATAGAAAGGAGCACATCTTGTGCCATTTCTGTTTTGCCATCTGCACTCTGTCCTTTGCCCCAGGCTCCCTCTAATGTTGAAAGAGGACAGGGCTGTGGTCACCTGTAGTGTGGCTGGGAGAGGAGGAGTTGGGGAAGTCAAGCTGGACTCTGGGACCACCTGGAGGGCTTTGGAAATATGTAAATAACCCCACACCAGACTAATTAAATAAGAATCTCTGGGTGGGCGCGGAGGCCTTGGTACCTGCAACTTTAAAGCTCCTCAGATGATCCCAGTGGGCCCCCCAGAGCTAAGAACCATGGCTGAGGACTGCATGTTCCTTTAGCCGCATAGCCTTCAATATGGTAGCTCAGGAGTATCACCTGGGGGTGTGCCTTAAAGAGTCCCAGTACGTTCAGCTTCAGTGGGTTTGGGGTACAGCCCAGGAGCCTACATTTTTAACAAGCCCCCTGCCCCAGGACTCATGATCAAAGAAGCTTGGGAAGCACAGCCTTAATAAAAGTCACCCTCATAAGTAACACGATGGCGCTCATTGCTACCTAAGATGTTATATATTTATTTGATGGATGTCTCTGCCCACCCCTGCCCCGAGCCATAGACTGGAAGTTCCAGAAGAAGAGTGTTGCTGTGTGTCTTGTTCATGGCTGTGCTCTCAGCACCTAGGAGATGGCTGGCACTCGGTAGGGGCGTAGTCAATATTTGCTGAAGAGAAAAAATAGAAAGGCAAGTTTTGTTTCCCAAGTCTGGGAACAACGAGGAAGAAGCATATTTGTGTGTGCCGGTGGAGATGTGTGCACGAAAGTCCGTATTTTATCTTCTCCCTAATGGAAAAATCACAGACTTCTGCGGCCCTTACCGAAAAAAGACACACACACACACACACACACACACACACACACACACACACACACAAAATCCAAACACTCACTTGTCAGCTTGAGGCTCTCTGGAAATGGCATTTTCTGACCCACCCAGTGGGACAGAGACAGCTTCTGTGGCTCCACTGTCCACAGAGGGACGTGCTGTGCAGGGCCTCTGAGCAGGACCGGTACACCCCTGATTATCACTGATAGGGTTCTCTGGAAGATTTCATTTCCTGCTAAATCTGTACACTCTGTGTATGTGTTCTAAAAGGCCTGACTGCCTGGGGGACTTCAGTGATTTATTAGCTCCTAGCTGGGTAACCAGGCTCCTTGAAAAAAAATAATTGCAGTCTCCAGAGGGATAATTAGGAGGGAAAGAGGAGGGGAAAGGCTTTCTTGCAAGAAGCTCGTTCTTAAAACTAAACCTAGAGGGGTGGGATGGGGGGGTGGGAGGGAGACGCAAGAGGGAGGAGATATGGGGATATATGTATACTTATAGCTGATTCACTTTGTTATACAGCAGAAACTAACACAGCATTGTAAAGCAATTACACTCCAATAAAGATGTTAAAACAAAACAAAACTAAACTAAACTAAACCTGCTCACCCGCTACATGCTGGCTGAGCGCAGGCACAGCCTGTGTAGCATAGCTCACAGCCACCGTGAGCGTAGAAATGAGGCCCCTCTGGCATCGTGGCAACTCCTCCTTCCAAGTCCACAGCCCCAAATCCTTACATTGATGTGACACAGGAGGAAACCGCTGAGTCCCAGCCTGAACCCCATCAATAATTCTTCAGTGCTCACAGGATAAAGGCCTAAACTGGATTTATGTGGCTCATCTTGATCCAGCCCACAGCCACCCTGGGCTCTGGCCAGACTGGACTCTTCAGGGTTCTCCCCCGAAACTGCATTTTTCATGCTAAGGGACCTCTGACATGTTTTGCTCTCTGGGGGAAGGCTCTGTAGCCTATCAGGCAGAATTTCTTTATCTCTCAGCTCTTAGCTCGTCATCACCTCCACCAGGGAGCCTTCCCTGATTGTGCCCTTATTATTTCCCCCTTCCCAGGAGTTAGGCAATTTGTTACCCTTGTGATTCCATGGTAGTCACTACAGACACATCCCATTTTTTACACATTATCTGCATCTGTCATCACCCTAGAGTGTTAGGTCACGGAAGGCAGGGATCACCACTGTCAGATCTCTATCAACAGGGCCTGTCCTGTGCTTGGTACGCATTCATGTATTCATTGGACAAGGATTTATCGAGCACCTGCTGTATGCCAGGATACAAAGACAGGCATGGTGTAGTCTCTGTCCTCAAGGAGTTAACAGTCTTGTAAACCCCAGGGGTAAGGGGGCTCCCTTTTCTCAGTGTGAGGGGCTGCACTGAACTTGGCTTCCCAGTAGGGCTGGTGGCTTCCTCCTCTGCCAGGAGGGGCCATGCCTGAACCCAGTCTCTGACAGTCATCAAGGCCCCCAGGGGCTGGACAGCTGGCTTTCCCAGATAACTTCTGTACACAGCTGGCACCTCAGCCCAGCCTAGCTGGTGTCCTAGTAGTTTGATTGTCCCTCCAGCTGACAAGGCTGTTCTCACCCCTGCCCTATAAGAAGGGAAGCTGATGTAGGTGTCGGGGCAGAGTCCCTTCCCTGGAGCATAAACCCACAGCTGGTCCAGGCTCTGGTATGTCCCTCAGGGTGATGGTGAGAAGACAGAGTAACCCCTTGCCTGCCTCTTCTAGTGCAAGTTTCCCCAGTGACGCTTATTCATTTTTTTTTTTTTTAAGATTTATTATTTATTTATTTATTTTATTTTTGGCTGTGTCGGGTCTTAGTTGCGGCATGCGGGATCTTCACTGAGGCATGCGGGATCTTTTGTTGTGGCACGTGGGCTCTTTGTGGCATTGCTCGAGTTTCTCTCTAGTTGTGGCGTGCAGGCTCTGTAGTTTGTGGCACGCAGACTCTCTAGTTGAAGGGCGCGAGTTCAGTAGTTGTGGTGCGTGGGCTTAGTTGCCCTGCAGCATATGGGATCGTAGTTCCCTGACCAGGGGTCGAACCCGTGTCCCCTGTATTGTAAGGCAGATTCTTTATCACTGGACCACCAGGGAAGTCCCCCCAGTGACACCTATTCTTTCACCCATACTTTGCGCATTATGGAATTTGTCTTGAGTCCTGCCATGTGACCGATGGAGACAAGAAAGGGATCATTCTGGGCTTCCCTGGTGGCGCAGTGGTTGAGAGTCCGCCTGCCGATGCAGGGGACACGGGTTCGTGCCCCGGTCCGGGAGGATCCCACATGCCGCGGAGCTGCTGGGCCCATGCGCCATGGCCACTGAGCCTGCGCGTCCGGAGCCTGTGCTCCGCAACGGGAGAGGCCACAACAGTGAGAGGCCCGCGTACCGCAAAAAAAAAAAAAAAAAAAAGAAATGGATCCTCCTTGCCTGATATATCCTAGAGATGTTCGGAGGGCAGTGGGCTACTTTAGCAGCTGGTTGTGAGTATAGGATTTGGAATCAAAGAGACCTGAGTTAGAGTTCTGCCACTTGCTAATCAGAAGAAATGGGCACACGGCTTACTTCACTTCGCATAATGTCCTGTGGGTTCATCCACATTGTCACAAATGGCAGGCGTTCCTTCCTTTTTTATGGCTGAGTGAAATAAGCCAAGCACAGAAAGACAGATATCAATACTACATGATTTCACTTATAGGTGGAATCTGTATGTCGAACTCATAGAACCAGAGAGTAGAATGGTGGTTGCCAGGGGCGGGGGTGTAGGGTGGGGAAATGGGGAGACGTTGGAAAAAGGGTACAAACTTTCAATTATAAGATGAATAAGTTCTGGGGATCTAATGCATAGCCTGGTGACTACAGTTAACAATACTGTGTGGTACACTTGAAATCTGTTACAAGGGTGGGTCTAAAGTGTTCTCACCACACGCATACAAACATGGTAACTATGTGAGGTGATAGATACGTTAATTAACCTGACTCTGAAAATCGT
Organism: Phocoena sinus; assembly: GCF_008692025.1. Classification (NCBI taxonomy): domain Eukaryota; kingdom Metazoa; phylum Chordata; class Mammalia; order Artiodactyla; family Phocoenidae; genus Phocoena; species Phocoena sinus. The sequence goes on along the minus strand of NC_045777.1, from coordinate 67,139,034 downwards.
TTCACGATGTAAACGTATATTAACTCATTATGGTGCATGCACACATCATACATCAGCCATACACATAGTCTGCTACAGACTGAACGTTTGTGTTCCCCCCATCCCCACCCCAAATTCGTACGCTGATGCCTTAACTCCCAGTGTGATGGTATTTGGAGGTGGGGCCTGTGGGAGTAATTAGGACTTGAGCGTGGAGGCCTTAGTGCCCTTATAAGAAGAGACATGGGAGAGATGATCTCTCCCTCTCTGCCACGTGAGGACACAGTAAGAAGGCATCCGTCCATAAACCAGGAAGTGAGTCCTCACTGGGAACCAAATCGGCTGGCACCTTGATCTTGGACTTCCAACCTCCAGGCGGTGAGAAATAGCTTTCTGTCATTTAAGCTCCGTGGTCTATGGCATTTTTGTTATAGCAGCCGGAGCTGATAGAGCCGGGGTCATTGATGCCTTCGATGTGACCGAGGGCCAGATGCGGTTCTCAGCTCTGTGTATGAACCACTGCCCTCAGCCTTCACATTAACTTCCTGAGGCCGGTACTCTCACTATTCCTGTTTATGGGCTGAGGAATCTGGGACACAGGGAACTAAAGTCAGTCACCAAAGCGATGCAGCAAGTTGCAAAATCTGGATTCAAGCAAGTGTGACTCTAACACTAGAAGAAAACATGAGAATATAAAATTAATCTTGGCACAAGGACAGCCTTTCTAAGCATGAGACAAAACTCATGGAGGAAAAGACTGAAAAGTTAGATACATAAAAAATGGAAGTCTTTGGGATGGAAAAATACTGTAAATAAAATAAAGGGAAAATGACTCACTGGAAAAATATTTGCAGATATAAGATAGGGAAACAAAGGATGATTTCATATATTTTTAATATCTATATACGTGTTTATATGTTTTATATATTTTTTCAAAGTTCTTGCAAATTAATAAGAAAAAGAGCCAGCTGGTAGAATAAAGGAACACAGGCTGTGAAAAGTTAACAGCAAAAGAGCTACCTATGGGAAATATATACATGAAGAGACACTCCATCTCTCTTAAAATTAAAGAAATGCAAATTAAAACTAAGATGAGATCATATTGTTCACCTATAAGACTGGAAAATATACTTTAAAAAATTATAACCGAGGGGCTTCCCTGGTGGCGCAGTGGTTGAGAGTCCGCCTGCCGATGCAGGGGACACGGGTTCGTGCCCCGGTCCAGGAAGATCCCACATGCCGCGGAGCGGCTGGGCCCGTGAGCCATGGCCGCTGAGCCTGCGCGTCCGGAGCCTGTGCTCCGCAACGGGAGAGGCCACAGCAGTGAGAGGCCCGCATACCGCAAAAAAAAAAAAAAAAAAAAAAAAAATTATAACCGTTATTGCTGGCAAGAGCGTGTAGAACTAACTACTTGCCAATATTGGAGGGAGTGTAAATCAATGCATCTTTAGGAGGACAATTAGATATTATCTACCCAAATGTAAAATACACATAACCTTTAACCCAGCAATTCCACTTCTGGAAATTTAGTTGTGCAAGTGTGTAAAGACCTGTGTGCAAGAATGTTTGTTGCAGTATTTATGGCAGGGATGGGGAGGTATCCACCAAAGATCCCTGCTCCTCACTCCATAGTGTAGCTCTGTCTCTAGAGGGCGGTGGCCCAGCCAGGGACTACGTTTCCCAGCACCTCCTGCATCCAGGTGGGGCCCTGTGACTGGTTCTATGTGTGTTACCTCCAGACCCAGGTGCTTACAAAGTAGGTGTGTCCTTTTCATTTTCTTTTCCATCTACTAGCTAAATGCAGAGAACTCTGAGGCCCTAGATGGTCCAAAATGTAGAAGGGGCATGAAGACCCCTTATAACTGGGAAAACAACCCCCTTGGACTACCATGAGTAAGACATACACTTTTCTCTTGGCGTTTGTTACAGCAGCTGGCATTGACCTAATGACTGAAACACTGTTTGTAGCAGAAAGAGACCAGAACAACCTACATGTCTATTGGTAAGAAGCTGGTTAAATAAAGACAGACAATAGCTTATTTTGTGGCTGGTAAAAAAATAAGCTGGTTCTATAGATATTGACACAAAAAGGAGTCCAAGATGTATTCTTAAGTGAAAAAAAAAGCAAGATGCAGAACAGCGAGTTCAATATGCCCCTATTTACATACAAAATATACGCATAGATGCCAGTATGGATATGCATATACCATCTCTAGAAAGATACACAGTAAATTGTCAGCAGTGATCACCTTGGGGGACCTGGATGGCCCGTGGTATAGGATGGGCTTTTTTTCCACCTTTATCTTTCTGCACTCATTGGATTTCTTTTCCTTTGCCATGAGCATGCATTGTTTGTAGTTTAAAAAAACTAGCTAATAAAAAGCTATGTTAAAAAATCTCCATTGATATTGTTTAGGGAGAAGATAGCCTGCATGGAAACAGTTTTGAGGAGTGAGGGGGAGGAAATGTGTCTGGAGGAGCTGGGGTGTGGGTGAGAAGCAAAGATGAGGAAGGCCGGGAATTCACAGCTCTGCTCTCCAGAATCTTGGCTCGGAAAGGAGGGAGGGTGACCGTGGGCATTGAATGAATGGATTTTGCTGCTGCACGTAGAGTTCTGATAAGTTTCCAGGCAACTGGACCTCAATTTCTCAGGTGCCATCAGGCTAGTCTGGCCTGACCATGGGCACACTAGCAGGGCACCTTCTGCGGGTGACTCTGGGTCTCTCACCTTCTCTCACTGTCTGGGCTTAGCTCCTTCCCCACACTAAGCCTACCCTCCCTTTTCCCCAGGAGTGGGTCCCTTAAGTCAGCCCTTCTCACACTTGGAGGCACATTTGTAACACCTGGGGGTCTTGTGGAAAGGCAGATTCTGATTCTGTAAGTCCAGCGAGGGGGCCAAGATTCTGCATTTCGAACAGGCTCTGCAGTGAGGCTGACAGGCTGGTCCATGGCCCACAGGCTGAGTAGCCAGGTCCTGGCCAGCCTGGCATGAACTGCATAGCCAGTGAATGTTTATGCACTAAATGGAATTGGCTAATGGATATTGGATGACGAACTGTAGATGATGTGAATTCAGAAAACCCAGATTGGAGGCCCAGCTTTTCCATTTCCTGGCCTTGTGACTTTCATAGTAGTTTCCCCAGCGCAACAGGTGGATGATGAGAAGGTGGGCTTCCCCTGGCTGCTGTGAGATCTAAGCTGGATGAACACATGAGGGGCCCATGTAAACCATAAAGCACTGTACCATGAATGGATTCCTCTTTCTCTACTTAATTTTCCCGCTCTCGTTTAAGTCTTTTCTTTTTTTTTTTGTTCTTTCATTTATTCAGTTATTTTTAAAAATTGAGATATAAAAGACATATAACTTTATATTAGTTTCAGGTGTACAATGTAATGATTCAACGTACATATATATTGTGAAATCATCACCATTAGAAGTCTAGTGGACATCCATCACCACACAGACTTACACACAGAGTTACCTTTTTTCCTCACGATGAGAACTTGTAAGAGCTACTCTCTTAGCAGCTTCCACATATGCTATAGAGTATTATTAACTATAGTTACTGTGCCATAGTGCTTGTCTTTCTCATTTTCAAAAAGCCAATCATCTGTCCCTTCGTGCTCTCCTGCTACAGCCCTATATAGCTCCTTTTCTTCCCAAAGTTCATGAAATAAAGCTCAATGGTTCTGGGCTTCCCTGGTGGCGCAGTGGTTGAGAGTCTGCCTGCCAATGCAGAGGACACGGGTTCGTGCCCCGGTCCGGGAAGATCCCACATGCCGCGGAGCGGCTGGGCCCGTGAGCCATGGCCGCTGAGCCTGCGCGTCCGGAGCCTGTGCTCCGCAACAGGAGAGGTCACAACAGTGAGAGGCCCGTGTACCGCAAAAAAAAAAAAAAAAAAAAAGCTCAATGGTTCTACTTTCTCACCTCACATTCATCCTCAACTTGTCACATCTGCCTTCTTCCTCCTCACCCGCTTAAAGCAGCTCTCTCTGAGCACATCCATAAATGCCGGTGCCATTTTGTCCTGGCCTTGTTTTAACTTTCTGTGGTATCTGAGGCATTAGCCCACTCCTTGCTTCTTGAGGAATATGTTCTTTCTTGGCTTTGAGAACACAAGGTCTTGGTTTCCTTTTTACCCCTCTTACCAGTCCCTCTCCATATGTATTTCAGTTATTTTTCCCGCACTTATCACTTATCTCTTTATGTCTCACTTAATGGCCCCACCATCCACCAGTTGCCCCAGCAACACTCACATCTAATCTATAACCAAATCCAACTGGTAACCTCTCACCCAGTCTCTTCTGACATTGGTCCCTGCCAGCTTAGGACCCATCACAGCATCCTCGTTCATGGTCGGAGCTCAAGGAGCAGCTCAGCATCCTTCTCTAGGTAGACTCTGCTTGCCAGCATCCATTCAGAGCCAGCTTGCTCCACCAAGTGGCCCCAAGGCTACCAGGGGTGGTACCAAGGGGTGGCTTAGGGGACCTTCATCCTCCTTGCAGTCTCCTGAAATCAATCTAAGTGAAAACAGATGGAGGGGAAGAAGGGAAAGTGCTGCTGGAGAACGTCTGAAACTGGCAGGATGGCTGCATTACAAATACCTTATTCTTGACACAAAGGGGGCCTCAGCACAGCCAGCAAATTCCACCACGTTCCTCTGGCCAACTCGCTGTCCCATTCTGCGCAATGACTATCTCAGACCTTTTCCATTCTCTGCAAATGATCAAAGCCAGCCCTTTTCTGTCCCTCTCAGCAGATGAGCTCGCACCATGGAGAATAGAGAAACTGTTAGCATGAAACATCTTCATGATCCTGCTGCCAAACACATAAAATTTTCCACACTGACCAGCCAAGGATGGAGATGGTCAACCCGGTGGCCTTCGGATGCTAGTCCCCCAGGCCTGTGCGTCTCCACCTCCCTTCACCTCCCAGTGTTCCCTGCCTGCAGTGTCCACGGAGGCCCACCTTCCACCTGTGCCTGGATCCATGCTAAGGACCTGTCAGTCCCCACCAAATCTGAATGCATCCCAGGTATCTGCAAATACCCCAGCCAAAGACTGGATGAATCAGTGAGTTCATCTTATTTTTTAACACCAAGCTTTACAATGTCACACTCCAGAGTCCCTATGGCTACTAAATTTTGCAGGGTTGAGCTCCACAAGCCTGCCCCCACTTCCTGCAGCATAACAGTGCCCCCTGGTGGGAGGTGACCTAACTGCAGCTGGTGGCGGCAACACCTCTTGCCTGGTCCTCCACAATTCCGTCGCTTCCCTGGGAGACGTTAGCCACCATCAGGAGTTCTTTCCATTTTGTCTCCGGGAGAGGCAGGTGTATCAGAATATACGAAGCCCAGTGGTTGCAAAGGTGAGCAGGGCATGGCTTTCTGATCGTGCAGGGAGTAAGGAGAGCAGTGCTGTTGAGCAAGACACTGGGGAGTCAGCTGCTCGAATATCATCCAGGCCAAAGCCGCATGTATGGTTACTGAGTCAACAGAACATCTACAGGGTCCAGGTCTCACCCAAACTGTGCAAATCTGGATTCTTGTCCAGGCTGTGGTGTAGAATGGTCCAGCTCTGCATTTCAGTTCTGGAAGGCATTCAGGACACCTTGCAAGATGAGATAGCAGACATTCTCAAATCCTTCAGTCCTACCCTTTCCTGCCTCCAGGGATTTTCTGCTCTTTCTGCCTAGAACACTCTCCCCTGACTCTTCCATGGCTCAGTCCTTCTCATCCTCAGGTCTCTGTTCAAATGTCACCACTCTCAAATGTCACTCTCTAAACCCCATGGTTTATTTCCCTCCTCGCACTGAGCACAACCTGTAAATCTCTTGCATATCTGTTTGTTTATCTATTGCCTTTCCCCCAGTTAGTCTGCAAACCCCATCAGGAAGGGATGCTGGCTTCCTTGCTGAGTGTGGAGTCTCGGTCCTTGTCACTGGGCCACACCACCACAGGCAGTCAAAACAGCATATGACTCATGCTGGTCAAATGAATAACAGGGGAAGAATCAAAGCCAAAGGGCAAGAAGACCTGGGCGCCTTGAGAAAATGCAGCAGCCTGAGCTCTTTAGAAAGCGTTTCCCAAAGTGCAGTCACATATAGTCTCTGGTATGCAAGTGATTCATGGGTGAAAGTTACATTTTTGTAAAACAGTTTTGTGTTTATTTTAATGCATTTTAGAAAATTAGAACTAGAAGATCATCTATATTTAACAGATTTCACTGCTTAGGATGAGGCTTAAATATGCAGTGAGCATAGAAAATGTGACTCGATCTAAAGACGAAAATTAAGTAAATAGTACAAATGGTGCGTGAATATGGAAAAAAGGTGATCCTTATAATGACTCAAGTTTGGGAACCTCTGGCTCAAAACAATGTTAGTTTGGCCAAAAGAAATCCAAGCCAGACATAGACTCATTCAACAGATAAGTATTGAGTACCTACTGTTTGCCAGCCATTGCTGGTGCCGAGGCCATGGCTCTAAGTAAAACAGATGTAGCACTTGCCCTCATGGAGCTTCTGGTCTGGTGGAGGACATAATGAACAAAAAATAAGCAAATATATAATTACAATTTGGGGTGGAAGAAAAGATGAGCAAGTGTAACGAGGGAATTGAGGGGTCGAAGAAACCCCAGAGTGGACATTTGAGCAGAAGTTCAGGAGATGAGTACCGGCTTGGATGAAAAGACCATACGATGAAATGAGAAAAACAATAGGGTAAGACAAAACAGGTATGGATGAGGTAAGACGGTACTGTAGAGAATCTAAAAATGCACTAGCAAAATACACTGACAGAAATCGAGAGTGGAACTAGCAACGTAGAAAATAAAAATCAGAACAAACTTGAGCCTCATCTTGGGCTTCTCAAGTAAAGATCCACAAGATTGAACTGTTGGGAGAAAAGATGACATGGAAGACAGAGTAGTCGTAGGCAACGAACAGTTTGCGATGTTACTGAAGAGGAAACCTGAAACAAATTGGACAGAGCTATTGGCAAAGATTTCATTAAATAGACACTTCCAGAGATAAAAGATGGCAATGTGGGCAGATCAAAAGGCCAGAGTAGTCCAAACAAAATAAAACTTACATCAGTGAACCCATCCATCCATCCATCCATCCATCCATCATCTATCTATACAAGCATGCGTCAGGTCAAACATTTAACCTTATACGTAAAATGCAAACGTTTTATAAGTATTATATATACCCAGGATGGATAAAGCAAAGAAAACAGTTTTTCTACAAATTCAAGCCAGATAAGGACTTTGTAGCAGCAGTAAATGCTAGAAAACACAAATCATCATTCATAGAGTTTTGCAGAAAAAAAAATTGTTACTTCCAATACTTAGTAGTTAGACAATTTGCCTGTGAAGGCAAAAGAAAAGCACTATAAGATAAGCTTGAAAAGCATTCCACCTCTTTCTTCGAAAAGTTTTCTGAAGATAAAAGCAGTGACCTGAGTGATGGTGTGAAGGAACTGGGGAAAGGGAAGTTGACTATAAAAGGATAGAGACTGGGATTGAAGACAGCACAGAGTCTAAAGAATTAATACATTTAGCTCTTAATGTCAATAGTTTTCTTTAAAAATTAGATGTAAAAGGTAATAATTTATACCCCAATACAGGTGAAAAAATTAATAATTTCATCAATCAAATTCAAGATCCCAGGTTAAATGAACACAGACTGAGAAATTGGCAATAGAGGACGAGGGGGAGGGAAGGGGCAGAGGGAAAGCACAGGAGATCCTTTACCAGAAGGTCCCTCCTACTCATTTGCTCTATTAGAGAAAAATACTATGAAGAATTAAAAACAGGACATGCATCCTTCAAAACATTGGAAAATAGAAAAGCAAAGTAAATGCAGCTCCTATAACAAAAGAGACAGGAAAGGAAAAAAGAGCCAAAATTGTAGAGCAAGATGACAGAAGTGCAGAAGTAGGATTGACTGTGTTAATATTCAAAATCGCTGGAAATAGGCTAAACCCCATACTTTAAAAAAATGACAACAATAAAGGTTTCTCATTCTCGCATAAAACCTAGTCAGTCATATTTGTGTTTATAAGACCACCCAGAACACAGGGGTGGAAACATTTTATATGAAAATGGAGGGATTCAGATGCAGCAGGAAAACGCCAGTCTAAAGAAAGCTAGAGTCACGTTCTTAACACCAGAAAAAGTAGAATCCAACGCAAAAGACATTAAATGAGACAAAGGGCATCATTTAATATTGATAAAGGGCCCAATTCATGGTAGTGCGTTCATATAACGTGGGGGAATCACAGTGTTCATCTCTCTTCCTTCTCTGGTCACCACTAAGTTGATAATGAATGGATAAAAGGTATAAAGTCAAAATATCAAGAGAATGGGTGAAGAGTTGGTGGCAGACAAGGAAGAGAGACTTACTTTTGGAAGAAGGGAGGCTGACTTATGAGGGGTATTGGTCTTGGAAAAGAAAGCTGAAACTTAAGTGGCTGCAGAGAGGAGGGGGTGTCACTATTGAGAAGAAAGTGGAATCTTCCAATAGCTCTGGAATCGGAGGCACCAGGGACCCTGGTGGGGTGAGAGAGCAGAAGCACAGTCAGTGTTACAGGTCTCTAGAACGAGCAGCTGGACCTACAGAGCTTCCCCCAGCCCTACAGCCGGCTGGAGCCACTTTTCCTAGTAGGGCAGTGATGGGGAGATTATCTTGTGGCGCTATTAAAACAGGTGGCCCCCAGACACTGGCCAAGGTGAAGAGGGGGGCGAGACACCTGCCAGAATGCTGGCAGGCAGCTTATCTACCTCAAGCTGACAAGTGAAAGATCCCTCTTGAGAGAAACTGACCAGTCAAGATTTCAAGTAATATCTACCAAAGCACAATTTATTAAGAGAAAAGCTGCCACATCCCATTGAGATCCATATCATTACATGTAATACAGAATCATAACTCAGTGCAGAAATAGGTCAAAAGGAAAAATGATCCTCTCAACTGATTCTGAAAAGGCACTTAGTAAATTCAACATCCATCACTAATAAAGAAAAAAATTACCTTAAGAAACCAGGAAGGCTGCATCTTTAACATGAAAAAGAATATCCATCTCAAACCCACAGGGACTTGTATGTTGAAGGATGAAATAGTGCCAGTAGCTAACTTAAAAAAAAAGTTCTTATTGAAGTATAGTTGATTTACAATGTTGTGTTAATTTCTGCAAAGTGACTCAGTTATACACACATACATATATGTATTAGTTTTCATATTCTTTTCCATTATGGCTTATCACAGGATATTGAATATAGCTCCCTGTGCTATACAATAGGACCTTGCTGCTTATCCATCCTATATATAATAGTTTGCATCTGCTAATCCCAAACTCCCAATCCTTCCCTCCCCATCCTCTTCCCCCTTGGCAACCACAAGTCTGTTCTCTTCAATAGCTTACTTTTATTGAGAGCCGCGTGGCAGGCATGGTTCTAAGTATTTTCATATCTATTATCTCATTTAAATCTCACCACAATATCACTAGGTAGGTATTTGTATTAACCTTGTTATTCACATAAGGAAATTTGGTGCAGAGGAATAATCTGCCAAAGACCCAATGTACTAATTGGTGAAGCCAGGATGTAAACCCAAGGGTTTTGATTCTAGTTGTATGTGCTGTAACCTCCAGGCTATGAGTCTCGTTAAAGTCAGGCAAGACAAAGATGCCTGCTAACACAATTGATATTTAAGATTGTTCCATATTGTATACACAGTTCAATTAAAACTTTAATAAATGGAGAGATGGGAAATCATAATATTAGAAAGACATTCATACTTCTCAAATTAATCTATAAATCAAATGTAATACCAATCCAAATCCCAAGAGGATTTTAAAAATTGAATTTGACATTACAATTATAAAGTTTCTTTTGGATGAATAAATTAAAAATAAGAGCCAATGCATTGTGTTAGAAGGAAGAATCATGGGAAGGAAGCTACAGTGTCACACAATATATATTATAAAGCTGTAGTAATTAAAACGGTGTGGTTCTGGCTCAGAAACAGGCAAATGGATTTATAGAACAGAATACAAAATCAGAAATAAACACAGCTACATAAAAAACACATGATAAAGGTAGTATTTCAAGGCAGTTGGGAAATTACACATTATTGGGACTTTGTTGGGAAAATTAGGTGATTAAGCTGGGAAAAATGTAGTCAGATTTCCTCATTTACATCTGTACCAATATTAATTCAAATTGAATGAAACATTTCAATGTTAAAAAGAAAACAATGGGGTAAGAGATTAAAATATCAGTAAATATGTATATATTCTTGAGAATTGGGAAGGCTTTATAACCATGATATCAAAGAAGAAAGAAAGAAAGAAGTTAAAAGCTAAAGTTTTGGGGAATTCCCTGGTGGTCCAGTGGTTAGGACTCAGGGATCTCACTGCTGGGACCCCGGGTTCGATCCCTGGTTGGGGAACTAATATCCCACAAGCCGCGAGGTGAGGCCCAAAAAAAAAAGTTAAAGTTTTGGAAGACAAAAAAAGTAACCATAAGGAAAAATAAAATGCAAAAAAGCAAATGGTGTTCCAGATATGATAGACAAATATTTAGTATCTTTACTAGAGTTTTTATAAATCAATAAGAAAGACACCCCAACAGAAAACTGAGGAAAAGACATAAATGATTCCTGAAAGAAGATATAAAACTGGCAAAATATTAAAATTCATTAGATATCAAAGAAATACAAATTCAATCCAAATAAGATAGCATTTTGACCTATCACAAAGTTATTATTTAGTGTTATCCATGGTGCATAGAAATATGCACTCTCATACAATGCTAGGTTTGCAAATAAGTTGAAAGTAGTAGATGCAAACTATTACATATAGAATGGATAACCAACAAGGTCCTACTGTATAGCACAGGGAGCTGTATTCAATATCCTGGGATAAACCATAATGGAAAAGAATATAAAAAAGAATGTATATATGTGTATACCTGAGTCACTTCGCTGTACAGCAGAAATTAACACAACATTGTAAATAAACTACACTTCAAAAAATAATTTAAAGGAAGGCTCTTGTTAGAATTTAGCCTGTTGAAATGTTAAGATATTTGTATAAAGATGTGTTATAAGGGTGCTCAACACAGTATTCTTTATTTAAAGTGGTGAACTAACAGAAACAACCTAAATACGCACAATACTATAATGATTAAATGATGGTATGTATATGCATTTTGAGAAACGCTAAGCTGTGATTATAAATAACTTTTCAGAAAATGTTTAAGACACGGGAAAATGCTGGTATTAAACTGGTAGTTTGAAAAAAAGAAGTTAGAAAATACCATATTACACATGATAACTGGTCTTCTCTGTGTGTGTGTGTGTGTGTGTGTGTGTGTGTGTTTGTGTGTGTGTGTTTGGATATCAAAAGCAAGGACACAGTTACCCCTGGATATTCTGGTCTCCTCTACTTCTCCCAACTATGTATAAAAATATACGACCTGCTGTTCTTGATGACTTTTCCTGAAAGATGTGTAGATAGAACAGACTGTTCTTCATTTGATATTTATACAAAATCCTTCCCAGTTTTGCTCCCAAAGCATTTATAAATTCTAAATAGGAAACTTCAGTACAGAGATATGGTCCATTTCAGCCAAACAACTTATAACCACAACTTCAAAGAAAAGACTGAGGTGTACATGCATAGTTATATTGGATGCTACGTAAGAGCATGGTAGAGTGGGCCTCTGGGAAGGGAAACCAGGAGACTAATGGCTGGGAGGAAACTCCATTTTCATTACACATCCTTTGTGTATCCTTTGGCTTTTTTGTCAAGTGCATTTTTTCTTCAAATGAAGAATGCAGAAGAGGAAAAAATACAGGCATTGGAGCCAGACATGTCTAAGTTTGAGTCTCTGTTTTGCCACTTATTTGTGTACAGCCTTGGGCAAGTAACTGTCCTCTCTCTGAGCCTCAGTATCCCCAATAAAGGGTAGAAAATAAACCTTACTCTGCAGGATTGTGGAAAGGATTGGAGGTGATGCATGGAAATTTCCCCATGTGTTGGCTGGTGCATAGTAGGCGCTTGTTAGCTGTGGCTATTATGATTAATCTTGTACCTGCCTGAGACTGTAGGCAGAGCTGAAGCAGAATGTAATTATCCATGTTGGAACAAAGCCAGGATACCTGAACCTTGCAAAACATGCTGTTGAATGTCCAATCAAGATATGTAAGTACACACAGCCACAGAACATACCCAGTGCTTTCCCCCAGGGTTCAAGAAGTAAAATGCATTTCACCATGGTACATCTGCTCGTTTTTTTAAATTCCACAACTAATTAACCAGAATCCTCATCAGCCATCTCCATGTGGATTAACTAAACATGTCAGCAAACCCTGGCCCTTTTCTGTTAAACACAGGAAATTTCTTCTCCCCACCAGTGGTTCCAGCAAGATGCTGACTGCAGGGGGAGTTGAACTGCAAAGTCTAACCTTCATTTAACCCACTGTAAGGCATTTCTCATGCAGTAGGTCAGTTTGATAGCTCCTCAACATTAGGAAGGCACAATATCTTAGTGGTTAAACCTACAGTCCCTGGAGTTGGTCTGACATGGCTTTTAATTCTGCTTGATCATCTCTTAACTGACAAATCACGGGTAAGTTATTTAACCTCTGTAAACCTCAGTTTTTTCCATCTGTTAAATGGGGCCAATTATGGTGCCTACCTCATAGGATTCTTGTAATAATTAAGGGTGAAGATGGATGAGCATTAAAGGTATTTTGCACAATGTCTGGTGCTAGGCAAGGCCTCAAGAAATGATAACAAAACAAAGATATATGTGCTTTTGCATTAGAAGATTCCAGGGAAGGATCATGTCCTCATGCAGGCAATGGGGAAGTCACCTACTGCAGAAAGATGTATGTAGCTGAGCTCTCTTTAAGGAGCCCTGTAATGACCAGAAAAAGCACTCACAAAGAACATGCACATTGTCCTCTGTGTTAAGTTTATAAATAATTTGCTTATCAAATATCCTAAAAAGGAAAATGCGAGGAAAACAGTTTAAAAGTATGCTTGCATCATGGTCAAAAACATTTCATTGGTTTTCAAAGAAAAAAAAAAAAAACAATGCTCCTTTAAGAAGAAAATCCTTTTAGAAAAACCCAAAGTCTGGTTATTACTGTGATTATCTAATTGTATCTCTCATATGTCAACATTTTTCAAGGGGTGGGATGTCATGTAAATGTAACTAATTATTATTTAATTCCAACCACTTATGTGAAAAGTACTTTTCTGATTAGCAAGGCGGTCAAAGGAGAGATGTCAGAATCTTTTTTTCTCTTTCTGATTGTACAAGATTGTTGTGGAGGAGATGTGGATTTGTCCTTATTATATCAAGAACCTTGACATGGAAGAAGGTAGTCACCATTTAAATGCTATATCTTGAATCAAACCTAAGAATAGCCATTGTGGCGGTCCCACCCCCTGTGCCCAGAATGGAGCCTGTGTTTCCACAGAGCTGGAACTCCTGGCTCAGGGTCTCTTCCCTCCACTGTCACTGAACTGCCCCCGAGCCCAAGGGGGGGGCGGCCAAATTGAGGCTGCTGGCTCTGGACGGGCCTCAGCAGCTGAAGCTGCAACAGGCCTGGGGACCGCGGAACAGCCGTGTGGATGACAGGCTCTTGGTGCTCCAGCCAGGCATCAGGGTTGTGCCTCTGAGGTGGGAGCGCCAAGTTCAGGACACTGGTCCACAAGAAACCTCCCAGCTCCACGTAATATCAAATGGCGAAAATCTCCCAGACATCTCCATCTCAATGGCAAGACCCAGCTCCACTCAACGACCAGCAAGCTACAGTGCTGGACACCCTATGCCAAACAACTAGTAAGACAGGAACACAACCCCACCCATTAACAGAGAGGCTGCCTAAAATCATAAACAGGCCACAGACACTCCAAAACACACCACCAGATGTGGACCTGGCCATCAGAAAGACAAGATCCAGCCTCATCCACCAGAACACAGGCACTAGTGCCCTCCACCAGGAAGCCTACACAACCCACTGAACCAACCTTAGCCACTGTGGACAAACACCAAAAACAATGGGAACTATGAACATGCAGCCTGCGAAAAGGAGACCACAAACACAGAAAATTAAGCAAAATGAGAAGACAGAGAAACACATAGCAGATGAAGGAGCAAGATAAAAACCCACCAGACCTAACAAATGAAGAGGAAATAGTCTAGCTGAAAAAAATTGAGAATAATGATAGTAAAGATGATCCAAAATCTTGGAAACAGAATGGAGAAAATACAAGAAACGTTTAACAAGGACCGAGAAGAACTAAAGAGCAAACAAACAGTGATGAACAACACAATAAATGAAATTTAAAATTCTCTAGAAGGGATCAATAGCAGAATAACTGAGGCAGAAGAACGGATAAGTGATCTGGAAGATAAAATAGTGGAAAAAACTACTGCAGAGCAGAATAAACAAAAAAGAATGAAAAGAATTGAGGACAGTCTCAGAGACCTCTGGGACAACATTAAATGCACCAACATTCGAATTATAGGGGTCCCAGAAAAAGAAGAGAAAAAGAAAGGGACTGAGAAAATATTTGAAGAGATTATAGTTGAAAACTTCCCTAATATGGGAAAGGAAATAGTTAATCAAGTCCAGGAAGCACAGAGAGTCCCATACAGGATATATCCAAGGAGAAACACGCCAAGACACATATTAATCAAACTATCAAAAATTAAATACAAAGAAAAAAAATAAAAGCAGCAAGGGAAAAACAACAAATAACACACAAGGGAATCCCCATATGGTTAATAGCTGATCTTTCAGCAGAAACTCTGCAAGCCAGGAGGGAGTGGCAGGACATATTTAAAGTGATGAAGGAGAAAAACCTACAAGCAAGATTACTCTACCCAGCAAGGATCTCATTCAGATTTGACAGAGAAATTAAAAACTTTACAGACAAGCAAAAGCTAAGAGAATTCAGCACCACCAAACCAGCTTTATAACAAATGCTAAAGGAACTTCTCTAGTCAGGAAACACAAGAGAGGGAAAAGACCTACAATAACAAACCCAAATCAGTTAAGAAAATGGTAATAGGAGCATGCATATCAATGACTACCTTAAATGTAAATGGATTAAATGCTCCAAACAAAAAATATAGACTGGCTGAATGGATACAAAAACAAGACCCATATGTATGCTGTCTACAAGAGACCCACTTCAGACCTAGAGACACAACAGACTGAAAGTAAGGGGATGGAAAAAGATATTCCATGCAAATGGAAATCAAGAGAAAGCTGGAGTAGCAATTCTCATATTAGACAAAATAGACTTTAAAATAAAGACTATTACAAGAGACAAAGAAGGACACTACATAATGATCAAGGGATCAATCCAAGAAGAAGATATAACAATTATAAATATTTATGCACCCAACATAGGAGCACCTCAATACATAAGGCAAATGCTAAGAGCCATAAATGAGGAAATCGACAGTAACACAATCATAGTAGGGGACTTTAACACCCCACTTTCACCAATGGACAGATCATCCAAAATGATAATATATAAGGAAACACAAGCTTTAAATGATACATTAAACAAGATGGACTTAATTGATATTTCTAGGATATTCCATCCAAAAACAACACAAAACAGTTTCTTCTCAAGTGTTCATGGAACATTCTCCAGGATAGATCATATCTTGGGTCACAAATCAAGCCTTGGTAAATTTAAGAAAATTGAAGTCATATCAAATATCTTTTCTGGCAACAACACTATGAGACTAGATATCAATTACAGGGGAAAAATCTGTAAAAAATAAAAACACATGGAGGCTAAACAATACGCTACTTAATAACCAAGAGATCACTGAGGGAATCAAAGAGGAAATCAAAAAATACCTAGAAACAAATGACAATGAAAACACGATGACCCAAAACCTATGGGATGCAGCAGAAGCAGTTCTAAGAGGGAAGTTTATAGCAATACAATCGTACCTCAAGAAACAAGAAACATCTCAAATAAACAACCTAATCCTACACCTAAAGAAATTAGAGAAAGAAGAACAAAAAAACTCCAAATTAGCAGAAGGAAAGAAATCATAAAGATCAGATCAGAAATAAATGAAAAAAAAATGAAGGAAACAATAGCAAAGATTGATAAAACTAAAAGCTTGTGCTTTGAGAAGATAAACAAAATTGATAAGCCATTAGCCAGAGTCATCAAGAAACAAAGAGAGAAAACTCAAATCAATAGAATTAGAAATGAAAAAGGAGAAGTAACAACTGACACTGCAGAAATACAAAGGATTATGAGAGATTACTACAAGCAACTATATGCCAATAAAATGGACAATTTGGAAGAAATGGACAAATTCTTAGAAAAGCACAACCTTCCAAGACTGAACCAGGAAGAAATAGAGAATATAACAGACCAATCACAAGCACTGAAATTGAGACTGTGATTAAAAATCTTCCAACAAAGAAAAGCCCAGGACCAGATGGCTTCATAGACAAATTTTATCAAACATTTAGAGAAGAGCTAACACCTATCCTTCTCAAACTCTTCCAAAATATAGCAGAGGGAGGAACACTCCCAAACTCATTCTACGAGGCCACCAACACCCTGATACCAAAACTGGACAAAGATGTCACAAAGAAAGAAAACTACAGGCCAATATCACTGATGAACATAGATGCAAAAATCCTCAACAAAATACTAGCAAACAGAATCCAACAGCACATTAAAAAGATCATACACCATGATCAAGTGCAGTTTATCCCAGGAACGCAAGAATTCTTCAATATACGCAAATCAATCAATGTGATATACCATATTAACAAATTGAAGGAGAAAAACCATATGATCATCTCAATAGATGCAGAGAAAACTTTTGACAAAATTCAACACCCATTTATGATAAAAACCCTCCAGAAAGTAGTAGGCATAGAGGGAACTTTCATCAACATAATAAAGGCCATATATGACAAACGCACAGCCAACATCGTTCTCAATGGTGAAAAACTGAAACCATTTCCACTAAGATCAGGAACAAGACAAGGTTGCCCACTCTCACCACTATTATTCAGCACAGTTTTGGAAGTTTTAGCCACAGCAATCAGAGAAGAAAAACAAATAAATGGAATCCAAATCAGAAAAGAAGTAGTAAAGCTGTCACTGTTTGCAGATGACATGATACTATACATAGAGAATCCTAAAGATGCTACCAGAAAACTACTAGAGCTAATCAATGAATTTGGTAAAGTAGCAGGATACAAAAGTAATGCACAGAAATCTCTTGCATTCCTATACACTAATGATGAAAAATCTGAAAGTGAAATTAAGAAAACACTCCCATTTACCATTGTAACAAAAAGAATAAAATATCTAGGAATAAACCTGCCTAAGGAGACAAAAGACCCGTATGCAGAAAACTATAAGACACTGATGAAAAAAATTAAAGATGATACAAACAGATGGAGAGATATACCATGTTCTTGGATTGGAAGAATCAACATTGTGAAAATGACTCTACTACCCAAAGCAATCTACAGATTCAATACAATCCCTATCAAATTACCGATGGCATTTTTCACAGAACTAGAACAAAAAATTTCACAATTTGTATGGAAATGCAAAAGACCCCGAATAGCCAAAGCAATCTTGAGAAAGAAAAATGGAGCTGGAGGAATCAGGCTCCCTGACTTCAGACTATACTACAAAGCTACAGTAATAAGACCGTATGGTACTGGCACAAAAACAGAAATATAGATCACTGGACCAGGATAAAAAGCCCAGAGATAAACCCACACACATATGGTCACCTTATCTTTGATAAAGGAGGCAGGAATATACAGTGGAGAAAAGACAGCCTCTTCAATAAGTGGTGCTGGGAAAACTGGACAGCTACATGTAAAAGAATGAAATTAGAACACTCCCTAACACCATACACAAAAGTAAACTCAAAATGGATTAAAGACCTAAATGTAAGGCCAGACACCATCAAACTCTTAGAGGAAAACATAGGCAGAACACTCTATGACAGAAATCTCAGCAAGATCCTTTTTAACCCACCTCCTAGAGAAATGGAAAAAAAAACAAAAATAAACAAATGGGACCTAATGAAACTTAAAAGCTTTTGCACACCAAAGGAAACCATAAACAAGACTAAAAGAGAACCCTCAAAATGGGAGAAAATATTTGCAAATGAAGCAACTGACAAAAGATCAATCTCCAAAATTTACAAGCAGCTCATGCAGCTCAATATCTAAAAAACAAACAAACCAATCGAAAAATGGGCAGAAGACCTAAATAGACATTTCTCCAAAGAAGATACACAGACTGCCAAGAAACACATGAAAGAATGCTTAACAGCATTAATCATTAGAGAAATGCAAATCAAAGCTACAATGAGATATCATCTCACACCTGTCAGAATGGCCCTCATCAAAAAATCTAGAAACAATAAATGCTGGAGAGGGTGTGGAGAAAAGGGAACCCTCTTGCACTGTTGGTGGGAATGTAAATTGATACAGCCACTATGGAGAACAGTGTGGAGGTTCCTTAAAAATCTAAAATTAGAACTACCATACGACCCAGCAATCCCACTACTGGGCATATACCCTGAGAAAACCATAATTCAAAAAGAGTCATGTACCAAAATGTTCATTGCAGCTCTATGTACAATAGCCAGGACATAGAAGCAACCTAAGTGTCCATCAACAGATGAATGGATACAGAAGATGTGGCACATATATACAATGGAATATCACTCAGCCATAAAAAGAAATGAAATTGAGTTATTTGTAGTGAGGTGGATGGACCTAGAGTCTGTCATACAGAGTGAAGTAAGTCAGAAAGAGAAAAACAAATACTGTGTGCTAACACATATATATGGAATCTAAAAAAAAAAAAAAAAGAGGTCATGAAGAACCTAAGGGCAGGACAGGAATAAAGACACAGACCTACTAGAGAATGGACTTGAGGATACGGGGATGGGGAAGGGTAAGCTGGGACAAAGTGAGAGAGTGGCATGGACATATATACACTAGCAAATGTAAAATAGCTAGTGGGAAGCAGCCGCATAGCACAGGGAGATCAGCTCGGTGCTTTGTGAACACCTAGAGGGGTGGGATAGGGAGGGTGGGAGGGAGGGAGACGAAAGAGGAAAGAGATATGGGAACATATGTATATGTATAACTGATTCACTTTGTTATAAAGCAGAAACCAACACACCATTGTAAAGCAATTATACTCCAATAAAGATGTTAAAATAAAAATAATAGCCATTGCTCCAAAGGCAGCTCTTTAGTCTGTTTTATTTTTATTTAAGAAATATTTTTGTCAAAAGTCCATTATATCCCAGAACAATGTTATAGGTAATACCCCAAATCTCAGGTCTTATCCCACCTCCTAGTTGTGGTGAAAACCTGCTGAATGTGTCAAGCATGACTCCACAAGGAAATGATTTCAGTGCAGTGAAAGCTCCGGCCTGAGTTCTGATCCAGTCTCCACCACTTACACTGAGCAAGTCACTTCAACTCCGAGTCACTTTCTACACATATGAAAGGGAGAAAGCGATCCATTTCTACAATGGAGAATTTCAACTATAACGCTAATGTTAAATATCAACTTGACTGGGCTGAGAGATGCCCAGAGAGCTGGTAGAACATGATTTCTTGATGTGTCTGGGAGCTTGTTTCTGGAGGAGATAAGCGTTTGAATCAGACTCAGCAGAGAGAGTGGCCCTCTCTTTACTCCCAGTGTACGAGGGCATCATCCCATCCACTGAGGGCCCGGCTGGAACGAAAAGGCGAGGAAGGGCGAATTCAGTCTCTTCCGGAGCTGGACCCCCATCTTTTCCTGACTTTGGACTTCGGGGCTTCTGGTTCTCAGACCTTCGGCCTCAGGCTGGGATGTACACCATCGGCCCCCCTGGTTCTTAGGCCTTCAGACTTGGACTGAATTCCACCACCTCTTCTGTCCTCCGGCTTGCAGACAGCAGATGGTGGGACTTCTCAGACTCTGTAACCACGTGAGACAATTCCTATAATAAATCTCCTTTTATATATAATCTATATATGTCTTATTGGTTCTGTTTCTCTGGAGAACCCTGGCTGATACAGTCTCTCACAGAGTTCCTGTGAGGGCTAAAGAAAGCGTATATAACGTGGTAGATCAGTTCCCCGCACGTGATCAGTGGAAGGATTTGAGGGAGCAAGGTCACTGGCTGCAGGGCTGGGAAGAGCAAGCAAAAGACTGAACACAGAATGCAAGGTCTGAGGTGGCCACTGAGGGATGGAGAGAGGGGGCCTCAAGGCTCACACACAAATCACTCAGAAGTGCTCGGGGCTCTGATGAAGCGTAGGATCCATAATTCAACAATAGCATCAAGGCCATAGTAGCATCTTCCAAATGTGAGGTGTAATCCAGCGAAGGAGAGTGGAGCACACATCTCCTTGGCTTCTCGAATTTGCTTTTTTGATTTTGCTTTAAAAAAAAAATCTATGGGGCTTCCCTGGTGGCGCAGTGGTTGAGAGTCCGCCTGCCGATGCAGGGGACACGGGTTCGTGCCCCGGTCCGGGAAGATCCCACATGCCGCAGAGCGGTTGGGCCCGTGAGCGATGGCCGCTGAGCCTGCGCGTCCAGAGCCTGTGCTCCGCAACGGGAGAGGCCACAACAGTGAGAGGCCCGCGTACCGCAAAAAAAAAAAAAAACCAAAAAATTATGAAGCAGAGGTCACTTTCTGGGCAGCATAAAAGTGCCTGCATCAGGCCCATGACCTAAAGTTGTACAAATTGTCTCCTGCCGCAAGGTGTTCCAGCCGAGGGAGAAATGGGGTAGAATCCAGTCGCCATCAGGTTTACTAAGTTTCTCCCATGCAGCTGGTTTACTGGTAGTCATGACTTTGTCTACTTTTCAGGAGGCTGGTGGTGACCCTGGGCTTCATACAAGGAGTTCTCTTTACCAAGGTTTGGGGCAAATGTGGCTCCTCAAAGGCGGGCCATCCAGGCCCCATGTCCAAGGGAGTGATGTGAACCTACCCTTAACTTACAGCTCCCCTCCCCAAGTTGTATTTTCCCGGAAAGGTTTTCCCCATTAGTATCAGAGAGAGAGAGAGAGAGAAGAGCTATATTTCAGTTTGTTTATTGCTCTAAAGCATCTGTTACTTTGCTATGTTTTGCAGGGAAACTTGGCATCTCATATTCATAAACTGGGCTGCTCTGGGTTTAATTGTGTAAATAACTCAAGCTATAAACTGGGATCTGTGGTGGTCTGGAAAGATTTTCGACAGAGAAGCAAGTGAACCTCCAGGGTTACTTTACTTAGAATATAATCATGTGTTAACTGCACCCCTGTAATTGATGCAAATGTAGCTCTCGGTCTTGGGTGTGAGGGAGCCTGGAGCCCCACACGAGAGAACAGCTGATTTCTGATGACCTGACCCTGGGAGAGAGCCAGGCTGGGCCAGAGGTAGTCTACTGAAATCTCTGAGTCCCCTGCTTTTGGCAACCTGGTGGTATTGACCCCAAGACTGTGGGCCAGACCTTCCACTTGGTGTTGTACCCAAGACCTCATTTCTTCCAGATACACAATGGTTAGGTCAGTGCTGTTCTTCTAGGGAAGGGTCCCCACTGTATCCCCAGTAGAGGAGAATCTCCGGTAAAAATCTAGAACAAAATGGAATCTACAGGGACATACAATGAGGCCACTCTGGTAGGAAGTGACATTTGAGGGCAAGAGTCCCAAGTTCAAATGTTCTGTTCTTTCTGGGGTTTTCTTGGCTTCTCTCAATTCCCTCTTCAGAGACTGTGGACTGGGTTGGCCTCTGAAGGATTCTCCTGTATTTGAGGTTTAGGAAAACAAGGGTGGGAAAGCTTTCTTCCTCCAAGCTACCTCTCACAGATCCTTAAGTTAAAGAGGCAAAAATGGGGGAAGGGGCTTGGTACTGTGGTTGTGTGTTTTCATATAAGAGTGAAGAACACCATGGTCTAGGTCTGAAGATGTATCTGGCAAAAAGGAATAACAATCAACGTAGATGTCTAGATGGAATCAGATCCTGCCTAATTTTTCACAGGGGGTAAAGCTGACAGTAGATATTTCCCCCCCTCCATTTTACAGATGGAAAAACTGAGGTTAGGGAAGTTACCCAAGGTCATCCAGCTAGAAAGTGGCGGAGGTTTGAACTCAGCTCTGTCTGACCCAGCGCCTTCCCTGGAGGGTGAAACTGCAGGACCTGGCATCCAGGGAGGAGATACAAGATATGAAGCCCCTTCTATTACAGAGTCCTGGGCCAATGGGCCAGTGAGACTCCTGCCAACACTTGTATCCTCTCCGAGAAGCATCATGATGAAGCTTCTGCATTTCCTTCTATCTTGGCAGGAGCTCCAATTTGGAGTCAGATTAACCTGGATTTGAAGCTCAGCTCAACCTTTTACTAGTATGTTCTCAGGCAAGGAAACTCCTCTGTTCCTCAGGTTTGTTATCTATAAAATGGAGACAATAATAGTAGTACTTCAGAGGATTGTTGTTGCAAGGATTAAATGAGATAGTACGAGATAGATCACGTGAAGCCCTTAGAATGGTCCCTGACATGTAATAAGCACTTTGTAAGTGTTAGATGTCAGAATTAATTAATTACATGGTGATATTTGGGCCAAGCAAGGCTCAGCTTCTTTCCTGACCCTGTGTTTCTCCCTCTTCCTCTGTTTCTGTGACTTGCCTAGAAATGGAGCCCTTATCCTACCTGGGGCAGGTCCTACCTGTTCTGGTTTCAGGAGACAGGTCTGGAAACCACCCTCTGGCTTTTCTCAAAAGAGGGTGAGGCAGACCCAGAACCTCTCTGTGGCTGGCTGGTGGGGTGCCCCAACTTTTCCTGCAGGCTGGCCCAAAGTCAGGTTCAGGGGGTGGTGGGAGCTTGTGGAATGCCTACTTTTGGTCTTGTGTTCAAGATGCATTCTCCAATCTAGCTTCATTTCCACCTACAACTATTTTTTAAATTTCGTTTAGAATCAGGAAGTGAAGAGGGGTGTGATTAATTGCTAACCTCAAACCTGAACAGAAGGGAAGTATACAGTTCAACTACCATCTAATATTTCATCCTTAAGCCAAAAACAGGAAAAACCCAGTTAAGTGGTTATTCCAGCCATTCTAGTGAGTTCTCAAGATAGCTCACTTCATTTTTTTTTTTTTTTTTTTTTTGCGGTACACGGGTCTCTCACTGTTGTGGCCTCTCCTGTTGTGGAGCACAGGCTCCGGACGCGCACGCTCAGCGGCCATGGCTCACGGGCCCAGCCGCTCCGCGGCATGTGGGATCTTCCCGGACCGGGGCACGAACCGGCATCCCCTGCATCGGCAGGCGGACTCCCAACATGTCCACCAGGGAAGCCCCATTTTTTTTTTTTTGATTGTGCTAATTATGATATCTTGAACTTCCCATCCATCAACCACATCACAGACAGGCCTTCCATCAACTGCTCTTCTGTGGAACAGCTTTGCAAACACTTCTATCTTAGAGCTCTCTGGTCCTGGCAAAACTGCTCCTTTTCCTTCAACTCTTGACCATCGGACCAGGTTTTTTTTGTTTCCTCTGGCCTCTCCGATGTATCTGGCTCCCTCTTAAAGGGTATGAAAAACCCTCTGCATTGCTGGGCTGATGATCTGGGCAGCACTTGTCTGACACAGTGAGCCTGGAGAGCATTCCCTGGGCTTCTTCTGTCACTTTCTCTCATCCCGTGACTCTCAGAGAAGGAAGCACAAATGGTCAACATATTTGGAAATTGGCGTCTGTTTGCAGTTTATAATATTCTGCAAGTGCTATAAAGTGACCTGAATTTGCCCCAAATGGAGCATGTGGTTGGCGGGATTGTTGCTACGGTCTGGGAATCTTAACGTAGCTGAGTTCACCTCCCTTACTGATCCCCAAGACTCTTCTTGGAAATCCCACATATGCTATTTTTTAAGTGAAATGAGAAATAAAGATTTTCATATGAAAGTTCTCAATTACAAAATTTTGGCGTGTGTTTTTAAACAACATCAACAGCCACTAAAAACATGATTAGGTCCAAATCAAATACAGTCCGTGACACTACAGCCTACTGGCTGCCAGTTTGCAACCTGTGTGCCTTAGGCCACTGACATGTTCTTGCTTTGACCAGATGTTTATTAAAGACCAATTAAATGCCAAGAACTTGAGATGATGTGGGGAGAAGAGAAGCAAGCAAAGGACCCACAGTTCTTGCTATTGCAGGTCTTGCAAGTAAGTAAATTAAGGCAAGAACCTAAGGCATCACTTTCTGAGATGCTATGACGTGTCTTCTCCAGCTTCCCAAGGTCACTGGAACCTTCCTGTCCTCACTTTGGTGAGCAGTGAGGATTCTGCCATGGAAGTCAGCTACCCCTATGTAAACCTTTGTTTCTACTCCTGTGGGCTTCCTGCAAGCTCTGCTTTCTTTCAACTTGGTTTGATTTGATACTTTCCATTCTGACATAGCTGGACATGCATTCTGGTACCTCTTTAGAGCATGGAGGGGGCTGGTAACTGAGGGACACAGAGGAAAGGGGTAGAGATAGTGCAAGAGCAGTGCCTGAGAGCAGCCCTTAGAGCCTGCAGTGTTCATGTGGATCCCGCCGTATATCCCCTCCTGACAGCACTGATGTCTGTACTGCCCACCAAGAGGTAGAGCATCAGGGAAGGAAGGGAACCAGAACTGCTCTGAGTACCTGTTGATGCCACGAAATAAGCGCTCACGTTTGCCCCTCCCAACAGCCCTAAGGGAAACTCACGTTGCCCCTCCCAACATGTCCCCCAGGGACATGCTTTATTATTCCTACCTTGCGGATAAGTAAAGTGAATGTAGATGAGGTAAATTCTTTCCCAACATCACAGAATTAGTAGATGGCAGAGCTAGGATTTGAACAGAGGTCTATCCCTTGGTTGCAAGTGACAGAAACTCAGCTCAAACAATAAGAGAATTTACTGCCACACACACTTTGGAACTCCAGTGATTGATCTAGTCTCAGGGGCATCCAGACCTAGGGGCTCAAATGTGTCACTGGGGCTCTCTGTCTCCATCACTTGGCTCTGCTGTCCTTGGTATGCTGGCTTCATGTTGCAGACCGTTCCTTCCATGTGACTGGCAAAGACGTCCATTGACACAGCTTGAGGTCCCAGAGGAAGAGAGACTTATTTCTACCGGAGTCCATATGTCATATCTTAGGGAAGTTCTGACTGGCTCAGTTTGAGTCACATGCCATCCCTGAACAAATCACAATGGCCAAGGGATAGAGTTCCCTGATTGGCCAGCCTAGGTCATATGCCCACCTCAGTGAACAGGGTGCGGCCTATATACTCCCCATCCAGGACCACATGGCACAAAGGAGGTTCCCCAAGGTGAAATCAAGGTCTAGTACCAGCCAAAAGGGGAATGGACGCTGGGGGAGTAAAACCAACAGATGTTGTCTACACTTTATGATATCAAAACTTTTCCCACACCTTTATTGGAAAGAAGACAAATCGAGATAGGATAGGAGACAGTAAATTTGAGCCTTTCTTCATTCATTTGATTACTCTTTAATATCTAGGTTGGCAGAATGTCCTTAAATAATTTTGGGCTCTATGCCGTCTGGAGCTTTGTGGGGCTAGGGTGTTCTTTGTTCTCTCTCACCCTGACCCACCCAGTCCGCGGCTGGCAATCAGGGGCTCTCTCCCAGACCAACGGCCCCTGACCCCTGCCTGGGAACCTTGGCCATGGGAGATCCCCAAGCGTTTGTGGCAGAAGAAGGAAGTGGCTGCCTTACCCACTCTGGGAGCCCAGGGAAAGATTTCAGACTCAAACATATTTGCAGAAAGGATTCGGCGGTGGAGTTGCTACCTCCAGATTAATTTACACTCCAGTGGCCCCCAGAGAGGCTGACAGACTGATGGATGGTGATGCCTGCTGGGTGTGCGACCACATTAGTGCTGCCACAAGCTCAGATCATTAGCTCCGAGGTCCTCGCCACACCTTGGACACAGCTAATCTCATGTAAAATGGGGCCAGCTCCCAGGGCCATGTGCACTCAATGGCAGATCCCTGGGGTGGATACCCAGCTGGGCTACCAACACTGCAGAGGGTGCAACCGCCCATACCCCCCACCTCCATCCATCATCTGCTTTCATCCTTCCAAGGACATGGTGCGGGACGCGTAGGACGCCTGGCAAGAACGTCCTCCGCGCGAGGAGCTCAATTACTTGCCCGCGGGGAGCTCAGTAACAGTTCCGAGGATAGAACCCTCCACGTCACAGTCCCACCCTGCAGGGGATTGAGCCGAGGAAGGCTCCTAAGTCTATGAGACGCTGAACCTCCTGGTGGATTCTGTTGGAATCCAAAGAAATAATCAGTCAAACTGGTTATTTGCTCAGAAAGCAGAATCCGAGTGTGTAGCCAGAGCCCAGGTACCCTGCATAGATGGTCCTGGCACTGGCTGATGAAGGCTGGTGCTCAGCTCGTGAGAACAGAGCACACAATGGCTGACCAAATTTTTCACATATTCCCCCCAAAGACTGTGGCAGGAATATATAGATAGGGTTTTGGGTAAACGCCAGGAGACCTTCTGCAACCTCCCCTTCTGTGACTCCATCACCCACCACTTCCCCCTCCTCACTCCAGTCCAGCTTCACTGGCCATTTTGCAGTTGAGCATGCCAGCCACACTCCCACCTCAGGGCCTTTGCACGTGCTGTTCTCTGCCTGGAAAGCTCTTCCCTCGGAGCTCTACGCCTCCCTCACCTTTTTCAAGTCTGTACTCAATGCGCCTTCTGGAGGAAGACATCCCTGACCACCCTACTTAAAGTGGCAACACCCCTCCCCCGGCACTCCTTGCCCTCATGTCTTGATTTATTTCTCTCTGCCTCACTTACCACTTCCTAATATCCTCTATAATCTACTTATTTCTGTTGTTTGGATCATGTTATGCCCCTGCTTAATATCTTTCAGCAGTTCTCCATGTCTTACGGGTCTCCCACGAGGGTGGGTGATTTGGTTGGTCCTTGGGCTCAGCATTTATTAACATTGAATCATAGACCAAAAAGTTTAACCTTTCCACTCTCTCCTGCTTAGTCAAGGACAAAGTCTCAGTCGGTGTTAGCTTGTCTCTAACAAGTTATTCTCCATTTTCAACAAAGAGAGATCAGTTCTCAGGCTCTGAGCTTTCAGCAGGTGAGAGTGTCTAATCAGAATTGAAGAATATCGTTTTGTGTTTGTTGTAGTTACTTCTTTGACAAAAGATACCAGTTTTTCATTTACCAGTGATAAAAAGTTTACTTTCTAAATAATTTAAGTAGAAAGCCCAAGTACCTGATACGAAGAAAATCATGGAGGGGCTACACGAGTGACACAAGTTTAAGAAATCGTTATGTATACAGCAGATTCAAAATATCCTTCAACGGTGCACTCAGCCTTTCACGACCTGGCACGTGGTGCAGTCTCTTAGATACTCTCCTCATGCACCTTGACTCTGGAAATACAGGAGGATTTACGATTCCCCTGGCGTTTTTTGCAGTTTCACACATCTGTGCCCAGAATGGGCATCCCAGCATTACCTTCTGGGTGAAACCCTGCTCATGCATCAGAAGTCAGCGTCACCATCACCACCTCTGAGAAGCCCCTTGCAATCTCTCCATGCAAGACAGAATTCATCCTTTGCTTCTCTCTGCTGCCTGTCTACCGTGTTTATACTTGCATTGTTGCACGAATTACACGGCACTTGTTTAGACAACGGTTCGTTGAGAGCAGAGACTGCCCTATGCCTCTTGTATCTACTGTGTGGAGTGGCTCGCGCACATCAGATGCTCAATAACTGTTGAGTGAAACACTGTATCTCATGGACACTGACAATCGCAGGACAATCTGATTGCCTGGCACTTTGGGGTCAGGGATGAGTCTAGAATGAAATCCAAACTGAACCTGGCCTGCACCGTCCTCAGGGTAAGTCAGGACCTTGGGGTTCCCTCAGATTCCTCTCCTCTATCCAAGTGAGACTCTCCCAGCCCAGCACAAAAGGACATGCATCCTGCCCTGTACACCGAGTCACCTGGCCAACTGGGTATGTCAGAAGAACCTCCATTTCCCTGCCCACTTAGAACCACGTGGAAAGTCTTCAGCTAGAATAACACTCCTGGTCTCTCTCGCTACCCTGCAGTCACTCCTCACATTGCCCTGATTAGCTGGTGAGTTTGGAAGAAGAAACAAACCGTGCTGTGGTCAGCAACCCTCCCAGAGCCCTGCCAGAAGCAGCTATCCCCCAAAAAGGCAGTGCCCACTCCTCTGGTCCATCGACGCTGAGGGACAGCGCTGGGGGATGCCCTAAGTCCCAGCTCTGCTGTGACCAGGTGTGAGTCTAACTCAGCAGGGCCATCGGCAGGCTCTTTGGACCACACTCTCAGCCACCTTCATCAGTGACAGAGCTGACTTTTTTCTTTTTTTTTTTTTGCGGTGCGCGGGCCTCTCACTGTTGTGGCCTCTCCCGTCGCGGAGCACAGGCTCCGGATGCGCAGGCTCAGCGGCCATGGCTCACGGGCCCAGCCACTCCGGGGCATGTGGGATCCTCCTGGACCGGGTTATGAACCCGCATCCCCTGCATCGGCAGGCGGACTCCCAACCACTGCGCCACCAGGGAAGCCCAGAGCTGACCATTTGATCGCCATTTGTCTGACTCTTGACAACTGGTCCTGAACTTGGGAAGGGAAGAGAGGAATGCAATCTCACATGTTGCCCTCCTCTCCGCCCCAACTTTCAACAGGGTATAAAGTCTTGGAAGTCTCTAGAAGCTAGAAGTCACAGGTTCAGGCAGAGGACCTGGGCTTGAGTTGTCAGGGAATCTATAGTCAAGACCCAACTGGGGGTGCTCTTGGAAGACTGCCCCACAGAGGCTGTATTTTACCCCCAACATACACCTACACTCATGCCAAGGCCCCAGGGTCCAAGTCCCTTCAGAGGGATCTGATTTGTGTGAGAACCCCACCACAGCAAGAGCCCACCCTTCTGGGTTCACTCATCCCCCTTTTCTGCTTTCATCCTCTGAGCCCACAATTCCAACCACTCCTCCCCGTCTTTGGCATCCAGGTGTAGCCAGTTAAGGGCATGGGCCCCAGGGTCAGACAGACAGGCTAGGGCTTGATCATCATCCTTTCCACTTACCACTGGCTGGGCCAGTACAGTGACGGCATCTCCTGGGGTCTCAGTTTGCCCTTATTTAAATAGTGATAACAATAATACCACCTGCAGGGTACATGCTCAGTATGGTGCCTGGGACATAGCAAATGCTCTGTCAATGTTGGCTGCTGTTATGATGGTCCGACTAGGGCATGTTTCTGCAGCCTTGGCCCCCGACACCCTTTCTTGTTCGTGTCTGGTATTGACCTTCCTACTTTAGCCACAGGTAAGAGTCCTGCCCACTGCATCCATCCAGCCCTAGGGGAGCCACACAGGGGGATGTAGCCCATGTTGCCTCCCCACAGGGTACAAGGATCAGGCAGGTCCCAGATTGTCCAGATATAGGCAAAGTTCTGGGGTGTAAACCCTGGTGAGTCTCTTCTGAGTGCCTGAGGGGCTCAGAACACTAGTCCCCTTTAGTTCTAGTGGCCTAAGGATGTAGGACCCAGGGATCTCAGGAGAACCAGGAGAGCTTTCATTAGTCCAGCTGCTTCAGCTTCCTGGGGCCTGTGGGTACAGCAGGTCTCAGTGCTCTTCCCGACTGTGACAGGTTCCAGCCCCAGCAGCTGCCTCTGCCAGTTCTCAGCAGTGACGTTCACAGTGAATAATGCGTTTTCCCAGACAGCATATGGCTTTGGTAGAGTTTGGTATTCAAAAGGCACAAACTCACGGTCGCATGGGCCCGCTGCCCAAGCTACTCTGGCCAAGTCAGGCCACGCAGGGCAGCAGGGGTTGGGGGACTTGAATGAGTATCACTGTGAACCAGGCTTGAGGGGAGCAGAGTACCGGCCCCGCTGGAAGGCTTGCTGGTGCATCCGCCAAGGAACAAATTCCCCGCAAGTCCAAGAATGTGGAAACTGGAAGTAAGGGAGGAATACTCCCTTTCTAGATTTTCCACTTGTTAGAAGTCAAGGGAGTAGTCTTTCAAGTAGGCTTACAGTCATGGTTTGCAAAAATGGTAACAACTCCTCTTCCTGTATGAACCCCCTTTGGTAGAGCCCTCCCACAATGACTTTAAACTTGGCCACGTAACTTCCTTTGGCCAATAGGATAGCTGCAAATGTGAAACATGCAGAAATGTGAAAATCGCTGTTGCATCAAGGCTTGCCCTCCTGCTGCTCCTGGAACCCTGTGGCCACCACTGAGCGCTCCCAGGCTCACCTGCTGGGGGATGGAAGACTGTGTGGAGATGGGGCTCCCATCTTCTCAGGCATCCTGGACCAAGACACTGTCTACCAGGCAGCCCGGCCACTAGCTGGCCACAGATGCACGAGGGAGTCCAGTTAAGTTCAGGTGAGCCTGGCCCAGACCAGAACTGCTCAGGTGAGCTCAAGCCAAATTGCCAAACTGCAGAGTCGTTGAGCTTAACACATGGCTGTTAAGTCACGAAGTTTGGGAGTACTTTGTTACGCAACAAAAGCAAACGGAAACACGTGGATTTTGTGTTGTCAGAGATCGCCAGAGTAGACACAGCTTAATCCAGCTAGACTCTGCCATACCTGTTTAGAACATCCCAGGGTGGCGATTTATAGAGATTTAAAGAAAAAGGGAGTGATTATGAATTCAAAGTGACCTGTATCAGGAAGAAAAAGCCATCTCCCAATGCTTCCTCCCTTCCCAGTCTAGTTTATCTGTCCCCCAAAAGTTTTAGGCGGATGTAAGTTGAAATAAGGGTAAATGGTCCAAGAAGCTTGCCGTTAAAGTAAGATAAGACTTAATGGACATTTAAATGCCTACCATGTGCCAGGCTTTGAACTTGGTGTTTTAAACATTCTCGGTTTCATTCGCCCCCGCTTAACCTACGAGATAGATTCTGCTTCCGCAGGTTCTGAAGCCCAGGCTCAGAAAAGAGGCGTTGTTTTCCCCGGGAGTGGAGGAGCCAGGGTTTGAAATCTGCTCTGCTAATTCAAACTTCAGGTGTTTTCATGTTACCACAGGATCCCTATTCCAACGAACTCCTGTTGACCGCTACTTATGTGCCAGGTCCTTTTCTGAGTGCTTTACATAAAGAATTTAATCCTCAACTCTAACCCAACGGGGTAGGAACTGTTGTTACCATCACGGAACAGATGAGGAAACTGAGGCATGGACAGCTTAAGAAACGTGTGCATGGTCACACATCTGATGAGTGGTCGATTTGACACCAGGCCTTCTGCCTCACGGGCTTATTTTAGCCAGATTGTTCCGTATTCGTGGCTGAAAGCCTGGAAGTCATTATACGACCACCTCTTTCTCATTTTGCTGTTTAGAAACCAGTACTAGGGCCCCAGGCAGGGAAGCAGATTGCCTGACAAGCCCATGTTTTGGATTCTCTGGGATGAAGTTTGGGAGAATCTTATATTCTGGGGTCCAGAGCTGCCCCCTTCTCTGTCCTCAACGGAGCAGCCCACCACCTAGTGGACGGTGCTAGAGTTGCCAGTTTAGGCACTTCCATGGATCAGGCAGGTAACTGGTAAATGCAACGGGCTGGGTGGGGCTGGTGCGGAATCCTTGGCTACACACTTCATCGAAAGAGGAAATTATTTCTTTCCAGATGATTGTTAGCAGGCAGGAATGTGGGTGCACTGTTGCCCAATTTTCCCATTTTTCAAGGCAAGCCAGAAATTTAATTTTTTCATGTGTTTTTATTTTTAAGTTGGCATCCAATAAATTTTTTTTTCTCAAAATACCACGTGAGCCAAACAAAACTTCTTTAAGCCAAATATTGCCCGAGAGCAGCATTTGCTATATTTCTCAGAGGAGATAAAACTCGGGGTAAAAGACAATAAAAATCAGAATGAATTTAAGGGGGAATTTATCTCCTAGAAAATAAGTCTGGAATAATCATCTTTAGGGTCGATAAGAGAAGTGAAGGGTGGATTATTAAATAGTCTTTCACTGGGGTTTATCTCCAGGGCTGCCATTTGACATCCTAATACTCAGTTGACAAATCACAAGACTGTCCCATTTCTGTGTAGAGAGCAGATTTACAAGCCAAATTCTGAAATCTTCATCTCAGAGAGTCTGCTGTGCTACTGGCTCTTTGGGTATCTACAACAGTCTACAGATCTTGTTTCCATCAACAATAAACACACAGCCTGGAGAAGAATAGGCACCATCTGTAGTCGTTCTACTGGCACCCAGCAAAATGTTTATATGCCTGGTCAGTTCCCACAGGCCTATTCCAGGATTGTTTGTACCTCCCAGGTGAGCCTACCCTGGCTCTAAAAATGAATCCTTTTCCTGGCCAACATCGGAGTCTGAGCTACACAGGTTTCTAGCCCATGAGGTATTGCTGATAGCGGCTGCTCTCAATGTAGGAGACTTGCTAGCTTCCTTGGGAGACTTTGCCTCCAAATCCCAGGGCCCTGTGGGTGGAAGGATATTGGACCAGGTTCATTCATTCATCAAATGTTTATTGAGCACCTACTATGTGTGAGGCACTGTTCCAGAGTCCAAAGGTAGATTGAACGAAAGAGACAAAAACCCCCGCCTTCATGGAATTTGTGTTGTGGGAGATGGACAATAAACAAGATGAATAAGCAAAATAGATAGCACATTAGAGAACATAAGTGCTAAGGAGAAGAAAACAAAGCAGGGACGGGGATGATGAAAAGTAAGGGGATTAAAGTTTTACAAAGAGTGTCTGGGGAAGCCTTTACTCAGAAGAGGTGTTTGGGCAGAGTTTTATAGCAAGTAAGGGAGGAGGCACGAGGCTCTTGGAGGAGAAAGCATTCCAGGTGGTACAAACACAGGTGCATGATCCCTGAGGTGGCACTGTGCCTGGTGTATGCTAGGGACAGTGAGGAAGCCGTGCTGCTGGAACAGAATAGCAGGAGAGGAGGTCAGAGGGACAAAGCAGAAAAGGCTGGGGTGTGGGACATGGGAGGTCATAGAAGGACTTCGATGTTTATCCTGAATGAAATGAGAAGCAGAGGAGTAATCTAATCCATCTATGTTTTAGCAGATCCCACAGGCTGCAGTGCTGGAGACGGACAGAAGAAAGCAAAGGGCAGAAGCAAGAATCAGTTAGGAGGCTATTGACAGTCGTTCACAAAAGAGATGATGCTGGCTTGGTGAGAGAGGGTAAGAAGTGGGCAGACTGGTCAAATCCCCAAATTCTTGATTATTACTGCTACCACAAGCTTATTGGGCATTGCTGGTGGGCTTCGCTGGGGCCCATGGGTCCCCTGAAATTGTCTGCAAAATGCTGTTTTGTGTATTGTATATATATGGGAGGGTCAGTACATGATAGTACATCCCAGGGATTATAAACTGCCCTGTGCAGTCAAATGGCCTGAGCTCAAATTCCACGTGAGCACCTTACTCTCTCTGTAACCCTACACAAGCTTTTAAACCTTAGTATACTCACCTGTAAACTCAGGGATATTAATAACTGTGCCTACCTATGTGTTTTAAGAATTGAAGACTATATTTGTAAAACATTTCATAGTAAATATTCAATATACGTTAGCTATTTTTATCCCATTTTTTCAAAGCGTCAGTAACCCAAATAAGGTTGAGACTCTAAGGCTTTGCCTTCACCCTGAGCTGGACCACATCTGGTATAAAAGGGCTTCTTTTGTTCCCCTGACTTAGATTTTAAAAAGGTTGAAGATCTTGAGGTTTTAGCTTAGGCCTGCTCTGTAATCTTGAATCAGGAAACCGAGTCTTGGTTAGGCTGAGTAGACTGCAGAGCTAGAAAATGGCAGGGCTGAACCCCCAGCTGTCTGATGCTAACCCACATCTTTACAATACCATGCTGCTTCCCGAATGTGGTGGAAGACTTTCTCCTCAAAGATTTGTCCAGCAAGGCTGATAAGGGAGGTCTCTAACAGAAGGCAAAGTCAGAATCAGCCCTGCCTCAGAGGGCTAGTTTTACAGAGAACCCCTTCGCCAGCTTCACTGGGCTTCCCTCTGCTCTTCCAACAACATACATCGCAGCGGCAGGTCTCGCTGTTGAATACCTGTCAGGAAAATGCTAATTTCATTGTAGGTCCCACCGCTGTTCAGATGATCACAAACAGGTCCATCAGAAGTCCTCAGGGGACAGCATTTATAAGCGATTCCCCCTGTAGGCTGTACCAGTGGAGCCTCCTAAAACTGCTGCTTCATTAATGGGCCATCTTCATATTTGTTAATGTCTAATTACTGACACTAATGGACTCATGTATTTTAAAAATGAAATGATGGGTTTTATTCAATTAGGGAAAGCACCAGATAAACTGCTGAATAAATCTAGCAAGGGACACAAAGGACTGCTAGCTAAACAGGCACCCCCAGCTCAGGAGAACTCAGGATGTTGCAGCGGCAACATTAACTCCAAAAAGAAAAAAATCAATGCCGGGGATTATAAAATGGAGCACAGTTGTGGCTGAATTCATCTTTAGATTAACAACAGTCCTGGGGACGGCCCACCCTCAGAAATGGATCTGAAACTTAACTGCTGCTGACTTTCAAATATTTCCTGACTTTGCATTCTCTGGCTGATTCACACGGAAATAACATACCGGATAAGTAAAAAGGAAAAAACGAAGATCCTGTGTAATCCCATCATATACAAATAAACATCATTAACAGTGTGTTGTATATTCTTCAGACTTTTTGTGTTTCTATTTATATGATTTTGTGCATGTATTTTCAAAAGCTAAACAGAATCACACTAAATGAACGTGATGTTCTGTAACTTTCTAAAACTTGTTAATATACAATGGATAATATTCCATGTTAATAGTTTACACTATGGACTTCATCGCTTTAAACAGTTGTATAGTATTCCATACCAATCTCTTATATTGGATATTTGTTTGTTTGCATTTTAAAATATTCAAACGAAACTATATTAAACATCCTTGAAGTTAAATATACATCTACCCCTTATTTTCTTGAACTTGTTTTCTAAAAAGCAGAGTGTCTGAATGTGACTGAGTCTAAGGCTTTCCAACAAACAGTCAAATTTCCTTCCAGAGTAGTTATACCAGTTGACATTCATAATAGCAGTACAAGAGGGTATTTTCACATTTTCCAATAAGTGAAAAAATGCTGCCGTTATTTTACTTCATGACTACTGAGTTGAGCACTTTTTTTTCACTTGTAGATTGTCCATTTGAATTTCTGCTTCACACATTGCTTTTTCACGCTCATTGCCCAATTTGTTATTAGGGTGGCTGTCTCTTTCTTATTTATATGTTATAAATCTTTACAAGTTAAGGATAGTTAATGCTTGACTGTCTGTGTTGCATATACCATTATCCATTTTTAACTTCTACTTCACCTTTATCATTTTTTTGGTGTAAAAATGTTTTTACATTTTTATGGAGTCCAATTTCTTAGTCTTTCCCTATATGTTTTCTGTCTTGGTGTCATGCTTAGAAAATTTTGACCACTCCATAGCTATAAAGTGGTTTTATTTTTAACAAGCATGTTGAGACATTTTGATATATGTGAGGGAAGAATTATTTTCCAAATGGCTACCCAGTTGTCCCAATACCATTTCTTAAATAAGTCTTTCTCACTGATTCAAGTGGCACATTATCATATAACAAACTCAAATATTTTATGAATTTTCTATTCTACTCCACTGAACTTTCTTATAGAAGTACTATACTTTTAATTATTATAAACTTACATTATGTTTTAATATAATCATATTCTCCAAATTCAAAATCGTCTCCAGTGTTCTCACTGATCTCCAGATGAACCTTAAAAGTCAAGATTTTTCTTTTCATTGGTGTTTCCATTTAAGTGAATGAAAGGAATAGATTAATTTGAGGAGAGTTGACATCCAGGTACATGCCATGCCCTCCACTCATTCAGGTCTTTGTTTACATTATCTAGTAAAGTTTTATAGTTCATACACATTCTTTCTAGGCATTTATTTAAGTATTTAGCATTTTATTTCTGTCATAAACAGCCTTCCTCCTTGTATATTGTGTGTAACAATACACAATATTCTTAACTGATGTGTGTGTGTGTGTGTGTGTGTGTAGGTATTATTCCCTCTGCCAAACTCTGCTAAACTCTTTTATTAGTTCCTAAACTGTCAGTTGATTCTCTGGTTTTGTGGGCAGACAATATCATCATCTGCTAATCAAGAAAAAGGGTGACTTCTTTTCAGAATCTGTGTCTAGTTTCACCTTTTTCTTGTCTTGTTGCATTGGCTATACCTTCCAGAACAATATTAAATAACTGCAGTCATAATGGTGTTGTTCTGGGCTTTAAATGCCACTTAAACATAATGTAGGAAGCTAGTCAGATAAACAAAAAGACTATCCACTAGTCCTAATTTAGTATTTTGTTTTCAGAAATGACTGCTGACTTCTAGCAATGCCTAATTTAAAAGCCATCCAACTGATTGTGATTTTTTCCTTCCTTTTACCCACTATATGCTTTACTCATATTATTAAGCACCCTAATAACAAGGCATTCCTAGCATTCTTGGAAGAAATTCTACTTGGCTACAGTAAATACCCCCTCACCAATTCTCTAGATATATATTTCTTTGTGTTAATTTAACTGAATATTATTTGCTCCTTTATCATTAGGTTTTCTGCATTAGTGTTCAGAATTTGGTATCAGGGAAATATAGTTGCTTGCTAGTAAAATAAACAGGGAAGTATGTTTTTTTTTTAATGTCTGAAATAGCATAAATTATCAAGCTCCTTGAAGATTTGATTGAATTCATACATGGACTAGCATACATGGTCTAGCAGCTTTTGGGGGGGGACATTATTTTCAAATACGTTCATGGTTGTTACTATGTTTTCCGTTTTTCTACATCTTCTTGAGTCAATTTTTTTCCCGTAGAAAACCATCTGCTTAAATGAGGTTTTCCCTTTTAATAAGTGAAATACATATATTTTTAAATCTGCTGTTTTGTCTTTCTAATATTGTGCATTCAAGTTTTCTTCCCGCCCCCCCCCCTTGATTTACCTATCCAGAAATCTAGTTTGCATTTTTAAAAAAGCAGCACTTGGGTTTATTTATCAATTAAAGTGTCTTGAGGGCCATGCTCCTAGCAGAAGTTGTAAATGTGTGATTTGTAGGTACTCAGTCATATGTATCCAGGGCTGTCTGCTCAGTCTACATCTCCCTTTCTGCAAGCGACCCCTTCATTCGCAGGAGTGGCCCCTGCATTCTGTTTGTACTGAGTAGCCTGACCTCCTAATCTGGACCGGAGCAGCTGTAGACACTTGGCTCGAGCTACAGCAGTCAAGCAATCTTGTGAACTTGGAACTGAGAATCAGATATACTAGTTAATATTTGCCATTTGCTCAAATAGGTAATCACTGCCTTGGTTCCTGGCTACAGTTCTTCATGAGGTCCTGCCATATTTCCTATACTTGGTTCCATGAAATATCCCTGTAACTTTATAATAAACCCCCCTTTTCTGCTTTACCTAATTTGAATAAGTTTCTGCTATTTTCAACCAGATGATACTTAATTCAGACGGTCGCTGAGGGTCAGACATCCATCACAACACCTCCTCCAGAAACAGAGAAACTGCATGTTGGTCATGTTGGTGTGGCCTTGACTGAAGGGACAGTGTGGATCAGATGACTTTCAGTCCCTCTATATTCTTATTTTTAAGTTTATATGTTACCTTGAGACTTCAATTTCTACCCAACTTACCAAAGGAACGTTTGTGCAATACATTTGCAGTTACTGTGGTGTTGAGAGTTTATCTAAGCTACTCCATGGTACTGCTGCCTTGGCATCCATTCTGTTTGTTCAAGTGGGCTGTGGAGGCTTTAAGCTGACACTAGCCCCCGCATGTAAGCACATGCCCTAGGTAACAGCCCCCAGAGTCACAAGCAAATGTAACTTCCTGATATGACTTCCCCAGCAGCCCCACACTCCTCCCACGGTCTTCCCCTTGTGTGCCCCTTAGATAAGACCCCCATGGAGCTTTCCAAAACCCTGCTCTTTCTGGTTCAAACTGACCAATCTGGCCTTAGCCCGGGAACCCCAAAGCACCCCACACACAGACCCTAATAAATGCATATTTCCCAGGTCCTATCTCTCGGCCTGCCCCCTGCCTTGACTGCCCTGTGTGGCCCTGCGAGATATGCCATGTACTTCCTCCAGGACGGGTGAGTAATTAACTTCTCTGTTTCAGCTTCTCTTGTGGTCTTTTGTTAAACCTCCTCACCATCCAACACCCTGTTGTTCCACTTAGCAAACGTTAATTTAACAAAGTCTTAAAACCTGGTCACATGAGCGCCATGATTAGGGACTTTCAGATGGAGTGAGGAACCCTGCCAAACTCAACAGAGGAAGGAACGGTGGAGTGCTGTCATGGGTGCTGGGAGCTACAGAGGATGAGAGGAAAGGGTGGTGGGTGTTTGCCACTGAGCATCCTGGCTGGCCCGGAGAACTATGGATTGTACTAAAATAGCCAGAATCTTTGCCTCACTGATGGGACTTTTGGCACTCCCCTGTGTGTGAGCCTTGTGAGTA
Organism: Phocoena sinus; assembly: GCF_008692025.1. Classification (NCBI taxonomy): domain Eukaryota; kingdom Metazoa; phylum Chordata; class Mammalia; order Artiodactyla; family Phocoenidae; genus Phocoena; species Phocoena sinus. The sequence continues at coordinate 67,100,428 of NC_045777.1, read as the reverse complement.
AAGGACACTTGCTGGATCAGAGGTGTTGTAGCAGGAGATGATGGTCTTAAGGGCATGGGTCCTTCAGAAGGGCCCTGGCCTGGGAGGTCAGAAAATTTTGAGCGCTTCTCAGAGGAGGAGGAGGGCCACTGAGTCAGGGGACCTGTGTGTGGAATGACACCAGTGAGTGAGATGGCTGCTTTCATAAGCATCACGAGAATAAGAACAGCTTTATGGGCCTAAGGTGGAGACAAACTAGCAATCACATCTACCGACGTAACATCCCAGGAGGCAGGATTCAGGAGGCACATCATTCTCCAACACATACCGTGAATCTGCTCATTTGGGGGCACTAGTGGGGTTACCAGGAATCCCAGAAGAACTTATATAAGGTCCTGGGCAACTTGTAGTGCTTCACTTGCAGCACAGCACAACTGGGAAGACTTTGTGTAGTTGGTGGAATAATGGCCCCAGAGATACAAGGGCCTAACCCCTGGCACCTGTAAATGTGACCTCATTTAGAAAAGCAGTCTTTGCAAATGCGATAAAGTTAAGGACCTTAAGTTGGGGAGATTTTCGTGAATTATCAGGGTGGGCCCTAAATTAAATCACAGGTATTCTTTGTAAGAGGGAAGCAGAGGAAGATCTGACACGCACAGAGGAGCAAGTGGTGTGGAGACAGATCAGAGAGAGATTTAAAGATTGGAGTGATGTGGCCACTAGCCAAGGAATGTTGGCAGCCACCAGAAGCTGGAAGAGGCCAGGACCAGATCCTCCCCAAGAGCTTCTAGGAGCACGATCCTGCCAACACCTTGATTTTGGCCCTGATTTTGGGACCCTGGCCTCCACTATGTGAGAGAATAAACTCTCATTGTTTTAAGTCAAGGACTTTGTGGTAATTTATTACGGCAGCCTTAAGAAACTAATACACTGTACTTGTGGCTTCCCTGAGAGCACCCATGGCCAGTGTGTCTATTCACAGAATGTCCACGAGAGAGGACATTCACAAGAATGTTCTAGGTCAGGAGGCAGAGAGCCACTCGTGAGTGCCAAGCAGAGCTCCGGTGTCAAGCTGGCAAGATCTCAGGGCAGAAAAAACCATTTGCAGGAGCTGGTGGACCCATGACTGTTAAGAGGTTGGAAGGAGTCTTTGAGTTGCAAACAGAAACCAAAACAAAAAGGGTTTGAATGGAGAGAGAATTTTTGCCACAAAATGGAAGCATGCAGACCCCACTGGATCCGGGGGTTCAGAGGATGTCCTCAGAGCTCGGCCTCTCTCTGCCTCTCCCAGTCCCAACGCCCTCACTGCTTTATCCACATGCCAGGGGCAGGCATCCTATCAGCCCAGTAACTTCAGTAGAAAAACGAAGTTGCCCTGATGACTCTGGCAGGAAAGTCCTGCCGCAGACACTATGGCTCAGCTCGTACCATGAACCAATCATCACAGCCAAGGGGGCTGGGCATTCAAGGAGGTGTGAGACTGGGAAGTGGACGTAGGGGCAGAGATGCAAACAGTGCACCTGTGGTTGACAAAGCTGAATGGCAGTGCAGAGATCTTGGGATTCCGGTGGTGGGCATGGGTGGTGAACACATTACGGGCATGGGTGGTGAATACATTGCAGAAGGCTTGACAACACACCTTCATCTTGAGGACCAAAGGGCCTTCTGCTCCAAGTGAGTTGTTACCTGTCAAGTTCAAGTTGATGACAGTAGGAAGCTTGTGCCAGGGAATTCTTAGGATATGCTGGCCTTGGCAGGTATGTTGCATTTTTTTTTGGGCTACTCACACACGCTATTACTTTTGCCCCACTGCATCTTTAAAGGCATCCCAGGACACCAAAATCACCACTATGTGCTTTCTCTGCTCTTCCTACCAGGCTGATGGGGAAAGTAATAAAACCTAACTAAATGGGGATGCTGTAAGTTCAAGAGCAAGCACTGTCATTTTAGCCAGGGCCATTTAAAAAATTGTACTCAAGTATTTCCTCAGCATCCACTATTTTCCAAGCTGCGCCGGTGCAGAGGATATTAGCATTGAACAAAACAAACCTGTTTCCTGCTCTCATGGGCTGCCTCCTTCACACCCGTAGGGATGTTCCAAACCTTTACCCTTTTCCTCTCGGCTGTCAACCTTGCTCAGCTCCTTTGGAAAGATGAAAGCCAGCAGGCATAGCTTGCTACCCACCCTGAGCCTGGGAACATCAGACATGTGAGATGACTGGTTCCCCAGCCAGCTTCCTGAGAACGGACTCTGATCCATGCCGGGAGCCAGTAGAAGCCACAGAAGGTGTCTGAACAATCTGAGTCCAAAATGATCCAACGGTCTAGGGTAGGTAAGCTCAAATGCTGCCAGAGCCAGGCAGGTAACAGAGATGTGTGAGATGGGAAGCGTGTAAGACAAGTGATGCTAAACAGCTGGGATTGCAAGAATAACAGGTGCCTGGTTAGTTTGCCTTTAAAACACTGTGGGAGGCCAATGAAACCACTTCAGCAAATCCACAGGCTGCATCTCGCTCCACATTCCACCAGTTTGCAACTGGTGCTGCTGACTCTCTTCAGAGAAACTGAGGAGAATCCTGCCTCACAAATGAGACACGCAGCCACACCAGTTGCCTTTAGATCCTAAAACAAGAATGCCTAGTAGGCCTTTTGGTGCATTCACTCACGTATTCATTCGACAAATGTTTATTGAGTATTTATTAAGTGCAGGATGCTGTGCTAGGCATTGGTAAATGAACCCCCCGATCCCCACCATCCCACACAGATCACATTCCCAAGGTGGGGTGGAGAGACAAGCAGTGGACATTAAACAAGTAAGTGAAATACATCATGAAGAAAATACACAGGATGGGAGAGGCTACTTTAGACAAGAAAGGTCTCTAGAGTGGATATACTGGGCTCACGTTTGAAGGATGGGAGGCAGCCAGGACTGGGGAGCAGAGTGCTCTCTCTAGGAATCAAGTGCAAAGGCCCTGAGGCAGGAAAGTAGCTCAGTAGGTTCAGGAAACGGAGAGGACCCCTGTGACTCTAGTGAGGGCGGTGAGCCAGGGGCCACAGAGGTCGGCAATAGCCAAGATCTTGGAGGCCGTGGTAGGAGGTTTATATTTTATTATTTTAAGTTCCATTGACCCATGACTCCTGGAAGGAGGCCCCCTCCACAGCTCTGGACTAAAAATTAATTCATATTCAGATAATGGTACAGGTGCCTGCCTAAGAAAGAGGACCAAGGCTGGTCTGAGGATCTCATCTCCTCCAGCACCCCTGTGACATTCCAGAGCGCAACCCCATGTCCAGGCCCCTCTGAAATAAGAACCACCTTCCCAGCAGGTACAGGGTGTCAACACGCTCTGCACCAGAAGCCAACTGGGTTCGGCTCAGTGAAGATCAGCTGAGGCAGCCGTTCCCAGGCCACAAGCAGAGACAAGGGTGAGGAGAAGGGTGCCTGCAAGCCTCATGTCCCTGATGGACCCCCAGAGTGGGTGGGAGTTCTGGGGGCCAGAAAAGCAACGTACACATCCAAAGGCCATGACAAAACTATGGCTGTTTCATCCGTTCCTTCCACAAATATTTATTGGGGGTCTACAATGTGCCAGGAAGAGTTCTCGGTGATGGGGATTGCAGCAGTGAACAAAATGATGATAATTCCTGCCTAGAGGGGGAGAGAGACTCCCCAAAAGTAAATTATATAAAGTGATACTTGCTATGAAGAAAAGGCACAGAAGTAGGATGGGGAGTTCTGGTGTGTATGGGGGATGTTGTAATTTTAAATAATGTTTAGGGTGAGTCTCACTCACACTGAAGCAGAGATTTGAGCGAAACAGGGGAGCGAGTCACGTGGCTATCCGGGGAAGAGAATTCCAGTGCAAAGAGCAAGTGTGAAGGCCTTGAGGCAGGTGTGCTTGATGTTTAGGGATGAGCCCTGTGGCTGGCCGTCAGGATGCAGAGGAGGCTGGATGGAGCTGGGCACACACATCAGTCAGAACTCTCCCAGGCTGCAGCCACCTGGAGGCTCACTCTCCACCTGCCCAAGCCTACCTCTCCATGGAGTCTTTTTTTTTTTTTGCGGTACGCAGGCCTCTCACTGTTGTGGCCTCTCCCGTTGCGGAGCACAGGCTCCGGAAGCGCAGGCTCAGCGTCCATGGCTCACAGGCTTAGTTGCTCCGCGGCATGTGGGATCCTCCCGGACCGGGGCACGAACCCGTGTCCCCTGCATCGGCAGGCGGACTCTCAACCACTGCATCACCAGGGAAGCCCTCCATGGATTCTTAATTCAACCACCCCCTCCCCCCAAGAAACCTTCTGACCAGTTGAAAGTGAGTCTCCCTCCTCAGAAATAAGGCATTTGTTTCCTGCCACCTCATTTGGGACTGCTCAGTTACTGCCAGAGATTAATGTTTATAGGTTTAATTCAGCTATAAATCGCAGGTTACAGATTGCTGGAATTTTCTATCAAGACTGCCAGAGGGAATTTTGAAGGGAGGTACAGACTTCCTCTAAGTTGGGCTAAGAAGCCAACTCTGACAGGAGAGGACCACCCTGGCCCAACAAGGAAGTCTTTGAGACAGGAGGGTAGGCACAGCTCAGGAAGGCTCTCAGGAGACCTGACAGTTGGAATACCGACCGTGAGACTGAGTAGTAAATTACTGACTCAGTTACATTTTCAGCAAAGAATCACAGAATAGGTACTAAATTCAGTTATCCAGCCTTCTTCAAATTGTGAGTTCCCACTATCTTTCCCCAAATATCCCCTTTGTGCCAAGAATTATTAGAGGCCGTTTGCATTGTTTGCAAACACGAACAAGAACGTGTACCGTGAGTGTGGCAAAATACTTCGTGCTCTTCTCGAGTGTGGAGGCGTGGGTCTTTCCTGAGTGTGGGTAACATTTGACTGGGATCATTGGGTGGGGAGGCAAGATCAAAAAACAAGGCCAGAGTGGTTTTATCATATTTCTGGTCAGCAAGATTTGGTGTTTTCTTTATTATATATATAATATGTATATATTATATTATATAGCACTTTGCAATATATCCAGTGAATTCATGTACATCATCACAGAGACACCCAGCAAGGGAGGCATTTCCCTCATTTTGCAATGCAGAAACAGGCTCAAAGAGGGGAAGGGACTTGTCTAAGGTCATACAGTACAAAGCAGGGACTTGAACCCAGGCTGTCTGACTGTATCTTTAAAGCTCTTACTACTCTAGCCTCCTTACTAAATTGACTACCTCCCCAGAATAGCTCACTCCCCCTCAAACAGAAGAAATTGATTCCAAAATAGGTCTTCCTAGAATTATCTTTGTAATAATATAGTAATCTACTTATGCTATACTTCATAATTTGAGAACATAGAGAATTCTGTTGTCTCAGCAGGCGAGTTTTCTGGTTTAAAAACAAGTACAGGGCTTCCCTGGTGGCGCAGTGGTTGAGAGTCCGCCTGCCGATGCAGGGGGCACGGGTTCGTGCCCCGGTCTGGGAAGATCCCACATGCCGCGGAGCGGCTGTGCCCGTGAGCCATGGCCGCTGGGCCTGCGCGTCCGGAGCCTGTGCTCCGCAACGGGAGAGGCCACAACAGTGAGAGGCCCGCGTACCGCAAAAAAAAAAAAAAACAAACAAAAAAACAAGTACAATCCACACCACAAATGCATGTGCTTACACATCCTCCTTGACAGCCCATGTGCTGCTCAAGAGGGCCTCAGCACATGTTATTCTTTTACCTTTTGTGTCTAGCACTGCACCCGGCACGCTGTAGATGTCAGGAAAGGTTTGTAAAATGAATGAATGAACAACAACGGAAAAAGCTATCCTACTTAAGAATCCCTCACATCTCTCCTTCAGCTCCCCTCCGATGCACTGAGTGGCTTATTAATTATGGATGGAAATGGAAGCTCTGAAACAGAAGCTGATGTGGGTATAAGCACACCCTGTGTTTGCATAATCATAAGTAGATTATTAAAAATGGATAAGGCAGCCGTAATTGAGCTCCAGCCCACCAGAAATCTTAGAGGAAGCAGATGGAGCATTTGGGCCTTTTCTGTGCTTTAATCTAAACCAGCAGAAAAAAAAAATTGATTAGAAGATTGTCTTTCACATTCCATTATTGATTTCCAGGCTCTCATTAGCAAATGGGTCGCTGTAAGAGCTTTCCCCAGCGCGGAATCAGAGACATGGGGATTTTATTTAGAGGGAGTTAAACTTTTATCTGTTTGTCAGGCTCTTTTGAGAGTTTGGGCTTCTGGCCAAAGTCGTAAGTGAATTTTTCCCCAAACACATTTTCCTTTCATTTTGAAGTGGGGCTGGAAAGGAAATGATATTAATGCATTTTCCACTGTTTGTGCTTTAAAATCATCTCAAATACTCATCAAGAGGCTCCAGTGGAAATAACAAGAAGGCTTTCTTAAAGGGAAATCACGCAAAGGCTTGAAGAAAGAAAATGATGGTTGGATAACACACGTGAGGAAAGACGCAAGAAATGTCTTGTGAAACAGAGTACATGTTGGCTCACGTGAAAAATTACAACTGTGGAAACCCAAGTTAACAAGTAAATAAATGTAAATAATCAAGGAGGAGCATTCCTTGAGTGCTTATATCATTGCCAAGTGGTCATATCGACTCACTTCATCCTCCTGACCACGAGGCAAATGTTATCATCTCCACTTTACAGAAGAGAAAATACGTGCTCGAGGTCAAAGAGGTATTAAAGAACAAAGGTCAAGTTTGAACGCAGCCCTGTCTGATCCATGTCACAGGCCATCCACCTTTGTTGTACAGATCTGAGTCATTAAAATTGTTATTTTTGTCACTATATTCAGGAAATCTCACATAAAGTCACGCGTATGAGAGCTAACTGAATTTTTATTATACAAACAGGTGTCATTCAGCCTCCCTGAGCCTCACTTTCTTTCCTCACTTATAAAATGGGGGTGACAGTAATATATACCTGTGGAGTTGTTGAAAGGGTTAAATGATGCAGTGTGTATAAAACGCCTAGGTCAGGGCCTCATACATATTAGCATCGAATAAAGTGTTATTGAGACTACATAGCATCCATTGAAATGTTTCTATTCTTACATTTGAATGACACCCCCAGGCATCAGCTGAGAGCTGGAAAAACCTTCAGAAATGACCCAGCACTGCTCCCTCATGTAAAGGCCCAGAGGAGAGCCATGACATGCCCAAGGCAGAGAAAAATCAGGATTTCTGCTTCCTGGGGCACTTTAAGGTCACTACCAACTGATGACACAGCAGTTACCAAATGGAAGCAGACGTGGAGCTCTCCTTCTCTTCCAGAGCCTGATCCACCTGCCCCAGAGTGGACTTCCTACCACTCTTTACCACCAGAAGTGCTCAAAACCTAAGAGGTAAGAGATGGGGAAAGCTCTGGTTTCCTAGTGAAGGTATATGTTTTGGGGCTATAGGCATGGAGGCGGGAAAGAAGAATAGTCCTACATTAGCAATAAGATTTCTATTCCTGGGGAATGACACAGGATTGAGGATTTACATACTTAAACATGCAAAAATAAGCTGAAGAAACTGCATCAGGACTAGCAGTTCAGGGAAAGCAATTACAGATTGCAGAAGGAACCACTGAGTAAACTACACCTCGAGAAGCCTGCCTTTGATATCAGCCTATAAGCCGCCTTTATGCAATTAGTACAAGATGCCCCATCTGATACTTCCATCTGTTGGGAAACTGTAAAGTTTACACAAATCTATAATGTCTATGATGTGACTTGGGCCCCTTTAAATGTGGCATGGCTGTGTAGTGCACGACCTGCTCAACTGTACATTGCATCCCTGCTGGGCCAATTCACTACTTACCACTCTGAGGAAGGAGAGTGGTTTCACAGAATTAAGTGGAGAAGGTTTCTACAGTGGACATCTATTGTTTGTGTCACTACCATCCATTCATCCTTTTTATAGTAATAGTACCCTAACATTTCTTTTTTAGGATTTGGATGGGGTAGATTCCAAACCCTGCTTGAGAAGTAGGACTATGACCCATGCCAAAACTGGGCAGAATATCCCATCTCGTAGACGTGATGAGTGGTTCAAAGATGGGCATGTGATCCAATTGGAGCCAACGAGTCTACAACCAGACTTTCCCTGGGAATGCTGGGAAAGAAGAAAATGTTCTTTCTGGTGTATTTGGAGTTGTGAGGATATGAGGGCTGAAGCTGTGGTGGGCATCATGCCACTGTAGGGAGCCTGAGAATGAAGTCAACACACAGAACAGAGAAAAGAGAGAGACTTGATGCGTTGTTTCTGATACCCCTGTACCCAGCCGGACCTAATGACCTCTGAACTTTTCAGTTATATCAGATAAAAAGTTCTCTTTTGCTCAAGGCAGCCTAGGTTTGTTTTAATGTCACCTGCACACAAAAGAGTCCTGAGCCTCATAACCCCCACTGATTTTGAGAAGTCTGGACATCTGGAATGTTCAAAACCTGTGATGTTGGCCTGGTCAATTGTGGAGAAGGCATAGCCCAGGGCTGGGACTGTCTGTGGCCTCACCTTCCTTCTCTGCCTCCCAGGATGCTCAATCCAGGAACTTGCAAAATCTTCCAGCTCAGGATCCATGTGAGGGAAAATAATTAGGAGAATCCACTGCCCTCTACTTGGGAGGAAATGCTAGAGCTGGATGCAACTCTCTTCAATTAAAAATGATAAAAAGGAAAAGTATGAAGCCTCAAAACTGCATCATAAAATGGACAGAGCACAATTATACTTTTGAAAATGGTTTACTGAAGGGAATAGGAGTAAATTCCAATAGCATTTGCTTCGGGGTTTCAATAAAATTAAAGAAAATGCAGACATCATGAAACAAAAACATAGATGAGATGAAAAGAAAAAGAGACGAAAATGATTCTGGTTTAGAGGCAGAAAGAAATTAAACCATTTAAAAATGCATTTGATAAATGTCTATCAACAGATGAATGGATAAAGATGTGGTACATATATACAATAGAATATTACTCAGCCATAAAAAAGAATGAAATAATGCCATTTGCAGCAATGTGGATGGACCTACAGGTTATCATACTAAGTGAAGTAAGTCAGACAGAGAAAGACAAATATCATATGATATCACTTATATGTGGAAACTAAAAAAATGATGAAGGTGAACTTGTTTACAGAACAGAAACAAACTCACAGACTTGGAGGGTGGGCATGTAGTTGCCAAGGGGGGAAGGTGGGACTGGGGAGGGATGAACTGGGAGGTTGGGATTGGCATGTACACACTACTATATGTAAAATAGATAATCAACAAGGACCTACTGTATAGACAGGGAACTCTACTCAATACTCTGTAATAACCTATATGGGAAAAGAATCTGAAAAAGAATAGGTATGTGAATATGTATACCTAAATCACTTTGCTGTACACCTGAAACTAACACCACACTGTGAATCAACTATACTCCAATATAAAATTTAAAAAGTTTTTAAATGCATTTGATACAGTAACAGCTAAATGAACAACGCAGAAAAGCAACTTAGTGACAACGTGGCAAGTGTGAAAACGTTCCCCAGGATTCAGAGGAAGAGAACAGAGGTGAAAATTGTGGAAGATGGGAGATATTAAAGACAGGCAGCGTGAAGCAGCACTAAGAAAACTTGTATCTGTGAACAAGACGCCAAAACAAATGTAACAGAAGCAATGTTCGATGTGAGAAAAAACGTTTCTTGAATGAAAGAAAAACCAAATCTGTGTTTCAAAAGAATGCAAAAATCATATCAGGAAAAAAAATTCATAAAAGACACAAAAACCTAGATGGTATTCTGGTAAAGTTCTAACTTCAAGGAAAAGAGCTACAAATATTCAGGGGAAAAGCTAACCTGTAAAGGATGAGTCAGCCTTGCCACAGACTTCACCTCTGCAGCATCAAACAGAAGACAATGTCGAGTCTGGGGGGGTTCTGGAAGCCTGCAACCCCAGGTCTCTAAACACACAGCCAAGCTGCTGTCCCCATGTGCCACAAAAAGGAAGCTATTCTCAGCTGTTGAAGGCGCAGAAGGTTCAATGGCCATACTCTATTGCAATAATATTCCAGCCAACCACTGGCTGATTCAAAATACAATTGTGAGACCATGCGTGTCTGCGTTTATAAACTGAAAAGTTGGATGAAATGGATGTTTTTCTAGGAAAAGATAAATTACCAAAATTGACTCAAGAAGAGTCAAGCTGCTTAGACCAATAAAGGTGCTAGGCTTCTTGTTCGACCAGACAGGTAGCCTTGGAGAATGCTAGCCCCAGGGAGATGCCTTCCACGGAGCTTTGCGGCACACGGCAGCCTTCCAGTATGGAGGGAACCCAGCCAGCAAAGGGCTTCTGCTTTAGGGATCTCCACCCGCCCGTGGCCCTCTTCCTTCCTCTCAGGATGGGAAAAGTGAGGCTGCCTTCCAAGGCACCTTCAGACCAGACTTATCTGTAACCGATCTGGTAGAAAATCCTTGAAGCTTCTACCAAACAGGTGAAGCTATTCTTAATATCTAAAACTAATGCATTGGGATTAACAGATACAGACTAGTATATATAAAACAGATAAACAAAAAGGACCTACTGTAGAGTACAGGGAACTATATTCAATATCTTGTAATAACCTATAATGGAAAAGAATTTGAAAAAGAATAGATATGTATATGTATAACTGAATCATGTTGCTGTATACCTGAAACACTGTAAATCAACTATACTTCAATAAAAATTATAAAAAGATAAAACAAATGCAGATTTTCCTCCTATTGTGTTGATCCTTGTCATGGGCATGAGGGGGAAGGGGAGGAAGACTTAGATGCCCATCCTCTTCAGAAGTCTCTAATCCTGAGATACAAATCAAAACTACAATGAGATATCATCTCTCACCGGTCAGAATGGCCATCATCAAAAAATCTACAAACAATAAATGCTGGAGAGGATGTGGAGAAAAGAGAACACTCTTGCACTGTTGGTGGGAATGTAAATTGATACAGCCACTATGGAGAACAGGATGGAGGTTCCTTAAAAAACTAAAAATAGAATTACCATATGACCCAGCAGTCCCACTACTGGGCATCTACCCTGAGAAAACCATAATTCAAAAAGAGTCATGTACCAAAATGTTTATTGCTGCTCTATTTACAATAGCCAGGACATGGAAACAACCTGTGTCCATCAACAGATGAATGGATAAAGAAGATGTGGCACATACATACAATGGAATATTACTCAGCCATAAAAAGAAACGAAATCGAGTTATTTGTAGTGAGGTGGATGGACCTAGAGTCTGTCATGCAGAGTGAAGTAAGTCAGAAAGAGAAAAACAAATACCATAGGCTAACACATATATATGGAATCTAAGAAAAAAGAAAAGAGGTCATGAAGAACCTAGGGGCAAGATGGGAATAAAGACACAGACCTGCTAGAGAATGGACTTGAGGACACAGGGAGGGGAAAGGGTAAGCTGGGACAAAGTGAGAGAGTGGCGTGGACATATATACACTACCAAACGTAAAATAGATAGCTAGTGGGAAGCAGCTGCATAGCACAGGGAGATCAGCTCGGTGCTTTGTGACCACCTAGAGGGGTGGGATAGGGAGGGTGGGAGGGAGGGAGATGCAAGAGGGAAGAGATATGGGAACATATGTATATGTATAACTGATTCACTTTGTTATAAAGCAGAAACTAACACACCACTGTAAAGCAATTATACTCCAATAAAGATGTTAAAAAAAAAAGTCTCTGATCCTCTCTTTTACCCATTCATGGACTCCTGGAATAGCAGTGGTAGAAATGTTACCAAATTTTTCCTCTTCCCTGTGGAAGAAGCCATTTAGCATCCTCTAAATAATACACTCAACCACATGGATGAGTTTCAAAACATTACATGGATGGAAAGAAGCCAGACACACATGAATAAATACTGCATGACACACTGTATAATTTCACCTCTATGAAGTTCAAGAACAGGCAAAATTAACGTTTGATGGTAGAAGACAGAATAGCGGATGACCTCTGTGGGGGTAGTGATTGCCTGGAAAGGGGCACAAGGGGACTTTCTGAGGTGATGGAATGTTCTAGATCTTGATCTGGGTAGTGGTTACACGGGTGTACACAGATGTAAAATTTGATCAAGCTGTACCCTTCAGATTTGTGCATTTCACTGTATGTAAATTTTACAGCAATCAAAAAAGAAAAAAATCCTTCCAAGTGGATGAGGAAAGGTGAGCTGGTATGAAACGGGACTGCATATTCAGTAGGTAAAAATGTTTCTATAATTTTTTTTAACTTTTAATTTTACACTGGAGTATAATTGATTGACAATGCTGTGTTAGTTTCAGGCGTACAGCAACGTGATTCAGTTATAATACACATTTCTTTTGTGCAGATTAGTCAGAACCTGATTCTTTTCTCAGTTTGAGAACCAAGACTACATAAAAACATCCTAAGGGAGGTGGAGATTTTATAAAGGACCAAAAGGAACACTTTCATCTTTTCTGAAAAAGTGCAGAATGAACTAAGATCCTTGGGGATACGAGTCACCATTGAATGCACGTAGCCGTCGGGACTGGAGAGTCTAGCCTGGAATGATGAGAGGAAAGGCGAGCTTTTCTGCAGGAGAAAACAAGCATTAATAACCAGCTGGAGAAAATTCTTCAGACAAATTGAATGTGACAGACAGGGGAAGGGGCAGACCTTGTGAGGCAGAGAGTCATTAAGGGCTTCAGGAGGCAAGAAAGAGGATGATATGAAGCTTGAGGGAGGAATCTTTGGGGCTTAAGGTGGTGCCCCCCTTCCCCAGGAAGTAAGAATCCAAGCTGATCTGCTGGGCTGCCCTTTGCCAGAGGAAATGCCTGGAGGACAGAGCCAGCAAGGAGATTACAAAGCTTAGCTGGGAGGAACCAATCATGAGCTTGCCCCATAAAACATGCTTCTCTCATTTGCCATCGTATCTGCCATTTATTACCTCTAATTCTGCATTAAAAACCTCCCCCCAAACTCAGAGGTTTCAAATAACTATCACTTATTTCTGTTCGTGTGTCTACAGGTAGGCTGCAAGTCCAAGGTTTCTCAGCCTCAGCGCTGCTAACGTTTTGGGCCAGATAATTCTTTGTCATGGGGGCTGTCCTGTACGTTTGTAGGATGTTTAGCAGCATCCCTGGCCTCTACCCACTAGATGCCCATAGCGCCTTCCCCTTAGTCATGACAACTAAAAATGTCTCCAGGCATTGCCACGTGTTACCTGGTGGGCAAAATCACTTTCCGCTGAGAACCACTGGTCCAGGCTGAGCTTGGGCTGGGCTCACCTGGGCTTGGGCCTAAGCTTCTGGTTGAGGCCAGGCCTGTTCCATGTGTCTGCCATCCTTCTAGGACCAGGTGGTGGTTACAGAAGCACAAGGGAGCAAGCCCAATGACACAAGCACATTCAAACCTTTGGTCATGTTACATCAGCTAACATCCCTTTGAGCAAAGCATGTCACATGGCCAAGCCCAGCACCGATGGAGGGGAGACAAGAGTGATTATTTATGGAATAATAACCCAAACTATCCCAGCCATCAACATACCATTGGCTGAAAATTATATTAGTCTAATAAGTTCTTTACCTTTTATCTTAAATTATCCTAGGGGAGACCCAGGAATGAAATACAACAAGTGGGGAGTGGAAAATTCCCATGAATCAGGGGAATATGGACTATACCCTCCTTCAGGATGATGGGTTTTCATCTTTATTCTAAAATACATGTATAATAAAGGTCCCACTCCAAAGAATAGACAGCTGGGCTGCCATGGAGAAAAAAAATAACTTTGACTTGGAATTGGAAGACCTGAGTTCTAGTCCTTGTTTTGCCACTTAGTAGCTGTTTGATTTGGGGCAAGTCTTTTGACTCCACCGAGACTTTGGTTTCCTCGTCTATAAGATGGGGCTACAACAGTTTCTACCCAGTAGGGTCAATGTAAGGGTTAAATTACATAACATACGTAAAATGCGTGTGGTTGACAGTCTCCAAGATGACTCCATCAATCCCTTCCCTCCCTTTACACACATGGCGTCTCTTCTCATAAGTGACGGGGTCTAATTCCTTGCTGCCCTTGAATCTAGACCAGCTTCAGTGACTTGCTTGACTAACAGAAGCCAGCAAAAGTGAAATTCTGGAACTCCTGAAGCTAAGTCATAAGAAGTCCCGCAGCTTCTGCCTGGACCTCTTGGAACACTTGTCCTTGAGATGCTTCTTCTCAGAACCCAGCTGCCACGCTTCTAGAAGCCCAAGCCAGGTGGAGAGGCCACACATCATCACTCTGGTTGACAACACCAGCTGAGCTCACAGCCAACAGCCAGCGTCAACTACCAGCCATGTAAGTGAGCCACCTGGGACATTCATTCCAGTAGAACCTTCAGATGATAACAGGCCCAGCTGACATTTGACCGCAGCCGCATGAGAGGTGCTGTGTAAGAACTGCTCCGACGAGCCCAGTCATTGCATGGAACCACGAGAGACAGCAATAACTTATTGGTTTAAGTGACTGAGTTGTGGGGTTGTTTGTTACACATGCCATTGTAAGGTATTATTTCAGAGCTATATCACACATATACATCTAAGAGAAGCGTCACAGCCATTCAGCCCTAGCATAGTTATTATGGTGAACAACTTGTGGTTGATGACACTAAGTAGTCTCTTATTCTGATAATACAGCATCCACTCTTTGCTTTGAAGGAACCGCTGGCTTGGGAAGGGGGTTCCCATATGGTGTTGCCAGTTTTAGCGAATAAAATACAGGATATCCAGTTAAATTTGAATTTCAGATAAACAATGAATAATTTTTTAGTTTAAGTATGTCTCCTGAAATAGTTGGGATTTACTTATACTAAAAAAAATTCTGTGTTTACCTGAAATCTAAATTTAACTGGGTATCCTGTATTTTATTTTATGGGAACAACATTACTCCCATACCCAGCCCTAAAAGTGGAGATGACTACACTAAGCTGACAATGCATTGTATTGCCCTAGCCTTGGCTATCACTTCAGGATGGCTATATTACTCAATCCAGGACAAAGAGAGAGGGACTTCAGGGTTTGTGTGGGAACTGTTTGAGGGAACCCTGTATTTTCTGCTGAAATGGGTGTGTGATGATGGGAAGCCTAGAACTGCCAGAACCTGAGGCTAGAAATAACCCAGAAGAAGCAGGTCCAAAGGATAGAGCATAACGGCCTTGCTGGTGCCCTGGATCAAGCCTTTCCTGAAGCTACTTCCAGGCAGAAATGTTAAGAGCCAGTGCATATTATTTGCCACATTCCCTTTCCACCACTGTGGTGAACTTGGAAGCCCATGTTGAGATGAGGTCTCCATGAGCTGGGTCCCTCAGTGACCACAAGGAGAAGAGGTCCCCTGCTGACACTTGAAGGACATGTAGCATAAGCAAGAAACAAACCTTTGCTCTGCTAATCTTAATGATGTGTTGGGGTTGTTTGTTATGTGGCATGACCTAGCCTATTCAGTCTGTCTAAATCGAGTTAGAATGAGAGCTAGACAATAAAATGGATGGTATTCCCACATACTGAAGTTGAGCTGTAACATGTCCATACAGCAAACATTTTAGTAAAAGGTTTTTTCCCCCTCTTAATTTATGGTCTTAGTATCTGAGTGGGCTGGCTTATTTTAAAGAGACAGAGGACCCAATTATTTCAAAGAGGTAAATGTATATGTCTGTGAGCTCCTGCTGGCTGGCAGTGGTGAAATAACATGAGTGGGGGAGTGATAACTGCCAGCAAGTGAGAGTATCTCTGTTAAACCTGCTATTTAGGGCTCGTTGCTTGCTTCACGACACTCTGGGTGTTTAAATACACCATGCTGAAGATCATTCCCGTTTCCTAGATGAGAAAAACAAGGCCTAGAGGGGTAAGAAAAACCCACACAAATCACAGTGAGTCAGCTGCATTGTCCAAAATCTGCTGGATTTAAAATGTTCAAAATGTGAACGCTTTTAAAGACTTTCAGGTTGAATACAAGATTTTAGAAAGCAGCTGGATAATTGTATAGCGTGTATAACCTGCTGCTAAGATGAATGCAATCAATCTAAAGCCCCCGGAAAATCATCACAGTCCGCGGTAGAGTGTCAGGGTTTCTCGACTCTGTGGCAGGCGTGGGGATAATCATCCAGCCTCGCGTTAAGTTACGGTCTCTCTAACAGACAGCAGAGAACAAAAGGGAGAGAGAAATCAGCTTGAACACACGAGAGTCCTTCTCCCCAAGACCAGCGGGGAGGAAGGTGAGTGAGAAGTCACGGAGTCCTCGAGCCTGAAACAGGGCCGGGAAGTGGGATGGCAGAGGCATGTGTGAAAGCAGAGACTTCCTTTCTAAAGGTGCTCAAAGGAGAATATTTCACAACCCCACTCAGAAGCAATCTGGATGCTTTAAAACATCTAAACATTAAAACATTTAAAACATGTGCAGAAGCTCTGTTTTAGCTACACCTAAAGCAACCATTTTCTGCTCCAGTCTATGTAAACATCAGTCCATTTCTGTTCAAAAAATCTTGCTGGAACACCTAGGATATGTTGGAGACTATAGAAAATATAATCAAGGAGAGGATGCTAGGATTTACTGAATATCTACTACAGGTACTGTACTGGGGACAATGGTTCATATTTCCTCATTTAGTCTTGGTAAGATTCCTCAAAGTTCTTTGCGCCCCTGTTTTCCAAATGAGGAAACTGAGGCCCAGAAAGATAACATGACCTTGCCCAAGGTCACACAGTCAGTGGAAGAGGCTCATCCGGCCCGCAAATCCATCCTCTTTCAACTATGTCTTGCTGCAGCCATGTAACGACAAATAAGACGTAACTCCTGCAATGAAAGCGCTTATCAGTGAGTTGGAAGGAAAGGACACATATTAAAATAATAATTACAGGGTTCTAGGAAACACACAAGGCTGGCCTGATCAGGCAAGAATTCAAGGAGAAAATGAGACTCCCGGCTGAACAAATGTTTCTTTCTTATTTATTCTTCTGAACACCATGTGTTGAGAGTTAATCATACTCCTTGCTCTGTGGCTTGTCATCATCATTGGTCTGTGACAGCCCCTTTCTTATGTATTTATTAATTAATGTACACACTTTTCTCTTCATTCCCCTCTTCCACAGGCAATCCATTCTCATATATTTACTGGATATCTTTTTGCTTGAGTATGTTCTTGTAAAATGTATATTGTTTGGCATGTAGGTTTAAAACAATTTACATAAATGGTATTACGCTGAATATCTCATTCCTTTTCCTGCATTGTTCACTCGGTGCTCTACTTTTCTTTTCTTTCTTTTTTTTTTTTTTTGCGGTATGTGGGCCTCTCACTGTTGTAGCCTCTCCCGTTGCGGAGCACAGGCTCCGGACACGCAGGCTCAGCGGCCATGGCTCACGGGCCTAGCCGCTCCGCGGCACGTGGGATCTTCCCAGACTGGGACACGAACCTGTGTCCCCTGCATCAGCAGGCGGACTCTCAACCACTGCGCCACCAGGGAAGCCCGGCGCTCTACTTTTAAGGTCTATCTGTGTTGCTTCGTGTTCATCTATCTGCTGATGCTGAGGGCTGCAGGAGACTCCACCTGTGCATCCCCACCCCTGTCCACCGACTTTCCTGGGGATGGAGACTGTGTCCAGCTCCCCACCTCTAAAACTACACTGCAGTATCTTTCCCTGTACATGTCTTTTTACGGAAATTTGTGAGGCTGTCTTTGGGTTATCTGCCCAGGAGTGGAACTCTGGAGTTTTTGATATGTTTAATTTGACAGTCATGTCAGATCGCTGTACAGAATTACACCAGTCTGCCTTCCCACCAGCAGTGCCCGAGAGCTCTCATACCCTCTTATCTACTCTGACACATAGCATTTTTCTAATTTTTGCTAGTTTAATAGGTGTGAAATGATATCTCAAATTGTTTTAATTTTAATATCTCCAATTACAAATGAGTTCATATAAAGCATACAGGTTTTTAAAAAAACTGCCTACTATGTGCTTGGCACTGTGGGTGATATGGAACAAGTAGGTGACTTGGTCCAAGATCTTACTAAGATTACATGAGGGTACAAAGTAAGACCAAGCATATAACAAGGGAGGCATTAAAGGTGGGAAGACAAAAGGGTTTGCAATGAGATTGGGAACATCACTGTCCGACGCCAATAATACGTTAACAAGGGCTGACTGGACCTCCTGGCTCAACGCAGCAACCAAGCTGAAGGACCAGTTTATACCTGACCACCCTGAATGAAATCAGACGATAAAAATCTTTTGTTAAAGAGAAGAAAACTCAATTTGAGAAGACTGGAGGGGGCTTCCCTGGCGGTCCAGTGGTTAAGACTTCGCCTTCTAGTTCAGGGGGTGCAGGTTTGATCCCTAGTCAGAGAGCTAAGATCCCACATGCCTCGGGGCCAAAAACTCAAAACATAAAACAGAAGCAATATTGTAACAAATTCAATACAGACTTTAAAAATGGTCCACATCAAAAAAAAAAAAAAAAAGACTGGAACTTTACCAAAAGTTGAATTTGCTTTATCAAAAAGCCTCAGGGGGCTTCCCTGGTGGCGCAGTGGTTGAGAGTCCGCCTGCCGATGCAGGGGACACGGGTTCGTGCCCCTGTCTGGGAGGATCTCACATGCTGCGGAGCGGCTGGGCCCGTGAGCCATGGCCGCTGAGCCTGCGCATCCGGAGCCTGTGCTCCGCAAAGGGAGAGGCCACAACAGTGAGAGGCCCGCGTACCACAAAAACAAACAAACAAACAAACAAAAAACAACAACAAAAAAGCCTTATCTTCAACATCCTACTAAGTTGCTGATCGTATTGCTAAGCAAATAGAGCCATAATTAAAGAGACATCATATGGCCCTGTAGCAAAGTAGCCTGAGTTAACATGGACTCTCCTATCAATAGAAATTCTAGATAAAATATTATTAGTAAAAATACATAGTTGAGTTCACAAAAAAGAAAGGGAAATCCCTGAATGGCAGACATGAAGAGAACTTTGATAGTTAGAATGATGCCACAGTGGCCCATAGAGATAACAGACCATATATAGGCTTTAGTCGATGGAGTTGTTATGCCCTCAGAAGGACTGAAGGTGTGACCCTAAGCTCATGGGAGGTGGTTACCTGGAATCAAGACCCCTGTATAGAGCTGTGAAACTTGCAAGCATTGTCATCTTTGGGAAGGAAGACTAGAGAAATTTGTCCCACTGGCCCAGGGGAACTGTAAGGAACTTTGTCTTTGTTCAGGGTTCTGGGAGGAAAAACTGTCTTGAAAAACTGAAACCTTGAGCTTGTGTTGAGCATGGTGCAGGAGTCCCAAAGCAAGAAATTAACACAAAAGTCTGTCCCAGTGCTGCAGAAGCAAATGCAAAGCCACTCGGTAGAAACACTGCCAACCCAGGACACATAGTACTCACAAGGCAGAAACAATCCCCACTAAGATGAGCTTGAAACTTAAAAATTAAAAACACTCCAGGAAATAATCCATCATAATGGAGAATAAGATGATATGACAAAAAGGGAATGGGTGTTCCCAAGAACTTGAAATAATAAAGCCATTTAAAAGAAACTATGAAATAAATATGTTTAACATAATTAAAGAGATTAAAAAACCCCAGAAACATGAATGAAAGAATAGCCCATTATGGGGGAAAAACCAGGCAAATCCTAGTTTTGGTAAAAGTTCTAACCTTTCCAAAGTGAGCCTTTCTCTTGTTAAAAACAAATACTCTCCAACAAATGAAAAAACACAAAGGAAATTTTCTATAGTTTGACACTGAGAGATTAAAGAAGGCAAACAGGGGAGAATATTAAGAGATGAGAGAAACGCATTAGAAGGTACAACATGTGTCTAACAGGAGGACCTAGGAGGAAGAAGGGAGAATAGACAATGGGAAAGAAAATACTCAGAGATGATGGCTGAGAATTTCCCAGAATTGATAGAAAGCATTAATCTTCAGATTTAGGAAACAAAGTATGTTCGGATCAAAATAAAACAAATCCATACTTTAGATACATTGTAGTGAAATTACAGAACATCAAAGAGATAGTGAAAAGCAACCAGAGATAAAAGACATATTTGCCTATAAAGGAATCACAACTTGATTCAGAGTAGATTCATCAACAATGATATGAAAGTTCAGAAGATGCTGGAATTATATCTTGCAGGATCTGAGGGAGAATAACTGCCAACCTAGAATTCTGTACTGAGTTAACTATTAATCAAGAGTGAAGGCAAATAGAGACATTTTCAGAAAAAAAAGATATTGACAGAATTTAGTAAAAACTAGTGAAGGGCATACTTGAGTAGATAGCAAGTGAATGTAGAAGGAGGAAGTGGATGAAAGATGCAATGGTGACCAAAGGAATTAGGAAACCTCTGGATAGATCTACAGAGAAGTTTCCTGTTTTTAGAAAAGGAGGTAATAATGATAATAGGATGTGGGCTGGTAAAAACAAGGTGTAACTAAAATCCTAGATAAAAACACGGTAGATGGGGGCTGGTGATAGGGATTTGTATGCTGAGGTTCTTGTATTTTGGGGGAAGAAGGTAAAATATTGACAGGTTGTAGACTATGAAGTTAAAATTATAAGGATAGCCCCTGAAAGCATCTGAGTATTACAGATAACGTCCAAAGTAGTTGAAGGAGAGGAGTCAGTGTGGCTTACGGTGTGGGGCAGTGGAAGAAATGTAAGATGTGCCTCGGTAGGACATTGTCACCCACTCCAGAACCACTGATGTCTCTCCTAATAGCATGAGGCAGGTCATGAGGGGAATGATAACTGCGCCATTCTCTCTGGACTTGCAGGTGGACAAAATCGCTGCTCCCTCCCAGGGCAGCCAGAAGCTCGTTTTCACCTCTTATATGCACTCTGACACCATCAAAGAATTCCTATTTTGTGAGCTCCTTTGGGTAATTGCAAAAGCAGGCGACATCTCTGAAAGAATAAAGTTTCTTTGCCAAGCAAAGAATATGCAGACTGAGCGAGAGGTGACCTCCCTGACATGAGTACAAAGGAAATGATGTGGTATGAATGCAACTTAAGGAGTCTTGGGGAAATGTTGTACTCCTTGACACCAGGCCACTCTCACAGGGCAAAGGAACCCACTGAATCTCTGATTTCACTTGCTTCTACTTACCTTTGTAAGTCAGGTGCCCATCACCATGAAAACCAAAAGTCATAATTGATTTGATGTCAAAGATGACACGCGCACTGCACCACAATCTCAGCTTCTTGTACCAGCTAAACGCTGGCAGCAGCATCATTGAAACTTCCTTTTGAGTAAAGTTAAAGGCAACTTTTTGTCTTATTCTGCACAACTCTGGGCATTTTTTTTCTAGAAAATGACCATTTATTTTACATTAAAAAGCTAAGGTAAAAAGATGCTTTTTGCAGGCATCACATTCACAGTGCATGGACTTGAAGGCAGCCAATTTCCATTGCAATAAGATGAATTCTGCAAAATGTTGCAGGTACCTATTTATAAATTTGAGGGGAATGGGAATATAGTTTTCATCATGTTCTTGGAGATATTTATGAGCCAAATGAAGTTAGAAGCACCTAAGACATTAATTCTAACTAGCAGCAGGGATAGGTATGGGGCATATTGGAATCTTTGGGTGAAAGGGGACAAAACTGTGTGTCATCTAAAAAAAAAAAAGCATATAATATGCTACCTTGCGTTGGAAAAAAAAGAGTGGAGTGGCTTCTACCCTGGAAAGAAGATTTCACATAACTTACAGAAGTTACCCATGCAAAAGCTTTTGTGCCAAGAAGTAAACAACATTGAGAAATACTGCTCTAAAGTATGATTTAACTTATCAAATGTGATTGACAGGCCATTCACAATTACAACTACTCTAAAGCTATAGGCAGAAAGGAACATTGTACCTCTCCTCCTTCGCTACTTACAATTTTGTTCTTTTCAAGAGCTCCTTCCAGATTTCCTGAGAAGCTTTTCATTCTCTTGTGAGCCAGCAGTGCAATGTGGTTTCAGTGGGTGCCTGTGAGTGAGGCTGAGTCCTGCCCTGCTCAGGTGCTACAAAGCCTCGTTGATTCATTCAACAAACAGGTATCAATGTTATTAGGTGCCAGGCACAGAGGAGATGGCCAGGGACAAGGTTGGGCTTCATTTTGCAGTAATGCACAGATGTTTGAGGACATTCAGTGTAGTGAGGGAGTGCGTTACACAGGGTTGCTAAGGGCAATGTAGGGATGCGCCGTGATCATCACAGTTTAGTGCAGTTCACAGATGGGGTGACAGGCCAGCTGGCGTTGCGCAGGGAAGTGTGGGCGGGGCGTTCATGGTTGGGCATTAAAGGGCAGCATCGGGCGGGGCTGGGCAGCGCTGGGACCCTGTGGTAAAAACAGTAGATCAGCATTACTATACCTGAGTCCCAGGGTAATGAGACCAAGGCAGGATCTTATAGGAAGAAAAAGCATCCCCCGGACTCTTTCCGAGGCTGCAAATGGCAGTAGGGCACACACCCTAGCACAGGGGTCCCCAAACCCCCGGGCTGCGGACCAGTACTGGTCTGCAGCCTGTTAGGAACCGTGCCACACAGCAGGAGGTGAGTGTCAGGCAGGCGAGCGAAGCTTCATCTGCCACTCCCCATCGCTCGCATTACCACCTGAACCATCCCCAGCCCCCCAATCTGTGGAAAAATTGTCTTCCACGAAACTGGTCCCTGGTGCCAAAAAGGTAGGGGACCGCTGCCCTAGCAGACCCTGTACCACCCACCCTGCCACCTGGAACGAGGAAGGACTGGATTTGCAGTGGTCGCCTGCCTGCATACGCTGTGGTCCTTTCAACAAATTGTCTCTTCTCTCAATCCCATTCTTGCACTTCTCAGTGACCCCTGCCCTTTCATAAATACAGCTCCAGGAGCCTCCACTGCTGGGTTTCAGCAGCCGTGGACACCTAATCGATAGCTTTTCATAACAATTTTCTCCCCAGCAAGGACTCTGGCCCAAACTATTCAGCTACGACACACCTGGATTGAACTAAACAAAGATGTCAAAGCAACCGAAGAGGCAATTTGTTATTTATGCTTTTTAAGGACTCATTCTGCAGCTGCTGTGAGAGTTAGGAGCCTCCACCAACTGTCAAAAAAGCCTCTTTGATCCAATGTTGCGGAGGATATTGAATCTGAAGGGTGGTGCTTGGTGGGTCTGCTGGGAACACCTTCCAAAGGAATCCAACATGGACAATTCAAAATCCCAGGCCATGGAATGTTTCATCCTGAGTCCCAACTGCATGATGGAGTTTTGCTCAAACAGATTCTAGAGTGAGACAAAGGAGCTTTAAGTCCATTTTCTCCAAATCCAGTCATTCAGATACAACCCACACAATCCTGGCCATATTCTTGCGCTATTGTTTACTTTCTATTTCTCCTTAAAATCCACTCACTTTTTTCTGCTTACATAAACATATATTTTTTTAGTTTTAAAAAACCTTTGTTAGAACCATAAACGGAAAACCATATCTCTTGCCACAAATGGTAGGTAACCGTAAAAATAAGTACAGAGAGGAAAACAAGATTAAACTCTAACTAGGTAGCGTTGCAGTGTTAGCTATGAACACCAAGCAGACCTTCTCCTTGACTCAACTGGAATGAGGAATGGGTATTGAAAAGGGCATGTTTTCACCATGAACTTTGATGTGTAACATGAGTAGACATCATCCCAAATCACCTCAAGGATCACCCCAAACCCCTAGTTATGACACATTCTGCACTCAGGTTACACAAACCTAGTCTAACTCCCTGATTGTACAAATGAAAACAATGACACTAAGGGTACACAAGTCATCCACCCAAGAGCAAAGGCAAGTTGATGAACTTGTGGGGACTGGAACATGGGTTTCCTAACCCAAGACCAGAGCTCTTCTGACACCACTGTTGGATTAAGCTTTCCTTCCTTCAAGACTCAGGACCTCTGAGCATCACATGCTTCCCCTGGGAGATCCATCTGGAGACATTAGTCTAGGAAGGCTCAGCTACCTCCCAGCCACCCGAGGTCAGCACTAACTGGACACAGTGGAGCACAGAGCCCTGGGAATGGCTGGCTGCCCTGGCACTGGGCCTCAGGGACCCTCCTGGAGCAGATGGCCTGGCCTGAAGGATTCCGAGCAAACAAAGGCCTGATAGGCACCTTTTAGCAAGAGACTAAGATGGGACCCTCTGTCTAGACCAAGCTCCATCTAAAAAACTGGAGGACTTGAAAGTCACGGCTGAGCTATCACTACTGAGCAGCAAAGTAGATCCCTGGTCCTTGGGAGATCTCTGTGTCTGCTTCCAGAGAAAGTAGTCTGGAAGAGTAAGCAGCTGGTTAGTAACCCTAACCTAACCTTGACTTCTTTTTGAGCTCATGGGCAAGAAAGAGTGCACGATATGTTATGTGACAGATACATTCTGTGCCCTGTTTCACTCCCCTTAGCCCACCTTGGACTTCAGCGGCAGCTATGATGGACAGTTCCTGTGAACCCTGACAGCACCCCTGCTCACTTTCCCCTCACCCAGGGCAGTCCAGAAAGAAGCACAGGGAGGGAAACACCCCTTGGAGAAACTCCTATGTCTCTATTGGCTCTCCCATGAGAGCCAATGGCTCTCATCTGGAGAGACAATTCTGAGGCACTTTCTAGATGATTCCTTAGAATTCCTTGGATTCCCCAGCACAATTGAGTCCAAGTCACCACCGTGCCAACCAGCTATTCGTAATTGACTTTCCCCCCTTCCCCTTGTCCCTCTATCCACATGCCCTTTTCAATACCCATTCCTCATTCCAGTTGAGTCAAGGAGAAGGTCTGCTTGGTGTTCATAGCTAACACTCTATCGTTCCTGCTTCCGGGAATCATCTCCAAAATAGGTCAACTGTCTACTCCTGTAGAGAAAAGAGAAAAGATCACCAGATGTATGGAAGAATAAAGTACTGTAGCTCATAAATCAGTGCGAGAAATAAGAGTAAACATTCAAGCACGATAGTCGCTACAAGGAACAAAAGTAATATTAGAAACAGCTGCATTCTCAACAAGACTCAGAAACCACTACGTCCATTCAACTGTAGAGAGGGAATAATCTGAAGTCAATAAGGGTTGCATGGAAGAGAAGAACTGATTGATAAAGTAAAAGCCACAAATGGAGATGGGACTCCATATTTCAAACTACATATCAGTGAATAAAACAACTCAGGAGACACTTGTAGAATTCCGAGGCAAAAGAAAAAAGTGATAGAAGAGAAAAGAATTTTAGAGGACAATCTGTCAAGTTTATTAAGAATTTAATGGAAAATCCAGATGACTGCTATTGATCAGAGTAGAAGTGCTAGTAAGTAGCGAGGAAAATTCATGAACCACATCTAAACATATCCTGATTCAATGTTTTAACTTAAACAGTAGAGAAAAATCACAAAGCATCCAGGCAGGGAAAAAAACAACCACACAAAATGAAGCAGTTTGTCTGCAGAGGAAAAAGATGAATCCAGCTGACATCAAATTTCTCTTCTGTCACACACACACACACACACACACACACACCACAGGACAGTAGAACACTGTTTTCAGAAGGGTTTTTGTTTTCTTTTTTCAAGGTTTTGCCCTAAAAATTTTAATTCAGCCAAATTATCGTTCATGTGTGAGAAAAACAGAAAGATATGCTTAAACCTACCAAAGGGCTCAAATTAAAACAGTAACAAAAAAAAAAAGTTATTGATAAAAGTTCTCCAACTGGTTGAGAGATAAATAAAAACAAACAACTAAAGAAAGGTATAAATTAATGGAGGAAGGAAGGTGAATACCGGCACCAGTAAACACAGACTTATGCTGTGACTACAGTACTGAAGCTTACGGCCAATATCAAATGTAATATTTGCACTGAGATACATTATATGAGATGATTTAATAATAATTACTTAGAAACAAAGCCCTCAGCACTTACCATTCCGTTCTCACCCTCCCTGGCCCCTGGCGGTGTCTCTTTCTACAGCTCGCAGGTAAGCTTTTTGTGTTTAGCTGTTACACTTGAACTCTTTTATCAATTATCTACGCTTTACCTAGCACTTCTGTGATCTCATCAGCAGATAGAGTTTGGGGGAAATGATACCCAGGTGAGTTCAGGATGTCAGTTAAAAACTATTTTTAAAATCATGAGAAAAAGTACCTTTAAGATGCACTAAGTGTCTTATGAGGATTAAATACGAATTCGATGTTATCTAGTTCTTTCTCAGCATTATAAAGATGCTTGAGCCCTTCGCAGATTTTTTTTAAACCTTCTGGCTCTACTCTTTCTCTCATTCCTCCTAATTTTGTCTATTTGTGCTCTTTTTTGTTCTTGATTAAATACCACAGCTGTTTGTCTATTTTATTGATTTTTTTCAGAGAATCAGTTCTTGGGTTTTTTGTTTAAACCAATATTACTGTTTTCCTAGATTCATTTCCTGTTTTTATCCTTCCCAATGATTTCTTCCTTGTTTCCTTACATTTGTTTTATCATTCTTCCAACTTTTGGGGTGGAGTCCTTAGTCAATTCATCTTCTTCATTTAATAAAGAAGCGTGTCTGCTGTGGAGTAGAGCTTTGACTACATCTGACTAGTTTCTAAGTATTGTACACATTATCATTATTTTCCACATATTGCACAATTCTTCACTTACCTGAGTAATTAAGAGGTGTAGTTATTTTTGCTTGTTTTTTGTTTGTTTGTTTGTTTGTTTTTGCGGTACGCGGGCCTCTCACCACTGTGGCCTCTCCCGTTGAGGAGCACAGGCTCCGGACGCGCAGGCTCAGCGCCCATGCCTCACGGGTCCAGTCGCTCCGCGGCATGTGGGATCTTCCCGGACCGGGGCGCGAACCCGTGTCCCCTGCATCGGCAGGCGGACTCTCAACCACTGCGCCACCAAGGAAGCCTGATCATCATCATATTTGAAATAGGTTAGTAGAAACAACGAGAGCTGACCATGGAAAAGTCCAAATAGACCAATAATCATGGGAAAAAGGTAATGTTAGGAAATACAAACCATCTTTTCTTCAGGGGCCAGCACAGAGTAAGAGATGTCGGAGGGGTGGACACCTCAGACACATCTGGTGCACCTACCCCTTGCTTCACTGTGGTTTATGTGCGAACTGCCCGTCTCTATCCCTCCCCATCACTGTGTCCATTTACTTCCTGGTCACGCCACACCTTGTGACCTCCCTCTCCAGCGGTACAGGAGCCTTTGTTATTGCAGCTCCTTCCGTGAATTCAATTAAAACCCACAGGCTGGCAACACTCACATTTTTGCCTCCAGCCCAGGTGACTTCAGCATAACCACCCAAGTTGTGTCTTCATCACCTAATGAAAAGAAATCCGTTCAAACTAACCCAAGGGAAAACTGGGGTTTGTGAAAGGATGCTGGGGTGGGTGCCTTGCAGATATAAAGTGCAGGCAGTACAGTCAGACTTTAATGGCCTCTCTCTATTGTACACGCAGTCTCTGTGTCTAATTCAAGATGCCACAGAAAGAAAGAACACGATTGCTGGCCCTTCTATAGTGGTGGCTGAGGAGTGAAGTCTTGTGGGGCTCTGGGAAGCATGGGTTCTTCACCAAGTACTGAGAGGAGGGAGCTGTGGGCATCTCCAGTCCAGGGTGGGTGCTCTTCCCAGCTCTGGGGGTGCTCGGGCAGGAGAAGGTGCATAGGGAAGCTTTTTGTCCCTGCTAAGTTGGCTCGGGATGGAGGGAGTGGGGAGCAGAGGAGGCTTCTGTCTCCATCCTTAGGCTGTCTGGTGCTCAGGTGGTCAGACCTGCTGGTGGTAGAGTGTGAATTGGTTTGTTCTGAGGGGGAAATCCTTGGATACCTCTTCCTCTGTGGTTTGTGATCCATTTTTCCCCATCGCACATGCCCTGCCAACTCTCCCCAGGACCTCAGCCAAATCTTCTTATCCAGCAACAGGCACTGATTATGAGATGCATTTTGCACTGCTGCCTCCTTCATGTCCTGACCTCAGACCTTTAGGTGGAGGCCTGGCTGGACATCTGCACTGGCCACCAAGGCCCCAGACCACAATGGAAACCCAACCTTTGCATCAGACTCCAGCATTGTTCGGAAATGTGGGTGTGGGGTGGGGAAGATTTAAAGGCTACCCACATTCTTGATTCTGACTCATAACAAAGATGGAAGGTAGGCTTGTGAACTCCAAAAACATGGGAGCTGGTTCACTTCGATAACTAAGAATTAGGGGGCTTCCCTCGTGGCGCAGTGGTTGAGAGTCCGCCTGCCGATGCAGGGGACGCGGGTTCGTGCCCCGGTCCGGGAGGATCCCACATGCCGCGGAGCGGCTGGGCCCTTGAGCCATGGCCGCTGAGCCTGGACGTCCCTGTGCTCCTCAACCGGAGAGGCCACAACAGTGAGAGGCCTGCATACTGCAAAAAAAAAAAAAAAAAAGAATTAGGGATATAAGATGGCTCTTCAGTAGCCGAGTTCTACAATCATGGATATTTTAAAAATAAAGCTTTACTTTTTAATTTTATCTTTAAAAGTATTACACAGGAAAATAGACTGTTATTAGTGTTAAGCACTATGAATTTTAACACATGTACAGACTCATGCGATCACCACGACAATCACGACACAGAAGGGTTTCACTCCCCACCGCGCACCTGCTGCACATTCCGTCGTCTGCCTCTTTATATTCACACCCTCCCCCTGCCTTAAACCCTGGCAAGCACTGAGTTCTTCTCCACCATTTTAGTTTTGCCGGTTTGAGAGTGTCATGTAAACGGAACCATACAGTACGTAACCTTTCTCTCACTCGGCATAATGCCTTAGAGCTTCATCCAAGTCACAGTTTTTGTTGTTTGTTTGTTTGTTTGCTTTAAGGAACAGTAAATAAAGGTTTTACATAGGCCATTTAGGTTGGAATTGTCAAGAAGCTTTGGGTAGCCCTCAGGTAATTGGTCTTATCAAACCCAGAGTCCAGAAAAAAATCATACAAAATCGGTCCAGAGAAAAAGATCTAAAAATACTACATAGCTGGATCTTTTCCTTCAGTTCTTCACGTCTGTATTTGCTTTTCCCATGATGCCCCATCAATTTGCAATTTAAATTGAAATCACAGCTTTTTAAACCACCCAGACTTTGTAATGTCAGCCAGTCCCTCCCAAGCTGTTGATGGACCATGACAACCAAGTATGATAAAATAATACAGTGATATCAAAGCGAGAGGGATCCAGGTGGGTAGGTCAGCATTTCCCAAAGTGTGAGATATGTACCACTACTGGTTAAAAAAATATTTGGGGGGCACGTAGACATGCCTTTAAATGCCACCTAATCACATCATTACAAAATAATCATCTTTCCTTTTTCATTCTATTCAAATCTTCTGATTACGTCATGGAGAAAGTCTTAGGTGCTATGATGTTAACACCTCCCTAACAGATTTTTTTATTTTCTTTTTTGCGGTACGCGGGCTTCTCACTGTTGTGGCCTCTCCCGTTGCGGAGCACAGGCTCCGGACGCGCAGGCTCAGCGGCCATGGCTCACGGGCCCAGCCGCTCCGCGGCACGTGGGATCTTCGCGGACCGGGGCACGAACCTGCGTCCCCAGCAGCGGCAAGCGAACTCGCAACCACTGCGCCACCAGGGAAGCCTCTCCGTAACACCGTTTGATCTCTCTCTTTAACAGAAAAAAGAGGCTGCCTCAGGCATAATGTGACACAGGCAACAGTATCGGGCTGGAGTCTAATTGCATTGTTTGGTTTTTACTACATTGGTTTCTATGACCTGTTTCTGGCAAGTGATGATTCTCATTTAAGATAGTGATATAAAGTTTCATGCTTAAGTAAATAGGTTAAAGCAAAAATTATGAGTGGACTTTAACACCATGTAAAGGTTATAAAAGTATTTGTAGATGGCACCCGAACGACTGAAGATTGGGAAACAATGTGTCAGATTTTAGACAGAACTTTGCTGACTGTGTGATTGGAGAAGCTTGTTGACAGATTACCCCAGAGGCAAGACAAACCTGGACGATTGCCTAGCTCTTCCACCAATGGTTCACACGCACAGACTCTCAATACTCATCATTCAGCCAACCCAGTGGAGCTCTCTCCACATCAAAGCTCTGCTTGGCTTTAAAGGGAATTGTGTCAGAAATGACACAGTTCATCCTCCTGAGGGGTGGCTGCCTTCTCTTCTCCATCATACCCTTCTCCCTCCAGTCTCCTCTGCACCACCGTCCCAATGTTCTCCTGTCGTTCTGCAGGTGCCAACTAGGCTGGAGAGAAGTCTTTCCAGAATGATCTTTATGGTCCACCCCTGCCCATCCCTTAGCCTCTCCTTGCAACCAAGACCTCACTCTCCAGGTTGGACTTCTATCTGCACCAAACCACCCAATCAAGAGAGGCTCTCACATCCTGTGCAAGCTAGGTCATCTCTAAAACATGAATCTCTGAGCATCTCCGCACAAGCCAAAGGAAATGTGTAGAAGAATGGAGAGCTCTGAGCTGCTCTGAATATGGTACCATGAGCTGGGGACAGTGACCAAGCTGCAGAGGATTTCTATCCCCTGGAGAAGCAGTTTGGAGCCGTGGGGGCATCACAAACTCAAAATCCTCAGGGACTCTGTGAGCATGTACAAGAATGACAATAAGAAGCAGTAGGGATTGCTGGCTCCCTCCCTGGGGGTTGGTTCTACAACCAAATGGGTTTCTCCAACCTCGGGTCATCCTGGCTCCAGATTCTTCTCCTCCCCATCGGCCCAACAGATAAGGCCCCAGCGGGACCCTCAACAGTAATAAGATCTAACACGTACTTATGACATTGAATCACTACAACAACCTAGCAGGTAGGAATGCTTGATATCCTCATCTTGTAGAGGAGAAACCAAAGCTTAAGAAGGTAGCAGCTAAGCCCACAACTACCACGTGGCAGAGGCAGGATTAGAAAGCCGTACAGCCTGCATCTAAGGCCCACCCTCTCAGGGTGATGAGAGGACAGCTTATGGGTAGCATCCAGCCCACAAACCTGTTCTGTTCGGTCCACAAGGGTTCTATAAAAGGTGTGAATCAGTAAAACACAATTATAAATCGAGAGTTCACATTTTTTAAAAATGTCATATTTCAAGCTTTTTTCTAAAAAAAAAACACAAAAAACCTAGAAGATCTGGCAATATAGGATGGCAAGAAAAGTCTGTTAGGGACTGACTACTGGGACAAGTATCCCCCCACCCCTTAATGCCCCACAGCCAATTTCATTTCTTCACATACATGCCCACAGAGTCCCTATAGGATGTTGAGTCTGCGATGCCATCACTGCTCCAAACTGCTTCTCCAGGGGATAGGAGCTCTCTGCAGCTGGGTCACCACCCCCAGCTCCCAGTGCCATAATCAGAGCAGCTCAGAGCTCTCCATCCTTCTACACACTTCCCTGGGCACCAGCCACCTGGACTGGGTAGAGGTGCTCAGAGGTTCATGTTTTAGAGATGACCTTGCTTGCACAGTTCACATTTGAATCATGTCCAAGTTTGAGTACCTATAAAAAATAGCTTTGAAAAAAGCACCTCTCCGAGTCTTTGTGTCTATTTCCTCCTTGTCATCCTTGGTAGGAAAGAACAATCGAATTAAGTCAAATTCTTTCCCTCCTGACAAAATGACGGTCAGACAGAGATTTGGCCAAGTTGCCCAAGAATTTCTGGTTAACGGAGATGTTCATGCTAGAGAAAATAGGAGAAAGAGGCCTCAAAGTAGTAGGGATTTTGCCACCACAGAGCTTTGCAGTGACTTAACTCATTTCTCACAGAATTAATAATTCAGATCCCACACTGTTTCAGCCAGAAGTGGTCATAAACTGTAGAGAGTTTAACCAGCCACTTCTAAAAATGGGGCTCGATCCTGGGAAATGCTACCTCCACTTTAAGCCATCTCACTTGAGCAAAATGAAAACTGTCGGATGATTTCATACCTTCATTAAAACCATCAAAGCAGAAATGCACTGCAGAGGTTGCCAAGGCAGAGGACATTTCCTCATGCTCCAGCAGCTCTGGCGAAGGTGGGGAGATTCAGATCCTGATTACCTTGGGGGAAGGCATCATGGTGTTCGATTCTGTTTGAAAGAAACCACACGTCAGCCCCCTAAATCTAGCATGCCATCGAGGCAGCTCCCTTGCCAGGCATGTTTATGAGGCTGGAACAAGAATGAGAAGCTGGGTGATACACACACTGAGTGACACGTGCCTTTTCTGGGTTGGAGCAAAGCTAATTCAATCTTCAAAAATCTCAAGAGGTTACCTAAGAACACTGCACTTATAAAAAGGGCCTCAAAGGCCTCCAGAAAGAGGGACTCTGCCATCTCTCACCAATTTGGGGGGGACCCTGCAGCCTCCAAGCTACAGTAGAACGTGACGTTCCTTTCTTTGGCTAGTTCAAGGATACCTCCAGGTAGATGCTTGGCCCGTCAAGCCAGGGGCTGTATTGGGAAGTATGTTAAGTTCAGACCCCAGCCTGCTGACACTTGGAAGGGTCTGAAAGATAGCAAGCCCTTAAGAGATGTCATCATCACACCAGCACCTTCCCTGACTCCCCTCTCGTACCTGGTCCCTATGAATCCATCCGCAAAACCTGCAACTGTACCTTCAGAAGGTACCCAGCACCTGCCCACCTCTCACACCTCCACCGTTACCACTGTAAAAGCCTCCTAATTAGTTTCCCTGCTTCTGTCAAGCCACCCAAGAGATCCTTTTAAAATACAAGTCAGATCATATGACTGCTTAGCTCCAAACCATCCAATATATCTCCCCACTCGCTCAGAGGAGAAGCCAAAATTCTTGCAGTGTTTTGGAGACCATTCTGGCAGTATGTATCTCGAGCCTTTAAAAAAGTTCTTCACTGTGACCTAGTAATTTCACTTCTAGGACTCTAGGCTAAAGAAAGAATTAGAGATCTAGGCAATGGAGAGTTACTTAAATAGAAAAAAAAAAAACATTGGGGATCAGCAACTAAATGTCCAAGAAGAGGGGAATGGGTAAGCGCTCCACGGGACCACATGATAGAATGAGACCCAGACACTGAAATCAAGGTTTGGAAATATTTAATGGTGTGGGAACATCTTAATGATGGAATATTAGGCAGAGAATGCAGGATTGAAAATTGTGCTTTATGTATCTATACTACGGGTCTTAATTTTGTTTGAAACAAACAAAAGTCCCAGTTCTGCTGCTTCCCAGCCAGGTGGCTTTGGTCAAATCTTTGAGTCTCTGAGAAGACCAGTTTCTTCAACTCTAAAAGTGAGAGGGGAACATTTTGGATCTCTCAGTTTTCACTGGTACATGACACAGCATAGACTTTTTAAAAAAGTAATAAACAAATCATTAAAAAAAATTCTTGCAATGTCCTTCATGGATCTGAATGGGGGCCTGGCCACCTCTCTGAATTGACTTCCCATAACTCACCTCCTTGCTGTGGCCACTCCAGCCATTTTGCCCCTAGATTTCCCTCAGTCACACCAGAGACCCTGCTGTCCTCAGAGCCTCTGCATTTCTTTTCCCTCTGCCTACGGTGCTCTTCGCTCAGATCACACATGCTTTGCTCCTTCACCTCCTTCAGGTCTTTACTCCAACATCACCTTCTCTGTAAGGCCTTCCCGAAAACACCCCGTCTAGAATCGCAGTGCCCCCCTCCCTGCCCACCGAGCTCTCTCCATCCTCCTTCCCTATGCCTTCCCACAGCACCTGTCAGCATAGGACATAGATATACTTTACTTACTTCTTTATTGACCATCTCCTTCCCACCCCATAGAAAGTAAGCACCACAGGAGCAGGGATTTTTGTCTGCTTTTTTTTTTAACTGCTCTCTCCCCGGGGACTATGACAGTACCTGGCATGGAGCAGATGCTCACTAAATATCTGTTGAAGTGGTGGCTGAGTTACCAGCACCGCACCCTGCACTCTCTTGCCCAGCCTCCCGAGACCCACGTGTGAAAAGCCTAATGAAAGGCTGGGGCCAGCCTGTAGCCTTGGAACAGACTCACCAATTCCTAGTCATCCTGTACACCTAAGCATAGTCACTCAACAACTATTTATTGAGCACCTACTGTGTGCCAGGCACCACTCTGAGCTCAGGGGACACAACCATGCACAAAACAGACAAGATCCCTGCTGTCCCGGAGTTTTCGGTCTGGTGGGGGAGACGGTGAGTAAAAAGAAAAATGAACAAGATCATTTCAACTTGCAATAAGAAGTAAAAAGTAAATAAACCAAGGTGGAGACAAGAGATAGAGGGTAATGAGGAAGGTGAGTCAGCTTAGACTGGGTAGCTAAGGAAGGCGTCTTCAAGGTGACATGTGAGCTGGAACCTGCGCAATGAGAAGCAGCCAGATCTAGGGATGCTCTGGGGGAAGAGTGATTCAGGCGGAGGAAACAGCCACTGCAAATGTCCTAAAGTATAGGCATCAGCTCCCCGGAAAGTCTCTTTGACCCACCCTGAGTGGGGGCCCCTCCTGTGACCCCATATGCCAGGAGTATTTTCTCTCTCAGCATATCTTGTTATTGGATTTGTCTGCCCCTTCAATTCTTTAAAGGAGAGTCCTTTTGTATCTTAATTTTTCTGGGACTTAACACAGTGCCTGGCATACAGTAAGTAGTCAATAAATGAACTACAGAACTGAAGTGATTTGAAAAAACTTTATTTTTTGATTTGACTGTAATCAGAAGTGAAATTGTGCAATGAATGTATTTAGAAACAGCATCCCTATAGCGCCACCCCTTTCACCCGCCTCCTGCAAAAATCCCATCTGCCCATTGAGACCCAAATAACATACCATCTCCTCCAGAAAGCCTTCCCAAATTCCCCCAATCGGATTTTGTCTCCCCACCATGCTACGATAGCTCTGCTTGCATCTCTGTTATGGTTCCTATCATCAGCTCTGACTTGCGTAAAAACTTCCCATGAACATTTCATAACCCATCAAACTGGGAGGAACCCAGGAGCAGGACCTGTGTCTTATTCTCCTTCAGGTTCTTAGCACTTAGCTCAATAAAGGAATGACGAGAAAATCAACAACCGATAATGACAGCCAACACTTGTTGGACACCTTCCACATGCTAGAAATTTTCTGAGCACTTTTACATGATATCACTCGTTCAGTCCTACATGTAGGCAAGAGGGTTGGTCCCCATGTGCAGATAGAACTGGGGTACTTGTTGGTGGACCGACACTCTGTGGTAGAACCAAGATTCCCGCTCGTTCATCCTGACTCAAGAGCCCGAGCTTTTAATCACTGTGCTGAAACTGTCTTCTGATCTCTGTTTTGAGTTCATCTCGTCCATGAACTCAGGGCTGCCCTCCTTCCCTCTTTCCGGTGTTCCCTGAGGCACTGCTTCAATGCCAGCTCTTTTTTCCACCAGGCCTAGGGTGGGTCTGGGATTCCATTACCTGCAGTGAGCACCAAGACCCGGGGGCCCTGAGTGAGCAGGAAGCCACCACCTCATCAGGGTCGATGACTACTTACCCATCTGAAGGCAAGCTTGGGGAGCCCTGCTATCACAGACACCCTCTAAATGGGTTCTGTTGACAACATTTGGTAAGTCCCAAGGACAATTTTCCCCATCGGAGCTCCTTTTATGCAGCTAAAAACTATTTACAAAGATATGACATTGTCTTCCCCTCTTTATACAGTGAGATCAAACTGTCTGAGAAAGCAAGAGTGACACCCTGCCCCGCCGTTATGTTTAAGCCTCACATATGCATCGCAGCGGGGGAAAAAAAAGGACTCTGCATCTTGAGATTTCAAAAAGACATCCTCTCTCACATGAGTCTCAAAATTTTAAAAACAAAAAACAGAAAAAAGCTCTGAGCCCCTTTCACATAAGTTGCCAAGTCCCTAGTGGAAACAACTTTACTTTTGACTTTTGTAACACTGATACCTGCAGGTATGTAACGACCTATGGAGATACGATATCCATGGGGGAGACCGCTGATTTTCCACCAGCAAAAGCGGTGATGAAACCAACAGTAAACTTGTGGGATTTTTTTTTTCTTTTAAATACCTGCTATACCCTTTATTCAGGGAATCCTGTTCTTCTGAAGGCTAGACTACTTTGTAAATATTGCAAGCACCAATACTTTCTGAATGCTGAGTTTTCCTTTGGCTTGTCTCTTCCAATCATTAACACATCAAAGGAATCTGAACGCTAGACACATCACTGGATTTACTTACACTGGATTTTCTGCA
Source organism: Phocoena sinus (assembly GCF_008692025.1). Lineage (NCBI taxonomy): Eukaryota > Metazoa > Chordata > Mammalia > Artiodactyla > Phocoenidae > Phocoena > Phocoena sinus. Next base: position 67,064,261 of record NC_045777.1, on the reverse strand, counting down.
GACTAGTAGTGTTTCCTATGATGCTGGTGCATAGCTCATCTCAGTAATTTTAGATACTACATTAGACCTACTGGTGAGAAAATTTATTACCTTTTCCACTTCACTTTCATTCCTTCTGATTACATTAAGGAGAAATGTTTCACATTGATATTAGTATTTCTTTAGCTGCTCTTCTTAGTATCCCCTGATGTCCTCTTTTAAACAAAGATAGAGCAGGCTACAGGCTTGGAACATTCTAGCCACTTACAGTAGCAAAAATTCAATAGCACTGTTTGTTTTCAATCTACTTATTTTTATAATTACTTTCTAATTATGGCAAGTGATGCTGGTTTTCCATTTAAGGTGGTTTTCAAATAAAGTTGTTTTCTAAAAATATGTTTTTGTTTTTGTTTTGTTTTACGGTACGTGGGCCTCTCACTGTTGTGGCCTCTCCCGTTGTGGAGCACAGGCTCCGGATGCGCAGGCTCAGCGGCCATGGCTCACCGGCCCGGCCGCTCCCCGGCATGTGGGATCTTCCCAGACCGGGGCACGAACCCGTGTCCCCTGCATCGGCAGGCGGACTCTCAACCACTGTGCCACCAGGGAAGCCCTAAAAATATGTATTTTGACTACACTTGCATAATGGGTGTTAGGTTTACAAATGCACAGCACACCTCTAGAAGGATACACAAAAACGGATCCCGTGACTGTTTCTGGGAAGAGGAACTGCGAGGTGGAGAGACAGAGTGGGAAGGAGCAGAATGGTTTTCATTGAATATCCTTTGTCATTTTTGAAGTCTGCACTATGGGAACATATTATCTATTCTACAATGTACACACTGCAGAAAAATCAACCCAGTTCTTTATAAAAAATATAATTTTTAAATGTTAACATAAACATACAAATTATTAAGAAAATAATAGCAGAGGTCATGCCAGGTTTTGGCAAATATGAGGCAGTACAAAAATGACTGAAGCCTGGAAAATGCTACCCTCCGAGGATGTGGGCGTGATGCTGCCTCTCTGAGAACAGCACTGAGAGGTCCTTGAGCCTCCACCCAGAGCAGACACCCTGGGTTTCTTACTCGTGGGAGCCGGCGGCCACGAGCACTGAGATGGAACCACAATGAACACCGCTGACTTCTGAGCTTGGGAAGCCACTCCCAGTGGACTTGTGTCCGGGAAATCATGTGATGCTCAAGCCCCAGGTAACCCAACCAGTCCATCTGGCCCAAGTTCCTTGGAAGCACACGCTCAGTAGTAACCCCTTGCCCCCCTCTCTCTCTATGCCGTTATCCTCTGAGGAAGCCCCGTGAGAGAAGCATCGGACCAACAGCCCAGCTGTGGAGCTCGACAGGCAGCAACTACCTCTGAAATGCTAAGTTATTTCCATCACTGTGGCTTTCACCCACCTCATCCAGCTGCCCATGGACTACAAAACCTTCCAGCCCATCCGTGCAGCCCACTAGGAGAACACAGTGGCCGCAGAGCCGGTCTACAGCAGCTCGGCACTGATTCGGCAAATGGTAGGCGTTTGACAAATAAATGGATTAACCCGCCCTGGGGTTAGTTCTGGAGGGGAGAGAGAGTCCCACACGTTTAGGTAGACTGCGTGACCTTGCAAACGCCCTCCAGCCTGACTCACAGCCAGCGAGCTTACCTACCCGCCCCAGACCCACGGCCGAGTCCTCGCTCACAGAGAGGGCGTGCCCTCCAAGGGCACTCATTTCAGGCGATCTGAATTCGGCGCTGTGTGCTTCCGCCCTCGCCCCGCCCACTCGGTCTCTCAATCATTCAGGAATGATGCGTGGAGGTCTAACCAACGAGGAGAAAGCTATTCTACAGTCCTGCACGCCAGATGCATGGAACAGAAGCAAGCCCTGCAGGTAACAGCACCTGTTGGGCATCAAGCATGCCCTGAACCTGTTAGGGACTCTTGGGATATGACTCCAAATATCTGGGCAGAACAGCAGCCCGTGAAGAACATGACCTCCAGAGCATCTTGTTGTCTCGTGGTGGCTGTCAACCCACACTTCCCCTCATTTCAGGATAGGAAATGGCACGGGTAACAATCAAAAATCTAAAATGGGTACAGCTCCTTCACCAATCAGAAGAGACCCCTGCTGGCTGCAGAGACAAGCAGGGTCTTAGGGGCTCCCTGCTGGGCCGGGCATTTGCCACCTAGCTGCTGGCCCTTTGTAAGGTCCAGTGAGTTTCCAGAGCAGAGGGCATCTCTGGGGGAGAGAGTTTCCATCCAATATGGAAACATCGTATCTCAAGGACTTAAGACCCCATCAATCATTAGACACATCCTAATTTCAGAGATATTAAAAGGTGAAAGAGAAAATGTGCTTCTTAGAATCTATGTAATATTTTAACATCCGAAACAGATGTAACAATGTGTGCCGGTTGAATAGCACTGGGGCTGGTCCGGGTCTTTCCCCCCTAAATAGCCACATACCAAAGGCCATGGGGAAAGCCCAGTCTTCATTCCAAGCTCTTCCACTGTCCCACCCAGCTCTAGGGGGAAGCAAAGCCAGGCTTCAAAAAGCCTCCTTGAGCGATGACAGTCCTTCTTGCCCATCCTGAATATTCCTCGGTGCCTGACAAGAACTGTACATGTGCTGGAACTAACTACTATATCTCCAGCTGCTGCGAGGCTGACAGAGACCTACAAGGCAGACAGAGGATTTATGGACTCAGCGGATCCATTTAATCAGCATGTGTGACATCCTCCTGGACAGAAGCAGGAAAACTCCTTATGAAGACGTGTCTGCACAGACACTGGAATTGTGTGTGCGGGTGCCCACGTGTGAGCTGTGCGTGCACACACATCTGTGCACACGGCAAGCACGGGTCCATCTGTGCCATGTGTCCATCAGTTTGTTAAAGGTGGTAAAGCCTTCCACATTCATTACTTCCCCTGCCTCCTGCCTTTGGTTTTATTTCTTCTTAAAGTTTGCCTTTCTAGAGTTTGGCTTTGTTCTTGAAATTTGACTTCTTGATTGAAATGAGCTGGATAGGGTGATAGACCTTATTCTGTGCTTTTAATTCTCTTTCTCACTTAGACTATTGCCTCTAGGGCAAATGCTATGTCTTCTTTGCCTTACGCCATCCGCAGAACACCACCGCCACTGAACAAATAAATAACCAGACTTGTGGAGTCTAAAATTTACAGAACAGGCTCATCTATCACAATTTTGACACCAGAGCACAGCGTCAATTATCACATATTAACTTGCTCTTGTTGGCGTTTCAATGCATTTAGAGAAGATTCACGTCGTCTTCACACTGCCACCCCCCAACCCCAGTCGCTGAAAACTAGCAAAACGGAGGACACTTTACACAAAATTCAGTTTCCCCTAAGACTTTAAAAACTACTGGACAATGCACAACTTATGTCTCTTTATGAAAGATGAAAGCCCTGAATACTCTGTCTCATACTCAGCCTTTGATGCATCCCGAATATAATCTTAGATTGGGAGAAGCATTTTCACATACATTGTCAGATATCATTCTCATTTTAAAGGTGAGCAAACTGACACCCAGAAATGAGAAGTGACTTTTTACCAATGCAGGAGGAAGGAGAGAAGAAAGGGAGGGAGGGGAAAAAGGACAATTAAGGCAGAGTTGAAAGTAGAACTTAAGGCCAGGACCCCTTCCCAGGCGTTCATGAAACTACTTTTCCAGCAATTAATTAATTCCTCAGCCCCATGTAGTAACAGCAGTGGGGAAAGAAACTGATAGCTTTAATACTAATAGTCCTGATGGTGGTAGAAGGAGTGTTAGTGAAGTAGTAGTAGTAATAGTGGTAACGGTGATAACATTACTGTCTTATCTTTATACACCAGGGAATTTTCCAGGGCACTTTCATATACAGGGTTTCATTCATTCTTCAAAACAACCTTCTGTGATAGTTACCACAGGCGCCATCATATGACGAGGAAGCCAGGACTCTGTTTCCAGTTACCCAGCATAGGGGACTATCTCCTGCCTTCTGACAGCAGGTCCTATCCTGGGTCCCTTGGTAGCATGGTCTCACCCTGCCTCCCTGTCCAAGCAGCTAGCCGACCCCACCCTGCACACCCAGCTGTTGAAAGTAGAACTTAAGGCCAGGACCCTTCTGTATGTGGAGCAAATTGGGAGAGGGGAAGCTACCCAGGTGCAGAGGTGACGTAAGCTTCAGTGACGGGCCTTCCTAGGGTGGCCTGAACTGGGCTAGTTCCAAGAGAGGATTCAGGCTGGGGGTAAGGAAGGTGCAGATTCTGTCTCCTGGCCTCTGGCCAATGGTGCCTCCCTGGATGTTTCATTTTGCCTTCAGGCACCGTTTGTCACCTCCTGGTTTATCTCCACTTACTCACAGAAAGAAGTCTCTCCTTTTGATTTTTCCATCGTCTACCTGACTGGGGCCTCCAGACCTGGGAGGTTATCCCCAGGGGCTTCAAGGTGGGCAGATCATAATGAGATCCACTGCCTGCAACTCTGCAACTCTACCTTTGGAAAACACAGTCCCCTACAATAGGTGCAAGGGCTCTTTGGCCATGTCTACCCAGTGGACACTGGCTTTATGGTGGCAAGCTGTGTAGAACACTGGTTAGAGCACTTGGCTGGAAATGCACACATGCATGAGCTCACACACACACACACACACACACACACACACACACAGCGTGTATGTGTAAATCTTGGTGGGACAGTGCATGCCACTGACTTTTGGGCCTAAATTTCATCAGCTTGCTTTGAGTCTCATTCCAGATGCTCTCTTTTTGGGTTGCAGTTTTCACATCTGTGAAATGATAAGGGCAACAGGCAGAGAGAGAAGCATCTTACCACCTGCCGTCCTAAGTCATGGAATTCAGGAATAAAGTGAGAGCATGGGTTTTAAAGAAAACCATCTATCCCCATCACTTCTGCAACTAATGCATATTACTTGAGTGATAATAAAGAGTAAAACACATACAGAGAAATGTTCTGGAAAGTATGGAAACAGCATCCAAATGGGGCAGTATTACCTTATGCAGAAATGACCATCCACACCCGAAACCCTGGGCTCTGGGGGTGTGGATTTGCAACCCAAATAAGCACAAATCACACAGCCCCTCCTGATGCTAGAGGCTCCTAGCCTTCCTGGGGAAGTGATGGGGATGGGGCTGTTACTACCAGACCTGCAGGTCAAATGTTCTTTCGGAAATATAAAGGGAGAAAGGGACGGTAAGACAGACCCTGGGAAGTGGGGGGTAGTAGAGAGAGAAGTGGAGCTGTCAGCATGCTTGATGTTAAATAAAACCTACCAAGACTCAGTTGAGAATTTTAGCAGAATCCAAATGTGCTATATAAAAAAAAAAAAAAAAAAAAAAAAAAGGCACGGCTCCCATCTCTAAGGTTCACAGCTAAGCTGGCTTAGAATCACACATGCCAAGGTTAAAAATAAAAAGCAGCCATCCCTGAATGACACAGGCTCCGAGAAGGAAGCCTGAGGTATGGTGTTTGGTGGCAGAGCACAGAAGAGGGAGTGCAGGGGCTGGGTGCAGGGAATAGGTGTTTAGTGGAGGGCTCAATAAAAGCCAATGCTCACAATTTTGCTATTTTGCACTTAAAAGGCACTTCACTTTGGCAAAGGGTTTCATAATGATCTTTAGATTTTCCATCGAGGAAACCCTGCCGTGCATTAGAGTATGGCCATGGCTGACCCACATCGTGCTCTGCTGTTAGATGTGTCTGCCTCTCTCACCCCACGGTCTGGCTCAGACGCTGTCCTCAAATACTTCGTACACCCAGATGGGATGCCTGGGGGGGTCACAGCTTGGAAAGCACCAGACCTGCCATTCTGTGCCACCCTCCCTATTCCACAGAGCCAGCATAAAGGTGCTGGGGCCACCCACAGACCAGCTGTGCCCTTGCTGCACTCCACTGGAGATGGACTGTGTGTCTGCTTCCTGAGGAAGGGGCATGTCCCACCCCTGGTCCCATAAGCCATGACCACTGCAGGCCAGGGCTCCCTGGCAAAGGGGATAAGTTGGCCCTGTTGCCCCGATCCTTACAAATCCAGGGTCCTTATTATGAGCCCAGTGGGGTCCTCCTTCTAATGAAGTTGTCCTTTATCCAATATGCTTATGACTTTCTACTCCCTAGAGGGTTTACTTTAATAAAATTTTTAAATAGCCTCAGCTACTGTGTCAGCTACCATGTTACCCCTCCCCAGTTCCATTACTAGGCAGACATTTCTAGCAAGTCTTCAAGGGGTCAGGCAAATGGTGAGAAATTTGTGACCCAGGTTTTATGGGGACCACATACATTACACCACCCCCAGGGATGCCCTGCTCAGCCCACACATGGGCCAGTCCTACACTTCAGCACCATACAGGGCTTGGGAGGGAAATGGGCAGTGAACAGTGGAGGCTACTACCTTCCAGAAGTTTCAGGCTATTCCCAGACACTGCCAGCTTGGGTGACTGTCATCCCTGGCAGTGCAGTGGGAGTCTGCCTATGACTGGTTGCCCCTATGACCCTAGCCAGCCTTCATCTGAGGTGCCTACAAGTATTCCAAATTCCACACCCTGGCTGCTGGTTTAGAAGCATCGCCCAGTGCGAAGTGTCTCTTTGACACTTTTAGAGTGCTTAGAAAGGCCCTGAGAGGCACACAGGGCAGGGACTTTTCCTGATCCTTGTGATGGACCAGAAAATCAAGGCTCAATGAATTTTAGGAATTTGCTCAAGCTAAGTGCAGAGCCAAGACTCACATCCAGGGTCCTTTCCACTATTCAAAAACACTAATTCAGGGTCAGAGTGACTGGGAGTCTCAGGCCAGATACAGCAGCAAATACCTGGAGCTCAGATTGAGACTCCGGAAGGGACCTTTGCCAGGCCCACACCTCAGGGGATGCCCTCTCCTTCGGCCTGAACTCCGGGGACCTCGCCCAAGCGCAGAGCCCTGCCGCGAGGGGGCCCTCTTCGGACTTTCCCTTCTCTGGGTCCGTCAAATGCCAGGAAAGATCTGGCGAGACTCAGGACAGGGCTGTGTTCAGGCAGCACCTGTCCCGGCTGCCCCTTCCCTGCGCACTCGGCTTTACCCCAGACGCTGGACACGGAGCCAGCCCTCCAACTCGCCCTGAGGTCAGGCCAGAGATCTCGCTTCCCTTCCGGCGATTCCAGAGACAACTGTCCTTCGCCGTTCAAGAAACCGGGGCCCGTCTGCACAATCACTGGGAAGTTCTGTATAAATCCTTCTGCTAGAGTTCCCCCACCCCCTCACGTGTCAACCGGAGCCCACTCAGCGAGCCGGGTTAAGGGGAAGCGAAAGCGCAGGAGACGGCTCAGAGGACGGAGCCGATTGGAGCCGGGGCGCGCTGAGTGGGGCTCCCCTCCTTACCTGTACCAGTCCAGCCCGCGGCCGTAGTTCCTGTCGAAGAAGTGGGGCTCGGTGCCCAAGGCCCGCACATCCGGGTGCACGCGGATAAACTCCAGCACGGCGCGGGTGCCCCCCTTCTTCACGCCCACAATGAGGGCTTGGGGCAGCCGCTTGGTACCCAGCTTTGGCGAGCCGGAGTGGTTGGAACCGGAGAGGCGAAGGGCGGGCGCGGCAGCGGCGGGCGCGCTGGGAGCGCTGGGCTCGCTGGGCGTCGGGCCCGGCAGATCGCAGGGCCGGGACTTCTGGAGAAGTTTCTGGCCGCCCGCGCTGGGGCCGCGGAGGCAGCGAGGCGCGCCGAGGAGGCGGCTCTGGCCGAGGTCGTCGCAGCAGCACAGGAGGCTGTAACACAGGTAAGTGCAGGAGAGCGAGAGCGTGAAGGCGAAGAGCAGCCTGCGCGCCCTCCGCGGCTGAGGTGGCCCCGCACGGCCCAGGACCCTATAGGCCATGGCTCCATGGGCCCGCTCCGGGGGTCATGGTTTCCGAGGGGGCGCCGGCGGCGGAGCGGCTGGGGCCCTGCGGCCGCCTAGAGGGCTCGAGCCGCGCGGCCCGGGCCACGGGGGTCGGGCATAGGGGGCGCCGTCTTCTCCGGGAGCTGCCGGCCCGGGCGCGCACCATGCCCGGGGATCCCGGAGGCGGCGTCTCCTCGGGGAACGGGCGGCGGCGCCTCCGACATCCCCGCGTCCTGGGCTCTGGGGCTCCGGGCAGCGGGGCGGCGCCCGGCGCTCCTCGACTCTCACGTGCGCCGGGTTAGAAGCGCGCCCAGCGCCCGAAGCCCCATGCCGGATCCTCGCGCCGCGGCGCCCCGAAAGCTCGGCGGCGGCGCGGCGGTGCGGGCGGGCGGGCCGGACGGTGGCGCTGGCCGCCGGCCGCGTTCCGGCTCCTCGAGAAATGCGGGGCCGAGCGCGCTGCCGGCTCTATTTAAGGAGTCGCCTGACGTCAGCCGCGCGGGTCCCCCGAGCCCGCGCCCCGCCCGGGGACCCGGCCAGCCCCTTGGCCCCCCTTTTCTATCCCTCCCTGGGACACACCACCCCGGGCCCTCCCCACGTAGGCAGCTCCCTAAGGAGCCCGGGCCAGCTTGGGGTGGTGAGGGGAAGGTGTCGAGGCATTTGCTCCTCCGGGAGGCTGGATACCCCGGCCACCAGGGCCTCCCGACACCCAGGGGTTCGAGATTGCGCCAACATCCAGACCCAGACAGAGACCCGGGCACAGACGCAAGCACCCTGCACTGATAACAGGTCCCACCACACTGACACACACACACGCACGCACGCACAAACACAGGTACACGCGTACCTGAGCGGGATACACCCCCAGACCCCACATGGGGAGGGGAGAGAGAAATCTAACCTGGGCGCAGAAACACCCACAGGGACACTCCCTCTTCCGCCCACCCCCGTTTCACCCAAAGGACACCCAGAGCCCGGAATCGGACATCGTGCGGTGTGCGCACGCAGGCGCAGGACCGGGACACAAGCTCTAGACGGGATGGGCGGAGGAGCCGAGCGTGAGTGAGATTCCGTGACTATCCGTGGAGCTCCTTGGACCCCCGCGCGCTGACTCACACCCAGGCGGCTCGCTCTCACACCCATGAAGCGTGCATCTCCACCCACTGTCACCCCACCTCTCCTTGGGCCTGGCGGAAGAGCGAGCCCCAAAGGAGCGGACTCCCCGAGGGCGGGTCCCTCTCAGCCGCCGCCCTCTAGCGGTGGGCTGCTCCCCGGGGAGCTGACCGGGGTCCCACAGCGTCCGTAAGGTCCAGGACTTCTGCACGCAGTGGCACTGGGAGGAGGAAACAGAGGGCGCGGAGGACTTATCCAGGAGCAATTCCTCCTCGAATGGCTCCTAAGAGACTGCCCACAGGACAATTATCAGTGACCGTGCCCAGAACAGGCTTGAGTGACCAACCCCAGTACTGCCCTGCGTGACCACACTAGCGGATCAGAACTGTTCATCAGACAGGCCTAAGTGACCATGGCCAAGAATGCAGCTGGGCTGTCACTCCACAGTGCCATGTCATCCCGTCCAGGTGTTCACCAAGTGAGTACCCCCATGAAATGTCTGAGTGACCACCGCCCTCACTGCACCCCTCTCTCTCCCCAAACTGAACATCCTTTTTCAGGGTCCTTCTTCGGGGAATAATCTGGTCAGGCTCTGTGGACTTTAGCCCAAGCTAAGGGAATATTCTGTCCCCAAACCAGACCCATCCCTAGAAAGCTTAGGCCAATCCCTCTCCTACAGATGATAACAACTAGGAAGTTTGTTTCAAGCACTGGGCATGTGTTAGCTCATTTAATATTCACCACAACCTATGGGATTGTTACCATTATCCTCACATCACGTTGCTTCCTTAATCCGAACACTTACTGAGTGCTTGTTTTGTGCCAGTAACATGCAAATCACTTGGCACTCACTACCTCATTTATCTTCAGCGACAGGTACTATTATAATTCCTAATTTACAGACAGTGAGATTAAGGCTTAATGAACACATACTCAGTAACTGGATGAGCTGGGATGAAACCCAGGCAGTCGGACTCCAAGATTCAAGCTCTTAGTTAGAGTGCTTTGCAGTTTCCTAAGTTCCTTTGACCATTCCTCACATAATTCCATCCTAGATCTGAACTAATTTGTCTATGTCACTTCTGAAGTCTGACACCTGGGACTGAATGAGGAATTCCCCACTGTAGACTGAAAAGCTCAACAGACTGAAAATTTCAACAGGACTCTCCCCTCCCTTCCGTAAACTCTGTTTCTAGTAATGCCTCCCATGACTCCATCATCTCTTTCTTGTAGCTACATCCCACTGCTGACAGCTCAAGCTTCAGCCAAGTAATGTCTCTAAGTGTTTCTTACAAGTGCTGCTGATTAAGGCACATCTACCCCATACTGTGCTTGTACAGTGGGCTTTTTTGGACCCAACATGTAGGTCCTTACACATTTGACCTGATTAAATTGTATCTTATCTCATCATCTCACTCCATTAAAAAAAAATGTCTACTTGAATCTTGAATCATGACATAGCTTTCATTTATTCAAAAAGAAAAAGTAGAAAGAAGGAATGCCAACAGCTTTACCCTAGATTCCAGGTATACCTTGGGCAATGGATTGACAGCTCTGAGCCTCAGTTTTCTCATCTGTACAATGGGGAGTTATGACAAACTTAAACCTCTTGGGGTTCTGACATTGCATAATTCTGATTCCATTATTCAAGGCATGAACCATTCTACTGGCATCATCCCATCTCTGTATTTGATTACAATTTAATTAATTCCTCACTCAAATGTTTAATAAAAATGTCAAAACAAATTTATTGAAAGAAGTTCTAATATGTATTCTCAACAGTTTTCCACATTGTGAGCCTGCTATTTCTACATTTCACTGTTAAAGTTACAAGGTTAAATGTGGATTAATCCACTCTGACAAGTGCTTTTTTCTTTCGGGAAAATAAAACATGGATATGGTTATTTCTCATAATTCTGTGCTTGGCTCAACTTTAAAATTAGTTTTGTCTTTGAATTCATAAGCTCTGAAATTTCTGGATATTCAGATACATCAGAGCCAGGCAGATTTACCTCTTCAAATTTCCAACCAGAGTAATGACCGTGACTGAGATAAAATTTTTCAGGGAGTGAGACAGTGGACATGCCTGCGCATCATCCCTGCCCCTATTTTTTCCAGGAATGCCAGGATTTTCCTTTGGGGGGTTCTGGTAGGATTACGTTGGGTTGTGTGGTTTGTCAAATAACACTCAGTTAAACAAGACATATGTTTACTTTTCTAGTTAAACAAGACATATGTTTACTTTTCTATCACATAAAAGAAGATAAAGATGATTCAGTGCTGATATGGCTCCACAGTGTTAAGGACCCAGGCTCTACCATGTGTTTCCTCCATCCCCAAATCACCATGTAAGTCCAAGATGACTTATTCATCTCCAGCCATCCTGTCCACATTCTGGACACAGGTAAGGAAGAAAGGACAGAAAATCATGACATATTCCTTTGAGGATGTTTCCAGGAAGTGACCTGCATCACTTCCACTTGCATTCAGTTGGTCTGAACATTGTCACCTGGCTTTCTAGCTTCAAGAGATCCTTTGAAATGTAGTCTTGATTCTGGGTGGCTATATTCCTGGCTAATATGTGGGTGTTTTTTTACCCAGAAAGAATTTGACAAAAACTTCTGGAGGGCAATTCATAATCTCTACAGTTCTTAGAGCATTTCCCCTCATTCTTTTCCTATGTGGTGTGTGTTCACCTAGTTCAAGGGCAGGCATATGACCAAGCCCAGTCAATCACAATTTTCCAATCACATTTCAGTGATTGAAAGCTACTCAGCACTTTCCAGCGAGCATCAACCACAGAACTTTTGTTGAAACTACTGGAAAGAGAAACTTTTCCTTCTGAGATGATAAACTAGTAAAAAATAAGCCTGAAGCTTCCAATGGCCATCTCTGCCATCAAGAGGGGAAACCCTGGAGAATGAAACAGACACAAAGGAGAGCGGACTGAACGATGGAGAATCAGATTCCTGATGGTATGTGAATCTAGCCCTGCCAGAAGCATGGTCCCTGGACTTTTTGCTCCAATTGATTAGTTACCTTTCTGTTACTTGCAATAGAAAGAGTCTTGAGTAATACAAAAAACAGGTGCCACCTCAATTACAGGGAACAGGGACCATTTTAATTTAAAAAAATGGTGAAGGTGGGGTGGGGGCTTATTTTTAAGGAAATACACAGACTACGACTGGAATCCTTCAAAATCCGGGCAGTCATAGGATCCAACTACTGTCTCCATCTTCTCTAGTCCTCTTTGTGTCTTGTTTTCTTCTGACTCTTAATTGCCTTTTTTTTAAACATCTTTATTGGAGTATAATTGCTTTACAATGGTGTGTTAGTTTCTGCTTTATAACAGAGTGAATCAGATCTACATATACATATATCCCCATATCTCCTCCTTCTTGCGTCTCCCTCCCACCCTCCCTATCCCACCCCTCTATGTGGTCACAAAGCACCGAGCAGATCTCCCTGTGCTATGCGGCTGCTTCCCTAGCTACCTATTTTACATTTGGTAATGTATATAAGACCATGCCCCTCTCTCACTTCGTCCCAGCTTACCCTTCCCCCTCGCTGTGTCCTCAAGTCCATTCTCTACGTCTGCATCTTTATTCTTGTTCTGCCCCTAGGTTCCATTGGTAGTTTGATAGGGATTGCATTGAATCTGTAGATTGCTTTGGGTAGTAGAGTCATTTTCACAATGTTGATTCTTCCAATCCAAGAACATGGTATATCTCTCCATCTGTTTGTATCATCTTTAATTTCTTTCATCAGTGTCTTATAGTTTTCTGCATACAGGTCTTTCGTCTCCTTAGGTAGGTTTATTCCAAGATATTTTATTCTTTTTGTTGCAGTGGTAAATGGGAGTGTTTCCTTAATTTCACTTTCAGATTTTTCATCATTAGTGTATAGGAATGCAAGAGATTTCTGTGCATTACTTTTGTATCCTGCTACTTTACCAAATTCATTGATTAGCTCTAGTAGTTTTCTGGTAGCATCTTTAGGATTCTCTATGTTATAGTATCAAACAGTGACAGCTTTACTTCTTCTTTTCCGATTTGGATTCCTTCTATTTCTTTTTATTGACTGATGGCTGTAGCTAAAATTTCCAAAATTATGTTGAATAATAGTGGTGAGAGTGGACAACCTTGTCTTTTTCCTGATCTTAGAGGAAATGGTTTCAATTTTCCACCATTGAGAACGATGTTGGCTGTGCGTTTGTCACATATGGCCTTTATTATGTTGAGGTAAGTTCCCTCTATGCCTACTACTTTCTGGAGGGTTTTTATCATAAATGGGTGTTGAATTTTGTCAAAGGCTTTTTCTGCATCTATTGAGATGATCATATGGTTTTTCTTCTTCCGTTTGTTAATATGGTGTATCACATTGATTAATTTGTGTATATTGAAGAATCCTTGCATTCCTGGGATAAACTGCACTTGATCGTGGTGTATGATCCTTTTCATGTGCTGTTGGATTCTGTTTGCTAGTATTTTGTTGAGGATTTTTGCATCTGTGTTCATCAGTGATATTGGTCTGTAGTTTTCTTTTTTGGTGACATCTTTGTCTGGTTTTGGTATCAGGGTGATGGTGGCCTCGTAGAATGAGTTTGGGAGTGTTCCTCCCTCTGCTATATTTTGGAAGAGTTTGAGAAGGATAGGTGTTAGCTCTTCTCTAAATGTTTGATAGAATTCCCCTGTGAAGCCATGTGGTCCTGGGCTTTTGTATGTTGTAAGATTTTTAATCACAGTCTCAATTTCAGTGCTTGTGGTTGGTCTGTTTATATTTTCTATTTCTTCCTGGTTCAGTCTTGGAAGGTTGTGCTTTTCTAAGAATTTGTCCATTTCTTCCAAATTGTCCATTTTATTGGCATATAGTTGTTTGTAGTAATCTCTCATGATCCTTTGTATTTCTGCAGTGTCAGTTGTTACTTCACCTTTTTCATTTCTAATTCTATTGATTTGAGTCTTCTCCCTTTTTTTCTTGATGAGTCTGGCTAATGGTTTATCAATTTTGTTTATCCTTTCAAAGAACCAGCTTTTAGTTTTATTGATCTTTGCTATTGTTTCCTTCATTTTTTTTTCATTTATTTCTGATCTGATCTTTATGATTTCTTTCCTTTTGCTAATTTGGAGTTTTTTTGTTCTTCTTTCTCTAATTTCTTTAGGTGTAAAGTTAGGTTGTTTATTTGAGATGTTTCTTGTTTCTTGAGGTAGGATTATATTGCTATAAACTTCCCTCTTAGAACTGCTTCTGCTGCATCCCATAGGTTTTAGGTCGTCGTGTCTTTATTGTCATTTGTTTCTAGGTATTTTTTTATTTCCTCTTTGATTCCTTCAGTGATCTCTTGGTTATTAAGTAGTGTATTGTTTAGCCTCCATGTATTTTTATTTTTTACAGATTTTTTCCTGTAATTGATATCTAGTCTCATAGTGTTGTGGTCAGAAAAGATACTTGATATGATTTCAATTTTCTTAAATTTACCAAGCCTTGATTTGTGACCCAAGATATGATCTATCCTGGAGAATGTTCCATGAGCACTTGAGAAGAAACTGTTTTGTGTTGTTTTTGGATGGAATGTCCTATAAATATCAATTAAGTCCATCTTGTTTAATGTATCATTTACAGCTTGTGTTTCCTTATATATTATCATTTTGGATGATCTGTCCATTGGCGAAAGTGGGGTGTTTAAGTCCCCTACTATGATTGTGTTACTGTTGATTTCCCCATTTATGGCTCTTAGCATTTCCCTGTGTATTGAGGTGCTCCTATGTTGGGTGCATAAATATTTACAATTGTTATATCTTCTTCTTGGATTGATCCCTTGATCATTATGTAGTGTCCTTCTTTGTCTCTTGTAATAGTCTGTGTTTTAAAGTCTATTTTGTCTGATATGAGAATTGGCTACTCCAGCTTTCTCTTGATTTCCATTTGTATGGAATATCTTTTTCCATCCCCTTACTTTCAGTCTGTTGTGTCTCTAGGTCTTAAGTGGGTCTCTTGTAGACAGCATATATATGGGTCTTGTTTTTGTATCCATTCAGCCAGTCTATGTCTTTTGTTTGGAGCATTTAATCCATTTACATTTAAGGTAGTCATTGATATGTATGTTCCTATTACCATTTTCTTAACTGATTTGGGTTTGTTATTGTAGGTCTTTTCCCTCTCTTGTGTTTCCTGAGTAGAGAATTTCCTTTAGCATTTGTTGTAAGCTGGTTTGGTGGTGCTGTATTTTCTTAGCTTTTGCTTGTCTGTAAAGATTCAATTTCTCCGTCAAATCTGAATGAGGTCCTTGCTGGGTAGAGTAATCTTGTTTGCAGGTTTTCCTCCGTTATCACTTTAAATATGCCCTGCCACTCCCTCCTGGCTTGCAGAGTTTCTGCTGAAAGATCAGCTGTTAACCTTATGGGGATTCCCTTGTATGTTGTTGATTTTCCCTTGCTGCTTTTGATATTGTTTCCTTGTATTTAATTTTTGATAGTTTGATTAATATGTGTCTTGGCGTGTTTCTCCTTGGATTTATCCTGTATGGGACTCTGTGTGCTTCCTGGACTTGATTGACTATTTCCTTTCCCATATTAGGGAAGTTTTCAACTACAATCTCTTCAAATATTTTCTAAGTCCCTTTTTTTTTTTTTCTCTTCTTCTTCTGGGACCCCTATAATTTGAATATTGGTGCATTTAATGTTGTCCCAGAGGTCTCTGAGACTGTCCTCTATTCTTTTCATTCTTTTTCCTTTATTCTTCTCTGCAGTAGTTATTTCCACTATTTTATCTTCCAGGTCACTTATCCATTCTTCTGCCTCAGTTATTCTGCTATTGATTCCTTCTAGAGAATTTTTAATTTCATTTATTGTGTTGTTCATCACTGTTTCTTTGCTCTTTAGTTCCTCTAAGTCCTTGTTAAATGTTTCTTGCATTTTGTCCATTCTGTTTCCAAGATTTTGGATCATCTTTACTATCATTACTCTGTATTCTTTTTCAGGTAGACTGCCTATTTCCTCTTCATTTGTTTGGTCTGGTGGGTTTTTACCTTGCTCCTTCATCTGCTGTGTGTGTCTCTGTCTTCTCATTTTGCTTATCTTACTGTGTTTGGGGTCTCCTTTTCGCAGGCTGCAGGTTCGTAGTTCCTGTTGTTTTTGGTGTCTGCCCCCAGTGGCTAAGGTTGGTTCAGTGGGTTATGTAGGCTTCCTGGTGGAGGAGACTGGTGCCTGTGTTCTGGTGGATGAGGCTGGATCTTGTCTTTCTGGTGGGCAGGACTGCATCTGGTGGTGTGTTTTGGGGTGTCTGTGACTTTATTATGATTTTAGGCAGCCTCTCTGCTAATGGGTGGGGTTGTGTTCCTGTCTTGCTAGTTGTTTGGCATAGGGTGTCCAGCACTGTAGCTTGCTGGTCGTTGAGTGGAGCTGGGTCTTAGCGTTGAGATGGAGATCTCTGGGAGAGCTTTTGCTGTTTGATATTACATGGCGCTGGGAGGTCTCTGGTGGACCAATGTCCTGAACTTGACTCTCCCACCTCAGAGGCACAGGCCTGACACCCGGCTGGAGCACCAAGACCCTGTCAGCCACATGGCTCAGCCAACAGCTGCGGCAACTCCCCTTTTTTCTTTATTTGTAAATCAGTAAATGTTACTGAGTTGCGGGCAACAGAAACTGGCTCTGGCTAACATAAGCAAAAAGCAGAATTTGGAATAATTCACACAGAAGAAGAACTTCCAGGTAATACCTGAATTTCATAAGAAGAATGGAGAACTGGGCTTGTAAACAGAATAGCAGCCACAGAACGCATTTCTTTCTCATCCTTTTCCTTCTGAGTCTTTGTTTTCTCTTTTGCATCCGCAGTATCTTGAATCTTCCTTCCCACTCTAATACTTTGTGTGTAAGACCTCCTTGAATTTGAAATTATAAAATGACATTTTCTTTCCCTTAAGTCTTTGCACCCAATCAAGTCTTATTATTCAGTTTTATTTCAGTGTCATTTTCCAAAATTTCCCTAGTACCGAGTTTTATAAAATGTGAGAAAAATGTTCCAAAGAGGGTGGTTCTTATGAGGCAAAAGGCTGGGAAATGAAGTCTCATGGTCTGCAGGTTGTGTGAGATGCAACATTCACATCTGAGCCGAGAGGATGTGAATGAATATTCCACATTTAAGAAAGAAGTTAGGAGTGAGGGTGAGAGAAGACTTTACACACGCTCCCTTCTCTGGATAAAATCAGAGGGCAAAAGTTCAAGGGACCAGGTACTTCCTGTAGAAGGGAACCAAATCTAGAAGACCAGGAACCATGGTTGATTTTAAGTACTTTGTTAGATTCCAAGCCTTTTGTCACTCTCCATGACGGTTTACTTTTGCCATTGGCAACAACAATCTTAACAATGATAGGCACTCCTTACTGCGCCATTTACTCAGTAGCAGGCACTGGGCAAAGCATTTAGATGCATTAACTAATCTAATCCTCTCAATAAACATGACACAGATTGTTACTATCCCTATTTTAAATATGAGGAAACAGTGTCAAGTAGGTCGATTTGTCCATGTTCTCACTCAGATACTTCAGGGTGAAGAAGGGGGAAAGTAGTGCAAAAAAGCATGAATGGGGTGATTGACGATCAGTTTTACCCGTAATGTTCCTTTGGGTCAGAGCTGTTACATGGCCCCACCTCCCATCCTGCATTATTTAACCCACATTGTCTTATATCCACCCTATCTTACCATCTTGCCTTCGTAATAAGACTATAAACTCCTTGGTGGTGGGGATTGAACAGCTAGTTCCAGCTCAGCCTGGTACTTGGAATTTGGGCTGCATATTCACTTTGGGACTCCCTTGGTTTCTTTATCTCCTTTCTTCTTCTTTTTTTTTTCACTATCGCAAGTTAACTTTTTTTTTAACATCTTTATTGGAGTATAATTGCTTTACAATGTTGTGTTAGTTTCTGCTGTATAACAAAGTGAATCAGCTATACGTATACATATATCTCCATCTCCTTTCTTCTTCTTGATGGACCACTAAATAATATCACCTCATCAGGGCTTCCAAAAAAGAACTAATATTTCATTTCAGAATCTTTCCAAAGTGAATTATTTGTAATGTCAGGGAAGATACTAAGCCTGTTCCCCTGTACAATAATATGGTAGAGCTGACCTCCTGATACTCCCTCTTTAACCACAAGGAAGCAGATAAGAATGTCACTGCTGGTGTCGTCACCCTGAATTTATCAATTTCCTGTGATATAGATTTTAGTAGTACAGGAGTGGAAGATCTACCTAGGTACAGAGAACAATTTAGGGAGATACATTTGTCAGCTTATGTTGAGTTTTTTGTTTCTTTTCAACATTTTTATTCTACAGATAATACATTCTCCAATGGAGAAACAAATGAAAATACTGAGAAGCAAAAAGTCTCCCAAATCATAACATTTAGAAACAACTGTCATTAATTTTTTAAAAATCCTTCCAATGATAAATGCATTTGTTTGTTTATTTATGGGCCAGCCCATAGCTACTGTTTTGTAAGCTGTTTTTTTTTTTTTTAGCTTAACAGTATTGTGAATCTATGTCATATCACTAAGTATAGACCCGTGTAGGTCTAGTACTTTCAGAAAGAGAAAGTAACTTTCTTCTGGAAATGCTGGATGTAAGGATGGTGTAAGCCTGCAGCTACCATGAGTGGAGAGAACCTAGCAGGCATGTGAATTAATTCACCACAGAAGTGAGCAGAGTGGGAGGAAAAGACTGAGTCCTGGTGATAATGTTTGAATCCCTGGATCCAGCTTTGCCAGAAGCTATCTCTTCAAGAGACAGTAAAGTACAGTGGTTAGGAGTGCAGTGTCTGGAAGCGTACTGCCTGAGTTCAAATCCTGGCTCTGCTAATAAGATTAAACAAGATTATAAATGCAGTGCACTTAGAACAGATCCTCATTAACAATAAGCCCTCAGTAAACATTAGCCATTATTACGCTGCAAACTTTTCAATTACATCCATGAATAAATTCTTTTTGACTTAAGATATTTTGATTGATACAGGTATGTACTTTTCAATTAAGTATGTATCTTTCAATCTATTTAAAAGTTTTATTGACAATAAAGTAAATCTCTGTTCTCATTAATCACCTAAGACACCTCCTGCTTTGGATCTAACTTATCTCCTTGATATTTTAAATGTTTCTAGGGAAGTAACCAGATATCCTCTCTGGACAGTTCATGGCAGGTGTTCAATAAATGCTTATTATACAAATAGACAGGTAATACCCTCAAAGACCCCTTTGCCTGGAGGACAATAATTTTAGCCCTGAAGATATGGGACAACTTAACTTAAAGGACTGAATTCTCTGTTTATTGATCACCTCCTTCATACCCACTCTTCCCTCTTTATTCAGTGTAAATTCCATGGATAAACACAATAATCACTTTTTTGCTTATGTCATCAACTCCCTTGACCTTCTTTCACAGTGCCGTATTTCCTAGTTAAAATCAATTCTCTGCCCACTCAGTGCCCAATGCCTGCCCCCAGACAGTTGAACACAGAAAATGCACAAGCACAATGACTAATCTCACTTAAAATTTACCATTTCTAATCTCAAGTGGATCCTTAACACTTCCTAGCAATCACCTACCTTTCCCTAATCCATTTTCCCATTCCCCTATGTAGCCATTTAGTTCCTTCTCACCTCTTCTTAAACCTCTAACACCTCCTCCCCCTCCCCTGTCAGCCAATGGCCTTGCTTCTTACTTCACTGGTGAATAGAAGCAATTGAAAGAGAACATTTACCACTGCCTCTACCCACCTGCCTGTAGCTGTGTTTATATACTTTATTTACTCTCCTGTCAATATGATGTTATGGTCTGTCTTTTTAGATAAGGCCAACCCCTCCACTTGTGTACTATATCCAATCCACTCTTGTCTATTCAAGGACATGACTCCAGCAATACTTCCCTTTTTCTCCTGCATCATCAGCCTTCTCCCTCTCCACTGGGTCCTTCCCATCAGCATACAAAATAAATTGATACTTCTCCCATCTTAAAAAGGAAAGAGAGACATAATCCTGTCTTGACCTCATCTCTTCTCCAACTAGAGCACCATTTATATTCATTCCTCTCTTTACATCTCAACTCCTCAAGAGAGATCTCTGTTCACTGACTCTATATTCTCTCCATCCACTCACCCTGGAGCCCATTTCAGTCAAGCTTATGTTCCCAGCTCTCCTCTAAATCTTCTTCTCAAGGTCACCAGCAACATCCATAGTGCTAAACTCAAGTCAATTCTTAGTCTTCACCAAACCTGGCATACAAGCAGCATTTGACACAGTTGGCACCCTTTTCTTCTTGAAACTTTTTGTTCCCCAGGATTTCAAGACACCAGATTCTTCTAGCATTTTTTTTTTTTTTTGCGGTACGCGGACCTCTCACTGTTGTGGCCTCTCCCGTTGCAGAGCACAGGGTCCGGACGTTCAGGCTCAGCGGCCATGGCTCACAGGCTCAGCCGCTCCGCGGCATGTGGGATCTTCCCGGACCGGGGCACGAACCCGCATCCCCTGCATCGGCAGGCGGACTCTCAACCACTGCGCCACCAGGGAAGCCCCTTCTAGCATTTTTTTTCACCTCTCTGCCTCTCCTTTCTAAGCTTCTTTTGATGGTTTCTTTTTTTTTTTTTTTTTTTTTTATTTATTTATTTATTTATTTGCGGTACGCGGGCCTTCTCACTGCTGTGGCCTCTCCCGTTGCGGAGCACAGGTTCAGGACGCGCAGGCTCAGCGGGCCATGGCTCGTGGGCCCAGCCACTCCGCAGTACGTGGGATCTTCCCGGACCGGGGCACGAACCCGTGTCCCCTGCATCGGCAGGCGGACTCTCAACCACTGCGCCACCAGGGAAGCCCCGATGGTTTCTTTTTGTCTCCATGATCTCTAACTTGGGGTATCCCAGGGATTCATCCTTGGACATCATCTCTTTTCTGTCTACACTTACTCCCTTAGTGAGATCTGAAGTCTCATGACTTTATATACCACTTATAAACTACTGCATCTCAAATTCTTATCTCCTTTCCCCTAAACTGTCTACTCAGACATCTCCACCTGGACATCTAGTAGGCAGCTCAAACCAAACATGTCCCAAGCTGAACTCTTACTAGTTACCTAAACTTGTTTTTTTTCATAGTCTTAGTCATCGAAGTAAATGGAAATTCTCATCTTCCATTTGCTTAAGAAAAGAGTAATCTAGAGCTAGCCTTGATTCTTTTGTTCTCTCATACCCCACGTCTGATCCATGAGCAAATCTTATTGATTCTTCCCTCAGAATATATACTGGATTAGACTGTCCCTCACCACCTCCATTGCCATCATCTTAGTCCCAGCTACCATTCATTCTCACCCAAACTCCTGCAGTAGCTACTCAGTCATTTCTTCTCTCTCATTTCTATCTCTACTCTTCCATGCTTTCCTTTGGGTTGCAAGATGCTGAAACCCTGAAAACTACATTTCCCAGAATCCCTTGCCACCTGATTTCCAGTTAAGTTTGCCCAATGTGTGTTCCTAGCAGGAGACTGGAAAACAAATGGAAGGGAGAAACCATGCTTTGCTTCTAGAAGTGTCTCACATAGCATTAGCAGCAACAGAAGTGTTGGTTAAATGCAGGTTTCTAATTTCTTGTTCATGTAGTGTGGAGGTTGAAGTGAGCATTCCTATAACCTTAGCAGCACAGAACTCATGGGTGTAGCAGACCCTCCACCTCTTGGACAGTTAGGGGGCCCCAGGGTCCTACAGTGTTAGTGGAAATGTGACCTCCTGGCTTCTTGCAAGGTGGAGGTGGCTGTGGTTCCTAAGGCAGCAGAAACAGCAGAAGATGCTCCAGCAATCACTGTGATATAGCATGGACCACAACATTTTCCTTTTTGCTCCTATAGCCTAGGGGTAGTTCCTGCAGTTACTAATTTCTAAGTAACTTTATCCTTCCCTTTTTACTGCCCTTATCCTTCCATCACTGTTAGAACCAACCTCCTGTCTTAAATTCTTTCTGTTTAAAATACCTAGAGTATTTTGTTTCCATGAGCAGGCACTGATTGATACAGCCCCAACAGGTCTTCCTAAAGTCGTCTCAACAATGAGAGGGGCCCTTCTGTTTAAAGCCCTTGTGGCTTCTGACCTCACCCAGAGAGAAGATCTGCCCCAGAGGCTGAAGACTTGTAAACCTGGTGAGAATTGTTTTGAGACAATAAAATTAAGGTAAAACTGCCAACTGCCCAGATTGCTCCCTTCTACCCTGTCCCCACACTATTCTCAAGCAACTAGCAGACCCAAAACTGGCCTCATTCAAAAATGAGAAGTTAACAGAAGAATCTGTCAGGGGACCAATGAATAAATACCACATAGGAGGATGACTTTAACCTAATTCCCCTTGGCTTATACCCACACTCCTCCCCTTCTCACCACTCTGCCTGAGGTCTCCCTGCTTGAGGTTATCTTAGTCAGTTTTGTCTGTAGAATAAGTGACTAAAGAATGGGCAGCATAATTTCCCAGTTGTGTGCATGGCCTGTAGCTCAGGGTGCAGCTGCTCAGACTTGTACCTCTTTCCTGCTTTCTGCAACACCCAGTGACTCCAAAGCTCAGCCTTTTGAAGATTCTCTCCAGCAGTATTTCCTACTTTAGGCGTTCAGTGCAATTTTCTCAGCTCTGCTGTGCTGGGTGCTACGTCCAATTTTTTATTGTAATTTCTCATTTGCTGTTGTGTCCTCTCACTTTCTCTGTCCCTGTAGATTAATACTTTTATTTCATGCCTTTAGACTTCGTGGTATTGTAAGATATACAGTCTGTGTGACAGAGGGGTTCTGAAAGAACCTTGAACTGCTCCAACAGAAAGCACTCAGGCTTTCAAGCTAATCTCTGTGTGCCAAAGAGGCTGCTCCTCCAGGTCTGAGCCTTAAGCTCTGACAGTTCTCAAATGTGGACCCTGCAGGTGGCAAGCAGCGGGCAAGTAAACAGTTTAAGAAGGTCAGCTGGTGGGTATGTGGGAAACCTAATTAATTTGTACCATACAAGTAGTACATGAATCATTCCTTTTGTAAAAATGTAGAATACTGCAGCCAAAGATATGGTGCCCTTTGACCATCCCCCGGCAATTTTTGTCCTCTCCCCAAAAGTTACTAACATTATCACAGTTTAGGTAGTATACTTTCAGTCTTTCTTCTATGCTTTCGTGTATAGAAAAATCGGGCGAAAAAAACAGCATTCTTTATTGGGGGTTTAGGGAGTAGTACTCATATACAATTATGATATTCTGCAACATGCTTTTTTCACTCAACATGTTAACGCCTGTAGACTTAACTCAGTCTCTGCAAAGTGCTTCATCATATATATGCTGCCTCAAGTTGTTTCCAATTTACATTTTTTATAGATCAGGGTTGATTTAGCCATGTCCCTGGAAATAGACATTTAGCTTTGTATCCATTGTGATTTAATTTGGCTGCATATAACTGAGAAACCCAAAGCAACAACAGTTTGAATAGGATATCAATTCACCTCATTTAAAGGAAGTCCAG
This sequence comes from Phocoena sinus, assembly GCF_008692025.1. Lineage (NCBI taxonomy): Eukaryota > Metazoa > Chordata > Mammalia > Artiodactyla > Phocoenidae > Phocoena > Phocoena sinus. Next base: position 67,040,795 of record NC_045777.1, on the reverse strand, counting down.
AAGTAGGCAGTCTGTGTCTACATGGCGGCTCCGAGAAGTTACTAGGCACCCAAGCTTCCAGCTCTCTATAACCTTGGGTGTGTCTCACCTCCTTGTAGTTGAAGATGGGTGCTGCAGCCCCACCATCACATCCTCAATAGAGGTGACTGCATGGAGGAAGGAAAGAAGGGTGCCCATCCTAACTTTTAAGATTTCCCAGACGTCCCACACAACTGTCAGCTCACAGTTCACTGGCTGGAATTTAATCACATGGCCACCTGGCTGTAAGGAAACGTGGGACATGTATTCTTTTGACAGGCAGTAATGTTATTAGGTTCAGTTGTTTTGAAAGAGACAAGGATATTTGGCAGGCTGTTAGCAGTTTCTGCCTCAAGTTATTTCCATCTGTAGTTCTTACAACAATGCTTCAATGAACATCTTTTAACACAAGAATCACAGTTAAATATCCCCAGCCAGCTACAGCCGTCCCTGGGCCAGGGCTGGAGGGCAGTCCAAGCTCCCTCTGTGCCAGTCAGTTAACTCACTATAACTATTTAGTTGCTGGATCACGGGACAGTAGGGACAGTTTGAGGCTGAAGGGAAAAGGTTAAAGTGCCCTGGGCAGTGGGGATTTAGAGCACTTGTAGGACGTGAGGTGGGGCTGTCTACCAACCCAAAGAGAAGTATATCAGTATTTTAGCAACTGGTAGAGCCCGGCTTTTCCTTGCCCTTACTGTGTACACATGCTTGTATCTCTCTAGATGGATTCACTGGGTTATAAGGTGTGAATGTTTTAAATTTTAATAGATCCTCCCCAATTTCTCTCCAATGTGACTTTGCTAATCCATGCTCCCGCAGCAATTCCTCCCAACCTCATCAACTCTACTATTAAGAAAGTATATTTTAAAAATAATGTTGCCTGTCATATGGAAGAAAAAAATGGTAACTAACTGTTTTTATTTGCATTTCCCCGATTATCACTGAGGGTAAAAATCTTTTTATATATTTCTTGGCCATTTGGGATTCCTTGTATGTAAACTGACTGTTTGTGGACTTCGCCAATTTTCCTGGAATCTTTTTGTATATAGTCTAAGGTAGCATTCTAATGTTTTCCAATTGAATAAGCATTTGTCCCAAATCAATCACTGAATAGTGCTCTCTTTTCTCACAGATATAAAATACTACATTTCTCATTCTTGGACTCTCTCTTTGGATCCATAGACCTATCTGTCAAAATTTTCAGACAATATTGCCTTAACATGCATTAATTTTGTAACAAGTTTACAAGACTTTCCAAAAACATATTCAAATGAGGATCATGAAGAGTAGACAGAATGCTTTTGAAAATAAAAATAAGAATGATGTACTTTGTGAGATCTTAAATGATAAAATTGTAGTAATTCAAACAGTGTGTTAATAGATCAAGACAGAACAGGCATTGATGAATGAGACAAAAAAGAAAACTCACAAATAGACTCTTATGTTCGGTATGTGATGGAGTTGGCATTTGGGTATTGGAGTTAAGACAATTTGTTAGCCAAAACAAATTCCAGATGAAGCAAAGCATTCAATATTAGAAATTAGGTCATAAAATAATTATAAGAACATTTTGAGATAAAAAGAGAACTTTTTAAACCTAAAAGCAGTGGAAGATACCATAAAGGATAAGACTGGTACATTTGGCTACACAAGCAACTTACAGTTATATATCTAAAACATCTCAAATAAAATTGAGAGCAAATGACACCAAGAAAAATATTCGTAATGTAAATGACACAAATTTTAATACCCTTAATACAGAGGTATAGAGAGAGAAGTATATTAAGAGTTTTATACCTCTTATATAAAGAGTATATGAAAAAAAAAAAGGGCTTACCTGGTGGCGCAGTGGTTGAGAGTCCGCCTGCCGATGCAGGGGACATGGGTTCGTGCCCCGGTCTGGAAAGATCCCACATGCTGTGGAGCAGCTAGGCCCGCGGCTGAGCCTGCGTGTCCGGAGCCTGTGCTCTGCAACGAGAGAGGCCACAACAGTGAGAGGGGCCCGTGTACTGCAAAAAAAAAAAAAAAAGAGTATATGCCTTTTATAAAAGTATAATAAGGAGCATTTAAAAATCAGTAAGAAAAGATGAACACCACAATGGAAAAATGGTCAACTTATATGAATGGCTATTTCAGAAAAAAAGAAATACAAATGACTAATATACAAATGGAAAAATCGAACATTAACAAAGTACAAAGTAAAATCATTTTAAGTAGAATTTATTACCAATCAAGTTGGCCAGTAATTTTAAATGATAAACTCCAGGCCATCAAATATATTGAGAAAGGGCTCCCTCATGCATCCTTGAGTATATCAATTGGAACAACTGTTCTGGAAGACAATTTGACAATCTACATTACAAACTTTAGAAAGTATTCATATCTTTTTACTCAGGGTAGAAATTTATCCCAAGAAAATAAATGATGGATACATACACAGGTTTGTGCGTGAGGTTATTGGTTAGTTACAGCATTATTCATATAAAACTGGAAGCAATCTTAAAACTGCATCAATTGGTTTTTGCTTAAATAAATTACTGTCTCTTGCTCTCTCAATGCCAATCCCCTATATCCACCCCAATGCAGAGTGTACTAGGGAGAGGTAGGAGGTCACAGACTAGAGAAGGAACAAGATTGCCGTTGTGTATCTGTGTCTGAACTTGTCCCCTAATGATCTAGCCTAGTGGTTCTCAGCCCTGACTGCACATGAGAATCAACTGGAGCACTTTTTAAAAATGCTGATATCTGAGGCCTCACCAATTGGTCCTGGGTGAGGTCTAGGACTGGTATTATTTTTAAAGCTCCCTAGGTGATTCTAGTGTGCAGCCAGGGTCAAGAACCATTGCTAACAGCATGCCCTTTAAGTTGATTAACTACATAGGTTATTGACCAAAGCTGGAACTAACAGCCTCCAGAAGCCCCAGGGAAGCCAAACCATTGCTTGAGCTGGGCTCATCGCAAGTGGGCAGCGGCCAACCTCATGCCCCAAGAGACTGGCCTCCCTAGCCTTGCTACAGCCTGGCCAACCAAGTGTCTGTTAGATTTAATACCAAAGAGGTCATGGGTGACCTTGACAAGCACACTTACTGGCGAGGGAATCTTGACTGTTCGTGACAAACTGCCACAACAAAGCTACACACCAGTTCATGTTTCCATTTTTAGCCTCTTTATTACCTCCATCTGTTGATGGAGATGCAGCAACAAACACATGGCGTGTGAGCTGCAGCGTTATCTGGTATTGTATAAATAAGGACAGCCAAACTCCTACGGACTCCCACTTGCAGTGGGGGCTGATGCTTCCTAAGTGGGTCCCTCCTTCTTTCCGCACATTCCATCCCTGCCCCCTCAATCTCTGCTCCCTTCTCCTCCACCTCAATAACATGTTTGCAGTTTATGCTCCATTTCACACAAACAACTTTCTAGCACTTCCTTGCTCACACAGTGATGGCTTGAGGCTTAGCTGCAGACCTTGAAAATGCTTCTTTATTTTCATCGGGCGACTGCGCCTTCCCTAATCCTTCCCTCCACCCTGTCTCTGCCTCCCAGCCATCCCAACCCCTGTGTAATGATACTGTGAGTTGCAAGGACCCATTTCTGATAATTTATTAACATACTAAAAGAGGTGATGTATTCATGTCTAGAATCCCCCTTCTAAGTATAAAATGAGAGAATAAAATGGAAGGGGGAAAGATGTGGATACTATTTATTGGGGTTCTGTAATTTTCGGTGCCCTTTCCACCATGCTCAGATTCTCAAGAGAGAGAACGCAGGGAATTGGAGATATTCCAGGACAGCGTTTCTCAAACTTCAGTCATTTACATGCCACCTTCGTGATTTCTGCCCTACCAACATTATGATTATTTCCGTAAAATTTCTTTATATCATCTCACTTTTTACAGTTAAAATGAACCTGATCATTACTAAAAGTAAAAAACCAGCATCGTTTCCCCAAATTGGAGGGAACTTTAAGAACTTATACAATAAAGACAAAATGGAGTTATTTCATCCTTTAGATACTGTTGTCTGTTAGACACTGAGTTTGAGACTTGTCTCCTTGTTCAAAAGGTGAATAAACAAGAGAGGTGTTAAGGACATTTTAGCACCAGACTGAGAAGTCTCCTCGATGTATTCAGAAGGATTGGAAGATGTTTGTAAAAGAATAACTTTCTTTGTGAGTTGATGGCTGTGTGACACCTGAAATTATCTTGGTGCCATCACTAACAAACACCCCACAGTGAGAGAAGCACTGCTGTAGCCCAGTGCTGACTTTTTATTTCTAGTGGGATCCTCTCTCTGCCCAGACACCAAACCAGGCCAACTATCTATGCACCAGGGTGACACATGCGTACCTCCCAATCACTTGCCATTTCTTCTCCATTGCCACTGGGACTCTTTAGCCCTATCTCTACAACTTTGACCTCTGGCAATTCTTGGTCCTAAAGAAGACTGGTGAGAGGGAAGGGTATCAGGGCAACATTGGTAAAATATCATTCACCTACAGTGAACTCATCACACTGGGTGTCCCCATTCAGGCTCAGACATTTGTAGGGGGTATTATTCATGTTTTCTACAGTCAAGGCAAATAGCTATTAGCACACATTTTGATTTTTAGGTTCAAAATCATCTCTACCAGTCTACTCTATAGAGGATACCCAGTGTAGTGGTAAAGCTTATAGACCCTGGAGCCAAGCATTCTTGAGTTCAAAGCCTGTCTTTGCTACTAGCTGCCCGAGTGACCTTGACCAGGTTATCTAACCTCTTAGCATCACAGCTTTCTTGTCTCTGATGGAGGTGGCAATAACAAAAGGGGCTACAGCTTAGAGGATGAAATAAGATAAAGTATGTAAGGAGGTTTGCACGGTGCCTGACAGAAATGAATACTCAATAGATATTAGCCTCCATCATCATCATCATCATCACCAAGTATGAATCTCTGAGATGGCAATGGATAACATCTAAGTGTTAAAGCATCATAGTAAACATTTATTCTTCTTTTAGGCTGCCCAGCTCTGAGCATCTTTCCTATGATTCTGGAATTCCCCATGCTATGAGTCTTGGTAGCTGGCAGAACCTGTCCTCTACTAAGAAGCTGAAAGTGTCAGATCTCACTTTCCTGGACTCCCTTGCAGCTAGGGAGAGCCCGATTCTGGCTGTGTCCCTTCCCATGGAGTGAGGAGTCCACAGGACTAAGGAGGTGTGCTCACCCCTCCTTATAGACCACATTCCAGGTATCCTGGATCCTGGAATACCTGGTCAAACAGCCTCAACTCATTTCTAAGTCCACACAGATCTCTTCCCCACGTTTGTCCTGCTGAGGGTGGACTGCATCAGCACCCTGAAGACCAAAGGGTGGCCAAGAAATGACTCTTTACAAGAGAGGGTGTGAATGGAGCTCTGATGTTGACATGCTTGTGTGAAGGAAGAGCCAGGAGTAGAAAGAGAAGTGGGGTGGCCCACAGGCCGGGCGGGGTGGGGGTTCCCCCATACCATCACCTTCAAGTGTAGATCTCCGAGGAGTCAGAATTCTAAATCTGAACTTGGCCTTCCAGGATGCTCTGAAGGTATATCTGTCAGGATTGGATTATAGAACATACTTTATTTAATAGTTTGTAGGTTTTATTCATAACTTTTAAATGTTTAAGCATATAGTATGTGGACCTCCATTTCTGTTCTTGCTCCAGATCCTGAAAATGATGAGATTTGCTTGAGTACCTGCTCCAGGCTTTGAGTCAGGAGCAAAGGATACCAAGAAGCAGGAACCAGAGAGATCTTTCTTTCTGTCTCCGTCTCTCCGTGTGTGTGTGTGTGTGCGTGCAGCAGTAGTGGTTGCAGCAAGATTGAAGTTCTGGAGGTAAGTGGTAGCAGGGAAATTGGGGGCACCCAGTCCATTGCCTGTGATGCTGATGGGCAAGTTATGTCATCAGAGCAGCTCAGGGCAGCAACAGTGCTGCCCCAGCCAGATCCTTTGAGGGAACCTGGCCAGAGATTCCTGCTGCCCAGCCCCTCCTGGTTCTTCCCCACTTTTCTTTCTCCAGACATCTCAGCGATTCTGTGAACTACTTACCCAACAGCCTTTTATTTTCTTTTTTTAAATGTTTACTTATTTTCACCCCACTAATCCACGTGTCCAGTAGAAAAAATAAAACATACACAGAAATAAAAGATAAAGTTACCCATAGTCCCTCCACCCAGAAGAATTCATTATTATCACTTCAGCATATATTCCATATTTTATACCTAACTATTAATATAAATACACAAAATTATCAAAATAAATTGTTTCTTTATTGTATTCTTTATTCCATTTTGTAACCTAATTTTCTCACAAAACCCTATATTGTGGACATCTTTACATGCCAATGCATTTTTTAAAATTAAACTTTTAATTTTGAGATAATTATGGATTCATATGCACTTGTAAGAAATAATACAGAGAATAATACAGAGAACTGCATACTCATTACCCAGTTTCTCCCAATGGTAACCTCTAGCAAAACTATGATACAACATCACAACGAGGATATTGACATTGGTACAATACACTGATCTCATTCAGATTTCCCCAGTTTTAATTGTACTCGTGTGTGTGTATTTATCTCTATACAACATTATCACATGTTCATGTATCCACCAGCACAGTCAACATACAGAACAGTTCCATCATCACATGGGCCCTTCATGTTGTCCTTTAATAAGTACACCCACCTGTCCCCCAACCCATTCTCCACCCCTAACCCCAAATCTGTTCTTCACTTCTGATAGTTTGTCTTTTCACAGATGTTACGTTAAAAGAACCATACAGTATGTAACCTTTTGAGGCTGGCTTTTTTCACTCAGCATAATTCCCTGGAGAGCCATCCAATTTGTTTTGTGTATCCATAGTTCATTCCTTTTTATTTCTGAGTAGTATTTCATGGTACGGATATATCACAGTTTCTTTCATCATTCACCCATTAAAGGACCTTTCCCATTTTTGCCTATTACAAATATAGCCTCTATGAAGATTAATGTACAGGTTTTTGTGTGGACATAAGTTTTCATTTCTCTGGGATAGATGCCCAAGAGCTCAACTGCTGGATCAAATGATAATTACGTGTTTCGTTTGTAAGAAACTGCCAAGTTATCTTCCAAAAGAGTTGCATTGTTTTACAGTATGTAAGTGATCCAGTTTCTGTACATCCTCACCAGCATTTGGTATTGTCACTGGTTTTTATTTCAGCCGTGCTGGTAGGTATGTAGTGATACCTTACTGTGGTTTTACTTATGTTTCCCTGACGGCTAATAATTGAACATCTTTTCATGTACTTATTTCCTATCTACATATCGTTTTTGGTGAAATGTCTCTTCATGTCTTTTGCCCATTTTCTAATTTTATTTTATTTTATTTTATTTTACTGTTGAGTCTTGAGAGTACTTTATATATTCTGATACTAGTCCTTTGTCAGATGTGTGGTTTGTAAATATTTGCTCCCAGTCTGCAGTTTGTCTTTTCATTCTTTCAACAGTTCTTTGCCAGAGCAGAAGCTTTTAATCTTGATGAGGTCAAATTTATCAATCTTTCCTTTTACAGATTGTGTTTTTTGTGTCAAGTCTAAGAATTCTTTACCTGGTCCTAGACCTTAAAGCTTTTCTCTTTTTTTCTATGTTTTTTCTGTTTCTCTTTTTCCTGTCTTTTTTTTTTTCCTGAAAGTTTCATAGGTTTACATTTTATATTTAAGTCCATGATCCATTTTGAGTTAATTTTTGTATAAGATGTGAGGGTTAGGCCAAGGTTCAGATTTTGTATATAACTATTAATATAAATATATGCTCTTCATATTTTTCCAGATTTTGTATATAACTATTAATATAAATATATGCTATTATAAAAATGAATTATGTCATATCTTATGACTTATTCTATAACCTAATTTTCTCACAAAGTGCTATATTGTGGACACCTTTATACTCCAATACATTTTAATCTGTATGATAATTTCTAATGGCTGTATAATAAGTCATCAAATTGATGTATCACACTTTATTAAGGCAAGCATATTTTAAAGCCTTCTTACGCTGTCCCAATAACCATTCAATGGATTTCTTTTTCGCAGGCAGCGTCAGTATCTGTTGCTTGAAGCTAAGAACTCTGACACAAGCACATAAGCTGCTTTTTGAGAGGTTATGTAAGCAAACATCACATGTCAAGTATGTCAGAAAAAGAGCTGGAACCTAGAAAACAGTTCCTTCCTTGAATCCTTTAGGTCTCAGTGTTAGACTGAATCAGAGAATCTTGCAGCTTCAAATTTAACCTCATCTTCCTGTGTTAAAATACTCCCCAACCCATGGTGGTCATCTTATTTATGTTTCTATTTCAGTGTGTGTTTGAAGATTTACGCAGATTTTTTTAAAGAACCTGAGTCATTGCCAAGGTTGAGGTTAGGGCTTGTAGAGGTCATCCACCTCGCTCAGTGGTTCTTCCCTAGGAGCGCTTAGCAGTAGCATCTGGAGAGCTTTTTCAGTCTGTACCTGCTCAGCCCTTACCTGACTTTACTAGATTATAATCTTCCAGAGTGAGCTCTGGACCTCTGTACTCGGGGAAACTCCTCAGGTGAATCTTACCCACACGCAGGGTAAAGAACCTCTGCTCTGATCCAGTCTCCCTCCCCTTTAAGTATTCCAAAGTAGGGATTTCTTCTTGAAAATTCTCTTGCTTGATTACCTCCAGAAATGTGGAGCTCACTTCTGAAGCTTGTTTAAATTCTTTGACTACTAGAAAGTTTTGTCTACTGGGTATGATTTTATTTGCTTTAGAGCTTCTTCCCACGGGTTATCATTGCATAATAAAACCGTGATTCTTGCCCTTGACTACACCTTGGAAACTTGGAACCATTTTGGGGGCTGTAAGAAACACTGCTGCCTGGGGCCCACCCCCAGAGGGTCTGATTAATTGGTCTGGGGTGCAGCCTCAGCACTGGGATTTCTTAAAGCTTCCCAGGTGATTTGATATGAAGACAAAGTTGAGAACCACTGGATCAAAGGCCCAGGGGGTCACAAATTCAAATGCCTGCGGTGATCTAACAGGTAATGAGGTGACGACTGTGATGAACTAGACAGCTCTGGATTCATCCAAAAGAGCCTTCAGCTACTCAGCAGCTCCAGGCAGTTGTTGCCATGCCGGAAGGCAGACCCAATGTAAGGATTTTTTAAAAGGAAGATTGGAATTCAGAGCTTTATGTGAAATTGACAAGTGATAGAAAAAGAAAAAAATCTGCAGGCCAGATCCAGCCCCGGGGGCTTGGGCCTCTGTTCTTAACCTTTTTAGTGTAGGAATTCCTTCTAAAGCAGGTTTCTCAAGCTCAGCACTGTTTGCACTGTGGACTGGATAATTCTTTGTTCTGTGCATTGTAGGGTGTTTAGAAGCATATTAGTGTAGATCAACAATATCTCTATCTCCTGGGGGAGGAATTCCTCCTGAGAACCACTATTCTCAAACAACTCTCATTACTTGCCTCCAACCATGAGAAACTCACTCCTGCACCCTCCCATTCTATTGTCTGGTACATCAACGATAAGGACGTTGTTTATTTTTCTAAGGAGAACTTAACCTTCCCGTAACTTCCATCCATGAGTTCCAGTTCCATTTTCTAAGGCCACATGAAGGCAAGCCTTCCAAATTTTAAAGTCACCTCCTGTGTTCCCCCGTCGTCTTTTCCTCTACCTGCTATGTTCTCCGATTTGTTTCCTGCCCCTCACGAGGCACGTTTTCCAGACCGTCTGTCCTCCACCAAATGCCCTCCTGGTCTTGGCTGTCCCTCAGAAACTGCGGAACCCCATCCAACACAACATTCCAGGTGTGGCCTAACCGGCAAAGCCAGCAGAGGAGCTATTTCCTGCCCCAATTTGAACACTGTGCTTCTATTAATGCACCTGTGGATCACACTCGTTGTTTTTTTTTTGGTAACCACATTCCACTGTTGACTCAGACTGAGCTTGCGGTCAATTAAAACCCACAACCTTGGTCATGCTGCTCTTAGGCCAGTTTACGCCATCCTGTACTGCTGTGTGTGTGTGTGTGTGTGTGTGTGTCCGCACATATGCCCTTTAACCTAATTTTAGTATCTTACATTTACTGTTGTTAAATTTCATCTCCTTGGTTTCAGTTTATCATTATAATATACTAAAGATTTTGAATCTATATTCGTCATTCAACAGAAGAGCTGTTACGCCCAATTTTGTGTCATTCACATGTTATTAGCTTGGCAGCCCTACTTCGTCCTCATTTAAGACATTGTTAGAAGTGCTGTCCCAGGCAGTCTGGACAAGAGGACTGTGGAACTTCCCCCACATGACACGGACTCCAAAATGTCCCGGTATCCCATCCCTCAGCCCCCATTCCTGCCGATTATCCACAGGATGTTGGGAGAAAATTTGTCTTAAGTTAAAATTCAGATACACTATTACTCAGTCTTCACAAAGGGAGGAAATTCTGACACACTTGACAACATGGATGAACCTTGAGGACACTACACTAAGTGAAATAAGCAAGTCACAAAAGGACAAATGTTGCACGATTCCACTTACATGAGGTTCCTAGAGCTGTCAAATTCATAGAGACCAAAAGTAGAATGATGGTTGCCAGGGGCTAGAGGAGGAGGGGACCTGGGAGTTATTGTTTAATGGGTACAGTTTCAGTTTGGGAAGATGAAAATTTTCTAGAGGTGGTTGCACAACCATGTGAATTGTACTTAATGTCGCTGAGATGTACACATAAAAATAGTTAAAACTGTAAATTCTGTGTTATATATATTTTACCACAATACAAAAAAAAGAAAAGAAAAGAAACATTATATAGTAAAAAAATATCGAGATACACAACTTCTATGTCGTATATATCCTGAGTCCGATCCCCTCAGAATCAGGGAATTAAATCAATCTCATACCCCTTTCTTGGTGACCAGGTCATTCTTTTCCAAGTGCTCACAAAGCAAAGATGTAAGGATTCACTTAGGGTTTTGCTGCTTAACTCTCTTTTGCATCTTGAAATTTGCCTTTTTTTAGAAACAGAGATTAGCGTTTTTTCTAGTCTCTGGTTTTTCTTCCCATGAAGTCTGTGGCTGCTTGCTGTCCCAGGTTACAGAGATTAATGAGACTCAGTTTCTGCCCCTCAAGAAGTCAATTGGTTACTGGCAGTTGTTTGGGAATCCCATTTTCATGTATTTTATAGCTACTGTATTTCAAAGTGAGTCAGGAAGGAAAGAATTCACAGCAAAATATAGTAGGTTGGCTAGATAGACTATGATCTGGAATAGATTTTCCTAGAAAGAAAAAGGCATGGAAAGTAGGTGGGGAAGCTGGCCTCCCAGGTTGAATCAGTAGGTCTGGTTTCCAAGGAGTATGACGATCTGCGGTCATGGTTTAAGTGCGTGGTTGGTTGACACAATGGCTATGAAGAGTGACGACATATGGTAGGGGGAGGCCCCAGAGGAGCAGTGCTCAGAAGCCCAGGCAGACAGAAAGGCAGTATCTGAGAAGGCTCCTCGTGGGTGACAGGTCCCAGCCCCCAGCTGGAATGAAGACAGTGTCCTTCTGGGAGATAAAAGGCATAAACTATTTGTAAGAATCAGAACAAAGAGTGGAAGTCAAAACGGAAGCCATGCCTCTGAACTGGGAATGGGGTGTATACTGGGGGACAGAGTTGGATCCCAGTGGTTAGATGACCACATGGAAACCCAGTGGTCAGTCCAGACTACAATAGTCAAGATCAGTCTATCAGGGAGACAACGGGTAAAGTATGAATTTGGCCTATGAAAAGGAGAGGTCAAGAAGAGCATGATAGGGACAGGTCAGTGGGGAGAGGGGCAGCAGATTCTAGAGGAAAGAATCTGTACGTGGATTAAAGCATATTAATCAAAGCAATAATCAAGTGTTGAAAAATACTTTCCATTAGTGGCAATAGAAAGAATGGGAGAAGAGGGAGATCTGGATGCAGGATTAGGATGTGAAGCAAATGGTTCCATTTGCTGTATTGTATGAGGCCAGAATTATGATCTGGGATGGTGACTATTGCTATCCATCCGGAATGATGCAGAGGGTATCACTTTGAAAGATGTGGTCAGCCATTGTTATTTGGGACATCTCTCCAACAAACTTCCCAGGGTTTCCTGCATCTCAGGAACATTTTGTGGGGCTCCCAGAGAGAAGGTAAGGTCTTATAAGCTGTTCTTGGAGTATTTAATGGGAAGTGGGAAGATCCAAAAGTATGTCTCTGTTTGACTTATAAGCAGCAGGGGAGCAATAGCCCTTCTACACCCCAAACTCTCCTACCTCTGGTGGAGGAGATGCTTGGCTACAGTAAAGCCTAGTTCACTGTCACCGGAAGACACCCCCTTGACTTCCCTAGTAAAGAAATGCACTTGTACATATATGCAATACAACCAAGCACGTGGGTGCCTACCTGCTCACGCCCCTTCTAGTCTGGTCATGGATAAGGAGAGACTCCTCTACCCACCTGATATGGCTCCCTAGTTGTCTCTTTCATCCGACTGAGCTGTAGAACGAGGTGGGAATATGCCCAGAACTAGATGGGTAACCTGATTGCTAAGCTTGGGGGGAAGTAGAAAAAGACCCATGAAATGAAGTGGGGGATTGGGTTGGCAATTACCAACCCCATGGAGGCTTAACCTCATTTAATGAAGCAGAGTTCTGTCTCTTTCTGTATCTCTGTTGCTCTTTAAGTCTCATTTTTAAGGATTTCTTATTTCAAATCTAAAGACCATTTTCTTTGTTGGAAGCAAACTAAGACCCGAGTTCTGCTTTTAATCTGTCATGTGTTGGCACAATCCTGTCATTCATCTTCTTGCTTCAAATGTGCCCCCAAATCAATTTTTCTCATCCTTAACGTTTTTGCAAACCTTAGCTTCTTTTTGGCCATAGCCTCCCTGAAACCATTCTTGTCCATGCTTAACATTCTTTTGTATTCACCTTTGGTTTTGTGCTCATCTCTCCACGTTTATGTACTGATCATTTTAAGATCACAACTTGCCAAAGAATTCCCTGTGAGAACATGCTAGTTTCTTAGGCTAGGGCCCTGACTCTTTTTTTCCCTGTGGGAATTATATAGGAAATCATCAAACATTCCTTTATTGAGTTCTACATATTCTGTTTTGCATTTTGGGCCATGGGACTATGGCCTATGAAAATGTCTAATCTTTCTGTCTAACGGTTAAGACATTGGGTACAGGATAAGGAGATACAGGATACAGGATAAGGATACAGGAGGGAGGGAGACGCAAGAGGGAGGAGACATGGGAATATATGTATATGAATAACTGATTCACTTTGTTATACAACAGAAACTAACACAACATTGTAAAGCAATTAAAGTGCAATAAAGATGTTTAAAAAAATGTTCAGTGTGGACGTGCCATTGACTGGAATGAGGCAGACTGAGAGAGGAGCAGGGGGGCTTGGCGTGGAGGAGACTGGGGATATGGGGCATTTAGTGATCACAGTTTAGGAGTTCCAGAAAGTCAGTGGAAAGGTTTGGGAGAATGGTGTAGGGGATGCAGAGAAATATGGGGCTGAGAACGTCTTCATGATTCCAGACTTGCCTATCCAATTGCTTCCTTGGCCACACCACTTGGAAGTCTTGGTCACGCAAACTTAACAGGTTCGAAATCAGTCCATTGATATTTCAGCCCTAAACGTGTGCCTCCACCATCATTTCTCACTTCAGTAAATGGCGGCCCCCTTCCCAGTGCTCACACCTGAAACCTGGAAGCCTTCCTTAAGTCCTCCCCTTCTCCACCCCACTCCTAAGGCTACCTATCCCCAATCCCTGTGACATCACCCTCCTATAAAAGACACCTCAAATCCAAGTACCTCTTTCTCCCCAGCTATCACGTGCCAGTCCAGGCCTGCATCACTTCTTGCCCAGCATATGCAAGAACCTCCCCATCCATATACCCACCCCGCTCTTAGACCCTGGTCTGTTCTTTACACAGCACACTGGATTAATATTTTTTAAACATCCATCAAATCACATCACTCCTTTGCTCAAAACCCTTAGAAAAAGTCCAAACCCTTCCTGCTTCAAAGCTCTACATGCCAAGATCCTTTCACTTGCAGATATATATTTTTTAAATTAAGGGTACTTTAATTAATTAATTTATTTATTTTCATTTTTGCTGTGTTGGGTCTTCATTTCTGTGCGAGGGCTTTCTCTAGTTGTGGCGAGCAGGAGTCACTCTTCATCGTGGTGCACGGGCCTCTCACTGTCGTGGCCTCTCTTGTTGCGGAGCACAGGCTCCAGACGCGCAGGCTCAGTAGTTGTGGCTCACGGGCCTAGTTGCTCCCCGGCATGTGAGATCGTCCCAGACCAGGGCTCGAACCCATGTCCCCTGCATTAGCAGGCAGATTCTCAACCACTGCGCCACCAGGGAAGCCCTCACTTGCAGATCTTTGCAGTACGGTTCCCTCTGCCAGGATCTGTGACATGTTTTCTATTGTCTTCATACGTGAGTACCAGCGTGGATGCATGTGGAGTCACAGTCTTCTTTGCTTATAGTGGTACAGGCACCACTTGAGTCAATCATGGCTCATGGCTATTTCTGAAGCGGAAAGCTCTGAAGCACCCAGCATCCTTTCTTTAATATATATTTTGTTTTCTTTGCCTTTTGTGTTTGTGTTTTTTTTGAAGATCATTTTTTTCCTGCTTGGATGCTTGCTGCATAATTTCTTTATCTTCAAAACGTAAAAGACATTTCTAGATCGTGTCTAGTGACAGGTCTCCTTTCATTAACTTTTTTCCCCTGGAAACATAATGGAGTTTTTCATTTAAGAACAGGAAAGATTTTCCTTGTTCTGTCTTTTATAGTTCTATACTCACTGTGCCGCTATTTCCCTGCCCTCATTTATAGTTTACTTCCACTAGTTACGGTTTTGCCACAGTGAGGAAGAACGCAAATCTCGTGAATCGAGAGCCTTGGCCAGACCAGCGGCGGCCTCCCTCCACAATCACGGGGACCACTGTAGAGTGCCTGGCGTGACTTCTCTTATGGGGTTGCTGCAACAGAAGCATGAGCTGTGCATTTGGAGATACACACAGCCCCATCCTCAAGGACCAGAGGAGCCAAAGGAACACAGTCTGGAAATAACAAATAAGATTAGAGGCAATATTCTGCTCTTGATGTCTTCATCAGGTTCTGAGTAGAATAGATCAAAGTTTGTCTTCATTTCCACAGCCCCCAGAAAAAGGCCTCAGGCCAAAAAATGTCACTGCTAATTCAATTTTCTTTTTCTAATGTGTATGTCACTCAGCACCTTTTGATTTTGTAGCCCTCCACCTGCTGCTGTATTTTTTAATCCTGTTAGAACTGAACTTCATGACCACTTGCTTCAGTCTTAGAGAGGCACAAATGAGACCCTTTGGGCTACCCTCTGCCTAGCAGGGATTTCGGTTATGAAGTTTGAAATTACTGGTCTCCTATAAGCCTAGGAGAAAAAAAACAGTCATTCGGTATAGTCTTTTACCAAAGGCCAGCCTTTTCCCTTTCCCACTTTTCTTCTGAATAAAACAAGGAATTGGGGGGGGGGGTGTGAAAGAAATGACATTTCAAGTGTTTCTTAATAGCAGAAGTTAATTCCAGAGGGCAAAATCAAAGTTAATTCCACAATGCTCAGAATTTAGTCACAGTCATGGTTGAAATAGTGCAGAGCCCTTTAAGATCAGCAAAAAATCATTAGACATATTAAGTTTCCAGAATTTGTAATCCAAATCTGTAAACAGATTTCCATACACTGATGTAGAGAAAACGCAATTATCATTCATCATGGGTCTGCGGTTGTCAGAGCATCTGAGCTGAGGCCAGTCCAGCAGCCGAATTCAGACCTCTCCATCGTGCCCCAACTGAAGCCAAAGCAACGGAGCCGTGAGACAGATGCTGAATAATTCAGGCCCCAAGTCACCCCCGGACCCCACCCCCCCCTACGTGGATAGCTCTCTGTAGATCAGGGTGGTTTTGTGCACATCTATGGGTGTGAATCAGGAAATTACCTCTATTGATTTTGTCGGAGTGTGTGATGCAAATTTACATTCTGTCTCCCTGCCCGCAAGTTAAATACCAGCAAGTATCCCCTTCCAAACAGCCAAGTACACCAGACTTTCAGCTGGCCCTGTGGTTTGGGAGTCTCTGCTGGGTTAAGTGATGCTCTGGAGGTATTTTTATTGTGATCACTTTAATTTAAAAATTTTCATTTACGAACTGTGTCAGACATACAGTAAATAACAAACATCAATGTACCTGGCACCCAAATTATACGGGTATTCACATTCTCCTACATCTGCTTCAGATTTGTGCCCATGTAGAACGTCACAGGTAAAACAAAAGACATCCCTTCCCCCATGTGCACTATCTGAGTCCCCTCCCAACCTTCTTCCTCAGATGTAAACACATCCTGAAGCTGATATGTATTCTTTCCATGAATATTTCAGGATTTTGGCTACATATGGAGGCATCTTTAGTAATTTGGAGAAATGAGGCCATGCTCTCCATATCTTCAACATTATGATTTTGAGATTTCTCAGTGCTGGAAAATGTAGACCTAGGTTCTTTTAACTGCAGGACAGTATCCCACTAAGTAGGTAAATATGACTGTTTTCATTGCACTTTAGGCTGTTTTCAGTTTTCACTATTACAAACAGCACTGCAGTGAACACTCTTATCTCCACTTCCTTGTGTACAAAAGTGAATTTCTTTAGGGCATCATCTGTTAACTTCTTTTTTTTTTTTTTTTACCATGACCAACCCCTAGAAAGCATATGTTTACATTGCCACCAACACACACTCCACTTTTTTTACAAAACCAAGACCTAATCTTACTATGTGTAATGCACCTTAGTTTTTTCTTCTTTTACTTTGAAGGCTGTCTGGGAGCTTTTTGACTTCACAGCCCACTAATGGGTGGTGCGTATGCCTAGAGAATACCGAGTTGGAGGGTATGCAGGTGCTAGTTTATCTTGATGCTTCAGAACTGCTCTAGCGTTTACACCACTAGCAGCAGTGTTGCAGCTTTCCATCATCTCACATTCTTGCCAATGCTTGTCATTGTCAGATTTTTTGCAAACGTTTTGCCACACTGATGGATGTAAAAGAATCTCATTGCTATTTCTCTTTGCATTTCCCCCATTGCTATTGAACTTGACCTTTTACTCTTCCATATGCATTTTTAGACTCAGTATCCGCAATGTTTTAATAGGAAGTGTTTTTCATTGTTATTAATGTCTAAATATTTTCTAATTTTCATCAAATTTTTTTTATAAAGCATTTTTTTTAAATTTTTGGCTGTGTTGGGCCTTCGTTTCTGTGCGAGGGCTTTCTCTAGTTGCGGCAAGCAGGGGCCGCTCTTCATCACGGTGCGTGGGCCTCTCACTATCGTGGCCTCTCTTGTGGAGCACAGGCTCCAGATGCGCAGGCTCAGTAGTTGTGGCTCACAGGCCTAGTTGCTCCGTGGCATGTGGGATCTTCCCAGACCAGGGCTGGAACCCATGTCCCCTGCATTAGCAGGCAGACTCTCAACCACTGCGCCACCAGGGAAGCCCCAAATTTCTTCTTTGGCACATGAATTGTATTGTTTAAAAGTGTAATAGTTTCCCAGTGGAGCGGGAAGAGGGTTGGACTGCCTTTCTGCCCTTCTTTTCCAATTTTGTTGCATCGTCAAGGAAGTGGTCTACATGATGTTGATTCTTTGGTATTTTTTGAGACTAGCTTTGTAGCCTTGAAAATTTTTGATAAATATTCTATGGGTGCTTAACAAGAATATATTCTAATTTTTAGGTTTTATATCCTAAACATGCTCAGTAGACCAAACTTATTAGTTGTGATGTTCAAAATGGCAGTGTTCTTATTTTTCATTTCCTTTGTACATCAGTTTCTGAGAAATGTTTATTAAAATTTCCCTCTGTGATTGTGGATTTGTCAAATTCTTCTTGTAATTATTTGTCAAATTCTTCTTGTAATCACATTTGCTTTATATGTTTTGAAGTTATGAGTTGAATATAGGTTTGGGTATTTGTATTTTACTGGTGAATTTTCCCTTTAGTAATTATAAAACAGTCATTTTTATCCCTAATTATGCTTTGCTGTTTTAAATAATATTTTATCTGATTCTGCTATTGATACACCAGCCTTCTTTTCATCAGTATTGCCTGGGATATCTTCTTTCATCCCATCACTTTCAAAAATTACTTTTTAGGTATATCTCTAATAAATAGCATTCGGATACATTATTTTTTTTAATCCAATGCAAGAATCCTTGCGTGTTAATTGATGACAATGGTCTGTTTACATTTATTGTGGTTGCACATTCGGGTTCATTTTGACCATCTTATTTTGTGATTTTATCTTACATTTTATATAGTTTCTATTTCCTTCTTTTACATTGAATTAATTAGATACTCTTTCCTCTCTACTCTTTTGGAATTTATACATTTTATTTCTATTCTTTTAGTAGTTTCTCTTAAGTTTTTAATATGCATACTTCATCTCTATAGTTCATTGCTGTTTCTACTCTCCTCCAAAATAATACAAAGACCTTAGAAACCTTTAACTCTCATCACTTTCCTTTCATCTGATTCATTTTGGTTGTCTATTTTATTTTCACCTTGCTTTTACCCTCTCCCCTAGTATTAGTTACTGTTTTTAGGAGAAATGCTTTCTTTGCCCACAGATATCACCAGTTTGTTTGCTCAGTAATGCTTCTGGTACCCTACTCTTTCATTCTGTGTTCAATATGTTTTTACTGCAATACATTCCTGGGAGCATTAAACTCTCTTCATCTTTTCTGTCTAGAGTTTTTTTTTTTTTTTTTATCTCCACTATTGATATTTAAACTGAGTATGGAATTCTAGATTGACAGTTTACTTTTTCAGAATTTTGAAGGGACTCTTCCATTGTTCTGGGCTTCTATTGTTGTTATCAATCTGTTTTTCCTTCTGCAGATAATTTCATTGTCTTAAAATTTTCCTTTCCTTTGTTATTTTTCAGTTTCAACTTGATGTGTCCAGATATGGATATATGTTTATCCTGTTCAGAACTCATTGTGCTTCCTAAACTCTGAAAATTCTCATTGAATATTGCCTACTTTTCATTCTCTCTATTTTTTTCCCTCTAGGACTCTTCTCATATTCTGTGCTCCATATCTTTTTCCATCTTGTCCATCTCTTCTTTTCTATGATCTTTATTCTAGGTAGTATTCTTAGCTCTATCTTATACTTCAACAATTCTCTTTTCAGTGGTTAATCTGCTGTCTAACGTATTTATTGAGCTTTTATTTTCTGTGGCCACACTTTTTTATTGGCAGCATTCTATTTCTCTTTCAAATCTGCTTGTTAGTATTTTCATAGTATCCTGTTCCTTCAGGATGATTTCTCTTTTGTTAATCTCTTTAAAAATTTAAATGAACTTAGTGTGTCTTTCAGATTGCTGTTCTGCTACTTGACATTCCTGGGGTTGTTAATTTTATTGTTTGTGGCGTCTGCTGACTCTTGCTCATGGTTGACAATTTCTTCCTACTATTTCTAATTTTTTAATGACAGCGAATTCCTGGTGGGGATTTTTTATATCATAAAAATCCCATGGAACCTAAGGTTATGGTAATGTTATTACAGAGTAATTTTGCATTTGTATCTGCAAGGAACCCTGGACGTTTTACTAGTAGAGAACAAGCTTTTCATGTGAATTTATCGCTTTATAAATCCAGGTATCAATAGTGTAAATTTGATTTTTACCATCACCATAAGGTACAGACTCAGCATTTCGGTTTCTCATGGATGAGTTAATTTTGTAATTTTCCAATCCAGAGCCCTGCTTAGTGACAAATTCCCCAATTTGCTTCCCTGGGCTGATGGGTAAAATTTTTCTAACCCCCCTTTCATTGAGGCAGTAACCCTATCAGGGTTCTAGCTTTACTTACTTAGACCTCAATTTTCAATACCTCCCACCATCCTGGTAGGGACATTGGGTAGAACAACCCAAACAGATAGGTAAGGGTTTGCCTTTCAGTGACCAGCCATGCTGACTTGGGTACAGGAAAGTTCTCTCCACTCACCATAATGCAGGCCACTGTCTCCACATTCCCCAAGGCCAATTCTTTTTCTATTCATCATAGGTATACAGTTCAAACTTCAAACTCAGATAAACTCAATAAAAATTCCTTCTTTTTTTTTTTTTTTCAGTTCAACTTGATTATCTGACTTCATGCTCTCCATCACTCTGATCTATATAAAAAGCTTAACTTTGGTCCTTCCTGGGGTCAGTCACATCTATGTCTTTTGCATCCAAAGAGTGGCTGCATTTGGTTCTCAGTCATGGGTCTACACAGGTGGCCACTGATACATCCATTGTCCCTGTCTGCATGGTTTCTTTTCATCCACTCCCTCTCCATGCCTCCTTGTAATGCTTGGAGAATAAGAGTCTTTTGTTAGGCTTCCTGTGGTCCCATCTACCTAGAAACATCACACAGCCTTTCTTTCCTGGGATTTTGCGATCTCCCCCAGTGGTGCTGCTATGAAATAAGGTTCATCTCTACTGCTCAGGGATCAAATTTTTTTTTTTTTTCTCTCTCTCTCTCTCCTTTCCCTACCTTGCTGCTCATTCTCTCCTTCCTCCTCCAGGGTAGCAAACCTTAAGTCTAATGGAACAAATGACATCTTCCCATTTCTTCAAGTCAACATACTTTGCCTGTGGTCTTAAATCTCTTTTCCCTAATAAAAGGCTTAGGCTTTGGAGGGGGGAAAGCCCAAAAGGAAACTCTCTTCTGATTTCCACTCCTCTACAAATGTCCCATGAGGAAAGCACAGAGATTGCTCCCTGACTGAATAGAGGGAAAGAAATGGGAGAAGGGGAAGGGAAATTGTGGGAAGGGAAATAAGCATTAATACCTCATAATGTTTTCCTTGAGTTGTGGTTAATATGCTTTGGTTTTCGAGTCTGACACACTTAATTTTAAATCCTGACCATGCCACTGCTAGTAATGTGACCTGGGCTAGTTACGTAACCCTTCCTAGCGTGTGTTTCCTCATTTTAATTGGGGGATAATAAGATTACTTACCCTGTAGGTTTGTTATGAGCAGTAAATGAGACAGTGCATGTAAAGCATTCATTTCACTACCTAGCATATGGTAATTTAATTAATAATTGATAGTTATTTTTATGAACACATAGTAATTGTTGGGATTCACTTTTTGTTTAGAGCTAGATAATCTCAGATGAGTTAGAAGCTCTTGATCCCTCAGTTCCCTCCTATGTCATAAATTGCAGGGGCCTCATTTTTTTTTAGGGACCTCACTTTTCATGAGAGTATATAGAAGCCTACAGCATATGCTCTCAGTTCCCCACCAGGTCTCCTCGACAGCACACAGCTCCTGACCTTGATGCTACAGCCTCATACTCACGTTCCTCTTGAAGTCAGTGGGAGCCACCCTGCCTGGAGATGCTTCAGAGATTATGTCCTCCCCACGGCCACCTGCAGCCAATAGCTGACTGACGTGGGGTGTACAAAAGCCAGCTCCCTTTCTTCAAGACGGTACTGACTCAGGTGCAACTCAGCCTCCAGAGCTCTCTACAGGATTGCACTGAGGCCAGACGGAGGCTCCAGAAGCCACCACATCTTTGTCTAGCTACCCACTCTGCTTTATCCTGCCTCCGGAGCTCTCTTTCTTTCAAGTTTCTCCTGAGAACAGTCTCACCACTTGCACAAGAAGCCCCTTCACAGGTTCTGCTTCTAGGAACAGAACCCAGATTCACAGCAAGGCTTAGAACACAAGGATTTCTAATACCAAAGACGAAGGACAGTCTTAACTTTTATATTGTACTGTCTTTCTCTAAATTAAAAATTATTTTACAGATACACACACAAATGCCTAATATGAAGTAAGCGCACAAGAAGTAATGGGTTCATTCACTCAAAAAATATTTATTGAGGACTTACTATGTGCCAGACAATGTTGTAGACCCTGGAAAGTATGCAAAAAGCATAAGTATGTAGAAAAAAAACCCCTGGATTTCGTAATGATATTAATAGTTACAATTACAATCTATTATATGCTAGATACTTTGTATGTATATCTAATACAGCACTGCAAAGCTGACATGATTTCTGCCTTCTTTTGTCGTAAAGCAACTAAGATCCAAAAAGGTCAAATACGTAACTTGTCTAAGGTTATGTATTAGGAAGTAGTGGAGGCAGGATTCATACTGAGGCCTCTCCACAGTGCACACCCTTTTAATAAGACCCCACTGCCTGTTTTAGCACCAAGAAATTCAGTTAGCTATTTAAATGTCTGCATCCCCCCCGCCACTAGACCTGAGTTAATGGCAAGACAAGATCTTTTTCATTTTAATATCCCCAGACCTAGGGAAATGCTTGACATAATAGGAAAATGCTTGTTGAATGGATGAATGAATGAATAAATGAGAATAAATGGCCAGGATTTGGAGGGGGGAGGGGTTTGATTAGTTTCCAAAATTAATGCTGCAGACCCTCTTCCCTGTAGGACTCCAGTTTGCATGTGGTTTTCCATTCCAGAAAAGGCTGGTAAGAGGAGACACAATCTAGCTTCGAGTAATCCATTTCAGCTTAGTTCAACAAGCACTTTCTATGGGCCTCACACGGGGAAGCTCCTTGTCAGGCCCAGCTAAACAGTCAAGCTTGGCTGAGTGATCAGCCTCCACTGAGGCTGATAAAGCCCATGAGTGGAGCCCAGGGCCCTGGATGTTGAGACCCATCCAAGAGAAGAGCAACTGGGGGCCACAGAGTAGTCAGATAAGGGCAAGTAAGATCACCCGAACTCCTGGGCACTTTCTGGTATCTAGAAAGAGATTGTGCATCCAGGTATTTCTGCAGGAGTTCAGGGTGATTTGGGACATTTAAGGCAGGATCCAGGAATGGTGATTGGTTGGAATTTATCAGGAAGTGTCAAGTCGAGAGAGAGTCTACTGAGCTGTGAGGCAAGTAGATGCTCTTTCTGAAGGTTAGATATCATCTGACATGAGCATCTATTAGATGATTTACCTGCCCCATTATCTCTGAGAATCACCCATATTGCAAAGCCACCGCTCATGTTTCTACTGCATGACACTTCTCCCAGCCATTGGTGATTGGTGGGAAGCAGACACTTAACCCAAGCTACCCCAAGTGGATTCTCTCTCCTGGACCCTGAGTCTGGGAGTTGGTAGCTGTGCTGGGCCACGGCAGAGCTGTAGAGGAACCATGATTAAGTCCTGGCACTGAGGTCCCCAGGGCTGCCCTGGTTCCTACCGTTCCTTGAGTTGCTTGTTCATCTCCCCCTTGGATTCCAAGAACTACTATATCCTTCCAATAAATTCCCTTTTTCACTTAAACTAGCAAGCCTAGGTTTCTGTTACCTGCAATCAAAAGAGCCTTAACTAAAACATTGCCAGATAAAGGTAGATGAGAGCCTCCGCACAGCTGCTTTTATCTGTATTTATCCTTCCTTTGGTGTATTTTCCCCCAATTTTTAAGGGGGAAATAGAGGAAGCTTCTGACACTTATAGTCTAGAGGGAGAGACGAATGTACACAAATCATTTCAATACATTGCGGTATGTGCTCTAACAGAGGTATGATGAGAGTGTTGTGGGAGCTGAAAGGAAGATTCCTCTAACCCTGCTTGGGGTGAGAGTGGCGAGGCTTCCCACAGAGCTGAGTCTCTCAGGATGGGTGGGAGTTCTGATATACTTATGTATTATCAGGAGCATCAGAAGAGTGTTAGCAGCTTTTCTATTTCTTAAAAGGATAAGAGATGAAAGAGGAAATAGAGTGAGGTGTAATTCGCTTCTGTCTTACAGAAGGTGTTCTAGCCAAGATAGTCTAGGTTTCGCTGTGGTAACATATTAACTCTGGAATCTCAGTAGCTTCACATGTTATATTTCCTTCCTTCTCACTCTACATATGCAGCAAGGTCAGTGAGGGCTCTGCTCCATACAGACACTTAGGGACGCAGAAGGATGGAGGCTCTGACATCTTGTTTTGCACCATCAAGAACATGAGGTCTCCTTGGTCACCACAGCAGGGGAGAGAGGGACAGGCTCATCATTGCAATTAAGTGCCTTGTCCCCCAAACGACACATGTCACTTCCATTCCAGTCCAGTGTTTAGAACTAATCACATGGCCCTGCCCAACTTCATGGGGGTAGGGCTGTGTCATCCTCTGGTGTGCCCAGGAGAAGAGGAGGACCAGATAAGGGTGAGTACGGGAAGTCTCCCCAACAAGAGGAGACCACCATTTTTAAGCCTGAATCTGAGTCTTAGTTCCTGTGCCTGAGACTCAGTCTTGGTCTTTTGTCCCAAATCCCGTTCGGTCTGTACTTGCTCCATCAGTGGCACACTTGCCGCATCTTAGCTTAGTAGCAAAGAGTCCTTAGAGTTCTATGGAGGGAGGTCAAAGATAGTTGTGGCTTTAAGACTCTCAGGAAATCTTACTGACCTTATGAAACCCAACAGCACTATGGCAGCAGTGTGATGGGATTCTTCACAGCTTACTCATGGAGTACTCTCTAAGAAGGATTATACGGGCAAAGCCCATCTCTTTCTTTGCACACATCCCTAGTTCCCTTTTAAGTCATCTCAGCTCCCATTACCTCAAGCCACTAATTGAAGAATATTATGAGGCATAAGAAATAAGAGGCTTCAAAGGTCCAAAACTAAGCTCCTTATCTCCCCCTCAGTTGCTCCCTCCACAGCCTTCCTCACCTTAGTTAAAGGCAATTCCATCCTTTAAACTGCTCATGTCAACCTTGACTGCTCTCCTTCTTTTTTTTTTTTTTTTTTTTTTTTTTTTTTTTTTTTTTTTTTGTGGTACGCGGGCCTCTCACTGCTGTGGCCTCTCCCGTTGCGGAGCACAGGCCCCGGAGGCGCAGGCTCAGCGGCCATGGCTCACGGGCCCAGCCGCTCCGTGGCATGTGGGATCTTCCCGGACCGGGGCACGAACCTGTGTCCCCTGCATCGGCAGGCGGACTCTCAACCACTGCGCCACCAGGGAAGCCCTGCTCTCCTTCTTTTACATCCCACATCCAATACATCAGGAAACCCCATTGGCTCTACTTTCTGAATACACCCGAAGTCACTCATCACTTTTATTCCTATCATCCTGGTCTGAGTTATCATCATCTCAAGATTTCCCCATTTGATTCCTTACTGACCTCACTGCCTCTATTCTTGCTTAACTATAGTCTATTCTCAAAGCAGCCACCACATGCTACTAAAAGATATGCTAGGTAATGTCACTCCTCTGCTCTGAGCCCTACAATGGATCTTCATGTTGTTCAAAGGGAAAACCAAAGTCCTTATGATGGCGTACAAGGTCCTGCGTGCTCTTCTCACCCCATGACCTTTGTAACCTCATCTCCCCTTTATTATTTCTCCCCTGCCCAGCTAGAAGGTAGGCTTCTTGAGGGCAAGTTCTTTCTCAGTTTGGTTCATTTGATATGTTTAAAGCAACTATTCACTTGATATATTCCAAGAATCTAGAATGGTTCTTGGCATATAGTTAAGTGCTTAATAAATATTTGTGGAAGAAATTAATGAAATATGCTTTCAGAGACATTTGCTCTCAGTGATTTCTTGTGGTGGATTTATCTTATCCCTCTGCAGTCTTGGGAAGTGAAACACCTATTCATAAGCACAAGAAAATACACCAGAGCACTTCCAACACCCAACACTAAAGAGAATATCGGGTCTATTTATGGATCATCTCCAAGGCATGAAACAAATTACATAAGTCCTACAGACAAATGAGGGGGAAGGTGAAATCAAGCTTGCTACAAGGAGTTCAGGTTAACACAGGACAATCTCATCCCTGGATAAGAAAATGCAAAGTGTTAGAAAGCTCTAGCAAGAATCTCAATGAGCAGTTATAAGCTAGAGCAGCTGACTGTACATCTCTGCCATAGGCTGAGTTTGTGAGGCTCCCACAGATTCTTTCTTTTTATGTCCACCTTGATAGCCAATCAGTGCTCACAAAGCATCTCACCAGAAACCTAGCCCCACAGCTTGGACCTTCTGTTCCTGATGCTGCAGCCAACCTGCACCTTGAGTATTTCTATATTCATCTAGAGAAACATGACATGGCAGTCTAGAGTGGTAGAAAGAGCTTCAAAGTCAGGCAAACCTGAGTCAAAATTCTGAATCTTAGTTCCCTCATTTTTGAAATGTGGATAATATTATCTACACCTTGGAGTTAAGAGAATTAAGCTGCACAGTGGATGTTAAGACTTTAACACAGTACCTGGCACTGAGTCGGTACTCAATCAATGCCTAATCTCATTTTATGTTTCTGATCATGTGTAAGGACCTCCCATTTCCTGTAGGACCCTCCATTTTGATTACTTGTTCAGTCTATCACCTGTTGTCTAATGATGTCACTGACCCAATTCTGGCTCCCGACACCCATGGCTGAGTCTGTCTTCCAAGGAATCTGTCTATTCCTAAGGCTTAGCTTGAGATATGAAGTGGCTACCACCAATGCAAGAGGAAGAATGTCTCTGGAATCCTGGGTGGAGAAACAGGTTTTAGTTAGAAATTTATCAGTATGGATCTGCTGAGGGACCAAGCCTGATTCTGCTGAAGAACGAAGTCTGATTCTACATGACTAGATTTCAGTTATACTTGACCAAAACGTTACTAATCCAGGGCAAGTCTATGTATCAGCTGCCAAACTTAAAAGTTTGTCCTCTAAAGTTCACCCACTTCCCTAGAAAAAAAAGGTTGGAAGATGAATATATAATGTTGAAGGTAGAAAAGCACTTTCTAAGTGAGATAACAAAGATAGAAACTACAAAATAAAGGACTGGTAAATTTCACCCAGTAAAAGCTTATTAATATGTTTCAAAACATTTTTTTAAATATTTATTTATGTATTTATTTTATTTTTGGCTGCATCAGGTCTTAGTCGCGTGGGCTTCTCTCCAGTTGTGACTCACATGCTCAGTAGTTGTGGTGCGTGGGCTTAGTTGCCCCCTGGCATGTGGGATCTTAGTTCCCCGACCGAACTAGGGACTGAACCCGCATCCCCTGCATTGGAAGGTGGATTCTTAACCACTGGACCACCAGGGAAGTTCCTCAAAACATATTTTTAAAAAGACTAAATTTTAAAAACTGGCTTGAATCATTTGTAGATAATATGTAAAGAGCTCTGACAAATCAATAAGATAAAGATCAACTGTTCCAATGGAGAAATAGTTAATGAACGTGAAATATAAATTATAAGATAAATAGGAACAGCTAATTAAAATATTCTACCTCATTCATAAGCAAATCAATACAAATAAAAACAATAACTTACCACCCCCAGCTATTAAATTGGCAAAGATTATCCAGAAAAATACTATCAAGTATTGGCAAGTGTGCAGGAAAGTTAGCATTCCCACATACCACATTTTTAGGAATATTCAGTAAATATCTTTCCAGTAACTATTAAAAACCGTAATATCATGAACAAATTTTGACCCATGAGTAATCACACATGGGCACAAACATTTGGCTAGTAGAATGCTTAATTGAAGCATTGGTTATATTAGCAAAAAATCTGGAAACAAGATGAATGCCAGAAGGAAGTCAATTCTCTAAGCTCTAGTACCTTCAAACAAAGAACATGATCTGTCATTAAGAATGAAACTGGGGCTTCCCTGGTGGCGCAGTGGTTGAGAGTCCGCCTGCCGATGCAGGGGACACGGGTTCGTGCCCCGGTATGGGAAGATCCCACATGCCGCGGAGTGGCTGGGCCCGTGAGCCATGGCCGCTGAGCCTGCGCGTCCGGAGCCTGTGCTCCGCAACGGGCGAAGCCACAGCGGTGAGAGGCCTGTGTACCGCAAAAAAAAAAAAAAAAAAAAAAAAAAAAAAAAAAAAAAAGAATGAAACTGGAGGAAAAAGGGCCTGCAAAGCATAATCCAACCTTTCTGCTGCGTCCATTCATGCAACACCCATTTACTGAGCACGTACTCAATATGTCTAGCACCACTGATAACAAGATGAACCAGACAAAGTCCCAGCCATCAAAGAACACACGTTTTACTGTGGGATACATTGGCAAATGACGCAAAAGAGGTGTGAACTGAATGTGGCATACACTTCCCCTCCCCCCCTCAAGGAGAGTCTATTCTGGCCCATGATCCAGATTTCGGAGAATCAGTAGCAGCACTGAGCAGTCCTATATAATAAGTAAAATTACCATAGACATAGATGGGATCAAACTGAGAAGGAATGTAATTGTTGAAACTCCAGATCCAAAGGGGAGCCTGCGTAACTTCTCTATTGCTACACAACAAACAAAAACTACCACAAACTTAGCAGCTTAAACGACTCAGTTACTGAGTTTCTCGCAGTTTCCATGGCTCAGGAATTTGGGCTTAGCTTGGTCCTCTGCTTCAGGGTCTCTCAAGGATGCAATCAAGGTGTCAGCCGGGTCTGTGATTTCAGGCAAAGGCTCAGCTAGGGCAGAATCAGCCTCCAAGCCCATGTGTTTATTGGCAGGACTTGGGTCCTTATGGGCTGTCAGACCCAGGGCCTATTTCTTGCCGGCTGTAGACCAGAAGTCACCCTCAGTTCCCAGCTGCTTGTTGGCCATCAGCCGCTTTCAAATCGTTTCATGTGGACCTCCCCAGCACAGCCACTTCCTCCATCAAAGCCAGCAAGGGAAGACAGTCTGTTAGCAAGACAGATGCTATAGGCTTATGTAATGTAGTCATGGGAATGACATCCTGTCACCTTGGCTATATTCTGTTGGTTAGAAGTAAGTTGCAGGTTAAGAGGAGAAGATTACACAATGGCATGAGTAACAGGACATGGGGATAATTTGGGACCGTCTTAGAGTCTATCACAGGATGTGAGAAGCATTAGTCACTGAATTTGAGTCATAGGGGCAGCCAACCCAGAACAGCGGTGTGGGTTAGAATGAAGGAATTCCCCAAACATAGCCCAGTGGAGTAGACCTGGCCTCACCTGTCTACTAAATGATCCCCAAATTCGCAAGATGGCCCTTCTATGGGTGTTTCTAAGCGTGTGTGTGGTTCATCTGGGGCAGAAAACTCAAACTCAAATGCCCACAACGGCCAGGCAGGTAATATGATACACAAAGCTGAAAGGGCCGTAGGGAAAGGTGGGGACTGTGGTGAAAGGGCTCACACAGCCCTCTGCGAAGGGGCAGCCTCCAGGCCGTCCCCTCTGCTGCAACACAGGCCAGAGTTTCTGGTTTCACAAAGTCCCCAAACCACATCTGTACATGACATTTCCCCAAATGTAAAATTATATGTGGACTACACAAAACACATCTACAAGTCAGAGCCAGCCCCCGGGACCCCAATTTCAGATCCTGACCCGGCACATCTGTGCCTCTTGCAGGGATACAGAGCAAGGCCGTTTGCTGAATTTCAAGCTAATGTTTTCCACTCTGCTAGCTCCTGGCTCTTACTGACTTGTTCTTTTTTCTTTTGAGCTTCTGATTGTGTGAACTTCTCACATTCAAAGCAGAACCAGCTTTGCTGATTAGTTTTCAATTTCAGGAGCTTTAAAGTCTCCAAATTTGGAGGTAAGCAGACTCTCATTAAGAAGTCATTTGATAAAAATTAATCCCTCCAGGAATAACTTGGACGCAGAAGAAAGCCCCGGCTCTCTCATTAGCTGGCTGTAAGTACTCAGTCCACCTTGGAGGCCTCAATCCTCCCTGAGTTTGACTCCAAGGCTCCAAGCAGCTGCCATAGAGCCTGGGGACCAGATGCCAGTGGTTCTAAAATCACAGGAAAGGATGTGACACAACTTCAAACTCAAAGGCTACAGCCAGACCCCTGCCCCTGAGCCTGACTCCTCAGATTTAATCATTTCCACTTGAGCCTGAGAATGAAGGGACAGATTTTCATCCTACTGAGTAGATTTCAGAGCTTACCTCCCCTAATCCTTGTAGATCTGTCACTGACCCAGCAAAGAGAATAGCTAAATGAATGTGCGGGGTCTCTATGGAGGGACTTCTAAGAAGGCTTCTCAGTGCAGGCTTGAGAGGAGATATCCATCTGGGTTCATCCAGAACGGTGAGCTGAGCCCAGGCCCAGGACGGTGTCAGCCGCTGTGCTGGCTGCCTTTCCCCGGGGGGTGGCGGCAATGTGTCCCCAGGGGCCTGTGAACCTGGCCAGAACAAGCCTCAACTTTAATCTCTAACTAACCCAGTTATAAAAGCTTTTATGTAAGTCAGTGGTTGTTTTTGAAGCTAGGTGGCGATTTTCTTTATTTAAATGTCTCTATTTTTATGCTTTGAAAAGATAATATACACACATGGTTAAAAATGTTCCAAACAGAACAAAAGGGACTCCCATGAAAATAAGCCCCCCACCCAGGGCAATGGCTGTTACAATTTTCTCCGGGAAAAAAGACGGCTGTTTTAAATTTCCAATTTGGTCTCAAAAATACCCAAAGGCCAAATAGAGCCCACAATAATATAATTAAAATGAATGATGGAGTTACACCCATAACGTGTCACGGGAGACAAAAATCACAGATGCAAACTCACACCCACAGAAAAAGATCTGTGTGTGTGTGTGTGTGTGTGTGTGTGTAGGCTGTGTCTGTGTGCGTAGAGAGGGTAGGTGTTTGTGTGTGGAGGGTGTGTAAGTGTAGCATATGTGCATGTGTGTACTTGTGTGGGGATAATGTGTGTGTCAGGGTGTGTGAGTGTGTGTATGTGTGTTTAGTCCCCCATCTCTCCAAAAACTCCAGTCAATTCCATAAACATTTATTGTGTGCTATGTGCCAGGCCCTGTTCCCAATGCTGTGGGTTATACCAAGATAAATCATACAAGGTCCCTGGCTTTGGGGAGCTTACAATAAGAATAACTCACATTTGATCGGCCCCTTGCCCTTTACAGGGGAATTTTCAGGGGAGTTATGTCATAACTCAGGCCGGCTGCAGCCTGAGGCATGCTGGGACTCCAGCAGCCTGGCTGGTGGGAGGGGGAGGCCAATGGGGGATGGGGTGGGGAAGCAGAACCAACAGCAGAGGCTGGTCTGGAAGAGCTGCTGAGGACCAGGGCCTGGGCCCAGAGGCTCCAGCCCCTCAGGGAGGTCTGGGCAGGCTCCCACATCAAAGAGGCTGGATGCATGCTGCTTTGGCCTGGTAGTTCTGTCAGCAGACAGCCCTGCTTCAAAGCCCAGCTCTGTCACTAATTACAAGTATGATTCTGAGCAAATTAGTTAACTTCTGTGCACCTGTCTCTTCAACAGAAAGAATTGATAGTCCTCTGTTCCCAGAGCTGATATAAGGATTAGCGAGATAAGGCAAGTAAATATTCAATACAAAGCAAAATGTCACACAGTGAACACTCGGCAGCATTACTGCTATTATTATATTGTTATTATTCAATAGCATGAAACTATGAATCTCTATGATTAACACAAGGAGGAACCCTGGTTAAGAGGCATGTCTGATCAAGGACACTTGAGTTTATCCTCCTAAATTTCACTTTCCATTTGAGGCCCCTCACTCTGATTCTGCCCCTTGCTGCTTTTCCTTTGAAACTCCAGCCCCAACCGAGCATAAGGGACACAGGGCAAAATTTTCCAAAAGTCTGGGCTAAATTTTAAGGGAAATCAGCACACCACATATAAAGCATCTCCCTTACCCCATCTAGCCAGTTCACCATGGCATTCAGGCCTGTCTATTTCCACATGGAACCCGAAGGAAAGAAGCAGAAGTGAGTCCCTCACTTCCTGGCTACATCTGGTAGGTGCCTAAGCTTTGAAAGTACATTCCAGACATCCTAACCTAGGTGGAGGGGCAGGAAATTTCCCCAGAGGAAGCAACACTGGAGCAGAGATCTGAAGAATGAGTTGGAAGTGTCTGAACAAGGGGTGGGAGGAGAGGTCAGGAATGCAGAGAAAACATTTCAGGCAGAGGAGAGAGCAGGTGCAAAGGTCCTGGGACAGAAAGGAGCATGAAAAATTTGAGGGACTGAAAGAAAAAACAAGGCACCTGAAAAGTAGACAGTAAGGGACTAGAGAGGTAGGCAACAGCCAGATTACAAAGAATGGTGTGGCCATATGTGGGAAACACTGTGTTATACCACTCAAGCCCCCTTTTATTTTTTTTTAACATCTTCACTGGAGTATAATTGCTTTACAGTGGTGTGTTAGTTTCTGCTGTATAACCAAGTGAATCAGCTATATGTATACATATATCCCCATATCTCCTCCCTCTTGCATCTCCCTCCCACCCTCTCTATCCCACCCCTCTAGGTGGTCACAAAGCACCAAGCTGATCTCCCTGTGCTATGCGGCTGCTTCCCACTAGCTATCTATTTTACATTTGGTAGTGTATATATGTCCATGCCACTCTCTCACTTCGTCCCAGCTTACCCTTCCCCCTCCCCGTGTCCTCAAGTCCATTCTCTACATCTGCATCTTTATTCCTGTCCTGCCCCTAGGTTCTTCAGAACATTTTTTTTTTAGATTCCATATATATGTATTAGCATACAGTATTTGTTTTTCTCTTTCTGACTTACTTCACTCTGTATGACAGACTCCGGGTCCATCCACCTCACTACAAATAACTCAATTTCATTTCTCTTTATGGCTGAGTAATATTCCATTGTATATATGTGCCACATCTTCTTTATCCATTCATCTGTCGATGGACACTTAGGTTGCTTCCATGTCCTGCAAGCCCCCTTTTAAGGAAAAACCTGATACCCCAGATGCTGGGCCTGCTGTCAACAGCCAGCCGTCAGCGTCAGGCCCTGCAGGTATTGCCCCAGCTGCACAGAGCTGCCTCGCCCATGTCACACCCTTCACAGGGCAGCTGACATCCACTGAGGATACACAGGCTTGACAATCTTGGCTCAACTCAGGACCACTTTGATGGACCAATCTAACTCCAGAGCTCCCCATGCAGTCAGCTTGAGACTGTCATTGGGCCCATATCTTGGCTTGACCCTTTCTGCCTGCTCGTGTTCCATCCCCCACTTCCACAGGTGTTGCTCCCAAGGGCACCCCTTAATAAGCAGGGTTCATGCTAAACTCCATCTTAGAATCTATTTTCTGGGGAACTCAACCTGTAACACCATGTTAAGAATTTTGAATTTTATCCCAACAGTCATGGGGAGCCATTGAATTGTTTACACAGGGCAGTGCCATGATCTGTGTTGCATTTTAGAAGATCATTTGGCTCCATTGTAGATAACAGTTGAAAGGTATTGCTTCCAAATCAGTTGGCAAGTGGGTGAGGGTTCTCTAGCCATCTAAGTGATGGGCCCACCCAATTCTAAGAGACAGGTCCTTCCCTAAATAATAGTCACTAGGCTTTACCCTTCAGGGAACACCTTGCCACTCACGCTATGCACAGTGTAATGTCAACTGAATACAGCACCACAACCACTGCAGTCATGCATCAGGAGTTACACACCCAAAATAATGGGGCAGGATTGGAAGTGGGGGATATGTAACAAGTTACCTCAATAACGTCAGACTGAAGATTATAATCCTAGAGGTTTAATAAAATCCTTTTGTAGCGATTCTCAGCAATGTAGGTGCATGGAGCATTTTGTACACCTCTTGCCATCACGTCTCAGGGGTCTGCAGCTTACAGCTTGGAGCCCATGGTTAAGCTCACTACAGTGGAGTAACCTCTCCATCATGGAACAAGTCTAATATTTGTATAAATGCTATAGCTCAACGGTTCTCAAAGTGTGGTCCCTGGACCAGCAGCATCAGCATCACCTGGGAACCTGTTCAAATGCAAACCTTCAGGCCCTTGTCAACTGAATCAGAAACTCGGGCAGTGGGTGGGACCCAGCAAGCCTTCCAGGTGTTTCTGATGCATGCTCAAGTTTGAGAAGCACTTCTATTAGTACACGATGAATGATGATACACTGGGTCTATAGGAGTCAAGTCTACACCCATGTGTTTAAATAGGTGGGCTCTCACCTGAAAAGTAAGGCTGATCATTAAAAAAGGACAATTGCGTGGAGAATAGGTATCTGGCACTGGCTGTATATTAGAATCACCTGTAGGATTGTATTTATTTTTCTCTAATACCGGTGACCAGTATTTAACATAGATATTCAACTCAGTCTGTATTTTAAGTTCCACAGGTGATAGTGATACATAGCCCAAATCGAAATCCTCACTAACTCACAGAATTCTACGTGAGCTGTAGAGTGGGGCAAGACTAAGGAGTTCCTAACCAGTGGTCATTGACTCTGACTAAACATTAAAATGACCTGCAGGAGCTTTTTTTTTCTCATTCCTCAATTCTTTCTATTTTTTAACATCTTTATTGGGTTATAATTGCTTTACAATGGTGTCTTAGTTTCTGCTTTATAACAAAGTGAGTCAGTTATACATATACATATGTTCCCATATCTCTTCCCTCTTGCGTCTCCCTCCCTCCCACCCTCCCTATCCCACCCCCCTGGAGGAGTTTTAAAAATCCCAAAGCGGGCTTCCCTGGTGGCGCAGTGGTTGAGAGTCTGCCTGACGATGCAGGGGACACGGGTTCGTGACCTGGTCCGGGAAGATCCCACATGCCGTGGAGCGGCTGGGCCAGTAAGCCATGGCTGCTGAGCCTGCGCGTCCGGAGCCTGTGCTCCGCAACGGGAGAGGTCACGACAGTGAGAGGCCCGCGTACTGCAAAAAAAAAAAAAAAAAAAAAAAATCCCAAAGCCTCTGCTAAATCCCCAGACCAATTACATAAGGCACCCCAGGTGGTCCCAAGGGAGCATCTTGCCCTTGGCAACAGGCTAGAAGTGAGAGAACAGGGGAACTGTGACAGTGTTACAAAATTATAAGTTATTTTGTCAAAAAATTTAAACATATCTTTAAAATTTTTTATTTCGATCCTTTGGAGCTGGAGCAGTGATTCTTTGGTGTGGCACGAACCCGTGTCCCCTGCATCGGCAGGCGGACTCTCAACCACTGCACCACCAGGGAAGCCCTGGAGCAGTGATTCTTAACCTGGGTGTGTGTGTCGGGGGGGGGCGGGCAGTACTCACTGTCAGCTAGGGAGCCCTCTATGTACAATGCATATATTACATGGGTATGTATATGTGTGATTTATCTATTTATTTCTGAAAGATGCCCAGGCCCTACACCAAGCCCACCGAATCAGAATTTCTTGGAATGGGAGCCCTGGGCAAGTTTATAATGAAAAACCTCTGCAGTTTGTTCTCATGTTCACGCCTGTTAGGAATTATTCATTTAGAGAAATAAAAACACAAGAATAGGGGCTTCCCTGGTGGTGCAGTGGTTGAGAATCTTCCTGCTAATGCAGGGGACATGGGTTCGAGCCCTGGTCTGGGAGGATCCCACATGCCGCAGAGCAGCTAGGCCCATGAGCCACAACTACTGAGCCTGCGCGTCTGGAGCCTGTGCTACACAACGAGAGAGGCCGCGATAGTGAGAGGCCCGCGCACCGCGATGAAGAGTGGCCCCCACTTGCAACGGCTAGAGAAAGCCCTCGCACAGAAACGAAGACCCAACACGGCAAAAATTAATTAATTAATTAATAAACTCCTACCCCCAACATCTAAAAAAAAAAAAACACAAGAATAACCAACATTTTTAAGAAGAGAGGACACTTGTGAGAATAGATAGGAAACTATATTATAAAGACATAATAATTAAAATTCCAATGGAGCTAAGATATATAAATAAATGGAAGAGAATAAAATTTCCAGAAATTGATATAAATATATAAAAGGCAATGTAGTATGTGGTAAAATTGGCATTTTTCATTAGAGGGATTAGTCAATAAACAATGTTCTGATACATGATAATCATTTAGAAAAAAATGCATAATGTCCCTACCTTACACCATACATCAAAATTAATTCCCGGTGGTTTTAAAAGTTTTATGTAAAAACAAAACCATAAAGGCACTTGAAAATACGTGAAGTGAATCATTTTAGAATTTGGAATAAGACAGGATTTTCTAAGTATGGCATAAAGGCAGAAAAAATAAAGGAAGAGGCAGATTAATTTTATTACAGAAAAAGTAAAAATCTGCTTATGTCAAAAACCATCAGAAGTAAAACTGAAGGGCAAATGGTACACAGCAGAATATATTTGCTACATGAAAATATCCTTAATACTGAAACAGGTCTTTCAACTCAAAAAGAAAAGATGAAACACCCCAAATGTGTAAAGGACACAGGACCTGAAAATGTAATTCACAAAAGAAAAATTACAAATTTACCAGTGTGCATAAAAAGCATATTTCACATCAGTAGGAATCAAAGACATATAAATTAAGACAATAACAAAATGTCACATTTCTCCAATGTAATTGTTAAAAATAATGGGAATTATAATAATCTAGTGTTGGCTAGGATATAGTTTCACTATTTCTAAGACTTTACCCTGAGAGAATGATGGATATACACAAAGTTATAGTTCAATAATGATATTCTTCATAATGTTTTCACAATGGTGAAAAATAAGTAAGGACTCACTGGTGGGAAAATTGGGTACATACATAATGTTTTTCTTTTAAAAATGACAGAGTGAATACAACAAAATATTAACAGTTGTTAATTGTACATGGTGGTAGTATAGGTGTCTATTAGGTTGTTCTTTGTACTTTTCTGTAATGTTAAATCCTTTCCAAATTGTGGTCAAGTATGTTGTTAGAGGAGAATAATTATTGACATGGGGAAATAGTCAAAAAATATTTTTCATGAAAATAAACGCAGATTATGAGTACTTCAGTATAACTCCAATTTTATTTTAAAAACATGGATGCAAAGAAAAAATGGGCATGCCAAGTTATTTACTTATGAGTAGTTACATAATTTTTATTTTCTTCTTTGTGCTTTTCTGTATTCTCTAGAGTGAACATGTATTACTTTTAAAACATACTAAAATCAATAGCTAAACATACTTAGAGGGCATGTCTTACTTCCTATGCTTCATGACTCCGAACATACATAAAATTCCTTTTTAAAGCTTCAAAGGTCAATATGAAGAGGCAGTAGATATCACAGTAGGTGTCACATTGAACCTCCTGATGTGAAAAATAGAAACAAAGTGAATGGAATTCAGATCTCTTAAGGTTCCTGCCTGCGAAAGTTCCGATATTATCTATTTAATAAATATTCACTGAACACCACGTTAATCAGGATTCTTGGGTTACGTGACAGAATCCCAAATCAAAATGACAAGTTTTTTGAAAAAATGATGATCTCACAAAGCTTATAGTCTAGGGGTAGGTGGACCAGACTCAGCTAAGTCCGGGGACCCAATGACGTCATCAGGGCTTAATCTCTCTCCATTTCTCAGGTCTTCTCTTTGTTGGCTTCATGCTCAGGCAGACTCTTCCCCAGATGGCAAAGACGGCCACTGGTAGTTGTAGCCTTTTAAATTATATCTCATCACATTATATCCATCAAATAAGAAGATTCCTCTTCCCCAGTGACACCAGGCAAAGTCCAGGGGATGGCTCTCATTAGAGCCACATGGTCAGGGCTTTATGTCTGAACCAATCAACGTGACCAGGAAAAATGAATATACTGATTGACCAGACCTGGGTCATATGCGCACTGTGGAGTTTGAGGGAGGTCAGCCCCACCTAAACCAAGGGACAGGAGAAAGGGAGAAGAATGGTTCCCCAAGGAAATATCAGGATGCAGTTACAGGAATAAGGAGGACTGATGCTACACAGGCAAAAATAACAGATGCCCTCTTCAAGTATATGTGCACACCCTAAATGACTGCATGAGTGGGCGAATTGCCTGCCATTGAGTTGCCTCAGTTGCTACAATACAATAAGCCTTGGGAGGTCTCTAAAATACTATCGCATTTTCTTAAAAGTCTCTTGCTAGGGAAGGACTGCTGGAGCCTGAGGCCTTGGTTCTGCCCAATTCCCTGTCAAACTGCTCACCCCTCAGCACTCCCTAGTCCCCTTCCCTGCTTTATAGTATCCAAAGCACTTATCAGCAACTGATACACTATATTATTTTAATTGTTTATCACTTATCTTTTTTTAATATTTATTTATTTTTTCATGGCTGTGTTGGGTCTTCATTTCTGTGCGAGGGCTTTCTCCAGTTGTGGCAAGCGGGGGCCACTCTTCATCGCGGTGCGCAGGCCTCTCACTATCGCGGCCTCTCTTGTTGCAGAGCACAGGCTCCAGACACGCAGGCTCAGTAGTTATGGCTCACAGGCCTAGTTTCTCCGCGGCATGTGGGATCCTCCCAGACCAGGGCTTGAACCTGTGTCCCCTGCATTGGCAGGCAGATTCTCAACCACCGCGCCACCAGGGAAGCCCTATCACTTATCTTTTACCCCTAGGAAGTAAGCTCCTTGAGGGCAATTCTCTGTCTTGTCCGTTACTGTATCTCCATGCCTAGAACAGTGCCTGGCACAGAGCAGGTGTAAATAAATATTTGTTGGGTGGATAGATAGATAAAAGGATGTATAAATGGATGGACGAATAGAAGAGTGAATAGATTAATAGTTAGACGGATGAAAGCATGAATTAATGAATTTCACCTCCAACCAAAAGAAACATGCTCCCCTTTAAAGCTTTGCTCCAATATGAATATTTCCATCCCATCCTGTGGCAGAGTTAAACTAGCTGGGATATTCAAATTGCTAAACGCTAAGAGAGAACAAAAGAGAAGCAAACACAGAGAAAACAAAACAAAAACAGAAAAAGCACTCTGGCCAACCAAGCGAAGTTTATCAACCGGCCATAGTCGGCTTGCTTCCAGAACTCTCAAGCCTTGCCCCATTTCACATGCTGTCTTGACACAACGCTCCTGCTTCCAAAGGCTGATGCAAATCGCAGTCTCCTTTCGGTAGGTCCCATCCCCCCGCAAAGAGCATCGTGCTGGGGCTTCCCTGGTGGCGCAGTGGTTGAGAGTCCGCCTGCCGATGCAGGGGACACGGGTTCGTGTCCCGGTCCGGGAAGATCCCACGTGCCGCGGAGCGGCTGGGCCCGTGAGCCGTGGCCGCTGGGCCTGCGCGTCCGGAGCCTGTGCTCCACAACGGGAGAGGCCACAACAGTGAGAAGCCCGCGTACCGCAAAAAAAAAAAAAAAAAAAGAGCATCATGCTGGACATCCTCACTGTACAGAGCAAGAGGTCCTGAGCTCAACCTTGAAGGACCCTCCCAGCTCTCCCCTGGTTCCTTCTTCTGGTCTGCAAGACACACCTCTTTCCTGAGCAGGTAGCACCAGAAAAACCCTATAACGAGGCCCCCTGCTTTACAAAAAGGGAGTTTTTCCTTCCACCAAAGCTCAGCATTATAATAATGTCAATTCATTGCAGCAACTATAGTCACATAAAACACCTACACAGAGAGTAAGCAGAAGTAATTGTTCCCTTACAGCATCAAAACAAAGGTTCAGAGACTGCAGAATTTAAGGTCAGTCCACATTTACTGACCTCCTCTGTTCAAAAGTTTTTTGCCAACTATTCCCTGATGCATAAAGCAGAGAACAGCAAGAAGAGGACCTTAAAGGCCTTCGGGAATGTTTTGGGAAAGTAAGTCCAGGAACAAACTGAACTTTCTCCCTGTCTTGGCAAATGGTGCTTGGCGTTGTTATGTAACAAGGGACCATTTGGGGTCGCTCACTGTGTGCCAGGCACTGAGTTATTCACTTTACATACACAAAGCTATTGAATCCTCCCGACAACCTATTGTTATGCCCATTAAAGAGAGGAGGAAGTATGGTTTTCTCAGGGTATATGCCCAGTAGTGGGATTACTGGGTCTTGTAGTAATTCTATTTTTAGTTTTCTTAAGGAACCTCCATCCTGTTCTCCGTAGTGGCTGTATCAGTTTACATTCTCACCAACAGTGCAAGAGGGTTCCCTTTTTTCCACACCCTCTCCAGCATTTATTGTTTGTAGATTTTTTGATGATGG
Organism: Phocoena sinus; assembly: GCF_008692025.1. Classification (NCBI taxonomy): domain Eukaryota; kingdom Metazoa; phylum Chordata; class Mammalia; order Artiodactyla; family Phocoenidae; genus Phocoena; species Phocoena sinus. Next base: position 67,000,875 of record NC_045777.1, on the reverse strand, counting down.
CCATTCTAACTGGTGTGAGGTGTTACCTCATTGCAGTTTTGATTTGCATTTCTCTAATGATTAGTGATGCTGAGCATTCTTTCATGTGTTTGTTGGCAATCTGTATATCTTCTTTGGAGAAATGTCTATTTAGGTCTTCTGCCCATTTTTGGATTGGGTTGTTTGTCATTGTAGCTCTATTTACAATAGCCAGGACATGGAAGCAACATAAGTGCCCATTGACAGATGAACGGATAAAGAAGACGTGGCACATATATACAATGGAATATTACTCAGCCATAAAAAGAAATGAAATTGAGTTATTTGTAGTGAGGTGGATGGACCTAGAGTCTGTCATACAGAGTGAAGTAAGTCAGAAAGAGAAAAACAAATACCGTATGCTAACAAATATATATGGAAACTTAAAAAAAAATGGTTCTGAAGAACCTAGGGGCAGGACAGGAATAAAGATGCAGACATAGAGAATGGATTTGAGGACACGGGGAGGGGGAATGGTAAGCTGGGACGAAGTGAGAGAGTGGCATGGACATATATACACTATCAAATGTAAAACAGATAGCTAGTGGGAAGCAGCCGCATAGCATAGGGAGATCAGCTCAGTGCTTTGTGACCACCTAGAGGGATGGGATAGGGAGGGTGGGAGGGAGACACAAGAGGGAGGGAATATGGGGATATATGTATACCTACAGCTGATTCACTTTGTTATACAGCAGAAACTAACACACAGTGTAAAGCAATTACACTCGAATAAAGATGTTAAAAAAAATAAAAAACAAGAGAGGAGGAAGCTAAGTCATGGAGATTAAGTGATCTACCCAAAGCCAGCCAGCTAGTTAGTGCCAGGGCCAGGACTGAACCCAGGCCCTTGGACTTCAGCAACCACACTCCTAACCTCCACACCTTATATGGCTTCCTGGGGCTATTAGTTGGACATAAAAGGAAATGCGTTCTTATCTTTGGAGTCTCAGGCTGGCGGCTGAGGTGAGCGTAGGGTGACATCTGGGCTCTATTTGCAGCCCACATTTTCTCATCCTACCATCCTGGCATCACTATTTCTCACACTTATAGTTCCCTGCACAACATCATTGCACTGGGCAGAGCCTGATGCCCCCATCTCTAAGTTTCTGCCCCAGAAAAGATGTAACTGTGGAACCTATTATGGGACCGCCCCCCCGGACCTGCCATCCTCCCTGTTATCAAAGCTGTCCTGTAGGCAAGAGAGTATTTCTGTATCAGAGAGATGGGACTGACCCCCACTACACAGCACTTAACCCCCCAAGTGGCCCCAAGCAATCAATTCTAGAAAATTCGTAAACACTCTGTATTAATCAGCTCAGATTGCCATAACAAAATACCACAGACTGGGTGGCTTAAACAACAAAATTTATTTCTCATAGTTCTGGAGGCTGGAAGCCTGGCTTGTAGACAGCCACTGTCTTCTCTCATGGCAGGGAGGGAGGGAGGGGTCGGGAGAGAGAGGGAGAGAGAGAGAATGCAAGCTCTCCCTTCTTCCTTCTCTTCTTATAAGGGCACTAATCCCATCAAAAGGCTCTCACCCTCATGACCTCATCTAAACCTAATTACCTCCCAAAGACCCTACATCCAAATACCCTCACACCAAGGGTTAGGGCTTCAACATGAGAACTTGGGGGGTGGGACACAATTCAGTTGATAGCACACTCCCAAACTCAACAGAAATCCACTCCTGAAACCCCATGGCAGAATAATGCAAGCTGGTAGAACAAGAGTTTGAAGGCAAAAAACTCCTGGTTCTGTAAGAAAGCAGTAATAAATAGTCTTAACAGCTAACAATGTGCACTTACCACGTACCAGGAACTATTTAATATATTTTACATGCATCATCTTAAAATAGGGCGGTGAGATTGGTACTAGTACATGCCCATTTTACAGAAGAGGAAAGTGGAGTTACAGAAAGGTGGGATGAACTTGCCTGAACTCAGACAGTTAGTCAGTTCAGATTTGACCCAGGCAGTCTGGCTCCAGAGCCCTTGCCCTTCACTTCATTATGCTGCCTTCCTAGTAGCTACCCTTGGGCGAAGATTTCAATTAATCGTCTCCTTTCTCAGAACACTGACACATGGAGAGGTGCAACAAAGCATAGCACTGGGTGTTCTTGGGCAAGTTTCTTAACCTACCTGGACCTCGGTTTTCTTACCTGTTAAACAATCAGTAATATTTACCTATTTACCTAGTAGGGTCACTGTCAATACTTAATGAAATAAAAGATGTAAACTCTTACTATTGCATGTAGCATATAATAAACACTCAAAACAAGTAGCTAGGAATATTACTATTATTATGACTTCAGAGAGGCTGTCGACAACCATCTGGTCTCATGCCTGACCACTCCCTGGCCAAATGGAAGCTACCTCAGCAAAGCCACTGGAGTCCCTGGGCTCTGTGCTTGGCACTATATAGGTGCTCAGTAAACATTAAATGAATGAATGGCCCAAATAACCACCAGCTCCAAATGACTGAGTCTTCTCTCACCCTCCTGGAATGTACATTGATTTGTACTGGATTTCTTGATAATTAATCTCTTGACAAAATTTAAGACCTGTTAATTACCCCTGATTAATTAGGGTAAACTTTTTAATTGCTTCCCTAAGCTGAAATACACTGTCAATAGGCCCCATAATTAGTGACCCTGTAATCAGTTTTAAACCAATTATCCCAGGGTAACAAGTAAAACTAGGCAGGAAGCTCCTCAGTGGAACTCCAATTTCAGTGGAACTCAGAATAATACAAATTGGCACTCGTGGGTGAAGAATGCATGTTCAGTGTAATTGGAAATATGGATATGCAAATTCTCTTGGGTGTTTCATTTGTCTCAGTTTTCACTGCTGTATTGTTTGAAAGCAATAAAATAAGTGTACTCCTTACCCACCCAATAAAAGGCTGGAACAGAATCTTGGAGTTGCCTGACTGCCTTTGGGTACAAGTAGGGCCATCACATCAGGTTGTACAGGTTGTGTACTGCACAACTCCAGGGTGTCATTTACACTGTAGTCCTTGTAAATTTTACTGCTGAAGGCTGTGCAGTGCACGACCTAGATGCAATAACCTGCGGGTCACGTGGTACAAATATCGGGACCTAATCATAAAAAATCCCCCCAAAGGAAGTAGTGGGCTTGGAGGCCCTCTCAGCTTTCTCAAAATTGGGAAATGCAAGTGGCAGGCGCTTTTCATGGTCTGTCTAGGATTATGGGCTTCTATCAAATGCACGTTGAATTTCTGAAAATCTAACTACTTGGATTTGAAAGAAAATTAAGAAAAAGAAATAATAACAAATAACACAGACAATTCTTCCTGCCACTTCATTTAATAAGTGCACACCCCAAAGCGAGACTGAAATGGGGCCTCGAATCTGCCATTCCTTGTGTGCCTCTTATAAAGAGACTATCATGCAGTGAGGAGTATTTAAAGATTGGTGTTTTTTAAACAGCAGGACCGCCAAGCCAGACACCAAAGAAATGAAGATTTCTCCCTATAGTGGAGGAAAACTGGCTGGGCTGGTCTTTTAAAAAGATGATATAACAACCTCCAATTTGGTAACTTCTTAAGCAATTCACAAGTAATTTTGACAATGTGAGATTTTTCTCCTTTTCTGCCTACTTATGAATCTAATGTCCTTATCAGGAGGCAGAATTCCAGTTTAGGAAGGCAGGTGCTAATTGACCCCGGAGCTCTTTTTCATAATGCATAAGATCCCAGGTAGACCAGTTGGTTCTCAAGATGTGGCTTGGTCTGACTGCATTAGAATTACCCAGGATGCTTGGTTATTTTGGTTTGTTTGTTTGGTTTTTATTTATTTTATTTTTGGCTGCATTGGGATCTCAGTTGCAGCACGTGGGATCTTTTGTTTCAGCGCACAGGCTCTTAGTTGTGGTGCATGGGCTTCTCTCTAGTTGAGGCACATGGGCTCTGTAGTTGCGGCACATGGGCTCTCTAGTTGTGGCACGTGGACTCAGTAGTTGCGCCCCATGGGCTTAGTTGCCCCGCGGCATGTGGGATCTTAGTTCCCCGACCAGAGATGGAACCTGCATCCCCTGCGTTGGAAGGCAGATTCTTAACCACTGGACCACCAGGGAAGTCCCAGGATGCTTGTTTTTTTAAGGTGTAGATTCCTGGTCCCCACTCCAGATCTCTTATTTCAGAATATCGAGGCATGTGGCCCCAGAATCTGCATTACTACAAATTCCGTGTGGCTGTGATTTATATACTCTCAAATGTAAGCTCAGGGGAGGATATGAAGCGTGCCAGTGTTATCCATGGGCCTGTCTTCAGTGCCTGGCACTAGCCCGGCCCATGGTAAACCTTTAACAGATATTAGTTGACTGAATGAGTCCTTTGTTTTGATTTAGCAATCCACAGGGTAGGGGTTAAGGCATCAACCAAGATGGACCTTAAGGAATAAAAGGACGAGATCTACCTCTTCCCCCTTCTCAGCATTTCTCAGACCTGCCTCAGGAAACTCTACAGGTCAGGTCATTCCCTGTTACCTGCTTCATGTCCTCTGCACAGCATCTCAAAGAAGCCATTAACCATTCATTTAGTGCCTAATCCTCTAATCCAACTGCTTGCTGATTTGCCAAGTGAGAAATATGCAGAGACGTGAGCCACTAGTTTCCAGAGTTATTTCCAGCGGTTGAGAAGGAGGCAGCTGGGGAAGAGGCTTTAGGTTTTGTTCTCTGATCCAGGAAATCCCAGAGTAATACTGGGTTATAGTTTCCCCATTTGGACCCTCTGGTGTTGGGGTTCCTCCAAGAGTGGCTTCTGAGAAGCTGAGGACACTCCAACAGCCCTGGGAGATCTGGGTGCTGAGAATTGCAGCAAGATGGCTCTACATTGAGAATATAATCAGACTGCCACAGCTTGCCCAAACATCTCATTCCTTCAGCACATATTTATTGAGCACCTACTGCATTCCAGGCACTGCTAGATACATCAAGCAGTGCTCGGGATACATCAAGATCCCTGTCTTTGTGGAGCTGCCAGCAAGCCTCCTGCACTCTCAGTTCTGTCCCTGTAGAAGAGGATGGATCCTCTCTATGGGTCTGAATTGCTCATCCAGCCAAGTTCCCTTGCAGCCTTTCTTTGGGCTGCCCGCAGTGATACCTTCTTCCCAGGCTCTCTTCCTCCTTAGTTAAAATCTGGGTAGGCTTAGTGACTTGACTGTGTGAACAGCAGCTCCGAGAGTTTGGACCTAACCCAACAGAAGCCTGACCCAAAAGAAGCCTCAGAAATCCTCCAACATCCGTTGCTTCCATTCCCTATGACAGATGTCTCCACTTGTCCCCCCAGATCCCCAGATCTCCGCTGTGCCCCCCTTCACCTGCTCTCTGTCCCAGATACTGGGCTATATGTATTACACCCATGAGCCTCCACTTCCTCTTGCTTCCAGTTGGGTTTGGCAAATGGGAGGCACCAGAAGCAACAGAAGGAGGTCATTGGAGGTTACTCCTCTGAGAGGTAAGTTCAGGCTGGCTGGGTCCCTCAGCAGAAGGTACCTCTCAGAGAGGCTTTCTCTGTACAACTCTCCTTCCCCTCATTCCTTCAGTTGTGGGTGGTGACAACTCCACTGCCAGCCCCAGGTACTGCACTGTTCCTGAGGCTCCCCGTAATCCTACTCACAATTTAGCAATCCATTTCTTTCTTAGTAAATCCTTCTCAAGTTGTACTAATTTGAATGTGCCATCTGTTTTCTGAGCAGAACCTGACTGATACACTCCTTCTCCCCAATTTTTTCTCATATACTCTCTGTGAAGAAGCTAAAATCAAGGTTACAAACTCAGTTCCTCAGGCCACTTCTGGCTCACAGATGAGTCTTCTTGAGTCTTCACCACTTTGGCCTTCATATGCTTTTATATTTGGAAGAATAGTTGCCATAACTAAAAAAATCAAGGTAATTCACATAAAAACCAAACTTCCAGCTTCTCTTGAAAAGTTAGAATTTCTGGGAACCCTAGACCTATGGTTCTGCATCACTGATCTAGAAGTAAGTGTTAGCTGCCCACTGAACATAGAACATGGAGCAGAACATAATTTCTTATGTGCTGCAGTCTCCACCACTCCTTATAGCCTTTTTGATAATGAGATTGCACGTCACCTACTATTTGCTGTTGTACTTGTTTTCCTTAGAGCTAAGAGAGAAACAAAATTTTTTCTGCTCCTATGTTTAGTAAAAATTGGGAAAATAAAAGCTAAACAGTGGGGGTGGGGATGCAGGACATGTGCAGATTTCTTTGTGAAATAAAGATGATTCCTACTTTTTACTAGTGAATCCCCTGCCTGCCTCACTCATTCTTGTTACATTCTAAACTCAAATAAGCATTTGTTGGCTTTGAAATACGGCTTTAGCTAAATCTCTGTCTTAAAGGCATCAAATGAGAGCTCAGAGTGACAGAGAAAATAAATGAAGCAGTACTGAATTAAGCTAAGGTGGGCTAGGTGGGTTTTATAATGAATCCATTTACACCCCACATCTTCTCATTACCCCACCCCTGAGCTGTAAACTTCTTGAAACACAGACTCCAAGAAAAAAGCCTAGGCCAATTCTAAAAAAGTTAGTCAGAGTTTACAGAGGGTAACTAAGATTGATAAGGAATTGATCTAATCTTACATTATATACACACCTTCATTTATATCACCTTATTTTTACCTTTGGGGAAATGGGAACTAACATTTATTTAGTTTTAATATGTTATTTCTTTTAAACATTATAAGAATTCTATGAAGTAGCTATTATGACTCCCATTTCAAATATAAAGAAACTAAGGTTCAGTAAAGTTATGTAACTTGACCAAATTGTATAGCTTATAAGTGATGGGACTGAGAGTCAAGTCTTTGCTTTGATCTCTTTATTTCTTATTACCTCAGAACAAAGACTTTTTAGAGTTCTAAGCAAGCTGGGTATTCCTCATTATTTAGTTAATACAAGCTTTGCTTTCTTTAGTTAAGTGATCTTTCCACATCGGTGTGTACACGTCCACCTCATTCTCGTTAATAGCTGCAGAGTATCTGGATGAACCAGAGATGAATTTTACTGCTCCCCTATTGGTGGACATTTAGGTTGTTTCCCAATGTTTCACTTATATGAAAAGTTCTGCAATAAATATCTATATCCATATAGATAGATATAGATATGGAGACATATAAATATAGATATCTTTGCATATTTTTGTGAATAACTCTATAAAGTAAATTACAAGAACTGGAATTGCTTTCTCAATGATATGTATATTTAAAATTTTGATAGCTACTGCCAGATTTTCCTCTGAAGTTTTTGGACCAATTCACAGTTCCCACCAATGGAAATGCCTGTTTCACAATAACCTCACTAAAAATGCATGCTATTATTAATCTTTAATCTTTGCCAGACCATGTGAAAAATTGATACTTTATTGTAATTTTTGCATTTATTTTTATTATTACTATTTTATTACTTGTTTATTGGCCCCTTGTATTTTTCTCCTATTATTTCTGTTTATGTCTCTTCCTCATTTGGGAGAGGGAAATAGCCATTTATCTATCATAAATATTGAAAATCTCAATCCAGATGAGGTCAAGAGTTATTGAGAATGATGACAAAAGGAACCACAAATAGAGTCTCTGGTCCAGAGAGAAAACAGCAATCTCTCAGATATGGTTGCTTTGGTTGATGAGAATGGATTCAATCTGGAGCCCTCATCTGATTGATGGTCTCAAGGAAGAGCTGACAAGCAGAACACACGCCAGCAGGGCTAGACAAAGAGCATCTTGAGACCCTTCTAGTACGTGGCAAGCATGTCATGTTGCCTCCCTAGCCTCCACACCTCCCCTAGCAGCTCCATGGAATACAGCCCTGGTATGGGAAACAAATGCAGGGAACCTCCACTAGGGAAAATGCACAAAGCTGCGGAAAGAAGCACCTCTCTGAAAACTACTTAGAACTCAGTGATGAACACTGGAAAACAGACTACAAAACATGTGTCCAACAATGTGCCCGTTTCTTCCTAGTGAGGAGTGTTGCCCAGAGTTGGAAGTAGGGAGAAGGGGAAGGGAATGATGAAGGGAACTCCCTTCCACACTGAGAACAAAATGGATTATTTTTATCCCACTATTGGAGGTAAAGGTCAAGTCTTGTACTTGTTGAAAAAGCAAATTCCTAGGCTTCAACCCAGATGCATGGGTATCAGAATCTCCAGACGAGGGACCCGGGAGCTGTGTGTTTAACAAACACTTTAGGTGATGCACAAAAGCAGGGAATTTGGGGAAGTATGACCTGGGGACCCTGGCTCTCAACGTTGGCTGCACAGTAGAATCCCCAGGAAGGTTCAAAACAAAACCTCAGAGCCCCACCCAGAAAGATTCTAGTTTCTTGGTCTGAGATGAGGCCAGGCACCAGCTTTTGTTGTTGTCCGTTTGTTTGTTTTTAGCTCTACTGGTGATCCTACGGGGCAGCCGTGTTGAGAATCCCTTGGTTTCCAAAACTGTCAGATGATTGTAATCATACCAATTTTACCGTCCAGACTAACCAAAGCACAGATTCACAGTCGCCAACTCTGAAAGATTCTGATAGGACAGGCCTGGGGAAGGCCCTGGGAATAGGTATAGTTACAATATCCAGTGGGACGGCTGATTGAGTCAATTCGCAAGGTAGAATTATCTCCCAGGAAGGCAAGTCCACATCATGTATTAAGACAAAGAGATGGGATCAAGGAAGCAGCAGCATCCCAGAAATAGTGGGGAAATGGCACCCATGTGCATGTATGTGTGTATGTGTGTGTATGTATCTGTGTGTATGTTTGTATATGTGTGTCTATATGCATATGGGTATATGTGTGTGTGTATGCGTATGTGTGCATGTTTGTATACGTGTGTCTATGTGGGTATGTGTATACATGTGTATATCTGTGTGTATGTGTATATGTGCATGTATGTGTATGTGTGTGTATGCGTGTTGTTTGTGTGTTATGTGTGTACATACGTGTGTGTGGTGAACATGGGGGCAGGGAAAGCCCTCAGCTCCTGTGTTATTCGCTGGGTTCACCTTGTACCAACAGGCAAGTTGTTGAGTCCCCAGCATTATTCTGTGGAAGAAACACCTCAAAGTGGCCTTGGCTAGCTAGCAGAATTTCTTTTTTCTTGTTTTTTTTTTTCTTTCCAACCTGTGATATCAGCACTGATCTAGGCAAGGCCTCTCCCGTCCCCTTTTAGCCCCACCCTCTTTCCCACACCATGGACCACGCAGCCTGTGGTTTCAGGATCCATCTGTGTTGCTCTCTGTGCAACTAGTGTGACTGCTGCCGGGTCCTCCAGGCTCTGCCTGTCGCCCTCCCAGTGATGGACACCAAGACACCCCACAGTGAGTGCTTCGGGGAACACTCTCTCCCATGTCCCCTCCTTTAGGAGCAGGCTTGCTGGCTTAGAGGGTACTCGTGGATAGCGGATCTGCCTTAGCCCTGCCAGGGTGCCCTGCAGCCCACTGCACAAACCACCTTTCCTTCGGCATGAAGGAGGCTCCCGGAACCTCTCTTCCCTACCTGAGCCTGGTACATCTAGCTTTCTAATTTTGCCAGTCTAGGTGGGAAGTGATCTCTTATTCTTGTTTAGTTAGCCTTTCTCTTATTATTAAACGATTTGAACATCTCTCCCTATGCTTGTTCACCTCTTAGACTTCAAATTTTCTTTTATACCAATGTACACCCTGTGGAATTAGTACCAAGTTGATATACCTTCCTACCAGGCATCATTTCAGAGGAGTCTGTAAGAACGTCGGTCTTCCCATGTCTCCTCCCTGACCATGAAGGCTAAAGAGAGCTGGGCTGGCACTGGGCTTCTCTCTAATCAGTTTCCTGTAGGACAGAGGCAGATCTCTCTGTTGGCGGCCAACCATTCCTGTAAGCAGCACAAAGCATGAAAAGAGGCCTCTGACATCCTTGCGTTGTCAGGGCCATAGCACTAGACTGCTTGCCCTGACCAACTTCCTGCTCCTGAGCCCCTTTTTCCCAAATACAGCCTCACCTCTCCTCTTAGACCCAACCCTGACCTCCAAATACCCTCACATTGGGATTAGAGTTTCACTATGAATTTGGGGGACACAAATGTTCAGACCACTGCACTGCCTTTGCCTGCAAGTAACAGTACACACTGGGGAAATCATTGGACAGCTGCTAGGATATGGGAGAACTGGTGGAGATTTCACACATCCCATCCTTATCAAGGACAGAGCCAGGAAAATGGGGGGCTCTCAGCAGTGGGTTTATGCACCTTCCGTCTGGAGCAGTGGCCCCCAAAGCGGTGTGTACACACTCTTAAGAGTGACAAGTATTGGCAGGCAGAGTCTTAACCACTGAGCCACCAGGGAAGTCCCATGGGCATCGTTTTGAGAACATTCTCAGACCAAGAGAACATGACTGCTGTCACCATCCAACTGGGACAGCTCTGCATCCACTTTTGGCTACATTTTGATGACAAGATCAAATCTAAACACCCCCCTAACCCAGTGGCATCAGCACACAGATGCTTATTGGCATTTGCTTTGTTGATTCCTTTCTTTTCGTCCCAGTGCCTTAATTCTGTAAGGTCCATCCGCTGAGGTACAGGAAGAAAACACTCAAATGTCTATTTCTATTTAGCTTTAGCTCATTTTAATTTCTTCTTATTTAGGTATGCTTTGTAATATACATAATAGCATTATATTTGTATAATTTAGAAATAAATAAATGTACACCTCTTGGGGTATATGATTGAAAATTTTCTCTTAGCAAAAGGAATATGCTATAGGTCCTTGCTACTCAAAATGTGGTCCAAGAACCAGCAACATAGGCATCACCTGGGCATTCGTTGGAATGCAGAATCTCAGGCCTTGCCCCAGACTTACTGAAACAGAACGTGCATTTTAACAAGACCCCCACTGACTGGCACGCAAGAGTGAGACCCGCTGCTTTCGAGCACTGCCATTGATATAGTTGACCTTGAGCCTCTGTCCACGCAAAGTTCCAAACTCCCAGAGGAGGATGGTCAGTCTGGCTTGGGTGAAGATGTCCACCCCTGGACCTATCAGCTATTGCTATGAGGGGGTGAGGTGCACTTGGCAGGAATGCAGCAGCTGAGAGCCACCTCTGTGGACAAAATAAGTGATCTAAATATGTCCAGATGGCGCAGTGGTTGAGAATCTGCCTGCCAATGCAGGGGACACGGGTTCGAGCCCTGGTCTGGGAAGATCCCACATGCCGTGGAGCAACTAGGCCCGTGAGCCACAACTACTGAGCCTGCGCGTCTGAAGCCTGTGCTCCGCAACAAGAGAAGCCGCGACAGTGAGAGGCCCGCGCACCGCGATGAAGAGTGGCCCCTGCTCACCGCAACTAGAGAAAGCCCTCTCACAGAAACGAAGACCCAACACAGCCAAAAGTAAATAAATAAATAAATTTATAAATACGTCCAGAAAAGACAGCCCAGGAGGTACCCATGACCCATTTTGTAATGTAGCCTGTGTAATTCTCCCCCTGGAGAGAAAGGGAGGCACGCTGGCTGGCTGGGTATACACAGACCCTACAGGCAGGATTCAGGTGACTGGGCCCCCAAGCAAACCAAACCCCAAACTCCTATTAAGCACCTCAGCCTAGCCCCATGGGAATAGGCTTCAGCCTTGTTACCTGATCTTGAGCACCCGTTTCCTTTTACAGACACAACTGAATTAGCCAAGGTCTGGCTAGAGCTAGTGCCTCACAAGTGAACCAATTAGAATTTTTCCAAAGTCTCCTGTTGTGTGCTTTGTGTGTGGTCTAATTAACATGCTCCGTCCCGGTGTCTCCACTTCGTAAACGTTTCGGCCATGAGTGTGAAGCACAAGCGCCCATCCCACAACAGCACTTCATTCCCTTGCCATTTCTCTCCAGGAGTCCCCAGTGGGATGCCCAGTGCATACTCATGAACCAGGCCAACAGCTGCAGCCAGCATGCAGATCTGCCACCCTCCCTCAGTTCCTGTTGTCTACAGAGGTGCTTGAAGAGTGTCTCCCCATCCCAGCTCTCTGTAAAAATGTCCATGCCAAGCATGCTGTCCTTGGGTGTTCCAGGATGTCACTGGGTTCTTTGCAAAAAAACAAGGAGAAGAGCATCCTTCCCAATTCTGGGCAACACCCTTTGACCCAAAGGCTCAGACATAATATGCTTGAGTCTAGAGTTTCGCAAAATGTCAGTTTTGAAAAATGTGATGCGGTCTGCAGCTCTATTACCTCCCAAATCCAACCCTAAACTTTGGAACAGGGGACTTCTATTCCCTTCATCCTCTATCTCTGGCTTCTTTCCCCTACTAAACTCCTTTCGCCTCTTCCACTTTAAAAACAAGCTTCTGTGGGTGTGAATGGACATAGACAGATGGGGCACAGCAGCGGGAGGGGATGGGTTACGATGCCCTATTACAAATATAACCTTATTATTTTCTTACCACTCACCACCCCTAGGTAATTTGCTTTTCTTCAGTTGATCTATGTTCCTTATCAAGTGCCACAGCAACTACTCCTACAGTTTGGTACCCAGATTCTTCTAGCTGGTAGAAATGAACACGATATGTAGGGATGATCGGCACAGAGTCAGGATATTATAGAGTTTCGGTGGGAGGGATTTGTGGTCACTTGCTCCAAAGCCAGTCAGGGACGTTCACACAGCATGGCTTTGGGGACCCCTGCTGCCATATCATCACATCTTTTGTTTTGTTTTGTTTGCATCATACATACTCACTTTGTTTGTTCTAAGTAAATACTGAGCAATGCCCAGTTCAATAGCTTCTGCGGCTGAGATATTCTCCACCGCCCCCCAACATGCATCCCTCAGAAAGACTGAAATATGGGTACATTCTCATCAAGTTTGGGCAAACTACAGGACTGAGGTCAGTCGAGAACAACAGATTCATCCTTTGGGGGCAGGAGCCGGTTATTAGACCCTTGTGTTTGCCTTGGAGAAGAGCTGGCTCTGCCCACACTCCTTTGCTTTGCTCCCTCAGGGGGAGGGGGCAACACGTCTGAGGCGAATGTGAGTCCTTACATCATAGGCTAAATAATATCTAAGAGCATTGAGACCTTTGGGTCAGTTGCACAACTTAATGATGTGCTGGCCAGTTAAGCCATCCTTCAAACACCTGTGGGATCTACCCAACTATCTCCCCTCTAACTGATCATCTTCCCCACGGCCTTCTTTCATGGTTAGGATGCCTTTCAGATTTCCCCTCTGCCAAAAGCTTGGACCCTGAGGCTGTTTCTTACCTTTTGTTTCTTCTGCCTCAGGCAAAGTACACATTCCTTTTCTTTGGCTTCGAATTGAGCTTTCTCTTTACGCAGGTAGCCAGGTCCCAAAAGCCTACAGACTCTCCCACCCAAAGACTAGGCTGGCCATGTGGACTTAGCTTAATTCAGAAGAATGAGCCTTCCCCAACTCCGATGGCATCCCTCAGGCACCAACCACAGTTCCAAAATCCAAAACCATCTCCTAGACTCTGTAGCTCCCCAGGTGTTACCTCCCTATTGCCAAGAGGCCTCTCTCCTAATGTAGCAGGTGGACAAGGTTTTACAAGCAGACTTTGATCTGTCAGGTTTATCTGAAAAGGGCTATATTTTAGAAAATGAATTCCCTGTCAAGATTCTTCTTTGACAGCAAAGAAAAAAATATGCAAGAAATGGGCTGGCTGAAGGGATCACAGTTAATGCAGAGTGTCTATCTCTGAACGCCTAGATTTCCACACTACAAGAGGAAACTGAGTCACCGTAGTTGGGTTAATGCCCCAGTAGATGGGTTAATGGGTATACTTTAACAAGCGTCTCTCCTCCCATCAAGGTTGCCAAATAGAGACTTTCTAGGTAATGTCAACTGAGAATTTCTGCTCTTAACATTGTCTATGTACCTATAACTAGCATAATTATACCTGAGACCCTGCATTCCATGTTGACCAAGCTTTACCTGGAGACATTTGAAAGTGGAGGGTTGGTGGGAATGTAAATTGGTGCAGCCACTATGAAAAACCGTATGGAGGTTCCTTAAAAAACTAAAAATGGAGTTGCCATATGATCCAGCAATCCCATTCCTGGGTGTATATCCAGACAAAACTCTAATTCAAAAAGATACATGCACCCCAATGTTCATAGCAGCACTATTTACAATAGCCAAGACACGGAAGCAACCTAAATGTCCATCGACAGACGAATGGATAAAGAAGATGTGGTACAAATATACAATGGAATACTACTCAGCCATAAAAAAGAATGAAATAATGTCATTGGCAGCAACATGGATGGACCTAGAGCTTATCATACTAAGTGAAGTAAGTCAGACAAAGACAAATATTACATGATATCTATCACTTATATGTGGAATCTAAAAAAATGATACGAATAAATCCATATACAAAACAGAAACAGACTCACAGATATAGTAAGCAAACTTATGGTTACCAAAGGAAAAAGAGGAGGAGATATAAATTAGGAGTTTGGGATGAACAGATACACACTACTGTATATAAACTAGATAAACAACAAGGTCATACTGTATAGCACAGATATTAAATATCTTGTAATAACCTATAACGAAAAAGAATATATAACTGAATCAGCTTGCTGTACACCAGAAACTAATACAACATTGTAAATCAACTATACATCAATTTGAAAAAAAAGAAAGTGGAGGTTTATATCTTCAAGAACCACTCCTCTAGAGGATGGTAACACTGATCCATCAACGAATAGCCATTGTTCCTACTAATTCCATTTTATGTAGTTAGAACAAATCTTGGGTAAGCATTATCTATTTAACTTAGGGATAAGTATATATTGGTTAATACTTAACCCCTCATGGCTTTTCTCCCTCCTATGAGAGGTAAACGAATAAAAATCAATCCTCCCTTTCCCAGCCCCTGCACCATAATGACCTTCCCAACAGCTCTCTCCAAACCAGTTTTTACCAAAGAAGGGACTAGTAATCTACTCTCATTGGATTTTACCTCAAGTGAAGTAAAACTATGGGGAAAAAAGACCTTTTCCCACCAGAATTATTTAAAACTTCCAAAATTGTTCACACCCATTAACTAAATCCTCTAAAGAGATCGTCTCAGTACCTCCTGAAAGCAATGATTCATTAGTTTACAGGACACTTTCTCAAAATGTTTGCTAGCTTTATTCTTTTACTTTAAAAAAAATGTTTAAAAATTTTATAATTGACATATAATGTATTAGTTTCCAGTGTACAACATAATGGTTTGATACTTACATATATTGTGAAATAATCACCACAGTAAGTCTAGTTAACATCCATCACCATATGCTAGCTTCATTCTTAATATACTTCAGGCTTGGATCTTCTGTCCAATCTCTGACCTTAGAAGCGAGCAGAATTGAGTGGACCTTCTCTTCTACTGACCAGCATTATACCCTCTTTTGCTTAATGGAAAAACATAAAACAATTTGCTGCTCTCCCTCGTTCTTGGTTCCACGGAGAGGAAGTGGCTGCAGGATAATGTAAACATGATAACCGCGCACTCTTTGAACAAGCTTTCATGTGGAAGCCTGCACAGTGCCAGGTTTCTGGGAACAAAGATGGGAAAAGCTGGTTCCTGACTGCAAAACAGTGATTTCCCAAACCAGGAGCACTTATTAAAAATACAGATTCTCCGCTTCCCTAGTGAGTCGGAGCCTCTAGATGTGGGGCCCCCAAAATATGTTAACAAAAGTCTCAGCAGATTCTGACACAGTCAGGTTTACTGATCACTACAAGGGGAAAACCCATATTAACAGGGTTACAGGAACAGAAACAATTCAGGACAATGGGATTGAGCCCATGGTAGTACTGTGTATGGGGTTCTGTGACAGTGGGTTTATCAGTCAGGGTCCAGTCTGGAGACAGGAGCCACACAAGTTATTGGAATGATGCCCTTCGTTATGAGGAATTTCTAACAAGGTCTAGCATTGATAACTAATTAACTGAAAGAGGAAAAAATAACTCCGAGGTATCACAGAGACAGCCCCTGCAGGAAGCAGTTAACCACCACTCCAGTTGGGGCAGCAAGGGAAGATGTTGGAATTATCAAAACTCAGCAGTTCAGAGGAGGGGTCCTGTGGGTCTGGAACCCAAATCCCTGAGGAGGGGGTGCCAGCTAGCTGGTGTTGGTGTCTCCAGTGAAACTGGTCCTGTGCGTTTGGGGAAAGCCACAGACTGGATCATGTGCACATTAAGGAAAGGTTTACGTGAACGGGAAGAAGCAAGTCTCAACTTTCTCTTCCAACCTCACGGCCTCCTCTGGACAGAGCCTAACAGGGAGCAGCTGGCACAGCAGAAATATACGGAGTCCCAGTCCCAGTAACACAAAGCTGAAAAGAGAGCATTGGGTTTAAAGCTGAGAGAACATAATTTAATAACTGCACAATGGTTTTTTAAAAAGAGAGGAATTTACTAAACGGGCATCATGCTACTTTACAAGAGGAATTTTATTTAATTCTCACAATTCTATGAGGTTGAAGCCCAGAGAGGTCAGTTCACTTGTGAAAGGTCACACAGAAAGTGGTGGCGCTGCATAAAGTCCGTATTTATTCCATGAGTTGGCTGCAGCCCTCACAGAGGACTCAAATTAGGATGTTATTCTCCCTTCTCTAATTCATTTTCCTGGAACTGACTTCCATTCTACCTCATCTTCCAGAGAGGCTGCATGTGCCCCAGGTGTAATTCAGTTATATAAGATGTAAGTTTTTCTTTCTGATTTTCTGAGTTTACCAGGATTTCCGTGTAACTGGGGTGTCATTGACTGCCATCCCAACTGGATGGATGATGGAGGTGGTCTCAAGCTGCAAAAGTCAAGTAACCCTATCCTCACTCCACCCCCACTCCATTAGTATCTTGGACCCCAACCCTGGTAGGTTTGTCCCAGGATACTGTGAAGGGGTGAGAAGGACAATGTTCACATGGTATAATAAGACAGAGACAAGGAATTTCTGGTAAAGATGGGCAACATTCCTGTTGGGGCATCTGGCCAGCTGCTAGATGCTGACCCAGGGAAGTGAAAGCCAGTAGGAGTAACAAGCATGCCTGGACTCAGCGGAAGGAAAGGACCTGCCCTCTGGAGGCTGGGCTGCTTCATCTTAGTTCAGTTGCTTAGAATTAGACTTTGCACCCAACCGGCTTCTTTTACACGTTTCTCCCCTCTATAAACACAAATTTAAAACACCCTTTCCTAACCCCACATCCTCCTCCAGGCTTTATATCACACAAGATTCTTCAAAGAGTCGTCTACACTCACAGTCTCCCTTCCCTCACCTTTCACCCACTCTGATCTGGCCTCTGCCCCCACTTCTCCCTAGAAACCGTTCTTACTAAGGTGATAGGTAACCCACTTGCTCATAAAACCAATGGGCCTTTCTCAGTTCTTATATCTTTTGATGTTTATACACCATTTGGCACTGTTGACCATGGTTTCCATCTTGAAATTCTCTCTTCCACTGGCTTCCAAGACTCGGCTGTAGATACAAGTCCACGCTACCTTCCAGCTCTTTATCAATGAGGTTCTTAAAAAGCAACAAAAACCAACTTGGAGGTGGGGTGGTGTGGGGAGTCTGGGCTGAGGTAATGGTGGTGGTAAAAAATCATTTGCCAAGAGATTTTAAACTAGCTCATGGTATGTAGTTGATTCAATAACATCTCCAATTCTTCACCTTCCCTTTAGCCACACTCTTTGTAAGGTGGCTTTGTAGCTCCACCCCCCCCCCCCCGCAACATGCTTTGGCCAATAGGAATTTAGCAACTGTGACAGAAGCAGAGGCTTGAAAAAGCATTGGCACTTCCCACCCTCTCTTGCTCCTCTGCCCTTATCCTGAGAATACGCCCTGTTAACTTGCTAGAGGGTGAGACACGTTGAACACAACTGAGTCACCCCGTTTGTCCCAGCTGAGGTCATCCTAGAATTCACTCACTTCCCAGCTGACCCCCCAGACATGTGAAAGGGTCCAGCCAAGGCCAGTAGAGTTGTTTAGTTGACCTTCAGCTAAGGACAGATTCGTGAGTGAACTTAAAGTAGATCAGAAGACCCACCTACATGATCCACAGATGTGTGAGCTGACTAAAGGCTTAGTGCTTTAAGTCACTAAATTTAGAGATGGCTTTTGTTAGTTTGTTGGGGTTACAATAACAAAATACCACAAAACAAGGTGGCTTAAATAACAGAAATTTATTTTCTTGCAGTCTGGAGGCTAGAAGTCCAAGATCAAGGTGCCAGTAGGTTGGCTCTCTTCTGAGGGCTCTCTCCTTGACTTGTAGGCGACTGCCCTCTGGCTGTGTCTTCACAAGATCTTTCCTCTGTGTGTGTGACTGTCTGTTGAGTCTCTGCGTGTCCAAATTCCCTCTTTTTATAAGGATACCATTCAGATTGGATTAGGGTCCATCCTAACGATCTCATTTTAACTTAATCACCTCTTTAAACCCTGTCTCCAAATACAGTCACATTCTGAGGTACTGAGGGTTAGGACTTTAACCTATGAATTTGGGGAGGACACAACTCAGCCCATAAAAGTTTGTTACACATCATTCTTGTGGCAATAAATACCTGATACATGCCATCAAAGGCAAAGCTGAAGAACCAGGCCTTGACAGGACAGGAAAAAGGCAGCACTAAGGATCCATTGAATAGGATCTAGTGAACAATCTCTTTAAGTAGCTATTCTCAGGATGAACCAACTCTGACTTTTTTCTTTTCTTTTCTTTGGTGGGAAGTGTTCCTTGTATCATTCTCAACATTTAGGTCCCAGAGAAAGAATCTGATTGGTCCAGTTTGGGACCTGTACCCTCCCCTGACACCTTGATTGACAACCCCTCCAAAACTACATGCCGTGGGAGGGGGGTGATTCCTTAAAGAAATATTGAAGCGCAGTTGCCAAAAAATGGGGCATAAGTTCTGGGCAGGCAAGAGCAACAAAAGTCCACTACAGGCTCTGGCTCTTCCTCCTGGTTTTATAACATCTGCTTTGTCTATAAGCCCGGATAGCAGGAGCTCTGGCCAATGCTGGATGACAGGCTGAGCATCCAAAAGATTTTTGAACAATTGGAATCACAGCACAAAACGAGCAGGATGAAATGAAATAGGGATTAATGTGAAGGCTTACACTTGAGTCCAAAGGAAATAATGGCCGGTGGAGAACAACATAAGAGGGGTTGATGCTTCATGGTAGCTCTCATGGAAAAGATCATAAGCTCAGAATGAGCCAGTAATGGGAGGAGATGGCCAAGGATGGTGGTCTGATGCTGGCTAAAGAGAGGGTTAGGGAATAGTACCCTCTTCCTGAGTACTACCTCCAGTTCTGTGTGGCTCACTTGACACAGTAATAGCCTAAGACTATTGACTGAGTGCCTACCACACATCAGGCACTGGTGCAATGCCTGGTTCATCTTGGTTAATCAACACAAGCACACAATGTTATTGTTCCCACTATACGGGTGAAGTGGGTGAGGCAAGGGGAGGTTAAGTAACTTGCCCAAGGTCACACAGCTTTGATGGAGCCAGTTTGGGACCCAGACAATCTGACTCCAGAATGTGTATTCACAGTCACTAGCTAGGCTGGCTCTTAGGAAGTGGGACAATGACACTCTGCTCTCATGTGGGGAACAGGAGGGAAAAGCACCTAGTCTGTGCTACAAACATGCTAGGCTTTATCATCCACTAACTTATTCCCTCCTGAAAGGCAAGTATTCTAGTCCCCATTTTAAACCTGAGGCTTGATAGAAAAAGAACTAGGATGTCTGGATGAATCGTTAAAAGAGCTGGTGTACTTGTACCTGAAATAAACATAACTCTGGGTAGATTTGGGAGTGGGGCAGATATCTGAGGGTTGTCAGGATTCAATTTATTTAAATTTATTCTGTTTAGTTCCTTTTGAGGATGGAGTGAGCACAAGGGGTAGAATTTACAGCAATGTAACTTTTTCTCAAAATTATCAAGATCTTTCTGATATAGCTTATTAATTCTTATAGTCATACTAAATATAATAGCATAAAGATCAGACCATTGGTTAAGCATTTATTATGTGCTGAGAACTTCACAGTCATTATATATAATGTCATTTTAATAATAAAATCACAGGAATGATTGTTATTGAGCACTTATGCCAGGCACTATGCCATAACCTTAAATAAGAGGTGCTGTATTTATCTCCACTTTGTAAATGATAAAGTGAGGCATGGAGGGGTTAAATGTACCCAAGGTCACGCATCTAGGAAGCGGTACGTGATCCAGCAGCCCGACTCCAGGCCAGAGTTCCAACAATCATGCCGCACTGTCCCCCTGGAACAGCAGTGAGGAATCATGGACGCATGGCTGGGAAACTCTAGAATTCCAGCACCCAGCATGAGACTGTCCTGGCTGAAATCTAAGGCTCCTCCCACCCTGGGAATCGAAAGACCAGGAGCAGAGACCTTGGTGAATGAAAGCAGACAAACCCTACAGCAACTGGGCTGTGCAAGGACCCCTCCCTCCGTCCCCTGGGTCCAGGCTGCAAGGCCAGGATGTTGGATGCGCAAGAGTTTCAGCCCTGCTGAGACCAGCGCTCAACTGTTTTATTAAAAGGAAGTGTTTACCCGGCCTCCTCCTGGCAGGGCTGAGCGGTAGTTTATTAGGACTTCATTTGGAGCGTAAATTGTTGCTGGTTTATAAAAAGGCTCTGTAGAGTGGCTCCGCTGGGATGGCCCCAATCCGCAGCACGGGGCATGTGAGGCTTTAACTAAATCATTGATTTCCCTCCGGAAGGAACAGCACAGATGCGAGCCACTCACTTGGCTGCTTAGCTGCTGTCTTCTCGCACCTGGAGGGCAAAGGTGGCGAGACTCCCCCTTCCCTCCCGTCTCCATCTCTAAACATACGCGCGCACGGGCACACACGTACCACTAACTTCTCTGAGGGCCTGTACCATTCTGGTACATCCTAGAAGGCCAGTACGGTCTGAAGAATCTCTGACAGGGGAGGGGTGGGGGGCGTTTGAGGGCACGCTGCTGTTGACCTTGTGATCAGTTTCAGTACGCCGTGTTCGCCAGCTTCGTTTCCAAAGTGAGATTTGAGTCCAAATGCTGGTTGGATGACCTTGAGCTTGGGTTGTCAGATTTAGCAAATAAAAATACAGAACACACAGTTAAATTTGAATTTCAGATAAACAATGAATAATTTTTTGGTCTAAGTATGGAACAAGCTTCTCTGAAATTTAAATTTAACTGGGCGTCCTACATTGGATCTGGCAAGACTCCCCGGGGCAGGGGACTGACCTTCTCTGAGCTTTCGTTTCCTCACCTGTAAAATCTCACGATTCTTATGAGGTTCACGCCAGGCAATGCCCATAACGCATTGTCTAGTAATCTATCAGTGCTCAACAAATGTTATCGGCTAAGCTAACGTTACTGTTATTACATTTACAATTTATATAATCCAATCTGCATTCTTTTATGGTCATTTGTTCACCGGAGGACCCGTCCATCCTAATCTTTGTATCCCCAACGCCTAGAAATTTCCTGGAACAGAGTAGGTGCTAGTAACATATGCTGAATAATTTAATTGATTAACAGTTGCAAAAAATCAAAAATCTTGGGAATATTTATCCCAAAAGCAAGAGTCCTGACTTTTAAAAAGAAAGAGCAAAATTGCCTATCTGGTGACACATATTTAGCATGTCACGGTTAAGATATCAAGGACACCTGAGAGTCTGCCATGGTTCAAATTTTCTGATTCCTCCTCTTCTCTGTGGTTCTAAGTTTTCTCATCTATGAAACGAAGATAATAATAGTATCTACCTCAAAAGTTTCATGCAAGTTCATACACGTAAGATACTTATTTCAGCACCAGGCACATAGAACTAGGTGCTCAGTTAATGGTAGTGTTACCGGGTTGGCGTGCATTGTGTCAAATAGCTTCAACCGTGGAGGTCACGGAAGACCCGGACCAGCAATCTCGGTCCTTGTGATAGCAAGCAAAGAATTGCAGACTACCACTTCAGGCTTAAGCTTACGCTCTCAGAAGGAGAGCAGACTGTTTCTGCGAAGTGAAGCTAGCACTTCTGTACAGGTTTAAGGGTGTTTGTAAGGAGTGTTCTGCGAGGAGGCGGGGCGCGATCATGGGTGAGTGACAGGGGGATCATTATTTGATTGACAGTCCCGAGCTATGTAACAAGTTCATTATGGCGCTTGCCCTTACCCTTGATTTGCTAAGAAAAGCCCACGGGGGGCAGGGAGGGGGGCAAAACCACATGCAGATTTTATTATAGTGATGGTATAGTGGGTTTGTGTTTACCATAGGTTATACGCCTGTCTAGTCTGGGCATGCACAGCCCGGGCAAGTTCCCTGGTGTTACCGTGCTCCCTCTTTCGCAGGATAAGTTGCCCACCACCAGAACATAGTTTCACCCGTTCTGGGTGGGGTCAGGGGAGGGTCTCCAGATGGTTGGGCTGTGACTTGACTACTCCCCTCTTGTCTTTCCGCCACTGTCACCTCCTTGCTGCTAATGTCTAACTACCTAACAGTAGATATTATTTATGCCAGCCCTTGCGCTATGTCACCAGGGAGACATTGACAGGACAGCAGGGTGCACAGGAAGAGGAGGGTCCAGTGGAAGATGAGGAAGACACAGCAGCCCCTTGCCCGCAACCTGCAGGCCAGAGCCGTTGGCCCACCTGTGCCCTCAGAGGGTAGCAGAGACTTGCTCAAGGAGGCCTGGATACTGAGCACCATGTGCAGAGAGGTGGGCCCATGGCACTTACCAGCATCTGACGTATTCGTTTAGTGTCTATCTCGAATGTCACTGGAATGTAACTCAGTGAGGACAGACACTCTTAAGTTTTTGTTTTCTGGAATATCCTAGAACACCAGGCACAGAGCGAGTATATGAGTCGGTTACGCAGAAGGGCAGCGAACAAGCCAACTTGAGAGATTTTGTATTTTAATTTTCCTTCTTTTCCTCCCTACCGCCCTCCTTATCCTTCCCTTCCTTCTTCCTTCCTTTGAGGGTAAGATGAGCATATGTACAGAGGCTGGAGGGAAAGGGCCCAGGAAGAACTGGGATAGAAGGCAATGAAGGGAAGCAGCCTCCAGGTGATGTGGGAGGGAGGGAATCCCTTCTGGCCTCTTAAGTCAGCTTGTTCATCCAACTAATACTTCCTGTACATCTACTGTGATGTTAGGAGTTATCATTCACTCTCACCCATCTCCCTTGGGGGCGGTCCATGAAAAACACTACTTAGACACTAAAGGAATGAAGCTGGTCTATATGTTGTGATTTAGAATGTTCTCGAGATATAGTAAGTTGGGAGGATGTTGCATGGTGTATAGAGTATGCTCTCTTACACACGTGTGTGTGTGTGTTTGTATATGTGTATGTTTACATTACATAGGACATCCCTACAAGGATGTAAAAGAAACTACACACAGTGGTTGCCTCTTAGGGAGAGAAATGGGGGGGAATTCACTGGCGGTCCAGTGGTTAGGACTCTGAGCTCTCACTGCCAAGGGTGCGGGTTCAATCCCTGGTTGGGGAAGTAAGGGCACGGCCAAAAAAAAGAAAAAAAGGAGAGAACTGGGGAAGAGAGAGGTTTCTGGAATGGGAGAGAAGTAACTTTTCATTGTATACCATTTTGTTTTATCAACTATTTTGCCGTATACATGAATTACTGTTTTAATTTTTAGAGTAGTGTTAAAAATATTGGGGGACTAATCAAAAATATTTTTAATGCTTTTCTAATTATAAAATATTTTGAAAAAAAGAATGAAAAAAACAAAAAAAAAAGAAAAAAAAGCACCTGTGATTCCATTCAGATATAACCATTGGTAACATTTTGGTGGATTTTCTACTATTTTTTCCAACGTACATATACTTTTTTTCCCACCAAATGCTTGTGTTTTGTATCCTGGGTTTTTTTCCCAATATTTAACCATATATTGGGCACAGTTTCTCACATCATTAAAATAGGCTTCTGATTACAATGGTCTGGGTAGAGCTATCCCATAATGTATTTAATCAGACCCTTATTGTTGGACATTAGGTTGTTCTGGATTTTTCTAACCAGTATAAATAATGCTGGTTAGAAATAATAAATATCTTGTATATTTTATTTTAATCTGTATTAACACAGAGACTATATTTATGATATATTCAGAAAAAAGCAAGATGTGAAATAGTACGATTCATTTCTGCAGTATATATGTGGGTGCATGTGTGTATATGCATACACACACACCCAATACACATTTAATATACATACATATATCTGTATGATATAAAAGATGGAGAAGATATATACCAAAAAGTTAATCCTTTTCTCGGGTTGGTGGGATCTGGAGTCATTTTTGTTTTCTTCTTTTCGCTTCTATTTTCTAAACTGTCTACTGTAGCGGATACTGTGATGCAGGACTCAGGTCCCTGCTCCAGGACTGAGGCACCCCCGCCCCTGGCTTCCGAGACACTTTCCAAGAATTGTCCTCACCCAGGGTCACACACACGCACACACACTTTTGGGGTCATCTGCATCCAGTGGCTGGTCCCTGTTGGCACACAAAGGCCTGGTCCCTCGCCTTCATCCCAGCTCTGAGCTCCCGTGGGTTTGGCTGAGGCCTTTGTTGTGACCGCATCATGGCCCAATTTCTCCCTCTGCCCAGCCCTGCTCTCCTCACTTCTGCTTTCCAGATAAGCCATGTTACAGCATCTATAATGAACACATTCATTCAGTAATGAGGAAAACTTTGATTTTTTAAAAATTCCATATAATATGCCTTATTATTTTTTTGTTCTAGGTGATCTTCCACTATGAAAAAATGTCTGCTCTCCAAAGTGACCAATGAAATATACATGATATCTGTTCCCCAGGTCATGCTGGGAAAGGCACTGAAGGCAATTAATCAATTAGTCCTTTTGTCTTCCAATAAATCCCCTTCCAGTGGTGTCTATCCCTGACCAGCTGACATTTCCATAACCCACTTGCCGCCTTATGTGTGTTAAATGACTTCTTATTGTCTTAAACCTGGAGATTTTAATCTCATCTATTAAGCCAGCAGGCCCAGTAATTCCCTGAATGTATTTTTATTGACTTTGTAAATCAGACTTCCCCGTGTCAGGGACTGTGACCAGGAGAGAGGTGTTTGTCTGTGAAATTGGCTGGACACAGACCATTGACTGTGATGATAACCAGTGATTTGTGGGTCCAGATAGACAAGCCACACGCACTAAGCAGATTAAAATATAACGAAACAAAAAACTTCCATTACCAGGAATACTGGCAAAGGGCAGTAGGATATTTGTGATAAAAGATAGAAAACAAACTAATTCCAAGTCTGGAAGGAAGCCCAAAACAGCTCTCTGCTCCCTCTTCAGTGAGCTAAAGAGAAAGTGTGGGGATGCTAAACACAGCTAAGTAAACCAATTTTTGAAAGCCCTTTAGCAAAAGTCAGAGGAAACCTGGCTGTAGCCCCGCCTGGGCCCATATCCACAATGCTATGCACGCCTCCATGCCTTTTGTGGCAGGAAGAGCTCACAAAAGGTGCGGTAACAATTTTAAACAGCTTCAAAGAAGAACACTCTTCTGGCGGCCACCTTCCCACCGAGGATCAAACTTAATGAAATCTAAGTCATTTGGCCCCTGCCCCCTGCTCTGACTCTACCCGTGTCTCCCTCACTCTTAACCTCGCCTTTCCGTGCATTGCCTACTTGCTGTTAACTCCACTAACACTACTAGCACGTTCTGGCCTCAGGGCCTTTGCACTCGCTCTTCCTCCCGCCTGTAATGCTCTTACACCAGACATCTCCAAGTCCAGCTTGTCTGCTTCACTCATGTCTCTCGACTGATGTCACCTCCTCAAAGAAGTTTCTCTGGTCACTCAATCTGAAATGCACCCCCCCCCCATCACTTTCAATGTCTCTATTCTCTTGTATTTTTAGTTATCGTATTTATTATGAACTGATATCATATTATTTACTACAGGCCTGTATGTTCATTTTTCAGTCCCACTCCTCCAGAGAACAGGAATTTTTGTCTGTTTTGTTCATTGCTGTATTCCCAGTGCCCAAAAGAGAAAGCACTAAAGTATTTGTTGAATAAATGAATTAGGTATTCTACCTCTTCTTTTACCTTCATCCAAATGGCCTAATTTATTCCCATATTTATTCAACAAATGTTTGTTGAGGACCTACAATAAGCCAGGTCTTGTGCTGAGAGCTGGTTCTCGTAAGGATCATATAATGATGTGTATGAAATTCTAAAGCCCTGTCAGAATTTAAGGTGAGACTCAGCAATAGTGTCTATATAGTTACTGGAAAGAACTGAATGCGTGTTTCTCTTCTAAACAGGAAGATAACTACCTCATGACCGATTTCTGGCCAATGGGTTGTGATCTTAAATGATATGTACATTTTCCAGGAAGTATAATGTGAGTCACATTATATTTGAATTTTGTAGTAGGCATACTTTTTTAAAGTAGAGAGAAACAGGTTATATTAACTTTAATAATATATTTTATTTAACCCAGTATATCCAAAATGTTATCATTTCAACATGGAATCAATATTTAAAAATTATTAATGAGATATTTTACATTCTTTCTTCCATACTCAGTCTTCAAAATCTAGTGGCTATTTTATATTTCTAGCACATCTCTATAGTCATGCTAACTTTCACTGGAAATAGTTGATCTGTATTTAGATTTCAGAAAATTCACAGTTGAAAAAGTATATTCATTTATTCAAGTTGTTCCAAACATACTTAAAAGTCTTCCAATAACTAAACAGAGTATCAGTTTTCTATTTAAATTTAAACTAATTAAAATTAAATTAAATCCAGAATTCACTCCCTCAGTCTCAATAGCCACATTTGCCCACCTTACTGGATAACCCACCTGGAGATCATAAAAAGGGTAGGCATGTACCCCCCTGCCTCCCCTCTTCCCTCTGGCTGGGAGGTGGTGACAGCCGGAAAAGTTGGACCCAGAGATGGAGCCACACCCACCTTTATATTGTCATGTGAGAAAGAGAGAAACTTGCATCCTGTTGAAGCCTCTGTATTCTCAGGGCCCTTTGTTGCAGCAGCTTAGCCTATACCTTAACTAATGCACCTCCCAGCTCATCCTGTACCCTAACTAGTATACCTCCTGGCTCAGCCCATACCCTAACTAATGCACCTCCAGGCTCAGCCTACACCCTAACCAGTACATCCACCAGAGGCTTCTACTACCTCCCAGTGGTGCCTTCACTTCCAAAAACACTAATTATTATTAATAACAACATCAGTACTAGTATGTCTCAGCTTACGTTTTCCTTGGGGCTTTACATCAACCACTCCTTAGTACTCAGCCTGTTATTCACCATGTCATCACATTTTCAACTTTGGACTCCAGTGGATAGAGATTGCCTGGGTTTGGACTTGGGCTCCACCACGGTGATGGTTAAGATTATGTGCCAACTTGACTGAGCCTTGGCGTGCCCAGACATTTGGTCAAGCATTATTCTGGGTGTGTCTGCAAGGGTGTTTCTGGATAAGACTGATATTTGAATCAGTAGACTAAGTAAAGCAGATTGCCCTCTCTAAAGTGGGTGAGCCCCATCTAATCAGTTGAAGTCCTGAATGGAACAAAAAGTCTGACTATCCCCTGACAGAGAAGGAACTCCTGCCTGACTGCTGAGCTGGGACATTGGTTCTTCCCTGCCTTCAAATTCGAACTGAAACATCAGCTCTCCTGGGTCCCAGCTTGCCAACTGCAGATCTTGGGACTTGTCAGCCTTTATAATCATGTGAGTCGATTATTCATTATAATCAATTAATCGGTCTCTCTCTCTCTCTCTGAGAGAGGATTCCATTCCCTCCTGCCTCATCTAGAAGACAACAGGTCTCTTCATTTTTTTCTATCCCTTAATGCTTTCCCTCTAGCCGAGGGAGAGAGAGGTGGGGAGAGGGGGAGAGAGAGAGAGAGAGAGAGAGAGAGAGAGAGAGAGAGAGAGAGAGAGACTGAGACCCTATTGGTTCTGTTTTTCAAGAGAATCCTGACTAATACAACAACTAACTGGCTGTGTAACCGCTCTGTGCCTCAGTTTCCTCATCTCTAAAATGGGAGAAGTGATAATCCTCTACTAAATGTTGGTTATTATTATTATTTTATCATCACAACACAAGGACTGCCGAGCATTACTAGGGGAGAAAAATAAACCGTGCATGCATGTACAGGAGGACACTTCAAATTCAAGGTCTCCAGCCTTGCTTGGCCCCCAGCAAGCAAGGCAACCTTTTCACACATCCCTGATCATCTCCCTCTCCTGCTCCCCTCAGCAGCCAATGTGCTTCATACCCACATGACCAGCTCATCTTGGCCCCTAAATTAGCCCAGCCCCTTTGGATTAGACCCTACCTTCTATTTCAGAGAGAAAATTATGGCTTTCAGGCATGAACTTGTTAAAGCAATAATTAATAATTAATATTAAAATAATTTTGTTTCATCCACTCATGCTTTTGATCTGTGCCCTCTCTCTCCTTGGGGACATTCTCTCCATATTAACTTTTCTCTCTTTCTCTCTCTCCCTTTCCCACAGCTCCTTCTACTTTAAACAAAAATCATGCCTGGGGCCATTTTATTGTTAAAAGCTTCCCTCCATCCTGCCTTTTCCTAGTATCCCATTGTCCTTCCTCCTACCCTGCCGGACTCCCTTGACAAATGGTCTGCCCCTAGCATTTCACATACTTATTACCACTCCCTCTAGAGCCGCACAGGAAAGGGAATGAGCCACGCAGATTGCTGGGGGAAGAATGCTCCAGACGAAGGATGAAAGTGTACGGGCTCTGAGGGGGGAGTATGCTGGGATTGGTTGAGGGACATCAAGGCCACTGAGAAACAGAGTGAGCAATGGGGCAAGTGGTCAATGGTGAAATCAGGGCAGAAGCTGTGGTCCAGGTGTGGTGGGGACTTGACTTGGACTCTGAGTGAGGTGGGGAATCATCGAAGGCTTTTGAGCAGAGAAGTGATGTGCTCCGACTTCCATTTGAAAAGCCTCCTTACGTAGAGAAGAAAGAGCAGAAAGAAGGACACCCATCGGAAGGCGATTACCATCATCCAGGAAGAGAAGACGGGGCTCCACCAGAACGGAAGCACCCGGGGCAGCAGGAGATGCCGTCAAACTCTGGATATGTTCGGTGTTCTTTGGATAAATACCCAGAAGTGCAACTACTGGATCATATGATAGTTCTATGCTTAATTTTTTGAGCTGTAGTGTATAAAGAAATAGAAATATAGTGTTGTACACATGAAACATATAATGTTATAAACCAATGTTACTTCAATATATATATATTCATATATATATATATATATGAATAAAACAAACAAACAAAACCCTCTGGCTATGTCTTGAAGGCAGAGCCAAGAGAATCTGCTGGTGCTTCAGATGTGAGCTATAAGACAAAACGGGACACGATGGACACCCCCAAAGCTTGGTCCGTTCACTCCTCCCTTGGCCGCCAGACCTCTTTCCTGGGTTGTCAGGGGCCTCACATCTACAAGGGCCTCGAATTTAAAATCGTAGCCTAGATTTATTCCTAAAATTGCAAAGGAAAGGCCATATAATAAGATAATTATAGCAGGAAGATGGGAGAGAGAAGAAGGGATGCGGTGAAAACTGAGTTAAATTCCTGTCCATTGGCGCTGGCAGTCAGTAGACAGGGTCTACGGTTGATAAACCAAGAAATAGCCATTTTTGCCTGTTATTTAGAGATGAAGAGGTAGCCACTAGAAGAAATAATTAAGAAGATTTAAAATTGGCTGCCTCTGAGAAACAAGATTGAGAGTGGGAAGGAGTAGGGCAAGAATATTGTTTTTCATTAAAAGCTATTCTGCACTCTCTGTTTTCTTTGTTTCTTCCTTTCTTTTTTCATTTTAACATAATGTGCATGTATTATTTTCATCACAAAAATTTTAAGAGGCTCTTCTTCTGTACTAATAAATCTATAACACAGGACTCGTTACATCCTCCTATGTTCAACTGGTGGTTACATTTCTTTATTTGTTTGGGTTTTTAAAAATTCCCTTTATCGGCATTATAATGTTGATCTTGCTATAAATTTTTTAAAGGGCTTCAGCAAAACAGAAAGGCTTTAGCCCCCAAATGACGCTGCCTGTAAACACTGTTTATAAGCTTTTGCTTCCCGTAACATACTTTGAATGAAATAGCTGAGTACTTCAGACCAAATGAGCTGTTTGCATGTTCGGGTTTTCTTTGACACGGAGCATAGCATATCTGTGTGTGTGGAATGTATAGCCATCACATGGAGGCTGTGACAGAGAGCTACTTGGCATTGTTTGCTGTGTTAATCCACTTGTTAAATATTCATGCAAAACAAAACCGATCTTGGCTGGCTCCATGTTGCCCAAAGTTCAAAGTGTGGACTAAACGGCTTTTGCAATGGACCTAAAATCTCTCCTGTGCCCCTTCCTACAACTCCCATTTCCCCCATCGCGCCCTCCTCCTGCACTCCAGCTCACTCTAGATCCTCGCCGCTCTGGACAGCAAGCACTTTCCAGCCTCCAGGACTTTGCCTATGCAGCCTCCTCTGCCTGGTGATCTCTTCTTTCAAGGACTAAGTAAAAAGCAGTGTCTACTGCTAAGCCGAGTGACACTGTCCCCAGCCCAGGCTGGTTCCCTGAGCTTTTCTTCTGTGGAGCTTTAGACTCTTTGTTACTGTCACCTGCCCTGCTCCCTGAAGGCTGCCTGATGAATGGGAACCTCAGAGCTCTCCTTTTCTGTGCTGCCCCAAAGGTAAAAGCACTTACTCATTCATTCATTCATTTTGCAAATCTTCACCTATGGTTTCACAGGCAGTGTGCTAATCATTAGAAATACCGCGGTGAGCAAGATGCTTGAGGCAGTCTCACGGGAAACGTGGACCGCAAAACAAGAAAGGACAACAGTGTCATGGGTCCTTGAATAGAGGATGCACAATGTGTTGAGAGAGTAGACGAAGAAGATGACTAAACTGGGCAGCAGAGAGAGTTGAAAGGGAGTGACATTTTACTGGTACCTCAACTCTGTATAGGAGTTTGTGAGGCACAAAAGTGTGTCCCAGCAGAGAGAACAGAGTGTGCAGGAGTCCAGGATGGCCGGGGGAGGGTGGGGGCATGACTGGAGTGGCACAGGCATGAAGGGCAGGGGACAGCAGAGGACGAAGAGGTAGGCAAAGCCAGCTCATTGAGGGCCTTGTAAATCTGCTGAGGGAATTTGGACTTGATTCTAAAGCAATAGGGAGCTATGGAAGGATTCTAAGCAGGGGAGTGATGTGACCAAAGTCGTGCTTTCTCATTATTACTATTTTAAGGGCTTTACTGTAAATACCAAACGAAAATGGGAAACAAAAAGAGACAACACATATGAAGAGTTTAAAGTTGTAAAATCGTATAAAATGTTTCCAGAGATGTTTCCTGACCTGTATGCTCTTTCTGACATCCTTGTAGGTATTCATATCTAAATAGTTTTCATTACAAAGTAACATGTAGATATAACGTCATGTACATATAACAATACAATGTAGATATCATAGAATATAGATATAATAAACATGTAATGCAAATATAATAAATACAATGTAGATATAGCCACGGAAATTTTTATTAATTTAAAAAATTTATTACAACATTCATTATAGCTATTATAACAGAAAATACAGAAAAAAAGAATATAAAAGCATCCCTATGCGTACCGACTAGAGATAACCAGTTTTTTCCTGTGCACAGACACATAAACTGCTATAAACATGGTATCATTCCACATATGACAAATTTCACAACCTACTTTTTTCACGTAACCAACGTCATCATCATTTTCTCTGTTATTCAGCATGTTATTCAAAACTTCATATTGGGAACGTTCATACTGAATTATATTTATTGTGTTTTTTTAATTACTCGAGTAATCATTCTTCATGCAGACACCCCAGAAAGTGTAACCAGGTAAACACTTTAGTCAACGCCCTTGCAATCTTCTATTTTCTATACATCTGTTTATTTCTAAGAAAAACTCATTTTTTTAGAAAGGGAAAGAAAAACACATTTTTCTTATAAATAAACACTGTACCTATCATTTTCTGGCCTGATTCTCATTTGGCAAAATATGCTGTGAACATTTTTCCACATTTGATAAATACTTCTATGTGGAGCTAGAAGCGCCTTTGGACATCTGACCTTACTCATTTCAATAAAATGAAATTTTTTTCATTTTATTGAGAGCGGGACTTACCAGACCTCTCTCATTCTTATTACTTACCTCAAGAGCTCTTACTGTTAAGTACTCTGTCTAATTCTTGGGCCTGAAATAAGTAGGGAAAAAATGCCCCTTTGTTTTAGTGTCTTAAGAACCTCAAAATAGTTACCTTTTCCCCTTGGTCCTGCCTAATGTTAAGGCTTTCTGTCCATCTCGCTGTGAAACCTTAATAATGCCCCTCCCAGGAATAACCTATTTCTTCCTCCACCCTACATCCACTTAGATTCCTGCATTTCTCAAGTCTTATTATACTGTACAGAAGTTAGTTTTCTCTCTTTCCTTAGTTATCACTATTAAAATTTTTTTATTAACACCCTACTATCCACACTACTGAGACTACTGTGCAGGCTGATATAAAAGTAATCAAGTTATAGTCTCAGCACCCTACAGACACAAGGAGGATACAGAGAAGTGCAAACACGACATCACTGTCCATTCTGGAACACGTGACATCTGGCCTCTGACAGGGCTTGTGTGATAACACTCCACAACCCTGGGGGCTGCCATTCGCAGAGTCTACAACGTGGATGAGACCCTCTACAACTGAACAGTACACAACCTATACAACCGTACACGGCAGCTTCCACTGGACTCCATGTGGGGCTGAGAAAGTGATAGGCTGGAACTGTCAGCCCTGATGGCTACCTTTGGTGGTTTCCCTGGTGGTCATTCTCTGTTTGGGTCAATGGGTTGGACATGCATTATATTTCCCCACTTTGACCATAGAGTCCTTTAGGAGCCAAGCTCTGAAAATAGCAGTCTCCTCCCAATAAGAAAAGAGAAACAAAGACCCATAGTTTTGGGACCCAATACTTAATCTTCCCTCTTTTTGTGAGGGTCCCCAGTAGATGTAAATCACTGAGATAAAAGAATTTCTTCACTTCACAGTCTAGACCCAAGGTTGCAAGCAGGTGGGCTACAGCATTTATGTCCTGTGTGACCTGCAGAGGTATTGCGAATTTAGCTGCTAATTCCACATAAAAATCCAGATGTTCAGCCTCTTTTGAAAAAGCTGGAAGACTGGGCAACACTGGGCCCATATTCTCACGTGACAGAAGTCAGCCAGGGGTGAGTACCAGCAGCCCCCACAGATGGGGACCTGGTTTTCCAATTCTCCTCAGCCCCACCCCTGCCTATTGCCTCCCTGCCCTGGCTAGCCTCCTTCTGTCACCTGCCTGACCCCTTAGTCAGTCATATTAATTTCAATTTTAAAAATTCTTGGGACTTCCCTGGTGGCGCAGTGGTTAAGAATCCACCTGCCAGTGCAGGGGACACGGGTTCGAGCCCTGGTCCAGGAAGATCCCACATGCCGCGGAGCAACTAAGCCCGTGAGCCACAACTACTGAGCCCGTGCGCTCTAGAGCCCGTGAACCACAATTGCTGAAGCCCGCGTGCCTAGAGCCCGTGCTCCGCAACAAAGAGTAGCCCCCGCTTGCCGCAACTAGAGAAAGCCCAAGCGCAGTAACGAAGACCAGTGCAGCCAAAAGTAAAGTAATTAATAAATTTTTAAAAATAAATGAAAACTCTTTTCATCCAGATGACCTACTAATCATTTTACTGATTTGCAGAGTACATGCATTTATTGAATTTTCTAGTGATAACAAATCTTGGCTATAGAATAAACAATAAAAACCTAGAACAGATTCCAAGAGCTATTTTTCTCATTGCACACAAACAACCAATTAGTCCTGAGGAAGCACCGTCCCCTCCTTCACTTCTCCCACAAAAGCCACGCAGCGACGAATACATTTTCAGAAATCATCTCTGATCTACCTTGAAATGAGCTCGGAGATCTCCCAGAGCCAGTGTAATTAGTTGTATCTCCAAGGTAGGGCTCCCCTTGCGGGGGGGAATCAGGCCATTTTAAATTAACCCTTTGTGACCTGAACAGACATCAATGAAAGAGGAAATGCAAATCATAAGAGAGCTCACAAAAGACTAGCAAATCCTCACAGCATTTTCCTCCAAAAAAGTAGCAGACATTTTTTTCCTCCAGAAAAGTAGCAGACATTTTTAAAAATACCCAGTGAAGGAGCAGTGAAGACATGCTTGTTTCCTGTCTTGAGCCATGTAAACTGGTTTACCTTTTAGGAAGGCTATTTAGAGGCGTGTTTCAAGAGGAATATTTTTTTGTGTTCATAATTCTCAGTGTTGTGAGCACAGATTTCCAGCACCTCCACTCACTGGTGCCTACGAGAGGATACAGATGGGGTGCAATTGACGTGTCAGGAGCTTCAAGAAATTTCTGCCCAGTGCAGCATGGACAGGACCAGATGAAAAGATTTCGTTGAAGTCTGACATGGGAGTACCCTCCTTGGAGAGGTGCTCTTTTAGAGCAATGAAGAGGAGAACCTGGTAGAACCTCCCCACTGTGTCACCTAAGTAAAAGGGGTGTGGGCTCCAGGAACCCGTAGGTTGAGAGGCTGGGCTCCTATTCCGTTCCTGGAGGCCTGGGGAGGCCCTGGAACAGCCTGCAGGACTGGCTTCCTTGGGCCACGACCAACCTGGTGGACGCAACTCCATAGATTCCACCAGTGAAGGTCATCCTCCCACACACTATGAAGGAAGGACAGATAAACAAGCCCAAATAAGTAACTAACTTTCCCCATCTATCCCCACACACACTGGGACAAACCACCCTACATAAGTAGCTGGTTTTCACACAGGAAAAACAAACACAAAAACCACCGTTCCCTTCAACAGCTGGCACACCCTCAGTGCGCACACCTGCAGGTGAACAGTGGGATCACCTCTCAGGTCCTGGTGGATCTTTAATCTATCCCTCCTCCATCCCCTTCCCCCTCCCCCAGCCTGGAGATTCTCTGCTTCCAGAGTTACTTTTCCAAAAGGCAAATCTGATCCTGCCATTACCTCTTCCAGCTCCATCCTTCAAAGAAACCCTCCCAGGACTCCCCTTGCCCTTAACTATGACCCAGCCCACTCTTCTGACCTCAGCTGGTACCACTCCCCAGTCCCCATGCCTCCAGCTCACACTCCAATCACAGAAGCAGTTTTCATTCAGATTCTTCAGAGTCCAGGCTTCCTCCCACGCAAAGCTTTGCACATGCTCCCTCTGCCTGGCCTGCGCTTCCAGCTGCGCCCACTTTGGTTTGCTTCATCCCCATTCATCCTTCACAGCACAGCTCAAATGCCACTTCCTCCAGGAAGCAGCCCCTGCTCCCCTCCCCATTCCCACTTACACACTCTCAGTTTGTGATTACCCTTCCCTTGCATTTATTAGTATGCTTGTTGGATTAACATATGACTACCACCCTATAGCCCTATAGGTTACAAATCCCATGAGAGCAAAGACTATGTCTGTTTTCCTCACCATTGCAACCCAGCACCCAGAACAGTGTAACTGAACCTATTTTCAAAGTGTAAATCAAGCAAAGACTAAGCTTAGAAGCAGCCTCCCTAGTTAAGGTAGGGATGGGAGGGTGTATTTAAAAACTCAGTCTCAGAACTTCTTAGCCAAACCAACTCTCAACTGGTGATTGATAGAATAAGACCTTCTACTTGCAGATAAATATTTGGTGAGATCATACATCTGTGAAAATAACCTCTGCTTTCCCTTACGTATTGTACAGCTGAGTCCTAGGTGTGCCAGACTGTCCCTGGGTTTTTTTTCTAGTGTCTGTGACAAAGCCCCCAGGGGAGGCTACCAGAGACTCTGCTTCTCCCATCACACACACACACACACACACACACACACACACACACACACACACACAGACACATGCTTCTGGATTCCTAAACTTGGCCATGACTGATAATCTTCCGGCTTTCCTTACTTTTTCTCTTGAAGTGTGGGCCTGTAGGTCCTTCTTTATAAAACTTTGGGCAAATATGACAAGGAACACGAGGTGTATGCAAATCGTCTGTGGTTCAAAGGAAGGAGCCTCACTCCAGAGTCAGGGGAAATTTGTTTACAGCCAGACAAAAAAGAAGAAAAAGAAGGAAGAGGAAAAGGAGAAAGATGAGGGGGAGGAAGAAAGGGAGAAAAATGTTTCTAAAATACCTGATCTGTGATCTCAACAAGATCCCAAAAGTCTTTTTAATCTATAAAACAGGAACAAGTGGTCACAGTAAGATATTAATTTTTCATTAAGAAGGATTATCTAAAGATGAAAAACACAATAATTAAATTAAAAGGCACTCTGGAGGCGACACATAGGAGATAAGGCCACGCGGAGGAAAGAATTGCAGAGTGGAAGATAATCTTGGAAAATCTCGCTTCCCTCCCCCACCAAACTCAGAGGAAATGGTAAATGATAAAAAAAATGATGAGAGGAAGCAAAAACAAAGAGTAGCAATCTCCAAAGGAGCAGACACACTACTGAATAACAGAAGAAAAATTCTGGATCTAAATAAAGTTAGTTTAAAAATGGAGACTGGACTTCTGTTTAGACAAGATCCACACATAGAAATACTGAGGCAAACTTTTTTTTTTAATTCCTGTAAGTATCTGGAGGAAATATCATGCTGGCTTCAGACTTTGCACTTTACAACACTAAATGGTAGCAAACAGTGGAACATCGCTTACCAAGCAGTAAGAGCCTACATCCAGCCAAGTTGTCAGAAAGATTTTCTCAAACACGCAAAGACCCATCCTGAATAAAATACTTGAACACTCATGCCAGAAAACTGAAATAGCAATCAGAGGTAAATGCTCAAGAATACGGGAACAGTGGCTAGTGATCATGTGTTTGTCTATTGAAGCCAGTTAAATAGAATCAAGATAATAACTCTAAAACATTGTTTTAGTATGGATACAAGGTTGATTGTACCCCAAAAGGTCTTTTATCATTAAAAAATGATGGGGCTAAATTCACATGGAAAGAATCCCAAAATGAAATTCTCATCTTCCACAGAAAGGAGCACCCCAAAATTGCATTTCTGTGGTGGATTTTGATCATTTAATATAGATATAAGAATTTCTTTTAGGACATATATTAATATATATATATATATATCTGAATCACTTGGCTGTACACGAGAAACTAACACAACATTGGAAATCAACTATACTTCAATTTTAAAAAAGAATTTCCTTTAAAATCTTTAAGGTAGCTACTAATAGAATTTAAATCAAAGTGTCTGCCTTCCCAGTTTTCACAAAAGATCCCAGAAATCCAAACTATTTGTAGAGGAAAAAATAAAAAGAAAGGAAACAAAAGCCAGATGACAAAAAACCAAGCAGGATCACCAGTCAGAAAGTGGCTGCTACAATATCACAGAATCTTCTGAGGACGTCACTAGGGTGGTAGCAGCAGGGATGCAGCCAGGGCCATGTTTGAGGACTTTTTAAGAAATAGCACCTGATGACCTGATGGCCAGTTGGACATGAGTGTGGGGACTAAAAGAGGGGAGAAATGGAAGATCCCAGGTCGATAGTCTGGGTGACCAGAAGGATGCTGGTGCCACTAACTGAAAAAGAAGACTCAGAAAAAGTATCAGTCCGGCTTTGGGCATATTAATCTGATGTGTTTGAGACACCTCAGTGGATCTATGAAGAAGTAGGCTGTTTAGATATACGGCCTGGGCAACAGAATTTTCACTGCACTTACAGGATAGACTCCGCCCTGCAGGTTTTCTGCAATTACTACACCTAGAGGGACTTTTTAAGCTCAAGACTTTATGAAGACCATAAAAAGATTTATTGAGAATTATATAGCCCCCACCAAGGAATGGGAACTATATACATTTCACTCCAAATGGAGGAATAACTAGAATCAACAAAGCATGAATGATTTACCCCTACATTTCTGATTTTAGTTTCTATAAAGGAAATAGTAAGGGCAGCAATGGCATCCTCAGTCTCAGGCTTATTTCAGTTGTGACTCTACCACCTATCAGCTATTGTGCTTCGGCTTCCTCGTTGATACGATGGGGACAACATTATACTTGTGTCATTGGGTTGTTATGAGGCTCACAGGACTCATACGTTAAAGGCTTATATGGTGCCTGGCTCTCAATATTACCTGTTGTTGTTATAACTGAGGTCCAATCTAAATTCTGTTTGTCACATGGTCCAGGTTTCCTGCATCCTCAACTTTGCTGTTTAAGGTGGGCACCAGTTTTGTTTTTAATTCAGGCTTTATTGCTATTTGCAACATTTTTATTTCTTGTCCATGCACTTGCTTAAAGGTTTGATGAAGGACCAAGTTTATTAATGGTATTGTAATGAAGTGTTACCTCCCTCCCAAAGGATCCCAGAAAGTTTCAACAAAATACTTAACATACTTGACTTAAAAACGTGTTGATCAAAATATCTAATTACAGCCTCTTGCAAGAGCACTGGAAACACAACTAACTGCTGAACAATCATTGACAGGAAGACACTGGAACTCATCAAAAAAGATACCCCACATCCAAAGACAGAGGAGAAGCCACAATGAGATGGTAGGAGGGGCGCAATCACAATAAAATCAAATCCCATAACTGCTACCCAGCAGTTTGTCACCCACCCGGGTGACTCACAAACTTGCGAACACTTATACCACAGAAGTCCACCCACTGGAGTGAAGGTTCTGAGCCCCATGACAGGCTTCCCAACCTGGGGGTCCGGCAACGGGAGGAGGAATTCCTAGAGAATCAGACTTTGAAGCCTAGTGGGATTTGATTGCAGGACTTTGACAAGACAGGGGGAAACAGAGGCTCCACCCTTGGAGGGCACACACAAAGTAGTGTGCACATTGGGACCCAGGGGAAAGAGCAGTGACCCCATAGGAGACTGAACCAGATCTACCTGCTAGTGTTGGAGGGTCTCCTGCAGAGGTGAGGGGTGGCTGTGTCTCACCGTGAGGACATGACACTGGCAGCAGAAGTTCTGGAAAGTACTCCTTGGCGTGAGCCCTCCCAGAGACTGCCATTTGCCCCACCAAAGAGCCAGGGTAGGCTCCAGTGTTGGATCACCTCAGGCCAAACAACCAACAGG
This sequence comes from Phocoena sinus, assembly GCF_008692025.1. NCBI lineage: Eukaryota > Metazoa > Chordata > Mammalia > Artiodactyla > Phocoenidae > Phocoena > Phocoena sinus. The sequence goes on along the minus strand of NC_045777.1, from coordinate 66,961,651 downwards.
GAGGGAACCCAGCCCCACCCATCAGCAGTCAAGCGGATTAAAGTTTTACTGAGCTCTGCCCACCAGAGCAACAGTCAGCTCTACCCATCAACAGTCCCTCCCATCAGGAAACCTGCACAAGCCTCTTAGATAGCCTCATCCACCAGAGGGCAGACAGCAGAAGCAAGAAGAACTACAATCCTGCAACCTGTGGAACAAAAACCACATTCACAGAAAGAAAGACAAGATGAAAAGGCAGAGGGCTATGTACCAGATGAAGGAACAAGATAAAACCCCAGAAAAACAGCTAAATGAAGTGGAGATAGGCAACCTTCCAGAAAAAGAATTCAGAATAATGATAGTGAAGATGATTCAGAACCTTGGAAAAAGAATGGAGGCGAAGATTGAGACGATGCAAGAAATGTTTAACAAAGACCTAGAAGAATTAAAGAACAAACACACAGAGATGAACAATACAATAACTGAAATGAAAAATACACCACAAGGAATCAATAGCAGAATAACTGAGGCAGAAGAACAGATAAGTGATCTGAAAGACAAAATGGCGGAATTCACTGCCATGGAACAGAATAAAGAAAAAAGGATAAAAAGAAATGAAGACAGCCTACGAGACCTCTGAGACAACATTAAATGCAGCAACACTCGCATTATAGGGGTCCCAGAAGGAGAAGAGAGAGAGAAAGGACCCGAGAAAATATTTGAAGAGATTATAGTTGAAAACTTCCCTAACATGGGAAAGGAAATAGCCACCCAAGTCCAGGAAGTGCAGAGAGTCCCATACAGGATAAACCCAAGGAGAAACATGCCGAGACACATAGTAATCAAACTGGCAAAAATTATTGAAAGCAGCAAGGGAAAAACGACCAATAACATACAAGGGAACTCCCATAAGGTTAACAGCTGATTTCTCGGCAGAAACTCTACAAGCCAGAAGGGTGTGGCATGACATATTTATAGTGATGAAAGGAAAAAACCTACAACCAAGATTACTCTAGCCCGCAAGGATCTCATTCAGATGTGATGGAGATATCAAAAGCTTTACAGACAAGCAAAAGCTAAAAGAATTCAGCACCACCAAACCAGCTCTACAACAAATGCTAAAGGAACTTCTCTAAGTGGGAAGCACAAGAGAAAAAAAGGACATACAAAAACAAACCCAAAACAATCAAGAAAATGGTAATAGGAACATACATATCAATAATTACCTTAAATGTGAGTGGAGTAAAGGCTCCAGCCAAAAGACACAGGCTTGCTGAATGGATACAAAAACAAGACCCATATATATGCTGTCTACAAGAGACCCACTTCAGACCTAGGGACACATACAGACTGAAAGTGAGGGGATGGAAAAAGATATTCCATGCAAATGGAAATCAAAAGAAAGCTGGAGTAGCAATACTTGTATCAGGTAAAATAGACTTTAAAATAAAGACTGTTACAAGAGATAAGGAAGGATGCTACATAATGATCAAGGGATCAATCCAAGAAGATATAACAATTGTAAGTGTTTATGCACCCAACATAGGAGCACCTTAATACATAAGGCAACTGCTAACAGCTATAAAAGAGGAAATCGACAGTAACACAATAATAGTGGGGGACTTTAACACCTCACTTACACCAATGGACAGATCATCCAAACAGAAAATTAATAAGGAAACACAAGTTTTAATTACACAATAGACCAGATAGATTTGATTGATATTTATAGGAACTTCCATCCAAAAACAGCAGATTACACTGTCTTCTCAAGTGCACACAGAACATTCTCCAGGATAGATCACATCTTGGGTCACAAATCAAGCCTCAGTAAATTTAAGAAGATTGAAAACATATCAAGCATCTTTTCTGACCACAATGCTATGAGATTAGAAATCAGTTACAGGGGAAAAAACGTAAAAAACACAAACACATGGAGGCTAAACAATACGTTACTAAATAACCAAGAGATCACTGAAGAAATCAAAGAGAAATCAGAAAATACCTAGAGACAAATGACAATGAAAACACGATGATCCAAAACCTAGGGGATGCAGCAAAAGCAGTTCTAAGGGGGAAGTTTATAGCAATACAATCCTACCTCAAGAAACAACGAACATCTCAAATAAACAATCTAACCTTAGACATAAAGGATCTAGAGAAAGAAGAACAAACAAAACCCAAAGTTAGTGGAAGGAAAGAAATCATAAAGATCAGAGCAGAAATAAATGAAATAGAAACAAAGAAAACAATTGCAAAGATCAATAAAACTAAAAGATGGTTCTTTGAGAAGATAAACAAAATTGATAAACCATTAGCCAGACTCATCAAGAAAAAGAGGGAGAAGACTCAAATCAATAAAATTAGAAATGAAAAAAGAGAAGTTACAACAGACACCGCAGAAATACAAAGCATCCTAAGAGACTACTACAAGCAACCCTATGCCAATAAAATGGACAACCTGGAGGAAATGGACAAATTCTTAGAAAGGTATAACCTTCCAAGACTGAACCAGGAAGAAACAGAAAATATGAACAGACCAATCACAAGTAATGAAATTGAAACTGTGATTAAAAATCTTCCAACAGGGGCTTCCCTCATGGCTCAGTGGTTGAGAGTCCGCCTGCCGATGCAGGGGACACGGGTTCGTGCCCCGGTCTGGGAAGATCCCACGTGCCGCGGAGTGGCTGGGCCCGTGAGCCATGGCCGCTGAGCCTGCGCGTCCGGAGCCTGTGCTCCGCAACGGGAGAGGCCACAACAGTGAGAGGCCCGCGTACCGCAAATAAATAAATAAATAAATAAATAAAATAAAACAAAAAATCTTCCAACAAACAAAAGTCCAGGACCAGATGGCTTCACAGGTGAATTCTATCACACATTTAGAGAAGAGCTAACACTCATACCTCTCACACTCTTCCAAAAAATTGCAGAGGAAGGAACACTCCCAAACTCATTCTATGAGGCCACCATCACCCTGATACCGAAACCAGACAAAGATACTAGAAAAAAAGAAAATTACAGACCAATTAACACTAATGAATATAGATGCAAAAATCCTCAACAAAATACTAGCAAACAGAATCCAAAAGCACATTAAAAGGATCATACACCATGATCAAGTGGGATTTATCCCAGGGATGCAAGGCTTCTTCAATATACACAAATCAATCAACGTGATACACCATATTAACAAACTGAAGAAGAAAAACCATATGATCTTCTCAATAGAGGCATAAAAAGCTTTTGACAAAATTCAACACCCATTTATGATAAAAACTCTCCAGAAAGTGGGCATAGAGGGAAACTACCTCAACATAATAAAGGCCATATATGACAAACCCACAGCAAACATCATTCTCAATGGTGAAAAACTGAAAGCGTTTCCTCTAAGATCAGGAACAAGACAAGGTTGCTCACTCTCACCACTGTTATTCAACCTAGCTTTGGAAGACCAAGCTATGGCAATCAGGGAAGAAAAGGAAATAAAAGGAATACAAATTGCAAAAGAAGAAGTAAAACTGTCACTGTTTGCAGATGACATGATACTATACATAGAGAATCCTAAAGATGCCACCAGAAAACTACTAGAGCTAATCAATGAATTTGGTAAAGTTGCAGGATACAAAATTAATGCACGGAAATCTCTTGCATTCCTATACACTAATGAAAAATCTGAAAGAGAAATTAAGAAAACACTCCCATTTACCACTGCAACAAAAAGAATAAAATACCTAGGAATAAACCTACCTAAGGAGACAAAAGACCTGTATGCAGAAAACTATAAGACACTGATGAAAGAAATTAAAGATGATACAAACAACTGGAGAGATATACCATGTTCTTGGATTGGAAGAATCAATATTGTGAAAATGACTATACTACCCAAAGCAATCTACAGATTCAATGCAATCCCTATCAAACTACCAATGGCATTTTTTAAGGAACTAGAACAAAAAAATCTTAAAATTTGTATGGAGTCACAAAAGACCATGAATAGCCAAAGCGGTCTAGAGGGGAAAAAAACGGAGCTGGAAGAATCAGACTCCCTGACTTCAGACTATACCACAAAGCTACAGTAATCAAGACAATATGGTACTGGCACAAAAACAGAAATATAGATCAATGGAACAGGACAGAAAGCCCAGAGATAAACCCACGCACCTATGGTCAACTAATTTATGACAAAGGAGGCAAGGACATACAATGGAGAAAAGACAGTCTCTTCAATAAATGGTGCTGGGAAAACTGGACAGCTACATGTAAAAGAATGAAATTAGAACACTCCCTAACACCATACACAAAAATAAACTCAAAATGGATTCGAGACCTAAATGTAAGACCGGACACTATAAAACTTTTAGAGGAAAACATAGGAAGAACACTCTGACATAAATCACAGCAAGATCTTTTATGATCCACCTCCTAGAGTAATGGAAATAAAAACAAAAATAAACAAATGGGACCTAACAAAACTTAAAAGTTTTTGCACAGCAAAGGAAACTACAAACAAGACGAAAAGACAGCCCTCAGAGTGGGAGAAAATATTTGCAAATGAATCAACGGACAAAGGATTGATCTCCAAAATATATAAACAGCTCATGCAGCTCAATATTAAAAAAACAAACAACCCAATCCAAAAATGGGCAGAAGACCTAAATAAACATTTCTCCAAAGAAGACATACAGATGACCATGAGGCATATGAAAAGATGTTCAACATCACTAATTGTTAGAGAAATGCAAATCAAAACTACAATGAGGTATCACCTCACACCAGTTAGAATGGGCATCATCAGACAATCTACAAACAACAAATGCTGGAGAGGATGTGGAGAAAAGGGAACCCTCTTGCACTGTTGATGGGAATGTAAATTGATACAGCCACTATGGAGAACAGTATGGAGGTTCCTTAAAAAACTAAAAATAGAATTACCATATGACCCAGCAATCCCACTACTGGGCATGCACCCAGAGAAAACCATAATTCAAAAAGACACACGCACCCCAATGTTCAGTGCAGCACTATTTACAATAGCCAGGACATGGAAGCAACCTAACTGCCCATTGACAGATGAATGGATAAAGAAAATGTGGTACATATATACAATGCAATATTACTCAGTGGTAAAAAGGAATGAAATCGGGTCATTTGTAGAGGTGTGGATGGATCTAGAGACTGTCTTACAGAGTGCAGTAAGTCAGAAAGAGAAAAACAAATATTGTATATTAACGCATACATGTGGAACCTAGAAAAATGGTACAGATGAACCTGTTTGCAGGGCAGAGATTGAGACACAGATGTAGAGAACAAACGTATGGACACCAAGAGGGGAATGTGGTGGGGGACTGGTGGTGTTGTGATGAACTGGGAAATTGGGATTGACATATATACACTAATATGTATAAAATGGGTAACAAATAAGAACCTGCTGTATAAAAAAATAAATAAAATAAAATTCAAAAAAAAATCTAGTTACATATTTATATATGTGTGTCTCTCTGTGTATATATATTGGGTTGGCCAAAAAGTTCGTTCGTGTTTTTCCATAAGATGGTACAAAAAATCAGAACGAAATTTTTGGCCAACCCAATATGTGCGTGTGTGTGTGTGTGTGTGTGTGTGTGTGTATACACACAATATATGTGTGTATATATGTGTAAAAACTATATGTGTAAATATATGTAAAATATATATGTGTAAAACCTGACACCAGTAAGGCTGCCCTCCAAGAGATTCTACAGCATGCTACCACCTGCTTTATCCTTTAGTTTGCAAATGACTCTACCAGGTTACAGCTTCCAGACACCACTCCTAGCCTGTAGGTTAAGTGTTCTTGTCAACTCTTTTGCTACACAGAAGCAGTGTCCAGAGATTTGGGTTGGATGAGACACTTCCCAATGAAATCTGGGTGGATAATGAACTTCCCCCACTGGAATGCATTTCTGACACTAACTACCCAGAGTTAGTGCAGACCCCACAGGTCAAGGTCTTAGTCACACAAGTCTGCCCCCCCACTTCACATGCCAATCACAAGTAGTGGGTTCCCACGTTACCCATACTTTTGTTCAACTTGGCTACAAATCAGGGTTTCCCGTGCCTCCCTCCTTGGGTTCAATATTCTGCTATAATGTTTCATTGAACCCAGGGAAACATTTACTACTTACAGTTTATTATAAGGATATTACAAAGGATACAAATGAACAGCTAGATGAAGAGGTACACAGGACAAAGTCCAGAAGTCCTGATCCTGGTCCAAGCACAGGAGTTTCTGTTTCCATGGAATTAGGGTACACCACGCCTCCAGCCTGCGGATGTGTTCACCAACCTGAAAGCCCATCAAATCTCGTTGTTCAAGAGTTTTTATAGATCTGAATCTCTGGCCCCTCCCACACAGACACACATACCCCTCTTCTCGGAGGTCAGTGGATGGAACCGAAAGTGTCAGCCTTCTAATCACTTGGGCTTCTTGGTGACCAGCCCCTCCCTATGTCACCTCATTAGCAAAAGCTCAGGGGTGATCTAACGGGAATCCTTATGAATAACAAAAGACACTCTTCCCACTCAGGAAATTCCAAGGGTTTTAGGAGCTCTGTGCCAGGAGCCCCAGACAAAGACCAAATATATTTATTATACCACATTTATTATTGAGCATAAGCTAAATACTTTTTACATACGGATTATTGGCCCTAATAGATTTCCCTCTTCTAATATTATAGATTTTCCTTCAGATCAATATACCCACGGGGTAGTCATGATACTTCCCGCAAAGCAGTCACCATGCCCTGGGCTGCAGGACCTCATGGGATTTCCTACTCCATCCCCATCCAGCAGCCTCTGATCCTTCCACTTCTCTCCATCTTCCCAGGGTGAAAATGAGATCCTGGATCCCTTTTTATCAGTTTTCTTTTTTAGCTAAAATTCATCGAGCGAGAGCTTACACTTCTAACGGTTTAATCTTCAATGACAACCCGCAAATTAGATGTTATTATTAAGCTCCATTTTCAAGTTGGTAAAACTAAGGCACAGGGGGATCAAGTAACTTGTCCAAGGTCACACAGTGGTAATCAGTGGAGCCAGGATTCAAAGCCAGTCGGCCTGCTCCATCATCAATATCAGTATACTCACCCCCCACCCTCCCTGCCATCAGACCTGTAAACACACCTCCACTTTTCAAAAGGCCCTCTTCCACCTTGCGAAACAAGATGCACATCGCACCCCTGACACAGTAACACTTAGGGGAACCAGCTAACGCTGTCTGAGCTCTACTGGCTTCCTCTGACATCCTGATTGATCGCAGTCAGGCATTCCTCAGTGTAAGTGGGCTTGTCTCACACACATTTGGAATGATGGAGACTTTCTATTTAGGGTTTCTCCAGTGCCAAACCCAGGGCTCTTAATCATTTCCATAGTATTTGGAGGTAAGGATGAGTTCTAAATCAGGCCTGGTGTGAAGTTTGGGCTGGAGATCGCCTGGCAGGACGCTGAGGAGGAGTGGGGCTATGGGTGCAGGTGTTCACACACTGGGAACGCACGTCAGGGCACCTGGCTACGTGGCATGCCTGACTTATAGGGTCACTGAATCAGAGTCAACAGAGACCATACAGGCAAGAGATCGCCCTTGCCACGAGCTCTGCTGGGAACCTCCCTGTTTACTAATCGCTGAACTGGAGGCCTTACCTGTAACTTAGCTGCACCCTTCTGTGACAAGCGGTCACCAAACGCAGGTGTTTGTCAAGCAGCAGTGTCCATCCTGCAGTCCCCTCACACGGGACAGAGACCCCTAGGCATCACAACCAAAGCAGTTATTTTTTAATGTGTTCTTGGCTCTAACTGGGCATTGCACGACAGGGGCCCAGATTGGCATCCTTAACAGATGACTCAAGTGCTCTATTTCAATCTGTTCCAAGTTCTGCAGTGACAGTCGATTTTTTTAAGCCTTGTCATCCTTCAGAGCCATTAAGTCAGCAGGCACTGTTGTCTGGCACTGAGACTCAGCTACGGCTTCACAAGGTTTAGCAGACGATCCATAAAAGGCATTTTTCTCCACTTTGCACCCACCTACCTCCCACACCCACTGCTTCACACACACAAAAAAGAAAAAACAGTATTGCCACCCAAAAAATAAAGAAAGGAAAAGTATGCCTTCGATGCCCTGAATGTGGTACTGCACAAAGAATCTGCAAAGATATCCAAGTTCTTCTTAGGGTTTTAATTCAAAGGAGCAGTAGATGGTAATCTTTCAGCGTGTGCACTGTGGCGTTAAGTTGCCTGGGTCCAAGTCCCAGCCCTTCCTCCTGTAGGCAACGTGATCTCAGGAAGTTAGTTGTCTCCTGAGAGCCTCACTTTCCTCATCTGTGACATTCATGGTATCAGCAGTACCTACTTCTGTACATTTTCAGTTAAATGAGTTGATGCATGTAGAGTGTCTGGCTATTATTTGGAAAAAGCAGAGAGAGAGAGATTAACTGAATGTAAATCCTCAGCGGAAGTCCAAATTATCAAAAGGAAGAAAGTGGAGTCGAGGTTAAGGATCTGGAATAGAGTGAAGGGTGCAGCTTCTGACAGCTGGATTCCCCAAGGTTGCTGGGAAACCTTTGGTGTAATATCTTGCATGTTTGAAAAAATAAAAATGAAAAGGGAATGGGTTTCCTGCCTACTTCACAGCAAGGCAAGAAGATCAAACTCTTTGCTGTGGAGTTGAGTGAGTTCTCTAGAGAAAGGTATTGCCTAAAAAAAGTTACTTTTTAATCTTTTTATAGGCAGTGAAGGTAAAAGACTTTCTTTGAAATTAATTACAGAGTCAAAACTGGCCCTGTTTCCAAGTCCCTCTTTCGCCTTATAAAAATGGCAGTCAGATTTCCCAGCAGGGCAGGAGAAAGAAATGTTTCTTTAGCAGGGGACCGCGGGCCATTTCTCATTCAGCCTCCTTTGGGCAAAAATCCCAGGTACTCAGACCTCCATTTAGAAAGCCTCAATGGGGAAATAATAATAATATGTTCCTGTTCCTCCAAGAGTTTTGAGTGTCATGCAGATATTAACTAATTAATTCTCCTAAATCAGCAGAGAAAATTGCTTCCAAAGATTTCTGAGCACTCTTGAAACGTAAATGACGTCTCAACCCAGACTGTCCCTCCCATGCTCAGAGCGGTCCAACAGCAACCGGGCACCTGGAGGAAGAGCTCTCTACAGGCTCTGGCTGCTACTCACTCTTCTCTCATCTGATTGGCTCCCAGCTCTTCCCACCATGAGGCCTTTGCACCTGCCGTTCCCTCTGCCTGGAACTCTCTTCCCCTACCTTTGTGCCTGCCTCTCCTCAACCTGCAGGTTTCATCTCAGATGCTACCTTCTCAGAGAGGCCTTCCTGACCACTCGAGCACACTTGCCCCATCTCTATTTTATTTTCCATTAAATTCTCTTATGTGTTTACTTGTTTATTTGTTTACCCCAGCTAGAATGCGAGCTCCAGGAGGACTTATGTTCCCTGCTGTGTTGCCAGTATCTTTCACCACGCATCACAAAATAGGCACTCAGTAATTTCTGGTGATCAAATAAATGCAGGTAAGAGCAATCTGATTCATTTACCCGTGCCCAAATTTAGAGTAATAATATGACATTTTATGAATAGAAGACCCACCTCTAAGAGGCTTAAAACTCTTAAAGACATCATCCCAGTGCTGGTCCTGCCCCTAAGCCTTCTTCCTTTGGCTTGACTAGACTCAGAATGTCCTCAGGATGTCAAATCCCTACCCTCTATCCTCCCCCCCCACACACACAATGGAATATTAGTCATAAAAAAGAACGAAATTCTGCCATTTGCAGCGACATGGATGTACCCTGAGAGTATTATGCTTAGTGGTATCAGTCAGACAGAGAAAGATAAATGCTGTATGATATCCCTTACATGTGGAATCTAAAACAGAATACAAATGAATGTATATGCAAAACAGAAAGAGACTCACAGATACAGAAAACACGCTAGTGGTTACCAAAGGGAAGAAGGAGGCAGGGGCAAATGAGGGGCATGAGATTAAGAGATACAAACTACTGGGCTTCCCTGGTAGCACAGTGGTTGAGAGTCTGCCTGCCAATGCAGGGGATGCAGGTTCGTGCCCTGGTCCGGGAAGATCCCACATGCCACGGAGTGGCTGGGCCCGTGAGCCATGGCCGCTGAGCCTGCGCGTCCGGAGCCTGTGCTCCGCGACAGGAGAGGCCACAACAGTGAGAGGCCTGTGTACCTCAAAATAAATAAATAAATAAATAAATAAATCAGGTAGGGAATTCCCTGGTGGTCCAGTGGTTAGGACTCGGCACTTTCACTGCCATGGGCCTGGGTTCAATCCCTGGTAGGGGAACTAAGATCCCACAAACCATGCTGTGTAGAAGGAAACACACACACACACACACACACACACACACACAACACACACACACACATACACACCACACACACACACACACACACACGATAAATCAGGTAATTCATCATATTGACAAACTAAAAAAGAAAAAAATATATGATCATCTCAATAGATGAAAAGAAAAAGCTCATTTACAAAAATCCAACAACATTCATTTCCAATAAAAACTCTTAGCAGTGTAGGACAAGAAGGCAACTTCTTCAACCTGCTAAACAGCATATACAAATAAACTACAGCAAACTTCATGATGAAAGAATGAATGCTTTTCCCCTAGGATAAGAAACAAGACAAGAATGCCCTATCCAGATAGAAACAAAAGAAGTAAAACTATCTTTATTTGCAGATGATATTATCTTCTATGCTGAAGATCTGATGGAATCAACAAAAAAACTACTAGAACCAATAAACTAGTTCAGGATACAGTTTTTATACACAAAAACCAACTAGATGTCTATATAATAGCAGTGAACAATCAGAAATTTAAATTAATAAAACAATACCATTCACAATAACATCAAAAATATGAAATACTTAGAGATAAACCTGACAAAAGATGTGAAAGACTTACAGGCTAAAAATAAAACATTGCTAAAAGAAGTCTTAAAAAGGCCTAAATAAAGGGAGAGATATACTATGTTCATGGGTTCATGAAGATTCAATATTATTAAGATGATGTAAATTCTCCCAACTTAATCTGTAGATCCCACGAAATCCAAATAGAAATCCCCAGCAGGCTTTTTTGTGGAAATTGAAAAACTGATTCTAAAATGTATATGGAAATACAAAGGACCAAAAATAGCCAAAATACCTTTGAAAGAAAAAGTAAACTACTAATACTCTCTGATTTCAAGACTTATTATAAAGCTATAGTAACAGGACAGTGTGGATTGGCATAAAGATAGACAAATAGATCAATGAAACAGAATAGACAGTCCATAAACAGACCCACATATGTACAGATAACTGATTTTTAAGAAAGGCACAAAGGCAATTCAGTAGAGAAAAGATAATCCCTTCAATAAATGGTACTGGAACAATTAGACAGCCATCTGCAAAAAGAAAAATGAACTTCTATCCATACCTCACATCATATATAAAAATTAACTCAAAATGTATCATAGATCTAAATATGAGGCTTAAAACTATAAAACATTTAGAACACAGGAGAAAACCTTTGTAACCTTGATCTAGACAAAGATTTTTTAGATTCCTCATCAAAAGCATGATCCATAAAACAACAAACTGATAAGCTGGATTTTATCAAATCAAAAACTTTTGCTCTTCAAAAGATATTGTTAAGAGAATGAAAAACAAGGTGCAGAGTGAGAGAATCATATAACTGATAAATCATATAGTTGATAAAGGACTTGTATCCTGAACATATTAAGAACTCTCAAAACTCAATAATATGAAAACAAAGAAGCCAATAAAAATGGTCGAAATATTTCATAGAACAGACCCACACCAAAGAAGGCATACAATTGGCAAATAAGCGCATGAAAAAAGATTTAGTCATTAGTCTTTAGAGAAAGGTGAATTAAAATCACACCACTACAATACCTATTAGAATGGTTAAAACTTAAAAGATTGGCTATACCAAGTGTTGATGAGGATGTGGTGAAAATAGAACTCTCATACACTGCTGGTGAGAATGTAAAATTGCACAATCACTTTGGAAAACAGTTTGTTAGTTTCTTAAAAAGTTTAAAATGTACCTGGGCTTCCCTGGTGGCGCAGTGGTTGAGAGTCCGCCTGCCGATGCAGGGGACGCGGGTTCGTGCCCCGGTCCGGGAAGATCCCACGTGCCGTGGAGTGGCTGGGCCCGTGAGCCATGGCCACTGAGCCTGCGCGTCCGGAGCCTGTGTTCTGCAACGGGAGAGGCCACAGCAGTGAGAGGCTCGCGTACCACAAAAAAAAAAAAAAAAAAAATGTACCTACCATATGAACCTACCATTCTTCTCCTAGGGCTTTCCCCAAAACAAATAAAAGTATATATTCATACAAAAATATGTACATGAATATTCATAGAAACTTTATTTTTAATAGCTAAAAACTGTAAATAACCCAAATATCCATCAACAGGTGAATTAAACTAACTGTGGTATGTCCATACAATGGACTACTACTCAGCAATAAGAAAGAATAAAATATTGATACATGCTACAACATGGATAAATCTCAAAATTATTATGCTGAGTGAAAGAAACGAACCCCCCCCAAAAGTGCTTACTGTATTATTCCATTTTTATAAAATTGTAGGAAATGCAAACTAATGTGCACTGACAGAAGGAAGATCAGTGGCTGTCTGGGAAGGTGGGTGGGAAGACCAACAAGGAGGCACAGGAAACTTCTGAGGGTGATGGACACGTCCATTATCTCAATTGTGATGATTTCACTGGTGTAATCCCAGGTCAAAACTTATCAAATTACACACTTTAAGTATGTGCAGTTTGTTGTATGTCAATTATACCTCAAAACGTTAAGTATAATAAAAATGTTTAACTGGATGGATAGATGGGTGGGTGAATGAGTGGGTGGATGGGTAGATGGGGTCATCTTTTCTTCTTGAAGCCTAAGAAACAGGACATTTCCCCACTGAATTTTTTCAACATGTTTTACCTATCCCATTAGGGGCTTTATCTGTCTCCCTGTTCATACCACATTGCCCGTCCTAACTCCTGCCGCCTCTAAGGACCAAACCCTTGATCACTAATCACGTTGTCGTTAGTCTCCCCTCTGGGACGGTACAAGCTTTATTAGTTCAGAGCTTTTATTTCCTTATCTCACCACAATCCCAGGACTGGCCTTAGCACACAAAAAAGGCACTCAAAGATCTTCTGGTTAATTGATTTACTGATTAATTAATTGGAAAAACTATAAATTCTATAAGGTGTTAATTGTTTTCCAAATTCAATGAGATTTGGGAAATTGGGTTTTTACCAGACTGCTTACCTTCAAAAAAGAAAAAAAAAAAGTATGGTATCTTTGACTTCCAAATTTTCAATAATTGCCACATAATGCTTTGGTAATCAGAAAACTGACTCTAAAAATAAGTAAATGAGTACACATACCACTTAAATTTTAAAAGCAACAGGCCCATCAGATTCATGGGCAACTCTAGCCAAATTAGACTGGTCCTTTCACTGTCTGTGTTATGCTGGATTTGGCCTCCCAACCTCCTCTCCTCTTTAAGCTTAAAGTGGTTCTGGAAGATTCCAGGAGAAGCCACAGCATGAACTGAAATAATGGATTCATGGAACAGGGTGATCAGGAAAGGAGCCAGGGCGTCTGCTTAGACAAAAGCCCTGATCTAGCAAATTTCTCCGAAAGAAGTATTTACAGCTTTGGAAAGCTTTGAAGAACACTGAACACTCAGGTTGGTGGAATCCTGGCTCTAAGAGGTAGAGGGAACAAAGCATTCCCTCCTGGCTTAGATTCCAGAGAGCCAGGCACTGGGTTTCTGAGTCCCTCCTGACCTCAGAGGAGACATCTGGCCTCTTTGTGCCTCTGTTTCTTCCTTTGTTTAGTGAAATTTATTTTGCCCTACTTGACTCATAGAGCACACAATGATAACAGCCACCATTTACTTAGAACTTATCGTGTTTGAGGCACTGGACTAAGCGTCATTTCATTTTCATAAACAGCACTGTTTTCATGCCCATTCTACAGATGATATAACTGAAGTACATGGAGTTTAAGTAACTTACCCAAGGTTCATACTGCCAGGTAAGTGGTGGATCAGGGATTTGAACTTGGGTCTACCTGGCTCAAGAGCCCTAGGTCTCAACCTCTGAACTGATGTGGGGCTCAGATTAAATGTGATAAAGCGCACGCAGGAGATTGGAGGGAGCACTTACTGAGCCTCTATTATGAGCCAAGCACTTTACAGAAATCACAAATATGAATTGCTCTCAAGTTGAAAGGTGAAAGTAATATTATGTTTCTTTGTCTAGACCCAATATAATCCCGTTCAAATCCCACCCTACCCCCCAAGAATACAGGGTTATCAAGAAGTTGAGTTCACAACCACCCCTTAGGCACCCCCCTCCATCACTTTTCTAGCCCCTCTTCTTTCTGGGGACCTGGAAAGCCCCAAGGCACAGCAGTGGCTGGCCTCCCACTGAGCATCCAGTGGTTCCATCTGCACCGCTTCCTGGAAGAGGGGGGGCACTGGCCACCACCCACCACTTCCCACCCCACCCCTTGGAGCCTGGCCTCAGGGTATCCTCCCCACGACTCCCAGGCCCTGTCATAGTGCCAGCTCTTCAGAGACAACCTCCAGGCACTGCTTTTGAGCAAAGCTCTCTGAAGACCCACATTTCCTTCCCAGATAACTGAGATCTGACAGCCTAAGGAGCAGTACAACGATACTTCGGAGGTATCACGGGTTTGGTCCAGACTGCCACAATAAAGCAGATATCTCAATAAAGCGAGTCACACAATGTTTTTGGTTTCCCAGTGCATATAAAAGTTATGTTGACACTATACTGAAGTCTATTAAGTGTGTAATAGCATTAGTCTAAAGAAACAATGTACACACCTAAAGTTAAAATGCTTTCATGGCTCTAGACACCCAGCTTTGGGAAATTTTCACGTCGATGACCATTTTTAAATTAAATAAAACTATTTTACCGGTATGGCCTTAAAAAATGCTTTATTTCTAAAAATGCTAACCATCATCGGAGCCTTCTGCAAATTGGGGTCACTGATCACAGATTACCATGACAAACATAAATAATAATGAAAAAGTTTCAGATTTTGAGGGAATTACCAAAATGTGACACAGAGACACAAAGTGAGCAAATGTGTTGGGAAAATGGTGTCAATAGACCTGCTCAACACAGGGTCGCCACAAACCTTCAATTTGCAAAAAATGCCGTATCTGCAAAGCGCGATAAAGCGAAGCGCAATAAAATGAGGTCTGCCTGTATAAACGTAAACTTTAAGGACACAAAGACCCACTTATCCTCCAAGGCAAGAGAAGAAAAAAAATCCCAACCTTTTCTGATGAACCCCCAGGTGAGAAAAGAAGACACAATTCATTCTTGGACGGGCTATTCTACCATATTAAATTCCTAATGAATTGCCCTTCTGCACCTACATCATCTCATTTAATCCTCACACCAGCTCCAGGGAGGTTTTTCTTTGGAGGTCTGAGTAGGGGCGCACCACTTTGCTACACTCCATCCAGGAGGGCTCCTCCTCAGGGTGGGAATCAGTGTGGGAAGGTCATCAGCTAGGGGCAGCTACAGCTTTAAGAGGAAAATACATACAAGAGAGAAGAAGGAAGGGGAGTCTTTCCCCAGCATCATCCAGATCTACCTAAACCCCCCAGGTTATCAGGGGTGGTGAGAGGCCTCATATATTAGGTAGGAGCTATGGTCACTGTTAATATTTATTAAGCACCTATTATATCCAGGTAAATGTGCTAAACCCCTTAAGCACACTATTCCATTCCTTCTCACAAGAACCAAGAAATAGAAGTCTTGTTATCTCACTTTTGCAAGTAAGAAAACTAAAGCTAACAGACACTGTGGGGTATTTTTTCCCAAAAAATCAGAGCCAGCAAGTGCTAGGGGTAAGATTTGAACCCAGGCAATCAGATTCCAGAGACTGTACTAGCTCTCAAAGCACCTTTACAACTAAATCCACGAGTCAGCTGTTATTACCCTCTTTTTACAGCTAAGCAAGCAAAGAGTTGAAAAGGTGAAATAATATCCTCAAATTAGTAGGCAACAGAAGCTCACCCTTTACCAAGGTCAAGCTTGCTAGAATCTCTGCCCACACCAAAGGAAAGTACCTGAAAAGCTAAAGAAAACATGCAAACCTAAACTTCATTTTTCTCCAAAATTTGAGTTCATCCTCACCCCTAGGGTAGAGTTAGTAAGTCTTTCCTTAGGCTGTTGTATCACGGGATCTGGAAAGAAAGAAAGGCTTGTGGTTCCTCAGAGGGCTCCACGCATACACCCTTTTATCTTTGCTAGAAAATTTTGTAAAAACCTATGATAAAGTAATAGCAAAGTTTTATGTGGTGCTTACTATGTGCCAGGCCCTGTTCGAAGCAATTATAAACATATTAACTATCTAATCCTCCAAACAACTTTATTAGGTCAATACTAGTGGTGTGCTCTGAAACATTTAATAACCAGCTCCCAGGGGGAACATTTGCCCACGTCCTCGGTATAAACATTCCCACTATGGCCAGTTTCAGGATACCAGCGTGATGTCGTGGACCTCAGCGTTGGGAAGAGATGCCCGGTAGCACGTCCTATCATTGCCACCAACCAAATGAGACACACAGAGATAGCCTCAGGAGCATACATAACAGTAAAATGGAGTCAAACGATTAGGAATTGATGAGTTTTAAGGACTTATTACTTTGGTTTTAATATAAGTTATTTAACTACAAGTTTATAAAATTTAATTTTTAATAGTGGCTGTTGTTAACAACCAGCTCACAACTTTCCTGATAATGAAACAGTTGGCTTTCATGAGATTGCTCTGGCTTCAGCATGTATCTGGTCAGTATCATTACTGCTATTTGGGGGGAAGAGGCACAGAAAGGCTGGGTAATTTACAGAAGAGCGCACAGCTTGGAAATGCCAAAGCCAGAATTCAAACCCGGGCAGTCTGCCTTCAGTATCTGGGCCCCTCACCTTCTCACCTACTGCTTCTCTTGCAAAACTGGGTGTCTTTCTGTCCAGACCATCAGCCCATAGGCTTTCTTTTCTGCTTCTCAGTACAAATGTCCACTGCATTTAGCCGGCGACTCAGAAGGGTTCTGGGTTGAAGTGCAGCTTCTTCCCAGCACCTCGGAAAAGAGCTAAGGCCTCCCTCTGCCTCCGCGGCGAAGGGTCTCGGGCGCGGCGACTGGCTGCGCAGGACCACACCTGGCTGTGCTCGGCGTCCCGCCGGGTGAGGCCCTGCCCTCGAAGCCCGACCGCGCCTGCGTCCAACCGCCCATCCATTAAGGAAAGGAGGGTCCCTTAATGTAGCGCAAATTATAGCTGGAACACAAGCAAATTGCCGGCTTTTACAAGCGCATAAACCGAGCGGAACCTCTGAGACGGATCCGCATAACCCTAAACGGCATCCATAATTCATAGCCGCAGTAGAAGTGCTTCCCAATCGGAGGGCCGGAGCTGATCTATTATTGATGGGCCCCTTAGAAGGCCGCGACAGAGCTTTTCTGCTGCTCCAGCCATCTTAACGGCGTGGTCAATTCCTCAGGCGGCGGCAGCACGTTTATTCATCAGAATCAACTCCCAAATAGTTTCCTAGCAGGACCCCGGGGGGCGGGGGCGGGGATTTATTTGAGGAATCAAAGTGAGTGTTTCTAGAACAGTACCCCCATTCCGACCCCCGCGACGCTGATCAATACACACAGAACCAACGAGCAGCAGGCAAGCTTTCGTTTTCACTCAGAAATGCTGCTGCCTTTGGAAATCACGGGGAGCAACACTAGGAAGCAATATTCCTTCCTCCCCGCGGAGGGAATGGATGGCTATGGGCTTCTTGCCGTCTATAGGGAGGTCCCTAGATTGTCAGAGCATAGATATCTGGGTGATTTTTCCATCACTCAGGCTATGAAGTGCCAATTATATTCTAGCCTCTTTGTAAAAGGCCTTGTAACAACTCCATGAGATGGGTATTTATCCCCCCCCTCCCATTTTATTATAGACGGGGAAATTGAGGTTAAATAACTCGCCCAAGGTAAAGCAGCTAGTAAGTGGCAGTGCCAGGATTTGAGTCCAGAAAATCTGATTCCAAAATCCATGGGTTTAACCACTACTCCATGCTGCCACCTAGAGGAAGAGGGAAGAGAACCCACAAGCTGTTGCCTGTGGGTCACAAATCCCTAGTGAAACTTGGACATTTAGCTACACTAACACTACAATAGGCTGACAGAAACCAATCAACCAGTTGAGTAAGTAAATGCTGGGTTTTTTTATGTTCCTGCTATTTCATGATGTGATTTATTGTTTTATTGAATGCCTGACTAATTTTTAAATGGCTAAATGAATTAATGGCTATAAATAAATTGATGGTTTAAAAAGACTAAATCTTTTAAGTGAGGATTGGGGAGGGGCTATGGAGGGGTACCCAGAATATAAAAGGTTGAGATCCACTGGACAAAGATAAAACCATCAGGGTTTAGAGCTGAAAGGAAATATTCATCGAAGACTCAGATCCGTTAAACACCTGCCCAGGTACCAGGCGCTGTGTCTGGCTCTGGGGACAAAAGAATCAATAAGATGTGTATTCTAATGTCCCCAACAGATTAGTCAGATAGAGAGACAAGTAAATACCTGTAACATGTGGCAGAATAACACAGGGCTGGATATAAACAAGTCTCCCCACAACCGTGCCTTCTCCTTCCCTCCCCAGGGCAGGCTGAGCATGGTGGAGGAAATCACACCACAGTGTGGACTGCTGAGACTCTATGTGCAAAACCCCAACCTCTGCATGGCTCTCACCCTGCTAAGCTATCCTTTTAATTGTCCCTGATCAGCTCCCTCTTCCACATCTTCAAGGCCACTTCCTAAAAACCCATGTCTTCCTTCTAGAAAATTGTGGTCAGCAGTAGGAAGAGCTTAAAGCGTCTACCACGCCACCAGCAAACTTCTCTACATCTGTATCTCCCAACCTTTATTGTCATCTCCATCCCTCTCCAAGATGGGCAAAACCACAGAGGCAGTCCAGTTGGCGTAAGGTCCATGATGGGCCCAAGGCCACGGAGCTGCCCCCTGAATAGAAACCAAGATGGCGTGCAGAGCTGAGAGTGGAAAGGGGAGAATGTGGAGCCAATAGGAAGCTTTGCATAACTAAGGGAGCTGATTTGCAAGGTCCAAATCAGTTGCCCAAATGACAAGGCCTCCCAGCATATGGAACCAGGGGGAAAAAAACCAAAGACAGGGGAGCAGGATGGTGGGTCAAGTAGGCTAGTGACTGATTAGAATACTTCAATGCCCCTATCTCCCATGACCTACAGGAGAAAGCCCCAAATGGGAAAGAATGTTATGCAGGTGGGGACATAGAAAATGTTGGAAATATCCCAAGACCCCCAAATATATATCCCTATATATTTCCCCACTGCTTTTTAACTGCCAGATAAATTATAAATAGCAGTGACTGCAGATGGTGAGACGCAGTGAGTGAGGTGCTGCCGTGTTGATTGTGTCTGGCCCGGCCTGCTCAGGAGGCCAGCACCCCATCATTCCCCAACAAATCAGTAGGTCATTTTTCACTGAACTGAAGCTCAATACTCCCATCGTTTTCTCTCCTAACCAGCCCCGAGATTGCTCTGTGCTCTTTATTACCTTTCAATGACTTAAGCCCCTGAACTGAATAACTTCATCAAGGTGTCAACCTAAACAGATTTTCCCCATAGTGGCCTAACTCTCACAGGTTCTTAATGAAAAATATTGATTCCCAAGGATTAGTTGCAGATTTATGTTTTGGGATGTTGATCTCTCTATCACCTGGCACCTTATCAGTAGATGAAAGGACCTAGTTTCCCTTCGTGGTTTTAAAAAAGCAATCACTGGCTATGTCAAGGGGCAGCTTAGGTCCAGAAAAACAAATAAAATTCTGTGTCTGGATCCCATGGAATACTTAACAGAGAGTGAAGGGAGCGGGAGAGGATGATGCCGACTCACCTGTCTGTTTTTCCTCATTTAGCATCTTCACTGGTTGGGTTCTGGGGAGACCAGGCACACAGAAGCTGGGAGCAAATGTGACAAGCAGCCCTCCTGGTCTGACCGATCTCTGGGACACAGTCTGGAGAAAAGCATGCTGTGTACACCCTGTCTGGGTCTGGAGACACCAACTGAAGTGGCATTCAATCAGCACCAACCAGCCTCAGTTGGCTCTGCCAACTCACTCTGTTAAATACGGTTCTGGAGGGATGAAGTTGAGACTCTAGCACCTAAAACCTCAATAGGCTGCAGAGCAGAATCTCTGCCATCACCCAGAGGTGGCTGGGATGGAATAAGATTCATTCTTTATCTATCTGATAACTATTCATTAAGGATCTGCTGTGTTCCAGGCATGCAAGGCATTGGGGACATTGGTCAGCAAGTCAGATATGGGGTCCTCCTCTCGTGGAAAAGGCAGACCCTACCAAAAAAACCTCACACGAATAAATGTAGAACTGCAGCTGTGACAGGCAAGGTGCCACGGGGCGGTGGGGACAAGACTGCAGGGGCCGGTTAATGAGGGGATCTACCTAGTGAGAGAGGTCAAGGGAGATTGTCCGAGGAAGTGATGGTCAAGGTAACACCAGAAGAATGGGGAGCGTTTTGGAAAAGTAGGGAGCACTTGGGCAGAGAAGTAGTGTCTGCAAAACCCGTGTTTTGGAAGGAGCACAGCTCCCCCTGTGTGGCCACAGTGCAGAGAGAGATGGGGAGCCGGGCTCCAGAGAGGCAGGCAGAGGCCGGACTGTGGATTTGGGTATTATCCTAAGAACGACAGGAAGCCATTACAGGATTTTAAGCAGGAGGGTGACCTGATCAGATATTCACTTTACAAAGATCTCTTTGGCTGCTCTGTGATGAACAGATGGAAACAGCTTTGGAGCAAAAACAGGAAGAAGGTGAAGGCTTAGGAGGGTGGTCCAGGCAAGAGATGAAGCAATGATGCTGCTGGAGATGGAGCGGGTGGACAGAATGGAGGAGAAATCAACAGACATGATGCTGAATTGAATGCGGGGTGGGGCTATGCTGAGGGGAAGGGGAGGCAAGGATGATTCCCACACTTCCTGACTGAGCCGCTGCTTTTCTGAAGTGATGGCCTCTCACTGGGGGCACCGCGGGGTTCCCTCACCACTGGGAAGCACTGCAGGACAGCACACTCATGACCTTTCTGGCTCCTAGAGCAGGGCTGGCAAAGGTCTTCTGTAAAGAGCTAGATAGAAAATATGTGTGGCTTTGAAAGCAAACCTGTCTCTGTTACTCAACTCTGCTGTTGTAAATCAAAAGCAGCCACAGACAATATGTAACAAATGGGTGTGGCTATGTCCCAATACAAAAGCAAATGACCAATAGGATTGGCCCTTCAGGCTGTAGTTTGCTGACCCCTGCCCAAGAGAACCTAGAGGAATGTGAAAACTAGACTGACCTCCTGGATTCCCCAGTCCCAGTGAGCTGGAGTATTCCGTTGAAACGAGATGTTCGGGTCAGGGGGAGACTCCCAGAGCTGGGCTGATGAAATAGACCTCCAGCTTCCCCAGGCCTCCTCAGGGCCCCGAACACCTTCCAGAAAGGAAACCTGGACAAGACCTTCCTATACATATTCATCTGTATTTGTAGCAGAATTTTTTTTAAAACACCAAAAGGGTACACAAGAAACTAGTAAGTGCTTATCTATAGGCCTGGGAGTGGGAATGAGACTTTCACATGTATTCATTTTTATATCACTTTGGTTTTTGAACCATAGGAATATATTACTCAAGTATTAGCTACTTGAAAAAATTAGTAAATATATTACTTCATAAAGCACCCTCTGTTTCTCTACGGATAGAAATGTATCTAGTTGCCTTCCGTTAGGATTTTTTTTTTTTACTATTGAAAAGTACCGATATTTATCCTAAAATCACAACCTAAAATTAGGCATGGGACAGATTTTAAGCACAGCTCCATTGCACAGAGAACTGCAGATTTATCTGGTGAAAAGTTCACAGAAGTACCCTTTTCTGGTTTGGTTCTCAGGCCTGCTCTCAGTCTGCTTCCAACTTCTCCTCTGGTGTTTTCAACAACTCCCCATCTTCAGGTAACAGCACCCACTTTGACTTGGGGACCCTCCCCTGGTGCATTGGAGACCATCGGCTGGGACTGTCAATCGAGAGGTCCCGCCCCACCATGTGTTGGTCATGTGACCCAGGCTAAGCCAATCAGATTACTCCTCTCCGGAAGGCAGCAGGAGGGAGTCCTGCAGACAAGGAAAAATAGTGAAGGTGCCTTGATCGGGTTTTATGTTAGTACCTGCTGTCTAGCTCTTTGGGGCAATTTTTTCAAAGGTATGATTATTTGACCACTGTTTCGATTTTAATTGATTTTTTTTTAGCCTAAGTTGGCCAGAATGCACTTTTGTGACTTGATATGGATGAAGGGATCCTGCTTAAAAATCTCCACTATCTCCCTCTGTCCAAAGAGCAGACACGACATGTAAGTCCCAACAACCTGTAGGCCGGCACCCCCTCACTCCCACCCTTCGTCCCCACCAGGCACCCTCTGCTTCAGCACCGCTAGAATTTCTGCTCTTTCTCCGGATGCATCCGTGTACACCTCTGTGCTGTGTTCCCACTATGTCACCTGAAAAAGTCCCTACTGATCATTTGGGGGAGCAGATCGTGGCGGATCAGGGTGCCAGTCCTGGTGAAGACAGGCTTGTTATCCAGCAGTTGCTTTTTGATAAACCCTGCTCTCCAAGTGTGAGATTAGCCAGGCTCTCTTCCCTTGAGAAACACACCAGAATCTGCCACAACTCTGGGATCCCCTGAGCCCATTTCAAAGATCCAAAATGATAGTGTTGTGGCTATGACAGCACTGAATTAAAGCGTTTCTGCCAGCTGACCTCTGTTCCTTCAAGGTCTTGATTTTCTCATCTGTAAAGTGAGGATATGAATTCTACCAACATCACAGGGAGGATTTATTCATATATTTAACAAACACTCTGGACTGGACACTGTTCTAAATGCTTTACATACATTAATTCATTTCATTCTCATAACAACACTATAAGGCAAGTACTATTATTATCCCCATTTTGCAGATGAAGAAACTGAGGCACAGAGAGGTTAAGTTAGTCTTCCAAGGTTGAAATGGTATGGGGATGAAATGAAAGACTGCATGGGAGTTACTTAGCACAGGGCCCAGGAGATAATACATGTTTTGTAAAATGGTAGCTATTTGTTATGGACTGAATTGTGCGCCCCCCCCAATTCATATGTTGAAATCTTAGCCCCCAATGTGATTGTATCAATATTTGGAGATAGGGCCTTAAAGAGGTAACTAAGGTTAAATGAGGTCATAAAAGAGGGGTCCTAATCCAATATGACTGGTGTCCTTATAAGGAGAAAGAGAGACACCGGGATGGGCACACTCAGAAAAAAGGCCAGGTGAGAGCACAGCAGGGTGGCCATCTGCAATCCAAGGAGAGAGACCTCAGGAGAAACCAAACCTGTCAACAAATTGATCTTGGACTTCCAGTCTCCAGAACTGTGAGAGGTATATTTCTGTTGTTTAAGTCACCTCATCTGTGGTATTTTGTTACGGGACACCTAGTGGATGAATACACTATTGAAGAAGACCCCACCTTGTGGTGGAAATCACAGCTGCTTTTTCAGTGCTCATGTGACAACATCACCCCAGGATGTAATCTCCTTCTGGGAGTCCCTGTCCCATTAGGATAGAGTCAAACATCCTTTGCAAGATATATTGGGCCCTCCAAAATAACACTCCAAATTCACCTCTGTCACCCCATCCACTCTCACCCTCTGTCCAACCACAACAAACTTCACACTCCCCTAAACATGCCAGGCCTTTGTATATACTATTGCCAGCTCTTATGTCCTCCTCCTGCCATGCTTTCACCCATCCCACTTTGCTGGTGAACTCCTCTGCATACTGCAAGACCCAGCCTCGGTATTTCCTCTGAAGCTTTCATTGAACTGCCCAGGCAGAGTTGGATATTTCCTTCCCTGTGCCACTACCACACCTTGTACACAGTTCTGTTATATTCCATTCTAATTGTTTGCCCTCATGTCTCTCTCATTAGAACTTCAAACTCCTTGAGGTCAGACTATGTGCCTAATTTACTTAGGGTCTCTAGCATAGTGCCTGACACAGGGTAGATGTTCAGTGGATGTTTAATGATGCAATAAGTGAAAGAGCACCTGAATCCAGGTTAGTTTATTCTCCCTCCCATGAAAAACTATAAAGCCAATTTTTTTTTTTTTTTTGCGGTACGCGGGCCTCTCACTGTTGCGGCCTCTCCCGTTGCGGAGCACAGGCTCCGGACACACAGGCTCAGCGGCCATGTCTCACGGGCCCAGCCACTCCATGGCATGTGGGATCTTCCCGGACCGGGGCATGAACCCGTGTCTGAACCCGTGTCTCCTGCATCGGCAGGCGGACTCTCAACCACTGCGCCACCAGCGAAGCCCTATAAAGCCAATCTTGATCTATCTCAAATAAGATTACTGCTGGGAAGGCTCTAAGAAATTCTGCCAGATTAAAGAGAGTAGACATCTCTCTAAGGAATTCTACTCAAACTAATTCTCAACCTCTTTCTTTTGGCTTCCTTGGGTGGTACATTCTCACCTAACTCTGGTTCCCGCAAGGCTGTCACTATGGCATATACAGCCTCTAAGAGAGCCCCCAGTGTTCCCCCCTCCCAGTAGTCATGACCTCCTTTAATCCCTTCCCTTTGAGTGTGGGCGGTATTTACTGATTCACTTCTTACTAACAGAATTGCATAAGCGATGCCATGTCGCTTCTGAGATTAAGTTATAGAAAGACTGAGGTTTCCATCTTGGGCACTCCCTCTTGCTCTCTCTTGGATCACTTGCCCTGGGGAAAGCCAGCTGCCATTCACACAGCATTCTGTGGAAAAGCCCATGTGCCAAGGGCCTGAGGCTTGCCAACAGCCACATTAGTGAGTTTGGAAGCAGATCCACATTCCCTCCCAGTCTAGCCTTCAGATGAGACCAAAGCCCAAGTCAACAGTTTGACTTCAGGCTCATGAGAGACCTTGAGCCACAGGCACCTACCCAAGCTGCACATGGATTCCTGACCCACAGATGCTGTGAGATAGATGTTTGTTCTGTTAAGTTGATAATTGGGGGGATAATTTGTTGTACACCAATAGATAATGAATACAGCCACCAAATGGACCCTCCCACAAGGGCAAGTGCAAGTTAGACATCCTCTCTCTTGCTTTTCAGCCCTGGATTTGGATCCCTAGGCTTAGGGCTTGATAAGACATAGATTTTTATAGACATCATTTTCTCCATCATCATCCTCTCTAAGATCTATTGATGTGCTATGTCCTAGGTACTGAACTTAGTGATTGACATGCATCATCTTCCTTAAATCCTCACAATGACCTTGTGAACTGAACTTATAAGGAAGAGTACTTTGGTTGCAAGAAACAAAAACTGACTGGAGGTAACTTAAGCCACAGGGAATTTCCTGGAAGGAAATGGGGACCAGACCCTCTAAGGTAGACTCTAGACTGTAACTAGGGCTGGAAGTAGGCAGGGACCAAGGTACCTCCACAGTCTAGGAAAGAAGAAGCGCAACTAAGATAGTATAGCCTGATGTTTAAAAGCATGAGCTCTGGAATCAGACTCACTGGGTTCAAATCACAGCCCTGCTGCTTACTCGTTTTGAGTTTGGGCGATTTACTTAGAGTCTGCATGCTTCGGTTTTCCTACCTGTAAAATGAGGATATTAATAGTATGTGTCTGATGGCTTTGTTGTATGTATTATATGAGTTTATATAATTAGTGTTTAGCACAGTACTGGGCACTTAGTAAATGCTACATGGGTGTTAGTTCTTATTATTGAGAGTCTTGTGGAGTGAGTCTGGGTAGGAAACCACCGTTATAACTAAATCTAACTCCACCCATTATCAGTCACTTCGTCTGGCTGCTCAGCATTCAAATCCTAGGTAGAAAGCATCAGAAGACCCCAGCTTGTTTCCTGTGCCCACTCTATTACTGTCCCATGAATATGCATCAAGTGAGAGAAAGGTTAGTCCTCAAAAGAAAACTAAGAGAGTCTAGAAATAAATCCACATATAGTCAAATGATTTTCCACAAGGGGCCAAAGTAATTCAATGAGGATAGGATAATTTTCCAATAAATGGTGCAAGAACAATCGGATATCCTCATGTAAAACAATGAACTTAGACCCTTACCTCACACCACACACAAACATTAACTCAAAATGGATCATGAGCTAAAATTTCTAGAAGAAAACATAAGAGATAACTTTTGTGACCTTGGGTTAGGCAAACATTTCTTAGATATGACATTAAAAGTACAATCCATTAAAAAAAATTAACAAATTAGACTTCGTCAACATTTTAAACTTTTGCTCTTTAAAAGACACCACTATGAAAAATGAAAAGGTAAGCCACAGACTGGAAGAAAACATTTGCCAAACACATATCTGATAAAGGACCTGTATTCAGAATAATGAATGCCTGTAACTCAGTAGGAAGAAGACAAGCCAATTTTTTTTAACTGGCAAAAGATCTGAATAAACACTTCACAAAAAAAAGATATACCAATGGATAATCAGAGTATGAAAAGGTGCTCAACACCTTTAGCCATAACAGAGATGCAAATTTAAACCACAACATACCCTTTAGAATGGCTAAATAAAAAAGTCTGACAATTCAAGTGTTAGTAAGAATATAAAGCAACCACAATCCACATGTTGATGGTGGGAATGTAAAATGGTACAACCACTTTGGAAAATGATTTGGCAGATTCTTAAAAAGTTACTTACCGTACAATCCAGCAATTCCGCTCCTAGATATCTACTCAAGAGAAATGAAAATATGTGTCCACGCAAAGACATCCACACAATTGCTCACAGCAGTTCATAACAGCCCAAAACTAGACAATCCAAATTACTTATGAATAGGTAAACAAAATGTGCTATTTCCATACCAGCAATAAAAGGGAACAAACTATTGCTACATGCAACGACATAGATCTCAAAAAGAGTATGCTAAGTGAAAGAAGTCAGACACGTAGACTACATACTATATGATTCTATTTACATGAAATTGCTAGAATAGGCAAACCATAGAGATGGAAAACACGTCGGTGGTTGCTAGAGCTGGAGGTAGCAACTGGGATCGACTATAAATGGGGATGAGGAAACTTAGGGGAGTGATGGAAGTATTCTGAAACCAGCTTGTGAAGATAATTGTGCAGTTATATAACTCTGCTAAAAACTCATTGAACTGTACATTTTATTTTTTTTTTTTATGGTGGAATAATTATGACTTTATGGTTAAATTATACTGTGTTAATCTTTAATTTTATGAATCCTGGAGTGAAATTGGATTTGGCCTCTTCATTCACAGAGGCATGGTAGATTTTTAAAACAATAGCCCCCCAGGACTTCCCTGGCGGTCCAGTGGTAAAGACTTCGCCTTCCAATGCAAGGGGGGTGTGGGTTCGATCCCTGGTCAGGGAGCTAAGATCCCACATGCCTTGCAGCCAAAAAACCAAAACATAAAACAGAAGCCATATTATAACAAATTCAATAAAGACTTTAACAATGGTTCACATAAAAAAAATCTTTAATACAACAGCCCCCAATGAATCACCCCTCCGCAGGGATTCACCATAACTTACATAGCCCCTCTCCTTACAGTCAATCTGTGCCTGGTCATGTGACTTACTTTGGCCAATGGGGCATTAGCAAAGACAATGTAATCAAGAGCTTGAAAGTAAATGGCACACTGGGCCTTATTATCTTGAAATGCTGCTATGAAACCCAACCTAACTCACTGAGAGTAGTTGATGCAGCAAACAGCCATCATGAACTACTAGACATGGGAATGAAGCCTCTTAGATTATGCATTCTCAGTGGAGCTGCCAGATGATTACAGTCACATAAGTGACTCCAGGTGAGACTAATAGAAAACAACCCAGCAGAGCCCAGCGCAAATTGCTGACCCCTACAATCATAAGTAAAGCACTTGTGAGTTAAGCCACTAAATTTGAAGTAATTTGTTATGCATCAATAGATAACTCATGCAACAAGACACTGGGGGATATAAGGATCTGTACATTTTTTTTTTTTTTTTTGACTGATAGGATTTATTTATTTATTTATTTATTATTTTTTTTTTTTTTAACATCTTTATTGGGGTATAATTGCTTTACAATGGTGTGTTAGTTTCTGATTTATAACAAAGTGAATCAGCTATACATATACATGTGCTCCCATGTGTCTTCCCTCTTGCGTCTCCCTCCCTCCCACTCTCCCCCTCCCACCCCTCCAGGCTGTCCCAAAGCCCCGAGCTAATTGAACTGTACATTTTAAATGGGTGAATTTTAATGTATGTAAATCGTACCTCAATAAAGCCTTTAAAAAATTAGTGATAAACTCTGAAAAAAAGAAAAAAGATAAAACCAATGTGGGAAGAGAAGGACGCTTGGCTGGGAGGGAAAAACACACATGTATTATCCCCTTAGGAAAATTAGGAACAGCAACTTGCCTGATGTCATACAGCTAGTAAGTGGCAAAACCCACATGCAAACCTCAACTCTTTGACCCCAAACTCATGCTCCTTACCCCTCCACTAAGCCAACCTTCTCGCCTTATCACACAACTTGTCTCCAGTCAGCGCCCACTCACATCCCCACGTGACCAGAATATTTGTCGAAATAGTGTGTAAGCGAGAGGCACTCCAAGGTCTGATGTCCTCAGACAGTTCATTGAAGTTGCAGTTGTTACTTTTCCATGAGCTTGGAGTGCTGGGGTTGATTTGGTGCTTTTTGTATACTGCTCATCTAGCAGAGAATTACTACTCTGCTCTACAAGTTCCCACAGATGGCTTTATTTTCCATTGCTATTAAATTGGTTTTGAACAAGACATAATTCTTCAAGTGCCTAGTGAGCTCTCTGGGTTTGCTCAGGCAAGATTCCATAAAAATGTAAATAATCAGAACACTTCTGGGATTATTTATCACAACTGACTTGCGGCTGTAAATTTATGTATTAATTTCAGCTGTGAGCTTCAGTGGGGGAAAAAAATGAAGAGTTGAAAATAGACTCTCCCACCTAACACCCTCTTTATGTCCCTATTTCCCTTTGGCTTCCAGGGAACATACTGTAGAATGGGCCACAGATCTGAGTCTGAAAGATATTGGACAGAACTGAAAAGAAACCAGGCGGGAAAGAATCATCCATAGGCCACAGGCTTGTCTCTTACCACTCTCCTCCTTGCTCTTGGAACTCTTGCCACCCTAGACTTTTTTTAGTTCCTCCTGCTGATTCCTGCCTCAGGACCCTTGCACATGCTCCCTTGGCTTATAATGTTCTTTCCTCCATTTTTTGCCTGGTTCAATCTTATCATCCTTCAGCTCTTAGCTTAGCATAACTTGTTCAGACAAGCCTTCCATGCCCACCCATTCACCAGACTTAAAGTCTGTCTCACCTACTCGACTGTAAACTTCTATAAACTTCATGAGGTTTGGGACCATGTCTTTATCACCTGCATCCCCAGAGTCTGGCCCAGAGTGGAAGATGGATGAATATGTGTTGAATGAACTAATGGGTCCACTTGGAGTGGGGGAACATAGCAGTGCTCTCAGTGCCCTGCCCACGTGTCCTCAGATCCCTTTGCCATTTCTGCACCTAAGCACAAGTGTGCAGCCCAGATCCCTTCACCACTGTCTGCACACAAGCACAGCTATGCAGCCCCAGGTGTGCTTTCACTCAGCCAGGACCTGCATCTCATTGTAAAGGACCGGTCTCACTTTGTCTGTGTGTGCCAAGAGCTTGCAGTGCCTAGGAATTTATGTTCCTTTTACGGGAAAACCCTTAACCAATTAGTGATGGGTACAGGCTTACAAACTTGCCTGCTCTCTTGTCTTAATGGGACAACCATGAGGGGTAATCTTGCTGCCCCCAGGGCTCCCCTGTGGGACAGAGCCACACCGACCTTCCATGGGTCCTGGCTTGATGACACCACACTCTCCTGGCCTCTGCCTATCCCCACCCCACTTACTCACTCTCGCCAGTGTTCCATGAGAACTCCTCCTAATAAATCACTTTTACACACAGCCTCATCTCAGGGTCTGTTTCTGGGAAACCCACCCTAAAACAGAGACCCTTCTGCTGGAAAAGGTTCTCACTGAGCTGTGATTAACATCTTAAATTTTAGTGCATGAAGCACTCCAAGCAGCCAGACCATTTGCTGATTCACATGAGGATAGGTCTTGCCAATAACTCTCTAACTGGCGAGGGGGAGTCATGTCCATAGAGGGGGGAATGCTAACCCCCTTCACGTTTGAATCTTCACCCCCATAACCCAGTGCCCCATTGAAAAGGGATCAGGAAGGTGGACCCCTGGCATCCCAACCCATCTGGGCATGGGAGCCTGTTGGCTAGACTGACTTGTGGGGAAGCAAGATCATCTGTATCCGCTCCTTCTCCAGGATTTCAGCTGAGGCCAAGGCAGGGGAAGACCAGGCTTATATATGGGGAGAAGGGGGGCCCCTCTGGCTACAGGATCTTAGGGGGATGCAGGTACAGGCTGTTAAGGTCTATGCAGTAAGAATGCCTTCAGCTTTAAGGAACAGAATATCCAATTAAACGAGGCTTAAAAAATAGGGGCATATTTATTGAGGAATTTGCTACAAAGAGAAGTAAGAGGGTGTTATGAGAGAGAAAATTTGAGGAAACCTATATAGATGGGGTGGGCAGAAAGGCCTCCCTGAGGAGGTACATTAAATTCAAGGCCAGAGATGGAAAGGAATCCTCTCCATCAGGAGGAGTAGCATGGTTGGCAAGCTATAACAAAGATGTCCATGTCCTAATCCCCAGACCCTATGGATCTGTTACCTTGCATGGCAGAAGGCAGTTGTGATTAAGTCCAGGACAGTGAAGTGGGGAGATTATCCCGCACATTCACTGGACCCACTGTAACCACAGTCCTTACAAGGGAAAGTGGGAGGCGGGAGAACCAGAGAAAATGTGACAGTGGAAGCAGAGGTCAGAGTGATCCGGCCATGAGCCAAGGAATGCAGGCAGCCTCTACTTCTGGAAAAGGCAAGGAAACAGATTCTCCCCTGGAACCTCCAGAAGGAATATACACCTTGATTTTAGCCCCATGAGACCTATTTTGGACTCACGGCCTCCAGAACTGTTAGATAAGAGATGTGTGTTGTTTTAAGCACTAAGTTTGTGTAATTTGTTACAGCAGCAAGAGGAAACTAATACAGACGTTGTCATAGAGGGTAGTTGTGCACAAAATCCTGAGGCAGGAAGGATTTTAGTGTATCTGAGAAATATGAAGGTGACCAGTGTGTCTGGGCCCTGTGGTAAGGTGAGAGAGGTGGGTGGAGCCTTGTAGACCACCAGAAGAAGTTTGGATTTTATTCTAAGATTGATGGGAAGCCATTAAAAAGTTTTATTATAATCTAGTCTCCATTTTTCCAAGATCACTCTGGCTGATGAGTGTAGAAACAGATGGGGGTGCTGCGGTGAGGACTGGTGAGAGCAGAAGCACGGAGACCAGTCAGGAAGCAGTCCCGTAATCCAGGAGTGAGATGGTGATGGCCTCCACCAAGACAGTGGGGATGCAGATAGGAGCTGGCTGCGAGATATATTTCAGACACTGATTTATTGGCTCTGAAAAAATCAAATAAAATAATTTGGAGATCTTAATGCCAGAGGCCCTTTGATCAAATTAAAGCCAGCTTTTCAGAAACCACATGTTGCCTCCTGACAGTGACAAAACAATGTTGCCACAGAAGTAGTCCCCAGAGGAGGGACTCGGGGATGCTCTGATACAGAGAGGGGGTAGAAAGAAAATGCATGTCTTCCTAAATGTCCATAGCAACAAATGACTATATAGCGCGAAAGAAATTTAGCCAAAGTGCAGAAGGATGGTCTGGCCACATTATGGACACTTGCAAAGTCAGAATTCTATTCATGGGGACAATGACTTATTCTCCTAAACAATGAAAAAGTCCTGACATGTCTGAGTTCCATGCAAACCTCTAGCTCACCTCCAATTTGAAGTTACAAAAGTGAGCATGGGGGCATCCCTGGTGGCGCAGTGGTTGAGAGTCCGCCTGCCGATGCAGGGGACACGGGTTCGTGCCCCGGTCCAGGAGGATCCCACGTGCCGTGGAGCGGCTGGGCCCGTGAGCCATGGCCACTGAGCCTGCGCGTCCGGAGCCTGTGCTCCGCAACGGGAGAGGCCACAGCAGTGAGAGGCCCGCGTATCGCAAAAAAAAAAAAAAAGAAAAATGAGCATGGATCCTTCAGGAATTCAGATTTGATGTGAAGTATTATATATCCAAAGACCTGCCAACAGATGTCACAGAGTTTTGGAAATGTTAAAGACTCATGCCTACTGACAGAAGTGTTAAGTAGAATCGGAGATCTGATTTTATTTTTAGGCCAGGAGGGAGACAGTGTTGTTCTGGGGTGACCTTCCTGAGTGACTTTTTCTCCTCACAAGAAACAATATTTATAATGATGACTCTAACAACAAAGCAACAAGAAAGCTCACATTTCTGGGCTTCCCTGGTGGCGCAGTGGTTGGGAATCTGCCTGCCAATGCAGGGGACACGGGTTCGAGCCCCGGTCGGGGAAGATCCCACATGCCGCGGAGCAACAAAGCCAGCGCACCACAACTACTGAGGCTGCGCTCTAGAGCCCATGAGTCACAACTACTGAGCCCGCGTGCTGCAACTACTGAAGCCCGCGGACCTAGAGCCCATGCTCCGCAACAAGAGAAGCCACCACAGTGAGAAGCCCACGCACCGCAAGAAAGAGTAGCCCCTGCTCGCTGCAACTAGAGAAAGCCTGCACACAGCAATGAAGACCCAACGCAGCCAAAAGTAAATAAATAAATATTTTAAAAAGAAAGTTCACATTTCTTGAGCACTTACTATGTACAACAATCCTAGAAACCTATTATTACGCCGTGTTAGACATCAGGAAACAATCTTAAGAAATAACAGAATTTGCCAATGTCATGCAAGGAGGCTGTGGAGATGGGTTTAACTACAAAATCAGGTTCTAAATCAGGGATCTGTGAACCAAGGCCTAAGGGCCAAATCTCACCTGCCACTTGTTTTTGTAAATTAAGTTTTATTGGAACACACCCACACCCGTTTGCTTCCCTATGGCTGCTTTTGCAGCCCAAAGGTAGAGCTGAGTAGTTGTAACCACATGTCTCACAGAGCCTAAAATATTCACTATCTGTCCCCTTACAGAAAAAGTTTTCCAGTCCCTATTCTAGATCATGCATTACACTGGGAGTATTTCCTCATAACTCACCCTCCTACCCTTCATGCCTCTTCCACACCATCCACCCCACTCACAAGCTAGAGGCTGTTTCAGATCATTGAATGAGGCAACCAGCATCCTCCCACTTCCCAGCTGCCTCCCACTCCCACAGTTAGCCTGGTAAAACCCCTGCCATCCCTCCTCCTCAACCTGCTCCATGGTTTAAAGGAGAGGAGAAGAGGTGGGGTGAGTGCCCTGCGCCTCCGAGGCCAGTGCTACACCTGAGAGAATGAGCCAGAGACTCACTTGAGGGAACACACCCCCCGAGGCGTGATTTACTCTTCCAGCCAACCATAAAGACCTGACCCGAGTGAGTTGGGTGAAACACTCATCCCAAGCAAGATTTCTATTACATGAAGCCTTTCCACTGGGGGCTCCTCATAGAAACTCCACACAGCCAGGGGGATGGGGAAACAAGGACAGGGTGACTAGCGTGATTCTGACCATCTTGCAGCCCTGCCCCAAAGCCAACAGGAATAGATGCAAAGGAAAGATGGCGGTCAGAGTCGGGCTAACGGTACTCATGCCCTGTTCTCGCCTTACTCGCTCTATGTTGTTCCTTTACTCCAGCTTCCACTCCTCCTTGATGCGGTACGCGGGCCTCTCACTGCTGTGGCCTCTCCCGTTGCGGAGCACAGGCTCCAGACGCGCAGGCTCAGCGGCCGTGGCTCACGGGCCCAGCCGCTCCGTGGCACGTGGGATCCTCCCAGACCAGGGCACGAACCCACGTCCCCTGCATTGGCAGGCGGACTCCCAACCACTGCTCCACCAGGGAAGCCCCTCCTCTTTGATTTTTTAAAAGATTATCTTTGCATCATTTGTTTTCCACTTACCACTTTTGCTGACTGTTAAAGTTATACATGGTTAAGTATCTGATCCACTTACCTCGTTCTGAATTCTTGTTCTGTTTTGTTCTGGTTTCGGTTTTTTTTGGCCGCGCAGTGTGGCATGCAGGATCTTAGCTCCCCAACCAGGGATTGAACCCATGCCCCCTTCAGTGGAAGTGCAGAGTCTTAACCACTGGGCCGCCCGGGAAGTCCACGGGTTCTGAATTGTTGAGCCGTGACATCCTGGTTCATTACTAGGGCTTTGTAATAAGTTATTATATCTGGCGTTTCAAGTCCCCTGTTATGACTCTTTTCTCACACTGTCCTAATTGAACCATAGAATTATTTTATTAAGCTACTAAAAAATGTAAATTCCAGGGATTAAGTCTGTAAGCTAATTTTGGAGGAATTTAAATCTTTAAATGCTTTAGGTTCTCATTCAAGGAATTAATACAATTCTTTATTTTAACCATCTGTATTGCTCAGTAAATTTTTGCAGTTTTCTTCATGCCCATCTCCGGTTACAAACAGTCTGGTTATTTTATATTTTGTTGCTACTGCAAGTAAGACATTTAATGATAGTTTTCTTACTGGTTATTGAGTTTTAGATATTTATATGATATCAACTACGCTCCTAAACTGTCCTATTGAAGTTGTTTTAGTTCTTATCTTATATCACTTATAAATGGTACATTGGTCTCTTTCTTTCTCATAGCTGTGTCTCTTATTTCTCTGTACACCATATGGTCATTGGTCAAGTATGTCACAACACACTTGACCAATGTAAAGGTGAGTGTATTAGTTTGCTAGGACTGCCATAACAAAGTACCACAGACTGGGTGGCTTAAACAACAGAAATTTATTTTCTAACAATTCTGGAGGCTACGAGTCCAAGATCAAGGTGTTGGCAGGGTTGGTTTCTTCTGAGGTCTCTCTCCTTGGCTTTTAGATGGCTGTCTTCTCCCTGTGTCTTCACGTGGTCATCCCTCTGTGTCCTAATATTCCCTTCTTATAAGAACATCAGTCATATTGGATTAGAGCCCATCTTAGTGACCTTATTTTAACTTAATTACCTCTTTAAAGACTGTATCTCCAGATACAGTCACATTCTGAGGTAATGGGGCTTAGGATGTCAACATATGAATTTGGGGGACACAATTCACCCCATAACAGTGAGCAACCTTATCTCTAATGGGAATGCATCTGATGTTTCAACAGCAAGTCTGATGTGCACCTTGTTTAAAACAAATACTTTTATCATGCTTTTATTCCTAAGTGTTCAAAGAGCTTTTTATCAGGAATGAAGTTCAAATTCTATTGAAAATGTCTTTTTGGTATCTATTGACATGGGGTATTTTTGACCTATTTCTGTGATGTAATGTGTTAATAGATTTCCTGTTAGAAATAGTTCTTGATCAGCATTCAGAATATATAAAGAAATCCTACAGATCAGTAGGAAAAGGATTCTTTAAATCTAGTATAAATTAGATAAAAGCATATAAACAGACAATTCAGAAAACAGGGAGACGCAAATTCAAACGGGAATGAAATCCCATTCCACACAAGGGTTAGCAAGGATGCAGAAAGACAGAACTCACACCCTGCTGATAGGAGAGGAGACTGCTACAACAAGCAAGGGCGAAAGGTACACAATGTTTGCTATAATACTGTTTATAATAACCACCAAAAAGAAGGAAATAACCTGAATGTCCATGTGTAAAAAATAATAGATAAATAAAATATGGTGCGTTTATACAATGAATGAGCTGGGTCTGCTTGTATCAACGTGAATACATCTTAAGAAAGTAATGCCAAGAGAACAAAAGCAAGTTCTGGAAGGACACATTTAGAATAAAAGCAGTTATGGAATTTTGAGGACATACAAAATAATGTGTAGCTAAATATTTATGGACACATAAAAGTTGTAGAGATACCAGACTCAGATTAGGAGGATAAATACCAACTTCAAAATAGTTGTTATTGCTGGTGTTTGCAAGGGGTGAGGAGGGATTCAAGAAGGACGGGAGGAAGGGAGGGAGAGGATGGAGTCCAGAAGCACAAAAAGGACACCTCAACTAATCTGTATGATTTTATTTTATTTCTTTTTAAATAAAATGATCTGAAAAACAAAAGTCTGTGCATTCTGGTTGAATCCAACTTGGTCATGGTGAATGATTCTATTAATGTATTATTGAATTCTGTTTGCTATTATTTTATTTATAGTTTTTCGTCTAGTTCCTTGGTCTGCTGTTCTCTCCTTTTTTGCTACTATATTCTTCAAGATGGGATTTCAGGGCTTCCCTGGTGGCGCAGTGGTTGAGAGTCCGCCTGCCGGTGCAGAGAACACAGGTTCGTGCCCCGGTCCGGGAGGATCCCACATGCCGTGGAGCGGCTGGGCCCGTGAGCCATGGTCACTGAGCCTGCGCATCCGAAGCCTGTGCCCCACAACGGGAGAGGCCACAACAGTAAGAGGCCCGCGTACTGCAAAAAAAAAAAAAAGAGAGAGATTGGATTTCAAGGTTGTTTTATCCTCATAAAATGAATTAGAGAGTTCTCCATGCTTTTTTATAATCTGGAACCATTTGTCAAGTATAGGTATAATCTGTTACTGGAAAATGTGAAAAAAAACACATTAGAAAAATTTCTGTTCAAGGAGGTTATTTTAGAGCTAGCATTTAGTAACACTTTAACTTTTTAATTTTTATATGGTTATTTTTCTCTTTGGGCTTATTACTTTTTCATGAGTCAATTTTTGTAATTCATATTTCACAAAAGAATCTGCATCACTGAGATTTTTTTCGTTTCTTTACAAAGAGCTGTACATAGTAATATCTTGGTTTTTAAATCTCTCACGTGCCTTCTAGAGTTCCTCATTGTTCTAAATTTTATTTGTTTTGGGTTTTTTCCCCTCTTCAGTCAGTTTGCCAGAGGTTTATCCATATTATTGGTTTTCTTCCAAGAGTCACCTCTTGGATGCATTTATCATAGCTTGAACTTGTGTGTTTTCAAATCCATGGATTTCTGCTTTGTTCTTGAAAAGATTTATTTTTCTTTACTTAAGATTTTTTGCCAATTTTCATACTTCTTGATTTTAAAGCTAACTTTATTCATTTTTATTTTCAACAATAAAAGCAAATTAAGGGCTTTGGTTATATCCTATAAGTTTTCATATGTATTATTCACATTTTCATTATTCTCTAAATGGTCTTTGATTGTATATTTTATTTCTCCTTTGACTCAATAATTACTTAGGAGATTGTTCTTTTTTTCCACATTGCCATATAGTAATAGCTGTTCAGTATTAATGTGAAAAACACAGATCACAAGGCCAGTGACGTGCCTGGCGCAGTGCCCGACATGCCGGGAATATTTGCTAGATGGTTGTGCTCACTGATCATGACACAAACATAAATCCCCAAAATAATGTCAACTCCCTAGTTATGTCTCAAAATGTTGCTGTTCTATTATTATTTCAATAATAACAATGAAGCGAAAGGGAAAATAAGCAGAGTCAAAAGTCCTCTGCCCTTTAGTCCATTACACAGTTTGAATATTAGGCCTCCATGCATGATCTATAGACAACATTAAGCAACAATAGGAGGCTTCACACAACTAAATGAAACCACAAGACTCAGACCTAATGAACAGCAAAGACCTTTTGGCAACGAGGGCCCGATCTCAGGCTCTACAGCTCTGCAAGAGAACCTACGAATTGCAGGCATGGCATATATCACATTTGCTGAAATGTAAGATGCAGGCCCCCCATGCATCCAATGTGTCCCTTCTTCAGTTGGAAGGTCCAGCATGACCAAGGTCAATGGATGACACCTCCATAGCCAAGACTGGCCAACTTTCCATGAAAAGACCCTTGACAAGACATGCATACGCCCATATGCCCACCCTAAGATTTAATGCCACTCTGTACCTGTCCTTTGTTATAATGTGTTTCAGGGACATGGGAACACTTCGTCCTTCTTTTATATACTTTAATGATTTTTTCAAACTACAATAGTAATATATGCTCCCAAGACCCCTTCCCTTCAAAGTAACTAATATCAACTCTTTGGTATGTATCTTTCCATGTTTTTCCTGAGCTCATGCAAACATTCATACATAAAAAGTCACTGGAATGGATTTTCTTCTTTTTTTTTTTCAAAAGTGGGATCATACTATACCAATTTGCTGTTTTTACTTAAAAAGAGATTATAGGTGTATCTCCATATACTGTTTTTTAATAGCTGCATAAAACTCCAGAATATGAAATAATATAATTTTTTCAATAATTCCCTATTTTTGGGTATTCAGATTGCTTCCAGATTTTTGCAAGTATCAGATATGCTGTAATAAACATTTTTCTCCTGATCTGGTATTTTTATTTCTGTTTACCCAAGTTAAATGGCTGGGTCAAAGAATATGTATATTGTAAATTTCAGTAGCTCCTTCCAGATTTCTTTTTTGAATGGTTAAAGCAATCTTACTCATTCCAGCAAAGTATGAGAGCCCTCATTTATCCCACACAACCACAAGCCATGGATTATGAATCATAAGCCAAACTGATGAATTTCTAACATGATCTTATTGTCATTTTTATTTACATTTTCCTTCCCCCATAAGAATGAGCATAATTTAGTTTGCTTATTGACCATCTGCATTTCCTCTTCTGAAAATTGCCTAATCCTATCCTTTGCCTATTTCTTTATTGGATTTTTAAAATCTTTTCAATTTGGAGAAGTTCTTTGTAGATTAGAAAAATTAACCCCAGAGCCTCCTCTGTACTTTTCGTGGAGCTCTCGAAAAAGAGGCACAGTATTTTTGCTGGGATCATTGGCATAAGAGAAATGAAAGTCTAGAGGTGCTGATGCCATCTTTGTCACTATGTGAAAGAGTGATGAAAAGAAAATAAATACAGAGAAAGTAAGTCCGAGTGGGGCATGACAAAGAGATAACGACATCATCGGAACACCCAGATACAGCCATACTTGAAGCTGGAGTGTTGGGCCATTGCAATTTCTCAGTAAAGAGAGCCAGTAACTTTCCTTTTCAGTTTGTGCTGGGTTTCTGTCGCTTGCAGCCAAAACATTCGTGACTGTAGTGAGTTTGCACACACTGGGACCACAGTCTGATTCTGGAACAAGAACTTACCATCCAAAAGAACTGAACATTCTAAATTCTGGGTCCAGGTAATATTTGAACTGGTCTGATCATTGTTCCCGGGTGTCCCTCAGGTTTCCTACTACACGGCAACCGATAAAGGTTTTCTGGAACAATAGCATACCAAGCCCAAGGGAAGAGTTCACAGTGCATACCTGTTTATTGGTCACCAATGGAATTCAAGTCTCTTGGTTTATATCTGTACATAGATTGGACACACTTAACTGAGACCCAGCCCAGAAAATTTGTAGAAGAAATCACTAGCTACTCTTAGAACTGCTGGATATTTGTGGAAAAGGAGTCCTTGAATCAACAGATGTGTCAGAAGGCCTATGCAGGTTAGGTCTCCAGCTGCTCATTGAAAACACAGTGCCTCCCTAAATGGGCTGTCATCATAAGGTTGATTATTTTTGTCCTTTCTTAAACTATATATTGTGGGATTACTAGATAGTGATGTAGGGAGAAGAGGAAGTAAATAGGACCATGCCTTATAAGGCTTTCTCTACTCTGGAAACCATTTTAACAGAGGGCAATCAAGGGTGCCTGATGTGGGAATTCTGATTAGGTGGGAAGGCAAGATACCAAAATGCTAATAGTTTAAATAAACTTGGAACATACTATCACAGTATCACAAATGGGGTCATTTAGGTATAATATATAGGCACCCCCAATTATAACAACAATAGAAAGCAGTGGGAAGCAGCTGCATAGCACAGGGAGATCAGCTTGGTGCTTTGTGTCCCCCTAGAGGGGTGGGATAGGGAGCGTGGGAGGGAGACACAAGAAAGAGGGGATATGGGGATATATGTATACATATAGCTGATTCACTTTGTTATACAGTAGAAACTAACACACAATTGTAAAGCAATTATACTCCAATAAAGATGTTAAAAATAATAATAGCAAGCACTAACATTTTTTAAGTACCTGCTGTGTGCCAGACATTGAGTGAAACACTTTTTGTGAATTACTCCATTTTTTTTCCCCGTATAATAACCCAATGAGGTAGGTACCAAAGCTTAGAAGAAATCAAAGCTTAGATAGGGTCTATCGGGCGTGTTCGGCTAAAGCAGCGAAACTCATTCTCAGTGGTTTAACAAAATAAAAGTTTACTTATTGCTCCTGCTACGTAACCAACGCAGGTTGGCAGGGAAGACCCTGCCCACCTTAGGCTGGTGGATGCTCTATCTGAACCATGTTTCCATGATTACTGCAGCAGGAGGCAGAAACCATGGCGAATTGTGTGCTGCCTCTTACGCGGAACAGATACCCATCACTTCTCCTTGTACTTCATTGACCAAACAAGTCTCACGCCCTTATCCAAGGTGGAGGGAGAGGTGGAGTGCAATCCTACTTGTGCTCAGAAAGAAGATAACTTGGGGCTTCCCTGGTGGCGCAGTGGTTGAGAGTCCGCCTGCCGATGCAGGGGACACGGGTTCGTGCCCCGGTCCGGGAAAATCCCACATGCCGCGGAGCGGCTGGGCCCGTGAGCCATGGCCGCTGAGCCTGCGCGTCCGGAGCCTGTGCTCCGCAACGGGAGAGGCCACAACAGTGAGAGGCCCGCATACCGCAAAACAAAAAAAAAAAAAAGAAAGATAACGAAATATATTATACTGTTTTGAACTGGTCTCACCAAATACAACCACAGAGCACAGCTGGTCTGGCCTCTTCCGGTAGCAGAGATGTTTCAATAACTGTGATGCCCTCTCCTTTCTTCTCTCTCTGTGACTACTCCAGGTTAACAATGTAAAGCTGAAAGTCTCTACTTCGACCACACACACCTGACTACATCTCTATTGCTTTTGTTGTTCTCGTAGCTAATGGCTCTTAGATAAATCTACATCCAGCCAGAGTTTCAGAAGGAAAATGTTTTGATGTGTTCCCACCAAGTATAATCATTCTACCAGGGCAGGTCCTTTGCACCTACTTGGGGAGGGGTTTTGTAGAACTCATGGTTAGGGGTGGGAGAATGGGTTATGTTTTAGATTGCCTGGTGTCTGAAGGACTCCTGGAGCTACAGCAAAATGTCTATTAGTAACAAAATGTTGCGATACACGTGGTTATGTGTTCACATATTTTCTAAAAGTGTGAAAATAGAAAATGCAAGTTTCTTGAAACTCCTTCCAGATGTCAGCTTTATTCACAATTTGGGCTGCCTCTCTTTCCCCTCACTACTCCCATTTTCTGTCTATAACACCTTTCTACAGGAATTCTCATCCTTTCACTTTATTTTAATAGAACTCTTAGCCTCTTGGGCATAAAACTCTTTAAAGTGCATATTTGGTTCATCAGGGTTGTGGTTTTTTTTTCCAAAGGAAGTTTAAAAACCTTCATTTTGTATTCACGAATAAATGAGAAGTGGTGTTATTTATAATTGGTTCCCTCTAATTCAGACTAAATGTAGATTAATCCTAATTGATAACACATAAAATTTAATTAAACCTTAATAAAGAACCTGGGAAAGAGTTCTCAGTAGATGATATCAATGGTAATGTCACACATCACTGCAGTCCTTGAGATAAAAAACACAATTTGTAGAAGTATTTTCGGGACTTTGTGCAAGTCCAGATACAGGTCATTATTCAAACACGACATTCATTAAAGTTGTTGATAAATCTGAGAGACGGAGTACTCCCTATAGCTCACTGATAAGATATTTGGACCACAAGAGCTCCCAGAGACCTCTTCAACCCTCCTTCCTCTCCCCAGCCTGTTGGTCAGATGGTTGCCCAGTTCCCTGACCATGAAGCCACCCCAAGTCATTGCCAGGAGCTGCTGTCACAACCCACATTTCATCAGATAGACCCCAACAAACAACATCTCACTGTAGAAAGCCAATTAACAATGCTACATAAACATCACCCTTTTGATCGATGCTCCCCGCACAGTAACAGTTTTATTTCATGTCCTCACGATATTTTCTTTAAGATTTATTATTTATTTATTTATTTACTTATTTATTTTTGCCTGCATTGGGTCTTAGCTGCGACACGCAGGATCTTCATTGAGGCATGCGAGATCATTGGTTGTGGTGCGCAGGCTTCTCTCTAGTCGTGGCGAGCAGGTTTTCTCTTCTCTAGTTATGATGTGCAGGTTCCAGGGCACGTGGGCTCTGTAGTTTGCAGCACGCGGGTTCTAGTTGAGGTGCACGAGCTCAGTAGTTGTGGCACGCAGGTTTAGTTGCCCAGCCACATGTGGAATCTTAGTTTTCTGACCAGGGATCGAACCCGCATCCCCTGCATTGTAAGGTGGATTCTTTACCACTGGACCACCAGGGAAGTCCC
The DNA here is from genome assembly GCF_008692025.1 of Phocoena sinus. NCBI lineage: Eukaryota > Metazoa > Chordata > Mammalia > Artiodactyla > Phocoenidae > Phocoena > Phocoena sinus. The sequence goes on along the minus strand of NC_045777.1, from coordinate 66,918,935 downwards.
TTCATGAATATTTTATGTGTTCAGGAGTGATTGAGAACTTGATCCAAGTGTTTAACAATTGAGGCTGTTAAGTCTGACCATACATCATTGTGACAGAATATGGGCTTTTTCAAGGGTGAAGATACAAGTCTTAACCACAGTATAACTTACAGTCTCCACAGTATAACTTACAAGTTTATTTACAAATAAACTTGTCCTTAAAAAAAAAAACAAAGTAAACCTGGCAGCTATGGAATACACTATGTGCATTTATAATAGCTATTTTATATATTGTAGTGTCAACATTTTTAAACTAAATGTTTTACATTCACATGTGGTAGGGAGTCTTGTCATTAAGGTGTGTGTGATATAGAGTCTGGTTGGTTTTCTCCTAACTAGACTGCACTTGTTTTTCATACATAGTAAAATGCTTTGCGCATTATACCTTGCATAAGTCCTCATTCTACCACATGTTAACTAACCCTCTAGTTGATAATGCAGACACTTAACGGGGGAATTTATTTATAAGGGCTCTAGAATATAATACAAGTTATTCACACCAGCATCATCTGTTACTAATATAGTAGTTAGTGCAGCTTTTCTTTGTGTTGTGGTTGGTCTCATAACTAGGTCGAGTTTTTCTCTACCAAGAGGGAACAATACAGAACTTCTTTTCCTTGTGGAGTTTGTATTATAATAACCCTTAGGGTAAATTTGCTATGGGAGAGGGACACACAGCTTCAGCTCATGGAACCTCTGACAGTTAAAATGGTGTCCTCTAGTATAAGGTCCTGGGAAAAATCACTTCATAGAGATGGCTTTCCAAGTGGTTTTAAAATTTATCTTTCTATTGAAGTTTTTAGCTCAATTATGCATGTTGACTAAATTTACAAATAAACTTGTTTATCCAACTAAGTCTCAAAAACCTAAAAAAAAAAAAACCATAAGAAAGTCTTTGCACTTAGGGTTGGGACTCCCCTGGGAAGATGATAGGTTAGTCATAGTCAGTTAATGCCATTATGTCTCAGGATGTGCATTCTTTCAGCAGGGCGGTCCCCCTTCCTCTACCCACTCCCCAGTGTGCAGGGGGCTCACTCCGTGCCACACTCTTACTAGACACCGAGGATAGAAAAATGGACCAGAGGAAGCTCCTACAAAATCATTCATGGGCAATTAAGAATTTTTGAGGCATCTCTGCATTTCTGTAAATGATTTGCAAGGCTTATTTAAATGCATCATAACTGCCACTGAGCCGACCGTCTATTCCCAGTTCTTTTCCTTAAATGTTAAAATCGAAAGACAGCACTCACCATCTGCTGTAGCTCGAGATCAGCTCCTTCTCCCAAGGTCTCCTGACATGGCAGGCCATGCCTGGCAGCCCCATCTGACACAGCCTACCAGCAACATCTAGAAGCAGTCAGAACATCTGCTGGCCTTTCCTTTGCAATATGCAGCTGTTGTAGACTTGTCACTCTCGCCTCTTAGGTCACTTCAGCCTGTGGGCAATCAGGATCCTGAGTCCTAGGACATTCAGCTCAGTTTTCATCCAGTCTGGGTCCTTTTCCTCCTGGCTGTTTATTCAGATGTTTACTAAGCACCTGCCATGTGCCTGGTGTGGTTATGGTGATACCATGGAGAACACGAAAGATGCAGCTTCTTCCCTGTGAAATAAAATCTATAAGGGAAACAAACTTTTAGTAAGTTCACTGGATATTGGGAAGATGTACAGAGTACTTCGGGAACATAAAATAGGTAGATCCGCTCCCTTTACATGCAGCGTGGAACCCAAACAGCGCAATCTTGAATTTAAAGTCTTCTACCCACCATCTGACTCCTGGGTGAAAGGCCACGAGACGGGCTTATGGAGAAAGAGGGGCAGGAGATCCAGGAGGATCTTTCCAGCATCCGACAGGGTACTGAGGAAAGAACACTAGGACAAGGAAAGTATGAAGGGAGAGAAAAGTACAAGAAACTGGCTAAGAAATTACGACACACGATGGATCCTTCCAAAGACTAAAGTTCACTTAGGAGGTCAAGATAAGAGTGAGCCCTGCAGGATATGGAATAAGAGAGATTAGAAAAACAACCGGGGAAGATAATGGGGGGAAAGTAGCTGCAGGAGGGGACCCTTGCTATGGCTTCCCGCAACACCACACCAAGAACAACGCACACATAAAATGCTGCATGAGTGTGAGGCTGAAGCTTGGGAGGGCCTCGAAACACTTCAAGAATGGTATTGATTTACGTCTGCAACTTCTCATCAGGAGATAAAGAAAAAGCAAGAACATAGGTAATTATTCATGTGATCACACAACATAGTGCTCACGATATATTCTTTTTTTAAAAATCTATTTATTTTATTATTTATTTTTATTTTTGGGTGCGTTGGGTCTTTGTTGCCGCATGCGGGTTTTTCTCTAGTTGCGGCCAGCGGGGGCTACTCTTCAGGGCGGTGTGCGGGCTTCTCATTGTGGCGGCTTCTCTTGTGGAGCACGGGCTCCAGTAGTCGTAGCACACAGGCTCAGTAGTTGTGGCTCGCAGGCGCTAGAGTGCAGGCTCAGTAGTTGTGGCGCACGGGCTCAGCTGCTCAGCAGCATGTGAGATCTTCCCGGACCAGGGCTCAAACCCGTGTCCCCTGCACTGGCAGGCGGATTCCCACCCACTGCGCCACCAGGGAAGCCCTATGTTCTTTTTTTGAGAGGGGAGAAAAGAACAGCTTGTGGTACAGAATGCATAGTATGATGTTGTTTGTGTGTGCACAGAAAACTTTTTAAGTCTGGAAGGATATACCCTAAATTGTTAGCGGTAATCATCTCTGAGATGTGGGAACAGAGTGGGATTCTTTGTCAGCACTGTTTTCATTTTTTATAATGATTCTATATTGGGTTGATGTTTGTCCAGTATGCATAGGTGCAACTCTGAGGATTGTTAAAATAATAAAATACTTCCATATTGGTTATAAAAAGCCACTCTCCCAATCACTCCCTCCCCCAGGAATCTTCCCCAATCTACCAATGATCCAGCAGGTGAAAGGTTAATACCACGTATAGTTTGGAGCTTCCAGGTCCCCTCTAAGGCCTGGGCCCATCTTGATTGGTCAGTTTGCAAGCTGGGCACATTGTTAATTTTTAAAATATCTAGTTTACAAAAAAATTTATATTCCTTTTTTTTAAAGCATGGCTTTGGCTCCAATCAGAATTGCATAATGCCTTGACTTCAGGAAGAATATTAGGACACTGGTTTGCAGTTTTTATTGTGGTCACTACTCACATGTCAAATGACATTTAATAAATCACTTTTATAGGCTTACCCAAATTCTAAAAATTATTTTTAAAGCTTAAAGCAAATGGTGCTTCAGAGACCTTGTTTATTCTTATTTGCATTTCACCCAGATGTAAGCTGCCCAAATGAGATTCCTACCCAGGACTCTCTGCCTGATGCTACGTCACACGCCCAAGTGTGGTCGCTTCCTCCTGAAGGCCTGCGTCAGCTCCCTTCTTACCACTAATTTCATACTTGGCCTTTGTTCCTTAATATTTCTTATTATTATGTTCTGTCAGCTTAACTGCTTTGTAAGCACTCTGAAGACATATCATTTGGCAGACTTTTTTTTTCTGTCCTCACTCTACCTAACCTACTGCCTAGTTTGTGGAGACTTTCAAGGATGTTTATTGCTATTGGTACTAAAACGTGTTATTTGCAAAGTGATCCTCTTCCCTGGTTACTGCCAGAACTGTCTCTGCAGGGTTAGTGCAGTGGAAGATACAAAGCCTATTATCAGAGGTTTAAAACAGGATGAGGGTAGGAAATATTTTTCCATCTTAAGGGGCAAAAATCTTTCATCTGCCTGCCTGTCCCAATGGGTATCACTTTTACAGTCTTCTTTCATCCTTAATATCTTTTTCTATTCATACCATTATCTGGTAACAAATATTCTCTTTTCTCTTAGAATGGTTGTCACAGAATAAAAATTCTGTACTGATCTCAGATGTTCCATGCTGGACATTAGAAGGAGTCATTGCTCTTATCAGCATTCCTGTGTCGGGAGGTCAAAGTGCCTTAAACTAGATGAAGGTCTTCAGCACCCTGCTGATCAGTATAGTTAATGAGCAAACCTCAAACTCCAGTAGTTCAGCATACTGAGAACTTACTTCTCATTCACATGAAAGCCCAGTGATGGTATTTCTAGTCAGCAGGCGACTTTCTTCCATGCAGTGATTCAGGGATCGAGCCTCTTTCCATGTTATGATTCTACTTCCCCCCAAGACTTTGGAATTATCTGCATCCTGTTGGTAGAAAAAGAGAAATGGAAAAGGTGCGCACTTCTTTTTTTAAAAAAAATAGTGACACACATCACTTCTGCTCATATCCATTGGTCAGGACTAAACAGAGGACCGCACACTGATGCACAGGGCGCTGCCTCATGTGGTCCCTGGATGGGAAGTTGCCTCCCAGTAAAACTTCATGCTACAGAAAGGGGATCATGAGGTTTGGGTGGATAGCCGGCCATCTGCTATAACAAATGAATTTCAAAGGCTTAGAAGATCATCTAACGAGACTCTTAAAGAAAACCATCTCCAAACGGAGGCAAAGGAAACATTTTCAGGTTTATTTTTCCCAAGACTTTTAATAACACTCCTGTTACTTGTCACAGGATGTGGGTTTTGATAGTAATGGGGAAAGGTTTTGAATTGGGAGGGGATTACACAATGTGACAAGGGTACAGCCACATAAACCCTCAAATGAGGCTTATAGCATTGCATGGCTACTTCCATAAAGCTTGCGGGTGTCAGGAACTCAATAAAACGTCCTGTAATTCTTTGAGCCAAATTGGTCTCCATTCTCTATATCACCACTGCCAGCCAGGGCATCCCGGTGCTGGACCCATCCACACTTCCTGTCCTCGAGGCAAGAATCGAGCTTGTGAGGAAAACCTGAAGTAAACTCACAAAACATGTGTCTAATAAAGCTATTTCTTTTAAAAATATAAGCAACTGCTACTGGTCCATATGAGTATTTTTAAAGGATTTTCGTTCAGAGGGAAGAAATGTAATTCATTCTTTTCCCCAAAATAATAAAGAAAATTGCTACCGGGAACAGTTTGGCGTTTGAAACCTAGTGGGAGATTTCACCAGCAGATGGTTTAGTGGCAAAAAGCTTTTAAGAATTTCTGACTGCTAGAAAAAAAAATATACGAGAGAGACACACAGAGAGAGAGATTGACCTAATGTGATAAAGAAAAGGTGTATCCAAAGAAAGCAATCCTTATTCAAGGCCTGATGACTCAAATGATCCATTCGACTAGACCACAGATTCCAATACCTGGCTATGCATCAGAATAGAAGGAGGGCTTGTTTAAAATGCCTGTGAAATCAGAATATCTGTGGGTGGTGACCAGACATGCTGATTTTTCAGAGCTCCATAGATGATTCTGTTGCAAACCAGCGGCCTGATTATTTTTTTCAATTCTGTAGTAGTTATGGAGCTAGGCAGCATTATTAGCTTAGCAAATACTCTGCATTCCTGGCCACTTGGCTGTCATTTGCTACACGCTGGAGTCCGCCAGCAGCCAGCTTTTCACCAGGCCCCTCATCTTTCCACACAAAGCATTTGGATGATGTTATTGAGAACCCCACAGGCAAAGATGCCAGCGCATCTGATTATTTTATTTGGAAGCAAGGCAGGCAGAGTTCACAGCCAATCCACCCAGCATTATCCGCAGAGAATCAGAGCTACGTCACAGCCAGCGGCTCTGTCGAATACCATTGGCCACATCCTCTGGGAAGGCGGGGTGGTATCCTGAGAGCAGCACATGCTTTGGCAGATGAGCTTTAACTCCCAGCATGGCCACCTGCCAGCTGGGAGCCCAGGACAAGTCCCTCCAACTCAGTTTGCTTTTTTGTAAAATAAGAATTGATAATCTTGACCTCATATTGTTGTGCATTGCAAAGGGGGAAAAGGGGGGAAAAGCATCTGGAAAAGAACCTGCCATAGAAAAGGAGCTTGATTGATGGTACTTTCCTTACCACATTTCTTTTAACCTCCTTCCCCCTGGACAAATGATCGAAGGCCAACAGAATGCATTCATGTTTTCCCAATACTCTATGAATTGTCTACAGGCGGGTTATCCAAGATAGAATTACAGAGGGTTATCCAGGATAGAATGATAGAGGGTTATTCAGGATAGAATGATAGAGGGTTATTCAGGATAGGATTGTGGAGGATTATTCAGGATAGAATTTGGAGACAGGTGTCCGTCTCTACTATTGTTTAAGTGAGGTGGCTCCCACTGAACGGGACTCTTACCCCTCGTCCCAGGTGTCACACCAACCAGAAATCATCTCCGAGTACCCGAGGCCAATAGCAGGAAATCCCAGATATGGTTTTTGCAGCTGTAACTTGGGTTATGGGCATGATCTCTGTGAGTCCCATATGGTCAAGTACTAAACTACACGAGATTCAAATTAATCACACTGTCGTAAAACACCAGACTCTAACTATTATTTACTCAGCACCAAGCAGATGTTTGCTTCCAAAGCTACAATCTCCTCTAATTGGCTGACGCCGTGCTGCATAAACTCCAACGCAAGCTTATGTTCTATAATGAATGACAAATGCCTAGAAGAATTCTCTGTGAACTGGCGGCCTCCCCCTCCAGCATGCAAATTACGTCGAAATTCCATCGGCAGACGCAGATAAGCTCATCTGCATGATTGGCAGATGAGTGGATAAACACACCCATGAATTCATTGTCCAAATTCAATTCTGTTGGTTCATCTCTGTTTGTAGTGATCACTTATCTGTTAATTTATTCATTCAGCCAACTTTTATTGAGCAACTATTCCACAACAGACACTGTCTTAGGCTTCAGGAATAAAAGATGAATGAAGATGTGGTCTCATCCTTCAAGAAGTCCACCACGAAGGAAGGGAGACAAGACTGGGAAAGAAAAGAAAGTGAACAATGTGAGAAGTGCAAAAATAGAGATGTGGGCAAGTGTCCAAGAGAGGGAATAATCAACTCTACCACAGGGGTTTATAGCTTCACAGATGTTCAAGTCAAAACTTAGAGGAAGATTTTAGAGTCAGCTAGACTGACAAGGTGGAGAAAGGGAGGTTCCAACAAAGAGAATAGTAAGGACACATGACAAAACATGTCGTGCTCTGGGAACTGCTGGAGCTTAAGGTACAAGCAAGCGTCTGCTCTGTTTGGGCTCCTTAAAAAGGGGCCCACATAGATGTACAAACTGCACAGCCCCTTTAAGGGGCAACATGGCTACATCTACTGACACTTAAAATGTTCATGTCTTGTTGTAGTCACAAAAGAAAGGAAAAAAGTGAGCCTCTATAAGGGACAAGTTAGATAAACTAGGGTACATCAATGGAGAGAAATACTACACAGACCAAATGCTATATTAAAAAGGCATGAGCACACATTCTATATACTGATATGAGAAGATTTATAGTTATGGGAAGATCTCCAGAATATATTGTCAAGCGAAAAAATGGTGAAATAAAGAAGAATATATATAGTATGCTACCTTTTGGGTAAGAAAGAAGAGAAAATAGAAATACATATTCTTCTTTGCTTTGTTTTAATAAAGAAACCCTAAAAGGATGTATAAGAAACTAATACCTATAGGGGTGGCAGATGGTGAAATAGATTAGAAAAGAGGGAGAGGGGAGGCTTTGCAATGTATATCTTGTACATCATTTCATGGCCCAGCAATCCCAGTATTAATCACAGAGAATCGCTCAAACACGTGTGTAAGGAGGTGTATATAGGTATTTGTTGTAGCATTGTTTATTGTGGAAAAAGCTGGAAACAACCAGAATGTCCATTAATAAAATCATGGAATAAACCCTGGTATGTTCATACTTTGGAATATTATGCAACAGTTAAAATAATGAACTATGTCTACCAATGTGGACAAATATCCAAGGCTTATTGTTGCCTGAAAAAGAAGGTACAGAAAGAGATGATACCATGACTGTAACACACGCACACACACCCCAGATAATACAGTGCTATATATGCAGAAAGAATTCACACCAACTGGTAATAGTGCTTATTTCTGGACATGGTCTAGAGCAGTGGTCAGCAGTATTGCTTTGTAAAAGCCAGACAGTTAATATTTTAGGCCTATGAGGTCTTACTAATCAGCTCTTCTTATGGAGTACAAATGCAGACAATATATAAATGAATGAGCTGCGTTCCAATAAAACTTTATTTCAAAAACAGAGAGAGAGCCAGATTGGGCCTGTGGGCCATAGTTTGCGACTCCTGGTATAGAGAATCAAGATGGGAGGTGTTGGTTAAAGACTCTTTAATGTTTAATTTTTTTTACAAGGAGAGTGGAAGTATGCCTTACTTATAGAACTAAAATTAATTGAAACAATATGGGTATGTTAGTCTGCTGAGGCTCCATAACAAAATACCATAGACTGGGGGGCTTAAACAACAAACATTTATTTTCTCATGGTTCTGGAGGTTAGAAATCTGAAATCAAGGTGCCAGGGTCAGTTTCTGGTGAGGACTCTCTTCCTGGCTTACAGACAGCTGCCTCTTGCTCTGTTCTCACATGGCCCTTCCTCCATGGTCATGGAGAGATGGAGAGAGTTCACTGGTGTCACATTTGAAGGGAAAATGAGGAAAAACTACCATTTATATTTTCTGGTACATGTGTACCTCTAGAAGGAGTCATAAGAAACCAGCAATGATCTCTGATGAAGGAAGGAACTAGGCAGATGCAAGACCAAGAAGGAAGGAAGAATTTATACTGACTGTTTATACTGTCTCAGTTTTAACTACGAAAATGTAGAACATGGTCATAAAGACTGAAGAACTGAGAAGGGAAGAACAAGTGTCGGGCACCTGGGAAGGTACAGTTTGGAATTATCAGCACACAGCCAGCCACAAGTCAAAGCCACGAAGACGATGAGGTTGTCCAGGCAGGTGTGGAGAGAAGGAAATGGTGTGGAAGACAGACCCGGGGAACAGGGTGGGCGAAGGGGAGGAGATGCAGTGCAGTCAGGAAGAGAACAGGGGAGGCCAGTGGCCTCAGAGGGTATATACAGTCTTCCCCACTTGTCTGAAGTTTCACTGTCTGCAGTTTCAGTTACCAGCGATCAACCACAGTCCAAAAATATTAAAGGAAAATTCCAGAAATAAACAATTCATACATTTTAAATTGTGGGCTGTTCTGAGTAGCATGATGAAATCTCACGCCTTCCGGCTCCATCCCAAGAAACGTCCCTTTGCCCAGCATATCCTGCCCGTTAATCACCTGGAAGCGCTCTTGGTTATCAGATTGCCTGTCTTGGTATCTCAGTGCTTGTGTTCCCGTAACCCTTATTTTACTTAATAGTAGCCCCAAAGCACAGAGTAGTGATGCTGGCAATTCGGATATGCCAAAGGGAACCCGTAAAGTGCTCCCTTTAAGTGAAAAGGTGAAAGTTCTTGACTTAACAAGGGAAAAAAAAACATATATTAAGTTTGCTTATGGTAAGAACAAATCTTCTATCCGTGAAACTGTGAGAAAGAAAAAGAAATCCGCGCTGGTTTTGCGATTGCACCTCAACAAACTGCAAAAGGTACAGCCACAAATAATGATACGTGCTTAGTTTAAAAAGGCATTAAACGGGCTTCCCTGGTGGCGCAGTGGTTGAGAGTCCGCCTGCCGATGCAGGGGACGCGGGTTCGTGCCCCGGACCGGGAAGATCCCACATGCCGCGGAGCGGCTGGGCCCGTGAGCCATGGCCGCTGGGCCTGCGCGTCCGGAGCCTGTGCCCCGCAACGGGAGAGGCCACAACAGTGAGAGGCCCGCATACCGCAAAAAAAAAAAAAAAAAAAAAAAAAGGCATTAAACTTGTACAGTAAGCTATTTTGAGAGAGACCACATTCACATAACTTTTATTATGGTATATTGTTATAATTGTGTTTTATTATTATTATTGTTAATCTCTTACTGTGCCTACTTTATAAATTAAAATTTATCATAATACCTATGTATGTATATATAGGAAAAAACAGTATATAGGGTTGGGTATTATCCACAGTTGCAGGCATCCACGGGGGTTCTCGGAACATATCCCCTGTGGCTAAGGGGGGACCGCTTTAATGATCTCTCAGCAAGAATACAAAGTGCAGACTTAAGCTTTCGGCAGTTGGATCGTTTCTGGGATGATATATTTAACCAGATAGTCTGTATTGTGCTTGCACTTTCTGTAGGAAATATATCATGTAGTTACATTTCTTCCCTGGAATTCCTTTCGCTCCTTGTCAGTGCAACCTGATTTGAGATGTAAATAAAGAGCAGAGATCATGCCCAGATCTCGGAAGTCTCCAGCTCTGCCAGCAGCCCCGGACGAGAGCCATGATGGATGGTGTGAGGACCGCTGCATAATCGCTTCTGTTTTCATGCTCATTATCGTGCCCCTCATCTTCCCACAACCGAGACTCAACACATTAAAATCTCTTTGTTCCTTCCACAATGCTTGTATCTCCACTGCATCTCCAGCCTCCTTTAATATCGTTCATTATTGACATGAACACAGAAAACCAATTACCCAGGTGGCAGCAGGAGGTCATGTGCCCACCCAGCCACACTGAGAGCCTGATTCCCTGTTGAGATAAACAAGAATCCCCACCAACTGCCAAGCCCCTCACCTGTCCTTGGGCTCCTGGGAGCCACCCGACACAGCCATGGGGCTTTCCACATGTTCAGCTAATTCAGTGCGTGTTTGTTGTCATCAGATGCTGCAGGTGAGCCGAGTGTCTGAAGTGCCAGGTCGGGCAGCTCTGCAGGCAAAGCAGTTGTTGACACAGCGGTTCAGGGCACAGCCTCCCAGAATATCTGAGTTCAAATCCTGGCTCCGCTAATAAAGCTGTGTGACCTCAGATAGATTCTTAACCTCTCAGTACCTTGGACTCCCATATTGTGAAATGGAAATAATAATAGTACCTACCTGTTGTGGGTTGAATTGTATCCCCCACAGTTGAAGTCCTAACCCCCCAGGCCCTGTGAATGTGACCTTTTCTTGGAAATAAGGTCTTTGCAGATGTGATTAAGATGAGGCCCTCCCGGATTAGGGTGGCCCTTAAACGCAATGACTGCTGTCCTTATGAGGAGAGAGAGAGAGAGAGAGAGAGATTTGGAGCCATGGAGACAGACTCGCAGGGAGGAGTGCCGTGTGAGGACACAGGCAGAAATTGGAGTGATGCAGCTACTAGCCAAGGCAACTACCAGAAGATGAAAGAGGCAAGGAAGGATTCTCCCCCAAGAGCCTTCGGAGGGAACATGGCCCAGCTGACATCTTGATTTCAGACTTCTGGCCTCCAGAGCTATGAGGGAGTAAATTTCTGCTGTTTTAAGCCCCCTGGTTTGTAGCAATTTGTTATGGCAGCCCCAGGAAACTAACACGCACCCTCAAAGCATCGTTATGGGGATTAATTAAATACACAAGCCGTGCAAGGTACTCACGAGAGTGTCTAATGTCTAGCAAGTCATACAGAAATGTAGCATCATTCTCATTACTAATTATTATTATTACTATTATTATCGCTGTGGTTGCTTTTTCCCATAAGCAGGCAAGCGTCCCTCACCATATTTGAGTAACAGCTGACAGACGGACAGACTGGGTACCGCCCATCTTCACAGAACCTGGAGCTTCCGGTTGGTAAGTCCTATGTCCACCTCTGGGGCAGGTGAAGAGACCCAGTTCTCCCGTTAATGCTGCCTGAGTCCCCTTTGCAGGGGGGTTGTGAGCAGGAGGGCATCAAGGGCATTTGTGTAAGTTGACAACTTTCCAAAGACGGGGCTGGTCTCTGTCACACAGAATCATCCCAAGGGGAGGAACCAATTCTTTCATCTAGGTAATTGGGGCCTGGGTAGCATTGTGGTTAAGCACAAGGGTCTTGGAGTCAGACTGTCCGGTTCAAATCCCACTCCCTCCCCTTACCAGCTCTGACCTTCAGCAATTCTATAACCTCTCTGAACCTGTTTCCTCCTCTGTAAAATGGGCACAGGCTGGCATAAATTATTGAATAACGTATAAGGGAATAGTCTGGGGAAGATGAGAAAGGGCTGCTTTTTTGGACCAACACAGCCCCTCTTCTTCCTCCTAAATCACACACACACACACACACACACACACACACACACATACACACACACACACACCCTAGTGGCACTTCTGAGACCACTCTCACAGCCTACTGTAGCTATCTGTCCTTTTGTCTGTCTCTCTGTGTAGACTAAGCTCTTTAAAGAGAGGGGATGTGTGCCCCCAGCATTCTAAATGGACAGAGTAGTTGTGAAAAAGCACACATATTGAACAAAGTGACAGCTTTAAACCAAAGTGTCTCAGTCTTAAGGCATTTACATTCCAGCTTTATGATTTCTACTGTATCTACTTACTCCCTGAATTCTTGTTCTCATAAAAATTTTCTTCCAATCAGGGGTCAGCAAACAAAGCCTACAGGCCACACCCATTCGTGTACATAATGTCTGTCAGTGGCTGCTTTCAAGCTACAACAGGAGAAGTGAATAGTTGCAATGGAGATATTTGCCTGCAAAACTGAAAATATTTACTATTTGGCCCTTTACAGAAAAAGTGTGTTGACCTCTGCTTTCAATCAACTCATTTTTAATCTAAATGCATTTTAAAACAGGAAACGTCATATAACTGATGTAACTGGAAACCAATATTCCTTGCCGTAGATGGATGCCAACAATCAAATAAATATGTAACTATTAAAACAAACCACATACCACCTAAAAATACCTACCACGCCTCAGGAAGTCGGGTCGTAGTGGAGAGAGCAGAAGACTAGGTCCAGGGGAGGTGAAGCATAGTGGAAACTTGGTAGCCGAATTCTCTACAGTAAAAAACGTAGAGGGCTTCCCTGGTGGTGCAGTGGTTGAGAGTCCGCCTGCCACTGCAGGGGACACGGGTTCGTGCCCAGGTCCGGGAAGATCCCACGTGCCGCGGAGCAGCTGGGCCCGTGAGCCATGGCCGCTGAGCCTGCGCGTCCGGAGCCTGTGCTCCGCAACGGGAGAGGCCACAACAGTGAGAGGCCCGTGTACCGCAAAAAAAAAAAAAAAAAGTAGAGAGATTAAAGCAGAAGGGTTAGTACTGAATCTTGAAGGATACCCATGTAATCCTGTGGAAGGAAGAAGAACACGCCAGTAAATGAGTCAAAGCAGACACACTTTGGGCAGAAGGAGAACTGGCATTTATAAGAGCAGAGACTCAGAGGGGACACAGGCAGAGGGACCACTGAGAAATGTAGGGAAATCTCCTCACGAATGAACAGAATAAATTAAAGGCATAAAGGAAAAAGGACACTGGGAACCAAAAAAATTCTTTTCTTTTCAACACCTCAAAGTAATGAGCATAACTTATGAACTAGATTAGAAAACATCTCAGCACTTTTATAATGAAAACAGTCGATGTTAATGAGAGCGATAACATTTAAGTAGAAATCTGTTTACCTTTGGGAAATTCATGCATAACTTCAGGGATTGATTTAAGGACCACGGGCCCCGACCCGACTGATTAACTTTCCTGGTTTGTTTTTAAAGGGTAGCTTGGCTGGGCCGCAAAGGCGTGCTGAGAACTCAACAGCCTGACCAATGATTGGGAGGGATTGAAACCAGGTGGAACAGAGGCCAGAGCACCCAACCTGGCCGTATGCTACAATGATTTCTTTTCTGAGCATCACAGACTTCTTGGAAAAGCTAAAGAATGCTATGCCCCTCCTTCCCAGAAAAATGCACAGAAATACATACACCAAAACTTTTGCATTTAAATTTTTTCTACATTGGAAATGTATTCCTGCACGTGAAGAGAAGTTAAAAGCAATCTTTTTTAAAAAAAGTCTTGGTCTCTTTTTTTTATAACTTATTTTAAGACTCAAGGTCTATTTGAGTGGTACAGGGAATAGATCTAAAATTGCACATAAAACAGAAATTTTCAATTCTTCTCCAAATCACATGTATGAGATTGCTACAATTTCTTGGCTTGAATAAAAAGTTGGAATTGTGGAGTGGTCTTTGGTATCTATACCAAATCAATTCCAATTTTTCATTTAAGTGGCACCTGAATGATCAAAAATCCTGAAACCAAAAAATCCATAAGAAAAGAAAAGATTAGGGAGTTCCCTGGTGGTCCAGTGGTAAAGAATCTGCCTTACAATGCAAGGGACTCGGGTTCAATCCCTGGTCAGGGAACTAAGATTCCACATGCCGCGGGGCAACTAAGCCCACGCGCCACAACTACTGAGCTCGCCCACCTCAATTAGAGCCCGCGTGCCGCAAACTACAGAGCCCACGTGCCCTGGAACCCCCGCGCCACAAGTAGAGAGAGAAAACCCACACTCCACGACCAAAGAGAAGCCCGCACGCTTCAACGAAGATCCCGCGTGCCTCAACTAAGACCCAATGTCGCCAAAAATAAAAAATATATATATATAATTGTAGGACACCCAGCTGGTGTCTGGAGAATTGCGTTTTGATGCGGGGAACACCCCCTCCACATTGGAATTGGTACCAGAGTGTATTTAGTTCCTCCACATCTTCAGGTTTTAACACACCGAGAAATGGATAAGGCTCTAACATTCTCAACTCCAGTCTGCAGAAGCTCTTTCTTTCAACTTTGTTAAGTTTGGAGTGTTATCCACCTGCAAGGTAACTGACCAAAGAGCTCAGGGTTTTTCTGCAACATCCATCATGGTAGGACCTTGAATGGAAACATCTGCTTCATTCAGATGGCTAGTAAGTTCCTCCAAGCAAGCCCAGTGGTGAAAGACTTTGCTGCCAAATTATTTTGCAAGGGGGTTTTTCCTTCCCTTTTAAAAGTGAAAATTCTGTCCAGTGTTCAATCAAGAGCTTGGGGATTTGTTTTCTGGAAAGGCCACACATTTGTGTTTAAATAAAAATGTAATATTATGCATCCATATTGTGACAAAAACTCCTTCAAAGACCAGCTTTTATGCCACTGGACAAGACTCCTTTAAAGATTTTGTTGGAGTCTTTGATGTCAACGTAGACAGCAATGAAGCATGCAGCATCTCCACCCAAGCAAGGAAGCCATGGGTTGTCAAGCATGCCAGATGCTCCCTTCCATGCCCAGATGTTTTTTCCAGTTAAAGTAGTGCCAGTAAAAAAGGGTTTTCAGCCATTAACGTTTCCAAAGTGACCCATTAAAAGAAAACCTTTCTTCTGATTACACTAATATACACATAATGAAAGAAGAATCATAGATCCACACTGAAAAGTACAGGCAGTTTCGATCAATTGCAGGCTGAAGGGAAGAGGAATAATTGTAATTCCTGCTGCAAGACATCAGGAAGTAGGGTTCATCTCTTAGAGTAGGTGAGGTTATTTGATAGAGGCATTTGATTGGCATCTCTGCCCCAAGTCATAATGCAGCCTGGTCATAACTAGGGCACAGGTCTTCTCTAAGACATCCCTTGTTGCACAGATGCTCTGTTGTTTGGCAATGTGAGAGATAAAGTTGTGGGGTGTTCCAAGATACAACTTCAGGGCAGAGGCAAAGGCACATACAAGTTCCATCCTTTCCAAACCATCTCCTCAGGAAACACACCTGTACTGCAGGATGCTATGGGGGGATGCTGGGCTGGAAGGTGCTCCTTCAGTGTTGTGTGTTCTATGGGCCCCTTGACAAGAAATTCACATTCCAAGACACATTGTGGCTTTGGTGACCCATTCTGTTCAGTAATGAAAGTGAAACTGAGGTATACATAAATTTCTCTGTGCTTTTATTTCTCAAAACTTCCCAAACTAGCTAAGCTGAAGATTTCCTTAAGCATTATAACAAAGTGTACCTTCTTTAATTTCTATCAATGAGAAATTAATCCAGGCACTGACATGTAACAAACATAAACTTTGTATATTGTCTTACAAAGCAAGCATCCCATTCCACGGCACAATTGTTTGGAATGAAACAGCAACTAAATTCGACAGCAATTTTTTTTTCAGAGATGTCTTCTATTACTTCAAAGTAACAGAAAGAAAGCTGGGAGAAAAGCATTGTGTGCATATGTGCGTGCATGCGTGTGTGTGTGTGTATGTGTGTGTGTCTCATTCATAGAACACTTGACACTCATCCACTGGCCCCATATCTGTCCCCCTTCCCTACACCAGGTTAAGAAGCTCTGCAGTTAACATTGACTAATCCACTTATGCTTGTACAGTCTATGGGGACATGCACTTCAAGTGGGGATAATCAAATGGAATTGCGGTGAGCTGTTCTGGGCAACCAGACTGAGGGACGGACATCTACAGTCGACATATATTTCAAGCCCAAATTGGCCCATATTCCCCACCATTTTATACTCTAGTATTGTCCAACTCCCTGTTTATAGGTTTCCTCACTCATAACTGCGATTCCCTTTGGGATACTGAGGAGTCCAGGTTGTTAGAGCTGGGCTCTTCCCTTTCCTCCTGAGAGGCAGTGTTGCCTCATGGCCAAGTGGACAGCTTTGGAGGTCAGATGGGCTTGGGTTTGACTCCCATTTCCACTATTTATTTAATCTCTTTAATAGTTATATGGCCTATTTAGTCCTTCTAAGGCTGTTACCTCATCTGCAAAATGGGAATTAAAGGAGACAATATATCTGTAATAAAGAGTCTGACTCTATATTCTATTTTTGACCGCAAACAGCTTTCAAGCCCCACTCCTGCCCCTCTCCCTTTGGCCCCACAGCTGAGCAAGCTGATACGAAAGCCTGGGTGTTCTTTCTTTTGGTGATGGTAAGAAGTTGAAACCACACCAGCCCTGACATATGGACAGGAACACTTACCCCAGCCCTACCCTCAAACTATCATAAAGGCCAAAGCAGTCTCCTTTCCTTGCTGTCAAGGATCTCTTTGGGAAGGCTGCCCCTCTCCCCAGAAAGCCTCATCATGTGAGTAATAAACCTGTCAGACGTCTTGGGGTGTGTGTGGTATATGAACCAAATTTGGGGTGACGGAGCTCATCCCACTTCTTCAGGGTGACACAGGATGTCTAGGCAATGGCCACCACTGCAGACACCACCGAAGCAGGGTCTATCTTCACCTGCTCTGGCTTGCTCACTGGCTCGGCTGCCTGCTGGGACGCATGCTTTATGAACTGTTCCTGGCTAGCATGCTCCCGAGTTGCACTGCTGCCTACTGGCTAGCTTGTACTTGGAGCTGAGCTGCTTTGGGCCTCTTTGCTGAGTTCTTTCAAGCCTCTGTTATATTTAACCAACCTAAATCAGAAATTTCATTGGCATTTAGGAACAGGAGTATGGGATTGGGGCCCTTCCTAAAGCAGCCCTGGGTCATGGATCTTGGCCTGGACCCATCTGCATGTCTCAGATTGAATTATGTGTCTCAATCCCAGCATAAAACATGACTGCCACTAGGCTGCAAGGAATGGCTCTTACCCTGTGACCGTTGTATATGTCTCCACCAGGCTTTAGTTCCCATTTAAGGGAGGGCTCAGGGGAAAGATTGATACCCTATGCAGTGTGTATGCTTGCAGGGTGATCACTCATCTGGAGTTACAGTCATACTCCTAAAAGTAAACAGCCCACTAGGACCCTCAAAATGCCTTTGCTGCTGTCTATGCCTTCATCATAACAAAAATTTTTATCCTCATGGTTATAGGAAAAAACACTCATGGCTCCCCATGCCACAGCCAAAGGGTTAATTCAAACACGGCTTAAGCCATGGACCGTAAAACCCAATAAAGCAACCATTTCCATGGGGGAGACCCCTAAACCTGATGATACTAATTTGAGATTCTCTGGAGGAAGAAATTTCTAAATATGAGCTAGATAGAGAGGACCCCCTCCCAAAGTAGATCTAGTAACCACCACCAAATAATAATAACAGCGCCACCTGGAGAGGAGGGAACAAAGAAACTGAAACAGAGATCCACAGTTTGGCTCAACTGGAATTCCAAAATTCACTACAAGAATTTGTACAATGAATAGATAAATGTGGGCAGATTGGCTTTTCTAGCCCTACAGCACAGGTTCTGAATTAACTATAACACCTACCGAGATGCGCCGGTCGGCAAACCTTCATGGCCTTAATCCACACTGAGACTCAAATTATAGTCATACCTGGGAATCCCACTTAATTTAAACAAGGTACCCCCATAATCTTAGGGTAGTTACTGAACATAAAATAGAAGACAAAATGGTGTGCCTCTCCTTAACCCATCAGAAATACTGCCTTGCCTAATTTCCTAATAAGCAAAGTGCCATTGCCCTAAAATATCCCATAGTGGACATGGACGCTCTGACTCAATGTGTGATAAAGTTAAACTAAGTCTTAAGCACACAATCAGCTCAACAAAACTGGGACCCCATGGACCTCTCTGCACCTGGTTAAAATATTTAATAAGACCCAGTATATATCAAAACAGGGCATTGGAGATCGAAACCCATTATACAAGACCTATTTAGAGAAGGGGGTGATTATCCCCACTACTGCTCCATTTAATAGCCCAATTTGGATTTTTCTTAACCCAGGAAGGAATGAGTGGCACTTCACCATGGATACTGCAATCTTAATGCCATGATCCCACCCATTGAGGCCCCTACACCCAGTATTATTTCAATTACTGACTTTGTCCAATCAGCAGCTGGTAAATACTTTGCAGTCATAGATGTGGCTAAATCTCTTCTATTCAGTGCCTGTTTTAACAGCCTCTCAGTCACAGTGTGTCAGCACCACCAAAGGAACGCAATACAGCTTTACCTGTCTACACATGGGGTATCACAAAGCCCTGTCATTGTGTACAATCTTTGCAGGCAAGGTCATAATCTCATGTGTGATAGAACATGCTAGAAAGCTGCTGGTCTCCATCTCTAACCAAGATATCCCTGAAAAAGGATGGGACCCAAGGGTCAGTACAACTGGTTGAACTTCAGCGCTGGAAGCCCCATCCGCACACTTCTACAGGCTTGTGGACCACTGCCAGTGGTCTGGCCATCTGGTCTTACCGATGGCAGAAACAATGATTCCTTATCCATATTTGCCCCCTTTGGGGTGAAAAAACTCCATGAATCTCTTGCCTCACAGATCCCCAAAATATAAGTCCCATATGTCTGTGTACCTACTAAAGCCAGAGTACAAGGCCTCATCAAGAAACTTATTTCCTTCAGAATTTGACCAAAACTCTCATTTCACTTCTCAACATACACAATGCTGGGCTCTTTAATGAGTCACTCAATGTAAGTTTCATCTCCCTGACTGATCTCAAGATACAGGCTCATAGCAACCACAATCGCTGAATCAAACAAGTTCAAATTCAATTACATGAAATATAACACATTTCATCAAGGATGGACTGTAATAAAGCATCTGCCTCCATTTTTGACGTTGGATTGCTGACGTCTTCCCAACCCACCCGTCCTTCTTCCCCTTCTGCCCCAGATAAGCAGGCTGATGAGGAAGCCTAGATGCTCTCTCCTTTGGAGCCAGCCCATAGTTCACAGCCTCAGCCCTCACACAAGACCCCTCGCTCCAGTCCCAGCCCTGAACCACCATAAACACTGTCAGTCTCCTTTCCTCGCTCTCAAGCCATTTTTGAACCTGCTTGGGGGTCTGCCCTGCTCTCCCTAGAAAGCCTCATTCTGTGTGCGCAATACGCCTTTTTCATCAATCTTGATATCTGAACTAAATTGGGGGTGGGGGGGGAGTCCCTGTCCTCTCTACAGAGTGATCACAATAGTACTTGGCACATTATGTGTTTAGTAAATGGAAATTAGTGTTACTTTTATTTCCCCATTTAAATTGATGGATATATGTAAACCTGATAGTTATCATATTTACGCTTGGATACAAGAGAGGCAGTGTATTCACCTAAGTGTTATCCTTGACGCCGAAGATGTTAGAGACCTCCTGTGCCAATGGCAGACCCTTCATGTCACAGGATCCTGAGAACCCCCAATAAAAAACACTGAATGAAAACTTAAAGGATAAACATCTCCAGATCGAGGGAAAAGGCTGCACATATTGGGTGCTCAATAAACATTTGTTGAATGAATGGATGCCCCCAGTATGTGGGATTTGAGAACCGATTAGACATAAGGCAGAGAAAAGGAACAAGTCAAAAATATTTCAGAATTCAGGAATGAGAAAGCTGCCCTCATGTGCTTTGTCGCTGCACTTGGCAAACTTTAGTGATTAAGAGAACAATGCTTTTTTAAAAAGTTTTGGTAGTGAGACATTCAGGAAAACCTATCAATAAATAGCAAGCCTGATCCTTTTGAAGACATTGTGTCTTAAAATGTGTAGAAATAATTCCAGAAAGATTAAAAGCAGTGCAGAAACCAAGGAACCATTTTTTTCTATATCATATTGATTATTCCAAGTGGAACTGTTAGCTATCTTAGAAAGACTGTGGTTCTGAATTGCTTTTACCTCTAACTCTGAACCTCTACTCCTAAAGGATTGTTTCCTAAAGGAAAACATTCAACCAGAAAATTTTAGCACATCAGAATCTCTCTAAAGATTAAGAAGTCTCTGGAAAGTACTGAATGTCTAAATTGAAAAGTTTTTGCTGTCACATTCAGGTATAAGTGAAATAGTTCTTCATATCCCTTTGCTTTCCTGTCTGTAGTTCACCTATGACAACTATTCTCTCAGAAGTGAAATAAAATTAAAGTCCATGACACTGAGTGTCAGTCATGAAGGGACATGTGCCCAAGTCTGCCTTTGCTGAAGTGTTTGCAGAGGCACCTGTCTGACGTCAAGCCTCCACTGCGCTTCTCTTCTACTCACTTTCACATAATCCAAAAGTCATATTTCAGATACACAGCTTCCACTGCAGTGACCTCATTAGGCCTAGCCACCTCTGTAATTCATTGAGAAGTCTCTCATTTAAAGGTTTATTCCCCCTCTCCAGACTGTGTGGGTTGAGTTTCTCCCCATCTGGGTTGCTTGGAACAAAAATAACTACCTCAACTCCTTGTCACTGAAGCAAGAGGAGATGGCAACAATTTCTCAGAACAGGATGTCATTCCCTTGTTAGCTACAGGTAGGACATTGGAGTGGCCCTCCTTCTGCTGACCTTGCTACACGGTGTTCCCACATCTGAAATTTGACCTCCGGAATGCCAACAGAAGAGGGACTCTGAGTCCAGCAACTTCATGATGCTAGAACACAGGAATCTGAGGCCCCAGCTTAAATGATTCCACTGGTTTGTTTAGTGCAGGTCTGCTTCCACATAACCAAGGGACGGCCTTTCAAACTGGCAGCCAAACTTCTCAGTCATTGGTTGATCTGAATATGTAAACCTCATCCTCTAGATCCAACAAAAAGTCACCTATTGGCTGTACTCCAAGGGAAAGGTCAGGTTTGGCTGCTACCATTGGAACCCAGCACACACGGGACTGTTAAGAGATGCAGGAAATCTGACTTTACGGCTTTTCTAATCTTCCCTCTATCTTGATTCTTCTTTGGCACCAAGGTAATTTTCCTGCTTAAAGGGTTATTTTATTAGGGCAATGGGCAAGGAGCACATGCCTTAACTCAGTGCTTTCAAACTTCCATTAAACCACCTTCACTATTTTGACTATGCATCATTTATTATTTTCTTAGCCTTGTTTCTTAAGTCATTTGTAACTTACATTTTTAATCTTAAGCAATAATATCTAAGAGCTAATGAGTCTGGTGTGTTATATATTTCTTTTCCTAATATACAGTATACTAAATACCCATTCAAATATTTTTTAAATGTTCAACTTAGTACCATTTAAGATAATCTTACATACCATATGTAACAGTCAAGATTCAGGCAGGACAAGAAAAACTGAACAAGTTTATTTTATCAGAATTTTTTAAGCAGAGAACTAAAAATGCAAAAAGGGAACACTTGAGTTAACACAGAAATAGTAACTGCATGAAGCAGCTACCATCCTGAAGGAACAGAGGGAAGTGTATGGGGTTATTAGTACCTAGAAGCTTGAGGGACTTCCCTGGCGGTCCAGTGGCTAAGACTCTGCACTCCCAATGCAGGGGGCCTGGGTTCCATCCCTAGGCAAGGAACTAGATCCCACGTGCCACAACTAAGAGTTCTCGTGCCGCAACTAAAAGATCCCACCTGCTACAACTAAAAGATCCTGCATGCCGCAACTAAGACCTGGCGCAGCCAAATTAATTAATTAATTAAATTGTAAAAAGAAGAAGGAGAACCTAGAAGCTTGGGAGCAGAGGCCCTGGGAGCTGAGACTCAGACCTCTGAGAAGGAGTTGATGCCCAGACAGTGCTGGTGTCTGTGAAGGGCCTCCCGAGGCTGGTTCTGGGAGCGTGGGCGACGAAACTGGAAACTGGAACACCTGCTAGTGTCATCAGCTGCCACTGCCAAGGTGTAGAATCATTACTGGAGTGATACTGGCGGGAAAAGAAAACAAATAAGAAGAGAGACATCCCTTCTCCCTCCTCCTTCCTCCTTCCTTCCAGTTTCCCTATTCACAGAGCCTCCAGCTGGCAAAGGAGAAATGCTGTTCCCAGATCCCCAGCCCCAGAATCGCTGAGTGGAGTCTAGAAGGAAGGGTTAATCGAGAGACAATAGCTTCACAACCAGCGCGCCACACTTGGCAAAATAAAATACTTCCATAACAAATGCTCAGAAGATAAATGCCTGTTGGGGTAAATATGCTCGTGTGTTGTGAGAGAGAGAGAGAGTAGTTGGAACACGCTTTCCAGACCCCTTCAAGGCCCAACAAACAAATTATAATTTAGACAAGTCTGGGATTCTTCGCAGCTCAGCTTGTGGTGAGGGTATTAGCTTTGCAACTCCAAACAAGCTAAGCTGTCTGTACAAAACCTGGCAGCACCTCGCCGGAAAGCCTGGAGCTGCTGAGAACACAAAGCTTTTTATTCCTGTTTCCAGCCGCAGGGGTTGAGCCAGCAGATGGGCGCTGTGTCTAGCCCTGGGAAAGGATACCACAGACCTTGCCTCCAAAGAGCCCACCACCAATATGGTGAGGCAAGATAAACTCTCAAAAGTTTCCACAGTGCAGCACAAATCACCTTGGCCATGTGCCCTGTTGTTGCTCCCGCTTTGAAATCTCCCGTGCCTTCCAATCACACAAATTCCTTACCTGGTTGCAAATATGCCCTCAATTGTGCACCCCACCCTGTATCCCACCCTTTACAGTGTGGCTTTGCAGCTCCTCCCATCAAGAGTCCATTTCCTCAGCCCTTGTTTGGGGTGGCTGTGTGACTTGCTTCGGCCAATAGAATGTGGCAGAAATGATGGAATGCCAGTTCTGAACATGGGTCTCAAGAGGTCTCGCATGCTTCCACTTTCTCTTAGAACCCTGCCACCATGGGAACAAGCCTGCCCGAGCTAGCCTAGTGCAAGATGAGAGACCGGATGGAGGAAAGCCCAGGTGTCCCAGGCAACAGCCAACCTACCCCTAGAAGCAGAGGCACCTACTGATACACAGCTGACCGCAGATGCAAAAGGGACCTCAGCCTAGATCACAAAAACTACCCAGCTGAGTCCAGCCTAAATTTCCAAGCTGCTGAATCATGAACCATAAATTACTGCCATTTCAAACCACTACATCGTGGAGTAGTTTGATATGCAGCACACGGCTACACGTGGCCGACAAAGCTGTAGGAGAACTTTCTCTGCTCTCTCTCCGGCCACATATTTCATTTCTCTCCCCCTCGTTCACTATTCTAATCCCTCTACCTGATCACTCTTTCCCCTCCTTCATCCACCAGCCAACTCTAACACAACTATTTTCAGATCTCAGCTTAAATACTCCTTCTGCCAAGACCTCCCTCAATCTCTAATATAAATTAGATCCATATCTTATACTCTTGCACAGAATATTCTACTTTTTCCTTCAAGGAATGCATCATAATTTGCAATTATACATCTACCTGTGGGATTCTTTGTTTAATGTCTACATCCTCCAGTCTCCAGGAAGCTCCATGAGGACCTCTCTGTACCCAGCACCTAGGCAATGCCTGGCACATAGCAGGTGCTCCATGAATTATCTGATGAATGACTGATGGCTTCCAAGTTAGACAACTGGGCATCCTTAACACCAGATCCTTAAGGAAAGAAATAAAAGCCTATTTGAAGGATCAAGGAAGAAATTGGTACCTCCTCTTCTTCCTTTACTATTTTACCCATTCCTGGTACCAGTTCAGGATGCTTGGAATGGATGTGACTGATGACAGATATAGAATTATTGCCTTTCCTGGACCATGATTCTGCCAGGCTCTGAACCCATGTAGCAGAGGAATCTAATTGCCCACAAACATCTATCCCTCCTTCTTCCTTTTATATTCCCCCATGGGGTTTTAACAGGGTACATGGCCACCCTATTGGAATCTCACTTCTCAGCAACTGGGTATGACCACATGACTAAATTCTCAGCAAGGAAATGTGAGTGTAAATGATGTACCAGCATCTTCATCACTTTCCTTAAAAGGAAATTACTGGTCCTCAATTTCCTCTCACCTTTCCTATGAGCTGGAACTAGGATGCGGTGCTGGTGAGTCAACTTTAATCACAAGGATAAAGGTGAACCCCCAGGGGGTGCAGAGCAATACGACAGAAGGAACTTGAGACCCTGGATGAGTTCATGGAACCAAGCTGCCTACTCAACCGTGGACCAACCTCGACCTGAACATGGAAAACAAATAAGCTCTAATCATGTTTTTGAGGCATTGTATTTTAGGGCTTCTTTGTTACAGCAGCTCAGCCTGTGGTCTAACCAATACACCTCACCAAGTCTCCTATTCCTGGGGGAGTCAGGAAAGAGATGGATATAGAACATCAACTCCACCCGTCTTGGTCAGTGACCAGAGCGCAGAATCTTACAATGTTCCTTCTCCACATTCCCCCACCTAGTTCCTGTCATCAGATGACAAATTTCCAGTGGTTCTTTTCCCTTGCAGCTTTTACATTAGAGTGAGAGCTTACTGCCCTGGGTCCTCCTAAGGCTCACTCAGGAAAGTAGGACACATAATCATTTTTGGTATAACCCTTTATCTTGCTGAGGCTGACAGAGTTTAACAGTGGTAGGAATTAGAACATTCTAATCACCAACTCATGATGACTCATACCAAAAAAATATTTAACTCATTCTACATTTTAAATTGAAACATACTTAATGTCTTAACCCAAACAGAGTCTGTACCCGGGAGATTCCTTACACAGGTGCACAGCTGGTCTCCTGAACTTTAAGAAAAGCTCTTTTTACACCAACGTGCAGGATTTCTCAAATTTTTCTATCACAGTTTCCTTAACTGGGCAGGAAAGAAAATTTGTACCCAAAGATGTTTAGGGATTTAACACAAAGTAGCCCTCCACAAGCTGGGCATTTCTTTAAAGTGTTATATTTTATCTGTAAAATTCCAATGCAAATTGTTTACATAGTCTGCTTGCTTTAATATGAAATAATGTTTTCATTTGTTTGCCATAACTTTTAAGCCATTAAAATATGTTCGACCTCACTCATAAGAAGAAGTAAAGCAAATTAAAACTACGGTGACATAATATTTTTCACCTATAAAATTGGGAACATTCTTAAACATGATCCTACACTCTGTTGACAAGGGTATGAGAAAACAGTTCTCTCCTCCCCGCCTGGTGGGACTGTAAGCTGGCACAGCCTGGTGGGAGGAGAGGGTGGTTAGACAATAGGTATCGAAAGT
The DNA here is from genome assembly GCF_008692025.1 of Phocoena sinus. Lineage (NCBI taxonomy): Eukaryota > Metazoa > Chordata > Mammalia > Artiodactyla > Phocoenidae > Phocoena > Phocoena sinus. The sequence continues at coordinate 66,893,266 of NC_045777.1, read as the reverse complement.
TTAAATGCAAAATTTAAATTCAGCCTCTGGGAATTCGTTCTCCAGATATTCCTGGACGTGCGTACAAAGGCACGTGTGCAAGGATTGCATTCAGCGCTACCTGTAATAGCAAATGACTGGAAGCAGCCTCTGTGTCAATCAATAGAAGACCGGATACATGAGATGCAGTGGGTAGGTATGTGGCGGTAGGTTCGGGGTGGGTTCTCTGAGAAGCAGATGCCAGGCAGAGTGTAAAAGGTTTATTGGGGAGTAACAGTTATGAAGCAAAAGGAGAGGAAATAGGATTGAGCATGTGGGCGAGGGAAGGGTGCCATTAGAGCCCACTTTAGGTCCCCACCAGCCCAGAGGGAAGCCAAGGTTGCCTGTTAGAGAAACAGCCAGGCCCTTGCACCACCACCTTGCTCAGTCCTGGGTAGGAGGCTGCCCCAAGAAGAGTGTGACCCCAACTCGACACTAAGGGGGGGCCCTGAAAAAGGCCCAGCTTAAGGCTGTCAGCTCCCCACTCCTTGCAGCTGGGCAGCCAGTCCTTTCTCAAAGGCAGGTCTGGCGCAAGAGTCACCCATATAATAAAGAAGAAAGAGAGAAACTTGCACTGCCTAGTATGGAACAGTCTCCAGGATGTATTGTTAAGTGAGAAATAATAAAGAGCGAAAGAGAACACAGTGTTTTGGAACTAGACAGAGGCCTTGGTTGCCCACCAATGTTGTCACTGAATTGTATACTTTAAAATGGTTAATTCTGCTATGTGAGTTTCACCTCAATGTTTTTTTTAAAAAGAGAGAGAACAGAGTGTGATACTATTGGGTTAATAAAAAGGGAAATGCATTTATGTGCACAGATAGGTGTGGGCAATCTCTGGAAGGAGCTGCAAAACACTGGTGCTGAGAAGAGAGACTTAATTTTCTCTGAACATCCTTGACACCGCTTAAATTTTTTGCCCTGTGCGTGTAATTACACCCCCTCTCAAAAGAACAGCGTTAAAGAGGTTGTTTAATTGTTCTAGTGAATGAATGAATTACTTGCCATCAGGAAAAACCAATTAAAAATTCCCCACAAAATTATTATGAGCAAGACACCATGACACTGATCTCCCCATTTCAGAAAATGCGGCCTCTGTCCAGGTGCAGGGCCATCATAGGTTCAGTGCTGTCCTTTCTCTCAGGGTCAGAGGACTCCAGGAACACAGACACAGTACATTTCTGAACCACATGGCAAGTATCGATACTTGCTAGAAAAGGAGAAGAATTATATCTTGACGAAAAGTGTTCACCAGCTGCTATCCCATTCAGCCTGAGCAAATTAGCATGTCGTCATGGACTTCATTATTTTAAAGATGGTGAAACGCCCAAGCCACTGACATTTCCCCTTTAATCACCATGTAAAGCACTGGCTGGCCCTGGGTCTCTCCACCAATGGCCCAAGTGTGTCTTTTGAACCCATTCGATGGTGTCTCTCAATAAGGGCACTTTTTTCATCTTGGCTGCCTCTTTTTTTTTTTTTTTTTTGCGGTACGCGGGCCTCTCACCGTTGTGGCCACTCCCGTTGCAGAGCACAGGCTCCGGACGCGCAGGCTCAGCGGCCATGGCTCACAGGCCCAGCCGCACCACGGCATGTGGGATGCCCCCGGACCGGGGCACGAACCCATGTCCCCTGCATCGGCAGGCGGACTCCCAACCACTGCGCCACCAGGGAAGCCCTTGGCTGCCTCTTTTTGACCCAAAATAATTTCAACCATTTCTACAGCTCCAGGCTCCACTAGGTTTTCTATTATCACAGGTACCTTTCACAGCGATTCTAAACTGACCTTTAATGAAGAGACAATTTTTTTATCTGTTTGTTTGATTGTACTCCTCATTGTACTGCTCCAAGCCAAGACGTTTCTTTTCAGTTACAAAACACACGAGTGCTTTGCTTTGCCTCCAAAGTCACACAACTGGTTTTTCAATGTCTCTGCTAGCGTTTTGTTTCATGCAATCAGTCCTCAGACTTTTCTCGACGGAGACATATGGTTTGGGCCCATTTTAGCAACTCCATAATATAACCAATTATAAAAATAAACATCTAAGAATATCTCATGTTTCTAAGATTGACACCAACGCCCACTACTCGATTGCTGATTGCTGATTGTGGCTGGCAGTGCACTCAGCGTCTTTGTGGTCAAGTTCACTAGCAAACTCAGAAGCAAAGTCATATCATATCCAGGTCAGAAACAAACTTTGGGTTGTGTGGACATCCATCCTTCCATGTTACAAGCCACTGATTTTGAGATTTTGCTTCAAACTCTTACACCTTCTAGCTGAAAGTATAACTTTAAAATATTGCTGTTTAAGAAAGTAAATGAGGGCTTCCCTGGTGGCGCAGTGGTTGAGAGTCTGCCTGCCAATGCAGGGGACACGGGTTCGTGCCCCGGTCCGGGAAGATCCCACATGCTGCGGAGCGGCTGGGCCCGTGAGGCATGGCCGCTGAGCCTGCGCGTCCGGAGACTGTGCTCCGCAACGGGAGAGGCCACAACAGTGAGAGGCCCGCATACCGCAAAAAAAAAATTAAAAAAAAGAAAATAAATGAAAAATGATACTGAAATCCAAAAGCTAGAATTGTCAGCAATCCTACATATCTTTGTTCATTCATTCAATCATTTATTCAACAAATATTTACCGAGTGCCTCTTTACATGCCGGGCGCTGCCTGGGGCCCTGGAAATAAAATCAATGCTGGGCAATAAGAACAAGGCCCTGATCCTATGGAGCTTATGATCTAATAGGGGGATACAGACGTTAAACAAATCATCACAAAAAACAAATAGTTACATATTGTGAAAAGTGTTCTGAGAAAAATATATCACTCTTGCAAGAGACTAGGAGGCCTGCTTTAATTTGGAAAGTTAGAGAAGTGATATTTTAAGGTGAGAGTGAGACCATGTCTTAGTCTGTTTGGGTTGATAAAATACCAGACATTGGCTTATAAACAACAGAAATTTATTTCTCAGAGTTCTGGAGGCTGGAAATCCAAGATCAGGGTACCAGCATGGTTGAATTCTCATGAGGGTCCTCTTCTGGGTTACGGATGGCTGACTTCTCATTGTGTCCTCACACGGCAGAGAGGAGGGAGAGAGAGAGCAAGCTCCCTTGTGACACTTATAGGGGCACTAATGCCATTCATGATGACTCCACCCTTCTGACCTCATCTAATTCTAGTTACCTCCCAAAGGCCCCATCTCCTTATATCCTCACATTGGAGGGTAAGGTCTCATATGAATTTGGGGGGGACACAGACATTTGGTCCACAAGAGACTTGAAAGATAAGTCATCTCACTGGTCCAAAGTGGAAGGAAAAGTGTTGAAGCAGAAGGGAACACTTTTGGAAACACATGGTTGGCAGGGACCAGACCATGCTGGGCTTTACAGGCCACGATTAGAGTTTGGGGTTTTACGGTAACGTTAAGGGAGGCTTCGATGGTTAAAATGAAGGGAATCACTTTAGCAGATATGTATTTGTTTGAGGTTTCTCTGGCTTTTGTTGAACAGTCCAGGCAGGAGACAAAATAGAAAGTGGAGGGATCAGGTGAGAGGCTGGTGCCATGGACAGTTGAGACATGATGGTAGCCTGGAGTGATGACAGAGGAGACAGAAAGAAGCGGGTGAATTAAAGGTAGGTTTTGAAGGGACAACAGACAATACTTGGAAAGACAGCGTCTGTTCAGAAGCAGAGGAGTGAGAGAGGCAGAGTGTCGTGAATGACAGCAAAGCATATGACGCATCCCCTTGGGAAACCAGTCTTCCAGACCCTCTCCAACATCATATCCAAGCCTCAGTTTCCTCCTCTATGAAACGAGGACACCACTACTTACCTCTTCAGATGGTCATGCTGATTGAAGAGGATAATGCACGGAGAGCATCAATGGGCAATGCTCGAAAATGGTCTTCTTATGATCATCCCCTTTTTGCCCCATATCGTCAACCTTGCCCTTTGTAATATTACTATTCTTCAAGTGAGCTAGATTTTGTCCTCTCTTTGCCCGTCCACTCACCTCCACCCAAACCTCCTCTCTATATTCCATTTGTGCAATAATGAGTTTACCCCTTCTCGGTCCATAAGTTCCCCCACCGTCAACGTCCACGTCCAAGGCAATTTCTTCTGGGATGCTGAGCAAAGAGCTGGGTTCTCCTCTACCATCAGCAGGTCCTTTAGGTTCTATGATCTATTTAACAGTCCCTCATCTTTCATTATTTTTTTATGGCAAGTGGGTCAGCTAGATTGGTCCCATCATGGTTGCTAGGGCATTTATTTACTCAAGAAAATGAAGAATAAAATATCTTCCAACAAGGTATTCTGGATATGCTCATGACCCACACACAGTTCTCAAGGAAGAGTCCTTTCTCCCTCTTGATGAGGAAAATCATATCGGCTCCCTCACAACAAGGGGATGTCATCACGGAAATTTCTAACATGTAAGTTGTTGGCTGTTCTCATAGAGCTTAATTGCAACTCTTTGGGCCAGGAGTTAACAGAGTTTGTGGTAGCTGCTTCTGGACAATACCCCAATTAAATCAATTAAGTAATTAATAAATAACTAAAGCTTAAAATCAATTGGAATAGTATTATGCCAACATCAATTTCTTGTTTTTGACAGCGTAATCGGATTACATAAATATCGTTGGGGGAGCTGGGTGACGAGTATTCGGAACATCTGTAACTCTTGTACATCTTACGTTATTTTAAAAGAGGTTATAATTTTAAAAAGCAAATGCAACTTAAAAAATTAATTATGGCAAATCTGGTTTTGAAACACTCTGCCATCGTACTTCTGCTTGCTCTGAGGAGGAACAAAATGCGTCACAGATCATCAAAGCTGCAAAAGCAGAATGGAAAGTCACATAAAAACTCAGGCAGACACAAGGCAGCAAAAATACCTCATTGACAGAGTCGGAGTTTCAAGCCGATTCTCACAGAAGCCTGAGTGGTAGCAGTGGTCCCCAGGTCTTGTGGCAAAGTTTATCTCCTATCCTGGGGCTCTCAGGACCCCAACGTAAGAGCCCTCTGCCAAGCCAGCCAGCCCCAGGGCCGTCCCCACCTTCCTCAGCCTAAGTCCTGAGAAGTTCACTGGGCTGAAATGTCCACCACAAATTCGTTCTCTCATAACCCTTGGTACAATTGTCCCCAAATACGCCCGGTCAATTCACATGCTGGACTGAGAATAACAACAGTAGCTAACACTGGGCACGTCCATCATCTTAATTCCCATGACACAACCAAGAGTTAGATAAAAGAATCCACTGTTAGGGGCTTCCCTGGTGGCGCAGTGATTGGGAGTCCGCCTGCCGATGCGGGGGACACGGGTTCGTGCCCCGGTTCCCACGTGCCGCGGAGCGGCTGGGCCCGTGAGCCATGGCCGCTGGGCCTGCGCGTCCGGAGCCTGTGCTCCGCAACGGGAGAGGCCACAACAGTGAGAGGCCCGCGTACCGCAAAAAAAAAAAAAAAAAAAAAAAAAAAAGAATCCACTGTTAAACCAGCAATTCCAAACCAGTGGCTCTTCCACATGGTTTCCAACTCCCTTGGTAATTAGGGCCTGTCTCCCCGCCCCACCTTCATTTCTAACCCTTCTGGAAACCTTTGCCTCCTCCTCCGAGGTCAGAGAACTTATAAGTAAAAAAAAACCCATCTTTTGAGATGTGGAGGGAGGGGTACAATCACTCTTGCCTTAAACCAAGATTATGAAAAATAAACTCGAGAGAAATTTTAAATGCCTTTGAAAAGATTTATAAATTAAATAGCATTTGTCCATCTCTCTGCTCTTTAAAATTATCACGCATGTACCTGAAGTTTAAGCAAAGAAATCCATTAAACAAACAAGCCCCAAATCATACAACACAGATTTAGGGCTGTATCCCTTCACGCTAATGAATGTCCAATTCAGAAAACCATTTTGTCTTCAAACAGCCCTGAAGGTTCTTATCTTTGCTATCTTTCTGTATTGTTAGCAGAAATATTACATCTTTGAAAAGAAGAAAAACATTATTCCCAGAGCTAAAACGGAAAAGGCTTTGAACTATTTAAGGATAAATCAACTCATAGTTACCAATAAGCTGAAAAGAATGAAAGAGACTATTTCAAACCAAGTAGGCCCCTCTTACATATACAGTATTCAAGTGTTAATTTCCAAATCAGCCTTAGAATATGCACATATACATTCAAATTCTGCTGAAATGTCACACAAGCCCTGGTTCAATCAGATAAACAATTTAATTCTTCCTCTAAGGAAGGAAAACTCAAGTAAATCTTCTAGACCCTGATTCAGGTAGATATTACCAATCCCATCTAACCTCGTTCACCAGGATGGCATTCCTTATAACTTATACACAAATTTACCTTAACTTCATTTAAATTTTAAAATGCTTCTCTCAGCTGAGTTGGCTGAGTTTTGTAATGAGGAGGAATAGAAGGCACCCGCAAGGCCTTCAAGCACAGTTGGACTGTGTGTGCACTTCACAAAGGCACCTGACCAAGGTGATGAAAGAGGTCAGAAATCAAGTCCTCCCTCGGATCACTTGTTAAGTCATCTGGCTTGGTCCAAAGAGTTTCAGCCAAAGGAAGGGATGCCTTTTGGTAATTGGTCCACTATACCGAGAGGAGGAAGTTCTTTCGATTCACCTGTACAGAAGTGGCACCTCTTTGTAACTCACCTAAAGAACCATAGGTGCCAGCTGTGGCCCTGGACTCCACACACCTGTAGTCTGCCACGCCCAGGTCACGCACATTCCACTGTAGGCAGAACCAGGCTTTTGTCCACAGCCGTCCCCAGATCCAGCCCTTCCCTGCTACTGTCTCTCAGCCTTCACCCTTATTTTCAACTTTGAACTTCCAGTTCCATGTATTTCAAGACCCATTCTTTCTGATTCTTATTTTACCTAGAAATTCAAGGACAGATATTTCCTGGAATACTCAGCCCTTGACATGTACAGACACATACAGTAAAGCGCACCATACAGTTATTTCAGAAATAAAGAAAATGTCACATTACAGATGAACACACGTCTGGTGCCCAGATGAACACCAAAGAACCTCAGTATCTGGAATTTACTGTCCTGTCTTATAGGATCATATGAAAATAGCTGGACAGATTGCCAGCAAAGTTAGGGGCTATGTTTGTGATAGGTTCGATTTAAAATATAGGACACAGGGCACATGGGGAATTCACCTCAGGGGCTGCTGGAGAATCTCAAAGAGATAGATTGTTATGCTCTAGAGTTTTATGACAGGCCTCTCTGATCAGGAGACACATGCAAGTACATCAAGATGCTGTCAATACAGAAAATCAGCCGGGTTTCAAATAGAAGCCCCAATCTGTTGACTAGTCAGCCACTCTTTCTTTTTTTTTCCTTTTTTTGTAAAACTTTTTTCCAGCTTTATTAGGGTATAAATGGCAAATAAAAATTGTATGTATTTAAGGTGTACAACGTGATGTTTTCATAGATGTATACACCGTGAAATGGTTACCACAATCAAGCTAGTTAACATATCCACCTCCTCATATAGTCATCTTTTCTGTAGTGAAAACACTCAAGATCTACTCTCAGCAAATTTCAAATATACAATATAGTATTATTAACTGCAGCCACCATGCTGTCCATTAGATCCCCAGGACTTACTCATTGTACATAACTGAAACTTTGAACCCTTTGACTAACATCTCCCCATTTTCCCCAACCCTTAGCCCCTGGAAAACACATTTCTACTCTCTGGTTCTTTAAGTTCAACTTTTTCAGATTCCACATATGTGAAATCTACAGTATTTGTCTTTCTGTGTCTGGTTTACTGCACTTAGCATAATACCCTCCAGGTTCATCCATGTTGTTGCAAACACCAGGATTTCCTTTATTTTTTAAATTGAATAATATTCCGTTGTATGTATATACCATATTTTCTTTTTTTAAATTTATTTATTTTTGGCTATGTTGGGTCTTCGTTGCGGTGCGTGGGCTCCTCGTTGCGGTGGCTTCTCTTGTCGTGGAGCACAGGCTCTAGACACACGGGCTTCAGTAGTCGCGGCATGCGGGCTCAGCAGTTGTGGCTCTAGAGCGCAGGCTCAGTAGTTGTGGCGCACGGGCTTAGTTGCTCTGCGGCATGTGGGATCTTCCCAGACCAGGGCTCGAACCTGTGTCCCCTGCATTGGCAGGCAGATACTTAACCACTGTGCCACCAGGGAAGCCTCAAAAGCATAGAATTTACAAGGCTTTTCTCCAGTGGCATGTACTTCTCCCTCACATGCAACATGAGAACGTGATTCGAACACTGTCATTAGGGCATTTTCTCTGTTAGATGAAAATTTTGTTTGCATGCATTTTTCAACAGCTTTGAGTTGTTGAATAGCAATATACGCAAGAAAGAGCTGAGAGGCTTATGTACAGATATTTTCTAGATCTGTAACCCGCACTGCTCCCCAAGAAAGATGGGCTGTGTTGACAGAGAAGGCCTTGTTCTGCTGGACACCTGGAGGAGTTTGTCAACGAGTTTGGGAGTAGACGTTAGTAAGAACTAAAAGTCTCTACCAAGTGGACAGAGGAAGAATTGAAAACCCTAAGAAAGATAATAGTCAACGAAGCTGGACACTGCCAAGTTGAAGAGTGCTGTCAAGAGAGAGCAAGACAGGGCTTCCCTGGTGGCGCAATGGTTGAGAGTATCCGCCTGCCGGTGCAGGGGACACGGGTTCGTGCCCCGGTCCGGGAAGATGCCGCATGCCGTAGAGCGGCTGGGCCCGTGAGCCATGGCCGCTGAGCCTGCGCTCCGCGACGGGAGAGGCCACGACAGTGAGACGCCCGCGTACCGCAAAAAAAAAAAAACAGAGGATTCTGCAGCACTGATGGGTCTGAGGATGCAGAGAAATGCCTGCTGGATGGGTTAGTTAGTCATTCATTGCGAGATGTGCGATACAAATCCGACTTTGGTCTCTCCATTGCAATCATCAGTAAAGTTTAGATTACTGTGTTAGCTACATATCAGTGCATAACAAATCACCCCAAGACTTAATAGCTTAAGACAACACATCTTTATTATCTCACAGTTTCTGTGGGTCAGGAATTTGAGCCTGGCTTAACGGGGCCCTCCGCTTCAGGGTCTCTCACATGTTGCAATGAAGGTGTCAGCCAGGTTTCATCTTAAGGCTACACTGGGGAACACGTTGTTGGCTGAATGCAGCTTCTCATGAGCTGTTGGCAGAGGCTGCCCTCAGATCCTTGCCGTGGGGCCTCTCCCTAGGGCCACTTACAACATGGCGGCTGGATGTAGCAGAGTGAGCAAAGAGACAGCGTGTCAGAAAGAAGGAAGTCCCAGTCTTTTGTAACTTTATCTCAGGGACAACATCTGGCTACATTCTACTTATTAAAAACAAGTCACTGGACCCAGCCCACACTCAGGGAAGGGTGCTACACAAGGGTATGAACACCAGGTGGCAGGGATCATTGGGGGCCACCCTAGAAGCTGCCCACCACATTTACCCACTAGCACTTTCGTGTGAATGGGTTATTATTTGAGATGATTCACACCTGGGGCAATGAGGTGCAGAAATAGTATACAATTAGGAGGATCCCAGAGGCAGTGATTCACCAGGAATTCACAGAAACCCAGGTGGGGCTTTGGTTTTTCCTTGGTCATGAAATTGGGGGGCTCCTATAGCTGATTCATGTTGTTATAAAGCAGAAACTAACACACCGTTGTAAAGCAATTATACTCCAATAAAGATGTTTAAAAAAAATTTTTAACCAAAAAAAAAGAAACTGGGGGGCTCCTCACAGGCTGGATAGATTCAGCTGACCCCAGATTAATTTGAGAATTGTATCCAGGGTCATTAACTACAGGTGCAGTGCCCAGCTAGCTATTCCTGAGCCAGAAGTGAAAGGAATGCATCTTCATGACATCAATAACAAACTTTACCAGATAAAATAGGGCAGCATTAATTGACCTGACTCATCCATGCTGGAGGAGGACAACCATGCCAAATCAGAGGGACATTGGAGAAACTTCTTTGGGACTCCCTTTGCAGCCTTTGGAGAGTGCATTCTTTGGCACTGGATGTTCTAAATGGATCAGTCTGGTCCTGGCAGGAAAAGGATGGCACACTCAAATGAGGTATGTGAAGAGAGTTTAATGAAAAGAGTATCGCAGAGGTACAGGCAGGGTTAAGAGAAAATAAGGAATGCGAATTACCCTGGAATGGTCAGCAGTGGCAAGCCCTTACCCCCAGGCTAAAAGAGAAAGGGATAGAGAGGCTTCTGGAACCCAGAGAGCATTGTAGCTGTCAGAAAGAGCCGCCCAAAGGAACTGTGGCCTTCACAGAGGCCGCGACCCTCAGGCTGGCAGAAAGGGAGTCAGGACCCTCCAATCTCCTGCTTGGCCCCAACTGCCAATCCCAGCTGCAAGCCAGAGGCAATGATACGAGTGGCGAGTGGATCTGGAGGTCCACACAGGAAAATATCCAAACATACACAAAACACCTGGCAGCTTGATCTGAGCTTCTAAAAAGTACAGAAGTCATAGCGTTTCTCCTAGGAAAGAGCAGACATGGGTAAGCTCTCCAAAGCTGCCATTCCAACCGGCATGGAGAAACACAAGATAGCTTTTAAAATAAAGCTACGACTGCCCAGGACTAGAGGCTTTACTGGGAAGTGTAATACAGGTTTTTGAGCCTGCCTCGGGATGCTGTAAGAGTGTCAGTCCTTGGGGAGGGTGGGAAGTGAAGAACAATATTATCGTATTCACAGGGATCCAGGCAGCATTCTTGCTTATCAAGCTCTTTTCTTTCATTGCTTTAGCCAAGTACTTGACAAGACTGGTATGGGTGTTTGACTGTGGGAACAGTCATGAACTATACACAACAAAGAGAAAAGCCCCCCGCTCCTTCTGTGCAAAGACCAGGGAGGCCTTTACCAGAGGTCATACGACAAGATGCTGCTGGCTGCCAGTTAGAAAATCGGCCTTGCTAAGAGCAGGCTGCTGTACCAGCAGACCCAGGCCGTACAGGGGAACTAAAGGCCCCTGCCCTGCACCCCAGAATGCGTGCCCTGCAGGATGCTAAGTCAGGAGGGAAAAAAGCAGGAGATGGTATTGGCTGCCGTGGGGAGACAGGAGGCACCACCCTATTGCACAAGCAGATCCAAACTTGAGTACGTGGAGTCGGCCGGATATGACTAAGCCACCCGAGGCCAAATTCCCAACTAGGAAGGCCCCCGGAGGGTGAGAGGAGCAAATCTCCCACCTCCGATGAGTGTCATCTCCACAATAAGCCTAGGGCTCAAGGCTAAAACCTTGACCATTAAATGGCTATTTCATCATCTATGTAAAGATAGTTTTTAAAACCAGGGTCCCTGTAACCCATCAGACACTCAGGTGCATCTGAGCCAATTTCAGGCAAAAACAGTGTTTTTAGGGGCCCTGGGAAGCCAAGATATCCATGAACTATTTGTTATAGAGAAAATGACACTTTGTGATCAGCTGCACCCACCATAAAAAACAATCTGCAGACACCCGAAAATTAAGAAAAAGGAAGGCAAGAGAAGCCATTCCAACCAGGCCTAAGCATCAGAAAACCCAACCCAATTTTGTTCATGTAACTGAATGATCCACAGGCAGATCTGCAGGTATGGTTTGATCCAGGCTCCGAAAACTATTACCAGAACCTGGGTTTTCTCACATCATCCCTTAACTCCATTCTTCTCATTCCATTTCTTAATTCCATTCCTTAATACAACTTCTCACAATTTCAAGATGGCTGAACAATTCAAGTTCAGAAGGAAAGAGAATCAATCTCTCTCTCTCTCTCCCTCTCTCTCTCTCTCTCTCTCTCGCCCAACAGTTGAATAAAAATCCCAGCCCTGGCTCCCTGATCAATCACTGTGGACTGGGGAATGAGAAATGCTGACTGGTTTCAGTGAATCAGAGCCCAGCACTGGAGCTGGAGGTGGCCTTGATTCCACCTAATCCACATGAGCAAAAGTCCCAGAGGAATGTTCCCAAAGGAAATTCACAGTATTGTGGGGAAGGAGGAACTGATGCCAAGTCACTATAAATGCAAAAGATAAATAAACATATCAGGCCTCCCTCCTGCCAAGAAGCAAAAGATCCTAGAGGGAGAGACAGAAAAGGAGTAGGATGCCCACCCAAGGAAACTTTGCTGGGGTGGAGGGAGGCGGCAGGGGGTGCTCCTGCTTGTGGACAGGTTTCCAGGCTAAGCTTAAATTCCAGAGCGAGTCTATTTCAAACAAAAATGGCCACCCAGCTCTCAGCTCCGTGTACACCTCGGTCACTGCCTCCCCTGCATTTGTTTCCCCTTATTCTGTGTCTTAGCTTTCTATTGCTGCATAACAAATGGACAGAAACGTAGCAGCTTAAATGACACACATTTATTATCTCACAGTTCTGTAGGTCAGAAGGCTCAGCATGGCTCAACTGGGTTCTCTGCTCAGAATCTCACTGGGCTGAGATCATGGTGTCACTGGAGCCGGGGTCTCATCCAGGGCTGGGGTCCTCCTCCAGGATGGCTGGTTGTTTGCAGACTTCAATTCCTTCTGATTGTATGGCCGAGGTCTCTGTTTTCTTGCTGGCCATCAGCCAGGGACCTCCCTCTCCTCCTAAAGTCCACCCTGGGTCCTTGCCATGTGGTTCCCCCGTAGGCTGTCACATTCTGAACAGTTCTGTCATCGGGAAGGTCCCGGCTCCTTTTAAGGGTGCACCTGATCAAGTCAGGCACACCCAGACAATTGCCCTTTTGATTAACTCAAAGTCAACTGACTAGTAACCCAGTCATGGGAGTGACATCCCCTCACATGCACAGGTTCTGCCTGCCCTTGGGGGGAAGAGGTTACATGGGCCGTGCACACCAGGGAGTTTGGGGCCAGCTTAGAATTCTGTCTACACAGTTTGGTAACTGAACTCTTCTGGAATCAGCCCTTTCCTGTTCAGTGTGATCTGGGGTAGGGTTTGGGGTAATCTCCTAACCTAGCCTCAGCCAACTGGTGTACTCCACCATCCCAGAGACAGTGGTCAGTTCAGTGATGTCACCGGCCCCAAGCAGGCCCAATCAAAGTGAATCCAGGGACTTTTGCTGACATGACCAGGAAGGACCAAGTTCTCTCTCTCTCTCAATAATGCTAAAGTATTAGGCTATGAGTCTAAAGCTGATGGTGGCCACCATGAAAGTAGAGCCTGCCTAGGAAAGAAGCCAAATCTAAAGTCAGAGTCAAAAGATAGCAAGAAGGAAGCCAACTCCTGGGGATGTTGTTGGAGCTCCTGGATCCAGCTAGGCCTGAATCCAGACCCTCTCCCAGCTCTCAGCAGGGATGTAAGTCAAGAGGTTCCAGATACACCACCTACAGGTGACGTGGAGGGGCTCCTGCTAGGCTGACTGCTCGCCCAGCTGTGTGGGGAGGACATGCCATCAGGAATCAGCAGCATGGAGGTGAGGGTAAGTTCTCCCCCCATGTCTGGGGTACAGGGAGGGGCCTGGAAACAAAACCCTAAGTTAAATCTTCTAAGATAACGTTCACCAAACTGAACTGGTACAAAGACCCCTTTTCAAGGAAGCGGCTGGACGGAAACCAAGGAAACCCCAACGATACGTGGATGTGAGACGGAACCCAGAGGAATTCTGGGAGCAAGAGACACTTTTTCAAAGTGGCCCTGGTGTCATGGGAAGAGGGGAAAGACCCGTGGGGTCCCACCTCCTGCCACGTTCGTTTCATTCAAAGCCACAAGACAAAGCCCTGTGATGCCTGCGAGGCCCTGCCTGATCCGGCCCATGACCTCTCCAACCTCATCTCCTGCCTCTCCCCCACCCCCCCCGCCCCGTGTCACCTTGCTGGTACTCAGACTCCTGGAGCCTCAGTCCTGCCTCTGGGACTTTGCACTTGCTCATCCTTGCTATCCTGTCTGGATATAGATACAGATGTTGATGTAGATGTAGATGTAGACGTAAGTATAGGCATAGGTGTAGGTGTATGCATGCTGCCCATACCTCCTTCAAGTCTTTGCTCTGTCAACATCTTCTCCATGAGGTTTCCCCTGACCACCTGGTTTCTACCTAAAGTTTGTTCTCTACTCCCACTCCCACCACCACCCGGAGTTCCCGATTCTTCCTCCAGATTTACTTCTCTCCATAGTATTGATCACTATCTGATTCGTGCGTGTGTGTTTATTATGTGCCTCTCCCAGCTCCCGGCAGAACGTGAGCTGCACGAGAACCGGCTTGTGTGTACTCTGCGTCTGTCGTGCCCAGCACGGGGGCTGGCAAAAAGTGGGTTCTCAGTAAGTTTTTGTTAAATGAGTATATTCTTATCATATCTCCCCAGCTCCCCTGGAGCTGAAGTTTCCCAATACTTGCCTGATCAAAGGTCCTACTGAGTTCAGTTTGGTGTGAGGAGGGAAATGAAACATTTACATATTCAACAAATATGTCATGAACACCAACCATGATCCAGCTTACTGGGGACTGCTGAACAGGAGGAATACGGCAGTGAACAAGACAGTCAAGGTTTCTGCCCACAGGGGCTAAATGCTGGTGAGTTATCATGCCCATTCCTCCAATCCCAAATCCTTCCTGGTGTGAGAGGTCCTGGAGCTGACTGGACACTCATGGGAACCCGCCAGCCCGCCCATCAGTCCCCGGTTCCCTGACCCAAGATGTCATGGTGGAGAGTGGGGTCTCAATGGGCCTGACATGACAAGGAACAGATGAAGATGAGGGGGGAGATCCACAGGGGAGGGTAGCTCGAGGCCAGACTTGTTGACCTCAGTCACTTCAAAGTGGCTTCCAGCTTCCAGTGTGAATGGAGGAGATGACACACACCTGGGGGAGAGCCAGATGGCTTCTTCAACTGGGGCATTCTCCCCCGAGGATGGGCCGATGCACCCATGCCATGTGCTATTACTTGACCTGAAAATTCTTCTGGGAGACTCCAGCTTACAGAGTCTTGACAGTACCAGGGAGTGTAGCTAAGCTGTAGGTTGGAGGGAATGATGTTGGATCAGTGACTGCTCAAGGGGAAATAGTTCAATAAGTCATTAGATATGAAAGCTGCATGGCAGAGCAGGTAGAACCACCATGTTATGGGCAGAAGCTCTGACCCCTGAGCATCTGGGACCTGATTTCTATGACCCCTGATCTTGAAAATGGGAAATAAGTGGAAGTTAGGGGCCATGACGATGTATCAAGTAGCACAGCACTTGACAAAGAGCTTCACAAATGGGCATGGGTACATGGTAAGTGACGGGAATGTGAAGAAAGGGACAGAGTGCACCACCTTTCTATCCCCAGCACGGGACCAGCACTGTGCAAGGAAGGCATGTTGATGACATGGAGTATAAGTCAGCTTTGGCTGCAGTAACAAATAAGCCCCGAATCTCAATGGCTTCCCTTAACAAATACTTATTTCTTGCATATGAGTATTCAGGTTGGCTGCGGCTCTCCTGGGCTTGGCTGAGCTCACCTGGGTTCTGCTGATCTCAGCTTGGCTCCAAGCTGTGGGTTGGGCTCAGGTCTGCTCCTCATGTCTCCTCACCCACAGGTCTCCTCACATGAGGAAGTAATTGCCAAGAGGTCAAGCCAAATCGCGCAAGCGCGGCTAAGACTGCTGCTGGTGGACTGTCATTCACGTCTGCTCAATGGCCAAAGCCCAAAGTTAGCAGGTAGGGAATTAGACTCTCTACCTATTGAATTGCATGACAAAGCCACACAGCAAAGGCCTGGATGTTCTGTCCTAACAGAGGGAGTGAGCAGAAGATTTGAGAACAATCGTCTAGTCTTCCCACCCACCCACCCTGCAGCCAACAGGAGTGTTCTGGAGGGTCTCAGACTGGAAGGAATTCCTCAGGGCCAGAGTTCTCCTGGGAAAGGACAGCCCCTCCCTCCAGATTTCATCAGCATGTATCTGATCTGGCTCATAAAAAGCCAGGATGAAAGTGAAGGCAGACAAGGTAGGTTGCAGATGTCTCCAAGGATCAGACAAGTTATGTCCCTTTCTGAAACAATCAGTACCTGAGGCAGTGGAGGTCGAGAAGTGTACCGTGACCCTCCTGTGGTGGCTGAGAATCCCAAGAATCGCTGGACGTCCTGGATGGATTTGCAGAGAGGACACTCACTTCTAGAAGGCTTTAAGACATGCACTTTGTAGACATCCCGCTTAGACACTGTGTAGTCTGGAATTCTGCCGGGCTTAACTGTTTATTATATACATGTTTTATAGGGAGGCAATATAGATGTTTTAAAGGACCTCAGGAGGCAAGGGTGGGCAAAGAAATTTTAAGGACAAATAAATATGGAATATTTAATATTAAGTTGTTTACTGTCTCTTCCATGACAGCATTTCTTCAGTAAAGCCAGGTAAACACACACGCACACACACATTTGCACACGCACCCACACACACAGCCACCTCTCCTTGGCAGTGGAGCCCATCCCAGCAGCTGTGGCTGAAGCCCTGGGTTCCAGGACTAGAGAGAATAGCTTAATTCTAAGCCCCACTGGATGGTAGGCTGAAGTTGCAGAAAGACTCCCACTTCCATCAAGCCTGAAGGTGGGGTTCTGTAAAAGGATATAGCTGAGAGATATTCAAACATTTTAATAACCAGTACAGCACAGGTCCTGACCGATCAGAGCCATGGCCAGCACACTGTGACCTGCATGCCAGTGTCCGTGATCTCTGCAAACAGCTGGGAGAAGTTGCAGAAGGTGGAGGCTGGGAATCCAACGGTACGGCTGACACTGAAAGGTGAATGGGAGTGGCACCTGCTCTGTGACCCGCTGCTTTCCTGTGTGCAGAGGACTGAGCATTTCAACTGTAGACCCCAGGGGTCCTGCAGGGCATAAGCTGGATTTGTCTTCCTGCCTGAGGCAATCACCAATTATATGTGCTGTGAGGCAAGCTGGCCTCCCGCCAGAGGAGGAGAGGACGGGATCTACAGAAGCTCTCTCTGATCTAACTCATTAGAGAAGTTCAAGAATACCCATCCACGAGGCAGCACAGGGCAAGATAAAAAGTCAGGATTTAAATCCTCACTACCTGAGAGGCCTCAGACAAGGGTTTCTTACCTCTCTCGGACTCTGTCCCCTCATCTGGAAAAAGGGAGCCAACAGCATCCACCTGGCAGGATCGTGATGGTGACGACATGAGCTAATGACACAGCTAAAGCCCTCAGATGCAGACTTAGCCTCCCAAACAGGAACTGTTATTGTCATCCACGATGGGAGGCACAAGCCAGGAATTAAACCAAAAACAAGTGATCAGAAGGGAAGGTGAGACGCAAAGACCTCACGATATTGGCAGCGTGAAGTCCAACTCAGACGAGATTGTTATTATTCTTGCCCAGCATAATCCAAGGCTGGAAGAAAGCGGGAATACTGAGCGAGGTCCAAGGCCCCTCCGATGGGAATCTGGGCAGACACACTCTCACCCAGCGTCCCTCTCCAAGCAGCTGGTCCAGCCCAGCTAAACTGGGGCTCGAGTTTGTAACAAGACAAACGATCTGTGCTAGAGAAGCAGCATTAGTGGCCACTTCCCTGCCAGGACGAAAGAAAACCGGATCAGACCCCAAGTAACACCTGCCGGGCCACGCCCCGGTCTTTCAATTTTCTGTAATAATCACGTGGGACATCTGCAAACACACCAGCCTCTATAACATCTACCTATGATGCTGTTTAAGCCCCACCCACCTCCGATGGGACACCAGAGGTTTCTGGACACTCAAGCAGGCTCTTCTTGTCTCCAGATGAGACGTCTACTGTGGAGGTGACCAGGAAAAGGGCACAGAACGTGCTGGTGGCAGCACAGACGTACGCAGGATACCTAAATTGCCACCTAGGTGATGTGGCGCGAAACAACTCTGTTGGCTGAATTTGAGAAGGCGTAACACCTGGGAGGCGGCAACGCGCCCCTTCCTGAGCTCTGCCTTCCTGAGCCAAAGGCCAAGAGCGTCCTGCGAACTTCCAGAGGTAACTCCATCCCAGCCTCCAAAAGGATTGGGCCAGAGGGTGCGTTTGTTCTGCTGTGCCATAATCACAGGAGTGACTGGCTTACACAGTTTATTTTCTTTGATTTCAACCCATCCCCAAAGCCCAGAGCAATTTAAAACAAGAAGAGCCACCACCTCCATCAAGAAAGGAATATGTTGAAAGTCTCACTGATAATTCCACAGCCATTCATTCAGCTGCCTCCCAAGGAAATGGAAGGCATCTGGAAAATGTATTTTAAAATTGATTTAACGTTGAGCCATGTTAACTGTTTTAATTTCCAAGCAATGCCATGCCCACCAAAACATCAATTAGTCCCAGCAATCAGGCAGGAATATTGGCGTCTGTTGCGGGATTCATTTATTTCAGCTCTGCGAAGTATCCAAGAAGGAGAAATCCAATGCACCCCATAGCTCCAAGGAGGGGACATTAAGCCAGAATTGAAGCCATATCAGGCCCTGGCAAAAACGGCGCCTTTGCCTGCACCCACTGCTCTCCGGCATCTCCCTCTGGCGGGAGGGCAGTGACTTGTACCAAGGTCTTCATGCTTTGACAGGAAACACCCCTCCCTCCCCAGCTTCTCTGTCTCCAAGCTGGAAAACTAGGGAGACTGAAATGAGGCTGAGAACGCCTCCCCGCTGAGGACACGAGCCAGGTTAAGAACGTGCGAGATCATTTTCAACAGTTATTCCTCCTTTTAGCGCCTCTTCAATTCCAAGGTCCCGGGGTCTCCCTGCCCCCACTGAGGCTCTGAGTCGGGATGCGGGACTCCCACCGTCTGCAGCGCCCTCGGTCTCCATGTGCCCTGGGCAGCTGCCTGGGCCCCAGGGCAATGCGCAAATGCCGCTCACCACACGAGCCCAGGCATCAGGACCAGCAGAGGGCAGCCCAGCCCAAGACCCTGGGAGACCCAGGCTCCTAAAAGGAAACAAGACAAGACAAGAGTGCACAGGAGGTCTCAGAAGCCCGCGGAGGGTGGACGCACCACTCCCTGAACCACTCACTAGATCTCGCCCAACCTTGGTTTGCTCAACTCCTAAACAGGAATAATGACCCCAAATTGCAAGGGACGGAAAGGCGAATTAAATGAGATTGTGTGAATCAGCGACTACCAGAGCTGCCTTAATCATAAGAGTCACCTGGGGAGAATGCTAAAAACGCAAATTCTGGGATCCTCCCCGGACAAGCTCTGATTCGGCAAGTCTGGTACCAGGCCCAGGGATTTGGAATTTTAAGTATCACTCCCAGATGATTCGGATAATGAAGCAAATTTACGAAACAAGAGATTAAGTGCCTGGCCCACTGGAAGGGTTCACCCAGCTGCCAGCCCCAGCTCAGGCCTGTGGGGTGAAAGGAAGGGGAAGGAATCTAGGCTTCTCCTGCCTGGCGAGCATCCATCAAAATTACACATGCACAAACCCTCAGACCCAGCAATCCCACTTGGAAGAGTTTACCCTGCAGATACACTTGAACAGATGCAAAGTATATAAGGTCATCCGCCGCAGCATTGTTCGTAACAATATAAAAATAGAAACAACTGAATCGTCATCTACAGAGATCTAGTTAACTACAGTTATGCCGTAGCCAGAAAAACAACAATCGCACGGCTCCTAGGTACGGATATGGAGCTACCTCCGAGGTATATTGTCAGGTGAAAAATACAAGGCACAGAACAAAGTGTATGACAAGTTTTGTAAAAGTGCAGGGATAAACTATGGATATGCAGAGAGTATCTCTGGACAGATACACAAGCTGGTGACATTGGTTGCCTCTGGGGAGGGGAACTGGGCGACTAAGGAACAGGGGATGGGAAAGATAGCTCACTGCACACCTTTTCAGACCTTTCGTATTTTAAACCAGGTGCATTGCCTATTGTGTGCATTATATAACATACACAAAACACTGCAACATTTTAAAATAACTTTTAAATGTATGCATATTATATTTCAATGAAAAGGCTTTAAGATAATAGTAAGTGGCTCCGGTTTGCAGGTGCCATGTCTGGCCACTTGCGGCTGCAGAAATTGGGAATCCCCCAATTTGCTATCCCCAAGGGAGCCTGGGGCGGACCTGGAGACAACGAAGCACCAAGCTTCACTCTCTGGGTTTTTGCACTCACTCTTCCCTCTACCTGGGACACTCTCCACCTGGCTGGGTCCATCTTCTCTTCTCTTGGTCTGCAGCTTAGGAATCACTGTCTTCTGGAGGTTTCCATGGCCGCTCCCCACTTTCCCAAGCCTAGGTAGCTGCATCTCCCGAGCATTCCCTGCGGGCCTGTGTCCCCCCGCTCACAGCACTCCTTGTACTGCCTCATGGTGGCCGGGGTGCAGCAGTTTCCCTCACCCCCATGCTGGACTGGGAGTTCAGAGAGGACAGAGGACACGCCTGGCTGGTTCACAGTTGCCTCCCCAGAGCCCAGCACCAGCTTAGTCCAAAGGCCATGAGAAGCGGGAGAGTGAGGGGAGGGGGAGAGTAAGACAGGCAGGGAGGAAAGACAGGAAGGAAAGCCACACCCCCGGCCCCTCTGTCTCAGCTCAGCCCTTAGTCACCACCACCACCTTCTGCTGCTTTCCTCCCCTGGTCTCACCAGATTAGAAATCTTCTTTATTTATGAGAGATCCTTACCTGCCTTACTCACCTCTGTATTCCCTGCTCCTACTGCAGGCTTGGCACATAGTATTAACAGGTGCCCAGTATATGTCAATTGAATTTATTAATTAATACTGGACGGTGAGAAGGGAGGAGTAAAGGAACCACTGACAGGACTTAAGTCCTATGAAATTCTGATTCAGTGGGTTCTGGGTGGGGTCCACAGGACTGGCAGTATTTAAAAGCTCCCTGGTGGGGCTTCCCTGGTGGCGCAGTGGTTAAGAATCTGCCTGCAGGGGACATGGGTTCGAGCCCTGGTCCTGGAAGACCCCACAGGCAGCGGAGCAACTAAGCCTGTGCGCCACAACTACTGAAGCCCGCGCTGTAGAGCCCGCGAGCCACAACTACTGAGCCCACGTGCCACAACTACTGAAGCCCGCACGCCTAGAGCCCGTGCTCCGCAACAAGAGAAGCCACCACAATGAGAAGCCTGAGCACTGCAACAAAGAGTAGCCCCGTTCGCCGCAACTAGAGAAAGCCCATGCGCAACAACGAAGACCCAACGCAGCCAAAAATAAATAAGTTTTTTTAAAAAGGCTCCCCCCGTGATTTTAAAGTGCTCTGGAGTTGAGAATCATTTACATGTGCTCGGTAGGGCCTTTGGATTTTTCTGGGAATGCAGGATCTCCAAAGACTGTCAGAGAGCCCACCCTTAATTTTAGGAACCTTCCCGCTGCCCCGGGTCTGGCAGGGCGGACCAAGGGACTAGGAAAGGGATTAGGAGTGGGGGACCGGGCTGGGTCTGTCCGGCTCACCTGGAGGAGAAAGAGAGGCGGGGGTCCGGGTGGGGCTGGCGCTCGGAGGCGCGTCCAGCCAGGAGCGTGTCTTGGCGCCATCTAGCGCCTGCTGGAGGCTCTGCAGCTGCAACATGCTGAGCTGCCGGCGCTGGGCTGGGGTCACGGCCGCGGCGTTTTCCGGGCCCAAGAAGGCGATCTGCTCCGCGGACAGCTCCTGCAGGGGAGAGGGGGCAGCGCCCACAGAGGCGCCTCTCCGCGGCTTTCCCAAACCTCGGCCATCCGCCCAGCACCCGCACACCTTCGTCGTACCCATGTGCTCGTCTTTAGGATTTTTACTTAAAATCAGATGACTCTTTCACTACTAAAATAAACTTATTTTAAAATGAAAAAAATTTAATGGAAATTTCCAAAAGTGGAAAATTGGAATGACTCGCAATAAGTACTCATTTAAAATATGCCATAATAAATAAAACGACACTGTTGAATTGTAGCTCTATGTGTTGGCCAACGATGTCTGAACCTGAGGTTTCTTTAAAAACAGGAAAAAAAGGGGGATTTAAAGTGTTACAGAGGTGTTAAATACATTTTAGCTCCAAATCGAGACTTCTTCCTCCAAGTAATCAGTAGTAAAGGAGAGGTGAAAAGGTGACAGTGTTGTTTAATGCAGTGCAAGGTTCCACCCCACCCCACCCCCAATGCTTCAAGTCCCCCACCTGAGAAACACTGATGTGGAGGAGAAAACACACACCTAAAAGGCAAAGACCTGAATCTGTGTCCCAGCTCTGTCACATAACAGCTGTGTGACCTTGGGCAAGTGTCATAGCCTCTCTGGGCTTTTGGACTAGATGTGGGATGGCACAGATAACTCGTCTCCTAAGTGATTCTAACCCTTGCTGCTGAGTCCTGTGAGGGCTCAGCGAAGGGAAAGTACAGTAATCCATTAGTGATGTCTGCCATGGACACTGGAAATGGGAAATTCTGCGGAGAGCAGAAGTCCTTTGAAGGCCCTGAACAAGATGTTTTCTGAAGTCGCTTCCATCCTAGAGAGGACTTGGTGACTAGTTCCAGTAGGTGTGGAATGAAATGGGATGGCAGGGGCCTCTAAAGTCATCCTGCTTATTTTCTAAGGGCCCCATAGATTCTGAGAAAGGGGGTTCTGCTTCTTCACCCCATCTTCTTCTCTCCTTCACCTTCTTCTTTCCCATCCAGGTTGATGCTTCTCTGGAATCATGTCATGCCCCTGCTTAGAACCCTTCCCTGCCACCTCTCCAGGCCACAGCTCAAGCTCCTGAATGTGGTAACGAGCGCTTCAAGCTCTGGGTCCTGCCCCCCTCTCCAGCGTCCTCTGCGCTGGGACACTTCACTCCTGGAGAATGGAGGTCCATGTCTGCAGCCCCAGAAGGCAGCACTTCCTTCTGCCTGGAACACTGTTCCTCCCTCTCCACCTAGCTAACCCATCCTGCAAAATTCAGCATCACCTCCCCCTGCCACCACAAACACACACACACATGCATGCACACACACACACACACACACACACACACGAGGACATGCTCTTCTGGCTTACACCTTACATCTACCATTAATATAGAGTCTGCATTATAAAAATTATCTGTTTTTCCAATGTGCTGCTTGCAACCCACAGGCCAGATTGAATCTCTAGGCCTATTGCACTGTGTTTTAAAATATGTATTCAAAGTGGTTGCCAACATTTAATTATCAGGAGATTTCACATGAAAATGAGATTTCTGAATTCTGATAAAAAAGGAAGATCCAGCAATACTTGGCCCACATTGTCACACTGCATCAATGTGCCAGGGATGAGAAGCAGCTTCTCCAGATTTAGACAGGGCTCTCCAGTTCACTTCAGTCCCTACCCTGGCCACTGAACTCCCTTATGTTACTTTTCAAGCCCCTGAGGGCACTGTGTTATACCCCTTCACCAGTGCATCCCAGGTGCACCAGCCTGGAGCCTACATCCTAGTGCCTAGGCTGGAGCCTACCACAATGTAAGTGGCCACTAGGAATTTTTGGAGTAGGTAAGCTACAGACTGCATTCCAAACAAGACCAGGAGAAAGTGCTCAGCAACATGCCAGCATCAAGAACCAAGCTGCCTACCCCGTGCAGAGCCCCCAGAGGAGAAGCTCAATGGCATTAAGGACTCTGACTTACTTATTTCCCCTAAACAGCTATCACACCTGTTCTGTGCTGGGAACTGTCCCGGGTGCTGAAGCGGTTCAAGATCCGCTCTCTTTATTAAAATGAACCAATGATGTTGTATCATGGGAGTTTGCCTAGCCTCCTGTGTGTGCCTTATCCAGTTTTTATGGACAGAATGTGTTTCCAAATTACACAGCGGGCAAGAACACCAGCGTCACTCCACATCAGAGCAGACTGTCCCCACCAAACCCTCTCCTAATCTTGTACATGGACAGGAAGGAAGGACCTCTCACTGGATACCCTGCTTCCCTAACCTCAGTTGATCCAATTCAACCCTCTCAATTTCTTCCATAGCTGTTTGTCACCTGTCCTACTGTGGCTTCCTTAACACTTTTCTTAAAATCAATTAAAATATTTTACTTAATTTTATCTTAAAAGGAAATGTTATACAGGAAATGTTATCCCTCATCTGCAATTCTGAAGTCCGAAAAAGTCAGAAAACAAAGTTTTTTCCAACGTTTAAGACAAACTTATTTGCCAGCAAAATCTGATCTAAATTGATGTGAGACCATTTATAGTCTCTACTTATCCCAATTAGTGTGATCTGTCACAGATTTCTTCACAGAAATATTAATGCATTGGCTTACAAGGTGCTTCCCCAGACACTGCTGAAGGTATTAAGTTACAATACTGTAGATTCACAGAATGATCTTCCTAAAATCCGGAAAATTCCACATTCTGAAATATATATATGCCCCCAAGGGTTTTGGATAAGGGAACATGCACCTGTCACACCATCATAAATAGAAAATCAGTACCAGTGGCTACGAAGAGAAGGAAACCGTAAAAATAGATACAATTAAAAGATAAATTTAAATTGAAGAAAAAAATACTTAAAAAACAAAAACACCTAAAATTATCTTGTGATCCATCCGCTGTTGGCACACAGCTCTCCTCTGGCCCTATTAGCAGAAGGCTGGTTGCAGGTCCCTAGAATCCAAGGCCCACCATCTGCCTCCCTGTGTGATTTGAAAATAGGGTCAAG
Organism: Phocoena sinus; assembly: GCF_008692025.1. Lineage (NCBI taxonomy): Eukaryota > Metazoa > Chordata > Mammalia > Artiodactyla > Phocoenidae > Phocoena > Phocoena sinus. The sequence continues at coordinate 66,868,683 of NC_045777.1, read as the reverse complement.
CTCCCATTCTCCTTGAGGAACTGAGTACCTACTTTGAATATCTCATCAGGAAGGCATTTGATTGCTGATGGCTGGAAATATGGCATCAAATCCTTGTCAAGCATTCGGAGCTCTTCCTTACTTAAGCCAGCTGGGGAGAAAAAGGAATCACGAGGGTTTAGTTCAAGCCATCGGGACTCCATTTGTTTTATTAATGGTGCTGCCTGATGTACAGATCTGCGTGTTCTAGGCAAACATCTTTCCTTACAAAAGTCCCTGAGAATCACACCGGGGAATCAGCTTCCTCAATCAACTCAGGAAAAAAAATGTGGGTCACGTTAACCCTGATGGGTCTCCTACAAGGAGATGTACGCCCAGAAGGAGCTTTACTTTACACAAATTTCAAATTGTGTATAAATCTATTTTGGAGCCAATTAAATAACATTCTAAACCACTTTAGCTAACAAAAATTACCGAGAGCTTGTTTAAAAAGCAGACTTGCAGACCCCACCCTCTGCAACTTGAAGTCATGAAATCTAGGTTCTACCATAACTCTATAGATAGTCACTACACGTGGTCAAGGATTCTTTTTTCTTTTTTCAACACTATATTATTTAACCTTTATTTTTTAACATCTTTATTGGGGTATAATTGCTTTACAATGTGGTGTTAGTTTCTGCTGTATAACGAAGTGAATCAGTTATACATATACATATAACCCCATATCTCCTCCCTCTTGCTTCTCCCTCCCACCCTCCCTATCCCACCCCTCTAGGTGGTCACAATGCGGCTGCTTCCCACTAGCTATCTGTTTTACGTTTGGTAGCGTATATATGTCCATGCCACTCTCTCACTTCGTCCCAGCTTCCCCTTCCCCCCACCCTGTGTCCTCAAGTCCACTCTCTACGTCTGCATCTTTATTTCTGTCCTGATTCTTTCATTGTTTTGTTTCTTTCTGTCCCCAGATTTAAGGTTGGAAAGGGAGAGAAAGGCATACTCAAGGTGTCTCTTACCTGCAATGGTCCCAAGCTCCTGCAGGACAGAGCTGGACCACTCGGTGGGCCCCCCAAACACAACTTCTGCCTTCCTCTTAAACTCTGCCAAGACGTGGGTGCTGCAGAGCAGGGTCCCAATTCTGGCCACCACCACCCTGGTTGTGAGGGAGGATGTAGTGTGAGCCTGGGAGACTCTCCGGCCAAAAAAAAGATATGCAGAAGGTTTCAGCACCAAAAAATGATCCAGCTAATCTCACTCCCTATTTTAGCCCAGAAAAGTTGCAAAGCATGAGGAAGCAGAGAACATCTTGCTGAATGAATGAACGAACGAACCAATCAATCATTTGCTATTCTGCACACTAGTGTCTTGGTTACCTGAATTCTGAGATCTTTATAAGTGAGATTTCGGTGATGTTCATGGCACACAGGGTTGCACCAAGTCCTACTAAGTGGAAGCTCTTCAGATCCTGGACACTATAGCCTGAATCCTCCAGGAACCCTTGCAGAATGGATTTAGCCTATAAAAATGTGGGAGGATAGGAAATGAACTATCCAGGGATGATCAAGACTCCAAGGTCTGAGGGGATAAAGGAGCCAGCCTCCTGACTGATCGCCCACCCTACTCCTCCGAACACACTCCCCACTCCAAATCATCCCAGCCGCTCATCCAGGTTAGCCTCCTGAAGGTCCTGCTTCTACGGAGTATGTCCCCTGATCTATGGAGGCATCTTTAGGCCGTGAAGCTCTTGTATCCTTCACCAGTATTAAAGACACCTATACCTTGTGTCTGTGTCTGCTGGCTTATTCCCTTCATCACTCATGACCTTCACACAGTTTGGTCATTTAAGGTCTTCTGCATCAGGATCCAGACTTTTCCAGCAACAGTTGTCACAACTTTCTGACCTTGTAATTTTCTGCCTTTGCACCTTTACTCAAGTCAGTGCCTCCATCTGAAATGCACTTCTTGCATTCCCAACTGTTAAAACCCGACCATCCTTTTATTTGGGAGTTCAAGTCAAATGTTACCTTCGTGAAATCTACCCTGAAATAGGTTTGCCTCTCACTCTTCAATTCCAGGGAGTAGTACGTTAAATCCTTTGGCATTAAAAAACCACACAGGAATCTCTTCAATGAGCTTTGCTTTAGGGGCTGATGTGTAGTGTAGGGTCCCTGTAATTTTAGTATAGTGACCATTGATTATTCATGACCTGCCCTGGAGAGCCAGACCTCCTACTCTCTCACTTCACGTGGTTCAATTGGAGCTAACTGCATTCTGAGTTCCAGAGGTGATGCTATGGCCTAGTCCTGGCCAGTCAGTTTGTCTCTTAGCCTGGCTGCAGTGACTGGTTCTACATTAGGCCTGTGATCCAGTCAAAACCAACCAGGACTTTGGTTGGAGCAATTAGAAGAGAAGAGCTTTCTTTACTGTGGACTGGACCTTGGAAGGACAAACACCTGAATCTGCTAGAACTCAACACATGGAAAGAAACTGCCTCTGGGGACTTCCCTGGTGGCGCATTGGTTAAGAATCTGCCTGCTAATGCTAGGGGACGCGGGTTCAATCCCTGGTCTGGGAAGATCCCACATGCCATGGAGCAACTAAGCCTGTGCGCCACAACTACTGAGCCCGCGTGCCACAACTACTGAAGCCCGTGTGCCTAGAGCCCGTGCTCCGCCAGAAGAGAAGCCACCACAATGAGAAGCCCGTGCACCGCAACGAAGAGCAGCCCCCACTCACTGCAACTAGAGAAAGCCCACGCACAGCAACTAAGACCCAATGCAGCCAAAAATAAAATAAATAAATAAATTTATTTAAAAAAAAAAAAAGAAAAGAAAGAAAGAAACTGCCTCTGAGCAAAACCCACGTAAAGGAAAGCAGGGTCAAAAATTGGTGTGATAGGCTTCCCTGGTGGCGCAGTGGTTGAGAGTCCGCCTGCCGATGCAGGGTGCCCCGGTCCGGGAAGATCCCACATGCCGCGGAGCGGCTGGGCCCGTGAGCCATGGCCACTGAGCCTGCGCGTCCGGAGCCTGTGCTCCACAACGGGAGAGGCCACAACAGTGAGAGGCCCGCGTACCGCAGGAAAAAAAAAAAAAAAAAAATGGTGTGAGATGGCTTCCTGACAGTAGTGTTGAAGCCCCTGGATCCAGCCATACCTTAATTCCACCCTTGACCTTCTCAGTCATGGGAGTCAATTCCATTCTTGTTCAAGCCACTTTGAGTTGGGTTTTCTGTCACTTGTAACTGGATTAACCCTGATTAATTTGATCCAGATAAGTTGGATCTGAGGAAGGACCCAAGTTGATCTCTTGAAGATGAGCTGTATAATTGTCTGGCTCCTCAGGGCTCATGGAGGCAGATGCAGAAGATTACAAAAGGGCCAGAGCTCACAAGGCAAAGATAGGGAGGAGACCTCCAAGGACGAACATCTCCTGAATGGAAGTGAGGGTCACAGGGATACAGTGAATCTCCCCATCTCCCTTTAATGTCAGTCCATCCCATCACACACTATAGATCACTCCAGTGTTAAGAAAAAGTATTGGCAAAGATTGCGAAACGCTGAAATGGGATTCCACTTTTCACGTGGCTGTTGTCTCTCTATCCCTCAGGTCTGTTTAAATGCTACCTGCTCAGAGAAGACTTCCTGGATTCCCCCATCCCAAGTAGCTTCCCTCCCCACTATTTCCATGAGCACCTTGTCCATTTTCTGCTTATCACTTATCAAAATTTATTAAATGTTTCACCTTGATCACTCAACTTTTTGTCTGTATCACCCAGTAGAATCTCCAAAGACAAAGACCATATCCAGCTAGTTCACTCCTGCATCCCTAGTACCTGATACAATGCCTGGCCCATATTAGGGTACTTTGGGAATAATAAGTACTTTTTGAATGAATGAATGAACATCTGAGTGAGTGAGCTATAGACGTTGTAGGCAATATATACTCCTTCGAAATGGCATCAGACTATTGCCGTCATGTGATGGATTGGCTTCAGAGAGATTTCCCACGTCTCTGCAAACTGGACTGGTCAGTGTCTTCATGAAGTTTCCCCTCAATGATTACAAAGCTCACAGGTACTGTAAGTGAATTTCAGTAACACAATGTTTAGATTTAAATGTGTTTGAATGGCAATGTACATCCAAAATAATAATAGCTAATATTTATTGAATGCTTACTGTATGCCAACACTGTTTTGACCATTTACGCATACTATCTCACCTAATCCTCGCAACAACCCTAGGAAGTAAGTATTAATATTATCTCTATTTCACAGATGAGGAAACTGAGGCACAGAGAGGTTAAGTAACTATGCCAAGGTTACACAGCTAGTAGATAATGGTTCTAGGATTACAACCTGGGCAGTCTGACTTCAGAGTCAGTGAAGATGTTTGGGGATGAGGGAAAGATGGAGATTCAAGTTAGCTTTTGAACTTTTCTTATTAAGTCTTCATAATCAGGTTTCATTCATTGACTCATGGCAATCTGTGCCCCCCAACCATCAGGCATGCCCATTTTAAAATGAAAGTGCAAAAATACAATTCAAATAAAATTACTTTGAAGATGTGATATTAAATTGTCCTTGCGACTGGAACCTGGAAAATGCAAGCTCAGCCTGCACGGTGATAAGCTACAATATATTTCCTTGAGTGACTGGAGCACTGTATCTGTAATGATTCCAAGACAATTAATACCAGCACTTTTAGACAATATTAACCACTGAAAAGTGAATAGCTGGAAGATTTCAATCTCTCTGTTCATCCCTCTGGCTTCTATAATAGTTTTTTTTTCCCTTTATATTGGTTTTTAAGCTGAATTATCTGTTAATGTAGTTCCGCCAGGTCTGACTATTAACCTAGAAACATGCATTTAAGCGTTTGATCGGGAGCTAAAGTTGAGGAACTGACTGCAAATGATATTTGCAAATGTTGATTTCCATATCCTCTTCAAACATATTGATAAATCTCACTGCCATCCATGGGAACTGAAAATTGGTAAAAAGGGAAAGAGATGCTCTGGTTTCTAAGTTGGATATCTTTTTCTGTTTTCTCCCAGACTGCGAATAGAATGGTTTTAATATTGGAAATGTGAGGTGGCACTTCTCAAACCAGTCAAAACCAGTTTTAGTGTCACGGAACCCCAGGATTGTAGAATGTCAGAGTAGAAGGAACTGCAGACTTGGGGGTCCAACCCCCTCACCTTGCAAATGAGGAAGGTGTTAAACTACCAGAGAGGGAGTGTGACAATGACAATATGCTGATGAAGACAACTAATTTTTGTTGACTAACTATGTCGCAGGCATCGTTCACCATATTTAACATGTATTAACTCACTTAATCCTTATGGCCAGGACCTCCATGTTACCTAACTCCAGGGGGGCACAATTCACACCATGTTCTCTTTGAATGGTGCCACCCAGAGTCATGTGACATGGCAATCCTGATTACAAAAAGCTCAGGAGAGTAGGGGCCATGCCTTGGTTTTGCTTGCCCAGCGTCCATTCTCCCTTTGATAACACCATGCCTTTCCTTTGGTGAACCACCTGTGCTCATTTCCTCTTGCTGCTGTAACAAATTACCACAAACTCAGTGGCCTGAAACAACACGGATATATTCTTTTACAGTTCTGGGGGTCTCAAGTCCTAAAATGGGTCAGCATGATGTGTTTGTTCTGGAGGCTCTAGAGAGAAGTCATTTCCCTGCCTGTTTTAGCTTCTAGAGTCTGCCTGAATTCCTTGACTCAGAGTCCCATCTTCCATCTTCAAAACCAGCAGCACTGCACCTTCAAATCTCTCAGTGTGTCCCTTGTCCCTCTGCTTCCACTGTCACATTGCCTTCTGTATCTGTGGTCCTTTCTAAGGACCCTTGTGATTACGTTGGGCCCACCAGGATCATCTCCCATCTCAAGGTCCTTAACCTAATCACATCTGCAGAGTCCCTTTTGCCACATAAGGTAACATAGTCACAGGCTCCAGGGATGAGGATGTAGACATCTTTGGGGATCGTTACGACACACGCGTTCCCCGTCCTCAGTACATATGGTCCTGGTGAGATGGATTCCACTCCCTGGTGCGTGCCAGGCCAACCCACATATTCTAATCCTGACCAGATAGTTTAGGGCCGGGCAATTGCATGTTTGGAGTCAATGCTGGGGTTGTTTCAAAAATGAATGAGAAAAGGGGCACTTTTTTCTGGGGTTGCTAATTACGTGATACGTAAGCCTAGCGCTGAAAACAACAGCTGAGGGAGGGCTGCCTGAGAATGAAGTTAACACAGAGCAACTAAGGCTCTCCTTTCTAGCAATCCAGTGGATTAACTTCCCTCCCAACTGAAACAATTAAATTCTGGACAGAACTTCTTCTTTAGCCTGTGAAGAATTAACTGACACAGGGATCACCCTCTCACCATGAAGTGTGAACAAAGTATATGAAACCACTGTATTTAGACACTGGACAGCAGGGAGTACAGGCCTATAATCCTGGGAGAAGGAAGACAAATCAGGTGAGCCCCACAATTGCCCTTGCTCTCTGCCCAGAGGCAGCTTCCAGGCTATGGAGCAGGAAAGGGAACCCAAAAAAGCCCAGCGGTCAGGCTGAGTTGAGGATATAGAGATCCAAGTTCAGAGAGGCCAGGGATATGATAATTTGTTGGGCAAAGTACTGGAGAGGAAGAAACTGCACGGAGAGAGAGAGAGCTCCAGAAATCTGCAGAGAGGTCTTCTCCAGTCTGGCTGAGTGCTGGTCGCATGCAAGGAATGAAACTCCACATAAATATCAAAAAAGGCATCAGAAAGCCGTAGGCTGAACAATTCTCGAGCTCACATGGAGCTGGAAAGAGTTCACATTCCCACCAGCCAGAGAGAAGAGGTCTTGAAGTACACGGAGCATTGGATAGAGTCCTCAGAAGAATCATGTCTCAGTGATGGGGATAAATTAACCACAGAATAAAGCTCAGTCTAGACGCACCCTTATAATGCTCAAAGGGAAGCCTCAAAATGATCATACTGATCTAAAAGTAATTTAAGTGTACGCCAGAACAAAGCCCAATACTCTTTAAAGGAGTACCACTAAACTGGGTGGGTGCTCAAAGATGTAAAATTTACAATGCTCATCAGCCCGCCAAAATTACTAGACTTGCAAATAAGAAAATATGACCCATGACTATGGGGAAAATTAGCTAACAGAAAGAGTCTCAGAAATGACAATTATGATGGAATTAACCGGAAAGGTTTTTGAAGCTACTATTAGAAATACTATTAAGTATGTTCTAGGACATAAAGGAAAATATACACAAAATTAAGACAGAAGTAGAATATTTGAAAGGTCCAGCAACATCTACTTACCTGTCCTGGGGTCCACTCTGTCTGCTGGCTGAGGGAAGCCACAGTGTCTATGGAGCTGAGATCCAACTGCTCAAGCTCGCTCTCAGTAAGAGCCAGAACGATGCGCCCCAGGGAGACGAGATGGTACTCTCTCCAGTACGAAGGCGTGTCCCAAACCTTCAGGTGAGGAAAAAAAGCCAGATTAGACTATTATTTTTTTAACAGACAAAAGACATGAACAGGAAATTCACAAAAGAAGAAATAAACATATGGGAGAAGTTCAGTCTCAGGAATAATTAAAGAAATGTATGTTAACAACAATCAAAGAATACTAAGTTGGCTGAGCATTGGACAAGGAGTAAAGAGAATTGGAAAGATATGGGGTACAGGATACCCCCATTTGCTGGTGTTGAGAATGTAAATCGGTACATGCTTTTTAGAGGGGAATCTGGCTACATGCATCGAAAGCTTTTAAAATATTTAAACTCTTTGACTCAGAAATTCGATCTCTGGGAATCTAGCCTAAGTAAATAATAAGACAAATGGCCAAAGAAATATGTATAAATATGCACCTTGAGGCCTTAAAAAAAAAACAATCTAAAAGTCTACCAACTGGTTAAATAAATAAATAAAAACCAGCCATAAAGTATTATATAGCTATTTAAAATACTGATACAGATTTATATTTCTGATATATAAAAATATGCAGTATACACTGTTGGTGTGGACAGCAAGCTATTGAATAGCAGGTGACCGTGATGCTATATTTTGTAGCATGTATACGTATGTATGAAATATATAAATATATTTTACACACATACACAGAAGTCTGGGAGGCTTCAGATGACCATACCAAAATATTAACACGTGCTTACCTCTGGGTAAAAGATTACGACTGATTTTCTTCTTTATTATTTTCTGACTTTTCTACAATAAACTTGGATTACTCATATAAAAAAATAGAGTTGTTATTTTAAGGAATTTAATATCTTAACCCCACAAGGGTAACTATACAGTCCACAACCATCCTAATAGCTGAAACAAGCGATCTTTATAAAGATGGCAAATTACTTCTAGTCATCCTTTTATTCCTTTCTGCTCTGTTTTCAGGTGAATTTGCAACAGATTCCGAGAAAACCTCCCGCAAGCAGCAGTGGGGTTCTCCGAGTGGAGAAAGAAAAGGCACAGTTCCTGGAAACCACCTCAGTCAGAGGCACCAGAGCACCCACGGAATTTGATTTACTGAGCCTACCTTAGATGCCAAGACACATCTCATTCCCGGCCAGAGCCCTAAGAGGGAGGAGCTAGAAATCTCTCCGGTGCGGAGATCACAACTATGGCTCTGAACTGATGCAGTGAGATTTCAACAAGATGACCCAAGTGAAAGCGAAAGACAGGGGTCTGTGCACAGCAGGGCTGGGACCCTGTGTTGGGTTTCCCTCTGTGAGTGCTTCCTCCCTGAGATGGGCTTCACCTGTACTGCCTTCTCCTTCAGGGTCCTCAGCTGAGCTGGGCTGAAGCTCCTGACGGCCCCCAGCAGCTCCACGCTCCTGAGGAACGCATCCTCCCCCAGGCAGAGCAGGCCCTCGGGGGCCCAGCAGGCGTTGGCTTCGGCCAGCTTGATGATGTCATTGGAGGAGGGAGCCGAGACTCCATGGCAACCTGAGGAATGGGCGACATGGGGAAGGAACAGAGGAAAGAGAATTTCAGGAAATGTGAGTCTGTTTCTTTATTGAAATGAGTAATGTTGTTCTCCAATCGGATTTATCCATGAGAAATAGCGTAGGGTAGAAACTGAGCTCAGGGACTCAGGGGCCAGTTTGAATCCCACTTGTGCCATTTCTTCCGAACGAAATCATGGAAATGCCAACTTTTTGCAAAGCCACCAGCACACACACAGTAGGAGCTTTGCCTCATTATGACTGGACTGCTAATGGCCTTAAGGGCAATAGGAGGTGGTGGTGAACAGTTCTGGCTTTAGATTCAAATCCAAAGCTATTTAAGCCCTCTGTGCCTCAGATTCCTAGTCTCCGATTCCTAGTCTATAAAATGAGTATAAAATTACCTCATAGAATTTTTGCGAGGACTAAATGTGTTATTATTTATAAAGCACTTAGAACAGTGCCAGGTATACAGTAAGTACTCAATACATGTTAGCCATTTTTATTATGCTACCTCCCATAGCCACCCCATGCATTTGAGTTTGCAACCCAGAGTTAAGGCTTCCAGAATTATAAGGAAGTGGCGCTCCTACCTAAGTGTGGAAAGGGAAGATGATTTGCCCTCCATAAAAATCTTGGTGGAGGCTATGGCCTTCCCATCCCAGGACAAAGGAGAAATGGGTCTCTTACATTTTCCTTGGCAACAGGAGAAATCCATCCATACCGGTCCTGAGTAAGCTGAACCATACCCAGTCAAACCACTTTCTCAGCAACACACAAATGAGATACTGTCTTTGCTGGCCCAGATGTGCCCAACCTGAGAGAAAACCTTTGCCTTAAGAGCAATCCTGGGTTTCTTATCTTAGGAGCTGACGACCCCTGATGCTGACAGACTCACCAGAGCCACCCGGGGCTGGGCATTTCCCAAGCCTCGTGGCCATGCCCCTTTCACTGCATCTTAAATGGAAATTCACTGGACTCTAATCAAGAGGCAGAACTGGACCAGGTCAAAGGTACATGTCTGGTCCTCAAACATCTTTATCACAACTCACTTGGAGGAGACAAAAGACCCATCTCTCCTAGACTCCCTTTGCCCCACTTTCCAATGAAAGCAGGATTCAGTGAAAGTACAGAATGAGAGAACAGAATGGTTTAAAAGTACAGCAGAGACTTGGTCCTATCACTTCCTGGGGCTTAGAATAGGGCCTGACACATAGTAGGTATTCAGGAAATATTCACTGAATGAATCAACACACACAAAAATTAACTAAAATGAAAGCAAGTAGTAATTCTGCTAATCCATTAATGACTATAAGCACAGCAGTAATTAACACCCAGAACCAACTAAAGAAAACTCCAATTAAGCACTAGAGCTAAGCGCATCTTCCCCCAAGGGCAGAAAGTCTTACTTTCACGTATCCACAGGCAGAGAGTAGGAGCACGGCGATATGACAACCGGACTGCTAGGCAGCGAGGACCGTACGGGCTAGTGGTGAACATCACCTGCTTTGGATTCAATTCCAAGAGCTGCCGTTGACTAACTCTGAGACTTTGGCCAAATCTCTTAATCTCTCTAAACCCCATTCTCCTTTGTTAAATGGGAGAAAGCATACTGCCCACCCCACAGACAGAGGTGAGGACGAGACAATGCACGGAGAGGCGACGACCCAAGGTGAACATCAGACCGACCACGACATTTCCGTGCTCGACGCCGCCATGAAACCCCACCTTCGGGTCTCGTTTACAAGGAGATAAGACCCCACTCCAGCCACACTGCCCTTCATTCCTCCTTCCTCCCCCACTCCTGTCACACTCCTTCTGCCCAGAAGACTCCAACTCCAGGTCCCCACTGGGCCCACTCCCACACTGCCTTGGGTCTTTCCTCAAACGTCACCTTAGTGAGCCCTTCCTTAACTGTGTTCTCCTTTCAAATTACAGCCCCACATCCCACGCTCCCTGACTCCTGTCCTTTGCTTTATTTTCCTTCTTGATACTCATCACACGACATACTACGTACTTCACTTATGTCTGTAATTTATTGTCTGGCTACCCCCAACCCCATCTGAAAGTAAGCTCTATGAGGGCAGGGGGTTTTGTTTTGTTCACACAGTCAGTGCTCAAAAATTATTTGTTGCAGGAAAGAAAGTAAGCACAGATTACTTTTATTATTACAATTATTCTCGGGTCTGGTTAACTTTGTCCCCTCCTACCTGGCACAAGTCTGCACTCTAATACTTACTGAGCATTTCCTACGTGCCAGGCACTGTTGTGTACATGTTTATAGGTTTAAAACCCACCAACCTTCACGATAATCTAATGAGGTAGGGATTTTCATTATCCCCATTTTACCGAGGATAAAACCCAAGGCACAGAGAGGTTAAAGAGCTTACCCAAAGTCACACAGCCCGTAAGTGGCAGCCCTGGGATCCAAATCCAGTCAGCCTGGCCCCAGCACGGCAATTCATAGCCACACAGCCATTTTGGTCCTTAAATCAATTGTTTTGAAATGTTTGTTGCACGTGTTCACCCATTAAACCTACTGGCCTGCGTAAGGAATGCAAGATGTGATTCCAAATCACTTTACAAAGATGTAATTCTGGACTTCCCTGGTGGCTCAGTGGTTAAGAATCCACCTGCCAATGTAGGGGACATGGGTTCGATCCCTGGCCCGGGAAGATCCCACATGCCCAAGAGCAACTAAGCTTGTGCGCCACAACTACTGAGCCTGCACTCTAGAGCCCGTGCTCTGCAGCAAGAGAAGCCACGACAATGAGAAGCCCGCGCACCACAAGAAGAGTAGCCCCTGCTTGCCTCAACTAGAGAGAGCCCATGCGTGGCAATGAAGACCCAATACAGCAAAAAAAAAAGATATAATTCTATGCCCTGTGGATTTTTGCTACTCTACTGCTTTGCAAACATTGCATCCAGTCCCCTGGACAAGGAGTCCTCTTGAAGCCAGGGACTTAACCAAAACACTGCTGCCATGACAACGGCCTCAGATACCCCCAGAAACACTCACCGGGGCTGCGGTCAGAGGTGGGGCTCTCCTCACTGCTGTTCCGAACAGATTCAAAGACAGCCTGGAGGAATTCTTTGGGGGGCAAAGTCCCAGCCATCTTGGAAGCTGTTTGCTGAAGGATGTCAGGAAACTGTGCAGGGCAGCGAAGATGAAAGAGGAGGAATGAATAATAATTAAAGCACATGAAACACAGACTTAAATCAGAGTGTAAACTGGAACACTGCTTCACTGCCTCCATTGCTTTTTTTTCTTTATGCAGGCATACATCGTTTCATTGCACTTCGCTTTACTGCACTTGTAGATACTGCATTTTTTAAATATTGAAGGTTTGCGGCGACTCTGTGATAAGCAGATCTATTGGCACCATTTTGCCAACAACATTTGCTCATTTCATGTCTCTGTGTCACAGTTTGGTAATTCTCACAATATTTCAAACTTTTTCATTATTACTATATTTGTTATGGTGATCTGTGATCCCTGATCCTTGACATTACTATTGTAACTGGGGCACCACAAACCGTGCCCATATAAAACAGTGAACTTGATCAATAAATGTAGTGTGTGTTCTGACTGCTCTACCAATAGGCTGTTCCCATCTCTCTCCCTCTGCTCATGGCTCACTGTTCCAAGACACAACTATATTAAAATTAGGTCAGTTAATAACCCTACAATGGCCTTTAAGTGTTCAAGTGAAAGGAATAGTCACAAGGCTCCCATTTTAAATTAAAATGAAAATGATTAGGCTTAGTGAGAAAAGCTTGTCAAAAGCTGAGACAGGCTGAAAGCTAGGCCTCTTGCACCAAACAGTTAGCCAAACTGTGCATGCAAATGAAAAGTTCTTGAAGGAAATTAGAAGTGCTACTCCAGTGAACACACAAATGATAAGAAAGCGAAACAGCCTTATTGATGATATGGAGAAAGTTTTAGTGGTCTGGATAGAAGATCAAACCAATCACAACCTTCCCGTAAGCCAAAGCCTAACCCAGAGCAAAACCCAACTCTGCAATTCTATGAAGGCTGAGAGAGATGGGAAAGCTGCAGGAAAAAAGTCTGAAGCTAGCAGAAGTTGTTTCGTGAGGCTTAAGAAAAGAAGCCATCTCTATAACATGAAAATTCAAGATGAAGCAGCCAGTGCTGATGTAGAAGCTGCAGCAAGTTATCCAGAAGATATAACTCAGATAATTAACAAAGATGGCTACAGTAAACAGCCTTATATTGGAAAAAGATACCATCTAGGACTTTCATAGCTAGAGAGGAGAAGTCAATGCCTGGCTTCAAAGGACTGGTTGATTCTCTCATTAGGGGCTAATTCAGTTGGTGACTTTAAGTTGAAGCCAATGCTCATTTACCATCCCCCAAATCCTAGGGCCCTTAAGAATTATGCTAAATCTACTCTGCCTGTGCTCTATAACTGGAACAGTAACGCCTGGATGACAGCACATCTGTTTACAACATGGTTTACTGAATATTTTAAGCCCACTATCGAGACCTACTGCTCAGACAAAAAAGATTCTTTTCAAAATATTACTGCTCATTGACAATGCACCTGGTCACCCAAGAGCTCTGATGGAGATGTCCAATGAGACTGATGTAGTTTTCACGCCTTCTAACGCAATATCCATTCTGTAGCCCATGGATCAAGCGATAATTTTCACTTTCCAGTCTTATTATTTAAGGAATACATTTCTTAAGACTATAGCTGCCATAGACAATGATTCCTCTGATGGATCTGGGCAAAGTAAATTGAAAACCTCTTGGGAAGGATTAACCATTCTAGATGCCATTAAGAACATCTGTGATTCATGGGAAGAGGTCAAAACATCAATATTAACAGAAGTTTGGAAGAAGTTGATTTCAACCCCCATGGATGACTTTGAGGGGTTCAAGACATCGGTGGAGGAAGTAACTGCAGATGTGGTGGAAATAGCAAGAGAACTAGAAACAGAAGTGAAGCCTAAAGATGTGACTGAATTTCGGCAATCTCATAAAACTTTAATGGGTAAGGAGTTGCTTCTTACGGATGAGCAAAGAAAGTGGTTTCTTGAGATGGAACTACTCCTGGTGAAGATTGTTGAAATGAGAACAAATGATTTAGAATATTACGTAATCATAACTTAGTTGATAAAGCAGCAGCAGGGTTTGAGAGGATTGACTCCAGTCGTGAAAGCAGTTCTGCTGTGGGTAGAATGCTATCAAACAGCATTGCATGCTGCAGAGGGATCATTAGTGAAAGGAAGTCACTTGATGCATCAAACTTCACTGTCCTATCTTAGGAAATTGACACAGCCACCCCAGCAAGCACCACCCTGATCAGACAGCAGCCATCAACAGCGAGACAAGAGCCTCCACTGGCAGAAGGTTACACCTCACTGAAGGCTCAGATGATGGTTAGCATGTTTTTAGCAATAAAGTATTTTTTAATGCACACCCACAGACTACAGTATAGTGTACACATAACTTTCATATGCACTTGGAAACCAAAAAACTCACGTGACTTGATTTATTGCAATATTCACTTTATTGCGGTGGTCGGTAACCCAACCCATAATATCTCCGAGGTATGCTTGTAGCAGCTTCTCATGGAAATTTAATCCCTAGCCCAGCTAGTCTCTACAAAGAATCGTAGAAAATAACACCCAATCTCAGTACTAATCCAATACGTGTTCAATAACGTAAGTAGATATTGTTTTTCACCCATCAGATTGTCAAGAATAAAATAAAGTGATAATACCTAATGCTGGCCAAGATGTAGGAAATATGCATACTTATTTCTCTGTGGGACTGTTAGATAGTGCATCATTACCATCTGATAATATCTATAAAATGTATGTATGCCTATGCCTTTTGGGGTTGGTACTGTTTGTTAATTTTTGTTAAAATTTATATGTATAAAAGGAGGAGGAAAGAGTTATCTCTGAGTTCTAGGAGAAGACTAGCAAACGAGGGGGTCTCTGGTTGCCCTGGAGAAGGTGCCATTTCTCATCTAGAGCTGATGCACTTTGTCAAGCGCAGGATGCTATTGGTAATCTATCCAAGAGGCTAGAGAATTCATCAAACGCTTCCCTACAGCAGTATGTCTCTGTGTCCCAGTCACCAAAAGAGTGTGCCCCAAAAGTCACTGGGTTTTATAGTTCCTCCTTCTTCTAATCTTCAGAATCAGAGTCACAGTCTAAGCCAGTAATTCCCAGCCCAGGCTGTAGGTGAGAAGCACCTGGGAAATCCACAGACACCTGGGCCCTGCCCTAGAGATTCCGAGACCATTGGTCTGGGGTGGGGTCCATGTGTCTGTCCCTTTTAGAATTTCCCCGGTGATTCCCACGTGCAGCTAAGGTCACGAGCAAAACTGCTCTAAGATAAAGAGTTAACTTCTAAAGAGCAAATGGCACAGCAGAGTATTTTCCATTTTGTATTTTTAAAGGGAGAACATGTAAAGGCAGGAGGAAGATTTTCCAGAAAGGATGCAGAAGAATCTGGGAACAGCAACTGCTGTTGAGGAGAGAAGCTAGGAACCTAGAAATGCGGGGCGAGAAACTTCTCATCCTATAGCCTTTGGTATAGTTGGGATTTTCTAACCAGGAGCATGTATTATTTGTTCTACTAAACATTTCATGCATTAAAACAAAAAGTAGAGAGAATAATACAACAAAGCACCCATGTGCCCAGAACCCAGCTTAAGAAATAAAACATCACAAATATAATTGAGAGCTCCCTCCCTCACCCTTGGCCTCCCTCCTTCCCCAGAAGTAACTGTCACCCTGAATTTGATATTTGATAATTAACCATTCTCATGTACTTTTAAAGTTCTCTTACCTATGGCATTGTTTTGCATGTGTTTAAAATTAACTAGTATTTATTTACTTCGTATCCTACTGTACATATTTTTTTGCAACTTCCATGCACTATGTTTCTGAGATTTAACCATGTTGATACAAGTCTTTTTCGATTTCAAAAGCTGATTTTTTAAAAAAGATTAGATAAGCATTTAAGATATATGCAGCTGCTGCTTATGACTCTAGGTTTGGACACCCCAGGAGATGATTTTACCATGACTGGACACTGGAATGTTGCTGTGCATGTGTGAACCTGGGTGACGTGCCAGGTGCTCAGGCCCCCTGAGCGTGTATGACAACATACATCTTGCGTGTGTGAGTACAGGGGTGAGGGTGTATGGACGTGCTTTGTGGTTGATCTAACTCTTATTCAGCAAACATCCCCTCTTACCCCACCCTCCACCTGCATGGAGGAGACTTCCTGTCCCACTGAGGTGGGCTTGCTCATGTGACTTGCTTTGGCGGATAGAAAGTGACAGCCGGCCATTTTCCAGCCCAGGCCTTAAGGAGAACTGCACTTTGCACTCCCTTTTCTAGAGTTTCAGACTTTCACTGTGAGAAGAATACGCTCCAGGTAGCCTAGCCCTAGAGGCAAACTCAGTGTCCCAGATCCACAGACCAGTCAGCAAGAAATAAATGCTTCTTGTTGCATGCCAGTGAGATTGTGTGGCTTTGTTACACAGCAGAAGCTGACTAGTACGTGCTCATCTGGCATGCCTCTTGGCCTTGTCTAACTCTTGGAGAGTTACTCCAAGTAGAGTGTTACCCCCAAAGGCAGTGCTCAATAAAGATTTGGTTTTGGATTAAATATGTTTGCCCATGTGATTGCACACACTGGACACACATATGCGTGTGCATATGGCGCTGGTGGGTGTAAGCCCTCGAACAGGCGTGCATGTGGGAAGCACACACATAGCAGAGTGGCAGCTAAATGACAGCTCCCAGCCTGTGCACATCTGGGCAGAGGCCAAGTGAAAGACCCTGAGCTCGTTTAGCGGCTGTCTCACTCCCTTTCCCTGAACCTTGGGCATCCTGGAGTGGAGCTGGAAACACCTGAGCTCTTTGAGGCAGGCAGGAAGTTTCCAGAAAAACAAACCGGTAGCAAACCCAAGGGAATATAACTAACCACACTTTCTCTCCCCTTCAAACCCCTTCAGCCTTCTAAAGATAGAACGCAGAGGTACCTTTGTGGCAACAGAGCTTAATTCATCTCCTGAGAAAAGTACTAGAAAGGGTCCCAAATCCTTTGTAGTCTCAGCTGTCCAGTTCTGGGGGAGTCTAAGGAGAGATAATAATAAACAGTAAATGGAAAAATCACGCGCTTGTCCTTGTCCCCCAGCATCTTTTTCTTTTAGGAAAAGATTATCTTTATACCTGGAGAGGCTGTCAATCACTTGGTCCCACGTCCCTAACCAAGAAAATAGACATGTGATGCAAACGGACCAATCAGAGTCATCCCTGGCAATTGTGATGGAGCTACTAGAGAAGCTCTCTCTTTCTTCTGGCATCTCTAACAGTAAAAAGGATATTGGAGGCCATTCCTCTCACCAAATGGAGAAAATAAAGGCCATAACCAAGAATACAGAGCTGAGAGATGGGAGGAACACATTCCTGATGACATCATTTGAGCCCCTGGATCCAGCCATGCCTGAAGTCCCATCCATTTCTAAACTCAGTAAACTCCCATGTTTTAGTGTGAATTGAGCTACTGAATTTCTGTCATTTGCATCAGAGTGTTTCCTTCCTCCCTTTTCTCAACAGAACAGTAAAGATATATTGGCTCCTTTTAGATTACCATAATGGTCTCCTCCTATAGCAAGATGAAATTTCCTCTCGAGCCTGGCAGAATAATAACAGCACTGACACAGGATCCACTGTTGTTCTTACGGAGACCTCAAATGTCTACGGGGAAGTGCCTCACACTAGGATATCTCTAAAGGAGGTCTGCCCAGTTAGCAATGATAACCCTTCTCCTAGGACCAAGGCAAACCACCCCCGGCCAAAAAGCCTCCTCTTAACTCTTTGATTAACGATATTACCCCAATAGACTGTAAGTTCCGTGAGGGCAGGAGCCACACTTAATAATAACCACTGTATCTTCATTCCTAGTCAAAACGCTGTCATCACATACTCAGTACTACATGCCAGGCACTGCTGTAAGTGCTTTAACAGTTAATGCATTAACTCAGCTAATCATCACAGCAGCCCTGTGGGGACTCTCACTGGCCCCATCCTACAGATGCAAAAATAAAGTGCAAAAGACTGAGTATCTTTTCCCAGATCACACAGACAGCAGACGGTAGAAAAATTTAACCCAAGGAGTCAAGCTCCCAAGTCCCAGCTCTTAAACTCTATATAATAGTAAGTGTCTGGGACACAGTAATTACTCCAGAAACATTTGTTGTCTAACCGTTGACCGATATCTAGGCCCTACTCAAACATCTGACCTAACTTGAGAAAACTCTGCATGGGAAAGAACAGCTGTCTTCCCCCAGGGACTTCTCACTCACCCAGAGCTGACGGTGCCTCGATTATCTGCATTAGTATTATTGGTGGTGGTGTTTCACAACAAAAGTAATAATAACACCTCCACGCATTTGTAAAGTGCCATGTTTTTGAAACCCTTTCCCTTTCCACAAGCCAAGAGGTATTGGTGACAACCACATGAGGCCTGTAGAACAGCTATCATTCTCACTTTACAGGGACTCTGAGGCCAAAAGAGAAAAGATCATGTTTCCAGAATAAATCTAAGTGTCTAACCTCATCCTAAGTTAGAGACTCCGCCCTGAGGCAGGAGAGCCAGGGCCGGGTGCCCCTTCGCCAGCGCCCCCTACCCCAGCCCTGGAGCCGAGCCCGGGCCCTCCTCACCCGTGCTGTTCCAAGAGCCTGAGCCTCACTGCCACCTTCTGCTGGGGGCTGAGGTCCAGGCAGTCTCTGAGGCTGTGCAGGGCAGTGGCCCAGGCCCTGGGGGACACCCCACGGTGGATGACGGCTGCTGGCAAGTGACAGAGCAAGTTTCCCAGGATGTCCACGGTGTACTCGTCAGCGACGGAGTCATTCTGAAACCAACACGCGGAGTTGGTGGAAAGGTCCAGTGGGGCTCAAGATCGTGATCCCGTAACACACTTCCCGACCCCAAACCTCGTAAAGGTTCCAGGATCTGAATCGCCTACCCTGCCATGGACCTGTAGAGAAGGCACAGGGCCTAATTTTACCCCAGGGGTGCCGGCCCCAGAAGTCTGGGGGACCCCACGGGGGGCGGGTGTGGGTGGAAGACGTACATTGTGAGCACTCACTCGGTGAGGCTGTGGTCAGCGTCACTGTGATTGCTCTGAGGATACCTCAGAGTTCAGTAACCATTATAATGATAGTACTGCAATAATAAAAACAGCGCTTCCAAGTTTGCACAGCCCTTGAAAGCCTCCAGAGCTCTTTCTCAAAATGACAAAAATAGCTAACGTTTATCGAGTGCTTACTATGTGCCAGGCACTGTTCTAAGTATTTCCATGCCTTAATCCATTCATCTTAAAGTAACCTTAAGGGGTAAGTACTTAAAAAAAAAAAAAAAAAAAAAAAAAAAGGAGGTAAGTACTAATATCATCCACTTTTTCAAGATAAAGAAACTGTCACCTCTGCCCATTGGGCCTTTGCATTAAACAATATATTACCTATTTCATGTCCTCAGTACTCCATGAGTAAAGTGCTATAGCACCCATCTTACAGATGAGGAGACCAAGCCTCGGGAAGGCGAAGTGACCTGTCCAAAGCCACCTAACCAGGCAGTGGCAGAGGTGTGTCTAGAACCCAGACTCTGTGTACTGTGCTCCTTCCTGTCCTCCAGAGCGGCCTCTCAACATTCAGGCCCCAGAATGGCAGTCCCCAGAACCAGTAGCCGAGAGTGTTCCACCCGTGGTTTCAGAGCCCACAAGTCAGACTTGTGGCCATCACATCAGACTTGAGAGCCCAGCCAGATCCCCTGAAGGCTCCCCAGGATGGCCATAGATACCTGGAGGGGAAGGGACACCAGTGAAAGTGTCACCCAGGAAGAGTTTCCTTACCAGGCACTGCTGTACTTTCTTGAGGACTGAATTCTTTTTGTGGGAATCTAAAACCAAGGAGTCCAACTGACTCTTCCCAGGCTGATCAGAAAGGGCACACACTGGAGGCTGGGACAGAAGCCAGGTAGCGAGCCCTGGAGAGAGATGGAGAGGATGAGGGAAGGAAAGCAGTGGCTGCTCTGTATTTGTCCCTGAAATCAGGGTCTGTATGCCCAAGAACTTATCACAGGGGTGTTCCTTAAATGCTGGTTCTCCCCAGAGATGTTCTGTCTCCTTTGGGCAGGTAGCAAGCCTCCCACCCATCATTTTCCTAATCTGTGGGTGGGAAACAAACTTTGCATAATGCTCTTCTCCTACAGGTGGGAAACAAGCTTCCCATCATGCCCTTCTTCCATGACCCAGCAGCACTGATCAGAGAACAGGATCTCCATAAACAGAGCTTGGCTGGTGGACTGGCTGAGGGGAGATGAGGAGAAAGGAAACGAAAAAGGTAGAAGAAGAAAGAGACAAAGAGAAGAGAGAATAAAACACAAAGTGGAGGGAAAAAGGACGAGAAGGAGAGAGTGGAGAAAGTAAGAGAAATGACTCCCGGTTCTGTCAACCCCAGTCCAGAACTCTCCTCCAAGCTCTTGACCGTATATTCTCAACAGAAGCCATATCATCCCCGTGGGGAGAAACTGGTTCAGGGAGAGGGAGGGATGGGGGCAGGGAATCTTAGTTATTACAATGATTTGTGATCCGCCAAAGCTCAACCCTACTCAACAAATCTTACTCCTTGTAATTTCTCTCATTAGGGAGAAATTAAGTTTTTCCCCTTCGGGAGGCAATAATGAAATAAAGGTGAGAAAGACTGCTCTGGAGCCATGTGGCATCATGGCCACCCTGACTGTTCCCAAAGCAAATTCAACCTCCTCCCCCAAACATGTTCTGCCTCCTCTCTGCCATCCCAGACTCCTTTGTCTCTTTATCCCCAAATCTGTCCTTGCTAGCATCTTAATATTACTCAAATCTGTTCTCGCCTCGCCCAGTCCCAGTATCACCATCTTATTTATTTCTTCATTCATTCATTCGGAAGATATATACAGAGCATCTGTTGCATGCCCAACCACTGTGCTGGGCACCAGCTACCACCATGAACAAGACATGAGGGGAAGGTCCCTACTTCTGGGATGCTGTAGGGGGAAGAAACACAGAAACCAGTTAATAAAACAGATCATTTCAGCTAGTGACGAATGTAAGGAAGAAAATTAAATGGCTCTATAATGCAGAATGATATGGGAACAGCCAGGAGAGCCCCTCTGAAGGCAGTACTATTTGAGCTGAGACGTGGATGTGTGGAAGAAGGTCAAGTTTACAGAAATAAGCTTCCACTGTCTCTCTCCTTCCAGCCAGGCCCCCTGTACTCCATCCTCTATATGGACAGTAGTGATGATCTCTCCCAGAATACAAGTAAAACACCCCAAGGCGTCACACAAGCCCTCCCTGATCTTTCTGCCCTTCTCATTTGAGCCCCTGGATCCAGCCATGCTGAAGTCCATCCCTGGACTTTCCTGAATCCAAAATTACCTTTCATTGCCTAAGCCAGTTTGAGTCAAGGTTCAGTCACTTTCAACCAAATATCAACTTGATATTACAACTGGCTTCACGCTTGCCTGTTTTTCCTCCGTGAGATTGTAAGCTCTTATAAGGGGAGAATTTACTTATCTCTGAGAGCTTAGTATGTAGTAAGCACTCAATAAATATTTTTAATTCAATGAAGACAATGGCAGCAAGAGAAGGGAGAGGGAAATAAAGAGGAAAAGAGAGAAACAGTGTCCAGACCATATTTAAAAAGCAGGGCTGCCCCCCATGCCTGAACACCCACACATACCAGGAGAAATCCCCACTGCTTCCATTAGCGCTGATTCCCCTGGAGCCTGGACACAGCTGTGAGGCCAGCCCAGATGTGACCTGCTTCACTGGCACTCACTCATTCAGGCTCAGGTTGCTTTGGCTTTGGTTTTTAAATAACAAGAAAAAGCAGAAGAGTCCGTCTGAAATGTCAACGTGAGGCTCAGAATTTAAATCCTGATTCTCAAGGACTTAACTGTCGAAGGCACTGTCCACTTGCCCCTGTTTCCTCACCAACACCCAGGGAGAGAGAATCACTTTGGCTTTGGTGACACATGCCAATCTTACTGAGCCAGAAAGGGAGACTGATGTTCACTTACGGGAGTGTAGCCAAGAGGAAGGGTGGCATAGAGGACCTGGAAACTTCCCAGTATTTCCACGCCAAACAATTAATCTAAAAGATGAAAGCAGTTCCAGGAAGTTAGTCCAATAATAACAAGGGCAAACACAGATTGTGCTTTCGGTGTGTCAGGCACTGTTCTAAGTGCTTTACATACGTTCACTTATTAAACAGAACACCCTACAGTGTAGGTAACACTACTGCACCCAATTTATGGATGAAGAAACTGAGGCGATAATAAGATGCACACAAAAATTGAAGTCTGAGAATGCTCACCACAGTTTTATTTATAACTGCAAGCAGTGAGATGTAACCTTGGTA
Source organism: Phocoena sinus (assembly GCF_008692025.1). Classification (NCBI taxonomy): domain Eukaryota; kingdom Metazoa; phylum Chordata; class Mammalia; order Artiodactyla; family Phocoenidae; genus Phocoena; species Phocoena sinus. The sequence goes on along the minus strand of NC_045777.1, from coordinate 66,846,272 downwards.
TACATCCGTAGGGGGCTGGTTAAGTAAATTATGGTATAGCCATACAATGGAGTACTATGCAACTACTTTGTCTCCATACGGTGGATTTATGCGTGGGTGTGGGTGTGTGTGTGTGTGCGTGCACGCACGCGTGCACATTCTATACATTTAAACAGAACACTGTGTATGGTATGAGCTCATTTGTGTGTCTTAAATTACATGTAGATATGTTCTATATATATGAAAAGTTCTCCAAGTCAATAGCAAACTTTCTCTGTAGTTATTCCTGGAGCAGGGATTCTCAGCCTCAGCACTACTGACATTTTGGACAGTGTAACTCTGCGTTGCAGGAGCGGTCCTCTGTGTTATGGGATGTTAAGTAGCATCCCTGGCCTCTACTTGCTAGGTGCCAGTAGCATCTCCCCCAGGTGTGACAACCAGCGGTGTCTCCAGATATGGCCAAATGGTCCCCTGTTGAAAGCATGCGCTAGGAGAAACTTTACTTTCTCTCTGTTGTTTTGTTTTATAATAATGTGCTTTCAGCAAAAAGATAAACAATCAAGGCAAATTTTCTAATTGACTGGCATCTGAAGGTTCTGAGAACTGGGCAAAATCAGGTAAGGAGGTTTATTGGGACAACTCTTCCTGTTTGAACATGTAGGTCTTCCTCAAAGCTGGCCTGAACTCCATCCATTGCATCCGTTTGATGAGTGGAAGGAGACAGCCACGCCAAGGTCCAGGTTTCAGAAATAACCTGCTTCCCACCTTACCTGGGCAAGGCTTTTAATATAGTTCAGTGGTTCTCACCAGGGAACCATTAGAAATGAAAAATATCAGGCTTCACCCCAGAAACCCCAGGGAACCTCTGCAATCTCTGGTTTTTTAACAGTTTTATTGAGGTATAATCAATATACAAAGAACCGCACATATTTAATGCATACACTTTGATGAGTTGGGCATATGCAAACATCTGTGATACCACCACCACAATCAAGGTAATAGGCACGGCCAACAGCTCCCAACGTGTCCTCCTGTCCCTTTGCTTTGGTTTTTGTGGACAGAGCACATAACTTGAGAGCAACCCTCTTAGCGAATTGTGAAATGCAGATACCATATTGTTAACTGCAGGTGTTGTGTTGTACAGCACATCTCCACAACTTATTCATCCACCCAAACTGAAACGTTATACCCAGTGGACAAGCCTTCCAGGCAATGCTGATGCAAGCTCGAGTTTGAGAACCACTGACAGAACGAACAATCTGAGGGAATGACAGGCTTCATTAAAAATTTGCCTCTTCCTCTAATGATCTCAAAGGATTATACACCCGGCTTTTCCCTTCCTGGCTCTCGGGAAGAAAAGTCATTGTTTGGAAACTTTTCATTCAGATCTGAAATGCACCAGCCCACCTGCTCACCCTCTCAGACTCTGTACAGCCGACCGTTTGCACTCCAAGTCCAAAGCTGCCCCCAAGGCCCGCTTTTACTTACTTAGATACAGTGAAAGTCAGTCACTGCCTCTGGTCTCCCCAAAGGGTTAAAGGGTCTCCTTAACTATTTGGAAAATGAAGTTTTAAATGAAAACTTAAATTCTCCTAGAGGACTATTTCCATTCTAGGCTACCACTGGAAAGGGTATGAAAGTTAGATGAGGGTATGACCTGCAGGCCCAGGAAAGCATAATTGTGGACATGCAAAACGGTATCCCTTCCAAGTGAATTTTGGGGTTCAAATCTGGGTATAGAATAGCCAATCTACTGAAACTCTGGCTGTAGAGACATAGGTATGTGGAGCTTTTAAAAAAGAAATTGGAGAAAACCTGGCTCAGTATTTGGCCCCATATCGTCACTTGCATCCGTATGACCCTGGCACAAGTATCTTAAAACGCCACAGTTAATTCACCCAGCGACCGGGTAGGGAGAGAGAATTGGCAACGAGGAAGTGCTTCGAGGGTACCTGATACGGTGAAAGCAGAGAGAAGTTGTTCTCAAAATACTGGAAATGAGCCAGAAAGGAGTCCACGCTCATGGCCTCAATGTGGGAGCACATCACACCTTTGACCAGCTGCCCTGCGCTACAGAACAAAACAGGGACCCAGGAGAAAAGGGGAGTAGGGAAGAGGAAAGAAGGAGCGAGCAAAGGCAGATCTGATCTGACACCAGCTGCAGGCAGGACTGTCCAACTCTCCCTCCTGGGAAATAGGCTCCTCGGGAGGGAGACTCCAGAGGGCTCATCAGCCCCAGGCTTACCTCAAGAGCTCCTCGGGCCTCCTGGTTGTCTTTGACAGAAGCTCAAACAGGAACAAGGCCTGAAGGAAGAGAATGATTGCCATGGGGGTGGAGCACTCACCTACCGTGACGAGTCCTATGGTCCCATTTTACAGATGGGAAAATGGAGGCTTTGTTACTTACCCAGAACCACACAATTGCTAAGCGGCAGAGCTGGGACTTGAGCTGGTGTCAGGTAATTGCAGAGTCCATGCTGTCACACCCCAGGTGACCCAGCGCTCCAGGAGGTGAACGAGGAGCAAAGCCAGGGCAGCAAGCCTGGAAGTTTACTTCCTGTGCTCTAAGAAGCTGCTGCCCAGTTGAGGACCCCGTAGAGCCCCTGTTTTCATGCCCACCTGCTGTTTCTGAGCACACGGCATCCCAGAAAACAAAACGGACGGATGAATAGACCAGGATGGGCTAGAAAGTTCCAACAGTAAAGTAAGTCCTGCTCACAACAGCGCTCCCCTCAAGCCCTCCCAGGTGGGCCCCCAGGAGAGCAAGGCCTCGTAGGCAGGGGGGTCATTTGTTTCAAGGAACGTAATTTTACAGAACACCTAACGTGCATATACGATCAAATACGACATTCATCTATTTTATAGACTCTGAAACTTTGAACATAATTCCCTAAACAGAATAAACTGTGAGCTGGCATTAGGCGGAGGCATCGGTGACATGACAGCTGAGCCCAGGAGAAAGGAGCAGCAGGGGAGGTAAGTTCCAGGCACTCTGTGTGTGGCCCCAGAGATTTCCTCAAGCACAGGATCGAGTTCCAGGGTCCCCCCATCATCTCCGCCATCTCAGGAAATGGCACCTCCATCAACTCAGTTGCTGAGACAAAAATATCTTGAAAGCATACGTGGCAGGACATATTTTCCAAAGTGATCGCATATTTTCTGCCTAATATGCTCTTCTAGAAGCTTCCAGAGCCACTCCCCCATCAAGAGATGGAGTCTGCTTGTAGCTGGAGGTGGGTGGCATGGTGGGGAGCTTTGCGACAGCCTCAACAGACAGAGCGCAGCAGAAGTGATGCTATGTGACTTCCAAGGTCGCCAAAGATGACAGCTTCTCCCAAGCTCTCTCTCGGGACACACACCTTGGGAGCCCTGAACCACCCCTATAAAGCCAGCTGCCCAAAGCCACCATTCTGGACAGTATCCGACACCTAGAAAGGCCGTAACAAATTACTACAAACCTGGTGGCCTAAAACAATAGAAATTTATTCTCTGGAGGCCAGAGGTCCAAAACCAAGGCGTCGGCAAACTAGGTTTCTTCTGAAGGCTCTTGGGGAGAATCTTGCCCCACCTCTTCCAGCTTCTGGTGGCTTCTGCTTGGCTTGTGGCTGCACACCTCCAGTCTCTGACTCCGTCTTCACGTGGCCTTCTCCTCTGTGTGTTTCAAGTCTGTCTTCTCTTCTGCTGTCTGCGTTTTCCGCTCTTATAAGGACACTTGTCATTGGATTTAGGGACCATTCAGATAATCAAGGAGGATCTCACCTTGAGACCTTAATTAAATCTTCAAAGACCCTTTTTTCCAAATAAGGTCACATTCCCACCCACAGGTTTTGGGTGGACATAACTTTTGTGGGGGGGTACCATTCAACCCACTACATGGAGAGACCACACCCAAACAGAGACACCCCCAGCTGTTTGAGTGTCCCCAGCCCAGATGTCAGACACATGAATGAGACGCCAGGCCCAGCCACCAGCTGAATCCAACTTTGTTAACAGCCCTAAGCAAGAGCCTTGGGAACCATGGGAGTAAATAAAATAACTGCTACCCCACTGAACCTGGCGCTGGTGGGTAACCAGCGACAGATCACGGGCACATAAGGCCTGGTGCCTCCCCTCTGTCACACCCGCATCCAATCCGACAGCCAATTCTGTCGCTGTTAACTTTCAGACTGTATCCAGAATCTGACCATTGGCCACCACCTGCATTGCCAACACCTGGTCCAGGCCACTGTACACAGTAGCCTCTTAACTGGTCCCTTTGTTTCCTCCCTGCTCTCCTCAACTCAGTCTCCACGCAGCAGCCAGAGTGATTCTTCGAAAACCAAAGTCAGATCCTGTCCCTTCTTAGACGCCCCTCAGCTCCCTTTCTTGCCCAGGGTAGAAGGCAGTCCTCACAGCGGCCACTCCACAACCTCTCTGAGCTCAGCGAGGTCGCCTGTCTAAACAGCTCACCCCCTGAAAGGCCTGGCCCTCCCCCTGGTTTACTTCCTCCTTAGTGCTCAGCAGCATCTGTCACCTAACAGGGCACACGTTTAATTGCTGACCTTCCGCACTGTCTCCCTCGCTAGAATGGAAGTCCCCTGAGGGCAGGGACTTCCCTCTGTTTTGTTCGCTTCTGTGTCCCCAGCACAGCGCCTGGCACCTGGGGGGCAGGGGCTCCACAAACACTGACGAGTGAGGGAATGAAAAGCAAGTCAGGGGAAGTTCCGAGGCCACAAGTCGGCCTCCACAGCACAACCCTCCCCAGGAGGCCCCAGTGATACCTGCTCTTATGTACAGTGCACTGCCCAGCGTGATTCTCATGAGAAATGATCCCCGTTTTGCACAGGAGAAAACTGAGGCCGCGGGAGGAGAAGCAGTGACCCCAAAGTTAATAAACAGCAGCCCCGGAATTCACGCTCGGGTCTCGTCTAACTTAACACTACGCTATTCTATCTCCTGAGTTTAATCACAAGAAATAAGTTTCTTTTACCAAATTAACCTTAGAACAGACCTTTCCCACAAGACAGTCAGAAACCCAGGCACCACCTCTGGGAGTCACAGTCGTACCTGACTCCGCCGGAGCTCCTTCTCTTTCAGGACTGTGGAGTTGAATCCAGGTTCCCTCCATAAATCAAAGAGAGACACTTCCTTAAAGAAAGCCCCTTGTATTTCCACAATGCCCGAGGCGGTATCTCCTGTTTCCATCACCTGTCAAAAGTGAGAAGAAACATAATAACGACCTTGCAGAAGGTACATGGAGCATTGGGTGAGGGCCAGGCACTCTCTCTAGTGCTTCACTGGCAGCTTCACTGCTCAGCAACCCAAGGAGGTGGAGATGATCCTTATCCCCATTTTACAGATAAGAAGACCGAGGCTTAACGAGTAAGGCTGAAAGTCAATACATGAGATTTAAGCCCAAGTCTGTCTTATTCCAAAACCCACACTCTTTAATTTAACCATAGGCGTGACAGCTATCTGCAAGGTGTTGGTTGAAATTAGGCTGAACCCTTTGGGTTGGTTTCTTAACAGATTGTACAGTAGGACCTGGCAGGTCTGATAGAATAGGATGCCCAGAAGACCCACTGCAAGTGAGAAAGAGGAATATGGACATGGCTTCAGAGCACGAAAGGAGGGGCGTTCAGAAGCAGTAGGGGGATTCAGGATTCATTTTCACATTTGAAAACCAAACTCCTAAAACATTATTACAGCAAGAAACCTAATTGAAGAAAAGTCTTCCAGATTTGACTGGCTGGGGAGAGCACCAGGGTCTGGAGAGAATAAGGCACAACCCCCAGAGGCTCCTTCTGGAAAGGAGAGAAGGTGGGCGTCAGGGGAAGGCATTCTCCAGGTTCAGAACAGCCCCACCTAAAGACAAAGACCACTCCCAAAGCCCCAAAACCACACGCTCTGTGAGCCCCAGGGCTGCGGACCAGACATTTTCCTCTCACCTTGCTCAAGACACCGTGCTGCTGGGCAGGTGACAAGTCGGACACGTGCAGGGAGATGGCGCTTCTCAGGAGCTGCACGAGGTCTCTGCGGTCCATGGCGTGGAAGGCCTGGGTGCCCACCCCAGCCAGTAGCACGCCCATCTGGCTGATGTTGTAGAAGGACAGCACCTGGGGGCACCGGCCAGGGAGGATGAGGCCCAGCTCCGGACCTCCACCACTCGGACGTTTACTGGGCCCTACTGCAGGCCAAGTATCCAGATGGCTGCTGGGGCACCACCGTGACCAAGACACAAGCTGCCCTCCCCGATCCTCCTTCCTTCCATCAGGAAAGAGAGTTAAGTATCAAAACACAAGACACCAGTAACTGTACCACTGGGGGAATCACTATGCCACCTGAGGCCATGGCACAACTAGCAATGTGCCATCCATGTGCCACAGCTGACCAGGCAATGGGCTTTTCTGTGTGTAATCTGAACTAGCTGACAAGATTTAAATATTGGAGGAATCTTATAAAAATCCATATGAGAGTTTCTGCTTTATTAAAAAAAAAATCTGAACATCAGGCGATACTGGGCCCACGTTGGCAACAATGGGCAAGAACCTTCAGGTAGGTCGTGGGACTCTTAGTTTACCCAGCCCACCCGCTCTCACGGGACCCTGAGAAAGCCCACTGGCCTCAGTATTGGCCTCAGTATGTCACCGGCAGGCATCTGACACGGCAAAGCCCCACGCTCATCGACCTTCATGTGGAAGCTTTGAGTTGAAGTAAAGAAGTGTTTTAGGACATGAGTGTGATATTTTATGACAAATACAACTATAGCTGGACTAACAGGAATCACGCTTGGTTTTTCCCCCACTCCTTTGGAGTGAAGACGCTACATGTAATATCATCAGAGACATTCCTTGGTTCTGCAAAAAACGGTTGAGTGGTGTCCTATAGTTACTCCCTGTAGAATGGACAGTCTCTTACTGTCCCCAAAGAAGGCAAGACCTTTTGAGCTCTTGGCTTCTTAGCAAAAGTCACCTCACCCGCTCTGGAGGAAGAGTTGGACACAGGAATGAGACAAGCCTCTTGGTCCAGGGCTGTGAGGAACGAGACAAGTGTCCCTCAGCTCCCTAAAATCAAACTCACAGAGTGGACCCATGTGGCCCCAGTCAAAACAGAAGGTCTGCGAAGCCTTCAGACGAAAGTCACCAGAAGTCCTGAAGGGACAAGATGAATGGTCTATCCTTGGTCTTGAGTCAGAAAGTAAGAATGGGTGGGCATTGGTCTTGGTGCCATGATGGAAGTAGTTAGCATGGGAGTAAAGCAAGCAGGATGTGAAGCCAGATGCCCTGGGTTCAGTCCCAGCTCTGCCCCTTTCACGTGGCCTTGGCAATTCCCTTTTACACTCTGTGCCTCGTATGAATGACCTGGAAAACGGAAGTTATAACACTACTGCCCTCAGACGGTTGTTGGGAAGCTTAAATGATTAACTCAGAGATAGCTAACACTCATTGAGCTCATACTCTAGGTCACATGTTGTTCTAATCTCTTCCTGTGTGCTGACTCACACAATCCTGTGGAACAGGTGCTACTGTATCCCCGTCTTACAAATTGGGACACTGAGGCCAAGAGAAGTTAAGCCAATTCTCCAGTGTCACACAGCTAATAAGTGGCAGACCAAGGATTCGAACCCAGGTAGTCTCCCTTGGCGCCATCTTCTTACTGATTGGCTGCCCCTGTTGTGTGTGTATAACTGGCCCTTGGGTCTCAGGGCATTAAAATAGAGTTCAAGCTCCAACTGACCTTCTCATGGGCCAGGTATTTGGCAGACAAGATGATGACCTGGCTCTTGGCCCAGCCCGAGACCTGGTTGAGGGTCGAGATGGCGCCGTGCACAGCCTCAGGGCAGAGGGATTCCAGCTGACTGTGGGTCAAGCCCACGACTGCATCCGACAAAGAGCCCAGGGTCTCGTTGAGGGTCTGGTTCTCTGTGGCAATTTCCAGGAGGTCGGCTTTTAGCTAGAAGGGGAGCAAGCTGGATGAGGGTCGATAGCAAGCAAGATGGTGGTTCCTTCTGACTACACCCCGGGATGCACCCTCGACCGACCCTGCCCTGTCAAAAGGAGAGGGACTCCTGCTAAGCCCAAACCGTGAGTTGCCCCACTGAGAACACCACCTCCTCTGGCCTTGACTTTCGTATGCTACAAATTCACTTTATGCTTCATTTAAATATTAATGTTATTAAATCAACCTTAAAGCATGGCAGAAGGAAATTTTGTTCACTTCACCCGTAACTCAGCCACACTCCCGTAGCAACTATTTTCTTTTTATGACCTTGAACTCTATATCCTGTCTGTATGGTTGCTTTCCTTTCATGAAATAGGTGGGGGGGGGTGGTTCATAATAATATATAATCTATGTAAAAATAATTCTCAACAGTAACAAGAAAGTGAAAGTCTCCTGAAAATCTTACCTCAAAAAATTACTATGATTAGCAATTGGGTGTATATGTTTCCAAAACTTCTTATGCCTTTATAAATAAACTGTAGCATGTAGTCTTCACATAGTTGTAACATGAACACAAGTGCAATTTTCTGCTCTATATTTTTCATTTAAAGTTATGTGTTACAGGTTTTCATATTTCTGTGATCCCCTTCATTATTTTTTGTAACATGCCTGTCTAGCTATAGTCAAGTGTGCTTCCCAACTGCTTCCGGTACAGAAGGTGATAAACTCATCTATTGCAACGTGACCTCTGTACAAAAAAATGAGAACGGTTCACGTTTTAACACCTGAACTCGCACAAACCGTATCTTCATGTCAGACGAATGTACGCGAGTGTTCTAGATGGCCACTTGGGGGCAGCAGAGTAAAGTGAAAGAAACAGCTGTCACAGTTCCTGGCTTTCTCCAAATTCAGCAGCTCCCCTTCCCTAAAGCTGGCTCCCACATCTGCAAAAGGCCTACAGCAGTGGTTCTCAAAGTGTGGTCCTTGACCAGTAGTATCAGCATCACCTGGGAAGTTGTTAGAAATGCAGGTTCTCAGGCTCCGCCCCAGACCTCCTGAATCAGAGGCTCTGGATGTGGGTATGTTTTCAAGCTGTTTTTAACAAGCCCTCCAGGTGATTCTAATGCGTCCTCAGGTTTGAGTACTGACCTAGATGATCCAAAGGGTTTTCTCATATCTCATTGTATCTGACTTTCTTCTTGGTCACAGCTACCCCTGTGACCTTAAAGTACATTTATTTTCTTATTTTTGCTCAAGCTTGCTTGGGAAGGATGCTCTTCCTGGAAAACAAAAATACGCACCGACCAAGACAATGCCTACTATGTAAAGTGCCAAATGGGACCGAGGGTTTTGTGATGTGTGAGAAACTGCTGTGGAATTATTGACGATGTTATCAAACTTTCTCGAATACTGCTCTCATGTCATCTTTTCAATTAAAACAATGAGAAAGACAAAAAGAAGTGAGAGAAGCCGGGCAGAATTAAGACTTTAAGGGAAGAAAGGAGACAGAGATGGAGTGAGGAGGGAAATGAGACAGTCCCCATGTGCCTATTGGTCCAAAACCTTGGTCTAGGAACTCAGCAAATACATTCCATTCCAGTGCTCTCCACCCTGGCTGCATCTGAGGCCACAGCCCAGACCAATGACACAAGAATCTCTGGGGGGTAGAGCCTGGGGGAGGGGCGTGCCACTAACATAGAACCAGGTTCGAGAACCACTGCTGTATCTCCTCGCTATGCCATTCATGGTCACCAGTCCAGCAGCTTCAGCATCGCCTGGAAGCTTGTTAGAAATGCAGAGTCTCGGGCCCCACCCAGACCTTAAATCTGCGTTTAAGATCCCCAAGCAACCTTATGCACATTTAAGTTTGAAGTGGCCGCTCTGATTGAACTTTGATCTATTCAAGCTTTTCCTACCGTTTTTTGTGGTTTCTTCCCATTTTAAGCTCACCCCAGTGTTTGAGATACCACCTGCGAGGCTGGACCTAGATCTTGATAAACCCTACATGTTTTCTCTCAAAGGCCAGGCAAGACTGTTCTTCCCATTTCTCTGGCTAGTGAAACTGATGCTGAGGCTCCGGGGCCCTGTAGCCCTTCTGCACCTTCTGAACACCAGCCTGGAAGCCCCTCAGGTGGCTGCACTTGATCATCTGGTGAAGGAGGACTTGGGCCACAGCGGCGTCCAGCAGCTCCAGGTCATCGTAGAAACAAACCAGCAGCCCCAGCCTGTGTGAGAAGACAAGGGATGCTGGTGGAGGGCGCAGAGCTGGGGGCCACAGCCGCAGCCCCACCCCAGTTAGAACCGAGAGGTCACGATCATAGCAGCTGCCGCGTACCAGGTACTGTGCCTTTACCTGGATTATCTCATCACAGCCCTGCAGGGTAGGTGCTCTCATTAGCCCCATCTCACAGAAGGGTCAACTGAGACTCAGAGAGATCAAATGACTTGCCCAAGGCAAGTAGTGGTGCCGGGCCTTAAATCTAGATCCAACCAACTCTGCTATCTCTCCTCCTGAGGCAATAAGGGGCACAAGGAAAGCATGTGCTCAATTAGCCACAGAAAAACCCCAATTTTCCACTCAGAGATAAGGGTTTTGTCCACCCTGAGGGATTCCCGGAGGCAGAGGTTTATTTCCAACCCGCATCACCAGATGATGGTGACTTCAAAAGGGAAGAAACACAAGAGGCACTTCGTTATACAGCAGAAACACACCACTGTAAAGCAGTTATACTCCAATAAAGATGCTTTAAAAAACTTTTTAATAAATAAACTTCTTAATGAAAAAAAATCTATTGAATTGAATAAAATAATTTACTCCTTAAAAAAAAACACACAAGGCAGAACAACGTAGGAGCAGAGATGGGATTTGAATCCTGGTCTCACGGGGAGCACTGCATCTAGTGGTTAAAGAACATAGCTTCAGGCCAACTGGAGTTTGAAGCCCAGCTCTACGAGACATCTGGCCTGTAGCGAGTTGCTTAACTTCTCTGAAAGCCTGCAGCACATGGCTGTGCAGTGCATACTCTGTACTACTGTACAGGGCGGCCCTGCCTCTCTAAGCTTTTAATGGGGAGGCTTCCTTAAATATGATGAATGAAGGAATGAGGAATACTGTGAGAGGTAAATGAGAAAAGGCATACCAACTAATTAGCATACTTCCTGGTGGATACTAAGCACTTCATCAGTGGATGCTCTTAGCATTAGTATGAAATCTACTTAGCATGGCTGGACCACCTGGTCGATCATGATCAGACACTGACACTCTCAGACATGTCCACCGGAAAGCAACCAGGCCAGGGAAAGGATCTGAAAGTGTATCTGATGAAAAAAGACGACTCAGAAGAAGTGAATAGTGAATATTAATAACCATGTTAAGGATAACTAATATTTCTTGACCACTTACTATTTGCAGATGTTCTTTTTTTTTTAACATCGTTATTGGTGTAAAATTGCTTTACAATGGTTTGTTAGTTTCTGCTGTATAACAAAGCAAATCAGCTATACGTATACATACATCCCCGTATTGTGCAGATGTTCTTAATCTTTACAAGGGTCTTAATGAGGTAGGCAGCTTAGTAGCTCCCATTTTACAGATGGGAAAATGGAGGCACAGAGAGGGACAGTAACATGGCCAAGATCACACAACTTGTAAGTGGCAGAGCCAGGATTAAACCCAGGAAGTCTGGTTCCAGGTCCCATATTCTTAACAGCCAAGCTATTTTTGGTGTAACTATAAAAAAAAAAAAATGGGAGCCATGCTAATGGTGAAAATTACTAAGGATAGGGCAAGAAGGTGTAAGAGTTTTTTGTTTGTTTTTGCGGTACGCGGGCCTCTCAGTGTTGTGGCCTCTCCCGCTGCGGAGCACAGGCCCCGGACACACAGGCTCAGCGGCCATGGCTCACGGGCCCAGCCGCTCCGCAGCATGTGGGATCTTCCCAGACCGGGGCACGAACCCGTGTCCCCTGCATCGGCAGGCGGACTCTCAACCACTGCGCCACCAGGGAAGCCCCGGTGTAAGAGTTTTATATGAGAACATTCTCTGCAAGTGCTTTGAAAAATGTAAGGTCATGTGCTAATGTCAGAGAAAGCACTGTGACAGTAAGGCCCTGGGAGATGGAGAGAAGATGGGTGAACAGTGCCCGTCAGCCCTCCCCACTGCACACACACCCCAACATTCAAACCCTTTCTGGGGTCACCAGGTGTGCAGCTCCTGGCCCTCCCCTGCTGGAAATGGTTCTGGGGGATCATGTTACAATCACTAAATTCTAGAGCTGATCTCATCTCAGGGCTCCCCACCTGAGAGTCTGGATAACAAGGGATTCACAGATATGGGGACCCATAAGCTATTTCCAATACTCAACCCAACCTCTTGGAAATTACACATTTACCTTAGAATGGATGGAGTACTAGTTAAAATGTTCCATTTTCGTGCCCAGAGCTGGAATCTTAGCGCTTGATAAGGTTATATAAAATGTCTGGCACATAGGAGATGCTTAAAAAGCATTTGTTTTCTTCCCCACTTCACAACCTCTTGAAAGGGGTCTCTTTGGGGAAACACCTCCCTCACATGCACAAAGACATGGAACTCTCCAAAGACATGGACCAGCCACCTCCCTTTCCTCCCCGGGTCTTTTGCTGCTCAGAGGAAGCTGATGCTTAGATGGCATCTTGGGAAACAGCTCCAAGGGCCCAACGCCCACGCCCCTTGCCTGTGGATGGTAGAGGTATTCCTCACATCAAAGTTGGAGGAGCTGATTCTCTCCAGAAATGCCTGGGCCAGTTCAGGTGTGATGTCATAAACCGTGTCCAGCTGCTTGGTGGCGTTGTCATAGCTGATAAACAGCCCAATCTGGTGGACAAGGACAGGAAGATCAGTGTGGAGGAATGAAGTGGCCCCGTGCAGCCCCGCCCTGCTGGTCTGTGCTGTGCCCTACGCTTGGCACTTGGAGGTGCCCATTTCTCATTTTCATTGATTTCTCTTTTTCCCTATGATAGTTTATTAAAAGACATTGAATACAGTTCCCTGTGCTATACAGTAGGACCTTGTGGTTTATCTATTTTATATATAGTAACTTGTATCTGCTAAGTCCAAACTCCTAATTTATGCCTCCCACCCCCTCTCCCCTTTGGTAACCATAGGTGTCATTGATTTCTTAATGGTCTGTAACTGCTGCTTTAGTTTACTCTTCAATCCAACTGTTATTTAGGAAAGTTTTTTGTTTGTTTGTTTGTTTTTACTATCTGAGCAGTTGAACTTTTTTAAAGCTAATATTTGCACAGTTATTTCTAGATTTGCTTTATCGAGGTCAGAGAATATGGTCCATAAATTGTTTGTTTTGGGGAATCGGAATTTTTTTAATAGATGAGTCAGTTTATAAACGACCCTCAGGTGATAAAAAAGAGTGTGTTCTCTTTGTAAGATACAAAGTTGAATATATGTATATAATATATATGTAAATGTATGTTTACATAATACACCTATATAATGCAAATATATATCACATATTCAACTTTACTAAATATGCTATTCAGATTCTTTCTATTCTTGTTCACTTTTTTGCATTGAAGTCTCCAATATTTCAACGCATGGTTATTCTGTGCTTAAATCTCAAAAAGTTGTCTCTCCCTCAAGAATTGTACTCTCCGTCCATATGAAATTCCCTCGTAGCATTGGCACTCTGTGGCTTCACCTCCCTTCTCTACATTTTTAGAAGATGAAGAAATGGTGCAAATGGCATCTGAATCTCAGAAATTCCCTGCTAGGGGCCCAGTTTCCTAAGAATTTAACCTCCATCGACTTCCTGAAATTCACTCAACTTCTTTTGGAGAGTAAAATGGCAGTTTAATCCATTTTATAACTGGGAATTATAAAATTGAGAGACATTTGAAATATTTCCAGCCTCCCAGGTAAAAAGAGAAACCGCGTTCTGCCTCTGGTTTCACAACAACCAGATATTGTTGGGTCAATCGGTCCTTGAAAAAGCCAGTCATTTGATGCAAACACTTCTCTCACTGGCCAGCAGAAAGTTAGGGCACACAGGATAAAAACTGGTGGCAAGTCCCAAACTGCTTACAAATGCCTCCCTGTTGGCAGCATTCTTTGGAGGCTGCATTCTAAAATCAGGCTACCCCCGGGATTTTAGTGTCATCGAGCCAACATCAGAAGGAGAAAGACACCTGACGGGTGAGTTAAGTAACCTCGAATATGTGTATTTCTCCACTGTAAACTCTAGAGTTAAAATCCAATCATCACACATGCTGAAGTAGGTATCAAAAGAAGTAACCATAAATGGAAGTAGCTATTAATCCACATCGCTTTTCATTTGCGTTCGTGCTTCCAAGGACCGGAAACTCTACAGTTATTGTCCTTGGCCTTTCTTGAGTACAAATATACCCTTAAATGATTTTTGGTACGTAGCCAACATTTATAGATCATGTTTTTTCACATCAGAGCTATCTTAACAGTCCACAATCCTTTTTCTTTTCTTAGCTTTTCTACACTAGAACACAATCCAGTGACTGACTGCTTGAGGTCTTATTCCAGGAATTTTCTTTAGATGCTCAAGTTATGTCGAGCTGAGGTGGGTGTTCCTTTCCCAGGGCACCTTGACTAGCTGGCTGAATATGAGAGGTTTAGAATACACCTTACCCCAGAAGTATCAGCGATGGGAACATGTAAATGAACTTTTCCAACTTACTTCTATAGGACTAATATTCATAATTTCTTCAAAGGATAGGTGAACCATATATCTGCCCAAAATCCATAAGTTTTCTGCACTGACCCATGAAACAGAGTCATCTGCAAAAAATAAATAAGTGGACAAATAAGTAAAAATTAATAAAAGACTGTGCACTGGTATATGATAGTCAAAAGATCTTTGATGTCAGGACTCCTCTTTGCATTTATTAATTCATTCCACAACCATCTTTTGAGAGCCCCCTACTTATGAGATGCTACACTACACACAGGCCATGACAGGCGTCTACCACTTCGTTACTCAATAGAGCGGCCCTTGAACCAGCAGCCTCAGTATCACCTGGGAACTTGTTAGAAATGCAGATTATTTTTTTAATACTTAAGACCACAAAATACAGTTTTATTTTTAGTTAGTTACTAACTTGAAATATATTTGACTCTTTTATTACTACCAGTAACAATCCTTATCTTCCTTATTATCACCATGTACATGAGCCAAACCTTCCTCATATGCACCCCAAATGGTCTCCAAATCTTTACTCTCTTGGGCCCTTCTCATCAGCTAGAATGCCTTTCCCCTAACTCTTCAGCTTCCAAGTGTTTCCTTTCTTAAAGCCTTCTCTCATCTCCTCAGCCAGCAGCAGTGTTCTCCCTTCTCTCAATTCCCAGAGGACTCTATAATTCCGTTCAGGCATTTGAAATTCCCCATCAGCAAATGTCAGTGGGGCTTTAAGAACAATCGTGGCCAGGATCCAACTTCAAGTTTCAGTGAACTAGAATTGGCTGCCATTGCCCCTAATCCTCCAGTAAAAGATTTACACAGAACACCACTGTGTTGGTAGCATTTTGGGGAAATGAAAAAAGCAGAGGAGCCGTTATAGGGTGCAGTGAATCAGTCACCAAGAGCTGTTGCAGCAAGCCGTGGGCAATGGCTGATGCCCAGAGGAGACAGTGAAGTCAGCTGGTGCCTGGGCCAAGTCACAGGGACAAGAGGGTGCCCTCCCCCAGCCCAGGAATCAGAGCTGTTGTGGTGAGCACAGGTAAACACCTGTGATCCTCTCGATGGGGACTCTGGACACTTGACTTGGTTATTAGAAGAAAGGGTGGCCCTGGAAGGCTAGAGAATTCTGTGGGGAAACCACTAAATTCACCAGGAAACAAGCTGAGTTGTTCATTTCTAATTAATTTTTTTTTTTTTGGCTGCGTTGGGGTTCGTTGCCACATGCGAGCTTTCTCTAGTTGTGGCGAGCGGGGGCTACTCTTTGTTGCGGTGCACAGGCTTCTCATTGCGGTGGCTTCTCTTGTTGCAGAGTACAGGCTCTAGGCGCATGGGCTTCAGTAGTTGTGGCTCATGGGCTCAGTAGTTGTGGCACGCGGGCTCAGTAGCTCCGCGGCATGTGGGATCTTCCCGGACCAGGGCTCGAACCCATGTCCCCTGCATTGGCAGGCAGATTCTCAACCACTGTGCCACCAGGGAAGTCCCTCTAATTAATTATTAAGCATGAACTGTATTTCTGCAGACCAATGATCCCCAAACTTGGGATCGTTTTGACGCCCAAAGTATTTCCAGTTACCTCAAGGAACTTCATGAAAAAAAAAGTTTAAAGTCCAAATAGAATTCATTTCAATTCACTTAGCTTAATAATGAAACGTGTCATATAGGAATTTTAGGAGAGTCTGTCTCCAACTAAATTCTGGCAACAAGGACTTAAGGGAAGTCTAGAGTCTGGAGGGTGAGTTGAGTGAATTTCTCAGGGTCACTTAGTGTGAGATTCAGTTTTTTGGAGGCTACCACTATGCATCAGGCAGAGGGAATTCTGCTGCGCATGGAAGACATTTATTCCATTGTTTAATGCTTCTTACATACAAACTTCAGAGCTGAATTCCAGGAAAAGGATTGATTGGCACTCCCTACACTTCACCGCCACCAGCTTTCTACGTTTCCCACACACACGCAGCTCATTCCCACCTCGGGGCCTTTGTATTTGCTGCTTCCCCTGCCTGGAATGCTCTT
This sequence comes from Phocoena sinus, assembly GCF_008692025.1. Classification (NCBI taxonomy): domain Eukaryota; kingdom Metazoa; phylum Chordata; class Mammalia; order Artiodactyla; family Phocoenidae; genus Phocoena; species Phocoena sinus. The sequence continues at coordinate 66,829,661 of NC_045777.1, read as the reverse complement.
CCTCCAGAGCCTCACGTCTGATCCCATTTCTCATTTTGGTCTCAATCCAAATGTCACCTGCCCAGAGAGCTCTGCTCTGCCTCCTTAGCCAGCAGTCAGAAACTACAGCCCGTGAACCAAACCCAGCCCAACTTCGAGCTTGGTTTTTACATTTCTAAAAAATATTTATTTGGCTGTGCCGGGTCGCAGTTGCGGTTCGTGGGCTCCTTAGTTGAGGCTTGCCAGCTCCTCAGTTGCAGCATTCAAACTCCTAGCTGCGGCATGCATGTGGGATCCAGTTCCCCGATCAGGGATCGAACCCAGGCCCCCTGCATTGGGAGCGCGGAGTCCCAACCACTGCGCCACCAGGGAAGTTCCCAGTTTTTACATTTTTTCAATGATTGAGGGAAAATCAAAAGAAGACGAATATTTTCTGACACATGAAAATCACATGAAATTCAAATGTCAGTGTCTATAAATAAGGTTCTCTTGGGACACAGCCATGCCTATTTATCTGCTGTCTAGAGCTGCTTTTGTGCTACAGCATCAGAGTCAGATAGTTGAGACAGAGACTGTAGGGCCACAAAGCCTATAAATTTACTCTGGCCCTTTACAGAAAACACTTGCCAAGCCCTGCTCTAGGCTAAAGCAGTAACCCTTTCCATGGCATTGATCCCTTTTATTTTCTGCAGAGCAGTTACCGGTATTTGTGTCCTCTCTCTCTCTCTCTTTATTTACTTGCTTACAAGTTTTCTCCACCTACTCTCCCACAATAAAATTATAGCTCCATGAGAACAAAGACTTAGTCTTCTTTTCCTTTGTATCTCCAGTGGCTGACACATAGTAGGCTCTTTTTAGGTGTTTTAAAAGTTTATTGTCTTTACATCACTAACATTAAAGATTCAACAAGTTGAAGCTACCTGTGAAATTGTTTGCGTTACTAATCTACATAGCCATTCTCTCTCCTTTTTTTTCAATTGCAGTAAAATACACGTAACATAAAATTTACTATCTTAACTACTTTTTTTTTTTTTTAACGATACGCGGGCCTCTCACAGTTGTGGCCTCTCCCGTTGCGGAGCACAGGCTCCAGACACGCAGGCCCAGTGGCCATGGCTCACGGGCCCAGCCGCTCCGCGGCACGTGGGACCCTCCCGGACCGCGGCACGAACCCGCGTCCCCTGCATAGGCAGGCGGACTCTCAAGCCCCTTAACTACTTTTAAGTATACAGTTCGGTGGCATTAAGTACATTCACTTTGCTGTGCAACCAGCACCACCATCCATTTCCAGAGCTTTTTCATCTTGCAAAACTGGAATTCTGTACTCATTAAATAGTAATTCCCCACTCCTTCCTCCCTCTGGCCCCTGGCAACCACCACTCTACTTTCTGTCTCTATGAATTTCACTACTCTAGAAAATAGTAGGTTTTGAACAAACATCCGCCAAATAAATTACTCCTGACCTATTGCTGCTTCGGTTGCAGGAAGCTTAGCACTAAATTTCTGTGCTTTATTGCCTATATTTTCTTTTAAAAAAAACTATTTTGGGCTTCCCTGGTGGCGCAGTGGTTGAGAGTCCGCCTGCCGATGCAGAGGACGCGGGTTCATGCCCCGGTCCGGGAAGATCCCACATGCCGCGGAGCGGCTGGTTCCATGAGCCATGGCCGCTGAGCCTGCACGTCCGGAGGCTGGGCTCCGCAACGGGAGAGGCAACAACAGTGAGAGGCCCGCGTACTGCAAAACAAAAAAAAAGCTATTTTGTCCCACTTTGATACAGATTTTTAACACAGATTTTGAACTTGTAACCTGATTCTAAAAGTTTTCATTGAGGGACTTCCCTGGCGGTCCAGTGGTTAAGACTCCTCGCTTCCACTACAGGGTTCGATCCCTGGGCACTAAGATCCCGCATGCTGTGCAGTACAGCAAGTTTTCATGGAATCTAAGGTGCCAGCATTATTTACGTTCCACTAAGAAGCTAAACTTGGACACGGTGTTGATTGTAGGATACAGATGATGCTGACTTCAGAGACTTCAGCGTGTGAAAAATGCACTGATGAAATGGGGTATGTGTTTTTTCCATAAACCACATCAAACACTTTTTGGAAGCTGAGGGAGCTAAAAATCTTAAGTGGCAATGAAATCAAATCCCTATCTGCAGAGATGAAGCATCACTTTTAAGGATGGACTCCCGCTAAAAAGTGTTCCCACCTCAAAGCCTGGGCTCACCAGTGCCATTGGAGGATGTCTGCAAAATCCCAGTCATCCAGGAGTAGACAGCCCTCTGGGAATGGGCCGAGGTTTGGTCGTAGAGATCTTTGAACACCACAGACCTACATGACATACACATAGGTGTCAATTAAGGAACAAATATGAAGGCCTTCAGGCAGGGTCCAAACAACAAAAGTATACAAAGCTATCTTTGGTTAAAAGCCCTTCCCACTCCCTTGCTACAGATGTAGAGATTTTCCTGTTTCTCCTCTTCCCATCACAGTTAAATACCTTCCAAAGACTCTTCTTCACTTCCTCACCACCAGGTCCTTTTTTTTTTTTGGTAACAGTTTTATTAAGATATAACTTATACCATACAAAGTATACAACTCAGTGGTTTTCAGTATACTCAGACTTGTACAACCATCACCACAATCAATTTTAGAACCCTTTAAAGTACCTCAAAAAGAAACCTCCTACCTTTTAGCTATCACCCCAGAACTTCTAGTCATCCCAACTCCTAGAAACCACTAATCTACTTTCTCTCTTTATAGACTTACGTCTTCTGGATATTTCCGATAAATGCAATCATATAATATGTCACTTTTGTATCTGGCCTCTTTCACTTGGCATGATGACTTCAAGGTTCATGCATGTTGGAACATGCATCAGTAATTCATTTTTTTATGGCTAAATTCTGTTCCGTTGTACAAATATACCACATTTTGTTTATCTGTTCATCAGTTGATGGACACGGGTTGTTTCCCCCTTTTGTCTATTATAAATAACGCTGCTGTAAACATTCATGTATAAGTGTTTGTGTGACACATTTCATTTTTCTTGGGAATAGACCCAGGAGTGGAGTTGCTGGGTTCGATGGCAACTCTATGCTTAGCCTTTTGAGGAACTCCAGACTATTTTCCAAAGTAGCCGTACCACTTCACTTTCTCACCAACAGTGTCTGAGGGTTCTGATTTCTCCACGTCATTGTCAGCACTTGTTATTATCTGACATTTTGATTACAGATATCCTGATGGGCGTAAAGTGTCTTAGTCACTTTTTAAGCCACTGACATCTGGTTTCTTCATCACCACACCACTCCTTGTGGCCCAAGTCCTGAATAAGCTCCTTGTCACCATACCCAGCAGTCCCATTTGGTCCAAATATGACTTGACCTTTCACAGCATTTGGCACTGATCGCCCCTCCAGTTCATACCTGCAAAATAGCTGAGTCTACTCATCCTGGAAAACTTCCCTCACCTCCACCCACCACCACTGAAAATCAATTCAGCAAATGACCCATCTGCCCTTTTCTAAGCTTAAAGTTTATCCTCACCACTCTCCCCGTCATTTTATATATGAAGAGGCAAACTTTCCCTTAAATCTATCTTAATATCTTCTTGCCGTATCTTTCTTTTCTTCTTCTTCTCCTCTCTTCCTCCTTCTCCTCGGTTGTTTTTTTTTTCCTCCTTTCTCCTCTTCTCCTGGTTCTTATTCTTCCTCTTCTTCTTTCTCTCTCTTTCTCTCTCTCTGTCTTTTTTGGGTTGTTGTTTTGTTTTTCAGAACAGCACAGTATGTGAAAGGGACAGGAGATAGATATAATTCTGAAAAAACGATGTTTACATTATTTAAGGGAAAGCTTGCCCATTTGTAAAAATGCTGGCTCTATCATTCCCTAGCAGTCTGACCTAGAGCAAGTTATACAATCTCTGTGCCTCAGTTTCCTCATTTGAAGAATGGGGGGTGGGGCTTACTGACATCATCCTCACAAGGGGAAGGGGACGGGAGGGTAGAGAAGGAAAAGGTCAAAACTGAGGTTCAGGGCTTCCCTGGTGGCGCAGTGGTTGAGAGTCCGCCTGCTGACGCAGGGGACGCGGGTTCGTGACCCGGTCCGGGAAGATCCCACATGCCGTGGAGCGGCTGGGCCCGTGAGCCATGGCTGCTGAGCCTGAGCGTCCAGAGCCTGTGCTCCGCAACGGGAGAGGCCACAACAGTAAGAGGCCCGCGTACCGCAAAAAAAAAAAAAAAAAAAACTGAGATTCAGAAGAACTGGCTTGAGTTCAAATTAAGTCAAGCCCCAGGGGGTCACTTCAAGGGACGCTGTCCTCTCTTTGGGCTTCAGTTTCTTCATCTGCGAAAGAAGAGGTTGGATTAAATGATGCTCATCGAGAAACGGGAAATGGGGCCATATTCTGGACTCCCACCTCGTGATGAGAATCTGGTGTCGGGCAACGTTCTCTCTGTATCGATCTGTTGTCTTTCTCTCTGTAAGGCTTGTAACCTTCTCCCAGGCTCTTGTCAGGGTTTACATAAAGTTTTGTGCTGGCCAGCTGTGAGTTTTGACTGTCAAGTGTCCACTCCTCCCTCTTGTCAACACTTGTCTGGGCCACCAGCAAAGTCCCCATGTCCCCATCTTGATCCATGTCATTTGGGTGGGACTATGACTCACATCTAAGCCATTCAGCATATAAGATCCCATTGGCCACAGTGACCGGCTCAAGAATGGGGACACGGGGACTTCGCTGCTGGCCCAGTGGTTGGGACTCCACACTTCCACTGCAGGGGGCGTGGGTTCGATCCCTCCTGGTTGAGGAACTAAGATCCCACATGCTGAGTGACGCAGCCAAAAAAAAAAAAAAAGAAGAATGGGCACATGACCCAGTGTGGACCAATGAGAATCAGGTCTAAGACTCTACTTGGAACTGTGCCCATGCTCCCTCATGGAGAGAGCCCGCCTGGGAGTGAGGCCAACACAGAGGAGGGCAGAGCTGAGAGATAAAAAGCCAGAGATGTTCCTGATGATGTAATTTGAGCTTCTGGATCCAACTGTGTCTGTCAGTCCTGCTGACTCTCAAGGTGGAAGTCTCACTTTAGTGCTAGAGAGTCTTCAACACACACTCAGCTCCTTTTTTAACCAAGGGAACAGGTCCTAGGCTCAGAACAACATATCTAGCTAAGATTTAATGACACTGGTTTGTTTTTTATATTGTATTTATTTTTATGATTACTTAAGACAAATGATACTGGTTTCCCATTTACAGTAATTATACCATATTTACTTTTTTTTTTTTTTTTTTTTTTTGCGGTACGTGGGCCTCTCACTGTTGTGGCCTCTCCCATTGCAGAGCACAGGCTCCAGATGCGCAGGCCCAGCGGCCATGGCTCACAGGCCCAGCCGCTCTGCGGCATGTGGGATCTTCCCAGACCGGGGCACGAACCCGCGTCCCCTGCATCGGCAGGCGGACTCTCAACCACTGCGTCACCAGGGAAGCCCTTTACTTTTTAAAATTTATTTACTTATTTTTTATGAAGTATAGTTGATTTACAATGTTGTGTTAGTTTCAGGTGTACAGCAAAGTGATTGTTATACATAAATATGTACCTATTTTTTTCAGATTCTTTCCCCTTATAGGTTGTTACAAAATATTGAGTATAGTACCCTGTGCTATACAGTAATTCCTTGTTAGTTATCTTTTTTATATACAGTAGCATGTATCATATTTACTTTTTTAAAAATAAATTCATTTATTTATTTTTGGCTGCATTGGGTCTTCGTTGCTGTGTGCGGGCTTTCTCTAGTTGCGGCGAGCAGGGGCTACTCGTTGCTGTGGTGCACAAGATTCTCATTGCAGTGGCTTCTCTTGTTGCAGAGCACAGGCACGTGGGCTTCAGTAGTTGCAGCACGTGGGCTCAGTAGTTGTGGCTCGCGGGCTCTAGAGCACAGGCCCAGTAGTTGTGGGATACAGGCTTAGCTGCTCCGCGGCATGTGGGATCTTCCCGGACCAGAGATCGGACCCATGTCTCCTGCATTGGCAGGCGGATTCTTAACCACTGCGCCACCAGGGAAGTCCCATGTTTACTTTTAAAATAGATATTTTTAAGTAAATAGAATGAATCTCCTTTTAAAAAACACGAACTAATAATAATACAGGTGGTATATAGGTATGGAAAAATTGTGAGGATGATACCAGAATGACTAAACTTTGGGAGACTCTGTTTTAATCAAACCATCTCTAAACTGACCTCGAATATTAACCTGTCCCCACCTGCCTTCTCCCCTCCCTCATGCGTTACCTCCTTGACTTCTCAGGACAGACTCTGGGGGGCAGGGGGACACTCACAGGTTCTTGAAGGCGTCTTCACGCAGGTCCCGGGGGAGCCTCTCCGTGATATCCGGCTGGAGAAAGTGGCCTGAGGAGCCCCTTAGCACCCTGCCCAGGATCTCCACACACTCCAGGGGGTTCAGCACCTGGAAACACCTCTCCAGCGTGATGAGAAACAGGCTACGGTTCACGCCCGGGCTCTGCAAGGCTTGTTTCCGAATCTCTCCCAAGTCAACAGTGATGTCATCCAGCTCCTACAGGAACGATAGAAGTTAGGCTTGTCTTGAGAGCTGCCTCTTGATTTGGAAACACTGGGAGAGACCACACTTAGCAGCAGTGGTGAAATTCAGGACCCCTGTTAAACACCATGCTGCTATGTCAAATCTTCTAGACCTTTCCATCACCTAAAGAACAAAGTCCAGGCCTTCACCTGCTTCACCCACACTAGGCACCTTGTCATTCTCCAGATACACCATGACTGTCACACCTCAGGCCCTTGCTCTAACCGGCATCCCCTCTCCACCTCCTTCTCCCAGAGAAATCCAGCTGATCCTTTAAGGCCAAGCTCAGTTGTCATTTCATTGGTGACGTCTTCTCTGATGTCCTACTTAAGTCAAATCAAATCTCCCTCCACTCTGGGCTCCCAACAGCATCTTGAACCAAACTCCATGATGCATTAGAGATGCTTATGGGCCTATCTTTCCTCCAAGCCAGTGGATCTCAATCTTGGCTACACATCAGAATCACTAGGGAGGTGATCCCCAGCACCACTGTATAGAGCCTGGTTTAACTGGTCTCTGGTGGAGCCCTGGCATCTGATTCCAGTGTGTAGCTGAGGTTGGGCCAGGAAAGTGCTGGGGCCCAAGCCATGTGCCTAGTGGGATGCCTGGTACCTAGAAGACATTGAGAAATAGCCTGTTAGAATGAACGAATGAATGAATCTTTTGAACCACAGACCTCAGGAATACTGACAGGGTGTAGGTAAAATCAGACTGGACACGACTCTGTCCTTCACCCAACACACCCTCCAAAAACAACCACCACAATTTACTGCCTATGGACTACACTCCAGGCACTGTGTCAAGCATGGAGCAAGCATGCATCACCTCCTGTAATTCTCACAACAGTCCTATAGGTTAAGCCCCATGGGTCTGCGGGTCAGACATTCCTAGGTTCAGATGCCAGGCCCTCCACTTACATGTGTGTGTCCTTGACCAAATCACTTATCTTTTTTAAGTCTCAGTTTCTTCCTCTTGAATGAAGATAAAATCAGTGCCTACCTCCTAGATCTAGATAAGAATTGAAGGAGATAATGAATGGAGAGTGCCCGGTACCTAGTGAACACTCGGCAAACATTACGTGCTATAAAAACTCAATATTACAGGTGACGAGAACAAAAGAGAGACTAGTTAACCAGGCCAAACCTGCACAAAGCTGGGATCTGAAACAAGTGTACTGAGTCCAAGCCCACACCTCTCACCACGCCCATGTGTTTCCTAACTTACGTCATTCCCGGTTGGGGCCAAACAGCGCAGCGGCTAAGAGTGTAACTTAGGGGTTATTGGGCAAGGGTCTGCGGATAGTATTAGGGCATCTGTGAACACTGGGGAGAAACTGCATCCTCCTTTTCACTGCTATGGAATTGGTCCCTGGCATCTCCTTCAGGGATGAACGTAGGCAGCAAGCCAGCAAGGTGGCAGGAGAACCTTTGATGTGTCATCACTAGAAATCACAAACTTTCATAACTCACTACCATTGCTGCAAATGTCTTGAAATCTCACTTACACTCAATACTTCCTCAAAATTACAGAAACTATTAGACCCGCCACTAAATCTTGTTATTGGATGTGTTACAGAAGCACATAAATTACTGTACCCTTAACTTTGTCTTATGTATTTTGATAAATGTATTTCAATAGAATCAGCTTCCTTTGTCATCCATTGTATTTTAACACATTATTCTGAGATGGAGCCCATGGGCTTCACCAGATGCCAGAGGGCTCACAGCTAGAGTCAGGAGCCCAGGTTCCCACCTCAGATCTGCCACTTTCTTTTTTTTTTTTTTTTTTTGCGGTACGCAGGCTTCTCATTGTTGTGGCCTCTCCCGTTGAAGAGCACAGGCTCCGTACGCGCAGGCTCAGCGGCCATGGCTCACGGGCCCAGCCGCTCCGCGGCATGTGGGATCTTCCTTGATCAGGGCACGAACCCGTGTCCCCTGCATCAGCAGGCGGACTCCCAACCACTGTGCCACCAGGGAAGCCCAGATCTGCCACTTTCAAGCTGTGTAACCCGAGGTTACTTACTCAACCTCTCCAAGCCTGTTTCCTCATCTGAATATTGAAATGGTAAGAGTCTATTTATCCTAGTTTCAGAAGGTCCTGGAGACAATTCAATAGGTCCAGGTTTGTTAAACCCTTAGTACGGTGTTGGCAAATGGGGCCCACAGGTCAAATCTGACCCACTGCCTGTTTTTGCAAATAAAGTTTAATTGGAACACATCCACACCCACGCATTGACCTGCCATCTACGGCTGCTTTGATGCTACAACAGCAGAGGTGAGTAGTTGTGACAGAGATTGTATGGCCTGCAAAGCCTAAAATATTTACTCTCCGGCCCTTTACAGAAACGGCTTGCAGATCATTCCCTGAAAATAATACCCGACACACAGTAAACATTGATCAGTATCATTTTCAAAGACCACCATCCTCATTTTTGCCATATCTTTGCATTGCCTTTACTATTATTTAGTTCATATTTTTACTTTAAACTGACTCTTTTTAAAACTTAAATTCATTTCAAAAGGGAACATTACATCTCCACCAAACTCACAGTTTTGATGTGCATTTGAATAACAGACATTAAAGTAAGTTTATGATTATTAAAATGTTTAAATGGTTCAATTCCCTTTGGAAAACACTGCTCCACACTCAACTGCCTCTGAAAAGAAAACCACCTCTACACCTCACCTTTCTGATTCCAAGGGTTCTCTGGGTCTCAGAGGCCTTTTCTTTGCTCTTACATTGCCAACCTCATTTTGTGGAAATTTTCTGTTCCTGTTTTTTGGTCTCCCTGGACCATAAGCTCCTTGAGGGCAGAGACAGTCTTTCGTCTCTGAATACAGTGTCCCCTGGTGCACAGTAGTCATTCATGGATGTTTATGAAGCCAAACTACTGGGACTCCTCAGTACCCCTCATTTCTTAGTACTCATAAAAGGCTCTTCATCTGAACTTTGGAGAAAGTAAGAGAGGAAACCTAGGTCGCAGGGAGTTTGCAGAAGGAGAAGGAGGGAGGAAGAGATAAAGAAGGGCCCAGGCCTGAGTGAGGCCCAATTCCATTCAACTCGACAAACACCAACTGGCCCTGGACGTCCTCCGCTCCCAGGATGCCAAGAGAGCCTCACCAAGCGGTCCTTCTTGTCTTCTAAGAGACATTTCATGGCAGTGCGGAATTGCTGAGCATCAGTTCCCCTCAGGTCCTCCAGCAGTTTCCAGGGCTGGTACAAACATTGTTCCAGGTGGTTTTCCATGACTGCCTGGATATGGAACGTTAGGAGAGTCAGTGAGGACAGGACAGGAGCACGTGGTCAGCACCACGGCCAGCAGCCCAGCCTGGCCACCTAATTCCCTGCAGAGACCGCAAGCTGGCAGCCCGCACACGTTTGGTTGAATTGGCTCCAAAATTTTTTATGAGCTGCTAACATTTAAAATTCATGGAATTCCTCACAAAAATCCAAATTTCCAACTTTTCTTGGAAGCCACAAAGAAGTGGCAACGCTGGGCATACATCCCCTTCTGTGCAATAATCAACAGGCAGAGGGACAGCTGCTCACAGTAATTACTCTTCTGGCTCACCACCCTCTAGGTAGCTGATTTCCCCATGGCCTGCCTGGTCCCTGCAGGTGATTGAAGTTTCAGGTCCAGGGCAGCTGGCCTCTACCCGGAAAGTTTACTACTTCCAGATGGGCACTGCTCAAACCCTCTCCCATGCTCCAAGCCCCCAGCACAGGAGCAAATTTCAGGCAGCATGAACTCCCCGTGGCACCCCCTCCAGGGTGAGGGGCAGAGGCCAGCAGCCTCTCCTGAAAGAGATTTCCTCTGCTATCTGGGGAATTCTTTTCTAAATCTTCCTTAAATAGAGGTGCTCTAGAAAGGTAGCATAATGTGACATCACGGACAAAAGGTGAGCTCTAGCACCAGATAACCTGTGTGCAAATCCCCACCTTGCCACTTACTAGTTGTACGGCCTCGGGCAAGTTCCTTAACTAGGATGGTTAGATGAAATACAAGATGCCCAGTTAAATTTGACTTGCAGATAAACGAATAATTTTTTAGCATAAGTATATCCCAAATATTGCATGGGACATACTTACACTAAAAAAATGTATTCGTTGATCATCTGCAAGTCAAATTTAACTGGGAAACCTGTATTTTTATTTGATAAATGGGCAACAGTATCCCTGGGTCTCAGCTGAAAGGCGGGAACAACAGTCAAACTTACTATGTAAGTAAGAATTAATCCTAGGTCATGAGGAGTAAATGATGAAATGATGATGTAAAGTGTTCTCAGTAAGCACCAGCCATTATTCTCTGCCCTGAATGAGTTGAATGTTTACTCAGTGTCTCTCCCCTTAGAATGAAAGGCCCACGTGGGTAGTAATGTGACCGCCTGTTCTCCTGAGTCTCCAGTGTCTAGAACTGTGCCTGGCAGAGAATAGAGGCTGGATAAGTAGATATTAAATGAATAAATGAATATACAAATAGGAAGAGAGGTAGTATAGCTCCTAATCAGGTTAAAATATACACATTTTGTGAGAAACCCTACTGCTAGAGAGAAAGGGCAGGCATCACTTCTCTTCAGATTGCACAGATGAACATGGCGAAGAAAGCAGATGCCATGAGGCCACCAGCCACCTCCACCTAGTGGGTGTCCTGGTAAATGGATAACAACCAGGCTTCTGAGTGTCGTTCTCACATGAATGTTGGTTGACACTTTCAACTTCACTATAAGGTAAGTAAAAACCGAAACAAAAAAGACGTATGTCAGAACTTCATTCGTCAATGACATGACTTCTTTGCTGAATCAAATAATAGTCTTTGAAATCTGAAAGAATGTTGTCTCAATTTTCTGTGCTATTCACAGTGTATTGGTAAAGGCAAAACAAAACGCCCTGGGCTACAGATTACGCTAATGAGGCATGTGCTGGCCAATTCACCGCAGTCCCCACCAGGCCCTATTGTTCCCCAAGGCAAATATCCACTGCCATCCATTTACATGTTTGTGCTACTGTTTTTCTTCTAGTAGAGTTAAAAGGGAAGAAAAATATTTCTTGGACCCATGATTGAGAGACTGATAATTATACCCAAAGGTCCACTCTCTTGTAATTATTTTGGGGACAGAATCCCATAAGTTTTAGCTGGGTACATGGCCTCTCATCTTGCTCCTCTGCAGTAAGATGTGACTGTGGACTGTGAGCCAATGAAACGTGAGCAGGAAGAAGTATGCAACTTGCAGGTCACATCCTTAAAGAGAGGCCATTCAGCCTTCACTTCCTCTTTCCCACCACACCCTCTCTGGGTTGGAGAATGGATGTGCTGTTTCAATCATGTGGGCAACCACCTCCTAGATGATGACAAAGCAATAAGACAGAAGGAACCCAGGCCCCTCGATGGCCTTTTGAAGTAGAGCTGTCTCTCCTCTCTGGACCTCCCACCTAGCCCTGGACTATTCTATGAGATAGAAGTAAACTAAATTGTTTGAGCTGCTGCAATCTACGGTCTCTTTGTTAGAGTAGCTCAGCCTATACTCTAATACCAGTCCGTGACCTTGGACCACTACCGATCTGTGGCCCGACAGGAACCAAGTCGCACAGCAGGAGGTGAGCGGCGGGCAAGCATGCAAAGCTTCATCTGTATTTACAGCCGCTCCCCATCACTCGCATTACCGCCTGAGCTCCGCCTCCTGTCAACATTATGGTGAGTTCTACACTTACTTCATTATATATGACAATGTAATAACAACAGAAATAAAGTGCACGATAAATGTAATGCACTTGAGTCATCCCGAAACCATCCCCTCGATCCCAATCCATGGAAAAAACTGTCCTCCATGAAACCGCTCCCTGGTGCCAAAACGGTCGGGGACTGCTGCTCTAATACACCATGTCTCCATCAAAAGTGGAAAAATGAAAGAGAGACAAAGGAGCTTATATCACGTTTCAAAAAACACTGGACAGAACATGCTTCTTTGTGGAAGTGAAGACTAGCTCTCCACCTAGCCCACTTCTCTGACTTACCTGGCCCCTGAGTTTGCAACCCCTGAGCACTGAGAGGGGAACACTGGGACGGGTCTCAGATACACACCTGCAGGCTGGGGATGGTGAAGGCAACGTTCCGTGAATTCAGATAGGCCACGACTCTGTGGGACAGGTCTGCCGTCCACACGTGGGAGCTTCAGTTGAAGACAGACAGGAGAAGGTCATGGTGACAGGCTCGCCTAGGATGAGCAGTTCCCCTACTAGCTGAGTGATCAGGGGACCGAGGTTCAGAACGGACAATGAAGATGGGCCGGGATGCTAGGAACTCTGTGCTTAGAGGTAGGAGATGTGTTTCCTTGGCACAGTAAGGGGGAGTTTCCAATTCCAGGAATCAGCCTGCATACCAGTCTCTCAAAGACAATGATCAATTTGAAGTTGTGTGCTATATTCTAAATCCCATAACAATCCACTCAGATTAATAATCCAAACAGATTGACTTGGAAAGGTGTCCTGACTATATTAAGTTTAAAAAACAGATGCTTTGTATACCATGAGAGGCTGAAATGGCATAGTTAGGACTGTAGGCTCGAAACCTGGGTTTGAATCCTGGCTCTACCACTGAACTGTACGGCCTTAGGCAGTTTACTGAATTGTCCTGTGCCTCGGTTTCCCTTTCTGTGTAATACAGCTAACAACTGTGAGAATTAAATCTGTTCACACACGTAAAGTGCTTAAAACATTGACCAACACGTAGAAAATGCACAACTTCATTCATAACAGCCAAAAATTGGAAACAACTCAAATATCCAACAGCAGGTGAAATGTTAAACAGATGGTCTGGAATGGAATGCCACTCATCCAGACAAAAGGAGTGAGGTGGACTTTTGCTTTCAGCTGTGATGGAATAATTGGCAGTAGATAAATCTTCCTGCCTTAAACAGTTAGAAGGCCTTTTATAGTCACATTTTTTATAGATGCATAGATAGATGGATAGACAGATAGCTAGATTAAAACTTTTAGCCTGAAAGAATATCTCCAAAGCTATCAACTGGAGTTACCTTAGGGAGAAGACTGTTTATGGGGATCTTCTACTTTAATATAATTAAGTGCTCCTGTCATGGGGCCCCAAGGCTCCCATTTCTCCTTCATAGTACTTGTTATATTAGAATTATCTGTTAATATTTGTCTTTCCATAGGACTATCTAGTGCCCTGCTCCACATCCCTGGTATCTAACACCAGCCTGTACACAGAATATAAAGTGACAGTGAGAGCAAAGTAACAGTGAATCCTGGAGTCAGGCTGCTGGACACACACCCCAGCTCCACCATTTCCCAGCTGTGTGACCTTAAATCACCTCCCTGGGCCTCAGTTTCATTATTCTGTCCAATGGGGTAACAATAGGGCCTATTTGGGTGGGAGGAGGGGGAGGCTTGGGAAGATTACATGTGTTTCTATGCATAAAAGCACTTAGAATAGTACCTGCTACATAGTAAGCAGTCAGTAAATGTTAGCTCTTGTGCTAGAGCAGAGGGGGCCAAAATTGAGTTGAACGAATGTATCTATTCCAAAGCACTTGTTCATTGGGTGATATTTTTTGTAATGAGTACATTTTACTTTTTATAGTTAAGAGACTTCCATTAAGAATTTTTATTAAACGTCTATTCCATCCCTTCCCCTCCCCTTTAGGATGAGTTACCTTTGAAACTGTATGAGATCCAGCAATGCTACAATGGAAATAAAATGAAAAGACAACTTAAAAAGGAATCATTCCAGAGAGATCATAGGCGCATTCTGTTTGAAATTCTTAGAAGCAACAAGCAGGGACAGCAGGGACATTACCATTCAGGTAGCTTCCATCTATTATTTCTTCCTAAAAGGCAAAGAGATAATGTCGAGTATAACATCCAAAGTCGGCAGCTCCAGTACAGAGGATGTTGTTTAAAATAAAATGGATACTCACCGCCATTTTTTGCAACAAAGGAGGCAAATCTGCAACAAAGCCATTGAATGTATAAATAGAATTGAACTGGATGACCCTCAAAAATACAAATATGTATTAAGAAAAGAGCCCCTGAAAAGGTTACTCGTGAAGGAAATTTTTAGTGAATTTTAATTATACTTGTGAGCATATGTGCCAGTGTGAAAAAACCTTGGTTTGAAAAACCCTTTCAGAATGATCCTGAAAATTCTACACTTACGTGGGTACACACACACACAGGCACGCACACATCTCAAAACACTTTGCGGCATCATGTACCTAAATTGATCTAACCCCACTCCATTCCCTAAGATGTGTGGAATCCATGACAGATGATTCCTCCCTCGGGACTTACCCTGCCGGGAATCTGGAACTCCATGACTTGCCACTCCATGGATCAGAAAAAGGAACAGCAAAAGAGAGTATGTCCTAGGTTCCTGAGACATTCTCCTGTAGTTAATTCAAGCAAAGAAAAATTCAGATTTGATTCAGGTTGTATCTGTAAATATATTTAGGAACATTCAGAAGATAAAAGGGGGAAAAATAGACCCAGAATTCCTTGAGGTGTTTTTTTTTAATTTTAAATTCCATCCACTTTGCTCCATCTAAACCCTATGCTACTATAAGACACAATCATCTCTCTCCTCACTCTACAATGGCCTGTTTATATTCTGACATCTACTTCTCATTCCCCTCAATCAAACAAAAAGCAACAGCTAAAAGCATGGATTCTGTTATATCTGACAAAGGACTTATATCTAGAATATGAAAAGAACTCTAAAAATTCGGTAAGTAGAAGATAAACAAGCCAATAGGGAAAAAATATAAACTTAAACTTCATTTAAAAAAAAATACATTTGGGCTTCCCTGGTGGTGCAGTGGTTGAGAGTCCGCCCGCAGATGCGGGGGACACGGGTTCATGCCCCGGTCCGGGAAGATCCCACATGCCGCGGAGCGGCTGGGCCCGTGAGCCATGGCCGCTGAGCCTGCGCGTACGGAGCCTGTGCTCCACAATGGGAGAGGCCACAACAGTGAGAGGCCCACATACCACAAAAAAAAAAAAAAAAAAAAAAGTATGGCCAATAAGCACATAAAAGCTTATCAACATCATTAGTGACCAGGAACATGCAAACTGAACCCCTATGAGGTACTGTAACTGAGCCATACCGTATGGAGCCTTCCCAAAACAGACCCACACTCCCTTCCACCTGCCTCTTGTCTATACAAAGATTTTAGCCTCCTAGGCCTTCCCCAAGTTCCAAAGAATATATTTAACCAGGGAAGTGAGAACACGCATAAAAAGGAAAAGAGTCAAGCAAGACAAAATAATAATACTTTAGCCATTAAAGTCAAGGACCTTTAGCTCCTCCTCCAGGACTGTGGATAGTATTCTGAGCCACGTCCCTTGAGCTGTTTTGCAGATACTGAAACCCCCACCAGGTGGAAGAAGTAAACTTATGTTGCCCACAAGCACATAGGCCACAGACCGGTTATAGCCAGAAGGTTAATGATGTCGACTCCCAATTACCACCAACCAATCAGAAGAATGTCCATGAGCTGATCACACACCCCAAATCCCCCTCCTTCACCCTGTCTTGAAAAAACTTTCCCCGAAAGACTTTGGGGATTGGGGGGCCTTTTGAGCACTAGCTCCCTGGACTCCTTGCTTGGTGCCCTGCAATAAATGCTGCACTTTCCTTCACCAAAACCCAGGGTCAATAGATTGGCTTTGCTGCATGCGGGCAAGCGGACCCCAGTTTGATGTGGTAACAAATTCACTACATACACACTAGAATGGCTAAAAGTTAAAAAGACTAACAACACCAAGTGTTGAGGATGATGGGGAGCAGCATGAACTCTTATACGTTGCTGATACGGCCACTCTGGAAAACGATTTGTCTGTGTCTTATAAAGTTAAGTATACAATACTCTATGATCCAGGAATTCTGCCCCTAGGTATTTACCCAGGAGAAGTTAAAACATACGTCCATACAAAGATTTGTAGAGTTCCATTCCAAAAATTGGAAACAACTCAAATGTTCAACAATAGATGAAAATTTAAACAAATACGGTATATCCATTCAGTGGAATACCACTCATCAATAAATAAGGAATGCGTTGGACTTCTGCTTCCAGCTATGATGGAGTAATTGGCAGTAGATAAACTCTCTCTCCTTAAACAATTAGAAAACAAACAAAACATGAAACAAAGGTTTTCAGACATTGGACAACAGGTAGGACAAGACTGAGATCCCTGAGAGAAGGGAAACTGTGAGATAATAGAAAATATATATTGGTTTCTGCCCCCAGCTCCTGGAACAGGGCCCCTAAGTCCCTTGTAATTTCCTAAATGATAAGAGCACTAGGAGGATCTCTTGTTCTAATATTTGGTTTTTGACCCATCACTGACACAGGGCTCCTAAACCCTTGTAAATTCTTAAGTGATAAGAGTACTAGGAGTGGTACAGCCACTATGGAGGACAGTATGGAGGTTCCTTAAAAAACTACAAATAGAACTACCATATGACCCAGCAATCCCACTACTGGGCATATACCCTGAGAAAACCAAAATTCAAAAAGAGTCATGTACCAAAATGTTCACTGCAGCTCTATTTACAATAGCCCGGAGATGGAAACAACCTAAGTGCCCATCATCGGATGAATGGATAAAGATGACGTGGCACATATATACAATGGAATATTACTCAGCCATAAAAAGAAACAAAATTGAGCTATTTGTAACGAGGTGGATAGACCTAGAGTCTGTCATACAGAGTGAAGTAAGTCAGAAAGAAAAAGACAAATACTGTATGCTAACACATATATATGGAATTTAAGAAAAAAAAATGTCATGAAGAACCTAGGGGTAAGACAGGAATAAAGACACAGACCTACTGGAGAACGGACTTGAGGATATGGGGAGGGGGAAGGGTGAGCTGTGACAGGGCGAGAGAGAGTCATGGACATATATACGCTCACAAAAGTAAGGTAGATAGCTAGTGGGAAGCAGCCGCATGGCACAGGGATATCGGCTCGGTGCTTTGAGACCACCTAGAGGGGTGGGATAGGGAGGGTGGGAGGGAGGGAGATGCAAGAGGGAAGAGATATGGGAACATATGTATAACTGATTCACTTTGTTATAAAGCAGAAACTAACACACCATTGTAAAGCAATTATACCCCAATAAAGATGTTAAAAAATAAAATAAAATAAAAATTAAAAAAAAAAAAAACTAAAAATAGATCTACTATATGATCCAGCAATCCCACTCCTGGGCATATATCCGGAGAAAACCATAATTTGAAAATATACATGCACCCCAATGTTCCTAGCAGCACTCTTCACAATAGCCAGGACATGGACACAACCTAAATGTCCATCAACAAAGAAAAGGATAAAGAAGATGTGGTACATACATACAATGGAATATCACTCAGCCATAAAAAAGAATGAAATAATGCCATTTGGAGCAACATGGATGGACCTAGAGATTGTCATACTGAGTGAAGTAAGTCAGAGAGAGAAAGACAAATATCATATGCTATCGCTTATATGTGGACTCTAAAAAAAAAGGTTACAAATGAACTTATCTACAAAACAGAAATAGAGGGACTTCCCTGGTGGCACAGTGGTTAAGAATCTGCCCGCCAACGCAGGGGACACAGGTTCGAGCCCTGGTCCAGGAAGATCCCATATGCCGCGAGCAACTAAGCCCATGAGCCACAACTACTGAGCCTGCCCTCTAGAGCCCATGAGTCACAACTACTGAGCCCACATGCCACAACTACTGAAGCCCGTGCACCTAGAGCCCGTGCTCCACAGCAAGAGAAGTCACCGCAATGAGAAGCCTGCGCGCCACAACAAAGAGTAGCCACTGCTCACCACAACTAGAGAAAGCCCGCGCGCAGCAACGAAGACCCAACGCAGCCGAAAATAAATAAATAAACAAATTCAAAAAAAAACAAAACAGAAATAGAGTTACAGATGTAGAACATAAACTTATGGTTACCAGGGGATAAGGTGAGGGAGGGATAAATTGGAAGACTAGGACTGACATTTACATACTACTATACAAAAAATAGATAACTAATAAGAGTCTACTGTATAGCACAGAGAATTCTACTCAGTACTCTGTAATGGCCTACATGGGAAAAGAATCTAAAAAAGAGCAGATATATGTATAACAGATTCACTTTGCTATACACCTGAAACTAACACAACATTATAAATCAACTATACCCCAATAAAAAATTTTTTAAAAAGAGCACTAGGTGTATCTCTTGTTCCTTTTTTTTTTTTTTTTTTTACAGGCTCCGGACGCGCAGGCTCAGCGGCCATAGCTCACGGGCCCAGCCGCTCCGCGGCATGTGGGATCTTCCCGGACCGGGGCACGAACCCGTATCCCCTGCACCGGCAGGCGGACTCTCAACCATTGCGCCACCAGGGAAGCCCTCTTGTTCTAACGAGGCAACTCTGGGTGGGCTCTTGGATGGAGACTGGTCACCAGAGAGACCAAGCCATGATTAGAAGCTTGGGATTTTCAGCCCCACCCTCCCATCTTCCAGAGAGGGGAGAGGGCTGAGAATGGAGTTAATAACTAATTATGCCTATGTGAGGAAGCCTCCAATAATAGGGGTTTCAGGGTGCTTCCAGGTTGACGAACACATTCACATCAGGGGGGTGAACACCCCAACTCCCTGGGGACAGATGCTCCTGAGACCTGAGACCCTCCCAGACCTCATCTTATGTGTCTCCTCATCTGGCTATTCATCTGCATCTTTTATCATATCCTTTAATAAGCTGGTAAATGTTTCCCTGAGTTCTGTGAGCTGCTCTAGCAAATTAATTGAACCTGAGGAGATGGTCATGGAAACCTCTGATTTGTAGCCAAATCAGACAGAAGTTGTGGGTAACTTGGAGACCTGCTACTTGAGATTGGTGTCTGAAGTGGGATGGGAGAAGTCTTGAGGGACTGAGACCTTAACCTGTGGGACCTGAGGCTACCTCCAGGTAGACAGTGTCAGAGTTAAGTTGAATTGTAGGACACCCAGCTGGTGTCACAGAATCACTTGGCGTAAGGAAAATCCTCCACACGTTTGGTGACCAGGAGGGTCAGAAGTGATGTGTTCTGTGTTGAGTGTCTTGAGTGAGTAGTAAAGGAGACACACAGGTAAAAGGCTTATAGGAAGAGAACAGAGAAGGAGGGGGAGAACTGGGGTTTTCCTTACTTAGGAAGGAAAGCTGAGGTTTTTCTGTAAGTGCCCCTGCTCGCTGCCTGGAGTCTCTAGACCACAGCACCAGAAGGAGAATCCCAACAGAGCTGAGGAGACAGAGTAGGGGTTTAGGGAAATCAAGGCAACTAGAATCCACAGGGAAGACTACTTGAGGAGGGATTTGCACAGAGAGAAAGTTCTAGAGATTTGAACAAGGGTCGCTTGAGTCTTTGGCTGAATATTGGTCTGTCTATGCCTATACATGTAAGAAACCACCTGAAGCTGAAGAAAGAACCACCAGTAATAAGCAGAGCAATCCCTGGAGTTCACCCAGGGTGGAGAATAATTCCCAACTACCAGTGGAAAACCTCCAAATACATGGAGCATCAAGGACAGTTCTCAGTGAAGTACTGCCTCAGTAATAGGCTGAATTAGCCCTAAAGTCTGCCCTGGACCTACCCTAACAAAGCTTAAAAGCAAGCCTTGGAAGAATCAAGTTGATTCTAAATAACTAGACTGCATCCTAGAACAAAACCCAACAATATTTAAAGGAGTGTCACAAAATCCAGAAATGTAAATCCAAAATGTCCAGCATCCAATTAAAAATTGAATATATGGCTGGTTACCATAGAAAAAAACCCAGTCCACAGAAAGAGATCCAGAAATGACACAGAAGATCAAATCAGTAGACCGGATGACTATTATAAATATATTCTGTAAGTTCAGGAAAGTAGAGAAAAGGATAAAGATGTAAAGGAGAGACATGGAAGATAAAAAAAAACCTCAGGAAAAGGAATAAACTGATTTATGCACCAACATGGATGAACCTCAAAAACATTATGCCAAACAAAAGAAGCCAATCACAGAAGAGTACATATGGCATGATTTCATTTATATGAAACTCCATGATAGGCAAAATAATCTACAGTGACAGAGAACAAATAAGTTGCCTGGGACTCTACTGGGTGCAGCGGGAGGAATTTATTGCAAAAGAACACAAGGGAACTTTGGGGGCGACATTTCTATACCTTGATTTTGGTGGTTGTTACACAGGTACATACATTTATTGAATCTCATCAAACTCTACACTTTAAATGGATGCATTTTATTGTAATATAAATTATACCTCACAGAAGCTGATATCAAATGAGAAAGGAAAAGCATGGACTGTGGAGCAGGACTGCCTGGATTGAATCTCATCTCTGCTACTTAGTAGCTGTGTGATGTTGGACAAGTTACTGAATCTCTCTGTGCTTCCATTTCCTCATCTGTCAGATGCGGTTAATAAATGGTACCTACCTCATAGTGTCATATGAGGATAAAATGAGTTAATGAAGTAAATCATTTAGAACAATGCTTGGCATGAAGAAAGCTCTACATATGGGTTTATTAAATAAACAAATAAGCCAGACTGATGTTTTCAAAATTCAACTCATGGGAAAGTCTGGAGAAAGAATGTTCCAGAAAAAGGGAATCAGAAGTGCAAAGGCTTTGACATTAGGAATGCAATTTACATATGCAATAAATCACAAGAGGATGAGAGCAGTAGATGAGGTTAAGTCATCATTAGCAACTTGACTTTTACTTGGAGGGAGATGGGAGCCACTGAAGTGATATTAGCACAAGAGTAAGAGCTGTGCTCTGACTTTTAAAAAACTGGCTCCATAACACCAACTGCTGTGTTGAGAAGAACCTGAAGGGGGGCAACAGCTAAAGCAGAGAGAGCAGTAAGAGATGACAATGATGATGACTTAGTCACCGATGGCAGTAAGGGCGGTGAGATGTGGTTGGGGGTATTTTGAAGGTGCAGCCGATAGACCGAATGTGAGGAATAAAAGACAGAGAAGTCACAGACACCTCCAAGGATTTGGGCCTGAGCATCTAGAGAGGTGAGAAATGGGAAAAACCGTAGGAGTTGCAGGTTTGGGGGAGAGGCCCTGGAGCTCAGATGTGGACAAGCTAAGCTTGAGAAGACTATTAATTGTTCGAGTGGAGAAAGCAAGTAGGCAGTTTGGTGTTTGAGCCTGCAGTTAGGGGAGAGCTCCAGACTGGAGCTATCTATGCAGAGCAGTCAGCATATACTTGAACCCAGGACACTGGATGAGATCACCAAGAAAGTGAGCGTAGGGAGACATGGGTAAGTTTCAAGGACTGAGACCCAAGCATTCCTTGGTTAAAATGTTAGGTAGACCAGGTGCAACCAGCAAACTCAGAACTGTAGGAAACTCCCCAGAATAAACAACCTAGTTTCTTCAGCAAATATACTGCAAAGAGACAGACAGAAATAGACACAGACACACACACACACACACACACACACACACACACACGGAGGAACTTAAAAAACTTAAGAGATATAACAATTACTTGTAGCATACAGACTCTATTTGCATCTTGATTCAAGCAAACCGTAAAAAACAAAGACTGTGGGACAACTGGGGAAATTTGCACCTTGACTGGTTATCTGAAGATTTTAAAGAAATACTGTTGATAACAGAAATGTGGTTATATTTTTAAAGGAGTACTTATCTTTTAAAGGAGGGATGTTGGTTCACACACTGGCCCCCATACAGGGAGGGTAAGGGGAGACTGAGGAAGATTGGTGGGGGACAGGTGTAATAGGCAAGGAGACCTACTTACAATGCCTGTCTTTGTTGTTGTTGTCGTTACATATTTTATTGAGGGATTTTTTGTTTTGTTTTGTTAATTTAATTTTTATTTTATATTGTAGAGTTGATTTACAATGTTGTGTTAGTTTCAGGTGTACAGCAAAGTGATTCCGTTATACATACACATACAGCCACTCTTTTTCAGATTCTTTTCTCATAAAGGTTATTACAGAATACTGAGTAGAGTTCCCTGCGCTATACAGTAAGCTTGTCTTGAGGGGCCGCAAGATCCCCACCCCCGCCCCCCGGAATATAGAAAGGTTATAGAGGCCTTAATGGAGCTCAGTCACGTATACTGTCCAGAGGGTCTCAACAACACACTGCTCTCTCAAGGCTGCGTCCTTGAAAACGCTCCCACTGTGGGAACAGTGAGCAGAATGTACGTTCCAAGGATGGGGGAGGGGTGAGGAGGCTCTGATTCCCAAGTCCAGCTCCAGGGTCAACAGGCGGTCACGTCCTCTCGATGACCTCCTACAAGGGGCTAGCAAACTACAAGCCAAGGGCCAAATTCAAAGGCTACCTGGTTCTGTGTGGCTCCTGAGCTAAAAATGGTTTTTACATTTTTAAAGTTTCAAAAAATCAAAAGAACGGCATTCCCTGACACGTGAAAATTTCATGTTTGAAATTTAAACGTTAGTGTCCATAAATACAGTTTTATTGGACTACAGCCATTTCATTCATTTAAGTATCGTCTACGGCTGCTCGCACACTACAACGGCAGAGCTGGGAAGTTGCAACAGAGGCTGTGTGGCCCACGAAGCCAAAAATATTTACTCTCTGTTCCTTTACTGAATAAGTTTGCCAAGCCCACTTTTAGAGCTACACTCATATATTTACAGAAGAAATGTGACATTTGAGATGGCTTCAAAATAATACAGGAGGGAGGAAATAGGGATGGATGAAACAAGTTGACAACTGAAGCTGGGTGATGGGTACATAAGGCCCATTATATTCTTGTGTCTACCTTTATATGGGCTTGAAATTTTCCACATAAATGATTTTTTTAAAGAAAAAGCAAAACAAAAAAGACTGTTTTTTTGGGCTTCCCTGGTGGTGCAGGGGTTAAGAATCCGCCTGCCAATGCCGGGGACACGGGTTTGAGCCCTGGTCCGGGAAAATCCCACATGCTGCGGAGCAACTAAGTCCATGCATAATTACTGAGCCTGTGCTCTAGAACCCGCGAGTCACAACTACTGAGCCCAAGTGCTGCAACTACTGAAGCCTGTGTGCCTACAGCCCGTGCTCCACAACAAGAGAAGCCACCGCAATGAGAAGCCTGCGCGCTGCAACGAAGAGTAGCCCCCGCTGGCCGCAACTAGAGAAAGCCCGCGCGCGGCAATGAAGACCCAACACAGCCGTAAATAAATAAATAAATAAAATTTAAAAAAAGAGAGAGACTGTGTTTTTTCATAAAAGTAAGTGGAGAGATAAGAAGGAACTGGGAAAGGGGGCTGAGAGGAGTGGCCAGAGGACTGGTAGGAGAACAGGTGAGGGTGGTGCCTGACTCCCAGGCCCACTTCAGTCACAGGATGCCACCCCCTTGGGAACTTGCACCATAATGCACACCCATGGTTTCTTGAGATTATAGGCGCCCCAGCACCCTCTAATACAGATTCCCCTGCTATTGCCTGGCTTGTTATGTAAATAGATTCTTTATCCCCCATGGGGACTTCTCAACCAACTTTGGAAACAGGTATGCTCACTTGACCGCCCAGGGCAAAAACAAACTGAAACTTTTGAAACCTCCAGACACCAAAAGCAGCGCATTCTAACAGGTTTTGAGCGAACCTGATCCCAAAGCACTTTGTAGACACATTCTGCTCCATCAATCCCACCCCGCAGGCTAGTATGTTCAACTCTCATAATAACTCTTACTGGTTTGGGGGCTTTGGGGAACCTTTGGCCCTTTTTTCTCCCTTCCCTTTGGTCAGCTGCCCTGGGGCATTGGCCTCATTCACAATTCTCCAGTTTCCCAGACAATGAGGCTTCTTGTGCTTATTGCTACAGTCTCCCTATTAACTATACAAGGGGTTTACAATTACTGAAACAGATGCCCCACTTTCTACCGCACATAGAGTCTTCGTTCCAACGAAACCCCAGCCCATCGCCAGGATGGGATTTGGTTTTAATTAAAAGCCCTTCGGGTCACTCTCTTTCAGGAGCTCGGCCAAGAGGATTAAAAGGACTGAGCTGGGCAACGGCGATTTGGGGGTCGATAGTTTCCTCCACGCACCCCGCCCCTCTTCCCACCTAAAGGCCCTCTCCCAGCAGATGGGTGAAAATCAGGCAACCAAGGACTGCTTTGAAGGAACTCAAAATGAAACCAGCAACAATAACCACAAACCTGAAATGAACACGGTTTCCTAAAACACCTCGTGCTTTTGGATGAGCAGGGAGGATTCAGCTTTAAAACCCAGAAAGGTGCAGGCAAAACAGGATGAGCTGGTCACCCAGGGGATGAGAGACATTTCATCTTCCATGAAACTTGCAAAGATGCTAGGAGGCTCCCCCAACGCTGGGGCATCCCATCCCAGACACAAACCGACAATTCAAAAGTACATGAAGTTTTACTGTCTGCAAAGCAGCTCCATTTAAGGTCTGTATCATGGACACATACATACGGACCTACAGACACTATCTTGGAGATTTTCTCCCAGAAACAAAAATCAAAAGAAACACAAGGGCTTCCCTGGTAGCACAGTGGTTGAGAGTCCGCCTGCTGATGCAGGGGACACGGGTTCGTGCCCCGGTCCGGGAAGATCCCACATGCCGCGGAGCGGCTGGGCCCGTGAGCCACGGCCGCTGAGCCTGCACGTCCGGAGCCTGTGCTCCGCAACGGGAGAGGCCACAACAGTGAGAGGCCCACGTACCGCAAATAAATAAATAAATAATTAATTAAAACCCCACAAGACTATTTTCATTACTATGAATGCAAAGTGGGCTAACTTGTCTGGTTTGTCGAATACCAGGCTATTTGAACTGGATTTGGATTTTATTTCAAACCATGGCGTTAGAACTGCCCGGCTCACAAGGGTTGTAGAACTCAAGGGAATAAGAGCTCTCTGGACTAGAGGCATGAGGCCTAAGTGCCGGTCCCAGCTCTGTCACTGATAGCGAGACTCTGGACAGTCATTCCCCTTCCTCTCTTTTAGTGTCAGGAGAGCAAAATGGAAGGCCTGGGATTCTGTGATAAAAGAAGAGACAGGAGGATGCTGGTGTCACTGGGCATCTTCCATCTGCCGGACCAATTCATTTACTCAATCCACCAGCCCTGAAGGTTTACTTTACGTGGTCTCAGAGATGAGTTCAGTGGACATGCAGAGGTCACAGAGCAAGCAAATGGCGGGACTCCCTAGTAATCATAATTGTAGCAACCTTTGAATGAGAGAGAACAAAGCACGTGCCCCTCTATGCACATTGCCTCTCTCAGTCCTTGCAGAATCTTTGAGGCAAATATTACTGTTATTTCTATTTCACAGACGAGGAAACGGGTTCTAAAAGGTCCAGTGACCTGCCCGAGGTCACACAGCTAGTAGGTGGCAGGGCCAGGTCCCAAACCCAGAGCTAAATGATTCCAAGCACATACTGGCTCTGCTCTCCAGCCTCTGCTCAGTAACTCTGAACCTAAAACTCCAGGTGGGAGGTGCCACCTCAGGGATAGAAGCCCCCGTTTTCATTTAAACCACCCATTACCAGCTGTGTGCTCTTCAACAAATTCCTTGACCTCTCTGAGCTTGCATTTCCTCCTCTGTCCCATGGAGATGCCAAGAGTACCTCCCTCCGAAAGACTGTATAAACATTTTTAAAGTTCATCAATTTATGCAATGCAGAGTCAGTACTATGCTCTTCCTGAATACTCTCATTTCTTGCTCGCAACAGCCATGAGATAAAATATGTAAACTATGCAAACAACTTTCCTTATATGTAAAATATGTTTAAAAACCTGAGCCCAGGGGGCTTCCCTGGTGGCGCAGTGGTTGAGAGTCTGCCTGCCGATGCAGGGGACACGGGTTCGTGCCCCGGTCTGGGAAGATCCCACGTGCCACCGAGCGGCTGAGCCGGTGAGCCATGGCCGTTGGGCCTGCGCATCTGGAGCCTGTGCTCCACAACGGGAGAGGCCACAACAGTGAGAGGCCCGCGTACCGCAAAAAAAAAAAAAAAAAAAAAAAAAACCTGAGCCCAGCGTGGGACATATAAACACTCGATGAATAGTAGCTATTATTATTACTGATGCTATTGTTGTTGCTCCTGGTATTATCATTTTCTTCTTCTTACTATTATTAAGTGGCTTCGGATCCCTTTCTTGGAAATTTCCTCCCCACCCCCTCCCATGACGCCGTCGCCCCCGCGAGCCCTTAAAGCCGCTGAATCCGCCATTTGCCCCCTCTCCTTTGTCTGTCACCCGCCGCCCCAGGCACACCTTGTGCCCCTTCCCTGCACCGGGCCCGCGTCGAGCTCCTGGCCCCCGCGCGACCCCAGCGCCTGAGCTGCGCCCGCCCGCGTCCCTGCGCCTGGCCCCGCGGGGTCCTCCCCAGCCGCCCGCGCCTCACCTGCGGTGCCCCGCTTGGCTGCTCTGAGTCCAGCGCGCGGGCGGTGGGAACCGCGCCCACCTCCCGGCAGCGGCGGCCGAGCGGAAACCCGGGCACCGAGCGCAGCGGGGGTCACAATCCCGAAGCGTGCAAGACGCAGGCGAAAACGCGCTCTCCCTCGCCCCTCTCCGAGACAGCAGCCAGGAAAGAGGCTGAAGGGCTCTCCAAACACATCCACCAATTACAATGTAGCGACTTTATTTGGATCTGAATTCAAACAAACTATTTTAAAAATGATAGGACAACTGCAGCAATGTAGTCGCTGGATATTTAATGGTTAGGTTTTTTAGGTGTGACAATTGCAGTATGGCTCTTTTTAAAGAGTCCTTATCTTTTGCAGATATATATTTGCAAACCTGAAATATGATGTCTGGGATTTACGTGGAAATAACGGGGACCAAGGAGTGACAGGAATCTGAGTGAAACAAACTGGTCATGTGTTGATACTTGCTGCAGCCTGAGCAGGGGTTATTATTATCTGTTTTCTTCTTTTTCGTGAGCTTGGAATTTTCTGTAATAAAAAGGTTTTTAGAAGAAGATGAAAAGGAAGAAGAGGAAGGGAAAGGGGAAGAAGAACCGTAAAGATATTCAGACCCCTAGGTCAGTAAACGTGGCCAGATTTATATGAGGAGAAAAAAATCCTCAGAAGTAAAAAAGTTTGTGCACCAAAATATTTACTGCAGCAGCATTACATATAAATACAGAAAGAAGGGGTGGGGGGCGGTAGGAAAAGATCCAACTTGAGTTCACCATTAAGGAAATGGTTATGTGAACTATGCTACATCAATTTCGTGGGTTATACAGCTATTTAAATGGGTATTAATAAAGACTGTACAATAGAAACACAAGGAAATCATTTTATATCCAAAAAAAGCCAAATATGAAGTAATATATGTATATGCACTTGTATTAAAACAGAAAGGAAATACATTGAAGTGTTAGGTTTTCATGGTGAAATTATGAATAACTGTCTTTTCTAATGAAAATATAATTGTGAACTCTAGAGATTCCTTGCATTCCTTTACATTTAATGAAATACATCTCAATGCCTGAAATTTTTTTTTAAAAATAACTTTTTTAAAATGTGCAATGCAAAATTACTTTGTGTAATGCAAAATTACTTTGTCAGTGGCAAAATTAGACATCCTCTTCAGAAATGGCCAACTGTACTGCTCTGTTGCTCATCTGATGGTTTTAATGTAATATTTATATTATTTATAAATAGTTGTGGGACTTCTCTGGTGGCGCAGTGATTAAGAATCTGCCTGCCAACGCAGGGGACACAGGTTCGATCCCTGATCGGGGAAGATCCTACATGCCGCGGAGCAGCTAAGCCCGTTCGCCACAACTACTGAGCCTGCGCTCCAGAGCCAGAGAACCACAACTACTGAAGCCTGCGTGCCTAGAGCCCGTGCTCCGCAACAAGAGAAGCCACCGCCATGAGAAGCCACCGCCATCAGAAGCCCGCACACCGCGACGAAGAGTAGACCCCGCTTGCCGCAACTAGAGAAGGCCTGCGCACAGCAACGGAGACTCAAGGCAGCCAAAAACGATAAAATAAACTTATTTTAAAAATAGTTATAATATTTATCAGCATCCTCAAAAACACCCTTTTATCCCCAGGCTCCTGGTTTAATCCTTTAAACAAGAATCTTGCTCTCAAGCACTAAATGATAGAAAATGTCTTCCATCCTTTGTCAATTTTTGATTTAGAAAATAGGTGTCTATGAGTTTCACATGATTTATCTCAGAAGAATAAAAGTATCTTTTTATTGTCAAAAATTTTAATGTTAATTTGTAAATGTGTATGTGTGGGTACACAATATAGATGTAAAAAAGTCTAGAAGGGCATATACCAAAACGTTAACAGTGGTGCTCTAAGATTATGATACAGGTAAAACCTACTTGCATTTTCTTCTTTACACCTGTCGGTATTTTCTACTTTTTCTATAACAAACATGCCAAAACCAGTAGGGCTTTATGATCAGTCACAGCCAGCTTATAAATAATAAATAATAAAAACAAGGTGGCAAAATCAAGGGCAGGGAAAACTTTTTTGTTCTGCTGAGTATAAAAAGGACTGCCAATGTATTCTCAAACACCACAACTCTACCATTTGAAAAGTGTTGAGGGTTCAAAGGCATTTAAAACCCATATTCTGTGTTGACTCCTGAACAGGATATAAGAAAACAGCATTTGGGCATTCTACCTGTTCTTAATTATTTTCCAGAATTTAAGAAATGCAGGTCTGTAATAAGACATTCCAGTTTCACATGGTCATTTATTTGGGGGCAGAGAAAGGGGAGCTTTACTTTTCATTTTACACTTACTGAAAGTAATTTTTAAATGGCTTTGCATCAAAAATACACTAGTATTTAATTCATGTGAATACAGCATATTGACTCTAAAATCCAGAGGGAAATCTTAAGTTCTAGTTATGTAAAAATATTCTCCTAATTTTCCAAAAGTATGAAATTTCATAACTAAAAAGAAGTACTTTGGTATCAGTGGACACTGATTCCAATTCATTGATATCAATATAGATAGCAAGCTATAAAGTGCAAGTTACTAGTAAATGAAACCCAATGCTGTACAAATTGTACTGTAAAAACAAATCATCAAGGAAACGCAAAACCACCTCATATCCACTGAATGGCTACTATCAAGACAAATACAAAATTACAAGTGTTGGGGAGGATATGGAGAAATTGGAACCCTTGTGCACCGTTGGTGGGAATGTAAAATGGTGCAGCCACTGTGGAAAACAATATGGCAATTCCTCAAAAAATTAGACATAGAATTACCATCTGATCCAGCAATTCCACTTCTGGGTATATACCCAAAAGAAGTGAAAACAGTGACTCAAACAGATTATTTGTACACCCATGTTCATAGCAGCATTTTGTTATTATTCTCAATAACAAAAAGGTGGAAGTAACCCAGGTGTCCATTGACAGATGAATGGATAAGCAAAATACATACAATGGAATATCACTCAACTTTAAAAAGGGAAGAGGGACTTCCCTGGTGGTCCAGCAGTTAAGACTCCCTGCTTCCACTGCAGGCGCTGTGGGTTCGATCCCTGGTTGGGGAACTAAGATCCCACATGCCGCGCAGCACAGCCAAAAAAAAAAAAAAGGGGAAGAAATTCTGACACATGCTACAATATGGATGAACCTTGAGATCATTGTGCTAAGTGAAATAAGCCAGTCACAAAAGGACAAATATTGTATGATTCTACTTATATGAGTTACCTAGAAGCGCCAAATTCATAGGAAGCAGAACAGTGATTGCCAGGGGCTGGGGGCGAAGAGGGAATGGGGAGTTAGTGTTTAATAGGTACAGAGTTTCAGTTTTGCAAAATGAAAAGAGTAAAAATGGATAGTGGCGATGGTTGCACAATATGAATGTACGGAATACCACTGAACTGAACACCTAAAAATGGTTAAGATGGTAAATTTCATGTGCTTTTTACAATAAAAAAATTGGAAGGAAAAGATAAATAATGGTACTGTGTCAGTAAACACTAACAATTTAAAAAGTAAGCAACTAAATGGGATGTGGTATGCTGAATTGGCTCCTAGAACAGAAAAAAGGTCATGAACGGAAAAATGGGCCAAGTTGCAATAGTCAGTAGCTTACTTAACAGGAGTGTACTGATGTTAATTTCTTAGTTTAGACAAACATACCGTGGCTTCTATACAAGATAACGTTAGGGGGTTAAGGGTATACAGGAACGCTCTGTACTATCTTTGCAAGGTTTCTTGAAATCTAACACTATTCCAAAATAAAAGTTCATTTTAAAATAAAATTTTAAAAAGCAAGTGACAACTAAGAAGAAGTTAGAATCAACTCCTACATAGAAGACAGACAATACAAATGTATTAGAATTGATAAAGGTAAGCAGCAAAACATACGAACACCTATATAGCTACGGTAGATATGAAATTGTTTTTCTTGTGCCGTTCACTGTTGCCCAGCTATTGCCTCATCATCCACTACTTGCAAAAAGGCAGGCTGTTGAATTTTATATTGCGGTAATATTTCCTTAATGATCCTGGGTGCATTATTTCACTTAGATCTTAGCATGGACACAGTGTGAACTTCCTTCTGCCAATTCATGATTTTCTATCTTTGATAAGTCGTGACTTAGTGAGCATCCTGGTTGTTTCAAGTCAATTACGAGCCCAGTGCTGTGCTCAGTGGACTCCTAGGCAGCAAACCTCAGCCTGGACAACCCTAGCTCAGTCCACCAGCTTCCAGCTGCAACATGGGTGCACTGGATACAAGCTTATTTGGGGGGTACTGAGGCATCTGCACAAACATAGTAGGTCCCTTTAGCCACTAGAAGCCCCTGTTGAAGGTGCTGTAGCTTTTAGAGAAAAATGATCATGAAATACTTTTGTCAGTAACCAAGCAGCGGGAAGCAAGTGATGAAAGCATCTTGCTTCATTATAAGTCTATTTAAATACTATACTCAGAACTAAGTGAAAACAAAGCTTTACTCGGAAAGACGACTTGAAACAGCTAAGTTTTACTTTATTTCCCAGCCCAGCTTCTTTTCTGTTAAAGGTCAACTGTGTAAAAACCGATGCGACATTGAGAAGGGTAGAAAATACACTGTCTCTCTTAACAACTCTGCACAAGGGAGAAATGACTAAGGCTATTGTGTCTTCTTCCCTTCCCTTCCCTTCCCTGAAATCAGTAGTCTAAACACTCAAGGGGCTTACAACTGCAGGTGCAAAGAGCTTTGACTCACAGGTGCAGCTTGCATTTCCTTTCTCTGTGACCTTTAAGGTCAACTGGTTAGCTTGCTTTGACCACAAATAGAGCTCTTCTTAATTCCTCTAGTACAACCTTAACTTGATATGAAGCACTTACACAGGAATGGTGTAGACAAGAAGGCAGTTTATTGTATTTTGGGGAGAAAAAAGAAAAAACATGACTCCATTTAGGGGAAAAAACAGCCATTGACACTCAGTAAGCAACACTGCCATCTAGTGGAGTGGTGACACACCATCAAGACTTTCAAGACCAGGCATGAAATGTGAGCGGATTTGCTGGTTTAAATTTTCACCAAAAAAAAAACACACGCACTTTTGAGAAGCTGGCTTTCAGAGAACCTCAGATTTTGAGAAAGTATTTTTACCTTTGAAATAAATTAATGTATGTGCTTTCTCTGATTTGGGGGCTAAAGAATGAGTTATGTGTTTTTCAAATAGACTCTCAAATTAATTCTGGATTTCAAGGTTATGAAACACTTTGGAGCAGCCTGCCTCTTTGAACATCCGTCACTCTTGCACTCTTGTTCGGCAGTCTAAATAGTAACCCCTGATGATGACAGTTTATAAAGAAGCAAAACTCAACTGTACAAGAACTACATTAAGTTTACTCGTTTCCTCTATTTTTACAATCTAAGGTGCTAAGTATTTGCACTTCACTTATTTGAATTCCTGGAAAAAAGCATTAGAACACACCAATAACACTTTTGCATAAATCACGTAACCCAACTCTTATGACTACACAATAACATTGGAAGATATTGGTGTGAGGACATGGGAATGCTGTTCTCAATGAATAATAACGTCATTCTTCTCAAGGATTTCATTCTCCTTTATACCCAGGTGTTGCAGTAAATGTGCTGATCTGATAACTTCTATGAGCATATGAATGAGAATATTTAATGAAACACCTGGCTGACAAAAGAAATAAAGTTGTGAGAATAACATATTAATAGCCACGATCTCAAATTGGCATCTGTTATTACTGAGACTTTAGATTCTGGGTTAAGTGCTCTGCTCTTTGTAACATCCCTAACGGTTATTGATCTTGCTAATGAGTTCCTCATTGCAACATTTCTGGATATATAGTTGGAGGCACTTGCTGATTCTAGAATGCATGAGTCTGACATGGTTTCCTCAAACCACACTCTTGGCAAACTCTAAACTCAGTTAAGGATTTCGATAAACTCAGTTAAGGATTTTGAAAGAGCCGAGTTCTGGGAAAGATGTATACAAGTACAGAGTAAGAAGCTGAATTAAAACATTTTTAGGTTGCATTTTTGTCAGAAGACAAAACTGAATGTTTCAATGCTGAGAATCTGAGACTGTCCGGAAAAAACAAAATTCTGAATGTAGGACAGAAGCTACCACAAAGTCAGAATCCAGTGTTCCGCACTTCCGAAAACAACGTGAGTTAGGGAGTGAGAGTGGTCCTCGAAGTACTGTATCTGAATGAGGTTGTTCTAAGGGTTCGTCTGGGTTGCCTATGTTCACCACACCTTGCAGTAAGCACCCCACCCCCGTCTCAAGCCTTCCTTCACCGCACATTCAAGTCAACTGCATCCTTCACATACTGCTACTATTCGGGTACCCCTGAAGCCAAAGCAATGAAAGATGCTAGGGAAGCCTTATATTAACTCAAACATGATGCCAAAGTCATCTCCAAAAAAGTTTATTAGCATGATTAAAAACATTTTCTTGAATAATGATAGAATTTCTAAACATGAAAGAGTATCAGTGGCTATATCCTATAACCAATATTTGCAACTGGATGGACAGTTTTATTGCCAGTCTTCATTTTATTAAAAACAATCCATACTTATTGGTTCCATGTGAAGTCATGACTATTGCTTTGCCTGGGAATGAGTCCCTACTGCAATTAAGTATAAAAAATATCTTCCATAATCGGAGTGTGACCTGCATTACTGAGTAAAGAGTTAATAAAAATCCTCAAAGAGTTGGGTTTTTGTTTTTTAAAAACATTCCTTTTACACACTACAAAGAAATAATTAGTATTTTGGCTTTTAAAATTCCTACATGATATTTAGAATGGCAGTCCCCAAAGGTCCTCCCTTCGCATATTTGAGAACGCAGACCCTCTTCCGGAGCATACATTCTTGGGGTGGACTGTGAAAATTTCAAGCTCCACGTGTTTATACTGGTTTGAGAACAAAGACAGCATCATCCAGAACGTAGTAGTCATTATACATGTCACCTTCACACAGGTATGGCAGTCTAGTGAAAGCTTCGATAACAAAACCAGCTTTTCTGAAAACTTCAGGCAGACTATTCACTTGTTCTTCCCAATTCTGTCCCTTGATTTCCAAAATTTCTGATGGTTTATCCCACTTGCCACCTACTAAAACAAATAAAAACATTAAGTTAAATTCTTGAACAAACAAGTTATTTAAAGAGGGAAGAGGGGAAGAACAATATTTGCTAAGGACTTGGTATGTGCCAAGCACTGGGTGCTCTGATGAATCATCTCCCAGGTGACCCAGCGGTAGGACAAAGAGAGGAAGTACAGACTTAGGAGAACTGAAGCACATGCCCCAGCCTACAAGGTTAATGAACACTGGGGCAGAAACATAATCCCTGGTTTAACTGGACCCAAAGCCCACACTACTATTTTCTCTGACAGTTTTGGACATCACCCTCCCTCAGACTGACTAGTGTGTAATGGTTAATAGGTTTGGAAAACTGCTGATTAAACACTGGAATATTGAAGCAGAGAGTAACACGTAAAATTTGAAAGACGGTTTTGGATAAATGCTAGAAAATGCCACTAGTGTAGTAAAATTATGCAACATATTAACTAGAGAGGTTTATCAGGCTGAAAATAAAAACAGGCTAATGAAGGGTTTTAATTTATAAAAACAGATCATTCAGTATGTTTTTCAAGGGAGGTCAATCCACTCTCTAACTTTCCAGAACAATTTCATAAAAGTTAAGCTCCAGAACCAGAGAGTGGTTAACACACTAGAATGGATGAATCAATTCAGCACTTCTTGGAATAGTGACTGAAGTCTATGTTATTTTAGTCACTTCCAAACCCATGAGCATCAGATGCCCAGATACTGGGGGGCTAGAAAAGGTCTTCAAGTTCACACACATACCAAGCACTGACTACAGACACACACACACACGCACACAATAGTAGATATAAATTTGGGGGTGCTTTTAGATGCTATGATGATGGAAAAAACACAATAATACTAAAAGTGTTACTAAATTCAGACTGAGAATAACTTTCCGTAAATGACAAAATATAATCAACAGGTGCCAAGAGTACAAACAGTACAATGGGAAGATTTTCACTCTTTTCAGTGGCCCAGCACCCTCTTCCTGGTGGAAGACAGAGCCTGGGGAAGCAGTTTTCCCTGCCTTTCTTGCAGCTAAGGCACTGGCACACAACCTAAGCTCACCTGGAAGGAGGAGCTAGTGACCCAGAGAAGTGGGGACATGAGGCTCGTTCTCTGGGGAGGCGGAGCAGTGGCGTGAGACCAAGCAGCTGGGCAGCGTTGAGCGGTACTACGGACAGGCTTTGGTCCAGCCACAGCATCTAGTGCTTGGCGGCGGCAGTGTGCTCTTTGGATCAGTTTTATAGTATGTTTTGGGGCATGTGTCTTGTGTGTAGACCCCCATACACGATTCTCCGGTCCTTCCAGTGACTCGCTGAGCTACCCCAAATCCTTTCAGTAAATTACCCTTTGCTTAAGTCAGCCCAAGTCATTTTCTGTTGCTTACAAAGAACCTGACTGATGAAGCCCCCAAGGGGCTGGGGATGACAGAGATTCCACACATCTGTTTCACAGCACAATAAAAGGGGTCACACAAACTGGGGCACAACTAGTTAATGGTACACAACTTATTTCTTCATTGTACTCTGATGTACACTTCCTTCTGCTTCTCCTCCATTTCCAGAAGTTACTGGCCCAGCACTAAGCACCAATTAGATGCCCCAAGACCAGCGACTGAACTGCTCTAGAAATTTAAAGTACGAATTATCCGTCAAACAATACATCCTGAGAATATGCACCACGTGTAAATCAAAGTCTCAAAACATCTAATACTTTCGAGGATTTGTAAAATCCAAGAAAAATGTGAACATATGAACATTTAGAAATGTGCTCTAGGCTAAAATCTCAACTTTCAATGGTGAAACTGGATTACAAACAATCTTTACACAATTTCAAAAAGTTCCCGATTATGGTTCCTTAATAAGAGTTCCTCTCTTTGGTTCTTCCGTTCTTTAAAAAAAAAAGCCAACTCTCTTCAAATACACAATCCCACCAACCACGTCACACATACACACAGAAATGGAGACTGTGAACAGAGGCAAAATCATTCTCGGTCTGGAACTCAATCTGATTCTATTTCATGTCGGTAAGGTTCTTTTATTTTTCCCTCCATTTTATTTAAATCAATTGCTACTTTTCGCCTAATTCATTTATATTTTAAGCCCCTACAGATTAATTTTTAAATGTATAACATTATGGAAATTGTCTAAGGTGATAAATGTTTTTTTCTCAGAGAAACAGGTAATAAAAGAGCTGAGAAAAAAATTCATATTAACACTGAAAATGTCCTTTGCTCTTAGGCAGCTGTAGAGAAGAGCACCTCACCAGACAAAGGGTTGAAACTATTCGTAAAATCACATGTTAGTAATCAACAATTCAGTTCCCATACAGGTGAACTCACTCTGCACTAAACAATACTTGAATATTTTTAAAGAACAGTGCTTCAGAAGAGCTGAATTTCTATAAATTAAAGTATTTGTCTTTTAAAAAAACAGCTGCAACGGCTCCTTCCTTGAAGAATCATCATCTCATAATATATGGATGCCTTTACCTGTTTTTTTCTCTATGAAAGAGTTTCCTACATCACAGTTCTAATAATCTCACCATAGTTCTAATAATCTCAGATTTGCCCACAAAGTTTGGGTCATAGGGCAGGAAAGGGAGCAAAAGCTTTTAAAATGATTTTTTTCTCATCTGTCAAGAAATACATTAAAATGTTAACAGTGATTTTGGTGGGGGTGATGAAAGGACTATGGGTGATTTTTTTGCTTCTACTTTCAGTTATAGTCTTTTTTTCCCTAATGTGTATATATTACTTTTAATATATTTTAATTAGTTTTATTTTAAAGAAGAATTCTTATCTTTTAAAGATATATTTTGAAAGATGTGCAGATAAAATATCTGGAATTTGCCCTAAAATAACACAGGAGTGAAGGAGCAAGTAGGGAGAAGAGGTGAAACAACATTGTGTTGAAGTCAGGTGACGGCAAAGAAGTTACTGTGCTGGTCGACTACTTCTGCATGTGTTCGAAATTTTCCAAAAAGGCTTTTTTTTAGAAAGTGTCAAAAAATTAATTTTCTATGTATTTTCTACCTTGGTCTTCAAAAATAGTAATCTTTTTTTATTCCCTCCACTAAGAAGATAAACTTTCAACCCTTTCAGAGGGTACTGTATTTTTTTTAAAAATCCTACAGAATGTGGGAGTTCTTAAAGAGAAATTTTTCAAGGAGTGGGCTGCGGTGTGACATATCATCCAAACTTCCCTTTTTTCACTAAGATGTTGCTTCACAGCATGGGGGAAGGGGCAGCAGTGTCCTCACAGTCTGCGCTCTCACAGGAAACCACTGCAACTGGTTTTCTCCCTTCTCAGGCAGTAGTCAGAAATGAGCAGAGATAGGAAACTCCAAAGTTGCAAATATTTATTTTACCCTGGAGCACTAGCTCTCCAAGAAAAATGTTAAAAGGCAGCTTCCCTGTTAAAAACTCTATGTGACAGAGGACCTGACACTGGGACACTGCTGGTTAACTTTGTGGCTCGGTAGGCCCACTTCCATTTCAAGTTTCCATACATAATGACCACTATACCTTGTAAAGCGTTTCTTTACTTCTAAGGTGACTGAGTCTGGGTAGGAGACCTGTGCTTACAGTTATCAGACTTAGGAGTGAGGCTAAGTCCGTCAGCTGAAGAAGTAGGAAGCCTGGTCTTCCCCAAGTGACTTTACCCTCTCATCTGGTTTACATTTATCAGGTTGCTAAAAAGCTCCCAGCTCGTCTTCAATTGTACAAATACTAAAATGAAAACATGGTGAGAACAGATCTGCATCACAGATACCATAATTCTAGTTTTAATTCTTCTGTTCTGGGTCAGGACCTATAACAAAAATGTTAGGTGACAAAAAGCGCGTCTGAAACTTACATCAGACCACTTGGATTACCTTTCAATTTCGTTTACAGTAGCAAAGGACAAAGTCAGACAAATAAGACCACATGGAAACATATAACCAGGCAAAGTCAGACTAAAAACATGCAAAAATTCCAATTTGTCTCAACCAATACTATTTCACATAGAGCCTCTCCCTTGATCCCAAAAGGGTTGAGGGGATGTCTTCCCATTTATAAACACCTGAGCAGCTTTCCAGCTTCACATGCCTGGGATTAGACAGAAGGCCAAAGTAGGGACCCAACCTCTATGACATGAAAGCAGCAGGACGTGGTGGAGAGAGCACTGGATTGGATATCTAATCCCGGCCCTGCTAACACGTTGCTGAGATGTCCACAATTATCTCTAAAATGGGCATATGACACTGCCCATCAATGCAATAATGGTGGCAGCAGAAATAGCTACCTTTTATTAAATACTTACTAAGACTTAGGTAAGTAAATACTCCTTATGCACACATGGCCTCACTTAAACTTCCCGCTAAACTCATGAGGTGCAGGATACTATCCCCATTTTGCTAATGAGGAAACAGACCAGAGAACTAGGAACTGGCAGAGCTAGGATCGGAACTAAAGTGTGTGCTCCAGGAGCTACACTCTCATCAAATAGATGAAAGCTACAAGAGACTACAAAGCAATGTACAAGTGCCAGGAAGAAATCCAACTTGCTGGGCTGTGGCAGGGCCAACTCATTAGGCCTCTGCTCAGTAATCAAAGACACTGTAGGCTAAGCCAGGGCTACATTTTCCCAGATGTACATCTTGCCTTTTATAATGTTTCCCACTGGGACAACTAGACTCATAAAAGAACAATTGTAAATTGTCATGAATTCCTAGCAATCACAACTGCCACAAGGCCCCCCCCACCCCCCGCCCAAATCCCTACTGCCCATGTGCTCAATCAGTGGGCGTGACATTTGCATGAAGGGCTTTGATACCTATTACCACGTTGAATACAACACTCCTGTGAGGCCGGGGGTACGGATGAGGAAACGGGTCCTGAGAGAGTAAGTGATCTGCATAGCGAGGTCAGAGGAAAGCTTGTACGTACACCACAAGTGTACATGTGGACCCCGAACTTCTGACTCTGGATCTGCTGTCACCTCCGCTCATGATAATGCAGATTCCCGGGACCTCTCTGGGGCTGCCCTCAAGCACCAGACATCACTGCACAACAGCAGGCTGAGGTTAGGAAACTCGGAGAGTTAGGAAAAGTGAGGAATACCAGTGTCTGCTTTTTTTTTTAGTCTCAAATTTTTAAAATTGAAGTAAAGTTGATGTACAATGTTATGTAAGTTACAGGTGTACAACCTCACAATTTTTAAAGGTTATACCCCATTTATAGTTATTATAAAATATTGTCACCAGTGTCTACTTTTACAGTCTTGTCTGTGCTGGGAGTGAGGGAAGAAAAAGAAAGCGATGGCTTTCAACGATTCTCCACCCCAAAATGTCAATAAAACGGAAGCACAAAGGGAGGTGAGAGGCCCACTAAAAAGTCTCACCTGCTTCCTCCTGCAGGTGCCGTGAGCAACTGTACCGTCTCGGTGGTTCAACCACCTTCCCTCGAAGTGGACTACACTCAAAAGGCTGTGACCATGCAGTGCTCTTTCTCCACAGCGGGGTGCCCTGCAGAGCAACCAACAAGCCTGTGGTTTCGCTACGGCGCTCTCCAGCCCGAGAACCTGTGCTTGGATGGGTGCAGAGATGACACAGACAAATTCACGCTTGCGAATCTGGCACAAAACCAAGTTTCCCTCACTGTAAACAGGCTGGCTTTCAATGACAGTGCAATCTACATCTGTGGAATAGCCTTTCCCAGTTCAAAGGAACCGAGAGCTAAGCGGACGGGAGGAGGGACTGTGCTGGTGGTAAGAGGTTAGTCAAGACTTTATTCCCGAACACTGCGTTCTGCTCTGCCCCCGAAATGCATCACAATACTTATATGCAGAGATTATGAGGTAAATTTGATAACTTAGTACCCGAGCCAGTGAAGAGTGTGACCTGCACACAAGCTAACATGAAGTCTGGATTCAAGAACTCCTCTGACACCATCTCCCAGCCTCCACAGACACAGAGTCAGGGTTATGTGGGTGCTATATTCTCTCTCCATGTCCAGACTTTACTGGCAAAGGCTGACCAACTATGTCCTCCTTTTGTATGTTACACTGACTGAAATGTGATGATTAACTGACAGCCTTGTCAGTATCTAGTCTGGTATTGCACCATCTAGAACAAAACACTGGAGAAGCGAAAGCAATCAATAAATTGGACCCCGAAAAAAAATATGCATTATGGAGAATAAACACAAATTTTAGGTGAAGCCACTCGGGGATCCCTGACCCTACCCCTTCTGCATAGATAATGAACAGAAAAAAGGTCGGTGTGGCCCTGGCTTCTTGAGATTTACTAAACTCCATGACAATTTCCTCATGCAAGTGAGGACACGGAGCCTAGCTAAATTCTATAAATTAAGAAATTAAGAAATTTCAGAGGAAAAGCTTCACGTGATTCTGGGGGAAGGAAAAGAAGGGCAGCAACTCCGTGCTTTTGTTCAGACCTCTCGCCTTTAAAGAAACTCTGGTATGGGCTTCCCTGGTGGCGCCGCGGTTGAGAATCTGCCTGCTAATGCAGGGGACACGGGTTCGAGCCCTGGTCTGGGAGGATCCCACATGCCGCGGAGCAACTAGGCCCGTGAGCCACAACTACTGAGCCTGCGCGTTTGGAGCCTGTGCTCTGCAACAAGAGAGGCCGCAATAGCGAGAGGCCCACGCACCGCGTTGAAGAGTGGCCCCCGCTTGCCAAAACTAGAGAAAACCTTTGCACAGAAACGAAGACCCAACACAGCAAAAATAAATAATAAAATTAATTAATAAACTCCTACCCCCAACATCTTCTTTAAAAAAAAAAACTCTGGTATGATGAGCGCTGAGATCATTAAAACGTAAACTCAAATTAACCAGCCTTTTGGTTTTAAAACAGGACTTTGAGGAGCCCAGATGGTCCTGTATTTTAACCCCTGCTTTGGTGCTCTAATGGCCTTTTGATATTCCACTGTCATTTAACCTTAGTTTATTCTCACCTGTAAGGTAAATTATAAACGCGTTAATACACATAGAGCACTTTTAATGGTGTCTGGTTCATAGCAAGTGCTCAATAAACATTAGCTATAGGTATTAAAACAAACACAACAGCTTTGGAGATCTGTATATCTCACTGCATGCATTCGTCTTCTATAAAAAATATTAGAAGAAAAATGGTTTGTAAAGAGATGACGGTTTCAAACCTGCAAGCTTATGTGAAGAAACATTCTTCTTGAGGAACAGGAATGAAAGTACCACTAAGATAGACATGGCAATTTCCTTTTCTACAGAGCTCCTAATTTCACACTTGAAACTTTTTAAGTTTTACAGATATGGTTGATTTGTTAGTTTCACAAGAAAAATGTATGTTGTATAAACTGAGTTCACACGATAAGTATCTATGGGATATTTAGTTGAAAAGTACAAGTTATTCAGATAACAATTATAAATCTAAATGGATTTTTGTATTTCAAATACTCAGGTACTTGAAGACATGGTGTGTTACTTCATCACTACCTAGGGCACAGGACACTTCCTGCAAGGAGGGAGAAGTTCAGAATGTGCAAATGGATTCAATAAATCCACTTCCAGAACTTTATTAGAAATAAGGGGCACATATAACAATGCCTGTCTTTTAAGCATGCAGTGAGCACTAAAGTCTCAATGTACGGCCTTCTCAGGTTCTTAGAGAACTGCACTGTTCAGCTATGTGTACTAAACAGTTCAAGGTTATAAATACACATGGGAAAGTATCTTAACTCCATAAACAGACTCTTGGTGACACTTGTACATCATATCTACTAAAAGAAACTTTAAACGCCCTTGAACAAACTCTTAATGTTTATCTAACTTTCAGCAAAACTTTATATAAAAAGTGATTCTTAGCATTATGACAAGTAATTAATTGAATTTTTAAAAATTTTAAGTTTTAAAAATGAATAACGTGTTGGGCATAATACATTTAAAGAACTAATGAACTGGCTTTAACTATATCATATACTTGAGTACTTTCTGAATCAAGAGACCCTGAATAAATTTTTATATGAATAGCCAAATAGAATAAGTTCATGTTTCACCTCTAACATGTAGTTTCGATTATACTTTATACATATATTTGCAATAATATGCTTCAATAGTGACTGTGGTTCTTTCTGTATCTGTCATTAACAAAGACACGAAGGCTCTCAGCAAGGAACTGCAGAGTCTCCTGACGGCCCTCTTATCACTGCTCTCTATCTACGTCACTGGTGTATTCGTGTACTTCATCGTCCTCACCAAAGTAAGTCAAATTTCTTGCATTAGATGTCCCTATGGCCTTGAATATTATCATAAGGAAATAATTTCCATCTCTCCACATGTTGGGAGCCTCGGAAGTAGCTCATCTAATTAATACCTTCCTTTGCATTTGCAGGAAATACCACCTGCAAAAGAGGTCTGTAGAAGAAAGCAAAAATTTTCATCACTGAAATTATTAACCAGAGTACACAATTTACAGGGTTTTCTTTTTAAAACCCAGTAATATGGGAATAAGAGACCCTTCTTTATAACCATCATACACATGCTACTTTCCGCTGGTGGGGGAGGTATGAAAGGGCTAAGAACAATCTTTAAGAGCAAAAAAAAGTTAAAAGAGATTAGAAACTGCCTTTAAATATCTTTAAAAGGCCTAAAGATTTTGAGAAAGACTATCTTCTGGTTATTCACATGCTACAAGAGGGGGGATGTATATGTTATATTAGGATTACTATAAATCCTACAATCAGTTTGAGCTATTTTATTAATAAAGCATCTCAGAAATGACATGAAAATTATTAACTCTTACTGCATTACCATTTAAATATTAAGTTAGTTTAACCTTATTATGGTATGAGATCTCCGCCACAACTGTTTTGAGTACATAAAGTGTCTTATAAGATTCTCCTTTTCTTCTTGACAGTCAAAATCTAACACTCTAAGAAAGAAAGAAACAGAAGATTCACAAAAGGTACAGACCAATGCTTGTAAAATATCTTTCGAATTGTGGTTGTAACTACTTCAAATCCAAAATAATTTAAGAAACTCCGAACATCATCAAAGAACAACTTGCAACCACAGATACTGTTTCCTATTGTTGAGAAAAATGATAATGGTAACATATGTGGTAAATTGACAGTTCTCAATCATAAATTCTACTTACTATACTCAAAATACAAGAGTTAACTAGGTATAGATGTGTTGGGCGGGATAGTTTCTGAGACTGGTGGCAATAAAGAAAGAAAAGGCTGAGATGATGTGCAATAATCATTGCTTTTATTCCTGAGAGAGATACATTTTTTTCTTATTTGTATTTATAGAAAAAGAGTGCTCGGCGTATTTTTCAGGAAATTGCTCAAGAACTATATACGAAGAGACACATGGAAACAAACCAACAACCTGTAAGTGTAAAATATCAAAAAAGATATAA
The DNA here is from genome assembly GCF_008692025.1 of Phocoena sinus. NCBI lineage: Eukaryota > Metazoa > Chordata > Mammalia > Artiodactyla > Phocoenidae > Phocoena > Phocoena sinus. The sequence goes on along the minus strand of NC_045777.1, from coordinate 66,786,121 downwards.
AGCATGTTTAACTAAAAACAACTAAGCTGCCAACAACCTATCGATAACCAAGTCTTCCTTTACAAACGTCTGAAAGAGGATTTTCACAAAATGCATTTTTATATAGAACTTGCTTTGATAAATACATAACAAAGGTCATCTGATGCAATATTCAATAGACACCAGGCTGGCATCTTAGTGACATGAAATCTTTCAGAAACACATTGGATACAGGCAATGTTTTCAGTACAGACAAGGATGCTTTTGTGGGTTGAAAACTACTTTGTACTGTATCTTGCATGCGGTAGTAAGCATAAAGTAGATGTTGCAAACATTTGTGGATCAAATTGTATAGAAAACTTACTTGTTCACATTAAAAAAGATACAGCTAATAAAAATATGAAATGAGGGTTTTTTTTAGTCTTTGGGGTTGCAGTCATAGGAAGAATACATCTATACTGACTACAATACATTCTGATAGTGTTTCTTTAAAGTCCTATATAAACAGGTTTTTCAAACAAGACATTGTTTTAGAGCCAGCAGAGCAGATGGTTTCCATGATGCATGATCAAACTGCTCAGATTTAAATTAAAATGTATACAAAATAATGAACTTTTATACTAGTAAAGATATTTTCTTCTTAAACAGCAGCCATGAGGTCAAATGAAACAGAATTCTGATATGAGGTGTGGGGGGTTTTTGGCTTTGTTTTGTTTATTTATTTATTTTTGGCTGCATGGGGTCTTTGTTGCTGCGTGCGGGCTTTCTCTTGCTGCGGCGAGCAGGGGCTACTCTTCGTGGCGATGCACGGGCTTCTCATTGGGTGGCTTCTCTTGTTGCGGACCACGGGCTCTAGGCACACAGGCTTCAGTAGTTGCGGCACGCAGGCTCAGTATTTGTGGTTCGTGGGCTCTAGAGTGCAGGCTCAGTAGTTACGGCACACGGGCTTAGTTGCTCGGCGACATGTGGGATCTCCCCAGACCAAGGCTCGAACCCGTGTCCCCTGCATTGGCAGGCGGATTCTTGACCACTGCGCCACCAGGGAAGCCCCCTGAAGTGTGTTTTTTAAAATCCAATTTCTGAAAAGGATTTTCATCCAGGAAAGAATATCATCTACGTGGTCACTTCATCCTTCAGTGTATATACAAATACATAAAGAAGTGGCCTAATTACCTAAGATGTCACTCTGAATAATTATAAATGCCTGTTCACACTCTTTTCTTATTGATGCTGGGGCATCTTTTTCAGCAAAGAGACCAAGTTAAATGGCCTGAAGACAGGTCTGGAAGTAGGAATTTTAAAGCTCTAAGCCAGGGCTTTGACAATGGCATCTGAACAAGAAAATTATTCTTCAGTTCCCACATCTTACTCCAAATAAAGGGAAAATGGTAACTGGACCTTTAAGGTTACTGGAAGGGTATTTAGGACCCAGAATGCAAGATGGCGCTGTAGTTTATATGTTGCTTGTAGTGTGGCGTTACTGGTTACATAACTTAAAATATGGCTTATTATTTACTATTGCAGCAGGAGAAAGACAACACTTATGAAAATGGAAGAGCGCCTTCTAACTATGAAAGACCATAGAAATCTTCTGATTTTCCATTAAGTCACTGAAAATCCAACTCCAGAAGTTATGCAAGTGTCAATGGACATACACTGATCGGGGTTTTTTTCAAAACAATTTAAAGTAAACGGAAAAGTCAACTGGCTACAAGAAGAATGTCAGAGTATAAGGAAACTATTACTAAGAGTAATTATCACAATACTAGAGCCCAACAAAATGCAACTGAAAAATACTTTCCTAATTTGCTAGGAGAATTCTAAGCAGTCAAACATCTTCCAAAACTTTCAATCACAGCATATATCCTATATTTGCTTCATTCAACATATGAGGTGCACCTGATGACCGTTGCCCTGAAGAAGATCTGAAGCCACACCATGTGCCTCAGTCTTGCATGGAAGAACTGTCTTTACGGTGTGTAGAAGTGATGGGCCAATTAGACTAAGTTGGCAGGGAAGGAGGATGGAGGGAGGAAGGAGAGTGGCAAACCTTGAGTTAGAAAAAATCACCCTGAAAAGTATTTTGTAGCAAAAATTATTCCCTCTGGTACTGCAGTGGGGCAATGGTATAGTGCACATTTTCCTACCAGGGCATGCAAAATAACTTACATCATGCTACCAACAAAAAGTGAGACCAGAATAGAATATAGAGTAAGAATACAATAACTTATATACAGAAAATCCAAAGCAGAAAGTTCAACCAGAAAAAACCTCAGAACAAATAAGCCACATCCGACTCTAGATGTCAGTCTCGCGCCAAACAGCACCAGGGAAGGATTCGGCAATGCACTGTTCCTGACAATGCCCTTGCAATACTGATTTTTTTTTTTCTCTTTTAATAAGTCATTGTATTACACACACACACACACACACACACACACACACACACACACACACACACAAATATACATATGTGCACATACATACACACTTATACAAACCTACACTTTATACATAGCTGGGATCATACTAAGTATATAGTTTTGTATTGTCCATTGCAATGTTGATTTTTAACCAACTTAGGAGGGAAATGTTAGGTAAGGGACTGGGTATACAGCAAGGATGTTTATGGCACATCATTACCATCTCACTAAGAAAACATGTTATGAATTGTTCGCTGAAAGTTACTTCTGTGTAAAAAAAAATCTATTTAAAGTACCTACAAGTATATGTTCATTACTAAACATGAATTACAACCTATTATGTTTATTTCATTAAAGTGCTTCTCTTAAGCTGGTATAAAATGAGATGTATTCTTATTTTTAAAACCCAGATCAAAGTTTAGAATATTTTAAGATCCCTTGAAAGCGTTTTGTACTAATGGTTTAAATCAGTAATCTCTAACCTTTCTAATCACATGTGCCAGGAAAAATGGAAAGGGGAGAGAGGGGAGCACATAACCTCATTTTATTTGTGTGTAGGATGTATATACGTGTGAGTACATGTGTGTGATTTATATAGTGTATGCATATACACTTCTGTGTGTATATGTGTATACACAAAAATAGAAATTAAACAATGGGCATTAAAAGTAATATAAATAAAAATGTTAATATTTTCTTCCTATATCCCAAAATAAATTGTCTCGTGTACTCCCTCCACTTTGAGACCACTGGCCTGGCTGAAATAAATGAACTTCCAAACCACTAACCACAAACACCATCTAGATGAATAGAAGAACTGTTGGATTCGATCATTTCCTTTTCGTTTCTGAGAATCATCACTTGGTACTTTCAGGGCTGAAAATATACTGTTCTTTGTGTAACTAACAAGGAAGCAAAATCCCTAAGACAAATTCATATCTGATTCAGATTAAAGCCTTGCCAATACAACCAAAGACTGTGTTTCAAAGACTGATTTTTAAGCTAAAATTTGGAATACACTTTTCCAAGTAGTTATATTCCCTGAGGTCACATATGAGCGCCTGATGTATATATAATATTCATTCTTTTATCCACCCATGTAGCCAACAATATTTATTGAGTACTATACTATTATGCAACCAAAGGCCTCTTTTGCATGCTATCCTTGGGTCTCACTGAACTTGTCCTCGCCTGTGAACCCCACCTTGTTCTCATCTTCATGCTTTTGCACATGCCATTCCCTCTGCCTGGTAAAATGCTCCACAGATACAAACAGGTCAAATGTCACCTACATGAAAACTTCCCTAGCAGTTAATGGATCTTTCCTTCTCTAAACCGATAGTACTTTGTCATGTTTCTTATCAGACTATCCTGCCATTGTCTGTTTACATCTTCTGAACTATTCTGTAAGTATTTTACAACTAGAAGCACATGTCTCATTTCTTCTTATTTCTACTGCCTAGCACTGCCTGGTACATAGTAGGCTCTTAAATGCCTTTATATGAATGCAATTGAACGATGTTTCTATAGAAAAATATTTTTTCAGCGTTTCAACTAAGATATGAAGCACACTTCACTCTCTAGCCATTGATCCTCACCCCTCTTCATAAGGACTGTTCACTGGATCCCTAACATTAATTTTCCTGCTATCTGAGCAACCAGAATTTTCACTGGAAAGGATTAAGCTATAGCTTTCTGTTTAGATTTGTATTTCCCAAGACAATGAAAAGAAAATAATATTAAAACAACTTGAAGACGAAAATGGACAGACATGGTTCTAGTGTCTATACACCCTACCCTCTAGACAAGAGCACTTAAACCCACATACCAAAAGGTGTAAACGAGATTTTCAGAATAAGTCATTTCTTTCTCTCTACTATATAAGACCTGAGAGAGCCTGAAGCCCTGGGCTAATAGGCATATAGTTAAGTGTCTGTGGAGTCAAGTCACATAAACCGATGAAAAAGGTACAGATTCTGAGACCAAGTTAAAATGCAAAAACATTGACAAATACTTCAAAGTGAAGAACTGTGAACAAATCTGATCAATGAAGCTAAAAATAAAAGCAAAGTAACGGAATAGGATGGAATGAAAATATCTAACGTGTATCAAATACCAATACTGAGATAGACAAGGTTGGGCACTATCCTTTAAATTACGTTATTTAATCTTCACAACAAACCTCAAGGTAGGTATTAGCCCCATTTTTACAGATGAAACACTAAGCTTAATGAGAGGCTCAGGTAATAAGGGCTGACCCCTGTTTCAAAACAGGTCAGCCCTCAAAGCCCATGCTCTTTCAACAAAGCAGTCTAGCCAGAGTCTAGCTTATTTCTATTTAGACTGATGGGAACTTTAAGACTTAACATGTCTAATTTAATCTGAACAATGACCCTGAAAGAAAGTGAGAAAGTTGCCAGTGGCCACCTCTCAAAACCCACAGGCTTAGCTGGTTTCACAGGAGAATTCTACCAAATTTCCAAAAGCGGATAACCATAATGCTATTTAAACTGTTCCAGAGCATTAGAAAGAACTTAGAAATTATTTTTTACAAAACCAGCAGAACATTGATACCAAAACATGACAAAGATAACATCCTCCAAATAAAAGATCAGATCAGACCAACTATCATTTTTCAATAATATTAATGCTAATATTTTTATTTAGAGTTTTTGTAAATACAATCTAGTGGTGCATACAAGACTATTCTGCCTAAGCCCAGAGATGCAAGAGTGGATATGTATTAGAAAAGTACTATTAATTTAATAAGCCAATGGAGAAAAAACCCTATCTCTATAGATGTTGAAAACACAGGTGGCAAATTCAACATTGATTCCTGATTTTTTTAAGCTCTTAATAAAATAGGATTTTTTAAAAATATGTATCTCAAGCCAAACAGCAATCTCAAGCCAAAAGACAGAATCATATTTAAAGTATTTTTTCATTAAGGTAAAAAACAAAGCAAAAATTTCCACCATTTTTTTCTTTAACATTTTCTGGAAATAACTACAAATTCACTTGTACCAAAAAAAAAAAAAAAGTCTAAAAATGAGAAGGAAGTATTAAAACCATCTGCAGATGCTATAACTGTATTAAAAAAAACCCCAAGAGAATCAATGCTGAAAACTACTGGACACACTAAAATAATCCAATAAGGTAAATGGTTACAAAACTGGTACACACACACACACACACACACACACAAAACAACTGCTTGTCTGTGTATGCATAATATCCACTCTAAAATATGATGGGAGAGCCATTTGAGACAACATGGATGAACTTGTAGGACATTATGCTAACTGAAATAAACTAGACACAGAAGAACAAATACTATATGATCACACTTATATGTGGAATTGAAACAAGTCAAACTTGCAGAACCAGAAAAGAGAATGTTGGTTGCCAGGAGCTGGTGGGTGGGGGAAATAAGATGTTGGTCAGAGGATACAAACTTTCAGTTATAAGATGAAAAAGTTCTGGGGATCTAATGTACCACCTGGTGACTACAGTTAATAATACTGAACTGTATACTTTAAATTTGCTAAAAGAATAGATCTTAAGTGTTCTCATCTCACACACACACACACACAAAAGGTAACTATGTGAGGTAATAGATGTGCTAATTAACTTGATTGCAGCAATCATTTCACAATGTATACTGTATACTAAATCATCATGTTGAACACATTAAATACAAAAAATGTTTGCCAATTATATAAAGCTGGGAAAATTTTTTATTTTTTTAACCATGAAGGAAGAAAAATTCCTATTTATAATATCTCACACACACACCATTAGAATAAATCTAACAAAACTTGTGCAGGACATTTATGAAGAAACTTTTGTTACTAATGAACATAACTGAATAAATTGAAAGACATCCTATTATTAGCTAAGAAGACTCAATACTCCCTAAATTAACCGATAAATATAGGGGAACTAGGCAAGTTAGTGCTAAAGTTGAACTGTTAAATAAATAAGCCAAGAAAAATCTAAGAGAAACTGATTAAGAAAGACTAGTGCTATGATACTAACAAGCATGTAATTAAAGTGTTTTGGCATTGGCACACATATAGGAGGATAAATCTTAAGAGAACAGAACCAAACACATTATAGGACTTTAGTCTATGATTTAGGTGGCATTTCAAAGCATTGGGGAAAAGATGATTACTCAATAAATGGTGTTAGGATCACAGTGTAGCTATTTGGAAAACTCACTCTTTTTTTTTTGAATTACACGGGCCTCTCACTGTTGTGGCCTCTCCCGTTGCGGAGCACAGGCTCCGGACGCGCAGGCTCAGCAGCCATGGCTCACGGGCCCAGCCGCTCCGCGGCATGTGGGATCTTCCCGGACCGGGGCACGAACCCGTGTCCCCTGCATCGGCAGGCGGACTCTCAACCACTGCGCCACCAGGGAAGCCCTGGAAAACTCGCTCTTTAACAAGCAGTTCCACTCCTAGAAATGTATCATCCAGATAACCGTAAACCTTACTTCCTTCAGCCTTTTCCCTACATCACCCTCTAAGAGAGGCCCTTCCCTGAGCCCCCCTCTTTAAAATTATAGCGCCCAAACCCAACCCCCAATTCCAAGAAGCCCCTGTTTTGCTTTTATTGTTTATTTTTCTCCATAACATTTATCACCAACAACATGTCATTTGTTTACAGTCTGTCTTCCTCATTAGAACATAAGCTCCATGAGGACAAGGATATTTGTATGTTTTTCGCTCATTTATCTCCAGCATCACTCAGTAAACACTTTTTAAATGATAAAGATATTCTGTGGCATAAGAGTATCCCTCCCACCTTCACTGCAAGCTCAGTCTCACAGTGTAAATATGCTCAGAGCAGACTCCCTCCCCAGACCTGCATCACAATTGTCCTAACCTGCCTGCCAGTTGCTGGTTGGGCAGGGCATGTGCCCCCATCCTTACCGATGGGAAAAAGTGCGATGTGCCAGGGAGATTTCTGGAAAAGGTTTCCATCACTTTAGAAAAAAAAAAAAAAGGATGGGAGAAAATGCCTCTTTCTTTCCAAGACTCTGTCATGCCTACACATGATGCTTGGCACTGCATCAGCCATTTTGTAATTGCGAGGGGAATGTCAACACACTGAAGATGAAGAAATGAAAGCAAGTTCTGAACTTCAGTGGACACTTTCATCACTGAATTAACCAACCTTGAAATCACTTTTCTAAAGTAAACTCTTAATTTTTAAAAGCTACTTTTAGTTGCTCATTCTGTTTCTTGAAGCAGAACACATCCTGATACCTACTTACACGTGTGCAAAAGACTTGCCTAAGAATGTTCATTTCACTTGTAAATATTTATAAAGCAAACTGCTGGTATCTAAAAGTAATAAGTCAACAGAGGCCTCCTCTAGTAAAGTTACCAAATGCCCAGCAGTGTGCTGGTAAAGGTTTACCAATCAGCTAGGAGAAGGGAGAGACTATTTGTAGAGTTTGCCAATTTCCATGGTGTAAGTAATCCCATTGAGGTCAATTTCAATAATGGCCGAGTTTAACAACCAGTTCACTAAATTCCTGCCAAGATAACAATCAGCTCTCCTGAGCCAGTAAAACCAGCTCCAGCACACCACTGCTTACATGTAGACAAGGATGTAGATACTTACGCACTAGTAAGGAATAATTTCCTAGACATACTTAAGAGGAAAAGGGCAATGAAACTACTTATAATGGGCTTTAATTATAGAATCAACTATTTCATGTTCACACATATTTGGATAGACTATCTTTAGAAAACTATTCAAGAAACCTGAACAAGATTGTGTAACGAGTGGATAAGAAACCTCCTTTTATACTGTTGCAAGCTGCTTGAACTCTTTTTGACCATGAATTACCTTTTCATAAAAATTACAATTTTGAAAAATTAAACATCACTAAATTTTCATTTTTGCAAAATAAGTCTCCTTTTCTTGATTACATACTTTGCCCCTTTTTGATGCTTAAGACAATTCTCACTAGGTTTAATAACCCCCAACCAGAATTGGGTCAGCAAACCAAACAAACTGAAATTACAAAGATACATTTTGCATTTTTTTTCCCTAAATTAACCTAAGCAACAAAATTGCTGTGGTTCAACTTCAAGACAAATCAAAAAAAATCACACAAGTAATCATTTCATCTATAACTGCTTTTGTTAAAAAATAAATTGAGCCAAGCGTGAAAAGTACACTCACATATCCTTAAACCAGCCCCATATACATGAACTCACAGCAAGATCACTTTGCACCTCCTGGGTCTTCACACAGTGTCACATGGAAATCATCAGGATCTAATTAGTGACTTAGAGAAAGGAAGCAATAATAGAGTGCCACAAGCAGTCTACAAAACTTATAGGTCACTAAAGGTCACCCACAGCAACAAGGCTCCACTGCTCAGTTTGCTGTGTATCACACACCAGACTCCTTGGATTCAACAGGCAACTGTGTAACCACAATCAAGGAGCTTGTTTTCAGGCCTTACTAGAGACTGCCCTCTTGTCCAGTTTAACTTCTTTTCAATTTTTAGTGTCAGAAACACAAGGAGGGCTTCCCTGGTGGCGCAGTGGTTGAGAGTCCGCCTGCCGATGCAGGGGACACGGGTTCGTGCCCCGGTCCGGGAAGATCCCACATGCCGTGGAGCGGCTGGGCCCGTGAGCCATGGCCGCTGAGCCTGTGCGTCCAGAGCCTTTGCTCCACAACGGGAGAGGCCACAACAGTGAGAGGCCCGTGTACAGCAAAAAAAAAAAAAAACCACAAGGAAATAAAATTCATGGTTAGATTGATGTTTTTTCCCTTGCTCTTCCACCTCCTGCTATGTCAGGAAGTAGCATTAAAGTTCCATCTCGTGGTTGCCCAACAGGACACAGGAAGCCTGGACCTTACAACCTGATGACTAGTGACTGCAATGCAGTGAGATAGAGCCGAAGTTTAGTTACACAGGGAACAGCACTGAAACAAGGTCAGGCTGCTAAATTATCAAGGACAACATTTACCAGGTTTTCCCCTATACAACACGTATATGCGCTATATGGGCACTCACACATTAAAGCAGTTTTTTTCTTTACCATGACAAAAGGATTCAACACAGGAATGGAGAAGTTAGATGGGGGAGGGGACATCTAGTCTATCTATTCTCCTTCCCACCCTCCTATGTCTAAAGAATTCTCGGGCTTCCCTGGTGGCGCAGTGGTTGAGAGCCTGCCTGCTGATGCAGGGGACACGGGTTCGTGCCCCGGTCTGGGAGGATCCCACATGCCGCGGAGCGGCTGAGCTTGCGCGTCCGGAGCCTGTGCTCCGCAACAGTGAGAGGCCCGCGTACCGCAAAAAAAAAAAAAAAAAAAAAAAAAGAATTCTCCATTTTCCCCACCATCAACACAAACCTAAAACCATTCAGCAAATGTTAAGACAAGCATGAAATCAGAAGGGACTAAGACCTGAGGGAGAAAAAATAAGAAGAAAAGAAGGAGCAAGTGAATGGCAACACAAATCCACAGTTATGAGCAAACTTCAGTGTTATTCCTCAAGACACAGATTTTCACAGGTATTTGCTAACTACGATGCTTACAAAATACTATGGATTTCTTAAAAATGTCTACAAGCTCTTACAGTTTTTGAACACAAAGCTGAACAAGGCAGTGAGAGAGAAAAAGACTTAAAAATATTAACATGTATTACTTATATAATAAATAATTTTTACATTACTGTACAATAACTTACGAAAATTCAAAAGAGGTTTAAAGTCATAACTTTCAACATGATCTAAAATGCAAACCACATAAGCGAAAACCAAGTATGAATGAATGTCTCTGGCCAAAAGTAAATGTGAAGCAATACGAAATCAAACCATTTCTTCTGAGATATTCTTCATTCAGTGGTGCTGAAGAGCAAGACCATGCAATCAAAAAACCAAACGTCAAAGAAATGATACATGCGGGGACACAAATGATCTTCAAAAGGAAAAAATGGATAACAACAGCATTTATCATTATTAAGAGTCTGGGACAAGAGATGTAAAATATGAAACAGCTGTAACATTTGGCACGTATATTCAGGTAGATTAAAAGGCATCATCTATTGCTCGACTCAGCTCATAAGCTAATAAATTAGTGGTTAAGGCTCCATTTAAAAGCATTTTAGGCTTTCAATCTTGAGCAGGCAGATCCATCTGAGTATTAATTCTTACCACTGCAAAGGGAGTACTAGAGTTCTATAAAATCCACATTAAGACAAACATTAACCAAGGTGGTATTTTACATGGGTTAACTGTACTCTGTTAAATTCTAGGCTATTCTGAGAAATACCAGTCCATGTCTAATTGTGCACAGCACAGAATCACAAATACCAATAAGCACCAATTCTGGATAACAGGCTGGTAAGTGGGTGACCACACTTACCGTTTTCCACATAGGGATGAAAAGGTAAGACCAGAGCAAGGATGACCCTGCCTCTAGTTGGCTCCAAGACACTTCTGATATCTTTTAACAAAGTCAGGGGCTGATCACAGCGGTCCAGCAAATTCAAGCAGCTGATGACATCATACTGGAACCCTGTATTCTGCCATTCATTTATACCAAGTACTCTGGAAAAATCAGAAAGATACAAACCCTCTTAAAGACATCTTTAAAAATACTTAGATGCCAGTAAAGACTTTAATTTTGTCTTCTAAATCAAAGTAAGTTCAAAAATCTTCATTTATAATTTATATTTGCAATAATAAAATGGCCATACAAAAGTAAACAACCATATTTCTTTAAATTTAGCAATTCTCCTATTCCCAAATCTCAAAACATGCAAAATTTCCTTTATAAGAACTAGTATGTTTAATAAGTATGAAGATATAAGATGATAAAAATGGTTATGAAATTGGGGCATCCAATTCTTGAACATCAGTTAATGAACAAAGAATCCTACTTTTACATTCACTGGAATGTAATCGTAGAATACATCATATATTCATGTTTTCTATTCCTAGGGTCCCTCCTATTTTTAAGAATGGCTAGGAGTGGTATAAGATAATTTCCATTTATGTCTTTTGAGCACATCTCTATTCCCAGGAGAGAGATACTATTTCATATTCTAGAATCTTCATATCTAAATAACTATATAGAAAAAGATAAAGCACAGGACATCCTATTAAAACAGTAAGCGAAAAACATAGTTAACACACCACTCTCAGCCCTCAGTATCTCATGAACACACAGTCTCTCCCTCCCTCTCTCTCCTCCCTGTCTTCTCTCGCCCTAAGAACATTTCTAGTCCTTTACAATGTTTTACTCACAGAGAGGAGGAGACCTTATATCAAGAGGCTTTGTTAGCCACACCATTAAGGCAATTCTATAAATTACTCACTCCTGCTTGGTTATACCAATCAGAATGTGGAAGGTGAGGCATGTTATGATAGAGGCAGGAGGAAAAGGAAACAGGAAAAAGGACCTTTGGTAAACAAGTCTTTGATCACGCTCAGCAAACAGAGATATCTTAAAAAATTCTAGAAGCATAATGAGGACTGTTTAGGAAAACTCATAGTATAATGACATTTCAGAGCATTTTTGTATAGCCGAATAAAAAGAAACACTAACTGCTCAGGTGCATCTTCTTTTCAATCTAGATTTTTTTTATTTTTTAATTTTATTTATTTATATTTTTTGCGGTATGCGGGCCTCTCACTGTTGTGGCCTCTCCCGTTGCGGAGCACAGGCTCCGGACGCGCAGGCTCAGCGGCCATGGCTCATGGGCCCAGCCGCTCACGCGGCATGTGGGATCTTCCTTCCAGGCCAGGGCACAAACCCACATCCCCTGCATCGGCAGGCGGACTCTCAACCACTGCGCCACCAGGGAATCCCTCAATCCAGATGTTTTTAAAAACTAAAGCCTCCTCCAGAGCAAAACTGACAAACTTCAAGGAGCTAGTCAGATTTCTTTGTTGCTTGAAATTAGGGCATTAGAGCTCCAAAATCACTTTGTTGTATCGAAACTGTGACTGCAATGATGATTTTAGGAGCTGTATTTAGCTCATTTAAACTAGAGAGAAGACTCTACTTTCAGGATAAAAATGTCATCAATTCCCATTTTAAAAGCAGAAATGAACAATTAAAAAGAAAGACTATTTATATATTAATACCTTAGCCAAGCAGCCAATTTAAATTCATAAATTTGCAAAAGACAAATTACATATTTGATTTAAAAAACCAAAAAAAAAAAATTAGGCCTGATCTAAAATGAAGCAGAACCCAACATCATCAGCATGTTTTAATCTAGAATAATGTGGGCTTCCCTTGTGGTGCAGTGGTTAAGAATCCGCCTGCCAATGCAGGGGACATGGGTTTGAGCCCTGGTCCAGGAAGATCCCACATGCCGCAGAGCAGCTGGGCCCGTGCGTCACGGCTGCTGGGCCTGCGCTCTGGAGCCGGCGAGGCACAACTACTGAAGCCCAAGCACCTCGAGCCCGTGCTCCGCAACGGGAGAAACCACTGCAATGAGAGGCCAGCACACCACAACGAGGAGGGGCCCCTGCTCACCACAACTGGAGAGGGGCTGCGCGCATCAGCGAAGACCCAATAAATTTTATTTTTAAAAATATCTAGAATAATCTAACTAAATCCATCTCAGAATTATTTGAGGATAGGTAGTTTCCATGTTGGTAATTTTGAAAGACAGAAACACATGCTCATAACAGAAAATTATAGCCTTAATACTGGGACAGTTAAAACTATACCTATAGAGGTCCAACTTCATCTTTACTTCTGTTTTGTGATTTCTACTTGTAAACTCAGTTCCACTGATGAAGACATATTTATCAGCCCCACTCAAACTGCATATTAGCCCAGGAATCCTAACAAGTTGTTAGAATCTTCCTCTTCTTATGAGAAAAATGAAAGAAGTGACTTGTCCAAGGTCACACTGTAAATCTCTAGCAGAGTAGAAATTACAACTTGGAAACTCTCCTAGTATGTTATTCAGGTCAATGAACCTGCTCTCTCCATATAAGGTGAGAAAGAACCTAACAATCAGTCCTTGAATAAATGCTTCCAGGGTGGTGGGTTGAGAGTGAATGGCCATCCCTTCAGTCTCCAGTATCTTTTTGTTAAAAAAGAAAAGAGGATATGAACACGAGAAATAGAATTAACCACAATATTTTCTTTTCTTTTCAAGAAAGATCCCTATAGATCAAGATAACCTATAGATAATGGATTAAAGTCAAGCATCTTTCAAATTTACATTAAAGATCTTTGTTCTCTGGTGTCAAAAATGTATACGCAACTCCTTCTGAACTACCCACACGTGAACTGCCCGTGCGGACTTAATTCCAAACCCGTCCACATTGCCAGTCCGCATCTTGCCACACACTTGTTTCCTCCACTATCTACAAACCACCATTCAGATCATGTCAACAAATTTTCACGTTAACTTTTGGTAAAGCAGACTAAGGAAGGTAACCATGCTGCCAAAATTTTCTTCCTGCCAAACAAAAGTTTTTATTTATTGTCATTTGAATTGTGGAACCGTTCATTAGTACACACAATCAAGAAGTAATTGTATAATCCCTTCCTAAATGTCTACGGCTCTCTCAAAACAGCATTTCTAACCCTAGAAGAAAGGCGTCCGTTCAGGGGGTTATTATTTTCAAGAAAGTGAGTTAAGTAATAGTTTACCTTCAGGGGGATTTAAAATACACTTTCCTTAGAGAAGTAACAAAGCAATCAGTATTTTGATAAATCCTAAATAAAAAACAAAATACCAGCAATGTAGAGAAAATTTATTGTTTTGTTTTAAAAATCAAAGCCACATCCTTAAATTTTACAATCAGGTTTTCTGGCATAAACAATAATATCCTGGCAAAACAGAGGGAAAACCTGGCCATCTTCTGTTTTATGGGTTTATTTCAAAAGTGACATCCAGAACCTTTATTAAAAAGCCAGTTTTTCATGAGCCCAGATATTGAAGAGAAACAGAAAACAGCTACCTCCCAAAAAGAAGCCAAAAAAAAAACCATGGAAGCTAAAAGTCTGCCCTGCCATCATGGATCAGGCGAACCCTAAACTTAGTAAGATACTGCTTGCCCATTAAAATGTCAAACTGTACCAAAAGTTGCCACTTTTGTGAATACGTTTCTATTTCATACTAATAATATTATGAAGGGAGTGTCAACCAGTATAACTTCCCTATCAAACTGCAAACAGATTTTGGCATATGAAATATTTATTAGGGAAAAAAAAAATAAGTTGTTTTGTTTTGTTTTGGCCGCTCCACACAGCTTGCAGAATCTTAGTTCCCCGACCGGGGACTGAACCTGGGCCACAGCAGTGAAAGTGCTGAGTCCTAAGCACTGGACTGCCAGGGAATTCCCAATAACTAAGTATTTTTTATATGGTGTACAAGTTTATCAGGTAACATAACATGTAAACTCTACATATATTGAATCACTAATTCAAACATCTGAAGTCTCACTGAAAATTCCTTTTGGGCACTCAGTCTCAGAAGGGTTTGAATGTCAGGCAAACAAGCAAGGCCATGGCCCAGGGTAGGTGGGCCTCCTTCCACATAAATCCCTTTAAATACCCATTTACAGTAATCTTCCCTTCCCCTCCTTCCTACTTGGTCTTCTCTTCCCCAGGCTAAAAATGACCATGTTTTGCCAAAATTTAAATCTAATCCTGCTCCAAGAGCTATGCTAATGCTCTGTCTCTAGGGTTAGTCTGTTCCTAAGATAGTCTTCTACTTAGGAACTTAGCTGGGTAGGAAAGTGAGGGAGTACATAATTCTCTCCTTTCTTTCTAAGCCTAAGCCCAGCTTCAAATATATCAGAGAAGGAAGCAGGCTCTACCTCCACCTCCCCCATTCCATACTCAGCACCGTCTTCCCCCATTCAATAGAATCCATACTGAATTAAGAATAACCTTCTTCCCAAGTCTCTCAAGCAGCAGATGGTCTAAAAACCAAGATTTGACATTTCACATCCATTTGAATGGATATTATCAAAAAAACAGAAAACAACAAGTATTGGTGAAGATGTAGAGAAACTGGAACACTTGTGCATTGCAAGTGGGACGTAAAATGGTGCAGCTGCTATGGAAAAGGTATGGCAATGCATCAAAAAATTAAACACAGACTTACCATTTGATCCAGCAATTCCACTTCCGGGTATATACCCAAAAGAAGGGAAAGCAGTGACTCAAAACAGATATCTGTACACCCATGTTCACAGCAGCATTATTAACAATAGCTAAAAGGTAGAAGCAACCCAAGTGTCCATCGACAAATGAATGGATAAACAAAATGTGGCATATACATACAATGGAATATTATTCAGCCTTAAAAAGAAAGGAGATTTTGACATATGCTACCACGTGGATGAACCTTAAAGACATTATGCTCAATGAAATAAGCCCATCACAAAAGGACAAGCATTGTACAATTCCTCTTATTTGAGGTTCCTAGAATAGTCAAATTTGCAAAGACAGCAACTGGAATGGTGGCTGCCAGGAGCCAGGGGGACAGAGGACTGGGGAATCAGTGTTTAATGGGTACAAAGTTTTAGTTGGGAAAGATAAAAAGGTTCTGGAGATGAATGGTGATGATGGTTACACCACAATGCAAATATACTTAATACTACTGAACTGTACACTTAAAAACGGTTAAAGTGGTAAATTTTATGTTACATATTTTTACCACAATTTTTAAAAAGCTTTTTTTAATTAAAAAAAATAAACAAACAAAAAACGAGATTTGAGAATGCCATATTCAAATTAGGGAACAAGTCCCTACATCTGATCTCTCTTCTCCAAGCTGTCTCTCACCCACCCTTTTCCTTCCTACAGTGCCAAAACCTCTAGTTCAGAAGAACACTGCCAAGGAAAGACGATTTCTCTCTCAATTTCCACTTACTTGTACAGCTGACCCTTGAACAATGCAGGTTTGAACTGCCTGGGTCCACTTATACACTGCCCATATTTTTCAAAGGTAAATACTACAATACTACACAGTCCATGGTTGGTTAAATCCGCACATGTGCAGGAACTGCAGATACAGAGGGCTGACTGTAATTATACGTGAATTAACCCCTGCATTGTTCAAGAGTCAACTGTAATATGGAAAGATTTTTTTTTAATTCCTCATCATGGAAATTGTTTCTGATTTATATTCTTTAAATAATATAATCTCAAGAAGCAATACATCTAAAACCAAGAAATATACTCTAAACCATGTCTAGAAATTATACCTGTATTTCTTCTTCTGAAGCTGCCATATCATAGTTTCAGACAGCTCAGTGGCGTAAATTTCTTCAAAATGAGGGCTCATTATTTTTGTGACTTCTCCATCTCCAGCACCTAAATCAAGAAGTCTATGTGTTTTCCAGTCTGGATTAATTTTAAGCAGTCTCTGAAACTGATCTGGTGAAAAGACAAACATTGAGCCTCTTCCTAGCAACCTGGAAAAGAAAAAAGGACAAAAATGGATGACTCTATACAAGATAAGCACTTCCACCCAACATCCACACAAAGTAGTGACTCAACACCAACAGCCTCTGAACTTACACAATGTTTATTTTATAAGATTATACGATTAAAATATATATCTTTTATATGATTTATGATTAAAAAGCAAAGTTAATAAAATAAGAAAACACCTCTAGATATCATCGTCTGCCTTTGAGGCTGCAAACAATATACCAAAAAGAGTGGGGAAAGGAGAGGAATAAAAGGTGGGAAGGGAAGAAGAAATATATAAGAAATTAAAAGATGAATGTGGGGCCTCCCTGGTGGTGCAGTGGTTGAGAGTCCGCCTGCCGATGCAGCGGACACGGGTTCATGCCCCGGTCCGGGAAGATCCCACATGCCGCGGAGTGGCTGGGCCCGTGAGCCACGGCCGCTGAGCCTGCGCGTCCGGAGCCTGCGCTCCGCGACGGGAGAGGCCACAACTGTGAGAGGCCCGTGTACCGCAAAGAAAAAAAAAAAAAGATGAATGTGAAGAATTTAAGTCAAAATAGGAAGGAAAGATGGAAGGAGTAATAGAAAAAAATGACAGGCCAACAGGATCAGACCACAACACTAGCCAATAACACTAAGCAGAAAAAGCAAATGGGGAAAAAAGCCATTTAGAATATGAAACTGAACAATGAGTATAAAAAATAGCTCTAGGTATTAGATTTTTAAGAGACACTAGAGAAAAGAGGAAGAGTGGTCCTTGTGATATCAGTTAATCTGCATATAAAAAGTAGATTCATACTTGTGTCAGTTTGTATGTTATACAGTTGGCTGGGTCCTATTATTTCTAAAAATCCTAAAAAACATCTAAAACATAGTAATGCCTTTGAAAAAAGAGGACTTAAAATGGAGATCAAAGAGAGCTCTCCTAAAAGCAGCTACAGATCAAACCAAGTCCTGAGGAAGCATCATCTTGGGAAATAAAATGCACTCCCTATTTAGAACTTGCTTTCTAGCTCTCAAATCCCAGTCTGTCTAGGACAGGGATTCTCAAACTTCCTTTAAGCAGCAGAACCGTTTCTTTAAATGAAGCAGACGTTACTCATGGACAATGTAAAATGTAACAGGAGAACTGCTGCTGAAATGAGGTTGAGAGCCTCAGCGCTGCTGCCAGCCCACTCCTAGGCCTTTCTCTGCAGCCTGAAGCAGCTCCTGAGGCGCTTCCTCTTCAGACCCTGGAAAAGCCTGAAAACCACTGGTCTAGGAAATGGCAGGGAAATCTGTACCATACTGCTGCTTTCTGGAAATAATCCTAAGGTGCAATATGTTTGTTACACAGTGACTGGAAGGACGTGTGCAACTGGGTGTTCCTGGTAAGACCAGTTCCAGGAAAAAATTAAAATATGGAGCTCATATAACAAACTCCTCCTCCCCTTTCCCTTAGAAGAGGTCAACCAAATCTAACAATATACTTGCAGTAAATCTTCTGCCCTACAGAAATGCTAAAAAATGGGGTGGGGGGGACCCTCAGAGACTTTCACCCAATACAACTAGCTCCCAGAGAAAACATCTCCTAAAAGACAAGTTGTTTTTAATCCTCAATTGTTCCTATCTTCTAGTGGGAAAACAGGCTGAAAAAGAAATCTGAGAAAAGGAGCTGAACTTCCTGAAATAGCTATACAAAATTTCACATGGGAGCCAGAGTCAGAACAAGAGCTAAGAGAGGTCACAGGCTTGGTGGTACATGTTTCAAATGCTGGTGCTAACTTGCCATAGGACCAAAAGTAAGTTGCAAAACAGTTACATGGCTTAAACTTTCCCAATTTTACAATAACATGCTTCCCTAGCCATCTCTTTGGAGTCTAAGGACCCTTGACATGATAATCATAAAATTCTAGAGCTAGAGGTCATCTGAGGTCAGAGCTCAGGTTGAAAGGCACCAGAGAGAGAAGCATTGCCCTATTTCCAAAGATCATGAGCAACAGAGGCTACACAAAAAGATTTAAACTGCCAAAAGAAAAAAAAAATCTAAATTCATCGAGCCCAGATGAATTTTGGTCTCTAGGAAGCCCTGGGAGTAGGTGGGAAGAGTTTTGGGTGGTCACAATTACTTGAGGGTGCTACTGTCACTTAGAGGGCAAGGTCAGAAAAGTCAGACTTCCTGCAATGTGTGGGACAGTCCCACACAATGAAGAATTACCCCACTTAAAATACCAAGACACTGACTTTTGCTCAGTACAAGGTTTCCAGCAAACACATACCACCGAGAGGTATGGCTCTCTTATTTGTCTTTAACTCCCAAAGTTAGTGATGTCGATGTATTTTTTTTGGTGTGTGTGTGTGTGTGTGTGTGTGTGTG
Source organism: Phocoena sinus (assembly GCF_008692025.1). Lineage (NCBI taxonomy): Eukaryota > Metazoa > Chordata > Mammalia > Artiodactyla > Phocoenidae > Phocoena > Phocoena sinus. The sequence goes on along the minus strand of NC_045777.1, from coordinate 66,766,934 downwards.
TGTGTAAAAAACCATCCTACGTTCTCTAAGTTCTCTCTAGATTTAGAGTCTACAGAGGAGATAAACCTCCTTACAAATATCTTCCTTATAAAATAAACTCTGAAAACAGCTATCAAGTCTCTCCTTACTTGGTCTTCCCCTTCCCAGTAAAGGACGTCGATAAGTACCTTATCTTTTTAATTCAAGAAGGTTACCATAGGGGCTTCCCCGGTGGTCCGGTGGTAAAGAATCTGCCTTCCAATGCAGGGGAAACGGCTCGATCCCTGGTCAGGGAACTAAGATCCCACATGCCGCGGGGCAACTAAGCCCACGAGCCACAACTACTGAGCTCCCACACCTTAATGTGAGAGCCTGGGTGCCACAAACTACAGTGCCCACGGCCTCTGGAGCCCATGTGCCACGACCAGAGAGAGAAAACCCTCACGCCACAACTAGAGAGAAGCCCGCAAGCCTCAACAAAGAGCCCACGCACCGCATGGAAAAGATCTCGCATTCTGCAACAAAGATCCCGCATGCCCCAACTAAGACCCAACGCAGCCAAAAAAACCCACAAAAAAAACAAAATAAATAAATATTCTTTAAAAAAAGGTTACCATAGTAATTATTTCTATAAGAGACAGCCACTTGTGGTAATAAGCTTCCATTGCCATAGACGGAAATTCCCAATGGGCTCAAAGTTAAGCTTCCAGCTGAGAATAGGACACAGGGCAAGAGATGTTTTTGTTTTGTTGGGGGAGAAGGGTGCCAAGGGGGGATGAAGGGGTGGGGATGAGGGTTATTTAAAAAAGAAAAGCAGAAGAGCTGTGGATAAGATAAGCCAAAACGGATTTATTAATCTTATTGCCCCTTTGACCAAATTGTGAAATCCCAGAGCAGAGAATTTTAACCAGGGGTGAACAGGGTAGAGGTAGGGGGAAGCGGTTTAGAGTTTGAAATCTCCCTAAATTATATGCAAAATGCTGAATGTAAGGACTATTTGAAGAGAGAATTTCTACTTTATATCACTTTCAAAGAGGTACAGGGCCCCAAAAAGGTTAAAAATCACTGCTGCGGTGACTTGTCTGCTTTCCCAGCGAAAAAACAAATGGTACAGAACAGAAATACAATGCTGTGAATTTTAGAAACAAAATGTCAGATCAAGTTGTTTAAACTCAACTACCAATACAAAAATAACAACTGTTTGCTAAAGCAAATTTAAGGCAATTTCATATAAACAATGAAGAAATCTTGAGAAACGGCACATGGTTCCTGAAAACATATTTAAGGACCAGATGATAGACTGGGGATCCAGACATTCAGTAGAAGCTGGCTCCAAACCTCAAGGGAAGAAAAAGTGGGCCCAGCCAGTGGCTTCAAGTGGTCCAACAGGCTTTTCAAGCACTGAGCCCCGCTGCTTTTCTCTTTGGAGTTCTGGATTCTTAGGCTTTGCGGTGTCTGAAAATTTGGCCAAGAAAGGATAAAAATATTCCTAAAGTTTCTTCCATAGACTTATATGAGAGAACCACTCTAGGGATAGAGAATTCCACAATGTTTACAAAATTCTGGTGAGTCTAAACAATATGTAAGAATAGATGGAGGGACTTCCCTGGTGGCACAATGGTTAAGACTCCACACTCCCAATGCAGGGGGCCTGGGTTCGATCCCTGGTCAGGGAACCAGATCCCACATGCATGCCGCAACTAAGAGCCCACATGCTACAACTAAGAAGCCCATGTGCCACAACTAAGGAGCCCGCCTGCCGCAACTAAGACCCAGCACAACCAAATAAATAAATAAATATTTTAAAAAAGAAAGAAAGAAAGAACAGATGGAGAACCCTTCACTCGAACAAGCCACCATCCACTGCTGGGCTGAATTAGATCCTTCCCAAAAAAACTTGCTCCTGGGAAGTGTGCTTAAGGCAAAGGTCTTACTTTTCAGCCTGTGTTAAGGGCCTGGTTCCAACCATCTTGCTCCTCTCTAATAGATCAGCATAGGCATCACCTGGAACATGTTAAAAATGCAAAATCTCTGGTCCCACCCCAGACCTACTGACTCAGAATCTGCCTTTTAACCAGATACCCAGGTGATTCCTGTGCACATCAAAGTGGGAAGCACTGTGATTCCCATCACAGAAATACAGACCAATGAGGCTGTTTATCAAGATCAAGTTACAGTGAATTTTAAAAGCATAATTGCAGCGGCTGAGACACTGTGCCAAGGATTCTGACTAGAAGTGTTGTAGCTGTAGAGGTGGTCAACATCTCAACAAGGTAACTTTTCGTTTTCCTTTTCTTTTTTTAGACCTAAGGATAAAGAAAAAAGTATCCAAGATTCACTTACCCATTGATAGATGTTCTAGACATAAACAGGCTAAAAACAGACGACACAAAAGAGTGATATAACTGGATAAACAGCCAGCCCGATTTCTCAATGCTGTTGTTTAAGAAGATCTGTGTTCCTTGATCAAGGTAACTCTGAACAAAGACAGCCTGGAGTGATTCACATAATTTCTCTCTGTTGCACGCATACCACTAAAAAGAAAGAAGAAAAAAAATGAAAACATACAACTGAAGCGTCATCTAAGAAGTCCAAAAACAAAAAATAGAAGACTAAATTAAATCTAAGATTTCCAAATGTTATAATCTCATGGCACTTTAAGAATAATCATCATCTCTTATATGACCTAAAAGGTATAAAGTATTTCCTCATACATAATTTCTGGCTTAATTCTCATTACCTTCAGGGTACGCAGAGAGAGTGGGGGAAGGGTGAAGAGGCTTCCGGGTCATGCAGCTCAGTAAGTGACAGAGCCAGGCCACCGTCCAAGTGCTCCGACTCCTGGCCCAAAACTCTGTCACTATATCCCCCTGTACCCCAAGATTAGGAAAACTGTTGGCCTCTCCTTCACTGGGATTCAACATAAGGCAATAACTACCAACATTAACCTTGTTTTTAGATAAGAAAACAGTCACTCAATGCAATGATTTAACTCGAAACCACCAGACAAATCAAGTAAGCGGAGGAGGAACAGCAGAATTTAATATTCCAGTGACCAGATTAAGCTGTGCTTCTTCTTGTGGGCTAAATAGGGACCTTTAGGAACACTGAGGTGCGCTTTACCAGGTCATATAACATTCTACTAGACAGGAGCCAAGTATGCTTGAGAAAGATTAAGAAGTTACTTAAGGTCACATGCAACCAATGAGAAGACAAAGTAATAACATGCTAAGAACCAGATTTCTAGGAATAGGCTCTAACCAGAACACACTTTTAGAACAAAATTCAAGAACCTCAACTGTGGATGAAATGTAATCTTCCGTAATAAATGTGTCCCATTTTCATCTAGCGTTAGTATACCAGAGAAGGGGGTAAGCAGCCTGTAGAGTGAGCTCATCTTCAAGTCCTGGCTCAGCCATTCCTGTGTATGAGCTCACACAAGTCACTTAATCTCTGAGCCGCTGTAAATTCATCTGTAGACTAGAGATGTCACTGGTTTCTATCTATCCTGGTAAGTTATTTAGAGGATTAAGCAAGTTAATGCAGGCCAATCCTCAATATAGGACCGGACACATGAGACTGCTGTAATAATAATAGCCATGAGATAAAGTCCTCTGACATGGCCTGATAAATAAAAGTAAGTCCATTAAGTACCATGATGAAACTGCAGAGTAGACCAGTTACTATTAATCTGTTATCCACTAAGAAACAATCAATCTCTCCCAATGAGTAGCCAAAAGTAACCTGCTTCCCCCTGACAAACACGACCATTCATCAGCAGTAGGTGCCCTGTAACTGCTTGCACAATTGATGGACCAATCTTACAGTCATCCTAAGCTTGCTAAACATTGAATGAAATCTTGGGTAATATTCCCGACACTAACATTGAAAGGAACCAGTTATAAACCAATACAAAGAAGCAGACAGGCACATTAAGATTTCAAAGATTAACTAATCTTTTTACGAACTCTGTGCCCTGACTTGATAAACCAAATCTTTCCAATTGTTGACTGATGTGTGTTAATTTACCATTTAACACTTTTACCAAAACTGCTTCAGCTTGATACTATTTTTATTTTTCCCACTCTACATGATAAGCTTTGAAGCTTCTTACATTCACTGCCTACACTTTTTTCCTTGGTCTGAAAACGTTCATGCTTAATCATTAACTAATTCTTAACACCCATTGTGCCTGAAGTTATGCCCCAGTGCAGGTCATAAACCATTTTTTATTATATGCCTGACCTCCTGGTTCACATTCTGAACTCTGTAATACTGAGGCCATTCTAACTTTTATTTTCTCTTAATTCTCTGAAATGACTAATCAAGATGAGAGCCATCACCTTGGTAATAGGCAATCAGGTACATTCTATTAACGTGGACAAGAAGTCATTCAAGTGGAACAGAGGAGCTAAGAATTCTTTGGCATCCACTTGTAAATGGACAACCAGAACAATAACAGACTCTGACTTCCAGAACTAAGCGAGAATTGGCACCATTAACTGCAAATAATGCTTTCAAGTGCTCCCCAAAACTCAAGTTTTTAACAGCATTTCTCTCGATTCATCAACATTAACACATGTGGTTGAACCTTTACTGCCATACAAATCTTTCAGAAAAGAAAATGCTTACTGAAAAGAATGTGCTACAGAATAAAAAGGAGTAATGCCCTTCTCTTTAAAGATGAAGGTTGAATTCCATGTTCCTCCTGACCGTCTGTATGATACTAATGTCAACCCCATAGCAGCATTATTCGTAACTACCAAAAAGTGGAAACAGCCCCAATGTCCATCAACTGACGAATGGATAAACAACATGTGATTGATCCATACAACGGAATATTATTTCAGCCATAAGAAGGAATGAGGTACTGATTCATGAGACAACATGAACTATGAATATTATGCTAAGTGAAATACACCAGTCACAAAAGGCCACAAATTACATGATTTCATTTACATGAATTGTCCAGAACAGGCAGGTCCAGAGACAGAAAGTAGAAAGTAGATCACGGTTACCAAGGGTTTGGGGAGAGGAGGCAATGGGGAGTGTCTGCTAATGAATATGGGGTTTCTGTATCGAGTGATGAAAATGTTCTAAAATTAGAAAGTGATGATGGTTGTACACCTTTGTGACTATACTAATAAGCACTGAATTGTACACTTAGAAAACTTAAGTGGTCAAGCATATCTCTTTAAAAATGCAAATTTCAGATGCAAATCAAATCACGTCAATACCCTGCTTCAGAGAAGTCTTAATATCCAAAATACTTAATATGGCTGACAAGGCCCTACAGGATTTGTCCATTCTGTGTCCACAGCCTCACCTCACGACACTCCCTACCGATCCATAACACCCAGCCACTCACTATGTCTTTCTTTTTCTGGAAGGCTCCTTTCCCAAGGCTGTTTCGCATGGTATTTGCTGTCTCCTACATTTCCCACCACCCCAACTGACCTAAGCCTAAATATTTCTTCAAGTAAGTTTCCCTTGAACTTCCAGACTAGGATGGATCCCCTGTTCTAATACTCTCTCACATCTCCCAAGTCTCCTCAGTAACATTTATAACCACTGAACTGAATACCTGTATATAATTGCATGTCCGGTGTCTATCTTCCCAGGTAGACAGAAAGCTCCATAAAAGGTCAGGGACAATGACTGACTTCAGTGACTGGCACAGATACGGACGAACAATAAATGTTCATCTGTTTAACAATTATTGTTAAAAATCACAGGCAGTCTAACAGATAAAATTTAGAGTTTCTAGTAAAATCCTGGAGAGAACACAAGGATAACCATGGAGACAGGTGTCACTGGGTTTCATCAATTTCTAAAACTTCAAGGTTTTTGCAAGGCCTTGCTTAAACCCAATTCTGCAAATAGTAGTTAAGCTACCCACCCACCACAAAACTGCATTAGCAGAGCAAGCAATGAAGGAACACACCGAGTGCCTACCTTGTACCAGGCACCTGGCAGAGCACTTCACATTTCATTTCCCACCTTATAGCTTCTGAATGAATAGGAAGCCTGGGGTTTCTGAGCACTCCCAGCTGATTCAAGCTCCTGTTCTAGGTGCATGTGGTTTTTTTATGCGTTTCTTTCAAAGAAGCTACTCTTTGCTTCAGTCTACCCAGTGTATCTGTCTGAGAAAGCAGAACTATTCTGGCCAGTTAGACTGACTAAATGTGTCTAAAGATAATCCGATCTAGATGGCAACTGAATTACACTAGGCCAGGGTTTCTCAACCTCAGCACTATTGACATTTGGAGCTGGACAATCCTTGTTATGGGGGCTGCCTTGTGCACTGTAGGATGTTTAGCAGCATCCTTAGCCAGTACCCATCAGATGCCAGTAGCACCCTCCAGTTATGACAACCCAAAATGTCCCAGACATTGCCAAGTGTCCCTGAAGGTACAAAATCACCACTGCTTAAGAACCCCTAAATGGGCTTACCCAGAAAATTTCATTAGCATTTCCTAACCATCCCAGCTCAAAAGTGGTCTAGGGAAAATTAAAGATGGACTCACTGGCCTCCAGGAACTTACATTCCAGAGGAGGGAAAAAATCAGAAACCCAGAGAAACAAGTAATGTCATCGTGATCTTGGCCAGGACCTTCAGGTCTTAAATACGTAGTCACCTTGCCCTTAAGATGTTGACAGAAAGTCAGCGCAGGAGCCCATGCAACCATGTGGCAGTCCCCCTGGAGTTACCTCTCTCCAGACAACCCAGCTTAAATGAAAAGCTGTAATGAGCTCTCACTAAGTGGCCTGTCTGTAGGCTTCTGCACATGTTCAAGCAGGTGAGTTCTTTGAACATGTGCTCCTCAAAGACTACAGAGACAAATGTGCACAGGCAAGAACAAAGTATCATGCCTGTTAAAGGTTCACATTGGAAGGACTGTGTGCCAGCCCTACTGTAGGGCTGTACTCCTCAGCTGGAGACCAGAGCGTCTGAAAAAGCATCTTATGAGCTAGCATCTCCCTTTAAAGTTTGCTTGAATTTTGTTCAATGGAAATAAGTAAGGAAATCTTTGAAATAACAAAGTCTAATCAAGCCAGAGTTATGCCATGCAGTCATTTGCTGATGCCAAGTGTGAAATAGGATGTGATAACTAAACATAACATCTTCTAAAAGAGGTTACAGTAAATAGCAATGTTCTCCCTACTAGCAACAAGACTGTAGAGATACTAATAATTAGCCAAACAATAAAGAGCCAAATCAGGTAGACATGACAGGGTATCAGCTAATCAACATAACGAAGTGTTAAGTCATGTCTTAAAGATTTCATTAAGGCCATGGAAATCTCCTCATCTTTATATAACCTTGTTTGATGAATCATTCCTTTAAAGTAGAAATGCAATTTTCCTATAAAATTATATCTGCTTATCAGACTGAGGGATACAGTTAAAAGTTTTTCTGAAATTATTTTTTTGAGTTCCTCAACTAGTCAAACACGTGGTATATGATATAATAGTCTCTTCTTCCAAAATACAAAGGACTTGAGCACATTGGTAGAATTAGAAAGTTATTTTAAAAAACCAACTTCCTGATTTTAATAAAAAATAAATATTTGGTATTTGTCGCCAGTTCCCAACACAGAGCTCCTAAAAACCTTAGAGAAACTCAGGAGTGATCAAACACCTTTTGTATGCTCACGAGATGACCGGGAGGGCAGGGTGGAACTTTCAGCCCCACCACTAACATCCAGGGAGGGGAGAGAAGCTAGAGATGGAGTTCAATCACCAAAGGCCAAAGATTTCATCAGTCATGCCTTGGTAATGAAACCTCCATAAAACTCCTAAAAGACAGGGTTCTGGGTGCTTCCAGGTGGCTGAACACATTGATATGCTGGGAGGGTGGCTTACCTGGACAGGGCACGGAGGCTCTGTGCCACCCTCTCCAACCCCCAACCCCCTTGCCCTATGCATCTGTTCCACTTGGCTGTTCCTGAGTTGTATCCTCTATAATAAACCATAAGCAGAGGTAAAGTGTTTTCCTAAGCTCTGTGAGTCATTTCAGCAAGTTATCTAACCTGATGGGGGTTGTGGAAAACACAGAGTTGATAAACAAGTCCGACAGAAGCATGGGTAGACTGTGGACCCTCAACTTGTAGCTGGCATGCAGGAAGGAGCCCTTAAGTCTCTGGGCTGTTGACTCCGGGTAGTGTCAAACAGAACTGAATTGTAGAACACCTAGTTAGTGTCAGAGAATTGGCTGGTGTCACAAGAAAGACACCACAGGTAAGATTTTTTTTTTTCAGTGTTAAACTTGACCTAAGCATGCACAAACTGGATGAAAGCCAGAACTTCAAGCACTTGTCCCATCTTTATCTAACTCACAAACTGCAAGAACAACTTGGTTTTTGCACACAGCTACATAATTTCAATGTCTACACAGACGTCCACTAGAATGGGGACAGTCTGCCATTAAGAAGGCAGTCTACTTTCACAGCCCCTCAGACAACAAGGATTCCTAGGAGAGATACCATGAAACAGTGGGAAAAGCCTGGGCCTTGAAACCAGACAGAGCGGGGTTTCAAAATCCAACTCTGCCATCTATTAACTGTGCTCTTGGGCAAGTTTCATTGCTCAGCCTCAATCTTCTGTCTGTAAAATGGGGATATACCACATCCAAGAGTTGTTATGAGGATTAGAGAGGATAATATATTTAAAGTACCTGACACTTAATAGAAGCAAAATAACTTGATTTTCTTTCCCTTCCTGTCCAAGGTCCACAAAAGCCAGTCAGAGAACTGAAGTTCAAGGGAATGCCCAAAAACCACACTGTAGGTCTGGGCACCCAGCCATTCTCAAAAGAAATGAGTAAGCAAAGACCTGAGATATTCAGTACCACTAAAAACAACCAGAAAGGCTCCACTGACGGGGTCCAGCAGAATCTTTTCTACTACAGCAGGTGGTAAGACCAAGCCTGACGACATTGACCTTGACAGCTAAGGAGTCAAAAATCACATTCTCAGTTCTACAATGCAATCGTGTCAGTCCAGACGTTTAATCATTGACACCTTGTGTATAAGTACAGCTTAGGAGGAGATATTCAAATCATTCATTCTTTTTCTACAAATGACACAAACCTAAACCAACAACCTCTTTATGTGAGATTTCAAAGTGCAGAGTAACAAGGCACCTTCACGTCCATGGAGGGAAACAACTTATACAGATTAGATTAAATTGCTTCAGCTCTGATGTAATGAATAAATTACTGGCAATCTTTATTTCAAATACTCACTCACTGTTTGTATTTTACAATCCTAAGATTTTAACCACGCTTCAGAGGGTCTAAAAAACTCTTTTACTGGAAGTACCTGGGTCCCCTAGGGCACCTTCAGAGGGGAACATAAAGGCCTCTGGTATATCCAGAAGAACAGAGCATCCCTGTGTTCTGTAAAACTGAAGCAAACACTTGTTTAGGGTTTCAACACAGGTTATAAGGAAGGAAGAAACCCTTTTCAAAATCTCTTTGGTATTCGGCTGCAAAGGCCTCCAGACTTTCAAAGGCAGCTCAGAGGAGGACACGAACCTATCCATCAGTGTCTGTCTGGCTAGCTGACTGGCCCCTCTGAGCACTGATAACTCATGCCTGACTTGGGTCCACCTCCATAAGGTAACTGGGGAGTGAGGGACAGCAGACAGAATCTGTTCTTTAGCATAACCTTTGATCTTTCGCTGTGATGTCCAAGTGTTTTTTCATTTGGAAAAAAATCCAAATCATTTCAATTCTATCTTAAATCCACCACTGCTTATGGCAAAGCACAGTTCAAGTTTATATAAGAAGGTGAAAAAATAAAATGTCAGATATACACATATTTGCAAGTTTATGTCACACCTTATTAACTCCAGATAATGTTATCTGTGCTTTTAAAAAAAAACCTTGCAGTATGTCACCTGCAGAAACAGTCCTGGCCTGGCTCCAAGGAGTTCGATAAAAATCCTTTTTTCACTCCATCAATTGAGAAGCTGCTGAATAACTGTTATTATCAAGAACCTAGTTAGTGGGGCCTAAGAGTCCTTTAAGAGTTTCAATAGCTCTTTAATAGTTGCATTAACTTTAAGTACTAGGTGCAATGCCTCAAAAAGACTAGATCCAAAGTTTTTGTTGCTGTTATCTTCTTTGTAAGTTCCGGGTCAGCCAATATTGAAAAGTCACATATCTAGTTTCTCACTGTCTGCCTCAATTTCTTCCCCGTAAGTCAAACTACCCACCTTGCAATCTGTGATTAAGAATGTGCGGCTTAAAAAAAAAGAATGTGCTGCTGATTAAGGAAGCTGGAAAGTTTCTCTGGAGGAAACTCCTTTTTCTGTAAAGGGCCAGACAGTAAATATTCTAGGCTTGTAGGTCATAAAGTAGCAACCATGCAACTGTGCCACTGTATCTGGAAGCTCTCACAGATGATAGGTAAACAAATTTGGTGGCTCTGTTCTAACACAACTTTATTTGTGGATACTGAAATCTGAATTTCATGTAAGAAGATTTTCACATATTACAAAAGATTATGTATTTTTTGCAACCATTTAAAAGTATAAAACTACTCTTACTTCACAGTCTGTACAAAAAAGTCAGTGAGCCCAATTTGGCATGCAAGCCATATCCATCCCTGCTCTGAGAGAAGCCCTCCCTTGCTTCTCGATTTCCCAAAGTGAAACATAAATCCCAGTTTTGAAGCTAGCACACCAAACCGAGTTATTAAAATGGTGCTGCGACTATAGTTTTAGAGCTGCTTTAGCTCAAAGGAGCCTTGCCTCTCAAGGCTATAGTAACTAAATAGCTATTTTTAAAGAACAAACATTGCCCAAGGTCTGTCTTAAACACAGAATCTACCACCATAACTTCTTAATCAAAATAACCATAAGGAGGGCTTCCCTGGTAGTGCAGTGGTTGAGAGTCCGCCTGCCGATGCAGGGGACACAGGCTCGTACCCCGGTCCGGGAAGATCCCGTGAGCCATGGCCACTGAGCCTGCGCGTCCGGAGCCTGTGCTCCGCAACTGGAGAGGCCAAAACAGTGAGAGGCCCGCATACCACAAAAAAAATAAATAAAAATTTTAAAAAATAAAACTTAAAAAAATAATAATAATAACCATAAGGAAAACTTGTGCTAAGTACGGTTCAATCAAATCCATAACCCCACTTTCATGCAACTGCAAAAGAACCAGATGTGGCTGGCTATGGAAGCCACATACCCAAATGAACACCAGAAGACCCAGTATGAACTATTAATTTGAAGGTAGGAAAAGCCTTTAGGGTTAAGTTACTTCACAAGCAACTAAGTTTATAAGGCAAACCCAGGATCCTGAAATATAAAGCAGGTAACAAATCATCAACTCAGCCACGCTGCAGAGAGAACAGTCTCCTATTTCACTGTGGTTTCTATACATGTTTCTTTTGTTCATTTTAATCTTTATTCATGGACAATATTTTCATAATGTGCATGTATCAACTCAAAATAATGTCTGGATTGATTGTTCTAAGGAAAAGAGCCAATCTCCCCCTGCCCACCTAATATTCAGAAACCACCAGATTAGTCTTCAGAGAAATTAGCTGCCAAGCTGTCAGGTGCAACTGGTTAGAACACACACATGTACACATGTACACACATACTTTAGTATCTCAGGAGCCTAATGAAGTAAATGAGGCATTACTTTTCCTTTAGAACCTGGCAGATTCAACTTGATAAAGGTATACAATTAGAAGACCTTCAGAGATATCTTGTTAGGACATATTCTGAGGCTATGTCTACAGCTATAATTCTACCTAGGCCCCATAAAAATCAAGTTACTTAAACAGTTTTTCAGTTTTATAATATGTCTATTTCTTTTTTGAGCACTGAAAACATCAAGTGTACTGCAGTAGAGGTAATCACAAGCGTTGTAATAAACACCTACAGCCAAGAGACTCTACCATAATTCCATGTCAATGGAAATAAGCCTCCTTTTTATCCTACCCAGAAACTTATTTCTACCAACTGTTAAAAATGACATTTCTATTCATTGTTTTACACCATTATCCATGTTCCTTACAGATATATGACATTTTGGTAACTACATTATCACTACAGTACAACTCTAAAACTGACTGATCAATCTGTAGCAAACAATGTGGTTTACAAGTTAAGATCACACCGACTAACTTTATGTGCATTCCTAACAATGTCATAGGAGTGATTACCTAACAAAGTGCAATAGCTGTGGGATTATAAATTTTAAAAAATTTTATGGAAATTTATGATTTCCTTTAAAAATAGAAAAAGGCCACTATAAATATTTTTTAAAGAAAAATAAATACTTCTCTGAATGAATAGCCTTATCTCCTTAGATAATTCTTTAGTTTCATTAGAACACATGAAATTAACTTCGGTGTAAACTCTGAACACCTGGCACAACAAGAAAAATGACATAGGAAAATGAGAAAACTATGAAAATTATGAGACACAAGATGGGAACTAATTAGCTACTGCTCTCTGGGAAGGCAAAATGTACTACAAATGCTAGCTATTATAAACGAACACTCTGGCAGAGTTCAAAAGCCTCCTTGCAATAGTCACGTTAACCTCCAACTACATTACGGTCAAATATGAAATATCTCACTCTTAATACTACAAATGCACATATTTAAGTGGCACAAAACTAAGCTAATGAAAAGTCTACCCAACGAGCCACACCGCCATCGTTCACAGTGCACAACTACAACTTTTTAAAGAATTCACTCCTGCCCAGTTCTAATAACCCTTCCAGTAGAAGCTTACATCACCTTTCTTATTATCACATCTCTGCGGTCAGATACCAAAATCAAAGTTTAAAGGCGATCTCTCTTTAGTAGCAGGGGAAGGCTCGATAGGATGGGAGTGACGACCTGTCAAACACATTTTTAAGGGCTTAGGGAAAATGTCACCGGAACGAGCCAAGAGAGTTAAATGGCTCACGAAGCACGGTTAAATTTCTTTATGACCTTTTGTACGTTCAGAAATTCAACCAGGCAAAAAGAGGCACCGGCTTTTCGGTGTGATTCTCGGAGCTGATGAAGGTTGTCCGGGGTAATGGGTTTGGTCCGATCATCTAGCTCTCAGGCCCCGGTGTCAGATGGGTCCCAGTCGCCACGCGCCGACCCCAAAGTTCCTCCGTCCCGCCGCCGGGAGCGGACGCAGAGGTGGAGGAGCGCCTGCAATCACCGCCGGGGACCCAGGAACAATGCGGGGCTCCGGGCCGCGCACGCCGGGGCCGGGGAGGGATAGGGAGGCCGTCCTCCGCCCGCGCCGCGGAACAAAAGGAGTCGCCGGGCCGGGACCGAGCGCCCGGCCGGGAAGACGGGGGGAAACTTTGTGAGAGGCCGGGGCGACAGGGCGAGGCCCGGGGGGGCCTCTCGTCGCGACGTCCCGCACAATAGCCAGGCTGAGCGCGGGAAGGTCGGCCGCCACGGCCCCGCCCCGCCGGGCCCGGGTTCGGCCCAGTACCTGGTGGTTCTCCTTCCTGCCGCCCGCGGCGGCCGCCGCCGGCCCGCCGGGGCCGCTCGTCATGTTCACGTACAGGGAGCGGGTGAGCGGGCTCCGCAGGGTCCACATCCTCTGCGCCAGCCACACGGACGCCAGGCTCAGACACAGCCAGCCCGCGAGCAGTCTCATCGGGGGCCGCGGCCACTCTCTCGGATCACCGCCGGCGCCGGGGCAAGGAGGAGGACGCGCCACCGCCTCCAGCCGCCGCCGCCGCCGCCGCCGCCGCCCAGGATCGAGCCATCGCGCCCAACTCGCCCATCCAGCCCCTTCAGGGCCGAGGCGGGGGGTGGGGAGGAGCGGGCGGCGCGCAGCCTTCCCGCCTCCCCCGTCCTCGCCGCCGCCGGAACGCCGCCGCCGCCGGCTCCAGTTTCCACCCGGAGCACATACGCACTGCTGCGGCGCGTTCTCTCCGAAGCGCGCTCCCTCCTCCCAATGAGCGGGCCGGCCAGGAGGTGGGACAAAGGGAGCGCGCATCCGCGTGGCGCGCGTCCCCGCCTCCCGTTTGGTCGCGGCTCCTTATCATGGCGGAAACGATTTTAAGACTTTTGGGCAAGGGGAGATAATTTCCAAGGCGGTACCTGAAGCCTCCCCGTCCCTCCAAGGTAGTGTCCGCGGTTCTTCTGGTCTTTCCTCGCCTTAGTCTTTGCCTCTGGTCCCCTCATTCACGCCCCCCCCGGAGGGACTTTCACCAGGTTGTGCAGATTGACCCGGGGGTGACCCTCATCCCTTTCGTACCTTCGGACACTTGGACCAAGTCCTTGCCAGAGATGGAGACTGCCATTTCTTAACTGTTACTTGCTGAGCTGCTTGGCTTCCTATTTACGTTTAGAGCCGGCCAGCCAGACCCCCACCCCAAGGACCTCCACCCTGCTTCACAGGAGCTGCAAAGCGGACAGGAATCTAGGGGGGGAAAGTTACCACCAACTCCTCCCCACCTCCCCGCCCAGTTCCCCAAGCCTGGCAGGTTCCTGGCTCCCTGTTTCTAAAAGGCATCGGGGAAAGCTCTGCCTTTGTTGGAAGTTGCTGCAGCTGGGGCACCTGCAAGTAATGTTTTGGTGTGTTGATGACCCTGTCCAAGAATGAAGACCCCAAATTAGAGTCCCTGGATGCTTGTTTCCTTGAACTAACAAACGGAAGTTGGACCCAGCACTCTTAAAGCCAAGTAAGGTTTGGGAGCAGTATTTACCCAAATGTTTCTTTGATCATTTATAGAACGGGAAGACCTAGCAGCGTTTCAAAACTGAAAGGTTACACTGTGTTCCTGTGTCTGAAGTACTTCCTGCTGCCACCAAAGCTACAACTAAGGAGTAACATATTTCATGGGTCCTCTAGCTTCACACCTTCCTAGGCTTGTTTAGAAACTGCTTTTAACTTCACTAGAAATAATGTAATACACTGTATTTTAGTTCAAAACAAAAGAAACCTTTCCGTTAACTCCATTAGTGCACTTCGGAGACTTATTTAATAGCGTCGTGGTGATCCACTGCTGAGGAACAAAACTGTTGCTTATCCACAAACATTTTTATTAGCTTCTAAGACGCTCAGCTTGGCACCTTTCGCTAACAGGGGCATCTTCTTGCCTAATGTAACACAGGCTATAACAAACAAACAAAAAGGCAGGGAGGGGAAAGGGGAAGGGTACTTTGTGTTCTGTTTCCAGTATATTCCCTGACTGCTCCCTGCCAAACCCCAAAGAGCCTGCACCTTACTAAATCTAGTTCAAACCTCTAGTGGTCCTGACCCAAATCATCAAAAAGGAACTATAGTAACAAGCTCAGATAATTCCGTTTGTTTGCCATGTCACCTCTCTCCACTGTCTCTTGGGATCAGTGTCACAGATAAAGCAGCTCTGTGCCAAAGAAAGCCTTCATCTTTTTAGAGGGGGTGAGTGGGGTGGGGGAGTGTAAAAGCAGCATGAACATATAAAATTACATATTTCATTTCTGCAAACAGAGGAGACCAAAAGATAAGCCCGGCAACTATAGAGTAAGCCAGATGAGCTGAGAAGAAGCAACTAGGTGGCTGCTGTCGTCTAAAGGATTTGGGGTCAGTTGACCACAATGAAGCCTAGCATCTCAAAGGAGCAGACTTTCACTTTAGACCTGAGCAGGCAGCCTGGAAAAATAAATCACTCACGCATTTAAAATACTCCATAATCATCACAAAATATTCAAGTACGTGTTATTTACTCTTAGCAAGCACAGGAAGAAACCAGAGCACAGCGTGAACAAATGATGTGCCTGAAGGTAGCAGAACAAATTCAATAGCAGACCTTTTCATAGAACCCGGTATCCCAGCTTGTCGTCCTTTGATCCATCTAAGAAGCCTTGCTGTCTCTCTCTTCTCAGAGAGCCTCCTGAATTACAAATGAGGAGGAAGGAAAACAGCAAGAGTAAATATACGAAGCAGAAGTTCAGATTGCCCTTGGGGGACTGCCCCTTTCCTTCATCTACTAGAATGTCACTACTGTATATTAAAGCCTCAGTTATCCATCACAGAGTGGGGAAGAGGCACAGATAACACAAAAAGCCAAATAGCAGCCAGTATTCTTTCTAATGTGGCTTTGAAATGCAGTGATATTCAAAAGCTGGGCTCTGCTCAGCGCCCTCCTGACCAGGGCTTAGGTGTGTAGCTTGGGTCACAGCTCTGTGCACAGGCCCAAAATCTTGACTGGATGGATCACTTTCCTATCTAGAACTCTAGGCAGGGCACTTTTTGTTGTAATTGTTCTTATCAGCTACAAATTACGACACCCGTCATGTTCTCTTTTCAATTACAAAGAGAACCTATAGAGAGAGAGAGCTGGATCTGTAGAGGACACAGAATGTGCCATCACTGTTGTTCATTGTCATCTCTTTGAAGAGGTAATGGACTAAAAAGAACTCATATAATCACATATTTTCACGGACTTAGATTCTTTTTATGTTTCTTAATATTTTGTAGAGTGTCAGAGAAAGGTGCAAGTTTTCCCCAGTGTATTCAATAGATGTTCCTTGTGGTTATTAAGCAATGAGCACCTCTAAAACATAAAACTAGTAAATATATTCAACAATTATTTTTAATTAGTAAATGTAAGGAAGGGATTTTTATCTGAACTTGGTTGATATAATCTCAGGCATATGCAATGACATCACTATGGTTACTGATAAAGTCTAAGCTAAGGTGAAACTGCAAATAGGTTTAAAAAAAAAAAAAAGGCAGGGGCTTCCCTGGTGGCGCAGTGGTTGAGAGTCCGCCTGCCGATGAAGGGGACACGGGTTCGTGCCCCGGTCCGGGAAGATCCCACATGCCGCGGAACGGCTGGGCCCGTGAGCCATGGCCGCTGAGCCTGCGCGTGCGGAGCCTGTGCTCCGCGGCGGGAGAGGCCACAGCAGTGAGAGGCCCGCGTACCGGAAAGAAAAAAAAATGGCAGCATAAAGTAGCAGAATTGAACCAAGAGTCTGAAAACCTGGTTAGCAAATACAAATACCACAATATACTCTACCGGAAATCTCCTAATAATGCTACTCATTAGCATAGGGGTTTATCCTCTGAGCTCTGAAAGAAACCACCTGGGTTTGAAGCCTGGCTCTACGTTTCTTGATTTTGCAATTTGAGGCAAACAACTTGACCTCTCTAGGTCTTGGTCTCCTCATCTGTAAAACGGAGGTAATAATATATAATATTATTATATTATATATTATTATATAATATATAATGTATCACATCATGGGGATGTGGTGAGGATTAAATTGTATATTCTAAATATAGAGGGCTTAGCGTAGTGCCTCAACACATAGTAAGTTCTCAAAAAAATGTTAATTTGCTCTTGCTTTCACTGTAACTTGGATGACTCAAGCTCTTCTGAACCGCCCTTTTCTCATCTATAAACTGTGGGCCACGATTCTGAGTCGCTTAGTTCACAATATGTCTGTGAGAATCAGATGATCTGAAAGCTTCATAAACTATAAAAACTCAACCACGATTATCATAATGATGCTCATTCCTAATGCGACTGGTCTCTGCAAAGCTAACCTCCATAAAACATTCCCTTAGAGCCCACGATCATAGCTCCTCCTCATAATGTGTCTGTCTATTCCCACACCCCTTCCTGAGACTTTGAACTAGGAAGTGAGAATGAAAGTGGCTAAAAGGAACATGAAACACAAAACTATTTACATAACATTCAAACCTAGAATCGCAAATTCAAGTTTACTTGTCAGAGATGCCTGTCTTCTTAGTAGGAAAACCTTTCCATCTCTGATGTATGAAACTCTTCCTGGCTGGCTCATTTGCATACCTCTGGGCCAGCCACAGCATTTCACCTGCTTAGAACCTTCTGAACCCCACAGCTTCCCTCCCATGGCAGTCTCATACCTGTTTCAATTTATGTCAGGAATAATATTGGAAAGACAAAGAACTACCACTTTCACGTAGGCAATAAAGATTTATTGAGTACATGCAAGACATCAGGCACTGGACTAAATGGAGAGGAAAGCACAATGACTTACACAATGACTTACCCTCATACAGCTTACTGTTTAGTAGGGAGGCAGACCTGTCCAAGTAATCACAAAATGAATAGTTAATTACAGTTTGCTGAGTGCTAGAAAAGAAGTGTACATTGTTAGGAGAACTTACAGCAGAGACCTGACCTCAGTGGGGGGCGGGGGCAGGGGGCCAGTTCAGGAAAAGCTGTCCTGAGGAAGTGTTGCTTTGTGGGCCTCATTTTGATATCTCCTTGCTAAGCTTGAGAGCTTCCAAGTTGCCCAAGTTCCTCTGGACTACAGGTGCACCCAGTAATTATGGGAGAAAATATGGGGTACCCCTGAGAGCCTTCTGGGCTGTGAGGAATCACGGTGGGCCACCTATGTACTTATGTTGTCCATGTAGGCAACTGCTTCTAGGATCTCTAAAAGAAATTTGCACATATAATAGTTTGATCCACTTAAAGGAATATATGGTTTTTTAATGTATATTTCTATACATATATTCTATATTTCAAGATCTTCCTAGTAGCAGGTCTGAGTCAGAGCTCTGATAAAAGAGAAGGCTGTTGTTTTCATTCACTTTCTGGGGCATTTTCAAAGGTCCAAGATCTTTCATCTTGTTTTAAGTATATTTTCAAAACATCCCTATCCTTGGCCTCTTAACTGCTGTCTCCTGCATGTATGTGGGTTTGGTCCTGTGAATGGCTGCTTCCTCTCCACCCCAGCTCACCATGTAACTTTATGGCACTGTGTTTTCATATACTTATTTTGAAACTACAAAGCCTTCTTATTTTGTGACTACAACTTTCAAACGTATGGTTTATATGAAGTACATGGGAAAAAAATTGCATGGTACGATGAGAAAGCTTTTAACACTTAAAATCTAAATATTTTGTGGTAGACAAAGCATGTACGTGTGTACATAAACATAAGTATCTTAAATAGTTTGTACAACATACCACAGAACCGCATCTCTGCGGGCATGAGAGAAGACCACTATTTTATCTTTGCACAACCACAAACTGGTCTGAAAATGAGGAAGAGTACTTTTATGAAAGAGAATACTTGAGCAATCAATCAACCTGAAAATCAGACAGAATTAACTCCCTTCTCTGCTGAAAACTGTGATCGATTTTTTAATAGCTACAACTAATGTGAGTTTGTTTTGCAACTTAGCCTGGGATCTTCCTTAAACTTACTGTGTGCATGAATCATTAAATCCAGGGGAAATGCATTTGGTTATTAGATAACCAAAACCTTAGATTGTGAGAACTCTGCAGTTGTTCCATACAGTTTCCTAAAATTGACAAAGTAAGTACTGAAACCAGCTATTAAGCCGTTTTACAATAGAAGCTTTATTTCCAAGTTCATTAGATTTCTATGCTCAAGTCTTTCCAAAAAAGTTTTAGATATGACAGGGCAGGCATCAGAGGCCAGAAGCCTTTCCTCCACCACAGAGACTTTTGTTCGTAGCCATCAGAACTCAGATCCCACCTTCCCCTCATGCCTCCCACTCCAGCCCTGGGGACGTGGGTCAGGGAAGCCAGCTTTGCCCAGGAACCTCAGTAAAGTGAAGTTTGGTATTTGTGAATGTAGAACAGGCTGTTCTCCCTCCAGGAATGGTCCATTTTATAACCAGAACTATAAATGATATTGGAGCCAAATTTGATGCTTTTCAGATATCTTACAAAGTAAACAAATTGTCTTAGGTTAGTTATATGCACTTTTTTTGCTTTCATAAGGAGACATATTTACAGATCATTTTTACCACATCTACAGTGCTCATCATGATTATTCAATAGAATAAGTCTCAGGAAAATAAATATAAGTTACTCCTGTAGGGTTTGCTAGTACAATGGATTCATTTTTAGAACCTTCAACCCCCTGTTTGATTCATGGACTGGAATTTCTCCACTATTGTCTATAAATAGCAGCCCATGTCTATAAATACCTGGGCGTATTTTCATCTTGACACATGGTAACACATCATATTTGAGGACATCTAACATTTGTTAGCTCTTTTATCCAGTTTGGAACTTATGTCTGTTTGGACACAAGCATGAGGAATAAATTATATTTTTGACATATATGTTTAAGGATGTTTCAAGAAAAAAACTTTGTCAGGTTTTTTTGACATGGTAGGTGGTACATGGAGTCAATCATAAAATTGCCTTCAAAAAAATTCTGGAACTAAGGAAATAAAATCGCTGAGAATCACACTTTTTGAAGCATGTACTTAATGGATTAGAGCAAAGAGATGAAAAGTCATCTTTAAAATAAGACAGGTCCCCAAACCAAGACTTGGCTAAAAATTGACTGAAGGAAGGTAAGAACATATTTTAGAATTAACAGCTCGTGTGAGTGGAGGGTGGGGAGGATTGGGTCAGCCTTAGAAAAGGGAAAGGCAGACTGATTTCACAGTGGATCTCCACCGCAAGCCCAGGAGACCAAAGCCTGGTCCATTTTGCTCAATGCAGCAGGTGCCTCTCTGTGTGGATGGAGATGGGTGCATCCATTTTATCAAGTGCCATGACATCATCCATTAACGTTATCCTGAATCACCATGTCCCTCATTCTATGCCCACCATATCCCTTATATAGGATAAGGGATAGTGGGGGAACATAACCATTTGTCCCATGGATAGTTTAGTGTCTCAGTATAGATTAAGATAGGTTTGGCGCTTTTTTTTTTTTTTTTTGCATTGGTCTGTGAGTTTGATCCATGCTACTGTGCCTGTGAGAGATGATTCCATTCTCAATGGACCGACATATTGTTTCTATAACAAAAAACCCTCAAACTGTGATTAATTTACCTACATTATACTCCTTATGGGAATGGTGATGACCAGCCAGCCTTCCCTCATCCAACAGGTATCAGGCCTCACTCGCCTGAAACATGCAATGTATAGGAATGAGGCTTTCTCATATGTCTGTGGTTCTTATTCAAGGTCTCTTCTGTCCCACCACACACTCCCAGTCCCTGGTCCCCATATCAGTTTATCCAGCCCTCATCTTTATCATCAAAAACAGGGTGAACATTTACACCAGGAGGCAGGAAACTCAAATTCTAGTTACAATCCTGATATTTCCCATGTGACCTTGGAAAATCACATAACCTTAATCATTTTGTCTGCAAAAATGGAAATTAGTAAAGACCACCTGTACATAAAGTCATGGACCTGGATCAGAGACTCTTAAAGTCTCTTCCAGTTACAGGGTCTGTTCCTTTACCTGCTTACTTTCTTTTGTGAATTATAAATTCTGTGGATTTTTCCCAAAGGCTAATATAAACGTATCTGTACTTACACAGTATACAAGAGAAGTGGTATAATTTTCTGTGTTTTCCCACACATTTTAAAAACAAATCTCATAAATTCAGAGTTCATAACACTCCATAAGATAAATGGGAAACGATTTACTGCAAAATAGTACATACCTGCAACAAAGTGTATAAGTGGAGACATTGTTTTCAGAGTTATGTGCTTGACAAATTGTCAGCTCCTTATGATCTGAAACCAAAATCCCTGCATTTCTTACTCCCCCAGCCCATATTCATCACCCTCTCCTTTACCTTCCCCTGCTATTTCATTGTGTGAGGCTTGCCTAGTCCCCTGAGAAATACCTGGAGGAAAAGTACTCTAAAAATGAAAATAGATGTATTTCTACCACATGAAGTTGTCAATCTGGACCACACCTTCACTCTTCAAGAAAAAGAGCCTTCCATGAGGGAAGAATTATCAGTATGACAACCAAATGAAGATATTTCTGAAACGTGATAATAAAGTTCAAAGGATAAAACCAAAAAAGAAAAAGAGCTTCCTACAACAGCACTGCAAGACTATCACACATGCAACTAACAACAAGGACAGCATGTACTAGGTGCCAGACATTGTGCTAACGCTGTTTATCCTCACTACAATCTAACAAGGTTGACAATACTGTTATCAATTTTTCTTTTTTTAACAGAGAAAGAGTCTAAGGCACAGAAAGCTTCCACTGCACAGCAGAGTGGTTGCAGCATGACTTCAGACCAGGCAGTCTGATTTCAGAACCCACATTCTTCACACAAAGCTCTACTGCCTCCTGGTGTTTATTAACAGTCCTTGGACCACAAGCATTAGCATCCCCAGTGATGTTGGTTAAATGCAGTTCCTTGGGCCATCCCATGTGGGCTGATTCAGAATCCTGCTGTAAATAGGGAGCTTGCAACATGGCTCACCAGGGAGAAGACAGAGACAAGGTCCTCAGCAAAGCAATATGTACTTTAATTAAAAGCATTCAAAAGTCATGAAATTATTTTTTAATGAAGCAATTAATTTTTAAGTGTGCCGATAACCTAAAAAAAGAAAATGACATTTCAAAATAGCAAGTCAAATGGCATTTGTATAATCACTTCAGGACAGCCTTCCAAAAATAAAATGAAAGCAAATTCTGTGGTCTGTAAATTTTTTCAAGTCAGGTAATTCACCCTATGTAGTGTACAATTTATGAGTTTTGACAAATGCACACAACTGTGTAACCACCGCTACAATTAAAATACAGAGTATTTCTATTACCTAAAAAAAAGTCCCTGTGTCCCCATACAGACTGAAAGTGAAGGGATGGAAAAAGATATTCCATGCAAATGGAAATCAAAAGAAAGCTGGAGTAGCAATACTCATATCAGATAAAATAGACTTTAAAATAGACTTTAAAATAAAGAATGTTGGGGTTTCCCTTGTGGCGCAGTGGTTGAGAGTCCGCCTGCCGATGCAGGGGACGTGGGATCGTGCCCCAATCTGGGAAGATCCCACATGCCGCGGAGCGGCTGGGCCCGAGAGCCATGGCTGCTGAGCCTGTGCGTCTGGAGCCTGTGCTCCAGAACAGGAGAGGGCAAAACAGTGAGAGGCCTGCATACCGCAAAAAATAAATAAAGAAATAAATAAAGAATGTTACAAGAGACAAGGAAGGACACTACATAGTGATCAAGGGATCAATCCAAGAAGAAGATATAACAATTATAAATATATATGCACCCAACATAGGAGCACCTCAATACATAAGGCAAATGCTAACAGCTATAAAAAAGGAAACTGACAGTAATGCAATAATAGTGGGGGACTTTAACACCTCTTTTACACCAATGGACAGACCATCCAGACAGAAAATTAATAAGGAAGCACAAGCTTTAAATGACACAATAGACCAGATAGATTTAATTGATATTTATGGGACAGTCCATCCAAAAACAGCAGATTACACTTTCTTCTCAAGTGCACACGGAACATTCTCCAGGATAGATCACATCTTGGGTCACAAATCCAGCCTCAGTAAATTTACAAAAATTAAAATCATATCAAGCATCTTTTCCAACCACAACACTATGAGATTAGAAATCAATTACAGGGAAAAAAATGTAAAAAACACAAACACATGGAGGCTAAACAATACATTACTAAATAACCAAGAGATCACTGAAAAAAATCAAAGAGGAAATCAAAAAATACCTAGAGACAAATGACAACAAAAACACCACAATCCAAAACCTATGGGATGCAGCAAAAGCAGTTCTAAGAGGGAAGTTTATAGCAATACAATCCTACCTTAAGACACAAGAAAAATCCCAAATAAACAATCTAAACTTACACCTAAAGGAACTAGAGAAAGAAGAACAAACAAGACCCAAAGTTAGTAGAAGGAAAGAAATCATAAAAATCAGAGCAGAAGTAAATGAAATAGAAACAAAGGAAACAATAGCAAAGATCAATAAAACTAAAAGGAGTTTCTTTGAGAAGATAAACAAAATTGATAACCTTTAGCCAGATTCATCAAGAAAAAGAGGGAGAGGACTCAATAAAATTAGAAATGAAAAAGGAGAAGTTACAACGGACACCACAGAAATACAAAGCATCCTAAGAGACTACTACAAGCAATGCTATGCCAATAAAATGGACAACCTGGAAGAAAGGGACATAGTCTTAGGAAGATGTAAGCTTCCAAGACTGAACCAGGAAGAAATAGAAAATATGAACAGACCAATCACAAGTAATGAAATTGAAACTGTGATTAAAAATCTTCCAACAAACAAAAGTCCAGGACCAGATGGCTTCACAGGTGAAGTCTATCAAATATTTAGAGAAGAGCTAACAGCCATCCTTCTCAAACTCTTCCAAAAAAATGCAGAGGAAGGAACACTCCCAAACTCATTCTATGAGGCCACCATCACCCTGATTCCAAAACCAGACAGAGATAAGAAAAGAACCAGACAAAAAAAGAAAATTACAGACCAATATCACTGATGAATATAGATGCAAAAATCCTCAACAAAATACTAGCAAACAGAATCCAACAGCACATTAAAAGGATCATACACCATGAGCAAGTGGGATTTATCCCAGGGATGCAAGGATTCATCAATATATGCAAATCAATCAATGTGATACACGATATTAACAATTTAACAAATAAAAACCATATGACCATCTCAGTAGATGCAGAAAAAGCTTCTGACAAAATTCAACACCAATTTATGATAAAAACTCTCCAGAAAGTGGGTATAGAGGGAACCTACCTCAGCATAATAAAGGCCATATGCAACAAACCCACAGTGAACATCATTCTCAATGGTGAAAAACTGAAAGCATTTCCACTAAGATCAGGAACAAGACAAGGATGTCCATCCACTCTCGCCACTCTTATTCAACATAGTTTTGGAAGTCCTAACCATGGCAATCAGAGAAGAAAAAGAAATAAAAGGAATACAAATTGGAAAAGAAGAAGTAAAACTGTCACTGTTTACAGATGACATAATACTATACATAGATAATCCTAAAGATGCCACCAGAAAACTACTACAGCTAATCAATGAATCTGGTAAAGTTGCAGGATACAAAATTAATGCACAGAAATCTCTTGCATTCCTAAACACTAGCAACAAAAGAACAGAAGGAGAAATTAAGGAAACAATCCCATTCACCACTGCAACAGAGTATAAAATACCTAGGAATAAACCTATCTAAGGAGGTAAAAGACCTGTACTCAGTAAACTATAAGACACTGTTGACAGAAATCAAAGATGACACAAACAGATGGAGTAATATACCATGTTCGTGGATTGAAGAATCAGTATTGTGAAAATGACTATACTACCCAAAGCAATCTACAGATTCAATGCAATCCCTATCAAATTACCAAGGGTATTTTTTACAGAACTAGAACAAAAAAATCTTAAAATTTGTATGGAGACACAAAAGACCCCAAATAGTGAAACCAATCTTGAGAGGAGAAAACAGAGCTGGAAGAATCAGACTCCCTGACTTCAGACTATACTACAAAGCTACAGTAATCAAGACAATATGGTACTGGCACAAAAACAGAAAGATAGATCAATGGAACAGAAGGAAAGCCCAGAGATAAACCCATGCACCTATGGTCCACTAATCTATGACCAAGGAGACAAGGATATACAATGGAGAAAAGACTGTCTCTTCAATAAGTGGTGCTGGGAAAACCGGACAGCTACATGTAAAACAATGAAATTAGAACACTCCCTAACACCATACACAAAAATAAACTCAAAATGGATTAAAGACCTAAATGTAAGACCAGACACTATAAAACTCTTAGAGGAAAACATAGGAAGAACACCTGTTGACATAAGTCACAGCAAGATCTTTTTGACCCACCTCCTAGAGTAATGGAAATAAAAACCAAAATAAATAAATGGGACCTAATAAAACTTAAAAGCTTTTGCACAACAAAGGAAACTATAAACAAGACTAAGAGACAACCCTCAGAATGGGAGAAAATATTTACAAACGAATCAAAGGACAAAGGAGTAATCTCCAAAATATGTAAACATCTCATGCAGCTCAATATTAAAAAGACAAGCAAGACAATCAAAAAATGGGCAGAAGACCTAAATAGACATTTCTCCAAAGAAAACATACAGATGGCCAAAAGGCACATGAAAAGTTGCTCAACATCACTAATTATTTTATTTTTATTTTATTTGCAGTACACGGGTCTCTCACTGTTGTGGCCTCTCCCGTTGCAGAGCACAGGCTCCGGACGCGCAGGCTCAGCAGCCATGGCTCACGGGCCCAGCTGCTCCGCAGCATGTGGGATCTTCCCGGACCGGGGCACGAACCCGTGTCCCCTGCATCGGCAGGCGGACTCTCAACCACTGCGCCACCAGGGAAGCCCTCAACATCACTAATTATTAGAGAAATGCAAATCAAAACTACAATGAGGTATCACCTCACAATAGTCAGAATGCCCATCATCAAAAAAATCTACACTGCGCGTCCGGAGCCTGTGCTCCGCAACGGGCGAAGCCACAGCGGTGAGAGGCCTGTGTACCGCAAAAAAAAAAAAAAAAAAAAATCTACAAACAATAAATGCTGGAGAGGGTGTGGAGAAAAGGGAACCCTCTTGCACTGTTGGTGGGAATGTAAATTGATATAGCCACTATGGAGAACAGTATGGAGGTTCCTTAAAAAACTAAAAATAGAATTGCCATATGACCCAGCAATCCCACGACTGGGCATATACCCAGAGAAAACCATAATTCAGAAAAACACATGCAGCCCAATGTTCATTGCAACAGTATTTACAATAGCCAGGTCATGGAAGCAACCTAAATGCCCATCAACAGACGAATGGATAAAGAAGATGTGGTACATACATAGAATGGAATATTACTCAGCCATAAAAAGGAATGAAATTGGGTCATTTGTAGAAACATGGCTGGACCTAGAGACTGTCATACAGAGTGAAGTAGGTCGGAAAGAGAAAAACAAATATCATATATTAATGCATATATGTGGAATCTAGAAAAATGGTACCGATGAACTGGTTTGCAAGGCAGAAATAGAGACACAGATGTAGAGAACAAATGTATGGACACAAAGAGGGGAAAGCAGGGTGGGTGTGGTGGTAGTGGGATGAATTGGGAGATTGGGATTGACATGTATACACTAATATGTATAAAATAGATAACTCATAAGAACCTGCTGTATAAAAATTAATTAATTAATTTAATTTAATTTAAAAAAAAATCCCTGTGTCCCTTTGTAGTCAACCCATCTCCCTAACCTTCAGGCCCTGGCAACCACTAATGTGTTTGCTGCCCTGATAGTTGTGCCTTTTCCAGAATATCAGATAAATGGAATCATACAGAAGATAACCTTTGTCTGGCTTCTTTCACTTAGCATGATGCATTTGACATTCATTCTTGCTGTTTTGGTATTAGTAGTATCTCTTTTTTATTGACGTGTAGCATCTCACAGTGTAGATGTACCACACCCTGCTTACCAGTTAACCAACTGAAGGACATTTGAGTTGTTTCCAGTTGGGGGAGGGGTGATTATGAATAAAGCCACAATCAAATGTGTACATATTTGGGGTGAACATAGTTTTTGTTTCTCCTGGGCAAACAGCTAGCAGTGGGAATTCTGCATTGTATGTCAAGGGTATATTTAACTTTATAGGAAGCTGCTAAAACTGTTTTCCAAAGCAGCTGTACCATTTTAATTCTTACCAGAAAGGCATGAGAGTTCTGGGTGTTCCACAACCCTGTCACCATGTGTATAGTATTATTCACTTTTTTAAAAAAATTCTATTCATTGGTGGGTTTTTTTGGCCATACCACATAGCTTGCCGGATCTTAGTTCCTTGGAACCCCAGCCCCACAGCAATGAAAGGGCAGAGTCCTAACCACTGGACTGCCAGGGAATTCCTGTATTATTAGGTTTTATTTTAGCCATTCTAATGGTCATGTAGCGATATCTCATTGTTTTGGGGTTTTTTTTAAGATTTATTTTTTCTTTATTTTCTTTATTTTTGGCTGCTTCGGGTCTTAGTTGCAGCACACGGGATCGTCATTGTGGTGCACAGGCTTCTCTCTAGTTGTGGCGTGTGAGTTTTCTCTCTCTAGTTGTGGCACGCAGGCTCCAGGGCACGTGGGTTCTGTAGTTTGTGGTATGCGGGCTCTCTAGGTGAGACGCATGAGCTCAGTAGTTGTGGCGCGTGGGCTTAGTTGCCCCGCAGCATATGGGATCTTAGTTCCCTGACCAGGGATCAAACCCGCGTCCCCTGAATTGGAAGGCGGATTCTCTACCACTGGAGCACCAGGGAAGTCCCTATCTCACTGGGGTTTTGGGGGTTTGTTTTGTTTTGTTTTTTTTCAGTACGCGGGCCTCTCACTGTTGTGGCCTCTCCCGCTGCGGAGCACAGGCTTCGGATGCGCAGGCTCAGCGGCCATGGCTCACGGGTCCAGCCGCTCCACGGCATGTGGGATCTTCCCGGACCGGGTCACGAACCCGCGTCACCTGCATCAGCAGGTGGACTCTCAACCACTGCGCCACCAGGGAAGTCCTCTCACTGGTTTTTAATTTGGATTTTCCTAATGACCAAAAATGTTAAACATCTTTTCATGTACTTTTATACCATCTGTATATCTTCTTTGGTGGAATGTCCATTTTTTTATTAGGTTGCTTGTTATCTTTTCATTAGTTGTGAGAGTTCTTTATTATTCGACCTGCAAGTCCTTTATCAAAGTTGAATTTTGCAAATAGTTTTCTCCCAGTCTGTGGCCTTACCTTTTCATTTTCTTAACAGTGTCTTTCAACGATAAGAAGTTTTAATTTTTTTTTCAGATTTGTTGAGGTGTGATGAACAAGTAAAAATTGTGTACATTTTAGGTTGTACAATGTGATTTTTAAAGGTATACAATGAGATGATCTGTATATTAATACACATACATTGTGAAATATTTACCATAATCAAGTTAAATAACACATCCGTCACCTCACATTGTTACCAATACAGTATTATTAACTACAGTCACCATGCTGTACATTAGATCCCCAGAACTTATTCATCTTATAATTGAAAGTTTGTATCCAACCCTCCCCACCCCTATCCCCTGGCAACCACTGTTCCAACCTCTGGTTCTATGAGTTCAACTTTTTTAGATTCCACATACAGTTGAGATCATAGAGTGTTTGTCTTTCCGTTGCTGGCTTACTTTACTTAGTATAATGTCCTCCAGGCTCATCTGTGTTGTCACAAATAACAGGATTTCCTTCTTTTTTATAGCTGAATAATATTCCTGTGTGTGTGCAAGCGTGTAAAATCCCATTTACTTTTTTTCTTCCCATTTTATTGTGATATAATTGACATACAGCATTGTATAAGTTTAAGGTGTACAGCATAATGATTTGACTTACATATATCATGAAATCATGACCACAGTAAGTTTAGTGCACATCCATCACCTCGTATAGATACAAAATTAAAGAAATGGATAAATTTTTTTCCTTGTGATGAGAACTCTTACGGTTTACTCTCAACTTTCATATATAATGTACAGGAGTGTTACTTTTCTCATGTTATACATTACATCCCTTGTATTTATTTATCTTACAACTAGAAGTCTGTACCTTTTGACCACCTTCATCCAATTCCTCCTCCCCCGACACCCCACCTCTGATAACCACAAATTTGATCACATATTCCCTGAGGTTGTTGTTTTTGAAGTATACTTGATATACAACACTATGTTAGTTCCTGGTACACAACATAGTGATTCGATATTTCTGTACATTTCAAAATGATCACCGTGATAAGTCTAGTTACCATCTGTCACTATACAAAGATGTTACATAATTATTGACTTACATTCCAAACACTACATTTCCCACTCATGACTCATTTATTTTGTAACTGGAAGTTTATACCTTTTAATCTCTTTCACCTACTTCTCTCCTCTCCCACCCCCACAAACTGTGTATTCTCTGTATCTATGACTCTGTTTTTGTTTAGTTATGTTTGTTTGCTTGTTTTTTTTAGATTCCACATCTAAGTTAAGTCATACAGTATTTGTCTTTCTCTGTCTGACTTATTTCACTTATAGCCTAATACCTTCTAGGTCCATTCATGTTGTCACAAATGGCAAGATTTCATTCTTTCTATGGCTGATTAATATTCCATTAGACACACACACATACACACGCACACACCACATCTTCTTTATCCATTCATCTATTTATGGGCTCTTAGGGTGCTTCCATATCATAGCTATTGTAAATAATGCTGCAATGAACATAGGGGTGCATATATCTTTTCTAATTCGTGTTCTAGTTTTCTTTAGATAAATAACCAGGAGTGAACTTGCTGGATCGTATGGTAGTTCATTTTTAATTTTTTGAGGAATCTCCATACCATTTTCCATAGTGGCTGTACCGGTTTACATTCCCCCTAACAGTGCACAAGTGTTCCCTTTTCTCCACATCCTTGCCAACACTTGTTATTTATCTTCTTTTTTTTCTTGTCCCCAAACAAGATTCCAAGTGGAATGTACAAGGTGAAGGTGGCCCCAAAGGCATCTGGTCTGAAGAGCTAAGGTGGAGTTGACAGAGCAAGAGGACACCACAGCTGATGGGCCAAGGACACACCTTCCTCTGAAGAAATGCTCAGAACTTGTTTTGAACTAGAAACGCCTGTGGAAAACTGGGCATGTAACTGAGGAGGACCCTATGAAGCCTGCGCAGAATAGAGCCCCCACCCATGTCCTCTGCCTGCCTTTTGTCTGCAGAAAAACTTTAGTCAAAGAATAAATTTAATCAGAGAAATGAGGGAAAAAATGAGAAACAGTCAAGCAAGGCAAAATAATAATACTTTAGCTATTAAACAAAGTCAAGGACCTTTAGTTCCTCCTCAAGGGCTATAGATAATATTCTCAGCCACATCCTTGAGCTGTTGCAGATACTGAAACCCCCGCCAGGTGAAAGAAGTTAACTGCATGCTGCCCACAAGCACACAGATCCCAGACCAGTTGGAACCAGAGGGTTGGTCATGCTGACTCTCGATGACCTCACCACCAACCAATCAGAAGATCCATGCACGAGTGGATCACGCCCTGCTCCTTGAGCACTATAAGACTCCTCACTACCCCCTCCAGGGTGGGAAGCACAGTTTGGAAGGCATTAGCCCACTGTGGCCCCTTTGCCTGGCAAAGCGGTGAAGCTATTTTTTTTTTACTTCACCCAAAACTCTGTCTCCACGTTTCCATTCTGCACTGGTGAAAAGAGGCAGAGCTTCTGCAACAGATAGGGGGCTTGATGTGGGAGAAACAACTGGGAAGCTAAGGAAGGGAATATCTCATGGCCCAGTGTGCACTGGGACTCTCAGGAAGTATAAGGAGGTGGGGAGGTATAAACAGGCACATTTTAAGCATGAGGCTTTGTTTTCAAGGTTGCCTCGTGGTCACAAGACAGCCATTGTACTCCAGCCATCACATCTGCTTCCATCAGGAAGGAGGGCCCAGCCACAAGTAGCCAAACCTTTTAGAAGTTTGTACAAATGTTTCTACAAATAGGATTTCACTTGATCTTTGATCTTAGGGAGGCAGGAAAGCAAGGAAAGAGGTTCATAGGGGCTAAGGGACTTGACAAATGTCACACAACTAGTAAGGAACAGAATCAGGATTTGAACCTCAGCCTTAGTGAAGGCTACCTGCCATTCCTTACTCCAACTAGGGTGGCTCCCCGGGAGGAGAAGCTCACATAACTCTACTTCACCCACCAACCACACCCTGGGTTTGAGAGAGGCAGAGCTGAAGGTTTACTGCCCCTGCAAGCCTTTGCCTGGACACCTTCTCTGCGCACTGCGCTCGGCTGGTTGTGGTGGAGTCAAGACATACCCCCATCTTCGTGGAGTTGAGGTTCCAGTGGGTGATAAGACAAACACAGACCAATGCCTCCAAGCAGACTGTGGACCGGGTCAAGGGGAAGAGGTTGCAGAAGTCCAGGTGAAGATGTTGGGAAAGGCCCTCAGAGAGTAGCATTTGAACTGGGGCCCAGAGGAAGAGCTGGCTTTTGATATAAAGGTGTAGAAGGAGGAGGAGGAAGGTGTGAGCATTCTGGGAAGAGCGTGTAGTCCAGTACGGTTTTCATTTCTCACATCTACTCCATCGTCACTTCCTGTCTGTCCATTGCAAATCCAGGTCTGCCTTTATCTAACCCTGCCACACCCTCACCTAAGCCGCCAACACCTCTCGCCTGGATGATGGAAATATCTTCCTAACTGGTCTCCTGGCTGCCTCCTTTGTCTCCTTCCAGTTTGTCCCACATGCTGTTACAGGCTTCCAGCTTGAGTGACTAGCTCCAGTAGTATCACCAAGTGAGACTGGGAATATGAGAGAAGAAGAGATTTGGGGGTAAGGAGAAGTATTAGGTTTGGATGTCCAGTATGAAGCGATTGTGGGACATCCAGGAGAGGACTTCCTATAGGCAGCTAGGGGACTCACAGTCTATACCTTAGCTGGGAGCTACAGAGTTGGGTGTCTTCAACAGAGATGAAGTGATCAAGGCCACGAAAAAGAAGAGGGCGTACAGGATAGTCAGGACAGAACCTGAAGGCAGAGGGGACGGGGAGAAGACGAAAAAGACATCCACAGAGTAAAACACAAAGACAAGTTTTAATAAGAGGGCAGATCAACAGTGGATGTGGCTGAGAGGACACAAAATGACTGTCCCCTGGGCCTGCAGTTGGGATGTCTTGGGGTTTTGCCAAAGTGGGTTCAGTGGAGGTGGGGGCAAGGGCCAGATGCAGGGGCTTGTGAGGGAATAGAGCAGAGAACATCAGGTACAAGTCGTCATCAAAGAGTAAATAGGAAAGAGAAAGCAATAAATAGCTAAAAATTAGATTCACAGGGCCATTCTTAAGAGTCCGTATGAATGTAGTGTTTCTACATTATCAGTTACGTAATGTAGTTTCTTTTTTGTTTGTCTGTTTTTTGTTTGTTTGTTTTGTTTTTTGGGGGTTTTTTTTGCGGTACACGGGCCTCTCACTGTTGCGGCCTCTCCCATTGCAGAGCACAGGCTCCGGACGCGCAGGCTCAGCGGCCATGGCTCACAGGCCCAGCCGCTCCACGGCATGTGGGATCTTCCCGGACCGGGGCACGAACCCGTGTCCCCTGCATCAGCAGGCGGACTCTCAACCACTGCGCCACCAGGGAAGCCCGGTAATGTAGTTTCTTATCAGTTCCTACTCTTAAAAGGAAAAAACTAGAATGCACAAGGACACACAGACGAGGATATTCACCACAGCACTGTTTTTCCTTATAAATTGGAAACATCCCAAATGATATTCAGTAGGAGAAGGGCCGAACCTCTATACATCATATGGCATTACATACAATTAAACAAGAAATGATTTATGCACCAAGATGAGAGGTTCATTCAAAATACATGGGCAAGTGACAATGTGATAGTCATTATGCAAATAAGTTATAATCAATACTTTTTATGGATACATACTTATGTGGATGCATAGATGTGTAGGAAAGTGTGTACCATGAATGGATGATGGCAGATACCTCTGGGGAAGGAGAGTGGATATTGGTGGAAGTCAGAGAGGACTTTACAGCCTTATGAATGCATTCTTTAGAATGAAAAGTGTACACAAGTAAGCCTTCAAGGCCAGAAAACGATGGAAGAGGCAGAACATGTTTACTAGCCAAGACAAAGGCACCAGTAACAGAGAAATTAAAGACAGGAGAGAGAAGTTCTAGGTGGGGATAAGATCTCAGAGATAGAAGGATGCATCTTCCTGGGTCCACGGATGGAGGGGAAACTCCCAGTGGCTCCAACAGGTAGAAAGGAGATAAGGGTAGGTGTAAAGTAAGGGAAGGGGACACAGACCCAGATCCCTCCAGATGGCTTCAATTTCTAACTAAGTAGGTGACCAAGTTGTCACTAAATATGATAAATATTTAGAGGCATGCAGGGAAAAAAAAAAGGAGAGAAAGCTGGTTGGGAAGGAAGAGAACTAATGAGCAGGGCTTGGGTTGGAATGAACCACTTACCCCACTAGCTACTTATAACACTGTTGGGGTGGATCTGCCCTGGGTGTGAGGACAGAAAGGTCAGGTGGGGGTAACACCAATCCAGGACCGGGTTTGGGTGCAGGTCCAGCACATGCAGAGTGTGTGAAAATGACGAGGTTCAGCTGGGGTAGGGAGAGACCAGGAAGAGAATCTGAGGGATAGGAGAGAAGATGGGATTCAAAAGCCTGGAGGCAACATGACAACAGAGGAGGGCTAGGAAGGGGAGACTGATGGTTAAGGAGGAGCTGGGTTTAATTTCAGAGGCGGGGCAACAAGGACCTACTGCATAGCACAGGGAACTATACTCAACATTTTGTAATAACCTACAAGGGAGAAGAATCTGTAAAATAGATATATACGTATGAACAACTGAATCACTGTGCTGTACACCTGAAACTTACACAACATTGTAAATCAACTATACTTCAATAAAAAAGAAAATATAAATATTTTAGCTAAAAAAAAATTTCTTTCAGAGGTGGGCAGGTGGGGGAATAACCAACCAAGTCCAGAGTGGACATGGCACTGGGCGGGGCTGAAGCAGAGCACAAGAGGCAAGGGTCAGAGTTGAGGTCAAGAAGGCTAAGATGTTGACCCAGTCATCGCGTGGACATTAGTGAGCCTTCCAGGAGAGCAGGAGGGTGGGGGAAGGCAGGCCCGAGCCAGGTGCCACCCCAGTGAAGGGAAAGGAACTGATGCGCGTAGAAGCCAGCGCCTTGAAGGAGGGTGAGTGCCGACTTTCCGGTAGAAAAGGAACATCTTGGTGGCATTGGGCTCTGAGGAAGGGAAGGCCCGGCCCTCCTGGCCTAGAGCACGTGAGGTCTGAGAACGAGCTGCTGTGAGCTGGGGCTGCCGGGGAAGCAGAGGTGAAAGAGGCAGCGATGAGGAAAGCTCTCTCTCCACCCTAGGGAGTGTTTAAATGCTGGTGCCCGACCACCCACCACGGCTCCCCCCAAGAGAGGGATTTAGTTTGTCTAAGGTAGAACCTGGATATGGGTGATTTTTAACTTGTGATAATTTGAGACTTCCATAAAATTTGCAAGAATAGTACAAAGAATTCCCCCACACCCTTCTCTCAGATTCCTTAAGGGTTAACATCCGAATCACTCTTCATTACTTTACTATGTCCACACACATTTTTCCCAAGGTGTCTGCATTTAAGTGGACAGGAATGCCTCAAACCTCCCGGGTCATGTGCTTAATGCTTCCAGGATCAAGAAGCACTGCTTAGCAGAGGAACCCGGAGTGAACAGTATAAAATGGCA
Source organism: Phocoena sinus (assembly GCF_008692025.1). Lineage (NCBI taxonomy): Eukaryota > Metazoa > Chordata > Mammalia > Artiodactyla > Phocoenidae > Phocoena > Phocoena sinus. The sequence goes on along the minus strand of NC_045777.1, from coordinate 66,731,847 downwards.
AGGAGGTGAAGGTAAAGAAATGTTACAGAAATGAAGGTGGGGTGCCCCCTCACTCAGGCCCAGGGTCTGAGGGCAACATGGACGAGCGTCTGGCTGGCACTGCAGGTCTGCAATGACTTCCTGAAGAATGACCACGGGCATCTGAGCCTGGGCCTCTCCTGGTCCACCACTGCTGTCACTGCCCATCAATGCCTGGCACTTTCCATCACCTCCCCTGGGTACAGGGGGTTGGGGTCCTGGGTCAGCCAGATCTCTAAGTCAGTGTGGCGGAGCCGTACTTGTCCTGTGACATTGAAGAGCATGGAGCCCTGGGCATCCCGGAACACTGGGGTGCCACTGTGCAGTAATGGCATGGGGGAACAGTCACTGTGCGCATGTGGGCAAACAGGACCCTCTCATTTTCCTGCCAGATGTAAGTCTTTGGCCCAATCTCCACACGGGACACATTGCTGTTCTGGTCCGGCACATCATGGATGTAGTGGTATGGCTGGATGTGGATGATGGACTCTTCAGTTGCCACGGTAACTCATCCAGAAGTGTGGCTGGCTGCAACAGACTCATCAGATCAGGAAACTCCTTCACCCAGCCCTGGGGATCAGTTCCTGGCAGGGCAGGGCCTATTTGTTGTCCTTTTTGATAACAGCCATTCAAAAAGGTGTGAGGTGATATGTGAGGTGGTTTTGATTCACATTTCCCTGATGCTTAGTGATGTTGAGCCTCTCTTCATGTGCCTGTTGGCCATCTGTGTGTCTTCTTTGAAAAAATGTCCATTCAGTTCCTCTGCCTATTTTTTAACTGGGTTGTTTATTTTTTTGACGTTGAGTTGTATGAGTTCTTTGTATATTTTAGATATTAGCCCCTTATTGGATATATCATTTGCAAGTATTTTCTCCCATTCAGTAGGTAGCCTTTTCATTTGTTGATAGTTTCCTTCACTGCGCAAAAGCTTTTTAGTTTGTTGTAGTTCCAATTGTTTATTTTTGCTTTTGTTTCCCCTGCCTAGGGAAAGAAAACAAAATATATATATTATATATAAATATAATAGTTATATATATTATATATATATAAATATATAATAGTTATATATAAATTACTATATATATTATAGCAATATATATCCAAAAATATATATTGCTAAGACTGATGTCAAAGAGCTTCTGCCTATGTTTTCTTCCGGAATTTTTATGGTTTCAGGTCTTACATTTAAGTCTTTAATCCAATTTGAGTTTATATTTGCATCTGGCATGAGAAAGTAGTCCAGTTTGAGTCTTTTGCATGTAGCTGCCTGGTTTTCCCAACACCGTTTATTGAAGAGGCTGTTTTTTCCCCATTGTATATTCTTCACACCTTTGTCAAAGATTAATGTGTGGTTCATTTCTGGGCTCTCTATTCTGTTCCATTGATCTATGTGTCTGTTTCTGTGCCAGTACAATACTGTTTGATTACTGTAACTTTGTAGTATAGTCTGAAGTCAGGGAGCATGATACCTCCAATTTTGTTCTTCTTTCTTAAGATTGTTTTGACTATTGGGGTCTTTTGTGCTTCCATAAATATTTTAGAATTATTTGTTCTAATTCTGTGAAAACTACCATTGGTATTTTGATAGGGATTGCATTGAACTGTAAATTGCTATGGGTAGTATGGTAACTTTAACAATATTAATTCTTCTGATCTATGAGCAGGTATATCTTTCCATCTGTTTGTGTCATCTTTAGTTTCTTTCATCAGTGTTTTATAGTTTTCCTAGTATAGTTTTACTCCTTAGATTTATTCCCAGTCGTTTTATTCTTTTTGATGCAATGGTAAATGGGATTGTTTTCTCAATTTCTCTTTCTGATAGCTCATTGTTAGTATATAGAAACTCAACATATTTTTGTATATTAATTTTGTATCCTGCAACTTTACCAAATTCATTGATAAGTTTTAGCAATTTTTTGGTGGAGTCTTTAGGATTTTCTATGTATAGTATCATGTCATCTATAGTGACAGTTTTACTTCTTCCTTTACAATTTGGATTCCTTTTATTTCTTTTTCTTACCTGACTGCTGTGGCCAGGACTTCCAATACTATGTTGAATAAAAGTGGTGGGAGTGGACATCTTTGTCTTGTTCCTGATATTAGAGGACATGAAGATAATTTCAGCTTTTCACTGTTGAGTATGATGTTAGCTCTGGACTTTTCATTTATGACCTTTATTATGTTGAGGTATGTTCCCTCTATACCTGCTTTGTTGAGAGTTTTGATCATAAATGGATGTTGAATTTTGTCAAAAAGCATTCTCTGCATCTACTGAGGTAATCATATGATTTTTATTCTTCAATTTGTTAATGTGGTGTATCACATTGATTTGCAGATATTGAACTATCATTGCATTTCTGGGATAAATCCTACTTGATCATGGGTGTATTGCAGGAGTTACCAAAATATAACACAGAGATATGAAGTGAGCAAATGCTGTTGGGAAAATGATGCTAATAGACTTGCTTGACACAGGGTTGTCACAAACCAGCAATTTGTAAAAACAGCAATATCTGTGAAATGCAATAAAGTGAAGCACAGTAGAATGAGGTATGCCTGTAATTTCTATTGACCTATCTTCAAGTTCACTGATTCTCTCCTCAAGGGACACTCTGAACATTAGTTTGCACAAAACCAAACTTCTTCACAATCTTTAGCTTCCCTTTCAAGATTAAGTGTGAATTTATGATAAATAGACCTCACCGGAAGATAATGCAGTCAATATCTCCATCCCTGGCCTTCCCCATCTCCAGGACCTGATAGAACTTCGCTGATTTCAGGGAAAGCAAAAAGAAAACAAATTCAGGAACTATACCATTTTGCACTCTCTTACTTCAATATCCTGGCTTGAATCAGAGAACTCAGAATATGAATCAGGTCTACTCCACCTACACTCCTTACACTTCTTATTGAACATGCTTACCCACCAACCAAGTAGCAGAGACACAGAGCACGCTTGTGAAGTATACCCAGTGGTAAGCTGGCTGGTGAGAGCCATTGCTAACTTTTCAGGAACTTCTCAAACTGGTTTTTAAACATGGCCATTATTTTAAAATTTTATATTCCATATATAAAATTTATATATATATATAATCAAATAAATTATATTAAAAACAAAGGTGATAAATACTCAAGACATTACTTTCTAACTACTTTACTACATTTTACTATTTTTATTCTTTAATGTTATTAATGTCTATTCTACCTGTATGGTGATATGACATGTGTATATGGAGTTATGATTATTTATTTCATCTTCCAATTTTATAATGGTATGCTACTGAGCACTTCTTCCCAAATCTGTGTTCCCTGATATCACATTTGTAGCTTGAAATTAGCCATGTTGGATGTATTTACACCATGGAAATCAGTATAAATTGCTGCTTTGTTTTGTTGATTGTCTAGTCCAGGGGTTAGCAAATTTTTCCAGTAAAGAGCCATATGATATTTTAGGCTTTGTAAACCACATGCAGTTTTTGTTGCATAGTTTTGTTTGCGTTATAAGCCTTCAAAAATGTAAAAATTATGCTTAGGTCTCATACTGTACAAAAATAGGCCACAGGTTGGATTTAGCCCAGCAGTGATAGTTTGCTAACCCGTGGACTAGACTCGAGAAAGTAATAAAATGTTAATAATGCAGATTAAACTCAAAACTTTCATGTCTATAGCTGTTACACTGTGAAAAACACAAGAAATTCAGAACATATTCTTTCCAGTATTCAAAACCTATCATTCAATTAATCAAAGAGCTCTCTCTCATCATGGCTGACTGAGTGCCGTTCTGAAGTGTGTCTTCATGTCCGTTTTGTCTTACTCGTTAACATAAACGAAAATATAAAACAATATTTAGGTTGGAACTACACTGCTTAGTCATGACATGAGTGACTTCTTTGTGGAACTGAATAGCAGTCAAGCATTCATTCATAGTCTTGATTTCATGGCTCTTGTTGCCAATTATAAACACTTCTAATGCAACATGGAATTTGTAAGAAATAGCAAGTCATGGGACTTCCCTGGCGGTGCAGTGGTTAAAACTCAGTGCTTCCACTGCAGGGGTGTGAGTTCAGTCCCTGGTCGGGGAACTGAGATCCCACATGCCGCACCATGCAGCCAAAAAAAAAAAGAAAAAGAAATAGCAAGTCACACTGAAATTATAGGTATATGGAATTTCAAAAAAAAAAGGAGGTATATTTTATTATGATTTGTAAGTCATATGCTATACACTTTTCTTATCAGTAAAATTTATAATAAAATTACATATGTATATATGCATGCTTTTTTTTTCAGAGAGCCAATCATTAAGCATTTCTATCACACCAGTGTGTACCAGTGTCTCATGCTGGGCCACTTATCACTCCTGGGTAAGAGAATCTGGACAAGCACACAGAGTCTGAGTCAGATGAAGGTGGGCGACTGAACTGAAAGGTCTGGTTCTTAGCCAGTTGAGCGTGAGAGAGAGAGAATGAGAGAGAAAACAATGAAGGTGACAGAAACAGAGAAAGCTGCCTCAGCCACCCTGCCTCTCCCACTCTAGTCCTATTTCCTGTCCCTGATGCCTATGAATTTGCCTACTGCATCCTTACAAGAAACCTCTCTTTAAGAGAGCTGAAGATGAATTCCTGTTTCTTTACAACCAAAAGCTCTGCAACCAAGACAGTGAACGACAGAAATCTGGACTATATGAGTCCTCTTATCGAGGTCCCTGAATTCCCAAGTCTGACAACCGTTAATCACAGGCAATGTACAGATGATGGTGATGAAGTATTACTTAATGAAAAGGGTAAAAAAAAGGATGTAGCACTAATAAGATCAGTCAAAGAAGCAATATGAGGCTTTAAAAAAATAAAAGGAAGTGGCACACGCAGTCAGGGGGGCTCTGGGCAACACAAAGCAGCTCACATAGCAGTGCAAAGGTGAGGAGTGACAGGTTGTGTCCAGGCTATGAGACCACTTGGAAACAGCCCACTTAATTTATATTTAACTTCCTTATTATGGAGTCAAAAACCCCTAAGTTGTGCTGGATTTTTGTTTGTTTGTTTTCTAAACAAATTAGAGGTTATAAAGAACAGTTTTACCCTCTGGCATAATGTAAACTCTATAAGGACAAACAACTGACGTTTCATTTGACTCCCATGATGGCTGATGTTGCCCTTAGAGAGCCCCTGTGTGGTCTGTCTTGTTCCTGATGGAGAATGGGCTTCAAACCAGAATCTGAATTCCTGCAATGCCCAGTAGGACAAGGCAAATCAAATTAAACATGGCATCATGAAGATCTAAGATTGTACTGGGAGGAAAAAAAGATTTAAAGCACGTTTAGGGCTTCTCTAGTGGTGCAGTGGTTGAGAGTCCGCCTGCCGATGCAGGGGACACGGGTTCGTGCCCCGGTCCGGGAAGATCCCACATGCCGCGGAGCGGCTGGGCCCGTGAGCCATGGCCGCTGGGCCTGCACGTCCAGAGCCTGTGCTCCGCAACGGGAGAGGCCACGACAGTGAGAGGCCCGCGTACCGCAAAAAAAACAAAAACAAAAAAACACGTTTAGTTTCTCCAGTGGCTTCTTTTCTTATTAATTCAAAGCTATACAACAAAAAGTTTCAGAAAAGTTTTGGTATATATTCAACCCATTTAAAAGGTAACTGAAATTTTATCAAATAATTTTGATTCTTTCAAATAACTGAGTAAGTCGGTAAACCCTACCTTCTGGTTGATTATACCAGAGGAGCTGACATGTAAACCCTGGATCACAATGCCTGGGGAGAAATGCTGAGGCCACAGCGAAGGACCACACACCGGCCACAGGAGGACAGAGGTGGAGGTGGGCGCAACGCATAGGCATATGCATCTGTATACTCATAACATTTTAGTCTTGAAATTACCACCCAGTGGGTTTCAAACAAAGTGGCAGGAGCTGGGCATTCATTTTTATTACTAAACTTACTTCCATTCTACAAAATTGGAGGCTACAAGAGGAAACCAGAGTTAATAATAATATTCAGAAATGACACAACCTTATTTACTGCCAAGAACTTCAGTTAAGCCCAAAGATGCCTATGGTTCTCCATTATATTTGATAGATCATAGTTTTTCATTTAAATCATACACAGTAAAAGAGGCCTCCTAATTATCTGAGGGCTGGTTATCTAGTCTGCAGCTTCTTTTGGGTTACTTGGGCTATTTAAAACAGCACCTCGTTAATTCAGCCGATTGAGGAGATAAGTGGAAAGATCCAACTATATGATACAAGAAAAGGAGGCAGTTTGTTACATTTTCATACTAAAACCAGTTGCAATAACCAGAACCCACGTGTGATTCACTCATCTAAAAATTAGGCACTGTGTGATGATTAACGCGCGAGGCACTGGGTCGAGGACTGGTTATCCAATGGTGGCCAAACTGACAGAATTCCTACTCTCACGGAGGCCACCTCCCAGTGCTGGAGAGAGACCTTAATCAAGTAATCATAAATCAGATCGACTTGCACATGACTACGTAAGAAGAAAAAGTGCTGAGGTGGAAAAAGCAAAGCATTAGATAGGAGCGCATAACCAGAGCGTCTGGTCTACTCTTGGCCGGTGGAGCCCGGAGAAGACTCCCGCAGGGAAGTGGGATTCGAGCTGAGTCCTGAAGGATAAGTAGATGTTTACTAGAAGGCCTCTGCCTAGAATCATGGGCCGAACATCCAACCATCACTACCTCCTCCTCTAAAGGCCACAGGTGGGAAAGTCCTTGGTGCTCTGGGCTGGATTGCATTTGCTTAGGTATGACCACCCCTTCCAACTACTGCTCCACAAAAGCACCCTTCACCTTGAGCCCTGCTCAATACAAGAATTGCTGATTATGACCAACCCAGGCTTTGCTCCCTTGCTGCTACTTTCTATGCTCTGAGACAACCACAAAGCCTTGGGTCATCAATTGGACTACCCAACACATACTGACTGTAGCCTCTAGAAGTAACAGAGGAGCAAGAATGCTGTCAGGATCTGGTCACACTTCTGCTCCACCCAAACTATCTGTGGAAAACTTCATTTCTGCGTGCACATAGTGTTTTGTCTTCCTAGCATTCCTTCCCTTAAGAAAAATCCTGGCCGCAGCGGTGAGAGGCCCGCGTATCACAAAAAAAAAAGAAAGAAAAGAAAGAAAGAAAAATCCTCTGCCCTCTTCCACAGTAACCCTGTCTTACTTCTGAAGATGCAGTGGAGGCTGACTACCCTGCTCACACCCCCAAGGGCAGGCACACCCCCAGAGCTGGTCAGAGGACTCCAGCCTCAGCCTACAACTACTGCCTCAGGAACGGACGTGTGACACACGCAAAGCCTTTCAAGGTCCACCTGTGAACTTTTGCTGTGCTACTGGGACAATTGTACATGTTTCCTCTAGGATCTGAGGCTGTTAGGCCCGTGTAAACCTGGAGTTCTCTTGTTGCCATGTGGTAGAAGTTTGCACTCAACACAGAGGGAAAGTCAGAGATGAACAGGTTCCTGACATCCTCTGAGTACTAGCTACATAGATCCAGCTCTGCGTGACTTTTCAATTTTACGAGCTGGTAAGTTCTTTTTTTATTTGAGCTAGGCTGCGTTGGGTTTCTGTCACTTGCAGCCGAAGTGGCCTGACTGGTGTAACTTTACCATTGGCACTCATGTCCATATTACCATAACTGGCTGCCTCTGACCACTATAGGGAAAGGATTCAGTGATTTCTGATTGGCCCTTACTAGCAAGGACACAGGAGGTTTGAAACAGCTGGGCACAGATTTCAAGAATGAGAAGACAAGGTCATGACTATACTTTTGAACTTGATGTTGTAGGTGTGCAGAAGCACGATGCTTCTCTCCCCACCTTTGACTGTTCACTGATTGGAACCACAAGACAGACCAGATGGGAGCACTGGACCAATAATGGGTGCAAGATGCCAACAAGGTAAGGGAAACCCAAATCCCACTTTGCAGCAGCCTGAATCACACATTTCTTAAACACAATAAAAGAAAGGAAGCAGCCTAATCAAGACCTTCAAAGGAGAAAAAAACCATAGAGCCATGACCATGAGCTGCTAGTCAAGGAATTAGGACAGTATGTGCTCAAAGCCCAGTGTTTTATGAAAAGACTGGTTTCTGCTTGGCTAGGCACCTGTGTGCTTTTTATCTGAGTGTTTAACAGCAAGGAGCCCATTATCCTTCGGCATTCTCTAGTTATAGCAGATTCCAATTTCAGAAACAACAAGAAATTGGATTCCAGCTGCCAGGGGTTCTCTCTGGGAGATTTTCTATCTCGAAGACAGAATTGTCTTTTTCTCTTTTTTTCATGGTGAGAGGAGGCATGCGGAACACCTGTGATTATCTGCAGAGGCAAAGCCTCATGTGAGCGTGCTGACAACACTACAGGGAGAAAGCCTTAGGCTGGAAGTTCAAGGGAAGGCAGGGGAATGAACGTTTAAATGATTAAGGCAGTTTGATAGCTATCATGTTGTGGTCTAACCCCCAATGCTTCCAGGTTGACACTGTTATTACCGAAGCTGCAACAATTTTCATTACCCTACTCCTTCACTGAATCACCTGATGCTGTCCAAAAATTTCCTTGATCTTTCTGCTCCTTTCTTAAGATTTCCTCTTTCTTTTAAGATGTTATTCTAATCTGAGAGATATGCCCATGATTTAGAGAATTTCTTTTCCTCTCTCACATTACATCCCCTCTACTGGGATGTGGATGAACCTAGTGACCAGTTGGCCTATTTATACTTTCAGAATGTCAATTTCATCCTTAACAACATTTTAATTTTTAGTATTATTATTTTTTTTTGAATTACGTGGGCCTCTCACTGTCGTGGCCTCTCCCGTTGCGGAGCACAGGCTCCGGACGCGCAGGCTCAGCGGCCATGGCTCACGGGCCCAGCCGCTCCGCGGCACGTGGGATCTTCCCGGACCGGGGCACGAACCCGCGTCCCCTGCATCGGCAGGCGGACTCTCAACCACTGCACCACCAGGGAAGCCCCTTAACAACATTTTTAAATGAATCTCTGGTAGAAAAATAATACCTAAGCCCTGCTTATAATTTAGTTCACTCAAATATTTATTGCACACTTACTGTTTTAGATGCTTACAGTACAGAGTAAATAATTCAACAAAGATCCTTACCCTCAACAAAGTTTACATTCTAGTGGAGGCAAAGAGATAATAAATATATTTAATTTTATCTCATAAGAAGAACCTCTGGGCTTCCCTGGTGGTGCAGTGGTTAAGAATCTGCCTGCCAATGCTGGGGACACAGGTTCGAGCCCTGGTCCAGGAAGATCCCACATGCCGCAGAGCAACTAAGCCCGTGCACCACAACTACTGAGCCTGCGCTCTAGAGCCCAGGAGCCACAACTATTGAGCCCGTGTGCCACAACTACTGAAGCCGGCGCTCCTAGAGCCCGTGCTCTGCGACAAGAGAACCCACGACAATGAGAAGCCCACGCACCACAACAAAGAGTAGCCCCTGGCTCGCCGCAACTAGAGAAAGTCCATGCGCAGCAATGAAGACGGAACACAGCCAAAAATAAATAAATAAATAAATAAATAAATAAATAAATGTAAAGAACCTCTGCTTATGGAAAAAATTTGCACCCAATTTTCTCTCACAATGCTCTACTTTTGTTTTATTTTATTTATTTATTTTTTTTGCGGTACACGGGCCTCTCACTGTTGTGGCCTCTCCCGTTGCGGAGCACAGGCTCTGGACGCGCAGGCTCAGCGGCATGTGGGATCTTCCTGGACGGGGCACGAACCTGTATCCCCTGCATCAGCAGGCGGACTCTCAACCACTGCGCCACCAGGGAAGCCCATGCTCTACTTTTAAAAGAAAAATATCTACCTGCAGGTTATTACGTTCTGAAGTATTATTGTCTGGTATCTTTTCCCTCATTTTCTTAATTTAGCTTACTTACTTGTCTTAGCTTAGCTTTCCTTGCTAAACCATTTGTAAATTCAGCTCTGTGAGGTAAAGGGGGCCATATAAATCACTATCCTCTCACCTCCAATCCTATCATACTGGGGCTCTTCCACATCTCAACACTGAAGCAAAGTCTGCCTCCTTTCCACTCTCCTTTTCTGCTATCAAAATAAGCTCAGGGCTTCCCTGGTGGCGCAGTGGTTGAGAGTTCGCCTGCCGATGCAGGGGACACGGGTTCGTGCCCCGGGCCAGGAAGATCCCACATTCCGCGGAGCGGCTGGGCCCGTGAGCCATGGCCGCTGAGCCTGCGCGTCCAGAGCCTGTGCACCGCAACGGGAGAGGCCACAACAGTGAGAGGCCCTCATACCGCAAAAAAAAAAAAACAAAAAACAAAAACAAAATGTAAGGATTTATCTCCTGATATACCTGTTTTTCTTTGCCAGAGGCTGGGAGCTATTGTTAATGTTACCAACTATAAAGACTAAATGGAAAAAAGTAAGATCATAATATCTCTCCAAAAAAAAAAATCCCTAATGTTGATTATCTCCTTCTTTGGACAGAATCTTGTCCTCAGGTGGTCCCTTTGCAATGAAACATTATGACCCTTATTTACAGAGGAAGAGAAGTGAGCTATAGGGAAGAAATCAACACAGCATTGATAATTCTGTGGCAAAACATAGGGTCTATATTATTGTGGTCCTATGAAATTCCAGATAGAATTTCCTACACAAAATTTCACATCACAGCTCCATTTCTGACACTGTTAATAAACTGACTTAGCTTCAGGCAGAATATATGGGGCCAAATATTCTTAATAATTTAGAATGCTACAAGTGCTCATGTTCACCATTGTTGGCAAAAGGACTCATAAGAATCTTGAATCAGGGATTAACTGATTATCCCGATATTCATTCTAGCAACCCCAATGAATGTACATGCTTATATGTACACAGTTCATATACACAGCTGTAAGATTTTTTATTTGTTTTTAATCCTTCGTTCCCAAATAGGCAGCGATGGAGAAGGGGAAAGTCATGTCTCACCAAAGTACAAAATTTGAGGCTCTGAATATGTGGAGTGCTCTAACTGCTGACTATCTCTAGCTCTCCTAGGGATCCTATACTAGGACACATGAGCTGCTCAGAGGAGGGGCTTTTTTTTTTTTTTCCTTTTCAAGCCTCTATGCTTCATCAGTCACCTCATAAAGAATATGTAAAACATTAATAAAGAAATTCACAATAAGCATTTCATAACTACAGCAGAATCAACAGTATGATATAGAATGGATACTTTGAAAGACCAAAATCCACCAGCACCAAGTATAATACATAAGACTAGCTCGTTTCTAGTCTAGGTAACTTAATCTTTAACACTGAATAAAACCACTGATTTCATCCTGATATGAAACAGAAGTCATTAAACAAAGCAGGAGAGATGCTTGCCTAAGGATTTCCAGGCTGTCGTTATAGTCAATCTCTATGGAAATTACTTGTTTTCAAAACACAGTTTTAAGATTGATTTTAATGATTAACTACATGTAGTTAAATACCAAGATTGTTTTCATTATTTAAAAGACAAAGGCCTGAGGTTATTTTTTGTCAATTATTCACCCTGAAGCAACTCACTTTGGGTCTGCTTCTTCGCTGGAGTTAAAGACAGTATTGTTTACTCTGTTATTAAGAGAAAAGTCATCTCCTAAACTTTCGTTGCAAGTATAATTTGGAAAGTATCTATTGTGAGGCTTCCAGACAAAAGACAAGAAAAAGGAAAGCTGCGTATACAGTATTTAACAACACACTTATATATATAGCAGATTGATCCAGAAGGCTATTTTGTGTGTGAATGAAATACATTTCACTTAGGTGAAATGAAATGAAATACATTTCATTTAGGTTTCCTGCAAAGTCTTTACAGATGACACTGTAATTCAACAAATAACTTGGCAGACTTTGCCCACTGGGAAAATGTATCTTTCTATTGTAGAATGTGCAGCAAGCAGCAGGGATCTGGCCAGGGCTAAAAGACAGTCCTACCACGTCAGGGCAGCGCCAAGTCACCGAGGGTCAAGTCTGTGCTCCTCCTGCACTGTGTGCTCATCACAACCCTGGACTTGGCTCACTGCACTGGACTTTGCCGTCTGCCTCAACCACTAGCGCCACGTGAGCTCCCAAAGGCAAAACGGCAGCATGTCTTACGGCTGTTTTACCTCAGCTCCCAGCACAGTGCTCACACCCAGTAGGTACTCAACAAATGTTTGCTGATAAAAGCATGCAAGCATGCTTAATTGACCAAATGGACAGAGTAGCCCTTTATCTAAAATATACTAGAATTTCATCGTCATTGTTTGTTTTGTGTGAAAAGTATGGACTTTGTTGCATTTTTTTGATAGAAGCTACATGTATAAACTAATTAGGTAATCAATTTCTAATATTACAACATGAAACGCCTTATCCCCTATAATTAGAAGAGATTACACATTGGTTTTCTTGCCCAAGTACCTCCGTTATGAATCTCCATTAGCAGTAAGTTTAACAATTACATTTACAGGCTGCCGAATAGATCTATTAAACTTAGAAAAATAATCTACCCTGTAGAACAAACATTTCTCTAACTATATCAAGGAACCACAGACCATCTTTCAGAAATCACAGGGGGGAGAATAATACCCCTGAACCATACAGTTCTGTACATTGTAATAGTAAAATATTAATCAGATATTAGAAAACTCACTTGCAAGTATGAAATTTATTTCAAATAGACATTTTTGCTAAATTTTTCATACTGCTGACTATCAAAGCACTCTCTGATCATCAAACCGTATCCTGCTAAGTACACAGTTAGCCTCTGGACTTCAGTCAGACACTTTCAGATTGGCATTAGCTATGTGAGGCCACAAGATGCCAAACGTTAAATTATCAAAGATAAATGATACTTGAGTGCCCTGAATAAGTTTATGACTCTAAAAATGCTTATAGCAGCACGAGATGACACAGCCAACGTGTCTGGTTGTCAACATATCTATGCCTGAGCCTCTTATTTCCAAGGAAGTAAATCTCCAGGTTCTCCACATCAGCTGCACACTAGAATAAGCTAGGGAACTTTAAAAAATACTGATGCCTGGATCTCACCCGAGAGATTCTGATTTAACTGGCCGAGGGTGTAGCCTAGATATCAGGACTTTTTCAAGCTCCAAGTGATTCCAATGTGCAACATGGTTGAGAACCATTACTTTAGAGCTTCTGTTTCTCAAAGAAAACTTGGAGGGGTACAAGCTAAGCACACCGTTTCTTCCTCCATTGCTCTCACATCTACCAGCAAATGAACTTCGAGTCAGTTCTACTCCAGGGTCTCTTCCTCTCCCGCTTCTGTCACCATGGTTTTCTTCTACAACATTGCTTGAGGCATTTAATGCCACTTGGATTTTGAGCAACTTCCCTAATGCAGGTGGAAAATGTTTACTTTGTGGATGGAGAAGCTAAGACTGAGAAAGAGTTTCTTAAAATTCTACAGAAAAATGTGTTCCAGAACAGTCCACATTCACTTCTCTCACACATTCAACTCACTTTTCAACACACAGTTACCCAGTTGTCAGTCATGCCTCCAAATCCAAGTATCACTAAATTCTAATGATTCTAATGCCCTAACCTCTCTTGTGTCCATCTCCTCTTGACCTTCCTTGTTACATCGCTTTAGCTCAGGCCCCCACCAGCGTTTCTCATATATAACCAACTCTGGTCTTCAAACTGTTCTTTCTCTGTGAGTTGGCTAACCTCCCTTCAAACCATTCTCTACACTGCAGGGTGATGTATTCAAAGTTGAGTATGATATTATTACCCCTTGGTTTAACAACAATAATATTCCATTCCTTTCAGGATCAAATCCATACTTCTCAAACTCTGCTAAACCATGCACAGCTCCTCCAAGCATGTCACATGATCTCATGCCTCTCTGTACTTGCACAGACTCCTACTGCATTTTCACAATTCATCTGAGAGATCATTTCTTTGCTACCGAGTCTGAATTATACGCTCAGGCAGTATATACTTCCAAAGCATCCCACACTTAAATCAATAACACCGAACACATAGCACTATGATTTTCACTATAATTGACTGTGAGCTTATTCAGAGTTGGGACTGCATCTCTTGTCTCTCTGTTCTCTGGACTCAGCACAGGAGCTGGTATATAGTTAAGTGTTCAGTAAATATTTGTTGAATGAATGCCCCATCATTTCACATGTCCATGCTTTGCGATACTGTTCCTCTTCCCCAGGTACCTCCAATCTTCATTCATAGTATTAACGCCTCCACTGAAATGACTAAAGCATCTTTTCCTGTGTACAGCCTCCCTGCACTTGGTTTCTGAGGCAGTGTCTATCAGGCCCACCTTTCAGCCTCTGTTACATATTGCATATACTTCTAGTCATAGCACCTACCATTCTGTGCTGCAATTACCTGTCCTAATGTCTGTCACCCTTACTAGACTGCAGGCTCCTTACTGGCAGCAAACTATTTTATCTATCTTTGTATTCTGAGCACTTTTTCTACAGTAGGTGACTAGTAACTAGGCTTTAATTCTGCCCCCCCCCAAAACCTTGCTTTATACCACTGCCAGAATACTCTAAAACAAAATTCAGGTTATGTCTTTCCCAAGTTTAAAAATCTTCAGTGGCGGGGTGGAGTCAAGATGGCAGAGTGGGAGGACACGGAGTTCGGGTCTCCCCACAACTAGGGCGCCTACCAGATGCTGGTGGGGGACCTCGACACCCAAGGGGATGGGAGGAACCCCCGAGTGACCAGGTAGGATGTCGGGGGACTGAGGGTGTGGAGAAGTGGAGGCCAGATGGCACTGCCGCCCCTGAGGGGTGGCTGGGGGAGGGGAGGGGTTCCCACGCCTGGAGGGACTCTCTGGGGTTTGGAGGATCAGCGGGGAAATGCGGCTAGGGTTTCTCCTGCCCAATCAGGCCCCGGGAAGCCTGCTGGGGTACCAGGCCGGGTCCTCCGCCCTCCGGGGCTCCCTCTGGCCGCGTGGATCCTGGGGGGTGTGCGAGGGAGGTGGGAGGAAGGGGAGGGGAGGGGAGGGAAGAAGAGGAGAGGCAAACTGGGAGGGGCCCTCGGACCGGGGAGGGAATGCAGCTTGCATTTCCCCTGCACACACAGGCCCCAGGAAGCCTGCTGGGCTCCCGGGCCTGGTCCTCCAGCTTCTGGGGTCCCCTCTGGCGACATGGGTCCTAGGCGTGTAGGGGTAGGGGGAAGAAGAGGAGAGGCAGACAGGGAGGGACCCTCCAGGATCAGAGGATCATGGGGAATGCACCTAGGGTCTCCCCTGCCCACTTGGGTCTGGTGAGCCTGCTGGGGTCCCAGGCCTGGGCTTGCGCCCTCAGAGGCCCCATCCAGTCACATGGGTCCTAGGGGCGTGGGGGAGGGCAAGAAGAGTAGAGGCAAACGGGGAGGGACCCTCTGGGATCAGAGGATTGGAGGGGAAGCGTGGCTAGCGTTTCCCCCACCCACTTGGGCCCAGGGAGCCTGCTGAGGTCCTGGGCCTGATCATCCACACTCCAAGGCCAGAGGCACTCCAGGGCCCCTTCGGCCGTGCTGAGCCTAGACCCCACCTCTCCCTAAACCCCCCCTGCCTAAGCCCCGCTCCTGCCTGAGCCCCGCCCCCCCCCACAGCCAAGGCCTCTGCCAGCCTTTTTTTTTTCTTTTTTGGTTCTGTTTTACCTTCCAGTTGTTGTTTCATCTACATTTTTATTTTTTCTAACATATCTGTTAGTTTTCTAATCTTATTTTATTTTTTACCTTTTGTTCTTGCTCTGCTCCTTTTTTTTCTTTTCTTTTCTTTCTTTTTGGCCACCCCACGTGGCTTGCGAGATCTTGGTTCATGGGCCGGGGGCCAGGCCTGAGCTCCTGTGGTGGGAGCTCCAAGTCCAAACAACTGGACTAACGGAGAACCTCAGACCCCAGGGAATGTTAATCAGAGTGAGGTCTCCCGGACGTCCTCATCTCAGCACCAGGACCCAGCTCTACCCAACAGCCTACAAACTCCAGTGCTGGAAGCCTCAGGCCAAACAACCACTAAGACAGGAACACAGTCCCACGCATCAAAAGAAAAAAGAAAAGAGATGACAAAAAAATATGTTACAGATGAAGGAGCAAGGTAAAAACCTACAAGACCAAATAAATGAAGAGGAAATAGGCAACCTACTTGAAAAAGAATTCAGAGCAGGGCTTCCCTGGTGGTGCAGTGGTTAAGAATCCACCTGCCAATGCAGGGGACATGGGTTTGAGCCTGGGTCTGGGAAGATCCCACATGCTGCAGAGCAACTAAGCCCGTGCGCCACAACTACTAAGCCTGTGCTCTAGAGCCCATTATCCACAACTACTGAGCCCGTGTGCCACAACTACTGAAGCCCATGTGCGTAGAGCCCATGCTCTGCGACAAGAGAAGCCACCGCAATGAGAAGCCTGCGCACTGCAATGAAATAGTAGCCCCCACTTGCTGCAACTAGAGAAAGCCTGTGCACAGCAACGAAGACCCAACACAGCCAAAAATAAATAAATAAACAGACAAATAAATAAATAATTTTTTTTTAAATTCAGAGTAATGATAGTAAAACAAAACAAAAACAAAACAAAAAACTAAGAATAGAACCACTGTCTGACCCAGCAATCCCACTACTGGGCATATACCCTGAGAAAACCATAATTCAAAAGGACACATGTACCCCAATGTTCACCGCAGCACTATTTACAATAGCCAGGACATGGAAACAACCTCAATGACAGATGAATGGATAAAGAAGATGTGGTACATGTACATATATACAATGGAATATTACTCAGCCATAAAAAGGAACAAAATTGGGTCATTTGTAGAGATGTGGATGGACCTAGAGTCTGTCATACAGAGTGAAGTAAGCCAGAAAGAGAAAAGAAAATATCGTATATTAATGTATATATGTGGAATCTAGAAAAATGGTACAGATGTACCTATCTGCAGGGCAGGAATAGAGATGTAGATGTAGAGAATGAACATTTGGACAAAGAGGGGGGAAGGGGAGGGTGGGACAAATTGGGAGATTAGGATTACCATATATGCACTACCATGTGTAAAATAGCTAGCTAGTGGGAACATGCTATAAGGCACAGGAAGCTTAGCTCGGTGCTCTGTGACGACCTAGATGGGTGAGATGGGGTGGGTGGGAGGGAGGTCCAAGAGGGAGGGGATATAGGTATACATATCGCTGATTCACTTCATCGAACAGCAGAAACTAACACAACATCGTAAAGCAATTATACTCCAATAAAATAAAAATCTTCAGTGACTTCCTTTACCTATAGTAGTCTTACCCAAAGTACAGCGTCTGTACTCCTGGTAGTACCTGTGATGATTTTCAGATGATACACAATAGTTCTTGTTATTTTAATGGTTAACTATTTAAATTGTGTTAGAAAAAGTGAAACTCACCAAATGAATGTTTTCATGTATACTTTCTATTATTTTTTAGTTTTTAAAAAATTTATTTATTTTTGGCTGCACTGAGTCTTCACTGCTGTGCGCCGGCTTTCTCTAGTTGCGGTGAGCGGGGGCTATTCTTCATTGCGGTGCACGGGCTTCTCATTGCGGTGGCTTCTCTTGTTGGCCGGGCTTCAGTAGTTGTGGCACGCAGACTCAGTAGTTATGGTGCACGGGCTTAGTTGCTCCGCAGCATGTGGGAGATTCCCAGACCAGGGCTCGAACCCGTGTCCCCTGCATTGGTAGGTGGATGCTTAACCACTGCACCAACAGGGAAGCCCTACTTTTTAAATAATTTAATTTAATTTAATTTTGTTTCTTTTCTTGGCTGCGCTGGGCAACATGCAGGGATCTTAGCTCCCTGACCAGTGGTCAAACCCATGCCCTCTACAGTGGAAGTAGGAAGTCTTACCACTGGACCACCAGGGAAGTTCCAATTTAACTTTTATTAAAGTAGGAAGTCTTACCACTGGACCACCAGGGAAATTCCAATTTAACTTTTATTAAAGTATAGTTGATTTACAATGTAGTGTTAGTTTCAGGTATACAGCAAAGTGATTCAGTTATACATATATATCACGGATACTTTTGCTTATGACCAGATTTTTTTAAGTTTGTGATTTAAAATAAATTTAAAGAAAAATATTAAGTAAATAATAGTACAGAGAGAACTCATATAACAAAAGTTAAAAAGTCATCACATTTGGGACACCCTGATGTATAGGATTAAGAAAATTTAAATGCAGCATCACCCCCTGACCTTTCCAGCTTCACCTCCCTCCAGCTACCATCAAGCGCAATATACCATATGTTACTAAACTACAGGTTTCTCATGTCTTAACTCCCCCCATTCATCTATTCTCTCACAGCAGCCAGAGGGACGCTGTTAAAAGATAAGTCAGGGCTTCCCTGGTGGCGCAGTGGTTGAGAATCTGCCTGCTAATGCAGGGGACATGGGTTCGAGCCCTGGTCTGGGCGTATCTCACATGCCACGGAGCAACTAGGCCCGTGAGCCACAACTACTGAGCCTGCGCGTCTGGAGCCTGTGCTCCGCAACAAGAGAGGCCACGACAGTGAGAGGCCCGCGCACCGCAATGAAGAATGGCCCCCGCTTGCCACAACTAGAGAAAGCCCTCGCACAGAAACGAAAACCCAACACAGCAAAAATAAATTAATTAATTAATAAACTCCTACCCCCAACATCTTCTAAAAAAAAAAAAAAGATAAGTCAAATCATGTCATTACTGTGCTCAGAACTCTTCAGTCAGAATGCTTTTATTTCTAGGAGATGTAAGCTAAACTATAAGGTGTACATAAGTTATAAGATGTATGATATGCTACTATATCTGCAACTTAACCTTAAAGTGGTTCAGAGGACAAAATACATACATACACATAAATACAGATAAAGCTAATATGGCACAATGTTAAAACTGTTAAACCTAAGAAATGGGTGCATGGATTTTCCCTGTATTTTTCTTTCAATATCTTTTGTGTTTAAAATTTTTCATAATAAAAGGAAGTTGTGAGGAAAAACAAAATGATTGATATATAGATAGAGGGATGGATACCTTGATCAATATGTGTTAAAACCAATATAGTAAGATATAAATAGTTGAATATAGGTGGTGAATATATGTCTTCACTGTATAAATTATCCAAATTTTTTGTATATTTGAAAATATTTATAATAGAAATATGCAGGGAGTTGTGAGAAAAACTTTAAAAAATAAATTCTTATTTATGTAGAAAATCCAAAAGAACCAACAACAGAAAAGCAACAAAACAATTCCTAGAACTAACAAGCATTTATAGCAAGGTTACAGGATACAAGGTTAATATATAAAAATTAATTGCTTTCCTATATATCAGCAATGGAACTTGAAACTAAAAGTATTATACCATTTACATTAGGACCCCCCAAAATGAAATAGTTAGGCATAAATCTAACAAAATATGAAAGAAATCAAAGATGAACTAAATAAATGGAGAGATTCCAAGTTCATGGATAGGAAGACTCAATATTGTCAAGATTTTAGTTCTTCCTAACTTGATCTATAGATTCAACACAAGCCCTAACGAAATCCCAGAAGACTATTTTGTGGCTATCAAAAAACTGATCCTAAATTTTACATGGAAAGGAAAAAGATCAAAAACAGCCAATACAACACTGAAAAAAACCAAAGTCAATGCACTGATATTACCTGACATCGAGACTTACTATAAAGCTACAGTAATAAGACACTGTGTTGTATCTATATGAGATGATGGATGTTCATGAAACTCACTGTGATAATCATTTCACGTGGTATGTGAGTCAAATCATTATGCTCTGCACCTTAAACTTATACAGCGCTTTATGTCAATTACATCACAACAAAACTGGAAGAGAGGGACTTCCCTCGTGGTCCAGTGGCTAAGACTCTGTGCTCCCAATGCAGGGGGCCCAGGTTAGATCCCTGGTCAGGGAACTAGATCTCACATGCCACAACTAAGAGTTCGTATGACACAACTAAGAGCCCACGTGCCACAACTAAAAGATCCCACGTGCCGCAACGAAGATCCTGCATGCTCAACTAAGACCCGGCGCAGCCAAATAAATAAATAAATATTTTTTTAAAAAACTGGAAGAGAAAAAATACATTGTGATTTTGACAAAAGGATAGACAATCAGATCAATGGAGCACAATGGAGAGGCCAGAAATAGTCCCACATAAATACAGTCAACTGATCTTTGACCAAGGAGCAAAAGCAATAAAATGTCTTTTCAATAAATGATGTTAGAACAACTAGACATCTATATGCCAAAAAATGAATCTAGAAACAGACCTTGTACTCTTTACAAAAATTAACTCAGAATGGATCACAGAACTAAATGTAAAATGCAAAACTATAAAATTCCTAGAAGATAGACTAGGAGAAAATCTAGGTGTCAGTGACTTTTTAGATATAACATGAAAGGCACAATACATGAAAGAAATCATTGATAAGCTAGACTACATTAAAATTAAAAACTTCTGCTCTGCCAAAGACACTGTCAAGAGAATGACAAATCACCGACTGGGAGAAAATATTTGCAAAAAATATATCTAACAAAGGCCTGATATCCAAAATACACAAAGAAATCTTACAACTCAAGAATAAGAAAACTAAGGACCTGATTTAAATATGGGCAAAAGACCTGAAGAGACACCTCACCAAAGACATACAGATGGCACATAAGCATATGAAAAGATGTTCCAGATCATATGCCATTAGGGAATTCCAAATTAAAACAAGATACCACTATACACCTATTGGAATGGCCAAAATCCAGAACAATGACAACACCAAATGCTGATGACGATGTGGAGAAACAAGAACTCCCATTTCTTTTCCGGTGAGATTTCAAAATGGTATAGTCGCTTTGGAAGACAGGTTGGCAGTTTCTTAGAAAAGGACACATACTTTTATAATATGATCCAGCAATTGTGTCCTTGGTCTTTACCCAAAGGAGTTGAAAACTTATGTTCACACAAAAACCTGCACATGTTGTTTATAGCAGCTTTATTCATAATTGTCAAAACTGGGAAGCAACCAAGGTGTCCTTCAGTAGGTGAATGAATAAACAAACTGTAGCACATCCAGACAATGGAATATTATTCAGTGCTAAAAAGAAATGAGCTATCAAGCCATGAAAAGCAATGGAGGGATCTTAAATGCATATTACTAAGTGAAAGAAGCCAATCTGAAAAGGTATGAGTCCAACTATATGACATTCTGGGAAAGGCAAAAGTATGGAGACAGTAAAAAAAAAAATCAGTAGTTGTCAGGGTTGGTGGGAAGGAGGGATGGATAGGCAGAACACAGAGGATTTTTAGGGCAGTGAAGACACACGTCATTATACATTTGTCAAAACCCACAGGATGTGTAACACCAAGCACGAACCCTAGTGTAAACCATGGACTTGGGTGATAAGGATGTAGGTTCATGGATTATAACATTTGTACCACTCTGGTGTGGGATGCTGATAGTGGAGGAAGCAGTTCGTGTGGGAAGGCAGAGAATTTAGAGGAACTCTGTGTTCTTTCTGCCCAGTGTTGTTGTGACCCTACGACTGCTTTAAAAAATGACTATCTGACTTTAGGCAGACAGAGGCAGGAACCTCTTCCCTGCATTACCACAGTGCCCATTATCACCGAAGGCTGGTGGGGCCTTACACAGTGCTTCACAATCTGTGGGGCTTTGGAGTCTCCTTATTCATCTTGTATGCCCAGAACCTTTGAACCTAGCAGATGACAGCAGGCCCTCAGAAACATTTGTGGAATGAAGTAATAAATGAGTGAATGACTTAGAAAAGCAATCAGTATGTAGCTTAGTGTGAATTACACAGACATTTGTAGCATACATAATTTAAAGAATACCCTTAGGGCTTCCCTGGTGGCACAGTGGTTGAGAGTCCGCCTGCCGATGCAGGGGACGCGGGTTCGTGCCCCGGTCCGGGAGGATCCCACATGCCGCGGAGCGGCTGGGCCCGTGAGCCATGGCCGCTGGGCCTGCGCGTCCGGAGCCTGTGCTCCGCGACGGGAGAGGCCACAACAGTGAGAGGCTGGCGTACCGCAAAAAAAAAAAAAAAAAAAAAAAAAGAATACCCTTAAAGATATTCCTATTGAAGTTCCTTTGACATGAATACTTTTTATTGTAGTTTACTCAAGATCTATAAATTAATGACTAATAATGCCCATAGTCTAAGATACTGCCTAGTAATCAATGTAAAAGGCTGAGTTTGCTTTCATATTTCTATTACATTATTTCAAAGCATTTTTTTCCTCTACCTTTTGTTTGGGTTTCCATATCCATACTGGTTTAGCCTAGAGAGTATCATCATGGGAGCTAAAGACTGAGCAGGTTTGGTAAATAAAGCATTGATGCCAAAGACCATTGAGGAAACGGGTGACCTGGAACAGAAAAAAGTAGCATGTGTCTACATCACACACAAATTACATGTGTGTATATATGTACATGTATATACATATATATGTATACAAGTATCAAGGACCTTTTGGCTATTAAGTCCTCCTTGAGCCTAAATAGACAATAATAGAAATAGTTTAAAAGATGCTAACCATCATCTGATAATGCAGGGTTGCCACAAACATGCATCGAGCAAGTCTATTGGAGCCATTTTTCCAATGGAATTTGCTCACTTTGTGTCTCTGTGTCACATTTTGGTAATTCTTGCAATATATCAAACGTTATCATTATTATTACAGTAAGTCCCCTACATACAAACGAGTTCTGTCCCAAGAGCGCGTTCGTAAGTCTAATTTGTTCGTAAGTCAAACAAAGTTAGCCTAGGCACCCAACTAACACAATCTGCTATATACTGCTGCCTTTACACTTGCTTCCGGACATCCTGGGCTTGAAATAAAGATACTGTACTACCGTACTCTATAGAGTACTGTACAGTAAAGCACACAAAAGCACAACCACTTGTAGCGGATGTACGCACATGACAACGTATGCCAGACACGTGAACTAACTTATGTGATTGGACATGCAAATGCACGTTCGCATCTTTGAAAGTTCACTACTTGAAGGTTCATTTGTAGGGGACTTACTGTATATTTGTTACGGTGATCTGTGATGAGTGATCTTTGATGTTACTATTGTAGTTGTTTGGACATTTCATTTTTTAGCAATAAAGTATTTTTAAATTAATGTATGTACATTTTTTAGACATAATGCTATTGCACACTTAATATACTACACTGTTGTATGAACATAACTTTTATATGCACTGGAAAACCAAGAAATATGTGACTTGCTTTTTTGCAATATTTGCTTTATTGCAGTGGTCTGGAACTGAACACACAATATCACACAATATGTATTATTTCACTTAAGCTCCGCAACAATCCCATGAGGAAGATATTATCACTCCTATTTTCGGGATGGGAGGACAGACTAACTTGTCCATAGTCACACAGCTAGCAACTAGTAGAACTGGGATTCATACTTAAGTCTTTCTGCCCAAATTTTATAAAGGATTACTTTAACATGTTCTCTGTAAGAATCCTGCCATATCATATTTTGATAATTTAGTTATGTCACATAAAATAAATCAAGTGCATTGACTGAGTAATCTGAAATTTTGTCATATTTCAACTAATGGTGGAAACCTTGCAACTAAGGAAGAAGAGAAGAAAAAGGGGAGGTGAAGAAAGGGAAGAAAAAAAGAAAAGGAAAGGAAAGAAGGGAAAAGATGAGGCCAGAGAATCGGAAGATTGCTTTGATGGTAAGAGCTTGAGATTCATTCCCAGTTCTTCAATCTGCTGGTTACCTTACCTTGGGAAAGTTAACCCCTCAAGAGTTTTAGTTTCCTGAAAATGAGGATAATTATGATTTCATGACAATATAATAATACAACTGCTGTCTGTATCCTCCACTAGACCGTCAGTGCCATAAAGGCAAGGGTTACATCTGCTTTGGCTCCCTGCATTAAGTTCTTATCTGACCTGATCAGGACAACAGTTGACTGAAGCCAAAAAATCATTTTCAGAAGACAAGACATTGACCATTCTATTTCAACTTAACTATACTCATTCACCAATCTTTTCTTTAAGTACAAGTCCACTGATGAAAGTGTTGTGCCATCTTTCTGGCATGTATAGTATCCATAGGATATGATCTATGGTTTCTACTATCAGTTATGGAGAGAACCTAAAGTTGTTCACAAGGCAATCTAAGAACAGAATACCTTTAGATTTTTATGACTTTTCCCCAAAACATTTACAGTTCTCATCACATCAGATTTGATAGTAATTTTTTTACACTTAATCTTTATCAAGTCTTTCTAAAGCATTCAACTTAGTTTTCATAGAAATAACTTTCATTTCATATTTATATTTCCTAAGTTTATAAAATATAAGTGTAATTAAGTGTTGTAATTATAATAACAATTGCATCTGACATTAACCAATTTGAAACAAAAAGTACTGACTCTTGGTAAGGATATAACTTCTGGGAGCAGAAAAGCACACGTGTCTTCAAGAGTAGCCATTCAGTCAGAAGCATACAGCATGTGCATAGGAGAGAGTATGTTTTAGAAAGGATCTGCTACAAGACCTGCTGTATTGTATCCCCAGCATCGACCACAGTGCCTGACATATAGGAGGCAATCAATAAATATCTGTTGAGTCAATAGTTCTACCACACGTGGCTGGTGTGTGACTCGAATGAGCAAAAGCCATACAGTGCTTACACACATTGGCATTTGATAAATGTCAGTGCCCTTCCCTTTCCGACTGTTTGAGGCATTTTACTCATTTGTACCCAGTCTCATTCAAAAAGAATTTGAGGGTTATAAGATGTTTACTGATGTTTCTTCTTGTTAACTTATTCATTTCTTTTAAAAGTGATTTGAGCCGGTCATTTTTCTAGGCACTTAGGGACACGGTCCTGAACCTTAAGGAGCTCACCACCTTGCTCATCACTCCAAATATGACTTAGCAACAAACCCTGAAACAGGAAAGAAATTATATAAGGAAGAAATCACCAAGCTGGATTGGCAAAGCTTCCTTCAATTTAAGTTGTATTAAAAAAAAAAAAAAAGCCATGCAGTTTCTACAAAGCTAATAAAGACTATGCCAGTCTTCAAATAATACAGTCCTCTCTAATCCATAAAATAGGGCACATATCACAAAATATTTGCCCATCAAGTGAATTTTATAGCTGATCTAAAGCTTTTATAATAACCATACCAAGGAACAAAATCTCTCATCATCAGCTTACACTTTTTCAAGTAAAAGAGGATAAGATGGACTTTGATTTTCAATTTTAATTCTTGTGATGTCACAGGGCAAAGGTCATTTTGCCTGATCATCCAGTGTCATAATTCATATTGCAATATTATAACATAAAGCTATCTGAGGTTTCACTTTGGTTTCTGAGATTTAACCTTGTTGTAGCACTGGCTGTGTGAAGCTGAGGGATAAAAAATTATGATGTCCTTTCAAAAGCATAGAAAACTTGCCCAGGGTGAACAATTATGAATATCCTGTTATGTTCTGCTCTTTGATTCCCAATGATGCCTCTTATGGTCATCTTTCAGTTATGTGGTTTGTACTGGCAATGTAACTGAGATATGGAGACTCTGATAGGTCCTGCCTCCATGTGATATTTTTATAGCTAATATTTGAAAAAATATTACTCACTGCCAATTGAACTTCAGTAAATCTGCATTGACCACGTCAGCTAGTGGCAGATTAAATGAGCAAAAAGAAGCTTGCACAATCACCCTAGAAACAATTTTAAATACACAAATGAAAAGTCTATAACTAGGAGGCACAGATTTGTTTAAAAACCAAACATCAAATAAAAGTAGACATTCGGTTTGCAAAAAGGAAAAAGGAAATAATGTACTACAAAAGTAAACATATATTAGGCACACGCTTCTATCCTCCCAAAATATATCTATGAATATATAATTCTCTTTTAAAAATAACTACATTTTGAAAAATTTACTATGCTTTTTCCTCATTCCCAGATGACTGCTCATTAAATCTGCTTAAATTACGGATAGGTTCTAAAGAACAAAACATGCCATGAAATTCATCAGACATTTTTTCTCTTTATTTTTCCTTTTTTTCCCTTTTACTTCCTATAGTTGATCTGCCTTAATTAAAATGAACTTTCTAGCTTTATGAGCATGGTAATAATGACATGGTGTTTTTTGGTTTATATTTTAAACAGCATAAATATTTTGTAGACTGTACAATAACACAGAAGAAATGAGAATCCATTATCTCTCATTCACATAAACATATAACTTTTAAAATTATCTTTGATAACAGAAGGCAAGTATAGCAGATATTTTAAATTTTTTTTCAGTTTAAATTTATAATCTACTACTTATGTTTGCTAATTCTTTACCATAAGCTAAGGGAAGGTAGATTATCTTCTTATATTTCTTTTGTACAATCTTTATCCCATGCAAAAAGAAATGAGCTAAGTAAAATATTATATATAAGTAGTAAGTATTTAATAATATAAATTCCAATATATTTTAACTGGAGAAGCATTTAGAAATCTTCTAGTTCAACAGCACATCCAATACAGAAATCTCTTGATATCAAGATAGGAAAGTTAAGAACTATAAAAGAACATATAACATCTTAGTTATGATAGAAGAATAAAAATGGAGGGATGGGGCTTCCCTGGTGGCGCAGTGGTTGAGCGTCCGCCTGCCGATGCAGGGGACATGGGTTCGTGCCCCGGTCCGGGAAGATCCCACATGCCGCGGAGCGGCTGGGCCCGTGAGCCATGGCCGTTGAGCCTGTGCTCCGCAACGGGAGAGGCCACAACAGGGAGAGGCCCGCATACCGCAAAAAAAAAAAAAAAAAAAATGGAGGGATGGTTTAAGTAAAAAAAAAAAAAAAAGGCAAACAAAATTTTTTATTCTAAAAATCTCTATCAAGATGTCCTTTGAAATATGATATAGCCAAGGCCACTATTGTAGATTAACAGAATAGCTATCTATGTGGGGCTCTAACATCTTTAAGTTTCACAGAGATTCAGTTAATTGGGTTAATTAGTATACTTTGGGTTAATTAGTATACTCTCCGTTACCAATGTATTCAAAATGCAAGTAAGTCTTCATGAAAATTTTCTCAAATTGTTCCAGCAGGGACCTGGAGTAGGCTTTATTAATTCATTCACCCAAAACACATTTTCTAAGGACCAACTATTTGCAGGAACTATAGTAGATAATGGGGCCACAGTAATAAGAAACTAGACCTTATTCATAATAAGCTCAGTCCAGTGGGAGCCACAGACAATCACAGACAGGGGGATAAGTGCTACAGCAGAGATAAGCACAGGGCACTGGGGTCATGTAGGAGGGACAATCAATCCAGATGAGGAAATAGAGGAAGGCTTTCCAGAAAACACATCCCTGAGCTGCAGCCTAAAGAAACACTAGGAGAGAGCCATATAAGAAACAGTGAAAGCTCTCCAGGCACAGAATGCTGCATGTTAGACATGGAGGTGTTGAATCAGGCACTGCAAAATGTTTCTCTATGGCAGGGAGTTCATTCTAAGTGGAGGAGTAACAAGAAATGAGGATAAAGGGTAAACAGGGCCTGCATAACAAAGGACCTCATATGTCATTATTTGCATTATATCCTGCAAGTAATGAGAAGCCACTTAAGATTGTTAAGCAATGGAATGACACGTTACTCTAGAAGCAATATGGAAGAAGGGGTTGGAGGAACTGGGGACTAGAGGCAAGGGGACCATGTGGGAGGCTATATGGAAATCCAGGTAAGAGATGATGAGGACCTGAGCTAAAGGAATGGCAGTGGAAACAGAGAAGGGATGGATTCAGGACATATTAGGGAGCTAAAACTACTAACAATCGGTAGCTTATTGGATGTAGGAGACAAGAAAGAGATGGCAAAGACAACTTCTCGGTCTCTGACGTGGGCAACTAGAAAGATGGTAGAGCCATTTCCCAAGATGGCAAAGGCAAAGAACATCTTTTGGGGACAAGATTATTATTTGGCAGCAGCGTTTACTAAATGATGCACTTTAATAGGTTACAAAGAGGTGCTTAACTTTACCACAAAATTTAGCATTAGAAGTCTCTGCAAAAAAGGAGTTCACATTCAATTTGACAGAAAGGTATAATGACTCTGCCTAGAAATGAATACTAAACACATTTCAGATCAAAGATGTTTCACTGCTTGAAAGGAAATGGCAAGACCTACTGTAATTTTAGGACTGGCACCGGCATTTACTTACATGATAAAAGTGAGATAACGAGCCAAAAAATAATAGTATTGCTGTCCAAGAAATAACATGACAATGGAGGCTGTTCCTTCTAGGTAGAATGCAAATAAGATACAGAGTAACCAAACTTCCTCAGCCGGGACTGGCTGACAAGTACAAGGCCCTGAAACGGAAGCAGATTGGCGTCGTGTTAAGATGGAATCCCATGAATTATGCTTATTCTTCCTGACAATGAAATACACGTTCTCAGCCAAAGATAAATTTGCTTCTGAATTATGACATCAGTTGAAACACACAACTAATACTATCTATCATGGTTAGAAATGTTATTATCCATTGATATCCATAAAAGTTGACCAATATTCTATAAATAACAAGGAAACAGCTATTATTTCCTATAAAATGAACAAAGTGAGAAACAGTTTCATACGTTTTTATTTTCACACTAACATGAGGAGGTTTTACTAAAACCAACTATGAAAGAACCATCACTTAGAAACAACAAGCATTGCTTTATTGTAATGTGAAAAGGCCAGCTCAAATCTAAAATAAATTCAGGTTTTAAAATTTGGGATTAAAGCCCAGAATTCACCTAGCACACAGTAGTAAATAGTTAAATGAATATCTTACTATTCTTCATGCTGTAATATGTCTGAAATGTACTTTCTTAATCCTAAAATCAAGCACCAGAGATAAACAATAGTTTATGATTCTATCTACATTTCTTCTGGTTGTGTTTCCTGCCTAATCTTATATATTTTCATAATTCTACTCGATTCATGTTAAGAGCTCAATCACATTTTTTTACTGCATTTCTTGCTACCAATGAAAAAGTTCATTGTTCTAGACCAAAAAGTTAGCGCTAAATATACATATGTACATTAACAGAGATTAAAAGATCCTCTTTGTTTTCAGTTTTAAGAAGTACATCATTTAGCCCTGAACTGTTTTCACTAACCAAATGTGCGTACATTACAATTAGAGGAGAATTTTCAATGATGTAAGTATAATACCAATATTCTTTAACAAAAATAAGGGGTTTTCCCCCTGACTGATTTTTTTGGTTTAATTCTGTACTTTCAAGGAACAAGAGCGCTTTTTTTTTTAATATTAAAACAATGGCTCAGTGATTGATGGGATCCAAGGCATTTCTTAGAGTTCTATAAGGTAAAGTATGTAAAACACCCCAGCAAGCCCCTTTATATTCCTATATTTAATAATAATATTGTAAATTTACACAGTTCCACATATTGAAGTGAAGCTTCTTGTTTTCAACCTCTAATACATAAATACTATACAAAATATAAGAAAGTAATAATGTAAGAAATACGTGGCCAAGTGGAAAGAGAAAGATTTTGAAATCAGATGTCCCTAGGTTTGAATTTCAGCTTTGCCACTTTTATCAGCTGTTCATTCATAGACAAGTTACTTTACCTAAGAGGCATTTCCTCCCACTAGCACTCCCTCCCCTTCTCTGTCTCTGTCTCTCTCATCATATAAAGTACTTAATAATTGTTCCTTATTACTTTTCTGTCCAATGTAAAAAGATATGAACCAGGGACTTCCCTGGCGGCACAGTGGTTAAGAACCTGCCTGCCAATGCAGGGAACATGGGTTCAATTCCCTGGTCTGGGAAGATCCCACATGACACGGAGCAACTAAGCCCGTGCGCCACAACTGCTGAGCCTGCGCTCTAGAGCCCGCAAGCCACAACTGCTAAGCCCGTGCACCACAACTACTGAAGCCCGCGTGCCCAGAGCCGGTGCTCCGCAACAAGAGAAGCCACTGCATTGAGAAGCCCGTGCACCGCAACGAAGAGTAGCCCCCCACTCGAGGCAGCTAGAGAAAGCCCGCGTGCAGCAACAAAGACCCAATGCAACCAAAAATAAATAAGTAAAATTAAATTAAAAACCATTACCTTAAAAAAAAAGATAGGAGCCAATGATGAGTAATATAACGACAAAAAAAGAGACTACTTTTTCTTTTACTAAAGTAAAGCCTTCTACAAACTGAGGGTTTTGGCTCTCCATTCATGTGTTTATTGAGTAGAAGCTTGTGAATAATGTGTCCCAGAACAAGTGTTGGCAAACAAATGCCAAAGAAGCCTAAATCAAAACAGAGATAAAGGCAATGCTGTGTTTATAGTGAAAGTTTAATAAATATTTGCTGCACTGAGATTTAATAAAAGCTAACATTTCTAGAGTGTTTATTTTGTGCCAGGAACCATTTTAAGTACTTTGTATGTCTTAATTCATTTAATCCTCATAATAATTCCAATCCGCAGGTACCATTTTTATTCTCATTTTACAGAGAAGGAAACTGAGACACAGAGAGCTTCAGTAACTTCCCCAGGGTCAGACAGCTAATAAGTGGGGAGGCCGACTTCTCCCTGGCAGTCTCCATGCTCCTAACCCATTTACTATTCTGCCTCTTGGAGGGGAGTGGGATGTGGAAGAGTCACAGACCGATTAAAACAGTTATTAGAGAGAAAAACCACTTGCTCATTCTTTTCTCCTTTCATCTATTCAATTCCTCAAAAAGAAAGCCACTGGGAAGAGAGCCTGAGAAAATGAAGATACAGTGCTTAGCCTTCGTTGCCAAAACCAACAGGTATTGTGTTAAAGTGACTTAGCCACATAGATAACAACAAATTCCAACAAGCTGTCATTTTTTTTACCCCAATAATTTATACGTGTCACTTCTTTAGAAATTAAGAATAAAATTTAAGGCAACTTTGGATTTCCACTTTAGAATGATTTTTTTATTGAGATCAACAGAAATTCATATGTTAGTGTGAAGGCTTGAGAAAAATGATCGTTGAAATCTTTTGGCCA
The DNA here is from genome assembly GCF_008692025.1 of Phocoena sinus. Lineage (NCBI taxonomy): Eukaryota > Metazoa > Chordata > Mammalia > Artiodactyla > Phocoenidae > Phocoena > Phocoena sinus. The sequence continues at coordinate 66,700,790 of NC_045777.1, read as the reverse complement.
TACTTCTCTTAAAATTTAATAGCCAAGAGAGACTGGGAGAAAATCTTGCTGAACATATATCCAACAAAGCACCTTTACTGAGAATACATAATATATTGAATATATAAAGTACTGTTACAATTCAACAATATACAATTCACTTAAAAAATAAAGATTTAAACAAATAATTCACCAAAAAGATATATGGGTGGCAAGTAAGCACATTAAAAGATGCTCAAGGGCTTCCCTGGTGGCACAGTGGTTGAGAGTCTGCCTGCTGATGCAGGGGACAGGGGTTTGTGCCCTGGTCTGGGAAGATCCCACATGCCACGGAGCGGCTGGGCCTGTGAGCCATGGCCGCTGAGCCTGCGCGTCCGGAGCCTGTGCTCCGCAACGGGAGAGGCCACAGCAGTGACAGGCCTGCATACCACCAAAAAAAAAAAAAAGATGCTCAACATCATTAGCAGTCATTAGGAAAATGCAAATCAAAACTACGATAAGATACTGCTACACACCTACTAGTATAGCCAAAACTAAAAAGCCTGATATAATATTGATGAGAATGTGGAGGAACTGGAAAACTTATACATGATTGGGAGGAATGTAAAATGGTACAACCACTTTGGAAAACAGTTTGCCAGTGTCTTTAAAAGTTAAACATTTACCTACCATGCAGTTCAGCCATTCTACGCCTAGGGGTTTACCCAAGAGAAAGGAAAGCATATGTCCATACAAAGATTGACATGTATACACTAATGTGTATAAAATTGATGACTAATAAGAACCTGCTGTATAAAAAGATAAATAAAAATTAAATTAAAATTTATCTAAAAAATAAAAGACACAAATTTTCACAGCAGCTTTATTTGTAATAGCCCAAAACTAGAAACAACCAAATGCCCATTAAAAAGTGAATAGGTAAACAAATGTGGTATATCCACACAATGGAATATTATTTGGCAATAAAAGGGAATGAAATACTGATACCACAGCAACATGACTGAAGAATCCAGACCAAAAAATAGTACGTATTGTATTATTCCATTTATATAAAAATCTAAAAAAAAAAAAAAAAAAATCTAGAAAATGCAAACTAAGGAAGAATTAGAGGGAGGGATTACAAGGACAATTTGGAGAGCGATGAGTACGTCTACTATTTTGATTGTGGTGATGGTTTCATGGTACATACATAGGTCAAAATGTACCAAGTCGTACAGTTTAGATATATGTAGTTTCTTGAGAGTCAATCATACCTCAATAAAACCGTAACCAAAAAACTACCTTATTTCAACTCATTTTTTGTTTTTTTGAGGCAAAAAAAAAAAAAAAAAAAAAAAAAAAAGGAAAAAAAAAAAAAAAAGTGGGAATGTATATATAAACTTGACTGTGGTGGGAGCTCCCTTGTGGCCTAGTGGTTAGGATTCCAGGCTTTCACTGCTTTGGCCCAGATTCAATCCCTGTTCGGGGAACTGAGATTCTGCAAGCCATGTGGCATGGCCAAAAAATTTAAAAATAAACAAAAATAAATTGACTGTGCTGATGGTTGCACATGTCTGTGAATATACTAAAAACCACTGAATCGTATACTTTAAATGGGTGAATTAATTGTATGGTATGTGAATTACATCTCAATTAAACTGCTTAAAAACATCTATCTAGGGCTTCCCTGGTGGCGCAGTCGTTGAGAGTCCGCCTGCTGATGCAGGGGACACGGGTTCATGCCCCGGTCCGGGAAGATCCCACATGCCGCGGAGCGGCTGGGCCCATGAACCATGGCCACTGAGCCTGCGCGTCTGGAGCCTGTGCTCCGCAACGGGAGAGGCCACAGCAGGGAGAGGCCCACGTACCGCAAAAAAAAAAAAAAAAAAAAAAAAAAAAACATCTATCTATTGGGAATTCCCTGGTGGTCCAGTGGTTAGGATTCTGTGCTTCCACTCCAGCGGTCACGGGTTCGATCCCTGGTCAGGGAACTAAGATGCCATATGCCACTGGGTGTGGCCAAAATAATAAAAATATCTATCTACTTTTTTTTTTTAATTTATGTAAGAGTTTAACAAACTTTTTACCTGGAGGAGATACTATAGGCAAGTACGTGATTAAAAGTGGGAATGGGGCTTCCCTGGTGGCGCAGTGGTTCAGAGTCCGCCTGCCGATGCAGGGGACACAGGTTCGTGCCCCGGTCCGGGAGGATCCCACGTGCCGCGGAGCGGCTGGGCCCGTGAGCCACGGCCGCTGAGCCTGCGCCTCCGGAGCCTGTGCTCCGCAACGGGAGAGGCCGCACCGGTGAGAGGCCCTCGTACCGCAAAAAAAAAAAAAAAAAAAAAGGGGGAATGTATATATAGCCTAGAATCTGACAATAACAAGTAGAAACAAGAACTCAAACAGCTCCCCATTCTGGGTCAGCAAACAGCTTGAAAAACCTCAAACTGCCATGAAGGGGGAGCATCATTTTACTGTGTACACATAGTTCCTGAGACTATACTGATAAGCCAAAAATGCTACTGTATTTGGTAAACTCTGCTAAACAGACCACATAAACACAGTACACTTTAGAGAGAGAATCTTAAAGTGCACGACTCTAAAGGCCTCTGAGCCTCCCTTTTCTCATTTGGCAGGATGGGTCTTTCAAAGATAGTTGTCAGGATTACACGAGATAACGTATACAATGTACTTGGCATAGTCCATTGCACATGGTAAGCACTCAGAAAATGTGAGTTACCAGTATTATGGTATATACAGTAACCAAACTATGATAAAGGCCTTGAGCTAATGGCAGAAAGGCAAATTCTATCCCTCATACTTTGCTTAAGAAAGTGTGGCAACATTTAGAACATTTCAGAACTACTTCTACCCCACATGGTTTAAATCTTTTGGAAAGTTAGTCGACAGTAAAAACTTGTCTATCTAGAATAACTTATTCTCTGAAGAGTATAGATAACAGATTTTAATTGTGAAAACAGGAAAAACCCATATCATAGGCTAGGTTAAGTCATATCTTTAGAGGATATATTTAGGTTAAGGGAAGCAATTTTATTCATCAACTCTCCAAATCGTGTAATAAACAACAGGCTGCTATATTTTTTGGAGGATACACCCTCTACAATAATGGTCACGGCCATGGAATTTTACTAACACTCTGGAATTCTAGGACTCCAGTCTTTTAGCCAAGTGTTTTTGAAACCTGGCTTCAGGAATCCACGATCAAGTAACTCTTCTTCCTCGTAACCGTCACAGGAATCTTAAATGTCAGGATAAAGCAAAATGACATGCTCACAGGAAGCCATGTATTTTCCTCCGTAGTTGTGTGGAGGTTTAAACGAGGAAGCTCAGGAGAACAAAATTGAAAAGCTAAATGTTTAAAATATTACATTGCTCAGCTTTCTTGGGTGCTCCTTCCGTTTTTCCTTGCATCTCTTGTTTCCATTATGTTTCTACAGAATCTTGTATAATTTCTGGGACTCTGAATCTTTGGGTCTCTTAATAAATGTGAATCATTTTTTCCAACTACTGATATAATCAGGTTTTTAATTCCTCAGCCAGGTAAGAGTTACATCTTTAATCCCTGCAGGAAGATACATGAAGAATCATGACATACCTGTGGGCAGGTAAAGCCTGATGCCCCTTACAGAAGAAGGAAGAACATCCTTAAGAATGAGATTATCAACAGAGATCATGATGAAGTTACTGAAGAAGGTTAAAGGGAAGACCTGGAAGAAATGCATAGTCAGAAAAAGGCAAAAGCTTTTCTGGATCAAGATTTGTCTCATCAGTGAGATGATGGATGTCCAGGGGAGATCCTATTCAGTTTCTGAGAAAGGGTTTTCCTCAGGGCTTCTTTTAGGTTCTAAGTGACTCACGTGGTGCATGCCAATGTAAAGGCTGGCAGTAGCAAGAAGAGCATGACAACAGTGATGGCCTGAAAACTGAGCAAAATTTCCATGTTATCAGAGATGAGACCACAGAAAAGGATACTGGTAGATCCTACCAGTGATGCCACTTGGTTGATTTTAATAAGCTGAAGCCGACTAGTGAAATTAGTGAAAATAATTTAAATAATTAGCCGACTAGTGAAATATCTAGTGAAAATTTCTGTAAACAGTACACACTGGGCTTGCTGAAAAAAGGTAAGCGTGCTATCAAAAGCACATAATGATACCACCAGGTGAAGCCCACTAAGCCAGTCACCTTCATGATAGTACTTCCAAGGGAGCCAAGGAAGCAGGAAGGCTATTGCGTATAAAGGGCCACCACACAAAACAGAACTACGATGATTGGAACAGCAGTCAGCCTAACAGTTGTTGTGAAAATACCCACTCAGGTCGTTAAGAGCATTCCAAATCATTAAAATCATCTAGGAGAAAAAAAAAAAACCAAAGGATTATTTTAGTATAGTTTATACTGATGAAAATGACCCCTGAATTTTTAATTAATGTGAAGTAACCAAAGTTGATCAGTTGAAAAAAAAAAAAAAAAAAGCTCATTGCTTCCAGTATCTGTAGGGGGTGTACATACTGAAATATTAATAATAACAGCTAATACTACCTCTCAAAAACAGTGCACATTCACTTTGTGTTTAGGCAAACAAGTTTTTACATGAATTATTTCAATCAATCCTTAAAACAACCCTATGAAGCAGGTACTATTATTATCCCTGCTTTACAAGGAAAGTGAGGGCCAGATATGTTAAGCAACTTGCCAGGCTAATAAATGACAGAGCCAGGGTTTGAGCCAAGGCACATGACCCCAGAGTCTGTGCTTTCAATCATTACGCTACAGTGTCTCCCCACAAGGCACACAGCCACGCCTCTGCAAAGAGTGACGGCCTGTTTACAGACCATGGCACAGTTTTACATAATTTCATTAGGAAAGGTTAAAATATTAGTGTTTGCCATCTCAAAGTGGCAAAAACACTTATTAGATCAAGGATGTTGTTGCTGGTAATAAACAAGTAACATTATAAACCATACGGGTTTTTAAGGCCATGAAATCTATCCATCCTGAACATCTAATTGGTAATGAATTACAATAAAATTTGTGAATACCATGGGTCATTTCAAAACATAGAATATCTTAATAATTCTAATTTTTCCACATAAGGGAATTTTCCAGATAACCAAAAGCTTACCCTTTAAACTCTAAAGCTGTTGTGTTTTGACAATCTTTCAAAAGTCTCTTTGCCGTTAAACAGAGGATCTTGGACATGGATAACCTCTTCTTGATAACTCTTTCAGCTCATGAGGAATCAGCTCCTTGTAAAATCACAGCAAGGCACAACTATGAGGAAGGAGAAACTCTGTCCTAAGGTGAAAGGACAACAAGGGCTCCATCTCACCTGCGCTTGGTAAAAGGCCACTTCTGAAATATTGTACAGGTGTAAAAAAGCCTTTACATAGTAGAAATTGAAGATAGAATTTAGCATTTCAGTCCCTAATGTTATCCTAGAAAATGCCCAAGCAATGGTTTTGATATTTTAAAATGCCATTTTCCACACAGAGGAATTCTTCTTCCTTTAGTTTAAGAAAAAAAAGAAATGGTTAAGATTCACTGCTTGCATACAATAACTGAGGAGTGGCAAAATTACACTGGACACTAGTTAATTTAAGTTAAATAAAAGTTCAAAACCACTAGCTGTGAATACGCAACGAGATTTAATACTTTACTTTCTTATCCACTCACTCAACAATTTGTGAGATGTTGCCAGGAACCCTAATTTGCATAGAGTGTGGCTTTACTTGAATAAATTTTAGTATCTCTTCTAACTTATAAAAGTGAAATATATTCAAGAGTTTAGACATGTTTAACTAGTGGTCAGGGAGATGTGTTTATGGCAGTATTATCCTCCCTACTTGGGAGGTTACAACAGAAAAAAAACAATGAAGTGACATCCTTTAGCAAGTGTCAAAGAGAAGGAATAGCAGCAAGCCCTTCATCTTAGCATAAAGTTGTCCATTCAGTAGTACAGACTTGCACTGGGAGATTTATTTTTGATCTTCTCCTGACATTCTATGTAGCTTTGGCCCAAAGCTAAGATGGATATAGAAAGAACACATTTTGGTCCTTGCTCTGATGTAAATGTTCCTCTTAAATCTGGCAAATTGTCTTACCCTTTCAGGGACTTGATTTATCCAACTGGAAAACAGGAAAAGGTTAATCAAGCAAGAGGTAGGTATAGACTCATCTTGCTTTTTAAATCTTGACTGTAGTTTTAAGATAACACCATGGGGACTTCCCTGGCAGCACAGTGGTTAAGAATCCACCTGCCAATGCAGGGGACACGTGTTCAAGTCCTGGTCTGGGAAGATCCCACATGCCACAGAGCAACTAAGCCCGTACGCCACAACTACTGAACCTGCGCTCTGGAGCCCACGAGCCACAACTACTGAGCCCGCGCACCTAGAGCCCGTGCTCCGCAACAAGAGAAGCCACCGCGATAAGCAGCCCGTGCACCACAACGAAGAGTAGCGCCCACTCACCACAACTAGAAAAAGCCCACATGCAGCAACAAAGACCCAATGCAGCCAAAAATAAATAAATTAAATTAAAAAAAAAAGATAACACCATGATTTTCCTGTTTTATAATGGGCAGGTCTCCAAAATCTTACTGAAGCAGAAAACAAAAATATTCAGATAATTCGAGAGATGTTACCTGCTTAAACAATTCTTGGGAATTAAGCAGGAACCTCAGTCTATATTACCCAATTTCTTAGAGAAGGGGAGAGCAAGTTAGAAGGGGGAAGTGGGTATCTGGCTCAAATGATCAAATTACCTAAGTGCCTAAGTTTCATTTTGCATCGGGTAGATACAAGAATGATTTTAATTCTATGGCAAGTAGAGCCCTAGAATTATCAAAAAGGGTTATGAAACCCATATGCAGACCAAGCATTGTCTGTAAACAGAATAAAGAATATTTTGCCCATTTGTGTACTAGCTTTCTTAAAATGTTTGTAGATTCTGCTGTAATGATACAATACAAATACTTGAACTGTTATCATTATGCATTCTCAAACTCTTGAAAAATACAAGTACTATTATGTGGAGGTCAGCCAACATTTCTGGCTTTAAAGGTAATTCTCAGGTTTGAAAACGCTGGGAAGTACTGTTGAAGACCTCACTCTAGGGAGTTACTTTTTGGCATAAGTGAGAATGAAGATTGAAGCTGAGGCCACAGGGTTACCAAAAACAAGGGAGCCAAAAACAAGGGAGTCAGTAGAACCAAAAGCCAAGATACAAATTTAGCCCACCAAAATCTAGGCACTCTTTCTTAGTTTTATTTCAGGCATGCTAAAACAAGAAGCATGCCACACCCTCTGAATTGATGTATCATTAAGTCTGAAGGCAGGTATTTATAAACTCAGAACTTTGCAAAGAGTCATAAGCTTGCTTAGCTGAGTTCAAATTTTTTTTAAAGATTTTGAGTTAAGCACCCATCCTGTCTGAAGCATAAGGTTTATGTGATATATATATATATGGTGAATATAAGGTTTTAATAACATTACAAAAAACTCCATAGCCTAAACTTCTGTTTATATATATTGAGAGGAGGAAGTAAAAATCTTCCTTATTTCTATCCGCAAAAGGAACTATCAATATTTTGCTTTAGATTATTTTCATCGTAATAAACACTTATTTCAGTAGGTATCAGACTGAAAATCACCACTTAAGAATCTTTTTAAAGCCAACACTACTATCTAAAAACTCTCCTTACCTGATTTTACTATAGCAACAAAACACCAAAGAACAAGAATAGTGTATCTTTACAACCAGGAATAAAGGATTTCTGAAACTGGTTCTTCTGTAACACAAAATGTTTTATACAGAAGAGTTTAAAAGTAGCAAAATGGTGTAATGATTAGGGTGGGCAGGTGCACAAAATACTGGTGAATTATTAAATGAAACCCAAAACCCTCCTTTTAGAATCAGCTTGGGTTGTTATTCACTAACCTATTACTAAACCAAATAATAATGTTGCTGAAGAGGCTGCTTATGATTGCTTCTCAGCTATGACTATAGACTCTAAAAGAATGATGGAAACCCCTCCAAAGCAGGGTTTTTAGCACTGGAAGCTAACTTGTCTTTTTCAGTGCAATTTTTGTTCAAGCTTTTGCAGGGGGAAAAAGTTTCCCCAAATAGTGTCCTTAAAATGAACACACTAATACTAAAAGGCATAAAGTCTGGTATGTGGGGTTTTGGGGGGGGGGGATTGCCATTTAAAATCATCAATAACTTTAATTCTCCCGACCGTTCTTTTTCGTTGTTGTTTTGTGTTTGTTTTTTGAAGAATGTTAAAGGGCATTTCAATACAGTTTCCCATTTGACCCGGAGTCAAAAGGAGTTTTGCCATGGAGAAAAAGCACTTTCAATCTTGCAGATTAGTGGCTGTGAAAGAGTCTCTTGAAGGTCAGAGGCATGATTCCAGCCCTTCAGCTTCCACAAATCACCATCAGCAAATCCTAAATCCAATCATCTCTCTTTCCAAAGAGCTTTCTCTGTAGTGACTTACTTGTAAATTAAGATAGTTGGTTTTAGTTATTTTCTTTTGGCTCTGGGCTAATAATATCTCTACCAGAATACTGACAACCAGGGCAGTACAAGCTACACAGGGGACCTAGCAATAAAAAGTAGATCAGTTACATTTTACCTTTTAGTATACCTGGATTCAGAAGAAAAGGATTTGTGAGTTTACCATTCCTCTTTTATTACCTCTTCCACGTTTATTGGCTGGCATTCTACTCTAAGCTGTCTTCTGTCAGCCGTACCTTTACCATTACATCAAGGCTGAGAACATTGACCTTCTGGTCTGTCACCCTACTTTAGAATTTCTGTGCTTTGTCTGCACGATGATGGTAAAAGCCACAACCCACGAGCCGTATTTATTTTGTTACTGTCTGTGGAGAACAGCGTTCACTGCCCTGCTGGCCATCAAGTGCTCGGGCTGCATTCTCTTCTTTCCAGGTGTAACGTCATGACTTCAGATGCTTAACTGTGCAGTTAGCTTCAACTGCACCCTTTCCTGCCCCCAGATACTCAGGTAGGTCTGAGGCCCACCATTTCAGGGGGAGTGAGTACAAATTCTCAGTGGGTTAGAGTCTCAGATACCAAGGAAAAAACAGCTAACTGCTCTAAACTTCCGACCGACCCTCAATTTCCCCGCATTAAGCAGAGCAAACCTGGGAGTCAAAAGACCAGTAGGGGCCGGCGGGGCAGCGGACCTCGGTGTCCCGGCACTCCTCGCGCCTCCCGTCCGCAACCGCCCACTGCTCGGAGGCCGGACTCCTGCCCCTCACACCCACGCAGCCCGTCCATCGGCTGGACATCCATCAAAGGGGCCGCGGAGGCCGCTACCTCTACACCCCAGCAACCCGAACGCACGCCCAGAAGCGACTCAAAGCAGAGGAGGGGGCGGGGCCTTCGGCCGCACCCCTTCTCCTTTTCCCGCCTCCTTTGTTTCCTTCGGAGTCTCCATTGGCTGCTTGCCCTTGAGCCCGGGCGAACCGCGGGCCTGTGGTGAGAAGCGATTGGACGACGTCGCCGCCGCTCGGCCGGCGGCCCGCTCACGATTGGCCGAGGCGCCGCCGGGGGTTTGAATCGCAGCCCCGGTCTGGGAGGGTTCTGCCGAAGTGCCACGTTGGGCCCGGCTGCGGCGTGAGGAGCCGGCTTGGAGCGCCGGCTGGGGCGCTCGCGCCGGGGCGCTGGCCGTTGGTATCGTTGGGCTGTGCGGGGCGAGTCGGGAAGCTGGTCCGCGGGGTGTGCTGCGGGCCGCCCCGCGGCGGCAGCGGCGGCGGGTGGCTGTGGTCGGGCGGCGCTGCGGAACTTGGGCGGCGGCGGCGGCGGCGGGTCCCGCCAGAGGGCGGCTCTGGCTGAGGGCGGAGGGGCCGGCGGAGAGCCCGGGGCAGCGGCTGAAGCGGGCCGCCGGCGGCGGGGGCCGCTGCCCCCGGAAGAGCCGGCCGAGATGCTGGCGGAAAACCTGGTGGAGGAGTTTGAGATGAAAGAGGATGAGCCGTGGTACGACCACCAGGACCTCCAGCAAGGTGAGGGCGCGATCGCCAGGCGGGGCCTGGTCTGGGCGGCTGACGGCTCGAGGCTACTCCTCCCGGCCGCGAAACTGTTAAAAAGTTGCTTTTGCTTGGGGCCCACCGATGCCAGGGGCGGGGTCTGGCGCTTACCTGGCGTTGGGACTGTCGCGCCTGCCCGTCCCACCCGGGAGGACTCCGCTTTGCTGGGCCCAGGCTTCTGCGCGGTAATCAGCATCAGCATCATCAGTATCATAACCACCACTACTGCGTGTGCAGTGCTAACCGGGCGCCAGGCACCGTTTGAAGCGCTCTCTCCGGATTAATTGATTTAATCTCCACGGCGTTCCTTGGAGCACAGAGGGGTAGCCCCTTACCGGGCTCGTGCCCCGCTTCCTCTCCGCCTCTCGGGGGAACCACAGCCGGGGCTCCCAGCGAGTGTGAGCTGCTGCAGGTGTTAAGTCCCCGGCTGGCAGTGCTGTGTGGCAGGAACCGTGCCGAGCCCTTTGCACACATTTGATAGACACAATAACTCCGTGAGAGAGTAATTCGCGTTATCCCTATTTTTCAGATGGGGAAAGCGGAGGTTAAAGCGGCCAAATGACTTCCCTCAAGTTAGGTGTGGGAGCAAGTATTTTTTTTAACTAATTTTTATTGGAGTGTAGTTGATTTACAATGTTGTGTTAGTTTCTGCTGTACAGCAAAGTATTTTTGAACCCACCCACTCAGAATGAGGAGTCATCATAGTCACTGCCCAAACCTCGTCTCTTCTTCACCACCTGGTTTACAGCTTTTTTAGTTGGTGTTAGACTGTTGGGGGTGAAAAAAAAACTGCTTATGCAGAGTAGTTTACCGGATGCCAAGTGAGATGATTTGAGGGCACTTCTACCTCTGCCACTTACTTCATTTTGCACCCTAACTTTTTAGTTAAAAACAGGCATTCCTGTCTTGGCCTGTCTTGGATTTCTTGTCTCCAGAGAAAACCTTAGAGCGGCCCTCAGTTTGGAGCCAGTGCCACCCAGCTTTTGGCCTATTAATAGCAGGAACTTGCAGTTGGGATACAGCGTTTGTGTGCCAGACACTGATGCGCCCTTCACACAGGTGCTCGTTTAATCCAACGAAGTTTCAGAGGTAGAAGTAGATACTGTTATTGGGGGAGCTAGGATTCCACTGCAAACTCCAGAGTAAACTTTCTCAACCACTATACTGAATCCTGAATAATCCTCAGGAATTTTATTCCGGCATCTTGTTTAAGCTGTTCTGTGTAAATCAACTTTTTCAGCTCTAACTTGCACAAAAAAATTAACATCTCATTTAGTTGAATAGTAAATGGCCATGGTGTTTGTTCCTGCTAACCATTGAATTTGGGGGGAAGAAAGAATGTAGGCTTGAATGACTCGTACTTAGAAAAGAAACATAAGGAATTCTTTTTGGGGAAGGTGATTTCTTAAATCAATATGTCGTGGCCTGTCGCTTAAACCAAAGTAGTTTACCATTACGCTTTATATAGTCTAAGCTATTCAGTGGCTGCAGTGCAGTATCTGCCATCATGTTCACAGTGTCCACAAGTCAAATTTGTCTTACATTTTAACCTGTTTTCAGAATTCCCCCTAAGGATTGATGGCCTAGTTTGAAACTTTCTCCAGGATTTATGAGGCAGCCATTATGCACTTGCAACATTTCCCTATAATAAATTAAGCAGTTTGTCCTATAATCAAAGCTAAATAGTTTTCTTTACTGTATTTAGAAAGTGTAGATCTGTATGGGCTCTTTTTTTTTTTTTAATCTGGCACAATACTTAGCACATAATAGGAGCTCAATTTTAACATTTGTTGAACTGAACTGAGGCACTCACAGGATTATTGTTTTCATGGCTCTCTTCCATCAGGTGCCTTAGTCCACGCTGCACTTTCCCCCTGCGGGAGGTTGTTAGGAACAACTGGTTGTAATATTTCAGTCTACTGAGGAGCAAATGCAACATATTGGGGTTAGATGTGGAACTCTTTAACTATGATCGAAATGAAGTCATCAGGTGTTCAAGTTTAATGAAACCTTAAAGAGCACAGGTCCAAACCTCCTTCATGGCAATTTGCATTTGGAATTTGTTCTGTGCTTTTCAAAAGACTTTTACATCTGTTATCGCGATGGACTTTGACATAACCCTGTGTGTCATAACTTAGTTTAAGTGTGTAGTGTAGGAATAGATGTGAAATTCCAACAATCATAACTGTGAATATGGCCTGTAAAAGAAAGAAGGCTACAGTGTGAATAGAAGGGTATCTTTGTCCCAGTTTCATTAAATTATATGTTAAAGAACTCCTAAACTTCTAAAGGATTTTTTTAATTTGTTAATTTCTCAAAAATTTTATTTATTCTTTGCCAGCTGTTCATCCAGGCACTGGGGCCACAGTGCCTGTCCACAGGATTGGATAGGCGGGATCCTACTCATTGACGGTCTAGGAACCTGTTGACTGGAGGAGACGCCACCTCCTGGTGTGTGCCTACTACATGTAGTGCCTGGCACAGGGGAGCCCTCACTAGATAATTTTGCTGCTGAATAAAGTTTGGGAGCAGGTCTGTCCTCTTAGATTGATAAGCAGATCTAGTGGGTTTTTATCAAGTGCAGACATATGTCTGTTCATTTTTTAACATCCTCACTATTAATTTTACTGAGAGAGCCTTGTTTGTAGAGAGCTGCTAAAACAACTAAGATCCTGTTCTCAAAGTCATAGAACTACAGATTTTTTTTCCTTTAGCAATAGAAGCATTATTTAAGTAGATTGAATCTCTGTACCAAAGTTTGCTTGGGGCATTCTTTTTAAAAATTAAAATTGCTGAAAGTTTCTAACCTCGGAAGGCTCTGGCCTACCATTCATACCTTGTTAGAAATACGTAAAGCTGTATGCAGGCAGAAGGAGAAAACCCTTTGCTTTTATAAAACACTTTGATGAAGAGACTGTCTTTTGTCAAAGAGCTGAGTTGGCACAGTGAGGACACTGACAGTGGTCTCTGGGGCTGAGATCCTTTCTGGGACAGCGGGAGCCTCCTGTGCAGGTAATGATGGTGCTACCTCTGAAATGTGCCCCTGAGAACAAGGTGAAAAGACTTAAGAGACTGGGTTTTCTTTTAGACCAGCTGCTATTATAATTGTCATTTGGTGAGCTGTGCAAGCTTAGAATAAGGATTCGGGTTTCTACTATATGGTTCAGCAAATGAAATCTTAGTTTAAAGGAATCCTAAGATTTCTACTTCTTTTTAAGAGGAGTACATTTTCCATGTGAGCAACTAATTTGCTGAATCACTGGTCATTAAAACTGACCCCATCATTTTTCTTGATGTTTATATTCAGGTTTTTTGCTTTCCCAATTATAGTAACGTTGGCAACAGGGGTTGTACAGAAGCATCACCAAATGATGCATTTGTTTTGGTAATAGGAAAAGCTTTCAGCCTTAATATTATTGAATTACTGCTAGAGACTACAGCTAACATGGGGATATGTCGTCCTCGTGTTTTTTAAAAAAACTGAAGTAAAATAAGAAAAATGTAATAGCAGTGGGATTTAAAGATCTCAGAATTCTGGAAGGAAGATCTTTTTTAAAAAAATCACTTTGCCTAGAGCATAGGGCTGAGTAGAATATCTGTTTAAAGCTAACAGTTTACACTGTTAAAATAGATTATTATCACTTGCAAAGACTGATTAGTGGAAGAATATTGAACATGAAGGTATTGAAAAGTTGCGGTTCTCAAGCCTGCAGTAAATCTGTGGTATTTTTAGTGGCTGCCTACGCCAGTTCAGTAGGATTTAGAAAAGGCAACCTCTTAATGAAAATCCTTATTGTAAGGTGAGATGAACAGGTGCATAAGGCTTCAAAACTATCTTGTTTCCTTTTCTTTTATATGTTAATTAAAAATAAAAGACATTTATTCTCCCATTCCCCCCACTAACTTTTTAGAAAACCTTCTTGGGCTTACTGCCAGCTTTTGGCTCCTTTTGGTTATGGAAGCCAGATGCTACACAACAGGAAATAAACTTTTTTTTTTTCCTTAAGACCAAAAAAGACTCTTGTCTGTAAACTAACAGATGAAGTAATATCCTGTTATACAGTGTGGCTTCACAGACACTTTCTTGTAGTTGAGACTTGTTTTGCCAGAATTCTGTCCTAAACATCCTATGAAATATTTAGGAGACTGAGACTTCAGGTTACTGAGCTAGGCTGGGGCTTTGTTTAACTAGAAATAAGGATTGCGATAAGGACAAGTCTCAAATTCTGCTCTGTTTGGTGTTTACTAGAAGAGTGCTATACTTGGCATCTCTTTCTGCAGCAGCAGGAAAAGGAAAGCTGTTCCTGGCTGGTATTAAGTAGCATAGGTAGTTTCCTAACTGAGGAAAATAGCTGAAGTGGTCTCAAGTTAGTCTTTTTTCTGGAAGCAGTTTTGGCTCAGGTTTTGATTGCTAGATAAGAATATCTTTGGTGAATCTCGGGTCCTTCCCAGTGAGGAATTACTCACCGCTTTACAGCAGGCCAGGAGAGACTTAAGTAATGTCTAGGTAGTGTTTATATGCTTTGTCCTTAGTAATTCATCGTGGTGGTTCCTGTGTGGGGCTATGTATACACATTGCCTTCCTTCTGAGTACAAAAAAATTATTTCTGGAACGTCTCAGCTGTACTTAGTTCCTTTTTCACTTAATGAAAACAAGATATTGACTTGCCTGGAGTTGTATATGCTTTCACTGGCAGCGCAGGCAGTAAAAGCCAAAGAGCTTAACTCTAGTTTCTCATTGCCATCCAGGAAAACAAGTGAGAAGATTAAGTACCTCAGCTAGGAAGATTTGTACTCTCTACCTTAAACAAAGAAGTATATGGACATCTCTGTCAATAGACTTAAAATTGTGTGGATATGGATAATAGAGAATTGTGATGATGGTGAAAGTTAGAATTGACAGTGGTTTATCTTTTGCTTGTGACTCACCATGTGGATTTGGTCAGGTTGATTAGCATCGGCTAACTACCTTGAAAAGATATAAAAAATTAATGTCTCTTAAATGCTTTGAATGGTTTGTAAAGGGTTTTATGTCTTGTGAATACAAGATGTTATTTCATAGACTTGATATCTGAAGCCTTAAGTTCATTAGTAGACATTGTTAATATTTAAATCACAAGAGAATGTATTTTAACACCTATCTAACAAAAGTATAAGGTTTTATTTTAAATGGGTGTAAATGGCGGGTTTTGCGGCTTTGTTTTTTCCTAAGGAGGGAAAACTAACCATAAACAATGCTAATTACGCACTCAGATGGACAGTACCAGGTAACAAAGGTGGTTGCTTTTCTTTTACCATTTATTCTAGGTTAAGCTTTTTTTTTTTTTTTTTTTTTTTTGCGGTACGTGGGCCTCTCACTGTTGTGGCCTCTCCCGTTGCGGAGCACAGCCTCCGGACGTGCAGGCTCGCGGCCACGGCTCACGGGCCCAGCTGCTCTGCGGCATGTGGGATCTTCCCGGACCGGGGCACGAACCCGTGTCCCTTGCATCGGCAGGCAGACTCTCAACCACTGCGCCACCAGGGAAGCCCTAGGTTAAGTTTTAATATTAGTGTAATGAATAATGTTAAACCTTATTTGTCAACCTCTAAAAATTGTTTTAAAATCATATGTGGCGAGGTTCCCTGTTTTCATAATGAGTAATAATAAGTATATTTTTTGACACTAAGTGAAATGACTTTCCATCATACTTAGAATAAAATCTAAACTTTCTTTCCCGTGGCCAATAAAATTTTGTGTGATCTGATCCCTGCCTACTCCTCCAGCTCACATACCACTCTCCCCCAGTGTGCTTCCGTCACACTGGCTTTATGTTGGGCTGTGCAGTGTGCCAGGTTCTTTCCCGTCTTAGGGCCTCTGCCTGGCGTTTACATGGTGATATCCTCCTCCTTCAAGCTTTAGCTAAAACATCTCCTAAGACTTTCCTTGTGACCTCCCTTTCTGAAGTAGATCCTTTGTACATTATCACCACACCCAGAGGTTTTTTCCTTTTTCTCTCTTGCATACCACATGCAATTGATTAACAAATCCTTTTAGCTCTACATTCAAAACATATCCAGAATCCTACACCTCTATTCATCTCCATCTCTGCCACTGTAGTCTAAGCCACCACCTTCTCTCACCCAGATGATTGCAATATCCCTGTCACACTCCCTCCACCTTCTTCGTCCCTTTCCATCTATTTACACAACAGCCAGAGAGAGTGATTGTATGAAAAGCCTTCACTGGGTTCCATGGAGCCCCTCTTTGTCTCCTACTGCCACACACACACACACACACACACACACACACACACACCACACACACACACACACACACACACACACACACACCCCTCAAGCCTCATTGGCCTCCTTATTAGCCCCAGTCATGCTTGCCAGGTTTGCCTCTGCCTGGAATGCCGGTCCCCTAACTAGATCTATGTGGGTCACGTATTCAGTTCCTTCACATCTTGAGTCTTATGTCACCCTTGTCGCCTGTTCTTTTTTTTATATATATATATAAATTTATTTTTGGCTGTGTTGGGTCTTCACTGCTGCACGCAGGCTTTCTCTAGTTGCGGTGAGCGGGCACTACTCTTAATTGCGGTGCACGGGCTTCTTATTGCAGTGGCTTCGCTTGTTGTAGAGCACGGGCTCTAGGCACGCGGGCCCAGTAGTTGTGGCACATGGGCTTAGTTGCTCCGCGGCATGTGGGATCTTCCCGGACCAGAGATCAAACCCGTGTCCCCTGCATTGGCAGGCGGATTCTTAACCACTGTGCTGCCAGGGAAGCCCTTGTCGCCTGTTCTTAAATTTCAACCTCCCACATCCATACTCTTCCTGCCCCCCTTCCTTTTTTTTTTTTCTTTAGCACTTTTTGCTATCTAGTATATCTTTTTTTCATGCTGTTTCTCCCAATAGAGTATAAGCTCCATGAAGGCAGGGAATTTTTTAGCTGAGTTTATTTCTATATCCCCAGGACAGTGTCTGCTATTATTGAATTATGCATACATGTATGGATGAACAGTGTTTATCACAGTTTGCAAGTTTATTTACTTACTTGCTGTCTGCCTTCCCCCATTAATCTGGGAGTGTCAGGAAAGCAGGAAATTCATCCGTTGATTCACCATTCTAGCCAAATCTTAGCATGGTGCCTAGCAACAAAATCATTCATTTGTGAATCAATGAATACTAATAATAACTTTGCCTGTGTATTGCAGCTTAGTTTGTAAAGTACTTATGTATTATTTCATTTGATTTTCAGAATCATATTGACAGGACAGTCATCTCTCTACACAAAATACTGAATGTAGGGACTATATTGAAAGTGTTAACCTGGTAAATGGCAATCAAAACTGGACCCCAGACCTTCCTACTCAGTTCAGTGCATTTCCCACTATATCAAAGGACCTCTTAAAGAATTTACTATGCAGATAAGTGTTTCAGTCACCTATGTTAGAACTATTGTCCTTTTTTTGTATCACTAAATTTTTATTTCTGGGATTTATAACAAATCCTGTCCTACGTGCCTATATGCCTAAGAAGAGAGAGCTTTGAAAAATAAGGTTTAGAAAAGAAATATGCTTCTTTGCTAAATGAAAGTATGAACCATGACTGGGTTACCACACAAACTGTACTGCTGCTTTGCTTATCTGGTTTGCTCATCTTGGAGAAGGACATGAAGAGAAAGAGATAAAAATGAGAGAGACCTGTGGCAATGTTCTTATCACTGATGTATCAATAGTTTTCCTTTTTGTGACTTAATTTTTAGTCCACTTAGGAGGCCAGGATCTGTAACAACACACTTTGCTTTGACAGTTGCATTCACAGCAGCCAGATTCCTGGGAACTTTAGAGACTGTTGAAAGGTTTGCCTGTACTTTGGCTTAACAGTCCATCCAGAAAAGTAGACAATCAGGATATGATTAAGTCCAGTCCATTAGCAAATAATTATGATCTTAGATGTCACAGTCCTGAATGATCATTCCTAAAGAAGTGAATATCACTATTCTTCACGTCTTACAAGTAAGGGTACATCAAGAGTACATTACCTGGTAAAAGGCCCTAATACAACCGAATTTTAAGTAGAAGCCAGGTTTCCTTCTGTGCCATTCCACCTTCCATTGGGATCTGACTTAAACTTTATATGTTGGGTTAGGTCTTGTTTCATTCTTAAAATAAAGGACTGGGTTATGTAAAATGTTAAGGTGAGATCATTTGCACTATTCTAAGATTTACTTGTTGTGCTAGATCTCCAACTTGCTGCTGAGCTTGGGAAGACATTACTGGATCGGAACACAGAGCTGGAGGATTCTCTTCAGCAGATGTACACAACCAATCAGGAGCAGTTACAGGAAATTGAGGTAATTTACTCAGCGGGAGAGTTACCTTTGAGGTGTGGCCTGTCGCTGCTCTAGCGCCAATTGTATTCTACTAAAATAACACTTGGAATTAAAAGCAGTGTTTAATTTCTAATATACACTTTTTTTAGAATAAAGAACCATTGGGAAGTGTGTGGAGGTTGACTTTTACTTTCTTTAAGCTTTCCCAACATGTAAGTCTGCTGTGATGAAAGAAATTTCTCTCTTCACCCTTGGTGAAGTGTACTAGAAGTAAATGGTGCAGTATTTACAAGTATGTGAAGCAAAGTAAAGCTGTGAATATTATACTTAGTTTTTTCACTTTTTTCTTTTTAAAACGAATGATGCAATATTTGAGATATGCGAAGAGGTACAAGAGAATAATACAATGAACACCCGTGTACCCACCAAGCAGATTAAGAAAGAAAACCATCCACATTGTTGAGACTCCCTCTATAACCCCTCCTTGGCTGCATCCCCTCTCCCTAACAAACACCATCCTAAATTTGATGAAAAATTTTAAAATTGTAGTACCTCATTTCGTAATATGAAAGATGCTAGATTAAGGCTTTAAAATGGAGGTGCTGTCTTATAAATAGTCCCATTAAAGTTGCCCGGTTATGTGTAGGTCAGGTGACTGTAAAGATGCTAGTTATGGATATTAACCAAACAGTTGTCCTATTAGAACACTTCATGCCCCAAACTACCCTCCCACCCACAAAAAGCATTGCACTTAAATTACAACTCCTTCTCCTCAAATTGGTACAGTAGAACCAGGACTCTTATGTCTATGTGCAGAAAAATATAAAAGACCTTAGAACACAGAAGCCATTCATCATGATCAGAACTTACTGAGCTCTGATTATATATTGAACCAGGTGTTAGAAATGCAAAGACGTGGAATAACATTGTCCTTGACTTCAATCAAAATTACACAGATTTCAGTTTTTGAATACAGATAAGCCTATCATCAAAACTAAGACAAATTTATGATTTCAGTATCCTTAATTTTACATAGTAGTCATAATTAAGATGCATACAGTAGATTCCCCTCCCCCCTTCATCAGGATTTATGAATTTAGCCAATGATGTGACTGAAATATATCTTTATAATTCTAGGAAGGTGTATCTTATAATGATATTGAAGTCACCAGCTATCATTTTTGGTATATTCTATATCAGAAGAGCATAGAACATGCCATACCCAAAACTGAACAGAATTGGGCAGAAAATTGCAGGAAAACCAGGCATTTTAAAACTATTAAACTAGCCAAATGTCATACATGATCAAGGAATTCATTCCTGTTTTGCTTCATAGACATCGTTTTTCAACTCATTAGAAAATTTCATAGAGTGGTCCTAGGGCATATACATGAAGATCACCGCATACCGTGAGGTACATTTATTTGGGTAGAAACATAGTCTTAATACATTGTATTGATGTTTTCCATGAAAGCACCTATAAATCACTATAACTGAATACTATAATGCTTATTTTAGCACATTTTTCCAAATATAGATGAAAAAAGTCCAAATATTTGTATAATTAGAGAATGATGCCTATTTGTTACTATAGGAGATGACAAACACAGTTACTTTATGGTCTAAGTTACCTGTCTTTCTACCTTTATTTTCTTTTCTGTGGTATTGAAGATGATTAAACAGTTGAAACAGATCATTGACATTCTGAAAAAAATCCAAAGATCTTTGAAGAGTCTCCAAATCTACAAATAATACTCCACTATCTAAAGTCTTCTGTAAGATTTTTTTTTTCCTTAAAAAATGTTTGTAATCAAGCTTTTACACGGATGTGGTCCCTTGGCCCCTGCAGTCACCTCTCCCCAACCTCCAATTCTTATAAGATGTTGAAAAGCATAATAAAAATGAAGTATCCAGGTCAGACCTTAATGATTAAATAAATATACAATTAAATATATGTATAAAGCTAATTAAATAAATTTAGCCTGGATTACTTCCAGAAACATTTCCATGGATCCCTTGTTTCTGTAACAGAGCACGTGGTCCACTGGTTTATAGATCCAAGCATTGTAGCCTTCAACATTTCACTCTTTATCCAAAGCTGTTTTTTGACTAAGAACAACACTGTCTTAGATTTCTTCTCTGCCATTACGGCTGGCTTTCTTCTTTCTTTCTTTTTATAAATCACTTCCTGAAAGTCAATAGGAATGGGATGAAACAGGGAGATGAAATGGCAGTTCTGGCTAAGCCCGCTTATCAGCCAGAGGCCACCCACAGACCAGCCTTACCGCCTGTTTGGTTCACACCTGGGCCCAGGCAGACTTGCAGATCACAACAGACTTCCAAGGTCTCCCTCCAGTAGTCTACAACAAGGAAAGCCTGACGCTCTTGTAAAAGTAACCAGGCAGTTGAAGAACCTAATTCTGTACTAAAAGATGACCCTTGCAATAGGTATAGCGCCTCTTATCATTATATCCTTTCAGAGCCCCCTAAACTTTATAAGGACTCTTTCCTTAACTCAAACCTTATGTCTTTTTTTTCTCTTTAAACTAACCTTTATTTTTTGAAATATACCTACAGAAAAAGGCACAAATGCTAAGTATATAGTTCAGAGAATTTTCATAAACATACCCATGCAGCCAATACCCAGATAAGAAATGAGAACATTATCAGCTCTTCCAGTCACCACGCCCCCTAAACAGCACTCTAACACCCTAGATTAGTTTAGCCTGTCTTTGAACTTTACACAAATGGAATCACTTGTACAAGTTTTAAACTGACTTCTTAGAATGTTTATTGGGAGTTTTCCTGATTCGAAAAGTAATACATGATCATTTTTTAAATTTAGCAAAATATAGTTGAAAACCAAAAAGTAAGCTCTTATCCTACCAACCCAGAGAAATTTTAAATCAGCCAGAAAATGGTCTTGGAACAAGCTACTCTGAGTAGATGAAGAATGTGCAGAACCGGTGAAAACGCTAGGATAAAAATCCCCAAAACTATACAAAATTAATGCACAGAAATCTCTTGCGTTCCTATACACTAATGATGAGAAATCTGAAAGAGAAATTAAGGAAACACTCTCATTTACCACTGCAACAAAAAGAATAAAATACCTAGGAATAAACCTACCTAAGGAGACAAAAGACCTGTATGCAGAAAACTATAAGACACTGATGAAAGAAATTAAAGATGATACAAACAGATGGAGAGATATACCATGTCCTTGGATTGGAAGAATCAACATTGTGAAAATGACTATACTACCCAAAGCAATCTACAGATTCAATGCGATCCCTATCAAATTAACAATGGCATTTTTCACAGAACTAGAACAAAAAATTTCACAATTTGTATGGAAACACAAAAGACCCTGAATAGCCAAAGCAATCTTGAGGAAGAAAAATGGAGCTGGAG
This sequence comes from Phocoena sinus, assembly GCF_008692025.1. Lineage (NCBI taxonomy): Eukaryota > Metazoa > Chordata > Mammalia > Artiodactyla > Phocoenidae > Phocoena > Phocoena sinus. The sequence goes on along the minus strand of NC_045777.1, from coordinate 66,679,025 downwards.
GAAGCAGGCTCTCTGACTTCAGACATACTACAAAGCTGCAGTAATCAAGGCAGTATGGTACTGGAACAAAACCAGAAATACAGATCAATGGAACAGTATAGAAAGCCCAGAGATAAGCCCATATGGTCACCTTATCTTTGATAAAGGAGGCAAGAATATACAATGGAGAAAAGACACCCTCTTCAATAAGTGGTGCTGGGAAAACTGGACAGCTACATGTAAAAGAATGAAAGTAGAACACTCCCTAACACGATACACAAAAATAAACTCAAAATGGATTAAAGACCTAAATGTAAGGCCAGACACTATAAAACTCTTAGAGGAAAACATAGGCAGAACACTCTGTGACAAGTCACAGCAAGATCCTTTTTGACCCACCTCCTAGAGAAATGGAAATAAAAACAAAAATAAACAAATGGGAACTAATGAAACTTAAAAGTTTTTGCACAGCAAAGGAAACCATAAACAAGATGAAAAGACAACCCTCAGAATGGGAGAAAATATTTGCCAACGAAGCAACTGATAAAGGATTAATCTCCAAAATATACAAGCAGCTCATGCAGCTCAATATCAAAAAAACAATCCAGGGGCTTCCCTGGTGGCACAGTGGTTGAGAGTCTGCCTGCCGATGCAGGGGACACAGGTTCGTGCCCCAGTCCGGGAAGATCCCACATGCTGCGGAGCGGCTGGGCCAGTAAGCCATGGCCGCTGAGCCTGCGTGTCCGGAGCCTGTGCTCCGCAATGGGAGAAGCCACAACAGTTAGAGGCCTGCGTGCCGCAAAAAAAAAAAAACAACAATCCAACCCAAAAATGGGCAGAAGACCTAAATAGACATTTCTCCAAAGAAGATATACAGATTTCCAACAGACACACGAAGGGATGCTCAGCATCACTAATCATTAGAGAAATGAAAAGTACAATGAGGTATCACCTCACACTGCTCAGAATGGGCATCATCAAAAAACTCTACAAACAATAAATGCTGGAGAGGGTGTGGAGAACAGGAAACCCTCTTGAACTGTTGATGAGAATGTAAATTGATACAGCCACTATGGAGAACAGGATGGAGGTTCCTTAAAAAACTAAAAATAGAACTACCATACGACCCAGCAATGCCACTACTGGGCATATACCCTGAGAAAACCATAATTCAAAAAGAGTCATGTACCGCCATGTTCATTGCAGCACTATTTACAATAGCCAGGACATGGAAGCAACCTCAGTGTCCATCAACAGATGGATGGATACAGAAAATGTGGCACATATATACAATGGAATATTACTCAGCCATAAAAAAAAAACGAAACTGAGTTATTTTTAGTGAGGTAGATGGATCTAGAGTTGGTCACACAGAGTGAAGTCAGAAAGAGAAAAACAAATACCATATGCTAACAAATATATTTGGAAACAAAAACAAAAAAAATGGTTCTGGGGCTTCCCTGGTGGCGTAGTGGTTGAGAGTCTGCCTGCCGATGCAGGGAACACAGGTTCGTGCCCCGGTCCGGGAAGATCCCACATGCCGTGGAGCGGCTGGGCCCGTGAGCCATGGCCGCTGAGCCTGCGCGTCCGGAGCCTGTGCTCCACAAAGGGAGAGGCCACAACAGTGAGAGGCCCGGGTACCGTTAAAAAAAAAAAATGGTTCTGAAGAACCTAGGGGCAGGACAGGAATAAAGGCATAGATGTAGAGAATGGACTTGAGGACGCGGGGAGTGGGGAGGGTAAGCTGGGACGAAGTGAGAGAGTTGCATGGACATATATATACTACCAAATGTAAAATAGATAGCAAGTGGGAAGCAGCCGCATAGCACAGGGAGATCAGCTCGGTGCCTTGTGACCACCTAGAGGGGTGCGATAGGGAGGGTGGGAGGGAGGGGATATGGGGATATATGTATATGTATAGCTGATTCACTTTGTTATACAGCAGAAACTAACCACTGTAAAGCAATTATACTCCAATAAAGATGTTAAAAAAAAAAAACCCAAACTGTGACTCATTATGGAAATAGACAACTAGGAAACTGTGAAAGGATATTATTTTCTCAGTGGAACTACAAGTATGCTTTCAAAGACTGTTAACAGGTTTCAAACAGTCCTCATAAAAATTAGTATTTTGTTAGGCATTGTTTTTAATGTAAAAAAAAGATTAAACGTTGAAAGTAATGATTGGCTTCAGAGATGCCTATAGCCTGTGTGGCTTTTACTTAGCGTCTAATTTTTCAAGATTCCAGAGCAAGTTTTTCTCTCCTGAATGAGGGGGTGGAGAGAAGCTTTGGAGAGTAATGAGATCTGACACATCAGACACAATCGGATTCTCATAAAGTTTTCTACAATTGTGTGAGCAGCCCACAGCCTTGTGTTTCTGTTGCTTCTCTGCTTGGAAACCTGCATTATCCCCACAAGAGTCAAAGAAGTCTGGCCTTAGAGGTGTCCCTTCTTTCAAAAGCTCATGTCATCCTCGGAAATTTTAAAGCATTTTGTGCTTCCCCTATGACATTTATCGATATTCTACTATATATTACACTTATTTCTTGATTTGTTTTCTGTTTTTCTCCTCCCGCCACCTCCCCATTTTCCGTTGCAACATTGAAGGCTGTTGCTGTGTTTATTCATAGTCTTTGGAACATAGTAGGTAATCACTGAATACCTGTTCAAATCAGTATCTTAACAGAAGACAGGTAAGCAGTTTACGAAGCACTTCCAATAATTCCTAAACTGTGGGTTTCCACCTCTGGAGATTTTGAAAGGATGTGGAAGGAGCTCTGGCCTCAGTGTTAGAATGTTCAGACTTAAGCCCTTAATTCTATAGCAAATAGCTGGACTTTAGGCCTGTGAATTACCTCTCAGATCCTGTTTGCTCCGCTGTGTAATGGTGATAAGAATGCTTGCATGACATTGGTACAGAGTTGTTCTGAGGTGATGAGATTATGTGTGTGTATATATTTTGGACAGTATAAATTGTTGCACAGTTTATCCGTGTTTTAAGAATTTTAGTAATGAAAGAATCTTAATTCTGAAAAAAATAAATCCTTTTCAATTATTGGAAAATAGATCTTAAGAACAAGCCAAGCTTTTAATAGTGAGATTATAGGTGGTTTTTATTTTCATATTCATACTTTTTAATTTTTTCCTAAATTTCCTTCAGGGGAAATATAATATTTTAATCAGGGGAAAGAAGTTTTTCAAAGGTAATGGGAAATATTTCTTCAGTATTGTGGAAGGTCATTTCGATACTAAATTCAGAGGATTTGGGCTGTAATCCTTAATATAAGAATAATCCCAACACGGCATAAAAGCTGAATTTCCATTCCATTCCCTATGAGTTTTTAGTTTGGTTGTGTCTGTCTTTTCCAGCATTCCAGGTCAGGGTTCTACAGTTGCAAACAGGTGTTAATAGAATCCTGCTGGCCTTTTTCAAAAGTTTGCCTCAGTTGTAAAGGTGGCCTATTTATAGCTTTTTCACATAACCTGAACCTTTTACTCCTAGTTGAGGTGACATTCTGTACAAATTCTAAGACAAGTGGGAGATAACCCACGGAACTTAAACTTTGACACTCTTGCCTATAAGTGGACATTTTTGCCTGTGTTTTTGCTACTCCCATGTTCCCCTCCCTCCACTGTTTTGCTTAAATATCCCCTCATCACCCACCCCTGTTTAATATGACAAATACTTTTGTACTCGATCTCTTTTTGGCACTTGAATTTTAGGATCTTGTCAGTCCAGACAGGTTCATTTGAGCCTATGATCAAAGATTCTGAATTGAGAAAACCAGAACATGAGAAGCCATACCTTTAAATGAAGGGTAGAAAATAAGCTAACCCATTTCCTTGTAGAATCAGAAAAAAATTGATTAAATACTAATTTGAAGTTTTAGAGGCCAAGCCTTAACGCAGTGTCTGACTACATGGATTCTGAGTCTCTGGCCTCACATCAATACTTGCTGAGAGAGCTAAAAATTTTTCTTTTAAGTTGCTGACCAATTTAGTCAGATTTCTTTGTTAGGTAACCTATCACAGATTCTTGGAGAAGTGAAGGGCTTTTCTGATTAGTTTTGATTTAATCATAATAAGATTAAACTCCTACCACGTGAAAGCAAGCTTCCTGCCATTCTTTAGATTGTCCTTAAAGCCAAGTCCTCTAGGACCAAAATATCACAAGTTCTTCCTAAATGGTTTCATTGTGGTTTTTTTCCCCTACAGGTTTTTATATATCAAATGAGGGGGACCTACTGCAGTTTTCTAAACAGCCTCTTTGTACTTATTTACATGTTGACTTATTTCCTTTATGTCGGCCATGACTCTAATTTGAATATTATATCTTTAAAAAGGGACACATCTTGGGGCCCATGTAAGAGAGACTGGTAAAAAATGTCTCTTTCAGATTGCTGAGGCATACCTGTGCCATGGGAATAAACACAGAGAAATTGTCCATAAATGGAGCAAGAGGGGAAAGAATTAGTATCTATTAGGGCCTTTTCCCAAAAGGGCTATAGCCAAAGCCATTCTCAAACTCTTTGAAAGAAGGCTCTCGACATTCCAGCAGTCTGAGTTGTGGTACCAAGCATGATGAGCTGTTGTGAAGAGAGCTCTAGAAATTGCCATTAGCCAGTATTTTTTTAGCCCCTACTGTGTATCAAGAATTGTGCTAAATGGACTAGATGTATAAGAGCCTTCCCTTCTTCAAGGAGGGTTAGGAAGACTATGACATTAACAAGTAAGCAGTTTGGTTGTTTATTATTAAGTGTGAAGTGTTTTGAGGGAAATTAATAGAGTGCCTTGGGAATGGTGTTGCTTTAGACGGCGTAGTCTAGAAAGGCTTCTGAAGCCTTTATGTTTGCATGGAGGCCTAAAGGATAATCTTGAGTTTTTTGGCCATCTTTGTGCTGTGGATCCCTTTGGCTATCTCGTGACTCTAAGATGAACCTCTTAAAATACATAAAATACATAAAATTACAGAGGGAATCAGTTATATTGAAATGACTATCAAAATATTGAAAAAATAAATTTGTGATATATTAATATGTGTTTATTAATTCATTAAATACCAAGATCTAATAGCAATCTAAAAACTGTCATTTCAAATAGTGATGAGATAAGTCAAGATTTCTGCAGCCACTATCATGTGCTATGGAAGCATCTGTGATTCCTGTAAGTGATGAAGTCCTGAGTACTCGTCATACTACTGGTGGTTTGTTGCCTCCATTTGTAATTGAAGAAAATGCTAAATTTCAGTTAGAAGTTAGTGAAAATGAAGGTGTAACTTTTCTCCCATCCAAGTTCGTGGACCCTGTCAATTCAACCCGTGGACCTCAGGTCAAGAGCTGTTGGATTAGATGGAGCCAGCCAGGAAAGGCGAGGCCCCTGGGAGAGGGGAGATTGGGTAATAAAGGCCCTAAAGGAAGGGGGAGCTTGCCTTAAAGGGAGGCAACTCCACAATTTCAAGATAAAGGTACCCCCTGAGGGTGAAATAAGGACTACATATGAAGCTGGAAAAACCATTTAAGAGATGGGAAAATGTTAACACTGAAACATATTAAGGAATTGTTGGGGTTTTTTAAAGTGTGATTGGAATTGTGGTTAAAATGAGGTCTTATCGCTTAGAAATATATAAATATGTATACTTAAATTAAGGTGTCTTGGATTTGCTTTAAATTGATTGGGGAATGAGGGGAGTGGAAAAGTAGAGATGAAACAAGATTGTGTATTGATAATTGTGAAACTGGATGATGGATAGATGAGGGTTCATTAAACCATTTTTCTGCATTTTTATATGTTTGAAATTATCCATTTTAACAAGTTTTTTTTTTTGCTGTACGCGGGCCTCTCACTGTTGTGGCGTCTCCCGTTGCAGAGCACAGGCTCTGGACGTGCAGGCTCAGCGGCCATGGCTCACGGGCCCAGCCGCTCCGCGGCATGGGGGATCTTCCCGGACCAGGGCACAAACCCGTATCCCCTGCATTGGCAGGCGGACTCTCAACCACTGCACCACCAGGGAAGCCCCATTTTAACAAGCTTTTTAAATGCAGTAGATAAGATTAGCCATCTGTAGAGAATCAGTATTTGGGTGGACTGAGAATTTAGGAAGGAGTACTCAATTATATACGTAGTATATAATTTCAGGGAATTATGATTGTAGGAACATGTCAGAATACAACATGATAAAGAATGCTGTTGCGATACAGTTAAAATATAGCCTAACTTTTGTGAATAACTGCAACTAAATTAAGTCCTAAGAAGGGAAATGGTATACATTAAGCTTAAGAATCATTTCAATCCAAGTGAATGTTTATGTCTCCTGGACCCAAGAGAAAGAGAGACATTGGGTTGGGGGAGGGGAGGCTTCCAGCATTTTCCATGTCCAAGATCAACATTTCTCTAATAAGTGTGATCCATGGACCACTTGCACTAACATCACCTGGGTTTTTACTAAAAATGCAGAATCCTGGCTCTACCCCAGTCTCATTGACTCAGAATTTTAGGGGAAAGGGGCCCAGATTCCTATACTTCAGTAAATCCCCCAGTTGAATTTTAGCACATGTAAAGTTTGAAAACGCATAACTGTAGACAAGGATGAACTAGCTACTCTTATTGAGCAATTTTACCATTTGCGAGATACCATGCTGAACCCTTCCCTCATATCAACCTCATAGCAACCTTGTGAGGTAGGTGATGAGGAAATCTCACCTTAGAAAAACTAAGTTACTTACGGGAGGTCACCCAGTTAGCAATGGCAAAGTAGGACTTCAAACCAAATTCCAACCCCACAGCCTGTGCTCTTAGCTGCTGTGCTGCTGCCTCCCATCAGGCCATCTCTCTTCTCTGATCCTGTGCCCACCAAGACTTGGCATCCCACCTGCCCTCTGTGGGGCAAATGTGTCCTACGGAATATGTGACTATTCCAGTCACTAGGCGGGGACAGCTCCTGTGGTAACTTAATAATTAGTGTCTGGTCTGTGCATTAGACTTTTTTTAGGTTGTTATGAATCAGTCCGAAAGAATACTTGAGATCTTATACTTGAAATAAAGTAGCTTGCAAAATTTCTGCAGCTATTATATACACTCCTATGTTCTAAACCTTTTTCTACTCCAGTATTACGAAGAGATTGAAAACATTCCCTACCAGTGACAGGAATCTACCGGAATATTGCCAGCCAGAGGGCAGGATTACAGGCACGCTTCTAGGAGAAGCTGGTGGGGATTGAGGGAGTGAAGAATAAACATAGGCTTTTACAGGGCCTTTGCTGCGTGCTCACTCCATCTCATTTAATACTTTCAATCCTACAAGGTGGGTACTAACGGATCCACAATTTATTTTCAGTTCTGAACCCGAAAAGCTCTGTAAAAACAAGATGTTTTTCTTAAGTAGGCAACAAGTTCATTTGACAGCAAACCCTGACCTGAACTCATGTGAGCCTGTTTATAATCTTTATTCATACTTTTGATGAGACTATCAATGCTTGATAACAGAGTGCTACCCAGCCCTCGCTGGGATGTTATAAAGTGTGTGTTGTCTTCCTAAAATTTAAAGAATTTTCCAGAACACTCTTGGCCAAGAGTCTCAGATGAGAAGGCATGAGAATTAAGTGTTTTCTCAGCACATTGCTACCGAGCTATGTAACTAGTTTGAAAAAAGGCCTCATATACTTTTTTCAACTCTGCCACACCACTGCCATTTAAAGAGCCCATTGAAAGTCATATAGCCCTTTCTTTGAAAGAAGTCTGTGAAAGAAGTCTGTTAGCTTTGCAAATACTTGTATAGGTATGTAAGAGAAGCCTCAAGAAAAGTATTTTTAAAGTCATGTCTGGTCTGTTACCATTTGGTCATTGGTAATGCTTCAGACCTACCTTTTTCCTCTTTCCGGTTGTGCCCCAGAGAAATATTGTGACTATTTCATTTGGAATATATACTGTCTTTCATCCTCTTCAGGTGGAGTTGAGTTGGAGGGGAAACAAGGAAACGTAACATTGAGGCATTAAGGTTGTGACTATTCCCCTTTATCCTTGGCCATTTAGAAAGCAGTCTTAGCAGTACCAAAATAAATAATCTGGCAAGTTTCTCACAAATAAGGAGGATTATGGTGACAACATTCTCACAGAATTAAAAGTATCTTTGAATAATATTGTTAAAATATCTTTTTCTGGTTAAATCAATACTTTCTCCCTGTTCTTTGTCCAGAATGTCTCACCCAGAGGGAAAAAAATTAAATTTTTTTCAAGCAAAAATCATCTAAAATCCTCCTCTTTAGGCTTTTCTTATGTCTATAAAACATATTTTTGTTTAAACATTGATCATGTATTCCATGCTTTTTCTCTTGTGGGATTATCGTGTCTCACTTAGATTTTCCTGTCAAATATTAATTTTATGTGTGTTTTGCGCTTTGCAAGAGTAGAAGAGCCTTATGATACACGAGATGCTGGTGAGCTTTAGGGAAACTAAGCATATAAAGGATGGCTTGTACCCAGTTCTTACTAAGGAAAGTAGTTTAATTGAGATTTAAAGTTCTTCTTTTCATAAAATAAACCTGTGGTATTGTGGTATAATGAAAATCATATATTTGACCTTTGTCCCCATGCCCTGGTGTAGCGCTCCTAAATCCTTTGGAATTTCCTGAATGATAGGATGGAGACTGGTTGCCAGAGGGACCAACCACATGATTAGAGGGTTAGAACTTTCAGCACAATCCCCAACCTCTGGAGAGGGGTCAGGGACTGGAGATTGAGTTCATTCACCAGTGGCCAGTGATTGAATGAATCATGTCTGTGCAGTGAAGCTGGGTTTCCGGGTTGGTGAACACATGGATGTGCTGGGAGGGTGGTGCACCTGGAGAGGGCAAGAAAGCCCCGCACTGCTCTCCACCCCCATCCCTGCCCTACGCATCTCTTCCCTTTGGCTGTTCCTTAGTTGTATTCTTTATAATAAAGCAGTAAGTGTAAGTAAATCCCTTTCCTGAGTTCTGTGAGTTGTTTTAGCGAATTACTGAACCTGAGGGGTGGTCACGGGAGCCCCCAGATTTACAGCTGGTTGTTTGAATATACGGGCAGTCCCTGGGACTTGACAGCAGCGCCTGAATTGGGGGCGGTTCTGTGGGGCTGAGCCCTTATAGCTCCAGTAGTTAGTGCCAGAACTGAACTGAATTGTGGGATGCAGTTGGTGCTGGAATGCTGCAGGTATCTTATCTGTTTAACGTGTAAACTGGTCACGATCATCTCTTCCAGTATCTGACCAAGCAGGTGGATCTCCTGCGGCAGATGAATGAACAGCATGCAAAGGTTTATGAGCAATTAGATGTCACAGCAAGGGAACTGGAAGAAACAAATCAAAAGCTCGTTGCTGACAGCAAGGCCTCACAGCAGAAGATTCTGAGGTAAAGTTTTTAGAATCCATTGAAGAAGCCCTAGGAGAAGTCATTTAGTATCAACTAGAATAGAACATGGCTGTAGTATGTTTGGGTCAATATGGGGCAAGGTTTAATTTAATTCTTTGTGGAGAATAGAGATTAAATAGAAGTCTTTTCCAATTATGCAAGCCCAGTTTGAGTGGCTGGCAGCTAATCTCGCCTCACTGCTTACGCCCTTAATTTAATATGACAAGCAGCAACTAGCTTCTGTCTGTTCCTCGCAGTCTGACTGAAACAATTGAATGCCTACAAGCCAACATCGATCACCTCCAGAGCCAAGTGGAGGAGCTGAAGTCATCTAGCCAAGGGAGGAGCCGGGGGAAGCATGACCGGGAGAAATCGGCACCCAGCTTCTCGTCTCTGAAAGAGCTGTATGACCTCCGCCAGTAAGAGCCTGCCTTTCCACGGCATTTGCAAGCAGGCGCGCATCTCGTGTCACTGACACATTCTGCATTCCAGTAGATTAAAAGTACCCTTTTAGGAAATGCCGCTTGGCTATTAGACCACCGGTGGTTTGAACAAAACCACTTAATTTAAACATACAAATGATTGAGTTCTTGAGCATTAGTAATTCGGTGAACACTTATTTTTGAAAGTCTCGTGTATTTTAGTGCTTTTAATGTGTTAAATCTTAATTTAAAATAAGGTGCAGTACTTTATCTGATAGACTACAGATTTTGGGGTTGTATTTCACCTTCCAGTGAAGAAAAAAATTGAAAATTCAGTAAAACAAAAATCCAGGCAAACAAGGTTTTTTTGCCTGCAGAAATGCCTTTACAATATAGAGTTCTAAGATTGAATCTTTATTTAGGAACTATTTCTTGAGCACCTGTTGTAAGGCAGGTGCTAATGCCAGATGTGAGGAGTGGTGAGCAAAACAGACAAAGTTCCTGCCCTCATGGAGGTTTCAGTCTCATGAAGAGGCAGATAAGCAAATAATCACACAAATAAGTACAGTTACAAGTTGCCTAGGAGTCTGAAGAGGCGAGAGACCAGCCCGTGCACTTGGTGGTCCTCAGCGTTGACCGTTCACCAGGTCACCTGTGCAGTTTTTCACACTGCCAAACCAGCGACTCCCTCAGGCCTAATCAGAATCTCTAGGTGTGAGGAAAAGGCTGCCTAGGTGTTTCTGATATGTGTTTGTGGTTTAAAAATCGCTGCAGCAGTGGTTCTGTCTTAGCTGTATATTATGAATCACATAAAGAGCTTTAAAAAAAAAAACAAAAAAAAAAACTCAAGTCGGGGTGGCAGACCAGCTAGGTCAGAATCTACGTGGGTGGGACCCAGGCTTCAGTATGTTTTAAGACTGCCCAGATGATTCTGATCTGCAGCCAACACTGAGCACCACTGGCTGTTCTGATTTCCTTGAACAGTATCAGTCATACAGCTGGTCTTTGGGAATGGATGTTCTGTAGTTTTTTGTTTTTTTTTGTTTGTTTGTTTGTTTTTTTTTTTTTTTTGCAGTACGTGGGCCTCTCACTGTTGTGGCCTCTCCCATTGCGGAGAGCAGGCTCAGCGGCCATGGCTCACGGGCCCAGCCGCTCCGCAGCATGTGGGATCTTCCCGGACCAGGGCACGAACCCGTGTCCCCTGCATCGGCAGGTGGACTCTCAACCACTGCGCCACCAGGGAAGCCCTGTAGTTCTTTTTTTTTTTTTTTTTTTTTTTTAACATCTTTATTGGAGTATAATTGCCCTGTAGTATTTTTAATGTTTAAAACAAAAATTAGTCACAGAACTCGTGTTTTCTCACGTGTTCATTTTAGCCACTGCTCTAGTGTGGAATAGGCAAAACATCATTGACATCACAGCTCCTCAAAAACAGGGAGTTGAAAAAAATCATCAGCCTCCCTCTTTGCATTCTCAGTTGACCTGTGTAATAGAGTCTTTCAACATTTTCCCCAGGCATTTTGTGTACGATCATGTGTTTGCCGAGAAGATCACTGCCTTACAAAGTCAGCAGAGCCCTGATGAAGAAGAAAACGAGCATTTGAAGAAAACAGTGACAATGCTGCAGGCCCAGCTGAGCCTGGAGCGGCAGAAGCGGGCGACCGTGGAGGAGGAGTACGGGCTGGTGCTGAAGGAGAACAGCGAACTGGAGCAGCAGCTGGGGGCCGCGGAGGCCTACCGAACCCGTGCGCTGGAGCTGCAGGCCGACGTGGCGGAGATGCGGCAGATGTTGCAGTCGGAGCGCCCTTTTGTGAATGGGGTTGAGAAGCTGGTGCCAGACTCTCTGTTTGTCCCTGTCAGGGAGCCCAGCCAGAGCCTGCTGGAGGAGATGCTCCTGACCCTGCCCGAAGCGCACAGAAAGCCTCTCAAGCGCAGCAGCAGCGAGACGGTGCTGAGCAGCCTGGCGGGTGGCGACATTGTGAAGGGCCACGAGGAGACCTGCATCCGGAGGGCCAAGGCCGTGAAGCAGAGGGGCATCTCCCTCCTGCACGAGGTGGACACACAGTACAGCGCCCTCAAGGTGAAGTACGAGGAGCTGCTGAGGAAGTGCCAGCAGGAGGAGGACTCCCTGGCCCACAAGGCTGTGCAGACCTCCAGGGCCAAGGACCCGGCCGCAGTGAACGCCCAGCCTGAGCCTGGCACCCTTGGCTGGGAACCGGCCTCGGTCACCCCAGAGCCCATCAGTTGCCCCACCACCTCGACACCACCAGAATACAAAGTGCTTTTTAAGGAGATCTTTAGTTGCATCAAGAAAACCAAACAGGAAATAGACGAACAGAGAACAAAATACCGATCTCTCTCTTCTCATTCCTAAGTGAACCGCCAGCTCCACCACTAATTGGCCTGTTTCCTCTCACCTCTCTCTCCCACTCACACAAGTGTGTGTAGACCCCAAACCTGATACTGCTCCTGACGTCTGCCTCACTGCTTTGCTTACTTAGCAAATGCATACAGCGAGGGAGGAAGGTGGCTACCGGTGGCAGTTGTATAATCGAGTTCCATTTAAGCTCCTCGGTAAATCCCATGACAAACTGGCCTCTGGCTGGCGTGACAATTAGGTTGCGATTCCTTGAAAAACCCCAAGACCAGTGGAGGGAAAATATGTGCTCCTGGAGAAGTAGGCCTGGAGTAACTGTAGTATATAGTGTGTATGTGTATGTGTATATATATATATATATATATATACATACATATATATATATATATATATATATATACACACATAGTGTATATTATATAGAGGAAAGGGCAGAGCTGAAACAAAGCTAAGGCAATTCCTACTGCCTCCTTGCTTAACTTCTCAAAACTATGTAGAAGTCAGATGGCTGCCAAGGGAAAATATCTTTCGCAAACACTGTTGGATACTGTGAATTCATTAAGAAGAATGTTCAGGAGAAAGCAGGGGTCTAATCCAAAATACATGGCATTAACAAATACTCCAAGCCTTTTGAGTTGGTTACATGGGCTACCAGTTGAACTGTGACTGACAGGTAACCCTAATAACATTTTAGTCTAACTGAGTACCAAACTAAAAGGGCAGGCTCTGGTTGGCCCAGTTAGCTTGTTAGAGCCCTGGAGGGCCTCTTCCCCACATTCAAATGTTTTTACTCAAAGCTGTAGTGGTTAGGATAGGCAAATCGTTCTTTTCTTAAATTCAGGCTGAAGGAGCGCGATGAACCCGTACCCGCACTGTGCCGGCTGAGCTGGCCAGCCTGCCAGCCTCAGGCTGCTCTCCTCACTTCCTGCCATTCCTGTAAACGTTTGTGACTTGCTGCAGAAATTCCTATCTGCCACTTTATTAAACAGTGTTGATGTCCTGACTGGAAATAACACTCATCCTCTCACTTGCATACTTTTAATTTAAAACTATTTAAGAGAACTGAGGTTCCATTTATTGTGTATATTTTTCTAAAAACCAAATAAAACTACCTATGAAAATGAACAAATGGATCAATTGCTTGTTATTTTAAGCTTAAGCCTTTTCGCTGTTATTACCAAATTTTCTTCTTCCAACAAATCTCTCTGGGAAGAACTGAGTGATTTTTTTTTCCATTTCCATTTTTTCCCATTCCTTGGAATTGTGTAATAGCACAAATTCTGTTCATACTGATAAATGTTCATTAAAATTACTATATGATTGAAAAACATTTTCAAATTTATATGCTGTATATAATTTTCACTATTTTAGAAATGTCAGGCTTGGTTCTGAATTAATAGCATTTGACTAGGTAACTCTCAAAACATTTGATCATTCAGTCATAGGAAAGACATTTTACAGTATTCAGATGTTGAAATGAGCATTGAATCTAATTTTGCTCAATGGCAAAATTGGATTAATGGGTAAAACATTATTTTTTCAAACAGTACAAAGAGATTGTAAAGTAAGTTGTCTCATCTTCCCTGACCTCCCAACCTTTCTTCCCAGAATCAACTGGTTACCAGTTTATTGGTATATCCTTACAAGTGTGCTCATTATCATCCCTTTTTTCTGGCTGCTTTGGGTCTTAGTTGCTGCGCGTGGGCTTTTTTCTAGTTGTGGCGAGCAGGAGCGTGGGCTACTCTTCGTTGCGGTGCGCGGGCTTCTCGTTGCGGTGGCTTCTCTTGTTGCGGAGCATGGGCTCTAGGCACACGGGCTTCAGTAGTTGTGGCTCGGGCTCTAGAGCTCGGGCTCAGTAGTCGTGGCGCATGGGCTTAGTTGCTCCGCAGCATGTGGGATTTTCCTGGACCAGGGATGGAACCCACGTTCCCCTGCATTGGCAGGCGGATTCTTAACCACCGTGCCACCAGGTAAGTCCCACCCCATATTTTAAAATAGGAGTATACTATATCTTCCATTTTTACTGAACCATGTATCTTTTTTTTGAACCATGTATTTTTTTTAACATTTTATTAAAGTATAGTTGATTTACAATGTTGTGTTAGCTTCTGTGTACAGCAAAGTGATTCCGTTGTACCTATATTTTTCATACTCTTTTCCATTATGGTTTATCACAGGATATTGAATATAGTTCCCTGTGCTATACAATAGGACTTTGTTGTTTATCCATTCTGTATATAATAGTTTGCATCTGCTAATCCCAAACTCCCAATCCATTCTCCCTCACCCCCTTCCTCCTTGGCAACCACAAGTCTGTTCTCTATGTCTGTGAATCTGTTTCGTAGATAAGTTCATTTGTGTCATATTTTAAATTCCAATATAAGTGATATCAAATGGTATTTGTCTTTTTGTGACTTACTTCATTTAGTATGGTAATCTCTGGGTCCATCCATGTTGCTGCAAATGGCACGATTTCGTTCTTTTTTATGGCTGAGTAGTATTCCATTGTATGTATGTACCACATTTCCTTTACCCATTCATCTGTTGATGGACATTTAGGTTGTTTCCACGTCTTGGCTATCGTAAATAGTGCTGCTGTGAACATAGGGGTACATGTATCTTTTTGAATTAGTTTGCTCCAGATACGTGCCCAGGAATGGGACTGCTGGATCATATGGCAACTCTATTTTTAGTTTTTTGAGGAACCTCCATACTGTTCTCCATAGTGACTGCACCACTTTACTTTCCCACCAAGAGTACAGGAGGGTTCCCTTTTCTCCACACCCTCTCCAGCATTTATTTGTAGGCTTTTTAATTACGGCCGTTCTGACTGGTGTGAGGTGGTACCTCAGTGTAGTTTTGATGTGCATTTCTCTAGTAATTACCAATGCTGAGCATCTTTTCATGTGCCTGTTGCCATGCCAATGAACTTTATGACCCTTGCCAATCTAATAGAAGAAAAAATGGTGTTTCCTTTTAATTTTGTATTTTTTATTAATAAGGTTGAATAGATTTTAATCTGTTAAAAGCCATTTTTGTATTGTCCTTTGCCTCCTACTTTTCTTATTTAAGAGCTCTAGTATTTAGGAAATTCACTTTTGCAATCAGAAATTACAAATATTCTATTTATCTTAATTTTTACCTTGTTACTGGCATTTTGCCAAGCAGTACTTTTATGCAGCTATATTAATCTTTAAACACTTTTCTTTTTGCGTTTGACGATTGTTTGGGGCATCTGAACTTCAAGGTTTTTGTTTTTGTTTTTATTGTGGTAGAAATACACAGTTACCATCTGGACCGTTTTTCAGTGTACAGCTCAGAGGTATTAAATACATTCATGTTGTACAACCATCACCACCACCATCCATCCCCATAACACTTCCTCTTTAAAACTGAAACTATACCCATTAAACAATAACTCTGGGAGGCGGGATCAAGATGGTGGAGTAGGACCCTGGGCTCACCTCCCCCCAACAAACACATCAAAACTACAACCACATATAGTTCTCGTTGAGAGCCATCTGAAGACTAGCAGTGTGGCTCTTCTACAACCAAGGCTGTAAAAAAAGAACCACACAAGAGTCTGATAGGGAGAAGTGATGTAGTCCAGGCCTGCACCCATAGCGGGTGACCCAGAAGAGGGGATGTCACAGGGCAGGCTCAGGGATCCGCCCTGGGGAGCGAGGTGCTCAAGCCACATATTAGGCACCCCAGCCCTGGGGTCCGACACTGAGGTGAGCCCCGTTAGCTGGCTTGAAAACCGGTGGGTCTCACCAGACGGCTGTAAGTAACCAGGGTTCTGCTCTTGAACAGTATGCACACTTGCTTGCTCCCAGTCCCAGCGTGGAGGCTACAGATTGAAGACCACCTAGTGCTCTGGCTGGCCTGCCAGGACCACCTCAGGGCACCCCCCCGGCTTGTACCAGGCTTTGAATAAATGTCTGCTCCAGTCCTTTAACCATTTTTGAATTGGGTTATCTTGTTGAGTTTTAGTTCTCCATATAATCTGGATATTAATCTCTCATTAGATGATATGATTTGCAAGTATTTCCTCCCAGTCTGCGGGTTGCCTTTTTACTCTGTTGAGTCTTACGATGCATAAAATTTTAAAATTTTCACCAAGTCCAATTTGTCTATTTTTTGTTACCTGTGGCTTTGGTGTCATAGCAAGAAACGATTGCCAAATCCGGTGTAGTAATGCTTTAGTTGTTTTCCTCTAAAAGTTTTGTTTTAGATCTTCCATCAAGGTCCTTGATCCATTTTGAGTCAACTTTTCCTATGATGTTAGGTCAGGGTCCAAACTTACTCTTTAGCATGTGGATGTCTAGTTTTCCCAGCACCATTTGTTGAAGACTGCCCTTTCCCATTTGACAATATATATGAGGGTTTATTTCAGGGCTCTCTATTCCATTGGTCTATTTGCCTTTATGATCACTGTAGCTTTGCAGTAAGTTTTGAAATCAGAAGTGTGAGTCCTCCAGTTTTGTTCTTTTTCAAGATTGTTTTGACTATCTGGTGTCCCTTGAGATTCCATATGACTATTAGGATGGGTTTTTCTATTCCTGCAAAAAACATCATTGGGATTTTGATAGGGATTGCATTGAATCTGTTGACATTTTAACAATATTGACTCTTCTAATCCATGAACGTGTTTCCGTTTGTCTTAATTTCTTCCAGCAGTGTTTTGTAGTTCTCATTATACAAATCTTCTACCTCCTTGGTCAATTACTAAATATTTTATTTTTTTGATGCCATTGTAAATGGAACTGTTTTTGTAATTTCCTTTCTAGATTGTTCCTTGTTAGTGTGTGGAAATGCAACTGATTTTTATGTTGACTTTGTTTCCTGCTACTTTGCTGAACTCATCGGAACAGACTTTGTGAAATCTTTAGTTTTCTACGTATAAGATCATACCATCTGCAAACATAATTTTACTTCTTCATTTCCAATTTTTTTCTTCTTCTTGCCTAGTTGGTCTAGCTAGGACTTCCAACGCTATGTTAAACAGAAGTAGTTATGGTAGGCATCCTTGCCTCGTGCCTGATCTTAGAGGAAATGCCCGGATATCACCCTTGTATAGACGTTTTATGGTTGACTGACTTACTTCTTTAACATGCCACTGGAATCCACTACTTAGGATTTTTATTCATATCATGCTATCTTTATCAGGTTTTTAAATTAACCCTTTGATAAGAATTTGGGGGCCTATTACATGCTGAAGTTTAACCCTTGTGTTACCTCATAAAGATGTGATATAATTCAACTATGATAATCCCTGGCCCTTTTCTTCTCTAATAATTGCTCTACTGCAATTTCTTTCCAACCACTTTTAGTAACTTATATTTTCCTTATAAATCATCTAATTCCTCTAACTTTTCCCATCTCACTATCTATACAAGCTTGTGCCATTTTCCTTCACTGGTAACTATTGAGATATCTTACTTTACATTCATTTTTTACCTCATTTTGTTTTTCAACATTTCCTATGTTATCGTTTTCCTAGCTATTTGAATTCAGTGTTTAACTCACCTCTCTTTATTAGTGTTTAAGGCTTTGACTCCCTACTGAGCCTGACTCCCCCAACCCCTGCCAGTTCTGCTCTGCTCAGTCTCTGCTGTACCACAAGGGGCCTCCCCTTGGAAGTATTATATGATAGCTGGACACACTCCAGAAAAATGTTGGAAGATTTTTTACTCTTTTCAGACTCATATATGTTAACAATTAGAACCAAGAACATAATATACAATCAGCCTGCTAAACTACATTTCCAAATAATAGATGTTCCTTTTTTTTTTTTTTTTGGTGGGGGTGGGGGTGGGGATGTACGTACACATAGACCATCAGCTAAACCTTCAGATAGTAGTGGCTCTGTTGCCCAAAACAGACCAGGGCAAACGTCTTAACTGTAGCAAAATTTCACATCTAGCCCAATCCGGCTTGCTCTTATTTTTTCATAATCCTCTGAGGGCTGCACTGTCCAGTAGTCGCTATGAGCCACACGTGCCAAGTACTTAAACTGTAGCTCGTCCAACTGTGCGTGTTATAGGATACCAGATCTTGAAAACTTTGTACCAAGAAAATATTAATATTTTTTATTACAAGTTGATGTTTTAGTTATATTAGGCTAAATCAAATATATTAAAACTTAACCAGTTTCTTTTTACTATCTTAATGCGTCTACCAGAAAATTTTACAATTACGTACGTGACTGCACAGCACTCCCGCGCAGGGCTGCTGGCTCTCTTCCCTCTGGTGTACATACAAGGCTTTGAAACCACAGAGAGCATTGCCTTCTTGTAACCATTTGAAGACAACAGCACCATGATGCCACGTTAGTGTTAGCATTTATTTTAAAAATACACAAAATATAAATTCTTTACATCAAAGTGTGATGACCTCACTTATACATTGTTCCATACTTACCTGGTTTTGCTTGCATCCTTATGCAAACATTAAGAATAAATGGATTTGATTCTGATTTTTTGCTATGGTTCATGTAAACAGTTGAGACTGCTACATAAAGTAGGTTGTTTTAAAAGGTAAAATGGCCACAGGAACCCAACAGTAAAACAATTCAATTTGGATTGTTTAACGAAATTGGCAGAAGTCTTAGCAGATAGATAACTGAAGACTTAATATTGGCTTCTAGGCATTTAAAATATTAAAAACCTTGAGGTTTTCTTGTAAACATAACCTAGACCTTGTTGGCATGAAGTATGAAAGTAAAATATTAAACCATGATTTTCATCATCCTGCCCATGTCAGTATACACTCTCTTTATTATGAGAATGAAACCAAATAATAAACAAAAGACATCAGGAATTTCAAACTGTACTGCAGAGAAGGTCCCAGCTGGTCTCTTCTGGGAGCGGTCTAACTTAAGCTGACCCTGCCACTGGCTGAGTATGATCCCCTCTGTCCTCTGGACAGTGCAATGCCACAGGCCACGAGTTGGTCAGTTCCTCTTGCTCCAAGTCTTCTGAAGCAATCGAGACTCTACTTCCACCTCTGCTGGCTCTGCCGTCCTTCCTTGGGCTTGAATTCACTGGGTTAGTGGTTTGCAACTATTGTCAAGACTGTACTGTCCCTTTAAGGTACCACATGCCACCATAGCTTACACAGCAGTCCTATGAATAGAGAAACATGTTAAAGGCAGACTTTAGCAGGAAAAGGAGCTACTTACATTCTGTGCAGAATATCAAAACTTGATTTATGACTAATGGAGAGAACACAAATGGGAGATCAAAGGTGACTATGGTCACCGCCCAGCCTCCTCCACGTGTGGGCCTCGAGCCCCTCCTCTCCTCAGGGGTTAGCTTAAGAGTGAGGGCCTATAAATGAATGTGCTCTATGAACACAAAATACAAGAACTGAATAAGCTGACCAGAACAAAAGTGCTTCACAAATAGCATCAGCATCTATGGACCTGGAATATAAGAATACTAGAATATAGGGGATTTGTCATCAGCTTTCAGTGTTCCAATGCTTCTGCAAGTATGATATTTGTACCACAGAGTCAATCCATAAAGGCATTATAGGTAATGCTTAACAGGAATTAAGTATTTTCATACACTAGACAAATGATATACTCCTTTTTAAACTAAATTGTATTTAAAAATTGTTCTACTAAAAGCAGGTAGCACGAGAGTGAGTGTGTGGCTATGGCAGAAACCATGAAAGCGGCACACGATTCTAACGAGTGGGCCAAGGATTCGAACCTAGGTCCTGGCACTGTAAAGGATGACTATATTTTTTTAAGATGGAGCTTACGTCTTATTCAATTTAGTCCTTTTGCATATACCAACCACACCGATGCCAATTATCTGTTGCTGAAGACCCGACCGGCTGGGGAGGAGTCCAGAGGAAGCCTGATTTATAAACACAGCAGTAGGAAAGGCACGAGACTAGGTCCCTTTCCACACACTGTCAGCCTCTATCTAAGACAGGGAGGAGCCAGCTGTGGGCGCCCTGGTCTTAAGCTCACAGTCAGCAAAAGCCTGGAGCCTCCAGATATTATTATACACAAAATGGATGTACCTTTAGCACTTTATCCACCTCCTGTTTACTCAGATCTTCTCCACACTCTTGAGTCAGCCGAGACTGGATCATGTTCCGGCGTACCCGGTAATTTTTGGAAAAAATTTCAAGCAAAACCTGTCGATGCTTTAGTAGCAAAAACATGTTATTATGGGAAATAATCACCTGAAAGAGAAACATCCCCAAACAAGAAACCCAAAGGCTATGGACCTAACTCCATGCTGCAGTCTTTGATCAACGTCCTTGCTCAGGACTTCTGGTTAAAGACAAACACGTTTGGCCAATTTGTCACCTCTTAAGACCCAATAAAATGAAGAAATAAAGGTATATGCCCACAAGAACAAAAACCCAGTGAAGCATTGGCAGAGGATGAGTGATTCAGACATAGTTTTTCGTGATTAAAAAACGAGTGGTGGGCTTCCCTGGTGGCGCAGTGGTTGAGAGTCCGCCTGCCGATGCAGGGGACATGGGTTCGTGCCCCGGTCCGGGAAGATCCCACATGCCGCGGAGCGGCTGGGCCCGTGAGCCATGGCCGCTGAGCCTGCGCGTCCAGAGCCTGTGCTCCGCAACAGGAGAGGCCACAGCAGTGAGAGGCCTGCGTACCGGGGGGGGGGGGAACAGGAGTGGTAACTGATTCAGTAGGCAGGTGAAGCCACCATCTAAACTGCGTGAAGACAGAACAGGATGAGGAGTGAGTGGCTAAAAGTCCTGGCACACAAGACAGGATGCCATGAAAAGCATTACGTCCCAAAGAAAAACTAAACAGGGAGGATAGAAGATAGTCAAAATCCCCACCCCCTGCAAAGTACAAAAGGTGTTAAATGAGAGAAAAAAGATTTGATCCTCTAGTTCCAACATACGACCTAAGAATTCCGGAAGAGAAAAACAGGTACAGGAATTACAAATCTATCACAGAACTTCGTAAGAATGACTCAACTGTCCAGTACAGTAATAATCCACACCAGGGTGCCTCTGGAGTTGCACTGATGTGCTATATGTGGAGTGAGGAAAACCGTAGTTTGGTTTAAGGGAAGGGTGTGGATCAAACTGAAAAGACCAAGGAACAGAGTGTCAGTGCACGACAACTCTGAAAGCTTGAATACAGTGGAAAATGATCTTAAATTCAGAGGAAAATGATTTGCCCTCCAAAATCCTAGTCCCAGACAAATAATAAAACCGGAGGACAAAAGAAAGCCATTTTAAGACATGGAAGAACGCAGACAACTCCTCTGTGCCCTTAGAAGCTAAAACTAAGCAAGAAGGAAGACAAAAGATTGCAAGCTAGCAAGAGACATGGAGCTGGTTCTGCTGGAGAGGCATCTGGGGAATCAGACTCAAGAATGGTACTACTCTTGGTATCTATGTGTTCAGAAAACCATGTAAGTGAGAATAGGAAGTAGTATAAAGAAGAAATGTCAATTATATTTCAATAAAGCTGGAAAAAAGTGAAAAAAAAAATATAATCGTAGACACTACTGGTATTTGGCTCTACAATGAACAAATTTCCAGTCATGATGCTATAAGCATTGATATATGATTTAACAAAAAAATTGTCATAACACATCCCACACCTGTCTACATTCTCCCATAGCTGAGAACTAAATCCTCATCCACCACAACAGGAAGCCCATTGATAACATCAAGTTGAGACATCAGAGAACAGTATAAACACATTTTGCATATATATAATAATTTTTAAAAATGGAGGAACTCCAAAAAAAAAAAAAAAAAATGGAGGAACTCCTTTGGTGGTATATTGTAGTTAAAAAGTGACTGCCTCTGAAGAGTGGGAATCAGGTCAGGCAGGGCAGGAGATGGTTTCCCATATAGCTTCAGTCTTACTTATTTTTAAGAACATGCACTTATACTTTTTTCCTTTTAATTATTGGAGTACTTCAGGAGTAGGAAACCCAGATGCCACCTATTCTGGCCAAAAGCACACAGAGACTGTTCCAGTTTGCTCTCCATCTACGGCACCATCACAGAAGGCCCTGCCCCTTTGGTATTCTCAGCCTGCCTGTCAGTCCCCTTCCAAGAGGCAAAAGGGGACAGAGAACTCAGTGGGGGCCTTTGCTCACTCCCCTTCTCCCCACCCCCGAGGGACAGGACCTGGAAAAGGACAGATCAATTGGAGTTTAGCAATTAAATCTTAATCTTTAAAACTCAGGCAAGCTCATGACTTAAGGAAAACTTCTGGACCTCAGGTGCTGCTGGCTGCATTCATCTTCTGTTCACTGGACACCCGTGACCCTTCCTGTCTGGGTGTGACTAGAGGCAAAACGACCAATTTCTCTAACCTGAGATCTGATCCAGCACCTGAGATCTGATAAGGAATTCTTTTAATTCCTACCGCCATCAGCCACCTGAAAAATGTGGTCTGTCACACGTTCACAAGCCTGCCGGGGCATCAGAATCATCTAGAAAGCTTTGCAGAAACTTAAGTACCTAGGACCCTACCCCATTCCTATGGAACTGAACTGAATCTCTGAGGTCAGTCCTGGGAATCTCTGTATTTTTTAAAAGGCGATTTTGATGCCGATGGTTCAGACTGGCATTTGGAAACCACTGGTTTTGGCCCACACTACCGGCACATCCAGCATGTCTGAAGTACAGAGACACAGAGCCAGAATATTTAAAACTGGGAGCGGCTGGAAAATCTGAAGTGGACACAACCGCACTCTGGGTCTCCCCGAAGGTCTAACCCTCTGCAGAACACCGACCTGCTCCTGGGAGGACGGCAGCAAAGGTCACCTCACCTGGTCACTCATGTCTCCAGACTCCCAGAGGGCGAACACCTTCTGCTCATCCGGGGAAGCAGCCGTCTGTGGGGGAAACTGACCAAGGCCCAGGTGTGAGCTGGCTGATCTCGTGTTCACCACCTGGACCCTCCCTCCCCCGGGGCCCTCAGTCTGCACCCGCCCATTTCCGGGAACAGAGTTCCAGTCCCAGCTCCTGCCTCCCACCAGCCGTGGGCCTTGGCACACCTGCCTCTGCGTCCTTCTCCTCGCCAGCCACTCCCCGTGCGGAGAGGCTCCTGTCAGGAGCCGGATGCACCGGCCTGCGGCCCGCGGCCGTGCTCGGTAAGGCGGGGAGGAGGCTGCTTCTCTTTTCCTATCAGCCTGGCATTAGCTCTCCTCTCTGCTTTAACACCCTGTGTCCTCCCACCCTAACTATCAACCCTCCGTGTCCTGAGAAGCACTCCCGCCCCTGTAATTCCTTAGGAATATCCTGGGGACTCCTTTCAATCCCTCCCACAAGGGCCATGCTCGAACGGGTTAGAGGGGCTGCCCGACCCTAAGCGGCCCATGCCTCGCAGCTCAGCAGCGTCCGAAGGTGGGCCGAGGAAAGGGTGGCCCGGGCTCCTGGTTCCTGGAGAAGGGGGACGGAGGAAGGGGCGCCTGGTGGAGTGGCACCACAACACAAGCAATAGTAACAGTTCCTACCATGTAAAGTCCCAGGTGGGGCTCTAAATATACAGTCTCATTTGCTACCACAGAGGAAGCGAGGTGTTGCTGCCTCCACTCTCCATGAGAAAAGCCCGGTTCGGAGAGTTCACTCAATGTCTGTGGTCACACAGCTAATAGGTGGCAGAACCAGGAGTTAAACTCAAGTCTTTGCGAGTGTACTTGCTCTCCCTGGGCCTCAGCTCCCTTACATAAAGAAAAACAAGGCCAGACAGGTCTAGGATCATTCCACCTTGGACATGACTATGATACAGGATCACGGGTCCCGAGGGTGGCCCACTCCATGCCCCTCGCCCTCTATCCACTCCAACAGCACGAGATGGCCTGGCTAACATCAGGCAGGCGCCTCTCCCTTGCCTCGCTCAGTCAGTCAGCAAAAGGCGAGTCTGCAGATAACCGGACCCGTCTGCTACGTGGACAAGGGTGGCTCTGAACAGGGCAGGGCCCCCAAACCCCAGTACCTTCTGTAGAGAGCTCACCAAGGAGGCTCCTTGCCACGAGGGCCAGATCCCCCGGGACACACCAGCCAGCCTGGGACCCAGGGCCTCTTGTCCTAGTTTCTGCTCCTCACGTACACAGGGGTGGGCCTTTGCCTCACATCACCCAAGGCTGCAGGTGCCTCTGACCTTAGACTGCAGACGTCAGCGCTCCCTTGTTAAGAGGCAGACACAGCCCCACCTCACCCCACGTGCTGCCAGGTCTGGACAGAGCCTGGGAGAGAGAATGACGAGCACAGCCTCCCTGGGACCACAGCCTGGCACGCTTCACCCTCAGCGCAGGGAGATGGTCTCCAGGGGTCCCTCTGCTCTTGCACTTCCACCCCTCCAGGGCCCCTTCCAATGACAGGACGAGAAGCCCAAAAGCCTGGGGGGCGGGGGGTGGCCCGCCCCTGCACCTGCAGGCTTGGTACCAGAAATGCTAATGGAAAGGCCACAAAGCCACGCTAGTCAGCCAGCCTCCAGGGCAGGGAGGCCCACCGGCAGGAGCCCAGGCACAGATGGGGGCTCTGGTGAGAGGGCCAGCTCATCTCAGCTGAAGCAGAAAGGATTTAAGACTTGGAGCCACTGTAGTGGTTCAACTTCCAGCTCTATCACTTCCTGGGGACGTGACCTTTAAACAAGTTCATTCTACTTCTTTGAAACTTGGGTTTCTTCATCTACCGTTGCAAGAAGATCAAATGATACTAGAAGTGAGATCATCTTGAAAAACGGCAAAGCTGACAGGAATGAGGGAGGTGCCGGCACAGGAGGGGGCTAGACCCTGGGACAGGGAGCCGGCGTGACCAAGGAAGGCCCTGCTGTGTGCCAAGCCAACAGGTGACGGCCTCAGGCTCCCACTCAGCCCTCACCAAAGCCCCGTGACACAAAAGCTAACATTCACCCACTTGAGATGAGGGTGCAGAGCCGAGAGGCTGACCGGCGCGAGGTAAACCCGGCCACCACGTGGGAGCCGAGATTCACACCGAGGCCAACAGTCTCCCGAGTGCCCCTGCCCCGTGCACCCTACAAACAGCTGTTTCCCCAAAGCCGGCAGGGCTCAGGCCACTCTGGCACCAGGTTCTCTCCACAGCCACTTTCAGCCAGGAAAGATGCTGCCGACCCAGGAGCCCTCCGAGGGCGCGTGTGCTGCCCATCCAGCAGGCGCTACTTACAGGCACCAGTATCTGCTTGCAGCCGGCGGCCAGCACCGTGTCCTGCAGCATGCGGTCCGAGATGCCGCTGAACAGCATGTGGCCGGGGGGCAGGCTGGCCAAGTGCAGGTTGAAGAGGCGCTTGAGTTCGCTCAGCGTGAGCACAAACTGTCTCTGAAAGGTGGCCTCCACGAAGGCCCTCAGTTCCCGGGCCACGGGGGTACCGGCAGAGCCTGAGGGCGGGTGCCCGTTGAAGCTGTCCCCGCCTGCCGCCCGCGCAGCAGGCAGCCCGTTGGCCAGCCTGCTGTGGAGGCCACCGCCGGGTGAGATGTCCATGGGCTGCTCATCCTCTGCCCCCCGCTCTTCCTCTTCCTCCCCCTCCTCACTCACGGGCTCCTCCTTGATCCGCACAGCGGGCAGGACGGAGGACGCCCGCAGCTGCTCCTTCCTCCGCTGCAGCTCCCGCTCCAGCAGCGCGTGGTTCTGCTGGGCCTGTCTTTTGGCGACTTGGACCCGCTGGTCCCCAGAGACCAGCCCGACAGGCCCTGCGGAGAGACACAGGGCTGCTCAGGACAGTAGGGACCGTGCAGGGAAGGGCCTGAGATGAAGGGCCTCGGTCCCTCTGCCCCACAGACGTTCCCTTCCATCCTGATGGGGACACCCCGCTGACCAGAGGAAGGGGACAGGGAAAATGCAAGCCAGCTGGCACAGAAGCAAGTGGCCCAGCTTGCCTTTCGCCCCCACCTTACCCAGAAGGAATGTGGCTACCCCAACAATGAGGGAAGAAACAGAACCAGGAAAAGCAGATTCCCACATTCAGAGACCCAAGCCAGGGTGGGTTACTGCTGAGTCCCTGCCACCAGCATCCCTGCCAACCCAAGAGGGCAAGAAATCTCAGAGGCCTGGAACCCAGACACAGCCCTGGAACCCAGAAGCCTCAGTCCCTGAGGCCAAGGCTCTGCCACTGGACAAGCCTCCAGCTGAGGGAAGAGGGCACAGAAGGGCAGCCAACAATGAGCCACGCCCCCTCATTTCCCCCCACAGGCTGAGCCCTGACAAGTTCCAGAAAAGTAGCCCTTCTGGAGACAGTGTCAGGGTTAGGGGCCCACCCAGCCGACATCCCTCCACACCTGATTGTCCATCCGGCTTCTTTGGCATGGTTTCCTTCACAAGATTATAAACTTTTTCTAATCTGAAAAGAAGAGTGAACCCTCTTAACTTTACACCGTGTCCCCTCACGTCACCTGCCTCCCAGCAGAAACACCCCCTTAAGCCCTGGACATCCTAGTCCATGAAGACGCTGCACGCCTGGAGCTTCCACGGTCTCTCCCCGCGGCTCGGAAACCCACAGCGGGGGTGGGGAGCACCGGCCCGCCCTCCCTTCCCCAGCTGCTCTCCCGCCAGCCTGCCTGGGGCCACACAAGCCCCCGCTCCTGCTGCTGAGTGCTTCCCCCTCCTTCCCAACCCCTCAGAACAGACGCGGGTCAGTTCAAGTCAGCTCGGATCAGCAGGCTTGTCTGTGCCAGGTCTCTGCCGGGGGGATTCTGGGACCGAGCAGCCAAGTCCACCTGAGTGGGGGAGGGGCGCACACAGCCCCAAATTTGCATTCCCGCCCCAGATGCAGCCAGGCTGTGCTCCCCACTGGAAGCAGGTGGCTGGGGACAACCTGCTGTTCCTCTGCCTGGCTGCCCCTCATCCCACTCAGCAAGCTCTTACTTGGCCTGGATGCCCGTCCACAGCATGTGCTGCCGCTGGACCACATCTGGATGTTTCTTGATGAACTCCCCGTCATACGGCAGTATGAACTCCCAGCCCTTGTTGATCCTCACTACGGCCATGTGCTCTAGAAAGTCCTTCACGTCTTCCGCGCAGAGCTGGGGAGAGGGGGGCAAAGGTGAGGCACGCCCAGCCCCCATTCCTCCAGTAGTGGGGCTGGGCCTCTCGGATCAAGAAGAACTTCACTTACTTTAGTCACCGCTGCCACCTCTTTCCTTACCACCCACCGGTTCTGCGTGAACTTCCACATCTAAGGGAGAAAAAGAAGCTTGTTTCCAGGAGGCAGGGATCCTACTAGGATTGTCCCCCAAACCCCTGCTGTTGTCCTGGGAGCCTGGGACGCGGGCACGAAGTGGCGGCTCTGAGCCGGCCTGGGTGGCAGGCAGACTGGGCCTGGGTCCTGGCTGAGGGCAGTCACTTCAACTCTGAGCCTCCATCTCCTCCTCTGTAAGGGACCTCCTGGGCCACCTCTTCCAGGAGGGCAGCTGGACCCACTCCACACCACATAAGCTCCCTGGGATGGGGGATACCTTGCCCGTATGTCACCTACAACAACTCAGATTTGACTAGACCCTCTCCCAGACCCCCAGACGTGACGGTGTCTGCGCGAACAGAGGAGGGCTGACAGGCAGCTGAGGGTCAGTGGCACACATGTGGAAGGCGAGCCTGGGAGTCGATGCCACTGCACCCTGACCCCCAGAGACGAAAATAAACCACACAGGCATCTAGACGCTAAGTACCCACAGGAGCTGGGACACCCAGCTGGGAAAAGAAAAAACGGAGGCCCTCTCTGAAACAGCTTAAGGGCTGCCTGGTGTGATTAGGTCTGTGCATGGGCTCACCAAGGTCACCACGGACAGCTCCAAGGAGACAGACTGCAGCAAACTCAAAGCACACTGCCAAGGTCAAGGGTGCCTCGCAGCACAGGTCCCAGCAGCTCAGGGGTCAGGCATTTGGGAGGGATGCCTTGGCTGGGACTTAAGCTCTGGATAGGGGCTGGGGGGGGCAGATAGGGTGACGGAGTGGAGGCATGAGCCAGCTCAGGAGCTGCAAAAAGCCCACAGCAACAGTGCAGGAAACACGCACGAGGAAAGCGGCTGTGAACTGGGGAGCGTGAGCCCCACTCAAAGAGGGTGCTGTTTGGGGGTGCGGGTCCAGTGGTACCAGACTGTCCAATTATTCATGACAAGACAGAAATCTAGTTTGAATCATGACTGTGATTTGTAAAAATAGACAACTAAGTCAACATTTTAAAAACACCACTCAGGTCAAACGGCTCCTTGGCCAGAATCTACCTATGGGACTCCAGTGTGCAATCTCCAGGCTAGGAACTCAAAGGTTCTTATGAAGCTGAAGACTCCAGGGTCTGAGAGGAAGGAGAAGAAAGGCACAGAGTCCAGAGTCCTCCACTCCCCCCAGCCCCACCCTGGCCACACATACCTGCTCTTTGCCCGCTGTCTGGACGAAGGTCCGGGACACTCTGTGCTTGCCCAGTCCCCCGCCCATAACGCCCCAACCCGGAAGGCCAGAGAGCCGGGGCACTTACAACAAAGTCTCGGCCCCTGCAGAGCACCTCAGCAGGCACGCCGCTGTGAGGGCTAGAAGAGTCCTTGGGGTACAGGATGTCACTGCCAATGAGACAGGGTGGCAGGTCAGTCCCTGTCCTCAGCCCCTCTGCCCCCCACTCCCTCAGGCTCCGAGTGGAAGCTCAGGCCTCTTTACAACACGGGCGAGGGCCGGCCTGGGCCCCAACCGCTCCCCTCAGACCCTCCCCTTTTCCCTGGGAGCCTGGCTCCAAGAGTTCTTCCTCCTACTCCTTTCCCAACGCCCCCCTCACACACTGGCCCAGCCCCAAGGCCCCTGACATAGTTGGAGGGGCCAGGGGCTCAGAGACAGACAAGGTGAGCCCAGGACTCTGGCAGACAGCAAGTCCCACCTGTAAAGCACAAGGCCTTACCACTGGCTGAAAGGGAAGGGGGGAGCAGTGTGAGCTGAGGCAGGAGGGGTCAGGGACTGGGATCCAGACAGACCCCAAGCACAGGTGAGGCTGAAGCCTTTGGAGAGAATGGGACCAGCACTCAAGGCTCAGGGACCTTCAAGGGCAAATGAGCAGGCACCAAGGCTTAAAAGCGTCTCCTGACCCCAAGTCCAGACGCAGACCCTGTTGCCCAGGAAAACACACACGTCCCCGGCCATCCGTGCCCGGGGCACCTTTGCTCTCCCCGCCCCACTCGCCTCCTCAATCCCACCTGGCAGCCAACTACTACTTTCCTTCAAGGTTGAGCTCTGTGTCCACCCTTCCTGTAAAGCTCTACGGGACAGGGCCTTGGCCCCATCTCTGCCACACGGAGGGGAGGTACCCACTAAGTACACAGTGTGGTCCGTGCACTGGGCTGTAACGGTGCCTGCCCCACCCATCCCCCCGGCACACTTTCCTGAGGACAGGGACAGCATTGAATGAGAGCACAGTGCAGGGCATAGAACAAGCCGTCCAGACACATTTACTCAACAGATGGGAGCATCCTGTATCACCTCCTCACAGGAACACAGAGGGACAGGGCATGGAAGGACCACTACCCACAGGTGTGGCAGAACACACAGGGCCCAGGAGGGCCTACCTTCAAGTCACAGGGACAGGCAGACCATAAGCTGAATGCGGCAGCAGCACCAGGGCATGTGCGGTGCTGGGGGAGCTCAAACCCCAGCTCTGTGGCTGCCCGGCTGCCAGACATTTGGCAAATCTCCGTGCCTCCTCTGGGCGAGCATCCTCAGGGGGCTAATGGGATGGTCCCTCCTGGATTTCACCCATCCACAGCATAAATACACATAAGCATCCCATTTAACAAGTGATGTGCCATCACGAAGGTCCTCATAATTAAACACTTGTGTCACATAAGACAATAGCTGCAAGGACCCACAAGGCATGTTGGGCATCGTTTCCCAGGGAAAGGCCATCACCACGTGGCAGTGACATGACTTTGCAGTTTACCTGGCCAACCAACTGTGAAATGATGGACTTTTTGCAATGAATAACTTTTTTAAAAATTTGGAACAATTTACATTTTGACAGATTGTTCACTTTACATCACACTTTCTAAAAAGTGAGTATTCAAGCATTTTATATTATACAATTTAGAAGTAATATAATTCAAGTGTGCGTAAAACATAGCCACACCGTACTTACCAAGGGTCTACCATTTGCCAGGCATTATACTGAGTACCAGGGATAAAGGGAGAGTCAAAACAGACAGTCCCTACCCCTGACAGTCTAGGGAGGAGGCAGGGTCTAGAGGAGGAATCACAGGAGGAGAGAAACTACTGAAGGACAGCAAGCCACAGATCCAGGATCTATGAACCCCGACAGGATACAGAAAAAGAAATTCCCACTTAGGCCCATCTTAATGAGCCCTGGGAAGCCAAAGCAAGAGAAAAGCTTAAATGCAGCCAGAGGGAAACGAAGGAACATGTATTAGACAGACAACAAAAACAATGGAAGTCAAACTGCAATGAAATTACACCAGTGTGTGGAAAGAAAATAATCAACCTAGGATTCTATACTCAGTAAAAAATACCCTTAACACAATATTGTATATCAGCCATACTTCAATAAAATCAAAAACAAACAAAAGTATCCTTCAAGAACAAAGGTGAAATCGACATTTCCAGATTTAAAAAAACCAAAGAAATTCATCACCTGAAGACCTTCACTTTAGCAGAAGGAAATTATCACAGTTAGGAACTCAGAGATGCAGGAAGGAATGATGAGCAAAATAAAAAGGCAAATACGTCAGCAGATCTCAAAAATATTGACTGGACAGTAAAATGTCTTATGGGGTTTAAAACAGAATTAAAATATATAAATACAATGACACATGAGTTGAGAGGAAGATAAATATAAAATATTCTAAAGGTCGTTGAATCGTCATGGATGAGGGTAAAAAGCGGCAACTAATATTAAACTGTGAAATCTGCAGGGTAATCACTAAGTCAGGAAAGGATAACTTCCAAGTTAGTGGGGGAAACGGAATAACAAGAAAAGAAAGTAAAAGTGAATATAAAATGCAATGTAAGCTGGACAAATAAAAAGCACTAAGGTAGACTTAAACCCAAAACATCAGTACTTAACATTCAATTTTTTAAATGGGTTAAGCGCTCCCAACTAAGGGACTAAAATGAACTTACCTCTTCACCACCCAGTTTCCTTGGACTAACATCGCCACCTTCTGGATGCCACGCAGAACAGCCACAGAGTCGATGGAGGGGCCCAGGAGGCTCATCAAGTTGGCAAAAGGCATGACCTTCACTGAGGAGGGCAAAGGAGACATCAGACAAGGCAAGAGGGGCCTGGGCTCATATAAAAATCCCAGCATGACAGTGCTAACAGTAACAGCTGGCATTCACTGGCTGCTTACTCTGGGCAGGCACCTGCCTCTCACTGAGCCCTGGAGGAAACACCCACTGGAAGACGGAGGCGTGCCTCATGAGGAAGACTCAGCCCAGGAAGGTTTCAAAGTTCACCCATGATCACTTGGCTAGTAAGTGGCACAGCCAGGACTTGAACCCAGGCCATCTGGGTCCAAAGTTCATGCACTTCATCACCGTGCTCTGCTCTCCCCCACACGAGCCCCTAGCCCAAGTGAGAAGGGGCAGGGCCTGGGGAGGCCCCGTGTCTTCTGCAGCAAGGCCAGTGGCCTGGCTCCCCCCGGGAGCGCCTCTCTCCACTCAGACCCCAGAGCCCCTGGTGCTGGCATCTCAGAAGAGCCCAGGGCCTGGGACTCCGCTCTGAGGTTCAAGGCTCACGTCCACTCTAAAGGTTCTGGCCTTCAGCATCCCCACGGTGCAGAGCCTGGCGAGGGCACCACAAAGTAATGCAAGGGAATGCACTTCGTTGTGAAAATGAACGTAGCTCACATTCACATGCAAGGCTCTGTACAGTCCCTTTAGAGGCCTCACCTCTGAGGCCTCACCTCAGCCCCATGAGCTATCTTAGTTCCTTTTTATAGATAAACAATCTAAGGCTCAGGAAGGCCAGTGGCCTGCCCAGGCTCACACAGCAGGTGAGTGACAAAGGTGGCAGGGACCCGCAGCCCATCTGAGGTAGCCTGCCACCAGCTCTAGCGCGCCTTCCAGACAAGGTCAGAGCTGTAAAGCTGGGCGGGCTCTGGGTAGTGGGGCCTCTGGTCTCGCCCCTTAGTCCTTAACTCTTTCCTAACTCCACTTCCCCAGGAGGTGGCAGGGCTGGGGCCCGCCAGAAGGCAGGGAAGGGCTGCCCACCCACCATTCTTCATCAGGATCTTGATCTGATCAGC
Source organism: Phocoena sinus (assembly GCF_008692025.1). NCBI lineage: Eukaryota > Metazoa > Chordata > Mammalia > Artiodactyla > Phocoenidae > Phocoena > Phocoena sinus. The sequence goes on along the minus strand of NC_045777.1, from coordinate 66,646,648 downwards.
TAGGGGCAGGGTGCGCAGCTGAGCCATGGACAGGACATTGCTGGGGGCCACGGGTTTGTCTCTGTTGAAAACAAACGCAAAGGGTTAGGGGGCCAGGGGCGCGTTAGGGGGTGGGAGGGGACGGGGGGTGAAGGCATCCCGCCCCTCTACTCACGTCTCCTCCTCCTGGCTGGGAGGCATCAGCATCACGAGGTACTCGCTGTGAGGAGAGAGCGGGGTCAGCAGACCCAGCCCCCAACCAGGCTGTATCCAAGCCCCCCCCAAACTCCCACACCCCCTCCTGGCCCTTTCCAGAGGATGGTGGGCGACTCCACATCCCTCCCCCGTGTTACAGAAGGGGCCACAGTCCCGAGGGAGGACCCACAACACAGGGACCCTCCTGGGGCCAGTGTCGGGCTCAGTGGCCCTTAGCAGCCCCGGGCTGGCCAGTCTCACCTGGGTGACTTGACAAGCTCTGTGTTCTCAACCCCACTGGAGCCCTGGCACAGCAGGTACTGGCGCTCATGCTCAGAGCGGCTGTCCTGTTGGGGAGGAATAGGGTGTGAGAGGAACCTCAGCCAACATTCCAGGCCTCCCTCTGTGATCCAGTTCTCACCCCTGCATCACCTTCTGCTCCAGCCACCCACTGTCCTGCTCTGAGGCCAACCACAGGATCAATCCAACCTCCTGAGCATGGCACTCAAGGCCTCTGCAATGTGGCCTCAACCAACTACCCTCCTGCCTTTATGACTACACAGCCCCAGCACCCACGCCTCAGTGCCCTGTCTGATACAGGAACACTGAAAGCAATGATAAAAATAACAACTAACATTCACTGAGCATCTACTATGTGCCAGGCCCTATTCCAATGGCTGTATACATACTCTAACTCATCTCATCCCCAAAATAACTATGAAATTAGGTACTCTTATTATTATTCCCATTTTACAGATAAGGAAGCTGAGCCTCAGAGAGATTAAGTAATTTGCCTAAGGTTACACACTAGGAAATAGCAGAGCTTCTGGAAGTCTGACTGACCCAAAGCGTAAGGCTCTGTCAACACAAATCTCTTTCAGGAAGGTTTCAGAATAATCAGGGGTTGCTCCTCCCCCAGAAAAACGCTGGGGAGCCCTTGTCTATGGTGTCTTTGTGAGCTAATATTCAATTGCTTCCCTTACTCAACACAGTTTCGAGGACTGCGCTCTAAGTACAGTAAAAATCACCCTTGGCAGGTACACAGTGAACTCAGCCATGGGACAGACGGCTGATTCTCCACAGAGCAGCCGATGAAGCGTCTAGCCTTCATTCAGGGCCCACGATACTTAAAAGTACGTAACCAGGGCTTCCCTGGTGGCGCAGTGGTTGAGAGTCCACCTGCCGATGCAGGGGACGCGGATTTGTGCCCCGGTCCGGGAAGATCCCACATGCCGCGGAGCGGCTAGGCCCGTGACCCATGGCCGCTGAGCCTGCGCGTCTGGAGCCTGTGCTCCGCAATGGGAGAGGCCACAACAGTGAGAGGCCCGCGTACCGCAAAAAAAAAAAAAAAAAAAAAGTACGTAACCAAACAGCCTCACTGAGCCCGGCAAGATGCTCACACTCAGGGAGTGCCCGGAGGGGCCACAACTCACACCAGTGACGTGGCAGACTCACTCCCTTGGGGCACACAGTAGGTGGGAAGGGAGGACAAACTGCTCACAGGGCTTAACCTCTCTCCCTGTGGCACTACCAAGCGGCTACGACTGAATCTGAAAGAAGTTAGATGTGAGACAATGAGGCCACCAGGTAACACTTCCCAGGCACTGGGGCTTTTCTCCCAGGACCCCACCCTGGCCAGTGTCAGCACCGCCCGGGGACCCCAGCTCACCCTCAGGCCATAGTAGTGCAGGTGGACCCAGGGCTCCTCAGCATGCTTCTTCTGCAGAAACTCGTAGGACTGCACGCGGCGCTGGCGGGCCTGCTCCGACTCAGGCCGGGAGAAACGTACCTGGTTGGGGAGCGGGGAGGGGTGGGTCCACAACCTCAGGTCTGGGGCGTTTCCAGGCTGCTGCCCCAGCACCCACCAGGAGGCCAGAGAACCTCACATCTGGGGCATTTCCCACCGCCACCCAATTCAGGCTGGGCAGAGGGTAGATTATCCCTCCAGGTAGCCCAGCAAGGAGGCTCTAAGGCATGGACTCTGTTTCTTTATGTTTCACCCCAGAGCCCGTGTTCTCTGCAGACCTTCCCACCCCTTGCTGCTTCCAGGAAGCTGAGCTACAAAGCTGGCCCTGCTGCCTCCCAGGCTGCACTCTCTCTCAGGGCCAGAGCTCACCGTGATCTGCTTCACATCTTCTTCTGCCTCGTCCTGTGAAGAGTCTCCCGCTGCAAAAGAAAAAGCCTTGCTTGCAGCCTCTGTTGGAGGCTCTACACCCCACCCACCAGGCAGGTCTCAAGCAGCGAAGCCCGTGAATTCTCCTTCTGGACCGACGTAGCTGCCTAAGTCAGTGGTTTTCAATTAGGGGCAACTTTGCCCCCCAGGAGACATTTTTGGTTGTCGTAATTGTGGGGGTGGGTGCTACTGGCATCCAGTGGCTAGCAGCCAGGGATGCTGCTGAGGATCCTATAATCCATCCCTTTAATACTTCTTGCCATGACCAACCTATCCTGCTAACATATACAGACAGACAGACAGACAGCAGGGCTGGGGGTCCAGGGCTCACCCTCGTTGGCTGCCTCCCTCTCACGGTGCTTGGCATCTGCCTTATCCAGGTAGGAGAAGCTGGGCCGCAGCTGCAGGATGCCATGTAAAGGTGTCAGGTGGAGCTCACCTGGCAGAGGAAGAAGGGCTTGGACCTGACTCTAGGAGCTGAGGCTGACCCACACAGCTTGGCTCAAGGGAGCTACCAAGGGCCCCAGACTCCCCTAAAGGCCTCGGCTCACTGCCAAACCACCTCCCACCTCTGCTCTAGCCCCCAGTCCTAGAGCCTTGGGACCACCAGACCGATGGCCATTCCCAACCCGATCTGGCTGTGCCGGACACAGGAAGTACACAAACCAGATGAAGACATGAACGCAGACTCTTCCACCCAATGTCACTTCCTTAAGGCTTGCCTGCAAAGCCTCCTCCTCCAGCATTCAAGGGCCTCCCAACCCCGGTCCCCAGTGCCCTCCCACACTCGCTTGTTCCAGCCACACTGGGCCACTCATCCACACCAAACACGCCCTGCTCTTTCCCCCGCCAGGCCTCTGCCAGACCACCCTCAGCGCCTCCCTAACCCCACACACACCCAGACCTCTCCTCCTCATCCTCCCACCTCTTCCTGTCAAAATCCCACCCGTCCTGTTAAGAAGTTGGCTAGTGCAAACGGGGCTGGAGAGGAGGCCTGGCGGAGCCCGGTGGAGGAGTGTCTACGCCGTCTCTGGCAAAGATCGTGACTTTCTCTTGTGAATCAGACCTGTGCACTGGGAGGCAGTGCAAAGGTAATCAATTTCAATCAAGCCAATGCAGCCTTGAAAGAAAAGAAATCAGACAGACACTAAGGCTCTGTGGAAGCTCTCTGGGACTCCAGAGGGAGCAGAATGCTTGAGACCAGAAGTAAGTAAGTGACTAGGCCTGGCTGCAAGGAATGTGGCTTTAAAGAACTATATCCTTGAGACTGGGGTTCAAAATAGAAGAGTATAGTTATTTGACATTACTTTTATTCTATCACAGTTTATTTCCTAAGTGCTCAAATTTCTTTTATTGCTTTATAAACTCTAAATACTTATAGAAACCTTGTACTTTTTAATAGCTTTACTGAGATATAATTCACATACCATGTAATTTACCCATTTCAAGCATACAATTCAATGTATTTTAACATATTCACAAACTAGTAAACCAGCACCACAATCAACTTTAGAACATTTTCATCACCCCAGAAAGAAACCCTGTACCCAACAGCAGCAGTCACTCCCCATTCTACTCTCCTCCCAGCCTCTGAAACCAATAATCTACTTTCTGCCTCTATGGGCTCGCCTATTCTGGACATTTCATATGGATGGACTCATGTGACATGTGGTCCTTTGCGCCTGGCTTCTTTCATTTAGCCTAATGTTTTCAAGGCTCACCCATGTTGGAGTGCCTATCAGTACTTCTTTCCTTATTATGGCTAAATAATATTCTAACGTATGGCTATACCATATTTTGTTATCCGTGTATCAGCGGACGGAATTTGGATCATTTCCACTTTTCACTACCATGAATAATGCTGCTATGAACACCTACATACAAGTTTTTGTGTGGAGATGTGTTTTCATTTCTCTTGCGTAGATGCTTTCTAGGAATGGAATTACTGGGTCCTAAGTACCTTGTACTTAAGACAAAATTCTACCCCATCCAAAAGGTTATGCTGTGTGTGTCTGTGTCCCAGGAGGACAATGACCTTTGACCTCCACCCCATCGGGTATGGTAGTGTCAAGCTACAAGTCCCTTGAGGTGCCAAATTCCATTCCCCTGACAATCTGTCATTTCTACAACCTGTCTGGCCTCTGTGGGTATCTAGCATTCGGGGTGTCCTCTTCCTGTCCCAGCCCCCATTCTGCTTCCCTCCCACCCACTCAGCCCTCACAAGCCATGGCAGTCAGGGATGTCTAGCGCGGGTACCTTGCCTGTAGAGCGCGGCAGCATAACGGGACGTGTTACTGGTGGTCTGGGAAGAGCAGAACGTCTGCTTGTCCATCAGCTTCCTACAAGCACAGGGAGGACAGACGTCAAGGGGAAGGAAGCTCCAGGCCTGGGCCTGTAGGCGGAGCCCCCTCCACCCCAGACACCTAAAATCCAACTGCCAGAGACCAAGGCCACAGGACAGGCCACAGGTGCCGCAGGAGGGGAGCTGGGGATGAGGAAACCTCATGTGCAGCCCAAGAAACAAGCAGTGGGTGGGAGCTCCCTCTCCCGTCGAGGGGCCAGCTTGCCTCTCAGCCCAGGAAGAACTTGGTCAGAGGAGCCATCTCGGGAGGGAAGACGTTTCCCACGGGGACGAGTCTGCGCCAGGCCCAGCCATGCAAAGATGGGACGCTGGTGGGAAGCTTAGCTGTAGAGCACAAGGCCTAGGTGTCTCTGAGGGCTCTGGAAGGCTCGTATTTGAAAAACGTGAAGCTCGGAGGCCTTGGGGAACTCACGAGGAGTATGTGCTGGTCTCGTCAGCGCAGGCCCCGTCCACGTTCAGCGCGATCTGCTCCCCTTTGCTGCGGCAATAGTTGGGATTCAGCGTGTCGATGGCCATCTCAAGCTCCACCTGGAGGCACCAAACACCCCCAGCAGCTATGAGGACCCCAAGGCACAGCCCTCAGGGGATCCCCTCAAACCCACCATGCCTACCTCCCTAACCCCAGTCCCTGCCCAGAAGCAGGACTGACACCATCCCTCTCCGAGGGCCCCTAGGCTTCAGTCCACACAAAAGCCACAAAGCCAAATTCCAATAGAAGAGCCAGAGTGCTTTCTTTGGGAGGGGGTTCGTGTAGTTTTGCTTGCCCGCACCCACAATTCCACTCCCCAAAATCTAAATTAGGTGCCAACATTTAAAAATCAAGGGCTTTTCTCTTTTATCCTTATTTCCAACTTCTTTTGAAAAGTCAGCAGAATTGGCAATACTGGTACAGTGGCAACAGGGCCTGGAGCTGCAGGTGCCCGAGGAAAGGCACGTCTCCTGTTCCGTCACCCTAGCCCTGAGAGGCACTAGATTCCCCGTATCGTGCCCTCTTCGCATTGGCCCTGCCCTGTCCTGTGAACGTGGGTCCACCCACCCCATGTTCTAGTTCATCTCAAGCCTCACTCCTCCCTGGCCTCTCTGGAGCTGCCCACCCCTCTTCTTTCTGGAAGTTTTTCCTCCTGCAGCTTTCAAGGCCCTGCAAGCTGCTGGTTTTCTTCCTAACTCTCCAATCACTCCTCTACGCTTCCACCCCCAAAAGGCCTGTCTCCTGGATTCTTTCAGCTCCCACCCTACCACCCCTCCCCTCCCTCCACCTCCACCCAAGAGGGCAGCCCCACCTTCTGCTGCTTGGGCTTGATCCTGGCTGAGAGGTGTGGAATGTCATCATAGGTCATCGAGACTGGACGCACAGGGTACTGGGGAAGGGAAGGGAGCCGTCAGTCCACCCTGCCCAGACCCAGTGAGAGCTGAGCTTCAGAGGCGCTGGCCAAGAATCAATAGCCACCCTCCACGCCCACCCCAGACCAGAGGCCCTCGCTGGTCTCTGCCTGCATCCCTGCATCCCATTCTCACTGGCTCCACCTGGTTTCCTTCCAAAGAGCAATTTTCCAATGTCCAAGGGACATGCCTAAGCATCAGACAGGCCCCAGCATGCATAGCCCCATGGGCCCTAGGAAGTCAAGCGCACCGCCATGGGAGTCAAGAGGAAGGGTCCGAAGTCTAACTGCTAGTTCACAGGCCATCCAGGTGGAGAAGGACAAGGGAAATGAGACCACAGGAAGCCAAGAGGGAAAACAAAACTGGCGAACACTGCACTGCTAAAGCCTGACGATGGATCTGTGGACAAAGGATATCACCTGCCACAAAGGATGTTGTGGCCTTCAAACCCTCTGCCTTGCAGCCACTCCCCCTACAGTGCATCCTAAGGGGACTCAGGATGGAGAAAACTAGGAGACTGGCCCTAGATAGTTAAGGTGCATAACAAAGGAATGATTTCAATTAGCCCAGACTCTTGCCACTTCCCATACATAGAAAAGTGCGAAATTCATTAACTCGGGAGAGTCTGGTTTTCTTAAACAAACAGTAATCTGATGTTCTGACTCCCCGGGGTTTTGTTGTTGTTTTGCAAAAACTCCTATAAGTCCTGACTCCTCTCTTACCTCTTCAGAATAGTTCCTCAGAGCTACCTGAGAGGCTATCTCCCGGACTTAAGTCCTCAGTACGACCGCCGAATAAAACATAATTCTCAACTGTTAGGTTGTGCTTTTTTTTTTTTTCAGTCGACAGATCTATGGGAATCACTAGCCCATTCTCTCTCCTTTTGCTGATGTGTGGACTTTTCCATAATAAAAAGTTGATGACAGAGAAGGGAGCTGGTCTGCCAGTGACCTGCTCAGAGAGCTCTCTCTGGGCCCCAGTGTCATCAGGTGTGAAGTTATGTCACATCTGAGCATACTACTCTGAAATCGCTTCTTTTCTCTGAACAAAGAAGGATGTAGAGACATCCTTCCCCACAGACGCACTCTTCCTTTCTTTCTCCCGTGCTTTACATATGCCACTGGGTGGATGGATGAGTCATGGCTTGGACTCACTTGCAAAAGGCCGTGACCATCGCTATGAATGAACCTGGTGGAGGTGTGGCAGTGCATAAAGTAATCCTCCTTTGGAGGCCATTTGAGATCAGCTGCATTCCAGCCCAAGGAAATGGCTGTTTCCTAAAAGCTCACTTAAATAGCAATACAATGACTCCTCCCTGCTTCCTGGGCTGAAGCTTGGGGCAGGAACTTGGAACTTAGGTCCAGGAACAGCCTGGAGCACAGCTGGTCTGGGCTGAGCCCTGAGCTGGGACAGGCTAGCCCACGACAGCCCGGGAGGCCCCTGGTCTGCCAAGGTCCAGGCAGCTCTGTGATCTCCTGATCGCCGGGAAGGGTGGTGGGGAAGGGTGCCAGTTCTAGAATCAGACGGTCCTAACTCTGCCACTTGCTCCCTGTGTACTCAGGCAAGCTCCTCGCCTCCCAGACCATTCGAAGCAGGGAATGAGGCAGGTGGAGCTGACACCCGGCACTGGGCCTGGCACACTATGAACACACATGGGTCACTGTCACCACCATCCGTTCCATCCCTCTGCAGTCAGTCAAGGAAGCAGACGCAGACAACAGCCCCCAGTGCCACGGCCTGTAAAGGCAGATGCCAGGGGCCCAACACCGGGCCTCTTCCCAGCACATGCTTGGAGGGTGCTGCCACCCTGTTCCAGGCCCCTTGTGCAAGTTACTAGCCTCCCTGGGCCTCTTTTTCTTATATGCAACGTGGGGACAAAAATACTTAACAACCTTACTGCTAGGAATGTAAAGTGGTTCAAAACAGTCTTTCATTTCCTCAAAATATTAAACATAGTTTCTATAGGACCCAGCAATTCCACTCCCAGGTATATACTCAAGAGCAATGAAAAACTCTCCACACAAACACCTGGACGGGAATGTTCATAGCAGCATTATGCATAATAGCCAAAACATGGCAACAACCCAAATACCCATCAACTGATGCATGGAGAAATAAAATGTGGCATATAGGTCCATACAGTGAAGTATATTCATCCATAAAAAGAAATGAGGTACTGATACATGCTATAACATGGAAAAGCCTTGGAAACACCACGTTAAACAAAAGAGCCAGACACAAAAGGCCACATATTACATGACTCCATTTATATGAAATGTCCAGAACAGGCAAATCCATGGCCAGAAAACAGGTTAACGGTTGCCTAGGACTGCAGGGAGTGAGGGCAGAGCAGCAGCAGACACTTCCTAAAATAGACTGGGCCGCTGGCTGCACAACCCTGTGGACAGACTAAAATCCACCGCATTTACACTTAAACAGGGAAGCTGCATGGGTGTGAATTAGACCTCAGTAAAGCTGTTATAAAATTACAATAGTAACCACCACAGGGATGTTGTGGGAGGAGATGAGTTAACGTATGTAAAATGCTTTGAATGGTGCCTGCAGACAGTCTAGGGTTAACACCTGTGAGCGACTATGATTAAACTACCGGCCCAGCTAAGAGGGGAGGGGGCAGGAATAACAACTGGGGGGACTCACAGCTAGCAGGACAGAGGCGCACCAATGCTGACTGGAGCTGCCCCAGAAAGCTGCTCCCTGAGTCTCGGTTACAGCGGTGGTGATCATTCTTGGCGCCAACTCTGCACCAGGCAGGTGGTGTTCTAAGCACTTTAATATGGACTCACCTGATCCCCGTGGGGACCCTATCAGGCAGATACTATTACTATCACCACTTTGCAAATCAAGAAACTGAAGCACAGAGAGATTTTTTTTTAAAGGAACTTGCCCAAGGACTCACAGCCAAGCCTCAAGGCCGGGAGACTGTCCCCAGGGCCCAAGCTTTATCCACTACACTGTTCTGCCTCTTAGGGTGGCCTTGGTTTTCCCATCTTCAAAATGAGAGATTACTATTGACCTGCCCATAAAAGCAAAGAAACTGTCTTACAAAACACCCTCTGTTGCCAAGAATTCTAAGCAACGTGGAGGTTTCAAATTGTTCCTGGCCTACCACTTACTGTGTCTCCACCATCCACCAACACTTGCTTTTTTTCCCCCCTTTACCTTTATGTCCTATAATTACCTGAAACAGATAGAGCTTCTCTGCCAGACTTTTGGCCAAGTACACGTCGATCTGGGAACAAGGGAAGAAGACTGAATCAGGAGACAGAACCCAATTCCCAACCTGCCCCGGGCACAGCATGCTCCTCAAATTTCAGGAATAATAATGGCTCTGAGGCCATTTGGGGAAGACGAAATAGCTCGGCTGATGCTAAAAATAAAGGGAACCAAATCTCCAACCTGGATATGTCCAGAGCCCCCTGCCCAGGTCCACCATAACCCAATGAAAACATATTCCGAGGCTGCCCAGATCAGGATGCATCCCAGAGGGCCCGATTAAACGCTTTTCTGACGAGGATGGGGCAGGGGAGGACTTCCTCCCTGTGCCCTCCATCACCTGTCCTGGATCGGCCTGTCTTCAGGTGGTGTGACCTGGCTCTTTCTTCTCAACCCTCACCGCCCCTGCCCCACCTTGCAGTTTACCTTCCTGCTTCCTAGCTCTTCCTATGAACCATGTTCTCTCCCACCTCCAGGCCTTAAGGATGAACGGAGGCTCATCAGGCACAGGGCAGGCATACGTGACGGAAACAGCATGTGCAAAGGCCCAGAGCCTCTAGGATATGTCTTGGTCTGGGCTGACTCTGGAACCACCGTCTGCATCTTGAGACCCCTTCCTTGTCAGTCTTGCCTCACAGATCCTAAGCTTCCCAAGGGCAGAACACTGCCTGGCTCCCTGCTGTCACAGCCCCCAGCACATCATGGATTCAGTGAACAACTGCTGAATGACCCAATCTGCATAAGAGCGTGAAGAAGAGGAGCTGTCAAACCCATTCACTCATTCAACAAATAGTCACCGAGTATCTGTTAATTGCCAGGCACTGGACTCGGCTTTGCAGACACAGCGGTGAACAGGACAAAATCCCTGCCCTCATGAGGCTTACGCTTTAATGGAAGGAAACTTATGTGTAGGGGCTGAGAGGTGTTGTGGCCAAACGCAAGGTATGGCCAAGGTAAGGGGCTAGGGAGGGTGTGCAGGAGAACGTCACGTGAGACAGGAGGGTCAGGGAATCCTCTCTGACAAGGTGATGCTGGGTCAGACACCTGAAAGAAGTGAGGGGTCGGCCAGGCAGGTATGAGGAAGAGAGGATGCCAACAGGTCCCAGGCTGGCCTGAGGATGGATGGAAGGGACCCCGTCCCGGCAGAGGGTGGGGAACAGCAGTTACCTCTTGTATGACTGGGTCATCCTCTTCATTGGCCATACTAGGGGGGAGCCAGCCGCGTGGTCCTTGGACTCTATCTGCAAGGAGAGCAAGAGGCCTGGACCGTGAGTCATTCAACCAACACACCTAAGTACCCACTCTGCAAGCAGCCCTGCTCTGGGAGGGAGGAGCCTGAAGCAAACAGAAACTGATCTTATTTCTACATCTATCGTAGAGTCAAAAATAGACAGCCCATTATACACCCCATCAGCCAAAAAAACAAAAAAAAAGCAGGCAGAAACCACCAAGCAATGGGTGTAAACAGGTGGACCCAAGTCACCACATGTCAGCTACACCTATGGGAAGGAATAAATGACCAGTTTTAGGAGTTTTCTGACCACTCACAAAGAATTCACCACCAGGCAGGAGGATGGAGGCTGGCCGGTCCACAGCCATGATGAAAACACCCGAGAAGTAATCGGGGGCCACGGGGAATCTTTAGAGCCTGATGCACAGCGGAAGGGCAGACCGTCCCAAGACTTGGATTCCAGGGTGACTCCAGCTCTGATATTTGATTTTCAAGCTGACTTTAAACCCAACCCCGAGTGAGATGACCTCCTTTCTGTGGTTTTTCTCTGTGTGTGTGCGCACATGTATAAAAATGACCCTCTTCACATACATACTCTTCTCTTAATTGTCCCCATTTTATAACGAGGAGACTGGAACTCAAGAGACGCTTTTATGTGTTTTACCCAAAGCCACACAGGAAGCACGGGGACCCACTGGACCTCAATGCCAGGCCATCCAACTTCAGGTCGCAGTTACAGGTAGCGGAGTTCAGAGGAAGGAAGGGCCTTCCTGCTGGGGGAAGGGGCATTTGGGCTGGGCCTTGAAGGACAGAAGGATTTGGACAAGCCAGGATAGCAGAGGGGAAGAGGGACTCCAGGCAACAGGAAGCACTTCAAGTACCTGAAGGAGGGAAGGCGGCAGGTCGCCATGGTGGAGGGTGAGTACACTGTCCCTCAGTATCAGTGGGTAAGGGGGGATTGGTTCCAGGACCCTCAAGGATACAAAAATCTGTGGATGTTCAAGTCCCTTACATAAGATGGCACAGTATTTGCATATAACCTAAGCACATCGTATACTTAATTTTTTTCAAAAAGAAAAAATTTTTTTATTGGAGTATAATTGCTTTACAATGTTGAGTTAGTTTCTGCTGTACAATGAGGTGAATCAGCTATATGTATACCTATATCCCCTCTCCACTGGACCTCCCTCCCACCCCACACCCCCCAACCCACCCATCTCGGTCATCACAGAGCACCGAGCTGAGCTTCTTGTGCTTTATTTATAGCATGTTCCCACTAGTTATCTATTTTATGCATGGTAGTGTACATATGTCAATCCTGATCTCCCAATTTGTCCCACCCTCCCCTTCCCCCTCCACACGTCCGTTCTCTACCTCTACGTCTCTATTCCTGCTCTGCAAATAGGTTCATCCGTACCATTTTTCTAGATTCCACGTATATGCGTTAATATACAATATTTGTTTTTCTCTTTCTGGCTTACTTCACTCTGTATGACAGACTCTAGGTCCATCCGCGTCTCTACAAATGACCCAATTTCGTTCCTTTTTTTTTTTTTTTTTTTAATTGGGGTATAGTTGTTTTACAATGTTGTGTTAGTTTCTACTGTACAGCGAAGTGGAGCTCCCTGTGCTATACAGCAAGTTCTCATTAGTTATCTATTTTATACATATTACCGTATATATGTTAGTCCCAATCTCCCAATTCATCCCACTCCCCCTTACCCCCTTGGTGTCCATATGTTTGTTCTCTACGTCTGTGTCTCTATTTCTGCCCTGCAAACCGGTTCATCTGTACCATTTTCTAGATTCCACAGATGTGCATTAATACACAATATTTGTTTTTCTCTTTCTGACTTATTTCACTCTGTATGACAGTCTCTAGGTCCATCCACATCTCTATAAATGACCCAATTCCGTTCCTTTTTATGGCTGGGTAATATTCCATTGTATATATGTACCACATCTTCTGTATCCATTCATCTGTCGCTGGACCTTTAGATTGTTTCCACGTCCTGACTATTGGAAATAGTGCTGCAATGCACATTGGGGTACATGTGTCCTTTGAGTTATGGTTTTCTCAGGGTATATGCCCAGTAGTGGGATTGCTGGGTCATATGGTAGTTCTATTTTTAGTTTTTTAACCAACCTCCATACTGTTCTCCACAGTGGCTGTATCAATTTACATTCCCACCAACAGTGCAAGAGGGTTCCATTTTCTCCACACCCTCTCCAGCATTTATTGTTTGTAGATTTTTTGATGATGGCCATTCCAAAGCAATCTACAGATTCAGTGCAATCCCTATCAAATTACCAATGGCATTTTTCACAGAACTAGAACAAAAAATTTTACAATTTGTATGGAAACACAAAAAGACCCTGAATAGCCAAAGCAATCTTGAGAAAGAAAAACAGAGCTGGAGGAATCAGGCTCCCAGAATTTAAACTATACTACAAAGCTACAGTAATCAAGACAGTATGGTACTGGCACAAAAACAGAAATATAGATCAATGGTACAGGACAGAAAGCCCAGAGATAAACCCACGCACATATGGTCACCTAACTTATGACAAAGGAGGAAAGAACATACAATGGAGAAAAGACAGCCTCTTCAATAAGTGGTGCTGGGAAAACTGGACAGCTACCTGTAAAAGAATGATATTAGAGCACATGGTATATTTTAAATCATCTCTAGGTTAATTATAATACCTAATACAATGTAAATAGTTGCCAGGCGCAGGGCAAATTTAGTTTCTGAGGTTAGCTGAATCCATGAATGTGGAGGGCTGACTGTAATTCAGCTGGGATGACCCTTCATATTCCCAAAGGGAGGGGATGGGTACAGTTAGAAAGGCACCTGGGCACCCTCCAATCTCAGCAGTTCCCAGACCTCCACTTTTAGGTAAGACCAGCTCGATTCTTGTCTTATCTACCTAACATTTGAATGGTTTAATATTTAAAAGAACATAAATATTTTCACCATGGGATTCAATGGCATCTAAGCCCCCTGCCCCGGCCACCAAGCGGAGTCATCTCGCTTATTCCAGATATACATTCCAGACGCTGAGAATGCTCAGGCCAAAACAATGGCATCATCCTCAGTGCTTCTCTTCCTCTCGCCCCACGCCAGCAAATCCTGTCAGCTGTGCCTTCTAAGTATGTCGGGAATCTGCCCACCCCCACTGCCACCTCCATCTCCTGCCCGCCTTAGAGCAGCAGCCTCCTAACTGGTCTCCCTGCTTCCACCTTTGCCTCCTACGGTCTTTGCTCACCCCACAGCCCACCCCACAGCCGGCAATCACATCACTCCTCCGCCCTCAAAGTCTTCCCATCTCACTCAGAAATAAAAGCCAAAGTCTTTTTCATCCCATGTGAGGCCCTAGACAACTCCCTCCCTGACCCTTTTCCTTTCAGACCTCATCTCCCACAGGTCTCCTTCCCTCCCCCATCCCTCACCTCTGGGCTTTTGTAACTGCTCTACCAGCCCCCATAACCTCATGGCTCCCTCCTTCACCTCTTTCAGGTTTTTGCTCAGATTCTACCTCATAGCTAAGACTTTCCCCATCCACCCAATTCAAAAATCACAACACCCCGCGCCGCCAGCTCCTTCCCTGCTCTGGTTTTCTCCATAGCATGTATCACCATGTGACAGTTTATAGCTCTGTATTTATTACCCATCCTCACCCCCACTGCCAATAAGTGGTAAACTACATGAAGGCAGAGAGTTTCCTCTATTTCGTCCCTTGCTGGCCCCCAGTGCCTAGCACACAGCAGGCACTCAATACGTACGTGTTGTCTGAATAAGGAAACCACAGGAATGCCATTTAATAGGGAGCTACCATAGGACTCTGAGCAGAGGAAGAGAGTAGAGGGAAGCAGGCTACCTCAACAGTTCGGGATTAGAAGACTAGAAGAAAGTCATAAACCCCAAACGCCTGTTACCGCCCGGATAGAGGGCAATGCATGGGAGAGCCTGAGACCCCACCTCACCTGCCAAGGATCATAAACGTATGCAAAGTACCTACCTTCCCTCCAGCTGGCTCTGTGGACAACTGAGAGATTGGGGACTTCTGGGTGAACCAGGGAACCGACGTAGGTACTAAAAGGGTACGGCCTGGGAGGATCCCAAGACAGGCTTTCTCAGCTCTTTCTCTATTGGCCTCTCCCCAGTCAAGGAGGAGCTCAGGAAGGATGGTGCTCCTCCCTCCAGATAGAATATATGATTCGGTTAATGCAGGGATTATCACCTCCCTTCATCCTCCCAGGCAACATCATCCAACTCAGAGGCTTTCAAGTTTTTCAGCCTAAGACCCACAGTGAGAAACCCATTTCATATAAATGACCTGGAATATACATACAATTACCTCACTAAAACAAGGTTTCACATAACCATTCATTGTCCCTACTATATCTGATGCAGTGATGATTTTTATCCTCACTCATTAAAATTAAAAATACTGGTTACAAACCCCCTAAGCTGATTTCACATCCCACTAATAAATCTTGATCTGCAATTTGAAAAGTTCTGCTTCAACAAGTCTTTCCTACCTCCAATCCTCCCAGAAACACCCAGAGCTACCCTTGCGGGAAAAACAATCACATCATTCCCCTGCTCAAAACCCTTCAACTGTCACATAGAATAAAATCCAAATTCCTTTCCACGGCCCCAGGGTCCCATACGATCTTGCTGGGCTTACAACAAGCTAAGCCCCAGCCTGTCTCAGGAGCTTTGCACACCACCTATTTTCCCCAGGTCTTTTCAAGGCTGGCTCCTTTGCACTAGTATCACCACCCCCACCCCCTCCAGGAACAGACAGGTTCCCGGACTATCCACCTTAAAGAGCCCCCCACCCATTTCCAGTCACTACCACATCCCCATTTTATTTCCTTCATGGTTCTTATCACAATCTGGAACTACCTCGTCTATATGCTTATGTGTGTCTGTCTTCTGCACTAGAATGTAAGCTCCATGAAAGCCTCTCAGTGCTTCAACCATAAAATGGAGATGATTATATTTACTTCATCAAGTTGATATGGGGATTACTATCTTTTTAAAAAATTGAACAATGCCTGGCATGGAGTAAACACTCAGTATAGTACAAAGAATGATGGAGTGAATGAGTGCATGAAATCAGGCAGTTATAGACCTTTTACCCAGTGAGCCTAACTCAGCCCCATCCAGAGACTAGTGGCCTCATGGTTTGGGCCTTGTGGACACTTGAGGATAGAGGTGTGGCCTATCCTCTCAGGCCACAAGACAAGCTTCCCCAGCAGCAGTGACCACCTTGGCCTCAACAGGGTGTCCTGTGGCCACAAGGGTACTCCATGGTAGTGGCTCCACACCACTGAGCACAGAAGACATCCTCAACAAACGGAAAGGGGACAAGGACACCAGGTGAATGAATCTAAGGAAGGGTCCAGAGCAGAGGAGGTGCCTGAAAACCACAGCTGGGTGCCATCAGTGCTGCACCCAGCAATCTAACCTGTCAGCCAATCAGAAAAGCAGAGGCAACTCCAAATAATCTCCGGTTACTGGAGGGAGGGAGACAAGGTGAGGACAATATACAATGTGAATTAAGAGGAAAGGGCCCCGGGGCAAATAGTCTCAAGGTCTGGATTCTTATTGGCTGTGTGCCCCTCGCACAAGGCATCTCCCTCTTTGGGTCACCCCAGTTTCCACCCCTGTTAAAAGGAGAGATGGCCTAGGGGCAGGAAGAATGAACTCAACTGAGTCAGACCCTCCCTTCTCTAAGGACTTAATACTCAATCTCATTTAATCTGCTCAATAGCCCTATAAATCAAGCTGTACCATCCCCAATTAAGAAAGAAGGAAACTAAAGTTCAGACAGTAAGTAACCTACCCAAGGTCACAGGGCTGGAGAATGGTGGAGTTAGGACACAAACCTGAGTCTAGCTGATGTCAAAGAGCCTTATTCTCATTCTTAACGACTATGCTGAACGCTTTTTTTAAGAGGAGGCAGGATGGCATAGTGGGTAAGAGCCTGGACTCTGGAGCGGAACTATGCAAGTTCAAATCCCAGGTCTGCTGTTTGCTACCCGTGGCCCACCCGGAGCAGTAGTACTGCTCACTATTTTCATCCCTAAAATGGGGATAACAAAAGTACCGACCTCAGAGGAATGTGGTATAAATAACCTATGGGAAGGTTTGTTACTACGTGGCCCAATGTTTTCTTCCAATATAAAAAGGCAGGAAACACAGCCACGAAACTAACTGCAACCTGGGGCTTCTCCCGTCTTACCCTATTGGGCCCTCACCACAAACCTATAAGGTAGGTAATTCTATTATCCCCACTTCACAGATAAAGAAACTGTGGCGACTGCTAAGATCTCCTCTTTCTGCCCCCAAGCCCAACGATTCTAAAGGTAACACAAGAGAACGACCTTTTTTATTTACCGGTTTACGTGCTTACTGACACCTCCTCTGATCAAATGATCAGGGCCCTATCCGCCGCACGTAGCTGGCTCCCAGTTAGCCCTGAATGGTGGCCGGAATAAATGAATGAATAATTCCGGGCCTAGCCGGACGGAAGCTAATCTGGGGCGAGGAGGGGGCCCGGGCACCCTTCCCCTGCCCATCAGGGCGGGCCGCCAGCCCCGAGCCACACTGTCCAATGGGTTTCGCCTCCCTCGCGGGTGGTCAGGCCCCCTTCTCACGCCCACCAAGCAACCACTGCCACGAGCCGCCACGCCGGCAGGACATCGGCTGCCTTCGGACAGGTGCTCCCGTAGGAGGCCCGTCTGAGCCGGGCGGGGCAAGGTGACTGGACCCTGAGTCACCGCCGGCAGCCTCGGCCGCGGCCTCACCGACTGCCGGGCCGAGGCGAGGTCGGAGCCCGCGGCCAGCCCGGGTCTACTGGGCCAGGCTGCCCGTCCTTCCCGCCCGAGTCCCGGGAGGCCGCCGGCCCCTTGGCACCGGGTGGCGCGGGCCTCCGGGCCTACGCGGCAGCCCCGCCCAGGTCCACCTCGAGAGTGCAGCCCGGCTCCAGCCTGGGCGGGCGCTGCCACATCGGCACTCACCTCTCCGACGGGCCCGCGCGCGGGCGGCGGCAACGGCCCAGGTACCCGCGGGCTACACAGGCGGCGGCGGCCCGGCTCTCCTCTCAGGCAGCGGCCATGTTGCTGGTGGAGAAACTCGGCGGACACGTGGGGGGAGCTAGCGGGGAGGGCCCTCGCGCTTCCTTTTACCCACAATGCCCCGCCCAGGCGCGCGCGGGCCCGCCCCCTCCGCCGCTCCATTCATGCGGGCAGCCAGCCGCGCCTGGCAGCAGGGGGCGTCGTTGCAGCCGCGGAACAGAGATGAATACAGAACCAGACACGGAGGCAGTAGCAACGAAAAAAAAAAAAAAAATCCTCACTTTGGCAGCGGTGGGATTCGAACCCACGCCCCCGAAGAGACTGGAGCCTTAATCCAGCGCCTTAGACCGCTCGGCCACGCTACCCAGCTGTAGCTAGGTTCTTCTAGGAAACTCCTTAATACATTTTTATGCAATTGCAGTTCATTTCTGTGGGAGTTTGTTTCATATGTGCTTTACCTTATCCCTATAGAACTATTTTAGAACATGCCAGGTACTAAAAAGAAAAATATTTGCTCAAATATTTAGACCCACACTTCTGAACAGGTCTTAGAATGAAAAGCACTTTAAGAATCTGTATTCTGGGTAGGACGTTTAACTCGGAGACGTCAAGTTAATTCACATGGGAGAAATGGTGGATTTCAGCAGTAACCCGCACCAGGGGCTTCAGAAGCCAAACCACGGGAACTGGTGGGGCAGTTTTCTCTAAAAAATTGTGTGTTTTAATTTTTAGTTACACAAATACTATGTGAATTGTTGCAAATATAAAAACTTTGCAGATACAATACAAATGTTCTTTTACCTTTGGCGTCTATCGTTAAGTCCGAAGAGGTAACCATTATACAGCTTAGCATACTGTATATCCTTCTGGATCTTCTACTGTGAATTTATATGGATACATATGGATATATTCATAATAGATATATCCATAGAAAATAGATGTTTTGTTTTTATTGTTATGGGTTTTTACATAAATATAAATATTATCATGCTGTTAGTATTTATCTGCAACTGTTTTTTCACCCGACTATGTTTTTTAAATATCTATTCATGTTGATATATAGATATGTTTTTTTAATATCTATTCATGTTGATATATAGATATTTAAAAATACAGAAAAAGTACAAAGAAAAAATAATCATCCATATTCCCACTACCTAATATTGGTGGCATTTCACTTCCAATTCTTTTCCTGTGTATATGCTTTTTATTAAAAGTGTGAATACGTTGTCCTTTTAAAAATCTATTAAAAATATTAGACAATTACAAACAAAAAGAATTAGACGATTACAAATGAAAATATAACCCCTTCCCAAACATCTCCCTTGGCTAAAACTATTATGAATTTGATGTGTATCCTTCCAATTCATTCTTATACTTTCATATCTATCTATCTATCTATCTATCCTTGTGTGTGTGTGTGCATACACCCATGAACAATACATAGTATGATCTTTTTTTGCTTTTCATTTACATAAACCTTACTACGTTGTACCAATATCATTCTGCAACTTGCTTTTCTCCTCCAACATTATGTTTTTGATTTATTGTGACACATTTAGATCTAATTTATTCCATACTATGAATATGGACATTTAAGTTGTTTATATTAAGTTGTTATATTCAAGTTTCTGGTTAATATCCAGTTGGCAGACACCTTGATATTTGGGCATTCCATATTCCTCCTCTGCAGTTCCTCCTTAACCCATTTTTTTTCTCCAGCTACCTTTAAAATAAGTATTGATATGCAAAGACTTCATTGTACTGGGAGAGTTTGTTACTTTTAAAGAAATCTTTAAAAAATACAGAAGCAGCCATCTCTCTAGGCCAGGCATTGTTGGGGGATCTATAGTTCTTGAGATCAATAGAAGCACTGATCTACTCACGGTGTTTCAGTACCAAGAGGCACTGTGTTTGTGAGTTATGTGGCGGGTTTTCCAAAAGGAAATATCCCCATGGTGGAAAATAATTGCTGGAATCTCCGCCTAATCCCACTTTTCTAGGAATTGCCTGACCAGCCCAGAGGGTGGGTCCACCCTCTGGGTAGCCACCTTCCCCAAACCATGGCCAGTGGGCTCTATAGTAAACATAGGACAGAGGTTGGACCAATCAGATTCTCTTTTGAGAATCTGAACTGAGACATGGTAAGTTCCTGGTTTGTTATTTTCACTGTGTTAAGTGTTGGAGTTAGTCTCTGAGATTGACTGACTGGAACTAGGGAGAACGTGGGATTTGGGGTGGCCATATTCTGTGAGATGGACTGGAGAAGTAGAGAAAAATAATGATAAAATGAGAAGAAGAGCAGAAAGTCATAGAGAAATTCTGATGGTTTTGTGGCTCCCAACTCAAGACTCTTCCCGGGGCCCAGTGGAATTCACATTCTTGGAGACATCCCTTTATCATTGTAATAAATTCCTCTTTTCTGCTAAAGATAGGGTTACCTGGTAGCTGTAACAAATGAACTATCCTTGCGTGGTAAGGGCTCAAACAGAGCTAAAGGTATTTCTGCCAGAATATTTGCAGCAATTCAGGTCTGTCCCTACCAGAATGCTTAACAGGGATGCAGGCTGATCCTGGAAGACAGAGCCCAGGGCCTCCTTTTGGGCATTTCTTGCAGACCTGCAGTCCCATTACATAGCTGGCTTATGAAAATCAGATGTGAAACTAATAAGCAGGAGAAGCAGAATGTTGCACCAGAACTCCTGGACCCACTGGTTCCCAGCAGCTTTATGTAAAAGGAGAGAGGGAAGGGCTGAAACCCTGACTGTCCCTTGCCATGTCTACTCTGTCCCTTGAGGTGGAGGGGGGAAGGACAAGCACCACAGATCAAACACTGCCCCTGTCACCCACCCTCAATCTAGAGGCTGTCAGGTGAAGGGTGTCTGTCTCCAGATCATAACCCCTCAGCTGTGGGCAGTGGGGATGGACATGGGGGCTCTGTACTGGATCCCCTCCAATCTTCGCTCCCTTGCTCCTGCAAAAGGAAAATCACTCCAAACCCGGTCTGAGACCAAACTGCACTGCATGAATCTCCTTCTGGAAAGAAATTAACATTCCTGATCAAATGCTTAACGATTTTTCTTATGAAATTTACTAGCATTAAGATTTATGCTGGGAAACTTGTTTTCTGCCCATCAACCAGCTGACTGTTGTTTGTCAGTCAAGAGAGTAGTGAACTTTAATGGAACGTTCCCTCTCTCTCTCTCTCCCTCATCTAACAATGATGATTTAATCATTCTCTCGTCCTATAAAGTGTCTCTACCAAAATAGAGGTCAGAAGAATGGTCACCCTTGTTGGGGGTGGGGAGGGGGGCTGAGGGAGCTTTCTAGAGTTCTACAAATGTTCTAAAATTCAGCAAGCTCTACACTTAAGATTGTACAGTTTACTCTATTAGGTGATACTGTAATAAAAGGTAATTTTTAAAAAATGTCCCTACCAAGTGTGGATCTGTGAACTAGCCTCCGTGAGGAGTTACACTGGCAGGAAGGCTATAATAAAATTTTGGCATAGGCTTGCAAAAAAACCATTTGAAAAGTTTTCCTTAACACTTGCCTCTAATCTTCAGGGCCCTTTTCCTCTTCCTCCCCAAAGGGAATACTCTCTGAGTGGGAATCTGTTGTTTTTGTCTTCCCAGAATCCATCCCCGACTTTTCTGGTTCCAATGCCGATTTTCCTTTGAGGAAACACTCCTCCCTGTCGTCTTTTTTTTTTTTTAATTTTTATTGGCGTATAGTTGGTTGTCAATGTTGTGTTAGCTTCTGCTGTACAGCAAAGTGAATCAGTTATAAATACATATATCCACTCTTTTTTAGATTCTTTTCCTATATAGGTCATTACAGAGTATTGAGTAGAGTTCCCTGTGCTATATAGTACGTTCTTATTAGTTATCTATTTTATGTGCAGTAGTGTGTATGTGTCAATCCCAGTCTCCCAGTTTATCCCTCCCCACCCCACCACAACCCCCCTGTGGTCTTCAAGGAACTGTCAATCGAAGTACAAAGTGGGCAGGCACAAGGTCCAAATTAGGCCATTCAGAGGCTTTATCCTGGAAATCTGAATCTGGACACCAGATACAAGGATTTTTAGCTCACTAGTGGGGCTGGGAAGGAAACTTCCAGACTCTTACCTTCTGCTAGATCCCCACATTTGCCCTGGGACCGCCCTTTCTGAGGCCTATTTCCCTTTCACCTTCCAGTATATAAGCTACCTCCTTCTCAAAAAAATTGCTCCTTCGCTAACGTTGGCTAGCGTTGATTTCTGTTACCTGCAACCAAGGAAACCCCCTGATCACCTAGGCCTCCCCAAAAGGAACCTTGTTTTTGCAGAGGAGACAGTTTAGTTGCTTTTGCAGAGCACACCCCCTCAGCAAGGTGACCAGGCCATTTCTGTCAGGAACAAATGCTTAATTAGAAGGAGAACTGGGACCCTGGAGTGAACTAGGACTCTCCCTGGTGGACCACATACAGTCATCTTACACCTTGACCACTTAAAAGTCCACAGAAATGGACAGACCTGAGTGAGATCTCCTGTGTTGAGTCAAGTTAAGCTGAAGGCTCCACTACTGCTGGCACCCTTCCTTCGATACCTTTAAGTTTCAGCGGTTCAAACACACTCCTGTGTCCTGTGCTGGTAGATCATGGGAATAATGCGGCAGCAACCACAGTTGGCATCATTTATGTTGAAACTATGATGGTGTTTGAGCTTCAAACCTCCACCTTTCCTTCTTGATGAATGAAAACATTCTTATCAAATACTTTCGCTGTGGGATACCTTTAAGCCTCATTTTTCTCATCTGTAAAATGGTCACAATAACACTGAGGTTTGTTGCAGGGTTAGAAGGTGACTGTGTACGTCCAGCCCAATGTCTGGCATGCCATATATCATTATTTCTAAGACATTTTTTTTCACCTTTTAATATCTCTAAAATTGACCTGCATCTTATGATCGATGGCATACAGTTTATTTTCAGTGTTTTTTTCTTATTAATACAGAAAATAATGGTGCATCTTAACATCAGTGGTGTCTTAGATTCAACAAAGCATAGTAGTAGATGCTCAATCTATGAATTACCATAATGAATTTTTAACTTAGCAAATTTAATTTAGTATTTTTATAGCTTAGTAAACATTTAAAATTCTTACTATGAGCTCTGCAAGCTATCAATCTCTAGAGAGGAAACAGAGCCTCCTGCAAATTTGCCCCCTGCAAATTTCTCTTGCGGTTTCTTCTCTAGCTGGACATACTGGCAAGGGAAATCTTGAAAATGAGGTTCAGCTTAGCCAAGTTGACGTCTAGAACCACCACAGGCTATCACTGAAAGCCTAGTGAATGCTGGCACTAGCCTATGAATCAGGCTTTATGAGATGGAGGTCAAGATAACTGAGAGATTGTACCAATTTTCTAAGAGCCTGGCAGGAAGAGGAACAGACATAAAATGTAACAGGAGGCTGTATTACTCCAAAAATATCGCAGGATCAGATGATGTGAAAACCTTCACGGAACATTGGACCATGACACCATTCGCATCGGGATGAGCTGCAATGAAGGAAACATCAAATCTACTAAAGGAAAGACAGTTTGCTTGATTCTATGTAAGACTCAAAGTAGTATAAAACATGGCCCTTCTCATTATTGATCTTACCATCTCACTGAGGAGCTAAGACATACGCAAGTGAAAAATTAAATGCTGAAAAATAACCATGTGTATACAAAGTAATAATAAATAAAATTCTTACTTTGATTAAATGCTGAAAAATAACCATGTGTATACAAAGTAATAATAAATAAAATTCTTACTTTGATAATTTTATCAAAGTTCTTCATGTGTGTAATATCAATTCTACAAGGCTTGTTATCAAAATAAACAGTACGCCTACTCCTTCCACTCCAGGCAACCACTTTCAACTTTTAGCTGATTTTTCTTGTGTTTCTCTCCATATGTCTAAACAACATATTGTTGCTTTTTTTGTTTCCTCCCTCCCTCCCTCCCTCTCTCCGCCACCCCCCTCTCTCTTTCAACTTTAGGCGTTTCCTATTGACTTCCTGCTAAGGAAGATAAGAACTTAACCTTAATCATCCCACCTCTGCCATCACAAACACCTCAACCCTCCTAAAAGTGTTGTCTCGTAATTTCATTTGAACAATAATTAGTAAATGCTACTCACTAAATTTGAGCTTAGCTATGTACTCAACTATGATTATTTTTCCTTTTCTGGAAAATATTTTTACCTTATTCTTTACTTAATAATTACCTTTAAAAAAATGTACCTACTTTCTATGAATTCATCCCTAATTCAACTTCAAACTGTCCATCCTTGCCACACAGACACATGAGGTATTCTATCGCTTCAACTTTTTGAAGACATGTCTCCCACAGCATCCTGACAGGGGCCCTAGACTCTAGGTTTATGGTAAGGCCACCATGTTGAGATGGCCCTTCACCCTCACCTGGGCACTGACTTTTCCTCACTCTTATGCTGGACCTCACACATTTCTTGTTATTCCCCCAACACTGGCCCTCTTTTGATAGAGTAACTCTTCCAGTGGCTTCTGGAGGAACAATATTTGAGAGGTTACTTTCTTGAGAATTTACATGTCTGAAATTGTCCTTATTTCACCCTTATGCTTCATTAATAGTTTGGGCATATGATTCTAGGTTAAAGTGTATTTTCCCCAGAATTCAGAAGCCATCAGCTTCCAACTTCCAGTGTTACTGTTGAGTTGTCTGATGTTATTCTGATTCTCAATCATTTTATGAAACTTGCTCTTTCCCTCTGAAAGTTTCCGGGATCTTTTCCCTGTCCTCAATGTTCTGAAATTTCATGAATATGAATCTTGGCATAGGTCTAATTTTATCAATTGTGTTAGATACTTAATGGGCCCTATTGTTCTGGAGACACACATCCTTCAGTCCCAAGAAATGTTCTCAACATTTTTTAAAGACTCTCGGGGAACTTCCTTGGCGGTCCAGTGGTTAAGACTCTGCGCTTCCATTGCAGGGGGCATGGGTTTGATCCCTGCTAGGGGAACTAAGACCCCCGCATAATGTGCAAAAAAAAAAAAAAGATTCTCTCCCCTCTACTTTCTCTAACTGTTTTAAGTTAGGCTCCTAGGCTTATAAAAATTTTTTTCTTTTATTTTAATTAAGACTACTACATTTATTTTTTTCCAAGAGGTACTACTTAGTATTAAGAGCTCTAATTCTTTGGAACTAATTTCCTTTATAATTGGAAAAACTAAAATTGTTCATGAAGTCAGAAAGAAATATATGTAGGAAGAAAAACAAATGGATACCTCAAATGGCTCATAAAAGGAAAAACAAAACAAACTCAGTCCTAACCAGACTTATGAATTCCTTTTGGTGATCTTAAATACTGATAAGTATGTCAAGGTAGGAGAAAAGAAAGCAAACCTTTTTGGAACCTTCATTGTATTACAATGAAAGCATTTGCTTACTTCTAAATGATTTGCATACTGGTAGGACTGAGTTACACTTCTTTACATTTTAATCTATATGCTAAATATAACTCAGTAAAAATGATATCTATAACTACATGCACGCTTAATTTCTAGTAAAAGGCTATATGAAAATTTTGACTTTGAAACTAGGATCGTAGAATTCAGGTCCTAAATTTTAAAAAGCCAAGGAAAGACCATTAAAAACTACACATACATGATCTTAGACTGTTCTTAGCTAATTTCTCCACAAAGCAAAAATGCTAACAATTATAATGGTTCCATCGTGGAACAGTTGTACAGCCCAGAGTGCGTGCTCCTCTAGCTCTTAGAATTTCCTCTCCTATTCTTTAGCTTTTGTGTTCTTTTGTTCCACTTCCTGGGAGATTTCCTCAACTTCATTTTCCAACCCTTCTATTAAGTTACTCATTTTTGTAAGGGTATATTCGATTTACAAGAGCTCTTTGCTGTGTGATTTAAAAAAAAAAAAAAATCTTTATAATTGCTTTACAATGGTGTGTTAGTTTCTGCTGTATAACAAAGTGAATCAGCTATACGCATACATATATCCCCATATCCCCTCCCTCTTACGTCTCCCTCCCACCCTCCCTAAGCCACCCCTCTAGGGGGACACAAAGCACCAAGCTGATCTCCCTGTGCTATGTGGCTGCTTCCCACTATTTTACATTTGGTAGTGTATATACGTCCATGCCACTCTCTCACTTTGTCCCAGCTTACCCTTCCCCCTCCCCATGTCCTCAAGTCCATTCTCTATGTCTGTGTCTTTATTCTTGTCCTGCCTCTAGGTTCATCAGAACGGTTTTTTTTAGATTCCATATATGTGCATTAGCATACGGTATTTGTTTTCTCTTTCTGACTTACTTCACTCTGTATGACAGACTCTAGCGAGACCTGTATGCAGAAAACTATAAGACACTGATGAAAGAAATTAAAGACGATACAAACAGGTGGAGAGATATACCATGTTCTTGGATTGGAAGAATCAACATTGTGAAAATGACTATACTACCCAAAGCAATCTACAGATTCAATGCAATCCCTATCAAATTACCAATGGCATTTTTCACAGAACTAGAACAAAAAATTTTACAATTTGTATGGAAACACAAAAAGACCCCGAATAGCCAAAGCAATCTTGAGAAAGAAAAATAGAGCTGGAGAAATCAGGCTCCCTGACTTCAGACTATACTACAAAGCTACAGTAATCAAGACAGTATGGTACTGGCACAAAAACAGAAATACAAATCAATGGAACAGGATACAAAGCCCAGAGATGAACCCACGCACATATGGTCACCTTATCTTTGATAAGGAGTTAAGAATATACACTGGAGAAAAGACAACCTCTTCAGTAAGTGGTGCTGGGAAAACTGTGTGAATTCTTAGAATCGCATCTTGATCCTTTTTTTTTTTTTTTTTTTTTGATCCTTTTTTCATGGACACAATATTTTATCTTAGGATATTGATAGTTTTTTATTACTTGAAGTTTTCTTCTCCAGGCATATTGTCTCCTCCAAGATGCTGTCTGCTCTTGGTTCTATTTGTCTGTTACATGAAATGCCTTCCTTACATATGGATCTTTGGGTGCCTGTTCAAGTTTAAGAACAGGGCTCTAATATGTTATCTGGGAATTTCTGTAGGTGTGGGTGGGACTTGGTGGGTGAGGCTTTTCTTGTGAGGTGCTCTGGCCAGCCTGTTTCATTAGGGGGAAGTACCTTAAGTCTTTTATCTTAGGCTAGTCAGATTCCCAAGAAATTTCTTCAATTGTCTGCCTTCTGCCAGGAGGGACAAAGTCAGCTGCCAGTGTCTGGGAGCACAGGGGGAAAGAAGGCTGGTGGACACTGTACAGCCAATACAGAAACTTCCACCAACCCTCCTTTCAGTAGAGTAGCCTCACTCTCTACTGTGCCTGGTGTCCTAGGCTTCTGCAGGGTGATGAAAGGGCAGCTGGCTGGCTACACAGGGGAGCTGAGTGGGTCTAGAGGTCTGATGCTTTAATTGTCTTTTAACTGAACCTACATTTTTAGCCCCATTTCACTCCCCCTTCCAGAGGTTCCTTGTGCCAATTCTTCAGCCTTTGGCCGGGGGGTGGGTCTTCAATGATGAAAACTGGGTTCTTAGATTTTCCTACTGCTGACCTAGGATCCAGCCTTCTTGGGTCTGCTAACTCAATCACAGTCTATCTGCTTTCCAGCATCCAAAATTTTGTTACTGTTGATGACTCTTCCTTTTCACCCTCATGGGCTTATGCCATTAAGAAAATCTCTTTCCTGTCATTTTAGTGGAGACTTCAGAGCAAATGGACCTAAATATGTGTTCAATATACCATGTAGTTATGGTATATTGTTCAAATTTCTAAAAATCCTTAAAATTTTTAAGGAAATTCTCATACCAGTAACAAAGATTTTCTTAAGTTTTAGATTACAAAGCATCTTTAACACGCATTTTCTTTGAAACTGATGACAACTATGTAATGGTAAAGATTATTGTTTTATAGATGAGAAAAACCAAGAAAAACGAGAGGTGCACATCCTTTATTTAAAGCAAACAGAAAACGTATGTGCCAAATCTAGAAGTTTTTTTATAAGAATTTATTAGAAATGTTAAAAATCAAGAAACCTTGCATAAAAAAATCCAATTTTCAGCCGCTTGAAAAATTGGAAAATGGGGCAACACTGGGCCCACACTCCCCATGGGGACAACCATTCGGAGCTGAATCTGGGCTGCCTCTTTCAGGTGGGGCTGAGCCCTCCAATTCACCCCACCTCCACCCAGCTACTTCACTCATGTGTTACCAGGAGACATTTGTTTTGTTTTGTTTTGCGGTACGCGGGCCTCTCACTGTTGTGGCCTCTCCCGTTGCGGACCACAGGCTCCGGACGCGCAGGCTCAGTGGCCATGGCTCACGGGCCCAGCCGCGCCGCGGCACGTGGCATCTTCCCAGACCGGGGCACGAGCCCGTGTCCCCTGCATCGGCAGGCGGACTGTCAACCACTGCGCCACCAGGGAAGCCCACCAGGAGCCATTTGAATTTGAGGCCATAAAGAAAGAAACCACTTTATTTGGAAAGGCAAAATGGAACTCAATATATATGCAAAAATAAATCTATAATGCAAGCCACTTCTCTGGCTCCACACAGTGTCCACCTTGTCTAGGTTAAAGGGGTACGGCAGAGATTAGAAAAGTGAATAACAGGCACAAATGCAGAGAATATGCATGTTTTGTCTCCTTTCCCCCACACAAGCTGCATATACTCGTGTAAACATTTTTGATTTGTAAAACATGTCTAGTACTGCAGACAAATGTGCTGGGACGAAAGGAAATGAAGTCACTAAAACAGCAACAACAGTAATTTACCCGGCTTGGTTCATCAAGGTCGCATTTGATGATAAATTCCCACAGGGCCTCAGGTGAGGAGGAGGGGATAAGGATATCCAGGTGCACAGGGGTAACAGATTTTTTCCTACTTACATCCATAAAGGCTGCTTTTTTTCTTTTTAAACCTACAGCAAAACTGAAAGAGACATTACACTCCAGTTTAACTTTAAATTTTATTCCCAGGACCCTCTAAATAAAAGCAGCTCTCAAATCCTAGCTCCAGCTTAGCCTCTAACCAGCAGGGTACTTGGAAAGAGTCTACCTTTCAGAATCCTGGATTCTCTGTGATTGAAGATGCAAATTACATCCCCGACTCTGCTAATCTCCTGGACCTTCCCCTGTTTCTTGCACCTGAAAAGAGTCTCTGATGGCTCCCCAGTTGGGCTGGAATATCCTGGGTTTTTTTGCTTTTTTTTTTTTTTTTGGCATGCTTAGCATTTGTGGGAAAAGAAGATGTCCTAACCAGCTTCAGAAGGCACAGACCTAGCTTTTTAAAGTGGAGTAAGTTCTGCTGGCTCAGAAGGATCTCAGTATTTTGCAGATCATTTTGCTCTCAATGGTCCTTAAAGAAGCATTTGCCTAGCTATCCCAGCCTCCTGCAGAAGGGGACTGCCCTGACATTAAGGCCATGTGAGTGGGATGAATTACAGGGGTGACTGTTCAAGCCAATCCAGACAAGGAATCATTAACCGGTTGGAGGAACCAGAGCCATAAAGAGTGAGTGCTGTGACTAGGGCTGGTTCTCCATTACTCATGAATTTACTGAGTGCCTACTCTGTGCTAAGGCACTGTTTTTAAGCGCTGGAGACCAAAATAAAAATTGAGATGACTCTTGCCCTCAGGGTTTAATATAGTAGCTCTTAAGTCAGGATTAGAGCAGGGGTTGGCAAACTATAGCCCAGGCAGGCTGTTTTGTCAATAAAGTTTTATTGGAACGCCAGCCATGCTCATTCGTTTAGGTATCGGTCACCGATGTTTCTGCACTACAACAGCAGGGCTAAGTAGCTGCAACAGAGACCATATGGCCCGCAAAGCCTAAAATATTTACTATCTTGCCCTTTACAAAAAAGTTGCCGATCCCTGCGTTAGAGGAAAGCACTGACATAACTAAGAAATGAAACAGGTAGTCAGGGAACATAAATGATTTGCATAATAAAATCTCAAAGAGCAAGGAGGCTGGTTGAACTAACCAAAGCATGAATTTTATGAGGCTTGACACCTTTGAAGAGATAAGTCAAAATAAAGTTGCTTCTAAAATGCAAATTAACTATATGCACTGGTTTAAAACACACAAACAAGGCAAGCCAACCACTTGATCTGTGCAAACGGAAAAAGGGATCAGTTCCAACATCTAAAGGAAGCTGGTTGTGATGAGTCCAAATACAAAAACAGGGATACTGTCATTTATAGCTGCTCTACAGGATTTTTCAAGGGTAATTTTGACTCTGCTTGATTTTTCCTTTAGGGCACACTCTGAACTTTGGAACCTAATGCATGCACAGGGTCGTGACTTCACAGTACTTAACATTAACATGCTAAAGCACCTGTCTTAATGAACAGGTAAGAATGGTTCGTATGGAAATTCTCTGGAGGTCCAGTGGTTAGGACCCTGAGCTTCCACTCACTGCAGGAGGAACCGGATTCAATCCCTGGTCGGGGAACTAAGTTTCCACAAGCCAAGTGGTGTGGCCAAAAAAAAAAAAGAATGGTTTTTATGTTACACTCTGTTTTTTTTATGTTTTCATTTTTAAACAAAGGAAGAGAGGCTGCTTTAGCACTTGGGGTTGATCAAAGCAGTCTGTTTTCTTTGCTATTCGAAACCAACTGGAATCAAACTGGTGTTAAATGTGAATTCCTTCTAAAGAGAACGCTCATTAAATACAGATAGCCATAGCCTGGCCCTGGGGAAACCACTGGAATTAATGAGTGTTTATAGTTCTTGCCCTTTCATTCTCCAACAGCTTAGACAAATCTCAAGGGACCGCTGCTGAAAGCATCCTGCTGCAAAAAACAAGAAAATCACCAAAAGCTTCAAGCAGAAAATGCCAAGGACAGGGGTTGGGGAGCGGATTCTTCATAAGAATACCAGGTGCTAAGAAAATACGGAGGAATACGGTGCAAAGGGTACTTCAGTATATTGTGGATGCTGCCACTGAAATGCAGGGTACATGTCCGCTTGGAGGACAGGCTCCAACTTTCCAAGCCACTGTCCTTACATGTAAAAGCTCTGAGGTGCACCCAAAAAGGTGCACGGTAGCTGATGGAGGAGTTAGAGGTAGTAAAAGTGTGCATATAAAAATCAAACCTGTTTTGAAAAAGCCCACTGTAGAGAGCATGCTTCAGAATGGAATTTGGCTGTATTCCAGAAAGTAAGCTGCATTTCAGGAAGGACATTAAACTAAAAGATTAGAAAACATGCGAATTCCCTGGCGGGCCAGTGGTTAGGACATGGCACTTTCACTGCTGAGGGCCGGGGTTCAATTCCTGATTGGGGAACTAAGATTCCCCCCGAAAAAGAAAACAGTGTGCCGGTCTTCCCCCATGGCAGAAGGGGGCCCGGGTGATGTACAGTCTCACATCCACCAGAAAACGCCAGCACACTTCCAAATGCTCTAAGAAGGCTTTGCACTAAGTCACGACACTACACGCCCCACGGAAAGTTAACGTGCAGCTCTACTGTACCCCACTGCATCCTTACTCAGGAAACACAGGCTCTGTGGTCCTGAGATTTCAGCCCAGCCTGAAAAGGCTGATGGGCAAAGCCTTAGTATTTTCCACCCAGGGGAGAAAAGATACATTTTCTTACATCTCATGACAAAAAACAACAACAAAACACAGAAGAAGAACCTCAGAGAGATATGTTGGTTCATTAGGCTGCTTTTTCAATCCCCCTCCCCCAAAATGCTGCCCTAGGGGACAGCTGCAGTGTCTCCACTGGTAGCAAAGACATTTTCAAGAGTCAACAATAAAATACAAAAGTTGATTTACAACACACTAAAAATATTTGCCTCCTCCGGCCCCAAAACAACCCTAAATAAGTAAAGAAGTCTTTTTCTTTCCCCCACTCCTAGCCCTTTAGCTTGCGACTGGCTGGCAGTGATTTTTCCAGCAAGCTATTCCTCCATCTGTGCCCAGGCCTCCTCGGCTTTCTCGTAGTACTGGTTGGCCAGCCGGCCCTTCATGGCTTCCATTGCTGCCTCGGCTGCCTTGGTGTACAAGTCGCCTGAAAGAAAGTGAAGGGGTGAAGCACCTGTTATTTTTTGCCACCCAGTGTCCCCGACCCCCTCTCTAGAAGATCACCCCTCAGTTACCCTTTCTTGCCTCTCCCTCCACATAACCTGGTTGGGGCTCTGGGTGGGCATGTGATTGAAGCCTGGCCAATCAAAGCACTTTCCCATTCCCCACCAGGCCACAGGGAGTGGTCCACATTTAGGCACAGCCAATCAGAGTAAGCCATCTCAATAAGCACAGTGATTGGTTTAGGGATGGGTAGGTGATTCCAACTGAGCCAATGAGAATCAGGCTGAGGGCTTTTACGGGGCAAATTAGGAATATATGAAAGTAGAAAAGATAAAGTATAAGAAATAAAAATTATGAACAACCTCACGTCAGTTCTGGACAGGTTTTGCCACCAAATGAATTTGTGCAAAACATATAAAAATACTTGGTTTTCTGAGCTTTTTGGATTTAGAAGTTTCAAATAAAGGACTGTAGAGCTGCAGTATTATTTGCTTGATTTTGTTACACCACCTTAAAAAATAACTTTTAAACTTAGCCTCATCCTATACCTGTGAAATCAGGAGCTCAGTATGTCTATCATGATATTTAAAAAAATACATATAGGGACTTCCCTGGTGGTGCAGTGGTTAAGAATCCACCTGCCAATGCAGGGGACGTGGGTTCAATCCCTGGTCCAGGGAGATCCCACATGCCACGGAGCAACTAAGCCCATGCACAACTACCGAGCCTGCACTCTAGAGCCCGTGAGCCACAACTACTGAGCCTGCACACCACAACTACTGAAGTCCACGCACCCTAGAGCCTGCACACCACAACTACTGAGCCCGCGTGCTGCAACTACTGAAGCCCGTGTCCCTAGAGCCTGCGCTCTGCAGCAAGAGAAGCCACCGCAATGAGAAGCCCACGCACTGCAAGGAAGAGTAGCCCCCGCTCATCGTAACTAGAGAAAGCCCGCATGCAGCAACGAAGACCCAATGCAGCCCAAAATTAAAAAATTAAAAAATAAATACACACATATATATCTCATATATATATAAAAGTGTGAATCAACTGATGAATGTATAAACAAAATGTAGTATCTATACAATGGAATATTATTCAGCAATAAAAAGGAATAAAGTACTGATACATGCTACAACATGAATGAACCTTGAAAGAAGCCAAGACACAAAAGGTCACCTATTATACGATCCCATTTATATGAAATGACCAGAATAAGTAAATCTATAAAGATGAAAAGTAGGTTAGTGGTTGCCAGGGATGGAGGGAGGGGGAAATAGGGAGTCACTGCTAACAGGTACCAGGTTTCGTTCTGGCGTGATGGAAATGTTCTGGAATTAGGTGGTGCTGATGATGGCATAATACTGTGAATATACTAAAACCCACTGAAATTTACACTTTAAAATGTTGAATTTTATGTTATGAAAATGTCAGCTCAATTTGTGAATTAAAAACAAACCTCCCAAACTCCTAATATTTGACTATTAAAATATAAAAATGTTCGTCTGCATACCAACTGCATAAAGCCCCCTTCTAAGCCAGCATTATATGGGTATCCAGCCCGGCAAAAATACAGGGCCAGTACAAATCTTTCTCCCAGCCAGAACTGAAAGAAGAGACTCAGTCTTGCACGTTGTTATAACTCCCAGCGAGACAGGAATTACGTCTCTCACTGTCTAGCACCGTCCCACCCCAGGGGCAGGTCTGCCGGGCCCTACCTGATCTCTGCGGGTTCTTCTCCAGCCCGCAGCCGCCTGTGAACAGCATCTCTGCCTCCCTGGCCAGCAGCAGGTACCGGGGCTCATCGTGCATCCCATCATACTCCCCACCTTCATCACAGTCAGTTGTCTCCAGGGCAGTGTTGTACCAGAGTAGAGCCTCTGGCCAGCTTTGGGACCTTGCCAAGAGACACAGAGGAAAAGAGGGAAGTTACCATAGCAGCAAGGCAGGAAGGAGGAGGCCCATCAGCAGGAAGGGTAAGTCAGGAATCCCTATGGGGCCACCACCTCTGATTCAGGACCCATAGGACCCAATGCCACCACATCTAAAGGGTGTCATTTACATTGTAGATTTACATATTTATTACAATAATGCTCAAGCAGTTTTCCCTAAAAAAATTGGGATAGTACAACAATTTTCCAACAGATGGAAGTAGAGCATCCTGAAGAAGGGGAACATTTTCCTCATTTGCACGAAATCACCCTATGGGAATTCCCTGGTGGTCCAGTGATCAGGACTCAGCACTTTCACTGCCGTGGCCCGGGTTCAGTCTCTGGTCGTGGAACTAAGGTCCTGAAAGCCGCACGGTGAGGCAAAAATAAAAATAAAATCACCGTATGGGTGATTTTTGCATTAGCAGTGGCTGGTATCCCAGCCGATTTGCCCTGTGACTCACACAGGAGAGAAGGTGGGTGGGGGACTCTCTGTCGAGGCCTCCAGAACCTTCTCACAGCAGTCATTCAGCCCCATCTTCTGCTCTGCCTCTTCCGGCCAGCTCTGGCTCTACTCCAGCAAATGCAGAGTTTACCCGAAATAGCTGACTTCCCCCTTCTGGCTCCGCCCTCTACCCTCAACTCTTTCTCCTACTGCAGCACATGAATGGCCAAACCACCAAGGGCGTATGCTGAATTCAAGTTCCAGCTGAATCTGAACAATACAGAATAAAGAGCAAACAGGGCAGTGGGCTCTTTTCCTCGGGGTGCACTAATGCATATTACCAAACATGTGAGTAACTAGAGTGCATCAGGAACGAGCAAAGAGAGACACAGAGAAGAAGGTCTATGGGCCTCATGAAACGTTCCAGGAGCAACAGCTATATATATATATATATATATATATATATATATATATATAGACCTGGCTCTACCCTCCAGTCTTAGCTCCTGTCAACCTCCTCCCATGCCAGGCTCGTTGGGTCACGTTCTCCCTGAACGCGCCAGCTCCTGTCTGCTCCTTGGCTTTTGCACCTGCTGCTCCCTCTGCTTAGAACGTCCTTCCTTCAACTCTTCCCATACCTGGCTCCTCACCTCTCCAACCTCAGCTCAACTTCTTCAGAGATGCTGTCCCCAAACACCCTATTTCTTATAATTACCCCAATCTGTTCATCTCCTGTTTACCTACTTACTTGCTTATTATGGTCTCCCTGACTAGAACATAAGCCCCAAGAAGGTAGGGACCTTGTCTGTTCTATTCACTGCTGCATTCCCAGGGCCTGGCAAACAGCACAGCCTCTCTAAATGTCTGTTGAAGTGGCTGGCTAGGATGGTGTCAGGAGATAACCCCGACTCCATTTTATTTTATAAAAAAGGGAAGTTATTTGAAAATTACAGGTGACACACCCAAAAACCCAGGGTTTTAACAGTGGATTGATTAGAAGCCACTGAACTAGATGATCTCACTTCTTTCAGCTTTGACCCTCCCCAGTCTTGAAGGGCAAGGCAGAATCCCCCCAACACATTAAATGTAAAAGGAGGGAAAGGGCCTACTCTCTCCCCACCCACCCCTACCCAGCTCTGCACCCAGCAGTTAGCATGTCTATCCTGCCTTGCAATTTCCAATGACTTTTCCTTGTCCTATTAGATGGTAACTTCTAAGGGGGTCAAAACCCCTTAAAATGCAAATAGCTGACCCTCAATTAATGCTCCCTGAATGGAAGAGGCTGGAGCTGGTTGGAATGAGGAAGAAGAGTAAGAAAAAGACTATAGCAGAAGCTATAGAAGAAAATCTTGATAGATTTAACTACAAAATATTAAAAACCAGCATGTCCCCAGACCCAATAAACAATGGTCATTGTGTGGCACATGTGCCATCCCCTGCCCCCCAAACCTATGATAGCCAGCTCTCTTTTTTTTTGGCCATACCTTGCGGCATGCGGAACTTCCCATACCGAGGATCGAACCCATGCTCCCTGCAGTGGAAGCGCGGAGTCTTAACCAAAGGACCACCAGGGAAGCTTTTTTTTTTCTTTTTTAAAAAAAATTTAACACTATCTTTTTTTTTTTTGGTAGCCATCTCAGAAAATTTTTTAAAAGCCAACTCATATACCAGAGTGAACAGTCTTAATATATTAAAATTTTTAACAGGGAATTCCCTGGTGGTCCAGTGGTTAGGACTCCACGCTTCCACTGCAGGGGGGCATGGGTTCAATCCCTGGTTGGGGAACTAAGATCCTGCATGCCACATGGTGGTGGTGGTGGGGAATATATATATATATAATTCTTACAAATCAAAACCAAAAAACCTATTGTCTCAAATTAAAAAGAGAAAGTAGACAGAGGACATAAAGAGAAAACACATACAGCAAAGATTTTTTTTAAGGGCCTCAGATACAGATATTCAATGCCCAGCTCCAGCTCCCCACACCCATGCGGTGGTGCTTCCCCACTGCACTCAATGGGCACCACAGATGTTGGTATTTGATCGGACACAATTGTGTCGTGTCTGTTTTGTTTACCTCCCCTCCATGCCAGTGTAATTCTGAGTCCCTAAGAAGCAGGCTAATGTACAGTCCACTGGAGGAGAGGTGAAAAGACCTAAGTTGTGGCTCCACTACTTACTGGCTACTTGACTATGGACAAGCCCCTTCACTTCTCAGAACTACAGTTTACTCATCCATAAAATAAGCCCCCAAATGCCTGCGCTGTCTGTGTCAAAGAGATGTGTTGGTTCATTCATTCAAACTACTACTGAGCCAGGCTCTGCACTAAGCACTGGGCCTGAAGAGATGCAGGAGACCCAATTCTAGTTCTCGGTGAAATAAAATCACAGATATGAAAGTGCATCCAAATATAGGGGAGCATTACTGTTACAACACAGTAGGTAGCTGACAAATGTTTGCATGACATGTAATTCAGGCAGGATGTCATGTATCCGGACGTTTTAGACCCTGAGAGCTCGAGATGACAGACCCACAGCCCTGACTTTCCTTCTAAACCCAGTGAGAGGGACATGAAAACTTGACCCACAGAGGAGGGAACTGCCAAACCGCCCCCATCCTGGAGGTTTAGACAATGAATGTGCCCACCCTGCTCCCTGCGCCTGAGGACAACAGGGGTAAGCCGAGATCCACTGGGAGCCACAGAGGGTGAGCAATGGGTCCCGCTAAGAGTTCAATTCCCCCAACCGTCCTCTGCTCCTGGACTTCTGGGACCTCCCACTGGCCAAGCCAAAGAGCTGAGATGAAGCTGCCATTCTCCTCTCTTCCCACCGCACAATCCAGTCCTGGCACCCCTGCCAGAGGGATAACCGAAAAGCTGTTGACACCTGCAGGGCTATAGCCATCAGGAGTCTTAAAACCGCTCTGGAAAACTCACACCAGGCTTGAACTCCCCTGGAGCTTGCTTCCTTCCCTCCCCTCCCTCTCAGAAGTGAAAAATAGTAAGAATAAAAACAAAAGGAGGAAGAATCAATTAAAATCACCCCTAATTCTAACATCTAAGGACCACCACTCTGGACCTGATGCTACGTATCCTTTCAAACTCTTTCTCAGGCAAATCTTCACATGAAATGGCTAAGATGCCATTTATCTCTCACTTTATGTGCCAGGCACAGTGAGGATTAAAGGCAGCATCTCATTTAACCCTCATACAATGAGACACAACCACCCTAGGGTGCAGGTTCTATAATCGTTTCCATTTTACACGGTGAAGAAACTGAGGCCAAGGAGGTAAAACTACTTGCCCATGGTCACTGGGCTGGTACTCAGGGGAGCCACATCTGGAACCCAGGTCTGTCCTAACACCGGAGGGGAAGCTCCCACCTGCAGCCCAGGTTCCCACCAGTGTCACCTGAGCCATGGCCACAGTACCTGTCTGGGCTGAGGTTCTGGCCAGTGTCAAAGGCTCGTGCCACCAAGATCATGGACTGTCTGTCGCCAGCTTCAGCTGCCTTCAGTAAGTAATTAAATCCTTTGGTTTTATTCTCTTCTGTCTCCTGTTAACACAAACCAAAGACGGGGAGAGAAAAGGAAATGAGGCTTACACGGGAGGGGCTGCCAGAATCTCACTCATCAACCTTTTCCCTGTTTCTTGAATTGTTTTGAGAGCTCCAGGCTGGGGCTGCTGTAGAATTGCACATCGTGAGAAAGAGAACAGGGCTTCCCCTGCTGCAAAGAGCTCCTGGGGGTTCCCATCAGGCAGGGAGAAATGGAAGCTTAGCTCACTCCCGCTCACTCTCCTCTATCTGCTCTGATTCCTCCAGAGAAACACATCATCTCTCGCCTCCAGCAGGGGCTCCCTGCTTCCAATTCTTTTTACATTTTTTAGCACCTTTATTGAGATATAATTCACATAACATACAACTCACTCATCTAAAGTGTACAACTCAATAGTTCTTAGTATAATCACAGATTGTGAAACCAGTACCATAATCAATTTCAGAATATTTTCATCAAGCCAAGAAGGATTCAAAACACCATACCCCCTAACCATTACCTCCCAATGGTTCCACCCCACCCAGCCCTAGGCAACCACTAATCTACATTCTGTTTCTAGAGATTTCCCTATTCTGGACATTTTATATAAATGTAATCATATAACAAGGGGTCTATGGACTTCCCTGGCGGTCCAGGGGTTAAGAATCTGCGCTTCCCTTGCAAGGGGCGTGGGTCCGATCCCTGGTCAGGGAACTAGGATCTCACATGCTGCTTGGCTCAGCCAAAAAACAAAACAAAACAAAAAACATGTGGTTTAGTGTGACTGGCTTTTTTCACTTGGCGTAAATTTTTTAAAAATAAATTTATTTATTTTTGGCTGCATTGGGTCTTCGCTGCTGCGTGCGGGCTTCCTCTAGTTGCAGCAAGCGGGGGCTACTCTTCGTTGCGATTTGTGGGCTTCTCATTGCAGTGGCTTCTCTTGTTGCAGAGCACGGGCTCTAGGCGCACAGGCTTCAGTAGTTGTGGCTCGCGGGCTCTAGAGCGCAGGCTCAGTAGTTGCCGCGCACAGGCTTAGTTGCTCCGCGGCATGTGGGAATCTTCCCGGACAAGGGCTCGAACCCGTGTCCCCTGCATTGGCAGGCGGATTCTTAACCACTGTGCCACCAGGGAAGCCCTGGGATAAAGTTTTCAAGGTTCATTCATACAGCTTCTATCAGTGTTTCTCTTTTATGGCCAAATAACATTCCATCGTGTGAATGTCTCACAATTTGTTTATCTGTTCATCAATCAGGTGATGGATATCTGGGCTGTTTCCACTGTTTGGCTATTATGAATAATGCTGCTATGAACACCTGTGTGCATAGTTTTTGTGTGGATATATCTTTTTCTTTTGGGGGGATATATATACCTAGGAGTAGAATTGCTGGGTCACGTATAACTCTATGTTCAGCCTTTTAAGGAGCTGTTTCCCACAGTGGCTGCACTACTCTGCATTCCCACCTGCTTCCATCCTGCTTCCCCGATATCCATCCAGAGAGATGCTTTAAGCCCAGGTCAGGTCATGTTACTCTACCAAAGCCGCTCTAAGACTTCCTATCTCACTCAGAGACAAATCCAAAGCCCTCCTGTCAGCCTATGAGGCCCTTCTCAACCTTCAGGGTTCAAGAAGTGTGGCTGGGGCTACCAGTTGTCTGCCATATGCATTCTCCTCTGCCATATTTTTGCTGGCACATGGCTGACCAGCTAAAAACTACATTTCCCAGCCTCTCTTGCAGCTGGAATCAGCGTCCTAATAACAAGAGGCCTATCCACTCTTTTTTCTTAAATGTATTTGTTTTTATTTTTGGCTGTGTTAGGTCTGCCTTGCGGTGCGCGGGCTTCTCATTGCGGTGGCTTCTCTTGTTGTGGAGCACGGGCTCCAGGCACGCGGGCTTCAGTAGTTGTGGTGCACGGGCTTAGCAGTTGCGGCTCGCGGGCTCTAGAGCGCAGGCTCAGTAGTTGTGGCACAGGGGCTTAGTTGCTCCACGGCATGTGGGATCTTGCCGGACCAGGGCTCGAACCCATGTCCCCTGCACCAGCAGGCAGACTCTTAACCCCTGCGCCACCAGGGAAGCCCGTATCCAGTCCCTCCTGATCTCACTCCCTGTCACAATCTCCCCCCAGCACTTAAGAACGATGCTTGGCACAGGCAGTGCTCAATAAAGGTCAGTTATTTTTACTTCTGTTGGAAATATTTTCATTTGTTAATTATTATCTGTATTACAACCGTATCTGCCTGAAAAGTTTGCTGTTGTGAATAAGAACCTAGGACGGTGCCCAGAGTGTAGGAGACACTCAAAAAGCATGTGCTGGATAAACGAATGTCTTAGCAAGACAACAGGAAAAGGTC
The DNA here is from genome assembly GCF_008692025.1 of Phocoena sinus. NCBI lineage: Eukaryota > Metazoa > Chordata > Mammalia > Artiodactyla > Phocoenidae > Phocoena > Phocoena sinus. The sequence goes on along the minus strand of NC_045777.1, from coordinate 66,606,645 downwards.
CTAAGAATGGGGGCTTTGGGGAAAGCGGGAGATGGGCCAGCAGCCTTTCAGGGCATGTGGCCATGGTTTTCTTTGCTGCCAGATTCTGTCCTGGAGGGAAAGGCCTCTGGGACACCTGCGGATGAGAAAACCGAAATAGCTTCTACATCTCTTTACAAAGGTGCTCGGGTGCAGCTGGTGTAAACAGCCTGAGATCACACGGAGAGTTACCAGGGAGTCTCAGCGAGAGTGGTCTCCCCAGTCCTGGCCCCTAACCACTCATCCTGGACCCTGGCATTCCTTTATTCAGGCCTCAAACCCTTCTGAGTGTCCTCTCTGTGCCGGATGCTGGGAGAACAGGCCAAACGCAGTGGGTACGCTGGAGCCGGCTCTGCAGGCTTGTGAGAACCGATGTGAAAGCAAGCCAGTCGTAAAACACGGCCATTATTAGAAATTAAATTACGTAAACTTACAATTAAATGAAAGGTAACAAATACCCAAAGCTCATCACTTCCTAACTATTTTACTATGTTTTACTGTTGTCTGTCCTCTTGAGGTTATTTATATCTATTGCAGGGCTTCTCAACCCTGGCACTACTGGCATTTTAGATGACATAATTCTGTGTTGCAAGGGACTGTCCTGTGCATTGTAGATGTTTGGCAGCATGCCTGCCCTCTACCCACTAGATGCCAGTTGCGCTCCCAGAGCTGTGACAACCAAAGATGTCTCCAGACACTGCCAAGTGTCCCCTGGAGAAGGGGGAGGCAAAATGACTGGTGGAGAACCACCAGTCTGTGGAATCTTCATGATGGAAATGCTATGTGGAAATGGTGTGCTGTGGTGCATTTCCTCCAACTCCGTGCTCGGCGATGTCATCTTAGTGCTTGCACATTGGCCATCGTAGAAGCAGTTATACCACGAGATGGCAAAAAATATTAATAATGCAGACTAATTTGAAAGTGTGCCGTGTCTGTAGCCATTACATTGTGACTAGCACAAGAAACTGGAGAAACATTCTTCAGTATTTAAAACTATCGTCTGTTTCAGCAAAGAAGCTGCTCCTATCAGCAGCAAATAAATGAAGTTCCAACTCTGACAAAGGACTTGCTTATTTCACTTTCATCTTACTCACTAAAGTAAGTGAAAGTATCAACCAGTATCTAATGTCAGAACTTCACGCCTCCCTCAGCTGCAACCAAAGCTGGGCTACAGACATGAGTTCCACAAAAATTAGCAAAGGAATTCTGTGAGGATCTATCGACTATATAGAATTCACAATAGTTTTATGATTTGTAAACTGTATGCTCCACATTCCTTATATCAGTAAATGTATAATAAACTTACAAGTAGCTGTATAATAAACGTACATACATATATGTGCAAACATTCCCTCCCCACCTGCAAGAGCCAGCTGTTAAGCATTTATCAGCACACCACTGGCTAAATGAGCTATATTCAGTCCACTCCTCAGGGAGCACGGAGACGAGAGAAAGAGGAACAAATCATCTGCCTGTCAAAATCCCCTCCCCCAACCAAGCCTGCCCTTCACCACCTAAAACAGGAAATAAAAATGGCTGTAAGTTATCCCTGACCGCACGCCAAAGGATGTATTTGACTGAACCATATGAAACTGCCAATATTCTACCCTCATGACCTACAAAAACGGTTCAACTGAATAAGTCCAAGTCTGGTCACTGCAGCAATTTTTGAGATATCATAAGAATGGCACCAACCCAAGTGTCCATCAACGGGGCACAGGTTAAATAAAGTACCTGTACAATGGAATGTTACTCAGCTGTCAGAAAGAATGAGGAAGCTGTCTCTACAGCACTGAGGGAAAAAGTCTGCAGGACACTGCAGAAATAGGGTCTTTCCAAACAGACAGACGTAACTAGTTAAGATGAGGGCAGACTGGAGTAGGGTGGGCCCTAAACTCCATAGGACTGGTGTCTTCGTAAGAAAAGAGACACAGAGGCATAGAGACACACACACAGAGAAAAGGCCATGTGAAGATGGAAACAGAGATTGGAGTGATGTACCTACAGACCAAGGAACACCCAAGATTGCCTCCAGTCACTAGAAGCTAGAAGATCATGGCCTGTCAACACACTGATTTTGGACTTCTAGCCTCTAGAACCGTGAGAATGAATTTCTGTCATTTTAAGCCCCCCAGTTTGTGGTTCTTAGTTATGGCAGCCCTAGGAAATGAATACCCTCTTGGAATTACATGTGAGAAACTAATAATGATGGTTACTTGTTAGCAGGAGGATGAGAAGGTGGAGGAAAAGGTGGGAGGGAGATTTTTCACTGTAAACCTTTTCACATTAAAAAAACTTTTAGTCACATGAATGTATTAACTATTTTAAAAGTTAAATAAATCAAGGACTTTTGCGTGCCTTCCCACACCCTCTTCCAGTCTGAGACCCCCCAACCTGCTGGGCCATGGTGAGGCTCACAGAGCAGGGCTGGTGCCCTGTGCCCACACCAAGCCCAGCCTCATCTGGCTGCAAGCCTGGCCCACGTGACAGAGAGCTGGAGCCATTTACGCTGGGAGCACGTGCACACCAGGGGCCTCTCAACTTCTCTAAGGAAAGGATCACACTCCCTAGGCCACGTCAGGTCCCGTCCGCTGTGCCCATGGACCAGGGGAGTGATGAGGGAGCAGACACCCTCATGGATTCCCATCACACCCATCCTGCCCGGGCCCCTCTCCAGCCTCATCTCCTGCACCTTGTCTTCACGCTCCACACTCCAGTCGCACTGACCGCCTCCTGTCTCCCCAGGGCCTGGGCCTGCGCTGTCCCCTCTGCCCACACTCCCCCTCCCACAATCTGCCTGGCTGACTCCACTGGGCCCGCAGGTCTACCTTAGGGATCACTTCATTCATTCGTTCCACAAACGAATGCAGATTATCTAGTGTGTGCCAGGTCTGTTCTAGCCACTAGGGACAGAGCTGCAACTGCCAATCAAGAAACCCCAAAAAAAAAAAAAAAAAAAGAAACCCCAGCTACCGCCCTTCCTCATTTATCTGCAGTAGCCTCTTCTGCTTCTCCCACCGCACCACGTCGCAACTGCCTGGGAACGTGACTGTCACCTTCCACTCAGTCCCCAAGGCCGGAGACCAATTCTATCAGCGTCAACTAACTTGGAAGTGCCTGGTCCCAAACTGATGCTCGGGAAATTTCTGAGGCGTAAACCCAGGGAGCGAAAGGTGATGGCTTGCCTGAGCCCCCGCCCCCCTGACCTTCAGAGAGACGTCCGCCAGGATGTGGTGGGGCAGCTGCGAGTACATGAGTCCCAGGCCCGCGATGGCCTCCAGCTCGCCGAGGTCGGCCGCCTGCTCCAGGTGGAAGATCGCCGACGCCCGGTCCCACTCCTCGTCCTTCTCGCAGAAGCGCCCGCCCTCATGGTAGCGCACCATGGCCAGGTGGACCTGCCACACAGACGGCAGGTGGGCCTGGCTGCCTGGAGGCCGCGGCCGCAGCCGAGGGCCTCCCAGCCAGCCTGGGGGAGGAAGCGATTCTTGGGGGAGGCGCCGGGTTAATGCAGAGAGGGCATCACCATACCTTCCCCAAAATGGACTTCCCGATTCTCTTCTCACGGTCCAGAGCGTTGAGCCTCTGCACTTCCAGGGCCACGGCTGAAGGCCTCGACAGGTGGAGACGGGAGGAGTTGAGGAGATTCCACTTCTCCACACAGACCTGAAGGGAGGACCGGGCATTTACAGGCCAGAGAAGCGAGGGGCTGGGGATGGACGCACCCTCCCAGCTGTGAAAGTCGGCCTGGCAAGTTAAGGGGCGCAGACCTGTGCGGTGTCGAGTTTTCCTGGACAAACCCGGCTCCATTTCCAGTCACTTGAATTATGCCAGCTTGTGGGCACTGAGGGACACAAGCAACAGGTAGCAACAGGACACAAAGGCTAGCACACTGCACGGCAGCAGTTCAAAGAAGTGCCTCCTCACTTATCCGCCTGACTTAGGTCGGGGAGTTTCGACCCTGAGCTGCTCCTCTGCCAGCTCCCCACACAAGGCACCAGAAGAGCCTCACTTCAGACCCGGCAGCAAATCCACTGTGCTTTCCCTGTGCATCCACGGGGTGCTTCAGGAGATGGGCTTAGAAAACACACCACGTCTCCCAGCTAAAAACAGCCCTGTCCAAAGTTCTCGCAGGACAGAGCCAGGCTGCTGTGTGTGTATGTCTGTGTGTGCGCATGCTAAACAGCCTACCATGCACAGGGCATCCTCCACAAGAAAGAATGACCCAGCCCAGAATGTCAGTGGTGCTGGGATCGAACGACCCTGCCTCCGCACCACGCTGTGGCCCTGACCCGACTGAGAAATACCTTATGGTAAGGAAATACTGCGTGATAAGTACTCTGTGTTCTGGAAGCAGTAAGAGTCAAGCCTGCCCCGGGGATCAGGGAAGGCTCCTGGAGAGGGTGCCACCGGGGTCCAGCCTGGGAGAGCAGACAGGCCTGAGGAGGTATGACCACAGGGGAGGAAGGACCTTGCAGGCAGGAGAGAGACTCGCCTTAGCAAAGGCTGGAGGGTGAGAGGTTCAAAATGTGGTTCCGAGTCAGCTAGAGAAGAGCTTTTAGGAGGGTGGTCTTTCCCACACCGGCCTGATGACAACCACCTGAGATACTTCTTCCAAGTATTAGCCGGGTAACCTGGGGAGAGTCGCTTAAGACTCCCTTTTTCTCATTCATCAAAACAGGATGAATAACGTTAGCCTGTCTCAGCGGGTGGCTGCAAAAATGAAATTTGGGGGGATGCACCACGCAGCTTGTGCAAACTTCCCCAACCAGGGATTGAACCCGGGCCGCGGCAATGAAAGCCCGGAATTCTAACCACTAGGCCACCCGGGCCGCGGCAATGAAAGCCCGGAATTCTAACCCCTAGGCCACCAGGGAGCTCCCTAGACGTAAATTAATGTATACTGGAAGGCGTTGTGAGCTGAAGCCTCCAGGACAGGCCGTCCTGATCTTCTCTAATTCTCCCCGCTGATCCCGCAGCTTCACACCCAGGAGCTCAAAAAGTATTTGCCGAGGGGATTGGCTCCTTTGCAAAATCGTCCTTTAGGAGACATGTGGAGCACCTGGGCAGGCAGAAGTGACATGACGTGAGGGGGAAGAAACAGAAGCGGAGTCTGAAAAAGGCAAGCACGCAGCCACGACGAGGATTCCTGGGGGCACATTACCCGTCCGGAGCTGCCTAGGCTGTCTTCGTCCGACTCATACCTCTGGTTACCGTTTGAGTGGCCCTGATGGAGACACAGATTAGAGTGATCCAAAGAGCAGCCTTCCTCCCAAGAACCTCCTCCTGGGGAACTGGTCCAGCCCTCCCAGGGGATCCTCCTCAGGGAACTGGCTCGGCACCTCAGGAAGCTGGCACCTCCGTCTGCCAAGCAGAGAGGATGCTGGGTAACAGGCAGGACTGATGTGCTGGGGCAGCCGCAGCCTCCCTCTCGCTCTCACCATGTGCACGGACGGAACCGAATCAAAGGCACAGGATCCCAGCAGACAGGAACCAAGAAAACTGAGCCAAGTGCTTCGCTTAGCCAAAGCCCCCATCGCCTGTCTATATATATTCGCAGTAACGAAGCCGAGACCAGAGGCTCCCGGCAAGACTGCCTGTAATGTGCGTGCTCCATTTTGGCACTTGGCAAAACCTCTAAATGGCTGATACTGCCTAAGACCACCCTCACCAGGATGCTGCTGAAAAGATACCATAAGGCATCTTTCATCCTCTGGAGCCTTTCTGAGGGACTGCTGGAATCCCGTGCCTTTGAGCTGGGCCCTCCCACCTACCAGCACCATTCTGGCCCACTGCCCAGCATCCTCTCTGCTTAGCAACCAGAGGTCCAGCTTCACTGTAAGATGTGTCCGCCATATTCAACCTTGTGTCTAATCCCCCATGCTTGTCCCCTTACTAAACTTACTACTCCACATTACCCTGTTTTATCTTCTGCCGTGCATTTATCTCTATCTGAAATGATTTATTTATTAACTTTATGCTCTTACCACCCATTCACATTCCCCCCTCCGCCCCGGCTCTCTATCCTCCTGAACAACTAGGCAACAGGGGACTCTGTTCTCATTTCCTTGGGGTTCCTTACATGTTCTCTGGGCTCTGGGTCATCCAGCTCACTCCGCTTCTCACTGGGGTATCCGCTGTCTCCACTGTTCTCAGAGTCCTGTGGAGAAAAGATGGCCCTAGGGTCTCAGTGGTCTTCTGAGTACCTGGTGGTGGTGATATCTGGAATCCCAGCCATTTGCTTTCTCTCCTTTGTCCCATCATCCCACAACATTCTCTTCCTCCTACCCTTGCTGGTTGGGTGACAAGGGAGCGGTAAAAAAATAGTGGCGAAGAATGTGGGCTCTGGAGCCAGACTGCCTAGGCTCAAATCCGAGCTTTGTAACTCACCAGCTATGACTCTGGATAGCTGCTCAGCCTCTGTGAGCTTTGGTTTCCCTAGCTATGGGGATTCATTATAGCTACCTACATCAAGCGGCTGTGAGGATGCAATGAGATGTCACACTCAGAGTGTGGATCGTAGTAAGTGCCATTGTTAAGAGTGACTCACCCATTTCACAGGCAGAAAAACAAAGCCTGGCTTAAAGGATATGACCCATGGATAAAAATGCAGCATTGGAGACGCAGACCTACTAGAGAATGGACCTGAGGACACGGGGAGGGGGAAGGGTATGCTGGGACAAAGTGAGAGAGTGGCATGGACACATATACACTACCAAATGAAAAACCGATAGCTAGTGGGAAGCAGCCACGTGGCATAGGGAGATCAGCTCGGTGCTTTGTGACCACCTAGAGGGGTGGGATAGGGAGGGTGGGAGGGAGGGAGATGCAAGAGGGAGGAGATATGGGGACATATGTATATGTATGTATAGCTGATTCACTTTGTCATAAAGCAGAAACTAACACACCATTGTAAAGCAATTATACTCCAATAAAGATGTTTAAAAAAAATGCAGCACTGGGAACAATTATTTACTACAACTAAGCCCTCTGCCAAAACCGCACACATCACCTGGGCATATGTTTTATTCTTCTAGATCTGAGTTAGGTTGTGAAAAGGAACATGGTATAATTTAGAATCTCTAAAACTTCAGTCATTTGTCTACCAACGTTGAGCTCTGGCCATATCCGCATGTCACCTGCATCACTGTTCAGCTAAAACTTCTATTTTTTTCCTCCATTCCACTGAGAAACATTTCAAACACACAAATAAGAACAGAGAATCCTAAAATGAACTCCTGTGCACCTGTTGCCAAGTTTTGTCAACTCTTAACACTAGGCCTTAGTTACTTTAGATCTTTTATTTCTAAAAGGAATTAAAACATTGCTGTTAAAATTTAGACCTCTTATGAGTCCCCTCCGCATCCCATTCTCTTCCTCCTCCAGATAAAACTCTTCTCATGAATTCATACTTTTATTATTTTTCTTTAAATAAACCATTTTATTTTACCTAAGTCAATATATATATATATATATATATTTTTTTTTTTTTTTTTTTTTTGCGGTACGCAGGCCTCTCACTGTTGTGGCCTCTCCCGTTGCGGAGCACAGGCTCTGGACGCGCAGGCTCAGCGGCCATGGCTCAGGGGCCCAGCCACTCCGCGGCATGTGGGATCTTCCTGGACCGGGGCACGAACCCGCGTCCCCTGCATCGGCAGGTGGACTCTCAACCACTGCGCCACCAGGGAAGCCTTTAAGTCAATATATTTTTGAAAGAAGCTTGGTATCACTACCATAAATGTAAAACCTGGATCAGTCTCCTAGACAGATGGGTGCCATGGAACATACACAATGGAATCCTTGGCCTCTGGTCTGGCCAGGATCCACTCCACCCAAGGGAGATGCATTATTTTAAAAAGGCCCCTGCCCTGGTTTCGAGAAGCACCACAGGCTTCCTACTGCCCTCCTCCAGGTCTTTGTTCTGTGTGAGCCATTAAATAGCTGTTCTTTTTTTTTTAACTATTTCAATTTTTTAAATTGAGGTATAACTTACAGACAACCAAACTGAAGTGTTCAGTGTGCTGAGTGAAGGCTTTTTTTTTGAAACTGGATCACAGGCTATACCTAAAAGCTCCGGGCAGCCCCCTCCTCGCACCCACTCTCTGCATGACCTTGGGCCCCGTGTCCCACCCTTGGGAACCACTCCCAAGCCGGGCAACAGAGAGCCTCACTGAAACCCCAGCTCTGCAGTCTCCAGGTCAGACCCTGGGCAAGGCAGCTAACCTCTCCAAACCTCAGTGTCCTCATCTGAGAAATAGTGGAGAATAGAAGCAAAGCGCAGCAGTACAGAGGGTGGGTTCGAGGCCAGATGGCCTGGGTTTGAACGCTGGCTCCATCACGGAGTGACCATGAGCAAGTGGCTTACCTTTCTGTGCCTCGGTTTCCCCGTCTCTAAATCAGGGATAATGAGGGCACTGTCTAAGCAGCTGCTAATGCTGGGGGTAAGCAGGTGGCTGAGGGGACAGGTGGGAGGGAGACTTTTGACCCTGTAATTTCCTGAATCTTTTCCTTTTCAACCTACGCTGAAATTCTAAAATTCATCCTAGCTCTAGAGTAAAACATAAAACCTATTCTAAAAGGAATAGAAACTATTATCTACTTATCTCATAAGTTGTTGTGAGGATTAGATGAAAATTATCTACCAAGCTCTTAGAGCAGTGTCTGCCCGTAGTGATGATCCCATATGTGTCAGCTACTCCTATTTTTTGTTCCCACTCAAGAACTCTGCAAAGCCGTCAGGAGCCAAGTTGAACCTTTGGAGCCGACAGTGCCGCTTAAGATGCTGTGGCCTGTGCAAGTGTGACGCGTCTGTGAAGTCTGTTTAAAACATTCTAATGAATTTTTAATTTGACACCATAATCTATGTTTGTCTGAATGCAAAGATGTCATCTACAGCTTCTTACTGCTAGTCACACAGAGGCTGCAGGAAACCTGTTCTGCTTCTCCAAGCTGTGAGCATCACAGCTACCTCTGCTATAAGTTACACATCGGAGACCCAACGTAGCCCCCTGTCCCCCAAGATAGCTCGGCCACACGTTGTGCGGCCAAACCCAACCCAGGGCCAAGCCCAGCATGTACCACAAGGTTGCATTATTGCTGACTCGGATTCTCTCTGCTTTAACCACCTCCAGGAACTGGAATAGACCCAGCTCTTCCCAGGCAAAATGCTGCCCTGGGCAGGAGGCTGGGATTCCCTCCCCGCTGTGCGCCTGTATCCTGCTGCCAGTGTCCGGAGCAGACCTGCGTTACCCACCTCTGAATCTGAGGTCTCATCCTCAGTTCCCGGGGGAGGGAGGCCCCTCCTCCCCACCCTGGTCCTCCACCCCCTCTACTCACCCGGTGGTTGTCCAGAGGGTCGTGGTCTCGGGGTGCCAAGTTATCGAGGTCGCTGAACACAGGCCAATCTGAGCAGGGAGAAAATGGAGGAAGGCACCGGCTCCATCGCTGGAACAGTTCACAAGACCCACCTACAGCCTACAGCCGCCACCAAGCCTTTTTTTATTTTAAATTTATAAAGTACAAAAACGGGTGAAGAATGTATGTTGCCAGCACCTGGGGGGACACAATTCTTCCTCGAGAACTTACCCAGAGTCTCTACTCGCCAGCTGTGGGGTCCTGAGCGAGCAGCTTAACAGGTGTGCCTCCTTGGGGTTGTCATAATGTAAATACCATTGTGTCATGTATCGATAAGCACCATGTGCTTGACCTATGGTCAAACCTCAGTGAGGTGCAGTTGTGAAGGCAGGAAAGCCATTTGTATATCTGGGGCCCAATGAGTAGCTACAAATGGGAGAAGCCTTAGATGGCTTAAAAACCAACCATCCCAGTCTTTATCTCCTGTCCTAAGTTGCCACTAGCCAAATCTGGCTTGCCTCCTATTCTCATATGGTTTTGAAGAATGCTTTTTACATTTTTAAATGGTTGAAAAAAGTCAAAAGGAGAATAATATTTTGTGATATGTGAAAACTACATGAAATTTAAAATTCAGTGTCCATAGAGTTTTACTGGAACACAGCCGCATCTATTTGTTTTAAGTATTGTCAGTGGCTGCATTTATGCCGCAAGTGCAGAGACCACATGGCCTACAAAGTCTAAAATATTTATCACTCTCTGGCCTTTTAAGAAAAGGTTTGTCAACTCTTCAGACTATTCCCCAGGCCTTTCAGTGGTGATTTACAGGCTTCTTTAATATCTGACATTAAAATCCTCCTCTCCTGCTTCCCTGGGGCCTCCTCCAGCTGAATAAATGGCCCCATCATCCTGCCAGTTCTTCAGATCAAAACCGTGGAGTCAGCCTTGCCTCCCCTCTTTCCTGCGGACCCCGCGTCCGTATCACGAACAAACTCTGTCACTTCAACTTCGGAAATAATGATGCCCATTTTTCTCCTTTGACCTGTTCATATGATGTTAATTGGTTTCTGAACACTGAACAACTTTCAGATTCCTGCAAAAACCCTATTTGGCTGTGACAGACTATTCTTTTAAGGTACTCGTCTTTTTTTTTGCCCCCCCCACCCCCGATCAGGGATTGAACCCACGCCCCCCTACAGTGGAAGTGAGGAGGCCTAACCACTGGATCGCCAGGGAATTCTCTGATATACTAGTTTTTATTTGTTAATAATTTATTTAGAATTTTTGCCTTGTATATCTACTTATTTATTTATTTTTAAACTTTAAATTTATTTTTGGCTGCATTGGGTCCTCGTTGCTGTGTGCGGGCTCACGGGTTCTAGAGCGCAGGCTCAGTAGTTGTGGCTCGCGGGCTCTAGAGCACAGGCTCAGTAGTTGTGGCGCACGGGCTTGGCTGCTCCACAGCATGTGGGATCTTCCCAGGCCAGGGCTCGAACCCGTGTCCCCTGCATTGGCAGGCGGACTTCCAACCATGACATCACCAGGGAAGCCCTGCCTTGTATATTTATACCTGAGGTTGGGATATGGTTTTCTTTTTTGGTGTTTTGTCAAATTTTGGTATAAAAGTTTTCGCTAATTTCACAAAACACTCTGAAAAATGTTACCTTGTTTTCTACAACAAAGACTGTTTTTACAGCATTTGGATGACTGCATCTTGAAAGTTTATTAAAAAGAACTCACCCGTAAAACCATCTGGGCCCTCAATCTTTTTGGTTGGCATGTCTGATTTTCTAACGTAAGTGAAAGCCAGTTTAGCCCTGTTTTACCTGTGCTCGTCCCCTCCAATCACAATGCCCAGGGGCCAAACCATCACTCACGAAGGTGGTCCAGTTTCTGGCTGTGCGGCGTGGCAGAAGATGGCGAGGATGGGAGAGAGTCAAAGGTTATGTCACTCATGTTCTCATCTCCAGAGTTCTCTGAGAGGCGAAGGAGCAGGGGGGGCCGGCTCCCCGAGAGGGTCCTCACCCGGGGGCTCCCGCACTTTTCCTCTGTCCCCCTCAAGATGGTCTGCGCTGATTGCTGGAGAATTAACAGGGACATGCACGTCACACAGGCACCCTCTGGGAAAGTGGGGCTCTTCCTGTTGCCTGTTGTTCCCTCAAAACCTGAGGCCCTTTCAGCCACAGCACCCACCTGTGCCTATTAAGGGACTGGCAGAAAACCTAAAACGAATCAGTGGGGGCTTAACCCAAAGGCCTCTAAGAAGGGGCATCCGGAACAGGAGCTCAGAGGGCCAGCATTCCCAGAAGCGCTGCCCACGCTTTACAGCCCTGAGCTGGGGGATACATTCCAGAATCCCAAGCTGCTCTTTGACAATATTGTCTTATATCTGGTCCATGCAGTGGGGGTGGGGATGGGGGCACATCCTGGACACGGCAAGGTACTCAGTGAGCCAGGTCCAAGTCTAGTCCAGCCATTTGTCAACACATCACACGAACCACATTCCACACACCCCACTCACTATCTGTACATACCTGGTCCCCTCACTCTGGGCAAAAATGGGCCTATATCAAGCAGACCCCAGTTCCTCTATTAGTGGGGATATTCAGGAGGGCTGTGTGCATTGGTTCAAGAGGGACGAGGGACACAGACAGGACTAAGAGTCTTCCGGCCCCAGTACTCTTGAATTAAGCATTGCAAGGCCTGAGCCACCAGCACACAGAAAACACAGTTTGCGGGTCCTGGCAGCAGAAGGGCCCTGCCAGTCCGAGCAGGTTCACGCTGGGTACCCACCAGTAGCTTGATGTTCTGAGTCACCGCGTCCCTCTCTCTTGGGGAGAGGTCGAAAGGAGCGAGGCCCATGCTCTTGCAAATCCGGTTGCAGGCATGAGAGTGGAAGAAGAGAGCCATCCCGCGGACACCTGCGGACACAACAGAGCAGGGGTTCTGGAGCACTGCTCTGCTTTGGGGTAGGGGCAGGACGGTACTGAGCGTCCTAAATGCGGCAGGGGCAGGTGTAAAACATGCTAAACTGGCAGCAGCCAGAGGTCCCAGGCTCCCACCTCTACAATCTTGGGGCGCCCCATATATCACCTTGGCCTGCTTTCTTGGGTGAACAAAGAGCCCGGAGATTTTGTGGGGAGTGTGGTCTCCGTGGACACGCTGGCTTTCCCTGCCTACCTAGGTTGCCATCTCCAAAGTCAGTGCCCCTCTCAGTGTGGATCTGTGGGTCGGTGTAGAGGTCACCCACACCCTGGACGTCCACCACAATCAGCTGGTGGCCGGAACGCTCAAAAGTGAAGTGGCTGAAGGCCTGTGGGGTGACATGAAAGAAAAGGTGACCACAAGAGACCAGGCTGTGGGCTGCACAAACACCGGCAGGCACTGCTCTGAGAGGTTTCAACACCCCACCTCTGCCCACGTCGGGGGCCTTTATGCAGGGAGGAGTTGTACAGAGGCAAAGACAAAGGAAGGAGCCCTGCCTAATTCGGAGGGACCCGAGGTCTGCTGAGACGGGGCACGGGCGTCTGCAGGGGCCTCACCTGCGGTGTCAGGCGCATGTTGTCATCGCGGACGAAGCCTGAGTTGGAGTTGTACTTGATGTACTTGCCCTCGATGTAGTGCTCTAGGTGGAAGAGAGGCCGGCCCAGCCTTTCCTTCAGCTCTATGATGCACATCTGCATGATGTCCACCTGGCGGAAAGGTGGGAGGGGGGGTCAGAGGGAGGGCCCAGCGGAACCCTCCTCTGATAAGAGGCTGGAGCAGAAAGGCTGAAACTGCTGAATGTCCCCAGAATCCATTCCCCTTTTCCTTTGAGAATGAAAACCCCTGCTACGGCCTCAATGTATCTCCCCAAATTTCATAGGTTGAAATCTCAACCCTCAAAGGTGACGGTATTAGGAGGTGGGGCCTTTGGGAGGTGATACGGTCATGAGAGAGAAGCCCTCATGAATGCGATTAGTGCCCTTATAAAAGAGACCCCATAGGGCTTCCCTGGTGGCGCAGTGTTTGAGAGTCCGCCTGCCGATGCAGGGGACACGGGTTCGTGCCCCGGTCCGGGAAGATCCCACATGCCGCGGAGCAGCTGGGCCCGTGAGCCGTGGCCGCGAGCCTGCGTGTCCAGAGCCTGTGCTCCACAGCGGGAGAGGCCACAACAGTGAGAGGCCCGCATACCACAAAAAAAAAAAAGAGGGAGAGAGAGAGAGACCCCATAGAGCTCCCTCACTCTGTCCACCATGTGAGGACGCAGCAAGAAGATTCCAGCTATGAACGAGGAAGAGGGCCCTCACCAGAACGTGACCACGCTGGCACCTTGATCTTGGACTTAACAAATTTCTGTGGTTTTTGAGTTACCCATTCTATGGTGTTTTGTTACAGCAGCCCAAATGGACTAAGACAACCCTCCACCCCTGAGCTTTAACAGGATGCACAGCCATTCGGTAGGGATGGCATCGCTTGGCTTCCCTTGGATGCTAAGTGTGGCCATGTGACTAAGCCTGGCCAATAGGAAGCAAGCAGCAGTGAGGATGCAACTCCAGCCTGCCCTCTCCTTCTCTGGCCTTCCTGAGGCTGTAAGGTGGACATCTGCCAGTGAGCCAGATCTGACCATGTAGTCCAGGGCAACTCCCGGCAGGTGGCAGAGCAACAAGACAGAAGGAACCAGGCCTCTGGATGACTTGAGGAGGCAAAGCACCAGCCCACCCTGAGACCCCACCAAAGCGGGATTGTTAGATGAGACAAAAGGAAACCATTTCGAGTTAGCACACAACTGTGGGTCTGTCCGTTAAGCAACTCAACCTGTGCCTTATGCTAACACAGTGAATTTGCGCAAGTTATTTCACCAATCTGTACCTGAGTCTCCTCACCTGTGGAACAGGTAAGAGGATGAAATCTGTTGGCACACGGAAGAGGCAGTCAACGTTTGCCGATGCCATTATCATCAGCAGACACAATTCTAGAGTGATACATACCAAACCGTAAGAGTGGTTCTTTCCCTGCAAAGGGGACTTACAGGGAATTCAGACATTCCTTGCTAAATTTTGCACCAAGTATATGTTTAACTTTGTACTCAGAAGAAAACATGTAAGTACTGAGTATGTTTGTAAAGCAGAGCAGGGAAAACCTGAAACTCTAACTCGTTATCTATTACACAAGATCATACCCACGGCAGCCTGTTCCCTTGACGCCACCCACAACAGGAGCCAGGCCTGGGTTTCCCAAGGAAATGACCACCCAGGAAACTGCTTGGCTGAGTCACCAGACAGGCAGATAACAACTGCAGAGGCCAAAGGGGCCCAGAGCTGAGAGCTGAGAACCGCCCCAAATGTGGCCTCAGTTTTGAGAACCAGACAGGGGGGAAGGAGCGGCTGGTTCCCAGAGGGTTCCTGTTCCAAAAGTTGGCTCCATTTCTACCAGGAAGCCTGCTGCAGGGCCACCTGCTTGAGCAGAAGGCAACTGGGTGAGGGTCAGTGGCAAGGATACATCCTCAAGGGGACAGCCAGGTCCTCCTCAGACAACCACATCTTCCTCTCCCTTCATCAATCCAACCACGTTATTATTCACCGAGCACCTAGGCACTCGGACAGAGTTGAACAAGACAGATAAAATCCCTGCCCTCGGGGGAGAGAAGCAACTGAAATATTAACTACATGAATAAGACCCTTTCAAACGGTGCCAACTGCTCTGAAAAAAAAAGAAACCAAAACAAAGTGACATGACAGAGGGTGCAGCGGTGGGCTACTTCATATAGGATGGTCTAGCACAGCCTAGCTGAGGAGGTGACATGAGCTGAGACCTGAACTGTGAGCAGGATTGAGGAGATGCAGTGATGCAGCCATGCAGGAACAGTCAGTGCAAAGGTCCTGAGGCAGAAACAAGCTTAGGGAGGAAGGAAAAAGTGGCCAGGCCTGAGTGTACTGAATTACTAAAGAGGACACAATCCCCGAGGGTGGGAGTGTGGCTTTTTGCATCCACACCAAGGACACTTAATCAAGGGCTCTGCAAACAGTAGGCACTCAATAAATTCTGCTGGCTACCTGGAAGTGTGCCTCTCCTAGGCACTCAGAAGATGGTACCTTATAGCTAGCAGGTGCACAAACAGTAGGAGAGCTGAGCTGTGAATTTAAGCAGGGCAGAGGCTCGGGGTGCTATTTTCTCAAATGCCTGCAGGCAACAGGAAGTTCTGCTTGGCTTCAGGTCACCACTACCCTGGGGGCTCAAGTGAAGAAGCCAAGAGCAGGGGCTTGGAAAGCCTGGATTTGAGCCCTGGCTCCATCCCTGCCCATTTGGGCAAGACACTTAACCCCTTTGTGCCCTAGGTTCCCCAGGGGCAGATAAGGAAGGAATCCATTCCCCACGCCCTCTCCTGCTTTTCCTTGGGAGCCACCAATCTCAGTCCACCTAGTCTGGGTGGAAGAACCCATATTGCTGGTGGGTACAAGGCTCAGGCCTGCCTAATCTGCATATTCCCACACCCTGGCCATCGTGATTGGCTCAGTGATAGGCACCTGACCTCATCAAGCCAATGAAACCCATGGGACTTCCCTGACAGTCCAGTGGTTAAGACTCCGTGCTTCCAACAAAGGGAACGCGGGTTTGAACCCTGGTTGGGGAACTAAGACCCCACATGCCGTGCGGTATGGCCAAAGAAAGAAAAAGAAAAAGAAACCCAGTTTTGAGACTCATTGAAACTTGCGGGAAAACATGTCATTCCATCAAGGTTGCCGAGAAACGGAAAGGGAGCCTGCAGCTACTGGGACTAACGTCACTACAAGTTGAAAAGCCGCCTGACAGTGATGCCAACACAGAACACTGAGACTAGAGCTGGAGGAAGATTCCCAACAACTTCAATTTGGTCCTGGATCTAGCTACACCTGTAGCCAGCACTATTTCTCAGTTATAGGAGGCAATAAATTCCCTTTTTGGATTAAGCCCGTTTGAGTGGGTTTCTGTCATTTGCAAGCAGAAATCCTGACTAATAGATCCCATCTGTAAATGGAATAAAAACATTCCAATCTCAAACAACCTCAGACCTCTGTTTTCAGAAATAAATAACTCTTAGCATGTAGAGTACTTGACGTATCAGGCTCAATACATGATGGTTGTTATTAGCTGCTGCTGAGATGGTGAAAAAGGAAGCCTGTGACAGGCACCTCCATCGTCCTCATCTCCAGATACGTCCTGGTGTTGGAGGGCGGCAGATAGGGGTGCCACACACCTGCTTAGGGGGCTTGTGCCGATTATACTCCTCTCCCCAGAGCTTGGCTTCCATCTGTAGACGCACATCCTCAAAGTACACGTCCCTGTCCGCGGCCTCGATGTAGCGCTTTGCCACGTAGTTGGAGGCCCCCTTCCACTGCTGAGCGTGCAGGAAGTTGGAAAGCTTCTTCCTGAGGGGAGAGGCATCAGGGGGCCCGCCTGGGTGTTCTGGATCCCAGCCCTAGTCCCCAGGACGGGAAGACCCTGCCTGACCCGGCCGGCTAGAGCCAGGAACAAAATGCAAGAGGTGGGAGGGGCTTCCCCACCCCACAGCATCCTTCAAAGAGCTGCGAAGGGGGCTTAAGGGACATACTTCCTGTTCTCCTCCAGCCCATCCCCACAGCCGGTCCCAACGTGTGGTCCAACGGAGACCAGATGGAGAGGAGTTTGGGCTACAAGAAGAGAAGCCACTGTCTCCATTTCTTGACTGGAAATGTCACAGTGCCCCTGCTCTCAGGAGCCTGAGGGAGTCTGGGCAGGGCCCCGAGAGGCAGGCTGAGTCACTTACGTCCTGAAGCACTCCCTCATTGCTCCCCGGCCGAAGGGCTGAAAGACATCACACAGCGGGTTATCAGTCCCCACACCCCACCCAGAGGCTACCCTGAGCCAGGAGGAGATTTTCCCCTTGGACGTCACCCACCAAATCAATGCCCTGGACCTCATCTCAACCCTAAAATCCCTGGGCCCTCCTTCCTTTACTGCAGCACCAAGGCATCATAGAACTTCCAGCCTGGAGGCTGCAGGACTGATGAGACCACTCTATTCCCCACCCTAGCTGAGCAGAAGACTCCTCAGGGGGTGAAGATATTATGGGGGTGACGGGGTGGGGGTAGAGACAGTATATGTCAAAGGATGTTTTTTGTAGCCCTGTCTGTAACACCACCCAAATGTCCATCGACAGTATAATGGATCGATCAATCAGGTCTATTTGCTTGACAAAATATTATACAGCCATGAGAATGAACAAATGACAGTTCTAGCAAAAACATGTACAAAACCTCATGGACAAAATGTTGAGCTATACATATACGGTATGGTTCCATTTATACGGAGTACAAAAAGAGGCAAAACCAACCTCGGGTGATAGAATTCAGGGTAGTGCTTACCCTTGGGGGTAAAGGAGGAGTAAGTGGGGCTGAGAGGGGCTTCTGGGGGTGCCGGTGATATTCTGTGTCTTGATCTGGATGCTAGTTATACACATGTTCACTTGGTGAAACTCATCAAGCTACACACTTTTCTGAGTGTGTGATACACTACAAAATGTTTCACAGATCGATCCTGCCCCTTACTATGCAGGAAGTTCTCTACTTTCTAGTTGATTCCTTTTTCTAGCAACCCACTGAGTTCACCTTGTTAGATGAAAAGTAAATAGGTGGTGACCTGCAAGTTTTGCAAACGGATATACACATTCACGGTTCACTGATTTTCAACAAGAGTGTCATGAAGAATCTTTTGATATATATGATTAATACATGAAATGCCCAGAATAGGTAAATATACAGAGACAGAAGATAAATTAGTGGTTGCCCATGGCTGGGGCAGATAAGGGAATTGGAGACTGACTGCTAATGGGTAGGTGAGGGGTTTCTTCTAGAGATGGTGAAAATGTTCTGGGACTGATCGTGGTGATGGTTGCATAACTCTGAGTATACTAAAGACCACTGAACTGTACACTTTAAATGGGTATGGGGTATGGTGTGTGAATTATATCTCAATAAAGCTGTTGTAAAAAATGAAATAAATACACCGTACTATAAAGAATCCCCCAAAGTTAAAAAAATAAAATAAAGTGGGTGTGGAGGAGAGGAAGCAATCCCTGATTACACTGGGCTCGAGGCTCTGCTCACCTGAGACGCCATCTTGATCAGAACTTCATCCTCCAGCCACTCCCCGGTGACAGCATTGTACCTGCAGAGACCAGAACCCACCCCAGGGTGCAGCGTCCATTACCTGATCCTGTCACTCACTAGCTGAAGGCAGAAGACTTTTCTGGGCTGCCCAGTGCCCTCGGGATCAAATCTGCTCTCTACCCACAGGCCCAGCTGACCTCCTGGGTTGGGTCTGTGGACACTCCCCCTCCCTCCCAGGTCCCCACCACACTGGCTTCCTTCCCCTTCGTCAAAGGCAGCTATTCCCTCTCCACCATGTCCCCAGCGCTTAGTTGTGCAGTGGGCGGGCTTGTTCCCTACCTATCTGGCTCTCCCACTGGACTGTAACTCCACAAAGGCAGGCCAGTGAACAGGACCTGGTACAGGGGAGGCTTAATAAACGCATGTTGGATGAACAGTTGAATAAGTAAATATCCTTGTTATAACTGGCCTAGATAATGAATGGCGTGTCCCAGGATGGGAGGTGGCAGCATCCTCGGTCTTGCCGGTGTGAGGCCCAGCCCAGGTCCCGGTGCAGGCAGGGCTGGGGGGAGGGTCCTGCCTCTGAGTCCAACCAGGAAAGGGGCTGCTGGATACACACCCAAGGCAGAGAGGGATGGAGAGGGTTCCAGAACATTTTCATCTCTCTTTTCCCAGGGATCCTCTTTCCCAGAGCAAATCTACCCCTAGGCCTGGCTGGGCCTTAACAGGTTTGCCTGGTAGGAAGCTCCTTGGCTCAGTAAATCCCTAAAATCTTAAACCTCCCCCAGGGCTGAGGTGTTCTTAGCTCTAGCAGATGCCTCCCTGGCCCTCCCTCAGGGGCGACAGACTCCAGAACCTCCCAGCTCATGGGAACAGCCTTTTCAGAGCCTGAAAAACAAGCAGAGGCCTGGCGGTTAACCCACCCCAGGCCCAGGGTGGGGAGGAAGGCTTGTCAGAGCCACACACCTGCTGGCACCAGCCCATGGCAGTACTGTGCTCAATGATAAATAACAGCAATCATCGTTATTACTACTACGTAGAGGCCAAGGTAAAGGAAGTAGTCTTCCCTCACTTCCAAACAGACTGAAAGCTGAGAGGCGCCCAGAAGTTGGGGGAGGGCAGAGACATGCAACACTGGAAGGGTCTTAACTGTCCTTCACAATCACTAACCTTACAGAGGACAGAGCTGCTCTAAGTTCACTGAGCATACACTGTGTGCTGAGCCTCCATCAACCGTCACTCAGCCCTGTGAGATCCGTACAAATATTGTGCCCACTTTCCAGATGGGGAAACCAAGGTTCAGAGAGGTGAAAAAACCTTCCTGAGAGCCAAGATTCAAACCCAGGTCGGTTTCAAACAGAACCTTGCTCTTAACCAGCCTGGGTACAACCCACATGAACAGGAAATCTGTCCCAGTAAAGGGCTGGCTTGCAGCAGAGCTCTTTAAGAACCAGCAATAGAGGTGGAAGCCTCCAATTTAGAAATCTCTGGACATTCTGGCCATCAGTGCCTGACCTCCCTCTGCTGGCAGCCAGGGCAGGTGAAATCAGCTACTATGGTTAAGAAATAAACACAATTCGGCGCAGCCCCTGGTCCCTGGCCCCCAAGGAGCTCAGGGACACCCAGAACCAGCCCAGCACGTGAGTCCTGCTTTTCCAAGGGCCTCCCTGGTAGCCTGGTGTCCTCAGCCTGGAGGCCAGATGTCACCGACCAGCCACCACGCTGCGTTTATAGGCAGGAAGGAACAGAGTCCGCAACCTGGCCTTCTGGGGCCCCGACGATGCTGACCTCAGCTGCCGGCACAGACCCCAGAGCCCACTAGGAGGTCAGCCTCTGAAATGGGGAAAGGTGCACACTAGGTTCTAACCCATCTCCTCACAAGGTGGGAGCAGGAACACATTGCAGAAAGGTGGAGAGGGCTCCACTGTTTCTGCCTGCCTAGCAACTGCTCCCCTTTCTTCTGGTAACAGCACCCCGATTTTCCTTTGGAAAACCACCATCCTCCATTTTCAGAACATACGGACTGGGTGAAGCTGATCCCCCAGCACCTTCTTGCTTGTGGTATGTGATCTAGACCTGGCCAGTGAGAGCAAAGCTCCTGGCACAATGACTGGTTCAGTAACCTGTCTATAACCAAGGCCAGGCCAATGAGATTCAAATGTGGGACTTTTGTTTTTAAAAAAATCGAGAAAGAAAGATCCTTTCCCACTGAGTGAGATGAAATGTGGGGCTCCTAGGAGCCATGTGTGCCACTGATGTAAGACAGTCTATCTGGGGTCAGAGCCAAAAGCATCCTTGGAGCATCTGGGACTAGCCATACGTGAAGCCCACGTAGATGAGTCAACCATTCCTTTCTATGCTTAAGCCACTGCGAATTGGGCTTCTGTCACTTGCATTTGAAAAAGAGTCCTGACTAATTCACAGACACTGATCTGAGTCAGAAAGTTATCTTATTAACTACCTGGGTGACCCCGTTCAAACCTCTCTCTCCACTGGGGCAACTGAGGGAACTCACAGGGTTCACCTGGATGAGTCAGAGCTGGAGGGGTCTACAGAGGTCACAGGACACAAGACAGGCCCCAGGGCAGATCCATGAGTCTTCTAAAATTATGAGTCAAATTAGACATATGTGTGCAACTTTCTGAGATGGCTTCATCAGATTCTCAAAGGAGCGCCGCAGGCCTGACACAACTACTCCAGACTTTATTTAATGAGTAAATACATATAGAGTGCGTAAACAGTACCTCGCAGATGGAAAATTCAGTAAATAAGGACCCTCGTCATCATCACCATAGTCCTCCTTATTATTATGTTGGTGGTAGCGTTTTGTTGTTTTTATTTTTCTTCCTGAAACCCCCTGAAAACACTCTTCCTTCCTTCTGCCTTTTCAAATAGGAAATCTAGACCCTCCCAGCTCTGTTTTGTGAATCTTCCTGGGGCCAAGGCACTGAAAGGCTGGTCTGCTTTCTTTCCCTTTGATAGCAATTGTGGGGTCATGTGTTGAGATGATGGAGCCACAAGACAAAAGTAGCCTAGATCCCTGAGATGCCCTGAAGAGTTACTCAACTCTCATCCAACTTCGTATGAGCAAGAAATGCACCTTTGTTGCATAAAGTCCTTGGGGTATTTGTACTTGCAGCATAGCTCAGCCTAGCCTGTAGAATACACACTTTACAGGATTAAATACACACTGTAAGGATTAAATGAGATCACGCACAATGCCTTAAGCATGCGTAAATACTCAAATACTGGCTGATATTATTATTATTATATTCCCTTTTCCTTGATCTCCAAGGGTGCTTAAGCCTCACTGATTTTAAGCAGAAGGAGGACCCAAACCCCAAGGACTCCTTGTGGACTGGGGTCATATAGTGTCTATAGACAAGGTACTGACCTGTGACGTGTGGCGCATTCCGTGGCAACGTCCTCCAGGTGGAACTCGGCCCAGGGGTCAGGCATGTGCTTGGCCTTCTCGATTGCATGCTTCCAAGCTTCCTGCAGAAGCAAAGGGGAGTGTTAGGTCCAGACCAGGGGCTTCTGGGACAGTGCAGGGCAGCTCCTCTCACCCTGTGATTTCCCAGTGTCTCCGACCTCTGGGGAGGCAGACAGCATCAGTCAGAGAGAATCACTCCCATCTATTATCCTTGTAGGAACATAGTTCCCAAAAGACCTCACATGGGCACAGCTCACATGGGCCCAGCTTTCCCACCGCCAGAAGTGACCTGTCTTAACTACAAAACCGAAGAAGAAACATAATATGTATAGAAAACACATACTGCTTCACTTGTTATCAAAAAGTTGAGAATGAAAATAAGATGATATTCCCCCATCCCGCCTTGTTCAGACTGGCAAACATTTTAACAGCTGGTAATGACGAGTCTGACCAGGATGTGGGGAAACAGGTGTTCTCACGTGCTGTCAGTGGGTATAAACCTCTTCTAAAGGCAATCTGGCAATGTACTAAAATGGAAAAACTGTATTCCTTTATTTTGACCCAGCAATTCTACATCTAGGAATGTATCCTCTAGAAATACAAACATAAGTGTGCAAACACACGTGTACAAGAGGTATCACTGTGATTGTGCAAAACTGAATTCATCCCAAACGTCTGTGGGGAGTGGTTAATACACTTTGATTCTATTCATTTAAAATGCTAAACCGCCTTATGGTGGGAATTCTGGACTCTATCAGGCCCAATGTCACCTTTTCATAAATATTGTATAAATCATAAATACACCCCATTTTACTGCCCTAAATGAAATTCATAGACAATTTAACCTTCTTAAACTCAAGAGTATATCAAACTATGCAAAAGATATGTTGCCTTGACATTAACAAAGTGCTAAGTTCTCAGTTAATTATGAACAGATTCCCATGAGATGTTCCAAGGTCCTGGGGGTGCAGGACAATTCCTTGTGCAGATCTGCTCTGCGCGTTGCAGGTTCAGCATCCCTGCCTTCCACCCATTTGGTGCCTCAGTGCCTTCCACTGTTGTGCTGCCCGAAAACATGTCCCCAGACGTTCAAGCCCTGTTAAGAACGGGGCTTCCAGGGTACCAGCTGGGAAAGATGACCAAGGCACGTTGTGGACAGAACATGCTGATTCCCAACAGCATCATAGTACGACCCCAGTTTTTTGTTTTAAGAAGCTCATTTGGGACTTCCCTGGTGGTCCAGTGGCTGAGACTCCACGCTCCCAATGCAGGAGGCCCAGGTTCGATCCCTGGTCAGGGAACTAGATCCCACATGCCACACTAAGATTTCACATGCCACAACAAAGATCCCGAGTGCCGCAACGAAGATCCACATAGCCAAATAAATAAATATTAAAAAAAAAAAAAGTAGCTCATTTTACTGCTTTTATAATCCCAAGGTGGACTCCTTTCTTGTCCCCTCCAAACAAACACTCCGACTCTCACACTGGGTAGCAATACCCTCTCCATCTTTTCCTGTAGGGCTTGAACCTTTGCCCGACAGCCTCTACAGAGCAATCAGTGAGACCAAACCTCCCTTCCAGGCCACAGGCCTGAGCCACAGGGAGGGTCTGGATCGTGGGCTGGCCACTGTCTGGGCCTGGCAGATTCCAGACCTCCCCACCCCACAATGGCATCCCTCAGCCTCCTGGACCAGCTCTTAGGAGCTCTTCCACGGACTTGGGTCCAAACAGGACAGCTCCCAGCGCATGCCCCCGGCCTAGGCTCCATCACTGGGAGCCTGCTCAGAGGAGATGAGGCACACACAGACATGCACGCACACGGCCCAGGGCTCCCTTACTGGGGCTTTCTAATCTCTGCAAAGTCTAAAAATGAGGCCCGTAATCTTTTGCTTCCTATTTGGAGGTAATTCATGCTTAATGAAAACACTTGGAAAATACAGAAGACAAAGAAAATTCAAATCTGCCACGTGCCGTCCACCAGAGCAACTATCATCAATGCTTTGGACTAGTTATTTTCCAGATCCCTTACGTGCATTTTTAAATAAAATTGGAATCACACTGCAAATATAACTTACAGCCTTTCAGGAGTGGGTCAATGGGACTTGGTTCTTTATTTAGTGATCTTGATTTTTTTCCCTGATTCCAAATGTTTGATCTGCTTATTACAAAAAAGTACAAGTACTACAGAATTCTGAATTAGAAAGCAGCAGTCCTTTCTAACCTCTACTCCTCTGAAAACCTCAGCTGACAGTTGATTTAGATATTCTGCAGGTTTCCTCCCATGCATTTGTTAACACACACATGAATTTAAGAGCACTGGGACGGTATTGTGTCCTGCATCTTACGTTTCTCCACTTAACACAGGATCCTGGACCCAGCCTTTCCATGTCATACGTACAGACAGGCTGGATCGACCTCGTTTCCCTTCCATGGTTGCAGGATACACAGTTGTATAAATGTACCTTAAGCTGTTTCTCAGACCTCAGCTGATGGTTATTTAGATTCTAATAATCCCTCGTATAAACAGTGCTAAAGGGACCATCCTCGTAGCTAATCTCTGCGTACCTGTGCAAGAGCTCAGTGGGACATACTTCTTGGAAGTGTAATCACTGCATCACAAAGTTTAGAAATTTGGAGTTCTCCTCCAAAAAGATTCTCCTAAGTTACACTCCAAGAAGCAAAGAACAAATCACTCAAATTTTTTGACACAAACATCACATCATGAATTTACAAGTTAGCTGTAACAGCTGTGTAACAATCCACTGCATGGGTTTATCATTATTGACTTAACTGTTCACCTGTGGTTCTCCACAGTGAGACTCTGAGCTTGTCACTGCCTTTTCCCTGTTACACATAACCCTGCAGCAGACATGTTTACGACTAAAGCAGTTGTTGGATTTCTGTACTTTAAAAAAGTGCCACAGTCCCCTTTTGTATTCCAGCTGCTGCGAATGGCAGGGACGGCCTTCTGACCCCCACCTGTCAAGGAGCCCGCTGAGTTCTGAGTAGTCAGCAGGCCGCCCTTCTGAGCATGTCTGTACAAGCGCCCTGTTCTCTGCCTGAGACACACGACTTTCTCAATGTACCTCTCTCAACCGGTGACTAAGACACGCCCTAAGCAACCAAAGACAGGGCCCCCCATTCAATGAGGATTATCGACAGAAATTACCTGCTGGCTGGATGCTATGGCAGCAACCAAAAAAAACAGTCAAGGAAAAAAGTATTTCAGAATTAGAGGGCATGTTATTTCACAGGCTCAGAATTACCTTTTTTTTACAAACCCAGAAAAAAAAAATCAAGCCATACCTTATTGGCAACACGTGGGTTTAATGCAACTGACTTTCTTTGTAAGCACAATATAAAAAGCCCTGTACTGGGCTTCCCTGGTGGCGCAGTGGTTGAGAGTCCGCCTGCCGATGTAAGGTACGCGGGTTTGTGCCCCGGTCCGGGAAGATCCCACATGCCGCGGAGCGGCTGGGCCCGTGAACCATGGCCGCTGAGCCTGCGCGTCCGGAGCCTGTGCTCTGCAACGGGAGAGGCCACAACAGTGAGAGGCCCGCGTACCGCAAAAAAAAAAAAAAAAAAAAAAGTCCTGTACTAAGATTCAGTTCCCTCAGCTCTGGTTCCGGCCCACTGCTGACGAACTTGGGGAACCTCTATTTCCTTATTTACAGAAGACAATGAAGAATATTTTGACTACTGGTGGTCAACTTCTTTCCTGTCCCCACCCGTGGGGTAGACATGCTCCCACTAGAAACAGTGGCTCACCGAGCACCCAGTGCTCATGACAGTTGAACAGCCTCAGCTACACTTAAATCACTGGTACTGTTTTATCCATCAGGTTAGGAAAAACAGGTGGTTACGGAGGACCGGGAAGTGAGTGCTCTCAGACACTGTGAGGAGAGTGGAAGCTGGTACTGCCACCTTTGAGGGCCATCTGGTTATGCCAGATGGTCGGCCAGGGGTTATGAACCTTCTTCACTGACTTCTGACCCAGCCATTCTGATCACCTACCCAGGTGTGCTCAGGTAAGCCAGCCCAAAGATGGTCGGTGCTCGTAACGCTATGTAACAGGCAAGCATTACAGACAACCTGCCAGTCCACAGGGGGATGATCAGGTACACTTGGCATACTTGCATGCAGCCGTTAAAAAGATGACGATGCTGTTATGGGCAATCTCTAAGGCCTACTGTCTGGGGGTAAAAAGCAAGGTGCTGAATAAAGCAAACAGCATGACACCATTTACTGGTGGAGGAAACCCACAAATCAGTACTATAGATTTCTTAGATTCACAGACAGAGATCAGACCTGTGGTTGCCAAGGGGGATGGGGGGGTAGATGGGTGGAACGGGAGATTGGGGTTGGTAGATGCAAACTATTACATGTAGAATGGATAAACAACAAGGTCCTACTGTATAGCACAGGGAACTATATCCAATCTCCCGGGATAAACCATAATGGAAAAGAATATAAAAAGAATGTCTCTATGTGTGTAACTGAGTCACTTTCCTGTACAGCAGACATTGGCACAGCACTGTCAATCAACTCTACTTCAATAAATATATATATGAAAAAAATACCATAGATTTCTAAGGATATGTGTGTCTGTAGATATATGCATAAATGTACATTTATATATAAATACATCTTAAAAGGTCTGAAAATTTTACAACACAGGGAATATAGCCAATATTTATAATGACTTAATTTTTAAAATAAATAAATTTATTTATTTATTTTTGGCTGCGTTGGGTCTTTGTTGCTGCGCGTGGGCCTTCTCTAGTTGCAGAGAGCGGGGGCTACTCTTCGTTGCGGTGCGCAGGCTGCTCATTGCGGTGGCTTCTCCTGTTGCAGAGCACGGGCTCTAGGTATGCGGGCTTCAGTTATTGTGGCTCGCGGGCTCTAGAGTGCAGGCTCAGTAGTTGTGGCACCTGGGCTTAGTTACTCCGCGGCATGTGGGATCTTCCCAGACCAGGGCTTTAACCCGTGTCCCCTGCATTGCAGGAGGATTCCTAACCACTGCTCCACCAGAGAAGCCCCTATAATGATTTTAAATGGAGTATAATCCTTGAAAATACTGAATCACTATGTTCTACACCTGAAACTAATATAATGTTGTAAATCAGCTATACTTCAATAAAAATTAAAGATAAAAATAAATTTAAAAGGTCTGAAAAGTGATTATTCGAAACTGACACAATGGTTATCTCTGGGAACAGAAGAAGATAAGAGGCTGCTCAAGGTGACTTCATCTTCATCTACATTCTTTTTTTTACTATGAGAATGTCTTCAGGCGTTGCATGTGTAAGTCAACGCTATTAAACAAAGATCACTGGGTTAGATGACCTTAAGGCCCTCACAGCTCTAACATTCTCTAGCTTCAAAGCACCTAAAACTCAGGTGAGTGGACTAATTATTCTTACATAAAACAGGGGGTTTCACAAAGAGGAAAACATAATCCTGGGAAGAGAACAGAATGGCTTCGGTTTCTCAGAGCCTGAGAGTATAAAATAAAACTAACTAAAGAATTAATTAATAATAATAGTAAATTTCCTGAAATATGCCAGGAGTGAGACCAGACATGTGGCTAATGTGTTTGCAATCTCTTTGGCACATATGATGTTATCAGCTACTGCTGCTGTTTTTATATCACTATTCTTATTACTACTATCACAGCAATCAAAGCCTCTGGATCTTACATGAAGCATCCAGTAGCTCCTTGAAGCTTCCTTCTTTTTAAAAATTAATTTATTTATTTTTATTTTTGGCTGCGTTGGGTCTTCGTTGCTGTGCGCCGGCTTTCTCTGGTTGCAGTGAGCGGGGCCTACTCTTCATTGCGGTGCGCAGGCTTCTCATCACAGTGGCTTCTTATTGCGGAGCACGGGCTCTAGGCATGCAGGCTTCAGTAGTTGTGGCACACAGGCTCAGTAGCTGTGGCATGCGGGCTCTAGAGCGCAGGCTCAGTAGTTGCGGCACACGGGCTTAGTTGCTCCGCAGCACGTGGGATCTTCCCGGGCTAGGGCTCGAACCTGTGCCCCCTGCATTGGCAGGTGGATTCTTAACCCCTGCGCCACCAAGGAAGCCCGAAGCTTCCTTCTTGAAACATCAACTGTAACATTCAGTAAGCAGATGTTATAAAATATGTTTTCCCCATCATCACTTCTGTAGAATTTAAGAACTACAGCCCTAAGTCAGCCCTACTTACCCCTCCTGACCGACAGTAAAGGGCTTAAACCACAGCCAAGGACAAGTAAAAGAAGTGGGAAGAAGTGGAGATGCA
Organism: Phocoena sinus; assembly: GCF_008692025.1. Lineage (NCBI taxonomy): Eukaryota > Metazoa > Chordata > Mammalia > Artiodactyla > Phocoenidae > Phocoena > Phocoena sinus. The sequence continues at coordinate 66,578,457 of NC_045777.1, read as the reverse complement.
CATCACGCTCTGGGATGGAAAGAGGCCACACCACTGTGTGGCTGCCCCACTCTGGGCCACACGCATTTAGAGGTTTCGTGCAATTTCCATGGAACCCAGCACGGAATATAATAGCAAAAACCTGGAAACTTCCTAAGGATCCCACAAAAGGAAATACTTAAAGAAACTGTGGCATACCTATACAACGGGCTGCCATGGGCCACTAAAAAAATGATGGACTAGATCCACATTTACTGATGTGGAAAGATATGCACCATTTCTTTTTTCTATTTTTTTTTTTTTTTTTTGCGGTACGCGGGCCTCTCACTGCTGTGGCCTCTCCCGCTGCGGAGCACAGGCTCCAGACGCGCAGGCCCAGCGGCCATGGCTCATGGGCCCAGCCGCTCCGCGGCATGTGGGCTCTTCCCCGACCGGGGCACGAACCCGCGTCCCCTGCATCGGCAGGCGGACTCTCAACCACTGCGCCACCAGGGAAGCCCACCATTTCTTGATTGCTGAGGAAGAACTGGTTATTAGAGAACGTATATAGCAAAATCCTGTTATTGTAAGGAAAAGTCCCTGTTTATTTAGTCGCGTCTGTATTTATACGGAAATACACACCAAGACCTTCACAGCAATTGTATCTGCACTTTCAAAGTTGTCTTCTGCGAGGAGCACACATTACTTCTATAAGCAATAAAATGATTATAAAGGAAACAAAGTTAAAAATCCTCAAGAAATCTCTCTCTGTTGAAAACAGTAGCTGCAGGTCATCTTCCCTGACCAGTGGGATTCAGAGTCATGGCTAGAGAGGACAGGAAGAGAAGGATGGGAACAATAACCAGCAAAGCAATAACATTCCCTAGGATGACAAAGCGCCCTGTCTCCTGGAAGTCTTTCCTCAGACAGCATCCTGGCCGGCACCTCGTGGTAACCTTGCCAAGGACGGACAAGCAGGTGGGATAGTTCCCAGTCTACTGACGAGGTACCCAAGGCTCAGAAAGTGAGGAGGTGATTTGCCTTCAGATCTACAGCAACCATGAAATGGAAGACCCAGGACTCAAGAACGTGGACCAAACACAGAGTTACCATATGACCCAGCAATTCCACTCCCAAGTACCTACCTAAGAGAAAGGAAAACATGGTCACACAAAGACTTGTGTAGCATTATTCAAAACAGCCAAAATGGAGGAACAACCCAAATGTGCATCAACTGATGGATAAACGAAATTGGCACATCCATCATCAGTAAAAAGGAATGGGGCTTCCCAGGTGGCGCAGTGGTTGAGAGTCCGCCTGCCGATGCAGGGGACACGGGTTCGTGCCCCGGTCCGGGAAGATCCCACATGCCGTGGGGCGGCTGGGCCCGTGAGCCATGGCCGCCGAGCCTGCGCGTCTGGAGCCTGTGCTCCGCAACGGGAAAGGCCACAACAGTGAGAGGCCCGCGTACTGAAAAACAATAAATAAATAAAAAATAAAAAGGAATGAAGTACCGGCACACACTTCAACATGGATGTGCCTTGAAAACACTGTGCTAAGTGAAAGAAGCCAGACACAAAAGGCCACATATTGTATAATTCTATTCACATGAACTGTCTGGAGGAGGCAAATCCACAGAGACTGAAAATAACGTTAGTGGGTGTTAGGGTCTGGGTGGGATGGGGATACTGGGGGGTGATGGCTAAGAGGTATGGGGCTTCTTTTAGGGCAATGAAAATGAGCTAAAGTTGGCTGTGGTGATGTGGATGCATCATTTTATGAATACACTAAAAGCTACAGAATTGTACATTTTAAATGGCTAAATTGTATGGTATGTAAATTATATTTCAATAAAGCTGCTAAAAAATTTACAAAATAAAATTAAAGAAGGGGAACCCCTGTTAATCAATATCCAGCATATTCCATAAAGGACCACGTGCTTCATAAAGATGAGTCCCTCCAGCCAGGCTTGACTCTCTTCAGTCTCCTCCTGTTTTCCAGACACCAGGTCACTGACGGCTTCCTGCCCAATGCCAGATGCAACATCTTTTTCCTTCATCCGCCCAGCAGGTCCTTATTTTGCTGGAGGTCCAAAGCTTTTTGGACCCAGGACACCTAAGCTTCTCTTTCCCATTCTGCATTCCCAGAGCACTGGGCAAAGTACCAAAATGGTCACCACCTCTGCGTATGCACAGAGTTTCCTGTGGTCAGTGGGCAGGGGCAGAAGCCCAAAGATGCGAGGTTGGGGTCTCCCCGGGCTCGGGTGGGCAGGGACGCCTTTTTTCCCAGTGAGTCATCAGACGCTCATCCACTTCATTCTGGGGTGATTGCTGTACTTTGACCAAGCTGTTAGAGCCACCCTGGGCGGGTTGAAAGTATCAGTTTAATCACCAAAGTCTACCAAGAAGGGCGTGGGAAGCAGGCATGCCTATGCGTCATGGGAGCACCAATGCCGGTGCAACCTCTTTGAAGGGCAATGGGCAATGCTCAGCCAAGTTTTAAACCCACAAACATTTTGCTCCAGCCATTCCACCTCTGGGGATTTACCTGGCAGGAGCACCCCCGAGTGGGCACCAGGACACACGCACATGTAAGAGACACACGTAAGATATGCTTACGGAAGCGGTTTGTGGTAGCAAAAGACTGGAAACGACCTTCACATCCACCCACGAGGGACTGGCTAAATATATGACAGTGCCTCCAGATAATGCCATGCTATTCGGCCATTAGAAAAACAAAACAAAGTAAGCAAGACAACACACTGCACTCGAAGCATCAAGAAATTAAGATCTCAGAGCCTTGGTTTTACTATCTGTCAAAACACCAATCCTCATAGGACTGCTGTGCAGATTCAAGGAGTTGATATGAGTAAAACATGTAAAGCGGGCCTGCCTGATCCACAGTGCCGGTTATATAAGTTCTAGCTGATTTCAGTTCATATGTGCCAATATGGGAAGACAGCACAGGAGTGCAGAACAGGTTTGCAGTAAACTAACATTTCTGTGAAAAAGAAAAGGAAGAGAGTCACGTACGTACATACGCTTATACTCACAAGGAACATTTCTGGAAGGACATCCCCCAGGGAAACAGGGATCAGAGGTGGGAGGATTACTTTTCACTGTTTACCATTTGTACAGGTTGAATTCTTTCTACCGTGTAGGTATATTATTTACATATTATAAAATACATGTATTTTAAAGTTTGTTTAGATATGTGTATAGATTTATTACAGCACTGTTTGTAATAGGCAAAAAAGGAAACAACCCAAGTGTCCCTCAAGAGGAGGAACTGGCTAGGGATTTCCCTGGTGGTCCAGTGGTTAAGACTCCACGCTCCCGGTGCAGGCGGCCCAGGTTCGATCCCTGGTCAGGGAACTAGATCCCACACGCCGCAACAAAGATCCCAGGTGTTGCAACTAAGACTCGGTACAGCCAAATAATTTTTTTTTTTTTTAAAGAGAGGGGGACTGGCTAGATAAACCCATGTACATCTTGTGATGGAATACAACTTAATTCACTTAAAAAACAGGTGATCTATATGTGCTAATTGGAATGATCCCCAAGATATTCTCAGACCAGGAAAACAATTCTTTTAAATAAAATTTTCCACTTTATTAAAAACTTGAAAAACATATGCTTATTCTAGAAAATGTAGACATGGCACAGAAGTAGAAAAAAAATGATCCTATCCTAAGACAAGCTCTGCTGGCGTGTTGATGTACTTCCTTTTAGGGTTTTGTTTTGTGTGTGTGTGTGTGCACGTGTGTGTGTTTACAGAGCTAAATCATACTCTATATTTTGCTCTTTAAAATTAACTCCAGAACAGAAGCACTTTCCCATGTTATGATAAACTGTATAAACATCCTCTGGTTGGCTGCCTGACATTCTACCCAGGGCGTGGCCCCCTGAAGGATTCTCCCACCATCCCCCTGGGAACTCAGGCAAAATGCCCTGGCCTTGACAGTGACAAACTCAACAGTTCACAATACACGTCTGGTACGTGCCAGGGTGGCACCACCTTGGAGGAATGCCAGGTAGCCATTTTGGTTAAACAACTCAGTTGCCATGTCGAGAGTAAATGATAAAACACATTCAGTTTGTTGAGTGCCAGGGAGACTGAGGTCTGGAAAACTGAGCTGCTATCTCCCTCTGAAGTCACCACTGGCAACAAGAACCCCATAGAGCCTCCCTTCGATCACCTAGGATGGTGGGCAGCCAAGAGCTACATCTCATCCTTAAACAGCCCTTCCTCTGAGTACAGGGGATGAAGTGCGATGGGACACAGCCCCTAGCCTTGAGGTCAGGGGCTGACTCATAAACAGAATGGCATTCAAGAATGACAGATGCACAGAAAGGTCTGCTACGAGCCCCAAGGAATGCCAAGGCGACAGCCAGGGCAGGGCGTCTAGGGAGGCTGGACAATCATTTTAACAGACCCAACTGAAAGAGGTTTCAGGAAGAGGCGTGAAAAGAGAAGCCTGGGGCTTCCCTGGTGGCGCAGTGGTTGAGAGTCCGCCTGCCGATGCAGGGGACACGGGTTTGTGCCCCGGTCCGGGAGGATCCCACATGCCGCGGAGCGGCTAGGCCGGTGAGCCATGGCCACTGGGCCTGCGCGTCCAGAGCCTGTGCTCCGCAACGCGAGAGGCCATAGCAGTGAGAGGTCCACGTACGGCAGAAAAAAACAGAGAAGCCTGCTGCAGGAGCAGGGAGAGGTGCGGGGCCCCTGCGGACCACGAGCTACCATCGTCAGTGAGGATTTTGAACTTTCTCTTGCAGAATCGATGAGTTTTAAAGACAGCCGATTATTTTATAAATTTATTTATTTGTTTATTTTTGGCTGCGTTGGGTCTTCGTTGCAGTGCGTGGGCTTCTCACTGTGGCACCTTCTCTTGTTGCAGAGCACTGGCTCTAGGCATGTGGGCTCAGTAGTTGTGGCTTGTGGGCTCTAGAGCACAGGCTCAGTAGTTGTGGCTCACGGGCTCAGCTGCTCCACAGCATGTGGGATCCTCCCAGACCAAGGATTGAACCCGTGTCCCCTGCACTGGCAGGCGGATTCCCAACCACTGTGCCACCAGGGAAGCCCAAGGACAGCCGATTACTAATGTTTGTTTAGGGGAGGGGCAGTTACCTGGCTGTGCTGCTTTATTTTTCTTCTGCGAAAAACATCCTTTTGCACACAGAAGTAATACATACGTGTAGTTTTAAAAGTTCCAATGTTTAAAAATATATACCATGTAGATAATCAAAGTCCCCCTTAATGCCACCCTTTCCCCCAGAGAGAATCACCATTAACTATTGGATGCAAATTCCTTCTTTTTCTCGTTAGTAATTTTTAAATTGTTTTATAACATTATATGAGTTTTTGCTATGCAAATACTAATATATGTATATATATGTTTTTTGATACAAGTGGGATCATATTTCAACTTGCTTTTTACTTCACAGCACATAAAAATAAAAATAGCTAATTTTTGTTTGTCCTTATTATGGACCAGCACTTTCCCAAGAGCTTTTCATGGATTTTGTTTTCTCCCCACAAAAAATATATCTTGTGTATATCTTGGCACTGTTTTTTTCTTGTTTTGCGGTACGCGGGCCTGTCACTGCTGTGGCCTCTCCTGTTGCGGAGCACAGGCTCCGGACGCACAGGCTCAGCGGCCATGGCTCACGGGCCCAGCCGCTCCACGGCATGTGGGATCTTCCTGGACCGGGGCACGAACCCGTGTCCCCTGCATCGGCAGGCGGACTCAACCACTGCGCCACCAGGGAAGCCCCTCTTGGCACTGTTTTGAAGTCAATTCACATAGAGACATTTTTGTTTTAATGTAAATACAGCATTCTGTTAGGACCATGGTCTATAATTAAACAGGCCCCTCTCAATGGAACTTTTGAGCTGTCTCCATTTTTTCTTTATTACAAACAATACTGCAAAGCACATCTTTGAATACGTAAATCTGAACACTTGTACAAATGTTGTTTTTTTTTTTTTTTGTACAAATGTTTTGTTACTTGTTCTCAACTGAGGGCAGTACCTCCTCATGCGAGCTTTGCAAATATACGGTGGGGAACGTTTTGGGTTGTCATGATGAATAGGGGAGAATATGGCATTTAATGAGCAGGGGTCAGACATGCTGAATGTCCTACGATATAAGGGACAGTCCCACCAAATAAAGAATTGTCCCTACCTGAAACTAATGTAATAGTCTATGTTAATTATAACTCTGAGGTCTAAGTATTTTTTACTTTAATAACTATTGTCAAATGGTCCACAGCAGTTTCTGTTTTATGTAAATACCGACTATCTGTCCCTATCTGTCCTTTAGCAAGATAGCACCCAGTGAAGTGAGCTCAGCACTCATTCCTCTCCTGATTCCGAATAAAGCACCTGCTGTGTGCACGGCACTGGGGATGAATGATGAGGCCACAGGGTCCTGCCCTCATGAAGCTCAAGCCAGACTTATAGACAAACTTCCCTTTGCTGGATCACTCCGTCTGTGTTTCCTTTAAAGGATTTACCATACTGAGTTTTGTGGTCAGAGACTGTGTCCATCCCTCCCTGTCTGAGACCCTCCAGCTCCTGGACCCACTCAGTGTTTGCCAAAAGGCCAAACCAGGCTCATGGCTCCTCTGAACAGGCGGTTGTGGGTGGAGCCCTTCTAAGGGGTCTGCCCCACTAGGAGGCCTCCAGGATCCTCTTCCTCTGGAAGCAGCCCCCGTCCTGTGATCCCCGGCGCCCCACGGTGCTGTGTGCCCTGGCCAGAGGTGACTGACTGGACCAGAGACAGAGGATGCCTGACTCGGGCTGGGCCAAGCAGATTAGATTTTTCTCCTCTTACAGCTGGGATGGAAGAAGGTCAGATCTGTCTTTGCATGTGGCTCCGTCTGTAATGAGGGGACCCTGGGGCTGGGGGGATCCATTTTCCCACTGTGTAGACTGAGGTGCAGAGAAGAATAAAGAATAGGCAAAGAGAGTTGAGGAATGAGACAGAGAGAGACAGTCCTGTGGCCTTCCAGCTTCCTGCATCTGTCCCCTGAGAGGCCAGACATTGTTTCTGCCTGTGGGTCTCAAGAAACACTTCTTGACTGCTAGAATAAATTTCCCTTTTTTTTTTTCACTTGAGTTAGCATGAGTTGGTTTGTGTTTCACAAGCTCTGACCCCTCCGGCCCCCTCTGGCACCTGGATCTCCTCACACGTGGTACACGAGGCTGCAGGGATCCATGTTTCCGCGAGCCTTCCTGACTTACTGGAACAGACAGGAGCGCCAGGCTGCTCCCCTGTCTTCCCACGCTGCCCTCTGAGGGGCAGAGTGTGTGTTTCAGAAGCCACCTTAGGACAGGAAAGCAGGGCAAGCCGCAACCTGACCCTTCAGGGGCCCCCCAACCTCAGAGGGGACCCACGGGCCTATTTTTGGAGCTGCCTGCCCGAGGGAGCTAAGCTAGAACTCTGACTTGAAAGGAAAAATATACAACTGTCTGAGAACTAGAATTATTAATTTTCTAAAAACAGATTAATTCTCCAGTTAGAGAAGAATGACTTCAATTTCAAATCCCAAAGTGGTAACAGGCATTTTCGTTACAGTACAAACTGATACTGTTTGTGAGGATTAACTTAAATAAGGATAACATTACTGCATTAAAATTTTTTTTTCACCACCAGTTATTATACAAAAGTCCAATAACGTTCGCCTTTCTCCCTCTTCTCTATACCAGCGTTGCCATGGTATGAACACAAATTCCTAACAAAATAAGTCCCCTCTTCCTCAATCCAGAAGAAGGATGCCCAGCTCTAAGCAGTGGCTCTTTCGACCAAAACCGACATGAAAAACTACATTTTACATCCTTTCTCTAGACCCTCATACGCACAAATGCAGGGATGAAACAAAAATACTTCACAACCGCTATGTCGGAGAACCTGGTCGTCAACAAGCAATTTGGTCACTGCATATGTGAGTGTGTAAACGTGTGTGTACGTGTCCCTAAAATATCTTTACGACTGTCAGTGCTGATATTCTTTCCCCTCCCACCTCCCTCTCCAATATTTTCTAGTCTATTCTGTTCTGTTCTAGGTCTTAAAAAACTGGCCAAGGTTGCCACAACCCACTAGTGGGTACAGAGCAGCTATTCGTAAAACACTGCTCTAAAGTAATGAAACTTATATTAAAACAACCGAATCTTCCCAGGTTAATAGGCATAGCCTCAGATCCAGAATTTACGCACTGGCAAGAGTTTGGAAACAACCTCAACCAGCGACCCCAACCTCCCATCCCTACGGCAGGTGAGCTGGGCAGGGGGAGTGGGGGGAGGGGGGAGGGGGAGGAGGGAGCACTCACCTTGAAATGGAAGGAGATGGCCGGGGACCCGCTGGAGCCATAGCGCTCGCTTTTGTCTAGGTTGCTGTAGTAGTTATTAACCTTGGAATTAACATTCTGGTATGCCCCCGGGTCATCAGTGATGGGGCAGATGAAGTAACCCTCCTCACCATCGCTGTCTGCATCTGAATCACCAGCCCGGGAGGTCGGGCCGCCATCCACGCCTTCCAGGCGGAAGATGAGGTCTTCCTCTGCCATGTTCCCGGGACGCCCGTCTTACCCAAGGGCTGGGCGGCACAGCCAGAGTTACTGGGCAAATGCAGCAGTGAGGGTCCTGCAAGGAAGCAAGAGAATGGGTGCTGGGGTCCAGGGGCTGACAGCTTGCAGGGCACCTCACCCCAAATGCCCCTGGCACGGAAGGAGCGGGTACCCTCAGAGTGAAAACTACTTCCACCTTTAGGGGAGACACTGGCAGGCAGTGTCTAGGAACATTTTAAATGTACAAACCCCTCCACCCGGTAATTCCACTTTGAAGAACTCAGCACTTGAAACAGAAAATAAATGCTTCTTAAGCCACAAGGCTGATCTTTTTAGAACATAAATTAGATCAAATCATTTCTCTGCTTGACACTCTCCAGCAGCTTCTCTTCACATTCTTAACAAAATCCAAACGCCTTTTAAGGCTACCAGGCCTGTGTTAGTCTGGCCCCTGTCCACCTCTCCTCCGGCCTTGGCAGCTCTCCAGGCCCATGGGCTTTCTTTGTGTTCCGTGAACACTGGGGGCCCATTTTCCACCTCGGGGCCTTTGTACTTGTTGTGTTCCCTGTGCCTGGAACAACCTTCCCAATCTCCCAACAGTGGGTCTTTCTCATCATTTGGATCCCAGCTCAAAAGTCACCTCTCCAGAGAAATCTTCTCTGATTCAATTCAAAGAACCCCTCTCAAACACACACCCAGTCACTCCCTAGCACATCACCCTGTTTTATTTTCTTCAAAGAGATTTTCCCAAGCAAGCCAAAATCATCTCATTTAACTTCTTTATCATCTGTAGCCCTGTTGCCTTAAGAATGCCTGGCATAGAGCAGGCACTCAACACACGTCCCCGGAATGGATGAGTGGCCTGAAGAGCGTTCTCTGTAGCACAATCAGTAACAGTAAAAAGAGGGAAGAGCCCACAATGACCATCAATGGAGGCCTGTTATATAAACTACAGTTTTTCTACACCATGAAATACTGTGTGACTCTTACAAAGAAAACGGAAGCTCTAGATACACAAAGACATGCAAAGATAGTCAAGAAAGAGTTCAGCAACATTGTAGGATACAAAAATCAATAGTATTTCCATATACTATCAATGAAAAAAATCCAAAAATGAAATTAAGAAAACAATTTTATCTATAGTAGCATCAAAAAGAATAAAAAACTTGGCTAGGGGGTTTCCCTGGTGGCGCAGTGGTTAGGACTTCACGCTTCCATGGCAGGGGACACGGGTTCAATCCCTGATCGGAGAACTAAGATCCCACAAATCATGCGGCCAAAAAAAATAAAATAAAACATCTTGGCTAACAAAAGAAGTGCTTGACTTGTACAGTGAGAAACAAAATGTGTCAGAAGAAGTGAAAGAAGACCGAAATAAGTGTAAAGATATCCCGTGTTCATAGATCAGAAAATTTAACATAGCTAAGGTGCCAATACTCCCAAAACTGATCTACAGATTCAACCCAATCACTATCAGAATCCCAGTGGCTTCACTGAATAAATTAACAAACTGGTCCTAAATTCACATGGAAATTCAAGGGACCCAGAAGAGCCAAAAGAATCTTGTAAAAGTTACAGGAATCACACTTCCTGAATTCAAAACTTACTACAAAGCTAAAGTAATTAAGACAGGTGATAGTGGCATGAGGATAGACACAGAACCGAGAGTCCGAAAATGAACCCTCACATTTACAGCCAATCGACTTCTGAAAGGGGTACCAGGCAATTCAATGCGGAAAGAATACTCTTTTCAATAAATGGTGCCAGGACAAGTGAATATACACGCGCAAAAGGATGAAGCTGAACACCTTCCTACATTATATACAAAGATTAACTCCAAGTGGGGACTTCCCTGGAGGTCTGGTGGTTAAGAATCCGCGCTTCCACTGCAGGGGTCACGGGTTTGATCCCTGGTTGGGGAACTAAGATCCCCAAGCTGTACAGTGTGACCAAAAAAACTAACTCAAAATGGATCAAAGGTTTAAGTATAAGAGTAAAACTCTAACACTCTCAGAAGAAAATATAAGAGAATATCTTTGTGCCACTGAATTAGGCAAAGCCTTAGATAGGACACCAAAAACACAAGCAACAAAAGAATAGATACACTGGACATCATCAAAATTAAAAACTTTTGTGCTTCAAAGGACACCACCATGAGAGTGGAGAGACAGCTCACAGAATGGGAGAAAATTTTTGCAAATCATGTCTGATAAGGGACTATGTAACGGACTCATACTACTTAACAATAAAAAGACAAATAACCCAAATAAAAAATGGGCAAAGGGGGACTTCCCTGGCAGTCCAGTGGTTAAGACTCCACGCTTCCACCGCAGGGGCACGGGTTTGATCCCTGGTCAGGGATTAACACCCCACATGTCACGCAGCACAGCCAGAAAAAAAAAAAACAAAACAAAAAAGGCAAGGGATTTGGACAGACGTTTCTCTAAAGAAGATACACATGGCCAGTAAACACATGAAAAGATACTCAACATCATTAGCCATTAGGGAAATACAAATCAAAGCCACACCCACTAGGATAGAATTTTAAAAGTGGAAAATGACAAGTGTTGGTGAGGATGGGGAGAAATTGGAAACCCTCATACACTATTTTTTTTTTTTGCGATACGCGGGCCTCTCACTGTTGTGGCCTCTCACATTGAGGAGCACAGGCTCCAGACTCGCAGGCTCAGCGGCCATGGCTCATGGGCCCAGCCGCTCCGTGGCATGTGGGATCTTCCTGGACTGGGGCACGAACCCACGTCCCCTATATCAGCAGGCAGACTCTCAACCACTGCGCCACCAGGGAAGCCCCCTCATACACTATTAATGGAAATGTAAAATGGTGCAGTCACTTTGGAAAACAGCCTGGCAGTTTCTCAAAAAGTTAAACACAGAATTACTATATGATCCAGCAACTATACTCTTAGGTATATACCCAAACATGTCCACAACAAAAACTTGTGACATATGGTTCATAGTAGTATTATACGCAATACCTAAAAGGGGAGACATCCAAACACCCGTTAACTGATGAATGGATAAGCAAAATGTGGTCTATATATACAACGGAATGCTCTTCAGCCACAAAAGGAATGAAGTACTGATGCTAAGTGAAAGACAGTTCAAAAAAGACCATATATTGAACGATTCCATTTATATGAAAAGTCCAGAGAAGGCAACTCTATAAGGAAGTATGTGAGTGGTTGCCTAGGGACGGGGGAGGGGAGAGTCGGGGGGAAATGGGGAACAATCACTAAAGGGTTTCTTCTGAATAGATGAAAATGTTCTAAAACCGACTGTGTTGGTTGCATGACTCTGTTAATACATTAAAAAACCACTGACTATATTAAATCCACTTTAAATAAGTGGATTGGTAGGTTTGTGAATATACTTCAATAATCTAATGTTTAAAAAAATAAAAGACGTGGGACTTCCCTGGTGGCACAGTGGTTAAGAATCCACCTGACAATGCAAGGGACACGGGTTCGATCACTGGTCTGGGAAGATCCCACCTGTGGCGGAGCAACTAAGCCCATGTGCCACAACTACTGAGCCTGCGCTCTAGAGCCCACAAGCCACAGCTACTGAGCCCACCTGCCACAGCTACTGAAGCCCGCACACCTAGAGCCCGTGCTCCGCAACAAGAGAAGCCACCACAATGAGAAGCCCGTGCACCACAATGAAGAGTAGCCCCGGCTCGCTGCAACTAGAGAAAGCCTGAGCGCAGCAACAGAGACCCAATGCAGTCAAAAATAAAATAAATAAATGTTTTTTAAAAAGATTAAAAATAATAATAAAAAAAAGGAAAAAGGAAAAGACAAGAAAAACCGTTACATTTAAAAGCAAGTTCGGGCTTCCCTGGTGGCGCAGTGATTGAGAGTCTGCCTGCCAATGCAGGGGACACGGGTTCGTGCCCCGGTCCGGGAAGATCCCACATGCTGCGGAGCGGCTGGGCCCATGAGCCATGGCCGCTGGGCCTGCGCATCCAGAGCCTGTGCTCTGCAATGGGAGAGGCCACAATAGTGAGAGGCCCCCGTACAGCAAAAAATAATAATAATAATAATACAAAATAATAATTAAAAAAATAAATAAATAAAAAGCAAATTGCACAAGAGCGGTTACATTATGGGGATCCTATCTGTGCTAAAAGAAAAGGTACCTTCCCTGAAGGGCCCACAAGAGCGCTGCCAGCACTGCGATGGGCAGTGGGACTGGGAGCTAGGGGGTGGAGGGAAGTTTTTAACATTTTGTACACTTCTGTACTGTTTTAAGTGTCTTTTTTTTTAATTTATTCATTTATTTTTGGCTGCATTGGGTCTCCGTTGCTGCCCACTGGCCCTCTCTGGTTGCAGCGAGCGGGGGCTACTCTTCGCTGCGGTGCGCGGGCCTCCCATGGCGGTGGCCTCTCTTGTTGCGGAGCACGGGCTCTAGGCATGCGGGCTTCAGTAGTTGTGGTGCACGGGCTTAGTTGCTCCGTGGCATGCGGTATCTTCCCAGACCGGGGCTCAAACCCGTATCTCCCACATTGACAGGCGGACTCTCAACCACTGTGCCACCAGGGAAGCCCTGTTTTAAGTTTTTACAAAGCTGGTTGCTTTCAATATAAAAAAAAATTAAAAACTTTAAAAATTTTTAAATCAACTAATTCCAATTATTCTTAACAGCTGTTTCCATCGGGAGGCAGTTTTCTAGACCTGAGGCTTCAGCATTTTCTTGACAGTCATCAGAGCAAGAAATATATTTATATCCTAACCCAGTACCCACCTACAAAATGTAAGCTAAAATTTCAGGAAACTGTACTTAGCCTTACTTTGTACAATGCCCTCTGCTATTTTCGATTCTACTTGTTTTTCTTTCTTTTTTACTCTTTATCTTTAATGCACCACCCACACTGATTATTCAGCTCAGTTTGAAAATCGCTGCTCTGGGTGTCAACCTCCGAGTTTGCTTCTGACCCTCTGGGCAATACAGTCATCGCCTGGATCCGATGCCAAAGCCACCTGATCTTGCTTGTTACCAAAATCGTCCCTGGGCCCTGTGCCCACTTCTCCCCACCCTCGGCCGCTCCCAGCCCCAATGCCTCCTCTGCCCTGGTCAGCCCCTGGCCAGAGTCCCTGCTGACCAAGAGACACGGTTGCCTGGAGCTGCCAGCAGCCCAGCCAGGTTACTGGCCTCTGGGGCTGCGCTGGTGCCAGGGGAGGGGCCGGAGCCACAGCCTCAGCTACGGAGCTCCAGGCAGTGTTGCCCAGCAGTTAAGAGCCCGGGCTCAGGAGCCAGGCTGCCAAAGGGTGCAAATCCTAGCTGTGCTACTGGTGACTTTGACCAAATTAGTTCATCTCGCCAACTTCCCCATTTGTGAGGGGAGCCGAGCGGGAAAGTGGCCTGACTGAGGCTCCACAGGAGTTCACAGGGGAATTAGGACCAGAACCCCAGCCCTTGGCCACGTCCCACCACAGACCTGACATTTTCCTGGGCGCTGGGAAACAAAATGAGCTGCAGACAAGCAGCTGTGACCCTAGTTGGCACAGTGCCTCGTACTCGGCGGGCACTTGATATGTTTTCCAGAACTGAGTGAGGGGGATCTGTTTCATGGCTTTTCAGCTGTCATACATTTGCTTTGAAAAGGCAGCTGTGGTAACGCCTGCTAACTGTCCCCCGACAGCTATTCTCTCCTTATTAATAACAGAACCACTGCTTTTTAGCTAAGCATGCGGCCACTCATAATAAGGTCTACGCTTCCCAGATTACTTTGCAATTAGGCGTGACCATGTGACCCAGTTCTGGCCAAGGGGATATGAGCAGAAGGGTTCTATGCAACTTTAGGAAGGGTTTTTTGTTGTTTTTTTTTTTCAATTTATTTTATTCAAGTGTAGTTGATTTATAACGTTGTGTTAATTTCTGCTGTACAGCAAAGTGATTCAGTTATACATACACATACGTTCTTTTTCATATTCTTTTCCATTATGGCTTATCACAGGATATTGAATATAGTTCCCTGTGCTACACAGTAGGGCCTTGTTGTTTATCTAGGGAATGGTTTTTCAAAAGAGGGAGTGTACCCTTCTGCTCTCTCTCCTTCCTGCTGGCTGGAATGCTGGTGTGATGGCTGGAGCTCAAGGAGCTAAATTTATTCATGAGAAGGAAGCCATGTGCCGAGGATGGCAGAGCCGTGAAACAGAGAGAGCCTGGGGCAGCGTGATCTTACATCACGCGGCACCATAATTATCCTGGACTCACAATCTTCAGAGTTTGCTATCTAAACTTACATAATAGACTATAATTTTCTTTTTTTCCTACTACTTGCTAATTCTATCTGGTCCAGTGCCCCTTCTCTCCCATGTCATAAAAAGTCACATCATATCTCTTATGACAAGTTGATGCCTGGGCACGTCAGCCTAGGAAAACTGTGGTCTCAATCCAGAGACCTAACTTGTAGCTGCTTCCACATCTGCCCATAAAGACCGGACACCTGGAGGATGGTGGATTCCCCTAGACAGGCAAGGAGCCCTCACTGGCGCATAACTCAGCCCCATAATGCCTGTTCCAATACCAGCCTCTTAGGAATCTCCATCTAACCTGGGCTTTGCTCGGCCCACAGAGGGCCTCTCTGTGAGCAGAGAGACTGAGACCAGGAGCAGAACCCCAGTTCCCAAGCCGTCAGGATTCTCGAGAAGCTTTCCTCTGCCCTCACTCAGGCATCCGCATCTTCCCCTCCCAGGCCCTGACACATCCTGGGAAGATATTTCTATGGAGAGGCAGCTGAGCAGAGTTCTGAGTCAGACCCAAGTTCAAGCCCCAACTCCGCCACTTACTAGGTGTGTGACTTTAACCTCTTGGCCTCGGGTTCCGCATTATAACCTGGGATGCAGAGCTGTACCCACCCCACTGACTTGACAGTGCTAGCACAGAACAAGCACTAAGACTATAATTATCATCATCATTTTTAGTACCATCAATAAAGGGGGCTGAATCCTGGGTCCCAGCCAGGCTGGTGACCTGGACGCCTGGTTAGCAGCCAAGCCAAGCTTCTTCAGGGGTCCTCAGGGAAGAGGCTGTCTTCGGCTCTGGCCACTGAACCACTGCTCTCACTGCGTCCTGCTGTAAAGGGCTTCTCTGACAGCCACTGGGACAGGAAACGATGATTGCAGTGCCTAGGTCAAGGCCTGTGGGCCAAGCCACAGTGACCACCGGCCCTCCTTGGGGCTCCCCTCACCCCCAGGAGCTGCCTTCCTGATGTAGAAATGATCTGGAATCTCCCACCCACCACTCCTGGAAGCCAGCACCCCAGAGCCAACACGGGCTGTGCTGGGCCACCAGTACACACACTAGTATATGGCCAGCACGGCAGAACTCAATGGTCTTCAACTGCAACCACAATGGACTGGGTGACTTATGGACCACCTCGTGTCACGCACCTGTTTCTGTTTGGGGATCTGCTTCTCCCCCACTCTCCAGTCATGGGGTTGGGGTTGGGGATCCACCCCCAGGTAACGGGGTGTGTCACATGACCCCACTAAGCCAATCACAGCACTGGGCACCTGGCCATAGTGATTGGCTCAGAGGTGGGCATGTGACTCAAGTCAAACCACTATGGCCTAATCTCAGGTAAGCCTGGGGCTTTAGCTTGAGCAACTGGAAGAGAAGGTCAGTCCTTTCCTGCAGGACGTTAATCTGAGACGGGCTGAGGCCACCAGAGAACAAAGCTGACTTTTGGTGAAGGGCAGAACAAGAGATGAAGAGAAAAATGAACAGTGATGACATCATTTGAGTTCTGAATCCAAACATGCCTGGGACTCATAGATACAGAAACCAAAAGTAGTGGGGACAGAGATAAAGGGAGGGGCAAGTTAAGATATACGAGCTACTATGTATAAAATAAATAAGCAACAAGGATATATTTATAGAACAGGGAATTACAGCCATTATCTTGTAATAACTTTTAATAGAGTATAATCTATAAAAACACTGAATCACTGTGCTGTACACCTGAACCTACTATAATATTGTAAATCAGCTATGCATCAATTAAAAAATAAAGTTGGTGAAAATAAAAGAAACAAAAACCAAAGCTCAGTGTAGTGCCCGAGACACGGTGCTCTGCGGTCACAGGGCCCAGTTTGAATCCTGGCTACCCAGCTAGGAGCCTGAAACAACAGACTCCATGTGGCAGGCTGGGACTTCCTTGAGTCTCTACCTGCACTGCGCCTGGCACTGAGCAGGGCTCATAAAGTGCTAATCAAATACCTTTCCAGGCTGAGTTTCATTAATTTGCTGCCGGTGGGGAGGGTAACAAGGTGTGACATCAGGAGTTACTAAGTCAAGCCTCCAGCTAAGAGTTCAGGTCAGTGACTTATTAACATATACACCCCCAGGATGTGGTGGGTGCTCATGAATAAACATTTATTAAAACTATTTCAAGAAATAATACAGTTCATGTGAGAGAAAAAGGACTGATTTACAGATGTCCCCACCCAAGAACCAGTCCCCATTCACAACCAAGTTCTCACTTCCCTGCCCCTGCACCCTAAGGACACTCTTTCTGGAATGCCTTTCCCACCTGCTGCCAAACCCCTCTGTTCCCTTCAAAATCCAGCTCAAATTTTTACCCCCTCCGGAAAGCCTTCTCTGGGTGGTTTCCGGTCTGTAAAACGGGACAGCTAACCCCTGGAGCTGTTAGATCAGGCCCATGGTGCCTGACAGGGAACTGTCCTCAAAAGCACCAGCTGCTATTACGCTCTGACCATACCCCACTCCCCAATTCCTAAGTCACTTTCCTCCTCCCAGGCCCTTCATAAGCATTTCCATCATAGCCAGAGACCCAACAGTCTATGTCACGGGCAGAATAATGCCCCTCCATAGATGCCCACATCGTAATTCCCAAAGCCTGTGAATATGTTCCCTTATGTGGCAAAAGTGACTTTGCAGGTGTGATTAAGGATCTTGAAATGGGACAGTATTCTGGATTATCCAGTGAGTCCTTATAAAAAGGAGGCAGGGGCTTCCCTGGTGGCGCAGTGGTTGAGAGTCCGCCTGCTGATGCAGGGGACATGGGTTCGTGCCCCGGTCTGGGAGGATCCCACATGCCGCGGAGCGGCTGGGCCCGTGAGCCATGGCTGCTGAGCCTGCGCGTGCGGAGCCTGTGCTCCGCGACGGGAGAGGCCACAACAGTGAGAGGCCCGCGTACAGCAAAAAAAAAAAAAAAAAAAAAAAAAAAAAGGAGGCAGGAGGGTCAGAGTCAGAGGAAGAGATGTGACAATGGAAGCAGGAGTCATAGAGAAATTTTGAAGATGCTATGCAGCTGGCCTTGAAGACGGAGGAAGGGGCCACGAGTCAAGGAATGCAGGTGGCCTACAGAAACTGGAAAAGCATGGCAACAGATTTTCCCTACAGCCTTCAGAAAGAACATGGCCCTGCTGACACTTTGGCTTTTGAACTTCTCATCTCCAGTACCATAAGAAAAGAAATTTGTGTTGTTTTAAGCCACTAAATGTGTGGTAATTTGTTACAGTGGCAGTAGGAAACAAATATAGTCCAGAACAGCAGGGTAATTTTGCCCCCTCAGGGGACACTTGGCAATGTCTGGAGACACCTTTCGTTGTCACACCTCTGGGAGTGCAACCAGCATCTAGTGGGTAGAGGCCAGGGATGCTGCCAGCATCTTACAATGCACAGCACAGCACCCCACGACAAAGAACTGTGCAGCCAAACTGTCAACAGTGCTGAGGCTGAGAAACCCTGCTCTAGAATGACTCTGGTGGATTCCAAGGAGACTTCCCCCAATCCACCCTCCCTCATCTCCTCTTTAAAAACACATCTCCACGCATACCAGAGACAGAGGAATTAGCTTACTCGCTGATGAGAACAGCAACCCGCAGCTGGACCCAGAGAGACAAGTCAACATTGACTCTGCTAAAGCTCACCGTTGCAATTCACTGTCCTTCATTCATATAAAACTGTTAAGGTACAAAGGCTACTTTACTGTTTTAAAAATCAGAAAAATACATTTTAGAATACAAAGCACAATAATATAATTACAGCTTCAATTGACAAAATGCACAAGGTTTGAATTTTAATTTTTAATCGTTTGCACCCTTCTCACGTTCCCAGGATACTCTGTCTTCCTGGTGGGTCAGACCAGAGAGACAGTGTGTCTGACTTCTCAGGGCAACTCTGTGTTTACACAGCCTCTTGGTGGCCAGACCACGTGAGCGTCTGGAACAAAAGGGGCCGTGTCTCAGGCCTTCTAGCTACCAGCCCGGAGCACAATGCCTGGCACACACTAGGTTCCCTGTAAACGCAGGCTGCATGAATGAATAACTGAACAAAAGTGGGCAACTTCTGCGGGTATAATGAGCATTGTAGGCATGGAGGAATGGAGGGACTATCGGGTTAGAATTACAAGGCATCTGGGGGTTACTTAGCCCAGAGACGCAGCTGAGATCCCGAGTGGGAAAGCCTGGGTCATGGGGAGGCCCTCAAAAAGCAGCCAAGAACAGGATCGGGCCCAACAAGTCTTTTGGGATGAACAGATCTGTGTTCAAGTCCCGGCTCTGCCACTAGCTGAGTGATGTTGGGCAAATTACCTAACCTCTCTGAACCTCAGTTTCCTCATCTATAAAATTCACTCATCCACCAAAGTGGGGCAGAGTGAGCAAGGCGAAGAAGAGGTGAGAGAACTGGTCTGTGGCACAGAAGCCAACTGTCCACTATGGATCTGTTCTCCCCTGCCCAAATCCTTTTGCATCTAGGTGGGGCCATGCGACTACATTTGAGCTAATGGGATGTGGACAGAAGTAACCTGCACTGCTTTCAGGCCCTCCCATCCCCAAGGCCCATTTTCCATGACCTGGTCAGCCTCCCCTCCACTGCAATCCGGCCCTGAGACATGTAGCCCAGAACAGATTCACAGCATTTCAGCACCACTTATGAAGCTCTTACTCCATCACGCTTCTCAGCTCCTTGGAGGCCAAGCGTTGCCCCTCCCTTGGCTCGCCCACACTGTGCCATCTGCTTGGCACACACTCTAGCCTGCTCTCCCTACCTGTCCCCTGGCCAACTCTGCTCATCCCTCAGGTCTCAGGTTAGATAGATGTCACCTCCTCCAGGAAGCCTCCCCTGAACCCCAGGAGGTACGCACCACTGGCTCCATCCTACAGATGAGGAAACTGAGGAACAGAGAAGTGACTTGCCCCAAATCACATGGCTAAAAGGTGGGGGAGGTGGGTCTGAAGCCAGTGCAGCTCTATCCAGGGCTTCACTCAGTCATCACTTGCTAAACCACTTTTTTGGGGTTTTTTTTTTTTTTTTGCAGTACGCGGGCCTCTCACTGCCGTGGCCTCTCCCATTGCGGAGCACAGGCTCCGGACACGCAGGCTCAGCGACCATGGCTCACGGGCCCAGCCGCTCCGCAACATGTGGGATCCTCCCGGACCGGGGCACGAACCCGTGTCCCCTGCGTCGGCAGGCGGACTCTCAACCACTGCGCCACCAGGGAAGCCCTGGTGAACCACTTTTAAAGTGTGATCCTTGGACCACTAGCAGCAGGAGCAGCGTCACCTGAAAACTTGTCACATGTGCAAATACTGGGGCCTCACTCCAGTCCTGCTAAAGAAAACTCTGGGGCTGGGCCCAGCAAGCCATGGTTCAACAAGCCCTCCAGGTGGTACCAATGTTCACTAAAGTTCAAGAACCAATGGTGGAAAGAATGGTCTCCAGCTGAGCCTCCTGCCTTTCAGCCACACCCTGTGGGGTCCTTGCCAGGTCTAGAAAGCATCACAGCTGGAGAACGGAACAATGGCCGCCCTCTGACTTTCCAGTCCTCTGAAATGCTTCTCCGGGTGTTCCACAGCCCTGGGACTTTGGGGACCCAGAGAATGTCATCTTCTACTTCGTCATCAGCCTGTTAGTGACTCACTCCTTCCTTCATTTGAAGCCTTCTTCTTGTGCCCATCAGCCTTGCCTGCAAGAGTTTAATCTAAGCTACTTTTATCCTGTGGTGGTCACTATCACCACTTTCTTCTAGAACATTCTCAGTTCACGGGGATTAAGTCTGCAGTTTCTTGGTCAGCAAAACTGATCTCCCCAACACAGAAATGTTTATTTTTTAATCAGTCCAGCCAGCCACTATTACTTTGAATGCAGTCCCGCTCAACTTTTCCTGTATCAGCTTTAGGAACAGGGCCAGAAAGAGTAAATCCTAGAGAATGAGCTTGAACAAATCCAAGATTCTGCTGGTGACCCTCAGCTTTCTTCCACACTGCTCTCAGTGTCCTGGCAACTGGATGCCAATCCTGCCAAAGACTGGACAAGACTTCTTTGGGGAATCTGACCAGTGTGAGAAAAAAGGCCTAAAGATACCCTTCCCCTGTGGAACAGCCCAGTTAGATCACCCTGAGGAGAAGGCCACAGCCAGCAAGCCTCTTTCATACCCAAAGACCTTCCGAAGAGCTTCCTGGAGCCCCATACTCTTCAGTGGACAGCCACAGACCACCAGAGAGGGGGAAAGGAGAGGCTCTGCTCCACAGTCATTCAGAGGCCCAGGCTCCTTCCAGCTTGTGGCTCTGCCCTTCTCCGGGCCCTCAGAGTCCTCTCAACTCTGCCGGTAAATGAGGAAAGTGGGGAGGTTTTTAGGGTCCAAGCTTGACGGGGGCACACATTCTTTCTGCTCACATTCCATCAGCCAAAACTCAGTCATGTGGCCCACCAAACTGTAAGGGAGCCCAGGAAATATATCCAGGTGATACCCCAAGAAGAAGAGGACATGGGTGACCAATAGCCATCTCTGCCACATAATTCATTAAAAATGTTTTAAAATCATATCAGTGATATATCCTTAGTAGTCGGCCAGAAAGTACTGTTCTGTCACCAAAAGCGCGCGCACACACACACACACACACACACACACACACAATACCCACCGCAAATCACAGAACATACACAAGCGATCATATGTAAACTGAATCCATTTCAAGGGATGGTCAGGCCCTGACTTCCTGCTTCCCCACCCCCTGCAAAAGATAAGAACTTGGGATCCCAGCCGACACACCCTCTTTAAGAACAGGAGAGGAGAGAGGATGGCAATCTCAACCATGTTACATCTAATTTCCCATCATCAAGCAGCTTTACTGTATTTGCTGAATAAATGCATCGACCAAACAATGACCGTAAGGTGCTGTGGAGGCCACAGAGAAGGATGACGCCTGCCAAACTCTATCTCCTAAACCCTACCTCCTACCACTGGCTTCCTTTCCATCACCTCCTCCAGGAAGCCTTCTCCAATAACCCTCCGTCCCCCCCACCCCCACCCCCGAGTGGGCATTATCAGCTCCACCTGCTTGCTCTGTAGTCCCAAACTTAGTCCATCTTGCTTATTAGTATCTGCCGGTAGACCACTCTGGATCTGTCTCCTCCTCTGTAAAATCAGAGGGGTAGACAATTTCCTGGCTGAGCTGCCCCAAGGCAGGCAGCTTCCAGGGCCGAGGACCCAGAAGTCAGGCTCCCATAGAGCGTCCCCACAAGGCAGACGGAGCAGCGCCCCCCGGCCAGCAGCCCATCTGTCTCACGCGGGACGCAGCTGGGCCGGTTTCCCGCAATCCCCCAGGCGGGTGCGGCGAATCTAGGCCGGGACTCACCCGGTAGGCCCCAGCCCCGCCACACACATATTAACGCCCGGCCCCTTGGCGCACAGGTCCACGGAGCCTGCCAACACCCGAACTCCTGCAGTCAACAATGCAGCAAGGGCGCGTCTACACGGTCCTCGAGGTTCCCGGAACTTGGGCCTCTCCTTCAGGGGCCGGGGTCGGGGATGCAGGCCCTGCAGGGGAAGAAAGGCAGCGCTGCCCCCACCCTCTGCGGGCCTCCAGGAGCCGCGGGCGGAGGCCCCAAGCTGCCTCTCCCCGACCGTCACATGCCAAGTATTTTACCAATAGACACTAACGATAATCGGCACGACTCCCCCATTTTACAGAAGCAAACACTGAAACCCGAGGAGCTTAACCTCCACGCTCTCCTTCCGCTTGGGGCCCCACTTTTAAGCCTCAGACCCTCCGCGCTCCGGGCGCCGGCTGCACCGGGGAGCACAGGCTTGCAGCGCCGGATCCCGGCCCCCCAGGCCAACCGCCGCCCTACCTACCTGTCTCGGGCGGAGAGGCACGGCAGCCGCTGCCCACGGCCGCGAGGATCCAGAGGAGCTGGCAGAGGCTCGAGGCCCGGTGCTCCAGGGTGCAGGGCGGGCGGGCCCCCCGAGAGTGCCGGGGAGCGGCGAGCGGGGAGCGCGGGCTGGCGCTCCGGGGAGGCAGCGGCGGCCGCCGGAACGATCCCGGGGCGCGAGGGGCGCACGGAGCCGCTGGAACGATCCCGGGGCGCTGGGGGCGCGTTCCAAGGGAAAGGGCGCCGGCGTCCGTCGGCTGGGCTGGGGCAGCTGCAGCGGGCGGCGTTCGGGCGGCGTATCCGGACACTCGCCGAGCTGGGGCTGTGGCTGGGGCAGGAGGCTGCGGGCAGGGGCGGGGCCGCGGGCGGGCGGGCGTAAGCTCGGCGCGGCGCTCACGTGGCCGCGGGTAATGACTATCACCGCTCCTGCAGCCGCCGCTTGGATCTCCCGGCGCTGCGTCTGCGACTCCCCAGCCGGCTGAATACACGGCGTCCGGATCTAACGCGTGGGGCCGGCCAGGCACCTACCAGCGAAGGGGGCGCCCTCCCAGCGGGTAATTTCAAAGGGGGCACCTAACCCGTCCCTCGCCCACCGCACCTTCCCATTCTCCATCCGATGCCCGCCTAGTTCCTGTATTCGAGTCCTTTCCAAAATCAGTAGTGATCGGATCTCATTGTACGTCTCTATGCATAACCTTGCAATATTTTTATCAGAAATTGCTTTTTTTTCCCCTCCGGATTTCTGCTTTGTGAAAACAGGCACTTATGACTGTGGCAATTATTTGTGTAATACGTTGCTGTATTCCTAACTCAGCGCACAGCCTGGCACATAGTAAGTGCTTTAATAAATACCTGTAAAATGAATGACTAAATATGGAAGGTATAAAGAAGAAAAGGAAATAAAACTAATGATAACTACTGTGAACATGTTCATATTATATTCTTCCAGATATTTTTTCTAGTGAAATTTTAAAAATTTCACAACTCTTATTTTAGAAATAAAAGTAAGGGACTTACCTGGCAGTCAGTGCGGTGTGGCCAAAAAATAAATAAATAAAAGATATAAGTAATAACAGTAATATTTATCAAGCTATTTATCGCATTCCATCTTCACACCAACGCTAGTACCGCTACTTCACAGATCATAAAACTGAGGCTTATAGAGATACACTTGCCCAGAAGATTTACAAGGTGGCTCCTTCCTCTTGGCAAAGGGCATCTATCTATATTACAGGGCTCCTGCTGGTTTGGAGTCTGCTGAGTCACTCTGTGTAGTAAAAAAGGGGAGAGGAATTTGAAGGACCCCCGCAGGTGAGAGGAGTGCAGGAGCCAGGCAGGGGCTGCCAGGGGCTGTGGGAAGGATGAGGAAAGGAAAGGCTTCCAGTAGGGCGATGTCTAATGGGGACTGTTTAAATAGTTCGTGGTGGGGTTTGTGACCTAACCATTTACCTCTGCCCCAAAGAGTTCTTCAGTCAAAGCCTCCTTGGACTGGAATGGTGTATGTGACCAAGTTCTCCCATGGAACTGGAGGGCGGGCTGAGTGTCCAGGTGAGCCCCAGGCAAACACAGAGAAACAGGTGTGTGCAGGCAGGCCAGAGACAGACATGGTTATCTGGGTATGCATATGGGAATACATACATTTTTCCTAACAAGAGTGGACTCATCTATTTCTCCTTTCTACTCAACACTAGGTTGTAAACATGTTGACCACCCCTGTGGTCAAGGGCCACCTGTCACTTGTAGTGCCTTCTTTGATGAGCCTTTTTGGGGTTGTGATAAAAGCTGATATTTACAGGGCATTTATTTTGTGTCAGGTACTGTGGTAACTGCTTTACAGACATTATTTCTTTTAATTCTCATCCCAACCCTCTTACTCTCCTCACTTCATACACAGAAAGAAGGAGGCCGGTTAAGTGACTCTCCCAAGTTTACATAGTAAGTTGCAGAATTTGACCCAGGTCTAGGTATATACTGACCCCTTTAATGTCCTGTCTATAAGCCTTGCCTCTTCAGTTTTTGTGGCCCCTAAAAATTCAGATCCCATTGGGAGAGTGAAGTCCTTCAGCTTACCAGCTGCAATGGCCCTGCAGGGAGAAGGTTCAAGTTTATGAGGCTTGGGGAGTGGGTGACATTCAGGCAGCATCTCATAAGGTGGTGAAGGGAATGAAAAAAAAGAAATAGTCCTGAAACCCATCATTGAGTGTTTTAACTTTTTGGCCTCTGTACTACAAGTTTCAGAAAATATCAATACAAGATCTAGAAGATATAATCATTTTGGTTTGAAGTATTGGCTCCTTTAGTCACCTTGAGAAAACTCCTCTGGCTTTTGGCAAAAAACAAAATTGCACCTGAAATTTTGACCATGAGAAAGTTGGGCAAGGACAAAGAGTCTGAGCTAGTCTGTCCAAGCCCAAAGCCAGACAAAAAAAAAAAAAAAAAAAAACGACTGTTCTACTTATAGCTCTGTGACCCCGCGCAAGTTATTTAGCTTCTCTTTTCCTCTTTAATCTCTTCTGTGCATAAGCATCTTGATTTGTCTTCAAGGAGCCAGTCCACCCTATTCTCAGTTCATGAAAACTGCCCTCCACACTCTTCCTGCTCTAAGATTGGACACACGATTAGACCTGGCCAATCAGCAGATTCCATCCCTTTTGCCCCATTCACTGGTGCTGGGATGAGTATGTAACCAAAGCCAAGCCAATGAGATACTAATCTGGTTCTTTTATAGAAACCATTTAAAAAGAGAATCTCTTGGAAGCAACCTAAATGTCTATCAGCAGATGAATGGATAAAGAAGATGTGGTATACATATATACGTGTGTGTGTGTGTGTATATATATATATATATATATATATATATATATATATATATATATAAAATGGAATATTACTCAGCCATAAAAAATAATGAAATAACACCATTTGCAGCAATATGGATGGACCTAGAGATTATAATACTAAGTGAAGTAAGTCAAAGACAAACATCATATGATATCACTTATATGTGGAATGTAAAAAAAAAATGATAGAAATGAACTTATTTACAAAACAGAAATATACTCACAGACATAGAAAACAAACTTAAGGTTACCAAAGGGGAAAGGGGGGGAAGGGAAAAATTAGGAATTTGGGATTAAAAGATACACACTACTATATATAAAATAGATAAACAGCAAGGACCTACTGTATAGCACACAGAACTATATTCGGCATCTTGTAATAACCTATAATGGAAAAGAATCAGAAAAATAATATATATGCATATGTATAACTGAATCACTTTGTGTGCACCTTCTGTAACAGTTGTGTTAGTTTCGGGTGTGCAGCAAAGATATATATATATATTCTTTCTCACATTCTTTTCCATTTTAATATTTACAAAATATAGAGAGCTTTTATAACTCAAATAATAAAAAGATAACTCAATTTCAAAATGGGCTAAAGATTTGAACAGACAGTTCTCCAAAGAAGATATATAAATGGCCAATAAGCACATGAAAAGATACCCAACATTATTAGTCATTAAAAAATGCAAATCAAAACTACATCCACTAGGATGGCTACGATCAAAAGTCAGATAATAACAAGTATTGGCAAGAGTGTGGAGAAATTGGAACACTCATACACTGCAAGCAGGAATGGAAAATGGAAAACAGTTTGGTGGTTTCTCAAAAACTTAAACATGGGGTTACCATACAACCTAGCAATCCCACTCCCAGGTATATATCCAAGAGAAATGAAAACATGTCTGCCCAAAAACATATGCACAGATGTTCATAGCAGCATTATTCATAATAGGCAAAAGGTGAAAAAACCCCAAATATCCATCAACTGATAAATGGATAATTAAAATGCGTTATACCCATACAATGGAATATTACTCGCAATAAAAAGGAATGAAGCACTGATAAATGCTAAAACATGGATAAACCTTAAAAACGGTATGTTAAGTGAAAGGAGCCAGACACAAAAGGCAACAGATTATATGATTTCATTTATATGAAATGTCCAGAATAGGGAAATCCTTAGAGACAGAAAGTAGATTAGTGGTGGCCCACAGCTAGGAAGGGAGTCGGGGGTAATGGAGAGTGACTACTAAAGGTACGGTATTCCTTTTTGGGGGGATGAAGATATTCTAAAATTGATTGTGAGGAGGGCTGCATAATTCTGTGAAGATACTAAAAAACAATGAACTGTACACTTTAAAGGGGTGTCTTGTATGGTATGTGAATTAAATCACGATAAAGCTGTTACCCTCAGAAAAGGGTTCCTGGTATCCTCACGGTGCTTCAGGGGGTGGCAGCAGAAGAGAGGTCACCAGGAATGGTGCTCTAGCCCAATCTAGGTATGTGGCTGCTCCCAGCTTCAAGGGATGGGTGCAATCCTTCCACGGGCTCAGGGAGGGTTGGAGAACTGCTCTAGACACATATGCCATGGGAATGAAAGGCTTCTCAAGCGCTACCTGCTCAGATTCCCTGTCCACAGGAAGCCGTGTCCATGGGAGTTTAAGGCAGTTTTAGGTTCACAGCAGAGTTGAGTGGAAGGTTTGGAGATTTCCCATATCCTTCCTGCCTCCACACAAGAATAGCCTCCCCCATGATCAACATCTCCCACCAGAGTAGTGTATGTGTTACAATTAACAAACCTACACTGACACCTCATAATCACCTAGAGTCCACAGTTTATATTAAAGTTCACTCTTGGGCTTCCCTGGTGGCGCAGTGGTTGAGAGTCCGCCTGCCGATACAGGGGACACGGGTTTGTGCCCCGGTCCGGGAGGATCCCACATGCTGTGGAGCGGCTGGGCCCGTGAGCCATGGCCGCTGAGCCTGCGCGTCCGGAGCCTGTGCTCCACAACGGGAGAGGCCACAACAGTGAGAGGCCCGTGTACCGTAAAAAAAAAAAAAAAAGTTCACTCTTGGTGGTGTACATTCTGTGGGTTTGACCTAACTTATAATAATATGCATCAACTGTTACAGTAACATACACAGCAGTCCCACTACCCTAAAAATCCTGTGTTTCACCTATTCATCCCCTGCATCCCCCTCGATCCCTGGGAACCACAGTGGGATGTTTTTAAGCAGAAGCTTTAAAAGAAGTCCTTGTATGGGAACGTGTGTATGTGCATAGCTGATTCACTTTTTTATAGAGCAGAAACTAACACACTATTGTAAAGCAATTATACTGCAATAAAGATGTTTAAAAAAAAAAAAAAAAGTCCTTGAAAGTCCTCCTTGGCTCCTTGGCTCAGGAGGTCCAGGGCCTACTGGGCACAAAGTCATCACAGGGCCATTCAACAACCCACCTGTAGCTACAGAAAGACCCACAGAAGCAATGAAATGACCACTCTTCTGTCTTTTGGATAGTGTCTTTCTTCCTTTCTCTTGCACAAGGCAAACCCCAGGATTAGGGTGGGGTATGTGTGGGCCTCTAGTTGCCCCTACGTCTGCATAGGGAAAGACGTAGCTAAACTGTTACTCATTATAATGAGTTGTGGGATTCAGCTGTGAAGGAGGAAGGTGGTGAGGAAGAGAACCTCCCTTTAACTTTATCCAGAAGGTTTGACATTTGAAAAAAAAATTTACAATGAGCATGCATTACATTATATTTCAAATCTAAAAGAACAAAGAAGCACCTTCCTTTACCAAAGTGTTGACAGAGCTTAACTGGGTGGAGAAATTAAAGGTGATTTTATTCTCTTATTTGTGCTTTTCTTTCTTAGCTTGGAGTTTCAACAAGGAACATGTATTTATTATTTTAGCAAAAGTTATTTTTAACTGTTACTTAAAAAGAAAAAGAAAAGAACAAAAACTAAACAGAGCCTAGTTGCCCTGGTTTCTGTAGCCTCCCCACCCTTGCCTGCCTGGGCCTAGGTTTTTTTTTTTTTTTTTTTTTTTTTTTTTTTTTATTTTTTTGCTGTACGCGGGCCTCTCACTGCTGCGGCCTCTCCCGTTGTGGAGCACAGGCTCCGGACGTGCAGGCCCAGCGGCCATGGCCCACGGGCCCAGCCGCTCCACAGCACGTGGGATCCTCCCGGACCGGGGCACGAACCCGCGTCCTCTGCATCAGCAGGCAGACCCCCAACCACTGCGCCACCAAGGAAGCCCTGGGCCTAGGTTTTGATAGGAACTGCCCTCCCAGCCTCAACCTTAAGGCATAAATCACCAGGAAAGCTGAGTCAGCACTACTGCAGAAGTCTGCAGGGAGACAGGCCTGCTCACTGGAGCAGACGAGCTCATGGCCTTACTTCCACTGGATTTTTGTTCTGGTGAAGCACCTTTGTCATGCAAGTTCTGAGCAGCTCTGCTTCTCCCGAAAGACCTGATTTTTGCCTGATCTGGCCTAGTAGGTGTTGGATAAATGTTTACTTGAATTAAATTATTAGAAACAGAGAGAGTTGGGAGGGGAAGGGTCACATTAGAGTTCAAGCTCGTACTGCTCGTCACATGACAGGCCAATAAATTGAGAGACGAGGTATTGGGGCAAGGAATAGCAGCTTTATTTGGAAAGCCAGCAGAGTGAGAAGGTGGTAGACTGGTGTCCCAAAGAACCATCTTCCCCATGTTAGAACTCAGGCTTTTATATTAAAAGGAGAGGGGGTGTGGTTAGTTGTTGTAAACTTCTTGGTGCTGGAATCCTTTGTTCTCGCAGCTGTCCACATAGGTCAGGTCACCATGTTCCTGTAAACCTCCAACAAGACAAATGTTCTTTTCTGTTCTGCAACTTTTTCTCTCTAGAAGAATGGAAAAGTGTTAAGTTTAAAGGTCAGAGCCTTGAGAAGGGAGTATCCTGTATGTTTCAGGCTAGAGGCAACAATCTTTCACAAAAGGTGCAGAGCCAGCATGACTAAGCACAGGCAACAGGGCACAAAGGTTAGAGTTAAAGGAAGAGATTCAGCATGGAGTCAGGTTTGTTCTCCTCTGTTATAGTTGCCCTTAACAAATGATGCAAACTACTGGAGAATGCTTTGAGTCATTTGTGGGGGGATGACTCAAAGAGATCTCTGCTTCCTTCTTGTGGCCACAGGGGGTGATATCTCAGAAGAGCTGAATACAATTAATTCTCCGTGGCAGAAAATGGAAGTTTGTTATGTATTTATTGATATGTATTTGCTCTGAATTTACTGCATTTTGTTTTTATTTTTTTTTACAAGGAAAACCACCATTTTGGTTCCCAAGTTTTATTCAAGAACTCACACAACATATTCCAGATAATTGAGTTTTAATCATCTTCATCTTGATTAATCTGGAAGTAACGGAATTCGTAACTCTTTGTTGTTAGCAACTACGCGTAACCAATCATGTAGATTATTCTTCAAATATTTTTTGGTGAGGTATTTCGAATACCTTTTGGAAAAAGGCACCTCAGAGATTACAGTAATCTTGTTTTTGCTTCTTTCGGTTGTTACAACACTCCACCAAGATTCCCAGCTTTTCCATTCATTTTGATTCTCTCCTGAAGAAACTGTTCAAAACTGGCAGTATCTATGATTCCATCTTCTATAGGGTGGGTACAGTCAAGGGTAAAATTCGGGACCTGCTTTTATTTTGCTCCCCTTCGCCACAAACTTTTTCACGGGCGCCATGGAGGCAGCGAAGGCAGAAAGGGCTACTGCATTTTAAAACACACTGAAATAGTCTACATAGAAGAACTCTGGGTTTTGGGAGGCTAGGGAATCCTGGCTCTGCCTGGGGGTAGCTAACACAAGTTACTTTGCCAGTCTGAGCTTCAGTTTCCCCCTCTGTAAAAAGTAGATACGAGTGATGATTGAGGGAGCCTACATAAGGCAAGGATCTGTAAAAACGTTCAATGATTTTCCTTCCTGGACCCATGATTTTTACATCGCGGTGGCAGGGGCCGGCCATGGGGCCACCCGAGGCTGCAGAGGTTCCCTGAAGTAGGGCTAGAGAGTCCAAACAAGATGGGGACTCGGCCGTCTCCGCGCAAACCCGCAGGGACCCGCAGCCCAGCCAGGAGCAAGCGGCAGCGAGACACTGCCCCCACGTGGCCGTAGGCAGTATGCCACGCTCGTGGAAAATCAAATGCAAACATACATGACGAGTGAATATTAATATTAACAATTGGGAACTTTGTTTTCCTTTTTAATGCTGCGTCCCAACTGAACTTACTACTGCCGATTACAAGAGCACTTTGACTCCAAAGCCCAGGAGGAAACCAGGGGTTAATATGCTGTAACTGGCGCGTAAAGCGTCAGGCTGATATCGGGCATGCGTAAACCGATGAGGGTGAGGTTTAGAGAACATGAGGCGCCGCGTCACTAGACTAATATAGTATGAACGGAAAGCATTGTGACTGGGCGGTAGCGTGGCCGAGTGGTCTAAGGCGCTGGATTTAGGCTCCAGTCATTTCGATGGCGTGGGTTCGAATCCCACCGCTGCCACACCTTCAAGGGTCTCACTTTTCCATCCTTCAGCTTCCATATCCTCTCCCAATTACCCTTCACTTTTTCTGCCTTCTGACGTTTTTTTTTTTTCCCCACAGTAGAAAATCCTCAGAGGGATCCTTCATTTCATTCACTTTCTCCTTACACAGGAATTTCAACCTGTAAAAGTTATTTCTTCCAGTTCAGCCTTTTTTTTTTTTAATGGAATGGGGAAGGGAGGGGAAAAGAAGGAAACTGCAGGACAATCCACCTCACTCCCTAGCCTACTACACAAACCCACCAATCCCGCTACCTTAAAAAATGGAAACAAAAACGTCTCCCTATTTCCATGGGAAAGCATCCTGAGATACCTTGAAAAGCTCTCAACAGTCTGTCTGCGCCTTTAATTTAATGCTTCAAGGCCTGAGGCCACTGGGAGTGGGCCCCTTTACCTCCCAAGGACAAAGATTAGGTGGAGGTGATTTTAATCAAGACGTCAGTTAGGAAGGGTCCCTTTCTGGCCCGCTCTGTATCAGCAGAGAGCTCAGGCTGACTCCATAAATCACTGTTGGTAGAAACTGTGTCAGGTGACTTTATGGAGGGTCTGGGGTATCAGGAGCCCTGCCCCCCCCCCCAGGTGTATCAGCCTTGAGGTCCCAGCTTCATTGATCCACTTCCTGCTTGTTTATTTACTCATTCAACAACCATTTATGAAGGGCCTACTATGTGCCAGAAATCAAGTTCAACCTGAGGCTACAGAGCAAAACAGGAGACATGTTTTGGGCCTCACAGAGTTAACAGCCACTGTAATTTCTTTAATTAGACCTGTAAGGAGTGTCATGCAGAATACGGAAGCCGACCCAGGGACAACGGAACAAGTGACTTTTAGCTTGGACTTGAAATTGAGATTAGCTAGTGAAGGTGGGAGAGGGGAGTTCCAGGCAGAGGGAATAGCATGTGGAATATCCTAGAGGCAAAGGAGAGCCTGGTGAGTCTGAGATGCTGGGAAGGTAATTCAGGGCAGCTGGGCAGAGAGCAGCTGGACATGGCTAGAGATGAGACTGAAGTGTTAGGCAAGCAGGGCCATGAATGCCAAGTTAAGGCTTTGAACTTGGCCCTGGGGCATGCGAAACCATGGAAAGGTTTTAAGCTGGAGGGTGGCATGTTCCAATTTTGGATGTTGCCTCTGGCAGTAGGAATAGGAGGTTCCATTCAAAGCCTACTGTAGTTGTCTAGGACGAAGGAGAGTGGCTTGTACCATGGTTGCGACAGTGTGTTGCACAGGGAGACATTTTGGAGGTGGATCTGACAAAACTCCATGACAAAGACATGAAAAAGAAGAACACATCGAAAGTGATGACCAGGTTTTGGGCTTGAGCCACTGGATGGCTGGCAGTGCCTCTCGTCTCCCTAGGAGGGAACACAGGATGAAGAGGACGTTTGTGGAAAAGATGATTTCACTCTGATCCACACTGAGTTTGAGATTTAGGACATGGGGTTGAGTAGATTGGACATAGAAGTCTGGAGGCCAAGAGAACACTCTGAGTAATTGATACAGATTTGGGAGGCATTGGAGACTGAGGTCATGGGAATGGATGAACTTGCCCAGGAAGAGCATGCAGAGGAAGTAGAGGGACCAATATGGAGTCCTGAGGACCATCATACTAAAGGGAATGCAATGGAAAAGAAGCCAGTGAAGGAGATAAAGAAGGACTGGAGACACAAGTGGAAGACAGGTGTGTTGTCATATAGATTATTGTCAAGAAGATTATGGCAAGAAGGAGGGAGTAGCCAACTATGTAGAAGAGACTTGGCAAAATAAAGACTGAAAAATATTCTTTGGTTTTATGATTTATGGACAAGGTCATTGATGACCTTGATTAAAGCCATTTTGGTGTGAATTCAAGAGAAGAAATGGAAACATAAGTGTGGACATCTCATCATGAAATTTGATGAGTGATGGTAGCAGTAGCAGGAGGGGGAATGGGGAGTCAAGAGAAATTTTTTTTTTTTTTTTTTTTGGCGATACGCGGGCCTCTCACTGTTGTGGCCTCTCCCGTTGCAGAGCACAGGCTCCGGACGCACAGGCTCAGCGGCCATGGCTCACGGGCCCAGCTGCTCTGCGGCACGTGGGATCTTCCCGGACCGGGTCACAAACCCGTGTCTCCTGCATCGGCAGGCGGACTCTCAACCACTGCGCCACCAGGGAAGCCCAAGAGAAACATTTTTAACATGAGAGAGACCAGATGATGTTTTAGACGCCTGGCATTGGGTCTACAAAGGGGAAATAGCTCCATGACCCATAATGGAAAGTTTGTGAATTCGCCTTAATGGTCCATCCTGATTGGCTATTTCACTTTGAGCTGCCCACAGTAATGACTCTGTTTTCTGCGTTTATAATGCTTCTGCTTAGTGTCTCCAAGAAAGCTAGGACCTCTTCCTACTTGCTGTCTCAAAATTAGAACACTCCCTAACACTATACACAAAAATAAACTCAAAACAGATTAAAGACCTAAATGTAAGGCCGCATACTATAAAACCCTTAGAGGAAAACATAGGCTGAACACTCTCTGACATAAATTGCAGCAAGATCTTTTTTAATCCACCTCCTAGAGTAATGAAAATAAAAATAAACAAATGGGAACTAATTAAACTTAGAAGCCTTTGCACAGCAAAGGAAACCATAAACAAGACGAAAAGACAACCGTAAGAATGGGAGAAAATAGTTGCAAATGAAACAACTGACAAGGGATTAATTTCCAAAATATAAAAACAGCTCACGCAGCTCAATATCAAAAAAACAAACAATCCAATCAAAAAATGGGCAGAAGATCTAAATAGACATTTCTCCAAAGAAGACATACAGATGGCCAAAAAGCACATGAAAAGATGCTTAACATCACTCATTATTAGAGAAATGCAAATCAAAACTACAGTGAGCTATCACCTCACACCAGTCAGAATGGCCATCATCAAAAAATCTACAAACAATGAATGCTGGAGAGGGTGTGGAGAAAAGGGAACCCTCCTGCACTGTTGGTGGGAATGTAAATTGGTACAGCCACTATGGAGAACAGTATGGAGGTTCCTTAAAAAACTAAAAATAAGGGCTTCCCTGGTGGCGCAGTGGTTGAGAGTCCGCCTGCCGATACAGGGCACACGGGTTCTGTGCCCCGGTCCGGGAAGATCCCACATATGGCGGAGCAGCTGGGCCCGTGAGCCATGACCGCTGAGCCTGTGCATCCAGAGCCTGTGCTCTGCAACGGGAGAGGCCACAACAGTGGGAGGCCCGCGTACCGCAAAAAAAAAAAAAAAAAAAAAAAAAACCTAAAAATAGAGTTACCATATGATCCAGCAATCCCACTCCTGGCCATATATCTGGAGAAAACCTTAATATGAAAAGATACACGCACCCCAGTGTTCATTGCAGCACAATTTACAATAGCCAGGACATGGAAGCAACCTAAATGTCCATAGACAGAGGAATGGATAAAGAAGATATGGTACATATATGCAATTGAATATTACTCAGTCATAAAAAAGAATGAAATAATGCCATTTGCAGCAACATGGGTAGACCTAGAGATGGTCATACTGAGTGAAGTAAGTCAGACAAAGACAAATATCATATGCTATCACTAACATGTGGAATCTAAAAAATGTACACATGAACTTACTGGAGTTTTCACGGATGTAGAAAACAAACTTACGGTTACCAGGAGGGAAAGGGCGGGGATAAATTGGGAGATTGGGATTGACATATACACACTACTATATATAAAATGGATAACTAATAAGGACCTATGTATAACACAGGCAACTACTCAATACTCTGTAATGATCTATATAGGAAAAGAATCTAAAAAAGCATGGATATATGTATATGTATAACTGATTCACTTTGCTGTACACCTGAAACTAACACAACACTGTAAATCAACTATTTCCAATAAAAATTTAAAATAAAATATCTATGAGAAGGTATACAAGAAAAAAAAAAGAAGAACCTCACAGAGGGTGGGTTATCTGGGCAGCCTCTAAAACCCTCATGGGCACTTGGTTCCTCTGCTGGGTGGAAGTGCTACCTCGTTTCCCATTGGGTAAAGACGCTTGAGAGGAAGGAAGCTTTCTGGCATAGTGACCCAGGCTGGCCCCATGCCCAGGGTTTAGACAGTCTACTTTCAGGGGAAGAGATGGCTTAGAGAAACCCAGAAAACAAAGAAATCGATTTTGCTTTTGGGTTTCACAAGCTGAGGTTCGGCAGTAGACAAAAGATCTAGAAGATTATGTGAACAGTGAAAACCTGTTTTCCCTGCCCTAAGAACAGATTCCTCAGGACTGGTAGAGAAAGTCAGAGGAGAAGGTGATTTTACATGCAAGCATGTTACTGAGAAGAAAGAAAGCCCCAAATGGCCTGAGGTTTGTGGATCTGAGACTGAGAAAGATCCCAGAGCTCAACCCAAGCCCTGACGTGGTTAAGAAAAGCAGAAATAACCATGTGTCGTGTTTAGGCCAGTGGGCCTTGGGCAGGTCCTCCAAATTACCTCGCCTGTAGAGAAGTGACCCCCACCCTCCTCTACTCTTTGAAGTTAGGCAACCCTAGTTTCCTTATTTATAAAATAAGAATAATAAGCCCTATGTAAGGGTGGGCCTGAGAATTAAGTACGAGCATACAGATGAAAGCTCTTTCAAACTGTCAAGCATTAAACATAAAGGATAAAGCATAAACAAAGCATAAAGGATTGTTATTGAGCTTTTAAAAATTATGTACACACATGCAAATTCAACATAGCAAACAGGAGCACACATTTTTGAACTGCTTCACGAACTTTCTTAATTGTTCAGCAGAGGACATACTGCTGATGCCCACGCCGGGCGATGGCCACGTTGGCCCTAACACATTTGCTCCCCCCGACCCCGTCACAGATTTCTTTAGGCTTGTGATGGTTTTCTTCTCTGCTAGGATCCATAGTTTTATCAGCCAATTCCACGTGTGCATATTATGATATATATACAGACGTATTTACACACTAATATTTTGGTATTCACAATTGATACCAAGATGATAGGGAGGCACTGTTTCTGTGGAGAGCAGCGCTGGATTAAGAAATTTTGTGGTTTAAACATTAAAGATTATGGTGATCACTACTGGCCCCCTCACTAACAAATTGAAGCGATAGTAAAACAAAAAATATGACCAACTAATTTCTAATAATTCCCATTATTACTATATTGGTACTTTTTAGAGAGATCCAATTTTTTTTAAGGTTTTTTTTTGAGACTTAATTGACATGTAACATTACATTAGTTTCACCTGTACAACATAATTATTTGCCATATGTATATATTGTGAAATGATCACAATGTCTAGTTAAATTCCATCACCACACAGAGTTCCAATTATTTTTCTTGTGATGAAAACGTAAGATCTACTCTCAGCAACTTTCATTTATACAATACTGTAGTTACCAGGCTGTACATTTCACCCCCATAATTTATTTACTTTATAACTAACTGGAAGTTTGTATCTTTTGACCACCCTAAAAAAATTTTTTTTTCTTTTCCTTTTTTGATGTCCCTTCTGGTATTGAAGTCTGTGCTTACTGAGTCATCCCCAGACTCATGCACCGGAAACCCAAAAAGGCCAAGTTGGGCTGGGCAGAAGCCTGGGTCTCAGGTGTCCTTCCAACCCTGTCTATCAACACACAGGGAAACCTGCATGAGTGAGCGAACCCAAAACATAAGCATAGCAGCTGATCAAACTCAGTGCTCCTAGAAGGGGTCTAATCCAAGATCCCGAGACATCTCAGGACAAGCACAGAGAAGCTCGGGCAGCGAGGAGGATCCGTGTCCCTAGAGAGGTAGCAGCAGCCAGCGAAAACTTGGAAACGTCAGCCCAGCTGCACGAGCGGCTGCAGCTAGGTCCCTAGGAGTGGAGCCAGACGGGAGGGGATGGGGCTAAGGCTGAATCACAAACAGGAGAGGAGAGGGACCGACCAAGAGAGATGAGCAAGTCTAGTTACCAAAAGAGAAACCAAGGCGAGGATTCAGGCGTTCGGCTACAGCCAGAAACGGGGCGGACCAGAGCAGGGGAGAACGCGGGGGCGGGCCAGGCCTGGGCAGGGGCGGGGAGAAGGCCTGGAAGGCGGAGCAGGCTGTGAAGATAGGACCTTCTCGTAGGCAGGCCGGCCGGGTCAGAGGGAGACCAAGGCCGGAGGGAGGGAAAGGGGCGTGGCCAGGGCTCAAGAGGCGGGGCAGGGGCACGTCGAAACCCAGAGGGCGGGACAGGGGCGGGGTTAGAACGCCGGAATATCCAAGCGGAAGACCTGCTAGGCAGATCCAAGCCCAGAGGGTGGGGCAGGGACAAGCCCAGGACTCAAGGGAGTGCCCAAGACCGGAGGACGGAGCAGGGTCTGGTCCAAGTCCTGAAGGCGAAGCAGGGGCAGGGACAGGCCGGCGACGATGGTCAGACGACGAACGGCCGCGGGCCTAGGAAGTGCAGGGCCAGCACGAGCAGGCCAAGGAGCAGCAGCAGCCCGAGCAGTACCCGCAGGAGCGTCCGCGCTGTGGAGCCGCGGGTTCCCCGGCCCGTTGACTGCACGTATCGCTCCACGGCGTCTGCGAAGCTGAACTTGTCGGGCACGTAGCCAAGCTGAGCGCGGGCCTTAGCGATCTGGAAGGTGTGCGTCACGGCCACGCTGCGCACCTGCGGGGAGAGGCGGGGCAGCCGAGGGACGGGACTAGTGGGCGTGGGGAGCAACCTCTACCATGTTTTACTCGGATAAGAGAGTGTAGGGATTTCCCTTCCGTCGCACAGAGATTTAAAAGGACCTCTATGCTAGATCTTGCGTCTGCGACGCCCCCATGGGGAGGACTTCCTGTCTCTCTTCCACCTCCATTTTCCTCGGGGGGGGCCGCCTCCAGGGTACATTTTCTGCATCTCCCCACCCTACTGAACTCCTCAGTCCCCCAAAAGTAAAGGCCCCACCTCTGCACTCCCCTTCCCCGGCCCTAGCACGATGCCGGGGCTCAGGAGGCCCTTGATACATTCTGCCTGTGGCCTGAGTGCAGCTATCCGGAAAACTTGTCTCCAGGAAACATCCTTGACTTTTCAGCCCACAGCCCCAGATGGAGTCTGGGCAGGCAGGCTCCAGGGTGCAAGCTTCACGCCCTGGCTGATTAACTGAGCTTCCCTAAGAGAGGAATTCAATTATGCATAAGTGATTACTCTCTCCAGGGTTTGAAGCTGCGTTTCCTAATGCCAGATGGCCTGGGTCCCACAGGCTTCAAAGGTGGTGCTGACAACAACAATTACTGAGTAAGCACTCTGAGCCTGTCATGGGCTAAATTCTTTCTAGGCCATATCTCATTTAATCTTCTGAAGTGGTAATACCACCATCTCCTCTTTTGAAAATTGAAGATCAGAGAGGTTAAGTGACTAGCCCAGGGTCACACAGAGAAGCCAAACTCTAGCTCACGCCCTTCCCAGCTATGCTAGGATTGAGAAGATACCCTCCCACCTGACTCATTTCTTTGCCTTTTGTTCCTCAGCTGGACACTGGGAAGGAGTCCACTAGCTGCTTGATTCTGCAGTGGCCCTGAAATAGCCCTTGGGGTCAAGCCCCTGGTCTTGGATGCTTGTGTGAGGAGAGAGGGAGAGAGGCCAGTTCTTGTCCTTTTTTGCCTCAGCTAGTAAATTCAGGGCTTTGGCGGGTACAGCTGTGAACTAGATAGGCAGGGTCCTGGGACACAGCATTCTCAGATGTCAGGCTTAGATGTCACCTCCTTTGGGAAGCCTCCCTAACTTCCTCAGAATTGGCTTAGGTGCCCCTTCTGTGTACTCTGAAGTTCCTCATTACTTCCCCCAGTATAGCCCTTGCTGGGCTGCCTTCCCCTTTGGACTGTGAGCTCACCATTAAATGAGATCATAATCTTTTTGCCCCTCCTAACTTAGCAAAGCATCAGGGACAATCAAATGAGAGAGTGGACTGGAAGGATTTTGCAAATAACACCAAACACCACTTGTTGCTTTACTGTTTACAATCTGCATTAAAACATCCTCTCTTTTAAACTGTATGTGTGAATAGAAAGCAAGGGCTGCCTTGCCTCCACTCCTCAGCACAGTGCCTGGCCTACATTAGGTGCTCAATACACGTCAAACGAATGAAAAAAGGCTATGAAGTCAAACTAGAGGGCTAGTTGGTGTGTCATAGACTGACCAGAAGAGGGCGCCCGAGCTACAGTGCCCAGAAACTTCCAAGCTAACTAGGGATCCTTTGCCCCCCCGCCCCTGAATTGAACGACGAAACCCACCAGGGAGTGGAGAGAGGAGAGCCAGCTCCCTACCCGACCACAACTCAGCAGCACTTTGGCAGCTATTTTATGTGACTATGATTCCTGACATTTCACAAGCTAGTGGTTAAGCTTGAAATCATTTAGGTCTCCTCTGGGTTCAAATCTCGATGCTGCTACATAAGGGAATGGTCATGAGCCAGGTTATTTCACCCCCCCTCCCCCCACTGAGTGTTTCATTTCCTTCTCTGTACATGGAGGTGATAATAACAGAATCCACAGTCTATAGTAGTTGTGAAGATTAAATGAGATAAACACAGTGCTTGGCATTTCACACTCTATAGATGGTCCCTATTTTTACTATTCTCTTTCCTCTGCTAGTTCAAAGGAGAGACCATAGGGAACTGCTTCTTTCTGTGGCCCATTCTCGATTCTCTGAGGTGGAGAGCACTGAGCTTGGAATGTGAAGCCAATTCCAGAATGGTGGGAGCTTGGACAAATCACTTATTTCTCTAGTGCTCAGTTTCTCACCATTAAATGAGATCATAATCTTTTTTCCCCTCCAAACTTAACAGAGCATCAGGGACAATCAAATGAGAGAGTGGACTGGAAGGATTTTGCAAATAACACCAAACACCACTTGTTGCTTTACTGTTTACAACCTGCCTTAAAACACCCTCTCTCTTAAACTGTATATGCAAATAGAAAACTGCATCATCATTATTTGAGAAGTGTTCTTAACACAGTAGGTACTTAATATATACTTATTATTCAGTGAGCAGGAACTGTGAGCCTCGAATCAACAGGCTGTGTGTGTGTGTGTGTGTGTGTGTGTGTGTGTGTGTGTGTGTGTGTGTATTGACGGTTACTGGGAGTAGTGACATTCCAAAAAGTGAATTTCATGGAACCTGCCTTTGGGAGCCTCCAGTCTGGCTGGGAAGACAAACTGCTTATGAATGAAATGACAGTGATAAAGGATGGGCTTGGGCTTCCCTGGTAGCGCAGTGGTTGAGAGTCCGCCTGCCGATGCAGGGGACACGGGTTCGTGCCCCGGTCCAGGAAGATCCCACATGCCGCGGAGCAGCTGGGCTCGTGAGCCATGGCCGCTGAGCCTGCGCGTCCAGAGCCTGTGCTCCGCAACGGGAGAGGCCACAGCAGTGAGAGGCCCGCGTACCGCAAAAAAAAAAAAAAGGATGGGCTTGGAGCTGTTGCCCTTCAGACCAAGAGAGCACAGCCTCAGCAAAAGCTCAGAGGTTGGGATGTTATACAGGAGCTGGCCCTAGATTTGAGCCCACATGGGAGGTTCTGAGACCTCAGACAAGCATCCAGTTATGGTGTCAAAAGGTGAGGGTTTGTGGCAGTGGAGAAGGGGCAGGAAGGCAAGTGAGGGGCACCAGGACACAGGGGCTCCCCTCACAGCAGCCCACTTACCTCACTCCGGGTGAGCAGCGGCGGGAGGCTGCAGATGGGCTTCAGGGCCAGGTGCAAATACTCCATCACCGTGGCTGTGTGGGGAGAGAGGGACCAGTGACCAGGGGGCCTGCTCTAGGCAAACTCCAGGGAGGTCGTCAGAGACAAGTCAGTTGGGGGCATTATTTGCTTTGCTAGGGGGAATCTCCACTTTGCCAAGTTTTCCTGTCCTTGGATTTCTTTAAATCAGCAGTCTCCGCACACCCTGGGGTGCCTTGTTTGGCTGTGAAATATGTCACAAGTAAGTTATTATTAATATTAAAAGACTGACATTTTAAAATAAATCTGAGCAGATTCAAAGTGATCTCTACAATCACGTCTCTCTCACGCACTTCTATCCCGATGTGCTCTCTTGAGTCAGGGAGAAAGAAGTGGGAACAGTGGTTCAACTCAGCCCGGGCTGCACTTCGGACCACTTTTTAATATGTTCCTTCTTCCCCCACCCCCTTGCTTCCTGCGGATGCTGAGGTAATTGGTCTGGGGGTATGGCTGAGGCATTTTTAAAAGCTCCCAGGTGATTCCACTGTGCAGCCAAAGTTAAGAAGCACTGAGTTTACAGTCAGCTCACTAGGAATTGGGAATTTATAGACAGTCTCCAAAACCGCCAGGACCTGCGGTTGAACTCTTCTCAGCTGGGGGTCAAGGAGTGTCAATCCTGGTGGTGATGCTATGCAGGGGAAGTCATCCTGTGTGGGCACCCTGGGGGACAAAAATGTGCAAACCCCTGCTTTAAATGGCGGGCATCCCAATGCCTTATTATTATTTTTTTTTTTTGGCCATGCTGTGCAGCACGTGGGATCTTAGTTCCCAGACCAGGGATCGATCCCACATCCTCTGCATTGGAAATGCGGAGTCTTAACCACCGGACCACCAGGGAAGTCCCCCAGTGCATTTAAAGATCCAGCTGAGGTTTTCCAGGAACACAGTTATCTGTGACTTGGGGGCCACCTGCCCCTTCGGGCTGATCACTCCAAGCCTGAAGCCCGTGCTCATTCCAGCTGGAAGGAGGCCAGCATAGGGAAGCTGGGGCGTGAGAGTAGAGACTGACCCTCAGGGTGAGGAGGAGACTCTAGGGTCAAACAGAACCCTCACATGTCCAAAAGCAGCCTTAACTCCAGGGCGACCTTGGGGGATGGGGCACTCCAGCAGGACTGGAGCACAGTGGGAATTCTGCCTCTCCCACTTTCTCACTGGGGCACCACGGGCAGGTTGCTAACCTCTCAGAGCCTCAGTTGCCTCATCTTTACAATGGGCCTAACCCCACCCACCTGGCGAGTGGGATAGGGTTTAAACAGGGCCAGGACTAGGGTGAGGGGAGTGAAGTGCCTCGAGTGCAAAATTTAAGGAGGCACTTGCTCTCAGGGCTGGGCAAGTGCAGATGGGGCTTGGAGCATTTGACTCCTGCGAGTGAAGGTTTCCTTAAATTTTGTGCTCTCAGTGCCCCACTCGCCTCAGCCAGGTCCTGGCTCTGGTTTTAAAATGAGGTAATGCATGTACATCTGGCACATGGAGGGTTTTCACATACACACTCCTTTCCTCACCTGACAGGTAAACCCAGGAAGTAGGAACCTGGATCCAGGGCTTGCTGTACCCCAGCTTCTCAAACTGCAAGGAAACATGGCTTAAGGTGAGAACAGATCCTTGGGGGGCTGGTATAGGCCACGTGTTGCCTTTACCCCAGGGCCAGCAGAGCAGAGCACCTCCTGGCCCCTCCTCAGCTGCCCACCAAAGGGGGCAGACCCCACAGCCAGCCCCAAGTTTACACCAGTCTTTAAATGAAGCCCACACTGTGACCTGGAAAACTAAGTAGGAACTGACTGCGTGGGGTGCAGTCCCATCATTTAGTTATTTTTTACATCTGTGTACACCCAAAGACACTCTAAGGCACTTATATAGAATCTGATTATTTTCTAGAATCTGCTTTTCTGCTATTAAATTAAAAAAAAAAAAGCATACGTGTGGAGGGTGGTGGGAGAAGCATGAAGAGATGGGCTGGCATAGGATGAACTGAGGTCTTCACTTGTATGAAAACCCTCCAGGTCAAAAAGACAGATAATAACAAGTGTTGACAGGATGTGGAGAAACTGGAACCCTCTTACACTGCTGGTGGGAGTGTAAAATAGTGCAGCCATTTTGGAAAACAGTCTGGCAGTAACTCAAAAGGTTAAACATAGAGTTACTGTATGATCCAGCAATTCCACTCCTAGGTATATACCCAACAGAAATGAGAAAATATGTCCACACAACTATTTACACACGAATGTTCATACAGCATTACTGATAACAGGCCCAAAATGGAAAACCCAAATTTCTATCAATTGATGAATGGATTAACAAAATGTGGCACAGCGATTGAATGAAATATCTTTTTGGCAATAAAAGAGAATGAAGTACTTGTATGACACATCCACAACATGGATGAACCTTGAAAACATGCTAAATGAAAGACATTTAACACAAAGCCCACATACTGTATGATTCCATTCATAGGAAATGTCCAGAACAGGCAAATCTACAGAAAGCCGGAAGTAGCTTAGTGGTAGCCTATGGCTAGGGGTGGGGTGGGGTGAGAGGTAAATAGAAGTGACAGCT
This sequence comes from Phocoena sinus, assembly GCF_008692025.1. NCBI lineage: Eukaryota > Metazoa > Chordata > Mammalia > Artiodactyla > Phocoenidae > Phocoena > Phocoena sinus. Next base: position 66,535,047 of record NC_045777.1, on the reverse strand, counting down.
AAAAGGTATGGTTTGGGGAGGTTCTTTTCTGGGAAGGTGACAAAATGTTCTAAAATGTGTTTTGCTGATGGTCGCCCAACTCATACTAAAAACCATCGACTTGTACGCTTTCAATAGGTGAACTGTATGGTCTATAAATTATATCTCAATAAAGCTGTTAAAAGTTGACATGCAAAGGGCCTGAATGCCCCCAGGATGGATCCTCCAGCACGGGGTTTCTGGTCTACCCCTTCCAGGAGTCTGTAGGCTGCTGCGAGAGGAGGCCAGGACTCTCAGAGGGGCTGCAGCGTAGGGGCCCGAGGGCCAACACCTCCCTTTGTGCTTTGCCTACCTTCTACTTACCTCTTTCAGGGCCTCACCACATAGTACGGGGGCCACAAGCAAAATCCCACAGGGCAAAAAAAAAAAAAAAAAAAAAAAAAATCCCACAGGGCAGGACATCGACATAAATCAGGAAGCGGGCTGGGAGGGACTATGACAAACTGGGGGAGAGCACAGTCCCCCAAAGGGGCAGCCACCACCCAGCTCCAGCCAGTTCCGATGTTGCCCAGTGGACAACTGTTGCCAGAGCTGGTTTTTAATGTGAAATCCTCTGATTTTTTGGGAAAAGGTGACAGGGAAAGAAGACATGGGGATCCCTGAATTCTCACTTGGGATGGGGGCGGTGTTCAGGCACCTACCAGTGGGGCCATCCACTCGAAGATGTTGACGCTCTCCCCGTCATTGATGTAGTACGCCTGCCCACTCTGAGGGGGACACATGGGGAGGGGGATGGTCAGTCACATGCCTGCTGCCCGACCCCACCCTCTCCGATGGCTCCCAGCAGCTGCCCCAACTCCCCACTTCTCCTCAACAGCCCTGGAGACGGACCTGAGCAAGTCCCTTTGAGTTCCAGGGCTGCCAACTGACTAGCTGTATGACCTCAGTGGAGTCACTTAACCTCTCTGTACCTCAGTTTCTGCATCTGAGAAATGGGAGCATAATAATGGCATCTCCCCCTTGGGCTGTTGTAAAGGTGCAGGTGACAATACACGTAAAACATTTAGCATTTGGTGACTGAAATTCCGGGCTCAACAACACCTACCTCACAGGGTCATTTCAAGGAGCTAACGATGCTCTAAAAGGCCACTTTCCCCCCACCCCATCAGGCAGCTTGAATTGGGGAGCTATGTTGTGTGTGAGCCAGGAATCCCCGAGGGATGGGGGACCCGCGTGCAGCCCGAGGGGTAAGGTCGGGGGAGCACTGCAGGAGACTCACGGCCACGTAGCCCTTGGTGGCGGTGAGAGCCTCGGCTGCTAGCACGTGTGCCTGCACCAGGTTGCACACGTGGACCCAGTTCATCCTCGTCCTGCGGTCCCCAAATCGGAACATGAACAGTCTCTTCTTGATGTGGCTCTGGTGGTGGGGGGAGAGGGCGAGAAACACAGACCTAGCGGCTTTAAATTCCATCTACATGCAGAAGGCTCCCAGGCCAGACTCCTCTGTCCCAGCCCCACATGCCTTCCGGAAGGCTCCACTTGGCTGCCCGATAGACAAGGCAGACTTGTCCTGTCCTGTGAGCGCCTTATCCCCATTTGGCCGCCCCTCCCCACCCCCTCAGCCCACAGCACCCAGGGCTCAGGCCTAAAGCCTGCAGCCAGCTTTGGCTGTCCCCTCCCTCACTCTCCACACCCAACCCGTCTGCAAACCCAGTCGTCTCAGCCATTACAATCTGTCCAAAATTCGGCCACTCCTCACTGTACTGACTTCCGCCCTCATCTCTCACCTGGACACTGAAAGAGCCTCCTAACTGGTCCCCTGCTTCCACCCCCCGCCGCTGTGGCCTGTTCGTGCAGCTGTGGGATCCTTTTGAATCCTAAGTCAGATCGTGTCTCTTCTGCTCAGAAACTTCCGGGCGCGGGTGGCAGAGGAGGCCCTTCTGCTCTGGCCCCAGCTACTCTCTGACGTGTCTCCCACCGACTCTTTTGCTCACTCTGCACGAGCTACTCGGCCTCCTCCCTGGAACGTGCCAGCAGGGCCCCACCTCAGGGCTTCGGACTAGCCGTTCCCTCTGTCTGGAAGGCTCTTCCTCCAGATAGCTGTGTGATGCACCTGGTCACCTCCTTCAAGTTGCTCAATATCCCTGCTTGAAGAGGCTCCCCGACTGCCGGCACCCCCAGCTTCCCCCAACCCCACTCCACTTTTCCTCTTTCTCCATAGTCCCTGGCACCTTCAAACGTTCCTTGTATTGTATCATGTTTATTCTCTCTCTCTCCTCCTGTGAGAATATAAACCCCACAGGGGCGGGAATCATCTGTTTTGTTCACTGACCTGTCCCCAAACCTGGAACAGTTTTTCATTTCCAGCTTTGTGCCCAAGCTGTCTCCTCTATTTGGACCACTTTCTCTCTACCACCCCATTTCCTTGGTTAGCTCCTTCTGTATCCAAACAGCACAGCCATCACTTCCTCCAGGAAGCCCTCCTAGACCTCCCCTGCCAGGCTCTCTCTGCTGTGCTCCCATCTTCTCCCTCTCACCTCTACACAGCCCTTACCACCCTGAATCTGTGACTGTGGAGTCTGTCTCCCTGACTAGGCTGTGAGAAATTTGAGGACAGGATCTAGAGCCCCCTGTAGCTATATCCCTGGCAACCAGCCTTCTTTGGAGACAGGATTTCTGCGTGAAAAGCCTGGTGCTGGCAGCATGAGATGAGCCATCTGGCCCTTATGGAGCTCACATCTGAGCAGGGCAATAGTCTCCTCTGCTTCTTTGGGGTCATAGCTCCATGTCTCCTCTACCGGTACCCAGGCCTGGCTGGCGCACCCTGAGAGCTCTGTTCCTGGTGGGCCTCATGGGGGCAGGACTTCTCCCAGAACTGAGGGTCCCCCGCTCGGAACACTGCCCTAAGACTGACGCGGTGACCGTGGGTCCCCATTCACACACATATCAGCCAGGCTTCTCCTGTGCCTCCGGCCTGGGGCTGGGACAACATACCGCCACGCGAGGCAGGTGCCTCTGCTCTTCGGGGCCGTAGATCCCTGGGGGCCGGAGCACACATGTCCTCAGAGCGCCTCCTCCTACAACACAGGGGAGGGTGGTCAGGGGCCTGGGGAGGGGCGGATGAGCAGGGAGAGGGACAGAAAGGCTGTCCGCATCTCCTGGTTCTTACCTGGAAAGGTTAGTGGGGAAGGCAGGGCCTTGGGGTTTCCTCATTCAATTAATTATTCTCTCAGTCAGTCATTCAACAAACACTGTTCAGAATCATTCCCCACCTCCACCCACCTCAGCACTGGGCCCTGGGATGGATGCTGTGAAGAATCCAAGGATGACCAAGAAATGGTCCCTGTCCTCACAATGCTCTCAGGCCAGTAACAGAGGCAAGACCTAGATGCAGGTATCTGCATGGCCCGTGAGAGTTTAACCAGCACTTGACAGACATGATCTCTTTCAACTCCCAGAGTCCTACTGTGTCCATTTTACAGATGCGCACAGACCCACACGTCCTCATGCCAATAGCTATAGTACTTTACTTTTTCTGGTCATCAGATAAGGATCACGATGGCTCTCAGAGAGGTTCTACTATGTGTCTGGTGCTCTGGTAAGCCTGGAATTTTTCCCTCAAAGCAGCCCTATGAGGTGGGAGCTGTTATTATTCCTGTTTTATGGATAAAAGAACCAAGGCTCAGAGAAGGGATGTGATTTGCCTAAGGGCACACAGCTCAGCCTCGCGGAGCTGAGATGGGGACCAAAGTCCAGGCACTGTCCACTAATACCTCTGGTGATACAGTACTAACAAACAGGCCCTCAGCTCTCTCAGCCTGGGTCTCCTCACCTGGAAAATGGGTGCTTTGTAACTGGTGGTAGCAGTTATACTTTCCAGACAACCAATGGAGAAATGAAAAGACTAGAGCCATCAGCATGAGAGCTGGGTGTCTGTTCCCCTAACTCTCGCAGCTCTGTGCCAGCAGAGTCCCCAGACCAAGACAAAGCTTGGTCCAGGGCTTCCCAAATTCTCTGCTGAGGGGCCCCCACTGGTGGAAGGGGGAGCATGTCTCCCCAGGGGAAGTCTGGGCGTACAGCCTGAAGGGCTGCTCCAAACATATTCTTTTTAAGTCTTAAGAGGGCCTACAAATTTTTCAATTTATTCTCATAATTCATTTGTGTTTAAGATTAAAATTTTTAAAAATTACTATTTGTAAATTATTCGATCCCTAACCCCAACTCCTTAACTGAGATGGAGTCTCCTGGAAGATGTTTCACTCCTCCAAGGCTCAGGTTTCCCAAGAGGCTGTGCCTCCAGTTTGGGGAGCCTAGTGTATGCCATCCTCTGGGACCGGAAGCCCACCTTCCTTTGGGGGCCCCTTCCCCTTTGCACCAGGTCTAGCGGGGGACTGTCAGTCTAGATGCACCTCTCTTCCCTGAGATGGCAGCCACGGGGCCCAGGCTGGGCCGATGCCATGTTCTCACCCAGGAATGTGACTCTGTGCATCACTGACACGGGATCGAAAATCACAGGAGTGGGTTCACCCTGAGAGACTGATCACCAGCTCCTGTCTCCCAGGTCCCTGGAACTGCCCTGACCCTGTCCTTTCTAAGCCCTGGTGGTCATTTTTCTGGAATATATTTTCCAGAGGCTATCCCAGTATAAATTCCATTTTCTCCATAAATTAGCCAGGGTCAGCGTCTCCGGGTCATAGCCAAACACCCTGACTGCTCCCCCACCAAAACCCTCACTTTACAATGAGGCCCAGTGTATTGGGTTGAACAGTGGCCCCCAAAAGATATGCCGGTGTCCTGGAACCCGTGGATGCTACTTTATTTGGAAAAGGGGCCTTTGAGGATGTAATTAAGGACCTAAAAATGAGATGATCCTGGATTATCCGGGCGAGCCCTAAATCCAATGTCAGGTATCCTTATAAGAGACTCACAGAGAAGAGACAGATGGAGAAGAGGAGAGGCCATGTGAAGACAGAGGAGGAGACTGGAGCGATGCAGCCACACACCAAAGAAGGACCCCAAGCTTCTGGGGCCATCAGAAGCTGGAAGAGTCAAGAAAAGATTCTCCCCTCGCACTTTTGGAGGGATCGCAGCCCAAATGACACTTTGATTTCAGACATCTGACTGCGAACTGTGGGAACTGCGAGAGAAGAAATTTCTGTTGTTTTAAGCCACCAGGTTTGTGGTAATTTGTGCCAGCGGCCCCAGGACACTAATGAACCCAGAGACAGGAGGACACAACACATTCACATGGAGCTGGGGTCTGCATGTCTCAGGACTCTGCTACAGGGACCAGGGTGCTCCATGCCAGGTTAGAGGCAGAGTCTCAGGGACCAGCTTGGGTAGTAGGGACTGGAAATCACCCAGGGTGATGTGGCTGGGTTCCTGCAAGGCAGGTATCAGGTGAGCTTTTCTGTAAACAGCCTGCAGCTAATTTTAAACTCTGGGTCACCTGGGCATGGTGGGGGGAGGTTGGTTGGGCTATAGCTGACACTGGCCAGTGGGGCACTGGGTGGCCACGTCACAGAGGGACTGCGCCCAGGGTATCCATGACTCTCCTGACCACGGAAAGCTGGGGATGCTTGTATAAATAATTCTCAGCCAGAGGATTAGGTGTCTGGCTTGTAGGCTGCTGGTCCAGCCAGGGGAGGCCCTGGTAGAGAAGAGAATTCAACTGCCGAGGGTCAAACTCCTGGGAAACACAGATGGATGTTCCCACTGGGATAAGGGGTTGAGGCTTGACAGGCCCAGGGTGAGAGGGTGGGGTGGGGAGGCTTTTAGGGAAAAGAGTTCATGCTCAGAGACTTACTCAGCCATAGCTACAGTGGAGCACAATGGTTAAGCCCCAGGCTCTGGTTTTAGACTCCCCTAGGGGGAGAGGGGGTTTTCAAATCCCACCTCTGCCACCTAAGAGCTATGTGGCCTTGAGCTAAGTCAGTTAACCTCTTAGCCTCAGTTTTCTCTCCTGTAAAATTGGGGATTATAATTTCAAACAACCTTCGCTCTCCAAATCCACTTGGCTCCCGAGTTTAGACAGTGAGGGAAACCAGGTTTTCTGTTTCTTTTTAGTTTCTGAATTTCAGAAAGCAAATAATGATAATTTAGATAGCAGGAATTTATCTGAATCTATTGATATTTGACTCCTGAGTTTGGAAAGCAAGGGGTAGCTAAGGTTCTTACCTCATATGGATGCTATGAAGAGTTATTGAGACTTTTGCAGGTAAAATCAGCGTGTAAAATAGGGCTTGGCATGTAGTAAGCACTCAGTAAACACAAAATGTCCATGTTAGTGTTGTTGTTTTTTTTTTAACAGTGCCCATCATTATTTTATTCTCACTCAAGCTCCTTGAGGTAAATTCCACTATCCATCGTTTCATAGGTGAGGAATCTGAGGCTGGGAGAGGGTAAGTGCATTGCCCAAGATCACATAGATGAGAGGCGGTGGAGCTTGGATTTGAACTCATTTCAGTCTGATGCCAGTACGTGGGTGCTTAGCCACTGTGCCATGCTGCCACCTGTCCTTAATCTACTATTATTTCTCTATCACAATACAGTAAGAAGAGGCGATCCAGTAAGGCAGCCAAGGCCAATTTTTCTGGGAGTTACTGAAGGGCTCCTCACTTGCACGGCCCTTCCAAAGCGCTATATTTCATGCATATTCATAAGTTTGTACTCTTATAAAGAGGGTCCCCAAAACTGGATGCCCTCCTATATGGCAGAAAAGAGAGCTAGACGTGGACTAGCTCAAGTGTCTCCCCACCAGGACATGAACAATGTGAGGGCAGAGATTGGGCCTGACGTTTTCCGGGCTGTATCCCTGGTGGAGTGTGGGTGCTCAGAATTTGTTGGATGACGAATGTCCAAGGCCCTGGGGAAGTGTTCTTTGGAAGGAAGCTGGGAACATACCAGCTATAAGCTAGAATCGCACATGTGCTTCAGGGAGGGAGCATTGGGCACGCACGTTGGCTGTGAGCAGGGCCTCCCAATACTCACCTGGGAGAGGCGTCCCGTTGGCCATGAGGATCAACTGGTCAGCAATGGCTTTGGTTCGGGAGTAGTGGTCCACGTGCTATCAGAGAACAGGAAGTACAGAGCCACCGAACGGGGGTCAGAGACACTGCTGGCCACACCTGCCCGGCCCACCCAGCCCTCCCGGCCCCAGGGCTGTACCTCTGCTTCAGACCACATGGGGGTTCACTTCTGGGACCCCCACTGGGAAATGGCCAGGCCCTGAGCCCCACTCCCCTTCCTCTCCCTCTGGGTGGGAGTCACAGGAACAGAGGAGAGAGTTCAGAGCAGTAAAAACGACCAGGGGCTCCCTGATTCAGGGAGGCTCCTGCAAGCCACAATGCCTGCTCTGGGATGTGAATGCTGGACGTGAGTTGATGGATTGTTCACATGGAGTCCTTTAGTGCTCACGGGGCATTTTCACATACATCAACTCATTTCCTGGTCTCCACGTCCCCATAGGGTGGTGCTATCACACCCAGACGAAGAAGGAGAGCCTCCAAGTGAAGTGGTTTGCTCAGGGTTCCACAGTAGAAAGTGGCTTTGCTGGTTCAAGGCCAGGTCTATGTGATTTCAAAGCTCCTACTGGCACGACCAGCCGAAATAGGAGAAGGCTTTTGCGCCACGCCGTTTTGGGGACCCTTTCTTCCTGGGTCTTACCCTGAATTGTGAAATTGACCCTGGCTCCGCCCATCCCTACCCTTTGGACTGTGGGTTCCAAGTCCATTGGCCCCGCCCACCTCTCCTGGAAGCCAGGTACCTTCTCCAGTGGGAAATATGGCACAGAGTCCTCATCGCCCTGTTCTATGGGCTTCCCGCCGAATGCGACATTGACGGTGCTGGTGTAGACAAGCCTTGGAACCCGCCGGTGGACACAGACTACAGTGACAGGTCACACGGCAACACACACACACACAAACACACACACACACAGTTGATGTGAGCAGGGAGCTGGTTGAGGAGGAACCCATGGGGACCTCCTTGGGCGAATCTTCCACCCAGCCTCCTGCACACATCCTGGCTTGGGACGGAAGAGCCTCCTTCCCTTAACTTGGGGAGGGGTCAAGTCCCCGCTCCCTGGGCCCTTGGGGGCCGGGCTGGCTCATTCTTCCTTCTCAGTGTGGCTGCGGCCCTTTAGCTACCTTGCCAGGGACAGGTCAGAAGAAAGTCTCACTCAGTGGGGACATAGGGAAAACACACTCTAGAATCAGAGAGAAAAATGCAGGACAAGGCAGGACATGCCCAGAGAGCCCAGGTGTGAGTTTTCTAATTTGGTGCTTCAGCAACTTTTCTCGCCCGCAACCCCTAATCCCTCTGTGCAAACTCCACTCCCCGTGTCCCCAGACACACTGAGGCCACGCTGAGCCCCATGCCGGGGCCTGGGCAGGCCTGCAGAACAGGAAAGATGTGCTGCCCACAGGCCCTCTACTGGGGAGGGCGGGGATCGGGGGGAGACTCCCACCTTTGTCCCCCTGCCCTGTCCCCCAGAGCCGGGCCTGCGCAGGGGTGGGGAGAGAAGCACAAACACACAGCAGGTCACACTCTGCTCTGAGCGCCTACCATCAATCACTAGTTTGGTGCCTCCAACATTTATAGACTCAATCTGCTCTTTTTGCAGCTAAAAGACAAGATGGAGGTGGGAGAGTCGGGGTGCTGTCTCATGCCTTGTAGCTGAGGCCATGAGGCTGGGCTTGGGTGACAGGGTGGGGGGCTGCAGCTCAGAGGCAGGGATCCCGAGGGGCCCATGGGCAGCGCGGGGGCCCTGGGCTCTCGTGCCCTTTTCCGTCCCCATATGCCTGGGCCACAGGGGAGGTTCTACCCCCCACTCTGGCCATCAGCTCCCTCATCTATGAAATGAGGGAAGACCCCCTTGGGTGGTCAGCAGGATTTAATAAGCCCCATGAGAGGACATGCCACAGGGCTTGACACAGAAAAGAGCCTCAGATGTGTTGGATTGTTTCCTGGCTCTAGAAGTCTCAGCTTCCTTATCCATAAGACGGACAAGTAATACTGTCCCTACCCAAGTGAGAGGGCTGGGCTTTGAAAAATAAAAACAACTGGGCTACAGTGAGAGCTGCTTGTGCGCCAGGGATTGGGCGAAGCCTTTACATCTCATTTAATCCCTACAACCACATGAGAGGTGGGTTCACTATTGATTTTCAAACTATATTTATTCTTGTTGTGGTTGTTTTCAATAGGTAATACAGTCACAAGGTTAAAAATAACTCAAACAGTAAAACAAGAATGCAGTGAAGAGGAAATTGCCCTCCCAATCCTGATTCCAAGTCTCCCTTTTCCCTCCCCAGACTGTTACCAGTCTGTATCTCTAGAGATAATTGACACATTAATATCAGCGCACACAATGTGTGAGTATATAGCTTTTTTAAAAAAAAAAAAAAAACAGTGTCAAACACTGTTTTCGTACCTTGGAAATTGTTCTGTTATTAGTACATATCGAGTTACCTCATTCTTTTGAATGGCTGCCTAGAATTTCATCGTTTAGCTATATCACAATTTATTTAAATAATCTCCAACGGATGGGCATTTCAGTTATTTCCTGTTTTGTTATTAAAAACAATGCTACAAATACATAAGTAAGTGTAGTTTCTGAGTCAAAGGGTATTGCGTGCTTTGATAGATACTGTTATACTGCTCTCTGGGGAGGTCGTGACATAAGTACTAGTAGTGTCCTCACTCTACAGGTGAAGAAACAGAGACTCAAAGAGGTTAACTTTCCTAGCCACGCAGCTAGAAAACGGCAGAACTGGCATTTTGTCCCATGGGTGTAGCCCAAATCCTCCCTGGAGTAGGTGAGGAGGCTGATGAACTCCAGGCATGAAGGGGGCGGGCAGAGCCGGGGCCTAAGCCTTGCGTGTGAGGCGCTCACCTGCTCGGCACCAGACATTCCGCAGGAGGCCATGTGGAATACACAGTCCACGCCTTCGAAGGCGCGGTGCAGGGCTTCTGCATCGCGAACATCAGCCTGAAACAGAGAAGGAATACACGGAGGTAGGAGGTCTGGGTCCAAGGCAATCAGAGGTAACAGCTGTGCCAGGTCTCGGGGCTGGGCCCCTCTCCCCACCCCAGGCCCAGCACCTGCAGGGCCCAGACAGGCTGTGGGGCAGGATTTACTAGATGATCCCACTGGGCGTCTTCATCATCATCGGCCCCATGTATGGAGCTAAGTCACAGAGGCTGTGCTCAGTGTTTTACATGCACTGTCTTCTCAACTCCCCACGAGACCCTTGCGAAGCAGATATTGTTAGTGTCCCCTTTCTGTGGATGAAGACGCGAGGCTCAGAGGTGCGGGACCCTGTGGCCAAGGCTGCCCAGCTGGGAGCTGGAGTTGGAGCTTAAACAGTCTGACTCCGAAGCCTGTGCTCTTCAACTCCAGGCACTGGTTACACATCAGACACCATCCCCTGACCTCCACCACCAGCCTGCCCCCCGCCATCACTGCACCTGGATGAACTCGGTCCCCGGGCACAGCACCCACTGGGGTCTGCGGAGGTCGAGCAGGATGACAGAAGTGCCGCTCTTGGCCAGGCTGGAACCCAGGCTGAAGCCCAGGTAGCCTCCTCCTCCAGTCACCAGAACCTTCTGCTTAGAGGCCTGCACAGGTGTGGCCTGAGTCTTCTGCTGCAGTACTGGCACTGGGGCTGTCACTGGCTCACTGGGTTTCTGCCCAGCCCCTGATTCCCGTCTGGGCCCGGGCCCTACCCCTGACCCAGATAAAGGTGCAGCTCCTGAACCAGGTACTGACCCAGCTCCTGGCCCAGGCCCCAGAGCTTGTCCAGGTGCTGAAGCAGTACCAGGCCCCGGTCCAGGCCCCGAAGCAGCAGCAGGCCCTGGTCCAGGCCCCGAAGCGGCAGCAGGCCCTGGTCCAGGCCCCGAAGCGGCACCAGGCCCTGGTCCAGGCCCCGAAGCGGCAGCAGCCCCTGGTCCAGGCCCCGAAGCGGCAGCAGGCCCTGGTCCAGGCCCTGAAGCGGCAGCAGGCCCTGGTCCAGGCCCCGAAGCGGCAGCAGGCCCTGGTCCAGGCCCCGAAGTTGCACCAGGTCCCGGTCCAGGCCCCGAAGCTGCACCAGGTCCCGGTCCAGGCCCTGAAGCAGCAGCAGGCCCCGGTCCAGGCCCCGAAGCAGCACCCGGCCCTGGTCCAGGCCCCAACACTGCGCCAGACCCTTGTCTGGGTCCCAGAACAGCACTAGGCTCCTTCCCAGGCCCTGACACTGCTCCAGTCCCTGGCCCAGCTCCTGAAGCAGCACCAGGCCTTGATCCAGGTTCTAGAACCACACCAGGCCCCAGCCCAGGCCCCGGAACAGCACCAGGACTCGGCCCAGGCCCTGGAACAGTACCAGGCCCAGGTCCAGGTCCTGACACAGCACCAGGTCCCAGCCCAGGTCTGGACACAGCACCAGGTCCCGGCCCAGGCCCTGACTCAGACCCCAGGCTTGAGACCCCACCCCAGGCCTGGCAGACAGGGCAGCTCTGCTCGCCCTGCCCTGCAGCTTTGCAGGCCTCTGGGGAGGAGCCTGCCAGGTTGGGCTTCATCTTCTACTGAGCCATGTGGACCCGGGATCTGTCCACCTGTGGGAAAAAACAGAAGAACGTACGTTCTAGAGTTGTCTCAACTCACGTGGATTATCAGACTCCTGGGGGCTTAGGAGACCTCCTGGTGGGAATTAGAGACCCTCTGAGTTCCCAAATCTGTCCCTTTCAGAATCTTGAGAACTTCCAAGGTGGCCGCTGCCTTCCTCAGAGTCAGAGACAAAGCAGCCAGGCCTTGGGTTTCACAGCTCGGGAGACCAAGGCCCAAAGTCATACTGCATGGCTGAGATTTACACCAAGAATTCCTGACTTCTCTACCAGTTCCTTAAAATCCCGGTTCCCATGTAGTACCAGAGGGAGACAGATCAAATCGTGCCAAGGGGAACCCCACCTGACTGGGGGGGTGACTGCTTTCTGACGGGGAAATGGGAAGGGCTTCCTGGAGAAGGAGAGAAGGGAGGAATCCACATGGGATCCAAAGGGCCTTGGAAACTTGCACAAGTGCTGCACCGCCTCTGCCCTGGCAACTGCTGTCTCTGGTTCTCCCAGGTCCCCCAGCAGGGCAGATGGCTGGCACCACAAGGCCTAGCAAGCCCCCTGTGGGCTTCAGGATCAGCTCTGTGGGTCTCGGGGGCCAGCACTGAGGATGTCGTCCTCCTCACTCTAGACTTAAAGCGAGCCAGGCTGTCAGTCACTGTTACCATCGTCTCACTCCCAGCCCCCCACTTCCTGCTCCACCTGAGGATAAGGCTGGCCCAGAGGCCGGATCACCACTATCATCATTAATGACAGCAGCAACTGTGTACTGTCAGCCTGCCGTGCGCCAGGCCCCGTGGATACAGAGAGAGGTAAACTCTGCCCTGCGTGGCACACAGTGGCTGTAAAAAAAGAACAGGTGCAACTGGGTGACCGAATGACTGACTAATGAGCCCCACAGGTGTTGCTGGTGGTGGTCACGGGGCAGGGGCCGGGACAGCTATACAGCATCTTCTAGTCTCCTCTGTCACTGCCCTGCTCTCCGAAGTTCTGAGTGAGGGATATAGTCATGCCCCATACAAGCACTGACACTCATGGGTGTGACAGGGAGGGGAGACACCCCAGATGTTAATCGTCACAGGGGATGGGTCTAATTCCTCCAACTGGGAGGGGGGAATACAACCACAGAGTGGAGCCCTCCTCTACCCAGGCCCAGGGGACTCTGTCCTGGGGAAGGGTTTGTGGCACCAGAACTGTCTTTCTATCCTATGGGGCTGCTTCCAGTGACAAAGGCTGGGACCCTGCCTCAGGTCCCATTTGCTGGGTGTGCCCTTGGGCAAAGTCCTTATAACCTCACTGCACCTCAGTATCCACGTCTGTCAACTGAACCCCCATAACTCTCACAGATGGCAGAGTCCTCACAGACCACTGGCATGCACGCTCCAAGAAGGCTTGGATCACTATAGTGTACATGGCACCCTGGCACAAAGCAGGCCGTCAGTAAACAGCCGCTGAGTGAATGAAACCACTCAGGACTGTTCTGCATGAGGGAGCCTAGGGCCAAGCACCCGGCTGACCCCCCGGCACTGCCACATTTAATCCTCCTGGCGGTCCTATGCAGCGGGGGCTACTGTTCCCATCAACCGGGGAGGGAAACTGAGGCTCGAGAACATTTGCGAACTCTGATGGAGTCTCAGTGAATGGCTGGCCCTGGATCCAGGTCGCTGGGGACCCAAAGCGGGGTTGGGTGAGAGGAATCTGTGGAAGATGGTCGGGGATCCCCCCCGGCGCGGGCGCGCCCCCCTCGATGGGGCGGCAGGAGCGGACCCCCAAGCTGAGAGTGGCCGCCTGGCAGCTCGGGGGCGGGTCCTCCCTGCTGCCGCGTGCGCCCACCGCCCCGCGTCCCTAGCCTCACGCCCTGGCTGCGCTCACCCGGCCCGGCTCCCGCGGCGCTACGCGATCCCGGCTGCAACCCCGCGTCAGTCAGTCTCCGCGCAGAGCCCGGCGCTACGGGGCTGCCCCCCTCCTCGGGGCGGGGCCGACCGGGGCTCCTGGCACCGCCCCGCGCCCGCCCCGCGCCGGTTTCCTGCGTCCCGGCTGCACCCACTACCCCCTCCGCCGCAACCGTCGTCTGTAAGGCGGGGACACGCACGCTCTCCCAGAGGGGAAACTGAGGCCGGTCGAAGGGTGAAATGGGCCACGATGCTAGTGGGAAAAGGGCGCGAAGGTCCTGCCCGCAGAGGCGGCCTAGAACCCCAAGAAACGGTGCTTCTTTCTCCACCCATCTACCCATCCATGTCCCCTCCCACGTGGTCCCGTCTGTTCAGCCTGCCTCTTGCCTTCTTTCCTCCTGCCCTCCTCCCCTCCCTCCTTCCTCTCTTTCATCTATTCATTATCCCACCTATTCTTCCATCCATCTCTTTGTCTATTCGTCCATCCTTCCACCAATTTTAAACTATGTTTTTGTCCATTCATCCATTCATCTATTCACCCGTTATTCTGTCTTTCCACCTATCTATCCATCAAGCCTTCCATCCATCCAGTTCATTTCATATCTTTCTGTCCTGCCTTCCACCCATCTATCTACCCTTCCTTTCTTACATCCTTCCACCCACCTCTGGGTTAGCCATTCTCCAATGCCATCATTCCACATTTAATAGGTGATTCTTCAGTGCTGTCCTTTCCCTTGCACTGGGGACCCGGATGGATCGCACCATCCCTGGAAAATTCATTTGCAAGTGCCAGTGGCAGAGGGCAGGCATATGCCCAACAGTGGGCACAGCTGCAGAGCACCAAGGGCTGGTTACTTCGGTTTGAAGAGGGCTACTGGAAAGGCTTCACCTAAATGAACCTCCTCTGTGGACATAGGTGGGTGCGGGGAAGAGAAAAACCTCAGCCAGCACATGCGATGTGCCAGGTGGTAAGGTATCTTGCTTAATCCTCACAACTCTGTTTTAGCCCAATTTTAGAGACAGTGAAGCAGGTTCAGAGAGAGAAAAAAGGGCTCAGAGTGTAGTGGGAAAAGGCCATGGGGTCAGCCCTGGGTTTAAATCTCAGCCCTGCCACTTTCTTGTTGTGTGTCTTGGGCAGCTACAAGGCTTGGTTTCCTCATCCATTAACAGGAACTGGTGTGTACTTTATAGTTTTGATGTTGCAAGCCGTGTGGCTCCCAAGGTACCATATGCAGAATGCTGAGTATTATGCCTGCCCAGTTGGTGCTCAACCAACGGTAGCTGTTATCATCGTTACATGAGAGGAGGTTGGGATTCAAACCCACTACCTGTGATTCGCTGCTTTGCAAACCACGTCTCTGGTCTGTCCTTCCATTCACAAAGACCAGCCTCTTCCTCTCCCACCAGCAGGGCTGGTGAACTCTTGTTCCGCAGGCCCAAGAGTCATCTGGCTGGTGTCGTCTCATTAGGAGAAGCATAGTTTACAACACAAGTGTTATAGCTGAATTGTGCCCCCCTCAAGTTCATATGTTGAAGTCCTAAGCCCCAGTACCTCAGCACGCGACCTTAGCTGGGAATAGAGTCGTTGCAGATGTAATTAAAGATAAGGTCATACTAGAGTAGGGCCCTAATCCGGTATGACTGGCATCCTTATGAAAAGGGGAAATTTGGACACAGACATGTGCACAAGGAGAGCATCATGGGAAGATTGGAGTTCTGCTGCCAGAAGCAAGGAACTGCTAGAAACCAGGAGAGAGGCCTGGAACAGACCTTTCCCGGTGCCTTCGGAGGGAGCATGGGCCTGTCTCTACCTTGATCTCGGACTTCCAGCCTCCAGAGCTGGAGACAATACACTTGTGTTATTTTGGCCACTCAGTCTGTGGTACTTTGTTATGACAGCCTGAGTGACGTACTGCAGCGACCACAGGCGTGGATAGAGATGATGCAGAGGGCAGCTGTCCAAGACAGTGACTAGACTGAGACCCACTGTGGAAGGGGCTGTGGTCACTGCTGTCTCCCTGGGCCAGTACAGAGCCTGGCCAAAGCCATGGCTTGTCAAGTCTCAGTAAACTGTGTTTTTAAACAATCTGATGAATTTTTACTTGTGTATATATCAGTGTAACCACTGCCAGATCAAGGTATAGCCCCGTAGTGGCCCCAACACACAAGGTAATCACCCTTCTGACTTCTGTCACCAACAATAGTTTTGCCTATTCTTGAACCTCATATAACTGGAATTACACTGTATGTACTCTTTTGTGTCTGGTTTCTTCTGCCCAATATTCCTCATAAACTTGATGCAGCTTGTTGAATATAGCTGTAGTTCATCCTTTTCAATTGATGTGTAGTATTCCACCGCACAGATGTATCACAATTTATTTGTCCATTCTACCATTGATGGGCATTTAAGTAGTTTCCATTTTCTGACTCTTACGAATAAAGTTGCTGTAAACATTCTTGTGTATGTCTTTTGTCGAACGTGGGCACTCATTCCTCTTGGAGTGGAATTGCTGGCAGAGAGAAGGCACACGTTCTACTTTGGTGAAAACTGGCGGACAGTTTTCCAGCGTGGATGCACCAAGTTACACGGCTCCACCCTCCACTCCAGCAATGCGTGAGGGTTCCAGCTGGTGCCTATCTTCATATTGCCAGTCTTTATTTTTAGCCACTCTGGTGGGTGTGTAGTGGTTCTCACTGTAGTTTTAATTAGCATTTCACTGATGGGTAAGGCTGTTGAGCGCTTATTTTCGTATACCTCTTGTTCATTTATACCTGTCTGAGCCTTTTGTCCATTTTTAAAAATAGGATGTTTATCATTTTCTTATTGATTCGGAGTTCTTCGTATGTCTAGATACGAGTCTTTTAATAAAGTTTTATCACACCAAAAATTTACAGAGACACACACACACACACACACACACACACAATGATCAGATCCATTTAAAAGTAACTTTGATCCTATTAATAAAATAAAAGCAATTTTTCCTGTCTTAGAAATGACCCCAGCTGACATAACATATGACACGATCACTTCATATGTACACAGTAGGGCTGGCCCAGCAGCTCCAGCCCGAGTTTCACATGCTTGAGCTGAGCATTCGCTCTGGACTGGGCTCCAGAGCAGACTTCAGTTCAGTTCAGATGAGCAGGGGCGGTGGGTGGCGGTGAGGCTCACTTGTTTCTTCTTCCTCCAAGAGGGGTTGACGGTGAATCTGCGTCACACCCGTGGATCAGGGTGGTGGGGAAGCACAGAACAAGAGGACTGGGGCAGAAACAATCTTATCTGGCTGGTCTCCAGAGCTGGGCTCTCACAACTAAGCTTCATGCTCACTGTTTACTATGTGTCTGCCACGTGGCAGATTCTTGGGACCCAGAGATGGTTAGGACA
This sequence comes from Phocoena sinus, assembly GCF_008692025.1. Lineage (NCBI taxonomy): Eukaryota > Metazoa > Chordata > Mammalia > Artiodactyla > Phocoenidae > Phocoena > Phocoena sinus. The sequence goes on along the minus strand of NC_045777.1, from coordinate 66,518,202 downwards.
CCAGCCTCATCCTGAGGGAGCTCATGGTCAAGGAGAAGAGACAAGGGAGCAAGGAAGCATAATGTGGAGTGCTAAGTGTAGTTAAGTGTCACCTCTATAAAGAGGGATGCGTGGTCAGGATGCTATAGGGGGAAGACTGGAATCTCCCAGCTCTTGATGGGTCCCAGGGGCGTCTTCACAGTGGAGTTGATGCCACTTGCACTGTGTCTTCACGGACGAGAAGGAGTCACCAGGCAGAGGGTGGCAGAGGATGTTCCAAGCAGGGGGCTCAGTGCAGGACTTCCAGCAAGTGACAGTCTTGTGACTGCAGTGTCGGGTGTGTTGGGGACAATGCGGGAACATCGGGGTGGACCCAAAAGCTCTCAGCTTCCAGGGAGTCCTGGTGCCTGGAATCATGGTGATCTGTGGGTTACAGCTTTCTAGGGCACCTTTCCCTCTGGGCCAACATTTGCTGAGTGGTTCTTTGTAGGATGGCCTTTCTATTTAGAGGAATCATTGTTTCTGATCCTTGCCCGTAGTCACTGCTGTCCACAAAATACAGCACGCTGCCTGGTCCTTGACGGGCGCTCAAAAGTTGATGAGTTCATCCCCTCCCCTTACCCGAGAACACTTTTCTAAAACGGAGCGACCTTCGGTTCTGTGTTGTTTTTCTTCTGGAGTTGGGACCTAGTGAACAGGAGATGAAGAAAGATGGACCCTCGATGCCCAAATTTCTGGGCCTGGCAGGGAGAAGCAGGGCAGGAGCTCTTGGAGCAAGGGTGTCATGACCGAGTGGGCACTGACCTGAGGGGGGCCCAGGGTCTGGGTGGGCTGGAGCCACGAGGCAGGTGGGAGGGGCTGCTTGAAGGGCATACCTGAAGGACTGGGCCTGCCGGAGGAAGCTTCTGGCCTTGGTGATCTCCTGGGCCAATCTCCTTAAATCATCTCCTTCAAATAGTGGCAGCATGGGGTCCTTGAAAAGGGGAAATGAGTATGAAATTAGATCCATTAAATGACTGGGTGGGACCTGAAAATCCAAAATCTCAGGAGAAAAGTTTTAGAGTGAACTCAAAGCAGCCTTCCTCCCAGTGCAGGAAATCTTCTGGGCTTCAGCTTGCATGTTTCCAGTGACAGGGAGCTCACCACCTGTCAAGGCAGTCATTCTGCAAAGAGGACACTTTGCAGTTAGATGTCTGAGAGTCAGTGTAGGGAGGGGATGGTTGGAAACTAAGAGGGTCTAAGCACTTCACTGAAGTCAGCACAGCTCCGCCCAGTAGAAACAGAAGTAGTATATACACCTTATCTCACTGTTAATCAGTTAAACCTATCCAGCCCCTTCTCTATTTCTTCTAGTAAAACAGCTCCACAGATATGCCTTTTTCTTATGTCAACTAATGAAATTCTAGAGCCTAGCCTTAAAAGTACAAGTTATGGGGCTTCCCTGGTGGCACAGTGGTTGAGAGTCTGCCTGCCGATGCAGGGGACGCGGGTTCATGCCCCAGTCCGGGAAGATCCCACATGCCGCGGAGCGGCTGGGCCCGTGAGCCATGGCCGCTGGGCCTGCGTGTCCAGAGCCTGTGCTCCGCAACGGGAGAAGCCATAACAGTGAGAGGCCCGCGTACCGCAAAAAAAAAAAAAAAAAAGTACAAGTTCTCATAATTAGCAAGAGAATCTAAGAAAGAGATGAAACTGTTCCTTCTCCCTGGGAGCAGTACTGCAAAGGTCCACTCTGCACCCAGAAACTATTCAAAGAATCTGATTTAATAAGGTATGAAAACAGAGAACCTCCCAATATCATCGTTTGTTTTCCTGTGTAATAAGGATATGGGTGAATATTCATTACTTTTACTTATTCTGGTCTCTGTATTATTTGTAATATTTGCCCCTAAATCGTTACTCAAAGAAATCATGCAAAGCATTGACTTCAAAAATTATGCAATGTTCTGTAAACTTTAATTCCCCTCCGCCAAAAAAAAAAAAAATCTGGAACTCTGGTTGGTTGTCTTACTGGATGATTTGCTGGCCTGGAAATGTAATTCACAGCAGCACATTCCTAGAAGGTATGAATATGTACATAATTTTTCTATCAGATTGTAAGATCTTATCCTGCATGCATTATAAAACCTATGACTGGGCTTCCCTGGTGGCGCAGTGGTTGAGAGTCCACCTGCCGTTGCAGGGGACACGTGTTCGTGCCCTGGTCCGGGAAGATCCCATATGCCGCGGACCGGCTGGGCCCGTGAGCCATGGCCACTGAGCCTGCACGTCCGGAGCCTGTGCTCCACAACGGGAGAGGCCACAACGGTGAGAGGCCCGTGTACCGCAAAAAAGAAAAAGACCCTATGACTTTACTGTATTTATTTTTTAACAGATCATTTGAATATCTGGGCTTCAATGAACTTAAGGTGGGAAGACAGAAATATGCAGGAATTAAAGCACAGAAGCACAGAACTTAGGAGCATGGGTGTCTGGGCTCTGGCTTTACCATTTACTCCGACTTTAGGTGTATTCCAAACCTGGCTGAGTCTGTTCATTCATCTGTTAAATGGGTATAATAATGGTTGGAAGGCTTTAAAGAGGTAATTTACATAATGCAACAAACCTGTAGCATGTAGGAAGTGCTCGGTGAATGTGAACTGATCTGCTATTAAATAATGGCCCTAACCCTGCTTCTTTCCCAACCTGGAGGGGAGGCAGCCTAAAAGGAGAGCAGCAGGGAAACACAACCCTTTTTTTAGTCAATACTTTGTTTTACAAGAGGAGCAGAGATCTTATCAATCAGGAGGAAAAGCCACACCTGTTGACATCTTATTGCGCTGTTTCAACAGAACTCACCCAGTAGCTCCACAACCTACCCTTTCGTTGATGAAGCCCCTGGTCAGCAGGCCCTGCATTTTGAAAAGCGAGTCCTCACCAACAGGGCAGTGATAGCGGCCCCCAGTAAGAGAGGCCAGATCTCTCAAGAAGTTAACCGCTGTCCTGTGGGGAGGAACAGAGGACTGGAGCCAGGCCGCCGAGGTCTCTGTGAGCCCCCAGCCCCTGGGGAAGTCACATGAGTGGGGTAAGGGGTCTTGGACCTTGAGGTGCCACTGAGACTGTTTCAGCATCACCAAGCCCACTCTCCCAGCTGGTATGTGGGTGGCAGTGGCTACTGCTGTGTGAAGTGGATTCACCGTATGAGGCTCACCCTCAAAGCACGGGGCCCCATTCCTTAACTGGACATCTATCCAGTGCCTACTATATGTCTGGCCTGGCAGGACACAGTGTGACCTTTACGGAGCTCACGGTTTTAGACAGAGATTAAATATGAATGTTCTGAAGGAGCTGAATCTCTCCTGTCTAACACATGTTCTTCTATAAAAATAACCATAGCGGGCTTCCCTGGTGGCGCAGTGGTTGGGAGTCCGCCTGCTGATGCAGAGGACACGGGTTCGTGCCCCGGTCCGGGAAGATCCCACATGCCGCGGAGCGGCTGGGCCCATGAGCCATGCCGCTGAGCCTGTGCATCCAGAGCCTGTGCTCCACAACGGGAGAGGCCACAACAGTGAGAGGCCCGTGTAACGCAAAAAAAAAAAACCAAAACACATAGCTACTTTAAACTTTTTCCCCCTAAATATTCACAAATGTACCCCCAAGGAAGACGAAATGGGAGAACACAGCGTGTGGACTGTGGGAATCGGTTTGCAAATCCACTTCCACGCTGGAGAAAGTCAGGATGCTGATGGGTGGGCAGGGGCACCGAGGGGCTCTCTCCGGTGTAATGCCTGCCCAGGGCCTCCTAACTGCTCACCACAGAGGACTTGGGCCCAGGAGAGCTCAGCATATAACGTGAGTCCCTGGATTAGTGAGGATGAGCCTTGCCCCTCAGACACGCGGCCGTGGGGAAGGGATACAGCTCCTGACCCCCCACCTGTCTGAGCAGTTCAGGGAGACGGTGTGCACTTTCACATCTCTCCTTCTCCGTGAGTCTTTGCACTTCACTGAGGATAAGGCTGCAGCTTGTGTCTGGCTTCCCGTCCGTCAGGAGGTACAGTCCTTCCACATCAGGAAAACTGAAGCTTTCTGAGAGAGCAATGTAGGTTGTCTGGCTCAGAAGAGGGGCCAACCGGGACTCAGAAACCACTGGCCCGCTGTCCCCAAGTCTGGTTGGATCTCACCCACTTGTCATTAAGACTGAGAGCCTCCTCTTTCAGCCTATGACAGACCAGGAAGCTGCTGAGGTTTAGGAGAAAGAGCTCAGCCCACTTCCTAGCTGGTTAACCCCAAGCAAGTCACTTAACCTCTCTGGGCCTCTGTGTCTTCATCTATAAAGTGAGAACAGCGAGAATCTCATCCTCACTGGGTTGCTGGGAAGATGAAATGATTTAACAGTAAATTCTAAAGTGCTCTTTGTAAACTGCAAAGCATGGCGCAATGTCAGGATAGGGGCGATGGTATTTCTGCTTTGCCACTGGGTCAGGCTTGGTGGTGGAACTTGCCAGCAATGCTTGCAAGACTGAGGTGCTCCCCTGAGCGTGCAGGTTGGTCACCCACTGCAGAGCCTCGTGACAGGCTGCGTCTGTGGTCCCCACCAGAGTGTCCTGCCATGGCTGTAGGCCCTCTGCAAAGCTGAGCAGGTTAAAACTGTGGAGAGCGGAGAAGAGGTGGGGGGCGGAGAGGAGGTTAAAGAGATTGGTTAGAACGTACCCGTCTATACTGACCTCAGGGGAAGTAACCTCCGTGAGGACTCACACCTAACCCTGAAGACCCTACAGCAAGCCCTGGGCCCCCTGTGGACCACCTGAGGATGAGAACATACACAGTGAAGATTCTGGGTGCAGACAGAAATAGATTTAAATCCCACTTCAGCCACTTACTGGTTATGCAATCTTGGGCAAATGATTTAACCTCTCTAAGCCCTTGTTTCCTTTGCTGAAGAATGGGGATAATAATAAGACCGTTGTGCAGACTGAATGACATCACGCATGTAAAGCGCTTGGCACAGGGAAAGTGCTCTATAAGTGTTGAGGAGGGAGTGACCTTGGCCAGGGGAGCCTCAGGAACTATCCCTTGGATCTCCTGACCCCCGCGCACCAGCACCCCTGCCTCTTACCTGTCACAGTGCTTCCACAGCTGTTCCCAGATCAGCAGAGTGAGCTCTGTCTTCACCTGCTGCAGGTAGGGGCTCATGGATCCCGATGTGTCCAGCAGGATGCACACTTTGCTCTCCAAAATGGCACCAAAGAGTCGGCGGCTCCCTGCTCGGAGGCGGATGGAGGCAGAGGCAGGGGAGGAGTGAGGGTGGCTCTCCTCACTGCAGCTATCAAATCCAAGGTCTTGCCACACCCATTGCCTGAGTGATCACAGATCAGATGTGAACCCACTGGGAGATGGCCTCTGTGCTGTTGCTAGAGGGGTCATTGTCCAAGGGCAGAGCCGGTGCGTGGACTGGGCTTTGGGAGGGTCAAGGTTTCGGCTGTGGCTTTGCCTGGGATGACTTGCCCAAGTGATTATAACTTCCATGGGCTTGAGCTTCCTCACCCCTAAAGTTAAGTGATTGGGTTAAGCGGTGTCACTAGTATTGTTTGGGGCTGGAAATGATGTTACAGAGCATGGAGTCTGTAGATTGGCTGACAGAAATCAAGTGAGCATGCACTGTGTGCCGGCACTGAGCAAAGTGCAGCGGAGATGAGACAGGGTCCCTGCCCTCACGGAGATACCAGTCAGGCAGGGAAGATGGATGCTATACCAACAGCTACCACTCTGCTGAGAGTTACGACACAAGTTTAGAAGTACATACTTGGGAGAATCTGAATTTTGATGGATGTGGGATGGGGAGCAGACAAGCTACGGCTGAAGGATGAGAGGGGTGTGTGTGGGGAGAACAGACTGTGAAAGGCTCTGAGTGGGAGAAAGGAGCATGTCATGCTTGAGGGACAGAGAGAAAGCGGGAGAGGTTGTTAAAGGATTTGGGATTTATCCCAAGGGGAAACAGAGAGGGCCAGTAACTTGCCCAGGGTCACACAGCCTGGCAGCGAAGCCAAGATTCACATCCAGGTCCTCTGATCCACACTTTAAGGCAACCGCTAACCCCAGCCCTTCTGGTGCCCCAAGGCTAAACGGAGGTAACACGGGGGAAGCCAAAGAGAAGAAGATGGCGTGTACAGCATTCCCGAATCACACCTCAGCCTCACTGGAGGCAGGAGTAGAAAAAAATGGAAAACTGCTGCAAAAGGGTCCACTGGTCTCCAGGAAAAGGTGGCCTGAGCTGGCTGGACCCACTGCCCAGGAATCTTCCAGGACTCATCTGGGCTGTTCTCTGGCAATGCTCATGGCAACATAAGGACATGAGGGGAGCCATCCTGAGGTGTGTGGGACGTTCCGCTGGGGACAGCCAGCCAGCTGGTCGAGGGGCCTCCCACCACAGAAGGCCAGCTGATCCATCTTGGGAACCAGACAGCGGAAACACCCTGCAAGCCACCGAGCCCTGCCGTTATCGCCTCCCCTAACTCTGCTTTTTTGTCCGTCTCCATCATCACTACCCTTCCCAGCTATCCTAATCTTTCCCCTGGATTCCTACTAGGTTCCGCTGATTGCACTCCGTCCCCTCAGCAATTTATACTCCACGCAGCAACCAGAGGGATTGTTGCTCTTAGGATAAAGTCTGGGCCATGGTCTCATCTCCCTGGAGTGGTGGCACCCTTTAATCTCAGCCACCCTGCTTCCTTCAGTCTTTGTACTCAGCCTCCTCCCCCGCTGAGCACCTCAGTCATGCCCTGAGAGTCTTCCCTCTCTTTCCTCAGGTGACATCTATTCATTCTTCAGATCTCAGCTCAAATGTCACCTCCTCTGGGAAGCCCTCCGTGATCTCTCTGTGCAGGCTCCCTGTCCCTCTCTCACTGCACCATGCCTGTCTCCTCCTTACACTTGTCACCCTGCTCTTTGGGTAACAACTGTCTCCCCTAGACCATGAGCTCAGGGAACCTGTGAAGTGTTTTCCCTACCACCTCCCCAGCCACGGAGCGGGAGAACAACACTTATTCGTTGAATAATGAATGAGTGGCTCAGTGCAGCATCCCCTGGGTACGTTCGGAGGCGTTAGATGGTGTCGGGTGTGTAGCTGTATGTGAGGTGGGGGCGCGACTCATACCACACAAGAAGCGGCTGCATGGCTGCCCTTCACATTCTCCCAGCGGGAAAGTGTGTGTTGGGAATACGCACACGACCTCATCGCCCGCCTCATCCTCTGACCTGACAGCTGCACCCGAGCCTGCTGCCCGCTCCAGAGGCTTTGGAAAGCAGCAGTCAGCCCAAGGACTGTTATACCAGGTTCTACTGCAGAGGACTGGACCTAATGAATTTGGGCATGCACCTGAGTGGCCCACCCTGGATCCTTCCTCTATCGTCCCAGGAACCCTCCAGGCCCCAAAGCCTGAACTGAGCCTCCGGTGCAGTCCTAGCTGTCTGCCCGGCCTTTTGGTCTTGATGCTTCAGACCATCTCCTAATGCCCAGCCCAGCCTCCTCTGGGATGTGAGCCTGGCTCTCCTCAGCCAGCCCTGCCATTCACCTCTCCCAGAGGGGCCTTGGTGCTCTCTGTAAAGAAGAACAGGGGCATCTTCTCTGTCCGGAGCCCCTCCCATCTCTACCTTCATGGACTGGTTCTGTGGGGCCCAATCAATACTGAATTGAGGCTCCCGAGGGGCAGCAGCCCTTCAGTCACACCCAGGAGGCGAGGTGTGGGAGACGAGCTGGCAGAGCGGCCTGACCAGGCCTGGGTCTCCCTGCTGCTCTGGCTCGTGCTCCACCGCCCTGTCATCCAGCACCTTGCCTGACCTCTGAACCCAGAAGTCATGTTGCCCCTGGGTGACAGTCTGTGAGTGCCTAGCCTGGGAAGAAGGACTGACCCTGGGGTCCCTGGGGTTGCCCTCCCGCTGCCCATCACGCTCGTCCGCCCTCCAGGATAGCAGGCAGGCTCACCAGACAGCAGCCACTGCAGCCTTTGGACATAGCACCGCATCACCTTCTCCAGGTGTGTGATGTACGCTTCGATTTCCCTGGGTGTACACTGAATGTGTCTCACCATGCCCTGGATTAAGGCAAGCAAAGGGAAATTCCAACCCCGTCTCCTATTTCTTCACCTCCCCATTACCCCCTAAAATAGTTTAGTCTACCGTGGTTCACAATTTTCAAAACATTGTTAACATACATTTTTGTCTGTTTGTTTAAAAGCTTTTTTCTTTTATTGAACTACCAAATGCATAGCTCTCGGAAGGCGTGTGGGAATTGGGATGATGATTTCTGTGGCAGATGTGGCCACTGTAATAAGAAAAAAACATAGTATCTCTAAATTTTAAATAGAAAACCCTTAATGGTAGGAGGGGAGGTCGATGCATTTCAAACTAAAAGACGACCTCTGATGGAGGAGGGGGGCAGCATGATTAAACTCCCATAAAATTTTTCTGGTGGATAATTTTGAATTTGGTGGCTATTTTTAGCTTTATAGCTGACAATGTCATATCAAAGGGCAAGGAGAGAAAATGGGGTCTCTGTTTTAAAAGCACGATTAGATTTTCATTTTCTACTAAATGTACCTGTTCCAGTGTCAAAGCAATAAAAAAAATGACCTCAAAACGAGAAAATAGAGAACCCCCTCACCTCCTGTCATAACCGCTGTTCCTGGCCATCCTGATGGGACCATCGTCAGTGTCAGGGTACAGAGCTCTTATTAGTGAGGATTCCAGCCACTGCCCTGCATTCTCGGCAGTTGTTTCTAATTCTCACTCCATTGAGCCCCTCTAACCCTAGAGCATGGTCTCCAGCACTCTGAGGGGCTGACTTTTCTTCCAACAGGATTCTGCATCTCCTATTCCTTGAGGGCAGTCCCCCTTTGGGGGGTGGGGTTCTTAGAAGCAGGAATTGAAGCCAGGGGCATACATTCATGGGGAGTTTTCCCCAACACACTCAGCCATTTGTGCCTGAGAAGAGACAGGAGCTGGGAGGAAAAAAACCAACACCAATCTTGACTTACGTTGATCTCTATGCTGGGGAAGATACTGCAGTATTTGGCTGACGCTGACGTCTGTGTTGACTTTTGATGAGTGCAGTTGGGACCGAGGTATCTGGAGATCTCCATCTTCAGTTTTTTTAGTCCATAATTTGCTACCCACTTTAGAATAAGGGAAAGAACTATTATCTTGGGTAATTCAGGCTTAATGGAATGATCGACTCATCTTTTAAAACCTCATGTTTGGAATCTGTCTTGTATTTGAAATGTGGGGTTCCCAGGTCCTCACTGAGCCTCCATCACATTCAGATTCCTGCCCCTGTGCTGGGGAGAGATGCACAAGAAATACGGGGAACAGGGAACAAAATTTATTGAGCACTTACTACTCCCTAGTCTGGTGGGTACTGTTGCCTCCCCAGTTTCCATTTCAACCCTCTCCCGTGAAATCTGATTGTTCTAAAGTTTAGACTCTAAACCAATGAGGATAGTCTCAGGCTCCTTGTCACAATGAGAGATAGAAGAATGGCTCGGTTTAAAGCAATCAGAGCATGGCATCCAGGGTCAGAACCAAGCTCAGACTTTTATTGACAGGTTGTGGGAAGAAAAGATGTTCTATCTTCTGGATCTGTACAAGAAGGGGGATTTCTGCTGCTTGCATCCAAAAGGATCTGACGCCACTAAGTACTTTACACAAAATATACTTCAATTAATCAGCAATCCTATTAGGTACAATTGTTTTCATTTTATAAAGGAAGACATTGAGACTGAGTGACTTGCCCAAGGTCACCCAGCTAGGAAGTGGCAGACCCAGGTTCCCACGTAGTTCTATTGAATCCTTATCCTGACACTTTAAACAGTCATTCTAAGCAGGTTTGGCCTCAATTCCAAGTATACCCACCCTCTCAGAAATAATGGTTGGTGGAAGGAATTATTGCGTGGGGGCATGTGCTGGTACAGACAGCATAATACCTCTAGGCTGGAGCAGACTGTATCCTTTCTGGGCAACTCAATAGAAGAGCTAGTCCTTCTTAGGCCTCTTCCTTGAAGGTACTTCCTGTACACGAAGCCTGGGAGAAACAGAGCAGGGTTACTTTGTGCAATTCTCTTACCCTAGCCTCCCTTTTCCATGTCAATTTCTCTGTCAATCAAGTCAGCTGTAACATTCCTTAGGTGCAATTTGCTGAGAGGTAGGAGGGAGGCTGTTGTGCTGATCTGGGGAAGCATGCTGGGATCTTCCTTCTCTATGTGTCAATGAGTTGCTACCGGGACCCGTGCCATTTCACAGCAATCAATCCGGCTGGCCTGGGAGGCTCGTCTCCACTCCTTTCCCATCAGTCTGAGGACACTGCCCCTCATGCACAGAGCAGGAGTGCCGCGCCCAGGGACCTGGGGAGACGCCGGCATCAATTCTTCCCACTCTCCTGCCTGTGTCAAGACTTTGCGAGCTCATTTCCCTGGGCTGGGAGATGTGAGTGGTTTGAGGATAGGCCTGCTTGGGGTGCACTACTGCCCATGTCCAGGGACTGCGGGAGATTTCTCCTTTCCTTGGGGCCTGATCACCTTCCAGGTCCCATGGGGAAAGGGGGCTGTCCAGACATCTGTGCAGCCTCCGACTTACCCACATTATTCCCTGTCTCTGTATAGAACAGCGAGAGAGAGGTCTCTGCGTCCTTTGATTTGGTCTTCCTCCTCCGATCTGCAGTCCCTTCTTTCACTGGCTGGGCTGTAGCTAGAGGACATTTGGCCTGTCGGCTGGAGCAGCCTTGAGGGTTTATGTGGTGGAGCTGTGCAGCTTGGCTTAGAGACTAGTCAACTTCAGCTATGCTCTGCCCTTGAAATGGGGCTCCCAGGTGGACCTGAGGTCCTTTGGGACCACCCGGGTCCTCTGGCCTCCCCTGGATCAGTAAAGCCAGAGCTGCTGATATATACCAGGCTTGGTACGAAGTGCTTCCCGTAGCCTGTCTTGTTTTATCCTCATAGTAACCCAGCTTACAGATGAGGTAAGTGGGACTCAGAGTCAGTAAGAAGCAGAGTAAAGATGCCATCCAGGTCTTGCTGACTCCAGAACTCTGCTCTGAGCCGCTCTGCTATGTGTCTGACATTAGAAGACACATGGTCTTAGGTTCTATGAGCTGAGTACTTTCATAAAAATACTGGTGCCCTGTCATGACTGGCTGACACTGGACATTATTCTAAGCCCCTCCGAGCCTGAATTTCTTCATCAGTAAAATGGAGGAACTAATAGATTCCCTGCCATACAGGACGGATTGTTATAAGCTTTAAATGGGACAATCTTAGCAGAAGGGCTGGCACACGATTGCTGATCACTTTAGTTACTGTCATCACGAACCCATGCCTCAGCCGTGCTTGTCCACCCCTCCACCCCCGGGGCCTTGCCTTACCTGGGGGGACACCCGCTTTGCCACTGAGTGGACTCCACAGCAGAGCTTTCAAGGGGGGACTCTTCTCTCTGTCAGGGTCATCTTTAATGCTCTAGAAAACAGCAGTCTTTTCCATCAGAGGTCTGTTCTCTGTGGGGGGCAGTACCCCAGTCATCCCAGCCACAATCTGTCCAGTAGGAACCTTTGCATGGCGAGGCCTCAGGAAGTAGACTTCTCACACGCTCGCCCCATCTCCTGTTGTGCATTCGGAGAGGACTCTGGGGTTTGAGGTGAAAAGGGTGTGTGTGTGTGTGTGTGGTGTGGTGTGTGTGTGTGTGTGAGTGAGTGAGAGCGTGTGTGAGTGTGCGACTGTGTTTGCGAGTGTGTGACAGTGTATGCATGTGCGTGTGTGAGTGTGAAAGTGGGTGTGCGTGCACATGCGTGTGTGTGTGTGTGTGGGTATGCGTTATATGTGAGTGTGTGAGCGTGCGTGTGCGCGTGCATGTGTGAGTGTGTGGGGGAGTGTGAGAGTGCATCCGTGTGTGAGTGTGCGTGCATGTGTGTGGAGAGTGTGTTCGCATGTGTGTGCGTGTGAGTGTGAGTGTGAGTGTGTGTGTTATGAGAGAGGGCCTGCTAGGACAATTGTGGGGATTTGCCTGAACTTTCTTCACCAGTTACCTGCCCCTCTTCCTACTGGACTGGGATTTCTGGGCCTCCAGCATGACAAGCAACCACTCAGGTAACTTCCATGCCCTATTGGGCACCTCGGTTTTAAGGAAGGGGTTCCTTCATTACCGGGTACAACTGGAACGTGGTGATGGTTAAACAAAGTCACCCAGGGCCTGGACCAGCAGAGGAGACCTCTGGGTGGCGGCTGTGAAAAACGCCCAGAGCTGCCATCCCAGAGGGCTACCCGCCAGCAACCCAGCTTCCCACACCTGCATTTCAGGAGGCCTGCCAGAGGCCCTGGCGCAGCCCAAGCCTCCTCGTAACCGAGCCAGTTTGGGAACCACTGAAGGCCCAAGGCGGACTCCGAGACCGCAGGGTTTCACCTCAGAATCTGGGAAGACGGGAAGGCGTGATGTCTCTGGGCCGGCGCCCAAAACCTGGTGGAGTTCTGTACACGAGGGCAGTGCCCATGGGAACAGAACCGCTCGGAAGTGCTGACTCCAGGAAGGGAGTTAGCTGTACACGGTTTGGGTGGATTTCTTCATTCTGAAAGTGTGCTGTGTTCACAAGAGCCTGTCAGTTGGTGAAATGCTGAAGCGCTCACAGATCTCACTGCCCTTCTGCTCACAAGTGCTGTGGAGTCTGGGGTCTCCCCCCAGACACACCTCTAGAGCCCCCTTCTGATTGCCGAGGTGGGTATTTTATGCGGGACAGATTTGACAGGCTGTGAACGGGGATCAGCCCCGGGCAGGCCCAGGTCCACCCTCAGGCTCCTCTCAGGCCCCCAAAAGCCTCAGGCAGCAGCAGAAAGGACCATTAGACGCCCCAAGCCCCTAATTCCTTTGCCCCGAGAGACCCTCCCGGACAAGCCCTCTTGCCTTACAACCAGCATGTGTAACGGAGGGTGCCGAGTCCACGGAACCCTTGGTACCGCAAAGCTGGGACAGCCAGGCAGAGCCAAAGGTGGGGTGGAGGCGTGGCCAGAGCTGAGAAGCAGGCCCCCCGGGGGTCCCCTCCCCCTGGAGGCCAGGACACTGACCACTGAGGACCCTGCTCCCACCTCTGCTGGCCCTGGGGTCTGGGGGCCTGGCCCAGGCCACTTCAAGATCTAGGAAAGACCAGGAGACAAGGCAGAAACAGAATCCCCTGTGTGTTATTAGGGAGGGGAGTCAAACCGTTCTGGCCACAGAGCGTGCTCTGGGCTTGGAGGGACAGAACTTCCCGGGCTGACTTCTCAGCTTGAGCATCTTCGGCTTTTCTCTCAGGAGGACTGCACTTTCCTGTTCCTTTCCAGACTGGTTCTTCAGAGAGGACACGAGTAAGGCACACTGCAGGGGGATTGGGAGCGTCAGCAGCACCTGAGCCAGCGTGTCTCCACGCAGGGCACTGGCGCACGCGCACGCGCAGACACACACACACACACACACACACACACACACACACAGAGCGGGAGGCGCTGGGGCCACTGGGGCCCCTGTACTCCTCTTTCTGTCCCTAGAGTGCTGTCTGGGGCCAAGAGCACCGTGGATCAGGCCTATTAATAATAAGTACCATGGGACTTCCCTGGTGGTGCAGTGGTTGGGAGTCTGCCTGCCAATTCAGGGGACACGGGTTCGAGCCCTGGTCCGGGAAGATCCCACATGCCGCAGAGCAACTGGGCCCGTGCGCCACAGCTGCTGAGCCTGAGGGCCATAACTGCTGAGGCCGCAGACCACAACTGCTGAGCCCATGGGCCACAACTGCTGAGGCCTGCGTGCCTGGAGCCCATGCTCTGCAACGAGAGAAGCCACCGCAATGAGAAGCCCGTGCACCGCAACGAAGAGTAGACCCCCACTCGCTGCAACTAGAGAAAGCCCGCATGCAGCAGCGAAGACCCAATGCAGCCAAAATAATAATAATAAGTACCATGTATGGAGGGCCTGGGATGCATCAGGCACCGGGCTAGTTACTGCCTGGGGGTCTCAAACCTCCTTGCCAACAAGACATGCAACTACACTGGCAGGGCAAGGGCTATCCTATCCCCATTTTACAGGTAAGGAAACCAAAGCTTATGAATTTAAAGGACTTGTCCAAGGCCATACTGTGAGTAAGCAGAGGATCTTCCATTCAATCCCAGGCAGGTCTTGTTCCAAAGCCAGTGTTCTCTCCATATGTGGACCCAGCAGCCACATGTGGTGGTCGGCTCACCATGTGCCCAGGGCCGACCCTGGATGCTGGCAGAATAGTGGTGTGATACTTCGTTCCTTTGCCTATATATCTCTCAACTGCCTCCAAGATTCTTCAGTAATTATTCTCAATCAAGGCACTAGAAGACACCACCCAAATGTAACTAACACCCTAAGAAGGGTGGGTTAAACCATTAGTGCCCATTAACACCTTGTGAGTGAGTTTATCAGATGAGGGAGCAGGATCAATGTGCACCTGAGAAGCAGTTTAATAAAGCAGCAAAGAGGGACCCTTTCCAGGAGAACAGCTCAGGCACGTCTAGAGGAGCTGCAGGTCTGCCAATCTATGGCCCTGCCCTCCCAAGAGCTCACCATGTAGTTGGGGAGACGGGCAGTCCTGACAATGGTCGTTTTTGAAATGTGAGTCACGTCCACCTACGTGTTCTCTGTGCATCCTCATGGCTTGAGCTGCCCCACACCTCTATGTCCAGGCCTCATCTTTATCCACCTGCCTGAAGGATGCCCCCACTTGTTATCTCACAGGCCCCGCAAACTCACCTTTGTTCTAGGCCCACCCTCCCTGAATCCCCACCTGTTTTCTCTCTCTGGGTCAATGGCACCACTGTCTACCAGGTCCTGCCGCAAGGAACTTGGGAGTCATCCTGGGATTTCTTCTTCTTCCTCACCCCATTCACTCAATCAGCCACAAGTTTGGTCAATTCTTCCTTAAAGACATGCTCTCACATTTGTTCCCTTATTTCCATTCTCATTGCTCCCGACGCGATCTGGTCCCGCTCTCATCTCACCTTGAACTGCTCAACTCCCTCTCTGAGGAGGTAACATTTTAGTGAAACTTGAATCATAAGGAGCAATCCATGGATAACCTGGGAGGGGAACAGTTGGTGAAGAAAGTGGCAGGTACAAAGGCCTTGAGTTTAGGAATGAGACTGATGTGTTCAAGAGTGTACGGGCCAGGATGTAGAGCACACGGACCTGAAACCAGTGACTTACAGGACACTCTCACATCTCATTGGAAGCCTTTGGTGTCTGTGGATCAGCACAAAGGTGGAAAGCTGATGTGGGATGAGTCGTGTCCCCCAAAAAGGCATGTTGAAGTTCCCCTGTACCCATAAACATGACCTTACTTGGAAACAGGGCCTTTGTAGATGTAATTAAGATGTAAGTTAATGAGGTTGTAGTGGGAGGGTGGGCCCTTAATCCAATACAATTGGTGTCCTTATAAGAGGAGAAGAGACACAGACACACACACAGAGGGAGGAGAGCCATGTGGAGATGGAAGCAGAGATTGGGGTTCTGCTGCCACAAGCCAAGGAAAGGCAAGGATTGCTGGTGCCAAGGACTCCCTCCTTGACCAAACTCTAGTCATGTTCCTCTGAGCCCTCTTCTTGACTGGGCTTTGACTTTGGCCTGCTGAACCCAGTTTTAGCAAAGAACCCTGTTGAGCCTGTTTAGCAAGAACCCCCCTACCCTCGATATCTAGTCAACTTCATCTTAGTAATTTTCCATCCACTGACCCTCTCACTCTGCTCACTGGCTATAAATGCCCAGCTATCTTTGCTGTATAATCCGAGTTGAGCTCAATCTCTCTCCCCGATTGCAGTCATCTTGAATAATGTCTTCCTTGCCATTTTTTTTTTTTTTTTCTGCAGTATGCGGGCCTCTCACTGCTGTGGCCTCTCTCGTTGTGGAGCACAGGCTCCGGACGCACAGGCTCAGCGGCCATGGCTTACGGGCCTAGCCGCTCCGCGGCATGTGGGATCTTCCCGGACCAGGACTCAAACCCGTGTCCTCTGCATTGGCAGGTGGACTCTCAACCACTGCGCCACCAGGGAAGCCCTTCCTTGCCATTTTTAACAAGCGTCCAGGGCAATTTCATTTCTTTAACAGCCACCATCACCAGAAGCTAGGAAGAGGTAAAGAGGGATTCTACCCAGAGCCTTCGGTGGGGACATGGCCCTCTTGATACCTTCATTTCAGACTCTAGCCTCTGGGACTGTGAGGGAATAAACGTCTGTTGTTTTAAGCCACCCAGTTTGTGGTACTTCATATGGCAGCCCCAGGACCCTAACACAGAAGCCAGCGCAGTCATCTGCCCCACACCTAAGGCATACCTTTTGGGAGTAGTTGAGAGCCTTTTCCATCTCAGACGTGATGGCACTGATATCGTCGCTTTCGTAAATACCTGGAAACAAAGCAAAGTCATGATCGATCGTGGGGAAGGGATGGAGATCCTGGCAAGTGTCCACATCTGTAAACACGTGGGCCATGTGGAGGTGACCTCAGCCTAAGTGGCAGGGTGGGGTCTTAATGGGATTAGCTGACTAGCCACCCCCCATACTTTCTGGTGGTAAAGGGGATGGATGGGTATAGTGAGGATACCAAGAGCGGGGCTGGCCTTGGGACCCAGCACCCTGGCACCCAGCCAAGAGCTCTCACCCACAGGAAGCGTAGGTCAGGGGAAAGGTCCTGCTCCTCCAGTGAATAAAAAGATCCACCTTGGGGTTAATTAAAGTAGCTAATGCCTGTAGTGAATAATGTCTGTATAGTAATATCTTAAATATGACTCATTTGAGAGGGACTAGAGTGTAATGACTAACAAGACAGACTCTGGGTTCAAATCCTGGTTCTACTACTTACTCCATCTATGCTTTGGGCTCTGTGTCTCAGCTTCCCTATCTGTAAAGTGGGGATAATAGTAATAACACACTTCATAGGGTTACTGTGAGGAATGAATCACCGCATATGTAAAACCGTGTCTGGCATATAATACCTATTCTATAAATGTTTGCTATTTTAATAATAATCAACAATAATAACTTAAATGTATATGCCTAGCACTTTTCATGAGTTCCACCCCTGGCTATGCCACTAATTTTGTAACCCCAGGCACCTCATGTTCTTGGGAGTCATTTCTTCATCCATAAATCAGAGAAGTCAGAATGCACTAGCATGTCCCAAGCTTCAGTCCCTCCTGAATCACGTCACAATTTTGCCCTGTCTGCACATTATCTAAACCATAATCTACTTAACATATATTTTTAATCAATTCACTTTCATTTACTTAAAAGTACACACATATACAAAATTGAGATATAACTGACATATAACATATTACTTTCAGGTGTACAACATAATGATTTGATATTTGTGTATATTGTGAAAACAATCATATAACCATTTAAGGGAGGGAAAAAAATTTTCCTCTACCCTCCTAGATTCTCCAGCTGGGGCCTTGGAAATCAAACTGACAAAAGACAGATTAACAAGAGAAAAATAGAGTTTATTAATGCATGCGGTGTGCATACATGGGGGAGAAACTCAGCGATGAGTTACTCAGAGGGAGTGGTTGGAACTTGGGGCTTCTGTAGCATCTTAAGGAAGAACAATAGAAATGACAAGACAAAGGAAATGGGGTTTGGCTTTGAGGGCCGGCAAACTGTGGGAAGGTAAATATTTGGGGGGAACTAATGGAAGACAAGGCTTTTTTAGGTGAGGGTTGTTACGTAGATTCCTCTTGGTGCTGTGAAGAGCCCAGAGCTGCCAACCAGAGCTTAAGAGTCTAAGATTCATCCTTCTCCTCCTGGCACAGAAGCAGGACATAGAAATTTATGTCCTGCTTTTAGGCAAATGGGGGAAGGGGAAGCAGAGAGGTCTTTTGGCATTTGCTGTTTCTTAATTGTCTTCAGCTCAAAATAATCCTTACGCCAAAGTGGCACATATTGAGGTGGCATATTCTGATCTCCTACAGCTATGACCAAAGATTGTTGCTTTGTGTTCCATGTACAACTGTTTTGCCAACCACCTGCTGCGAAGATATCACCTTTTGAGAAACGCTAAACTAAGGGACCTTTAGGGCCCCTTCCAGCCCCGACATTCTAAAATATATATATATATATATATATATTTTTTTTTTTTTTTTTTTTTTTTTTTGCGGTACGCGGGCCTCTCACTGTTGTGGCCTCTCCCGTTGCGGAGCACAGGCTCCGGACGCGCAGGCTCAGCGACCATGGCTCACAGGCCCAGCCGCTCCACGGCATGTGGGATCCTCCCGGACCGGGGCACGAACCCGTGTCCCCTGCATCGGCAGGCGGATGCTCAAGCACTGCGCCACCAGGGAAGCCCTAAAATCTTTTTAAGTAGTTTTACTTTTTTTCTTTTTCACTTTAAAACAGTTATGGGAAGATATACGTAACATAAAATGTACCATCGTAACCATTTTTAAGTGTACAGCTCAGCAACATTAAGTACGTTTACACTGCCTTGAGGCCATCGCCACCATCCATCTCCAGAACAGTAATTTTACATTTGCAAATGTGATTTTCACACGCCGCTTTCCTGGAATATGTCTATAGCATAGGGAGCTATATTGGCACTGAGACAACTGTCTGGAAAGAAAGATGTGGAGAGCTCAGCCAACTCTTACGCACCTGTGTCTCCAAACCAGTGGAAGCGGCCCCCAGCAGCCCGGGTGAACTCCCGGTAGGCGGCGGCCGTGTCACTGCGGCTGGCATAGCAGGCAGGTGGCGTGGTGTCCATCTGTGACTCGCCCACGTAGAAGAGACACACGTTCAGCTGTAAGTCACAGCCCACACGGGCCTCGGCCACGTAGGCGCTGAGCATGGCCTGTGCGGAGACAGGGAGGAGGGGTCCACAGCTGAGGGCTCTCCAAGCCGCTGATCTCGGGTCAATTCAGCCTAATTGCTTTCTTGAGGACCTACTGTGTACCTGGTCTAGTAAGTATGTGGCACTGAGGACGGAAAGGTGAAAGAGCCTGGGTCACCATTTCTCTTACTATCTTAATAGGGCCTGGCCGGGGACCTGGGCCTGAGATCCTAGACCAGCACCCTCGACATCCCGTGGAAGCTTGTTCGAGACGCAGACTCTCAGGCCCCTCCAGAACCAGGTCTAACAACATCTGCATTTGAACAACATCTCCAGGTGATTCTTCGGCACGATAAAGTCCAGACTAGAAAAATCATGCTGGAGAAACCAGTTGCTAGGCATCCACCTAGCAGAAGATGTGGGGTCGCGAAGGATAAGGGATGCCCAGGACGTGGCCTACCCACCATGTCCTGGTCAGGGATGCCCCCGGTGAAGAGGTAGATGCCCTGTGATTGCTGTTTGTCTTTGTCCTTGAAGTCCACGTCCACAGCCTTCCGCAGGGCGCTGAGGACGTTCCTGCTGCCTTGACACTGCAGGCTCAGGACCCACCTGGGGGGCAGGGAGGGCCATGCTGAGGGGGAGGGCGAGGAATGGAAGGCCGTTGTTTCCTGATTCATGCCTGAGTCCCTCGGATGGCAAAGATTCTAGATAGAGCTCCTTTCTGGGGGAGGGGGGCCAGAAAATAATAGCACAGGGCAGGCTGACGTCAGACCCAGCAGGTCACCTACCGCCAGGCGCTTTGTAAGTTGCTATGGCTCGCGGCAACCATCTCGGGCCTCCAGCTTTCAATGGTGCTTCCAAACCTTGGAAAAAAGGAAAGAGGGCTTGTTCTTAGGGGGGAAATACATGCCCCAGCTCTTTGGGCTCCCCAGGATTTTAAGGGGGCAAGATTTTGATTACACCCCCAAAATGTTAGGATGCCACTGGCCTGGGCCAGCCACAAGATCTCCTTGCTGGTCATGACACGTCTCAGCACATTCATGGTGGGAGCAGAGCTGTGTCCTCAGTGGAGACACAGCCAGCACCAGCTTGGCCAGACTTCCCTCCTGAAGAAGGGTCACTCCCTTCTCTGTGTGAACTTCCTCACCCCCAGGGAAGAAGTCGTTTCTCCCTTTTTAGCTCTGATTCATCCTCACAACACATTTTTCACTCTCCATCTGCACTATAGCTTTTCTTTTGTATATGTATCAGCTCATTTTCCCTATGAGACAGAACTTAAATCTTTGAGAAGAGGATTTATCCCCTTTATCAAGGAAAAGATGTCCCCTCTCTGGTTCAAGAGCGATTCCTCCACCTGGGTTATTGACTTCACCACCACCAATCTCTTCTGAGACCTTGTCCCACAGTGACCTCTCTCCCACACACATGCCCAGCATCTACTTCCGTCTTCCCCATCGCCTCTCTTAAATATAACTTCTTCGTCTACCAGCTACTTCTCTCTCTTTCCTCTTCCCCCTCACAGACATGCTCCCTAGAAAAACAGTGTTACCACGTCCTCCTCATCTTCTGCTTCTCAACCCCCTGCAGTTAAGCTTCCTTCCCAGTTCTCTGATAACTATTAACAAGGACCTCCTTTCCCCCTCCCATGGAAATATCTCTATTTCAGTTGGATAAAAATTCTAACAATATACAAAGAGTGAAAATTCCTCCAATTTTATCCCCCCCCCAATTTCTGTTAACTCTTTGTTCTATATTCGTTCGGATTTAAAAAAAAAAATGTGTAGGACTTCCCTGGTGGTCCAGTGGCTAAGACTCCATGCTCCCAATACAGGGGGCCCGGGTTCGATCCCTGGTCAGGGAACTAGATCCTGCGTGCCACAACTAAAAGATCCCGCGGGCTGCAACTAAGAGCCAGCGCAGACAAATACATAATTTTTAATGTATTTAAAATGTATTTAAAATATGCATAGTTGCATATTCTATTCTATTCAATAGAATAGAATTCTACTGTCAGGATTATTTTACCAATTTCCTCTTGCTTTTTTCCAGGTTTGCCAACCATTAGAACTCTGCACTGAAAGGCTTAATCGAAGAAACAAAGAACATACACTTAAAAGATTTAGTGCTTGGGCTTCCCTGGTGGCGCAGTGGTTGAGAGTCTGCCTGCCAATGCAGGGGACACGGGTTCGAGCCCTGGTCTGGGAGGATCCCACATGCCACGGAGCGACTGGGCCCGTGAGCCACAACTACTGAGCCTGTGTGTCTGGAGCCTGTGCTCCGCAACAAGAGAGGCCACGACGGTGAGAGGCCCGTGCACGGCGATGAAGAGTGGCCCCCGCTCGCCGCAACTAGAGAAAGCCCTCGCACAGAAACGGGGACCCTACACAGCCAAAAAAAATAAATAAATAAATGAATTAATTAAAAAAAAAAAAAAAAAGATTTAGTGCTTGCTTCAGCAGCACATATACTAAAATTGGAACAATACCAAGAAGATTAGCACGGTCCCTGCGCAAGGTTGACACGCAATAAATTAGTAGGAGTTTGCGATTAACAGATACACACTACTATATATAAAATAGATAGTCAACAAGGACCTACTGTCTAGCATGGGGAACTATACTCAATATTTTGTAATAACCTATAAGAGAAAAGAATCTGAAAAAGGATATATATATATACATATATATATATGAAACTGAATCACTTTGCTCTACACCTGAAACTAACACAACATTGTAAATCAACTATACTGGAATAAAAACATTTAATACAAGGGCTATACCAAATTACACTTCCACCAATACTTTCCAAGAGTGCCCTTTTCACCAGATTATCATCAGCACTGGGTATTATCAATCTTTTAAGTACTTGCCAAAATGAATTGCAGAAACATTATATCTCATTGTTTTCCTATCAGGGAGCACTACTGCCAGATTCAGTGGATTCCTGCATTCTTCCCCTTCCTTCTTTGCTTCTGCAGGCTCTAACTCTGTTTTTTTCCCTTGGGAAAGGGTAAACACCTTTCTCTCCTGATTTTCCTCCTGCCTTTCTGGCTGTTCCTCTCTTGTTTCTTTGGCAGTTCCCTGTCTCTGCCCACACTCCAAATGGCAGTTCTTCCCAAGTTCTGTCCTTGGTTGTCATCTCTCCCGCTTCACGTCTCCACAGGTGTAATTCATGCCCTCCCATGTCTTCAACCAAAATGCTGATGGCTCGCAAACCCGTGCTTCTTGGCTAGAGCTCCTAACAGGAGAATCCCCAGACTCCTGAGGGTCTCAGACTCTATATGTTTATCTTCCAAGCTCTGCTCCACCTGGCACATCCTCTCCTCACCATTCCCTCATCCCCTACAGCCAAACAGTGACTGCATTCTGTAGATTCTAACTCCCCCGCACCCCTCACAGGCCTCCCCGTCTTTCATTCCCACTGTCTTGGCTCAAGCCCCCTCTACCCCGGCAGTGGTCTAACTGGTCTCCCCACCAGTATCGCATCCTTTCAGTCCATCCTTCCCCTGGTAGCTCGAGCGTTTCAAGATTATTACTCTTGCTTAAAATCCTTCAATACCTATACGTCCTAGAGCATAAAAACTCCCATATAAAGCCTCCATCCCCTGGTGTTTTATTTTGTTTTCTGGTCATGCCCAGTCTCTCCCTCTCTCCCCTGACTCACACTGAACTATTCACACTGACAGTTCCCAGGGTTCTGCAGTACGTCCGTCACACCCCTGTGCCTCTGCTTATGCTGTTCCCTACACCTGGAACGCCCTTTCTCCCCATTTCCTCCATCACTCCCATGCGCTAGGCAAACACTTACTCATTTGTCAAGACTCAGCTAAAGGGTCACTTCCTCTGTGAAGATTTCCTGACCTTACTCTACCCAGGTGGAATAGACTGACCCTGCCTTTGAGCCCTCAAAGTCCCATACCCTCCCTTTTACTTATTTCTTCAGAAAACATTTAATAGCACTTATATTTTGACACACCTGTCTCCTACTACTAGCCCATAAATTCCTTGAGGATAGGTATTGTGTATTTTAGCTTCTCTATCCCTAATGCCTGGCATAGTGACGGTGCATGGCAGGCTTTCAATAAAAGTTCATTGAATGAATGAATGGATGGATGGATGAACGAATGAAAATATTGTCCAAAATGCTTCTCTAGGCATTTTTTCTGTAGAATTTATTAGGGAAAGATTAGACTCTGGTACAGTTTAATATATAATATTAACTGCTGACTTATTAGGTTTAGAACACTCCCTATTTCATGTGAAGTTGTATAAAAAAATATTTATGTTTATATATTTTTATATGTATAAAAATATACATAAATATTTTATATGTATAGTTATATATATTTATAAAATATATAAATAAATGAATATATATATATATACATCCCTGGTGGCGCAGTGGTTAAGAATCTGCCTGCCAATGCAGGGTCACGGGAAGATCCCATGCGCGGCCGAGCAACTAAGCTTGTGCGCCACAACTACTGAGCCTGCGTGCCTAGAGCCTGTGCTCTGCAACAAAAGAAGCCACTGCAATGAGAAGCCCATGCATGGCAATGAAGAGTAGCTCCTGCTCGCCGCAACTAGAGAAAGCCCACATGCCACAACTAAAGAAAGCCCGCATGCAGCAACGAAGACCCAATGCAGCCAAAATTAAAATTAATTTAAAAATGTATATATATAACTATACATATATTTAAATTATATATAATTATAGATTAAAAATATAAGTAACTATGTAGACAGAAGTATAACAAATATATATAGTATTATATATAGTCATATAATTTAAATGTATATGTAAACACTTGTTATATATTGAATATTTACATTTTAAATTTATTTATATTTAAAATTTTTATATAAAATATATAATTTAAATATATAGTTTTAATTTATACTATATATACTTATATATAATTTAAATATATAGTTTTATATATAATTAAATCATAGTTTTATATATAACTGTATAATTTAATTCTATATAGCTATATATAATACACAACATAGAACTATATACAAAAATTATATTGATATATCTATGTATAATTAAAATTTATAATTGGAATTCTGAATGTTTGAAATACTGTGGCTTGCTAGAACTGAGCTAGGAACCAAGCCTGGGGGCCCTTCTTTTTCTCTTTTGTGTTTATCAGCTTGGTAGCCAAATGGGGCAATGGGCTGAGTTACTTTATCCTGGCTGATCAAGCAATGTGTTTTGGGTCCGCTTATCACCTTCGCCCCAGTGGGACTGTCCTGCAACCATTTAATTATTCAATGCCCCAAACAAGATCATTCAAATCAGATAAACTGACGGCCCTCCTAGGATGCTGGGTGCCCATACATCTGTTGTCCTGCCAGGAGCCTCAGCCCAGGGATGGCATCCGAGTGCACACGCCCTCCCCACCACGGGAAGCGGGAAGCGGGAAGCAGGAAGCCGGAGCGTACGCGATGATGTTGAAGCAGTCCTTGTTGGACAGCTGCTCCTCCAGCAGAAGTCTCAGGGAGTGCTGGATATGAATAATGTACATGGAATTGGTCACAGAGATATCGAGCAGTATAACCACCCTAAAAAGAAACACAAGCTTTAAGAGGAGAACCGAACCTCTCAGATAATGTTTATTTTGTTCCATTTTACTATTTAACGTTTTTTCCAGGGGAGTTCTGCATGCCAAATTCATAGCTGGCCAAATCTCCATGGTCTGAAGTCAACACAGGCGGGTTTACAACAGTAGAACCTTCTCTCCAGGAGGGTCTATCATGGTATAAAGCCTCGTGGTGGAGATGGTTTAAGGGCAGCGCTGCATATAATGATTTCGTACATTTCCTTGTTTTAAATCACTAGTATTCAATATTATTATAGGTTGGGGTCTATGAAGGGAAAACAGAAACAAGCTAAGCAAGTTAGATGGGGAATTAGGCGTAACTGGGGCCTCTGGGGAAATGTATCATTATTTTCTCTCTCTGTTTTAAGATCTCTAGTGCTATTCAGCCTTCTCCTTTTATTACTTCAAATCTTATAGTCCCATCTCCTCCCCCGCCATCCTCATTTTGAGACAGCTATGGATAGCAAAAGAAAATCCACTGGATAGAGAGTCAGAAGGCCTTGGTTCAAGTCCCACTTCCTGTGTGGCCTTAGGCAAGTCACAATACCTCTCTGATCCTTGGCATATTTAACTATAAACTATTTATAATGAGACTTCATAGGGTTGCTTTGAGAAGTAAATGATATAATAGGTGAATAGTATTACAAAGCATAATACTTGGTAGGTGGTAAGGCAACAAGTAAGGTATGGAAGCGATAATGATATTTTGGATACCTATTGTTTCTCCCTACTCAGCATCCATTACCTCTTCTCACGGCAGCATCTTGATTTTTGGGGGTCGAGGAGGGGGAATACCTCTGTCTCTAACAGTCCATTTGAGTTGAGTAGAGCTGACGCCAGCCCAAGCTTTAAGAGTGGACATTTGACCCCAGGCAATCAGAACATCAAACCCTCTTGGCCATAGTGAATAGCTCAAGGATGGACCCTTGCCCCAAGCCCTGGGAGTACTAAACTGGAAGGAAGGAAGTTGAGAGCTTGGGGTGGTTATCTTGCCACCTGGAGGGCAAAGCCAGCCTGAAAACAAAGCGAACAGAGAGGAAAACAGAGCTGAGGGATGGAGAGAGATTCCTGACATGCATGAACCTCTGGATCAAGCCATGCCTGAAGACAGCTATCAAATCTAGTCTAGAATTTTCAGTTACCTTAACCAGACTTCCCTGATTTGTTTAAGTCAATTTGCACTTAGTTTCTGTTGCTTTTTAGCAGAAAGATTCCTGAGTGACATTGTTGGTATTGAGTGATGCTTGTTGATGTTGGGGATGATGGTGGTGACTTTTCCCTCCAGGGGTTCTGCTGAGTGATTACTGATCCTTAATCTAAATGATGGCTTCTGATGCTACCAACAGGGAATTCATGAGTTGGTTGGGTGCTGTGTCACACATGACACCCATGAAGGACAAGAACATTACTGGGGTTAGGTACCTTTTTTCGCAGACGGTGCCCCAGATTCTTCTGCTGGCCAAGGAGAGCCACTCGATCCGTCTCTCATACATCCGCACAGCTCTGCTGAGCTGCTTCTGCAAACTCATGCACCACACACAGTGAGCGGCTGCGCAGAGCACGGCCGATTAAGGGGTCTGGGGGAAGGGGGTGTACCCCACTTGGTTTCTGGGAATGGTGTGTCAAGGCCACGGGTATCCAGGCAGTACAAACATGCCGTTAAAGCATGGACGAGTCTGCCACAGGATCAGGAAGGGAAGAGTCAAAGTATTTCATTGCCTCAAATGGGGAGGAGGTAAATGTTGACCCAAAGGATCAGAGGCTTTTGATCCAGGTCCCTGCCTGGGGAGGAGGTGGAGGAAGCTCCACAGGGGCCTGTGGGTGGAGCACAGTCTCTGTTTATAAGAGGGAGTTCAGTCAGTGGCTTGGTGCCTCCACATTCCACCCATCTCCCTCCCCGCACCCCATATTCTGACTGATGGGGCCCACCACTGACCTGGTACTCATACAGGAAGGGCAGGTCCACGTGAATATTCTTCATTGTCCCATCATGCCATTCAAATTGTACCATTGCCTTCTGCACTCAGGTGTGGCCAGGAGGGGAGCAGGTGAACAGAAGCACAGGTGGGGAAGGATTTTAAGTGTAAATTGGCCACTGGGCTCTCCAAGTGAGATGCAAGAGAGCGAAATGGGCTCTTAGCACATCTGGGGTGGGATTCTTCTCCACACACCAGGCCGTTGCCTTGTCTGGAGCTGGCAGCAGAGGGCCTTCAGGATGCAGTCCCCTGAATGAACTGTGCCTGACAGCAAGCCAGCTCCCTTCTCAGGAGGCTCTTCTGAACATCAGAGTCTTTACTACAAG
Source organism: Phocoena sinus (assembly GCF_008692025.1). NCBI lineage: Eukaryota > Metazoa > Chordata > Mammalia > Artiodactyla > Phocoenidae > Phocoena > Phocoena sinus. The sequence goes on along the minus strand of NC_045777.1, from coordinate 66,491,488 downwards.
ATATGGCTGGAGGTTTGGTAACAGCAGAGTTGGAGACCTTAAAACATACTGGCCATGAGTTCTTAGGTTTGGGAACCCAGATGGGCCTTCATGGACACTTTGAAAATCAAATTTGTTCATTTTGTTCTTTCATCCTCCACCAAGTTGTCATATCTCTAATTATCACTCCTTCCATCTACTCATCCATCCGTGGGCTGCCAGAACTCTACATGCCCACACTCTCTCTTTCCTTTCATTCTTCTGCCTTTCCACTGATCTTTCTTTTCCTTCCTTTTCTTTTTCTTTTTTTTTTTGGACCACACGGTGTGGCACGTGGGATCCTAGTTCCCCAACCAGGGATCGAACCCATGTCCCCTGCAGTGGGAGCGCAGAGTCTCAACCACTGGACCACCAGGGAAGTCCCTCCACTGATCTTTCTATTCGCCCATTACCATTACACCGTCCTTCCATTTTTCCATCCTTCCACCCTTCCTTTAATCTTTACTTTCATTCTTTCGTCTTTTTTTAAAAAATATTTATTTATTTAATTAATGTATTTATTTGGCTGTGCCCGGGTCTTAGTTGCAGCACATGGGACCTTTGTTTCCACGTGAAGGATCTTGGTTGTGGCATGAGGGATCTAGTTCCCTGATCAAACCCGGGCCCCCTGCATTGGGAGTGCAGAGTCTTAACCACTGGACCACCAGGGAAGTCCCCATGCTTTCATCTTTTTAATTTTATCCTGTCATCCATCCTTCCAATTTCCCTTCCATCCTTCCATCTGTTCACTTTTCCATCCATCCATCCATCCAACCATCCATCCATCCATTCTTTTACCTGTTCATTCATCATTTCCATCCATCTGCTCATTCATCCTTTCCATTCTTCTTTCCATCCTTCCTTCCAGCCACCATTCACTGAGTGCTTACTTGTACTAGATATCGGGGATAGAGGGTTGAAGAAGAGCTTTTTCTTTTAAAGGGCTCATACTTTGGTGGGGATTAGACACGTAACAAATACACACATTAACGCATTACAGGAGCGATAGTAGAAGTCTGTACAAGGTACAGCAAGGACACAAAGAGAGTGTGTTCTGAATGGGGAGGAGGAAAACCTCCATGGAGGAGGTGACCGTGGTGCCCAATATACTCCCTCTTACCCCAGTCTCCCAAGTTTCATTTTCGTATCTTTGAAAAACAGCAGTTAGAGTAGATTTGATGAGAGTTCTAGAGTCCTAGGTGGAATGCCTCCATCCCACTCCAGGCCCTCAGGCCCTTGCTCCATGGGCTCTGTCTTATGACTTCTATTTCCTGAACATTTCAGAAAGGAAATACCACGCAGGAGCTCCCCTGCAAAGGACTGGACAGAACTCTGAATCTGAGTTACCTCATGGATAGTTGATGATACTGTCTTCCTGAGAATAGGCACAAATTCCTCCACGGGAGAGAATGCATTGGGTGCCAGAACCTGATAAAGGCTTAGCTTCTTGGCTGTAAAAATAAGTGGTGGGGTTTGAGGCACCACTCATGAAGCCCCAAAGGGTTCATTCCTTTCAGTTAGTCACCTGAGTCCTGGGTTCTTCCCTCTTTGGGTATTTACCTTTCAGGCTATTGGTCTTTAGCCATTCTGCAGAAGTCTTGTCCAAGTTTGGGAACTCAATAGTGAGGGGATCCTCATGCTTTGGGGGTTTAGGCAAGAGACTCGTGAGTGGCGTCTCTGCAACCTCTGTGGAAATCTAATCGAAATGAAAAATCATCCTTACATAATCATCTTTTAGAGCTGGAAAGTCCGCAGTCTCCCCCACCCATCCAAGGGAACATCTTAAAACATTACCTGCTAAACTAAAAGCAGTTCTGCCTTCCCCTCCCACTATCCCCATCCGCTTCTCAGGAGATTTCTGGAATTTCCAGGAGAAGAGAGAGATGTACCCAGAAACTCCCTTCCTCTTTCACTTGTCCATCCTCCTCACGCCTTCCCACCCTTACCATTAAGATAAGCACTTCGGACTCCAAGATGACGGGTGGCCTTGCCGAGGGCCCAAATATAAGGCTCCAGGGAACTAAAAAGTATCTCCTGCACCAAATCATTTAGGGAGCCCTGATCTAGCCCACCCGCCCTCGCCCACATTTACAACCAAAAACCTGAGGTTCTGAGAGGTTAAATCACATATAGCTCACGTACGAGGAAAACACCGAACAACAATTCCCAAACTCCAGACATTCGAGCACCTCCTTCATGAACTTTGCTACGAGTACCACTGTACTGTTATTTACTTAATATTTTAAAAATCAAACATATAACATTAAATCTTTTTAATTTTAATAATATTAATTGAAATTAATGTTCATTTCAATTTGTAATTTGACTTCCTTTTTTTGTACTTAAATAATTTTAGAAAGATCTTATTTCTGCCACAATGAGCTAGCTTTAAATGCATAACATTGAAAAGAATATTAATCTATGTATCACCTTATAATCATCTCGCAAACTACAAATAGTACATGTGTTTCATTTGGGGAAACATCTGGCAAGGTTTTGGCATCAAACAGACCTGGGTTCAATTGAGACTAATCAGCTTCCCTCTGTGATCTCAGGCAAATTACTTAAACTCTTAACTTCAGTTTTCTCATCTGTAAAATGGGGGTAATAACATACTTTCCGCAGACTGTCGTTGTAAAGATAAAATAAGGCATTTAAAGAATTAAGCATTGTGCCCATCTTATAGTGAGCACTCAGCAAATGAAAACTATTAAAGTACTAATAATTATTGTTATTGTTTTAGATAGTAGAAGAGCTGAAACTAAAATTTAAAATCCCAGTCTAGGTGCTGTGTTTCTTTCACTACATCCAGCCAGGTCAAAACGTCTGGTACCCCAAATCCATACATTCATTCTGTGAAGCTATAAACGCATTACCAGTTCTCCTCGGTACGCAGCTTTACCGGTGATTGTGTCCATAAGCTTTCTGAGTTACTCTGTTGGTGTTAAATTAAGCGTCCTCAAGCAGGGCCTTTGCCCTGAATGAGATACTGGTGGGAAGACCGTCTTCAAGACAGCCTAACCTGTGTGGTTGAGGTTTTCATCATTCTCCAAACTGGGGGGAAGGGAGGGGCAGTGGTAGGGGGAAGGGGTGGCAGGAGCCTGCTGGCCTTTCTCTGAAATAAATCTTTCGGATAGAAAATCCACCAGGATCCTTCCAGCGGAAGCCTGGGCAGCTCACAGCTGTTGGGACAGCGCGGGGCGGGGCCTCGCTTTGTTCCATTTTCGGGACGTGGGAGGCCTGGCAGCCGCTCCCTTGCGCGACAGGTGAGACAGGAGAGCACAGCAAGGCCAGCTGCGTGCCTCCGCGGAAGGTCTGAGCTTGGGGCTCTCACCACCTACCTCGTGCATGGAGCCGGTCCGCTCCTCGCAGGGGGCGCTCTGGTGCAGGGCTTGCACATGGCCCCGGAGGCTCTGGGCCTCCTGGATTTCTGCCAGCAGCTCATCCACCTCCCGGCTGCTGTAGATCTGGGGGTGGTGAGGGCAATCAGTCATCCAGCAGTCACCTGGCTACCGGCAGTGGGAAAGGACAGGCAGCCACGTGAATCCCTAAGGCGGAGCGGCAGGCTCTTTAAAGCGGACGTTATAAACCCGGGTCCATGTGCAGGACAGAGCCTGCGAAAGTCAGTGTTCCATTTGTACAGTATTGGCTTGCAGTGTTTTTAAACAATTGAAGGGCCGTCTAGCCTTAAAAATGGAAAGAAACACTTTTACACCCTCTAGGATGACAATAATAATAATAATAATGATAGGAGGAGGGGGGAGGGGAAGCAGGAGGAATTGGAACTGTGGGATGAGGGTGGAATTTCTAAAATGGTGCAGCTGCTGTGGAGAACTGTTTGGTGGCTCATCAAGAAATTAAACAGAATCACTACCTGACCAGCATTTCTACTCCTAGCTTTATACCTACAGTAATTGAAAACAGGGACTCAGATACTTGCACACCTTTAACCATAGCAGTTCACAACAGCTCAAATGTCCATTGACCGATGAATGGATAAACAAAGTGTAGTGTATCCGGAAACTGGAATCTTATTCAACGCAAAAGGAACAAAGTTCTGATACGGGCTACAACACAGATGAACCTTGAAAACAGGATGCTAAGTGAAAGAAGATGGATGTGAAAGGCGTATGATTCCATTTATATGAAATATCCAGAAAGGTAAATCCCTAGAGACAGAAAGCAGATTGGGTGGTTACCTGGGGCTGCAGGGGAGGGGGATCACGGAGTCACTGCTTTAATAGGTACAGAGTTTCCTTTCAGGGGGATGGAAATGTTTCGGAGCTAAATAGAGGTGGTGATTGCATAACATAGTGAAAGTTGTAACTTCCCCTGATTGTTCACTTTATGTTTCGAGAATTTCACTGCAATTTTTTAAAAATGTAAAGAAATCACACACATACAAAAATCCAGGTTTCTGGCTCTTGTTGAAAAATCAGAAGACCTGGCAACACTGGTGGTCACGCTTCTACAGAGCACCCGGCTGGGGCTGCGCGGAGGTGCCTCTTTAGCTGCGGCAAGTGTTGTTTCGTTCACCGCACTCCTTACCGCTCACTGTTGTGTCCCCATCAGAATCAGTTGTCATTTTTTGTCACCTCTGCACCGTGGTTTTGCCCATAATAACGAAGACAATGAAATTTGTTTTACCCATACCTCTACCAAGAGTGGAAAAACAACAGATAAGCCAAGAAGTTCACAGGTTTTAACAGAAAATATTTCTTAAACCAGCCAGTTTCATTCACTCACTGTACTTTCCTAGCCCCTGGAGTCTGTGACTCCTCTAGAGTCTGGGCAATGAGGTAACAAGAAGGGGTTCTGCCCAAGGAAAATGTTGCCTGACCTTGGCTCCCTCATGGGAAATGTCCAACTTTTTGACACTTGGACATACTTGTGAGATGCAAATATTCATGTGCTCACGGCGATTAGGTTAGCAGGCAAGGCACATTCTATTAACTGTCACCTCCATTGCGGACACGGAGTATGCGATGTTATTATTAACCGGGACAAGGATACTAATGGAAGGATCGGTACAGAATTACTTGCTCATTCAGGATTAATTGCTGTGCGTCTCCTGCAGTAGGTGGGGTCCATTTAGGAGAGAGAACTGAAGCAACTGCTTCAGACTCAGAGCGCTGGTGGGAGCAGAGGTGGGCTGGGGCCCATGTTGATGGCAACTGGATAGGGATTCAGGATTCTGCCGGCGTATAATCAACTCATCACACACACTGACAAAAGGATCTCTTGTGACTTCATGTTGTTTCTGTTCTTCCCACATATTCATTTTAACCTGATTTTACCGTTGTAAACCCACTGAGTTGGGGAGGGGGGAAAGCAAGCACACACACAGCATGGTCTGTCTGGCCCAGATTCCCCAGGCACAACCTTGGAGGCAGGCAGGGATGGGAGGAGGGGGCAGTGTGTTGGCCCAAGGGCTTACCTCTGTCTCTGGGCTGTAGCAGTGGTGGTAGCCCCCAAGAGCTTCTGCAAGGTGCTTCAGAACAGCCTGCGGGGATGGTGACAGGGTGAGCCGTCACTAGGGCAATGCCGGTACCTTAACAAACTTTCTCCTCGTCTGAGCCTCCCAACTGAGCTTACCAACAGGAGAACTAGGTACAAGGAGAGTTGTGTTCTGGTCCGCAGCTCGGGGACCTCAAAGGCTGGCCCAGCTCACTATAGCCAATCCAGGGGAAGCCTTGGAGAATCTCGATACTTACAGGGGGCACCTGATCATCGCATTTGTAGGTGATGATGTGGGTGATGAGGTCCCGTCCCATGATGGACTGTTGCATGTACTCGGACAGGATTTCAGAAGGCTGATCTGGGCTGTGGAGAAGACGGAAGAAGAGAAGGGGACACCTCAGCCTGAGGACATTCCCCAGCAAAATGGTAATTCCCAAGGAGCATCTACCAAATCTAATCAACCTCATGTGTCCCAGGTCACCTGTGTAAGATGCAGGGCTGACTGGGCCACAGGCCTGACCACGCTGGCTGCCCTGCCCCTGCATCTGTGGACAAATGGCCTGGAAACACAATCCTTCTCTCAAGCGTACGTGAAGAGTCTTGATGGTCTTTTCTCTAACAATGGTTTGGTTCTCCAACCCCTTCACGTTATCAGCTTAGGAAAGGAGACCTACCAGCTTCCCATTATGATCACCAGAGAATTCAGCCCCTTCAGAGCGAAGATTTTCTTCAGGGCTTGCAGCAGATTGCTGCCTCTGTCAGGCTGCAGTTTCTTTACCCAGAGCTTGAGTTCCTGGAGGCTGGGGGAGAGGATAACAACCTAATAACTCTTACTAGGGGCCAGGCCCAGGACAGGTACGAGCTGGTATAAATCTAACAATCATTCTTTGAGGTGGATACTTTTATTCCCATTTTATAGATGAGGAAACTGAGTCTCAGAGTTAGGACTTGCCCAAGGTGATACTGTAAGCAGCTGGCAACGCTGAGATTTCAAACCAGGTGTGACTCTAGGGCCTGAGCTTCTAGCGACTCTGCTACATGGGGGTCTGGGGCTAAGCTCCTTTCCCCTCCAACTCTCCTGGGAGGCAGACCTCAGCCTGAAGCACAGAGTTAATCCCTTAACCCTAAGAGGGCTTGAAGAGAAGGCACCGAGGCTGTGTGGCTACATTCCACATGGGTTGGGATGCACACCACTCGCAACAGGGAAGATGACATAACACAGAGCTTTCTTGGTTAAATGCTTCATGTGGCACTAGTGAGACGGCCCTTCTCTTTCCATTTCTCTTTCAGTCTGACCTCCCCCTGCAAAAAAGACCCCTCAGCTCGTTGCCAGTAAGTCTGTCTTTCATTATTATAAATGTTTGAATCTCCCTTTTAAGCAAAGAGAACAAATCCCAGGCCTGGCGCCCTCTCTAGCCAATAGGTTTCAAGCTGGAATTTAATAACATTGTTTTGTCTGCTTTCATTCTATTTATTTTTATAGCGACTTTCTAATTATGGCAAGTGATACGGGCTTCTCAGTTATGGTATTGATAGTTGCCATCAAAGTAAATATAGCGTTGATATTTTAAAAAATCGATAATAGTACAAGTAGCACAGAGTAAATAATAGTTCAGGTGGCAGGGATAGGACAAACATCACAAGGCAAGACCAGGAATAATCGCAGTTGAGGAACTCTTGGCTAGACGGTCTCAAGGTGACTTCCAGGTCTGACATTCCAGAGCTCGGGGGCTGAACAAGAGTGGAAATCACAGTAAAAGACACTCTTACCCACTGAGTACCTGCCCCATGCCAAGTACTCATTTCTCACTCATCTTCACAACAACCCTGTGAGAAACAGTTGTCCTTACCTCATTCTGCTAATAAGAGAGTTAAAGGACCTGTCAAGATCCCCCAGTAACTGTCAGAGCCAGGATTCAAAGCCTGCGCTTCTTGAACCGGCACTTCTCTACCCGGAAGGCCTCCTCTTTACAGCTAGTGCCGGGCAAGGGGACCTCCATCCCAGAAACCCAAGCACGTGGTTTTCCCTGGGATCCGCTCTGGGCTGTGGAATCCAATCCTGACTCTGCCATTTTGGAAAAGTTCCCTAACCTGAGTCCCAGCCTCCTCATCTGCAAAACGGGGGTAGTAATCCTGTCCCATGTGTTGGCTATAAATATTAAGTAAGAGAGTACATGTGAAGTACCAAGCATGGCACCTAACACAAGGTGGATGATCAAGGCTATTCCCTTCATGGAAAAGAGATATCTATTTACTGGTGTAAATAAGCAGAAATTCTTACCTTCCCCCTCTCCCCACCTGCAAAAATCCCTCCAAACCAGAAACTCCCAAAGGACTAGCTAAATAAATTACAGTATATCTACACAGTGGAATACTATGCTGCTATTAAAAAGAATGAGGTTGGGCTTCCCTGGTGGCGCAGTGGTTGAGAGTCCGCCTGCCGATGCAGGGGACACGGGTTCGTGCCCCGGTCCGGGAAGATCCCACATGCCGCGGAGCGGCTGGGCCCGTGAGCCATGGCCCCTGAGCCTGTGCGTCCGGAGCCTGTGCTCCGCAAAGGGAGAGGCCACAGCTGTGAGAGGCCCGCGTACCACAAAAAAAAAAAAAAAAAAAAAGAATGAGGTTGATCTCTGTGTACTGAGAGAAAATGATAGTCAAGATTAGGTGCAAAGCCAAGATGCAAAACAGTGTAATGTGCGCCTGATGTTTAAATAAGAGAGGATAAGTACACGGATGTGTGTATGTGCAAAGCCTGTGGAAGTAGATAGAAGAAACTGCTATTGGGAGGTGAGGGGGAGCTAGGTAAGAGGGAGACTCATCTGCTAGTACTTATCCTTTTATTCTGTTCCAACTTTTGAAAATGAGCATGTATTATTTTCGTAATAATAAAACTACCTTGCTAGTTTTCTGGGTAAAAATGGTGTCTCATCTTTTCATTTTGTGGTGCTCGTGGGGTGACTTTTCCAAAAGTTATTGGCTCCCTGTGTTTCTGCTTTTGTGAATTGTCTCACTTATCTGTTGGGGGTCTTGCACTTTAATCACGCAATAAAGACACTAACACCTAGGGAGGAAGATGACCAGGTAGACATCCGGGCTAAGGCTGGGCAGTCACTCACCTGGAGGTGCCGACTTCCACCGGGCTGGGCCACAGGGTGCTGGTGGTGGTACCAAAGGACAGGACGTACAGCTTCTCCTTGTGGCTCAGCTGCTCATCAATGAGGCTCTGGTGGGCAAAAGGACATCACTGGCTGTCAGGGCCACGGGCCACGTGGAGCCTGGCTCCACCTCTCACGCCGTGGCTGGGCCCTCTGGGCTGGGGTGTGAGCCGTGCTGAAACAGGGTCGCTTAAGGCCCAACTTAGTAGCCCCATGTTGACGTTTGCTTGCTGCCCACCCCAGCCTGCTCCTGGCTGTGCGTGGCGGGTATGGGGCCTGGGTGGTCAGCCCGAGGCTTGGCGGGCCAGTCCGGGAGCTGGGCCCTCACTCCCGCTGACCGCAGACTACGTGCTCTTCTGCCGTAGCTGCTGCGCACTTAGGTCACGGGTGCAGTGGGATGAGCACCCACCTCAGCGTGTGCTGTGGTTGGACCCTCAGCACCTCACTGTGGCGCCCAGGGAGGAGAACGGAGGTCAGGGGCAGCGGTTTCTGTCCCGGGCGTGTGAGTTGGGGATAGAGCGATGGGTGCAGGGCCAACCCATTGGATGCTCTCAGACTCAACCTGGTGAGTATCCAACAATAAGATAACTCATCCCTCTTCTTCCTGGCCAGCTACAAACTTCACCTGTTACTGCCAACACGAGCCTTGCCTTGGCTAAGACTGGACCAGCCCAGCTGGGGGATCTTTAGAAACCAGGTCCTGGGACCTGTCAGGAAGAGGGGCCTTCACTGACACCTGTTCCCTGACACCTGCTGAGACCAGGAACAAGGGACAAGTCTGGAAACTGGCCCATGTTGATCCCTCTAAAGGGTCCTGGGACCAGCTGTTGCTGCTAAGGTCTCATTCAAAGCTCTAGAGGTCCCTCTAGGAAAACAGACCCTCCATAACACTTCACAGAGACTACAGAGGCTTTTTTCGATGCCACACTCTGTACTGAGCACTTAATTTGCATGAACTCCTTTTGTCCTCTGGTGACCCTGTGAGGTGGCGACTGTCATCATCCCTGTTTTACAGATGAGGTAACACGGTCACACAGCCGAGAAGTGGTGGAGGTGCCTGGGATTTGACCCTAGAGTTCTTAGCTTCTGAGTTACGGCCAAGCAGGATAGCTCCTTGTCTGGAAAAGGCCGGAAGCCCGTGTTGTGCTGAAGTTAGTCCAACTGATTATCGCCTGCGTGCCCTCCTTCTGGGCTCTTGAGACAAAATCAGGTTACTAGGGACTGCTGTGGTGTGAATACTAGAAGCTCACACTGCAGCTGAGAAAGACTCTGAGGCTGGGTTTTGCAGAACTCAACATATATATTTTTTTAATTGTAGGTGCTAATTAAGTGTGAACTGTTCTTTGCAAGACACTCCATTTTGCACTTGCTATAAACAAAGCCCATTAGCAAGCTCACAAGGGGAGGGTGGGGTGGAGGTGCCAGTTCCAGGTCCTTCTCCGTGCCAGAGAGACTTACCATGAGGTCACTTTGGAACTCCTCCTTCTGAGGGCCACTGCTGACAGCTGACACATCAATGAGGACGCCGACTCTGGCCCCCTTGATGAGGCCAAATGCCTAAAACCAAAGAGGGCGTGCGGAAACAACTAGCACAGCTCTGTGCTTCTACAAACCTTTTACTGGGCAGCTCTGTGTAGCAGATGTTCAAGCGCTCCCCGACCTCGACAAGAAGCCGCAGAAGGAAGACCCATTTTATAGAAGAATGCTGCAACTACTGAAGCCCGTGCGCCTAGAGCCCGTGCTCCGCAACAAGAGAAGTCGCCGCAATGAGAAGCCTGTGCACCGCAACGAAGAGTAGCCCCCGCTCGCCGCAACTAGAGAAAGCCCGCGCGCAGCAACAAAGACCCAACACAGCCAAAAATAAAAAAAATAAATTTAAAACAAACAAACATGCATCCTCTTAAACCTAGCCATTGAAATTCTAGAAACTCATCCCATAGAAATAACTGGAAAAGTAAATAAGAGGGAATTGGAGCCCAGTGATGCCAGATAGTCCCAGTTTTTCAAGAGAAGACTGAAAGCAGACATAAAAGTGAAATATCAGGATTTTAAAATCTTGACAACTAATTCAAAAGATAAAACTATGGAGGCCAAGAAAAACATGGTTGTAGGGCCAGATCTGCCTGCGTGCCACCGGTTAATAACCCCTGCTTTTATCCTCTGCAGATATGGAAACGGACACCCAGAGAAGTGAGGCCTTGCTGACAGCAGAGTCGGGAACTGGGCCCTGTGATGGACCATGCATCACCCCAGGTGCCCCAGCACGCAGAAGACTCATGAGCTGGTTCACAGGTGATTGCTTCCCTGGAATCCAATCGGAGCTTGTTTCCTGGCTCCGCGGTAACTCCATCAGAAAGGGGTAAGGGGAAGAAGGACCCAACCAGCAATCCCTGCCCCCTTTGTCAAAAGTGCCAGGACAGGTGTGATGTGGGTAGGCAGGTGAGAGCAACATTCCCTGAATGGATGTTTGTGGAGTAGGTGAGGATTTCACCCCTCTCAGTTCTCTCTGCCTGTGTTACCACGTGCAACCAGAAGGGGCATGCCACAGCTGGAGATGGGCATTTGCTGACCTGTCTAAGCAACTGAAGATGGTTCTGGATCTGAGATGTAGACTACACCCTGGAATCGGCCTGGGTAGTAGAGGTGGGGCTTGGGGGTGGGGAGCATGGATTTCAGCATCTTGCCTGTCCCAGGGTTTAAGAAAAGAGTTGAGGATTGCCTAAGGTGAAAGCAAATGGTGGCCCAGAAAAGCATCAGTGGAAGAATATAGGCTAAAGCAAATAAGAAGGCAAAATAAAGGTTAATTTGCCCATGATCACTCTTCTACTCTTCGGGTCTGAGGAAAACGTTTAATCAAACTTTCAAAAGTTATGTCCAGATGATCGGCCTTAATCATAAATCTCATTAGGGATCTGAGGTGAAACGGTCCAGGGGATTTCTGCTGTTCTCACCCAGGACCTGTTTCCCCTTCTGGTAACAGCACTCTGGCTTTCCATGTGCAGCCATCTGTCTCCCTCTTCTCAGTCCATGAGGTTTGGGGGGGCTCACCCAGCCTCCCCCAACTTCCCTCACCCCCCGTCTTTCCCCAGGCGTGAGCACTAGTTCCAGGCCCAATCAGTTAGTGCATCTCATCCTCCTGGTTATGGTGATTGGTCTAAATTGGTCCAGAGAGTGTCAATCCCAGGACTTGGAAGGGTGTACTGGGAAAGCAAGGTGAGATCCTTTTTGACATGTCACTTTAGTTGGTGACATGTAAGCTTAGAGCTGCTGGTGACCATCTTCCCAAGACTGGGGAAATCCTTCCCAAGAGTAAAACCAACCCAGGGGAAAGCAGAGCTCAGAGACAAAGAATGACATCATTTGAACCCCCGGATACAGCTGTGTTTGAGTTTTTCATTTCTGTAGGTCTAGAAATTCCCTTTTTAGCTTCGGCTAATGTAAATTGGAGGTCTAGCACTTGCATCTGAAAGGGTTCTAACAAGTACAGGTGGAATGAGTGAAAGGAGGTAAAGAATGAAATCTATTACCTTCTTGCTGTTTTCTGTGAGCCACTGAATTCTCTGTTGATAGAGTTCAATAGCTCTGTCAAAACACCAGGAAGACTTGTCACCCAAGGTCAGCTTCATCACTGAGCACAACAGCCACTTACATACATGGAAGGAAAGTGTGGATGGGACTTTCTTTCTTTTAATGTGTCTAAGGCATTGGGAGAATATAAGGCAAAATCTAGCAAAGAGAAAACTGAAGGTCTGTTTTCTGGGATAAAGGATGGAGGGGATTTTGAAAGGGATCAAGCGTGTGTGGGGTCCTTTTGCTGATGCAATGTTCATTATAAACGGCTGTGGTTTGGTGGAACTAGGTGGGCTTCGAGGGAGGGCCAGTCTATGGAGGATGGGGGGGTGTTCTCATGAGGAAGGTGGAAGAACATTCTTGCTCTTCTCAAATCTGTGTCTTCTCAGGTGAGACTTCCTAGTCACCTGGACATGATCATAAATGCACAAGGGAGGCAACTCAGCAGCAGTTTCTCAGTGGATTGATGAACAAAAAGCTTAGTTTTTGAATAGTGAGTGGCCAGGGGAATTTCTTGAGTTTCCCTTATTGCAAACGATTACAGTGGCTGTTTGGAGACCAGTGTGTAACAGGCACTCAAGTTAAGGACTCAGCCACGTGAACTTAACTGAATTGCTTTCACTGAAGCAGGTGGGATTTGGGGGCCCAGAGAAGGGCAGGGAAGGCCTTTGGATATAAACTCATGGGCATGGGGCAGTGGGCAGAGTCATAGGCATGCATGAGTGTGGGTGCAGGTAACGTCATGGGCAGGTAATGAGACGAGCCTTGTCTTTGAGACCCAGCTCTGCTGTTTACTAACTGTGTGACCTTGGACAAGTGTGGTAAACTCCACAGCTTCATCAGCTCCAACATGAAGATAATAAGACTTTACCCAAGTCAATTTGCCAAAAGTTAGTTTACTGAAAACCAATTCTCTGAAAATCAATTTGCCAAATGACCAATTAACTGAAGAGACCTGAAACAGTCCTTAAATTGCCGGATTCACAATTAAAACCAATCAGCCAAAATATTGCAGAAATCTTTAAAATCTGTTTAACCTTCCAACCCAATAAAACTTGCTATAAAAGTTACAGTTAAAATGTTTTGTTTTGTTTTGTTTTGTTTTTTTGCGGTACGCGGGCCTCTCACTGTTGTGGCCTCTCCCGTTGCGGAGCACAGGCTCCGGACACACAGGCTCAGCGGCCATGGCTCACGGGCCCAGCCGCTCCGCGGCATGTGGGATCCTCCAGGACCGGAGCACGAATCTGTGTCCCCCGCATCGGCAGGCGGACTCTCAACCACTGCGCCACCAGGGAAGCCCCAGTTAAAATGTTTTGATAAATTTGGCAAATTGGTTATTTAGTAATTGACTTTTGGTTAACGGTCTTGAGAGTAACACTATATTTTGAGTTGTTGTGAGGATTAAATAAGATAATGTGTGCAGCCCTTAGCAAAATTCCTGACACATTAAGAAATGTTGGCTATTAATTATTATTCTAACCTTTTAAGAAACCTCAGGCAAGCAGTAATCATGGCCCATAGATTGCTACACCGGGGATGGATGGTGACGTCAAAATCTGGTTTGGGGGAATTCCCTGGCAGTCCAGTAGTCAGGACCCCTCGCTTTCACTGCCAAGGGCCCAGGTTCGATCCCTGGTTGGGGAACTTGGATCCCATAAGCCTCTTGGTGTGGCCAAATAAATAAACCAAAGAGAAGCTTTTAAAAAAAATCTGGTTGGGAAGTGGGGAGCCTGAATATTTTTGACATACATCTGTAAAAGTATGAACCCAATCAATCTGTCATCAGAAGTGGTCACTCTTAACCATCACACATCAGATGAGGCTGTGAGGTTTTATGTGTTCATCCAAAGGGACCATGGATTTTAAAAGGCTGAGAAAAACTGATATGGTCCAACCTCTTTATTTGCAAAAACAGGAAATTGGGGCTAGAAGCGGAAAGAAGCCTGCCCAAGGTCCCACAGAGACTGTCGTTTGAACAAAGTCATTTTCAGGCTGCTGAAACCAGGTACTTCTTGAGCTCTTGGGTTGTTGGGAAGACACTGAAAAGCATACTTACTCAGAAAGCTTGGATTCAAATTGGTGGACGGTCTGGGTGGAGATGTGCATTTTCCTCGTGACATTGCTACCCTCCTTCCTGAAGAAGAAAAGTCTTATGAAAGGGTCTCTTGGGCTCAGGGGGATGGACGTGTCTTGCAGGCTTGGGGGGAGAGGGGAATGGCTTCAGACTTACAGCATGGCTGTGCCCTGGCTTATCAGGTCAGCCAAGGTGAGTTTCATAGACTTTAAATTGTGTGTTAAAAGCCAATCTTCTGAATCCTCCCAAGCTGAAGACAGCTGGGTCTCATCGCCCTGCAGCCTCTGCAAGACAGAGTCACAGAAACCGGTGGAAAGAGAGGGTGAAGCTGAGGATGTTTTAGGTTCCCTCCACGTGGACCCCTAAGGGGTGCCAGCCTGACCAGTCCCACCCGAGAGCAGTCCGTTCAAGAACTCGCCTTGCTGAGGCAACAGACAAATGCGGAGGCCGGTGCTCTGGGCCAGTGGCCCGGAAATACCCGTTCCCATCTCTCACGTCATCCCCAGTATGTGTCTGGAGGAGTCAAGCGCCACTCGCCACATCCTGCCTTGTGAGAGACTGAACACACAAACACACCGTGGCTAGACCCTGTATGACAGCACCACTCCGACCCACACGGGTAGCAACCAGACCATGGAGCCAGACCACAACCTCTGCGGCAATTGGACCGGGAAGTCAGGGCTCTGGCAGTGACTGCCATCTTGCCTACCTTTCATCCCCTTTTTAGCTCAGGACCAACCAGAGAAAACCAAACATGCCCCCAAGTCAGTCACAGGAGACGCCGGCTTCTAGTTAGCCCGCCTCTGGCTCCCTTCAGGGTACACCTGAAGCTTTCCCCTTTTTTCACCATAAAGCTTTCCTTCTCCCCTGCCAACCTTTGAGTCTCTGTCAAACACAAGTGATGGTGGCGTCTTTGTTTATTTCTGTATTTGCATTCCCTGCATCCTTTCAGGTATATGAGTTCTGCCTCCCTCTCAGTCTGAGGGATCCTCCACAAACATTTGTTGACTGATGGAAGAGGGAATGGGTTTCCCTGTCCATTCCAGAGGCCAGAAACAGGAGCAGTGGGTAAAAGTTTTAGAGGAAGAACTTCCGAGCCATCACAGGAGTCTGGCCATGAAATGAACAAGCCCCCTTGCTTGTGCTGAGTGACACCAGTGTCACTTACATAGTACTAAGCTCAGGACGTGGGTGGTGGCCTTGGTCGTTCACAGCAAGCATTCAACATTGGTGATACATTCTGAGAGCCAGAAGGTGGAGAGAGCTGACCTAAGACTCTGAGCCCACTTTGCCTTGTTCCGAGCCCTGCTTTGAACTAGGCACTGTCCCTGGTCCTAGGGCTACCGTGTGAACAAGATAGAAATGTTCTCGCCTTCTCGGAGCTCACATTCTAGTGTGGATAGATGGTCAGTAAAGAAAAGCAAAATCAATGTCCATAATTTCAGCAAGGAACTGTATTAAGAAAGTGGGGCAGGGCAATGTGATAGAAAATGACTCGAGTGGAGATGGGGAGGTCACTTTAGCTGAGATGGGGGGTCAGGGGAGACCCCTCTGAGCTGTGATCTGAAGGTGCAGGAGGAACCAGCCCTGTGTGTCTCTGGGCGTGCACAGTCCAGGCAGAGGTGGGCTTGGGGGCAGGGGCAGAGTGCTGGAAGAACAGAAAGGTGGCCACGGTGGTTGGAGTGTAGCGAATGCAGGGTAAGCGTGACGTGAGAAGAGGCTGGAAGGGTGTGCAAGGCCTGGAGCAGACAGGGATGCTGCAAGAGCTTCCAGCACGGCCGCCATTGTCTGTGTGAATCAGTGGGACTTACATGTTGCCAGGGTTGGCTGTGACTCAGGGTGTGGGACACGGCCTCACAAGGGAAGAGGCCGGCTCAGTCCCACAGTGAGAGAAACCGCCCTGCAGCGTCCAGGGACCGTGGAAAGGGCCTGCGCACCGCTTAGCCCACCGCAGCCCCCGGCTACACCCAAAGATGGCTTTGCCTGTCTCCTGTGCGCCTGCTTGAACCCAGGGTGGGTACTGTTTGGGCTTGTCTTTGTCAGGCTCTCCCTGTAGACGGTGAGGTGATAGACAAGAGGTTGAAATTATCTGCTGTGGCTGACCGAGCTGCATGAGACAGGATTAGATCGGACAGAGGATTCGGAAGGAGGAAAGGGCAGAGGAAGAGAGGGAGGGGAGAAGCGAGTGCAGTCCTGGGCCCCCAACTTACTAGCTTTGTGATGCTGGGCAAGCCCCCGTGTCTCTTTCTCCACCTGTAAGATGGGTGCGTGACGCTAAGATCTAGAGCGTGGCCTGCAGTGCTGCTGCATAAATGGTTCTTAACAGTGATTCTTGTTTCCCCTCAGGTTGGGTCATAAACAGAAGGTAACAAACAAACAAAGGCAATGAAAATAAACTGCTTCTATCATATTCCAGCTAGATAGTATTGGATGCCGTAAGTTCTGTGCCTGACACCTCCTCACCCTCTGTTTCAACATATGTATGTGTATAACTGATTCATTTTGTTATAAAGCAGAAACTAACACACCATTGTAAAGCAATTATACCCCAATAAAGATGTTAAAAAAAAAGGAAATTAGCAAGTGTTAAAGAAGTGTGAAAACACGAATAATTAGAGCAAACTCTTAATAGTGCTTATTATGTGACAAGCACTTTCCGTATGTTAACTTAATTACGTCTACAAAATAGGTTCCATCGGTATTAACCTCATTTTACTGACAAGGGTGCTGAAATATTGAGAATTAAGCAATTTGTGCAGTCACACAGCTAGTTAGTGGTGGAGCTGGGATTCAAACCCAAGCACTATAGCTTGAGCCACGCTCATAATCACGATACTACATTGCCTTTAAATTACCACCAAACTGTGACTATCTTTGTGAAGGATCTAGAGAGAACTGACTGAAAAGACAGCTTTCTCAGTATGTGATTCTCTGCTAATTAATGTCCCGCCCCAGAACAGCACCGCCTATAATCTTAGCCCCAGCCGCTCGCTTAGGAAAATGGTGCTCTGCAGCATATAAACACTAGGTGTCACTCTTCTCATCTTTCAGGACAACCACCTCCCTTTGGTAACACTGAACCCGGTAGACTTCTAATTCACCTCTCTTCCATTTTACTTGCATTTGAAATGATCCATCATTTTTTAGGACACGGATTTTGTATTGTTAATATTTGAAGAGTCACCATTAAACATGATGGATTTTGACTGTAGGACATACTGATTATATACTGAAGGATGTGCTTTACATACAGAAGAATAAGATCTTTGTGCTGGGGCAATCCTTTCCCTCTTTCCCACTGCTATTCATTTGTGAAGTAAAGGAGGCCCCAGTTGTGGCTGATAAATAAGAGGGGTCCTTGTACACCTGGAAAGTCGTGTATCTGATAAGAAATTAGGTGAAATAAAGACTCATAGTATCAACATCTAAAGTCATTGAAAGGATCCTTCAGAATTTCCAGACTCTATTGACATTTGCTCATTTCCTTTTAATTAAACTCGCTTTCCCATAAGTGCCAATACTGGAGAAAAGTAAAGCACAACTATTTTCCTGATGTTTAATTGCTAGCATTAAAACTGTATTGTTTTTGACTGATTATCATTTCAAAGGACCATTGTTAAACTCTAGTGTAGAATAGGTACACGGTTATGGGCCAGACTTGCACGGACAACCCCTGATGACAATAGTTTCTATGGTAGAGTGAATTGCGAGTTCTAGACAATCCACTCACCACCACGCCAAGAGAGCTCATCAACACACTGAGAGTCAGCCTAAGACCAGAGTTCTGGTCATTCTAGAGGTTAATTCTCCTGCCATAACGTTCTCACTCCAATGGCACTTCCTGAAACTGATTTTTTTTTTTTTTTAGGGGTACGCAGGCCTCTCACTGTTGTGGCCTCTCCCGTTGCAGAGCACAGGCTCCGGACGCGCAGGCTCAGCGGCCATGCCTCACGGGCCCAGCCGCTCCGTGGCATGTGGGATCTTCCCGGACCGGGGCACGAACCCGTGTCCCCTGCAACGGCAGGCGGACTCTCAACCACTGCGCCACCAGGGAAGCCCCTGAAACTGATTTTTGGATCTAGATTTTAGGGAATCCTACAAGAAAAACAAATCTCAGGAAGGAGAATCTTAGAATTAAATTCCTTAGTCTTCAAGATTTGATAACAAGGACAGTGTCTTCACATCCCCCTGAATATTTAATGATATGGCCAAGAAGGCTATACAATTTCTATAAACAGCATAGAGATTCTTCAGTCATTTCTAAAGGCAGGGGATCAGAGATGAGTGTGTAACTAATCCTTTTCAGTCCTGAGATCCTACGTGAAGAAAGAAATACCCAGAGTTTAACACGTTCTGCATTCCCAGACTATGATTTGTAAGCACTGCCACTCAGTTGAAGCACTATGGTTTTTACCAGCAAGTCCTGTGTCTGGTTAATATGTGTAACCAGTAGTCCGTTGTCTAGGTTTTGGCCACGTTCATTGATATTCTTCTGGTTCAATTGCTTCTTTGGATCTCTGTCATTGTTTCTCCTCATGCTAAAAAACACAAAGTAATTTGATCAATGCCCCAGCACCAGACATTGACTCCACGTTGTCAGGGCCTCCAGAAACATTTTACTTCTGTGTAGTAACTGGGCAAGTTTCCTGTGTAGATCCCGATAAAATGTGGACTCCAGGCTCATAAGACATTTTATTCTATTGTTTTGGTAGTTAGGTAACTGAAGCCCTCAGGTATAAGATGAGGCATCGACCATTTACCCAGTCTCACTTAAAGGCAGGTATTTCCCCCTCAACTCCCGTGAACAAAATATTGTTGTTGTTGTTTTCATTTGGAAAGTCAGAGAAGATGCTTACCAATGATTTTCCAGAAACTTATTATCTTGACCATGGAAGATATGACTAGTTTGTGTGGCCATTATAAAAACACCCAATGCTTATTTTCCTAAGGAGGAAAAGAATACCAGAAAAGAAAAGGGTAAGTGCAGCATATAGACAACAGCTCAACTGTTCTTTAATTCATTCATTCAATAAATACTTATTGAACACCTACTAGGTATCAGGCTTTGTGCTAGATGCTGAGGATACAACAGTGAACAAGATAACAAAGGTTTCTCGACTTCAGCACTTTCGACATTTTGGACAAGCTAATGCTTTGTCGTGAGGCTTTCCTGTGCATTGAAGGATGCATAGCAACACGCCTGGCCTCTACCTATCAGATGCCAGTAGCAACCCTGCCCCCCTGCAAGTTGTAACAACCAAAAACGTCTCTAAACATTGCCTAATGTCTCCTGGGGAGCACAGTTGTCCCCAGCTGACAATCACTGAGCTAGGCATCGTCCTTGTCCTCCCAGAGGGGGAGAGTGATGTAAATATAGTAATAACAAATTGTGGAAAGTACTGTGAAGGAAGTAAACAGGATAATATGATAGTAATCAGGAAAGGAATCTGCTTTGCATAGGTCAGGTGATCAGTGAAGGTGTCTTTTGAGCTTAGACCTTTTTGTTTTTGTAAAGTATCTTATTTTATTTTATTTTAACTAATTAATTATTTTGGGGGGCTGCATTGGGTCTTTGTTGCTGTGCGCAGGGTTCCTCTAGTTGCAGCAAGCAAAGACCCAACGCAGCCAAAAATAAATAAATAAATAAACACCCCACCACCACCACCACCACCAAATCCAGGGAATTCCCTGGCGGCCCAGTGGTTAGGACTCCACGCTCTGACTGCTGAGGGTCATGTTCAATCCCTGGTTGGGGAACTAACATCCCACAAGCCGCACCATGCAGCCAAACCCCCCCACAAATCCTAGGTCACACCCCCTCTTCTCCCTCCTGCTCAAAGCTGTTCAAAGGCTTCCCTTTATTTCTAGGATAAAGACTAAGATCCATAAGATGGCATTCGAGGCTCGCAAGCTCTGGCTGCTGCCCACCTACCTCTCCAGCTTTCCCACTCCACCACTGCTCGCTGCTTCAGTGTTCGACAACCCTGTTCCCCTTCAGTTCCTAGAATGCTGTACGGTTCCTTTAATCGCAGGGCCTTTTCATGTGCTGGCTTTGCTCTGGAACATTTTCCTCCCCTCCCCCCAGCCACTCATCCTTGACATTTCAGCTCAAATGTTACTTCCTCTAGGAAGTCTTCCCTACCATCCCACTCTATTCCAGGTTCCTTTGTGTTATGTAAACTGTCATAGAACTGTGCTCCTTTCTTTAAAAGTAATTATCTTAATTTAGAATAATACATTTACTAGTGTGATTTTTAAGAATTGGCATCTTTCTCCCACTAGACTGTAAGTTATGCGAGAGGGACTGGAAGACAGTAAATATTCTGAGGAGGGAAGGTAAACCTCAGTTCTTGAAGAACTGACTTCACTTTCTGCTCTTGGGTTCCATGAGATACTTGTTCCTTCTAATTCCCTTCCTTTTTGCTTAAGCGATCTCATTTATTTATTTATTATAAATGTATTTATTTTTGGCTGCATTGGGTCTTCGTTGCTGCACGGGCTTTCTCTAGTTGCGGCGAGCGGGGTCTACTCTTCGTTGTGGTGTGTGGGTTTCTCACTGCAGTGGCTTCTGTTGTTGCAGAGCACAGGCTCTTAGGCACACGGGCTTCAGTAGTTGTGGCACATGGGCTCAGTAGTTGTGGCTCGTGGGCTCTAGAGCGCAGGCTCAGTAGTTGTGGCGCACGGGCTTAGTTCCTCCACGGCATGTGGGATCTTCCACGACCAGGGCTCAAATCTGCGTCCCCTGCATTGGCAGGCGGATTCTTAACCGCTGCGCCACCAGGGAAGCCCAAGTGACCTCATTTATATTTCTTGTTACTTGCAACAAAAAAAATATTGTCTAAAACACCACAAGTGAGAAACGCCAGATGGAGTGGCGGCTTCAACATGGAGTGTGTGTTCTTATGAAACCATTAAATTAAATAGCCTAATGATGGCTCGGCAACTTGCTTTTCTCTTTGGGGTCTTTAATCTCTTATTCAGAGGAATTTTCTCTTGAGAAGCACCAAGATAATGTGACAATGTATCAAAAAAAGAAAAAGCGGTTTCACTTCAGTATGCTTTGCTGGGAGACTCTTGTGGCAGAGACTGCTGGAATAGAAATACCTCATCAACACTGGACATCCCGCAGTCTTAGTTCCCTCTTTTCAGTGAGTGATTAACAAAACAACCTAATGAATTCAGAGGCTTGCACGACTGGATTCTGGGATGACTTGTGTTGGCCAATAGAGGGGTGTTTGGGTTGCATAAAACTAGCAAAACAATGTGGTGTGCTAGAAGGAGCACAGAACCATTGGTTTCTTCATCTACAGAATGGCATGGGGATAATAGTAACTGCCCTGCCTACTTCAACTCCACCGTCAGGAGGATCAAATGAAATGGAGAACGTACAAGAGCTTTGTAAAATACAAAGGGCTATAGGAGTGCAGGATACCATTTCGAAATCTGCTGCATCCTCAAGAACTTCTGCATATGACACAAGCACTCGTTCATTCCACGCACGTTTATAGAGTGCATGCTAGGTGCCAGAGAGAGCTCGTAGGCAGAGCTGGACAGCCCTTACCCTCAGGCCTTTGCTCAAATGAAACCTTATCAGAGAGGTCTTCTTTGATTACCCCATCTCAGACAGTACCTCCCTGCCCCTGTTTTGTTTTCTCTGTAGCACGTTTCATCATCTGATGTTCTATATATGTACTTATTATCTGTCTCTGGCCCACTCTCCCTCATCCATCAATCCACTAGAAGTAAGATCCATGAGGGCAGGGACTTAGTTATGTTCACTGTTAGAACAGTTTTATGTAAACGTTGCCTAGAACATAGTAGTTGCTAAAAAAACATTTGTTGAATAAATGTACTCAGGGCAGGTCCAGAGTTTAGAGAAAGGTGGGCCACATTACCTTGGGAGACTGGTCACAGGAGGGGAAGAGAATATGCAAGCCGGTCCTTAGGAGATGGCATCTTGTCAAAGGGAGAGAGGTAGCCCTGATTAGTGGATAAAAGAAAATCTTCAGCTAACTTCCTGATTTGCTAACAGCTAGATCTAGGATTCTCCTAAATATCCAGGATAAAGCCACCCCCAGCGTTTGTATTTTTAACTGCCTAATAACCTCCAGTCTTTCCCCCATCCAATCCATTTTACAGCCTGCTGCCAGAACGATTTTTCTGATATGCAGAATTGTTCATGTTACTACTTGTTTAGAACCCTGCCATGGCTTCTCAGTACCGTGGACAAGCAAGTCAAACCTTCTTCACAAGGCTTTTCATTCCATTTGGATCTATTCTTTGCTTACCTCTCTACCTCATCCTGCATCCTTCTACACACCCTGGTAACCCCTACCTACACACACCTTGCTAATTCATACTCTTCTTTGTTCAAGTTGGACCTACTTCTAGAATTGCCCTTTGCCCTTTTTGTTTGACAAGAAAACCCAGGAAGTCTTTCCTGAACCCCATTTGCTGCCCCCCAACCCCCAAGGAGGAAATCATTCCCTCCTATTGCTGCCTCCTGGCCGTCTCTTACCAAGTTGTCACAGACCTTCTCTGGAGCAGCCCCATTACTTCCTTGTCTGCTGTTGCACCCCCAGCACGTAGCACAATGTCTGGCAGGTAGGGAGCGGGTGCTTCAGACCCAGGCTCCCTAAATCTTTCTCACTTAGTCCAGAGCTTAGAGTCTGGGCCTCCCCCCGCCCACTCTTTTATCACCCTGTCAACGCTTGTGACTCTCAACTTCACCTGCATTTCTCCATTTATTTCTCCATCTTTGGGAGAAGGGCCCCTGGTCATCCCAGGACTGTTTTCGCTGGTTCCCACTTCTAGTTCCTCCAAGCTCCTCCAAGCATCTCAACAGGGAAGCTTGCCCTGTCGGGAAGTGTTTGCTGGTCTCCAAGGTAACAGACTGCACCATTGCAGCTTGAGGCAGGGACAGGGAAGAACCTTCCTCACCCCTGGGAAGAAATTACCACTTTGTCGTTCATAACAACCTCTCCCTGGGCACTCTGCTTTTCTCTGCCCCCGCAAAGGCTGGGGAGCAGGATTTGCACGTCTTTTCTATTTTTAGAACCTTTGGGTCAGCAGAAAACTGTGGTTTAGACCAGTGGAGCCCTGGTGCGTGCTGCCTTCCCGTGGTAGGAACTGAAGAAAGACAGCAGAGAACCTGCGACACACGTGAAAGGTGGTAACCTTCTCTTCCTCCGCAGAGCCCCCCAGACACACTCCTTGGGAGAGGTCTGGCAGTCCCTCACCCCTGCCAGGTCCATCTCCACCCAAACCAGGCTAACACAGCAGCAGACTCAGTGACCTCTTAGCATAACAAGTGATCATCTACTGCTGTGGTTCCCAAACCCAGGTGCCCATCAGAATGATCTGGGTTGTTTGCTAAGAAAACGTACGTACATTCCCATCTGGGAGATTGATACAGAACTGTAGCAAAGTGTAGGAACATGAATATTTAACAATGGCCCCAGGTGATTATGATGTAACCAGCCCTTAGTCCACAGCTGGGGACCTTTCCAACTCCTTCTATGGAAATCAGGAGAGATGAAGTGATGTGCTCAATGTCAGCTAGCTTGTAGTGGCTAAGGGAACTGCACTTAGTTTTTCTTATCCAGGTCATTTCTCAAACCACAACCTTCACTTCTGAATCCTTAATTTATAATTTAGAACATGTGCTACTTGTGGTAGTCACTGTCTGGTAGAGAAGCCCTTCAGATGTTGACCCCAGTGCCTCCTATAGGCCAGATCAGAAACAACAAAACCCTTCAAAATAGAGACAGCTTACCTACCACCAGTCGCTCTGGGCAGAAGAGTCACGGGGTGTAAATCATGGCATTTGGTCAGCACCAACAAGGCAGAAGAGGAGGGAGCTCAGAAAGAGGTAAGGAAGTCAGAAGAGGGAAGCAACCAACCAAAGGCTACTCTGTGAGCAAGAGGTAAGTGTCCTCGTGCCCACCTTACTGGAAATCCTGGATAGAAGGGCTGGCTAACTTTGAGACACCATTTTTGTAGACACAGGGGCTCAAGATACATGGCTTATCACCTTCACAACGTCCTTTGCTCCTGGATACATGGGTTTTCAACATTTTACAAGAAGTAAAACCTAACATTGAAAAGCTCTTTTTTCTACTTGAGTTTACATGACACATGTTCTGGACGTATTTGTGCCAGATGGATAAAGCAGAGTATGATTTTCAGGCTGTATGACCAGCCAAGGAGAAAGCTCGTGCTGGTACCATCTTTCTCAGTTCTCCTCAGGCTGTATATAGCTCACGATTGGCCCCACGTAAGGAATCAGAGCACAGTAGGAATTTCTTTTCCTCTTACCTTAGGTTCTTGGGACGTGATGGGTCACCTTACCTCTGGTCTTTATTTAGGAGCTCTAAACTGTTCCCATTACTCAAAATATATTTGCTGTGATCTGAATGTTTGTGTCCCCACCCCGCAATTCATGTGTTAAAAACCTAACCCCTAATGTGATGGTATTAGGAGTTGGGGTCTTCAGGAGGTGATTAGGTCATAAGGGCAGAGCCCTCATGAATGGGATTAGCACCTTTATACAAGAGAGCTGACAGAGCTCCCTAGCCCCCTTCCAACATGTGAGGATATGAGAAGTCTGCAACCCAGAAGAGGGCCCTTGCCTGACTGTGCTGGCACCCTGATCTCAAACTTCCAGCCTCCAGAACTGTGAGAAATAAATGTTTAAAACGTGATGTTGCAGTGAATATTGTTTTGTATCTTAGGTTCACAGCACGCTCATTTCATGGCAAAGCCTGACTTGAACTGGCATGAGGCTAGTTACAGTCTTTATTTGTTCCCTTTAATGTGAATATTTAGATGTTTTGTGATTACGGAATACTGCTTCATTCTCTGATGGGAATGTTACATAATATATAGTGTAGGCACCTCATTGATTTTTTTGTCTGAAAAAATTGAATTCCAAAGATCTTTTAGCTTTTTGATAAATACTGTAGTGATGTGTTATATTTAGTCCCTATTATCTTCATGTGTTAAAATGAGCAGATAATGGTGACTGATGGTTTTGTTTTCAGCATCTAAAATTCCTCTTTTCGGGAATTGCTTGGTGGTCCAGTGGTTAGGACTCTGCACTCTCATTGCCAAGGGCCCAGGTTCGACCCCTGGTTGTGGAACTAAGATCCCATAAGCTGCTCGCGCCATGGCCAAAAAAAAAAAAAAAAAAAAAAAAAATCCTCTTTCCCTTTTTTTTAAAATTGAGGTATAATTGACATATAACATTACATTAGTTTCAGGTGTACAACATAATATGTATATATTGGGAAATGATCACCACAATAATTCTAGTTAACATCTAGTTAAATTTGTTTTTTATAAGCCACTTAAGTCTGTGGTGTTATAGTAGTCCAAACAGGCTAAGACAATATTATTGTGTGATATATTTCTTTAGGTATTATTTTGTATTTTGCTCTATTTCTTTCCTCCATTTCAAGCAGTTGCAGGTGCTTTTTAAGAAGCAGCTTGGGGCTTCCCTGGTGGCGCGGTGGTTGAGAGTCCGCCTGCCGATGCAGGGGACATGGGTTCGTACCCCGGTCTGGGAAGATCCCACATGCCGCGGAGCGGCTGGACCTGTGAGCCATGGCTGCTGAGCCTGCGCGTCCGGAGCCTGTGCTCCGCAACGGGAGAGGCCACAACAGTGAGGCCCACGTACAGCAAAAAAAAAAAAAGAAGTGGCTTGAAGTCAACAGTTTTTTTCTGTCTTTTGTAAAAGCCTAAGCTACCTGAAAGATTATAAAGTGACGTGCCAAAGCACGGGATGTGAGGGATGTGTTTAATGTCAAGAGGAAAGTGGGAAGGTATATAAAGATTCTTTCAGTTAAAAGAGACAGAAACCCAGTTCAAACTGGCTTAAGGGAAAAAGGGAATTTATGTGATCAGATAAAAGAAAAATCCAGGGATAGTTCTGGCTTCAGGCATGGCTTGATCCAAAGGCTAAAATGTTAACAGAAATCTGTCTCCACTTCTCAGCTTCTTTTCTTCTGTGATGGCTTTATTCTTAGGCAGGCTCTTTAGGAGTGGTTGGTAAACTTGGGACATCAGCACTAAGCTTTCCCCTCCATAGCTTTTAGCACCGTAAAGGAAAGAGAACAACTCTTTTCCAGGAGTTCCAGCAAAGTCCCAGGCTTGGCTTAGTCACAGGACATGCTCATTCTTGAACCAATCACTGTGACTCTAATTGGCCAGACCTGGTTTCTGCACCTAGTCCTGGAGCCAGAGGGTGAAACCAGCCCCATGAAAAGAGCTGTTTTTGTTGTTTTATTTGTTTTGTTTTGTTTAACCAAACAAAGAAGGGGACACTAGGCAAACAAGACTGAGGAAAGCCAAAGGGGAGAGAACAGTCCCCAGATAAACAGAGGTCAAGAAATCAGATCTGAAAAATCAGAGGGAGGAGGGACCTGCCCCGTGTTTGGTAGCAACAGTGGTGAGATGGCAAGACCTGAAAGGAAATGGGTCCTCGGTACATACAGGAAGAAAGTCCAGAGGCATAGGGGCTCACAGCTCACCAAAGGTTACCATGCCCCAAGCGTGGGATTGGGTACTGTAGAACTACTGCACCATTCGGCCCGGAACAGTTGATGTTTCAGCAGCAATGGGTATAGGCAAATGACAAACGACCAGAGGGGACTTTCTAAAGTTTCAGCCATGGATCTGCGCACAACCCTAGGGTATCCCCAATGGCCAACAGATTTCCTACCAACAAGGAAGAAGGGATCTAGTTGATTTTTTAAAGTGCTACAGGGAGGATAGGAGATAGCTTCTTTGGAAAAATTTCCCTGGGTGCTCAATTCTCAAAAGGGTTCTGATAAAACCAATAGATAACATGGTATAATTCACCAGTCAAGGAAGTAAGTGCTATAAAATACCACTGAGCAATGACTGCAGAAATCTTGACAATGAGCAGGGAATGATGGCAGATTAAACACAACTTAATAACTTACATAATTTTTTTCTTTCAACAAAATATGTAATATTCACAAGTAGAGACTACTTTTTATGGTTGTTTGCATTCACATCCAGAAGCAGCAAACCATAGATTTAGCTGCTCATGTCTGAGCCAAGGAATCATGCAACCGGGACAAGCTATTTTTATTTCGTTTAGACTAGCCAAACTGGCAATGTGGGACAGCAGAAGCAGTCCTAGATTTGAAGTCAGCGAACCTAGGTTTGAAACCCAGATTCCCCAACAGAACTTTGGGTAAATAGCTCACCCTTGTGATCCTTAGTGTTTTCTAATCTATACAACACCATCTCCTACTTCATAGGAGGAGTATTAATTAAGATGACAGATGGAAAAACACAACATGAATTTAATGTTAGTTTCTTTCTCTAGACTCTTACGAATGCCACTATTTGTTAACCACAGTTTTTCAAAAAATATGAATTGCCTTAATAGAGTTCTTGATATGCTTCAGTTTTATTATGATATTTCGGAGGTTTCTGTCATCTAAGGGCTAAGTTCAGAGCAGCATTATTTGTAAGAGCAAAGACTTGGAAACAACTTAAATGTACAACAACAGGGGAAGAGAAATACATCTATATCTCTACAGTGTGTAATAGAGGTATCTATCTATACTATACAGCCATTAAAAATGAGGAAGATCTATATTTACTGACACTGAAAGATATTCATCATAAGTTAAAAAAGAAAGTAGTGGTAGTTATGTATAATATGATCTTGCTTTTGTTAAAACAACTGAACAGGACACACCCATCTCACACACACACACACACACACACACACACACATAAACACACCATACACACACATACACACCGTAAAGAAACCAAAATGTCTGGAAGAATACCTAATAAACTGTCAACAGTGGTACTCTCTGGAAGGTGGATTGTGTGGGAGGGAACTTTTAATTTCCTATATTCACTAGAAAACAGTTACAGACAGGTGTTACTGTAAAAAAAAAATTCTTTTGTCCCAGTTTAGGGTCATGTTAACTTCCTTCTCCATAGTAGCACTTAGGACAAGAGAAAAAGTTACTGAGACTTCCCTGGTGGCACTGTGGCTAAGAATCCGCCTGCCAATTCAGGGGACACAGGTTTGATCCCTGGGCTGGGAAGAGCCCATGTGCCACGGAGCAACTAAGCCCATGCGCCACAACTACTGAGCCTGCGCTCTAGAGCTTGCGCGCCGCAACTACTGAAGCCCGCATGCCTAGAGCCCGTGCTCCGCAACAAGAGAAGCCACCGCAATGAGAAGCCGGTGCACCTCAACGAAGAGTAGCCCCCACTCGCCGCAACTAGAGAAGGCCCCCAACACAGCCCCCCCCAAAAAAAGTTACTAATGACCCAGAAAGCAGAAATGAGGTAAAGTATTTGAGTGGTGTGTGTGACTGCAACACACAAGTCCATTTTGCTCTCACTAATTAATTAGCAAAATATGTAGAAGATGAGGTAGCAAAAAACTTTCTTAGATATGTGGATTATTTTTTTTCCCCTAGAGTGGATAGTGGAAGGGGTTTTTTTGGGTGGTTCTTCAACTGCATTTGTATTTAGCCATAGAAAACAAAGCAATGTAAAAGAAAGGTTTTTTTTTATTATTATTAAAGAAAATACTTGAATTGTCTTATACAACTAAATTAAGTATTTAAACAACATGAAAAGAGTACCAGAGCCAGGACACGGTATTTATTTTACTGACTTGCCCCAAGAGATAATAAATAGAGATTGATTTAATGGTGACCAAACACATTGAAAGTATCTAAAATGCGCCATAAGATGGCCAGTAGGGGATAACCACATCTAAAATGAGATCAAATCCTTGAGTCCGTTCCTTTTAGCAGAAATAATTAAAACCATCTTGGCAGAACCAAGTCTCTGCAAAACATACCAAATGTATGGATGGCTTCAAGAGAACGGAGAACCCACAAGCTTGAAGGAGCCTCCAGAGGGTTCTCTTCAGGATCCACAGGGTACTTGCATCATCCTGGTCCTTTGTATAAGTATCAATATTAGAGCGCTGTGAGTTTAGTAGTAAAGGGTCTTGAGTCCAGAGAAATCCTAAGGAGGTCAGCAAGACTGGCATATTATACAGTCAAATACTTACCAGTAAAATAACCACACTTACTTATAAAGGCTGATGATCTATACAAGCTTCTGCTTTCAGGAAAAATTTCACTGAAACAATCCTGGAAGACAGGTGACTGGGCCTTTCACATCTCCAGGAAATGTAGTTTCATAATTTTCCTTTATAACCTAGCCCCAAATTTAATCATGATAATTCATGTGTAAAGCACTGTGTCAGGTCTCTGGACTATGAGAAAGCCACGTTCCTTGAGTTCAAGAGTTTATGATCTAGTTATAGAGAAGTGTTTAATAACATCAGCAGCTAACACTCGGAGGCTTACTTTGTACCAAGAACTTTCCACACTTTATCTCATTTAAACCAACAATAACCCTATAAGGTAGGTACTATCAGGCCTGGTCTACAGATGAGAAAACCAAGGTGCACAGAGGTTAAGTGATTTATTAAGTGCTTTATTGTGGAACTGAGACTTGAAGCCAGGCAGTCGATTCCCCTCTAGTAAGTTCTGTTACAGAGGAACAAGCAAAAGAGAAACAAAGCACAAAAAATTAGATTATTTCAAATAGAGGAGGGATTAAAGAAACTGCAAGGGGGAGGTCATACAGGCACAGCTAAGACAGAGAGCGAGGGTAGTAAAAGAATGGAGAATAGGCTGATTTATCAGTAAAAAGCGAAAAGGGAGAATGATGGGAAGTAAGGCTGAGGAGACAGCCTGAAGCCAGCTCGTTAAGGGTTTTCAGTATTATGCTAAAGAAGTTTGGATTTCATTCTGTAGACTGCTGGCGTGACAGGAACTCGAATAACGAAGTGAAAAGTTTCTTTTGTGTCAAGATTACTTTGGCAGAAATGATCTGGATGAATTGAAGTAGATGGAGATTAGTTGAAGAAAGATTCGTTTAAGTGGCTATAGAATTTGAACAACTGTCCTAGGCCAAAAACTCTCCAAGGCCTATTTGTCAAAGACATTCTTTTCTACATTGAGTGTCCTGAGACCTAGTTATGTGACTCTGGGAAAGTCCATAAGCCTTTGAGTCCTTGATTTCTTCATCTGGAAAATGGAAACACTGAACATGCTTTTAGATTTCATCCAGCTCTGAAATTTTACAAGTCTCATGAAAAATTTCTTCTTGAAATTTAACCTTGGGTGGTCTTAGTCTTTGGAACTGGGGCTTCTTTGTAGAAACCTTAAATGTGCTTCAAAATATCATCCCAGCATTTTTTTTTTTTTTCCTGCTGGGAAAAGAACCAAAATTCTAAAAAAATAATACAGCATTATGCTTTCTATCTTTAATACAATTTATAAATAACTACTTTTATTTTGTTGCCGGGTAACTGTGACCCAGAAGAGTTGACTTTGCATAAAAGGAACCCACAGTCCACTAGTCTTGGTGTTTTTCCTATAATCTTCTCATACAGTGGTTAGAAGGGAGTTGATGGAAGAGTAACTCAAAATAATTTTTTCACCCATGTTATTGTATTTAAAGATAGTCTGTTGCCTTTTCCTACAGTATTACCAAAAAGAAGAAAAGTGTTTCCTTCTCCTCTCTTAGAAGTTCAGTATTTAGTCAACCATTACAATTTCCAGTGGGCCTATTCATTAATGTTTATAGAAAAGAACTCTTCAAATACCTCTAATCTGTGTTATAAATCAGGGCAAGATTTGAATGGTGGAAAGGTAGGGTGGCCAACTAATCCCAGTGTGCCTGGAACTTTCTCAGTTACAGCACTGAAAGTCTCATGTCCCAGAAGAGCCCTGTCTCAGGCAAACCAGGATGGTTGGTCACCCTAAGAAGATGACGTTAAGGTCCAGAAGCCAAGAACACCCAAATCCTACCTTGTCTTAAACTCCCAACTCCACATGAGGCTCCTGCAGAGGCCACATAAAGGAGAAACAGCAGCAACGGGTAAATATAGTGTTTCATTTGATTACTGGTTATTATTAGGCTAGGTCACTCCTGATACTCCTAGAGAGAGTTACAGTAAAGCTGTGATGGAGCACACGGATAAGTCTAGAGACCAAAGGGTTCTCTATTGCTCCTTCAACCCGAATTTTAAAATCTTACAAGCCAAAAGGACTTTGACCTGAAATAAAGTAATATCAGAAGAATGAAGCAAAGATGAAAGGGCTTAGGTCGATGTGCAAGGAAAAAAGGAAAGAAAAATGAGAGCCTCGGCTCAGTACCTCTCTCCTGGTCCATGGAAACATGATGTAGAAGAGAGTGCCACATGTGTGTGGTCTCTTATTGCTGAGTGCCTCTTCTTATTGGTAAACATAGCCTAATCCATGTTCTGTGACATTAATAGCATCTCCTCCCGAAGGGGGAGCTAGGCGTGAGAGTGGAAGAAGAGAGGGGAGACATTCCCCTGGCAAAATGCTAACAACAAAATTAAACCAAGAGGCATGGAAGTGTCACTGTGTGAATATGTGAAACCTCTATAAGAAATTCATTTCTGAAATAAATTTTTAAATTCAAAGCTTATTTCAAAGTAATAGAAGCCTTTTTAGTTTCTTTAGTAGACAATTTATTTTGATAAACTTGCTCAATAACAAAAATACAAGTGAAGAAAATTATGTTCATTTTATACAGTTTGTATTAACAATTTGTTTTGAAACTATTAATCGAAAAATGTTATAACCAATTAGAAAACAATTCTTAATAAAGTTGGGGTAATATACAGGCCTTGATGACAAACTTTAAAATCTCTTGAGGTGATATAACTAATAAGTCCTATGTAGGGAATCCAACCTACACAGGTCACTTTTTTCCTTCATATATTTTTATCCTTCAAAAATTAGTTCTGAAAGACAGCTTACTGTTTTGAATTGTGAATGTAAATTCAATATTTTAAAGAAGATCAAAGTGGGTTGCTAAAACAGTTACTACAATCAGAGTAACTGTGGCTAGTAGTCTTTTAATAAAGACAAAATAAATGCAACATGTTCCTCCCATGAAGCCCACGATGCAAAATAATAGCTAGGAGTAGTATATTCAAAGTTAGTTTCCAATACTTTTTTAGGGTCATTCCTCTAAATCAATAGGTTGTATGTCACCAGGACTGTTCATTGTTTTACTTAAGAGATTAAACAGTGAATTCACAGAGCATCAAGTGGGGATATCAAAGATTTAGGCAAAAGGGTAAAAACCAATGAAGTGTTTTGGTCATCTAGAACATTAAAAAGAAAAAAAAAAAAAAGAGCCGTCCTTCAAAAACAAAACAAATGAAACGGAAAATAGGCTTATAAGAAGAGTCAGAAAAATTACATACACACATTAACAACACAGAACATGGATTACCTTTGGAAAGAATCATACTGAAATGTTTGCTTTTAATGAATTGAAGATTTTTCATGTTTACAGATGTTTAGGCATGTTCAATAGGAGCTTCCAAAACTTTCAAACTAATTGTCTTGTGCAAATAAAACCTATAAATATTTTTCAGCAGATTTTACAATGATATTCTTAGGTATGAGAAGAATGCACACACTCTAAAAACAATGTAACAGACAAAAATTTGACAAATGATTGCACCATTAAACAGTGTTTTATATACAGTTTACAAGATATGATTTCCTGCTATAAATTAATACTGTACTATATAGTACTTATTATAGTGACCTTTTTAAATGCAACTGCTGAAGTTGTCTATCTGTTCACTTACAGGATTTATAGAATTTTATATGAATGAGTCCATTTCAATGTTTGGTCTGGAAGAGTACAAAGATTTGACTTCACATACTACTTGATGGGATGGTTTTAAGCCTGGGTTAGAGTGCTGACTGGTTAGAGGGAGTTTTCCCCTATCAGCCCTTAGTGCACTGGACCTCCAAGACAATGATGAAATTAAAGACAATTTAATGGTTTGTGTAATAGATACAAATAAAACCTTAAATTCTGCAATCTTATATGCAATACCACTGTAAGTGAAAGACGTAAACAGTGGGGAAATTCTTAGCAGCTGAGAAACTTTCTCTCCCCAATGCTCATGATCCAGTTAAAAATATTTTGAGAAACTATTTACAATAAAATTCAACTTTTGGAAGAGAAAAGCTCTTGGTCATATCATAAGTTAATTTGAACCATACTTTGCTAACCCTTTATTTCAGTGGTATAATGGTGACAACCAAAGCTTTCCTTCAAAGTGATCCATTTGACTGAGGTCCAATCAAATCGCAATGGGAACTGCCATCCCAAATGTCCACAGCACATGTCCAGTGGTATTCTTAGAACTGACTAGACATCGTAATACTTGGGGAAAATTAGTCTCCCTCAGGCATTTCCTAGAGGTTTCTTTGGACTCTGGGAAGGAAATGGGTGACACGCCCCCAGCACACTCAAGGAACTCACCCCAGTGGTGGTCTACCTCTTACCTGACTCCTGAGTGAGCTGAAACACTGGGGTTTTCTTCCACAATAAAATACTGCTGAATTAACAGTAAGATATATGAATGTCAAACAAGCCAGTGTGAAATACATCAGGTTCCTCCATTTCATACCTTGAATATCTGAGGAGGCAGCCCCATCTCTGAAGCAATCATTTAAAAAAACAATAAAACAGTGCATTCATTTCAGTTTGTGTTTAACAAGGTACCCTAACTCTTCTGATAGGGACATTTCGGTTGCCGTTGCCATGAAAGACTCCATTGCCATGAAAAAACCCTCCTGCCCCACATTTCAAACAGGAGATTATCTATTGTGTTCACCTGGAAAAACAACTAAGCATTGACATAAAGACATGGAGATGTGGAGAAGAGAAATACTATATTTTTAAACTATCTGTGGGCTCAAGGGTTAGCTGCAATGCTTCTTTCTGGAAGAAATGTAAAGCTGTGGGTCTAGTACAGCCCTTTAAAGTAAATGCAAAAATGTTAGCTTTTAGCAAACAAAGGCATATAGCATTTAAAGAAAATACTGTATTGCTCAGGTTTTTGGTAAAGGAGATTATTAATAATGCTTAGATGAAAAGAAACATAAATTTAATTTTTATGGCAGAGTGAAGTTAGTGTTATAAATAGCCAAAATATTGTAAATTGATATTACTAGTGAATTTTGTATTTATGTAAAGTTGTGTGCTTAAACATATAAAATGCTTTATTAATGTAACAGAACGAGCCAGTAGAAAAAGAGAACCTCTGTACAACAGACAACAGTTGCCAATAATTTAAATAGTGTCAGATTCCCCAAATTATAAGGTTTGACATGATCTTACCTTCTACTATCATAAACAAATAAATTAACCCTACAAAGAATTTTAGCTTAACTTAAAATTGCACCTAGAAGGGTATAGGATTATTTGTACCTATTACAAAAACCTGTTAAAATCAAGGGCTGCTACAAAGAATGAGGTAAACTGAAGACTCTCTCCACTATGCAGCCTTCAGATAAATGGCTTTTTTTCTATTGAGTTCTAGGTTTGCACACCACAGTGTTTTGCTAGCAAAGCATTCAGAGTTCTCTTCCAGGAACTGTTTGCATGTGTGTGTATATAAATTTACACACACACATACGCACACACACATATATACACACTGTATACTGCATCAGCAAAATATATATATTATATATATATTTATATAAATATAAGGAAAATTTCCCCCACCCAACCCCCCGCCCCCCAACGACATGTTTCTTAGTGTTTGATTTTTTTTTTTTTTTTTTTGTACACAGAGAATAGGGAATTTCAGAATTTTTACATACATTTTAGCAAACGAGTTTTGATCTATTGGCTTCTTGGTGCGGTAATGCAATGGCAATCCATTCTGGTGCCAAAGGCTCATACCATTACAAGGAAGCTGTGAACTCTAATTTCTTAGGAGGTGAGGCCAGCCCCACACGAACTTCTCTTGCATCCCTCTGGTCCGCCATGATTCATAAATACTTAGACTTATTTTTTCCTCCCTCAAATGAATCATTAGACGTTAAAAATGGAACCACAGAGTCACAAAGGGCCACGTGCTTTTCAGTATAAAGCATTCTCCTTCACTAGGTTGCTATCACAGTGCAGACCTGACTGCCTGAATATGCTCAGGAGATTTAGTCAATATTGTCTGTATTTGGTTATGGAAAAGGCTCTCCTTATTTTTTGTTTTTAAATCCAAAGTGCATAGTGAGAACAAATCAAAGCATTTTTTTTTCTTTTCAGCATCAGTTTCATCTAAGCATCTTCCTATGTGAGGACTACTCAGATGCCTTGCCTTTGTCCTCCCCACCCTCCAAAAATAAAAAAATAAAATAAAATTAAAAATAATAAGAGTCAAGCAATTCAGACATTCATCAGCCTGGTAAACAAACTTTGCCGGCAAATAGAAGTCCTACTATTGTAAAGAAAATTGATAAGACAAAAAGTACGTATGATGACCCAACTACTGTGTTGTTGGGTAATTTATATGGTTGACCTCCGACTTCATTGATGTAAAATCCTATTGGAAATATTAGGGCAGCCATACAGAAAAGGATCACTGTAAAACAAACCAGAACACAACATTAGTAACATGGTTTGGTGATTAAGAAAACAATGAAAATTTGGCACAAAGGAAGTTTATAAGAAGGGTTGTGGATTGATGACATGGTCAAATCTGTTACAATATGGATCACTTATCAAAAGATTTGTGTATACTACAGATCCCCAAAGCCTAACAATTAAATACAGTAAAAGCTAGCTTAGCCTTTTACATAGTTTTGAATATCAGCATTAAGGAAGGCCTCCAAGCCTACTAAGTACTCGTATATACGATTCTTGACCATTTAAAGTAGTGACTAAAAAAAAAAAAAAAAAAAGTAGTGACTAAGGGCTCTAGCTAGTGTCAGACAGGGGCTAAGTTCCAGCTCTACTACTTACTAATGGTGTAATCTTAGGCTTCTGAAATTCTGAAAATGGGTAAGTATATAGTACAAGGATAAACAAAACAATGTCAAGTCCTTCGCACAGTGAGTGACAGGTTGATAGTAAGTGCTGAATAAATGCTGTATATTATTATTGTCCTAGCATTATTTTGCCAATTCTCTGCTCTCTCAGTTGGTATTAGCTATGAGGAATTGAGAAAAGGTGCATACAAATATAAATACTATTTATCTTACTCTGATTTAAAACCAGCTAGTGGAAAGAACCACAGGCTTCTGTGATGAGGAGCAAATTGTCAGACTGGTTATCTCTCATCACGGACAACGTTCCAAAAAAAAAAATCTCCCAGGTTTCTGACTACAGAGTTTAAAGTGGGGGAGAGTGGGGAAATCTTTTGAATTTTGTATGCAAACAGAATGAAATATATTATTTGCTAAAATGCTTCTAGAAAGATATCAGAAAACCCAGTATCTGGGCAGAAGTAATTCCACAGTTGGCTGTTTTAGGAAACCACGTGCCCCCCTGTGCTAACAAAGAAACACTCTTCTTAGGGAACACAAATTACCTATAGATAGGCTGGCGTTTCCAAGAAAATATTTTATGCTTTTTATTATTATTTTATGCTTTTTGAAAGCATGTTGGTCAAATGTTCATAGTCTTTCAAATTTCTTTGAAGGCAGAAACATGTCTTCAGTGTAATGTCATTCTATAGTCATTCCCAATATTAACTGAATGAGAAAACTTTTCTCAGTTAAACCCATCCCTAGCAATACTGACAGAGTCCTGGATAAATATACCAGCTGACACTTGTCCTAAATTGTTTTTGTGTTACTCAGTCTACAAAATTTAATAGGAGAGTCCTGAAAAAGCCAATTAGGAATATTTCCTGGAAGGAAGCTCCAGAAATGCTGTAAAACGTAACATTTTCTTAAGTAGTACACTAGCTTAAGAAACACACCAGCACTCTCGTTTGCTTCGCACCATTTGGGTGGATTATTTTATATTAAGCAGACATAGAATCTGTTTCATTTTGGGCATATGACCACACCAAATAATGTTACATAAGCGGATTTAAATTCTTTTGGATACCTACTACAGAACAAATGAAAAATTCAGGTATTCAGTATTAGATCTTTCGGCCTTTCTGTTGCATAGTTAGCAATAAATAACTTTATTACTGCTGCCAGTGCCCGCTGATCTGTGGTATCTGTCACCAATCTCTAACGGTGCTTATGCCTTAATATGGTTTGGTAAGTAAAATGAAACCACAATCTAAATAGCTATAGACAATCTAATAAAAACAATGGGAAAACATTATTGCCTTAAAAACAATTTGTTCTTTAATGTGGATTAATCTCTAACCTCAAGAAACACTAAAATAATTTAGAAGTCCTTAAAAGATATGCAGATATTACTGTTGTTCATTCTGTTAATTGATGTGCCAACTTAATTCCTGTCCTTTCCTATTTTCTACTGTAAAATAAAAATCTATCTTTTATAAAGGAGTAATCATTTAATGACTATATTTAAAGCAGGGTTTAATATTTTACAAGTGTTAAACATTTTCCAAATTGGTGAGGAAAAGCTTAATCAAATTTTAAGGAAGCAATGAACTCCTAATTCTATCCAATATTTGTTTTTAATCCAAGGAATCGAGTTCTCTATCCTGGGGAGATGTAATGTTGGTGGGTGAGGTTTTTTTGTCTTTGTTTTCCTGTTTTTTTAGGTATTGAGACCTGTGAAGTTACTTTAGATCTTAAAATACTGTTAATGTTGAAAATACATATCAACTTTTGACAATTAAGTTCTGGGTCCTAAATAAGTCTGTAAAGACATAACTTCATATCCTGTATAGCATAGATTTCTTGGTGGTGAAAGTCAATCAGGTGTACTGGTAGACAAGTAAATTAGGGTGGCAAAAGCAAGGACAAGGGTCAGACTTGAAGAAAAAGGCACAGCCTTGCCCCCACAGGTGAGCCCCCTCATGTGTGGCTCTCCTTTGAACATTTCCACTGTGTAAATCCATCAGAAAATGTTAGCTTATATTCTTACCAAACTATAGCTTAACTGGAATAGAAGTGCATAAAATAGAGATGAAGTACATTTTCAAAGACTGAATGGAAACACTAGGGGGAGCCCAATCCCTCTTATGACTACCACCCCAGTAAACTAGCTCTGGGAATGTAGCTCTATGCTTCCTTAGATGACATCAACACCAAGATATATTGCTGAACGAAAAAAACAAGATACAGAATAGTATAAATAGAATAAATATGTATTTATAGAACACTCACACATATACATATATGTTTCTATGCATAGAACACCACTGGTAGGAAACCCCAGAAACTGGTGAGAATGGTTGCTTCCAGGAAAGGAGTATCAGACGACTGGGTGACAGGGCCACAAATGAGATTTACTTTTCACTTGGTGACCCTTTCATAGGCTTTGAATTATGTATCATGCACATATTATTTTAAAAAGTTAAATTATTTAAAATGGAAAATAAAGGAAAAACATTCTGCATTTCAAGGTAGCTATATATTAAATATGTACTTAAATATTTCTCTTGAAGAGGAACGAAAAACAAGATAATCAAAGTTCTTTCCCTTTATTGGGTTATAAGAACCAATGGCTCATGTGAGCACCTTAATGCTTTTCTCTGACTGATATTACTTTGCTAAATAATATTTCAGATTTTTGGTATTCAGAGCACATGCACTCCCAAATTTCAACTAAATCCAGAAACTAAATCCTTCTTCTTTGATTTTATTTTACTCCTAAAGAGTGAATTCTAAAGAGTGGATAAGTAACTGTATCTGTGAGTGAAGATTCTCTTTAAATTCCCCATCAATACCCTTTAATTTAGTAGCTCTGTCTCTATAACTGCCTCTAGACCCTACTATTTAGAAAAGAACTGTCTCAGGAGGTCTGTTTGACCTCAAAAAAGATCAACTTGTTTCACATTTCTTAACAAGGATGGAGAAGCCTTTTTATGTCAACTGCAACTTGATCTAAATTTCAAAATTAAGGGAGAAACAGATACAAAAATAAAACAACAGATCCAGAAACATATACATTCTCTAAAGAGAGTTTCATAGAGAGATAGGGAGAAACAGAGACTCACGAACTAATATCCCTATCCTATGATCTTTAAGAATAAATTGAGTTTTAACATTAATAGGGATTATGCCTTAGCCCTGTAATACAAGTTCTACATGACAATATCAGGTGAAAGTAAGCTGTGTTGTAATATTCATTTTTTAAAAACTTAAGAAAACCTGAGATGATTATAAGACACTGAATTAGAAATTAAATCCCATAGTATTTGGCATAGGGATAGTTATCCTGTTCTTTAGAGCAGGGTTTCTCAACAGGGCCCTATTGCCATTTGGGGCCAGATTAGTCTTTGTTGTGGAGGGCTGTTCTGTGCATTTGTACACTGTTCAGCAGCACCCCTGGACCCTACTCACTACATGCCGGGAGCATCCCCTTAGTTGGGACAATCAAAAATGTTTCCAGACTTTGACAAATGTTCCCTGGGGGACAAACCTGCTTTAGAAAGAAGAAAGCAGAACTACAGAAATCTTCCCTTTGAGCATTTTTGTTGCTTTTGGCTTGGGAAAAGCCTGCGTTGTGCTCTGAAATTAAACCAGTTTTGCAAAGTACAAGAGAATGTGTAATATATAAGTATTATCACACCCTTGGGCATAGCTTAAATGGCATCAGAGATGTTGAGAAACGATTATTAAATAACCAAATGTGTTGATTTTTCAATGGTCACACCACAGCTTATGGTAGAAACTCAAATCAATGATATTAAAAAGCAAATCACCACCTTAAACTAATTTGTATTTCTGTATATTTTCTTCTAGATTTATCTTTATTTGACAGATGATACCAATACCTTTAAGAAGAGGAAGACTCAGGTTAGTGGTAGCTCTGAGTCACAGACCTGGAACACTTAGGTCACAATGTGAGCAAAAATAAAATTCATTAAAATAGCACGTTATACAAAGCAATTAAGGTTTGGATGTCCTGGTCTTATGGTGAGAATTCGGAAGAGCTGATGGGACCGCGTAGAGTCTATCTGATGGCCGTATGCAAGTGGTGCCCTTTGATGATTAGAGAGTCCTTATTACTGAGTCTTGATTCCAGGGTGAGTGCCTTCTAGACAAATTTAGTTAGCACAGGTTACTTACTTCCAGTGAATGCTATCCATCGAGCATATTTTGTGGCTTCTCTTCGCCAGTGGGAAGCCACCAGCAAACCACATGTGACAGTCAATGAAATGATTCCCATGATGATAAAAAACAGTGTGGTGACCCACTCTGGGGGAAGCCGAGGTGGGATGCATGTCCGGTCTCGTCCATGGATTGTTTGACACTGTCGCACAAGGCCCACAGTGAGTGCTCCTGGAGAGATGCAAAACGTGGGAGTATTTTAGTGGGTTTGGCACACCCAGGGAATTGTCCCTACCAAAACCCCTTTAGTCCTTTTCTCTCTGAGTGGGTCATTCAAGCACTGAATTCCACTGAGTCCTATTCTTCAGTATCCTGCAGTAGTCCACTATGTAGTAATACTTTGTTTAAGGTACAAAGTGAACTTAAAAAAAAAACAAAAACAATCTCACAAGTCATAGAAGGCAATTCATTCAGTCATTTATTAAATACTTTTCTCAGTACTTGTGTCTGGCACTGTTCTAGGCTCCAGGAAAATAACAGTGAACAAGAGATGAGGTTCCCGCTCTTGCTGAGATTACCATACTAGCAAAAAGAATTGGAACTTTTCTATTCCAGATCCAAGACTCAAATGTATATGATTTTATTTTGGCTGAGGAGAAACACACGTTTTAAAAATTTGAAGGCAAACTTGAAATATGTCTAAGTGTAATACATAAATAAAATTAAATAATGGATTAAATACTGGAACTAATATTATTTTATTAAACTTACAAGGTCTAAGAAAAGTTCAATATAAGTACTTTTCCACTAAATCCAAGAAAATGCTGGAAAAACTAGTAGGTTCACCCCATTTGGTAAGTCAACAATTTTTGTACAATGTACAAGTACTCACAGTGCCAAATCATTACTAGTATGCTTCAGCAGAAAAGCATAAAGGCATCGGTGCTAATTTTTAAAGTGCCCCCTCTTCCATTTAAATACATGAAAGTGGTTTTTGTAAAACATCAACTGCTATTTTTAAACAAACATGTTCTCATGTCAAACCCAGGGAACCTCTCTAGCAAATTTGGGGTGAATTAATTTACAGAAACCTAGATAAGGAAGATGAAAGAATTATTATTTTATCCTTTTCCCCAGTAAGAAGAACAACTAAAATGTTGTTTTGAGATGCAGAAATCTGTTGTTTTGAGTAAAAGTTGCTTGCTTCCCCCTTTAAGGGCAACTGCAAATGGGAAAACAGCTGCCAAAAATACAAGAAAAGAAATTTCTGGAGCCACTGAAAACAACAGATTTCTGCATCTTTTATTGGTCTTATTTTCTCATTATGAACAACTACAACAAAAAGACATTAACCTCAAAATCATAGCACCTGCCATGAACAAGTGCCTTTTTTGAGGACAGTAAGTAAAATTCCCAGAGGCATTTTGGGAAGCTGCCCTTGGTGGGAGAAGACAGACCAGGGCTGAACCTGTACATACAGATGTATATGTGGGTAGGTGGGGCTGTTGGAGGGAGGGGTTTTTCCTGCAACATGCCTTTGCCATTCGTACATTTGTAGAAATAAGCAATGTATTCAAAGAAAATGAAGAGAAAAATCAGTTCTGCTCTCAGAATTGAGTTGTGGTCTTTTTTCCTCTAATGCTAACTCTGACTATAATTTTTCAAAAGAGTGGAAGACGATAACGCAAACAAGTTGTACCTTTTTCTCTCAAATAATCTAATAATTAGGTCCTTCTTGTGATCTCTGCATAGGTGCAAACAGCATTATAATTACAGGATCATCGCCAGCAAGATGGAGGCAGATGAGGGGCGGGAGAGGGATAGAAAGTGAGCAAACTGTCACAGTAAGTAATGCCACCCTATCCCTCCTCCGAGCTGCTGTTTGGAGTGGAGTGATTCCACAGGCCAGAGAAGTAAATCAGTTCAAAGTTTTTGACAGTTACTAACATTTTTAGTTTCATGGTGATTGCTTGAAACCAGAAAAGGGACAACAATAGGGGTGAGTAGGTACCAGGGAGTTGCATAATTGTTCTTAAAATGAAACATTAAAAAGTTTCCTTGAAAAGAAAACTTGAGGGAGAGGGCGTGTCTTATTATGATAAGGCATTTTATGGTAATTTTGGAAATAAAGAAGGCATTCACAGCAGTGCTCAAGCTCTTCTAACAGGAAACCACTCCTGATCATTCAGCAAAAATCTTCTAACAAATTACCCTCTGTAGTCACTATCTCATTTATAAAAGCTATCAGTACAGTGAGAATAGACAACAGGCAATGAAAGACCCTCTGGCAAAATTCAATATTATGGATTCTGATTATAGTAACAATTCTCTTCACAAATTTAAAATACAAAGAAACTTTCATTGGTAACTCTATAAATAGCTAGTGGACTGAGATTTACTTTTTTTTTTTTTTTAAATAAATTTATTTATTTATTTTTGGCTGCGTTGGGTCTTCGTTGCTGCACACAGGCTTTCTCTAGTTGCGGAGAGCCGGGGCTACTCTTTGTTGCGGTGTGCGGGCTTCTCATTGAGGTGGCTCCTCTTGTTGTGGAGCACGGGCTCTAGGAGCATGGGCTCAGTAGTTGTGGCTCGCGGGCTCTAGAGCACAGGCTCAGTAGTTGTGGCGCATGGGCTTAGTTGCTCCGTGGCATGTGGGATCTTCCAGGACCGGGGCTCGAACCCGTGTCCCCTGTACTGGCAGGTGGATTCTTAACTACTGCGCCACCAGGGAAGTCCTGAGATTTACATTTGAGAATTATTTTTTGCTGGCAAATATTTGAAGTTGTAGGTTCAATAAACCATAACTAAAACATTTCTCTTTCAAAATATTTTGAGTATCCTTATGTTGCCTCGTTTACTTTCCATTTATGGACATGGCAAGGAGGGCTCAAATTTAACTTCCTGTGCCTATAGGTTGTAAAGCTTTCTGAGTAGGATTGCTTTTTCCTCCTCTCCTGGCTGGCACAGCACACCAAGTGAATACAAAGAGAACAAGTAAGAAAATGAAAATTATACCTATACTTTCTACAAATCAATGGAAATAACCTGACAGATGTTCCGCTGTAAAAGAAGAGTTATGCGTCTGTATTTACGAAAGTCCTTATCACCACAAATCAAGACCAAATATTCAACAGCTACATTCTGGAAGAAAAGAAAGCTAATGCTAACTAACAAGAAGGTGTACTGTATATAAGCAAATCAATTCATAAATATTTTATTGAGTGTCTCTTATATGCTCACATTTTTGTAGTGGTCTGAGATTACAAAACTAATACTGTCACACTTTCAGTGAAAATAGAGTTTTCTTAAATTATGCAAAGGCTAGTGCAAACAGTGGTTGGTCAACATTGTCTCTA
Source organism: Phocoena sinus (assembly GCF_008692025.1). Lineage (NCBI taxonomy): Eukaryota > Metazoa > Chordata > Mammalia > Artiodactyla > Phocoenidae > Phocoena > Phocoena sinus. The sequence continues at coordinate 66,447,768 of NC_045777.1, read as the reverse complement.
AAATTCATTTTCTTAAGATTGTACGCCAATATAATTTATATCACAATTACATATTTTCCATAAGCTGTCTGGGTGTAGGGATCTGCAAGGGTAACTGTGCTGCTACCATTGAATCTTGTACATTCAGGTAACTGTTAGTACCCAAACTTTCACCAGGTCTTTAAATTTCATCTTTTACCTCAAAGAATTATCTCCTGCCTGTAGATTCAAATCCATCACTTACATTGACTAGCCAAGATCTTTTACATCCTCCAAATTCTCTGAACACATTTAGACTGTATCACATAATCGTGCACTTGATTTTAAGGTAACTTATTTTAACCCCAAACAGAAAATGAGCTTTCCAGGAGGGAACTGAACCTTCTGCTTCATTGGAAACCCTCAGAATGGCCTGCAGCAGTGGGCACAAAGCAGGAATTAATAAACATCTGGTGAACTTAATAAATTAAAAACAAGCTAAATTTAAAAATCATGCTGCATTAACGAGGTTCTCCTATGGAACTGTCTCAGTTTGATTTGTTGAAGCACACTAAATTAAGCATAAATTCAGCCATTCACTAATTTTTGTTTTATCCAACAGGTCTTTTGCCTCCTGAAGGGGCCTGTAATTCCATTTTCCAAATAGCCAATCCATCTTTACCCTGCAGCTGTTTCCTAGGTAATCAGTCTAGCCAAATAAAAACTTGCACACAATAGGAAAAAGGAAAACCAACTAGGAACTATAGCATCCCACATGCCTCTTAGTATCTCACCTGTGTTATCAAAACACAGAAAAGGAAGTCATAACGAATCTTACCCTGTTAAGTGGGGAATCTTAACTAAAGAGGCTTTTGACACCCATCATCTATAGATCCAGACACTGCTGAAATGATTTAACACAATCTGAGCATGTCTATTGCCACAATGAGGATGATTACAAGGCATGTCATCACTACATGTAAAAGCTGTGTCACAGAAAATTTGAAACACGGTAATTGTACATCAGAAAAGCACACATTCCCACCAAACTGTCAGAGCAAATCATATGCAGTAACTGCTCGCTAAACTGACTACGGAGAGGGTTTTCCAAGATAGGGCTGAATTTGAACAAAATTGTGAAGTTAACATTTGCTATTGCCCTCTCCCATCTCTCCCTTGAGTTTTCTTCCTACTCATGTTCTCTTCCTCTCAGGGGGCCCTCTTCCGTTAGCTGTAGGTATTGTGAACTGGCCCACCCAATCCCTACAACTGATGTGGATTTCTTACTCTACTTTCTCCCTGGGGATATAAAAATCTAATCTTGGCAAGCTATCCTACTGGTAACACAAACCAAACACGTTACCACAAAAGTCTTAGTGACTGATAAAGGCTTAACATATTGCCCTTTCCAAGAGCACCTGTAGTTAAGTAAGGGACAATATTCCAACTTAACTGAAATTATAGAGTTTCATGTTTCAGTGACAGGTTGGCTGAAGAAATTTAGGAGAACCTGGAGGCAGGTGAGAAGGGGCCTGGTACGGGGCCCCAATGTAGGCAGTGACACATACCTTCCGGTGTAAGTCATACCCTGGCAGCTCATACTTTAAATGACTAGAAGCACAAGCACAGAAAATAATAGTCTATAGGTAACTTAAAGACTTCACATATTTAATTTTTTTCCTCCAGAAGCACTGCTCGTGGTGATTATTTTTTATCAGCTGTGATTTCTGGGTTCTACCTTAAGATGCGGGTGCTTATAAATAGTGAACTGGCCAAAAAGAGTCAACACGTAAAACAAGGAAACTTAATGAACCATACATAGGCAATGTCTGAAAACCCGAGTAACATAATAGGTTTATTAGGCCAGTCACTAGTGTCCACTATAGTAACAGTGTCCATTCCTATTACTTTCACCTGTTCTTGTACCTCCCTGGCACTTCCTGGCACTGGCCCCTATTTTCTCTCCATCCATCACTTTCCTATTGTCTTCACTTCTTTCCTTATCCAGCCTAGAGTCCTTGATCCATCATATTACCACCTAACTTCTATCCTTTCACTGCACCCACCTGGCAAAAACCATAACCCTGATTCAACATAGGTTTTGCCCCTCCTGCACTTACCTCCAGTATGCTGAATGCTGATGAAGAAAATCATATCTCAGAGCAGAGGTGTGCCACTATAAATTCCTAAGTTTCTATCTCATGACCATCACCACTACCCAGAAACTAATTAGATTTTCCTAATTCAGCGCTTCCCCATTCTCTACTGTGACCATTCCAAGTCTGCTGCACTCTCCCTCAATATGAGAGCCATTCACCACCCCTATCATTTAAGTAGGTGCCTGTGTCTGTTACCTTTCAGAAAAGACAGAGGCCATCAGACAGCAACCCCTCAACTGTCCACCATCAAAACTTATGAATTTATCTGCACACACTTGTTCTTTCATCCTATTGATCTTTCTCCCTTTGTTTTGGATCCCATTCCCTCTCACTTTCTTTGGGAGCTTGCCCAACTTATTATTTTCTTTCTCTTCTGGATTGCAAAATTGTTTGAATAAGCTTAAGTCTTCCCTATTTTTTTTCAACTGTTTATTTTTTATTTTATTTTATTTTTTGGCCGCACCGCGCGGCATGTGGGATCCTAGCTCCCTGACCAGGGATAGAACCTGCACCCCCTGCATTAGATGTGTGGAGTCTTAACCACTGGATTGACAGGGAAGTCCCCTAAGTCTCCCTTATCATAAAACAAAACTATCCCATCACGTCAAGCCATCCTCTGGTGTCGACATGTTTGTGTTTCTGTCCGCTCCGCCTACTATCCTTTGTCCCCTACCCTGTCGAGAGTCCCTGTCCCCACTTCCCAGAGTCTTGTTCACTCTTTAATCTACTGCAGCTTGGCTTTTACCCCAACCGCCCCACTGACACAGCTCTTGCCACGCTCACTCATTCCATACTGCTGACTCTAATGGGCATTTCTAAGTCCTTTCCTTAATATTTTAGCAGCATCTGATACAGCTTCTTCAAACACATTTCCTTTAGTTTTGATGACTCCATGTTCTATTTATTTTCCTCATGCCTCTTTAGTTTTTCTTTCTTTGTCTTTTTTCACAGACACCTTTTTCTCTGCCATGCGTTAAAATTTGGCATTCTTTAGGGGTCTTTGTTGGATCTGGTTTTCCTTCTACACACTCTCTCTCCTCTAAGTCCAAATGTCCTACAAAGGTCTGGATGATATTGCTTTTTTTTCTTTTTTGACATTTGATGCTCAAATTCTTAAATTAACTCTTAAATCATCTCTAACACACACCCCAGGTGTTCGTATATGCTGTTCCCTCTGCCTAAACTACTCTTCCAAACTTCTTCTCCTGGTTTCTACCTATGATTCAAAACTCCAGTCACAGCTTAGAAGTCACTTCTGGGAAGTCTTCCTCGACAAGCTTACATTCCCATTCTGGGCTGACTGCTCCTCTATGCTTCCATGGCCCCGTCCAAAGTATCATAACTGTCTCTCTATTGAACTAGAGGGGGTCGTGGGAAATCCCAAATTTGTAGCCAGTAGGTCAGAAGTGCCCCGCCCCCCCGAACTTGTGGCAGTGTCTGAATTAGAGGCAATCTTGTGGAGGACAGAGCCCTTAATTTGTGGGATCTGTGCTAACTCTAGGTGGCTAGTGTCAGAATTGAAGTGTATAACAGTGTACTCAGTTGGAGTTAGAATACATACATTTATACAAAAACTTGTACATGAATGTTCATAGCATTATTCATAATAGCAAGAAAAGGGGAAACAACCCAAATGGCCATCAACCGATAAACAAAATCCATACAATAGAATATTATTCAGAAAAAATTTTAAAGTACTGATACAAGCTGCAATATGGATGAACCCTATGTTAAGTGAAAAAAACCAGACACAAAAGGCTACATATTGTATTATTCCATTTATATGAAATATACAGAATAGGCAAATCCACAGAGGCAAAGACATTAGTGGATGCCAGGGGATGCGGGAGGAGGAATTAGGAAGTTTGGGGTTTCTTTTTCCTGGGGTGATGCAAATACTCTGGAATTAGATATTGGCGATGGCCACATACCACTGTGAATATACTAAAAATCACTGAACTGTACAGTTTAAAATGGTGAATTTTATCTCAAACGAAACCCAACAGCTTAGATTTCCCAACTTAATTTCAACAGTGTATCAAAATTTTTGCCCCAATATCCCTCTATTCCCTCCCTTTCTTTTGTAAAATTACATCTTTATACATTATAAGCCCATCAACACACTTTTATAATTACTGCTTTATTTTATTTTTATTTATTTATTTTTTTTGGTACGCGGGCCTCTCACTGTTGTGGCCTCTCCCATTGGGGAGCACAGGCTCCAGACACGCAGGCTCAGCAGCCATGGCTCACAGGCCCAGCCGCTCCGCGGCATGTGGGATCCTCCCAGACCGGGGCACGAACCCACATCCCCTGCATCGGCAGGCGGACTCTCCATCACTGCGCCACCAGGGAAGCCCTTACTGCTTTATTTTAAAGAGAAAAGAATTATTAGCAAAAAGATATTTATACTGACTTTTAAAACATCTTTATTGGAGTATAATTGTTTTACAGTGGTGTGTTAGTTTCTGCTGTATAACAAAGTGAATCAGCTATACGTATACATACATCCCTATATCTCCTCCCTCTTACGTCTCCCTCCCACCCTCCCTATCCTACCCCTCTAGGTGGACACAAAGCACCGAGCTGATCTCCCTGTGCTATGTGGCTGCTTCCCACTAGCCATCTATTTTACTTTTGGTAGTGTATATATGTCCATGACACTCTCTCACTTCGTCCCAGCTTACCCTTCCCCCTCCCCGTGTCCTTAAGTCCATTCTCTATGTCTGCGTCTTTACTCCTGTCCTGCCCCTAGGTTCTTCAGAACCTTTTTGTTTTTTAGATTCCATATATATGTGTTAACATACAGTATTTGTTTTTCTCTTTCTGACTCACTTCACTCTGTATGACAGTCTCTAGGTCCAGCTATCTCACTACAAATAACTCAATTTCCTTTCTTTTTATGGCTGAGTAATATTCCATTGTATATATGTGCCACATCTTCTTTATGCATTCATCTGTCAGTGGACACTTAGGTTGCTGCCATGTCCTGGCTATTGTAAATGGAGCTTCAATGAACATTGTGGTACATGACTCTTTTTGAATTATGGTTTTCTCAGGGTATATGCCCAGTAGTGGGATTGCTGGGTCATATGGTAGTTCTATTTTTAGTTTTTTGAGGAACCTCCATACTGTTCTCCATAGTGGCTGTATCAATTTACATTCCCACCAATAGTGCAAGAGGGTTCCCTTTTCTCCACACCCTCTCCAGGATTTATTGTTTATAGATTTTTTGATGATGGCCATTCTGACCGGTGTGAGGTGATACCTCATTGTAGTCTTTTTTTTTCTTTTTTTTTTTGCGGTACGTGGGCCTCTCACTGTTGTGGCCTCTCCCATTGTGGAGCACAGGCTCCAGATGCGCAGGCTCAGTGGCCATAGCTCACGGGCCCAGCCACTCCACGGCATGTGGGATCTTCCCGGACTGGGGCACGAACCTGTGTCCCCTGCATCAGCAGGCGGACTCTCAACCACTGCACCACCAGGGAAGCCCCCTCATTGTAGTTTCGATTTGCATTTCTCTAATGATTAGTGATGTTGAGCATACTTTCATGTGTTTGCTGACAATCTGTATATCGTTTTTGGAGAAATGTCTATTTAGGCCTTCTGGCCATTTTTGGATTGGGCTTTTTGATACTGAGCTGCATGAACTGCTTGTATATTTTGGAGATTAATCCTTTGTCACTTGCTTCATTTGCAAATATTTTCTCGCATTCTGAGGGTTGTCTTTTCATCTTGTTTATGGTTTCCTTTGCTGTGCGAAAGCTTTTAAGTTTCATTAGGCCCCATTTGTTTTTGTTTTTATTTCCATTTCTCTAGGAGGTGGGTCAAAAAGGATCTTGCTGTGATTTATGTCACAGAGTGTTCTGCCTACGTTTTCCTCTGAGAGTTTTATAGTACGTTTTCCTCTAAGAGTTTTATAGTGTCTGACCTTACATTTTGGTCTTTAACCCATTTTGAGTTCATTTTTGTGTATGGTGTTAGGGAGTGTTCTAATTTCATTCTTTTACATGTAGCTGTCCAGTTTTCCCAGCACCACTTATTGAAGAGGCTGTCTTTTCTCCATTGTATATTCTTACCTCCTTTATCAAAGATAAGGTGACCATATGTGCAGGGGTCTATCTCTGGGCTTTCTATCCTGTTCCATTGATCTATATTTCTGTTTTTGTGCCAGTACCATACTGTCTTGATTACTTGCTTTGTAGTATAGCCTGAGGTCAGGGAACCTGATTCCTCCAGCTCTGTTTTTCTTTCTCAGGATTGCTTTGGCTATTTGGGGTCTTTTGTGTTTCCATACAAATTGTGAAGTTTTTTGTTCTAGTTCTGTGAAAAATGCCATTGGTAGTTTGATAGGGATTGCATTGAATCTGTAGATTGCTTTGGGTAGTATAGTCATTTTCACAATGTTGATTCTTCCAATCCAAGAACATGGTATATCTTTCCATCTGTTTGTATCATCTTTAATTTCTTTCATCAGTGTCTTATAGTTTTCTGCATACAGGTCTTTTATCTCCTTAGGTAGGTTTATTCCTAGGTATTTTATTCTTTTTGTTGCCATGGTAAATGGGAGTGTTTCTTTAATTTCTCTTTCAGATTTTTCATCATTAGTGTATAGGAATGCAAGAGATTTCTGTGCATTTTGTATCCTGCTACTTTACCAAATTCATTGATTAGCTCTAGTAGTTTTCTGGTAGCATCTTTAGGATTCTCTATGTATAGTATCATGTCATCTGCAAACAGTGACACTTTTACGTCTTGTTTTCTGATATGGATTCCTTTTATTTCTTTTTCTTCTCTGACTGCTGTGGCTAAAACTTCCAAAACTATGTCAAATAAGAGTGGTGAGAGTGGGCAACCTTGTCTTGCTCCTGACCTTAGTGGAAATGATTTCAGTTTTTTCACCATAGAGAACGATATTGGCTGTGGGTTTGTCATGTATGGCCTTTCTTATGTTGAGGTAAGTTCCCTCTAGGCCTACTTTCTGGAAGGTTTTTATCATAAATGGGTGTTGAATTTTGTTGAAAGTTTTCTCTGAATCTATTGAGATTATCATATGGGTTTTCTCCTTCAGTTTGTTAATGTGGTGTATCACATTGACTGATGTGCGCATACTGAAGAATCCTCACATTCCTGGGATAAACCCCACTTGATCATGGTGTATGATCCTTTTAATGTGCTGTTGGATTCTGTTTGCTAGTATTTTGTTGAGGATTTTTGCATCTATGTTCATCAGTGATATTGGCCTGTAGTTTTCTCTTTTTGTGGCATCTTTGTCTGGTTTTGGTATCAGGGTGATGGTGGCCTCATAGAATGAGTTTGGGAGTGTTCCTCCCTCTGCTATATTTTGGAAGAGTTTGAGAAGGATTGGTGTTAGCTCTTCTCTAAATGTTTGATAGAATTTGCCTGTGAAGCCATCTGGTCCTGGGCTTTTGTTTGTTGGAAGATTTTTAATCACAGTTTCAATTTCAGTGTTTGTGACTGGTCTGTTTATATTTTCTATTTCTTCCTGGTTCAGTCTTGGAAGGTTGTGCTTTTCTAAGAATTTGTCCATTTCTTCCAGGTTGTCCATTTTATTGGCATATAGTTGCTTGTAATAATCTCTCATGATCCTTTGTATTTCTGCAGTGTCATTTGTTCCTTCTCCTTTTTCATTTATAATTCTATTGATTTGAGTCTTCTCCCATTTTTCTTGATAAGTCTGCCTAATGGTTTGTCAATTTTGTTTATCTCCTCAAAGAACCAGCTTTTAGTTTTATTGATCTTTGCTATTGTTTCCCTCATTTCTTTTTCATTTATTTCTGATCTGATCTTTATGATTTCTTTCCTTCTGCTAACTTTGGGGGTTTTTTTGTTCTTCTTTCTCTAATTGCTTTAGGTGCAAGGTTAGGTTGTTTATTTGAGATGTTTCTTGTTTCTTGAGGTAGGACTGTATTGCTATAAACTGTATTGCTATAAACTCTTAGAACTGCTTTTGCTGCGTCCCATAGGTTTTGGGTCATCATGTTTTCACTGTCATTTGTTTCTAGGTATTTTTTTATTTCCTCTTTGAATTCTTCAGTGATCTCATGGTTATTTAGTAGTGTATTGTTTAGCCTCCATGTGTTTGTATTTTTTACACATTTTTTTCCTGTAATTGATATCTAGTCTCATAGCATTTTGGTTGGAAAAGATACTTGATACAATTTCAATTTTCTTAAATTTACCAAGGCTTGATTTGTGACCCAAGATATGATCTATCCTGGAGAATGTTTCATTAGCACTTGAGAAGAAAGTGTAATCTGTTTTTGGATGAAATATCAACTAAGTCCATCTTGTTTAATGTATCATTTAAAGTTTGTGTTTCCTTATTTATTTTCATTTTGGATGATCTACATATTGACTTTTATATCCACCTTTGTAGTTACCTTTATTGTGCCCTATTTCTTTGTGTGGATTCAAAACACTGCCTAGTGCCCTTTTCTTTCAGTTTGAAGACTCCTTTCAGTATTTCTTATAGGACAGGTCTGTTAGTGATGGATTTTCTCAGTTTTTGTTTATCTTAGAATATCTTGATTTCTCCTTTGTTTCTAAGGGATAGTTTTGCAGAATTTTTAGTTGACAGTCTGTTTCTTGCAGCATTTTGAATATGTCGTCCCACTGCTCTCTGGTCTCTTGGTTTCTGATGAGAAGTCAATTGTTAATGGTATTGAGGACCCCTTGTACATGAGGATTCACTTTTTTCCTGCTGTTTTCAAGATTCTCTTTATGTCTTTGGCTTTTGACTGTTTGACTATGACGTGTCTAGGTGTGAATTACTTTGAGTCTATTCTACTTGGAATTTGTTGAGATTCTTCAATGTGCAGATTAAAGCTTTTCATTAAACCTGGAGAGACTTTGGCTATTATTTATTCACATATTCTTTATGTCTCTTCTCTCTTCCCCTTCTGAGACTCCCATTATGCGTAGGCTGGAATACAGTATTCCCCTCTTATCCACAGTTTTGCTTTATGCAGTTTGTACCTGCAGTCAACCGCAGTCCAAAAATATTAAATGGAAAATTCCAGAAGTGAACAATCCACTAGTTTTAAATTGCAAGCTGTTTTGAGTAGCATGATGAAATCTTGTACCATCTGGCTCCAGCCCACCTGGGACGTGAATCATTCTATTGTCCAGTGCATCCACACTGTATGGGCTACCTACCACCTGTTAATCACTTATTGGTCATCTAAGTTATCCAATGGACTGTTGCAGCATTGCAGTGCTTGTGTTCAAGGAACCCTTACTTTACTTAATAATGGCCCCAAAGTACAAGACTAGTGATGCTGGCAGTTAGGATATGCCAAAGCAAAACCATAAAGTGCTTCTTTTATGTGAAAGGTGAGAGTTCTCAACTTAATAAGAAAAAAAATTTGTATGCTCAGATTGCTAAGTTCTACAGTAAAAATGAATCTTCTTTCGGTGAAATTGTGAAGATGGAAAAAGTAATTCATGCCAGTTTTGCTGTTGTACCTCAAACTGCAAAAGTTACGGCCACAGTGTGTGATAAGTGCTTAGCTAAGGTGGAAAAGGCATTAAATCTGTGGGTGGAAGACATGCTGATTGATGGTAATGTGTTAAGCCAGAAAGCACTGAGCCTATAAGAAAACTTCAGCAAAGGATCCCCTGAAACAAGTGATACCAAGCCATTTACTGCAAGTAAAGTATGATTACACGGCTTCAGGAATAGGTTTGGACGAAAAATATAAAAACTATTAAAGAAACTGTATCTGCCAGTGAAGAAGCTGCTGCCACATTTCTGGCAGAGTTGAAGCTAGAGAGAGAGATCACATTCACATAACTTTTATTCAGTCTATTGTTATAATTGTTTTCTTTATTTTAGCTATTGTTTTTAAGCTCTTACTGTGCCTAATTTGTAAATTAAACTTTATCACAGGTATGTATGTACAGGAAAAAACATAGTATATAGGGTTGGGTCCTATCTGCAGTTTTAGGCAGATAGGCAGACCCCCACTGGGGGTCTTGGAACATATCCCCTTGCGGGGGGGCGGGGGCGGTAAGGCAGGCACAACTGCATTTCCCTTATTGAAGTAAAAGAGCTCCTTAAATATTAAAGAAATTAACTACTTGTCTGTGATTTGAGCTACTGATATTTTATCCCAGATATTTTGAGAACTCCTGCTCTAGAGATAGGTTTACCTTCAATACTTGCTTCTAGTCATAGAGATGATCAGACCTAAAGAGTAACATCCAATTACATTTGGCAAGAAAGGTGTTTCTTAAACAATGGAATTATTTTTTTTGGAGTTTAATATTTTAAATCACCAAGTAAATTTTCTGGTGCTAGAGATATAATGAATTATGCTCGTTAAAGATCACAAGGCAGAATGTTGATAGAGGAACACAAGCAGAACCCAAGTCAATTCACTTCACTTACTGTAGCTTAAGAGGGGTTTTCCTTTTAACTTCCAAAATTAAACTGTTTGAAAATACTTCCACAGAGTGCTTTCTTTCCAAGGTAAACTATCTAGCCACAAAATAGATGCATCAATCAATAAAACAGAATCAAATACACCTCAACAGGCCAAATATATATATGATGGCATTAGAAATCAATGGAAATAATGGATTATTTAGTAAACTGTTTTGGATAATTGGTTTACCATTTAGAAAAGAATTAAGATAGATTCCTACTTAATACCATGCATCAAAATAAGATGGCAGAAATATAAAAATGAAAATCATAAAATAAAAAGGAAAATAGTCTAGTTGTGTGGTCTTAAGAATGGGGAAGACCTTTCACCTATATATACAGTCAGATTCTATAAAGAAAAAGACCATGACTGTAATTTAAAAGTAAATAATAACCATCGTGCAATACACATGAAGGGGTAATATTCTTTATATATAGTGAGTCCTTTCAAATCAATGTGAAGTCAAACACTAAAATTGAAAAATGGACAAAGGATATGAAGATGGCACACACGATATCAAAAGGATATATATTTTTTAAAGTTCATGCTTTCCAGTAATCAAAGAAATGCAGACCAAAACAACAAACGTTTAAAAATATCCGTATCTTCCAATCTAATACATATAGGAATTTAGAATACGGTAAAGGTGGCATTTCAAAACATCCGGGAAAAAATGTGCTAGTCAATGAATAGCACTGGGGCAATTGCCTATAGTTGGGGGAAAAAATAAAAGCTAATTATTTAAAATTATGGATAAAAATAAAATGCTATATACAGCTAAATGTAAAACAAAACAAAACAGAAAATGATAAACTTGAAAGGACTTTCGAAAGAAAAGAAAAAAAAAAGACACAAAACCCTAAACCCACGAAGAAAAAAAAGAAATTAAAACTTTAAACTTCTTTACGACAAAAGAAACCATAAACAATATTGAAAAATAAATCTGAAAACCAATGTGAGGCTAGGAGAAAGTATTACAACTATGTAACAGTTTAATATCTGGAATATATGAATAGGTACTAGAAATCAATGAGGAAAAATTAAAAACTTCAAGTATACAAACAGAAGAGTGGCCAGTAAGATGAAAAGATGTTCAGGGAATCCCCTGGCGGTTCAGTGGTTGGAACTCTGTGCTTTCACTGCCAGGGGCCTGGGTTTGATCCCTGGTCAGGGAACTAAGATCCCACGTGCTGTGGGACGCAGCCAAAAAAAAAAAGTTCAACTTCATAATAAAGAAATAGAAATTAAGACAAAATACCATGTTTTGGTCATTAAATTGGCAAAAACTAAGATTTATATTAGCCAGTACCAGAAGAGGTATAGAGAAATAAATACTATTTTACACACTGTTGGGATGGTGGGAAGAAAACTGGTACAGTCTTTTGGGAGAGCAATTTGAAATAATAATAATAGCAACAATATCAGTTAATGCTTATGTAGTACATGTCCCAGGTACTATTCTAATTGCTTAAGATAAATTACCTCATTTCATCTCTTTACAATACTATGAGGTAGGTACTATTATTTCTCCAGTTTATAGATGAAAAAGCTGAGCCATAGAGATGTTGAGTAAATCATACACAAAGATGTTGAACCTAGGAAGTTTGGCTCTAGACTCTGCTATTATCCACTATGCTATATTATCCTGCAGTGGCAGCCTTGGAAATACACTGCTCAGATCTCCCTTGAAGACACCTCCGAGTTTAACTCCAAAGTGCAATTAGCCTACAGCTGTTTGTGCCTTTAAGATTCACCTGATTTTTCAAGATGGAGCCACTTTTTCCCTAGACAGCCTCTGGTCAATAACTGAGCATGAAGGAGTTCTAGGGCCTAGCCATTTCTTTCCAACACAGTACTACTCCTCTAAGAAGTAATCTTTACTTCAGAGTATCCTGCTGAGTTGGCTGAGACTCTGATAGATCTGTACCATGATCTGACCACTTTCCCTCTCCTTCAGCTTCTGCCCCTTGTCATTCACAGGCACTAACCCTTGAATATTATTTGCAGTTCTAACTCCATCTCAGTGTCAGCTTCCCAGAGGATCCAACTGATTCAACTGCCTTCCTAACAAAATTTTAAGTGCATATACCCTTCTATCCAGCAATTTCATTCTTACATATGTAATCCAGAGAAAACCCTGCACATATGGATAAAGAAACAGGTACAATGATATTCACTGCAGAACTGATGAGGATGATTATAATTTTTGTGACTTTCTGTTTGAAAAATTAAAAAAAAAGATGTTCACTGCAGTATTACTTATAATAATGAAAAAAACTAAACACGGATCAATAGAGGAATGGTTAATTAAATTGTAGTACATACACACCACAGAATACTGAAAAGAATGAGATAATTCTGTGCATACTGATATGAAAAGATTTAAGACATCATGAGAAAAAAATAAACCAGAGAACAGTATGTATCATGAGATCCACTTGTTTAAAAATATTTATTTCTGTAAGTACACATATATGTAGATGCATAGGAAACTGAGTAACCACTGTTACTTCTGGAAAGGAAAGATGGAGCTGGGGGTAGGAAAGTTAGAGCTGGGCGAGAAAACCCTGTATTTTCCCTTTTTTTTTTGGCTGCACCTCACGGTTTGTGGGATCTTAGTTCCTGAACCACGGATTGAACCTAGGCCCCGCAGTGAAAGTGCCGAGTCCCAACTACTGGACCATGAGGGAATTCCCCCATTCTTCATTTCAAAATTTAGAATGCATTCATATACAGTTGATCCTCATTATTTACAGATTCCATACTTGCAAATACGTCCACTCATTAAAATTTATTTGTGGGCTTCCCTGGTGGCGCAGTGGTTGGGAGTCCGCCTGCCGACGCAGGGGACGTGGCTTCATGTCCCGGTCCGGGAGGATCCCACGTTCCGCAGAGCGGCTGGGCCTGTGGGCCATATCCGCTGGGCCTGCGCATCCGGAGCCTGTGCTCCGCGACGGGAGAGGCTGCAGCAGTGAGAGGCCCGCGTACCACCAAAAAAAAAAAAAAAAAATTTTATTTGTAACCCTGAAATCGATAGTTGTGGCACTAATCGATAGTAGTGGTCATCCAAAGACACAGCACATGTGCGGTATGGCAAAAAACAGTCAGCTGACACACACACTTTCATTTGAAGTCAAACCAGGTGATGCTCTGCCTTGTTTCAGCTCTCATACAGAAAACAAGGGTTCTTTCCATGGTCTCTTTATACTGTCTTTTTTACATTTTTGTGCTTTTTCTTGGTGATTTTGCTGTTTAAAATGGGCCCCAAGTGTAATGTTGAAGTGCTGCCTAGTGTTCCTAAGCGCAGGAAGGCTGTGACGTGCCTTTCAGAGAAAATATATGTATTCGATATGCTTCATTCAGACATGAGTTATGGTGCTGTTGGCACGATGTTATTATATATTAGTAGTAGTATATAATATATAATATTATATATTAATATATAGTTGATTCATTGAAGCCTTAAGGTGTCTTTAAACAGAAACACTCACAAAACTAGGTTACGTATTGACTAGTTGATGAAATGTGACCATAGGCTCGCAACAACCTAACCCCTGGGGACAATAATCCACTATTTACTAATCCGGTGTTCACAGTGATTTTATAGAACATAACTACCACATAAGAATCAAGTGTGTTATTAAAGTTAAAAAAAAAAGCACAAGAGTTATGTTAACCAGAGTCCTTTAAAAACAGAGCAATAAAGTCATCAATAGGGGTCAAGTGTCCTTTTAGCTCTCCTGTGCACTCAAGTTCCACACCCCTGAGCTGCCTGCTTTTTACACGGTGATGATACAGCTGTTTGGACTTTTATTAACTCAAATTTTTCTTCACAAGGCCCCACAAAAGAATTAAAGAAATCAGAAAAAATTACTATTGACACCCGGGGTTCATCCAAAGAGACTTAAGATCTTACTACATAAATGACCCCTTGGTCAGCTTGGACCTAAACTAATATGATACCCACTAACCACATGTGACTATTAAGAACTTGAAATATATGTATCATAAAATTTTTTAAAAAACACTAATTAAAGTCCTTTTAAGAAATGCAACGAGCAGACAAATTTTTATTTTCAGGATCCAATAACCACTAATTTTTATCAGTTTCCAATTATTTTACTACCCACCAATGCCCACAGCCAACATTAGAGAATTCAATACATTTTATTTACAAAGATCATGGAGATCTATTCCAAATACTGCTCTTCTGGGAATTCCCTGGTGGTCCAGTGGTTAGGACTCAGCACTTTCACTGCCGTGGCCAGGGTTCAATCCCTGGTCGGGGAACTAAAATCCTGCAAGCTGCGCAGCGCGGCCGAAAAAAACAAAACGAACACTGCTCTTCTTATGCCTTTCCCACTCTGGCAAAGTGTCACGAGAAAACATGTTGCATTCTTCTCAAATACCCAAACTTCACACTATGAATTAAATACAGACGTTAGAATCTTGACTGTGCATAAGAGATTATAGCAAAGACCTGATTCCTTCTTTTCACTTAGTTATATTATTGCTATTAAACATAAGGTCATCAGATGATGCAGAATAACTTGCTAAGCTGTTTGAAAAGTTACCCTTATTTAACATGAGGGCCAGTGAAAGGTAGCACAGAACACTGCATAGTAAGCTGGAGAGCATGTCTGTCTGGGGCTCTGTCGCTTACTAGCTCTGTAGCTTTGGGCAAGTTATTTATCCTCTCACTTTCTTCATCTGTAAAATGAGGATGATAAATAGTACCTACCTTATAGGGTTACTGAAGATTAAATGAGTTTAATCTTGCAAAAAGCTTAGAACAATACCTGGCACACAGAAGGGCTTAATAAATTAGTTACTATTACTAATATTAAGAAGGTGTTTCAACAATACAAACAAAACACTTCTGGCTACCTAACTTGGGGAACAGGTAACTAAACAATCATGGGTTGCATTCTTTACAACTATTTTCTATACTATTTTCAGACAACTGATATTTCAGAATTTATCAGACCTACCTCAACTGATCATATATTTGAGGCAATCTAGGCATCTTAGCTTGTTTCCTTATTTGTAAATAGAGATCTTCTATTATCTATTATACAGATTGTTGAAAGCATTTAGTAAGATAAGTATAGTATAAACAGTATAGTGCCTAGGTGTTCCTCCCCACTTAGTTCCAACTGATTCCTATTTATCCAAATCTACAGAAAGCAGGTTGGTTTCCTTTGCCCTGAGCCAGGGCCCTACATTCACTTGGTAATTTCTGGTGCTCCGGTGAAAACATACACCTTCCACAGAGCTGGCCTTAGAAACACCCATCTGTAAAATGACAGCAAGCATCACATGAATTGTAATCAAAGTCCATAAAAACTTGAAGAGTATGGAGAAAATGAATGTAATTATGTTTTAGCAAATCACAGGAACTACCTTTTGAGTTGAAAGTCAGGTAAATTTTAAATACTTATAAAGTAAAATACCCTGTATATGTAGTTCATTATTCCATGAAGTGTGAGACAGGGTAAAATCGTCAAAAAAGGTGTACGTAAATCTACAGATGACAGAGTCATGACGAATTACCAAGAGAAGAAACATGTTTTTAGGACTATTCCTTACTTTGAAAACTGTCAGGTAACTGCTGACTGGGTCCGCCAGTCATGCCACCTAACTTAACAGAAGCCTAATGCTGCTCAGCAGGGCTTAAGTTCCTCCTTGGTGACTCTGTTGCATCTCCCACAGCAGCTGTTTTGGACCTTTCCACTCTCCTCAAATTCTCTCTTGCCTGCCCAGAGTAGATAACCTTTCTTCCCAATTAAAGGAAAAATCAAGGTCATGTAAATGAAGCAAACTTATTTGTCTATCTTTCCACCTGAAAACATCTTTGAAGCTCAGTGTACAATCTCAGAATTTCTCTGTACCACCTCTTCCGGTTTTTTGGTTTTTGAGAGCTTAATAGTAACTTTCACAGTGATTCTTTTTTTTTTTTAATTGACGTATAGTTGATGTATTTCCTGTTTCTTTTAAAGGAGATGAACTCCTTCTCCTTCCCAAAGCTTAACTCTTAACTAATTCCCTTCCTACCCTTTCCTTTGACTTCAATTACTCCCTGGGCCAGTGTTGGTCAGAGTGTGGTCTTAGTATTTAAACATATCAGAATCTCTTAAATGGGTATGTGTGCCTGTGTGTGTCTTGGGGGGGTGGGTTGGGCGTGGGAGTTACTTGTTTTAAAATGCTGATATCTGGTACCCAGACCTATTGAATCGGGTTCTCCTTATACGGTGCCAACAACTTGCATTTCAAACAAAACCTTCTCTCTTTTTTTTTTGGCTGCATGGCATGTGGGATCTTGGTTCCCCGACCAGGGATTGAACCCACACCCCCTGCAGTGGAAGCACAGTCTTAACCACTGGACCGCCAGGGAAGTCCAGGCAAAAGCTTCTTGTTATTCTTGTGCACACTAAAATTTGACAACTGTCTTAGACTATCGACCTTCCTTCTGTCTACAAGATGTTCATGTCTTTATATAAAAAACAAAACGAAGCAAACTATACTTCCTTAAAATGATTATCTCAGATTGCCACACTGCCTCTCTTCCTTTAGCTCTGTGGGGGAAATTTATCTCATTATCCACTCATTCCTCACACCCTTTGTAATATGATTTTCACTTCGTTGCTCTATGTAGGTTGCTCTTCCCAAGGTCATTCTTGTCTTCTCCAGTCCTCATTTTCTTCAGCTTTTCCGAAGCATGCAACATGGATAGCTCCTTCTTCCTGGCTCTGTCTTTGTTATCTTGAAACCATACTCCTGTTGTTTACCCATCTCTGGGGCTGCCTCTTCTGTTTGGTTGGTTCTTTCCCCTTAAATGCTGTAAATCCCAAGGCTCGTAATCCTTTACAGAATTTTAGCCTCATCTTCTACCTGCTTGGGTGTCCTATTGTTACTTCAATCACACAATGCATATAAGATGGAACCTTCTGATTTCCCATTTTCCTTCCTTCATTCAAATATTTACTGCCCATCACTATATGCTAGGCACTGTTCTAAGTATTGGACATAAAAAGTTGTAAAAGGAGATGGAGGCAGACACTTTCAATAATGAAACTCACTGCTCCAATCACCCAGTTTGGAAATCATGGAACCATCTTGTTGCTTGCCTCATTCTGTCCCTTCTAATATATTAAAAATCACTCTTTCTTTGTCATTTTTATTTGTTCCTTCCATTTCCACTGCTATCATCCCTATCTAGATCTTCATACCCTAATGTTGAAATTATTCTAATAATTTTTTTAATGTAACCTTTTAAAAAAAATTTTATTTATTTATTTTTTATTTATGTTTGGCTACGTTGGGTCTTCATTGCTGCACACGGGCTTTCTCTAGTTGTGGTGTGCCGACTTCTCATTGTGGTGGCTTCTCTTGTTGTGAAGCACGGGCTCCAGGTACACAGGCTTCAGTAGTTGTAGCACGCAGGCTCAGTAGTTGTGGCTCACATGCTCTAGGGCGCAGGCTCAGTAGTTGTGGCACACAGGCTTAGTTGCTCCACGGCATGTGGGATCTTCCTAGACCAGGGCTCAAACCCATGTCCCTTGCATTGGCAGGCAGATTCTTAACCACTGAGCCACCAGAGAAGCCCTCTAATAATTTCTTAACTAGTCTCTCTCCTTCTAGTTCCTTCTTATATTTCATTCATTCAACACATATTTACTGAATGGCTTCTATGTGCTAGGCACTCTTCTGGGTAATGGGATACAGCAGTAAGGCAAACAGCATCCCTTTTCTCATGAAGCATATATCTCAGCAGAGGGAGACAGGAAAAAAATAAACAAATAAACAAGGTAATTGTAGATAGTTACAAATGTTACTATGACATTTACAAATGTTACTATGACACTGGAAAATGATATAGGGTAAGGGGTTAAAGAGGAGGAGGAAGCAAATCTTAGATTCTCAGGGTGGTTATGGAAGGCATCTCTGAAAAGGTGGTATCTGGCTTAGATTATAAATTCTATCACACTACTAAGTTAATATTCTCAAAACACCACTTTCATGTTATCTCTCTGCTAATGAACTTTTAAAGGCTACCTATTGATTATAAAACAAAGGCCAAAATTCCCACCTAATTTCCAATTTAATTTTCTAAAAAATCTCCTACAGATTCTGCTTCAACTCAAAGTTACTAAGTAGTGAAAAGGATATGCCTGGCATAGTGCTCTCTTTTTTTTAAAATTTATTTATTTTATTTATTTTTGGCTGCGTTGGGTCTTCATTGCTGCACGCAGGCTTTCTCCAGTTGCGGTGAGAGGGGGCTACTCTTCATTGTGGTGCGCAGGCTTCTCATTGTGGTGGCTTCTCTTGTTGCAGAGCATGGGCTCTAGGGTGTGTGGACTTCAGCAGTTGTGGCTCATGGGCTCTAGGGCACACAGGCTTAGGTGCTCCGAGGAATGTGGGATCTTCCCGGACCAGGGCTTGAACCCCTGTCCCCTGCATTGGCAGGCGTATTCTTAACCACTGCACCACCAGGGAAGCCTTGGCATAGTGCTTTTTTCCCTTCAAGATATCCAAATGAATACATACTCCCAACAAGTATTATAATGTCTTTTTTACAAATAAAAAGAAAAGAAACTTGCCTAAAATCATTCAGCTAATAACAGACAGGCCTGGGCCACAAATAACAATAAAAGCTGCTATTTATTAACGTTTATGTGCCAAACTATGTGTTAAGGGACTTACTTGTTTGTCTCATTTATTCCTCATCACTGAAAGAGATAGGTATTATTATGACTAGGAAACTGATAGGGTTAGGTGTGGTTTGATTATTAGGAAACTGAAGCTTAGAGAAGCTTAAGTAATCTTCCTAAATCACTAAGTGGTCAAAATAGGATTAAAACTGAGACCCGTCTGATTTAAAAGTCTATTAGACAACTATGCTTAATCAACTCAATGTTATGTGGAACAAACTCCAACCCTGGATCAACACAATGATCTTTTCCCATATCTCCACTTAGTCTGCTGAACTCTACTGGAAAAAAATATATTACCAGAAGACTGGGATCATTAAAAAAAATTTATGCCCCATAGGCCCAGCTAGGCCCTCATCATGACCTAGAAATCTTCCTACTTTTCTAGCCAGCTCTCTCTCTCCCATTCTCTACAGCAGCTGTCTCAACCTTTTCCACTCTCCTCAAACTTCCAACCTTATCATTCCTTTTTCACTCCTAACAAATGACCCCTTCTGTTATACCACAGAGAAAATATAAGCCATCAGAAGTAAACTCCCTCAACTTTCTACCATCAGATCTAGAAACTAACTTAATCTACTTGCCCCTTACTTCCTTTCCTCTTGTCACAAAGGAAAACTTACCTTGTCTCCTGAAGTCTATCTCTCTGCTATGCTCTGTCTTCCACTTTGCTTTGTATCATTAGGATCCTTACTCAATCAAGAATTCCTTCTCTTTGGTGCATTATCAACCCCTCCCTTTCTACTCCTTATTACCATCAAGATAAGCCCAACTCCTCTCAAGCTAAAACTGACACACCCTGGACCCCACATTCTTTTCTATTTAACTAACCTCCCTCTCCCTTCCACTGGCAAAATTCCATCTCCATTGCTATCTTACTTCACCTAGTCACTTCTCAACCCACTGTGAATGAGGCTCCTACTCTACCACTCCACTGAAACTTCTTTCATCAAGGTTATTAAAAATCTTTTTACTTTGGTAACACTGCTGACCATTTCTTTCTTCTTGAAGGCACTTTCTCCCCATGGTTTCCACAATATCAAATTTTCTTTTGGTTTTCCTCTTAAGTCTAGCTCTTTCTCAGCCTCCTAAAAATGTTGGTAATCTTCAGAGGTTTGTCCCAGGTTCTGTTCTCTTTTTTTCCCCCCTCACTCCTTGTACTCTCCCTGGGAAATACCATCCCTACACAGAGCTTCTAAAATAAATCATATACTAATGACTATTCTTTATCTTCACTCCAAGTCTGATTTATCAGTTTCAGGTTCACCTATATACATGCCCAGCAGGCATATTCTCCACTTTGACAAGCTCTTCAAATTCAAAATATTAAAATTGGAATTAGGGGCTTCCCTGGTGGCGCAGTGGTTGAGAGTCCGCCTGCCGATGCAGGGGACACGTGTTCGGGCCCCGGTCCAGGAAGATCCCACATGCCGCGGAGTGGCTGGGCCCATGAGCCATGGCCGCTGAGCCTGCACGTCCGGAGCCTGTGCTCCACAGCGGGAGAGGCCACAACAGTGAGAGGCCCGCGTACCGCAAAAAAAAAAAAAAAAAAAAAATTGGGATTAATATTAAAATGGCCCCCTAATGCCCTAACAATCAAGTCCAAGTTCTTCACATAGCTTAAAAGTTTCTTTAGAAAACATGTTGGCAGTTTCTTAAAAAAACTAATCATGCAACTACTATATGACCCAGCAATTGCACTCCTGGGCATTTGTCTCAGAGAAATGAAAACTTAGGTTCATATAAAAACCTGTACGTGAATGTTCATAGCAGCTTTATTTGTAATAGCCCCAAACTGGAATTAGCCCAGATGCACTTCAGCAGGTAAATGATTAAACAAACTATAAAAACAAATTAACTATTGACACACACAACTTGGGATGTCTGATCCTGACTGTGGTGGTGGACACATGAAACTACCCAAGTGATAAAACTGGGTAGCACTTATTAATACATAAACACAAGTGAGTACAAGTAAAAGTAAGTAAATCTGGATAAGATCTGTGAAATACATCGATGTCAATAACCTAGTTGTGATATTATACTATAGGTTTGCAAAAATGTAGGTATAGAATAGGAATAGGCTAGGAATAGAAATGAACTTCCTTAACCTGATAAATATCATATATATATATAACACATTATAACAGTGGGATGTATATATCCCACCGTTAACATACTTAATGGAGAAAGACTGAATGCTTTCCCCCTAAGATCAGGAATAAAGCAAGGATATCTACTCTTGCCGCCTCTATTCAACACTGTTCTAAAGGTTCTAGCTAAGGCAACTGGGCAAGAAAAATAAATTCATGGAAACACTATTAGAATAAATGACTTTAAAAAGATTGCAGGATATAAGATCAATACATAAAAATTAATTGTGTTTCCATATACTAATAATGAGCAATCTGATAATTAAGAGGTAATGAGGGACTCCTCTGGTGGTGCAGTGTATAAGACTCCATGCTCCTAATGCAGGGGGCCTGGGTTTGATTCCTGGTCAGGGAACTAGATCCCACATGCATGCCACAACTAAGAGTTCGCATGCCACAACTAAGGAGCTCTGGAGCTGCAACTAAGAAGCCCACGAGCCACAGCTAAGGAGCCTGTCTGCCGCAACTAAGACTCCATGCAACTAAATAAATTAATTAAAAATTAAAAAAAAAGAAGGTAATGACTGCATTTACAATAACAGCAAAAAGAACAAAATACTCAGGAATAAATTTAACAAAATAAGTGGTGGGCTTCCCTGGTGGCGCAGCGGTTGAGAGTCCGCCTGCCGATGCAGGGGACGCGGGTTTGTGCCCCAGTCCGGGAAGATCCCACATGCCGTGGAGCGGCTGGGCCCATGAGCCATGGCCGCTGAGCCTGCGCATCTGGAGCCTGTGCTCTGCAACGGGAGAGGCCACAGCAGTGAGAGGCCTGCGTACCGAAAAAAAAAAAAAAAGTGGTAACTTCTGGTTTCTAGACCAGTATGTGAGGAGCTTTGAAGCTGTCATTCTTGCCCACAGAACAAGAAAAGTGACGAACAAACTGAATATCAACAACTCTTCTTAGATCCATCTGAGAACTGAGGACACAGGGCAAACCACTACCTCTAAAATTAGAGAAACAAACAGGCAGATATAGAGAATTACAACCTACTGGAGCAGAAACCTTAAAACTTCCATGGGGACTGATACCAGGGTAGGAAAATCTAAACTGTAACTTATGAATTCTTGGAGGCTCAGTGTGATCAAGTTTAAGAGTTAAAAACTCCAGGAGTGTCTAGTTTTAGAAGGTCTCCCACACTTTTGTGAGTTTTACCTCTGGGAGCTCTACAAGGTTCTCACAGTGGAGATAAGAGAAAAATTTCCCTTTGCATCCAGCATGTAAAAGGAGAAAACAGCTATTTTAAAATAAACCCAGAACATTCTATTCTTAACGAGGCTTGGCCTCAAAAGAAACCATTTCACCAGAGCCTAACAGACTGGGGTTTTTACCAGAGCCTAATGGAGCTGGAGAAAGAGAAAGAGCCAACTCCAGCCCTTTTTAGCCTTAATGTCTCACCTAAGGAGGGTAGGGGGACTGAGAAATACTTGCAAAGGTCACAGCCCAGGGGCACAGGCTCACTAGAAGACTCACTAAAAGACCTGACCACAGAACTGTAAAATGCTCTCCCTCCCTACATACCTTGACATCACCTAAATAGGGTTCCTGTAAAATAGCAGAGGAATACAACTCAAATAACTGCATGTATCAGATCTTATTTAAGAAGTCTCTAGAGAACCTCCAGACAACACTGAAGACAAAAGACAAAAAAAAAAGACAAGACACTAAAGGAAATTTTAGCCACTGATACAACAGCTACAGTAAATACAGCCAAGCCCCTAGCCGGATAAACATAAAACCTCACACTAAAAGGCCTATTTATCTTAGTTTCCTTTTACCCAATATATCATGTGCAGCTGTCAACAAAATATTACAAGACATACTAAAAAGATAAACAGTTTGAAGAGAAAGAGTGAACAGGCATCAGAAGTAGACTCAGATAAGAAAGACATTGGAATTGTCAGACTGGAAATTTTAAATAACTATGATTAATATGCTAAAGGCATATCTAACGGAAAAAGTGGACATCATGCAGAAATAGATGGGCAATGTAAGCAGAGAGACAGAAACTCTAAGAAAGAAAATGCTAGAAATCAAAAACCCTGTAACAGAAATGAAGACTGTCTTTGATGGGCTCATCAATACACTAGACACAGCTGAAAAAAGAATCAGCAAGCTTGAAGAAATGTCTAGAAACTTCCGAAACTGAAATGCAAGGAGAAAATAGAAAGGAAAAGACAAAACAGAATATCCAAGAACTGTGGGACAATTACAAAAGGTATAACATAGTGTTGCGGGAATACCAGAAGGAGAAGAAAGAGAAACAGGAACAAAAGAAATATTTGAAGCAATGACCAAGAATTTTCCAAAATTAGTGACAGGTACCAACCACAGATCCAGGAAACACAGAACATCAAGCAGGATAAATACCAAAAAACACACAAGTATATATATTATATTCAAACTGAAGAAAATCAAAGAGAAAATCTTGAAAGAAGCCACAGCAAAAAACACCTTACCTATAGAGGAGCAAGGGTAAGAGTTATATCAGGCACCATGCAAGAAGACAGTGGGGTGAAATATTTAAAGTCTGAAAGAAAAAGCCCCATCAATCTAGAATTCTGCATCCAGTGAAATTATCCTTCAAAAGTAAAGGAGAGAGGGAATTCCCTGGTGGCGCAGTGGTTAAGAATCCACCTGCCAGTGCAGGGGACACAGGTTCGAGCCCTGGTCTGGAAGATCCCACATGCTGCGGAGCAACTAAGCCCCTGAACCACAACTACTGAGCCTGCGCGCCACAACTACTGACGCCCATGCACTCTAGGGCCTGTGTGCCACAGCTACTGAGCCCGTGTGCTGCAACTACTGAAGCCCACTCGCTTAGAGCCTGTGCTCCACAACAAGAGAAGCCACCACAATGAGAAGCCCACGCGCTGCAACAAAGAGTAGCTCCACTCGCTGCAACCAGAGAAAGCCCGTGTGCAGCAACGAAGATCCAATGCAGCCAAAAAAAAAGTAAATAAAGGTAGTCTTAAAAAAAAAAGTAAAGGAGAAATAAAGACTGTCTCATACAAACAAAATTGAAAGATTTTCCACCAGTAGACCTGCTTGTAAGAAATATTAAAAAATTCTTCAGAAAGAAGGAAAATTACATAGATCAGAAATTTGAATCTACAAAAAGAAAGGAAGAGCATAAAGGAATAAATGAAGGTAAAATAAAATCTTTTATTTTTCTTATTCATGATTGATCTAACAGAAAACAGTTTGCTCAAAGTAATAATAGCAACGATGTATTCAGTGAAGTGAATGACAGCAATGTTACAAGGAGGAACTGGGAATTGAATAATACTTTATAATAAGGTAGCTGCACTACCTCTGAAGTGGTGTAGTGTTATGTGAAAGAGGACTTGGATTAGCTATAAATACATACTGCAAACTTAAGGTCAGTCACTAAAAAAAAATTTTTTTTAAAGTATAACTCTTTTACACTGAACACTACAAAATGTTGCTGAAATTAATGAAGTTTTAAATAAATGGTAAGATATTCCATACCCATGGATTGGAAGACTTAGATAATACTCCTCAAATTGATTTATAGATTCAGTGTGATCCTTATCAAAATCCCTGCTGGGTTGTTTTGTTTTGTTTTGTTACTGTTGCAGCAATCGACAAGTTGACCCTAAAATTTATATGGAAATGCAAGGGACTTGGAATAGCTACAAAAATCTTGAAAAAGAACAAAGCTGGAAGACACACTTATTGAGTTCAAACCTACTATAAAACTACAAGTAATCAAAATGGTGTAGCAATGGCATAAGGACAGACATACAGATCAATGGAGTAGAACTGAGAGTCCCAAAATAAACCCTCATATTCATGGCCAATTGATTTTTAACAAGGGTGCCAAGACTATTCAATGAAGAAAGAATAGTCTTTTCAACAAGTGGTGATGGGACACATGTGAAAGAATAAATGTAGACCCCTGCTTCACACCATATACAAAAATTAACTCAAAACTGAAGAGAAATCTAAATGTAAGAGCTAAACCTTCTAGAAGAAAACTTAGGAAAAGCCCTTCATGACAGTGGATTAGGCAATAGTTTCTTAGATATGACACCAAAAGCACAAGCAATAAAAGAAACAATAGATAAAATGGACTTCTAAATTAAAAGCGTCTGTGCATCAAAGAATACCATAAAGAAAGAGAACAGATAACCTACAGGACAGGAGAAAATATTTGCAAGTCATAGGTCTAACAATGAGTTATCTTTTATAACTCAATAATAAAAAGATAATTCAACATAAAAATGGGCAGAGGATCAAACAGACATTTTTCCAAAGACAGAAGAGAAATGGCCAAAAGCATATGAAAAATGCTTACCATTATTAGTCATCAGGGAAATGCAAATCAAAACCACAATGAGAACTACTTCATATCCACTAGGATGGCTATAATCAAAAACACAAATAACAAGTATTGGTGAGATATGGAGAAACTGGAATCCTCATACATTGTTGGTGGGAATGTAAAATGGTGCAACCACTTTGGAAAACAGTCTGTCAGCTCCACATAAAGTTAAAGATACGATCCAGCAACTTCACTCCTAGGAAAGCAAGAGAAATGAAAAGGTATGTCCACATAAAAATGTGTACATGAATGTTCACAGTAGCATCACTCATAATAGCTACAAAAGGTAGAAACAACCCAAGTGTTCACCAACTGATGAAATGCTGAACAATATTTAGCTTATCGATACAATGGAACATTATTTGGCCATAAAAAGAAGTGAAGTACTGATACATGCTATGACATGGATAAACCTTGAAAACGTTATACTGAAAGAAGCCAGTCACAAAAGACTACATATTATATGATTCCATTTATATAAAATCTGCAGAATAGGTAAATATATAGAGATAGAAGGTAGATTAGTAGTTGCTTAGGGCTGGGATAGTTGGTGGGGGGGTTAATAGCTTCAGGGTATAGGGTTTCTTTCTGAGGTGATGAAATGTTCTAAAATTGACTGTGGTGATGGTTGTACAACCCTGTTAATATACTAAAAACCGTACACTTTAAAGGGATGCACTATGTGGCATGTAAATTATATACCTCAATAAATCTGTTTTTATAAAAAAAGGAGGAAGAGAGATGGAAAATATAAGCTCTTCATGATCTAGTCCCCATTTCCCCACCATCATCTGATACCACTCCTCCCTTCAAACTATTGTTACCAGGCACACTGAGCTTTCAGGTTCCCTACATATAACTTTTTTTTTTTAAACCTCTGAGGCTTTAAACTTGCTTTTCCTTCTACATGAAACATTCTTACATTCTTCCCTTCTTTGGCCAATTTATTCCTTAGATCTCACGGTGGATGTCATTATTCCATGTAGCTAGCCATTTCTAACATTCCAAGCCTGAATTAGATGCACCCCAATGCACTCCCACAGCAATATGCATTTACTACTATTTCAGCACTCTTCTTACTGAATTCCAATTAACTGTTAAATTGTTTGTAGTTCTCACTAAAACTGGGTCTTATTTATTGCATTGTGCTCTAGAGTAGGTAAAAAATACTTTGCAAAGAATGGAATAAACTAACCATAAGCCAGAATCACTTTTGTGATCATTAGTCAGCTCAATAGAATACTTAAAAAAAAAGACCTGAACTACTGGAAATATTTAATTGTAAAGAGAAAAGCACGGGCGCGGGCTTCCCTGGTGGTGCAGTGTTTGAGAGTCCGCCTGCCGATGCAGGGGACACGGGTTCGTGCCCCGGTCCGGGAAGATCCCACTTGCCGTGGAGCAGCTGGGCCCGTGAGCCATGGTCGCTGGGCCTGCGTGTCCGGAGCCTGTGCTCCGCAAAGGGAGAGGCCACAACAATGAGACGCCCGCGTACCACAAAAAAAAAAAAAAAAAGCACTGGCACACAATTTGCCTAGAAATATGCATGAAACACTTAATGTTTCGACACTCTAAGTTTTCAAATGGAGAAATACTGACCTGCCTTAGCTGGTTAAGCTTTATACAGACATACACGTTTAACATGACTGTTTGGAAAATACAGTTTTGATTTTCACATACTTTGACTGTATTTGAATCTTTTCCTGTGATGATGCATGATAGGTTCTGAATCCCAATGAGTATCTATCCACAGGTAAGTCTGCAAAATAAAAGACCCAAGAGAATACTAAGGCTCAGAGCATTTATCAGTTCTGAGTCTGGGTCAAGTTTGAATAGACAGTATAGATTCCATATATATGGAAGATTATAACAGTTCCTAAAAGAAAGAGGTTCAGTAGAGTAAAAGGTAAGTTAAAAAGGAGAGTCACGGATATAGAAAAACTAGTGGTTACCAAAGGGGAGAGGGGCAAATGAAGGGTATGGGATTAAGAAATATAAGTCTAGGGCTTCCCTGGTGGCACAGTGGTTGAGAGTCCGCCTGCCGATGCAGGGGACGCGGGTTCGTGCCCTGGCCCGGAAGGAAGATCCCACATGCCGCGGAGCGGCTGGGCCCGTGAGCCATGGCTGCTGAGCCTGCGCGTCCGGAGCCTGTGCTCCGCAACGGGAGAGGCCACAACAGTGAGAGGCCCGCGTACAGCAAAAAAAAAAAAAAAAAAAAAAAAAAAAAAAAAATATATATATATAATATGTCTAAAACAATGTGGTGTTGTCCTTTGTATAGATTTCTTCTAACTTAAGAACGGACTTCAGAAGAAATTTTGCTAGGAAACGTTCTGAATCTGGGGGGTTGGGTAGAGAAACATGGGTTTATGGGGAAGGAATCTGAGAAAATGGTCTTTTTAGCCAAACATTGTTTTGTGTGAAGTTGTTTAGCAATCCTGTAATTTAGAAATTTCTATGAGAGGTCCAAATAACTGCTGAAAAGCCTTTAAGAACATAACAGCATTTTCTGTCCAGAAGATTTAATTGTCTGAAGTTCCAAGTCAATTGATTGCCAAACTACATTTTGGTGACACAATGAAAGGAGATAAAAGCTTTAAAACTGGAAAGGAGATTGAAGAAAGGAGAATTTTCTCAAACCATAAGATCTATGATAATGACATTAAAGTATGTTAGATTTTTTTTTTCCATAGACAGATGATAAGGCTAGAAGACTATAAATGTCAACTCAATTAAGAAAGAAAAACAGGCAACCCTGTTTCATGTTATGAATCATACATGTATCTAACAGCCTTGAGAAAGAGTACTTTTGAACTTGGAAGTATTTAAAATGCTAGGAATGTACATTAAACAATCTACCTTTTATAACTTTTAAAAACATGAACATTGCAGAAAGTGTAAAGGAAACAATGCTCTGATCATATACACTCATCCACATATACGATAGTGAGGGAATGCTAAGCAGAACGTAAATGTAGAACAGGAAATATATAATTTATCGCCTTTGGGAAAATAAGGTTTTAGAAAAGGAAAAATTAAAGGAAATATGACTGAGAAGGTTATATATAACAATTCCTAAAAGAAAGAGGTTCAGTATAGTAAAAGGTAATTAAAAACGGAAAGAGTGGGCTTCCCTGGCGGCGCAGTGGTTGAGGGTCCACCTGCCGATGCAGGGGACATGGGTTCGTGCCCTGGTCTGGGAGGATCCCGCATGCCGCACAGCGGCTGGGCCCGTGAGCCACAGCCACTGAGCCTATGCGTCGGGAGCCTGTGCTCCGCAGCGGGAGAGGCCACAACGGTGAGAGGCTCGCGTACCATTTAAAAAAAAAAAAAAAAAAAAAAAAAGGAAAGAGTCACAGATATAGAAAAACTAGTGGTTACCAAAGGGGAGAGGGGCAAATGAAGGGTATGGGATTAAGAAATATAAGCTGCTATGTATGAAATAGATAAACAACAAGGATATATTATATAGCACAGGGAATTACAGCCATTATCTTATAATAAATTTTAATGGAATATAATCTGTAAAATACTGAATCAATATGCTGCACACCTGAGACTAATATAATCAACTATACTTCAATTTAAAAACAAGTTGTTGGGCTTCCCTGGTGGCGCAGTGGTTGAGAGTCCGCCTGCCGATGCAGGGGACACGGGTTCGTGCCCCGGTCCGGGAAGATCCCACATGCCGCGGAGCGGCTGGGCCCGTGAGCCATGGCTGCTGAGCCTGCACGTCCGGAGCCTGTGCTCCACAACGGGAGAGGCCACAACAGTGAGAGGCCCGCATACCGCAAAAAAAAAAAAATAAATAAATAAATAAATAAAAACAAGTTGTTTTAGAAATAAGTTTAAGACACCCTTCTGATATTTACAAAGTATTAATTATTATGTGCTTCTGATGTTAGGATCCTCTCTTTTTTTTGGCCATGCTGTGCGGCATGTGGGATCTTAGTTCCCTGAGCAGGGATCCGATCCGCACCCCCTGCATTGGAAGCATGGAGTCTTAACCACTGGAACTCCAGGGAAGTCCCGGAGCCTCTCTCTTTAAAGTCCAGGGACCAGCAGCTTATCCATGACATTGCTGAAATGATTATAATCAAACAAATATCATAACTTCTACTACCTAAGCAATTGAGTAATCACAATAAAGGAAAATTACATTTGTATGTATGGGTATATACGTATATGCATGTATGTGTTTGGTGTAATGCTTACATCCTGAAACTAAGAAGGGAAAACTCCAGTAGCTTAATTGATAATAATAATTTTTATTGATAGTCAACTACATTCTTTGTATTTTCTGCATAAAAGATATACAGCTCTTAAAATGGATGGGCACAACCTAGGAAAAGAACTGAAATCAATAATTTAGAACTACAGAAATTTAATGACATAAAACATGATAGACTTTAAAAGCTGAAACTGCATCCAGATATTCTTCCAGAAAGTTATGGTTAGCTAGCCATACTAAAACTCCTGGAGACTGTTCTTTGTTGTTTCAGTCAGACAAGAATCTCCAAACGAATACAGAAATTTTCATATTGAGACAAAGGAACTGAAGGCAAGGGCTTGAGGCAGGAAACAAATTAGAAATTCAATCTTCTTGTCACTGCACAAGTAGAGTAGATATTTGGCATCTGTCTTTCTCATTTCCCAAACAAAATCTCAAGTGTTTGGGTTCAGAAAAATCTGGTTTTGTCCTAAACTCTCCTTTAAAACCTTGACATTAGAATAAAGGGTGCTCAAAATAAATTTTGTTTCCCTATCACTCATAAATCTGGAGGAGGAAAAAGGATAAATAATAATAGCTGTCACTATATGCTGGGCACTTTTTTAGTGCCATTCATGGTATTATTAAGTGCTTTACATATGCTCATTTAATTCTCAAAACAATACAAATGAAGGAACTGAATAACAGGCTAAATGAATAGGTACCAGCATGAAAAAGGTCTGATTCGACACTGTGCTCAAAGTTTACTATTTAGTAATATTTTGGTAGAACAGTTTAATTTTTTTGTATGTTTGTCCAGAGAGTTAAAACCTTAGAAACATCAACAAAGAGGTCTCATAGACCCCGTTTCCACAGACAATGGCACATTCTCCACAAACAACTTTGCACAGGAAATACTAAATTAATTTTCTCCAGGTGTTTAGAAACTCAGTTAATCCAATAAAAGACTATAACACTATTTTACTTTCTTAATTCTTAAATTAAATTAAATTCTTAAATTAAATTGCTTAAAAAGCAATTCTTTTAGAAAATTCTTTCTAAATTCTTAAATTAAATTCTTAAATTAAATTGCTTAAAAAGCAATTTTTAAAAATTAATCTGATTGCCAACCTTACTTCCTTTTAAAATTATATTGAAATTCTGGGCCTAGATTTTCTGGACAATTTCTCTGGTATATTATTTAAAATTACATTTTAAAGCCATGCACTTTAAAGACAGTAATTCATGAGTGATTAAAAAATAGACTGAATTCCATTTTGATTCTGCTAATTCAAGAAGTTCTTTAAATTCTGTAATTTATTTTAAAAGTAAGTTTGGGGCTTCCCTGGTGGCGCAGTGGTTGAGAGTCTGCCTGCCGATGCAGGGGACACGGGTTCGTGCCCCGGTCCGGGAAGATCCCACATGCCGCAGAGCAGCTGGCCCCGTGAGCCATGGCCGCTGAGCCTGCGCATCCGGAGGCTGTGCTCCGCAACGGGAGAGGCCACAACAGTGAGAGGCCCGCGTATCGCAAAAAAAAAAAAAAAAAAAAAAAAAAAAAAGTAAGTTTGGAGATTTACAACACGAAGTACTTTAAGCAAGATCCAACTAAATTCTTGTACAGTTTAATTCTTCCTATCATTTTTACTCTGCAAAATCTCAAATAGCAGCTTGTGTACTCAAGTTATTTACATATTTTCTCCCTTAATCATTCGCTTTTCAAAGGACAGAGTTCATTTAACAACCAGTTATTATGTCTTTGTTTCGTTGCTATTTTTGTTTGCCTTCTTTAATGAATGAATCATTTCAAAATCACAGTTTATAAAGTGATACTTGTTTCTACTATCTCTCATGGAAAAAATGCAGGTCCAACAATTGCATTCTTTATCACTCTCCCCGCTACATGTCTCACCACCAAATCCTCAAAAGATATGTTAAATTACAAGTAGATATATGTCTTTAAGAAGGCAGGTCTCTCATTTACAACTTTCAGGCTCAGTTATCAATAGACTATGCCCGTAAGTAATCATGACTTTGACACTAGCTATAATTCAGCAGGAAACTAATTACTGGTGAAGTAGGAGGAATGAGAATCAAGAGAAAGATCTGTCAGGCCACCTTAATTCGTAAAGAAAAGGGTGGGAAGTGTCACATACCCTTTAATTTAGGAAGGCAGATTTCAAAAAGGTAGGCATGATTGCACGGAATGAAATTCTTGAAGGAAAAGAGATGCGAGAGGTTAAGGAAGCTCTTGAAAATGGGGTTCTGACTAATATTATAGATGATGCCAAGAAAAGGGAGGTACTAAAGAAACCAGGGACTCACCTGAACAGCACGCTATAAAAATAAAAAAAGTAGTGCTGCATAAAGAACAGAGCACGGGCTTTTAAATCCAGTCTACCACCTAATTAAATGATGCCAAGCAAATCCTTCTCTAAATATGCTTCTTTTTCAGCAAAATGGGAATAACATTTCTTGTGAAGAGCTACTATAGGGGGTTTGCTAAGTTCAATATTTCTTTGCTGGTCTCTTTGCCCTTAGGCTATATACTATTAAGAAAGCACTATGTTCAAAAGTTACTTAATTCTTTTTTCCTTGATAGTTACATTATCAATTTGACATATAGTCAGGCTCACTGGTTTCAATTTGTATTCAATACTAGGATTTACTTTCTTGCTATCATTTTTAATTTATTTTTTTGAATATGTGACACACATATGTGGTTCAAGCAAAGCGTCCTCTTTGCCCTTCATTACAGTAGTGGTACTATTCTTTATATAGGGTAAAAATTTGACCATTTGTCCACGGGCTAGAATCTATATTCTAGTATGGTGACATTTATATCTATAACCTAAAACTACATAGCATTTATGATCAATTTTAAAATAACTGCCTACGGCTACTGAAAAGATTATAGCAAAGAATCTTCAAAAGTTAGTCCCATTAATTTTAGTTGACACACAGTGCTATGTGCCAAGCACTGTTTTATATACATGAACTTTTTAACCTTCAAAGAGACCTCTGAAGTATGTCGGCCAAGATCATGCTGCTAGCAAGTGGTACAGGTAGAATTTGAATCCAGACTCCAGAGTCTGTGTTATTAGCCACTTAACTATAATGTCTCCTGCATCCTAACCAGTCACACAGATGTTCTTGCCATATGGGGACTACAGAATTTAAACCTTTTCTGGCTTACCTTAAAAAAAAAAGTGTGACTGGGCTTCCCTGGTGGCACAGTGGTTGAGAGTCCACCTGCCGATGCAGGGGACACGGGTTCGTGCCCGGGTCCGGGAAGATCCCACACGCCGCGGAGCGGCTGGGCCCGTGAGCCATGGCCGCTGGGCCTGTGCGTCCGGAGCCTGTGCTCCGCAACGGGAGAGGCCACAACAGTGAGAGGCCCACATACCGCAAAAAAAAAAAAAAAAGAAGTGTGACTTAGGAAAATTACTGTATCACAACTTTTCCCATTATTAATAAAAATTTAAAAGATAAGCAAATATGGACTAAATCTCTTTTGATTTCTCTCATTCAATTAACATTTATTAAACACCTTTGGGAGATAAAGTGAATCAATTTGCTCTCCTTCCTTCTCCAAATCCCACTGAAATGACCCAAGCAATATATATGTAGAAAAATTCTATAACAGCATGGGAAAATGTCAACAACAAAGCAGAATCACTAAAGAATTTCTGGAATGTAGAAAAGAATAAGTTCACAGAAAAGGAGTAAGTGTCTATGTTGCTTATAATAATACAGTTAAAAGACAGTCCTCTTCCTCAGAGAAGTGGATGGAGTTTCCTTTTTAGTTTTTTAACTCAGAAAAACCCCAAGCTCAGAAGATTGGAGCCCTCAACCATAGTAGAGGGCTTTGGGTGATATCTAAGTGGATACAAGAAGTCAGTGGGAACTGCACCAGTGTCCTGACCATTTGGGATGGCTGATGACATTTGCCAGCCAGACTTTTTCACCTGGGTGTGAACTGCTTGAAGTCAAGGTGGGGATTTGCCACATCAAGTTCCTAAAGAGGGAGGGCAGAGGGCAGTAGGAGGTGATATATGAGGGATAAAGTATTTTTGTTAACTCTAGGCTAACAAAGAGAACAAAAGCACCGGCCAACAATTTATAGAGGTAAAAATTAAAAATAAAAAAAAATAAAAGAAATAGCACAGTAGGGAAAACCAATAATGCACCCAACCCCCCGATAACTCTGAAGACATTCACAATAACATTAATTAAAATCTTAAAGGGGGAGGGATAAATTGGGAGATTGGGATTGACATATATACACTACTATATATAAAATAGATAACTAATAAGGACCTACTGTATAGCACAGGGAACTCTACTCAATACTCTGTAATGACCTATATGGGAAAAGAATCTAAACAAAGAGTAGATATATGTGTATGTATAACTGATTCACTTTTCTGTACAGCAGAAACTAACACAACACTGTAAATCAACTATACTCCAATAAAAATTTTAAAATAAAATAAAACTTGTAAGTCAAAACAATAAAATAAAATGAAATCTTAAATACAGGGTGGTCCACTTAAAGCAGACATCTTACCAGCTACTGGTGTGATTGTAAATGGTTGATGGATGATAGCTACCTACTGGATGGTTAGTAGGCAGATACTAGAAATAGTCCTCCAAAGCTCTGGGGGTTAGTCCTATATCAGCCACACTTCAACATACATGAGTTTGTCTTCTGATCCTAACACATTAAATGTTACTGAGAGCAGGAGTCCTAAAGGTGATCTAACATGACTGTCTACATCTGTTTTAAATAAGATTCATTGCTATGGTTTTTTTTTTTTTTTTTTTTTTTTTTTTTTTTTTTTTTTGCGGCTCCGGACGCGCAGGCTCAGCGGCCATGGCTCACGGGCCCAGCCGCTCCGCGGCATGTGGGATCTTCCTGGACCGGGGCACGAACCCGTGTCCCCTGCATCAGCAGGCGGACTCTCAACCACTGCGCCACCAGGGAAGCCCTCCGATTGCTATGGTTTTTTAAGTGATTCAATTAATGATTTTAAAACTTTAAACTCTCAAAGTAATTATTTTATCTACAGGATAAGAAAATATAAAGAGTTTCTCATTTTATGCTCATAATAAGCAAATGAATAGAACTGTAACAAATTATCTTACAGGCTACCCGTGATTATCAATCACCCTTTACTTTTAGAACTCTTTATACTTGGTTACTGACTTCAACTAATGAGGTCAGCGTCATGACTTATATACTTAGCTGGTTAGGGAGAAATCTACTTTAGGACGGCAGACTACATCCATAACCCACTTAGCAAATGTTAGCTAGAGTAAGAAGGTTGACAAAATATTAATGGTTTAGTATAATATGTCATCATTACTGGAAAATCCCCAAATACATGTTACCTTTGATATGCAGAACAGAACTTGTATAAAAACATTTAAATAGGCTTCCTGGTACTTTTTTCTCTTAGTGCACTAAGGTGGAAGGAAGAAGGCAGCAATCCAGGTTAAGCATCAGGGGCATCGTACAGCATGTATGGTAAAAATGATAGGGTCAACCAGGTCTAACACAGTGATACACCCTAGTTTAAAAGAAAATCAGGACTTCCGTGGTGGCACAGTGGTTAAGAATCCACCTGCCAATGCAGGGGACACCGGTTCGAGCCCTGGTCCGGGAAGATCCCACGTGCCGCCGAGCAACTAAGCTCATTTGCTACAACTACTGAGCCTGTGCACTAGAGCCCGCGAGCCACAACTACTGAGCCCACGTGCCACAACTACTGAAGCCTGCACACCCAGAGCCCGCACTCCACAACAAGAGAGGCCACCACAATGAGAAGCCTGCGCACCGCAACGAAGAGTAGCCCCCACCCACCACAACTAGAGAAAGCCCATGTGCAGCAACGAAGACCCAATGCAGCCAAAAATAAATAAATAAATATTTTTTTAAAAAATCAGATTGCTTTTGGTGACTATATGATGGGCCAATTGCAACATTTTATTTTATGTATCACATGTGATAACAGATTAATCCATTTAGTTGCTTAACAACAGCTATCTATCATAGGTGACTGTACTGTGGTAGGTGTTTCAGGTATATTAACTTTGATTCGTACAGCCACTTTGCAAGATAAGAGGTATTATCCCCATTTATAGATGAGGAAACTAAAGCTCAGAGGCCGAACAACAAGTCCAAAGCCACATAGTTGGGAAATGGCAGAGCCAGAATTTGAACTGATTTCTGGCTTCACCCCCATACTCCTTTCACTATAACTTTCTTAATAAAATAATTTTCTAAGAATTCAATGTATCATATATACCCACTTTTATTTTAAATCAAGAGATGGGATTCATGAGGGTGAAGGAGGAACACAGAACTATTTTTTGGTTGGGGAAAATAAAGAATAAACATTTAGGTAATTTTTCAAGCACAAACAAAACATCTACAGCAAAGCCTAAACTAGAAGCCAAGTTTCAATAGAGGTACTCCTCAAGTTAAAAATACTTAATTTGTACCATTTTGTACCCCAATTGGCATATAAAATACTGTTTTCCTCCTCCTTCCATCCATTCACAGGGCCCCTCAACAAACAGTAACCATACTAGCCAGGACTCACGGCCCCTCCCATGGGGGTTGAATGAGGAGCGTTGGATCTAGCCTATTCTGTATCACTTTGTTTTACCCATTACAAGTTCCTTATCTTCCCCATGTCCACTCACCACCATCATGCACCATACATATCACATGCACATTCATGCACTCATACCAATCTTCCTCATCTCCACTGAGTTAATTATATCTCAGGTTATTCCACTTCAGGAAATCTCTTAAACATACATTTTCTGCAAGTCCTTTTTCTGCCTTTGACAGGGCAATTTGTAAGTAAAAAAATGACCCAAAATATTGTTGACAAATGTAAGAAGAATCTCAGTGAAGCACCTATATCACACAAAAGAAATGTCGTAAGTTTTAAAGTCAAATTGACAAATTAAAGGATCAGAGAAATAAGCCACCATTTCTTATTCCTTTTTAACGTTTTAAAAGCTATTTATTAGTAATACAACTGTATTGCTTTCTACTATTTTTTTTGATGCAGAAGTAAATGTTTCAGTTATAACATGGCCTTACAGACTTGCTTAGGAATCTAATTTCTGTATTGACCCAGAGAATCAACTAATCAACCTACAAATTAACTTTCATCTTATAATATCTTTTCAAAGTTGGGAATAACTAGATGGTTGCTGGACCTTACTTTCCAAAATAAAAACCAACTGATAATCTGTCAAAAAAATTAAGAATGAATTTTGTGGACATGCAGTTATTGAACAAAAATTTGGCATATGTAACAATGTAAGTATCGTGTTTGTGAAAATGAGATAAGACAACTAGGAATGCCAAATAGTCCTCTTTCCTGACTAGCTCCTTTCTGCTTTGATATTTGAATTCTACTCTCACTTCAAACATAACGTCTAAACCAAAATCATCACTTTTGTCCTTAAAGCAGCTCACTCTCCAAAGTTCCCAGTTCTATTCCCTACTCCAGGTTCAAAATCTTAGTGTCAACCATAACACTTCCTCTTTCCTGCCATGTGCAAGCTTGGTGTGAGTGCTACCTAAGGTACAGAGACCAATAAATTTTATGCCCTGTTCTTAAGGAACTTTAAAAATCTATATTAGAGGGACTTCCCTGGTGGTACAGTGGTTAGGAATCTGCCTGCCAATGCAGGGAACACGGGTTTGAGCCCTGGTCAAGGAAGATCCCACATACCATGGAGCAACTAAGCCCGTGCGCCGCAACTACTGAAGCCCGTGCCTAAAGCCTGTACTCCACAACAAGAGAAGCCACCACAATAAGAAGCCTCCACTCGCTGCAACTAGAGAAAGCCTGTGCGCAGCAACAAAGACCCAATGTGGCCGAAAATAAATAAATTTATTTTTAAAAAATCTACACTAGAAAACAGGGCAAGTAACACACATATAACCATGATATGGATATGCTACCATGAAAAACATGCAAGAGGGAAAAATCACTTTAGGTAGGGGATCAAAAAAGGTTTTTATGAAGACAGCAGTTGACACACGCTTGGAAGATGGGTAGGATGCTGATACAACAGGAACTGTGAAGAGTGAGAGGGCATTTCAGACTGAGAATAAACAACATAAGCAAAGATTTAGAGATGAGACTATATATCGCATTTAGGAAACAAAGTAATACAGAGGGGCTGGAATGTAGATCCACATAGGGAAAATGTAGGATCTAAGGTTGGAAAGGTAAGCAAGAGCCATATTGTGAAGATCCTTGAGTGAGTGCCTTCTGTGCTATGGCAGATGAAGAGTCACTGAAGGTTTCTGTTTCAAGCATATGCAGTGGTTAAGAGCCAGGACGCTGGAGCTACAGTTCCTGGATTCAAACCTCAGCTCTTCCACTTACCAGTTATGTGACCTTGGGCAAGTTACTTAATTTCTCTGTATCTCTGTGGGGCTAACAGCACTTAGGGATGCTGTGAGGATTAAATTAGTTCATACATGTAAAGTGCCTAGAAAAGTATCTGTCATAAAGTAAATGCTATATAAGTATTTGCAATTATTACTATCCTTATCCTTTAGAAAGATAAATTTAGCAGCGATGTATAGAAATGAACTGAAATGGAAATTTCCCTGTCTTCTATATATGTTTACTCATTGCCATTCCACTTTCAAGCACTGCCCAAGTCTTCCTAATTATTTAAATACCATCATTGGTACTTCCCTGACGGTCCAGTGGTTAAGACTCCATACTCCCAGTGCAGTGGGCATGTGTTCGATCCCTGCTCGGGGCACTTAGATCCCACATGCCGCAGGACGCGGCCAAAAAAAAAAAAAAGAAAGAATTGAGTTTCATAAATACTCATCATTAAATGTATAATCTATTAAGCTCAAATTCTACCTCCTCCTCAACCACCTGGGCAGAAAGTAGTTTCATCACCTATGACACTTATTTCTTATGTATATAACTTTATCTTCCCAAACACAGTACAGGTTCCTCAAGGATAAAATACTTTTTCATTTGCTTAAATGCAATCCCTCAGGATATTTAATACAGTTCCTTACAGACCACACATACCTTAATAAACATCTGTTGTGAGACTGTCTGGAATAAAGTATAGTGGTATACGAAATATCTACGGGAAGATTTACAGAATACTCATAGTAAATTAAAGA
Organism: Phocoena sinus; assembly: GCF_008692025.1. Taxonomy (NCBI): domain Eukaryota; kingdom Metazoa; phylum Chordata; class Mammalia; order Artiodactyla; family Phocoenidae; genus Phocoena; species Phocoena sinus. The sequence continues at coordinate 66,408,594 of NC_045777.1, read as the reverse complement.
TTTATTTTATTAAAATGGATGGTACTTTATAAATGAAATGGTCATATAAATGAAATGGCTTTGGAAATCTCTGCCTTAATTTGAACATGTCCTATCTATTTTTGAAAAAAATTTCTATTATTATAGCTGAAAGTAGACCCAATAATGTTCCATGTGAATAACTTACTGTGAATAGACCACAAGTGGGGAGACCTAGTGAAATTCTCCTCTCCCATTTTCTTACTTGACCCAACCAACTGCATTTTCTTTACTCTTTTTACATCTCTAACGATAGCAGTATATGGTCTCTGGTTGAACAGATCTATATTAAAAGTCAGCAGCTGCCTTTTTGCTCAATATACACAACAGCAAGTGTCAAAATACCAAATGTGACCTTTTATTTATAGCAAAGCTAGTATAAAGACATAAAAAGTACAGTCTTTTCCTCCCAATTAAAAAAAAAATTCAGCAATTCAAAGAAATGTTTGCTTCAAAACTGAAGTCATATACTGAAACTTCATGTAAGCAAATTATACTTGCTGGTTTATATATACTCATAAATACATGTAAGTATCATTGATAGCAATACCCAAATCTTTATTTTGTCAACTCTAAAGCAATAAATCCCAAAGGACTACTGCGTCCTACTTGCCCATGTCATATTCAGTAAGGATATGTAATTTAGCTGTAATTTACAGCTAATGAGAGAATACATAGTAAAGTTTACAGAGGTATACTATTGAAAAGTGATTTTGATCCAGATATTTACTTTTAGGTACCTTGATTTTTAAGGATCCTTCCTCATGCTCTTATCTAACCTCTCTAGTATTTCAACAATAGCTTTGCTAAATATTACTTTTTCATCAGTCTACAGTCAATAAAGAATAAAATAATGTTACTACTACTACCCCCAACCTGTTGTTACCAGTGGACCAGGTTTTATAAGTATCAAACTTTTCAGCAGCTAGCTGCTAGTTGGGCAAAGAATTCCAAAAAGTACTTGGAAAAAATGTGTAATTTCAGTGCTAGAAAATAAAACATTCTGACAACCAAAAAGATATGAATGTCATGTTTACATAAATCATCATAAAGTTGTAAATATGAAGTTTATACCTATACATTGTCATTGCTGTCACTGTACAACCTAATTTCTTGGGTTACTTAGAAGACATAAAACAAGGTCACTATGTAAACAATTATCCATTTAGGTTGCACGATTAAGCTCTTATTTATTTATTTATTTATTTATTTTGTTTTGTTTTTTTTTGTTTTTTGGTTTTTTTGCGGTACGCGGGCCTCTCACTGCTGTGGCCTCTTCCGCTACGGACGGAGCACAGGCTCCGGACGCGCAGGCCCAGCGGCCACGGCTAACGGGCCCAGCCACTCCGCGGCACGTGGGATCCTCCCGGACCGGGGCACGAACCCGCGTCCCCTGCATCGGCAGGCGGACTCTCAACCACTGCGCCACCAGGGAAGCCCAAGCTCTTATTTATAATTCAATAATAACAATTTCATAAACAGTAATACTTTACTACACGTCTAAATTTCCCCTATAAGATTATGTAATATGGCCCACTGCTTAAGTATGCATTGAAATGGGGTATGAAAAAATTCAAAGATTCACAGTTGCACTGAGGAAGCTAATGACAACTAGAAGAAATTTTATGCCAAAAACTAAATTTTCAGTTGTACTATTTGCTATTATACAGTTGTACTATTTGCTATTCAGTTGTACTATTCTATTAAGAAACAACTATCTCATATATTTCAAACTTATTTTCAGCCTTTGAGGTGAGACTAATTGACTCTCTATACTCCAACTGTAAAGCTTTACAGACCACTATATCCCTTTAAAAATAACTTCCGGGACTTCCCTGGTGGTCCAGTGGTTAAGAATCCGACTGTCAATGCAGGGGACACAGGTTCCATCCCTGGTCCGGGAAGATCCCACATGCCACGGGGCAACTAAGGCCATGTGCCACAACTACTGAGCCCATGCGCCTAGAGCCTGTACTCTGCAACAAGAGAAGCCACCGCAATGAGAAGCCCGTACACCGCAACGAAGAGTAGCCTGCCACTCACCACAACTAGAGAAAGCCCGCACGCAGCAATGAAGACCCAGCACAGCCAAAAAATAAAAACTTACAAAATAAATGATTTTCACAGTGCGCTGCAGATATTACTCTAATCTACAGAAGAACAGAAAGTTGGGGTCTGAACCTGCATAACAATTGGAAGTACTGCAAGAGGTATTAAGTACATCTGAATGATATAGTTTTTATTAATAAAAAACCCTCAACGACAACTTGTCTAAGATCAATTACATGGCTAGCAAATAGTGGGACTGGGATTTGACTACATGTTGGTTTAGCCCCCAAAGCTGTGAGCCCTTTCCACTATGCCAGGCTGCCTTTCACTTAGAAAACCTCTTTAGTCTGTTCCAGAAACATATAAACCCAATGCATTCCTTGGTTTTGGTACTTACGTGTATCCCATTAAGCTTATATCACCACTACAACTGACCTCAAAGTCTGTCTTCCCAGAGACCTCCCCTCACCAAGTAGGACTTCAGAAATATTCAATACAGACACATCGTGTTGCCTTAAAACTTTTTTAGAACAAGGCAAGATATAAGTAAATAAATAACACAAATAATACAAAAGGGAAATATTTTTAAATTCAGATGTTTTGATCTTTCATATAATAATACTAACATTTGAGCATTTGCTATGTATTAGACCATGTGCCAATTCTTCATATGCCACATTTTATTTTCTCACAAGCATCCTTTGAGATAAATATATCATCCCCATTTTACAGCTGAGAAATCAAATTACATGCCCCAAATCATAAAACTCATAAAAAGGGAATCCAAGAATCAAATCTAGGTATGTCTGACTCAAATCCCATAGGACCATTTTACTACACTGCAACTCCAATACAAACTCAATATTTATGAGGAAAGGGGTTAAACAACAACACTATTTTAGGACACACTAAGCTGAACAGTGGAGGACTGACGTATACGACTCCTACTATGCCAGCTTTGAAAGGGGCTCAGGCAGTCGAGTGAGGAAAAATTCAACAAGTCTGGTTGCGTCTAATAAATGCAACAGTAGTCATCACTCTGTAATATCTTTTTCGGAATTTCCTTCCTCTTAGATTTTTCCATTCTCTCATGGCTTCTGTCCATGTTCTTGGTCCCAAATTCCCCTTCTCCAAACTTTTAGGCCAACTAGCTTACACCCTTCATCCTGAAGTGGCTACATCTCTGTTGATAATGGTAAAAACAGAGGCTTTCTGGAACTAAGGTTGTAAAGGGAATAAATGCTTTGTTCAGGAAATATAATCTCATATTGGAAAATCTGGCCTATGCTGTGAAATTCACAGTATTATAAGTGATTTCAAGTTTCAAGTACGACCTGTGAACACTGTAAAAAGACTGGCCTTTGATTTTGGGGGTTCTTTTTGGCTGTACTGGATCTTAGTTGTGGCACGTGGGACCTTCCTTGAGGCATGCAGGATCTTTCATTGTGGTGCGTGGTATGTTCGTTGCAGTGCAAGGGCTTCTCTCTAGTTGTGGCGTGCGGGTTTTCTCTCTCTAGCTGTGAGGTCTTTGAATTTTTATTCAAAGTTCTTATTTGATATGTTGAAGTAAATAATACTGATAATGTTACTTTTTAAAAAACCAAGGAGGACTTCCCTAGTGGCACAGTGGTTAAGAATCTACCTGCCAATGCAGGGGACACAGGACTGAGCCCTGGTCGGGGAAGATCCCACATGCCGCAGAGCAACTAAGCCCGTGTGCCCCAACTACTGAGCCTGTAAGCCACAACTATTGAGCCTGTGTGCCACAACTACTGAAGCCCATGCTCCTAGAGCCCGTGCTCTGCAACAAGAGAAGCCACCGCAATGAGAAGCCCGCACACCGCAATGAAGAGTAGCCCCGCACAGCAACAAAGACCCAACGCAGCCAAAAAAAAACAATCTTCCATTAAAAAAAAAAAAAAACAAGGAGAAAATTTTATACCCCCTTACCATTATGAAGAAATGTTATTCTTGGAAGGCAAAGAAATTTACTGGCCCAAATTTCCATCAACTGATGAATGGATAAATAAACGGGGATATACCACACTAGTTGGCAATAAGAAGAAATGAACTGCTGATACTTGCTATAATATGGATAAACCTTGAAAATGTTATGCTAAGTGAAAGAAGCCAATCACAAAAGACCACATATTGTATGACTCCATTTATATGAAATGTCTAGAATAGGCAAATCTACCAAGACAGAAAGCAGACTGACTAAGAACCAGGAAGGTGGAGGGTGATAGCTAAGGCATCTGGGGTTTCTTTTTGGAGTACTGAGACTATTCTAAAATTGACTGTGGTGATGGTGGCACAACTTTATGAATATACTAAAAGCCACTGCATTGTACACTTTAAATAGGTGAATTTTATGGTTATGTGAATTATATCTCAATAAAGCTGCTTTTAAAAAAGAAATTTACTGGAAAAAGACTCAAAAGGCCATTGAAAAAGTTTTGTTAATGCTTTTTAAATTAAAGAAAAGCACAATCTCAAGATTTTTGCCCTCTTAGGTAACCCAATTATGTCCTTCTCTGTAAGTCATGTCCAAGATGATTAACAAGACAAAGTTATAGATAGGTTTGTTTAACAACTGATGTTACAGAGCTCCTTCACACCAAACCAACTTTGTGATTACTGAAGTTGTCACAGTTCAGGAGAAGGCTTATTATTTAACAATTTTCTAGTATTTAATAAACGGGTCTGCTTGGGAAGCTTGTAATTTTAATGCTTTAAACCAAAGACTCCCAACTTGTAGGCTAGGATCTACCTAAAGATCTTGAACTCTTATGTGATAGATGTCAAGCCCACAGTCCCCTATCTGAGGTTTACCAGCATTTCCTGTGGAGAGCGTAGTGAGTAACAGAATGGGAAATGAAACCCTCCCCACAAAGTCTTTTATTTCCCCAAGCATCTGCCAGTCTTTGTACTTGAGGAAAAAGAAAATTCTTCATTGCAAAATGACAGCCATATCCTGGGTTTCAACCAGGTAATGCTTTTTTCCCATTTCTGATGTTTCTATCCATGAGGGGCGGGGTAGAGGTGTGGCTGTTAGAATATCTTAGCTTATCTGTGTCCCCTCACTCAATCCTTCTCAGATCAGGAGGAATGACTTCATCTGACTGACAGTTCAGAAGAAAAAACTGGGCATAAGTGGTCCAACTTTTTGCCCTTGGGAGCAAGTTGCCTAAAGGGAGCATTCATCTCTTCTGTTCTTTCATGCTGGAAGTCTTATAGGGCAGGTCCCAAGTCCTGCCTGGGATTGGACAGTTAAGTCTGTTCAATTTTGAGGCCCAGTAAGAGGAAGCGACTTGTCCAAGGATATAAGCCACATTCTCCAATATCCTCTTTATCAATAATAAATAATATTTTGGCTCCTAATTATCTTATTCTTTTTTTTTTCTCAATTAGTTCAGGATATAAGTAGGGAAGAGGGTGTTATTGAGACTCCTTAGACACCCTAACATCCAATCTAAACAATTTTAAAAAGAAAAAGAATGAGTAAAAAAATAAATAAATAAGGTGGCAGTCATCATATCTTTAAAAGTTTGTGTGCATAATCCGCAAGCTATTAGAACAAACTCAGGAAATGCTATCACACACAGATGAAAATTAAAGAAACATGCTTTCTCTGTATTGGGGCCAATACTATAAAAACTGCTGGTATGAAGCACGGTCCATAATATTATGGTAATATAGTTTATTAGTTGGGATTTTAGGAAGTTCTTCTACTCAGCTTTTTGTTTTAGGATATTTCATTTCCTTTTGTGGTAGTTCAAGTAGAAGCTGAGGAGTAGAGACACTAGAATATGGAGATGAGAGACTGAAAGAGGAGAAACAGCGATGGAGAAGTCCAAAGCCAAGAGGGAAGACAAATTTATTTGACTTACACTAAGCCTGGCTATATTATTCTTGATGTTTCTTCATTTCCAAGAACATCTAATAAAGAAACTGTGTCGGTTCTCACAGTAATAAGTTCTGAGCTTTAGTTTCAAAATTGGGATTCCGACACCTGTTATAAACTAGAACAGCAATATAACAATATCTAAATTTTACTGAGCACTTCCTATGTGTCAGGCACTGTTCTAAATGTTTTACATGGATTAACTCAATCATCACAACAATCCATTGAGATGGATACTATTATTACCCTTATTTTACAGAAGGGGAACTATAAGGAGAGAGGCTAGGTAACTTTTCCAAAGTAACAGAGTTAGTAAGTGATAAGGTCTGGATCTGAATCCTAAACTTTCCCTTACTAGTTTACTGAAGTGGTTTTCAAACTACATTCTACAGAAACTTTCAGGCTCCAGGAGTTCTATTTTCAAAACATATTTTGTTCATTTAAAAAACTGCAGTAAAAACATCACAATCAAGACTTTTGTACAATGTATAATGCACCAAAGGGAATCAACACATTAACTTTTTGCTACCAGGTGAAGTCACTTTTATGCAGATCTTAGCATAAAGCTAGTCCTGTCACCTCTGAGATCTTAACTGAACTTCCTGTAAATGTTTCATTGATTTGGAAAGTATAACTTTGCACTGATTTTTTTTTTTTTAAACTCAAGACTGGATCTGTCCAGGTAAAAGAGTACAGTGAGCATACAAGCTCAAACACTAGGCAAAGTTCAGGTGCATCTTATCACAATGCAAAAGCCCAAGAGTGAACAAAGGAACATACCATACCATCTCATTCATTTTACATTTGGGGGGGCTTATTGTCTGACATATTTAGCCGTAAGAAATACGGGTTAGGGGATTCCCTGCCAGTACAGTGGTTAGGCCAAAAAAAAAAAAAAAAACGGGTTAGATATGATTTTGAACAATTTCCCCCTGTTCTTACTATCTCCTCCTATTCCTCTTTCTAGCCACAGAATATTTAACTGAAGATATCTTGAGATGGCAAGGGAAACTGTTAGAAAAAAAAAAATCACTGCCTCCACGCCACTTCAGCCACACATCACCACTGTCACACTCTGGACCTGGTGCCCACAATGCCCTGCCCTTCCATTCTGCTGTATCAATCACTCCCAGTCAAGTCTTCAGCTCCACTGGGCCCAGGTCAACTATTCCACTGACCATATACCAACTGCTATTCAATGACAAATATACCAGCTTTTTCCCTTTTCACTTTCACTGTTTATCCAGCTAAGATTTCATGAGCCATCATTACAATATTTTGACTAACACCCTAAACACCTTTGCTCCTCTGTCATTCTGTTGCATATATCTGGCAAATCCCAACCCTGAATGAAGCCTTCTATTGGCTTTCACCACACACTGGTGACAAAGTAGTTGAGCACTACCAGAGACAGTCAACAAAGCAGATCCATTATCACACTGTATGTTCACGACCACTGACTTCAATGAAGTGTCCACACTGCTAGATAATCCTACTGTCTCTGGTTGGCATGCTTTCTCTCACAACTATTTATTTATTTCAAACATCTTCTACTTCTTTCAAACCTTGGACTTCTGTCCCTCCCATCTCCAAGGCAACTCACAGCAGATGACTTTGCCTACTTTGAAGGAGTTGTATTCATCCTATTCTTGCTTTCTTTCAAATATAATAGAGCATAACATCTCAGGAATGTTATGCTATTACTTATCTCTCTCTTCCCTCTCTCAACTCTATCTTTCCCATGGACATTTAGTCTATTTTATACATTGGGATTCCACTTGACACTTCTTTACAAAAAAAGATCTGCTAGAACAGTGAACCTCTTTGCCCCTAAGTATGTTTGCCCTAAGTATGTTAAGTCTCAAAGAAAGTCTCATAAAAGGAGTCATTGCACACATAATCAGGATAAAAACAACAACAGGTCATGAACTGGACATCACACATATAACTACAAACTAGTACTAACACTGACATCACCAGTATTTTCAGAAACAAAGCCCATAGTTTCACCAAATTCTAAATCATTGATATTTTCTTTATATGCTTTACAGTTTAAAAAATTGAGATATAATTAACATATAACATTGTGTATGTTTAAGGTGCACAAAGTGTTTGATACATTTATATATTGCAATATTACCACTGTAATACCTCTATAGGGTCACCTCTATAGGGTCACATAACAATCATATATGCTTTACAATTAAGAACTCTGCTAAGACTATATAGGCAAGAAAAGGAGCAGAAATTTTTTTTTTTTTTTTTTTTTTTTTTTGCGGTACGCGGGCCTCTCACTGTTGTGGCCTCTCCCATTGCGGGGCACAGGCTCCGGACGCGCAGGCTCAGCAGCCATGGCTCACGGGCCCAGCTGCTCCGCGGCATGTGGGATCTTCCCGGACCGGGACACGAACCCGTGTCCCCTGCATCGGCAGGCGGACTCTCAACCACTGTGCCACCAGGGAAGCCCGAGCAGAAATTTTTAGTGTTATTTTAATAACCAGTAAATCTGACGGCATGATTTTGTGTTACTAGGTCTAGATGGGGGAGAGAACGGAGGAGGAAGCAACAAATGTCCCAGCCACAGCTTTTTTTAAGGGCTAAAAATATTGCAGGATAAATACAGAACCATAAGTAATACTTAAGAAGTAAGTTTGACAGCATAGTGATACATTCTTACAACAAATTATTCATGGAGGGAGTCTGACATTCCCACCCCCCATTATTCCCTTCATCTGCACTGAACAAGCAGTTAGAAAACAAGCTCATTCCTTTATTCCCATCAGCTCTCCCTGCAGCTGTTACATTAATTAAAGGTTTGGTCTCACAGGTCTGGGTGAGTGTGAGTGAGTGAGTGTGTGTGTGGGAGGGTGGAGGGTGGCCCGAGCTGAGAAAAATCGTGCAAGGGCATTCACCTAGGATACCCTTCAGAAAGATGCCTGCCTCTTTCCTGAGGGCACCACCTTGTCTCTGCTGCCCACAGCTCCGTGGTGTTACAGCAGGCACTGCTACTGGGCTGCCTGCAACTCTAATGTGTTATTTAATTTTGAAACTACTATTAGAATCGCTAAAGCGTTTTGTGATGCTCCATAAAATGAAGTTTATTATTAAGGTTATTACAGCTCCGGGGCCTAAAATAAAGCAAAATTATAACCACACAGACGTCAAAGGGAAACTCGGAAGCCACATGCATCTCAAACACTGCCAAGTGAGCAGGGGCTGGGCGGGGGCGCGGGCAGGGGGCTCTCATCCGGCGCCCTCCACCGGCACCACTGCTCCCGGCACCAAGAACCCGGCCCCGCCCGGACCTCTCCCCCGGACGCCGCTTCCTGGGGAGAGGTGGGGGGACGTCAGCGGTCGGACCCGACTCCTCTTGGTCTCTCATCGACCATCAGCTCTCGGGTGTCTCTCACACTCCATAGGCTGCCTCGCTCCCGGCCCCAGCCTCCCCGGCGGGTTTCTAATTCCTTCACAGTGTGCCTCAGTTTCCTCCCGTCTCCCACCATGACTTTTGTTTGTTTGTTTAAATCCAGGACTAAGCTCGTTCCTCCACGGTCCCTCAGGTCGCCGGCTGTCTCCCCTCACTCTCCCTCCCCGGTCCAGGACCGCCAGCCCTGCCCAGGTCTCCTCGCCCTTCCGCCACTTAGCACTCAGCCTGGGGCGCAGCTCCCCTCCGCCCGGGGGTCCCGCTAGCGACCCGCGCGTCCCCTTCGCCATCCCCTCTGCCCCTCGGCCACCAGGCCCGGCAGCCCGGATCGCCTCTCCGCCCCCTTCTCCTCAGGCCGGCCTCCGCCTCGCACCCTCCAGCCCGGTCTTCTCCTCAGCCGGGTCTCCCTTCCCCTCCCTTCGCCCTCAGCCAGTCCTCCATCCGGCCCCGCGCGCCCGCCGCTCACCGGCGGACTCCCCGGTGTTGATCCAGTCCGGGTTGGCGATGCTGGCGATGGCGAAGATATCGGCGGCCAGAAAGAGACATCCTGAGATGATGGTCAGTTTATCCATCTCCCCGCCCCACTCCCCCCACCCCCCGAGCCCCGGGCAGGCCGCGGCCTCACGCCTCCCGCCCCATGGGCCGCCGCCGGGGCCAGGAGACCCCGCGCCGCCGCCTCGTGCCCTCTCGGCCCCCGCGCGCCGCTCGCGCCCTCCGCGCGCCCGGGACCAGCAGCCGCGGCGCGGCCCGCACAGCCGGAACCGCCGCCCGCCCCGGAACTGCTCGGCCCGCCCGCCCCTCACCCGGAAGCAAAGCCGCGGCGCTGGCGAGGCCGACTCCGGGTCCCGGCCGGCGACGACCCTGTTCCGACCTCTCGGTCCTGCCCTGGCACGCGACCCGGACCCTCCGGCCCTCCCGCCTGGGGCCCCGCTCCGCCCGACTTCTCCTCGGCCGCCCGCCTCGCTGTCCTGGACAGGGCAGGAGCCGCCTGTCTTCAGCAGGAGGCGGCCCCGAGCCCGCGGAGGGAGTCGGTGACAACGCCTTGTCACCTTGTGTTACCATTGCCTCTGCCCTATCTGTCAGCCCCGGGACTGCGCCTTTTAGGAAATGGCTATGGGCACCTGCTGTGCGTCAGGCACTGTTGGTGTAGGTGCTGGGGCTGCTGGAGTGGACCTGAGAAAGTTTTCGTTCTCAGGAAGCTTACCTCCTGGTGGGGAAGAAACGGAAACTGTTAAAAACTGATCTTGAGAATAAAGATAATGTTAGGTGTTGATCTATTAATTAAGTTGGGGGTCGGTCTGATGGGGGGTTTAGGGGGCGGCGATGGTACATAGGATGGTCAGGGAAGGAAGGTTACACGGAGAACGCCAGGTTCATAAAAACCTCATCTATGAAGATCTGGGCAAGACTTCCAGACAGAGGGAAAAGGAAGTGCAAAGGACATTCGGGGAGCGGGCAAGGAAGAGGTTGGCCTGTTCAAGGAACCGCAATATATCCTGTGTGGCTGGAGAGTGGTAAGAAAAGACAGAGGTGGGCAGAGTCCAGATGTAGGACTTTAAGAGCCATGATAAAGAGTTTGGATTTTGTTCTAAATGCAACGGGAAGGCACCGGAGGGTTTAGAACCGGAGAGTGACAAGGGCTTATTTAATCTGTAAAGAGAGTGTCGACTGTAGGTGGGGAGGGGCAAGAATGAAAGCAGGGATACCAGTTAAGAAGCACAGTAGTCCAGGAGAGAGAGAAATGTAGCTTTAGCTAGGACGAGAGTAGTGAAGATAGGGGATGATGGGCAGATTGGATGTTTTGTAGGCAGAGGGAAGGACTTGCTGATAAACGGGGGAGGGGTTGAAAGAAAGAGAGGACTCAGAGCATGACTCCTAAATTTTTGGCCTGAGTAATGGGGTGTTTGATGATACTATTTATTGAGGTGGGATGTGGGGAGGGGCTTAGCTTGGATGGAGAATCAGAAAATAAACAAGACATTGGCATAATTTATTAGCAATACAGATGGTCTACCATATACAGTTTTGCTATCTAGTGGAGATTTCCTTTTCTTCCATGGCTCATGGACTAAACCACCATTAACCCTGACTTTGAGTCCAGCTCTTTCTTTCCCAGTTAGTTCCCCATGAGACGCTCATTTTCTCCATAAACGCCACCTAGGTCATCTCTAGAAAGACCAAAAGATTGACATCTGTCTCTATTTTTGGAATGCCTACATGTCCACAGAACTCAGCAAGTTTCAAATTCCACCAATCCAACAGCCTTGCAGAAGTGCACAGAGTTATCAGTATCACCACATAGATTGGGCAAAGAAGTTTGATTGCTAGCCTGCAGACTTTCCTGTCCAAACATTGGTCTCTTGGGGGTGGGGGGGTAGTTTTTTATTATTATTATTAAACCATTAATTTTTCCTCTGCCACAGAAACTGATACAAGCTGATTTATATGTTCCAGGGATTTAGACATAATGAGTATCACATTACTGCAGGAGGTTTCACTGTTTATTGTTGTTTAAACACTGGAGAAGTTTGGTGGAGTCATATTCTTGGCTTCTTTCTGGTGTTTCTGTTGCCAAGTAATAGAAGAAACTCCAACTATACAGTCCTGAATTCTCAAATAATGTCCACTGATGTTCACTACTGGGCAGTTGATGAGAATCCTAGGGTGAAATGTTGGAACATTTACCTATTCTAACTCCAGCTAAGTGGAACTATGACTTGATTCTTGTGTTTAAACAATACAAGTATAAATCCCTCCTTCTACCCAGGCATCCCTTCCTGGTCCCTCCAGCCTTTGCCCCTCCACGAAATGTTCTGGATCTAAGATTAAAGCATAAAAACAACCAGTACACGGTTAAAAGGATTTAAAACATTTTTTTAACCAGGTTAATAGCTGCATATCACTACAGACAATAGTCACCTATCCCATTCCTTACCAACCAGGATGTGGGGTGGGTGGCATGGGTAGGACCAAATACTCTGTTTACAGATTTCCCATTAATCCCATTAATTTGGGGCTGTTTTTAGCCCCAAGTCTCATTCTTGCTTGCCAATGTACCTAGTGTTTCAAAGTCTCAAGTCTCTCAGGACAGGACAGATCAATTCTTTTCTCCTCTATATCTCAATCTAGATTTTAGTAGAGACAAACCCTAGGAGTTAGGGACAGGTGGCGTGATGGAGTAAAAAGAATACAGAACCATATTTTAGTCCCGCCTGTGCTACTGACTTGAACTTGGGAAAGTCATGTCACCTCTCTGGGCCTCTTTCCCCTATCTGACCAACAGACTCCCAGAGTCAGGCTTCAGTGATAGAACTTCCCCATCCTCTCACCCCTAAGCAAACCAGCTAGGCCTTTTCTATTCAGAGAGAGGATGAGCCATGAGGCTACTTAAGGCAGAAAAGCCTTGAGGACCCGGAAGAACATAGAAGGCCCCCAGGAGGGAGCTATGCTGGCAGCCTGAAGTCATAAATAGTCATTCCGTGGTTGTTAAAGGGCTGTGAACACAGCATGCTTTATGGTGATGGATGGTAGGCTTCAGCCCAGCAGAGGCTGAATCCAAATGGGACCTCAGGGAAAGCTGTGGAGGGGAGTGTGCAATCACTCTTCTCTTTAAGGAGGATCTTTGACCTGACAGGATAGAGAACACACTACCTCCCTGGAGGTTAAGTTTACCATCCAGGCCAAGAATGTGGTGGATGCACCACATGTGTTCACCTGGTGTTTCTGGGACTAGACAAAACAAAAGAGCTAAATCCAGAGGTTAATAGTTTGTGCCTTGAGCTCAAGTCTCATTTAGTCTCATGGATTGGGTTCTTCTGGAGCTGACTTGGAGACAAGAGATTATTGTCTACTGTGCAGGAAGTTTATTAGGGTGTGCTCTTAGGATCAACTCCTGTGGGGGAAGGGAAGGAAGCAGGATTGGACAGAGGGAGCAGTTTGACTGTGGTGCAGTCACAGGAGGCTTTGGCAGAGCCCCGGGGGAGCTCTGAAGCTGGGATGGCTGTTCTGAGTTGTTCTGAGTTGGAGTAAAGGGGCCAACCAAGCCTTTGTATCTCTGCATGGACCAGTCATTGGATGTTAGTCATGGGGCATGACCTTGGGTAAGGCGGCTCTCCAGCCAAGGACAATTCCTTGAGAGAGCTGACAGCTGACAGCAGTCAACCTACAACCTCCCCAAGAGCTGGGGCCTAGGTTCTCCTGTCCTGAAAGGGGACTATGCATGACAGTGAGGCACTTGCAACAGTGCACCCATTGTGCTGCACAGACCCACTCGCTTCTTTTTCTATTCTGAAAGCAGCACCTTTAGGACCCTGGTGGACGTCTTTTCCTGTGGGAAACATAAGAGGAAAGTTAGTGGGACAAAGTATAGCTCTTGCTGTTGCTGCTGCTGCTGTAGCTCACCTTAAGGTGTAACTGACATACTCCTCATTTCCCTCCTCTCCTATCCATCCTAGATTCCTCTCACCCTCTGCTAGCACCTCTATACTTCTCAGGCTGTGGCTACTGTTTTTGTCCATTTACTGTAAAATAGGCCAAAGGAGAACTAAGAGACACCAGGTGGATCGTGTGGGTGCCACATCTTTCCATTTTACTACTCGTGAAAAACTGAACAATCTTAGTGCCTCCCTGTGCTGGAGGCTACGTATGCTTCTCTTCTACTGGGGATGGGGTCCTCATTATTACCTGGGCAGCAGATCCAGCTCCAAAATCCCATCTTAGCATCTACTCTTTCCTGTTGTCCCTGGCACAAGCTGTTGCAGGTTGGGTTCTCTAGGAAATACTCTTGAGTTGCAGAACATTTATTGAGGAGTGCTCTTGGGACCCACATCTGTGGAGGGAGAGAAGGAAGCAGGATCTGGCAGAGGGAGAAGTCGGGTTGCAGTGCAGCCATAGGAGGACCTCAGCAGACCCTTTAGGGAGCTCTGAAGCTGGGATGTCCCTCTAGAGTTGGGCTGAGAGAGCCAGGTTTTTTGCCTTGCATTCATCAGTCACTGGATGCTAGCTGCCCCGGGTAGGTGTGATGTTGGGCAAGGGGTTCTCTTCAGCTAGTGGTAGGTTTGGGGTGGAGGGAAAGGAATAGGTCCTTCAGTCTTGAAGGGGGAATCTGGGCAGCACAGCATCCATAACAGTCTGTATCCTTCAGCTCCACCAATCAGTGTGATCTTGGCATTCACGATAAAGAGCTTTCAGTCTGGGATGGAGGGAAGGTGGATGGACCCTGTGTGCCAGGCACTGATATGCTCCCCTCACAGAACCTTAAATGCTGATGTGCTTTATTCCTTCAAACTCTCACTGTTCTCTACCGATAGGAAAATGGAGGAAAAGGATGCATTTCATAATAGAATTAATTTCGTGTCTGGACCGAAGCCTTGCCAGACTGGAGGAGGAAACAGGCGATCTATCACAAGGCGCTACCTGCAGGAGATGCCTTGATGTTGAGAGTAACAGGGAATGGGATGACTCTTTGCATTTCCTCTGTCGCAGCCACTACAACACAAGATTTATCCAACCAGAAATCTGCCCTGGTTTATTGTCTGGGTAGAGCCACAGAAACAGCTGAATAAGCTGGGACCTCCCAGTTTACACCATGGAAATCTTTGCACACTAATAGGTGCTTGATTACTATTTGCTGAAGGCATGAACGCAAGAGGCTTTGCCTTTCCATTTCATCAGAGTGGGGATGACAATAGGACCTACTACATTACATTGTTTTCTATTTCTTCTAGAATTTATTTTTGATACTTCATACTTTCCTAAAATTGTCCACTCCATCTGCTTTTTAAATCTAAGTTCCAAGAGGATAGAGCCCTTGCTTGTTTTGTCTACTGTTGTGTCCCCAGCATCAGCAAAAACCACAGAGCGGGCTTCCAGTAAATATTTGCTGTATGAGTAAACGTGTCTGGGGGAGGAAGAATTATTTTGGAAAAAAAAAGAAGGAAGAATTAATTCCTCTCCTAATCGTGACTCATTTTTTTCAGGTCACCCTTGGCCTTTTCTTATTCAAAACATCCGTGAAAAAAGCGCAGTTCCAAAGCAGTTGGCGCGGTTGATATAACAGTATTTGAAAACACCATTATCGGGAGCGCAGCAGGGCATCTGTGCTCTTGTATGAACTAGCTATGATCTTCCTCCGTAGACCATTCACATCTTTGAGACACCCTCCTCTGGGCTTCCTCCACCGTCTCCATTTCCGTTTCCCAAGAATGGGTGAGGAACCCACTGAGCCAGGCACTGTGCTAGTCCGTAAAAGTTTTGTTTTTCTGCACCAAAATTTTCACATACTGCGTTTTCCAGGGTCCACTGGGGACCCTGTGGTGACCGCACTGCAGCGCAACGTCTGGGCAGCGTTGTCGCAGCGTCCCCTGGGGGCCAGCCCGAGATCTCCTCGCCGCCCGCGGTCGGCCCGCAGTGCGCCGGCTCCCGGAGGGTTCCAAACAGTTGGGAGTTGGACTGACTCCAGCTTCGGTTCCGGGAGACCCTCCTGATCGGCCTGCCGTCCCGGGGCCATGAAGAAGGCCGTCCACAAAAGCGTTAAGGGTAACTGGGTGATGTCCTAGGGACCAAGACTTCACTTTTCCTCCTCTGTAAAATGGGAAAGACACTCTTGGGCCTCTCACCATCATTTGTTTACCAAACTATAATTTACATACAGGAAGAGCCCCCCCCCTTTTAGTGTACAGCTTTGTGAGTTTTGATAATCATATACCCACGTTTAACCACCACCACAATCAAGGTGTGGAGGTCTCACCACCCCCAAAATTACCTTGTGACGAAGCCCCTTTGCTGCCAGTGCCTTTCGCCACCCCAGTTCCTGACACTCCTGATTGTTTTCTACAGTTTTGCCCTTTCCATGGAGAATGTCACAAAAATGGAATCATATAGTATGGAGTCTTCTGAATCTGGCTTCTTTCACTTAACACTGCTGTCTTTTGAGACTGGGCTTCATAGTAGATTATATCATGAGCACTTTAATTTGCAAGCTGAGGTTGGAACTCAGACCCTGTCTATGATGCCAGTTCTCTGTTTGCTCAGGAGCCAGAGGCTCAAGGAGGGGATGACCTGTAATCCTGGAAAGTCTTGAAGATGGTAACTTCTTTATACTAGGTTACTTTATTTTCCAGACAGAGAGCATCTGTGGTTTGGGGGAGGGTGAGGTTGGAGATAGGCAAGGACACTTGCTTGGAGTCGAAAGGGCCATGAAACCTCCCAGCTCCCTGCAGCTGGAGATGTGGGAGCATGGGAAGCCCCTCCCCCAGGAGTGGGGAGGACTCCTGGGCCCCCCAAACACCACAGTCACATGGATTTGGCAAGGTAGCAGTTTGTCACTTCTCCTTAAGGGAAAGTGTTGTGTGTGTGAAATGCTGGAAGAGTGTGCTGAAAACAAGTTTCCCCAGAAGCTTCCTGTAGACTGAAAATGAGTCTCCTCAGAAGCTTCCTCTTGGGGGAAAATAACTTGTTGTTTTAAATCACTCCTCCATCTTCGAAACTTTTCTTGTGAGATTTAGTTTTGTAGAAAACATACTTCAACACCTCCCTACCCATTTTTCCTGGATTTTCCTCCCAAATGCTTTTGTTCTACTGTCCATTTCCACTGACATTGCTTGGGTGACACGCTCTGGGTGAATGCAGTAACTCTTTCATTTCTCACTTCCACTCTGGACTCCACAATCCATGTAAGAGCCAGAGGTTTTTGTTTGTGTGTTTCTTTGAAGGCAGACCTTAGCTTGTCCTGCTGAAATTGCTTCTAAGCTTTTCCAGTGAGGTAAACCTGCCAAGCAGCCTGTCTGCTCTGCCTTTGCCCCTCCTGCCTGCCCCCTACTGGTCTCCTTTATGTTCTTTCCTGTCTCAGAATCTTGATCTAATTTGCTCTCTCCCATCCTACTTTGCTTAAAGCTTTCCTGTTGGTCTTTTCGACCTCAATTCAGATTTTACCTCCTCTGTGAAGCCTTGACCCGCCTTCCTCACGGGAGACGTTAGCCTGTTGGTCACCCTCAGAGCTCTCTGAACTTTTCCTTCATAGCATGTGTCACAGTTTGTTGTTCTAAATATGTTTACATGATTCATTGATATTTGTCTCAGCCACTAGGCTAGAAGATCCATGAGGGCAAGAAACACTTAACGTTTCCTAGCACACTGCCCGTATCAATAACTATTTGTTAAGTGAATGGATAATAATAACTAACATTAATTAAATATTCAGTGTGCTAGGCACTGTGCAAAAGCCCTTTAACCTTCTCCTTTAATTTTCATAACAACCCTCTGAGTGGGCATTTTTATTATCATCACTTTACTGATGAGGAAACTAAGGAAGAGAGAGGTTGAGTAACTGCCCCAAGGGTCTGGCTTTCTACTGTCATGCTGATGTCTAGGTGAAGGACTAAAACAAATCTCTCCTTTTTTAGAAAGACAAATCGGCCTCAAGGTCAAGCCATCTGTACACAACTTGAGCAAAACTCAGCAGACCAGACTCACTGTGGGCAGCCTGGGATTAGGCCTGATCATCATCCAGCATGGGCCCTACCTTCAGATCACCCACCTCATTAAGAAGGGGTCTGCAGCCAGGGATGGAAAACTCCAGCCAGGTGACTGTGCTTTCCCCATGCCTCCCAAACACTCCACCGCTTTCTCTCTCCCATCTGCCTTCAGGGAGACTCAGGTTTCACTGTAACAATGATGATGACATTGTTTGAGAGCTTTCAATGGGCAGGCCAGTTGGTATTACTTGTATAACCTTCGCCGTTGGGCATTTTTATTCATTGAATTCTTACAATAACCCTCTAGGTAGGAGCTATTATCATCGCCCTTTTACAGGTGAGGAAACTGAGGCTCAGTGAGACCGAGTTCCTTGTCGAGGTTCACCCCCATCTAGCAGGTGGGATTCATATACAGGCACAGCGTCACTCCAGCGTTTATGGCTCTCTGTGGATAAAGCTTTCTTCTCTTGTAGGCAGTATTAATCATCATTAACATTTAGAAGCATGATCTTATTTCACCTTTCTGGCAATCCCTGAGGTAGATTCTACATTAAAAAAAATTTTTTTTAATAGACCTTTATTAGAGTATAATTGCTTCACAGTACTGTGTTAGTTTCTGTTGAATCAGCCATATGCATACATATATCCCCATATCCACTCCCTCTTGAGTCTCCCTCCCATCCTCCATTTCCCACCCCTCTAGGTCATTGCAAAGCACTGAGCCGGTCTCCCTGTGCTATGCTGCTGCTTCCCACCAGCCAACTATTTTACATTCAGTAGTGCCTATATGTCAATGCTACTCTCACTTCACCCCAGCTTCGCCCTCCCACCCCATGTCCTCAAGTCCATTTTCTATGTCTATCTCTTTATTCCTGCCCTGCAACTAGGTTCATGAGTACCATTTTTTTTTTTTTTTTTAGATTTCATATATACGCATTAGCATGTGGTATTTGTTTTTCTCTTTCTGATTTACTTCACTCTGTATGACAGACTCTAGGTCCATCCACCTCACCGCAAATAACTCAGTTTTGTTTCTTTTTATGGCTGAGTGATACTCCACCGCATATATGTGCCACATCTTCCTTATGCATTCATCTGTCGATGGACATTTAGGCTGTTCCATGTCCTGGCTATTGTAAACAGTGCTGCAATGAACATTGTGGTATATGTCTCTTTTTGAATTATGGTTTTCTCAGGGTATATGCCCCGTACTGGGATTGCTGGGTCATATGGTAATTAGTTCTCTTTTTAGTTTTCTAAGGAATCTCCATACTGTTCTCCATAGTGGTTGTATCAATTTACATTCCCACCAACAGTGCAAGAGGGTTCCCCTTTCACCACACCCTTTCCAGCATTTATTGTTTCTAGATTTTTTGATAATGGCCATTCTGACCGGCATGAGGTGATACCTCATCATAGTTTTGATTTGCATTTCTCTAATAATTAGTGATGTTGACCATCTTTTCATGTGCCTCTTGGCCATCTGTATGTCTTCCTTGGTGAAATGTCTATTTAGGTCTTCTGACCATTTTTTAACTGGATTGTTTGTTTTTTTGCTATTGAGCTCCATGAGCTGTTTGTATATTTTGGAGATTAATCCTTTGTCGGTTGTTTCAGTTGCAAATATTTTCTCCCATTCTGAGGGTTGTCTTTTTGCCTTGCTTATGGTTTCCTTTGCTGTGCAAAAGCTTTTAAGTTTAATTAAGTCCCATTTGTTTATTTTTGTTTTTATTTCCATTACTCTAGGAGGTGGGTCAAAAAAGATCTTGCTGTGGTTTATGTCAGAGAGTGTTTTTCCTATGTTTTCCTCTAAGAGTTTTATCGTGTCTGGTCTTACATTTAAGTCTTTAATCCATTTGGAGTTTATTTTTATGTATGGTGTTAGGTAGTGTTCTAATTTTATTCTTTTACATGTAGCTGTCCGGTTTTCCCAGCACCACTTATTGAAGAGGCTTTTCTCCATTGTATATTCTTGCCTCCTTTGTCATAAATTAGGTGCCCATATGTGCATGGGTTTATCTCTGGGCATTCTATCTTGTACCATTGATCTAGATTTCTGTTTTTGTGCCAGTACCATACTGTCTTGATTACTGTAGCTTTGTCGTATAGTTTGAAGTCAGGGAGCCCGATTCCTCCAACTCTGTTTTTCTTTTTCAAGATTGCTTTGGCTGTTTGGGGTCGTTTGTGTTTCCACACGAATTGTAAAATTCCATATGAATTTTTTGTCCTAATTCTGTGAAGAATGCCATTGATAGTTTGATAGGGATTGCATGGAATCTGTAGATTGCTTTGGGTAGTATAGTCATTTTCACAATATTGATTCGTCCAATCCAAGAACATGGTATATTTCTCCATCTGTCTATGTCATCTTTGATTTGTTTCATGATTGTCTTATAGTTTTCTGAGTACAGGTCTTTTGCCTCCTTAGGTAGGTTTATTCTTAGGTATTTTATTCTTTTTGTTGCAGTGGTAAATGGGAGTGTTTCCTTAATTTCTCTTTCTGATTTTTCGTTGTTGGTGTATAGGAATGCCAGAGATTTCTGTGCATTAATTTTGTATCCTGCGACCTTACCAAATTCCTTGATTAGATTCTACATTAAACCACCTTACAGAGAAGGAATCAGATATTTAGTAACTTGTACCTTGTCACACCAAGGAGTGGGGATTTGAACCCTCTCTGTTACACTCTTTGTCAGTACTGCCCTGCTTCTCTTGGCTTTGGGTGAATGAATTTTCCATCCAAT
Source organism: Phocoena sinus (assembly GCF_008692025.1). Taxonomy (NCBI): domain Eukaryota; kingdom Metazoa; phylum Chordata; class Mammalia; order Artiodactyla; family Phocoenidae; genus Phocoena; species Phocoena sinus. The sequence goes on along the minus strand of NC_045777.1, from coordinate 66,387,981 downwards.
TCAAGACATTTTCCCAGTGCCTACTCTGGGCCTGGTGCTGTGCTCAGGAGTCAGGGATGCACAATGGGATGGTAAGGTGGTGGGAAGGAAAGACCATTCAGTGGGAGCTGGCCTGAATTCAGGCCCAGGCTCTGCCACTTTCTAGTTCTGTGACCTTGGACAAAATCCATTAACTTTTCTGGCCTTAGTCACCTCATCTCTAAATTGGGATAATACCACCTTTGTCAGAAGTTGCTAGGATTTGATGAGATAATCTTTATGAAAGTGCTTTGAGGACTACAGTGCTATGGAAATACTGGCAGTCATTTCTCTTAGGCTGTTCTTACTTAGAGATTCTTTAGATTGGTATCTTTTTCGTTGTTGTTTTTAACCACAAATGATTGTGGTACAGGAGCCCCCAGTGGATTAAACCACTGGTTTGCAACTCTGGTTACCTATTAGAATCGCCTGGAGACCTTTTTAAAGCAAAAATGCCTTGGCCCCATGTCCCCAGAGGTTCTGATTCAATTGGTTTGGCTTTGGGGATAGGGCAGTTCATGGTTTAAAAGCTCCTCAGGTGATTCTAATTGCAGCTAGGGTTAGAAGCAGTGGATTAAAGAATTAAGTAGATCAATGATGCTATTACAAAAGTTTACCTCATCTTAAAATCCAAAGCACTTTCTCCACATAGAAAATGGTGCTGGGGAACAAACTGACAGAAAGAGAGTTCTGGACGCTCCAGACCAAAAGAGCTCTAGGCCAGGTCCCATGGGCCTTTTCTGCTTGTTCTCCTTAGCTTCTCTGGGGTCAGGGGACAGATGCTGGTTGATAACCAGAGTGCACACTCACTAGAGTGGGACAGGAGTATGCTTTCATGCACATGAAACAGGATCTCCTGGTGGGGCTACAGTTAGTGGGCTCCTGGAGGTCAGAGGCAGTCTTGAAATCACCTTTTAAATCCACAACTTACCTACAGCACTGGCACATTAATTATGTCTGTGTTTGATAAGTGAATAGCAAGTAAGTATTTGTCCTAGGCATTTTGCAAGGTGTTTCCACATCTATTATCTCATTTAATCTTTGCAACACTCCTGGAAGGTAGATAACAAAACATAGAGCCTTAGAGAGATGAAGTAATTTGTTCAATACAGAGCTAAGTGGGTGGTCAGAGCTGAGACTTGAAACCATATCTGCTTAGAAAGTCCATACCTTTGACTAGAAAAGAGATTTCAATAGAGAATAAGTCCAGGGCCCCAAATCTCTTCATGACAAGTCAGCCACTTCTCTTCAAGGTCTAGGTTTCAAAGACTCTGTAACTCAGTCCTTTTGACAATGATTATGAGATTCTGAGAGGTGATGAACCTGATGTTTTTTTGACCCCATTACCTCCCAGCCCCATTATTTCTCATTCATGTGCTTTGAATTTCTCTCTTTTTGGTGTTTAATAATAGGGCTTCATCTTGATTTCCTAATTAGTTTATTCTGGCTAAACTTTAAAATCCTTTTGGCTAGTATAGCTTTAGCAAACTCTGATATCCAGAGTCTTAAGAAATTAATATAGCTTTTTCTCCCTTTTCTCGGAGAAATTAATATAGCTTTGAAGGTAAATACAAGTCATGCACTGGTCACCACCCTTACTAGGCCACATTCATTCAATAAGCCTTTCCTGAATGCCTGCTCTGTGTAGGCATCCTGCTAGGCGCTGTGGTATAATGATGAGCCAGACATACATGGTCTCTAACCACACAGAGCTTATGGAATTTACAGCCTAGTTTGTAGAGATGGTAGTGGCTTGGCTGCTGCAAAGTTGATTAAATATAGGTAATCAAGACAGTTTATATAATGTAGCTCCTATAGCCCATTAAATCAGAAAGAAAATGTATAATGTTGATATTCATAAATACTAAATTGGTGTTTCTTTATGAAAGGCAACATTAATGTCTATTGCCAGAGTACTCACATTCACACAAAGATATGTCTGGTTTACAGCCAGGACGGTCAGGGAATTAAGCTGTTTATTTTCTGCCCTCATGATAAAAGTCACCCTTTAACAACATAAGCAGAATGACAAGCCATAAACACTCCTTTTTTTTTTTTCTTTTTTTTTTTTTTAAGATTTATTATTTATATTTGCCTGCGACATGTGGGATCTTAGTTCCCCGACCAGGGCTCAAACCCACGTCCCCCGCATCCATCGTAAGGCAGATTCTTTACCCCTGGACCACCAGGGAAGGCCCCCATAAACACTCCTTTTAAGATTAGGCAAGTAAGCTCATCCAGTGAGGTTTTCTTCCTCCCCCCACCATTTTAATTAACCTCCATAGGGTGAACAGTTTTAGATCACACAATCTGCAGGTTGCCGGCAGAAGCCCTGTTGCATTCTGAAGTTAGCCCCAGCTATTTTTAAAGACCAAAGTAGAAGGTTTTCTTCACCCTTCTAAGTATTCTTTAATACTGTGAACTTTCGTTTCTGATAGGATCTAGCACTATGGAAATTTGTCCTTGGCATTCCTTGGAGGCTTCCTTTGGGATCAGCATAATTCCCAATTATAGCACAGTGGGGAGTAGTATCAGAGAATGTACTTCATCTTGACTTTTCTCCTCTGAGGTTAGGCTTCAGCTGTCTTTGAGGTTGATTGAGGGGTCTCTAGCTTCCCATGCACAGAGAGGTGAACATATCCTTTGGGACTCATTGGGGTCACTTTATCCGATGTTAGCTATAAGGTATCCATGACCATTTGGCAGGATGTTGGCAAGAGCTGATGACTAAGATTTTACCCAATGTGAGTCTGTCTGTCCTTAAAAAGCAATTTCCCTGTTCCTTCCTCTCTTGCTGAATGCCCTTGTAGTAGTCAGAGGTCTTCAATGCAAGTAATAGAAAAGTTCTGTTAAGGCATTGGATTTAGAACACTGAGTCTGACAGAATTGCCAGAAAGCCTGGAGAACCAGGTTTGGAAAATGGTGAGAGAACAAAGGGCCATGGAAACTGGGTGCTCCTGTCACATCTCTGCATCTCCTGCTCCAGGTTCAGTGACCCAGGGAGACTGACAAATAACTGGACCTAGTTTACATGTTCATGCCCTAGCTGCTGCGTACAAGTGAATAACTGGTCTTTTAAACATCCAGTTTGGAGATCCAGGAGCTTGCTGTCAAGATGTGGTTCTCTTCCTATCTGCTGGGGGCTCAGGAGCTCCATGGTTGGCCATCACCCTCCCCTGTCTGTTCAGCACTGTGCTATGGTAGGGGACCTAGCTGTCAAATCCCTTTGAGCTGACATACTCTCTGTATACATAGCTTAAACTTAATTAAAGCATGCTAATTGTCCAGTGTTTCATGTAGAATTACTTGCTCAACGAATACTATGTAAGGGCAAACATTAAACTGAAAGGCTTGATGTTTAATATGACCTGCTTACCGTGGAGGGCATTGGAAATGGCCAGGCAGGTATAATAGAAAGGTCATTTATTCACTTAGTGTTAAGTGGTTTTTTCTTTAATAGTAACAGCCAGTTTATTTTACTTGAAACACATTTTTAGAATCTTAAAGGATGATTCAGATTATAAATGGTTTTTAGCCTCTGTCACACCAAGGACTTTAGAAATGTAAAAATGTGCTACAGTATCTACCACCACACTATTAAAAAACATCTTGCATGTATTCTTCATTATTCAGAGGATACTTATGTCACTAAGAGGGTCATTTTTATTAAATAAAGGCTGAAGCCTGGCTTTGGTTCAAAATGAACCAACAATACGAACCCATAAAATGAAATACCTCACCCCCAAAAAAAAAAAAAAGAAAAACATCGCACAATAAAGCCAGAAATGGTATGTCCTTTTAAACCATTATCTTAATTTTACTGATTTTTTTTTCCCTTTCCAGGTGATGTTTTGATTACTGTTGGCAATGCCAATGTGTTAGGATATACTCTTCGAGAATTTTTAAAGCTTTTGCAACATATCACCGTAGGAACAGTGCTACAAATCAAGGTTTACCGAAATTTTATTGACATACCCCAAGAATGGCAAGAAATATATGATTTAATCCCTGAGACCAAATTCCCAATTACACGGTAAGTAGTTAAGTTTAGGAAATCTTTGTTATACTACAGAATTCCCCAGGGTCTATGAAGTAGAGTCTTAGTTTAATGTGAGAACTATCAGTTGGACCATGTAGGAGGGATTGATGACACTGCCACAATTTAGTGGGTTTCTAAGTCCTTTTGCAAAGTACAATCTGTAGGACCTAATATGAGGCAGAATGATAAAGGCAAGAGCCTTGGACATGGAGTTTAAAAAAAGACCAAACTATCCAATGGCAACTCCACCTCCAAACCTACATACGTGACTCTGCCTTTTCCAAAGTTAGCCCTTAAACATGTGCTGTGAATCCCATTTCCTCATTTGTCTCCAGCATATTCAACTTCTCTCTCTGGATCCTTCCCAATAACATTTAAGCCCTTTTAAAACCTCTACCATCTTAGCAAACCCCACCTAATTCCACTCTCCTCTCCTTTCCCTTCCAGCCACTGCCCTGTCCCTTGACTCCAAACCCATTGAAAGAGCTGTATTAGACTTTGCCATTTCCTCAGGAGACACCATTTCCCCCCTCAGTGCAGGCCTTGGCTGAGTCCTTTTTCCCAGGGTCACCTACAACCTTCATGCTGCTGATTTCAGTGGGCTCTTCTCAGTCTTTATTTTGCTTGGCTTCTGAACAGCATTAGACACTGTACACTCAACTCTGGTTGAAACATCATTTTCCCCAGACTTCTGGGATACCATACTCCCATGATGTTCCTATTTCCTCTAGTCACTTCCTCTTGATCTCCTTTTACCCAACCTTGGAGTTCCTCAAGGTTTAATCTTTGGCTTTCTTCTCTCAATCTCCTAAGCAAACTCCTTGATTTCTCTAAAAATAGAACTACCATATGACCCAGCAATCCCACTACTGGGCATATACCCTGAAAAACCATAATTCAAAACGAGACATGTACCACAATGTTCACTGCAGCAACCTAAGTGTCCATCGACAGATGAATGGATAGAGAAGATGTGGCACATGTATACAATGGAATATTACTCAGCCATAAAAAGAAACGAAATTGAGTTATTTGTAGTGAGGTGGCTGGACCTAGAGACTGTCATACAGAGTGAATAAGTCAGAAAGAGAAAAACAAATACCGTATGCTAACACATATATATGGAATCTAAAAAAAAATTGGTTCTGAAGAACCTAGGGGCAGGACAGGAATAAAGATGCAGATGTAGAGAATGGACTTGAGGACACGGGGAGGGGGAAGGGTAAGCTGGAATGAAGTGAGAGAGTGGCATGGACATATATACACTACCAAATGTAAAACAGATAGCTAGTGGGAAGCAGCCGCATGGCATAGGGAGATCATCTCGGTGCTTTGTGACCACCTAGAGGGGTGGGATAGGGAGGGTGGGAGGGAGATGCAAGAGGGAGGAGATCTGGGGATATATGTATATGTATAGCTGATTCACTTTGTTATAAAGCAGAAACTAACACAACATTGTAAAGCAATTATACTCCAATAAAGATGTTTAAAAAAAACTTGATTTCTGTGGTTTCTATTAGTATCCATAAATTAATAATTTTCAAATTGTATTGTCTCCAAACTTGTATAAATATCCACTTGATATCTGCATTTGTATGTATCATAAACCCCTCAAACTCATTATGCCTAAAATCAAAAGCCAGCTTGCCACTGTCCTAGTGGAAGAACACTCCCATAGTCAAACAAGTCAGAAATTTATGGGTTGTGCTTGATTTCTCCATCTCTCCTTTTCTTTAAGTGACAAATTCAGTGCTCTGATGCAAGAGTGGTCCTTATTAATTCTGACCAGATTACTGACCACTAGTTGCTACAGCTGTGCACCTTTGCTTATTGGGATGGGCTCAAAGAAATATGGCTAGGGACTTTACTAAGACTAAAAAATGGCCCATATTCCATAGACATTACTTTAGAGTCCAACTTGTGGCCCTAGGAACTGATATGGCCAGCAGATGTGCTTTGCTTGTCTTCCTCAGTGTTTTAAACACTGTAGAGAGAAAGGAGGATACATAGGGGGTGCTTTTCCAGGGGGCAGTAATACGCTATTTCTTGACCTGGGCAGTAGCTACCAAGGTATTTATAATTTTTTTCATTCAACTTTTTTGCATTTTTCTGTGTATTTCAAAAAAATTTTTTTTTTTTTTTGTGGTACGCGGGCCTCTTACTGCCGTGGCCTCTCCCGTTGTGGAGCACAGGCCCCGGACGCGCAGGCTCAGCGGCCATGGCTCACGGGCCCAGCCGCTCCGTGGCATGTGGGATCTTCCCGGACCGGGGCATGAACCCGTGTCCTCTGCATTGGCAGGTGGACTCTCAACCACTGCGCCACCAGGGAAGCCCTCAAAAAAGTTTTTAATGAAAAAATATTTGAATCGGTAAATTTACAAATCTAAGATTTCGTGCAAAGAGTCTTTATCTCTGGTTTCTCCTGAAAAAACTAGAAGATGGGCTTGCATTCCCACACGGTGACAGTGGACTAGAGCTGGGCAGTTGTCCCCTTCAGATGAGGTACAGATTGGGGAAAAAATTCGCAATAACTAAGCCAATCCTGATTTGATTAAAAATCATTAATGATAATAGTGATAACTGCTTACTATGTGGTGGGCACTGCTTTACAAGCATTATACCATTTAATCCTCATGCCAATTCTTTTTATTTATCCTCATTTTATAGATAAGAAAACTGAAGGCAATAGAGTGTATAAACTTGCCAGAGGCCACAGGGCTAAGTGGTATATGACTGTCTCCAGAGCAGCAATGTCCAATAAGAACTTTCTGTGATAGTGGAAATGTTCTGTATCTGCGTTATCCCATGTGGTAGCCACTAGCCACAGGTGGCTACTAACCCCTGAAATGTGAAGATTTGTAACTGAGGAATTTTAAATTTTATTCAAGTTTAACCAGTTTAAATTTAGCAGCCACACGTAGCTGGTAGACCTTGTATTGGGGAGTTCAGCTCCCGAACCTGAGCTCTTAACCATTTGCTTATAGAACAGCTACATTCTAAGCAGAGTTTGAGATTCAGAATACTAAAAATCTAAGGATGGCAGATTGACCATTCAAAAGCAAACACAGAACAGCACAACTTAAGTATGAGGCTAAAATCCACAAACTTAGGAACAATATCAATCATGTTCTGAATCCCTTTCTTAATTAAGCAAAGTGCTTATAGCTAAGGCATTTTAGCATCTTCTGTGGAAGAGGGCGGGGAAGGGGCAGAAGTGGAAGGAAAAGGCTTATTTGGTATGACTTCCTTCAGGAGCAAACAGCACTGTGTGCACAACAGAGAGAATACTCCATATGATGCTCTGGGCAGGCCTAGTCGTATAGAAACTGCTTCCAGCTAACCCTGACCTCTGCTGGCTTGTGGCGTCACTATCTAATGCAGTTCAATAAGAACCGGGCTCTGCCGCCTGTCCTTGATGGTTATCTAACACAGTTACAAAGGATGTCCTTTGCACTCTGAAGGCAAACTGTTCTAGTCCTGAGATCTGAATCTCCTTGCACAGCACTAAATCAAGGATTAAAAGAAAATAGTACAATTAAAACTAGTGGGCCCTTTGTAAAATTGACTCCATACCAACTGTCACTTCCAGAAGAGATAAACTTTAGGAAAAGCTTCAAAAGCTTAGGAGCAAATAAAACAGGCAGGCCTCCAAGGATGTTAGTGAAAACACCAGTAAGTCTGATAGCTTGGAGGGACTGGTGTAGGGAAGAAATCTATTTCCTATTAGCAGCACAGAAAGTAACAGAGAAAGTAACCGAGGTTCATAATTACAAAGGTCTGGTTTTGGATCTGCTGGCAAATCCAACACCAGAATGAGAGGTAGCAGGTAACAGACAGCATTTGCTCAGAAAAATAATAGCAGGCACACGTGCTGCCATTAGAAAAGTTCAAGAAACCTGCTGTTGGCAAATTACAAAAAAAAAGTCTTTATAAGTTTTTGGATGGCAACAGCGAGGTGGAATAGTGAATGATGAGACATCTGGATAGAAGGGTATTCTACAGATCCACATATGTAAACCCAAATGAGAAGCAAAGAATGATGCTCAGGGGAGGAAAGAAAAAGACTCAGATTAGCATGTTGAAGATCTTTGAGGGCCATTATTTCTGGATGCCCCCTTGGAAATCAGTAATATTCTGTTATTGCTGACCCCACGTGACCCATGAAAACTGAGTTCTGTGGAGGAGATGGCCACATTGACCTGTCATTCTGTGTGAAGTGAAATTAACCCACCGTTAAGGCCTGCTAATATTCTGGTCAATAGTCTGGCTTAAGTCTGTGCAAAGCTTTTTAAAGTAATGTGATATAATTTAGGGCAGAATTTGATTTCCATTTAGGAATGGAAAATTTAAAGGTAATTTTTTTTTTGGCCACATCTCGTGGCTTGTGGGATCTTAGTTCCCCTACCAGGGATTGAACCTGTGTCCTCGGCAGTGAAAGCTCAAGCCCTAACCACTGGACTGCCAGGGAATTTCCCTACAGGTAATTTTAAAAAGAGAAAATTTTCAATAACACAGAAAGGTAGTGTTTAAAGCTAAATTGTATTCTTTCTTTTACGAACCAAAGCAGGTTGTAAGAATCTCTTAGGTGATAATGAATGTGTAGACATTAAGAATCCATTTCATTCACTATTCTTCTCATTTCAGCACCACAAAGAAAACTGAGGAGGCAAAAGATGACTCTTTCACAAGCAGTGATGACGATGAAGATGCAGTTTTAGATAAAAGACTTAAGTACTATAAATACCCACGGTCCACTGGGCATTACCCTGCCAGGAGACCGATGTCTATCTCCAGAGAATGGCATGGATATAAAAAGAAGAACTGTACTTTTAGTGTAGGAAAAGACAGTAACTGTGATGTGATGATTCACAGAGACCACAAGAAAGAAGTGAGTGCCCCTTCTCCATACTGGACAATGGTGAAGCAAGACGACAAAAGCTCCTCCTCCTCCTCGGCCTCCTCTACCTCAGATGCATTTTGGCTCGAAGACTATGCCCATGCTGAAAAGGGCAAGAGTGAACCTGTATCAAAAGTTGGTTAGGAGGCGACTTCCCTGGCCCCTTTCTCTCGGACCAATGAACCTTGCCGGGAGCGTTCCCAATAAAGCTTGCTTAAGTTCAAAAAAAAAAAAAAAAAAAAAAAAAAAAAAAATTGGTTGGGCAGCAGTTTGCAAATCTGTGACCACAGATTTGTCTTGAAAACATGTGTCTTGAAATGGCCACATTTCATTTGTCTTGAAAACACCCATTTTTTGTGCACTGCCATGTATACGTTTGCTATACTTACAGGAATATGTACAGACTTAACATTTCTCTTTCACGAGTGTGTTGTAAAGCCATTAGAGACCTTCTTCAGTGTGATATCCAAAGATTTCCTTGGGGTTTCACAGGCCTCACAATTATTCAGATCCTTAGGACCCTCCTTTCTGAGAAGAATGTCTCATCATTTAGAAAATGCAGCAGAGGAACCCAATATCAGAATGTGTAAACACAGTAGAGAATTTTACTCTTCAAGTATCACATTTTACTTTAGTTCTCGTTTGTAAACTTCAAGTGCCCTACTTAAAATGAGATTTTGCCTAGTTGTTCACACTAGTTTTTTCCCCCCTTTTCAGCCCCACTTTTACCTTTTTTAAAAAATATTTATTTATTTGGCTGCACCGGGTCTTAGTTGTGGCATGTGGGATCTTTCATTGTGGCGTGCAGGCTCAGCAGTTGTGGCACAAGGGCTCTCTAGTTGTGGCACATGGGCCCTTGAGCGCTCGGGCTTAGTTGCCGCACAGCATGTGGGATCTTAGTTCCCCGACCAGGGATCCAACCCGTGTCCCCTGCACTGGAAGGTGGATTCTTAACCACTGGACCACCAGGGAAGTCCCCCTACTGTTACTTTGAATGTTGGGTTGATAGTTAATTACTTGAAAGAGACAGGATAGAACAGATGAGGGAGAAGGCAAGAAAAAACCCCATAAAATTCTGCCACAGTGAAGATAAACATAAAATGAAGCAGTGTGAATACAGGATATGACTGGCAGGGAATTTATATTTTTCACAAATAACTCTTTCGCAAAAACGGCAAAAAAGGGGGTAAAACCCAGACCATTTAATTATTCTTACCCAAGAAGACAGACTTTTAACTGTGTTTATCTTAAAAAGCCACCAATAATAATCTGGAAATAGTTACTCTGATAGCCACTTAGCCTTAATTTTTAATAGTTTCTCATGCTTCTGTACTTTATTATTATATTCCTGTTCTCCTTTAAAACATCTAAAACAAAAACTCAGCATGTATCAAATACGTGTTGATTAACTGATTAGGAAAAATGCAAGAAAAACATTTAAACAGAAGTTTTATTGACTTTAGGTCAGTTGGGAACAATTACCTGCATTTATGCTTTATGATATTTCATCTCATTGGAAAAAAAGGTAAATGTTACATTAGAGACTTTTCACTTTCACATACTTGCTGCTCTTAGTTGAGAAATGTTCAGCCTTTCCTGCAATATGTGTTTCAGTACTACAACTCATCAACGAAAGGTGTATGCCCAAATTTCCACTTGCTGCCATTGACTTCCGGCCAGAAAACAAACTTCTTTGCAGCCTTTAAGTAAACAAACAAAATAAGACAGAAAGTTAATAGAAATAAGCAAGTAGATAAACTTCTGTTCGTTTGAGTATTTCATCCTACGTGTGACTGAGCAAGTGTGGTGCTCTAAATATGAGCGTAGCTGTTAAAGAGGGAAAAGAAAAACCCTTCTGACGTTTGCAAAACAGGGGCAGAGTCTCCTTGAGCAGAGCTGTACTTCCCTGCTTTGGTATTGCAATGGCAAATAGTCTGAGTCAATAAAAATAAACTGATTGTTAACTTAAAAGTTACACTTTATATCCTAGTATTCCTTATGCCGCTACTTTGAGTCCAAAGCTGGTTGTTTAGGTTACGTGCAATACCACGAGGAGCAGTCCCCACATTATCTCAGGTCAGCTTTTTAATAAAGAGACAGTGTTGCAGGCAGCTGGGTTGGACTCACATGATAGTATGGTATATAAGATGAGCACAGCCATTTGGAAGAGTATGTAATGATGAACTTATGGTTCAAGTGAAATCAAGTCAGGGCTACTATCTTAAAATAGCCTGCTTCTTTTTTTCTATCCCCACGGGGAGACCCTTGGTGAGAAGATGGTTAAGACCTCGACCATGGAAGGGAAGTTGGGCATTTTTAATACAGAAAGGACTGATTTTGTGTTCATTCTGTAGTTCATGTACTTGTTAGGCATAGCAGGGAATACAAAGAGGTATAAGACATAGTCCTTGCCCTCAAAACAACTCAATTTTATAGGAAACAATATATGTGAAAAAAAAATAGAGCAGGGGCAGGAGAAGGTCTTATGTTGAGAAGACTAAAGAAAATCTTGAGATGGTAGATTGCGAAAGATTGGCAGGATAGAGTTTATTTCTTAGGAGTGAGGAGGAAAATACCAAACTTGACAATTAGGTTGAATCGTATGAAACTGCCAATATTTGACTCTTCTTGACCTTTAAGAATTTAAAATGGTTTAACCTAATGGTAATTTAGTTGCATGAGGAAGATACATCACCCTGAGTTGACAAGGAAGCTATCTGCAGATATGGGGATGAGCCCTTCTCCCTCCACACCAGGTACATAGGCACCAAACACCACGAGAACAGCATAAACAGCCCAAGGAAGGTTATGCATTCCTTCTGAAACTGGATCATTAAGGACAAGTTATTTGATGTTAAATAAATTTTCATTTGCTTACATTTATGACATCAGCATCAGCTACCGAGTCAATCTGCTGAAGGACTGTGGATGGCGGCACATATGAACCAGCAACTAGAGCCTGGGACCCAACTTCATCCAGGAAACCCTCAGAAGACTCCACTGACATTAGGTACCCAGCTTTCAGCTTGTTCCTGTCCAATAAAAGGTGTGTAACTAAGGCAGACGCCAGTTTTACAGAGCAAGGCAAAGTATGTTCCCACACCCTTAAACATGTTTGGGTAAATATACAAACTAACTAACAGCTTTGAAATCTTACAGTGCTAAAGGTCTCCATTCTATTTCTTCAATTCACCAACTATTTTAGATACATTTTTGGTGATGGTTTTAGGTATCTCTATTAAAGAACATCCCTATGTGGGCTCTTCTCACTGTCTCTTTAGCAGAATGCTGTGTGCTGATAATATAACTTCCCTTAACCCCACCCCTAGCCCATTTGTGTGCTGCGATTTGTCTCACTGAGGGTAGGGCAAGTGGGGAAGAACAGTATAGGTCTTATAAGTCCCTGTAGCTTAAATATGGGCAGAAAAACATCAATTTGAAATAAAACAAAATCCAATTCATACTTATCCCAGAAAGAAATTATGTTCAATAAGGCACTTGAGTTATTTAACTCAAACTAATCTCCTTGGCACTCTGTAGCAAGACTTCCATTTAAACATAATTACAATTTAATGTAGCAATTTTACCACACTGTCCACTTAATTGAAAAAAGATTTTACCTGCAATAAACTTTACCAAGTGATTATTAGTTTGTCCCTTCAGCAATGACACCTCACCTTCTCTTTTTCACTATAGGAGGATTAAGAACCTTACAAAAAAAGTATCAACTCCATCAAAATGGCAGAAAATAAATATATCTTGACATTAACAACTAAAATTCCATTTTCTAAATGTTGCTATACCTGATAAGAACTGTGCCACACTTATTAAGAAAATACATTTTCTTAAATAAATTAGATTTGAAACAGATTTCTCCGAAGCTTATCCATTGTTTCAATTTATTATAAGGTTTGTTTCTGATGCAATCATGCAGAGCTGCATCCTATCGATCCTTGGTTCCATGTATACAATATTTAATAAATTGTGTTGTACTTATTTGAGAGATGCACTTCTTAGTGTGTTCAGTATAACAAAAGTAATAATACTAATGAGAACAGAAATGGTAAAAGACTGTTCCCTCCTGGGTTGTAATTCACCCTGTCATATTTCCTTTGTGGGCAATACTAAATGATCATAGAGGCCTCCGGAGTTTTAGGATTCACACATTCTGAATTGTCCTAAATGGATGGGGTCAAATTTAAATGTTTTGAACTCCTGTATGAAAATGCAAGCTGATTTCCAACTCTGTCCAAAATCTGTCTCTTTTAGAGAAACTCCCAGAGCTACTGAGTTAAGAGGAGTTGTTAGCACTTTCAATGTGCGAATTTAAAAATCACCAAATAGGAGACAGATATTGCAATCTTTTAATCAGATATATTTTTTGGTCTATCAAATCAGTAAAGAGGAAAAAGTTGCCAATGGTTATGGTACAACAGGCACTCTCATATATACTGACAACGTGCTTATCAACTGGTAAAACCTTTCAACATTGTGACTCCAAAATATAAAAATAATACATAAACACAAACGTATATTTTAATGCACAGCCTTTTCATTATAATGTTTATAACTCCTGGCCCAGTTGAGAATCTATACCAAGAAAGTAATATGAAATACAAAAATGTTTTAAAACCCGAAGATAGCCTTTATAGTTTATAATTTCAAACTGCCAACTTGTTGAAAATGTCCAATAAGTACATTTTGATACACCAATTAAAACTGTTTATGACAAATTTTTAGTAATAAAAATAAATGGAATAAATGCAAACAGCATTATAATGTTAAAAAAAGAGAAGAATCATTGGTAGGGAATGAAAAATAATTTTTGTCTTTGTAACTTTCAATTTCTACAATAAACAGTAATAAGTATTATTTATTAACAAGTATATATACAATATCAACAATTATGTTTAAAAATGGTCAAGGGGGCTTCCCTGGTGGCGCAGTGGTTGGGAGTCCGCCTGCCGATGCAGGGGACGCGGGTTCGTGCCCCGGTCCGGGAGGATCCCACATGCCGCGGAGCGGCTGGGCCCGTGGGCCATGGCCGCTGGGCCTGCGCATCCGGAGCCTGTGCTCCGCGGTTGGGGGGGGCCACAACAGTGAGAGGCCCGTGTACAAAAAAAAAAAAAAAAAAATGGTCAAGAAAATAATCAAAATGTTAACAATTATATCTTTAGGGGTAGGAGTATATTTCCCTTTCGTTTTAAATACTTTTCTGTGCCTTTCAATCCTTTTTGTGTATTTATTACAATAGTGTTGTAACTAGAAAAAATACAACTTTCAAATAATTGAAACATTAATATTGAAACTTACTTGGCAACTTGGACATCTGTATTAGAAGGTTTCCTTGAGCAACTGTTTTTACTTGGTTATAGGCAGCCTTGATAACCTAGGATAGACAAGTAAAGCTGGTCATCTTTGATCAGTGCCGAAGTCTGCCGCAGGGGCTTCTCTGGTGGCGCAGTGGTTGAGACTCTGCCTGCCGATGCAGGGGACACGGGTTCGTGCCCTGGTCCGGGAAGATCCACATGCCGCGGAGTGGCTGGGCCCGTGAGCCGTGGCCGCTGAGCCTGCGCGTCCGGAGCCTGTGCTCCACAGCGGGAGGGGCACAACAGTGAGAGGCCTGCGTACCGCAAAAAAAAACAAACAAAACAAACAAACAAAAAACAAAGTCTGCTGCAGCATTCAAATGCTCCTCTACTGAGGCAAAAACAAAGATGGAAGGTTAGTTCCAGAGAAACAGTATAGTGTCCATTTGGAATTCTTAAGTCACTATGTGCTGTTTACTTTTCCAAGGTTCCATAAAGCAGCTGTTTGTACAATATCCAAGTGGCCAAGTTTCTTAAAAAACGTTAAGTGGCAGAGGGCAGAGGATGGCAGTAGGGTTTAGGAAAAGAAATCTCAGGGATTTATAATTGCCTACAAAGAATAAGCACCTCAAAATTTCCCCAAGACTCTCAAAGTATATAATTAATACTGCTATCTCTTACTATTCACTAAGAAAAAAGTAGTAATCCATACACAGCCAAATCTGTAAAGCCTGTCCATACCTGGAGTGCTAGAGTCATGAAGGAATCAAGTTTCTAGTGATATGGGTGGGTACTTGTAAATATATGTTGAATAAATAAATTAATAATAAACCTGGCCCATGATTTTCTCCCTCCCAACCCTGGCACCATTCTGGGTCTGCTACTTACTGTTCTTTCTAATCACCTAAACTCTAGGACCTTCATTTCCCCTCCAGGTGAGCTACACCATTTCCATAGCCATACCCCAGACCTGCACATAACCTAGATCTGACCTACCTCTGAAATCCTCAATTCCAAGACCTCCGCCTAAGTCTTTAATCACGCTATCCTTATCTTCCATTTTATCAACATCTCTAGGTCCTTGATTTGTCCACTTTCAATCTATCAGGTCCCCCTGGCTTCACTTCTTTAGCCTAAATCCATGAATCATCTCTTCAATCACTCTTGCCAGTGTTTCCAACTTCCTGCCATCTGCTCATACTTCTGACCTGCCTACTTTGCAGGATTCCAGCCTGGGATCAACCCTACTGCCTGCCTCCTCCATTTCTGCATTAGGCTAGACGTCTGGCTGTACTATGAACTTGTGGTCACTTATCTCAAGGAGACATCTGTACTGCTGTTATGTTCATTCTGTGTGCATCTAGCCACTCATCTGTCCCAAACCTCATTACCTTCTTTAAACTCTCCTCCCTTCTCTCTTTTTTTTTTTTTTAAGACTTTTTTTTTTTGGATGTTGCGGGTAGGAGTTTATTAATTAATGAATTAATTTTTGCTGTGTTGGGTCTTCGTTTCCGTGCGAGGGCTTTCTCTAGTTGTGGCAAGCGGAGGCCACTCTTCATCGCGGTGCGTGGGCCTCTCACTGTCACGGCCTCTCCTGTTGCGGAGCACAGGCTCCAGATGCACAGGCTCAGTAGTTGTGGCTCACGGGCCTAGTTGCTCCGCGGCATGTGGGATCCTCCCAGACCAGGGCTCGAACCCGTGTTCCCTGCATTAGAAGGCAGATTCTCAATCACTGCGCCACCAGGGAAGGCCCTCCTCCCTTCTCTTATTCTCAAAACATGACTTAGCCTCCTACCTTACCAGGGATGTACTTCCTCATCTTCCCGACATCCTCTTCTCCCATCAGCCTTTGTGTCCAAGGCTAAAATGTCCGATTGTACTTTGGATCCTGCTTACTGTTGCTTTTTCAGACTTCATCCACCTATAATTTATCTCCTATATTCGCTCCAATTTTCTTTCCTTTCAGTGTGAATGTCTCTTCCTACTTAATCTCTCAGTGGAAACTCTCCTAAAACTACCACCCACCTCCTTACAAGTCTAAGCTCCACCTGCCTGCACCAACTTTGTATTTCTTTCTTCCCATTCATTCCTTAATATTACAAATTTTAGTTCACTTCCAATGCTCTGATAAAAACTGATAGTATCACCAATATTATCCTAGTTTGCTAAAACTACCAGACCTCTCTGTGGTAACTAAACGGATGTTAATCCAGAGTATATCGAAACAGTGTTAACCATTCTCTCTTTTCTGGCCTCCAAACGTGCCAGTTTCTCTTCTTTTTCTTTCTGTTTCTTTTTGGCCATTTTCCTTAGCTTGACCTTCAGTTTTCTTCTCCTCCAACCTTTCACATGTAACCCTGACTTCAACACACTCTTTATAATGATGACTCCCAGTATACATCTTGGCCTTGACCTCAACTGAGTTCTTCATTTAGATATCCCAGAGACAACTCAATGCCACATGCCCACACAGAACGAAAATACCAAGGAAACATTTCCTCCCTCTTTTCTGGAAGCATCAGTATATGCGTTTTTCATTTCTAACTTTCCTCCACAGCAGATAACACTTTTAATGATATTACACTTATACAGAACTCTGATAAATCATGGCATTCAAACATCCATGTTCTTACTAAAAATATGTTAATGGGGGAAAAAATCTTGTGAGAATTGATGAGTTTGTAACTTACATCTCCAGCAGCTGCAGCCTGTGAGATAGTGTAAATCCCAAAGAGTCCAGAATCTGAGTAACTGGCATTAAAAGCGGAAACCTGAAAATATAATGAAACTTTACTGTATGTCATTCTACCAGGTAAAACAGGGCACAATTTCCCTAAGGCTGTCTACACAAAAACGTATACCTTCACAGTATAAGCAAAGACATGGATTAATATTTCACTTAAATGGTTCTATTAAGGACTGAAGTGTTCTATATACAGGTTACCTCTTTCACAACTGTAATGTTTTAGCTTTTCTCATTTAACTCTTTCTAAATGACGGCTCACTTTCCTTGGTATTTTTAACCTTTTGATGATTAAAAGTTAATGCAAACATTAACTTGTGAACATTACTACTGTAGATTCAGTACAGCTGAGTGGTATAAATCATGGGCTTTGGCATTAGATAAACCTGCTTTCTTCCCTCTGCTGTTGGTGGTGACTTCCTTTTCACCAATTCGCTTTCACTTCTCCTATAGACTAAAATTAAAGGGTTAGGAAAAAAATTTCTGCTTAGTATCTATTATTCAGATGTCCAAGGGAGCAAGAAGTTTAGCCTCTGAAAAATGGGTATTTCTGTCTGTAGTCTGAGTAGAGTGTTAAGTTCCTTAAGGTGGACATGACACCCTAGTAAAGTGCTTTTCAGTGTTTATGTGGACCGTTTACATAAGGATCACTTGAGTTGTTATTAAAAATGTACTTTCAGGTTCCTACAACAGATCTACTCACTCAGATCACTAAAGATGCAGTCTGGGATTCCGAATTTTAAACTAGTGTTCCAGATGAAGTTTGAAAACCATTTGTTTGGCCCATACGAAGCATACAAAGATATGCACTTCAATCACCTGAAGTTTAATTACAATTCTGAGACTAACTAGTCATCCTCCAAATTTCTGGCCAAATTCTGAAGTAGGAATTTATATTAATTTTTTTTTTTGGTGGATTTATCTTTTAAATTTATTTATTTATTTATTTATGGCTGCAATGGGTCTTCATTGCTGCACACGGGTTTCCTCTAGTTGCGGAGAGCAGGGGCTGCTCTTCGTTGCAGTGCCTGGGCTTCTAATAGCGGTGGCTTCTCTTGTTGTGGAGCATGGGCTCTAGGTGCATGGGCTTCAGTAGCTGTGGTGTGCAGGCTCAGTAGTTGTGGTGCATGGGCCTAGTTGCTCCGCAGCATGTGGGATCTTCCCGGACCAGGGCTTGAACCCATGTCCCCTGCATTGGCAGGCGGATCGTTAACCACTGCGCCACCAGGGAATTCCCAGGAATTTCTATTATATTATGTCACTGGATTAGATTAAACTCCAACTACCCAAAGCATCATTAACATTCAATGGTGAAGAGTAAAGCATGAAGAAAAGAAAACAGAGCAGACCATGAACGAGGAGAAAGAAAATCTGGAGGATATCTAATCAAGGACTAGGACTAATTTAAGATAATGGTTTTGGGAGTTCCCTGGTGGTCCAGTGGGTAAGACTCTGAGCTGCAGGGAGCCTGGGTTCGATCCCTGGTCGGGGAACTAGACCCCATGTGCATGCCGCAACTAAGAAGCCCACATGCTGCAACTAAGAAGCCCACATGCTGCAACTAAAAGATCCCGCATGCTACAACTAAACATGCTGCAATGAAGATCCCACGTGCCACAACTAAGAGCCAGTGCAGCCAAAATAAATAAACTTAAAAAAATATATAAGATAATGGTTTTCAAACTGTGCTCCAGGGAACTCTAAGGTTATGTACAGAAGATTCCAAGGGTTTCACTGTCAAGTAAGCCTTCTAAACTTCTTTAAAAGCAAGAACTTTTGTGTTGGGCATTGCAGTTGGGGAATGGCACTGATGAAAAAGGCTCCTCTGCTAAAAAAAAAAAAGTCTGACACTACCACTAAAGTATTAAACAGAGGAACAAAAAGAGAAGATGACTGATTTTAATTTTCACCATTAAGTGTCAAATGGCCGAAGACTCAGAGGCATAAACCTACCTGCGCCATGTACTATTGCTGAAATTATGAACGATACTTAATCCTACAATTTAGCACATTTGTTACTTTATAAAGATATAATTGAAGGTCACATGGGGCATTACATTGGGCAAACTACCGTCACTCATCAAATATTTTGTCAGTTGACATTTTACATTCTTGATTTGAGTATCGTTATTTTGAAAGCTTTAGCACTTTCCTCACTGTCATAAAAAGGTGTCTTCTAAGGCAACATAACTTTTAGTTATGGTTAAATGTCATTTTTCTCTTTTAACTTAATCTCAACCTGGAGGAGCAGGTCTGTAAGTAATTTCTTGCTGTGTATCTTGTACACTGGTTGGAAAACATGAAGGGCAGTGAAATTCAGGAAGTAGCCACAAGAATAGAAGGGGACAGAAGAAATCAGAAAAAACGACTAATTAGAATCTAGGGGAATGTTTAATATCTAAAACTTTATTCTAAAGGGAACGGAGTGTGAATTTCTGACTCTTTAAGCATTCAATTCTTCCTTTTATATTAGAATAACAGCAAGTTTTTGATAGACCCACTAAGGTACTAAAATTAAGCCTGGCTGTCTCTTCAATTTTACAAAGATTTTCTTTGTGTTCATCTTAATTTTTTTTTTTTTTGGCCACACCGCGTGGCATGTGGGATCTTAGTTCCCTGGCCAGGGATAGAACCTGTGCCACCTGCAGTGGAAGCGTGCTGAGTCTTAACCACTGGACCACCAGAGAAGTCCCTCATCTTAAATTTTAAAAGCAGATTAACATTAAGAGCAAGTTATCAGGACTACATCGTAAACACTGAGCCTGTGAAAACAAAAGGAGAGATATCGACTGTTCAGACTCACATCAAATGGCTGGTGAATTCCCTTGGCAACAGCTTGGTATAGAGAGCTGGTGGCATTGCTGCCCCTCTTAACATGTGGTCCAGCACCGAGGACATGCTGGAGAACACTAAACGCATTTGCTTCTGCACTTCCTGCAGCAGCACTTTCTGCTACAAGAGCAGCATGGACGAGACTGTCTCCATTCTGTTCTCGAATTTCACCTGGGGCCAGGTAAGGCAAGAGCGAAGAAAGTGGCTTTTGGTTTTATTCTTCAATATTCTCTACAACACAGTATTAACCCATTAAGATTAAGCTTTTCCCTAGTCTGGCTCTCCTTGCTATCCTGCCCTTCCCCCAACACATACACAAACATGTTTAATACATAACACTCAAGCAATCTAATTCTTTCTTTCCACATTGATACTATTTGGTAGTAAATAATCAGGCCTATTATACTCCAATATGCTACTGGGGGGAGAGGCGGCATCCTGGTAAATTAACCTTAATGGAACAAAACGCTTACCTCCACGGTACTTGGTCTTTGCACCAGATAAACCAAGCCCACCCCTCATGTTGAGAAACTGTTCAGCAACTTGCTTTAGAACAGGATGACTCACACCTATTTCAAAAGAAACAAAAACAAACTAGAACCAGAATTTCTAGAACACAATTGTAAAACACTATTTTAAAAATACATCATTATACAATTCAAATATTACAGAAATAAACAGTAAAGAAAATAAGCCTCCCATAATGCCACTCTTCCAGACATATGCATTTACAGCTTTACTATATATTCATCTAGAACTTTTTCTATGCAAATATTATCCTTTTTATTTTTAAAATGGTGTCATTCTATTGATATTGTTTCTAACTTGTTTTTTGTAATTTACATCTAAGTGAATGGACTACACCAAACATTTAATGGTTATAAAGAATTTTATTATATGGATATACCATCATTTATTTAATCAATCTCTTCTTGAGGGACATTAGTATGCTTCTAATAGTTGGCTATTAAAACAATATGGCAGGGGCTTCCCTGGTGGCGCAGTGGTTACGGATCCGCCTACCAGTGTAGAGGATGCGGGTTCGAGCCCTGGTCTGGGAAGATCCCACGTGCCGCGGAGCGGCTGGGCCCGTGTGCCACAACTACTGAGCCTGTGCTCTGGTGCCCGTGAGCCACAACTGCTGAGCCCGCGTGCCGCGACTGCTGAGGCCCGCGTGCCTGGAGCCCGTGCTCCACAACGGGAGAAGCTGCCGCAGTGGGAGGCCCATGCACCGCAATGAAGAGTGGCCCCTGCTCGCCACAACTAGAGAGAGCCCGCGCACAGCAGCGAGGACCCAACACAGCCAAAAATAAATAAATAAAATAAATAAATTAAAAAAAAAAAAACAAAAAAAAAAAACAATATGGCAATGTGCATCAAAAGACATTTTCAAAAGAGTGAAAAGATAATCCACAAAATGGGAAAAAATCTGGTAAGGATTAGTATCCAGAATATATAAAGAACTCTTATAACTCAACAATTAAAAAAAACAAATAACCCAATTAAAAAATGGGCAAGGAACTTGAATAAGCATTTCTCCAAATAAGATATATAGATGGCCAAAAAGCACAAAAAATATGTTCAATGTTATCAGTCACTACGGAAATGCATAACAAAACCACAATGAGACACTACTTCACACCCATTAGGATGGCCATAATCAAAGACAGATAATAAGTGTTGATAAGGATGTGGAGAAATTGGAACCCTTGTGCACTGCTGATGGAATGTAAAATGGTTCAACTGCTTTGGAAAACAGTCTGGCAGTTCTTCAAATGGATAAACAGAGAGATACCCTATCCTGGCAATTCTACTCCTAGGTATACACCCAAAACAATGAAAAAGATGTTTTGTTAAAAAACTTATATATGAATGTTTATATTCATAAAAGCCAAAACATTCAGGAACAACCCAAATGTCCAGCTAATGAATGAATAACAAAATGTGGTAATGAAATATATTTTTCAGCCAGAAAAGGGAATGGAACATTGGTACATGTTACAATATGGATGGACTTTGAAAACATTATGCTAAGTAACTAAGTGAAAGAAGCCAGTTACAAAGGCTATTGTTGTATAATTCCCTTTATATGAAACGTCCAGAATAGTCAGCTCTATACAGACAGAAAGGAGATTAATGGTTGCCAGAGGCAAGGAGGAGGTGGAACGAGGAGTGACTGCTAATGAGTATGGGGTTTCTTTTGGGGATGGTGAAAATGTTCTGGAATTAGATAGTAGCAATAGTTGCACAACTCTGTGAGTATACTAAAACCCACAAACTGTACACTTTAAAAGGGTGAATTTTATGGCATGTGAATTATACCTCAATTAGGCTGTTATTTATAAAACAAATGAACAAAAACCCAATATTGCAAATAATATTCTCATGCGACTATTTTGTAAACTTGACCAAATGTTTTGGCAGGGTAAATTCTTAAAAGTAAATGCTGGGCCTAAGAGTATAAACAATTACAATTTTAATATATTAAAATAAACCTCCAGGAACTTCCCTGGTAGCACAGTGGTTAAGAATCCACCTGCTGGGCTTCCCTGGTGGCACAGAAGTTGACAGTCCACCTGCCAATGCAGGGGATGTGGGTTCGTGTCCCCGTCCGGGAAGATCCCACATGCCACGGAGTGGCTGGGACCGTGAGCCATTGCCGTTGAGCCTGTGTGTCCGGAGCCTGTGCTCCGCAACGGGAGAGGCCACAACAGTGAGAGGCCCGCGTACCGCAAAAACAAACAGACAAAAAGAATCCACCTGCTGATGCAGGAGACACGGGTTCAATCCCTGGTCCGGGAAGATCCCACATGATGCAGGGCAACAACTACTAAGCCCGTGCGCCACAAAAGAGCCTGCACTCTAGAGGCCGTGAGCCACAACTACTGAGGCCACGTGCTTCAACTACTGAAGCCCGCACGCCTAGAGCCTGTGCTCCACAATGAGAGAAGCCACCGCAATGAGAAGCCCGCGCACCACAACGAAGAGTAGCCCCCACTCGCCACAACTAGAGAAAGCCCGCGTGCAGCAACAAAGACTCAATGCAGCCAAAAAAAAAAAAAGTCCTCCAAAAATGTACCATTTTGGGGCTTCCCTGGTGGCGCAGTGGTTGGGAGTCCACCTGCCGATGTGGGGGACACAGGTTTGTGCCCCAGTCCGGGAGGATCCCACATGCCGCGGAGCGGCTGGGCCCGTGAGCCATGGCCACTGGGCCTGTGCGTCCAGAGCCTGTGCTCCGCAACGGGAGAGGCCACAACAGTGAGAGGCCTGCGTACCGCAAAAAAAAAGTACCATTTTACACTGCCACCAATAATTTTTGAGTGCCTATTTCTCCATACCATGGTTAATACTGGGCAGTGCCAATCTTTTAATTTTTGTCAATTTCACAGATTAAAAATTTTTTTAGCTATTACATCTTTTACAATAATTGGCCACACACACACACAACACACACACACACACACACACTTTCCCCACGAATTGGTTCATGCCCTTTGTCTATTTTTCTACTAAACTGTACTTAAAACAAAGCAAAACAAAAACAAAAGCTCTTTGTAAAAGCTCTTTGCTTAGAGAAATCTGCCCTTTGTCATAGGTTTTGCAAATACTGTAATGAATTTGAAAGCCAGTGCTTTAAAAAGTTAAATGCTGGATTCTGCTCAAAAATAAAATAGACTAGCTATTTTTTTTTTTTAGAGTTGTGGAGGATTTATTTATATGCTATAAAACTGTGTTGGGGAAGTTGTATTTTTTTTATTTTTTATTGACGTATAATTGATTTACAGTGTTGTGTTAATTTCTGCTATAGTGACTCAGTTATACATATATATATTCTTTTTCATATTCTTTTCCATTATGGTTTATCACAGGATATTGAATATAGTTCTCTGTGCTATACAGTGGGACCTTGTTGTTTACCCATTCTACATATAATAGTTTGCACCTACTAATCCCAAACTCCCAATACTTCCCTCCCCCAGCCCCCTCCCCCTTGGCAACCACAAGTCTGTTCTCTGCGTGAGTCTGTTTCTATTTTCTAGATAAGTTCATTTGTGTCATATTTCAGATTCTATGTATAAGTGATATATGGTATTTGTCTTTCTCTTTCTGACTTACTTCGCTTAGTATGATAATCTCTATGTCCATCCATGTTGCTGCAAATGGCATTATTGCATTCTTTTTAATGGCTGAGTAATAGTCTATTGTATATATGTACCACACCTTCTTTATCCATTCATCTGTCAATAGACATTTAGGTTGTTTCCATGAAAGACTAGCTATTAAAATCCTACCACATACTGACTTTCTTTTTTTTTTTTTCTTTTTCTTTTGCAGTACGCAGGCCTCTCACTGTTGTGGCCTCTCCCATTGCGGAGCACAGGCTCTGGACGTGCAGGCTCAGTGGCCATGGCTCACGGGCCCAGCCGCTCCGCGGCATGTGGGATCTTCCCAGACCGGGGCACGAACCCACATCCCTTGCATCGGCAGGCGGACTCTCAACCACTGCGCCACCAGAAAAGCCCCACATACTGACTTTCTGACATAAACAGAGGATGAGTTCTGAAATTTTGTGTTCACATAATTATAGCTTAAAGAACTACTTTTTTTTTTTAATGACTCACATTGAGACAGTGAAAAAATACTTTTATTCATAACTATAAGTGCAACATTTAACAGTAGCACATCTTAGAGTTTCTCTTTTTTCAATTAACCACTTTCTAGAATGAGACAGAACAACATAATGGAGAATTGTATAATCAAAATTTAAGAAAATACCCAAGTGAGTATATTATAAATTGAGGCTGGTTACCTATATAGTGACAGAATTACAATGTACTGGAAAGGTGTCCCATCCCCTACCACACCAAATTATAAAGGAAAAGTCAGCAGCCTCAGTGAATTTTCTGACTATCTACCACTTTCTCTGGGAGCCAAGAACCATGGAACTGTAAATTATCTAAATATCGCTCTATATATAACTATAAAAGATGTATATATACATAGTTACATATGATAGTACCTGATTTTTCAGAGTTTCAAGGATAGTTCTACCTCCTCATTGAATAAGTCAGTCACATGTTTCACTATCTGCCAAGTCATACTTCTTTTTTTTTTTTCATACTTCTTTTTTTTTAACTGAAGATTTACAATGTTGTGTTAGTTTCTGGTATACAGCAAAGTGATTCAGTTATAAATATTCTTTTCCATTATGGTTTATTACAGGATATTGAATATAGTTTCCTGTACAATAGGATCTTGTTGTTTATCCATTCTATATATAACAGTTTATATCTGCTATTCCCAAACTCCCAATCCAACCCTCCCCTGTCGCCCTCCCTGTTGGCAACCAAAAGTCTGTTTTCTATGTCTGTGACTTAAAAAACTACTCTTAAAAGAAGCAAACTGACATGCAGGCAATTCCCAACTTACCAAGTCCAATCAAAGCCATTCTTGCACTTGTAAAATGATTCTGTACATAGTCATGTAACTGAGGAAGTAAAAACATTTATTAGGTTATATTGGTATAAATATAAAAAGCTATAAAAACGTGAAACCACAGTTCAGCAGAAGATAAATACTCAGGCTTAAAAGCTGCTATAATGAACTATAAAGGACTACTTAGTACTGAATTAAACTGAGCTTTCAAAAACCATTGCTTAAAAAGAACTAGAACTTAATGTGTTGATGGTTATGTAACTCAATGAATATAATAAAAACCACTGAATTGTGCATTTTAAATGCGTGAACTGTATGGTATGTGAATTACATCTCAATGAAGCTGTTAATGGAAAAAAAATAGAATTAAAAATTAGAGCACACATTGGCTTGAACTTGAAGATATGGGACTAAGTATGATTTTTATTATAATGTGATTTAAGTAGTACATCAGGTTTCTTTTGTCTTTATACAGGTAGTAATAAAGCACTGCTATTAACATTCTATAGCAGGGCTAATAGAGTTATATCACTATAACCCTACTGCGCATCTTTGAAGGTTTTTTTGCTCTGAGGTTACTGTCTACACCAGGGTTTCCAACCTGGATGATTACAGAATTATATGGGGAGCTTAAAAAACAAAAACAATGTCTCCCCACCCCATCCTATTCCTGTGCCCACTGTATAGACTGATATAGTAGATTCAATGTGAGATCTTGGAATCTTTATTTAAAACAAACCACCCACCCATCTAATCAACCACCCAGGTGATCTGAGGATCAGCGAGATTTGACAATCACTGGTTTATACTATCACTTTAGACCTAATATTCAAAAGTAGGGCTAAAACATGCATTTTAAACAGGCACACTATTGCTCCCACAGGATTGAAAATTAGTTCTTTGGGGTAAGAAAAAACCTTATTCCTTTATATATGAACTACAAATATACATACAGTACATAAACAGATATACAGTATATCCATGGCATTAAGTAAGAAGTAAGTCAGAAAAAGAAAAACAAATACCATATGCTAACACACATATACGGAATCTAAGAAAAAAAAAAAAGGTCATGAAGAACCTAGGGATAAGATGGGAATAAAGACACAGACCTACTAGAGAATGGACTTGAAGATATGGGGAGGGGGAAGGGTAAGCTGGGACAAATTGAGAGAGTGGACTGGACATATATACACTATCAAACGTAAAATAGATAGCTAGTGGGAAGCAGCCGCATAGCACAGGGAGATAAGCTCGGTACTTTGTGACCACCTAGAGGTGTGGGATAGGGAGGGTGGGAGGGAGACGCAAGAGGGAGGAGATATGGGGATATATGTATACATAAAGCTGATTCACTTTGTTATACAGCAGAAACTAACGCACAATTGTAAAGCAATTATACTCCAATAAAGATGTTAAAAAAAAAAATTCACGAGGGGTGGGTATTGGCTGAAAAGGCTCCTTGGCTAATGTTGAGAACTGTGAAGCTAAGGTAATAAAACTAAACTTTTATTCAATTTATCAGAATTTGTGCCCTAAAATCAATGGTGTCTCCATCTATGGAGCCACCTTGGAAAGTCATATTCTTTTTTTTTAAATGTTGATGTTTATCTATTGAATGCTGCCTTTGCTCAAATTATTCTAGCAACCATTTCTTTAGAATTTCCTTTAGCCTAGGGATACATTTTTAAAATGCTAATAACTTTGAGATAACCATGGTTAACATCTTGGTATTTGTCTATGATGCACACACCTTATTTTTTTAAAAATGGGACCCCTTGGTACATCCTATTCATAAATTACCTTTCCTTTACTTGACAATAAGCTATGAAAACTTCATTATCAATTAATATTTTTGAATGATTCAATAGTATTCCATTCTACAGATATTTAATATATTATTTAACTAGTTCTCTAATGTTGGATATTTGATTTGTTTCTTCTAATTTTTCACAATTACAAACAATGCCACAATAGACATCCTTGTAGGTAAATGTTTTGTTATGTGCATCCTTTTAGCTACCTCAATAATATATCTTCACAAGAGTGAATCTGATTTCTGAAAAACTTCAAAAACTTACTAGAGGCCAGTCTTATGAAACATGTTGGCTGTTCCAAGTTGGATGATATCAGTTATAACTTTGTTTAACAGTACCATATGAATGGTAGGCATTAAATTGATAACTGGAGAGTTTTCTTAACCAGGAGATAAGTCAAAAGAGGAAAGGGATACAAAATTCAGTTTTCTGTAGTGGATAACCAGAAATGAGAATAAAAGCCTAATTTCTGAGTCATATATACTTTGAAAGTGTTGATAATTCTCAGTTTTTCTCTTAATGTCTCTTGGTAAAAAGTTTTTTTGGAGGTGGGTGAGGGGTAGGAGTAGGAAATTAAGATTGTATACACATACCTACACTTGCAAATTTAATGCTCAATGTTTCACATTTTGGAAACAAAGTTCTATGATATATACATGGCTGTGACATATGACAAATGTGCACTGCCAGCAAAGTGAGGCAGGTGTGCTGGAGAAGGTAAATGAGCTGGTGAGCAGGCTGATGACAGAACGGGAGGCAAGAAAGTGGGGTTCATTCCTACCTGTGTATTCAGAGTGGTTAAAGGAACACTTTTAGTCACAAGATTATGGTATTTAAACACTTACATACTGTTTAAAAGATAGATATACATAGACAAGGGTCTAGAAGAAAAATACACCTAGGTGCTAACAATGAGTGCCTTTAGGTGTGTGAGATATCTTTTGTCCCCCTTTATTTTCCAAAATTTCTGTAAGGAACATGTCCATTTTGCAATAAAAACTTTTTTAGTTGAAAGATACACAAAAATTGTTCAGATGGAATTTTAGTTAAAAAGCAAGCTGCTGGACTTCCCTGGTGGCGCAGTGGTTGAGAGTCCGCCTGCCGATGCAGGGGACACGGGTTCGTGCCCCGGTCCGGGAGGATCCCACGTGCCGCGGAGCGGCTGGGCCCGTGAGCCATGGCCGCTGGGCCTGCGCGTCCGGAGCCTGTGCTCCGCAACGGGAGAGGCCACAGCAGTGAGAGGCCCGCGTACCACAAAATAAATAAGTAAATCGCTGCGATCTTTAATTGCAGACTAAATAAAAAAAAAAAAAAAAAAAAAAAAGCAAGCTGCTGGATAGGAAATTC
This sequence comes from Phocoena sinus, assembly GCF_008692025.1. Classification (NCBI taxonomy): domain Eukaryota; kingdom Metazoa; phylum Chordata; class Mammalia; order Artiodactyla; family Phocoenidae; genus Phocoena; species Phocoena sinus. The sequence goes on along the minus strand of NC_045777.1, from coordinate 66,359,543 downwards.
CCTGGCTGTCCAGTGTTTAGAACTCTGCTCTTCCACTGCAGGGGGCACCAGTTTAGTCACTGGTAGGGGAACTAGGACCCCACAAGCTGCATGGCGTGGACAAAAAAAAAAAGCAAGCTGATGGAAAAAAAGCAAGCTAGAAAATTTCTTAAATTAGAAGATACAGGCTTCCCTGGTGGTACAGTGGTTGAGAGTCTGCCTGCCAATGCAGGGGACATGGGTTCGTGCCCCAGTCCCACATGCTGCAGAGCAGCTGGGCCCGTGAGCCATGGCTGCTGGGCCTGCGCGTCCGGAGCCTGTGCTCCGCAACGGGAGGGGCCAGAGCAGTGAGAGGCCCGCATACCAGAAAAAAAAAAAAAAAAAAAAAAAAAATTAGAAGATACAAAAAACTAGCAAACGAAACTGAAGTGGTAGATGAACATTCAATTTAATGTGAAAATAAGCACATTTTAAAAGGTAATGTGTTGGAGCCTAAACCAAGATGGCAGAGTAGAAGGACGTGCTCTCACTCCCTCTTGTGAAAACACCAGAATCACAACTAGCTGCTGGACAAGCATCGACAGGAAGACACTGGAACTCACCAAAAAATATACCCCACATCCAAAGACAAAGGAGAAGCCACAATGAGATGATAGGAGGGGTGCAATCACAGCAAAATCTAATCCCATAACTGCTGGGTGGGTTACTCAGACTGGAGGACACTTATACCACAGAAGTCCACCCACTGGAGTAAAGGTTCTGAGCCCCACGTCAGGCTTCCCAAACTAGAGGTCCGGCAACAGGAGGAGGAATTCCTAGAGAATCAGACTTTGAAGCCTAGTGAGATTTGATTGCAGGACTTGAACAAGACTGGGGGAAACAGAGACTCCACTCTTGGAGGGCATACACAAAGTAGTGTGTGCATTGGGACCCAGGGGAAGGAGCAGTGACACCAGGGGAGACTGAACCAGACCTGCATGGTAGTGTTGGAGGGTCTCCTGCAGAGGTGGGGTGTAGCTGTGGCTCACAGTGAGGACAAGGACACTGGCAGCAGAAGTTCTGGGAAGTACACCTTGGTGTGAGCCCTCTCAGAGTCTGCCATTAGCCCCACCAAAGAGCCCAGGTAGGCTCCACTGTTGGGTTCCCTCAGGCCAAGCAACCAACAGGGAGGGAACCCAGCCCCACCCATCAGCAGTCAAGTGGATTAAAGTTTTACTGAGCTCTGCCCACCAGAGCAACAGTCAGCTCTACCTATCACCAGTCCCTCCCATCAGGAAACCTGCACAAGCCTCTTAGATAGCCTCATCCACCAGAGGGCAGACAGCAGAAGCAAGAACTACAATCCTGCAACCTGTGGAACAAAAACCACATTCACAGAAAGAAAGACAAGATGAAAAGGCAGAGGGCTATGTACCAGATGAAGGAACAAGATAAAACCCAAGAAAAACAACTAAATGAAGTGCAGATAGGCAATCTTCCAGAAAAAGAATTCAGAATATGATAGTGAAGATGATACAGGACCTCGGAAAAAGAATGGAGGCAAAAATCGAGAAGATACGAGAAATGTTTAACAAAGACCTAGAAGACTTAAAGAACAAACAAACAGAGATGAACAATACAATAACTGAAAAGAAAAATACACTAGAAGGAAACAATAGCAGAATAACTGAGGCAGAAGAACGGATAAGTGGCCTGGAAGACAGAATGGTGGAATTCACTGCTGCAGAACAGAATACAGAAAAAAGAATGAAAAGCAATGAAGACAGCCTAAGAGACCTCTGGGACAACATTAAACGCAACAACATTCGCATTATAGGGGTCCCAGAAGGAGAAGAGAGAGAGAAAGGACCAGAGAAAATATTTGCAGAGATTATAGTTGAAAACTACCCTAACATGGGAAAGGAAATAGTCACCCAAGTCCAGGAAGTGCAGAGAGTACCATACAGGATAAACCCAAGCAGAAACACACCAAGACACATAGTAATCAAGTTGGCAAAAATTAAAGACAAATTATTGAAAGCAGCAAGGGAAAAACGACAAATAACATACAAGGGAACTCCCATAAGGTTAACAGCTGATTTCTCAGCAGAAACTCTACAAGCCAGAAGGGAGTGGCATGATATACTTAAAGTGATGAAAGGGAAGAACCTACAACGAAGATTACTCTACCCGGCAAGGATCTCATTCAGATTTGATGAAGAAATCAAAAGCTTTACAGAGAAGCAAAAGCTAAGAGAATTCAGAACCACCAAACCAGCTCTAAAACAAATGCTAAAGGAACTTCTCTAACTGGGAAACACAAGAGAAGAAAAGGACCTACAAAAACAAACCCAAAACATTTAAGAAAATGGTCATAGGAACATACATATTGATAATTACTTTAAATGTGAATGGATTAAATGCTCCAAGCAAAAGACACAGGCTTGCAGAATGGATACAAAAACAAGACCCATATATACACTGTCTACAAGAGACCCACTTCAGACCTAAGGACACATACAGACTGAAAGTGAGGGGATAGAAAAAGATATTTCATGCCAATGGAAATCAAAAGAAAGCTGGAGTAGCAATATTCATATCAGATAAAATAGGCTTTAAAATAAAGAATGTTACAAGACACAAGGAAGGACACTACATGATAAAGGGATCAATCCAAAAAGAAGATAAAACAATTATAAATATATATGCACCCAACAGAGGAGCACCTCAATACATAAGGCAACTGCTAACAGCTGTAAAAGAGGAAATCGACAGTAACACAATAATAGTGTAGGACTTTAACACCTCACTTACACCAATGGACAAATCATTTAAAATGAAAATAAATAAGGAAACAGAAGCTTTAAATGACACAGTAGACCAGATAGATTTAATCGATATTTATAGAACATTCCAACCAAAAACAGCAGATTACACTTTCTTCTCAAGTGCACACGTAACACTCTCCAGGATAGATCACATCTTGGGTCACAAATCAAGCTTCAGTAAACTTAAGAAAATTGAAATCACATCAAGCGTCTTTTTTGACCACAATGCTATGAGTTCAGAAATGAATTACTGGGGAAAAAAATGTAAAAAACAGAAACACATGGAGGTTAAACACTACGTTACTAAATAACCAAGAGATCAATGAAGAAATCAAAGAGGAAATCAAAAAATACCTAGAGACAAATGACAATGAAAACATGACAATCCAAAACCTATGGGATGCAGCAAAAGCAGTTCTAAGAGGGAAGTTTATACTATACAAGCCTATCTCAAGAAACAAGAAAAATCTCAAATAAACAATCTAACCTTACACCTAAAAGAACTAGAGAAAGAAGAACAAAGAAAATCCAAAGTAACCAGAAGGAAACAAATCATAAAGACCAGAGCAGAAATAAATGAAATAGAAACAAAGAAAACAATAGCAAAGATCAATAAGATTAAAAGCTGGTTCTTCGAGAAGATAAACAAAATTGATAAACCATTAGCCAGACTCATCGAGAAAAAGAGGGAGAGGACTCAAATCAATAAAATTAGAAATGAAAAAGGAGAAGTTACAACAGACACCACAGAAACACAAAGCATCCTAACAGACTACTACAGCCAGCTCTATGCCATTAAAATGGACAACCTGGAAGAAATGGGCAAATTCTTAGAAAGGTATAACCTTCCAACACTGAACTAGGAAGAAACAGAAAATATGAACAGACCAATCACAAGTAATGAAATTGAAACTGTGATTAAAAATCTTCCAACAAACAGAAGTCCAAGACGAGATGGCTTCACAGGTGAATTCTATCAAACATTTAGAGAAGAGCTAACACCCATCCTTCTCAAACTCTTCCAAAAAATTGCAGAGTAAGGAACACTCCCAAACTCATTCTATGAGGCCACCATCACCCTGATACCAAAACCAGGCAAAGACACTACAAAAAAAGAAAATTACAGACCAATATCACTGATGAATATAGATGCAAAAATCCTCAGCAAAATACTAGCAAACAGAATCCAACAACACATTAAAAGGATCATACATCATGATCAAGTGGGATTTACCCTAGGGATGCAAGGATTCTTTAATATACGCAAATCAATCAATGTGATACACCATGTTAACAAACTGAATAATAAAAACCATGTATCATCTCAATAGACGCAATAAAAGCTTTTGACTAAATTCAACACCCAGTTATGATAAAAACTCTCCAGAAAGTGGGCATAGAGGGAACCTAACTCAACATAATAAAGGCCATATATGACAAACCCACAGCAAACATCATTCTCAATGGTGAAAAACTGAAAGCATTTCCTCTAAGATCGGGAACAAGGCAAGGATGTCCACTCTCGCCACTATTATTCAACAGTTTTGGAAGTCCTAGCCAAGGCAATCAGAGAAGAAAAAGAAATAAAAGGAATACAAATTGGTAAAGAAAAGTACAACTGTCACTTTTTGTAGATGATATGATACTATACATAGAGAATCCTGAAGATTTCACCAGAAAACTGCTAGAGCTAATCAATGAATTTAGTAAAGTTGCAGGATACAAAATTAATGCACAGAAATCTCTTGCATTCCTATACACTAATGATGAAAAATCTGAAAGTGAAATTAAGGAAACACTCCCATTTACCATTGCAACAAAAAGAATAAAATACCTAGGAATAAACCTACCTAAGGAGGTGAAAGACCTCTACTCAGAAAACTATAAAACACTGATGAAAGAAATCAAAGATAACACAAACAGACGGAGAGATATACTATGTCTTCGGATTGGAAGAATCAACATTGTGAAAATGACGATACTACCCAAAGCAATCTACAGATTCAACGCAATCCTTATCAAATTACCAATGGCATTTTTTTTTTTTTTTTTTTTTTTGTGGTATGCGGGTCTCTCACTGCTGTGGCCTCTCCCGTTGCAGAGCACAGGCTCCGGACGCACAGGCTCAGTGGCCATGGCTCACGGGCCCAGCCACTCCGCAGCATGTGGGATCTTCCTGGACCAGGGCACGAACCCGTGTCCCCTGCATCGGCAGGCGGACTCTCAACCAGTGCACCACCAGGGAAGCCCACCAATGGCATTTTTTACAGCACTAGAACAAAAAATCTTAAATTTGAATGGAGACACAAAAGACCCTGAATAGCAAAGGCAATCTTGAGGGAAAAAAACGGAGCTGGAGGAATCAGACTCCCTGACTTCAGACTATACTACAAAGCTACAGCAATCAAGACAATATGGTCCTGACAAAAAACAGAAATATAGATCAATGGAACAGGATAGAAAGCCCAGAGATAAACTCACACACCTATGGTCAACCAATCTATGACAAAGGCAAGGATATACAATGGAGAAAAGACAGTCTCTTCAATAAGTGGTCCTGGGAAAACTGGACAGCTACATGTAAAAGAATGAAATTAGAACACTCCCTAACACCATACACAAAAAGAAACTCAAAATGTATTAGAGACCTAATGTAAGACCGGACACTATAAAACTCTTAGGGGAAAACATAGGCAGAACACTCTGACATAAATCACAGCAAGATTTTTTTTGATCTACCTCCTAGAGTAATGGGAATAAAAACGAAAATAAACAAGTGGGACCGAATGAAACTTAAAAGCTCTTGCACAGCAGAGGAAACCATAAACAAGACGACAACCATCAGAATGGGAGAAAATATTTGCAAATGAATCAACGGACAAAGGATTAATCTCCAAAATATACAAACAGCTCATGCAGCTCAATATTAAAAACAACAACCCAATCCAGAAATGGGCAGAAGACCTAAACAGACATTTCTCCAAAGAAGACATGTAGATGGCCAAGAAGCACATGAAAAGATGCTCAACATCACTAATTATTAGAGAAATGCAAATCAAAACTACAATGAGGTTATCACCTCACACCAGTTAGAATGGTCATCATCAGAAAATCTACAAACAACAAATGCTGGAGAGGGTGTGGAGAAAAGGGAACCCTCTTGCACTGTTGGTGGGAATGTAAACTGATACAGCCACTATGGAGAACAGTATGAAGGTTCCTTAAAAAACTAAAAACAGAATTACCATATGATCCAGCAATCCCACTACTGGGCATATACCCAGATAAAACCACAATTCTAAAAGAAACATGCACCCCAATGTTCACTGCAGCACTATTTACAATAGCCAGGTCATGGAAGCAACCTAAATGCCCATCAACAGAAGAATGGATAAAGAAGTTGTGGTACATATATACAATGGAATATCACTCAGCCATAAAAAGGAACGAAACTGGGTCATTTGTTGAGATGCGGATGGATCTAGAGACTGTCATACAGAGTGCAGTAAGTCAGAAAGAGAAAAACAAATATCACATATTAATGCATATATGTGGAACCCAGAAAAAATGGTACAGATGAACCAGTTTTGCAGGGCAGAAATTGAGACACAGATGTAGAGAACAACGTATGGACACCAAGGGGGAAAGCCACGGTGGTGGTGGTGGTGGTGGTGAGCTGAATTGGGCGATTGTGATTGACATGTATACACTGATGTGTATAAAACTGATGACTAATAAGAACCTGCTGCATAAAAAATAAATAAATTAAATTAAAAAAAAATGTAATGTGTTTTATCAGTACATCATCTGTGTCACTTTCCAATCCTATAATCAGGACAATATAAGGAATTCGCCAAGGCATTTCGGTAACGCTGCAGCATGCAATTTTCAATGACGTCTGTAAAATAAGTAAAGAAGCAGTTACAGAAGTGTGATTTAAATAAAGACAACACGACGTTTAGAGCCTAGAAAGCAACTAAACTACACAACTTTGGTCATCAAATTCAAGTATTAAGAGGACTGAAAATATAATTTCATTTAACCTCTAACAACTGTTAAAATTCTGCCACTCGAATGTGCTGAGGAAAAATAAGAGTTTTCTATGATAGCAGTTTCTAAATGTCAGAATCCACCTAAACTCTTCGCTAACTTTAATCGACCTGGTATCATCTGGAAACCATATATGGGTTTTAGATTCAGAAGTCTGAATCTAATTACAGTTCTGCCACTGATTTGCCATGTGACCTTGATTAAGTCATCTAATCTGAATTTTGCTTACTTCTAGGTTCCCTCTCAAGTAACAAGGGAGTCGTCAGGGTAGAGGAGATATGAAAGTATCAGTGTTAGGTCATATTACTAGCTTACAGGGGTCAAATGCTACTGCCGAATTGTACACCTCCCTGGCACTGTTCCTACTTTCCTGGTTCAGTGCCTTTGCTTGAGGTATGTCTCTTTTTTTTTTTTTTTTTTTTTTTTTTTTTTTTAATGCGTTACGCGGGCCTCTCACTGTTGTGGCCTCTCCCGTTGCGGAGGACAGGCTCCGGACGCGCAGGCTCAGCGGCCATGGCTCACGGGCCCAGCCGCTCCGCGGCATGTGGGATCCTCCCAGACCGGGGCACGAACCCGTGTCCCCTGCATCGGCAGGCGGACTCTCAACCACTGCGCCACCAGGGAAGCCCGGTATGTCTCTTTTATTTGCTTATTATTTGGGTGTCCCTCCATGCCAGGCATTGTGTTGGAAACACAGAGAACAGTAAGACACATGTGTGCCCTCAAAATGTTGAGGGGGAAAAACTGTAAAATAAAGTATTATGGGTGTGATGTTAGTAGTATATCAAAAGTGCAGCGGGAGCACTAGGGAAGGGCAGTGGGAATTGGAAAGGAGTAATAAAAGTAAAATCTGGGATGAGTCTTACAGAATGAGTAGGTGTTTCCCAGGTGAATAATCTGGGAACAGCATTTGAGGCAGAGGACACAGACAAAGGCATAAAGTATGACAACAGTCTGATTCAAAGGGGAATTGCAGCTAGGAGGGAAAGAGAGCAAGAAACAAGGGAGGGAGGCAGGGGACAGATCATTAGAGTTACCATATATGCTAAGTTAAAGAGCTTGCCTTTAAAGGATTTTCACTGGATTTTCATGTCAGAAGGATCACTGTAATGGCAATGTAAAATGTACATTGCCATTGGTGGAAGATGTACACCTGGGGGCAGAGACACAAGCCAGGAGACTACAATAACTGTCCAGGCAGAAACGATAAGGGCTGGAGCCTCACTGCTACCAGTGGGGACGAAAGCTACTCTGGACACTGAAATCATCTTTTGTACAATTTTACCATTCTATCTATTTCTTTGGTAGAGGTGTGGAGAAACAAAGTTATCTCCGTGAAATAATATGAGCTAACAGGAACCAAGCACTCATTATGTTCCAGACACTTGACAGGAGACCCTCTCGACAGGCCTGCATCTGAGAAGTCCATCCCATTCTGAGCCCCTGCAGCTGGTCACCTGCTTACACCTCAGTGGTCTACCTGCACACTTCCGCTCCTACCAGAAGCGCTATGACTTCTGAGAATCAGTGGTGCTTTTTTTTAAAGATTTGTTTTGCCAGATGTGCTTGTCAAGATTAGATAACTAAACGTTATATAAACACAAGTATGAATACAAAAAAGTTTTTTTTAAAAAAAAATTAAGTTGATTACTTTGGAAAGACACAATAAAAGTGAGTTGGCTAAACAATAATAGCAGCAGCAGCAACAATAAACTGCTGCCAGATTTAGTGTAAGCAAAACAACCACTGAAAAAACACCAGGGGTGGGGAGATGGGGGAGGCGGACGACACAGGCAAAAGGCCTAGGATTCTATAGTCAATTTACTTGCTATCAAAGATGAAAAATAACAATACAAATGTTTAGAAATGAACAATATGTTTTAAAAAGTGGACAAATTTTTGGAGAGGGTATTTTCAAACCCAAGGAGAAAAAGAATGTCGATAGCAATTTTATTCTTCTACAAATTGATCTTCTCAAAAACCCAGTATCTTAGAAACAACAGAATATAATATGAAAGTGTACTTACGAGCCTGTGGATTCTGAAAAGCCACAGCTTTGTCAATCCTTAGCTGAGACTGAAGGGCAGCTACCTCCCAGCGATGAAATTCTGGTGCTGTGGTGACATTGAGCAGGAACTCCATTAGAATATCACTACAGAAGACATGAAGATAAGGGTTACCAGTCAAAAATTTAAAACCAACATCCATTCTACATAACTGTATTGCTCTCATTATTAAACTTTAGGCAATTTGTGAATAATAATCCAAAACCAACATCAGAGGTCATAATGCCACGTTAAAAAAAAGACTACAACTGAGCAACTTAGTATTTCTTTAAAAGCAGATGTTCTAAACACACAAAGGTACTTACACATCATCCCGCAGGCATTCCACAGTATAAGCCATGTTTTCCCTTGTTGAAATCACACTGAGTCAAAAATAAATTACAGTGAATTATCTAAATCAGAAGAACAAGCTTTCCCTTATATCTTTGTTAAGTCAACCAATTCTTTTGGAAAAAATTATTTTGAAGTACATAAAGTATAAATAATAGTATAACAAAAATACACTCAACTAAATTTTAAAAAATATTTTAAAAAATCTTAAGAAAACTGCAAATATTTCAACCTTAAAAAAAAGAAGAAAATCCTGACATGTTACACATGGATAAACCTTGAAGACATTTTGCTAAGTAAAGTCAGTCAGTCATGAAAGGACAACAAATACTGTATGATTCCACTAATACGAGGTACCTAGAGTAGTCAAAATCATAGAAAGAGAACACAGAATGGCGGTTGCCTGGGGCCAGGGGAAGAGGGGGATGGGGAGTTAGTGTTTAATAGCTACAGAGTTTCAGTTGGGGAAGATGAAAACATTCTGGACATGGGTGGTGGTGATGGTTGCTTAATGACACTTATTGCCATAGAACTTATACAATAGAAGATGGTAAATTTTACGTTAAGTATATTTTACCACTACTTAAAAAAAAAAGGGCAATTTTAAAGTTGAAGGTCTCTTTGTACCATTCCCAGGCTAACTCTCACACTTTCTCCCACTCTAGAGACAAACATAATCATAGGCATTACATATTATTTTGTTAAAAACCTCATACCTTAAAAAAATCTTGAAACTTGTTTTTCCACAAAACATTTTGTTTTAAAGCCTGCTATGTTGAAACAGATTGAGTTCATTCTTAACTGCTGTGTAGTAGTCCCAGCATATTACTATATCATACTTCACTTATGCATGTCTTTAAAGATAGGCATTTAGATTGTTTCCAGTCTCAATAACGATAAAGAATCCCTTTGTGCATGTGGATTAAAAACTGTTAAGTTGTAGAATATGCTCATTTTCAACATTAATAGATAGTCCTTGATTCTTTCCTATGTAGATGTATCAATTTATTCTCCCACCAGCAGTATAAAATGGTATCACACTGTTGATTATAAGTAAATATCATTGTTTCTGGCTTCCTCTTCTGGGAACAGCCTGTTCCTCTCCTATGTCTGTCCATTTACTCTTTGGTTGTTTTTTCCTAGTTTGTAGTTCTTTATTTTTCCAAATAATCCTCTCCATGTTACATATGTTGCAAATATCTATTCCTAGTTACTTAAATTTTTACTGTAAGGCATAAAGATATTTTACATTTTATGCAGTCAAATTCATCAGTCTTTTCCTTCTTGTGCCTTAAGAAATTGTTAACCACCTTGATAACAGAGAAAAGTTCCTTTACAATTGATTATCTTCTGGTGTTTTCACTATTTCTGATTACTTATTTTTAACAAACCTTAATTCTCCACCAACTGCTTCAATTCCACGGGTTATCTTGAAAGATGAAGCTCCTTTTGTAGTCTTAGAAATGAAAAAACAATTGTTTTTAGTAGTTTTTTAATGCTAAGCTTGCCAAACATCACTTTATGTCAAAATCTAAAGTCTAATTGTCATTAAATTCAAAAGGAACGCTAACCGAATAGTGAATCCTTTTTAGTTTAAGAATTATAAAACAAAGTTGACCAAAAAGCACAAGTATAGATTTTTATACAAAGTACATTTAGGTAAAAATTCCATTATCAAAAAAAGCTTACTGGATTCATCCATTTATTCTGAAACAGATTTGCATATGAGAAAGAGTAATTTTCTTTTCGTTTCTGGCACTTCTTTTTTAAAATTAAAAATTCTGTTTTTTACTGATTTCTTATGCTCTAGCACTAACATTCGGATGGACACTAATTTAATGCTTCTCTATGGTAAATATCCTGTGGTTTTTCATGATGTATTAGGGGACTATACTGGGTTGAAAGTGTCCCCAAATTCATGTCCACCCAGAACCCACAAATGTGACCTTATTTGGAAATAGCCTTTGCAGATATAAATATTTAAAATGAGGTCATGCTGGATTAGAGTGGGCCCTAAATCTAATATGACTGTGAAAATTCAATAAGAGGGATATTTGGACACAGAGGGGGCCATGTGAGAACAAGGGCAGATATTGGAATGATGCAGCTGCAAGCCAAGGAATGCCAAGGATTGCTAGCAACCACCAGAAGCTAGGAGAGACAAGGCAAGATTCTTCCTAGAGCCTTTAGAGGGAGCACGGCTCTACTGACACCTTGACTTTGACTTCTAGCCTCTAGAACTGTGAGAGGATAAATTCTTGTTGTTTAAGCCACCCTGTTTGCAGTAATTTGTTATGGCAGCTCCAGGAAACTAATATAGGGATGTTGCTTTTAGTTTTTCTTTTCTGTAGGACCAGGTGCCACAGATTTCTAAACATATTGAGGTAGTAAAGATGCTTACCAAACTGGATGCAAGACGAAGCAAATGAGAGGTTCCTAAATTGCTGGAGTCCTCATATCTGCTGCCTGCTTTAATGAACAAACCAATTCTTGATGCAGGAGCATAGTTTTCGAGAGAAGCAATCACTAAACCATTTGGTAATTTGGTAAACTGTATTTAAAATAAAGTAGGGATGTGATTAATGTCTTTATATTACCAAGGACAGTAAGGCACATATGTGTCCAGTGAGCAACTCAGTGGGACTAACCTCAAGGTCCTGAGGATGTGGAGGCACTCCTGCAGGGGCAGTTGTGGCTTTAGCTTTGGGAGCAACTTTGAGGGAATAAAATCTCTAAACACAAAAAATACAGGTTACCACATTTTTCAAAAGAACAGTGCATTGTATCCAAGTGGGCCCAAGCAATAGAGGGTGTTCAGTGGTAAAAGAACTCCATGGGGGGATTTAGCTGATTAACTTTACTATGAAATTACTACCCACCAGTTTACCCATGCCACTCTTAAATCTCTAGTTATTTGTGATTTGTAGAGCCTGAAGGAATACTGAGTTGAACATGTTCATTTTGTACTGTGTAAAGAATTACTGTATTTTCTTTTACCTTTTAACTACCTTATTAAAACTTCAAGTAGTCCTTTCTAGCTCTAATGCTTTGGAATTTTTTTGAAAAAGTGTGGAATAGCCACATTCATACCCTTTTATAGATTTCAGCATTATTGTTTCCCTTATCTGCCCTTAGTCTCATCTTTTTAGTCTATTTCCCAATATGACTTCATTTCCTTAATCAGTTTAGTAATCTTTAAAAAAGACAAAGTATATCAAAGAAAACTTCCTCTAGCCCCCGATATTTCCCATAGTATCTTCACTCTCTTGTGTGCTACATTAAGACTACACAACCAAAGGTTTTATCTTCTTTGACTAACATACCCTGAGACTAACAATAGCTTCATCCATAGTAGATTCTCAGTATATATAATATGCAGCCACTGGAAAGGTAAAGGGGTCCTCTTAAATGTCAGATAATGGATCCAAAATGCATAACTTTATTCAGTTTTTTTTGGCAAATGATATATAATGCCACATAATTCATTTTGATTATGTCTAAGGATCTTAAGGTTACTAGTGGAGATGTTGAGAGTTAATCCTTGGTACTCCCAGGATCAAATGAACATGCTGCTAGAGTTTCCCAAGGACCCCCCTCAGAGGCTGCAATGCCTCTACTCCGTGTTGTCCAGGACGGTTTTTTGTTGTGCATTCAGCATCAGTGCTATACTATCGATAAGCTGGTTCCTAGTTTTCATTTGCTGTTAGTGCTTTTAAATTATAAATTCCAATTAGCTTTGCTTTATCATCATCAATTTCATTTCCTGGGTGTGGTATAGTTAACCCTACTATTGATTCTAGCTTTTGATTTTCCAGAAAGTAAAAAAACTGCTGTGGGCACAGCAGTTCAAATAATCCATAGTTCTATTGCTAAGGTACATTTAGGTGCTCTCCTCTCAAATGTGCCTGAACAGTGATACTTTGTTGGTTAGGTACTTCCTATAATTTGTCCCATTCAAATCTGTTGCAAAATATTATCCTAGTAATTGTCCATACAACTACTATTTTGTTTAAATAACAAAAGATGTATACATTTATTCTTATGTAAAATAAGTGTTATAAGTAGAAACAATTGCTTTCAAGCTTATTGCAATTTGTTTACATTGGTCCTCTTCAACTCTGTTATCTTCTTCTTTTTTCTACTGGAAGGTGGGGATGGATGCAATGGAGGAAGAGCTTTTGGGGCCTTTTGCCAGTCTAACCGGGCTTCTCTCTAAGGGTTATTAATCACTGGTTAGTCTAGGGGTGCTAAGAAGGGTAAGAGAATTACAGCCTAAATTACAGCTATTTGTATAATTCATATTTTATCTATTTAAACATTAAGCACAGGGAAACACCATTCCCTGGTCTTCTGCACCTCCTTCTAGAAGGTTACTAGGTTACTCAGTAACCCAGGTACTCTTGACACTTTGGGCTGGAAAATTCTTTATAGTGGGTGGCTTTGTGCACCGTAGGATGTTCAGCAGTAGCACTTCCCCCCAGGCTGTTACCGCCAAAAATGTCTCTAGATACATTGCCAACTGTCCCCTGGGGGGCAAAATTGGCCTCCCTTAACTTTTTTTTTTTTTGCGGTACGCGGGCCTCTCACTGCTGTGGCCTCTCCCGCTGCGGAGCACAGGCTCCGGACGCGCAGGCTCAGCGGCCATGGCTCAAGGGCCCAGCCGCTCCACGGCATGTGGGATCCTCCCGGACCGGGGCACGAACCCGTGTTCCCTGCATCGGCAGGCGGACTCCCAACCACTGCGCCACCAGGTAAGCCCTTCGCTGAACTTTAAATCTCAGAGACTGAGACTGTCCCTCCTTGACAACCACCGGTTCACACTGATATAACACTGACCCCAGAGGAGTTTTCCCCAAGCGACAGCTGTGTTTCACTCGGGCTTGAAGGAGGAGTCTTAAGAAGCTCTAGAGGGCACGCCAAGAAACCCTCCTGGATAAACTCTAACAAGAGATCAAGAAAAGCACACTTTATACAGCCAGGACACCACAGTAACTATCAAGTTCCAGGCACAGTGAAAAATGCTATAAAGGCATTAACTCATTTTTTCTTTCTGATTTTACTCATAAGCCCACTTAACCGTTGGGGAAGCTGATGCTCCGTGATACGCCAAGAAGAAGAGGCCGCAATTGATAGGTTAGGGATGGGGGACTAGGTCTACGCCGGCCTCCTGCGGCCCAGATCTCGCGGTCTCTTCTGCACACCAAGTGCAGCAGTGACCTTCAAAGGTGTCTCCACCCGAGTCGCTTCACCTCCGCTCTTAAGCCCTCCCCCTCCCTTCAGGTTTTCCAGCATTAAGTCTTCTTTGCTCAAAGAAAGAGCTGGCCATCCAACGCCCAATCCACCCAGCCTGCAGCCCACTTGGCCGGCAGGATTCACCTGAAGGGCAGAACAAAACCCAAGGCCCCGGGAGCCCAAACCAGGCACCTCCGGTCCGTATGACCTTGCTGACAATCTGCTCCCCCACCCTCCCCCAAGCCCGCCAACTGTACTCACCGAGAGGGACCCAGCTCTGGCTATTAGCCTCATGGCTCAAGATTGCTCCGAGCCGCGGTCACAGCCGCCTTAGAGTAAAGCAAGATGGCGGCGGACGGCGGGGGCGGCCCAGACTGCCCCGCGGCACTCTTTCCCACGCCTCCTACGTGAGGGGACTCTCTATACGACCCTCCGCACTCTACTGCTCCTTGGTGGAGGTTGGAACAGTCCAACTCCTCCAAGACGCAGGATAGGGAGACGCATAATTTCGTAACGCAGTTTTCAGAAGATAATTTAGATGATTTAAGTTACCGCTTTTTGATTTCTCTTCCTGGCCCGGATATCCGCTTTTTAATCCTCTTCTGACTACGCCTGCGACAGCCCATCGCAACCCCCCCCCACTTTGGATTCTTCCGATCCGGGCTGTCCAATGAAAGAGCCCCGGTTCGCCGGATCCCACCCACGGCCTCTGGGCTCCAGTCTTCTGAACTTCAGGACTTCCTGCACTGTGGAAGCCGGCGGCTTTAGGATACTATTCCATATCTGTCCCTCTACAGAGACATAGGCATTGAAGCCGGGTGTGATCGCCTCTTGCTTGGTGAGGTCCTCACTAGCTCATTAGCTCCATAGGAGCAGAGCCCTTGTCCAATGAATTCGCCGCTCTAACTGGCAGACCAGGCTTGGGACACACATAGGTGAGACCGAAACTTAGGAAATGCTTACGACTGAGGTCTCTGGTCTCATGGAGTTTATATTCTAGGCTGAGATTACGTATAAAATAAAAACTGAAATATAGTTTTATCTTAGAAAAATTAAAATGTTTTGAATAGTAGTGGTGTGTGTGTGAGAGACTTCTGATCTGAAGCCTGCATATGGAGAGTCACGTGACAGCTTTTGTGGGAAGAAATTTCTATGCTGTCTTCAACGAGTGTTAGCTAATAAATTGCCTGTGCCAGACACTATACTAAAGATTAAGGCACGGTTCCTCCCCTTCAGGGAAGTATAATCTCGTACCTTGCAACGTTGCGTGGTTGGGAAACCAACATTAATGTCATTTAGGGGTTTGTTAGAAATGCAGAATCTTCAGATTACATAATGGATCAAAATCTGAGTTTTACAAGGTCCCGAGGTGATTCGTATGCACATTAAAATTTCATAAGGGCTGGTCTTAGGCGTTACAGAGCATAGACAAAATTTATGCCCGAGGCCTGTGTCCGAATTTCTTCACACTTACAAGTGGTTCTCTAACAGGAGATTCCAGGTGACATCTAAGACCCGGTCATTAAGAATCCGGCAGGAGTTCCCTGGTGGCCTAGTGGTTAAGATTCTGCACTGTCATGGGTTCAATCCTTGGTCAGGAACAGAGATCCCGCAAGCCACGGGTGGTGTGGCCAAAATATATTAAAACAAACAGATCTTAAGACTCTGGCACAAAACTGTGGTAGATTTACATAGTGGTGCATGAGATGATTTAAAGTTGGTACATAAATGAACATTGTTCTACTTTAATAGTTATATATTTATTTTGAATATTTATTATGGCAAGCAATGGTGGTAATGAGTTTCCTCTTGACATATGTTTGTAAAAGAATAAAAGGTTAGTTTGAACAGCATTAAGTAAATTAACTACAGGTGATATGAAGATAAGGCAAAAATCATGAAGGTGTTATAATGAGTGAAGTTTGAGAAACATTTTGCTGATCAAGTCACCCACCTGCTTAAACTTTTTCAATGATTTCCCATGTTTTTCAGGATAAAGTTCAAATTGATTAACATGGCATACAAATCTCTGTCTCCAGTACTTTTCTTTATTTTTTAATCCCACCACTCTCCCCCACTTTCCCCCCTTGGTGTCCATACGTTTGTTCTCTACATCTGTGTCTTTATTTCTGCCTTGCAAACCGGTTCATCTGTACCATTTTTCTAGATTCCACATATGTGTGTTAATATATGATATTTGTTTTTCTCTTTCTGACTTACTTCACTCTGTATGACAGTCTCTAGGTCCATCCACATCTCTATAAATCACCCAATTTCGTTCCTTTTTATGGCTGAGTAATATTCCATTGTATATATGGACCACTTCTTCTTTATCCATTCATCTGTCAATGGGAAATTAGGTTGCTTCCATACCCTGGTTATTGTAAATAGTGCTGCAATGAACATTGGGGTGCATGTGTCTTTTTGAATTATGGTTTTCTCTGGGTTATGCCCTGTAGTAGGATTGCTGGATCATATGGTAATTCTAGTTTTAGTTTTTTAAGGAACCTCCATACTGTTATCCATAGTGGCTATATCAATTTACATTCCCACAAACAGTTCAAGAGGGTTCCCTTTTCTCCACACCCTCTCCAGCATTTGTTGTTTATAGATTTTCTGATGATGCCCATTCTAACCTGTGTGAGGTGATACCTCATGTAGTCTTGATTTGCATTTCTCTAATAATGAGTGATGTTGAGCAGCTTTTCATGTGCCTCTTTGCCACCTGTATGTCTTCTTTGGAGAGATGTCTATTTAGATCTTCTGCCCATTTTTTGATTGGGTTGTTTGTGTTTTTAACATTGAGCTGCATGAGCTGTTTATATATTTTGGAGATTAATCCTTTGTCCGTTGATTCATTTGCAAATATTTTCTCCCATTGTGAGGTTTGTCTTTTCGTCTTGTTTCTAGTTTCCTTTGCTGTGCAAAAGCCTTTAAGTTTCATTCGGTCCCATTTGTTTATTTTTGTTTTTATTTCCATTACTCTAGGAGGTGGGTCAAAAAAGATCTTGCTGTGGTTTATGTCAAAGAGTGTTCTGCCTCTGTTTTTCTCAAAGAGTTTTATAGTGTCCGGTCTTACATTTAGGTCTCTAATACATTTTGAGTTTCTTTTTGTGTATGGTGTTAGGGAGTGTTCTAATTTCATTCTTTTACATGTAGCTGTCCAGTTTTCCCAGGACCACTTATTGAAGAGACTGTCTTTTCTCCATTGTATATCCTTGCCTCCTTTGTCAAAGATTAGTTGACCATAGGTGCGTGGGTTTATCTCTGGGCTTTCTATCCTGTTCCATTGATCTATATTTCTGTTTTTTGTCAGGACCACATTGTCTTGATTGCTGTAGCTTTGTAGTATAGTCTGAAGTCAGGGAGTCTGATTCCTCCAGCTCCATTTTTTTCCCTCAAGATTGCCTTTCGCTATTCAGGGTCTTTTGTGTCTCCATACAAATTTTAAGATTTTTTGTTCTAGTTCTGTAAAAAATGCCATTGGTAGTTTGATAGGGATTGCATTCAGTCTGTAGATTGCTTTCAGCAGTATAGTCATTTTCACAATATTGATTCTTCCAATCCAAGAACATGGTATATCTCTCCATCTGTTTGTGTCATCTTTGATTTCTTTCATCAGTGTCTTATAGTTTTCTGAGTACAGGTCTTTTACGTCCTTAGGTAGGTTTATTCCTAGGTATTTTATTCTTTTTGTTGCAATGGTGAATGGGAGTGTTTCCTTAATTTCTCTTTCAGATTTTTCATTAGTGTATAGGAATGCAAGAGATTTCTGTACATTAATTTTGTATCCTGCAACTTTACTAAATTCATTCATTAGCTCTAGCAGTTTTTTGGTGACATCTTTAGGATTCTCTATGTATAGTATCATGTCATCTACAAAAAGTGACAGTTGTACTTCTTCTTTACCAATTTGTATTCCTTTTATTTCTTTTTCTTCTCTGATTGCCATGGCTAGGACTTCCAAAACTGCTGAATAATAGTGGCGAGAGTGGACATCCTTGTCTTGTTCCTAATTTTAGTGGAAATCCTTTCAGTTTTTCACCTTTGAGAATGATGTTTGCTCTGGGCTTGTCGTATATGGCCTTCATTATGTTGAGTTAGGTTCCCTCTATGCCCATTTTCTGGAGAGTTTTTATCATAACTGGGTGTTGAATTTTGTCAAAAGCTTTTTCTGCATCTATGAGATGATCATATGGTTTTTATTATGCAATTTGTTAATATGGTGTATCACACTGATAGATTCACATATATTGAAGAATCCTTACATCCCTGGGATAAATCCACTTGATCATGGTATATGATCCTTTTAATGTGTTGTTGGATTCTGTTTGCTAGTATTTTGTTGAGGATTTTTGCATCCATATTAATCAGTGATATTGGTCTGTAATTTTCTTCTTTTGTAGTATGTCTGTCTGGTTTTGGTATCAGGGTGATGGTGGCCTTGTAGAATGAGTTTGGGAGTGTTCCTTCCTCTGCAGTTTTTTAGAAGAGTTTGAGAAGGATGGCTGTTAGCTCTTCTCTAAATGATATAATTCACCTGTGAAGCCATCTGGTCCTGGACTTTCGTTTATTGGAAGATTTTTAATTACAGTTTAAATTTTATTACTTGTGATTGGTCTGTTCATATTTTCTATTTCTTCCTTTTTCAGTCTTGGAAGGTTATACCTTTCTAAGAATTTGTCCATTTCTTCCAGGTTGTCCATTTTATTGGCATATAGTTGCTTGTAGTAGTGTCTTAGGATGCTTTGTATTTCTGCAGTGTCTGTTGTAACTTCTCCTTTTTCATTTCTTATTTTTTTGATTTGAGTCCTCTCCCTCTTTCTTGATGAGTCTGGCTAGTGGTTTATCAATTTTGTTTATCTTCTCAAAGAACCGGCTTTTAGTTTTATTGATCTTTGCTGTTGTTTTCTTTGTTTCTATTTCATTTATTTCTGCTCTGATCTTTATGATTTCCTTCCTTCTACTAACTTTGGGTTTTGTTTGTTCTTCTTTCTCTACTTGCTTTAGGTGTAAGGTTAGATTGTTTATTTGAGTTTTTCTTTTTTCTTGAGGCATTGCTATAAACGTCCCTCTTAGAACTGCTTTTGCTGCATCCCATAGGTTTTGGACTGCTGTGTTTTCATTGTCATTTGTCTCTAGGTATTTTTTGGTTTCCTCTTTGATTTCTTCATTGATCTCTTGGTTATTTAGTAACATATTGGTTAGTCTCGATGTGTTTGTGTTTTTTACTTTTTCTTCCCTGTAATTGATTTCTAGTCTCGTAGAGTTGTGGTCGGAAAAGACCCTTGATATGATTTCAATTTTCTTAAATTTACTGAGGCTTGATTTGTGACCCAAGATGTGATCTGTCCTGGAGAATGTTCTGTGTGCACTTGAGAAGAAATTCTATTCTGTTGTTTTTGGATGGAATGTCCTATAAATATTGATTAAGTCCATGTGGTCTGTTGTGTCATTTAAAGCTTGTGTTTCATTATTAATTTTCTGTCTGGATGATCTGTCCTTTGGAGTAAGTGAGGTGTTAAAGTCCCCCACTATTATTGTGTTACTGTCGATTTCCTCTTTTATAGCCATTTTATAGCATTTGCCTTATGTATTGAGGTGCTCCTATGTTGGGTGAATATATATTTATAATTTTTATATCTTCTTCTTGGATTGATCCCTTGATCATTATGTAGTGTCCTTCCTTGCCTCTTGTACCATTCTTCTTTTTTTTTAATAAATTTATTTGTTTATTTTATTTATTTATTTTTGGCTGCATTGGGTCTGCGTTGCTGCGCATAGGCTTTCTCTAGTTGCAGCGTGCAGGGGCTACTCTTTGTTATGGTGTGCGGCTTCTCATTGCAGTGTTTTCTCTTGTTGCAGAGCATGGGCTCTAGGCACACAGTCTTCAGTGGTTGTGGCACGTGGGCTCAGTAGTCGTGGCTCACAGGCTTAGTTGCTCCACAGCATGTGGGATCTTTCCAGACCAGGGATTGAACTCATGTTCCCTGCGTTGGCAGGTGGATTCTTAACCACTGTGCCACCAGGGAAGTCCCCTATTTGTAATTTTATTGATTTGAGTCTTCTCCCTTTTTTTCATGATGAGTCTGGCTAATGGTTTATCAATTTTGTTCATCTTCCCAAAGAACCAGCTTTTAGTTTTATTGATCTTTGCTATTGTGTCCTTCATTTCTTTTTTATTTATTTCTGATCTGATCTTTATGATTTTTTTCCTTCTGCTAACCTTGGTTTTTTTTTTTGTTGTTGTTGTTCTTCTCTCTCTAATTGCTTTAGGTGTAAGGTTAGGTTGTTTATTTGAGATTTTTCTTGTTTCTTGAGGTAGGATTGTATTGCTATAAACTTCCCTCTTAGAACTGCTTTTGCTGCATCCCATAGGTTTTGGGTCATCGTGCTTTCATTGTCATTTGTTTCTAGGTGTATTTTGATTTCATTTTTGATTTCTTCAGTGATCCCTTGGTTCCCTAGTAGCATATTGTCTAGCCTCCATGTGTTTGTATTTTTTACAGTTTTTTTTCCTGTAATTGATATCTAGTCTCAGCGTTGTGGTCAGAAAAGATGCCTGATATGATTTCAATTTTCTTAAATTTACTGAGGCTTGATTTGTGACCCAAGATGTGATCTATCCTGGAGAATGTTCTGTGTGCACTTGAGAAGAATTTCTATTCTGTTGTTTTTGGATGGAATGTCCTATAAATATTGATTAAGTCCATCTGGTCTAATGTGTTATTTAAAGCTTGTGTTTCCTGGGGCTTCCCTGGTGGCACAGTGGTTAAGAATCTGCCTGCCAATGCAGGGGACACAGGTTTGAGCCTTAGTCTGGGAAGATCCCACATGCCATGGAGCAACTAAGCCCGTGCGCCACAACTACTGAGCCTGCACTGTAGAACCCATGTGCCACACTACTGAAGCCCATGCGCCTTAGAGCCCGTGCTCCGCAACAAGAGAAGCCACTGCAATGAGACACCTGCGCACTGCACGGAAGAGTGACCCCACTCGCCCCAACTAGAGAAAGCATGCGGGCAGCAATGGAGACCCAACATAGCCGAAAATAAATAACTAAAGTTAAATTTAAAAAAAAAGCTTGTGTTTCCTTATTTATTTTCTGTTTGGATGATCAGTCCATTGATGAAAGTGGGGTGTTAAAGTCCCCTAGTATTATTGTGTTACTGTGGATTTCCCCTTTTATGGCTGTTAGCATTTGCCTTACGTATTGAAGTGCTCCTATGTTGGGTGCGTAGATATTTACAATTGTCATATCTTCTTCTTGGATTGATCCCTTGATCATTGTGTAGTGTCCTTCCTTGTGTCTTGTAATAGACTTTATTTTAAAGTCTGTATTGTCCTATATGAGTATTGCTACTCCAGCTTTCTTTTGATTTCCATTTGCATGAGATATCTTTTTCCATTCCCTTACTTTCGGTCTGTATGTGTCCCTAGGTTTGAAGTGGGTCTCTTGTAGACAGCGTACATATAGGTGTTGTTTTTATATCCATTCATCCAGTCTGTGTCTTTGGTTGGATTGTTTAATCCATTTACATTTAAGGGAATTATTGATATGTATGTTCCTGTTACCATTTTCTTAACTGTTTGGGGTTTCTTTTTGTAGGTCTTTTTCTTCTCTTGTGTTTCCTGCCTGGAGAAGTTTCTTTAGCATTTGTTGTACAGCTGGCTTGGTGGTGCTGAATTCTCTTAACTTTTGCTTGTTGGTAAAGCTTTTGATTTCTTCATCAAATCCGAATGAGATCCTTGCCGGGTTGAGTAATCTTGGTTGTAGATTTTTCCCTTTCAACACTTTAAATATATCCTGTCACTCCCTTCCGACCTGCAGAGTTTCTGCTGAAAAATCAGCTGATAACCTTATTGGGATTCCCTTGTATGTCATTTGTTGCTTTTCCCTTGCTGCTTTTAATATTTTTTCTTTGACTTTAATTTTGGTTAGTTTGATTAATACGTATCTTGGTGTGTTTCTCCTAGGGTTATCCTGTATGGGACTCTCTGTGCTTCCTAAACTTGGGTGGCTATTTCCTTTCCCATGTTAGGGCCGTTTTTGACTATAATCCTTTCAAATATTTTCTCAGACCCTTTCTCTTTCTATTCTTCTTCTGGGACCCCTATAATTCGAAAGTTGGTGCATTAACTGTTTCCCAGAAGTCTTTGAGACAGTCATTTCTTTTCATTCTTTTTTCTTTATTCTGTTCCTCGGCAGTTATTTCCACCATTCTGTCCTCCAGCTCACTTATTCATTCTTCTGCCTCAGTTATTCTGCTATTGATTACTTCTAGTGTATTTTTCATTTCAGTTATTGTGTTGTTCATCACCATTTGTTTGTTCTTTAGTTCTATGTCCTTGTTAAACATTTCTTATATTTTCTCAATCCATGCCTCCATTCTATTTCCGAGACTGTGGATCATCTTTACCATCATCACTCTGAATTCTTTTTCAGGTAGATTGCCTATTTCCTCTTCATTTATTTGATCTAATAGGTTTTTACCTTGCTCCTTCATCTGTAACATGTTTCTCTGTCGTCTCGTTTTTGTTGATGGGTGGGGCTGTGTTCCTGTCTTGCTGGTTGTTTGATCCGAGGCGTCCAGCACTGGAGCTTGCAGGCAGTTGGGTGGAACTGGATCTTGGTGCCGAGATGAGGACCTCTGGGAGAGCTCACACCAATTAATATTTCCTCGGGCCTGAAGTTCTCTGGTAGTCCAGTGGCTCAGGCTCGGTGCTCCCACCACAGGGGCTCAGGCCTGACCCCCGGCCTGGGAACCAAGACCCCACAAGCAACATGGCGTGGCAAAAAACAAACAAACAAATAGAAAAACCCTAAAATAGACAAAGCCCAAGGCAAATAATAAAAACAAAACCAAACAAACAAAAAAAGAAAACACAAAACCTGAGACAAATAACAAAAACAAATCCAAGCAAACAAAAAGCAAAGCAACAAAACAATATGGTTAGCAAAAAACAAAACACCAAAACAAACAAGAGGGCCCTCAAACCATAACCAGTAATAGAAATGAAACTAAACAGAAAACAAACAATAATACAAAATAAAAAAACAAACTAAAAGAAAAGCTAAGAGAAAAGACAAACACTAAAATGACAAAAACAAACAAACAAAAGATAAAAAAGCAAAAAAATAACAAAATGAAAGAAAACAACACAAAAATATCAAAAGAACAAACCACTACCACCAAGAAAACAAAAACAAAAACAGACAACAAGTGGAAAAGAGCAGAACAATAACAGAATAAAAATAAAATAAGAAAAATAAAAAATATATTAGAAAAAAATAAAAATGAAGCAATGACAAAATGAAAGAGGATAACAGCAAAAAATAAAATAAAATTGAAAAAATGAAAAATTCCCTGGTGCCTCTGCTATCAGTGTCCTTGCCCCTACAGTGAGCTACATCCAATCCCCGCCTCCCCAGGAGGCCCTCCGAGACCTCTAGGTAGGTCTCTGGACCTGCTGTGTCAGCCCCACCTCTGCATGTGTTCCTTTTACCAGCATCTGCTCCTGAACCTGGCCTGGAGCACACATGCTCGTGTAGGCCAGGTGGGCACAGGCTTCCACAGGTGTGTCCACAGGGGCCGGGACAGCCAGAGGAGGCTTTGGAGGGTGGTGGCACTTGGCCCGCCTGGACCCATGTGGCCGGAGGAGGCTTTGTCAGGGGTGGCCCATGGGCCACCACAGAGGCTTGGACGGGGGAGGGCTGGTGCTCGGGTCCGCTGGGACCGCAGGACCCTCAGAGGCTTTGGCGGACACGGGGCTCAGGCCTGGGACCTGTGCAACCATACTAAAATTCCTAATATGCTTGAGGCAGGAACAGACGGATGTCAGGAGTTTGGGTCTGGGAATAGTGCTCTGTGGATGGATTGTGCTCTCTCAGCTCCTTGGATTGTGGCCTTAGCCTTAAACCTTGGGGTTATAGTGCTAGCAAGAAGGGCTCCTTTAACAGGAAGGATGATTGAGAGCCACCAGTGTGGGGACTGGAGACAGGAAGGGAGCTTGGCCTACAGGGTCGAAGATTGGGGGTTCCTTGTGTGTAGCGGGGAACCAAGCTTAGGCAATTGCAGGTAGAGAATGTCAAGGAGGGTGGGGTGGGGTGGGTATAGGAAGAAGAAACTGAAGGGAACGGGAGCCAGGCTTTCTAGGTAGCGTCTTGCACATGCACCTCAGGGTGGCAGTGTTGCACAACTGTGCTGATTTTCTGTAGCTGTTTCTGCAGGATCCTTAGGGCCTCACTGCAGCCTGCTCACAGTTAAGAACCTGTCTGTTAGATCTAGCCTGATGGCTGTTTTCTATTTGTTTGTTTGTTTTATTTTATTTTTTCCCAGAATTTGAGGGGAAGCAGGCCCATCCTGTGTACTCTTTCCCTGAGTGAAAAGCAAGGCAAATCCCCATGTAAGAAGGCTTCTGCAAACCTGTCGCAGTCTAACTGAGGTGGCAGAGCCAGATCCTCCCTGTAGCGTTGTGTGTCTAAGTTGAATACGTACCTGAATCACTTGGAAGTATGGTTAGCAGGTGGGTTCTAATTCTGTGTGTAGGTCTTGGTGGGGTACAAGCTCTCTGGTGATGTTGATGCTGCTGTTTCAGCAGCACACTTTAGAGCCATGCTCTAAAGTTCTGCAGAGACTCCTTTTCTGCTCATTCCCCCCACCTTCTCTGTGAAGGGGTAAGTGATTTGGTATAAAACTTTCTGTGTAGACAATTTGAGCCAGGAGCTAAGAAAAAGGTCACTCACAGAAGGCTGGGTCTTGCATATGGGTTTTTGTTCTAATTAGCACAGGCCCAGTGAACACTGGGTATTGATCTGCTTGTTCTTTTTTCAGTCTTGTGATGCTTAGAGGTTTGGGCAGAAAATGGTGATTGTTTCAGATTGAGGGCCACTGAGGAGCCTAAGCCATTGAGCATCTAGGAACAAAAGCATCCTGGAGGGCTTCCCTGGTGGCGCAGTGGTTGAGAGTCCACCTGCCGATGCATGGGACACGGGTTTGTGCCCCGGTCCGGGAAGATCCCAGATGCCGCGGAGCGGCTGGGCCCGTGAGCCATGGCCACTGAGCCTGCGCGTCCAGAGCCTGTGCTCCGCAACGGGAGAGGCCACAACAGTGAGAGGGCCGTGTACCGCAAAAAACAAACAAACAAACAAAAACATCCTGGAGATCACTGTTGGCACTAATGTGTGCTCACTGTGGGCATCTGCTGTTAGGTGATGAGCTGTGTCCTGTTGTCCGTACTTTATAGATGGGGATGCTTAGGTACAAACTGCCCTTAAGTCTCATAACTCGTGAGTGAAGTGGAGCGGGGATTTGAATCTATCCTTTGGCTACAGAAGTTGTGTCCTTAACCAGTATGCTGTGGCTGGTAGAACTCTGAGCCTCGCCCTTCCTCCCCCTCCAATAAAAAGGAAAAATAAAGCCCCCAAGAAGTCTATCAACTTAGTGGAGCTGTTTCTTAGAACCATACCTTTTGCCTCAGGCCTGCCCTGGTTTTTGTAGCTGCTCTGTTTGAGCATCTGCTGTGCAGGGAAGTGTTAGTTATGGCTCCATCTCATGAGAAGCACTGGGTTCTTGTGAAGTTTTTGAAGAAATCCTCTGTCAGACACTAGACATACACAGGAAATGCTGTTTATTATTTTTCATATGCAAGGCACTGTACAGAAGTTGAAAATATGTCTTTTTATGGGGCTTACTCTAATGGGAGGGTCTTGTGTGAAAATAGACATGACAATATGGTTTGCTCTCCCACAGGGACAGTACGTGAAAGTGCCACTGGAGACCAGAGGAAGGCCACCTGTGGGCATGCTAGGACAGGTGGGTTTCAAGGTGTCCAGAGTTAAGGGACCAATGTGTGCTAGGGCATGGGGTGTAAGCAGTGTTGGGATTCAGGGGTAGGTGAAAAGGAAGGTAGGAGAGGTTGGATGGATCATTCAGGATCAGGCTGGAAGAGGGGCTTAGGTGTCCTAGTGTTAGAAGGGAGTCCATTTCCATCATCAGTTTTGATCACTCAGGACCTTGAAGGTGGTTGACTAGAAGCAGGGAGATCAGGAAGCCTGTTGTGGGTAAGACATGAAGGCATAAGCCAGATGGGGGTAGTGAAGTTGAAAAGGAAGGTGTTTGGATATAAGCTGGAAGACTGACTAAATCTGGGCTTATGGAACAGGCTAGGATTTCTTGTTTTCTGGTTAGGCTGCTGTTGTTGCCATATGTCGAGATACAGGGGTAGTAAAAGGAAGACAACTTCAGTTTGGGAAATGGTAAGGTCCTTGAAGAACATAAGTGAACAAACACATCTCAGGGATTGAATAAGGCTTGGTTTATAAGATTTAAGAAGACTTGGTAGAAAAGGGCTGAGGGTGAAATGGGGAACATCAGCATTTATTTTATGGGGTGGCTGACTAAAGAAGATAAGCCCAGGGGATCCTCAGTATTGGGGCTGGTTCCCGATTTGGGGGAAGCTCAGCTTTCCTCCTGGAGTCCTAAATGGCATTAGGAGCAGTCCCATGTGACTGTGTAGCCTTGACAGTGGTCATTAGCTTAGCTTCTTGGTAGCTTCCTCCTACAGCAAATTACTTGTTCTCTCCTGTTGCTCTGGTGATCTGGTCATCAGAATAGGGAAATGTTACACAGACTCTGTGTGTGTGTGTGTATGTGTGTGTGTGTGTGTGTAGGGAGGTGGGGAATAAAAACTGCATTTGCTAATTCTTGTGTTTAGGGAGGGTATTCCAAGTGAAGTCTTCATACAGCTTTGTTCATTCTGCGCTGCTGTATCATTGTGAATGGTACACCTTGCACCCTCATACCTGGATCCCCGAGTCTGATGATCTGACTCCTAAGGATAGGATATCTGGCCTCCTTGGGGCCTGCCTGTTGCTTTGCATCCACCCCCTGCAGGCCAGAAAGAATTTGGGTGCAAGATATACTCAGGATGTGGTCCTAGGATCCTGGTTCCCTAACAGCCTCTGGAAAGGCCCCTTAAGTGCTGTTTTCTGGAAATAAATATCCATATTTTCTTTTGTTGGCACAATTCCATCAAGAGAAGGAACAGCTACTAGAACTCGTTTCCTAAAGTTCTGCTTTTGTGGTTGGCATGTTTTCTGGGCAAAGTGTGACCTATAACCCCTCTTGCACTAGGTGGGAGGGAGCAGAGGGAGGAGTGACGCCTGCTGGTGTCCGTGCCAGAAGGAGCCCTAGGGACACTCGGTGGCTTGTGCTCTTCTGTCCTGTTTAGATGATACTCTTGTCACTTTTTTTTTCATTTTGCAAATTTTTTTTCCTATGAAAAAGTGAGAGATTGAGAAGCTTGGTAGACGAGTCTGTTTCTAAATGCATCTGTCAAATATGGCCCCCCACAGTTCCAGGCCCTTTGTCAGATGGCTGGAACAGCCAGGGATTGTCTGTGGGACCGCTGCTAGGGAAGATGCCTCAGCTCTGCTCCAGGTCGACCACCAGGTAGGGCTGGGTGTCCCTCAGGGCCTGGAGGAGCAGATCCTTGCAGGTCAGGTTCCAGGCTGGAGCAAAGCTGAAGAGCTTCCTCATCTTGGTAGGATTGGTGCGCTCCGCCCGCACTGCCTGGTACTGGTCCTCTGTCAGGACCTTCCCGTACAGGGCGTCCAGCACCCCATCCACGTCTGTGACCCGCGCAATGAGGGCCGCCCGATGCTGCTCCACAAAGTGCAGTGCTGGGGTGGGAGGGAGGGGAGGGGATGAGCTGGGACCAGGGTGGGTGCTGGAGCCTGTCCCTCTTGAACACTAGGCTTTCTTCAGAAATTGCCCTGAATGCAACCCTAAGCGGTGGGGCTCAAGGTGGGCATGCCACCGGGACTCTACATATAGTGGGATGAGTTTAACTTTGTCTCCCTTTCTCCTCCCAACCAGGCTCGGGCCCTGGAGGTGTGTGAGTAGGTGGGTGGGGAGGGTTGGCCTAGCTTTGCGCTCTCTGGGTGCTCTTGGCCTTGGGACAACAGATTTAGGCTGTGCAGGGGTGCAGTGGGGCGGGGCTGGTGAGGTGCCCAGGTAGGTGAGGTTGGGTGTTGAAGGCTTTACTTAGCTGCTGTCTGGCGAGGGGCCTTCATCTCGGTTGGCACGGTTCCAGGGCCTGTAAGAAAATGTTAAGTGGTGTCTCCAAGTCTTTCTGGGGTCAGGGATCTCCTGGTCTGGAAGCCAAGGTCAGTACCAAGCCTTCCCAGCAGGAGATGCTTTTATTAAAGGGTAGGAGGAACAGGAAGCGAAAGCGCGGGGAGAGGCAAATGTTCGGGTTGGGAGGAGGGTACAGATGAGGGCATACTCGTCTGGACCTCTGCGCGGAGGGTGGAGGAGGTGAGCTCCCCCTTGCCCAAGGTCTCCTGCAGCTGCTCCGCCACCTCCTGCATGCCCATGTTGCGAAGCACGAGCGCCGTGAGGTTGGCCTCCAGATAGTAGCTGACGAGCTTGTCGGTGAGGTCCACAGCATCCATGGGCAGCAGCATCCCCCGTGGGATGTGTCCGCAGCCTTCACGCAGCGGCACTGAAAGCAGCTTCATCTTGAACTTCTTGAGCTCCTCTGCAGTCAGGTTCTCCAGCGCATCCAGGCTGGCATCACGCATGCACCCCATGGCTCCCGGGGTCCCCCACTGTAGCTCACTCAGGCTGTCTGCCAAGCAGGAAGTCTGCTCTGCGGCGGGACCTGGAACTCTCCGCCTTCTCTCAACTCCGGCCTCTGCCCCAGAACATTGCCCTCGGGTGTAAGGTTCCCGACTATCCCGTTCCTTCCCATCCTCTCCTGGCTATCAGGGGGTGCCCAGATCGCATCCTTTGGCTGGTCTATGAGGTGGGACCCAGGAGACCAGGTGGAAAGGGCTCATGGGTGGTGCCTGCCTCTCCAGGCTTGGACTAGCTAGCACACATCAGGAACCTGGTTTATTGGAGTGCTAAGGCTTAGAACTGTGGAATTTTAGAACCCTGAAATCTCCATGTTTCCCTAAACCTTAGCATCCTCTCTGACATGTTATAGAATCAGAGTCATAGAATCCTAACAGCCAGACCATGTAGCTTCCCAAATTCTGGGGAATACTGGGGAGAAATGAGGTGTCAAAAAGAGTGTAGAGATAACTGTGTGTGCTTTATCTCTCCAAACCTCAGTTTCGTTATCTATAAAATGGGGATAATAACACTCACTCTTCCACCTAGTAAATATTCCAACATAACATGGGCTACCTGATGGTACCTGAGACCTTGCCAAATGCTTCCTGGGAGAGCCAGAATTTGGTCCCCCAGGAATTGAATTTCTTGGGAAGTGATGACAAGAGACACTTGCAATGGTTGAGAAAATTCTTGACTGGAGGGAAAGTCATGGGTAGAGAGCAATTCTGGGGTCAGAGGGCTTGACCCAGAAGAGCAGATGAAAGGTGGCGTGGGATGGCATTGGAGGCCAAGCTATGCCCAGAATCATTAACTTGACCTTAACATGGCTGGGAAGGCCCTGCTGGTCTGTCCCTGTGGACCTCACCAGCCTTGTCTTGCACCACACCCTGCCCCCCACTCCACCTCTGAGTTCCAACCACACTGGCCTCTCAGTTTCTCAAATCTGCCAGGCTCCTTTGCTTCTCCAAGCCTTTGCACATGCTGTTCCCTCAGCCTGGAGCTCTCTTCCCTCACTTTTTGTCTGACAAACTCTCAAGACTTTAGGTCTTAAGTTAAATGCTACTTCCTCTGGGAGGAAGTATATTAACGTGTATATGTGGAATCTAGAAAAATGGTACAGATGAACCGGTTTGCAAGGCAGAAATAGAGACACATGTAGAGAATGAACGTATGGACACCAAGGGGGGAAAGCAGGGGAGGGGTGGTGGTGGGATGAACTGGGAGATTGGGATTGACATATATACACTAATAAGTATAAAATAGATAGCTAATAAGAACCTGGTGTATAAAAAAAACCCAAAATTCCAAAAAAATATATAATGATAAAGGGATCAATTAACTAAGAGGATACAACATTTATAAATATTTATGTACCCTACCTCAGAGCACCTATATAAAGCAAATATTTAAAGAACTGAAGGGAGAAGTAGACAGCAATACAATAATAGTAGATTCCCATCACCAGCCTCTAAGGCAGTGTGCATACCTGTAGCAATATCCTGCAGCCATGGAATTGCACACTGACAGCTGGGGCCCCCACAGCTGCCTGAGGACTCAGCTCTGGCCTTATCTCCTGTCACTGGCCTGCACCATTAGGCTCACCTGCAGCTGTCCCCATAAACTGTGTACCTGCACCCAGCCAGCTAGATCCCCATTAAGCCTCCATTGCTGTGCGTGTCTGATGTGAGATCCTGCAGGCACAGAATGTACATATACCAACATCCAGGGCCTCTGAAGCTGCCTGTGTACCCTCACGTGGCCCTGGCCCTTGTTCCTGGCCCTGGCCCCTACCACTGTGTGTGTATCCGCAACCAGCCTCTGCCATTACTTAGGCACCAGTTGGTGGTATGTACACACCACCACCAGCTCCATGCCACTGCTGCCTGCCCTTGTATGTAGCCTCTGGACCTGGAGGCACCACAAGGACCCCAATAGCCCTTGTAGCCATTGCAGATACCCCACTATGCTCACCAAGGACCACATAGTTGTCAATGCTGTGGACCCCTGTGGCCTGACCGGGAGAGACATCATGCCCCCATTCCCCACCCTGTACCCAGAGCTGCCACATGCCCCTGCCCTTGGCAGCCTGCGCCACTAGATACAGAGTCACAACAGACTCCAGCATGCTCCCACCCACAGAAGGTCTTTCATTACCAGAGTCAGTCCATAAAGTCTGGAAGAGGTGACTATTTCTTCAGTTGTGCAGACACCTACACAAGACTACCAGGGTCACAAAGAACTGGGGAAACATGACACCTCCAAAGGAACATAGCAAACTCCCAGTAACTGTCCCCAAACAAATGGAGATAATTTAATTGCCTGGCAAAGAATTCAAAATAATTATTCAAAAGATGTTCAGAGAGCTCAAGAGAACACATAAACAATTTAATGAAATCAGGAAGACAATACAAGAACAAAACGACAGGTTCAACAAGGAGACAAAAAACAATCCCATTCACAGAAGCATCAAAAATAATAAAATAAGGAGTAAATTTAAAGAAGTGAAAGATCTATTCACTGAAAATAAGACATTAATGAAAGAAATTGAATACACAAATAAATGGAAAGCTATCCCATGTTCGTGGATCAGAAGAGTTATTGTTAAAATGTTCCTACTGCCCAAAGTCATCTATAGATTAAATGTAATCTCTAGGTTGCCATGGCTAAGGGGTGAGGGAGATGGAGAGAGGTTGGCAAAAAAGTACAAACTTTCAGTTATAAGATGAATAAGTTCTGAGGATCTAATGTAAAACATGGTGACTATAGTTGATAATACTGTATTGTATAATTGCAATTTGCTAAGAGAGTAAATTGTAAGTGTTCTTACCAAAAAAGGAGAGGGGGCAACTTTGTGAAGTGATTGATATGCTAGTGAACTTGAATGTGGGAATTCTTTCACAAGGTATACATATATCAAATCATCGTGTTGTACACTTTAAATACAGTACAATTTTATTGGTCAATTATACCTCAGTAAAACTGGGGGAAGAGAAATTAAAGAAGACCTAAATAAATGAAGACAGCCCATGTTCATGAAAAATTCAATATTGATAGCATTGCAGTACTCCCAAAATTGATCTACAGAGTCAGTCAATTCCCAGCTCCCTTTTTTGCAGAAATGCACACACTGATCCTAAAATTCACATAGAATTGCAAGGAACCTTGGATAGCCAAAAATTTCTTTAAAAAGAAGAACAAAGTTTGTGGTCTCACACTTCCTGATTTCAATACTTTCTACAAAAGTGACAGTAATCAAAGCAGTTTGGTACTGGCATAAGCATAGATATATCTTAATCTAATGAAATAGAATTGAGAATCCAAAAATAAGCCCGTACATCTATGGTCAATTGATTTTCAACAAATTAAATAACAGTCTTTTGAACAAACAGTGCTTAAACAACTAAATAGGCGTGAGACTGGAAGACAAGAGTACAGCCAATTTTGAAAAGGACCCAGGGAACGACCTTGCTCAAGCAGGCTTCACAGATCCCTTAAAACAAAGTGCCTAAAGCTTTCCAGTTCCCTGAAAGATATAGATAAAGGCCTGGCAGACATTCCCAAGTTGCTTTTGCAGGAGGCAGATCCCCACCAGATGAGAACTGCTGACCGCAAGTGCATAGACCCCCACACCAGTTGACGGTTCTTGAAACTTCATCTTGATGCCAACCAATCTGAGAATCGAGCACAAGCTGATCGGTCACCTGCTGCCCCCTCCCTCACACTCGCTTTAAAACCTGTTCCCTGAAAGTCCTTGGGGAGTTGGCACTCTTTTCTGCCTTCTCCCCTGTGCACAAACTATCCTTTTAATAAAAAGCTTTGCTTACCTAAGAGCCTTGTGGGAGTGAAATTCATTTCTATGGTATTGCTGTCCAAGAATCTGGAGAGGGCCTGGTAACAGGCACACGCAAAAGAATAAAGTTGGACTCTTACCTCACAATATATACAAAAATTAATTAAAAATGGATCAAACACCCAAAAGTAAGAGCTAAAACAATAAACTCTTAGAAGAAAACATAGGTAAATCTTCATAACCTGGATTCAGCAATGCATTCTTAGATATGACACCAAAAGAAAATATACATTAATTGGGCTTCATCAGAATCAAAACTTTTGAGCATCAAAGGACAAAAATGTGAAAAGACAAGTCATAGAATGGAAAACATTTTCAAATCATATGTCTGATAAGGATTTCACGTTATGAACGAATAAAGAACTCTTACAACTCAACAACAAAATGACAAACCAATAAAATAAAAGGCAAAACGATCTATAGACATTTCTCCAAATAAATTATACAAATGGCCAACAAGCACATGAAAAGATGCTCAACATAGCTGTTAGGGAAATTTAAACCAAAACCACAATGAGAAACCATTTACCCACTAAGAGGGCTATAATTTTAAAAACATTTTAATTTTTTAAACAGAAAGTGTTGGCAAGAATGTAGAAAACTGGAACCCTCACACACGGCTAGTGGGAATGTAACGTGGTATATAGCAGCTGTGGAAAAGTTTGGCCATTCCTCAAAAAGTTAATCATATAATTACCATATTGTAATAGCGGCCTCCCCAGCCCGAACCCAAACTGTGACGTGCCCTTTCCTCCTCCCTCTCTGGCGCCGGCGGCTGCGCAGTTGGGGCAGGGGCTGCTCCGCTGCTCCTCTCCGCGCTCCGGCTGGGCCTAGCCCACCGGCCTGGCCCCGCACCTGCCGGCCACCCACTGCGCAAGCGGGCAGGCGGGCGGGAGCTCCGCCCTGGGGACACCCGCTCCCAGGCCACGTCATCAGTCATGAACTGATCGGTGAGGCCAGCCCCGGGTTGAGCCCAGGGGGCCCGCCGCCTCAGACAGCGATCCCAGGAAAGGGTGTGTCAACAGCCTCCACGTGGCCACCGGGGTCTCAGCGGCTTTTGCGCCTCGCTTCACCTAGACCTGGAGGACGACGTTGCTGGAGCAACCTGGTACTTCTTCAGACCCGGCGGCTTTCTGGGGTCGCACCTTTCTACTCAGGGTGTGAGACCTGAGAGGCTGGCGCGAGCTGTAGCAGCCCCGCTCAGCCATTGGTCGGTGCCACAGTGGCCCCGCCCCCTCCCCCCTCTGGTATATAAAACGAGCCCGAATTCGGACTGAGGTAAGGTGGATTTTTGAGTCACTAGTCTGCCGTATTCTCGGTCTGCTAGCTTTCCCATTAAAATCGTTATTCCTTATTCCAACAACTCCTCTCCCGATTTATTGGCCTGTCGTGCGATGAGCAGAAGGAGCTTAGGCTTGGTAACAATATGACCTTGCAATTCCATTCCTAGGTTTCTAGGAACGGAAAGCATATGTCAACACAAAAACTGGTACACAGTAGCATTATTCATAATACCCAAAAAGTGGAAACAACCCGAAAGTCCGTGAGAATGGATGAACAAAATGTGGTGTTATCCAAAATGTAATACATGACACAACACTCATGAATCTTGAAAATATGCTAAGTGGAAGAAGCCAAACACAAAAGACCATATATTATAATGATTCTATATATAAATGTGATGGAAGAAATTTTCACATATTGAGTTATGAGGCAGTCATTCTAGCTTATACAGGATTTAACTTGAATTTTATGCTAGCTGAAACAGGATATTCGTAGCCTATCAAACATACATAGTACATCTGCTTTAATCATTAAAGAAAAGGGTACCTGAAGTAAAGAATGTCCTTTTTAAAAATAAAGATTAAATGCCTCCCTTCCTGGGATGTCAGTGCTGCATACTTCTTAGATAAGACTCCCTTCCCAGGTGCCAAGGCCATACTGACTCATTGTATACAGGCTGATCTGTTTTTTTTGTTTTTGTAAAATCTTGAAGGAATGTATTCCTGACTTGTTTGGTGTTCTTTGTTCTGATGAGATATAAAACTATGCGGAAAATGCTTCTCTGGAGCAGTTCCTCAGAGTTATCTGAGAGACC
This sequence comes from Phocoena sinus, assembly GCF_008692025.1. Lineage (NCBI taxonomy): Eukaryota > Metazoa > Chordata > Mammalia > Artiodactyla > Phocoenidae > Phocoena > Phocoena sinus. Next base: position 66,324,507 of record NC_045777.1, on the reverse strand, counting down.
GTCTGCCGGACGATCATCCTCAATTTGGCTCTAATTGGCTTATTGATTATTTCCATCCACATAAGAAATGCCCAGAATTGGTAAATCCGTACAGACAGAAAGCCGATTTGTGGTTGCCAGTGGGGGGAATGAGGAATGACTGCTCATGAGTACAGGGTTTATCTTACGGAAGATTAAAGTGTTCTGGAATGAGTGGTGACAGTTTCACAGCATTGTGAATGTAATAAAAGCCACTGAATTCTAATACTTTAAAATGGTGAATTTTACCTCAATTTTTTTAAAAAAGAAAAATCCTATGGGATGGGTAAAATGATATTCCTACATAATAGCTGAGATTCAGAGGTCAACTCATTTGTCTAAAGTCAAATTAAAATTAAAGCTGACTGAACCTCCCAAAACCTTCCTTCTAATCACTGTTACAACCAAAATAAAAACAGTTAAAAATTAACTCTAAGTCCCTAGTGGGTTTTTGCGTGTTTGTAGGGAGTTGGGGCGGGGAGGGGAGGGGCGGGGGGAGGAGAGGAAGCACGCTCTTGGGCTGGAAGGAGGATTGGGGGGGGTAGGCGGAGCATCCCGATTTGGAGGGCTTAGGGAGGAGGAGGAAGGGCGAGGAGGTCCGTACACTCACGGCCGAGGCCTTGGTAACTGCTTTCGCCCCGCCGTTGAGGGGCGCCAGTCGACAGAGCGCGGTACCTCCTTCCAACGCTTTACCGAGCGCCCCGCCGGCGGCCCCGCGGACAGGTTTGCAGCCTCTTCCCCTCACAGACCCCTCAAAGGCGAGGCCCGATCCCGTACCAGTCGGGCGGGAGGACCCAGCAATCGCTGCCTCGGCCCCTTTCCCGCCCACGGACCCTGGAGCCCCTACCTTCCTGGCAACCTGCCAGCTGCTGGCTCGCCCAACCCACCTGTCTCAGGTTTCCCAAATATTTTACCACTTGCTCTTCCTGGCCCACCATACAGTCCCCCACTTCCCGAAGACAGACTAGGAGTGAGACACCTGCCTTGGCATTATTAAAATAATGAAACTACTATTAGTAGTAATGACTTAATAGAAAGAATATTAATAAACTTATTAGTAATGTAGAGGCCAGTAACCAGGATGCCTTGCCTGCCTGTTTAAGGGGAAACCAACTCAATAAGCAAGATAAATACTTTAATATGACATTTAAAAATTTTTTCAAAATAAAAAACTTAAAAGTACCATGAGGTGCTATATGGGAGGCTAAAACAAAAGGAAAAATCAGTACTCCTGATCCTAGCTTTATTTAAAATGTTGGTAGTTTCGTTATCATGGAATTCTTTTAGTGTTTTTTTTTTTTTTCAATATTACATTTAAAAAAAATTTTTTAGGGGCTTCCCTGGTGGTGCAGTGGTTGAGAGTCCGCCTGCCGATGCGGGGGACACGGGTTCGTGCCCCGGTCCGGGAAGATCCCACATGCCGCGGAGCGGCTGGGCCCGTGAGCCATGGCAGCTGAGCCTGCGCGTCTGGAGCCTGTGCTCCACAGTGGGAGAGGCCACAGCAGTGAGAGACCCGCGTACCGCAAAAAAAAAAAAAAAAAAAATTTTTTTAATCTTCAGTACTGAGTATCTTGAGTTCTGAGTATGTCCCTAAATTTTGCGCTGGAAGTGAGTACTTCAGTCACTGTGCTTGGCTTACCCTAGTGACAGCCCTGCCCTACTGTCAGCTTCAGTGTGGTAGTGGCAGTACAGAAGGGTAGGGAAGTGCAAGTGGCCACCTTCTCCCCAGAGTCTGTGGAGGCTTAGCAAGGAGCTTCCAGAGGTGTAGGCACAGGGGCCTGTAAACCCTCTAGGCGTGTCCCAGCACAAGGTCTCAGTGGAGGGCAGGGAAGGAAGAGTTACACCAGCATCCTGGTTACTGGCCCCTACATTACTAATAAGTTTATTAATACTCTTTCTCTTAAGTCATTACTGCTAATAGTAGTTTCATTATTTTAATAATATAAACTAAAAAGCATCAATAATATTTATATAATACAATACTTATTAAACACCTACCAGCTAAACACTTCACAAAATGATTTCATTTATGCCTCACCACAACTCTGGGAGGTTGGTTCTAATATTACTAATACTATCTGATTTTACAGTGCAGGAAACAGGATCAGAGTGGCTAAATCTCTTGTTTAAGGTCATCCAGCATGTACAGTGGCAGAACTAGGATTCAAATCCAAACTGGCTGACCACAGAGCCTTTACTTGGGAATCACAAAGTACAAAGTTCCTAATCCTCTACCTGGAAATGACTTGGGGATTTCATCTCCAAAGCATTAGAACTCCAATAAAAACCTTAGAAACAAATTGAGATGTTAGGATATCTGCTCTTCCAATGTATCACATCAATGAGTTAAAAAAAAACAATATGATAATTTCCACGGAAGCTCCTTGTAAACTAAGCCTAGAAAGGTATTTATTTACATGTTATACAAAAGTATGCTAACTCCATAGCCCAGCCAAGTGGTGTGGCACCAGCAACCCCCTTCCCTCTGGACAATTTGGGCCAATGTTTGTTGTACACTGGTTAATCTGCTGTCAGTCCACACTGCAAAACAGCTTCTAACCTATATTCTAGATCATTGATCTTCAGTTGGCCACCAGACCTGTGCTGCTCCCCTGGAATTCCTACCAGCCTCCCCAGAACCACTGCTGCTACACCAGGCTGGGAAGGAGGAAGAAGGCTGCCCTCCCCTTTTATGATGACTTCTTTCCAGACCCTTGAGCTAAAACCAGACCACCATGTTTGGCAGCTAAAACTTTGCTGAGGACCTGAGTGATATCACCCAAAGCCGTATGAGGAAGATGGTTTGAGGTGACTCACAGACCTACTGTCTTTTGAATAATCATGCATTTATTTTGATGCAAATTCAAAATGATTGAAATAGCATATTAAACTACAATAGCAGGCTAATTTTGCTCCTAGTGAAGCTAAAAGGAGTAGTAAAAATTTTAACACAATATATTTAAAGTAAATAATAAAAGATCTCAAAGAGGTATTAGAGCTTCAACAGAACCTGGCAGTTGGACTCCTAGCATATGTGATCACCTAAGAATTCCCTTCTACCTGCCCAGGTTGTGCAACTCCTGATCCTAACCAGATATTGCATATTGTATAACTTTCATTTTGGAAAGGCTCTGGATACTTGGGACCAGTTAGTTCCCTGGGTCTCCAGTCCCAACAGAATTAATTCAATCAAGACCAATTTTCCCAGCGCTACTTTAGTGAGGGCCTGGGTGATGGTACGCAAAGCTTTAAGAACACGATTTGAGGTGATTTACAGACTAGTCCTGTTCCTACAGGATTTGCTAGAAACAAATACAAAAGCTTTCTACTTGACCAGGGCTCAATTTTTAAATACACAATGGAAACAAACAAAAAACCATCTGGCTTTCCTATTTCATTTCTCTTTTAGTTGGTGAGTATTTGGTTTTGCTTTTTTTTCCTCAAGAATAATGAGACACACTGCTATTTTCTTTATACCTCTGTCATTTTTTAAACCCAATAATTGTTACGTCATAATAATTATAACAACACAAATAATGAGCCGTAAACATTTCCGTAATCCCAGCAGCCCTGGGCCTGCATTTCTAAGGATGGTGAACTGAAGAAACAAATTTGTGTAATTGAAATAAGCTTTTCCAACCACCGCCACATCTTCTCTGTGTTTTGATGATATAAGAGGTTTTCATTTATTATGTGGCTACTCTGTGCCAAGCACTGTGCTAAGTACATTACATGTGATTTATTATTTCATTGGTACATATTTTGACACTTACTACTCTGTCTTTCATTATGATGTGACCATTTCCTAAGAAGTGCCCTATGTAGCTCCCAGTGAAAATATCAGGGGAGCACAACTTATGCACTGGAGTCTCCTGACTTGTGTCCCAGGCTACACTCTTGCTCATTTGTTTCACCCTCTGCATTGGTACAAGAGCCTTCTATCTAAATGTTTAATCTCTTTAACCATGTAATTCCCTTCCAAAGAATCACCCTCTTAGCTGCTTGACTTCAAGAAGCATCCCAGTTTTATGTCTTGGTGCTCCTAGATATCAGTCCCTGGTTCCAGTCCAACTCTGTCATCAAGGAGGAGACAACATTCCTTCCACCCCTGGGTTTAACCTAGCCCGAAATGCCCTCTTACACCCTCTCTGCCAATGTAGCCTAATGGCTAGGGGTAGAGTTCTGGAGTCTCACTTCAAGGGCAGATCCCAACTCCTCTGCTGACATGACAACTTATGCACTTGGCGATTTGTGACTAAGGCCATTATATCTTGTCCTGGGAACTTCCCCCTTTTCTAAAGATGAAGGTTAGTTCAATTAATTAGCCCAGGAGAATACTGTGCACTCGAAGCGGTCAACAGCCCGGGATCTCGGGGTGGGGATGGGGTAGGGGTGGGAGCGAGGTTGGGATAAGAGACTCCAGATGGGGACAGAATTTAAAGGAAAATGTTTTTTAATAACCTTCTATCTCCTTTCATCTAAGAGCTCCTAAAAAGCAGGCAATAATTTAAGAAATAAGGGAGCCCATCATTGTTTGCCCCCATCTCCCTCTGTCTCCTCTTTCCCAGGCAGCAGGACCTAGACAGCAAATAGTGGAGTTGGGGGGAGGGAAGAAGGTAGGGCGCCAAACTAACATGTTTTGCAAGGAATGTGACTACAGCTAACTACAGGAATTGAGAAAGTGGACCCAAGAATACTAACTGCCAGCCAGCCCGCCGCGTCACCTCCAATCTTCCGGAACCTGTGTCTGGAGCAGACCCAGCTCGCCCACCCCTGCGGATGGGGGTTGGAGGAAACCGGCTTTGCTCCGCCCCCGGAGCTGGGCGGTGACCTGTAGGCGGCAGCGCGCCCTGGGCGCTCTCGCATAGGGCACAGCGCTGGAAGCGCGGATCCCCGTGAGCTCGCGGAGGTAGAAGGTCCGCGGCGACATGAGCTCTGTGCCAGCGTTCCTGAGCGCGGCAGATGTGCAGGACCACCTCCGCAGCTCCAGCCTACTCATTCCGCCTCTGGAGGCGGCTCTGGCCAACTTCTCCAGCGGCCCCGAAGGAGGGGTCATGCAGCCGGTGCGCACCGTGGTGCCCGTGGCCAAACACAGTGGGTGAGTGAGGAAGGCCGGGCCAGGGTCTGGAGAAACTGGAAAGGAGGAAGAGGAGGGGTGAGAATGGAAGCAGCGGGAGGAAGGAAGGGAGGGCTTACCTAACCACTGCTAATAACAGCTCCCACCTGATTTTTGCAACCGTGTCAAGTGGGCGCTTTACAGGAATTACCTTGTTTAATTCAACACACTCCATATATAGGTAGGTATTGATGCAACATTTACTGATGGGAAAACCGAGACTCAGAGAGGTGAAGTGAAGTACCCAGGGTTACGCAGCTAGTAAGTGGCAGAACTGGGGTGACTTTTCTCATCCAGAGCCGGATTCTTGAATGTACTCAGCATACTGCCAAAGGGAATGGCAGACGGATGGGGGTGGGGGGGCGAGGGAGAAGGCCAGTAGGGCATTGAGCCAGGAAAGAGAAACGAAGGGACATGGGGACTTGATAGGATACCTCAGCATTGACCGGAAGGGGTTGAAGCTGCTCTCTCTCTTCTTGTAGTTTCCTGGGGGTCATGCCCGCCTACAGTGCAGCAGAGGACGCCCTGACCACCAAGTTGGTCACCTTCTATGAGGGCCACAGCACCACCTCCACTGTCCCCTCCCATCAGGCCACTGTGCTACTCTTCCAGCCGAGCGATGGCTCCCTTCTGGCGGTGAGCAACTCCCTGGCCAGGGGTGGGTCAGGGCCCCTGTGCACAGAGCTAGGCTCAGAAGTTAGTTCTCTGTTGACCAGGGGGAGTTTTGAGTGTGACCACCCATGACCCTCTCTGAGTGACTGGATGCCAGTGACAGTGAAGGTTATCTGTGACTGTGTATCTGATTCCAGAACTGCCTAAGGATGCATAACCCAGCACCAGAGCCCACTGCTGCTTTAAGTGTGTGACAGTGTGGAAGTAATAATCTCGTCATTCTTGTAATGTTCTTGTCCTATACCGGTTACTCCAAATATACAGCTTGCACAAACCCAGTAGCCAAGGAAACGTTTTTTTAGTGCATCTCTGCAATGTGGAGTTACGTGAGTTACAGAGTAGGGGTGCTCTCTAATACCTGGGAGTTTTTCTCTAAGGGGTACACAATGACCTGTTTTAACATTTAATGATAATATAATATCAAAAAATAGTAGTAGTCCAAATTTATTAAGCACCTTGTGTGCGTCAGGCACTGTTCTAAATACTTTGTATGTGTTAATTCTCTTAATACTTAGAACCACTCTGTGAGGCAAGTAAATTTATTATCTCCATTTTGCAGATGAGAAAACTGAGTCATAGAGCAACTATGCCAAACTTACCAAAATTTACATAGCTCATAGTGGCATGGATGGACTTCACACCCACTCTGTGTAAGTCCAAGGCCTATACTGTCTTAAGACTATGCTCTACTGCCTTTCTCACTGCTGTTTACTGAGCACTTATCATGTACCAGGCAGGAGAAATTGGTCTCATTCAATTCTGACCACACTCCTCTGCGGGAGTTTTTATTACACCCTCACCTCCCCACCCGCTTTCTTTTGAGGTTCCTGAGGCTCAGAGCATTAGAGTCACTTTGCTTGAAGTCACACAACTGGTTAGTGAAAGTGCTTTGTGCCCTCCAGCCTAGCTCTGAGGCCAGCCGGTTGAGTCCTCATCAGGGACAGACTCCTTAATCCAAACCACCCCTGGATCCTTAGACTCTCCTCAGAATTTCTGGTTCCCCAAGGAAGCTGCCCATTTATTACTCCCCTGAAAAGAGTATGTAGCTCTTCCCAGTCTCTGCTCATCCAATGGAAATGGCATCCATACTACCTACCAACAGTGCTTCCCCAGGAAACTGGGACCACCTCAGGCTTTGGAACTAAATGACAAGGCCTGAGATTCTTCCTGAATCCGATCAGTAGCCAAGCAACTGACTTCCATGTCCATAAAATGAGAGTACTGATACTACTTGGTGAGGACCAATTGAGATGATTAATATAAACAGAGAACAGTGCAAAGGATGGGAGTTATTACTAGCAAGGCGTAATTCAGAATCACCTGGGGAGCTTTGAAAAACAACAGTGTGTGGGTCCCATCCCTAGTGTTCAGATTCAGTCAACCTAAGGGTTGTGTCTGGTCATCTGTATCTTCACAAACCTCCCCACATGTGCAGGAGGAGTTGAGAGCCCCTGAGATAGAGTTTCAGGGCCCTTGCACAGATGTCAAGTGACTTACTCTTATTCCTGAAGTTTCTCCTTAATTTGATGTTTTGAGAATCCCAGGGCAAGTAAAGCAAATGGGCAATTCTTGAGGGCTCACCATATGCTAGATGTTTTCATGTATGCCAGTGCATTTAATCTTCACAAAAACCCTCTGAGTGGTTGCCATGATCTTTGTTTTTACAGGTAGGAAATCGGTGCTTAAAGATTAACATATTTTTTCAAAGTTGCATTTCTTTTTTTTTTTTTTTTTTTGCGGTACGCGGGCCTCTCACTGTTGTGGCCTCTCCCGTTGCGGAGCACAGGCTCCGGACGCGCAGGCTCAGCAGCCATGGTTCACGGGCCCAGCCGCTCCGCGGCATGTGGGATCTTCCCGGACCGGGGCACGAACCCGTGTCCCCTGCATCGGCAGGCGGACTCTCAACCACTGCACCACCAGGGAAGCCCAAAGTTGCATTTCTTGTAAGTGGAGGGATTGTATCCAGGCAAAGCCTTCTCTTTATAGAATATTATGATGCTTCCTAGGGCTAACGCTTCTAGAGCTTCTTCTCTCTGCTTAAGTGGTGGATAGGGGTGCCCCTTGTTCACTGTCTCTCCTTTCCTCCAAGGTCATGGATGGAAATATCATAACTGCAAAGAGAACAGCTGCAGTGTCTGCCATCGCCACCAAGGTGAGATTAGTGCCTGGCTGTGCTGAGCTGGTGGGTGGGATTGAGTGTCTCAAGTTTGAATGTCTAAGGTAGAAGTGAGGAGCTCATTTGGAACTTCTTTGGGCATAGCTGGAACTTCATATGCCATATATGGGATGTCAGCTGAGCACAGTGATTCACGAAATGATTGGCTACCATTTAATGAGCCCAAGATTCCAGGTACCTCACATGTGCTATTCCTGATCTTCACACCAACCTTGCAAAGTAGATATGATTATCTTCATTTGCCAGGTATAAGGAATATGGCTCAGAGAGGTTGTGTGAGTTGATCAGGGTCACACAGCTAACAAGTGGCAGAGCAAGAATTTAAAACTTGATCTCTCTGACTCCCAGGACTGCTTTCTTTCCCCTCTACCACACTGCTCCTGGCAAATCAGTGTGGTTGCCCCATAGGCCAGAGTCAGTACTGCACAAGAAGCAGAGGGAGAGATAAACAGATCCAAGCCACACAGATGTATCCATTCAGCAAGTATTGACTGAGATCCTACCACATATCAGGCACTGTTCTAAATGTCAGAGATGTGGTACTGCACGAAACAGAGAGTTACATGCAGAGGGGAGGTGGGACAATAAATAAAATAAAAAATAAAATACATAGTATGATTTGCTAAAAAAAATAATTAACCAACAGCAAACCCCTTTTGAGTTTACTAATAGGCTAGGACTTGCTTTAAAAAAAATAACACGCCCACCCCCACCACCAGTTAGAAGGATGAAAATAAAGCAGAATTGAGAGCATTGGGAAGGGGTGATATTTTAAATTATCGAGGAAAGACCTCACTGGGAAGGTGATATTTGAGTAAAGACCGAAAAAGAAGTAAGTGAGTGAAACAGGAAGAGGGGAGGATTTCTCCAGGCAGAAGGAAAAGCAAGTGATAGAGGTGATGATATTTCTAAGCAGTGCCAAGGCATCCTACAAGAAGAACAGTATTTTTAGAGGCTAGGGTTAAGAAGACGAGGTATCTGTAGGAACAGTTAAAGGCTGGAACTTTCACATTAAAGGTCTGGGAATGCCGGTTTATGAGGCCTGAGCATAAAGGAAATGTGGGGTCTATCGGAGGGTTGGAGGAGAAAAGACCAGGTGTTCAAATTGTGAGTGTGTTAAGGTTTTCTAAACACATGATGGGGAGGGAAGACTGTGGGGATAAACCTGGTAATTATATAGGAAGGGAGTAGACTACAGTGTGCAGCTTGATGAACTGGCTTTGAAAAATTATATGCAGACCCAGTTCAGATTGAAATGATCAAGGGACTCTGAAGTATGTTCCCTGGTAACTTAGGAACAGAGCGACTCTAACAATACTGCCCTACCTTTGAAAAGGACTTTGATCTTTTCCAAAATAATTTCCAAACCATTGTTTGAAATAAATCACTTTTTGGATTTCTGGGAGGAAGGCAGAACAAGTATTACTGGCCTCATTTTGTGCAGAAGGAAATGGAGTCTAGGGTTTCCTGTAGTCAGACAACCCAGGTAGCTGTGCGTCTTCTCGTCCCAGATCAGTAGTTTCCAACCCAGGCTATGCAGGAGCAGCAGCATCTGGGGAATTTTTTTTTTTTAAATTCAGATTCCCAAAACCACTGAATTGAAATCGCTGAGGGTAGGGCCTAAGAAACTGGGTGTTTTGGTTTTTTATGGTATCTGGTTGATTCTGATGATCAACCAGGTTAATTCTTCTGTCAGAGGTTAAAGGTTACTTTACAGGATACTGCAACAATTTCTGAAGCCCACGTGTACTTCCAAGAATAGATTCATATTAACTGAGAACAGAAAAAAAAATTAGTTAAGGAAAAATTACATAATTCTCCTTATTGGACAGGAGCATAAGATTACTAGTCTTGTGGATATTGTCATTTTGAAAACTTTTCAAATCAAGGTTCTTTGAACTATAGTTGATGGCACAAAATGCTATCTCTCCTTCTGCAGCTACAGGAGACATCATCTCTAATCACCTGCCAATATTTGAGACTCCTTTTTGCAAGTGATTAATAATTAAGAATACTTTCATTTTTAAGGTTGCACTCCAGAATCTCAATAATTAGCATTGCAAGAAAGAGCAGCCCCAAGGAGCTCAATTTTTATTAAATGAAATAGAGGAAAGGCAGAAGACGGTCTTATTAAATATGGATGGTTTGAGGAGCAAGTGTTGTCATTCCTCACTGCCAGTTGTTCTTAACTGAAAACAATTTGGCCAGCTGCCCCAGAGACAATTAGCAATGTCTGGAGACAGTTTTGGTTGTTGCAACTGAGGACATAGGGGGTGCTAATGGACAGAGACTTGGGATGCTTCTCAACATCCTATAATGCACAAGACAGCCCACCCACCTGCCAACAAAGAATTATCCAGCCCACATATCAGTAGTGCTGAGGTCAAGAAACCCTGCTGTGTTTCTCATAGGTAATGGTAGATATGTGCCAATTCTGTGCAAATAAGACTGTCTCTGTTTTCCCGGGGCTTACATACCAGTACAGGAAAATAAATTTGTAAACAAACAAGTGCTATGAAGTGGTGAAATCTGTCAGGGTGCTCAGAAAGACTTTACGGCAGAGTTGATCAGAGAACCTCACTCACAAATAAAGACACACATACACCCTTAGCAGGTGCCACAAATGCCATCTCTACATCCCTCTTTAAAGGAAGACGGAGGCTGAGTCAGGATCAACAGAGAGTGGGCACAGCAAATATAGCTGAGAACCTAGGCTCCCAAGGATTCATGGATTCCAGAAGCAACTAACAGCTCTCAGAAGTAGGTGTGGCTTATCACGCCCCTGAGATAGGGTAGCACAGCAGAAAGCATGTGGGCTTTGAGAATGAAAGATGTGGTTTTAGAGCCGCACTGTGCCGTTCAGTAGTCATAGGGCCCTGAGTAAGTTACTTAACCTCTCTGGACCTCAATTTCTTTATCTGTAAGAGGAGGATAACAATGGGAGTATCTAGCTCATAGGGTCGATTGTCTGGACTAAATGAGATTATGAGGCTTAAGCACTGGCATATATTAGGTACCCAATGAAGGCTCCTTCCCTCCCTCCCCACTCTGGGGAAACGGAAATACACAATGACATCTCCTTGATTGCCTGAGAGGTCTTGAAGTTCACCTGATTCTCAAACTGTATTTGATCTTCTCCTGGCTCCTAGAGTCTCCCTTGACCTTTTCTATCTCATTTCTCTCAAATAGTTTTTGAAACCCCCCAGCAGTGAAGTGTTGTGTATCCTTGGAGCTGGCGTCCAGGCTTATAGCCATTATGAGGTCTTCACAGAGCAGTTCTCCTTTAAGGAGGTAGGTCCAGGGAGGGTTGTGGAGGAAGTAGCAGTGACCTTTCTCTGTACTCCTTTGTTACAGTGTGGGTTATGCTGAAATTGTCAGGTTGAGAGTCCCACCATCTAGACCATTCTTTTTTTTAATATAAATTTATTTATTTATTTATTTTTGGTTGCATTGGGTCTTTGTTGTGGTGCACGGGCTTCTCATTGTGGTGGAGTCTCTTGTTGCAGAGCACAGGCTCTAGGTGCACGGGCTTCAGCAGTTGTGGCACACAGGCTTAGTTGCTCTGTGGTATGTGGGATCTTCCCAGACCAGGGATCGAACCCCTGTCCCCTGCATTGGCAGGTGGATTCTTAACCACTGCACCACCAGGGAAGTCCCTAGGCCATTCTTTTTTTTTTTTTTTTTGCTGTACGCGGGCCTCTCACTGCTGTGGCCTTTCCCGTTGAGGAGCACAGGCTCCGGACGCGCAGGCCCAGCGGCCATGGCTCACGGGCCCAGCCGCTCCGCGGCACGTGGAATCTTCCCGGACCGGGGCACGAACCCGCGTCCCCTGCATCGGCAGGCGGACTCTCAACCACTGCGCCACCAGGGAAGCCCCCTAGACCATTCTTTTAACGATTTGCCCAGAAGTCCCACTGGACGTGAAGAGTTGGGGGAAAGGCCTGAATCACCCCCTCCAGTTTCTCAGTTTGCAGGGTATGCCGAAGTACGCAGAGAGCCTACTCGGTTACTTAAAGGATTGTGTCATATCCATTACATACATTCAGGTGTTCTTTTGGCCCCTTTCTATTGTTTCTCTTAGGAGAATCTGGGGTCCTTAAGTATTCAGGCTTAGGGATTCAGGAGCTGGGAATGAGGCCTAGAGAGCAGGAGGCCACAGCATGCCTTCTGCAGCCTAGATGTTAGTCTACTTTTCCCCATTCTGGCTGGCTCACACTTCCTATTATTTTTGATACATTTGATGCTACTTTTATTTTTTTCTATGTGTGTGAGGGGTGGAGTATATTTAAGGTATGATTTCTTGTGATAAAAATAATACTTCTGCTTTGAGAAATGAAGACTGTAATGAAGAAAACAAAAGAAAAATTCCCTTTTATCTGTTTTCAAAGACAAGTAGTTAACATTTCCAATCTCTCTCGTCTGCTTTTTGTAACATAGCTGTATGGTTTTTCTCTGCTTTTTTTATTAAAGTATAATTGACATACGACATCTTATTAGTTTCAGGTGTACATTGTAGTGATTTGATATTTATATACATTTCGAAATGGTCACCAATGTAAGTCTAGTTACCATCTGTCACCATACAAAGTTATTACAATATTATTGACTATATTCTCCATGCTGCACATTATATCCCCATGACTTAATTATTTTGAAACTGGAAGTTTGTACCTGTTAATCCCCTTCACCTGTTTTACCCATCCCCCAACCCGCCCCCTCTGGAAATCACAAGTGGTTTGTTTATTTATTTATTTATTTAACTTATTTATTTATTTAACATCTTTATTGGAGGTTACTTATTTATTTATTTATTTTACAATGGTGTGTTAGTTTCTGCTGTATAACAAAGTGAATCAGCTATACGTATACATATATTCCTATATCCCCTCCCTCCCTCCCCCACCCCTCTAGGTGGACACAAAACACCGAGCTTATCTCCCTGTACTATGCAGGTGCTTCCCTAGCTATCACTTTTACATTTGGTACTGTATATATGTCAATGTTGCTCTTTCATTTTGTCCCAGCTTACCCTTCCCCCTCCCTGTGTCCTCAAGTCCATTCTCTACATCTGTGTCTTTATTCCTGTTCTGCCCCTAGGTTCTTCAGAACCTTTTTTTTTTTTTAGATTCCATATATATGGTTTAGCATAAAGTATTTGTCTTTCTCTGTCTGACTTACTTCACTCTGTATGACAGACTCTAGGTCCATCCACCTCACTACAAATAACTCAATTTCATTTCTTTTTATTGCCAAGTAATATTCCATTGTATATATGTGCCACATCTTCTTTATCCATTCATCTGTTGATGGGCACTTAGGTTGCTTCCATGTCCTGGCTATTGTAAATTAATAGCTAGGACACAATGCTGCAGTGAACATTGTGGTACATGTGTCTTTTTGAATTATGGTTTTCTCAGGGTATGTGCCCAGTAGTGGATTGCTGGGTCATATGGTAGCTCTATTTTGAGATTTTTACGGGAACCTCCATACTGTTTTCCATAGTGGCTTATCAATTTACATTCCCACCAACAGTGCAAGAGGGTTCCCTTTTCTCCACACCCTCTCCAGCATTTGTTGTTTGTGGACTTTTTGATGATGGCCATTCTGACTGGTGTGAGGTGATACTTCATTGTACTTTTGATTTGCATTTCTCTAATGATTAGTGATGTTGAGCATCTTTTCATGTGCTTTTTGGCCATCCGTATGTCTTCCTGGGGAAATGTCTATTTAGGTCTTCTGCCCATTTTTTAATTGGGTTGTTTGTTTTTTTGATATTGAGCTGCATGAGCTGCTTGTATATTTTGGAGATTAATCCTATGCTGGTCACTTCGTTTGCAAATATTTTCTCCCATTCTGTGGGTTGTCTTTTCGTTTTGTTTATGGTTTACTTTCATGTGCAAAAGCTTTTAAGTTTAATTAGGTACCATTTGTTTATTTTTGTTTTTTTCATTACTCTAGGAAGTGGATTCAAAAAGTTATTGCTGTGATTTATATCAAAAAGTTTTCTGCCTATGTTTTCCTCTAAGAGTTTTATAGTATCTGGTCTTAAATTTAGGTCTTTATCCATTTTGAGTTTATTTTTGTGTATGGTGCTAGAGAATGTTCTAATTTCATTTTTTTACATGTAGCTACCCAGTTTTCCCAGCACCACTTATTGAAGAGACTGTCTTTTCTCCATTGTGTATTCTTGCCTCCTTTGTCAGAGATTAATTGACCATAGGTCTGTGCATAGTCGTCATGCCAAGGGAAATGGAGGTGATATTTTATTGTGGTTTTTTTTTTTTTTTTTAAATTTATTTATTTATTTAGGGCTGCGTTGGGTCTTTGTTGCTGCACACGGGCTTTCTCTAGTTGCGGCGAGCGGGGGCTACTCTTCGTTGCGGTGCGCGGGCTCTCATTGTCGTGGCTTCTCTTGTTGCGGAGCACGGGCTCTAGGCGCGCGGGCTTCAGTAGTTGTGGCACGTGGGCTCAGTAGTTGTGGCACGTGGGTTCAGTAGTTGTGGCTCACGGGCTCTAGAGCTCAGTCTCAGTAGTTGTGGCGCACGGGCTTAGTTGCTCCGCGGCATATGGGATCTTCCCGGACCAGGGCTCGAACCCATGTCCCCTGCATTGGCAGGTGGATTCTTAACCACTGCGCCACCAGGGAAGCCCCTTATTGTGGTTTTTTTTTTTTTTTTTTTTTTTTTTGTGGTACGCGGGCCTCTCACTGCTGCGGCCTCTCCCGTTGCGGAGCACAGGCTCCGGACGCGCAGGCTCAGCGGCCATGGCTCAGCGGCCATGGCTCATGGGCCCAGCCGCTCCGCGGCATGTGGGATCTTCCCGGACCGGGGCACGAACCCGCGTCCCCTGCATCGGCAGGCGGACTCCCAACCACTGCGCCACCAGGGAAGCCCCCCTTATTGTGGTTTTGATTTGCATTTCCCTATGCTCCATTGATGTTGAGCATCCTTTCATGTGTCTGTTGCCCATTTGTATGCCTTCTTTGGAAAAATATTTATTCAGGTCCTCTGCCCATTTTAAAATAAGGTTGCTTTATTTTTTAATATTAAATTTTATAATTTCTTTGTATATTTTGAATATTAACCTCTTAAAGATTTAATCATGTTAGATATACACAGTTGTATATACTGTATTTTCACTGCATGTTGTAACACCATCACTTTTCCAGATTACTTAATTTTTGTATGGTATTTCATATTTTTCTATCAAGCAAGATGGTATAGTTAACCATTCTCTTATAAATGGACATATTGTATTGTTCTTCACCTTAGTTAATGAACTTACTCAGACATAACATTTATTTCCATATTTATTATATTTCCTTATGAGAGATTCTTTAGGCCTTATTTTCAGTTGAAGGCTGACAGCTGCCACCACAGACATCAAAATCTGTTAAGCCAGCTAGCAAGTCCCCACCTCCTGGTGATGCCAGTGACCCACCCTCTCCCGCCAGCGCTTCCCAGGAATCTAACCGTAGCTATTACTCTTGGCCTTCTACTCTGCTGCACCATTCACTCCTGAAACCCTTCCAGATTTTAATTCCCTACATATCCTTCAGAGATCAAGCTATTCCAAGCACAGCCCTGCACATCCTGTTTGTGAATCTCATACCTGTTATGACTCCTTTACAGACTCCCAAACATAAACTGTGAGTTTGATACTGACTTTGCCTGTTATCATTTGCATTTTACAGACATGAAAACTTAGGCTGAATGAAGTTAAATATACTTCAGAAACAGTAAGTGACAGCAAGGATTGATTCTAAGCCTGTCTAGCTCCAGAACTTGCTCTGCTAATCATTAAGCTATATAGTAGCTATTAAGCTACTGAGGCTGTGTGTCCCAAGCTAGAAGTGAAAAACTTCCCCCCTTCTTGAAAGGCGAATGGGATAGAGAAAGGTCATTTTCAAATATCTGGCCCAGACAAATGTACATTCACCATACGGAATGATTTAAATAACTACAGCCCTAACCCCAGAGTGGTTCAACTTTTCCTTGCACCCCTGGGCTTAATGAAACATAAACAGCCAAATAATCATGGCACCAATGTCCCTCTTATTACCCCCAACGAAGGTGAGGATATGGAACCGCACCAAAGAAAATGCAGAGAAGTTTGCGAACACAGTGCAAGGAGAGGTACGGGTCTGTTCATCGGTTCAGGAGGCTGTGACCGGGGCAGATGTGATCATCACAGTCACCATGGCAACGGAGCCCATTTTGTTTGGTGAATGGGTGAAGCCCGGGGCTCACATCAATGGTAAGCAGAGTGGCTCCATGAGCCTTGGGTGGCCAGACTCTCCCTTGGCTGGACCAAGGGGGCTGCATCTGCAGAGCTGTTTTACTCATGCAAAATGCTTGAGCTTTTTAATGGCCTCAGAAACATTTGAGTTCTGAAAAAAATGATACTCCAAAATATGAAACAAAAATCACAAACCTGAAACTAATAAATTTAATGAAAGTTTTATAAAGTTGTATCATTATAGCAAATGATCAATTATAGCTCAGTTCTTTTTTTTTTTTTTTTTTTTTGGGGACGCGGGCCTCTCACTGTTGTGGCCTCTCCCGTTGCGGAGCACAGGCTCCGGACGCGCAGGCTCAGCGGCCATGGCTCACGGGCCCAGCCGCTCCGCGGCACGTGGGATCTTCCCAGGCCGGGGCACGAACCTGTGTCCCCTGCATCGGCAAGCGGACTCTCAACCACTGCGCCACCAGGGAAGCCCTATAGCTCAGTTCTTAAATGTTATGAAATTTAAATTACAAAAGCCAAATGACTCACTTGTTCTTTAACAACACTTGGAATTACAAAAACAAATTTTTTAAAATTACAACACCAAAGACATTTAATGTGACAAGTGGATGCTTTTTAATATGTGGGATAGGATGGTTGGGACTCTAAACATAAGAGTTCCTGGGGCCTCTGAAGATCCTCAAATGGCCCTGGGGGTTATAACAAGATCTGGTCTATATTGAATACTTACTATTGCAGGTGCTGTTCTAAATTCTTTGTATGTACTATATCACTGAATCCTCACAACCACCATATGAGGTAGGAGCTATTATTATCATGACCCCCATTTTACAGGTAGGTAAACCAAGGCATGGAAAGATTAAGAAACTTGCCCAAAGTCAGAGGTTCTTAGAGGCAAAACTGGGATTTGAACTGAGGTAATACACCCTCAGAGCCCAAGATCTTAAATGATACCCTATGGTATCTTTCAATAAGAAGACTGGATTCTGATGAGCAAACAATTGGAGACTCAAGAATTTAAACATGGTATCAGCGCCCCATGTTTTAGTGACAAGCACATAGTGTGAACTCAAAATCTAAAATGTCTGCACACACGTGCAAGGGCCAAGTTCATTCACAAATATGTATTGAATCCCTACCATGTGTCAGGCACTGTTCTAGATGCTGAGGAGGCCACAGTAAACCAGCAATCAAGATCACTGCTTTCCCGCTGCTTACATTCCAGAGAAGGGAGGTAGACAACAAACAAGTAAATGAACGGATGAGCTAGATGGTTCCAGCTGAGGATAAGTTCTATAAAGGAAACAAAACGTGGTATGATTGAGGAATGGGCCATAGCAAATTGAAGGTCTCAGCCTGTGTGGGACTGGTGTTATGAATGTGGGTCCAGGGGGTAGGTCTTACTCTTCATAAAGCCAGACTCGAACAGTAAGACCATTTCTGGAAGGACTGAGGGAATCAAGAGAAACCAGTTCTTGGTGTAATGGACAAGAGCTGAATCTTCAGCAAGACTGACTTGACATTTTTTCAGCTTTTTCTTTTTTTTTTTTTTCCAGCTTAAAACAGCACATATTTATTATCTCAGTTTCTGTGGTTAGGAGTCTGGGCATGGGTTAGCTAAGTCCTCTGCTCACACAAGGATGAAATCAAGGTGTTGTTCAGGTGGCAGTCTTATCCAGAGCCCGGAGTCTTCTTCCCAGCCCACATGGTCGTGGCAGGTTCCTTGTGTTTTGGACAAAGGTGCCCTTTTCCTTGGGGCTGCTCTCAGCTCCTAGAGGCTGTCCACATTCCTTTTCATGTGGACGCTCCACCTTCAAAGCCAACAACAGAGACTATCCGTCATGTTGGATCCCTGTCACACTTTGAGTCTCTCTCCAGGAAGGAGAGTCAAGCCATCTCATATCTTTCCCTAGCCTAAAGACGAAATTGGTTTATGTATTCACAGAGGCATTAAATATACTTAAGTATGTTGTAAGTGCAGTCAACAGGGAAACACCAACAACAGATTTTACTTACTTTACAGCTTGGCTAAAGATACGCCCAATTCCAACCCCCCCTGCACGTCCCTCATCCTATCCCTGCAGCCCAACAGCCAGCGTCTGACCCTCACCCATTTTCGCCCCACTGCAGGAAGGCCAAGGCCCAGCCCGAGTCAAGCCCCTCCCTTTGCTACCCGGACCATCTCCATCAGCCTGAGTGGCCTTATGCAGTCCTTCGAGAACTCACCCTGCTTCCAGATTGGGGGCAACAGGAGCAATCAGAAGAGGGGGCTTGAGAAGCTAGGGTTTTTCCCACCAGCTTATGATTTATTTATGAGCTTCATTAGTTGGTGCTTCTGTTCTATAGAACTTCTCACACAAACAGCCTTCAAGATGGACATTTTGACACCACTCTCTTTGAAAATTAGAGTGAGAGAGAACAGCAGGAGAGGGAACAAGTAGAGAAAACTGGATGGCAGTGAGAGAAGGCTTGTAAATGCTGCCTTATATTTGTATAAAGCTTTATAGCAGTTTCCAAAGACTGGCTGGCATGGGCTGGATCCAGCCAGCAGATGTGTTTTTTTCAGACCGTAGAGTGTTCTGAAAATCAAGAACTAACACATGCAAAGAGATTTCCTGCTTCTCTTTTAAAAAAGGAGCAGGGGTAGGGGAGGCTTTCTAACAGTGGCCCTGCATTCTCACATGGCAACAATTAGCTTGAGCTGAACAATAACTGTCTGCTTTAGAAGGGTCTTGCTTTCTTCTCTGTACTCAGTCTCCACCATTTCCAATCCACTTCCTCTGACCAGTTCTGCTCATTTTCATTACCTTCCTGGCCTGCAGGCATTTGGTTGCAGCCTCTGCGTTATTCCTGTGTTCCAGTGCCAGGAGTCATGATTCCTTGGATTCATCATTATGGTTCTCGGCTCTGCAGAGGATGTGAAACCTTGGTGCCAGGGTGCAGCCAGTTTCCTCTTTATTGGGGCTTCTCTCTGACCCTAACACTGGGCTCTTTTCTTGTGAATTAAGGGAGAAGTGGTTGGGGGTGAGGGATGGGAATGATTGAAGAACAAGCAGACAGACAGAAGATAGAGGAGCGTGGGGTCTGAATAAGCTCCAAGTAATGTCTCTAGTTTTAGGGGTTTTGTAAGGAAGTCTCTGTTCCTGATAAGTGGAAGAAGCATGAAAGGCATGTACTGTCTCAGAGCTATAGATGCACTTATTAGATACTTAACCTTGGCATGTACCACTTCTTTGAGCCTCAGTTTGTGTACTTTTTAAATGGGAATCACATGTGAAGTGTGCTTGTGAGGACTATAAATAGTATGTGTGAAACATCCCACAGATAGTAGGCACACAGTAAATGAATGCCAAGTTGCCTCGAAATCTTTTTTTAGTAATGAGAATGGATATGAAATGGAAAGGAAAAAATGCCCAGGTATCATTCTTATTAGTGAATTCAGTCTTGTCGATTGGGAGGGAGTTGGCCTGGGGAAATGGGGCATTCCACATCTGTTCCCATGTGTCCTCTGTCACCTCCTTTTCCCCACCCCTTTCATTCTTTGGAGTGTTTGGTATTCCTTGTGACCATTTCTAGGCTCAGGGTCTGTTTTGCTGTCTCTTAGCCATCGGCGCCAGCAGACCTGACTGGAGAGAGCTGGATGATGAGCTCATGACACAGGCTGTGCTGTATGTGGATTCCCAGGAGGCTGCCCTGAAAGAGTCTGGAGATGTCCTCTTGTCAGGGGTGAGCCTCCTTTCTGGTGGGCTGTTTCCTGGATGGCCTCACCTGGATCCCAGGGTTTCATTAACACCCCCTTCTGTCTGGCCTGCTTCAGACCTCGGTAACCCTTACCTCTTTGTGGGATGACAACTCCCAAACATCTCTCAACCTTTTCTAATCCCCTCCCAGAATAATGTGGCAGTTATGTGGTGATGTGTTTTCCTGTCCCCTTTGCCTGAAGAGAGCGGCTTGATGGACTTTTCTGTTGAACTGGGCTGTCCTATAAAGCAGTAGGATTGGAAGATAGGAGGCTGTTACAGCCTGGAAACTTTCCCAATGTGGCCAACAAATTAGGATTAGGGTTGGCCACTTTCTGGCCTTTTTTTTTTGTAATCAGGGCATAGAGGCAAGAAGGGGGCTGCCAAAATGAGTGTTCAGATAAGAACAGGCCTATTTCCTCACTGACAGTATCCTGGCAGGACATTCCCCTGGCTACAGATTTGTATCTCTGCAATCACAGTATCACAGAGGCAGATGGTACCCGTGCCCGCCTCCGCCCCCCACCACCAAAAAAAAAAGAGGTTTAAGGTGGAGGCTTCCTTCCTGACATCATCCAGTTTGCAAAAGGTCCTTTTATCAAGTTTATCACTTATCCAGTTCAGGGACACCCTGTCCTGGCTTCAGAAGCCGGCCCTGAGCAGACATTAGCCCCATGGCCTGGGTCAGTGTGTGTTCATTTGACAGGCCGAGATCTTCGCTGAGCTCGGAGAAGTGGTAAAGGGAGTGAAACCAGCCCACTGTGAGAAGACTACGGTGTTCAAGTCTTTGGGTAAGAGCCATTGCTCCCAAGGCACAAACTTAACCAGAGCACAAGGTAGGTTTACCCATGGGTGGGAAGAGGAATGGGTCAGCAGGCTCCACAGCTGAAGCATTGTGAAATCTATCACTCAGGTCAATTATTTACGTCGGCATAGTGGTGAAGCCCATGAACTCTGGAACTGGTCAGTCCTGGGTTGGATTCCTTTCTCTGCCACTCCCTGGACACGCGTCCTTGGGCAAGTGACCTCACCTCTCTGAGCCACAGTTTTCTCACCACCTGTTCCCTGGAGTTTTTGTGAGAATTAAGTGAGATGTGTATATAAAACAGTGTGCACACAGCAAGTGTCAGCATTAAGACAATGACACTCAGAAGAAGATATCCTTCAGAGATGGGAGGACAGGAGAAAAAGATGTTTAAAAACAGGGAGCTTAAGAGAAATAGCAGGGAGCCCCAACCTGACAGAGACCCAGACAGGAAGTACAGCCTGAGACCTTTTTTCCCCCTCCTTCCCTACCTTTCTGCTTGCTGATTTTAAGAAGGTCTTCAGTGGGGAGCCCCATTACTACCTGAGTTAGCACAGGCAGAAGCCCAACAAAGAAGGGGCTCCCAGTGGCTGGTTTGCCCCTCAGCCCAGCTCTCCCATCCCACCAGATTTAAGGCAATGGACACACGTGGTAACAGAGCTAATATTCAGCTCCTACACCTAAAATATGAAATACTCTCAAAATGGTGGTAAATATTTGCTGCCCTGAGCCCCCTCAGCCTCACAGACCTTACGTATTTGTTAATGATTAAGCAACCAAAGCTTTAATGCATGGCAGAGTATTAAGAGTACTCTGACCACCCAGCACCCATGCCGGTCAGTCAGTATCCATGCCTTGCCATCTGTTAAATTTTTTTTTTTTTTTGTGGTACGCGGGCCTCTCGCTGTTGTGGCCTCTCCCGTTGCGGAGCACAGGCTCCGGACACGCATGCTCAGCGGCCATGGCTCATGGGCCCAGCCGCTCCGCGGCATGTGGGATCTTCCTGGACCGGGGCACGAACCCACGTCCCCTGCGTCGGCAGGCGGACTCCCAACAATGCGCCACCAGGGAAGCCCTAAATATTTTTTTTTAAACCTCATGCACAGAACGACAGGCAAACACAGTATAAGCTTTATCTAGAGCCTGGTTCAAAGACATCACACTGGTCTAGCTGGGTCTGAAAGTCTCATTGTTCCTAGCAGATCAGAGGTCAGCCGGCTCCCTTCAGGAGACACAGCACTGCATAGCCCTGCTCTACACTTCTGAGCAATTTTTACTTTCTCACTTTTGGGGGCTGGTTTATCGGCACATCCGTTCATCTAGCAGGTGCATATTAAATACCTGCTATGTATCAAGCTCCGTACCGGGCTGCAGTGGTAGCTACAAAGTTAATAAAACCAGCCCCTGGCCTTTAAGAACATATGTCCATTCAAGCTTAAGGTATGTGCCCAAAACTATAAGACAAAGGGTCCGTTGCTGAAGGATTCAGGGTTTGGACTAGACCAGAGGGTCCAACAAACTGCAGACCACAGGCTAAACCCAACCTACCACCTGTTTTTGTACAGCCCACAAGTGAAATGGTTTTTACATTTTCGAATGATTGGGGAAAAAATTAAGAATGTTTCGTGACATGTGAAAATTTAAGAAATTCAAACTAGAGTGTCCATAAAGAAACTTTTCTTGGAGCACAGTCAGGCTCATCTGTTTCCCTGTTGTCTATGGCTGCCCTTGCACTCCAATGGCAGAGTTGAGTAATTGCAAGTAATTGGCCCGCAAAGCCTGAAATTTTTACCATCTGGCCCTTTACAGAAAGTTTTCTGACCCCTGAAGTAACGTCTGAAGGATACATAAAATTTCTTTGGTGGGCGTTTCTTGCCTTGTCCTGCCCTTTGCCAATACTTCAAGCCTGAACTCACCTCTGGGTATCAGTCCTTGTTACCCTGATGGACACTGTATCAGGGGACTGCCAGTTCTGGGATCTGGGCTGTTTGTGGAAAAGTTGTTCTGACAAAAGGTGAACCAAATTTCTGTCCATTCCAGGAATGGCGGTGGAAGACATGGTTGCAGCCAAACTTGTGTACGATTCCTGGTCATCTGGTAAATAAAACGAAGGAACTTTGTGTTGAATGGATGCTACAGCTCAAGGGGTATTAAACTAGTTGTCTCATAATCTCTAGGTTAAATGAGGGAGCCCAGTGATCTATAGTTTTGTGCTTATCCTGTTTTAACCTTAAATAATGAGATCCCCTTTTGTGTTTGTAGTTAGAAAGCAAAACTAAGTGGCCATTCTCTGTTATGCCAGATTATATTAGCACTCCCTTTCCCCTGTATTTCACTACCTTTTGTAATCCCTTGAAATAAAGCTTTTTCCAATTCTGCAGTTCTTGCTTTGGTAACTTCCATCCCTCACAGCAATGAAAGTGAGGGGATGAAATGCTCCCGTTCACTCCCTGCAGGAGCTCCGATGGCTATAGTTAAATTTTTTCTATTTTATTGATTGAGATACAATTTACATATCATAAAATCCACCAGTTTAAAGTGTTCAGTGTGTAAAGTGTTTAGAATTCAGTGTTTTCTAGTATATTCACAGGGTTGTGCAACCATCACCACTGTCTAATTTCAGAACATTTTCATCACTCCAAAAAGAAACCCAGTAGCCATTAGCAGTCAGTCCCCATTCCCCCTTCTTCTCAGCCCCTGGCAACCACTAATCTACTTTCTGTTGTTATGGATTTGCCTTTTCTGGACATTCATATAAGTGGAATCATATATTATGTAGCCTTTTGTTTCTGGCTTCTTATAATTGAAATTTCAAGGAACAGCAGAGCTTCTCTATTGGTCAGAACTCCTTCAGTCACAATCGGTAGAGACCACAACTCAAACTACCTTAAGTTGAATGAATGAGTGAAGAATGGGATTCATTGGCTCTTATAATTAAGACGTACACAGGTAACTGGTTTCAGCTATAGCTGGATCCAGGGGGTCCAAGTGTCATCAGGACCCAGTCTTGCTCTCTCTGTTCCTTGGCTCTGTTTTCGTTGGTGTTGGCTGCATTATCAGGTAAGCTCTCCCCTGATAGTGGCAGGATGGGTGCCAGCAGCTCTTGAATCATAGTCTGTCCTCTTCAGCAACCTTGGCAGAAAGAGACATTCTCTTCCTTAACAGTTAAAAGTTTCAGAATGGAGACATACCGGACCATCTAGGGCCTATGCCCATATGCATAACACACACAGTGGCTAAAGGAAATGGAATATGCTGTTTGGCCAGGTCAGGCCCATATGCTTATTATCCCTGAACCACTGCATCATCCAGGGGGATCTAATTCCCCTATTATCCAGGCCTGGGTCACATGCCCCCCCGCCTTGAAGTCAGTGGTGCAATCAGCCCATCTGACCACATTAGCTAACAAAAGGAAAGGGGTCTCTTACCAAAAAGGGGGAGGACTGTATATTGGGTAGGCAAAATCTACAGGTGTGCACTACAGTATCATTGTTGAAGGGTCATTAGGAATTATCCAGTCCAACCTCTTCAAATTACAGGTGGGAAAACTGAGCTGCAGCAATGCTTTCCTCAGGTCCCCTGGGTTACTAGCAGAGCTGTGTTGTCCGTGTCCTGTCAAAGACCCATTCAAATACTCTCTCTCCAATCCCTAGGCTGGTTATAAGTCAGCAGCAAAGAGAAGCATATTATTTTGCTTCGTTTTCTTACCCAAATTCCTCCTGGCAGGTCCTCTTCATGCTGTAGGTAGCTTACCCAAAAGTTTATCATGTTTGCCAGACTGTCTAGCCTTCGTGCTAGAACAAAATACCCACGTGATCTGCTCTGCACACCTCAAGTGACTATGGAGTCTTCCCGGGGATCTTTTTTTTTTTTTTTTTCCCGGGGATCTTAATGGTCACAACTCTAAGGATGTGTAGAGAAGGGTGTGTGACGATGAGACTATCAAAAGCACCTTAATTTATTCATAGGTTTCTTCTTTCATTCATAAGAGTCCCTACAATAACTCATGCTAGGCTGCTAACAGAAAAGAAATAGTCCTCACACCAAAGATGACTCTCTCCAACTATATTAGAGTTAGGGCAGGAAATGGATCGAAAGTAGTGTTGCAATAAGAAGTTTTTTGCCTTTCAAAGTTAACTCTTTTCCATTTCACATTGCCCACCCACCTCAAATGCCGTGTGAACCACTGAAGTTGGTCAGAATCATAGGAATCAACAGACCAGAGTAATCTGCATCCCACCTTCTGCCTAGGCATCACATTCTGTTCAGCAATATTTATTGAATACCTGCTGTGTGATGGATTGGCACTTGGTACAAGGGATATATCAGTGAATACAGGACAGAGCAAATTCCCTGTCCTAAAGGAGCTTATTACACTGTAGTAGGGCAGAACCTAGCTTCTCTGCTAGGGAAGTGGGCATAGGAAAATTCCCAGGAGCTGGAACTGTTTAATTTGCCTCCTTTGCTCCTTGATATGTAAGACCAAAGGTAATTCTGTTTGGTTCATACACTTTAAGCCAGTCTTTGCAATAATCATCAATAATAGTATTTACCCTTTAAATGGAACAGGAGTTATTCAGAGAATGGTAGATGAGCCTATGGAGTCTGTAAGCTGGGATACCTTAATAAAAATAAAATGCAACTATTGGAGAAAAAAAAACCCAACACCTTCTAACAACCCATCCTGGCCTCACTGTGTTTTATGTTATTCACTGTTATTATATAAAGGGATTATGTTTGCTCTCTCCTTTTTAATCCAGCAATGTTAAGGAAGTTTTATGTGAGGTTTTAAAACCCACGGAACACGCACTCGCTTGAGGTGTTTTCAAATTCATATCCCTTTATCTCATCACAGAACTGACATAAAGTCCAATGGGATGGTCCTGGTGAGAACTTCCAGTCCTGCTGGGCAAACATCCCCTTCCCATATTTCTGAGCAAATTGCTACCCCTCCAGTAGGGCAACATGGACAAATTCCAACTAGAAATAATCAAATCCCATGAAGCAGGACTAAATCCTATAATGCTGAATTCCAGTAACATTTTTGCTGGCCTGTCTTTTCTTATTTTCCCTAAGAGTACCTTTCCATTTACTATTCTATCATCTTCCAAGTAGCAATGCTGGTTGCCAGCTCAAAATTCTTTATGCTACCTCTCATTTGCTAGAATACATTGTCAGGCTTTCTATATTATTTTTACCTCTGACAATGATGTACAAAGCACTGCTGGAAAGCATCCTTTTTGTTAACAGTAGTACTTTCCTAGGGGCTTATACTTCTCCTATATCCTAGCAATGAGTGTCTCATTAGGCAGATTCTGGGGGTTACTTGGAGAGAGGATCCTGGCATCTATAATAAGGACATACTAATAGAGAAAGACTGAGACACTACAAACTTTTTCTGAGTGCCTTCTATGTGGCTGCTGCTTTCATGTACATTATTTCATGTACAACTGCAGTTTACTCCAGAACAATGAAATGCAGTATTTGTGAACATAATCATCCCCTAGTGTAACATATTTGTTCAATGACTGACAACCTTTTCGATCCATTCATTGAGGAAGAATGTGCCAGTTGTTCATCAGATTTAAGCATCTGTATCCTCCATGGTGCCTCTTAAAGTAACACAGACAGCTGTGAATCAGGAAGCATGCTGAAGCTTTTTCTATATTATACACATAATCAATGGTCAATTCCATTTAATGCAAGGCTGGCTATAAAAATCCAGTGAAGCTTAGCTATTCAAGTAGGGTTTCAACTTAAATTTGGGATTTCCATTTAAATAACATCAGCAGCAGTATTAGTGTTGACAGTTTATATTGTAGAACCTACATGTATTCAGACGTGCAGAAATGGTGATAGACAACAGTAACTAAAAGATATGTATATAATAAGCATAAAAGGTAACATTTACTTTTACAATTGAATTTTCCCTACAGAGAACCTAGATTTCTTTTTCCTTTTTTTTTTTTTTTTAAGTTTCAGGAGGCACTTACCCTTAGGAAAAATCATCTAACAAGCCAGCGTTCTTTTCTGTATCCTTCTTTCTCTCCTCCCTGACTCTCTTGCTTAAGCACTGTATTATTAGTCTGCTAGAGCTGCCGTAACAAAGTACCACAGACTGTGTGGCTTAAACAATAGAAATTTATTTTCTTATAGCTCTGGAGGCTGGAAGTCCAAGATCGAGGTGATAGAAGGTTTGATTTCTCCTGAGGCTTTCCTCCTTGGCTTTCAGATGGCTGCCTTCTTGCTGTGTCTTCACATAGCCTATTCTGTGTGTGTGCACATCTCCAGTGTCTCTACCTCTTCAAAGGACAACAGTCATATGGAATTAGGGCCTCACCTTTATGACCTCATTTAACCTTAATCAGCTCTTTAATAAAGGAAATATCTTCAAATACAGTCACATTAGGGACTACGGTTTCAACATAAGAATTTTGGAGGGAGAAAATTCAGTCCATACAGGTACCATACATTCTGTTTCTTTCTTCTCTCTCTCTACCTGCCATCCTCCCTCTGTTCCCAGGCAGGAGTACTATAGACCCATTTCTATTACTTGTGAACATGTGAACATCTGTTGAAGGGTTAGACACATTTAAGTTGGGCATCATGCCACGGGCCAATGGAGGAACTTGAGTCTCCACCAACAGGTAAAGTCATAGAGCTAAGGACAGAACTGGAGTTCGAATCCCTAGCTATGAGGATCAGAAATTAAGCAGCAGCTAATGTGATGAGAGATTATAATTTTAAGTCCAGAGTTAGGAAAGTGAAGAAAGTTTTTCCCTTCTCTGTCATCCATTTAATCCTTTCTGTATTCAAAAATATCAAAAAGATAATTGAAGGGCTTCCCTGGTGGCGCAGTGGTTGAGAGTCCACCTGCCGATGCAGGGGACACGGGTTCGTGCCCCGGTCCGGGAAGATCCCACATCCGTGGAGCGGCTGGGCCCGTGAGCCATGGCCGCTGAGCCTGCGCATCCGAAGCCTGTGCTCCGCAATGGGAGAGGCCACAACAGTGAGAGGCCCACGTACTGAAAAACAAAACAAAACAAAACAAAAGATAATTGAAGAGAAATGTCATTTTCTTATTCCCAGGTCTCCTTGAGTTTCTCATTAGCGGTTTATGTGGACAGGTATAGAGTATTTCTCAGAGTAGAATTTGGGCCTCTTAGATGGACACCTCCAAAACCCTAGAAACCCAGTAGTCTGGTACTGGGTAGAGAGTGGGTAATGCCTGAAATGTTTCCAGTGGGCCACAGCATCACCCCACTGCTGCAGACTCACCCAGTTGACCCAACACTCCATCAGAGGCTGGTGTCGACCAACTGCCCAGGCTGTTGTAGCACCTGCTTCCTTCTGTTTATGGCACTAAGGACTTTCTTCCTGGGACCCAGCTGCATCTGTATGCTCTGAAGGTCCTCATCAGAGCAAAGCAGCAGAGCTTCCAGATCAATCTGCTCTCTCATGAAAATAGGAAGGAATTCTTCCAGGTAGTGGGACTGCAAGAACACTTCCAGGGGAGTAGCATCAACCACATCTTCTCCCATTCCACTTCATCCTCATCCCAAGGCGGATCATCTTCATGGTGGCTTTCCGCTCCCTCTTCATCAGCCTCAGGTCCTCCTTGTCTCTGAAGCAATTCACTGGGCATTTTCAACCCCAACTCCCTCTTGCTGTCTGAGATGTCTTCAGGGCTCAATATTCTGTTCCTTCTAAAAACAACATTTCCTAGACCTGGACGGTTGAGAATGGATTCGTGTTGCACACAGCTGTCCGCCTTTACTGAGAACTGGAGCTTCTCTTTGAAGTCCCCTGAGAAGGGGTCTTCGTCCTCCTCTCTGAACACTTCCATCACATTCTTCTGCCCACTTTGTTCTCTCCTTCCCTAACGGCTCTTGCTGTATCTTTATTCTTCTTGAACTTTATTTTAAAGGTGTCTTTAATGCCCTTTGACAGTGACCCAAATGTGTTGGAAGCAGAAACATTTGAAAGGGATGACCTGGAGAAAGTGTCCTTGGAAGAAGAAAGAGTCCCAGATTCCTCCTTGTTGTAGGTGCGGGCCATCTTATTTTGGTGCTTCTCCTGGAGCCTCTCACACTCTTTGATCTGCCTCCTGGCATTCTTCTGAGCCTGCTCCTTCAGCCTGGTGACCTTCTTGGGGTTCATGATGTTCTGGGCAGTGGCAGCATTATCCAAGAGACCAACACATTCATTCTGCTCTCTGCTGGCAGCAGCATCCAGTGGAGACTGTAAATCGTTGTCCAGGGCAAAGATGTTGGCTCCAAAGTTGATCAGAAATGAGACACAGTGGGCATGACCATTGGAGGCTGCATAATGTAAAGGAGTATTTCCCCAGATGTCACATCTATCAGGATCCCCTCTAGAAGAGAAAATATAAAAAATACGTGCTAATTTTTTTCTCTGAACATGAGGTCTAAAAAATAAAAACTAAAAGAACAAAATGCATGTTAATCCTGCCTTGACACTGTTACAAGATAACTTCTGAAGGTCCACATATGTCACATCCAGACATCACATGGCCAGAAACAGAAAGAGCCCATATCTACCCTGTATCTCCTCGTTAGAAGCAAGGAAAGCTTTCTAAGAAACTCCCAACATGAGCAACTTTCTTGTCTCATTGGCCAGAATTGGGCCACATGCCTAAGGGAAAGGAAATAGAGCTACCTTGTTTATCTTAAATCAATTAGATTTTTCCCCTGTATAGCATTACCCCGTGGTGTGCTGGTAAACGTTAACAACCAGCTCACCCAGGAAAAAAATCAAGCTCTGATTTATATAGCATGCGCCAATTTCTGTGATGTAAACACACCACCATAGCACACTTCAAGCTCATAATGTGACATTACTGGACACAGAATTTGGAAGAGGTGCACAGTCAGTTGAGTATAAATTATTCCCACCACATAGATATCTAATAGATGTGCGTAATCTTAAGAGCAAAGATAACAGTAAAATGTGGTAAAATAATTAGAAAGTAGTAAGTTTTGAGTATTACCTTTTTAATATAGTTTACTAAATTTTAAGTTTATATAATTTTATTTTTAATAATGGATTGTTTATCTGATTCACACTTCCTAAAATTTAGCAGTCATCTCTCCCGAGCTGGTAAGTAGCTGGTTCTGAAACTATACCTTGTACCTTAAAGGATCTTGGTCCCTAGGTAGAAACAGATAGAAACAAAAATCGTAACATGGAGGACACCAAGCTTGTTTCGCAGAGTATCAGGGAAACCACAGATATGCAAACAACTTGCTGACAGCCCCTCCCATTGAGCATGAGTGTCACACGGGCGCACTGAGGGACTAGGATGACAGAGAGCACACTTTGAATGCCGCAGGCTGAAAGTCCACTGCATGTTATGTACTGGACTCCTCCACCTCTGAAATTGTACATGCAACCCATGAAGAGGCGTGAAGGACTGTCTGGCCTGTGCAGGGAACGCTTGAACTCTCGAAACTTACGTTGAAACTTGCACTTACTTTCCATCAGTCATTTCTGAGCACCCTCCCCCTCTTGTTCCCTACTTCCAAGATAAATACTCCATTCAAATGCCAGTCAAGGAGCCAGATCTAAAGCAGTTGCCTCTTGTTCTCCTTGTTTTCAACCCGCAGTAAAGCCTTTTCTCTCTGCAAAAGACTGTTGCCTTGGTCTTTCCATTGCACAGTGGGCAACGAGCCCACTTGCTCAGTTCCAGTTCCAGTACACCACTGCTACCCTCCTCTGAGTCACAGGTAGGGAAGTGAAAACTGAACAAAACTGGTTCCCCATCAGCAAGAAAGAAGAGAAGAATGGGGCTTCCCTGGTGGCGCAGTGGTTAAGAATCCGCCTGCCAATGCAAGGGACACTGGTTCGAGCCCTGGCCTGGGAAGATCCAACATGCCGCAGGGCAACTAAGCCGTGTGCCACAACTACTGAGCCTGAGCTCTAGAGCCCGCAAGCCACAATGACTGAGCCCACATGCCACAACTACTGAAGCCTGCATGCCTAGAGCCCGTGCTCCACGACAATGAGAAGGCTGCGCACCGCAATGAAGAGTAGCCCCCGCTCACCGCAACTAAAGAAAGCCTGCACGCAGCGACGAAGACCCAACACAGCCAAAAATAAATAAATTAAGTAATTTAAAAAAAATGTATTCCAAAAAAAAAAAAAAAGAAGAGAAGAATGGATACTGGGCAGGAAGCAAACAGTGTCTAATACAACTAATATTTGTACAAAGAGTCTACTGATTCCTCAGTTTATTTCCACATAATTATGAGTAGTTCTGCAATGGTTTAAGGTAGAATTGGGGGCATTATTAGATAGCATTATGGCCAGGGACCCCATGCCTGACACAGAATCGGGTACATGGTAGATAAAAAAGATTTGAGGAATGAATATCTACTGGAATACTGCCCCAGGCTTTAACCCCCACCCCTTGCCCTTCTCCTGTGAGGCCTTGAGTTACAAACAGGCACAAATGAAAAGTAATAACTTTTTAAGGTAAAGTAAAGTAATAACTTATTGTTAACTATGGCTCTGACCCCAAGCCACTGTTGAGAACTCTGATAATACAGGTACTAAAGGGCATCTTCCTTTGCCCTAGTCTAGACTCCAAAATCAGGATCTCAGTAAACTTTGGCCAGGCTGGCCCCATGGGATGGCAGGAGAGAGAGCCTGAGAAGGCCTCTTAACATTCCTGGTAAGTAGCAGGTGGAAACAGGAGAGAAGGTCCATGCCCTTGCGACTGGCATGTTAATGCACTGTGGCCCTTCCATTCCTTGCCCCTTAAATTTGGTCCCTGGACCAGCAGCAGCAGCAGCAGTAACATCACCTGCAAGTTGTTAGAACTGCAGAATCCTGGACTGCATCCCAGACCTCCTGAATCAGAAACTGAAGTTTAACAAGATCCCCAGGTTAGGCTCACTGCAGGTTGAGAGCTGTACTAGTTAAGGTGACCCAACCAGTGTCCTATAATTTGGTGAATCAGACTTGTAATTCCTCCATGGGAATCCTTGGCTTCTTCATGCTTTTTGGTTACAAAGCACTTACACATTCTCTGCACCTCCCCCCTACCACCAACAAGCACAATCTTTCTCTTAGAGAAGGAAGAAAAGGATAATTATCAGAGGGGTAAAATAAGACTCCAAGCACGTAATTGATTTTCCCACCAGTACACGGGCAATACACTTTGGATCAGGCCTGCCTCCAAGTCTACTGGTCTCCAACACAATATGGTCTTACGTTAACTCACATCAGCTTTTCCCTTTTACCTGCTGTGAGGCCTCAAGTTCAACTTTTCTAGGACTCAGAGTCCTCATCTATAAATTTAGGATAATATTACCTACTCATAGAACTATTACATGAATCACTCAACATACATATAGCATTAGAAATGTGCTTGGTACATAATGAATACTCAATAAACTTTACCTGTTACCATTTCCCTTGTCTCTAAACTCAAAATCCTTAATTTCATATATTTATTTTT
Source organism: Phocoena sinus (assembly GCF_008692025.1). Classification (NCBI taxonomy): domain Eukaryota; kingdom Metazoa; phylum Chordata; class Mammalia; order Artiodactyla; family Phocoenidae; genus Phocoena; species Phocoena sinus. The sequence goes on along the minus strand of NC_045777.1, from coordinate 66,292,251 downwards.
TTCTCACACCCATCTAGTAAATTCCTGCAGTACTGCGATGACTCTTGTGGCTTTTTAACACTTATAGTCTTAATTTGTCAAATATGCCCTGCCCCCCAACTAGATAATATGTTTCAGAGGGCAAAACCTGTGTCTTTTGTCCTTTATATCATCCATATCTCATAGCAGATGTCTCAAACTCAACCTAAAGAAGCCAAGAATGTAATGTAAGTAACTTAATGGGGCCAGGTTTGTTCTTTCAACGAAGTCATAATTAAGTGCAAGTTCCATCTAAAAAGAACAGACATTGATCAGCTGTGGCTGATTGCTACCTTGAATAAAAGCAGACACAATATTGCCAGAGTTTCCATTTTCCAAACAAAGCCAGAAATCCAGAATTTCATGTGAAGCTTTTTGATTTTTAAATGTTGGCTCAAATTTAAGAGAAAAATACAGTGAAGTCCAAATAAAACACATTTGTGGGCTAGACCCAGCCATAAGCTGGCAGTTGGCAACTTCCTTCTGAGCAGAGAGAACAGTGTAAGCAGACGCACATATAGGTGATGTTACATATTTGTGGCACCAGGAGTATACTTCAGTGTGACCAGAGATAAGGGAAGGGAAATAAGTTCAAAGAGGAAGGAAAGAAAATAAAATTGAACCTAAGGAAAGCAAATATATTAAATAACACAGTTCTGTTGCACAGCCTTTTTCCTGATTTAATTGTCTCGGATCAAAGGAAACCTCTTTCAACCTTAAAATAGTTGTATATCTTAGGGGAGCACAGTACCTCACCCCCAAAGATGGAGTTTCACTTCTTATTTATTTTAACCAAACACCACACTCAAAAGACATAAAAGAGCGATTGTAAAACATCTAAGACATTACTGTAAACATAAACATATGGATTAAGTTTGCCTGAAATTAGATTGGGTAAGTTAAAAGAGAAATTATTGAGAGGAGTGAACTGTGGTAAGGATGTTAGAGGTATTAAAAAGTTTGGGTTAAATCTACATGCTTCTGGTCATAAAATAGTGAATTTTCCCATCCTGAGGGACCTTAAATGATCCTTCCTATTGAAGAAAATCTGAGGTGACCCCAAAGACTGTTCTTCTCTTAAGAAACACAAAATTCCAAATTTAAAGATGAAACTGTCAGTAAGCTGATTCATGAGTTTCCCTGGTGCATTTAAGCTATTTCCACTTGAAATAAATTCTGTTTACAGACAACTTTCCAAATTAATGTACAACTTAAATCAAAATGTTTACTATTGACAAGTTGGGGGTCCTTCTAAAATCAGTCCTTGTCTTTCAATCCCTGATATCCTTCACATTTCTTGATAGAACCATTACACATACCTGTCCAGATAGTCACAAACTCATTTGATGATCTGAGTCCAATACTGATGTTGTTCAATGTATCGTTTCCTTCAGCTAAATTCATAAAATTTTGATTTGACTTTTTTCCTATCCTTCTTTTCCCAAAAGATAAACTCAATGAAAAGATTTTAAGTAATCATATTTTGCCCTTGCTTTTTTGTAGATTAGTACATTTGGGCAATAATTTTTAGAGCTGGATTGCTATTATTGTCACAAAATAGGCAATTTGCTTATATTAAATTACTCTGAGAATCTGTTCCATTTCAGTTTCTCCTTTTGAAGTTGATTTGATTTTCTTGGAATTGTTCTCAGAAAAAAAATCACTCCTTCAAGAAATGTTTTTTTACATAGCAAGGAATATTTAGACTCACTAGTAATCAAATAAATGCAAGTGAAAACAATGCACCACCGTCTATTTGCCTATCAGATAGGCAACAAATAAAAAGAATACTACTACTCAGTTTTGGCAGGAGTGTGAGGAAATGAACAATGCTGGAGGAAGCATAAAGTGGTTCAAATTTCCTGGCACAATATGTGCCAAAAGCCTGTAAAACATGGCACTCTTTTTTTTTTTTTTTTGTGGTACGCGGGCCTCTCACTGTTGTGGCCTCTCCCGTTGCGGAGCACAGGCTCCGGACGCGCAGGCTCAGCGGCCATGGCTCACGGGCCCAGCCGTTCCACGGCATGTGGGATCCTCCCGGACCGGGGCACAAACCCGTGTCCCCTGCATCGGCAGGCGGACTCTCAACCACTGCGCCACCTGGGAAGCCCGGAAAAGATTTCTAAAGACACAGAATTAAAATATCTTCCCCCAAGGCAAATAATAGTGCCTTAGAGTTCAGGATCTGTGTGTGTGTGGCTCATAAAGGATCAGCCAACACATGGTGCCAGTTCTCAGGTGAAAAGAGAGCATCTCTGAAGCATTTTCTCCTTTTCTCTAAAAAAGACAATTTTTTACACAGACTAGAAAGAAAGCAAAGTATTTTCACTTTTCCCCTGCCTCTTGCTGCTGTCTGCAAAATCCTACCATAAACAGTTTCCAATCAAAACCATCAGGTTGATATTACCCTCTGCTGCAGATTATTTCTAGGGCTTCCAAGTTCCCATGGTAGGCTGCCAGGAGTGTGGGAGTCATGCCATCTTCATCAGAAAGATTCAGATCTCTCTTGGTAGCCTCTTTCAGAAGTTCCAGGTAGCTATCACTAGCAGCTTGGTGGTAGCGAGTGGACATTTTTTCTGCTCACCAAAGCTTTGTCAAATATCACTCTCCAGGCAGAGCAGAATGTCAGTGAAGCAGCCTTCCTACGAAGCTTGTTAATCAGTGACAAGGAAGAGTGTCAGCCCAGGGCAAAGCTCATTCCAACCTCCCTCCGTGGAAGGCAGCCAGAAAGGTTCACAGCACTGAACTTAGACCTTTTCTTTCTGGAATGGCCATGACACTGAATACCGAGGACTGCTGTGTTCATCTTGAATGTTTTGAGGCACTGTTTTTTTTTTTCTGGCCTTTAACAAGTCCTGAATGTAATATTGGTCATCTAGGCACAGAACGTAGAAAATAATTTCAAAACAACTCAGAACTAGTCTAGTTCCCCAGAGAGGTCTATTTTTTAAAGTGCTATATTGAGGTATAATTCACAAACTATGAAATTCACCCACTTTAAGTGTACAATTCAATGATCATTACTAAATTCAGAGTTCTGTAAGTATCACCATGAAACCAAGCAGGACCCTGTGAGCCTTCCCAGGGACAGGACCCCCTCCTCACCTAGTCCCCCACCTCTTGTTTATAGAAAAGCTGTAGCCTCCTAGGCCTTCCCCGAGTTCTAAAGAGCAAACTTAATCAGAGAAGGGAGAAAAGACAGGAACAAAGGAAAAACCATCAAGCAAAACAAAATAATAACAGTTTAGCCATAAAACAAAGTCAAGGGCCTTTAGTTCCTTCTTGAGGACTATAGATAATATATTGAACCATATCCTTGAGTTGTTTGGCAGATACTAAACCCCTCACCAGGTGAAAAAAGTTAACTGCATGCCGACCACCAGCACGTAGACCCCAGACCAGTTAGAACCAGAAGGTTGATGATTGAGATTCCCAAAATATCCCCCTGTTACCTCACCATCAACCAGTAAGAGAACTGTGGATGAGCTGATCGCACATCCTGCGACCCTCTCCCTTACACTGTGTTTAAAAACCTTTCCCTGAAAGCCATTGGTAAGTTTGGGTCTTTTGAGCAGAAGCTGCCCATTCTTCTTGCTTGGCACTCTGCAATAAATGCTGTATTTTCAGTAGATTGGCTTTGCTGCACTGAGGGTGAGCAGACCCAACTTCTGTTTGGTAACAACCATAATCCAATTTTATAACATATCCATAACCCCCCAAATATCCCTCATGCTAATTTGTAGTCAATCCTCATTCCTACTCTCAGCCCCAGGAAACCACTAATCTGCTTTCTGTCTCTACAGATTTGCTGTTTGTAGGCATTTCATATAAATAGAATCATACAATGTATAGTCTTTTGTGTCTAGCTTTTTTCAGCTTAAAATAATTTTTTAAGGTTCATCCATTTTATAGCATGTAACAATATTTCCTTCCTTTTATTTCTGAATAGTTTCTTCTATACTAATATACCACATTGGCTTTATTCATTCAACAGTTTATGGACATTTGAATTGTTTCCACATTTTGTTTTTATGAATAATGCTGCTATGAACATACAAGTCTTTGTGTGGACACATATTTTCATGTCTCTTGGGTATATACCGAGGAATGGAATTGCTGAATTACATGACGATTTGTTTTTAACTTTTTTTTTTTTTTTTTTCGTTTTTAACTTTTTAAGAAATTGCCAAACTGTTCTCCAAAGTGACTGTACGATTTTCATTTCCATCAGCAATGTATGAGGCTTCAAATTTCTCCATGTCCTTGCAGCATTTGTTATCTGTCTTTTCATTTTCAGCCATCCTAGTGGGTGTGATGTGGTATGATTGTGTTTAAATATTCATTTCCCTAATGAACAACAATGTTGAGCATGTTTTTTTATGTGCTTATTAACCATTCTTACATCTTGTAAAAAAATTCTTTACTCATTTTTTCATTAGGTTGTCTTATTATTATTGAGTTATATAGGAGTTCTTTATATATTCTAGATACAAATTTTTATCAGATATATTTTGAACTTAATGAAAATGAAAGCAAACATTGCAAAATTTACAGGATGCAGTTAAAACATAACTTACGTGGGAAATTTGCAGTTTTTAATGCCTGTGTTAGAAAAGAAGATCTCAAATCCTTAACTTAAACTTCCACCTTACGGAAAGAAGGAAAAGCATAGAAAAATTAGTGTAAATAAAGAGCACAATATAAGACCAAAAACATGGTCCAAATTTATCTGCAATCAAAATAAATGTAAACAGACCAAATTCACCAGTTAGAAGACTGAGGTATGTCTTATTTACAACAGACATCTAAAATATAAAATTGCAAAAAAAATTGAAAGTGAAAAATGTAAAAGTTATATCAATCAAATACTAACAACAAATTGGTACAGCTATATTTATATCAGACAAAAAAATAGTTTAAGCCAAAAATATTACCAGGGATAAAGAGAGATAATACATAATGATAAAAGGAACAATTCATCAAGAAAATATGATACTCCTAAACCTGTATGTACCTAATAGCATAACCTCAAAATAGAGAAAACAAACAGTAGTAGAATTTAATGAGAAAGAACAAATCTGCAATCATAGTGGGAGATTTTAACATAACTCCTTAATGTTATATATCAGTCAGACTAAAGATTAGGAAAGGTATAAAAAAATTGAACACAATTAAGAAGCTTTATCTAACAATCCTATATAGAACACTGCACTCAAAAGAAAATGCATGTTCTTTTCAAGCACACGAGAATATTTATAAAAATTGCCCACTTAATAGAACCGGTGCAGGCCTCAACAAACATCAAATAATAGGCTTCATGTAGATCATGTTCTCTGAAGACACTGCAGTAAAATTAGAAACCATCATCCTTATACAACTGGTTAACAGTTCACATGTTCTCTTGTGATATAACTTTTACATCACTTTCATCATCAAATACTTACCATTTTGCATTGTAATTTTTCTTCTCTTTAATACGTCATAACTATTTCCCATATTGTTATAAAATATTTAATAAGTTTGGATAATAGTCCATGTAATTGATGTGAGGAAGGTATATATTTGAAGTCTGTGACTGTTTATTCCTCTTATCTCTTTTTGTCCAAGTCTTTAGTCCAAGATAAATTATCTGCCCACTCTGAAATAGTACAAAGCTTTCATCTGCAAATTTCTCACAATAATTAGCTCTAAAGGTCAGTGTGTGTTCTTTTTTTTGGTTTCTATGAGAACAACAGTGGAAGCTGTAGAAGCAAAGCCTGGAAGGCAGCATTATTTGTTTGTTAAAAAAAAAAAGGAATTTTTTTAGCCTAGAGAAAGTGAAATACCCAAACATGATTGTGGGCACTTTGAGAACAATGTAACACTGTTGCTCTATCATTTTTGCATGAGCCACTTTAATTTAGACACAATTGCATTCACTAATGTACTCTAAATAGAAAATCTTATGTAACCTGAGAAAGGGCTTCTCAAAGATGGATTAATAGACGAGAACACTCTGTTCTATTATACAGTATTCTATTCTATTCTACAGTAATAGAATGCTAAGTGCCAATCAAACAAGGAGTCTGCTGCCAGACAGAGATGATGATGGTGATATTAATGATAATGATACCAATGATGAGAAGAGCAGAATGATAAGAATTAGGGTAGAAGCAAATGAAAAGGAGGACAGAACAATTATAGAGGAGGGGAATAAGAATTGGAAATGCAAGACAAAGAGGAGAAGGAAGAGTTTCTCAACTCCAGTAGCACTTACGACTTGGACTTAAACTCTCCTATGAAATGTTAAAAAACTGAGCTTTTTTTTTTTTATGGTGAAGATATTGGCACCCTCTGGCATTTCCTTGGGAAAACTTTTCCTTGAGAGAAGAATGGATGGGGAGGGAGAGGGAAAGCAGAAACAAATCTTTATGAATCTGAAGATCCTCCTTACTTCATCCCTTCAAGATGAGGTTGAGAAAGAGGGCTGAACTTGGAGCTAGAAGGCCTAGAGTCCATATGGTCTGGGACAAGTTATACTATCTATTTGAGTCTCTATTTCTTTGTGGATAAAATTGGAGGAAATTGCTCATGATCCTATCATCATCACCTAAGCTTACAGGAATAAGGGTGAAATGAGATTTAAAAAATTCCTTACAGACTATAAAGCATGGTATTACAAACTGGAAGTAGTGTGATTGTGGCTTAGGGGACAGGGAGAGAGCGCTATAGCTCAATAATTGGTCTACTTCCTTATTCCCCAAAGCCCAAAGAAAGAAAAACTGGTAGAAGATGGTAAGGGCCAAGATTAATGAAAATAACTAACACAGATTTACGTATAATGTAGACACGAATTCCTTATGAGGGGTTGGATAATTGTGGGGCAATTGTGACTTTTGACTCTTTTTTTCTTATGGAAATAAGTATTTGAGTCTGTTCCAACAGTATGCTGCTGGACGCTTGGAAGGTCAGAGAAGACCTGCCATATACACAGAGATTTTGAGGATTAGATTTAAGTGGTGATGACCCTCCCTTGTATTGTTCTATTAGCTAGCAAGTTAAGGCCCTCATCAACCATCCTATTGGAATCAACCCTGCTGCCCTCAACTCACTACACTCCTGCAATATTAGTATAACTTTAGAGAAACATCCTGCAAGTGTCTTCTGTGTTGTTCTGGTTGCTACTTAGGTTCAGAGGGGTAGACTCTATTTCCTCCTTTGTTTTTCTAAAACTCTAGAAACTCAGCCTATTACCAGGATCCCCAAGAATGTAATTCTGAGACCCCTTCTGCCGAGACACCACTTCTTTTTGCCAAAGACTCATAGGAAAATGGGGTTAACGAGCTTCCAGGGGCAGCATTTGGAGAGATTCTCTCACCAGTGGGTCTCCTCTTTCCCATAGAGCAATGCCATTTTCAACTCTTCATTGTTGTGTCTATAATTCTGTGACCTCTCCTGCTTTAATAGCAGCTACCTGATAGCTGAGTGGTCTGAACAGGAGTCCCATATACCATGAATGCAATCCTGGCCAAGCAGTCCTTGGATGGAGGATTTATCCAGGGCTTTGACCTATCTATAAAACAGAATCCTGTATGTTCCCTTGCTTCGGGAGAGGAAAAGAAGGGACAAAGACTAGTGGTTGTTGATAATTCCAGTCTACCCCATGAAAAACCAATGCCAGCAAAGTGGAAAACAAACTTCTCCCTTGTTCTGAAAAACCATTCACTGCTATTTGGGAAAGAAATTCAACAGCTTGTGCAACCTATATTTTTATTAATGGGATTGCCCCCTGCACCGCAAGAGGTCTGGCTTTCAAAAGCAGACATTATTTGTTCCTCAAAGCTACTCACATCTAATTACAGAGGAAATTCACTTGTATGGTAGGGAAGCACATTTTTATGTAATAAGGAAAAAGAAAATATCCAAGCAGAACATTTGCTTTTAACAAGATTACTTCATCTAATGAGCCTCTTATTATGAATTCTATTGAAAATAAAAACAATAGCAGAAAGTAAATGAAAATAAAGGGATTACAAAAGCCCTGTTGTTACCCAGAAAACTTAGAGGAATCAGGCAAGAGCAGAACCAAGCATCGTTAACACACTACCGCATGTGCTGAATGGGTTTATGAGAAATGTATCTGTTGAGGTAAAGACATTTTCATATGGATTATTAAGAAATGTCACTTACATGTGTACTTTTTCCTCTTTATCACTGTAATAAAACTGTTCAACCTATCTGATGTGGACTTTTTCTATTCAAAAGAGATTTCAACAATCCTGCTTGTCATTTAAACTCATATATAACTCTTAAAATACAGAGACTTTCTTTCCCACAGTGAAGATCATTGGTGTTGTTTTCCTTAGAAGCATTGTTTAAACACAAGCATGAAGCAATCAAAAGAACCATTGTCTTCCCTTTTGTTTTTTCTTCTCCAAATGAAAACATTTATGAAAATATTTAGGTGGATAAGTTGAGTATTGAAATTGTAATGTCCCTGAGGTATTGATTGGGCTTAATTTATTCACATAAGTTTCAAGACACTCAAAGTCCTATTTTTTTCTGCCAGAAAAATAGAGCTGTTATTATACCATCTGGTTTGCATGAGGAATCTCTTGGCATCTCTTAACTGCACATTTTATAAATGCTAAACCCCAGATGGCAGTACATTTTAACAGTGGAGAGTTTTATAAAGGTTTCCAAAAACAAATTCTTTAAAATGTGAATATTAGATAGTCTAAGCAGGGGCTATGAATTTAAATTCCACGCTTGAATTAATTGACTTTGTTAGCTGGACAAATTTCCTTTTATCTTATGTCTTTTCCCCTTCCTAATTAATTGTGGTTTTATGAATTGAAGACCTCAATCAACATAATCATATGACCTAAATCCTCACATAAAGTTTAAGTCCTATAAAAACTTCAGGAACAATGATCACTCGGAAACCTACATCAGTGGCCATTTTGTTTCAAGATGGCAGAATTTACCACAAGGGAGGTGTGGTATAGCACTGTTAAGCAGATTATCAAATACCATCAAAACCATTCAACTTTCTCAAAGCTGATAGTTGGACTGAGAAGACAGGAAAATGTGAATGTCAAGCATTGCACTGAAATAAAGCCAGAGTACAGTATGGTTAAGAACACAGATTCTTAAGTTAGACACTAGACCCTGCATTTTCTTAAACATTATTCTCTTTCCTCTGCATTTTTCTTTTTGATAATAAGGACAACAACTTGGTCCTGGGGGTTTTATCATCCTATACCTTACAACACAGTAAAAAAGAGTATATATTTTATAGTCACACAGAGCTGTATTTCAATCTGGGAGTTTATATTGGTTTTCTAAGGCTGCCATAAATAGTACCTCAAAGTGGGTGGCTTAAACATCAGATTTTTTTTTGCTTAGAGTTCTGCAAGCTAGAAGTCTGAGATCCAAGTTTTGGCAGAATTGGTTTCTTCTGAGGGTGATGAGGGGAAGATTGGTTCCAGGCCTCTGTCCTTGACTTGTAAAAGGCCATCTTCTCCCCGTGTCTTCACATTGTTTTCCCTCTGTATATGCCTATGCCCAAATTCCTTCTTCTTATAAGGACACCAGTCATATTGCATTAGGGCCTACCCTAATGACCTCATTTTAAGTTAATCACCTCTGTAAAGACCCTAGCTCCAAACACAATCACATTCTGAGGTACCTTGGTTTTTGAGGGGGAGGCTTCAACATTAATTTTTTTTTCTTTTTTTTTTCAACATTAATTTTGAGGGGTATTGCAACTCCCACTTTCTTGTCATTTCCATTTGCATGAAATATCTTTTTCCACCTCCTTACTTTCAATTGATGCGTGTCCTTTGCTCTAAAGTGGGTGTCTTGTAACAGCATATTATAAGCTCTTGCTTTTTATCCAATATGCCACTCTGTCTTTTGATTGGAGCACTTAGTCCATTAATATTTAAGGTAATCATTGATAGATATATATTTATTGCCATTTTAAATGTTGTTTTCCTATTGACTTTATATTTCTTCTTTATCCCTTTTCTTTTCCCTTTTTTGGTTTGATGATTTTCTTTTGTATTATGCTTATGTTCTCTTCTTTTTGGTTTTTGTGAATCTACTGTATGTTTTTGATTTGTGGTTACCCTGTTATTCAAGTATATTAACCCTCTATGCTTCCCGTACCTGGATATCTGTTTCCTTTGTTAGGTTTGGGAAGTTATCAGTCATAATTTCTTCAAATACATTTTCAATCCCTTTTCTCTTTCTTCTCCTTCTGGGATCCCTATTATGTATAGATTGGCACGCTTTATGTTATTCCATAGGTCTCCTATATTGCTTTCATTTGGCTTTCTATCTGCTGTTCTGATCGGGTGATTTCCATTATTCTATCTTTCAGATCATTTATCCATTCTTCTGCATTTTTCATTCTGCTATTCATTGCCTTTAGCTCAGCTTTCATATCGGCAAATAAATTCCCTAATTTTTCTTGGTTTCTTTTTATAGTTTCTAGTTCCTTTTTATAGCAATCAGCATTTCTATCAATAGTCATTTGCAATTCCTTCAGTATTTTCATTATCTCTTTTTTCAAAGTCAGTGTCTATTAGACTGAAGAGGTCTATTACATTGTTCTTTCAGGGAAATTCTCTTGATCTTTTCATTAGGAGTGGTTCCTCTGCTTCTTCATTTTACTTATGTCTCTTGCTCCATAAGTTTAGGAGAAACAATTATATACTGTGGTCTTGGAGGGCTATTTTTATGTGGGAGTATCCTTGTGTAGCCTGCGTGGATTTAATATTTTTTGGTGCGAGGGCTGTTTTTAGTGTGGCTGGCTGCCACCTCTTTCCTCGGTGTATGCTGGCCATTATCCCCTTGATAGGAGGTGTGACTAGTGTTGCGGTGACCAGAGCCTGCACTGGACATTGAGCGGGGCCTCCTCTTTGCTGTGTGGTTGTCATGGGCCAGGTCTCTTCCCTAGCTATTGGGATAGAGGCCCCCAGATCCATTTCTGAGCCATGTTTCCGAGCTGTCGTGTGAGGTAGGTGGGACTGGAGCTCTCCCATTGGGAGAGGAGCCACTGAGTATTCCTCCACCATAGATGTTGACCAGTGAATGTGCTCTGTTGTGTCACCTGTCACCCGTTGTGTAGGCTCACAAAGTACACTGTCGTTGGCACTGCCTTGGCCAGGTCTCAACCTTGGGAGTGCCAGCAATTGGCCCTGGTATCTATCAGGTATTGTTTTTACAAGGCAACCAGTGCAGATCCACTGAAATCAGGCCCGAGGACTGCAGTAGGCATGCCCCTGGACCCGCTATGAGTGCTACGGAGCCAGCTCATACCCTGGCCCAGCCCAGGCCCCATGTGCAGGTGCCCACAAAGCCCGCAGCTGCTAAGCCAGAACCATCCCAGCCACAGGAGCACCCGTTGTCCACTCAGATGTCTTGCAGACGCTGAATTTACAAAGCCGGCAGTGGAGGTGTAAATCCGTGGCTTGTGCAGCCAGGGGGAGAGATTTCATTCAGCCTTGCTGCCTAAGCTGCCCAGGCCCTGGGACTCAGCTGTGGTTTCAGCCCTGTCTCTGCGTGTGGGCAACCTGGTGGCATCTGCTCCCAGAGCCTACCGGGGCAGCGGCTGGGGCATGGGAGGCCACCGAGGTGGGAGGCCCCGAGGTGGCAGCTGGGGCACAGAAGCCTGCTGAGCTGGCGGCTGGGATGCACTCTCCCTGAGCCCCTGTAGGCAGGGAGTGGTGCGTGGAGAAAAAAGCTACCAAGGCAGCACCACCCCTCCCTTTGTGGGCCACTTAACAATGGCGTTTCACTTCTGTGGTGGCCTGGGTTTCTTTCACAAACAATCCCCGTTGCAGCTGTAGCATGCTCCAGCTCCTTCAAGCTGTCTCCATGCAGCCAACAGCACTCCTCTCCCGGGGTCTGTCCTCTAAACGCCGAGTTTTGGCTCCCAGCCCCACCCATAACAGCAGACTCATGTCTCAGGCCACGATGAGCAGGGTGGTGGCACAAATGTCTGTGTAAGTCTCTCTCTGTTCTGCCTGCCACCAACCAGTTGTGGTGCTCTCCTCTGAGCCTCTGAAGCTCACTTTCTGTCACAGCTGGTCTCCCTGCCAGTGAGGCAGCTCCCTACAGTGTGCGGGAACGTTTCCTCTTTTTCAGCTCCCTCCCAAGGCCACGGGTCCCATCCCACTTCCTCTTTTTTTTTTTTTCCTCTCATCCTACCTGGTTACATGGAGATCTTTCTTGTCCTTTCAGGTTTTTGAGGTCTTCTGCTAGTGTTCAGCAGGTGTTCTGTGAGAACTGTTCCATTTGTAGATGTATTTGTGGGAGGAGGTGAGATCCAAATCCTTCTACTCCGCCATCTTGATGTAAATGGATTAAATGCTCCAGCCAAAAAATACAGACTGGCTGAATGGATACAAAAACAAGACCTGTATGTATGCTGTCTACAAGAGACCCACTTCAGACTTAGGGACACATACAGACTGAAAGTGAGGGGATGGAAAAAGATATTCCCAGCAAAAGGAAATCAAAAGAAAGCTGGAGTAGCAATATTCATATCAGACAAAATAGACTTTAAAATAAAGACTGTTACAAGAGACAAGGAAGGACACTATATAATGATCAGGGGATAAACCCAGGAAGAAGATATAACAATTGTAAATATATATGCACCCAACATAGGAGCACCTCAATACATGAGGCAAATGCTAACAGCCATAAAAGGGGAAATCGACAGTAACATAATTATAGTGGAGGATTTTAACACCCCACTTACACCAATGGGCAGATAATCCAGACAGAAAATAAATAAGGAAACACAAGCCTTAAATGACACCTTAAATCAGATAGACTTAATTGATATTTATAGGACATTCCATCCAAAAGCAGCAGAATACACTTTCTTCTCAAGTGCACACAGAACATTCTCCAAGATAGATCACATCTTAGGTTATAAATAAAACCTTGGTAAATTTAAGAAAATTGAAATCGTACCAAGCATCTTTTCTGACCACAGCGCTATGAGATTAGAAATCAATTACAGAAAAAAAAAACACCTGTAAAAAACACAAACACATGGAGGCTAAATAAATATGCTACTAAGTAACCAATGGACCACTGAAGAAATCAAAGTGGAAATCAAAAAATACCTAGAAACAATTGACAATGAAAACACGACAACCCAAAACCTGTGGGATGCAGCAAAAGCAGTTCTAAGAAGGAAGTATATAGCAATACAATCCCACCTCAAGAAACAAGAAAAATCTCAAATAAACAATCTAACCTTACACCTAAAGAAACTAACCTTACACCTAAAGAAACTAGAAAAAGAAGAACAAAGTTAGTAGAATTTTATAAATTTTTATAACTTTATAAAAAAACAAAACAAACCCAAAGTTAGTAGAAGGAAAGAAATCATAAAGATCAGAGCAGAAATAAATGAAATAGAAACAAAGAAAACAATAGCAAAGATCAACGAAACTAAAAGCTGGTTCTCTGAGAAGATAAACAAAATTGATAAACCTTTAGCCAGACTCATCAAGAAAAAAAGGGAGAGGGCTCAAATTAATAAAATTAAAAGTGAAAAAGGAGAAGTTACAATGGACACAGAAATACAAAGAATCATAAAAGACTACTACAAGCAACTATATGCCAATAAAATGGACAACCTGGAAGAAATGGACAAATTCTTAGAAAGGTACAATCTTCCAAGACTGAACCAGGAAGAAATAGAAAATATAAACAGACCAATCACAAGTACTAAAATTGAAATGGTGATTAAAAAACTTCCAACAAACAAAAGTCCAGGACCAGATGGCTTCACAGGCGAATTCTATCAAACATTTAGAGAAAACACCTATTCTTTTGAAACTGTTTCAAAAAAATTGCAGCGGAAGGAACACTCCCAAACTCATTCTATGTGGCCATAATTATCCTGAAACCAAAACCAGACAAAGATACTGCAAAAAAAAGAAAACTATAGGCCAATATCACTGATGAACATATGATCCGGAAATCCCACTCCTGGGCATACATCCAGAGAAAACCATAATTCGAAAAGATACATGCACCCCAATGTTCACTGCAGCACTATTTACAATAGCCAAGACATGGAAGCAACCTAAATGTCTATCAACGGAGGAATGGATAAAGAAGATGTAGTACAGGGACTTCCCTGGTGGCTCAGTGATTAAGAATCCGCCTGCCAATGTAAGGGACATGGGTTCAAGCCCCGGTCCAGGATGATCCCACATGCCGCAGAGCAACTAAGCCTGTGCACCACAACTACTGAGCCTGTGCTCTAGAGCCTGCAAGCCACAACTACTGACACCTGCGCACCTGGAGCCCATGCTCCACAACAGGAGAAGCCACCGCAACGAGAAGCCCACACACCGCAACAAAGAGTAGTCCCTGCTCGCTGCAATTAGAGAAAGCCCTCATGCAGCAACGAAGACCAAATGCAGCCAAAAATAAACAAATAAATAAATTTACTTTTAAAAAAAAAGGTGTGGTACATATATACAATGGAATATTACTCAGCCATAAAAAAGAATGAAATAATGCCATTTGCAGCAACATGGATGGACTAGATTAGATTATCATACTAAATAAAGTAAGTCAAAAAGAGAAAGACAAATTCCATATGATATCACCTATACGTGGAATCTAAAAATGACACGAATAAACATATCTATGAAACAGAAGCAGAATCACAGACATAGAGAACAGACTTTCTCTATGTGGTTGTCAAGGGGGAAGGCGGTTTGGGGAGGGAAGGATTGGGAGTTCGGACTTAGCAGATGCAAACTAGTATTTATAGGATGGATAAACAACAAGGTCCTACTGTACAGCACAGGGAACTATATTCAATATCTTGTGATAAACAGTAATGGAAAAGAATATGAAAAAGTATATACTTATGTATAACGGAATCACTTTGCTGTACAGCAGAAATTAACACAACATTTAAGTCAACTATACTTCAATAAAATATAAAAAAATTTTGAGGAGGACAAATTCATTCCATAACAGCTTTCTACTTAGTAGCTATCAACTTGGGGGAAATTCACCGTGAGGAGCCTTAATTTCCTTTCCTTATTCCTACCTTGAAGGTTTATACATCGGTGTCCAGCACAGGACCTATACACAATGGACCTGAACAAAAATTCCCTTCCCTCTTTCCTGCAGGGACTCATCAAATCACAGCGTTTCTGAGGACCACCTACTCTTTCCCAGTACCCTGTGTGAAATGTGAATTATAAAGGCATGGATTTATAAAACCCGCAGGGAAACCCAAAGGGAAAGGGGTGGATTACAGAGATTTAGTGAAGGGAGATTTAACAGAATTAGGAGCTACTTGAATAAGAGACAACCCTTCAGGAAATGGGCTGAGTTTCAACCTGGGTTACCCTGATCAAGACTGAAATTCCATAGATCTTGTTTGATCAGCTTTAGTCATGTGCCTACCATTTGTCCAAAGGGTGATGGAGACAGCTTGACAGAAAGTCTCACCAAGACTATATCTAATGGGAAAGAGAGTTCCTACCAAAAGAAGAGAAAAGGATACCAGACAGAAAAGAATGTACCTGTGTGTATTTAAGTTTACTTATTTATGCTTAGGTTTTATTTGTTACATAAGTAGTCATTTGGTCTCTCCCATCAGAAAGCAAACCCCTTAAAGACAGTCTTTGTCTGCACTTGGACAAATGTGTGTGTTGCTTCTTTTGAGGCTTCACAGTTTTATAGTTGGTCGGTAAATGCTCCCTCAGAGAATACCCACAGTTTCATAATGTAAAATTGGGCTCATTTTGAAACAGGAATTCTAAATAATAGTCACAGACAAGTACTGCCACAGTCATGCTGCTTAACAAACACCCAAAATTAAGTGGCTTAAAAGAATAAGCATTGATTTAGCTCACAAGTCTACAGTCAACTGGTCAACTCCTCTGTGCTCAGCTGACCTCGGCTTGGCTCACTCATTCATCAGCAGTCAACTGGCAGGTCAGCTGGGAACCAGTTGCTCTAGGATGGCCTCAGCCTAGATGACCTGTCTCTGCTCCTTGTGATTGTTTATCATCTGGCAGGATACCCTGGGTTTGTTGTCACAGTGAATGCCGAATGCTAAGAGACAGTGCATATGTGTACAGGCCTCAAGAGACCTAGTTTCAGAACTGGCATACCATCACTTCCACCACATTCGTTGGCCAAAGCAAGTTACAAAGCCAGTCAGATTCAGCGGGTAGGAGGACCAGGCTAACTGCAAACCATGCTGCCAAGGATGGGAGTCCAGGGAGGGGTGGAAGATTGGCACCTTTACAATTAACCTACCATATCACCTTAAGAACTTTAACATTTCATATTCTATCAACTAAAAGGACTACGCTGTATTGCATTTTCTTTATTTCTATGGTAACCATTACCCTAGCTACTACCTATAATCTGTGTTAATATTTGTATGTAAATGAGCTTTTATTTAGAACGTCTGAGCCGTCTCTGTCATTCATTTATCTAAGCTGCCCTATTTTTTTTTTTTTTTTTTTGCGGTACACAGGCCTCTCACCGCTGTGGCTTCGCCTGTTGCGGAGCACAGGCTCCGGACGCGCAGGCTCAGCGGCCATGGCTCACGGGCCCAGCCACTCAGCGGCATGTGGGATCTTCCCGTACCGGGGCACAAACCCGTGTCCCCTGCATCGGCAGGCGGACTCTCAACCACTGCACCACCAGGGAAGCCCTAAGCTGCCCTATTTTTACATTAACAGATCAATGAACCCTTTTATGCCCTTGTCCTATTTCCTTCTGAATCCATCACCGTTACAAGGCTCATTCAATTTTGATCTGTCTAAAGATCCAAAGGTGGAAAATGACATTAACTTTGTATAGTTACATTGTATAGTTAAAGGAACTACTATATGATGCTCAAGAACATTCTTATTAACATAGTCTATCTTATTTTTCCAAGTTACATTATATTTCATATTTGAAAGCTATTTTAAGCTATGTTAGCCTGATAGAAAATTCTGTATTTCTTATTTATCTAATACTGCTAAATTCTAATTAATGCCATCTTGTACTTTTAAAGCTAAGCGAACTGCAAGAGAAGCACTGAGTTTTAAAACACCCCCTCATACACACACAAGCACACACACACAGAAAATCATAATGAATTAGAATGAGCCTGGGAGTAGATATCAGAAGATCTGGTTTCTCCCTGGAGCTCTGCCACTAACTTTCTGTAATGACCTTGGGCAGGTCACAGAACCTCTTAATTTCCTTATTTTATATTCGGGAGTTGGACTTTGAAAGACTCATGAACCAAATCTACTCACTTGGGCAATTTACCTTTATACCATGAAGCTTGAATTCATCGGCCTTTCATTCTATAGCTCCTATAGATCACTTATATACAAATCAGGTTTACTGTTATCACTTTTAAATTACTTTAATTGGTTATTTATCACCAGGATAACTCAATCAATACAGAAGTGAATGAAGTTTAAAAAAAAAGTATGATACCAAATGTAAAGTAGCTAGTGGGAAGCAGCCATATAGCACAGGGAGATCAGCTCAGTGCTTTGTGACCAACTAGAGGGGTGGGATAGGGAGGGTGGGAGGGAGACGCAAGACGGAGAGGATATGGGGATATATGTATATGTATAGCTGATTCATTCTGTTATACAGCAGAAACTAACACACCATTATAAAGCAATTATACTCCAATAAAGATGCCAAAAAAAAAAAAGTATGAGTCTCTCATCTCCCTATTCCTATTCTGGGAATGATGCATCACATATATTTATAACCAGTACAGCAAGAGCACAAACAAATCAGAACAGACGACAGTTGTGAATGTCCAGCACAGCTGGATTGGTGTGGACTGTCTGGATGCCTGCACTGTCTCCTCCCTCAGGTAACGTGTTGGCTCCCCGGCATATAAATGCAAACACACATTTCTATACCCACACATAGACACATAAATGGATAGAAAATACACACGTTTCTCATTTTTCTTTTTCTAAGTAAAATATGACAACATAATGATCATACAGCTCGAATACTCCAATTCATTGTGGATGTCTTTAATATCAGCATTTATAGATCCAGTTGAATCCATAGATTTATTTTAGTATCTGAACAGTATTCCAGAGTTTAGCTAACCATCTCCTGCTGGTAACAGTTAGGTCATCTTCAATTAACACTTTTACAGTTGTTGTGGAAAGTAAGGCAACGGGATTGGAAATTAAGAATTATGAACTATTGTTTGAAAGAACTGCATTTCAGAAAGTGAGGAGGGCACCTGCCCAAAGGAGGCAAAAATATGCATTGTTGTTATGCATTAAAACCTAAAACTCTCTTCAAGAAATGCCTGGTGATTAGCAACAGGTGAGAAGAGGCCTCATACGTCAAGCAGAGACCAGGCATTCACCGAAGAGGAGAGGTAACACATTGTAGTTATAAACACAGTTAAAAAGTCTCATTGAAAAGAATGTGGAAAACAGAAATACATCTGAAAGAGATCCTACGGTTTATTTAGTAAAATATTAAGGATCTATTATTTTTGTAAAGGTTTTAGTTTTCCTAACTAGTGATATGAGACACCTTCTTATTGTAGACAGCCATGTCTTCCTCATTCTCAAAGTTGGCTACACTGAACACATTTGTATCCTTGTGCCCTTATGCAGAATTGATTCTTAGGGGCCTGGAGCTAGTTGTTCAGTGACTGTCCCAAGCACAGCATTGGTTGGGTCAGGCAAGGCAAGTGAAATTAATCTCTGGTGCACTCACCACCCTCACTGGCTCTCACAGTGGTCCTCCTTCTCTCCATGCCTCCTGCTCAGGGCCTTTGTGCTGCCCCTTAGTCTCCCAGAGCCCCCAGTTTAGGGCTCTGACCAGAGCTGCCTTTTCCAAGGCAAGACCCCACACTCTGGAAAAAAGGTACAGTACTGGGGGAAGCAAGCCTGTGGGTGGGGCCTGGGAAGCAGGAGCAACACGTTAATCTATTACCTCTCTGACCACCTTCTTAATAGGTCTCTCTGAATCTTGCTCCTGCATTCCATCCTCTAATGGCTGGAATGGTCTTCTAATCTCTCCAATGGTCTTCTTATCATAGCCTTAACCATCGTGGTAGCAAATTACCTTCACAGTTGTAGAAAAGGTCCCACTTTTCAGAAAACTATTGCTATCATGCTCCTGCTCAGAATCTAAATCCTTTCACCATCTCTATCCTCAAAATCCTGCTTATCCTGGATTTTGCTCCCTCTCCCCCATTCCACTAGTATATAATCAACTGATTCCCATAAAGAAGTTAGTTAATCACTGGCAATCATTCAGTTTCTTGCCTGCCTCCCTCCAGATACTTCCCAAATTTTCCTGATCATAAGACTCACCTGGCTTGTTAAACATACAGTACCCCAGGCCCCTCCCCTAAAGAGTCTGATTCAGCAGCTTTTGGGTGGGCCCCAGGAATCTGTGATGTTAACAAGAGCCCCGTGTGATCGTTTTGATCAAGGAAGCTGGGGAAACCACTACTCTAACCAACCATATTTCAGACACCTATGACAGGGAATGAAGATTACTCCTCAAGTTATATCGTAAAGACATAAAAAACAACACATAAATAAATATTTCAAGCGCCACCCCACTACTTGCACAGAATTTGAGCATTATCACCTGTTATGGAACATGGACTGCAGACATCTAGGTATCTCAGTCTGGCCCTGGCCCTGACACCCAGCTTGGGCAAATTGCTTTTCCTCAGTTTCTCCACCTGTAAACTCCCGATTGCTACACAGTGACATTCTTATTTAGATCACTATTCCCTTTGACCCAGAATTTCTACCTCCAGAAATTTATCCTGAGAGTTAACCAGGGAAATGTACAAGAATGTCCATCAGATTATTGTTTATAATGATGATAAATAGGAAGCTATATTAATGTCCATCATTAGGGAACAGTTAAACACTGATTTATCTAGACATTGAATACTATGCAACCCTACAAATGGTAATGGAGATCTTTATGTTTGACATGGAAAATGTACATGACATATAAAGTAGTAAAAGCAGGTTACAAACATAATTTATACTTCAATCTCAGGTTGTTTTTAAGTGTGTGTGGTGTTTGTAGAAAAAGACCATAGAGTTACATACCTAAGTATTAGCAGTGGTAAAATGTGGATGACTTTTTCCGTTTCCTCCATATCCTTCTGTAATTGTCGACATTTTTTGAAGTAAGCTTAAAATCTATACTTGGGGGAAAATAATGCTTCATCCATTTTTTTCAAAGGTACTTCTTCATGCACATTGCCAGGATGGTGTCCACAGTAGCCAGGAGACCAGGAGTAACTTAAAGGAAAGGTTTACTTAAAGATAGCATGAATAAGAGACGTTCTTTCCTCAAAAAAAATCCCACCACATTCTTTCACTGTGCATTTGAGCTGTAAAGATTTTGTCCAAAAGACCCTAATTTTTCCCAGTGTTACAGAAAAAAAGCAGCAATTCATTCACCTGGAGCCAGTTTCAGGGAACTCTGGTTTCATGGCTGGCCCGCAGAGCAGCTGGTGGAACAGCAAGGCAAGTGTCAGAAAGCACAGAACTCTGCTTATTTCAGGCCTTCCAGGAAGGCTCTCCCTTCCCAAGTCCCCTCCTCTCAGCTGGGAGGGCTGGAGAAGATTCAGGTGTCTCCAGTGGGGAGAGGGCGGGATCATGGCCTGCTTCCTGCTATAAAAGCACAGAGCAGCACACCGCTCTGCCTGGCTGATTTGGTGGTGTCTTCGGTCATGGCGTGCAGGCAGAGAGGAGACAGTGGGAGACCCTCAAGCTGGTTCAGTGCAGACTGGAGGTAACTGGGGGCAGAAGGGAGAGGACATAATGGCCTTGTCTGCTGAAGTTCGTCCCTCTTTAACTCTCTCCCCCATGCCCTCCAGCACCTACAGGTCATTTCCTCTATTCTTCGCCCTTTTGACTTTGGTGAACTCAACACATGTTCATCAGTTGGTGGATCCTGCCTTCCCAGGTAGGCCTCTTGGGTGAGGGAAGTGCTCTTAAGCATCTCTCGAACAGATTGCACCTAGGGTGCCTAGATGGCCAGGAAACACAAACATAGGTTAGACAATCTCCACTCATTCCCTTTATAACCTTGATCGAGTCACTACAGTTTTTCCATTGCTTACCTAGAGCTTGCTCTACCAGCTAAATGGAGGAGTGTGCAAAAACACCTGTACTACCTTCTATTCCCTCACTGCCTCAAGCTTTACGGCATCCAAAGAGTAGCACGCCACACACTAAGCCCCCATCTTTGGGAGCAGTCGTCTTCAAACACATGCTCACGCTTAAGGAAAGCGTCAACATAACAGACAAAATCAGAGCCGTTCCACTTGTAATGAGTTTTTCAAAATTTTCATCTAAGCCAGAGGATGCACAGTGTCAGGTTATAGGCAGATTGGTTAGTCTTTAAAAAGTGTGTCCTTGGGCTTCCTTAGGGCATTTTTTAAACTTCAGATTGAAAAATCTTAGACAAAACTTTTCTCCAGTTCTTCACAGACCTACCATCCCCATCTCCATCAGGGTTCCAGCCTGGTTCCTGCATGCATGCGTGTTAACCCGAATCCAGGCTTATCCTGGAGTACTTCAGAAAGCCCTAGGCACCTAATTGATAGCTTCCCTACAGTTTTTGGTATCTTGCATTGTAGTTATATCTTGCCCACCAATCTGTAATTTCCTCAAGGGTGGTAGGCAAGCTTTGCCTCTCCCAACTGGCATCTTCCCTGTTGTCTGTTGGAGAGGAGAGTTCCCTCAATACACTTCTGTAGGAATCATGCCTCTTGTGTTCAAAGATGCCCCATGTGTTTCCTTTGCTCTTCAGGGACTGTCACTTGCTATGAAAATAGAATGATAGTGGCGTTTCAAAGCATTCTTGCCAACAAGATACAGCACGCATCTGTGGTGGGTAAGTAATGTGTATTATCTCATCTTAGTCTTACTTAATAGAAGCCCTCGGCTCAAGGCCATCTCCATTTTCTGGTGAGCAGAGCACACAAACCCTGGAGCAACTGGCACCCAAAACCCATGATGACACAGGGGCCCTGATTGCATGATGCCTCTGAGAGTGGAAGACCCTGTCTTTCTTTGGAAATCTGTCTTATCTCAGAATCCCCTAGGAAACATCTATCTTCAAATCACAGCATTTCCCAGAGCTTGGGTTATATCACTCAGGTGGGAAAATAAAAGGTGAAGTGATTGAAGTACCTTAGAAATGGATTGGCAGTCTTGGCTACGTACCTCTGGTTGACTCAACGTCACTGAAATGTACTTCTTGGCCATCTCCTGTCTAAATTGCTCTTGCTTCTGTAGATCCCCTTGGTCTTGAAATGCTGAACTGCACTTATGTTCTGGACCCAGAAAAGCTCACCCTGAAGGCCCCATATGAAACCTGTACCAAAAGAGTAGTAAGTAATTGTTTGAGGAGTGATTTGGGAAGTAGTAACCTAGGAGTTAAGGCTTTGGAGTAGAGCAGTAGTTCTCAATCAGGGTGATTTCTTTTGTCATCCCAGAGAACATCCTGCAATGTTTGGAGACCGTTCTGGTTATCACAGGTGGTTGAGGGGTGGGGCGGGAAAGGGCAGCTACTGGCCGTCTAGTGGGTACAAGCCAAGGATACTGCTAAATAGCCTTCACTGCCCAGAGGAGCCCTCAGTAACGGACATGTTACTGAACCCAAATGCCAACGCTGAGGTTGAGAGACCCTGGAGTTGAGGATTTGGGCTTGATTTCTGGCTCTGCCACTATCTAGATGTGATTTGGGGTAAGTTAGCTCATCTTTCTAAGCCTTTACTTGCCCACTGGAAAATGGATTATGATATCTCTCCATAAGGTGTCTAAAGATGAATGACATAATACAGATGAAGGACGTGGCATAGCATCTAGACACAACAAATGATCAAACATGAGCTATTTTGATCTGTAACCCCCATGGAAAAGGGGAGGCTGTTTTGGGGCTGGCAAATAGAGTGCTGGCACCTCTAGGCTGTAAAAACATGTGTTGGAAGGCCAGCAGAAGCTGAACAATAGGATTTTCTACTGTTAAGCAATAGTACTGCCCAATCAGGGTTATTAGGAGCAGTAAAAGCAACCTAAGTCGTTTCCAAGTTTTAGTGTGCAAACAATCACTCAGGGAACTTGGAAAGTACAGAATTAGTTCAGTTAGTTCATGACTTAATAGGTCTGGGGTGCATCCTAGAAGTCTGCAAGTTTAACCGTCTACTTCATCTGATTCTATAGTGAAGATCTCCAGTAATTAACACTTACCCTTCTGAAATGGCCTTTCCCAACTTTAGGGAGCTTAGGGTTGCATTCCTTTAGACCAGAGGCCTACAGAGTATCACCTGTGGGTGGCCACATCTAGCCCATGATCTGTGTGTGTGATGGTCCTCAAGCTAAGAATGTTTTCTGTTTTTTTAAAGAGTTTTTAAAACATGTTAGCACTTGTATGTGGCCTACCAAGTCTATATATTTACTAACACTTAACAGAAAATTGTTGGCTGACTCCTGCTTTAGACTGTGAGTTCCTTGGGCCAGGAGAAATGGCAAAGATGGCTCTGTCCAGCACCCAGCACCATGGCTGCTACATAGGTGCTCAATAAGTGTATTTGAATATCTTGGTACAGGCCCCAAACCAAACAGGACCTTGATATTCAGATATAGGGTGAATGTAAAAAGAAAATAAAAACTGGACTCTGAGCCCTGAAACTCAAGGAACTATTATTCTCTGCCAATGTATGAGTCTTTCCTGGGATATCTAAAGAGGCTATAGAATCTCCTGGTACAGGAATGAGGGACCTTCTAGAACCCGTGGTACTGATAATTTAAGGGTTTTGCCAACGTTAGGGGTTTTGTCAACGTTAAGGGTTTTACCAATCAGCTGGGTCAGATGATATTCTGGAATCCCCTTTCCCACTGAGGTACTAGCACTCTGTCCTTACTATGCCCTTTTCATACAGCTTGGCCAGCATCAGATGACCATCAAACTCATGGACGACAATGCTGCTTTAAGACAAGAGGCTTTCATGTATGACATCAGCTGTCCAGTTATGCAAGCAGAAAGCCATGAGCAGCATTTGGGATCCACAGTCTGCTTGAAGGATTTCATGTCTGTGAGTGAAGCAGGCTGACTGCTTCTCACCCAGCTACTGCGGGGGAAATGTGGTCTAGACAGAGCTGGGCTTCAGAACAAGATCAGGACTGCAATCTGTATTTTACTGCTGACTTGCTGTGTAGCTTTAGATTGATTTCTTAACCACACTGAGACTTTGTTTCTAAGTCTGAAGTGGGGGACAACAATACCTCATAGGATGGCTTTAAGAATTGACTGAGAAGGCAGATACAGCACTCAGCACATCATGTCTAGCAATAAAAAGGATTCAGTTGGTAGCTTGACAAACTGGATACTTCATCATGTGCCAGGCCCTACGCCAGATACTAGGATATAGCAAATGAGCAAAACAGACCAATCACATACTCGTGGACTTTATAGTCTAACAGCTAACATCAACAGTGGACAAAAATAATCATACTTTATTAACAGTGAGGGAACTGCATGGCTTGACAGAGTATTTGATTTCTATGCACACAGTAAAAAGCTGTACATTTAAGGACTTAGTAACTCAGCTTACAACTGAAAGGGAGCTTAGGTCTTCCAATTGCCTTTTGGTATCAAAAGCTCAAAGAGGAAATGATGTCTAAGGGCACTGCTAGGATTCATGACTGCCCGTGCTTCTACTACATCCCACAACTAGGCGTTGTGGTGTAAGAATCACACAGCAGTTGCTCTGGGTGTTTTCCACATACTCTCAGGTAACATGATTTCAGAAATCTCCAAATCAAAGCCTCACATCATCTTTTTTTTCTTCCAGTTTACCTTTCACTTTTTTCCTGGCATGGCTGATGAAAGTGCGGTATGAAAGTTATTTTTTAAATTACAAGCCTAAGTAACCTTTAGTTCTATATTAAAGGTGACATAACTTCCATCCTGGTTAAAATATGAAATAGACAATAGTCTTGGGGTTAAGGTGAGCACCAGCCCTCTAAATGAAACTTTTGACTTTAGGATACCAAACCTCAGATGGGATGGACCTTTGCAGTTGGTGATGGTGAAAGAGCCCAAACTCTGACCCTTCAGGAGGCTATGACACAAGGATATAATCTCCTGATTGACAACCAGAAGATAAGCGTCCAAGTGTCATTCCATGCCACTGGAGTGACTCACTACTCGGTAGGTGTGAATCTTTTTGTACCGCAATCCAGGCACAAACCACTATTTCTAAATCCAAGCATGATCTCAACCATGTCCTCCATTGAGAATACAACTCATTCAACAGGTATCTTAATGCTTACCATGTGCCAACCACTGTACTAGGTACTAAAGATAAAATGGTGAGATACAATGGTGAACAAGAGAGATATGGTCCTTACTTCAATCTGTTCTCCCTCTTCCTCCATAGATCTAAATTAACCACATAATACGGAGCTAGGGTACTACTAAATTCTTTTACGAATTAAGGTGTTCTGTTTTATCATTGCCCTGTATTGTGTTTACAGTAGGTACCGGCACTTTGGGGACCAACAATCATGACACTACATTCAATCAGTTAATGTGCCAAAACACTTAGAACAGGTCTTGGCACCTATGTGCTCAAATGTCAGCCATGTTAACAGTCCTGTTATATACACGGAGCATATGCTGAATCTTAAACATTCTCTCTGAATGCTGATACCATAAGATAGTCATAAAACAAGAGCTCATATCTGCTTAGAAATGATCAGCTACAGGTCATATCAGTAGACACTACTTTGCCAGATGTTATGAAGTACAAGATCTTAAAACTAGAGCACCTGCAGAACAATTGGGACAAAATGCCTGAACTCTACTTGGGCCAAGACAGTGCCCAATAGTTGAGTATGTTTGCCCTGACTATTCCAGCATTGGTTAGAAATTCAAGTAATTCAGGTAAACCAATGTCTTTGAAAATGCCTCTCCTCAGCAAGGTAACAGCCACCTCTACATGGTGCCTCTGAAGCTTACCCATGTATCTCCTGGGCAGACGATCGTCTTATCATCACGACTCATTTGTGTGTCAGGTAAGTGCCTAGGAAGGGACAACTCCAGTTGTGGAAGACGTTGTTCTAGGGGCTTAATCAAAACTGATCATACTGTCATTCCTTCTAGATCCTGTGACTTGTAATGCCACACACATGACTCTCACCATACCAGAGTTTCCTGGGAAGTTAAAATCTGTGAGCTTTGAAAATAGGAGCATTGCTGTGAGCCAGCGGCACAACAGTGGGGTTGATGTGGAAACAACAAATGGCTTGAGGTTGCATTTCAGCAAAACTCTCCTCCAAACAAAAGTACGTTCCATTGTCAGTCACTGAGCTTTATGGAAGCCCGACTTGAAGCATAGCGTTTTAGGCTACCCTGATACAGCTGCTGACTTGTCCATAAATTCTAATTGCCGGTGTAAAAAATTCAAAATTTGGAAGGCCTCATTTGAACACCTTGCATAAGTGAGTTCTCAGGTAACTCTCAAACACCAAGCCTCCTGCAATGGAAGTTTTCCTAAGTTTCTTAGTTCACTGAATAGTACAAACTGCCATCAAGCTCCTAATGATGAACCTCTCATGCCCTATTAAAACAGGACAGCTTGAGCCAAACAAGTGTCCCCAGCTGTCCTCACTGAGGCCAGTCTTGACTGAGGCAATTGCCAGGGACAACAAAGAACAATTTTATGTTGGTGTGTACTTTGCGATAACATTTTATAACTCCTGGATTGGCAGCTCTTTAGAGGTTGAATTAACAGATCAAATTCCAGTGTCTAGTACAAAGAGCATACAGTACTGGGTACTGGAGGGCGTGAGCTTAAAGAAATAAATTTCCTTCCTAGGGAAGGATCCTGATCTGGAGAAGTGATAGGGTCTCTTGTTCTGGCTTAAAGGGAAACCATAATAAGTCTGGAGTGTGCCTTGAAGGTTTCAGTGTACTTCCTTCCTACCTCCTTGGACTGCTCTGGGTCCCAACAGGCTGTGGTTGCTAAAGGACATTCTTTCATTTCAGTTCTCTGAAAAATGCCTACCCTATCAGTTCTACTTATCGTCACTCAAGCTGACCTTTTACATTCAGCTGGAGATGGTATCCATGGTGATTTATCCAGAGTGTCTCTGTGAGTCAACAGTTTCCATCGGTAAAGACCATTTTTCTTAAACGGTTTCCTACATTCTTTCTCTCTTAGCTCTTGCATGTGGGAAAGTGTATAGAAGTTCAGACTCTGCATTGTTTATACTTTGAGGAAATGAAAGGCTGGTCAGACCAGAAATGTCAGTCTAAGCTGCTGTGATAGGGATCTAAGAAAGATAACACTTCTAAGATACACATACAGGTAGGTTTCACAACTGTTTCATGTTTTTAAGTAACCTGGATATACTTCATGTTAGGAGCCTAAGCCTACCATCTAAATAAGATTGCTTCAAACCTGAAACTACAGGGACTACAAGTATTTCCCCAAACTCCTGAAAAATCCCTCAAAGAATATGGAAGTAGGTCTTTCCTCTCGTGTAGTATTGCTTCTGCCCCTTTGCTCCTTTTATTCGCTGACCTGTATCAGGTCAAAGCCAAATAGGACAAATTAGTTGCTTCTTCAACTTCTCCTTAAACCACCAAGATTTGTGAGCCTTGAAAGGAGGGACATTATGACACAAGGGACGGCACTTTAAGCCTCATCAGGTTTTTCTCATGGGTCTCTTACCTCACCTGGTGCTTCTTCCCACGTCTCCTGTTGCCTCTTCCTTTGGATGAAAAATCCTTCTGCTCATACACAGCAGCCTCACTCTTGTCTTGGCACCTTAAGGGTCTTCCCTCGTAACTCAAGCTGCTTATCAAGGTATCTTCCCAAACAAAGACTTAAGACAAATTCTGTTGCCTCCTGATAAAACTTCAAACTTCCATCACACTTCAAATTGGTAGATGACAATAGTCACATGGCAGACAGATTTTTTTTTTTTTTTTTTTTTTTTTAACTCTCACCACTATCTAGTTTCAGGGGAGCTATGTACTCAGGATGGGTTTATGGACATTGAGGTCTACAGCCATCAGACAAAACCGGCTCTCAACTTGGATACCCTCAGGGTGGGAGACTCATCCTGCCAGCCAATCTTTAAAGCTCCATCTCGGGAGCTGGTGCAGTTTCACATACCCCTGAATGGATGTGGAACAAGACATAAGGTTAGTACTGGCCCATAGCAAGAGGTTAAGACTTACTTTTGAGATAACTAATTAACCACTTTCTCTAACCTTACTCTAAGTTCGAGAATGACAAAGTCATCTATGAAAATGAAATCCATGCTTTCTGGGCAGATCTTCCTCCAAGCACAGTTTCCAGAGATAGTGAGTTCAGGTGTGAACGCAATTGCTATTTGACTTTTTAAGCCCCAGCTTAAACTCAAGCCGTTTTTTAATCTAAAATTCTTAACAACTCCACCCACCCACTCTTACAGAATGACGGTGAGGTGCTATTACAGCAGCAGTAACATGCTAATAAATACCAGTGTTGAAAGCCTTCCTCCTCCAGTGGCCTCAGTGAAGCCGGGTCCACTTGCTTTGACCCTGCAAACCTACCCAGGTGAGACATTATAACCTAAAAAATCTGCTTAAATACTTTCAGGGAACTCTTCCCTAAAATGAACTTTGATGCCACCAGACTAGAGTAGTAGCGATGCTTAAGCTTCTGTTGTGACCATCAACTACTTGAGTACCAGAGGGGCTTCTCCTCCATTTCAGATAACTCCTACCTGCAACCATATGGGGAGAAGGAGTACCCTGTGGTGAGATACCTCCGCCAACCGATTTACCTAGAAGTGAGAGTCATAAACAGGACTGACCCCAACATCAAGCTGGTCTTAGATGACTGCTGGGCAACATCCACCATGGACCCAGCCTCTCTCCCTCAGTGGAATATTGTCGTGGATGGGTATGTATTCTCCATATAAGGTAGCCCAGCTAATCAAACTGCCAGTAAAAAGAATAAAATGATCTTGGGCTTGAGAGGAGCACTATGTCAAAGGCCCTGATTTTTGTTCTTGTTTCTTAGCAACCAGTCCTTGGTCAAATAAGGTGACTCATGCTTTCCTATTACCCTTGAATCTAAAAGTATAAGATCCTTCCCAAGGAAATCTGGCTTTAATATGCCAATATCTGGAGAGAAGAGATTTCTAGTTCCTATCCATTTATTGAATACCTACCATAGGCGAAACATGGTGCTATGTGCTCCAGATGCATTACTTGAACCTCATCACTCTATGAGAGACACTAGCCACCTCACTTCATAAAGAAACCCAAACTTGCTACTTAAATAACTAGGCCAAAGTAATATTTAGTAAATGGTAGAACATGAATGCCCATCTGACTCTAGATCTGAATATCACAGTGCTCTGAAGTTGTGGCTACCCACTTGTATGTTGGTGTTTATCCTCTTGGCTCTGCTGGCACCTAGATAGAACTGCACCTTATCTTTCTTTGAATCTATTGTAATCTGTTAAGCTTGTATCCTCCAGGTGCACTCCTGCTCCACGATCATGGTAGCCCGCACATTCATGCAGCTCATTCCTTCACCCCATTAAAGGCTTGCTCGAGTGTCCACTTCTCCTTGAAGCCTACCCTGACCCTCCTGCACCCTTACCCTGGTCTAACTCTTCTTTTGTTAGTACTTACATGCTACCTAACATACTAATTTATAGCTACTATACTCTGCTAGCATCTAAGATATAAAATGGCAGGAGTTCTCCACCTTGTTTTTTCAGCAACATATACTAACTGCCTGGGACAAAAAAGATACTCAGACTAATAAGAATTAAGCCAGTGTCATCTGAAGAGTTACATAATTCTTGATGAATTTATCTGGCAAACAAATTGGTACTGAAATTGTATTCACACATAGTAGAAGAAAAACTAGCATGAACAACTTATAACTCCATGAATATTGTTGGATAGGCCAAATCAGAGGTATATTTAAAAAAAAAAAAAGGTACAGGTAGAAGATGTTACGTGTGACTGAATTTGAGCAAATGCTGAGTTAGACTCCGGGGTGAATTCAGCTGATGTCCCTCCCTGAAATGTACCTTCCAGCTGTGAATACAACCTGGACAACCACAGAACCACCTTCCATCCGGTTGGCTCCTCTGTGACCTATCCTAATCACTATCAGAGGTTTGATGTGAAGACCTTTGCCTTTGTGTCAGAGGCCCAAGCGTTCTCTCACTTGGTAAGTGATTAACAAGTCACCTGGGACAGGTCGAATGTGAGGCATCAGTTTTACTCAACTCTTGCTCCATCTCCAGGTCTACTTCCACTGCAGTGCCTCAATCTGCAATCAACTCTCTCCTGACTTCCCTCTGTGTTCTGTGACTTGCCTTGTGTCATCCAGAAGCAGGAGAGGTAAAAATTTCAAGTCCTCATTAATGTGAGTTTACAGCAAGCCTCAACCTTTCAGAATTTAAGAACGAGTGCCCTTGGTCTTCACCTAGTCCCAAGAGCACAAGAAACCTGAGTCTGAGATAGACAGGTTCTCCATCAGTCCTAGGGACACGTTTTTTTTGCACCTGAGCTGTAGCCTGATCTTCTGTAGACTTTAAAGTTACTCTTCCTGAGTCACTCTTCCTGAGTCTAGGTAGACTCTGAACTTTGTCTTCTGATATTCTTTGATAGTTCATTCTGCTTTTACAGTAAGGTGTATGCCCTCTCCTGTGAAGGCAGGCAAAACCACCTAGAGCAGGGGCTCCATGGGGAGCTGCTCTAGGTAATCCCTCAGCACACTTCTTACCACTACTCATTATCCCAGAGGTCAAACTGTTTCCAGCCACAGGAGCCACTGAGGAAGAGAAAATGATAGTGAGTCTCCCGGGTCCCATCCTCCTGTTGTCAGACAGCTCTTCACTCAGAGGTATGGATTTAAAGCCTTGGGTACTTCTTGGACTCAAGTTCTTGGTTTTATGTCAGATTTAACTGTGCATAGATAACACATGCTCCTGATTAGACAAGAAGAGGAGTCTCTTCCCAGCAATAGGTTCTGTTAAGTCTCTTGTGTGCCCTTCCAAAAATCCCCATTGAACACAAGTGGAATCATATACTCTACCTACTGTTCTGTAACGTTTTTTACTTGTTTAAGCCATCTTATATCTGTACAGAGACCTCTCACTAAAGGATTCCAGTTTTGTCACTAATGCCACATTAGAATCCTCAAATCTTGGCCTACTATACAAGAACTTCAGACTATGTTTCTAAAAAAAAAAAAAAAAATAGGACTAATAGGTCAGAAGACATGTGCTTGCTACTATTAAACTTAAGTCTTTACTGGATTATGTTACTGTTAATATTTTATATCTTCAGCCCAGATAGTCTTCATTTTAGGCCTAGAACTTGAAATTAAGCTCTCAAATCCCTAGCTAATAAGCTGCAAGGAATCATGCACTTGGGACAACTAATCATATCTGTTAGTGCCAGAATGTTAAACAATGAGCTGGGACTGTAAGGTCCTTTCCAGGTGTCAGCCCATCTGATCTGAGTGAAAGCAAGTAGGAAGTGGGAACAGCTGTGGGAGTGGAGAAGGGAGAGGAGGAGGTTGGCTTGAGGGATAAGACTATACCCTGTTGCAAGCTTCCCAAATGAGCTCTTTGAAGCTTCATTTCACTTCCTTCTCTGGGGAGCTTTAATGTGTAAAACTTCAGCTTCAACTGACACTTCGTTTCAATGATCTTAAGACTTGAATGTCTGCTTCCTTTCCAGACGCTGTGGACTCTAAAGGGCATGAGACTGCTGGATATGTTGCTTTTCAAACTATGGTTGCTGTGGTTGCCTTAGCAGGCATTGTGGCAATTCTAAGCCTTGTCAGCTACCTGCACAAGAAAAGAACCATAACGCTAAGCCACTAACTGGATATTCCAACAAAGTGGTCAACATAAGCCTCTTGCTTCTTTCTTATTAAATTTTGATGGAATTCAAGGACTGTTTCTTGCAATCATTCTTCTTTAGAGAATATAGTACCTTTCCACAATCCTCTGGGCAGGCCTTGTTCTGTGTGGACATGAATACGGATATTTCTGACTTAAGTGCTTCCTGTCACTCAGCTTTTTCTGAACTCCATCCCCAAAACTGGCAGTGCAAGAGAATTCAATCGCTAATGGGGCTTGGTGACAGCCCATCTCTAGGGGTGCATTTAGGTGACTTTAATGCCTTTTACCCCCTCCACTCATATATACAAGATGAGGAGGGCAAGAAGTCACCCCTAATCCTTGGCATAACTTCCCTTCTCTACAGAGGAAGGGAAGCCAGGTATTCCCAAGGAAGTAATCTAGTATCATACTTAAGTAATATTTCCTAATTCAAATTAGTCTTTCCAGTGAGTAGAAAACTTTCCCTGAGAACTTAAGGGATTTATTCTCCCGTGTACTCCCATTCCAATTAAAGGCCAGCAATCTCCTCTGGGGGAGGGAAAGGAATAATAAAAGATTCTAGCTTCATTAAGTGCAATTACAACATTCCTGGTCTCATTAAGACTACACAGCTGGAGACGAGCCTCTTAGCTGAGCCTGGAGAGCTGCTTTCCCACTACCCAGCGCTCAGTTATTACCTCCTCCTGAGGCTGCTCCATCTTCTTCCTGAGGCTGCCCCATCTTAACTAGGCTGTAATTATGTCAAAATGACTAGTCTGCCTCACACTGTAGCCCTAACAGACCACATTCAAGATACCTAATATAGACATTAACTTGTATACTTCAACTAGAAAAAGTCTGGATCTAAACAAGAACTTTTGCTATGAAAAAAGCTGTAAAGCTTCTAAATCTCTGTACATGGTGGAGGTGAATAGAAATATGAATATCTTTAGTGTTTGGACTTCACCCCTCAATTGTGAGTTGTTATACTCCTGGGTTTTTCAAAACCTTGAAAGAATATTATATATACTTGGTCATCTTATGATACTGTAGGTCTTTAATAATGAATCCTTCTGCCTTTTCTTCAACACAACCTTTGATTCTAAATCCTTTTAAGAGTTATATGGTAAAACTCAACCCTGGTATGGGGAAGGAAACAGCTGCATTCATATTGTATAAAAGGTCTGGTCTTCCTATAGTAATAAGGGTCAAAATTTCAGGTTCTCATCAAGGCTATTCTTTAGACATTTCTTTATAAGAGAATAAGACATTAATCTGTCACTGATAAAACAAATGGTCTTGGATTCAAACTTTTTCTGTGACTACGTCATATTAGCGTTACATATTAGAATCAGAAATATTGCATGCACTTCTTAAAACAGCATTTAAAAAACTGTTGGCCACTTACATGGCTCCCTGATCTCATGTGGTAGGCTGAATAATGACCACCCCCAACATGGCCACATCCTAATCACCAAAAACTGAATATTGCTACCTAGTCATGGCCCCAAATGGACTTTGCAGATGTGGTTAAAGGTCTTGACATGGGAAGATTATCCAAATGGGCCCAATTATAAGGCTCCCTATGAAACAGGAGAGTCAGAAAAGATGTCCCAGTGGAAGCAGAAGTCAGAGTGATATTGTCCGCAAGCCAAGGAATGTGGGCAGCCTATAATAGCTGGTAATGGCAAAGATATGGATTCTCCCCTAGAGCCTCCAGAAAAACACAGCTCTGCTGCCCCAGTTTGGACTTGTGAATTCCAGAGATATAAAATAACTTGTTTCAAACCATTTAGCTTGTATTAATTTGTTACGGTGGAAACAGAAAACTAATATACCCTCTAATGAGTCATTACCCACAAGTTGAAAAACACTTTGCTAGAAATGCACATTTTACAGATGAGCAACTTGAGCCCTAGCAAGCTTGTCTAAGGTATCAGAGTATCTTGGTTATAGAGGTGGAGCCTCTCATCCCCAATCTGGTCTATTTGTTTAGAGTCACAAGCCAGGATCAGAGTGACTTGGGCCCCAAGGCTGCCGCATGGCAGGTTGGTTCTGGTGCGTTTGCAAATGTTGAGGCAGAAATTTGAGAGAGGAAAGCCAAGCTGGCTGTGGAGCAGCTGCTGGAATGAACACTAGTTGCCATGGTATCCTCGAACAAATATAATGAGCAGTTGTTTAAAGTCGTGTTCTCATCTTCTGAAGGTACCTATCCTACTGTACATGGGGGGAGGCAGCCTAATAAGCGGAGAGGAGCTGTGTGGGCAGAGAGGGAGCTCAAATCCCAAGAAGCTGCTCCTTCATCCAAACTTGTGTTTGCAATCTCCCTCACCAGGTAGGGATGGGCGGTAATTGTAACTCAGGTGGCAGGAGGTAGACGAAAGGCATTTGGGATTCTAATATTCTACTGGACAGTTCTGTTGGTGCAGTTTACAGGGGCTGGGAGCAGACTTGTGTGCCTTGGGAAGCCCCCTTTAATACTGAACTTCTCTTCCCTGCCCTGTTCTGCTGCTTCAAGCTGTTTTATGGAACGTGTACAGCTCTAGAACAAGAGCTGGGCTTGGGTTCTGGATCTGTCTTCCTTACTGTGTGACCTGGGGCAGATGGAACAATTTCCAAGCCTATTTCCACATCTGGAAAATGTGAATAAAACCACTTTTGGAAGCAAGCAAGGGTTCAATGAGATAGTCAACGTACTAGTGTATTTGCATTGGAGCCACCTAGATAAAACCTCATAATACTATAAACAATAATGAAGGTTGAATAAAATTCCGTGACAGATGAGAGGTTCTTGATCACGCACATATTTTGTAAAATACAGATGCCCTGACGTCACCTACTGAACTAGAATCTTTAAGGAGTGGGGTCTAAGCATGTTTAGGCTCTGCGGGAGGCTGAATAATGGCCCCCAAATATCTATGTCCTCATCCCAGGAACCTGTGACTGTTACATTTCATGGCAAAAGGGACTTTGCACACATGATTAATCTAAGGATCTTGGACCAAGAAATTATCTGGATTATCCAGGTGGGCCTGAATGTAATCACAAGCATCCTTATACAAGGGAGACAGAATGAGATTCACCTACAGAGAGAAGGCGATATGATGATGGAGATAGAGACTGATGCACTTTGAAGATGGAGGAAAGGGCTCCAGCCAAGGAACACAGGCGGACACAAGAAGCTGAAAAAGTCAAGCAAACAATTCCCCCAGAGCCTCCAGAAGGAAGCAGCCCCACTGACACCTTGACGTCAGCCCAGTGAAACTGTAAGAGACCTCCAGATTTGTAGGACAGTAAATCTGTGTTATTTTTAAGCCACTAAGCTTGTGGTAATTTGTTACAGCAGGGAGAGGAAACTGAACACAAGCTCCTCAGACGATTCTGACATGTACCCCGGATAAGAATCACTGTGCTAGACAAACGCAAAGGCTGTGTGGACAAAGAATGTTGCCTGCCATCAAGCCCTCAGCCACTGCAGCTGCCCCCAAGGTGCGCCCTGAGGGGAATTCAGGATGGAAAAAAATAAGATACTGGCCCTGGATAGTTAAGACGCATATCAAAGGAATAATTTCAAAGAGCCCAGACTCTTGCATCTACACATACACAGAAAAGCACTAAAATCATTAACTCGAGATGTCTGTTTCCTGTGATTAGCGATATTTTGATGTTTGACCACAACGTTTGTTTGTTTTCAGCAAATCTCCTATACGTCCAGACTCCTCCCTTAGCTCTTTGCAACAGTTCCTCAGAGCTATCTGAAAGGCTGTTTCTGAGCTAAAGTCCTCAGTAATGTCCTTGAATAAAACATAATTCTCAACTTCAGGCTTGAGCATTTTTTTTCAGTTGACACTTGACTTTGTTCAGGAATGACACAGCATGCCCCTAGTATCCTGATTGGGCTAAATAATCAAGATAAAGCCTCAATTCCCCTTGCAGATATTTATGTAGTGGTAGGTACTGTTCTGTTCAATGAGATTTAAGGGAGAAACTGGGAGGGGGTTTCTGTCTTTTTCCTCATTTCAAAAAAAAGGTATATAAGGCTAGCCCCTTTTCTCCCTGTCTTTGGCTGTGGTTGTGTGAATTGTGATTCCTTGAGCTGTGCCAGCTTTCTTGTGACCGTGAGGAAACAAATCTAAAGATGCTCTCTGAGAATGGTGGAGTAATGACACAGAAAGCCTAGATCCCTGATAACGTCACTGTGTTTCCTAAATCAACCCTAGAACCACTTGTATCTGGATTTCATGTTTAGTGAGATGCTAAGAGTTCTTATTTTTTAAGGGAGGCACTTTGTTTCCTGTAGGTAAAAGCATTCCAAATCATTCAGGCTTAAAGAACCCTTATTTTTAGAATAAAGTTTATGACTATAATCTGCATCTATAAGAACACACCAAGTTATATGTAAGCTTTTCTTTGGGTTAACAGCCAAATTTGTATAAACCAAAAAAATAAGAAAACCTTTTGTTAACAGATTTATTTTGCTTTGGCTCCCTCAAGGCTCAAGAGGTCCAGAGTCTGATTCTGTTCATCTTTGAACTCCCACTGATACTTCTGTGAGGGAAGTGATTTGACCAAAAATGCAATGCAAAGAAGCTTGATTCAAAGCAAACAGTATAGTCACTTACTTCTCACCCTTACTCAGAGATGAATCCTCCTTAATTCTGTTCCAGGGTCAAAGGAGCAGGGAAGATGTCATAAAGCAAGAATTGGATGCAGGAGACATGGGTTCTATCCCTGGCACTGCAGACTTACAGTGTGCACTTCCTCTCTGGGCCTCAGGTGTACCAGCTGTAGAAGAAGACTGGAGAGAGCATCTATTACCTTGCCACTCAGGGTGTGATCAGTGGAAGGCTTTGAAACCGAGGGCAGTCATCAGTTAGATTCCCTTAGACTATAAGGTGCTTAATAAATAATATCCTTTAAACTGCCTTCACTGACCAAGCTTACTTTCTTTTGCAAATTGCATACCCTCCAAACTTCATGTAGCTTGGACAATATATATCAAGACTCCTTTAACAGCCCCTTATAGAAAACACCTCTGAGAGTAATGTTTGCTTAAGCTGTTTTTAAGGAACATGGAGCTAGTCTTACCCAGTTCAAACCAGTTGAGACCATCAACCATTCAGCTGGGCCTGCACAAGTGTCTCATGGGTGACTTTTTGACGTCAGAGGACCAAAAACTCCACCATCAGATCATGCTACTGCCACCATTTTCTAAGCATGTGTCCCATGAAGAAGCATGTAACTCAGATATGCTTGTGCGGATCACTGATTACCTCACTTTTTTCCTGACTCCAATCACCTTCCCCTGGACCTTCGACCACCCTATACTCTCCACCCACAAATATCCCAAGCCTCTTGCCTTTGAGGAGGCAGAACCTGAGACCTAGTCTCCTGTCTCCTCGCTTGGCTGCCTTGTGAATAAACCCTTTCTCTGCTGTAAACCTCAGCGTCTCAGCGCTGGTCGGGCAAACAAAACTAGTTCAGTAACAGCTTCGCCAGGAGCTGGTGAGCCATGTAGAAGCTCAGGTCCTGCTCCAGACCTACAGACTCAGAATCTGCCTTTTAACCCCTTGTACACATGCACATTAACGTTTAAGAAGCACAGTCTAAGGCTTCCCTGGTGGTGCAGTGGTTGAGAGTCTGCCTGCCGAAGCAGGGGACGTGGGTTCGTGCCCTGGTCCAGGAAGATCCCACATGCAGTGGAGCGGCTGGGCCCGTGAGCCATGGCCGCTGAGTCTGCGCGTCCGGAGCCTGTGCTCCGCAATGGGAGAGGCCAAGGCAGGGAGAGGCCCGCGTACCACAAAAATAAATAAATAAATAATGAGCACAGTCGAAAGCTTCTTCCAGCTCTCAGTTGAGTCACCTTCAGATCACCTGATGTGAGTGCCCTCTACTGGCTTTAGGAAACATTTTCTTTAGGAAACACTTCTGTTCCATTTCCCTCTGCTGGTTCTTTAAGGTTTCCAAATGGGACTTGAAGCTCCTAAATAGGGCCATAAGGACTACTGGAGCATATGTATGGGGCTTGAGTCTTCTCTGCAGTTTTGGGAAGCCAATCAATGTCTACCGCCCGAGCAGAGGGGCCCATGCCCTCTCTAGCTCAGATGGCTCTCTGATTCCCAATTACCGAGTAGTCTGCCTTCCTGATGTCTCACCCTTGCCACTTCTGCTTTAGCAAAAAGCAGGTTGCAGAGGAAGGGCACCTGAGTGGGCCAGGTGATGGTGGGTCCCTGGCTTAATCACTAGCTAACTCTGAGACCTTCAGAAAATGACTTGCTTGTTTGCCCAGTTTCTTCTGCTGCCAGTTGACTAATAAGGCATGGAAATGAGAAGAGGACCTCTCAGGACTCTTATGAAAGGTCAGAGATGATAACATATGTCAAAGCTCTTTGAAACCCTGACACATTTCACAAACGTGAAGGTGTATGTGTCCCTGAAGCCGCTAGTGTAACCAGCTGCTCTGGTGCAGACCTGGCCAACTCCAGTCCCGCCTCAGCCTGACACCGACCAGGGTTCTTAGCCTTCCCCAACCGATAGAAGTTGACTAGAGGCAAGACAAGAAACTCAGGCAAGGCCTTACGGGGGACCCTGCTGCAGCAGAGGGGAGCGAGAACAAACAACACTTTCCCTTGACTGCTTGCTCCCCGAGGGGGTCGAGCTTATTCCTTACATGGGGTGAGGGTAGGGGTGTGTCCAGGGGTCAAGCTGGAGGCGTGGCTTAGGTGGTTTGCCCACCCCTTAGGTGGTGTTGGGTGCAGGGGGCATGCTCGGTACCCTGCTTTTGCTCCCCACACCCAGTTTTTGCTCTGGGCTCTTCAAAATTGGCAGTCGGGTTTTTTTGGTCTCTTTGTATCTTTTGTCCAGAATTTGCCCCAAATTATCACGCAGTTATTTTTAGTTCCATACAGTTTCTTTGTATTTTGTTGCTTGAGGAGAGGTGTGTCCAGGTGCAAGCACTGCAGAACTGCAGCACAGCAGCAAAGGACCCCAGGTCCCAGCCTGTCTCAAGCCCAGCTCTGCTGTTGTGTGGTCTAATGCTCTAAATTCTCATTATTTGTCTAGATCAGGGATTCTCAACCTTGGCACTGGTGTTTGGGCCCCTTAGTTCTTTGCTGTAAAGGGCTGTCCTGTGCACTGAAGAATGTTGAGCAGCAGCCATGACCTTGACCCACTAGATGCCAGCAGCATCTCCCCCAAACACAGTCATGACAATCAAAAATGCCTCCAGACACTGCCAAATGTCCCAGGGTGGCGGTGGGAAACGTCACCCCCGATGGATAACTCCTCTAGGTTCAGTTTCCTCAGTCTTTCTAGTCAATGCAAAATACTGTGCAGGGGTTTCTATATTTAAGTTTCTGGGCTACCCAAAAGGAAAGATACAGACACTGTTTCCATTCCCAGAGCACTAGAAGAGAGGAGGCAGGCAGGGCAGGTGGGAGGAAGGACAAATATAAGGGAATAGTGGCAAACAAGAGACAATCTAGTCAAGCAAGGGTTTAATCGTCTAGTGTTTTGTAGCACTTTTATAATTTAGAGATCACTTGCCTCCGTTCCCAATGACAGGTTGGGCGGCATTCTTGTTACTGACTGAGGAAACCAATGCCCAGAGAAATTGTCATTTGCTTACCATGCCTGGTCCATGAGGGCTGTAAGTGTAGAGACAGTGTACATTAAATGAGACATGACTTCACTGAGGGATGAGCCTTGAGCTGGATCGTGGAAGGTGGAAATGTTTGGAAACAGGAGGTGGGGAGTGGGATGCTCCAACATCATTGATTTTCAACGTCCACACACGATGGATAATATTCACCATAAAGACATATCCAAGAGGCATGCCAGATTTGGAGGTAATCCCCACCTCCTATCTTTCCCCTAAGAAGGCAAAGAAAGCACTTCAATAATTTGTAATTATCAGAATTCTTACCAACCACTCAGGGTGTGTGTGTGTGTGTGTGTCTATTTGCACACATGCTTAATTTCTCAGGTATATGTGTGTGCACACACATATTTAATCACTCGGGGTATGTGTGTGCCTGTACACACACACGTGTTTTGGGGGATGCTGTGGAATAGGTAAGAAAAAGCAGGTTATTCTCAAATTCCGCCCCCCCCTCTAGTTCCACCTGTTATCTCCTGCTCGAGGAAGCACAGCAGAATATGTGAAGTAGTTAGTCATCCTCAACCTTGTGACAACTCACACCTGATCATACCTTGCTGGGGTGTCACAACATCCAGGCTGAATCTCCTGTTCTATGTGGAGCAGATAGTAGAATCCATGCAGAGGCGGTGGTTGAAACAGTACTTCTATGTGCACAACTCTAGGGGGAAGCAACGGTTCACGTCCTAGTTTATGAAAACAGGGATCCCTGAAGTTATTCGACCCAGCAGCAAAGGTTACAGGAACTGTTGCAGACAATGTCTATTAGGGCATGGGTCCACATCGCAGGCCTTAAAGGCAGTTGGAGGCATTAACATTTAACAGCACACTGGTTACAAGGGTGGGCTCTTCAGTCAGGCAAACTGGGCTTGAGTCCCACTTCTGCTTCTATGTGCCCTTAAACAATTTAACATCTCAATC
Organism: Phocoena sinus; assembly: GCF_008692025.1. Lineage (NCBI taxonomy): Eukaryota > Metazoa > Chordata > Mammalia > Artiodactyla > Phocoenidae > Phocoena > Phocoena sinus. Next base: position 66,251,709 of record NC_045777.1, on the reverse strand, counting down.
TTTCAGCTTCCTCATCTCTAAAATGAGTGGTAGTGAGAACTGACTGAAAACGTGTATTGAAGTGTAGAGGGCTTAATATAGCACCTGACTCATGGCAAAAACAAACACCTATAGTTATACTGATAAATTAACATTCCGGCTGTATAAAGTCAGTTTCGTTTAATTAATTTAATTACCTTTCCAAATAAGGAACACATTGAATTGTGCCTAAAAGGCCAACAATACCTTTTTTTTTACTTAAGTATAATTGACACACAATGTTAGTTTCAGATGTACATCAGTGAGTCCATGTCTTTGTACATTACGAAATGGTCATCACAATAAGTCTAGTTACCATGTCACCATACAAAGCTAATTCAATATTACTATCTTCCCCACGGTTAACCTTACAACTATTCCACTCAGCTTCAAACGATGGTGCATCTCGCACTTTGACAACTATTGTTTATGGGCAAGCACTGTGCTGGGTTCTGTATTTTACTTCGTTTGATCGGCAAAGGCCTCGGGCTCCAGGCAGTGTGACAGACAGCCTGAATTGCACAGCTCTGATTTAGATGCCATGTTTCCTGGCAGAATTGGTGAATCATTTCGGCTCTGAACCTTCGTTTCATTCACCTCTGAAATCCAGAGGCTAAGGGAATATGAAAAATGAGAAGCTGGCAGGCGCAGCTTGTGATGGGAAGGAGTTAGTTAGCACTTTTAAGCGCAGTAGAAAGGCAACTTGCACTCTGCAGTTTGAAGCAAGGCTGTTTATGTGATCAGAAATGTTTTAAAATGGTCTCTTGGCTTCTCTCAGGACAGCATTCTGTAAGAAGGCTGTGTAAAGCTCTCAGTACTGAAAATACTCCTAAATCTTGTATCCCCAGCCCATACCTACTCTCTAAGCCACTGTTCATTAGTCACATCCTCTTGGTGTCAAAAAGGCATATCTGACTCAACATGAGCAAAGCAGATTCTGACTACTCACACAGCCCCCGTATCAGAAACTAGTGTCACTGACTACCCACTGGCTCAAATGAAAAGTTTATGTGCCATCCTTGTGTCTCCCTTTCCTTCACTACCCACATACAATCCACCACCAACTGCTGCTAGCTCTCCAAATGAGGAGGGTCTCCATAACTTCCACTCTAGTGTAAGCCATACCATCCTCTGCTCTGGACCTCCACAGACCTGCTAACTGGACTTCTGACTCCCAATCCATTGGCCACAAGTGACCTTTAAAAATCCAAGTCTAATTATGTCCCTCTTAATGCAAAGTGTAAAATTCTTCTTCATCTTCCCTTTGCTTTTTGCTGTAAATTTCTTTCCCTACGAGGTCCTGCCTGATGGGCTCCTCTCTCTCCTCCATTTACCCTTTACTCACCAAGCCCAGTCACAGATATTTCTTTTCCTAAAACACATTCAGTTCCTTCCAGTCTTGGGGCCTTTGTTTTGCTGCGCCCTCTGCTGGGAATACCTGCCCCCCGTCCAGCTCTTAGCACAGTGGCAACTTCTCATTATGTGGTTCAAAGAAAAGATTTCTGTGGCTGACATGGCCTGCCCCTTCTTTCTTCAATGCACTTATCATAATAATCTAATATTTTGTTTACTTGATGTAGCAGGTAGAATCTAAGGTGGAGCCCATGATCCTCAACTGTGGTATGCATTCCCTTGTGTGATCCCTCCTCTTCGTGTGAGTGGGACCTGACTGCTTCTAACCCACAGAATGGGGTGAGAGTGATGGGATGTATGTGATTATGCATACACGATTACGCGTTATAAGAATGTGATGTCCATCCTGCTAAGAGACGTTCTCCCTGGGTGGTTTTGAAGAAGCAAGCTGTCAGGCTGTGAGCTGCCATATGACAGGGAATGAGGGCCTCAGCCCCAAAGCCTACAAAGAAATGGATGTTGCCAATGACCATGTGAGCTCGGATGTGGATCCTTCCGCAGGCGAGCCTCAAAGGAGAAGCAACGTGGCAGCGCTGCTGTTGTAGTCTTGCAAAGGACTCAGCTAAGCCAGGCCTGTACTCCTAACACACCGAAAATGTAGGATGACAAAAGTGCTCTTTGTAAACCTTCACGCAACAATAGATAACTAATACACTTGTTAGCTGACTCCTGCATTAAAAAGTAAACTTCAGGAGGCCAGGGCCCTCTTCATTCTTCTTTTCTGAAGCCTCAGAACCCAGCAGGGTATTTAGCTTAGACAGCTAATAGCAGACACTTGCAGGTCAGAAAGAAACATTCAGTAAATAGTAACTGTTAATATTAACACCCCCATGTATTGGCAGGAAAAGGCAGTTCTTGTTCTCTAAGAGTTGAAGGCCCCTTTAGTGACAGGTGTGGCTGACTGTCATGGGATACAGAAAAGTCTGAGCACCAAATGAAGGCTTTATGCCCTCCTGAATCAAAGAGCAAGTATTTGCTTCTGTCTGCCTGGCATACATTCCCTTTCTTTGCGATACTCCTTTGGGATCGGATTGTCCTCCCATCTCTACATATGCTAGCACTCCCACCTATGCAGAACCAGTGGGGCTGGCCCACCCCCTCCCCTGGTTCCAGAATGCACACATGTCCCAGCCCTGATCCCAGTCAGCATATTCCATCCACCCTGGCCACGGTGTTTGGTTTGGGGTTGCTCACATGACCCAAGTCTGTCTAATCGGAGCCAAAAATCTAAATATACTACTGGAAAAGAACAGCTTCCTTGTCCAATAGGGAGTGCTAACTACAAGGCTGATGTAAAATTAGAGCTGCTGGGACCTCCACATGGAGAGGGCCTGCCTAAAACTCAGCTCACACTGAGAAAAGCAGCACTGAGAGATGAAGGGAGAGAGATGCCTAATGACACCACTTGAGCCCCTGGATCCAGCAGCGCCTAAAGTCCTACCTTTCGGCTTTTTAGTTCAGTGAAACGAATCCGTCCCCCTCTGCCCCCACTTTTTAAATCCATTTTGAGTTCAGTGTCTATCACTAGCAACTAAAAAAGCTTTATTACCCAGGATCTGCCATGAAATTGACACAGAAGGAAAAAATGGGTTTGATGTCTAGAAAGGGGGTATTTTGAAATAGAGTGAAGAAAAAAAGTTCATCTAAATAAATATTTTTAAATAAAAGACTACAGGGAATAAACCACTGAAGTAGATATCCCATAGGATTTAAAAAATTTTTGTAGTCCTTTATCATTTTCATGGGACGTTTTGAAGAAATGGTTTAACAAGACAAGTCCTTAAAACAATAAAAAAGTATCAAGTGCAAATATTTTAAAGAGTAACATGACTTAACAATACTCAACAGTGGAAACCATACCTTTAGACTTAGAAAAAAATGCTCTTGGCCGTAAGGTTAAGTTTGGACTCTATTTTCTAACTTTGTCTGAGAGGCTATTATTCCTCTCATATGCAAATATGAATATATGAATATGCAAATGTTGTTTGTCTTTCTGATAAAAGGCTAATAAGGCAGAAGAGCTTGTTCTGTTTTGGATTCTTTCCCCCACCTCTTTTTTCAAATGAGTGAAGAAATAAGCAGCTCTCATTTAAAAAAAAAAAAAAGGAAGAAAGAAAAAGGAAAAACAATAGGTGGCTGCCCCAAATTGGGGCCTCGGATACAAGATCTGAGCCTTTGGGGTCAAGTTACCGGCCTGTAGAGGCTCAGAACCCTGCCAAGTTCAGGTGTGCATCTCTGGGGAGGAGGGGGTGAGAGGTGCGAGGAGCCGCCACGCCATCGAGATTCTCTGCTGATTCTCCATGTGAGGGCCAGTCAGCTGATGGAATTGACCAAGAGCAACAAGATCCCCAAAACTGTCCATTGCAGGACCCTACAAATAAGTGAAAAAGCTAGAGGACACCTCCAGGAAAAACTTGACTACCCAGTCCCTTCTGAGTCATAATCCCAAGGGGCAAGGATGATCCAACAGCTTTCCAGAGGTGCTTGAAAAAAAGCTTTGGTTCCGTTCAGCTGGTCATTCCTGGTAGAGCCCCTCTAAGTGTGTAGACTTCATGGCCAGCTAACAGTCGCCACTGGAGTTGTGTTGTGTCCATAGTCTGTTTGGCAACAAGAGGAAATGATCAGCTCTAAGGCCTCTTTAAAGAGCAATGTTGAGAGTATACATGGCGGAACGAATGACGTTCTTCGTTGGTTTAGTTTTGGTTGCTTCTTGCAACCACACCAGATTTTGGGCTACACTGACTTTACAGATGAGGAAACTGGGGGCCCGAGAGGTCAAAATACCTGAATTAGGGGCAAGGGTTATGATCCTTTTTCCCATTCTAATTTGGATACTGCATTTTCTCCAAATTATTGTTTGTGTCCTCATGACAATCCAGTGAGAGAGGCAGAGCAAGGAGTAAGCCTATTTTACCAATGGAAGAAAACTGAGAACAGAGATGTTGAACAGCTTGTTCAAGATCACACAGGTAAAAAATGGCATAGCTGGGATTCAAATTCTAATTAACTGACCATTTCTTTACATCTTTAACAGAAGGGAGATGGGGCAGGGAGAGAAATAGGTCTGTCTTTTTTCATCCCAGTGATGGTAGGTTTCAGAGGTAAGTGAGAGAGGAGGTAGCACTATTGATACTAACTTAACTGGCTCTATGGATTCTCTTTGAATTTCAAGTAGCCTTGCTAATAACACTTATACCCCAAGCAGGGGAGCTATGGCACACACCAGAGCTTGGCTGACCAACACACATTCCCAAGGCCCTTCTCCTTGTGGGTTTATACTCCATTTCCCAGCCTCCCTTCCAGCTTACGGTGGCTATCTGCCAAAATTCCAGCCAATGAGGTTGGTTGGGATAAGAAAGGGGGTAGGTTCTTGGAAAGATTTCATTTACTTGACAAAAAAGGTCAGACTCAGTTGGTGAGGACTCATTTTTTTTTCCTCTCTTCATCCTGCCTTGAATGAAGTTGGTGTAGCCAGCAGCAGCTTTCTTGTGGCCATGAGGTGACAAGCCAGTGGGGTAAGGATGGCAACACAGAAAGGCAGAAGGTGCCTGGTACCTTGATGACACTAGAGAGGCTGTGCCAGGACTGGGTATCTCCAGCTTGTTGTTATGCAATAAAAATAAATCCCTATTTGTTTAAGCTAGTATCTACTTAGGTTTTTCATTACTTGCCACCAAAGCATTCCTACCTGATAATCAAAAAAAAAAAAAATGAGAAGGAAACCTTACCTCTTTTTAAGCAGAGACGTGAAGAGGCTAGGCACCTCTTATCTTGGGAGACTGAGTATGATGTGACCAGGGTTAGGGTGTTACTTGTGAAAATCTCCCCAAATAGTAAAGATTAACATTATTGCACTGACATGTATTTACCTGGGAGAAAACCAGTAGTTGACGAGGCTGGAGACTACCATGTAGGACACTATGATTGTCCCTGACATGATGAGTGACACGAAGCCCAAGCCACAGAGGACACAAAGCAGTGAGAGGCTGCCCACAGATATGACCAGTCCTAGAAGAAAGCGTGTCAAAGAATCATTCATCTAAAACAGACTGAAAACATCAGACCCTGCACCACTGTGTTTAAAACAACAGTTAACTCAGATGTTTTAAGTGAGGAGGTTTTCCACAAAAATCCAGACTTCTGGTATCACTTAAAAAGGAGGCAATCTCAATACCCAAGTGAGCATCACTGCATGGCAACAACTGCTGGCCTTCCAGTTTCTTCCAGGCCCCACTGTTCCCAACTGTATTATTCTTGGACTGCTTTGCTCACTTTTGTTACCTGTCTTGCCCATGGCAAGAATCTGAAACTCCCTCATTCTCAAGGTCAGGGATGGGATCCCAATGGAATCCTCTAGAAGGAGTTAGCCAAGACAGTAATGGGGGTGGTAAATCATGACCAGTGTTTCAAACTGCCTACCAAATACTATAACTTACACTTACCCACAACCTATGGAAATAAAGGCTATGCAGGCTAAATAAAGTCAAATCTAAACATAACTTTTGATTACATCCTTTACAACCCAGCCTGGCAACTATCACACAGTAACCATAGGGCTGAAGGGTCATTTTACCCACCATTAAATAAGTTTTTAATGGGAATATTAATGAATTACCATCTAATAAGTGCAGAGAAAATACATTTTTATAACATGGGGTCTATGGGAGAAAAGTAATAAAAGATACCATGGAAAGAGGATGGATTTTCATAGTTGACACGCCTGAGTTTGATCCTAGTTAAGTCACTTATGGTGAGACTTTGGGCCGCTTGGAGCTTTAGTTTAACTAATCTGTAAAAAGAATATAATAACAACTACCTCTAAGTGTTGACATGACAATTAAATGACTATCATATATGTGACTCACTGTGGCAGAAAGTCTGCCCAGCACACTTTCTCTTGCCTTCCTCATAACAAAATTCCTCTTTCCAAAGCAGAACTAATAACATGGCAAATGTTGCATGGCAGACATCCTTCCCCTTGCCTCACGAGCTGTCAAATAGCCCACCCAGTACTCCACAGTGACAGTTTCAGGGATGGACTCTGGAAAGGAAGGAAAGTAGAGAATGTAAACAGACATGCTGCCTTTTCATAAAGATTTACAAAATCTTAGATCAGTATTTTTCAAAGGATGGCTAACAACCAGCTGTATCAGAATCAGATGCATTAGGGAATCTTGTTGAAAATTTGCATTTCTGGACCCCACTCCAGACCTACTAAATAACAGTCTCTGGATGATACATGAAAGTCCACATGTTCAGAAAGCAAGTAAGATTTATGCAGACTCAAGTTGCAGAACCACCGCTCTAAAGTGGAACAGCTTTGCACATGCTGTTCCTCCTATCTAGAAGGCCCTTCCTTGTCTACTCTGGGACAAAGTTGTTATACATCTTTAAAGTGCTCTCTCCTGTAAAGCTTTGTATGATACCACAAAAGGGTAGTGGCTCTCTTATTTCTTTCTAAATTTACCTTTGTTTTGATATTGATTCATCTTTCTCCCATCTATCCATCAATATTTACTGAACAACCACTCTGCCATACTGTATTTGGCTCATCCACCTACCGTGCCTGTCTTCTTCTTCAAGTGTAAACTGCCTTGTCCACAATCCCTTTGGTAGGGAAGCAACCCTGGGTGCTCTTAGCTCTGGGAAGCCACAGAATGAGCCAGAGGTGATCACCTGAGCAGATGGCAACCATCTCTTTGTGGACTGTGATCTGAGTTGAAAAGGCAAACTGAGCCAATCAGATATTACTTTCGTAGTAATTTTAACTTAGCAACTCAGGGAGAAGCTGACAATTGGCAGTGGGACTTCAGGAGGAAAGGTGGAGAAGGGGGAACCTCAGTACATAGTAAGGCACCTGGCATGCAACAGGTGCTCCATAACTATCTGTGGAGTGAATTTTAATGTTCTGTTTAATGACAATAGTTAGCATTCATGGAGAAGCTACTCTGTGCCAAGGATTGTGCTAAGTACTTTATGCAACTGTAAGTTTCAATCCTCACAACCCTCTGAGATAGTATTATTATATCCCTATTTTACATATGAGGAATTTGAGGCTCAGAGAGGGTAAATAATGTGTCCAAAATCACACTGGGGGAGGTGGGATTCTAATAGACAAGAACAGGAACCTTTGACAAGAGTGGCAGATGCCCAATAAATACTGTCATCCCAAGTGAGTCATTTTCCAAGGGGGAGAGTAACTGAGTAGGATACCTTCTAGTAATATGACTCCCAAAAACGCAGCCAGGGAGGTAAGCACCACGAGGAGCAGGAAGCAGCCAACAGGAACGGCTGACACAGCAGCAAACACCAGCAAGGTGAGGGTCAGAAAAGGATGCCTGTCCAGGTACTGGCCCACTGGAGACTTCATGAAGGCAACCACCTGTGGGCAAAGGGGACGAGCAGGACTGAATGCCATGTCTGAACCCCAGATTGATGAATTCACCCGAGCTATAGGAAGTATAAGCCAAGGTTATAAAGTCGGAAGGCCCATAGGTAAGAAGTCAACAATAATAATCCTCCCAAGACATGAGTTGCCCCAGCAACAACTTAAGGCAGCTGTGGACAGGGGGCAAGTTTGAGGGCCCCACCCAACCTCAAGTCTTGTGAAAGGAGGAAAGACCCAGGCATGGCTCTACTGCTTCACACACACCCTCTCAGAAGGCATCCTCAGCGTATGTGTGCTCTGATGTAATATATGTACAATTGGCTGCTTACTTCACAGTTGAGGCCACTGAGGCACAGAGAGGTTAAGTCCTAGCTACTTGGCATCACCTGGGAGCTTGTTAGAAATGCAATATCTTGGGCCCTGACCCAGACCTGCCAAAGCAGCTTGTTTTTTTAATGAGATCACCAGGTGATTTGTACACACATTAAAGTTTGAGAAACAGTGGGACGAAATGACTCAACTAGAGTCACACGGCTTCCAAGTGGCAAAATCTAGGCATTCAAAGCTAAATCTTTCCACTTCAGATGTCTGCAATGGCTGCCACTTCATTAGGAGAAAATGTTTTGATGTCATCAACCTGGATACCACAGTCAGGCCACAGCCTGATGACTACTGCAAGCTTATGCTGTGTTAATAAGTAGGTTATCTTCCTCCACCAGGCAAAAGGGTTCTGGAGCTGGCTCAGTGGGGGGTTGGGGAGGGCTGCTTTAATACAGAGCTGGCCCTAGGCATCCTCACAAGGATGGGCTTCCCCCTCTTCTTAGGGTCCACGCCATCTCTCTCCTCAGTGCTGGCATGCTAGTTCCCGTTCCCTTGAAAGCTTCTATCATTCTAGAACTTTTCCCCATCAAAACTCGTCCTTCCTGTGTCTCATTCCTTAGGGCCATGTAGGCCAGCAGGTGAACTGAAGATGTAATTTAAGCTTCAGTGATGGTGGGTGCCACTAACCAAAACACACCTTCTCCTAGAAAGAGTTCTTCACCCAAGGGCCTCAAATGGAGGAAACTGTGGGCAAGCTGGAAGGCAGGAGGATTTTGGAGCTCAAGTTGATGGTGACAAAGCACAGGACTCACTCTGCTTAACTAGAAAAGGCTGTTCCACAAAGCCACCGTTCTCAGTCCTGGGGCTTCAAAGGGTTCTCAGTCCTGGGACCGTTCCCGGCCCAAAATGGCATAACACCTACTGGCTACACTGCCTCCAGCTACTCCTTTCTGACAAAAGCTATCTAAGACTTGGCTGTTCAGCTTCTCTCGCCAGAGGTGACTGTGCCAGGAATCACCTCTGAGCTGGAAATACCCAGCTTGGATACTCTAGGATCAGAACCCAGTGAGATCTTCCCGTTAGGGTGGCTGAAGGTGTGAGAGAGGCAGCGGGGCCACGGGAGTGGGGCTGGATGCTCCTTTAAGCTGTCTCAGGTCTTGATTGCTTTCCAGCCCTAGTCCACGTGTATTCTTAGTAAACCTCCAGGGGTCACCTGACAGACCGAACTGCTCTGTCTGATCCTTAAAATCAAGAGACCCAGTAACCACAGTGGCGGGGGAGCAGATGAGGCTGGAACACCAGAATGCCAGGCTTATGACTTTATACCCAGACCGTCCAGCACAGAAGCCACATGTGGCCACTGAACACTTGAAATGTGGCTAGCATGACCGATGAGTTGGATTTTTAATCTAAGTTAAATTTAAAAACTGATGTTTGATTCAGTCATTGAAAAAATTTTAATTACATTTCAAATAAGGTGGGTATGTTTCAAATAAGTTTTTCAATTATCAATTTTATGAAATCTAAATAGAGACCAAGTATTTCCAATGGAAAATCAGCATGTGAATTGAGATGTGCACTGAATGTATTAAAAAAAGAATGTAAAATATCTCATCAATGATTTTTAAATATTGATTACATGTTGAAATTATATTGTTTTGGATATATTGGGCTATATAAAATATATTATTAAAATTAATTTTACGTTTCTTTTTATGTTTTTTTTTTCTTTTGCGGTACGCGGGCCTCTCACTGTTGTGGCCTCTCCCGTTGCAGAGCACAGGCTCCGGATGCACAGGCTCAGTGGCCATGGCTCACGGGCCAGCCACTCCGCGGCATGTGGGATCTTCCCGGACCGGAGCACAAACCCGCGTCCCCTGCATTGGCAGGCGGACTCTCAACCACTGTGCCACCAGGGAAACCCTTATGTTTTTTAATATGGCTACTAGAAAACTTAAAACTATATATGTGGTTCACATAATATTTCTGTTGAAAAGCGCACACTCAAATTTTACCTAAAAAAAAAACAAGACACGAACTATTGGCATTTGAGCAGGACTGTGATGCAATCAAAGGAATAATTTTAAAAAGATGAACCTGGTGGTCCTGTGCAAGAGGCAATGAGGAAGATTTGCAGGGAAGCCAGCAAGAGATAATGATGGCCAAAACTAGGCTGATGGCAGGGAGGGACAAGGAGGAGGAGGAGATGCAGTATGAAAGTGGAACGACAAAAGAAAATTCAACAGGACCAGGAGACAGTGTGGCATAGGGATCCAAGAGGGGAAAAGCACGAAGGGACTACTTGTAGTCCTTAAGAAATCTAATTTTTTCTTAGCCTCTTCTAAATCTTGGCCCTACAAGGAAAAAATAGAAAGTTATTCAGATATGCAGAGAGACCAATTTAAGATGCAGACAATTAAGCCCAGCAACTGTCTTCCCCTAGGGAGGATGGCCCTGCTCGGACCAGTCGGTCTCAGAAGAGGAAGATATGGTTCAGTTATGCCTAATAATAAGAGAGAACATTCATTAAACACTCAAGTGCCAAGCACTATTTTAAGAGCTTTCAATAAACCTCCTTATTTTTTTCTCTCTACAATGCTACGAGGTAGATAACAAGGCAAAATTTAACATTATTTAAATCCGGGAATTAGACTATAGCAATTAACTTTTCATTCTCCCAGGCAACAGAGGGTGACACAATCGAAGGATGCAAAGTGGGAGAGCTTATTATTCAGCAACATTTTCCATCGCCCTCCTGGAAGCACACACAGGTTATCCAACCTAGATTTTACAGGCATGGTGCGGTGCTAAATAACCCAGGAATGCCAGGCTGGGACAGACTGGCACCATTATGGTCCAGACTCTGTGCTAAGGCCTTCTCAAACGACATCTGAGATCATCCTCACAACAAAGCTATGAGCCTGGCATTGCTTATTTTAGAGAAGATGAGATGGAGAGTCAATGAGCCCAAGCAACTTGCCCAAGGTCAAACACAGGTGATTTATTTTAAAATGCACACATGAGTATGGGAGGTTCCAAAATAGGGACAACATGGCCAGTGTTTAAGGACATGAAGGCTCCATCTGGAACTATTCAGAAGAGAGGCCAATTCCCCGGTGTTAGAATGCAAAAGATAATCAGTATCCACTGTCTTTGCTACCAGAGGGGTGGAGGGCAGAGGGGTCAGCATTATTTAAAACCACTGGTAATGACAAGTCCAAGGTGCTGTGTGACAATTTCTCCCAGATTTTGGTCCTTGTGATTCAGGATTAGAATACAGGTGCCAAGGAGGTAATTCAAAAACACCCTTTGTCCCAAAAAAATAATAATAAAAAAATAAATTAAAAAAACATCCTTTGTGGAAGGAAAGGACCAGCATGAGACCAAAACTATTTTGTCCTAGGTAATCCACACAAGGAGATACCATTGGGAGGGCATCTGCCCAGCCCATGCTCCATCTCTCTTCCCTCCTCTGTGAAAACTGCCCCCTCTCACAGCAGGGGTGGGCCCCTGAAGCCATGTTTATACCAGTGAAATGGAAAGCCCCAGCCCAACTGCCACCTCCCTGGCCATAGGTGACCTGGTCAAGCAGATTCTTGCTCCTAGGAATCAAGCACTCCCAAGACCAGGTCCCATAGAGGATTTCAGCTGGGAGCTGGAGGAGACATGAGGAGTTGAAGGTACCATCCTGGGCGATCATGTCTGCCCATGTGAATGGAAGAGCAAAGGAAGCCAGGCTGCAAAGAGAGGAGAATGAAGCTGATACACAAGGAAGAGTTACGATGAGGAACAGTATGTCTCAAGAGAGGGCACTGAGAGTTATCTCTGACCCCAGTGACCTGCCAGACTCTGGTTCTAACCCCTCCTGAGGCTCCACCCTGTTTACTTCCTGCCTTGGCTTCTATGATAGCCTTACATTTCCCAAAAGCCCTGGGAGGTCTCACTGTTTGTTTGCTTGTTTAACCTATTTGGGACAGGTTTCTGACTCTGTCAGTCTAAAAGTAAGACAATTAAGACTTGACATTCCAGAGGTTTCCTAGAAGAGATGACAGAGTTGTTTCACAAACACTCCATCTGGAAGCCATCTATTCTTATCTGGAACTCAAAGGGTTTATTAACTCTGAGAAAAGATTATAAATTACTTGGGGGAAAGAAATCATCTAAATATCATAGAAGCAAGGGGATGCCTATGTAAATCATGGTATGTCAATCTAAGGGAAGGTTCTACCACCAAGAAAATAATTGTTCAGAAGACCTATGCTTTAATATGGAAAAACACCAATATACAATATCAAGCAAAAATAAAAATATAGAACTACATCTGCCACAATTAAAACCACTAGATCTAAAAATTACATACTAAAGGGTCCTAATAATAACAACAACAACAGTAATGATAACACCACCACTGGATTTGTTAGTGATGGGTTTACAGGTGATTTCCTTTCCTTTACTGCCAATATTACTCTATTCAGTAAACACAATTAATATAATTAATTCAATTAATATAATTTAAAAATTTAAAAGAAACTACCTCAGGACTATCTGAAGAACATCAGGGCTTAGCCAACTGATGATCTGTCCCATCATCCCGGGAGTCAACTGCCCTGGAAGTTATCTAGTCCAAATCTATTCCAATGACCATGGCTGAGGAGCTAAGGTGAAAAAATGAAGAAATGTCAAGAAGTCAGAGTTCACATGCTTTGAAATGCCTACCTTAGGAGGGAGACACGAATATTAACTAAGTTAAGATACGCCAAGTGTGTAGCACAGTGCTTTGCATATAATAAGCGCTCAACCAAGGTTAATTAATGTACAATCCCTATTATTTGCGGATTCCATATCTGTGAATTTGCCTACCCACTAAAATTGATCTGTAACCCCAGAATCAACACTTTGAGTTGCTTTCATGGACGTGCACACGGCAGTGAAAAACGTGAGCAACCTGACGCACATGTTCCCAGCTGAGGCCAAACTAGGCAACACTCTGCCTTCTTGTTTTAGATCTTTATACAACTGTCCTTTACATGGTTTATTTCGTGCCACCTTTTTCCGCATTTTTATGTCTTCTGTTGGTGATTTTGACATTTAAAATGTGTAGCAGTACTGTCTAGTGTTCCTAAGTATAAGAAGGCTGTGATGTGCCTTATAGAGAAAATACCGTACGTGTATTAGATAAACTTCGTTCAGGCAAGAGTTATAGCTGCCTGTATAGTACAGGCTGTTGGCCTGGAGTTCAATGTTAATGAATCAATAATATCTACAGAATAAAGGTGCCTTTAAACAAAAAGACACACAAAACAGGTGATGGTTTGATTGGCTGATGAAAATGTTGCCACCAGAAGTTTGCCAGAACCTAATCCTGTACTTCCCATTTGAGCAATTGTTCAGTATGTGCTAATTCAGTGTTTGAGGTGACTCAACAGAACAGAACTAACACAAATTATATAACGAGAATCAACGGAACATGTAGATGAGTATGAGGACCTTTCTCATGGAGCTAACTTTTAGTAACAAGAGTCTCAGCCTGCTGGCTAGAAAGCTGCTTGTCCAACCTAAAAATATCTTGCTAAATCCACAAAGAGTGCCAGAGGCATTTGGGGATGAGTTCAGAAAAGATCTCTATAGAGTATATTGCTCTAGACTGCAAAGGTCTGGCTCCTCAAACAGATACTAGTGGTGTCCAATACAAAAAAACAGATCACCAACCAGTTCACTTTCTTACATATACATATGTATTTTATGGGTATATTGCATAGAAAAAAAGTCTAGAAGAACATACAACAAAATGCTAATAATATTATCTCTGAGAGCTATTATTTTTCCCCTGAAAAAATGCTGAAAGGCACATAGAAGAAAGCAATAAAGTTAAAAGTTCAAGAAAGCAGAATATACTATCTCAAGTCCCATTGCCATTGAATGGCTATTGAGCGCTTATAAAATGGCTAGTTCAAATGGAAATGTGCTGTTAAGTGTAAAATAGACTGGATTTCAAACTTAGTACAAAAAAGAATGTAAAACATCTCAATAACTTTTTTCATTAATATTTTTAATAATGATTACATGTTGAAATATATTTTAGATAGGTTCAATAAAATACTCTATTAAAATTAATTTCACCTGCTTTTTTTTACTTTTTAAATGCGGCTACTAGATACTTTTAAATTACATATGTGGCTTATGTCGTATTTCTATTGAACACTGAATTTCTAGTGGAACACTGGGCTCAAAGTAGACGTTAGCCTCTCATTTTCAGGGTAACAGGTCAAAATTAACAGCAAAACAAAAAAAAGGATGGTATCTGTGGCACAGACTAAGAGTTGCCTCTATTTCCAGCTAAAGAATTGCATTTGCTACAAGGGGTGATCATAAGACTAAATTTTGGTCTATGAGATGCAACTGGAAGCTTTGTGTGTGTATGACTTCCAGGAAGTCTCCTTAAATTGGAGGTGGTATGCAAGTCTTTCTCTCCCCACATCTTATTGCCTAGAATATGGATACAATGGCTGATACTCTAGCAGTCATCTTGGACAGTGAGTTTGAAGGTCACAACTCAGACATGACAAGGTGGTGAGTTAGAAAGATTCCTGACCTACCTCCAAATTTCTTCTACTTGAGAGAGAAATAACTTTCTATGGTGTTTAAGCTAGTATTATTTTGGGATCTTCCATTATGTGCTCTGATTGGAAACTGACCTTTGAGTTACTCTGGACAGCCGCTATCAGCAAAGACACCCTCCTCTGCAGCTCCTGAAAGTCCTTTGAAGTACTTGGGGGCTCTTCTTTCACCATCCTGAAACCCACTTCAGGTCTCTTTAGGGATTAATTCTACCAGTAAGCTCTTCAGTGCAGGGCACAGTCAAATCTCTCATGTCACCTTGTCTCTTGCTGGAGGAAATGAAAAGTATCTTAAACCATTAGTGGTCTTCACCCAACTGACCCAACAAGAGATTCTACTATCCTCACACACTGATGGTGGGCATGCAGATGGAGGGTAACTTGGCAATATCTATCCAAATTTCAAATTGCACACACCTTGATCCAACAATTTACTTTCCAGGAACTTGAAGGAAATAATCAGTTATATCAAAACATGCCAAAAGGATGTGCAGTGTACCCGTTTCTAATACATAATAAATAGTAAAACAGTGGAAAGAAGCTGTCTACTAACAGGAAATAGGTTAAATAATGATAAATTCATAGAATGGAGTACTGTATAGCCATTAAAATGATGTTGATATTTATTTAGTGAAATAAAAATATATCTATGATGTGAAAAAATTATAGAATACTATATATTGTTACATATTTTATGCATATATCCATAATATAAAACACATATATGTATTTATGTATTTTATGTATATATCCATAGTAAAATAAAAGATCTAGATGGACATATAAGAAAATGTTAATGGTATTGTCTCTGAGAGCTTATGCTTTTTTTTTAGCCTGACAAAATTGTGAAAAGAATGTGGAAGAAAGTAAGAAAGCTGAATACACTATTTCAAGTCCTATTGCCTTTTTTTTTTGGCCAGAAAAACTTTTTCAAACAAGTGACAGTGGCCAATACACTAAACAGGTTGGCTCCCAATTATATTGTGCCATAAATTATTCTCTTGTAAGTCTCAGCTCCGTAACAAGAGAGGCACCTGAGGGACAGACTTTGCCACAATTATACCCTGTGACTCAACAGGCTGGAATTTCCAGGACTGTCCCAATCTCACATAATTATTTATTTTTAATAAGAGCTTTTTGTTAAGTTAGATATCTATCTTTTAAACCCTTTTTAATTTTCATATAAACTAATATATTGTTATTTTATATTTCCCAGAATAACACTGTAGGGCTGGACACAGATATCTTTTCCATTTCTCCCTTACAACTGATCTCCTGACCTATAGCACAAACACCTAAAAGATTCTGTCACAGTGGACAAAATTAACTGAGAGATGCTCACATTTATTTACCATACTGAACGTCCCCCATGCTAATTATGTGAGATGGGAAGAGGTATCTCCTAATATCTATAGGGTCTAGCACCAAATTAAAGCACATTTTAATCTCTCCAGCTAGAGATTCTCTGCTACAATCCCTTTTGTGAAACAGGAATCCCCTGAACAGGGCAGGACTAAACTCCCATTCCCATACTGTCTCTGAAGCTACAGCTGGCACAGATTTGAATTTGCGATGTTCCCAGCACTCAATTCCCCTAATCTCCAATCTGCAAGGGTCAGAAACAAGCCCAGCTCCCCTACTGGTCTCCCAGGGCCTTGGAAACCCAAGCGCCACCGGGCCGGTTTGGGGAGTCCAATAGGGGCCAGCGTGGGTAAAATGCCAGCGGCCACATCCGTGGAACGCAACCACCGGGCCACCAATCCCCAGACCCCCTAGTCACTCACTCCTCGGAGGGGCCTCCCTAGGCACTGAGAGGTCTCGGGAGGAGTGAAGACGGCAACCCCTTAACCCGACGCAGCGCACAATTTCCCGCCTTCTGCCTTCTCCGCGCCTTCCGGGCTGAGCCAGGAGGACACGAGCCAACCCGCCCTTCCCCTTCCACGCCCCACCCCTCCAAAAGCCCCCGGCTCTTCCACTACCGCCCCTCCCTGGGCAAACGGAAACCCTGAGCATTCCAGCCGGGCGGGGCAGGGGTCGCATCTCCGGCTTGAGGCCGGGAACTGCCGGGCGCCTCGGGCCTATCAGACCTCCCCCTCCCCATCTGTTTCCAGTCTCTCAGCCTTCCTAAACGCGAGAGGGGACAGGCGGCCAGTTTCTTGGGATCCAAGGAGAGGGGAAAAGGGGGGTGATGCAGGTACAGAGGGGGCTCTGCGCCCGAGGGGGCACCGAGGCTGAGAAATGGGAGCTTGGGGGCGGGGAGTCGAGTACACCGTCATTAATTTGGGGAGGAGAATCCCACCTGTGGTACTTGGAGTTCCCCTCTCTGCAGTGAGGGGGGAGGGGCCCTCCGTAGAGAAGAACCCGGGAGGGAGGAGGGCACCCATTTTCATTAATCCTAAAGAGGGAGTTCGGAGTCTTCCCAACCAGGTTTCCCAAGAAGGGGAAGGGTCCGGGGTGGGATGGGGATGGCAACCCTTTTACCAAATGTAGTAGTAGGTGTAGGGGTGTATGTGTGTGTGTATGGGGGTCTCGCAGGGGCTCGGAGGGATAAGACTCCCCTTATTAACAAACGTCGTGCTGAAGGCTTCGGGCGTGGGACACCGACTATCCTCTCAACCGACTCCCCCCCCACCGCCCTCCTCCAAAATTTGTCCCGCCCGGCGAGGGGGCTGTCTAGCCAGCCGGGTCCCCTGCGCCCAAGGTGGCAGCTCTCACCTGGTCCCGGCGGCCGCGCTGCAGTCCGAGCAGCGTGCGCGGGCAGCTAGAGGAGACACGCCCAAGCGGCGGCTCTGAAGCGGGAGCCCGCCTTCTCACTCCACCCCCGCCAGCAGTCTTCCTCCGCCGCGCGGCGCCGCGCCGTCCCTCCTCTCCCCTCCCCTCCCCTTCGCTTGGCTCTCCCCGCCTGCAGCTCTTGCAAAGGACGCTGTCTCCCTCAGCTTTTTGGAGCCTCCCGGACAAGCCACGAGTGAGGAGCACGTGAGGAAACTGAGGCTCAGAGAGAGTTGCCCTTCCTACACTCTTGGCTTGGAGTGAGGGCGCCCAGGCCATCTCTGAGACAGGTGGACTGGCAGCTGAGAACGGGTTTTCCCAGGGTCTCAGGGCTTCCCCTGCCTAAATACCCTGAACCAGCTCTTCTGGAAGCATCTCTGGAGCTCAGGACAGACAAGTGATGAGGTACGACCTTGACTGGAAGGTTTTAACCATTACTTCTCAAACGCAAATATCATGAGCCAGTGAGATCCCTAAAGATCGGTTCGATTAGTATCTCCATTTTATAAATGAAAAAGTCTAATCCCAAATCCTTCAGTTTCAAGTCAGAGCCAGAACACATGTTCCTTGGCCTGAAATTCAGCCCATACAGCAGGGTTTCTCAAGGGGCAGCGAGCGCTATTGATATTTTGGTCAGGAAAATTCTGTGTTGAGTGGGCTGTCCTGTGTATTGTAGGATGTTTAGCAGCAACCCTGGCTTCCAACCTCTAGATGCCAGTAGTACTTTCCTTCCCTGCAGACCCCCAAACATTGGCAGATGTCCCCTGGGGGGCACAGTTGTCTAGGTTGAGAACAACTGCCATAGAACATACTCGTAAAGACCATGAACCGAGGTCCAACAGTCCTGGACTCTGATCCCAGGGCAGTGTCTTACTGTGTGGATGAGTTAACCTCGCTGAGCTTCAGCTTCAGCTGTAAAATGGAGAGGGATAGACTTGAGAATTGGCCTGCTACTGCACAGTTCTCATGCCCTTTCCATCCAGGGACCTTTGCTGATCTGTCTCTCCTCTGTGACTTGTGTCCGTAGGCACCTGAAAAATAACTCTTTAGGAAAGATCAAAGCAATCACAGGGTTGTAGTGAGGACTGGTGCAATAATGGCTGTAAAGAACCTAGCACCTATCGGGAACATAGGAGGAGCTCAAAAATATTTAACGTATTGTGCTTTTCTTTTTCTGTGTCTTATCATGGTTACTTGGTATATTTTTCTTTTTTGTTTATTTTTATTTAAAATTTTTTTTTGTGGTACGCGGGCCTCTCACTCTTGTGGCCTCTCCTGTTGCGGAGCACAGGCTCTGGATGTGCAGGCTCAGCGGCCATGGCTCACGGGCCCAGCCGCTCTGCAGCATGTGGGATCTTCCCGGACCGGGGCACAAACCCGTGTCCCCTGCATCGGCAGGCGGACTCTCAACCACTGCGCCACCAGGGAAGCCCTTTTTTGTTCATTTTTATATTGCGGTATAGTTAACATATAACATTATATTAGCTTCAGCTGTACAACGTAATGATTTGATGTTTGTGTATATTGCAAAATAATCACCACAATAAGCCTAGTTAACATCTGTCACCATACACAGTGACAGAATTTTTTTTCTTGTGACAAGAACATTTAAGATTTGCTCTCTTAGCAACTTTCAAATATGCGATACAGTTTTATTTTGACTTCTTTCACTGATTTTGCCCACCCTCCAATGATGTATTCTACCAACTAATATTTCTAGAAATAATCAGGCTGGTGGATAGAGAAATAAGCTTGGGGATAATAATAATAAGCTAAGGGATCCTGCCCTAACTCCACAAGCGCCAAGAAGGGGGGAGCTAATGGTGAAGATAGGAGGACATGGACGGAAAAGTATTCCTAAATGTTTACGTTTCAGGCAGTCCTGTCCGTTTTCATGCCTTTTGTTCAGCTGCAGTGTGATGGGTGCCCCATCCAGGAAAGGGTTGGTTATTGTTTGGGTTTGGAGGGTTTTTTTCTTTAGGACAAAACTGCAACCCTCCTTACCTGGTGGGTGTTGCTTTGGGAAGCTGAATTGAGGCCTTCACTGGAAATTTTGTTCAAGGGTGCCATCTAGGGGAACCTCTGTGAATCTTCTAGTTCCTTTCACTTGCATTTTTGTAGGTCCAGCCAGATTTTGGGTTTCCTTGTGTGTTGGCTGCCTTCTCTATCTACCACACTATATATTACCCAACGGTGGGAATCTTAGCATCTCTCAGTAGCACAAGGACTTGGCTCTTGCTGACCATTGGATGGGTCAATAAATTAAGTCCCTGGATAAGCAACTGTTTCAAGCCTCAGAAAAGATCTGCCAGAAACACTGGGCTCTGAATTACAAATGTGTGAAAATTTCCAGCAACAGATTGAGACTCTAAGCTGTTAACACCACAAAAATGGGGGTAACCTAGAGGCTAGCTGACCTCTTCTCCCCATATTGCCAGATTTAACAAATAAAAATACAGGACAACCAGTTCAATTTGAATTTCAGGTGAGCAACAGGTAACTTTTTAGTATGAGTATGTCTGGGCATCCTGTGTTTCATCTGACAACCCTATGTACTTGAAGTTGATTAAGGGATTTGAGGATTGCATCCTCACTTGGAAATTGCTGAACAGAAGATTAAGTCAGCAAGCAATTCTGGTGCCAGTGAGGTGGCCTGGGGCAGAGGGGAGATGATGGAAGTTTCATTCTCTTTGGCAGATATTTTTTTTATTTTCTATCTTTCTTCAGACTACATGTAGGCTTTTGGTTAAAGCCATGGAGCAGATTCCATAATCAGGTGAAGTTCTAACTTTGCCACTGACCTAGCTGAGTGACTATGGGCAAATTACTTAACCTTCCTGTTTCTCAGTTTCCTCAGTCGTAAAACTTGGGATAGTTGTATTCACCTTCTCCATTGTTGAGAAGATTTGGGAAGATGATGCTCATTAAGTGCTTACCACAGTGCCAACAGCTAATATACATCAATAAAAGCTGTAATTATTGCTTTGATGTTTTTGGACACAGGTAGACTTAAAGCACACAAAATTTTAAAGGGAGGTGTGTCTCCTACTCACCCACAAGGTCACGGGGCTCATGGGCACCCTACCAGGCCCCTTCCAGAGTTCTTTACTTTGTTGGGTTACAGTTGCTGGGTTTTTTGTGGGACATGGGGTTTCATATCCTATTATAGAAGGCCTGGTAATAACCCCATTTCCGTCTAAAGTCTCAAACCCTGTCACTGGCTCATTTATTCCAAACACTATTTGAAACTGTATATATACCTTATGGTAGAGAGTGCAAATGTAAGGAATGAGGAGCCTCAAGGTTATTTTGAAGGTATGGAAAGCCAAACTTTGAGGGAAAAGTAAGAAAAAGGAGAAATGGAAGTACTTGGTACTATGTAATGCTCATTGAAAGATCTCAGAAATGTTTGTTTTATGGGCAGGTACTTTATGGAAAGAACACTGGACTCTGGAGTCATAAGGACAGGGTCCACATTGTATCAGCACTACTTAGAAGTCCTGGCAGTTTAGGAAAATTATGTTTCTTTCTCAGTTTTGGTTTTGTCAATCATAAAATGGCAACATCATGGAGTTTTGGGGAAAATTGAATGACAAAACATACATATATATATAGAAGCCTGTCTCCCAAAAAGAGCTCAATAAATCTAACTTGATTTTGAGAAAATTTTGAAAGTGACCAGTTAACGTGTGCTTTGAATGTCTGGGCAGCAGCTACTTGTATCTTGTGTGTGTGAGCGTACATGTGCATGTGTTCCTGTGTTTATCATGAGAATGATGTTAGCCACACTTATAGAGTGCCTGCTGTGTTGAGTGACCAAGCTGTCTCAGTTTGCCCAGGACTGAGGGAGTTCTCAGGGTGCAGGACTTGCAGTATTAAAACCCAGAAAGTCCCAGGAAACTGGAACAAGTTGGGCATCCTTCTGCTATGTGCAGGTTGCTTTACAGGTATTATCTCATTAACTCTCAAGCCCACCTATGAGGTAAGTTGTCACATTGCTGGCATTTTACATTGTAAAGGACGCTTGGAGAGATTAAGCAATTTGCTCAAGCCACATAGCTAATTAAATGTGAAGGACAGGATCTGAACCCAGACCTGTCTGACTCTAGGGCCCAAGAATTTAACCACCACTCTGTGTGCATTTAGGCGCCTCCAAAGGCACAACCTCTTGTTGCCATTCACCTCCTGGATCATTGCTAAACACTTTTCCACCTTCCCTCCTGTCACCGAAACTTCCTGCTGGACAGCTGGCCTACAGCAAAGGGAGAGACCTGGACACAAAGCTGAGTCAAGACCAGTCTTGTATCTGGGCACAACAGAGGCCCCTCCTTCCCTAGCAACAGACACTGAAGCCTTGTGACTGGCCCCAGGACCTGGGTACAAGCTCCTCCAGTGTTAAAAATAACCCGAGAGGAGGAGAGAGAAGAGTTCAGGCTGCCAGGGGGAATGTTTGGTGGGGTGCTTCCTCCCTCTTCTCTGTGTTAGTATGTAACTCTGCTTCAGTTTCTTCTCTACAGTGAAGTCGGTGTATTCCTGGAAAAGTTCCAAGGGAGGTGCTGCTCAGGGGAAGGGAAGAGCGGCCATCACATGAAAGCTGCAGCACAGAGCCCAGCAGAGCCCCAAGGCTGTTCCTTCATTCTCTAGCTTCCCTTTCTCTCCTCTTCTACCTGGAAACTCCTCAGGGGGCTGAAGTCCATGACCTTGGAGAGGCAGCCCTGTGAACAGAGCTTTCAGAACATCTGGAAAGTTCCAGATGTGTCATCCCCATTATGCTATAAGGAATTTCAGAGCCACTGATAGGAGAGGAAGAATCTGTGTCATCCCCATTATGCTATAAGGAATTTCAGAGCCACTGATAGGAGAGGAAGAAACTGAGAGCTCTTTGTTCCTTTTTTTAATATTTTTATAGGTCCAGTTAGAATGGAGAACATGAGTGACATGGATTGCTCATCTCAGAAGGTAGGTATGAATTTTAAGGTGTATTTCTTTTTTCATACCTGTAGTATTTTCAACATGTAGGGAAATTGGAAGTGGGTGGAAAGGGGATGTTTCAATCATAAACCAATTGCCATGTTAGATCTCTTTGACCAGGCATATATGTTAATCAAATAATGTCCTTGAATTATGCTTTGTGCTGAATTAGTCTTTTGGACATCTTCAAGTTTTGCTGAGAAAATTTCAGGAATAGACACCTTTCTTTCCCTTCCTTTTCAAGGCCATTAGACCATATGTTCCATCCAGCAGTTCCCAGCACTGGAGGTACATATATAAGAATATACTGGGGAGTATCTTGAAAATATAGAGACTTGGCCTTGCTCCCAAAGATTCTGATCTCAAAGGTCTGGAGTGGAGCCCTGCAGTCGGTATTTTTAGCTAAGACTCTAGTGACTCTGCTGTTGCAGGTCCTTAAGTGAGCATTTGGAAACTGCTTCCGTGAAGGACTTGCAAACATCACATGTAGTCAGAAATAAGCACCTGAAAGTAACAGTTCTACCCAATCTAGGTGCCAGAATCTTGGTGGAGAAGCCAAGATCCACTAAGTTGCCATACATTGAAGTGTATGGAGCATTTTACACTCCAGAGGAGCATTTTAAACCAAAACTTTGTAGAATTAAAGTGGATTTGTTGATAATTAACTGAGCCCACCCCCTGAAATGGAAATGCTCTGCAATTTACCAGAGAGAACGCTTACGCATTAGTATTTTTAACAAACCGTTTTGGGTAGCCAGGTAGTTCTTACAAAAATCTCCGTCTCTTTCACCTTGAAGGTGCCACAGAGGATTCTTAACCAGGTGTGTTCAAGAAAACTCTCTTTGTTTTATGAATTGATTTCTAGATCTGCTAATCTTGTATGTGTCCCATGTGTCCCTGTCCCATGAACTGAGCTGTTTTCTGCTATCATGGTTTAATGACTCTGTGTGTATAAATCTTAGTCTGTGCCCATGAACTAGCTTAAAGTTTAATTTGTTCTTCAGCAGTTCTGCTTCTCTCCATTGTGCTCTGCAAAATGCTCAATGTTAGTTTGCTTTCTTTTTTTAATATAAATTTATTTATTTTATTTTATTTATTAATTTTTGGCTGCGTTGGGTCTCCGTTGCTGCGTGCGGGCTTTGTCTAATTGCAGTGAGCGGGGACTACTCTTCGTCTAGGTGCGTGTGGTTCTCATTGTGGTGGCTTCTCTTGTTGCAGAGCATGAGCTCTAGGCATACGGCCTTCAGTAGTTGTGGCTTGCAGGCTCTAGAGCGCAGGCTCAGTAGTTACAGCACACGGGCTGAGTTGCTCCGCAGCATGTGGGATCTTCCTGCACCAGGGCTCGGACCCGTGTCCCCTGCATTGGCAGGCGGATTCTTAACCACTGCGCCACCAGGAAAGTGCCTAGTTTGCTTTCTTGCAAGATGTTGTTTCCTTTCTTTATTATCCCAAGAATGGCTTTTCTCTTTATGCGATGACTCAGCTGCCTCTGTGTCTATCTCTTGGATAACCATCTCTCAGTATGGAGGGACTTACATATGATTCAGTCTGGCTCAAACCCAAAAAGGAATCTATGGGCTCAAGTAATTGGGAAGTCCAAGTTGGATCCTGGGGTCCAGTTGATGTCATTGGGAGTCTGTCTTTGTCCTTCTGGTGCTTTGCTTTCTTTCATGTTGGCTTTAATCTAAGGAAGACTTTTTTCACATAAGGCAAAGATGGCTGTTGAGAGTACCTCTTTCTCAATGGCACTATCAAAAGTGTCAGGAATGATTGCGATTAGCCCAGCTTGGGTTACACACCTATCCCTGAACCAATCACAGTGTCTAGGAGGAGAGAGTATTCTGACTGACCAGACCTGTATCACATGCTCTACCCTGGACACAGGCTGAAAACTATACAGCATGGACAGAAATTGGAGTAGAGCCAGTTATGTCCACTAGGGCTCTATTCTGCCTGTTTTGCTGGGAAGAGTAACTTCCCAGTATATGTCAGGGCTGAAATCAGGTTTACCCCAACCATAAGCAGAAGCATGAATGCTAAGCCACCTCCAGAATAATGTTAATATTCTCCTCAACTGCAAAAGAGTCTCCTCAACTGTAACTTACTCAAGATGTCTGAAATTTGTGGTGTTTGCTTGTTGTTCTTTTTTTTTTTTTTTTTTTTTAACGGTACGCGGGCTTCTCACTGTTGTGGCCTCTCCTGTTGCGGAGCACAGGCTCCGGACGCGCAGGCTCAGAGGCTATGGCTCACGGGCCCAGCCGCTGCGCGGCATGTGGGATCTTCCCGGGCCGGGGCACGAACCCGTGTCCCCTGCATCGGCAGGCGGACTCTCAACCACTGCGCCACCAGGGAAGCCCGCTTATTGTTCTTTTAATGAATATCTTTATTTGAAACAGATTTAAGAGCCAGGCCAAGGGAAAGATTTCCACTGACCACAAAACCTTCTTGCTTGCAAAGACGAAATGCAGACAGCCCTTACTTATCAATCAGTATATGTCAGTATATGTCCCAGTCACATCTGGGATCCTGAAGGAAACCATGAATGACTTCATTTCCCTGAAAATACTGCTGCCAAAATCTACCTTGGATGGTATCGTACCCATTTTGGATGGCCAGGTTCCTTTCCTTTGATGCTGAGTTTTTTCATTTTGTTCACCTCATCAGTGCAGATCTGATATTAATTTCAGTAGTGAAAGAGAAGGCTCTTGGAGATGATTCATCGATTCTTAGATCCTTGAAATTGAGGTCAAGAGCAGAGAGACAGGCACAGTGCTAAGCTGAAAACAACAGGGTCATCTTGTTTAAGGTGGAGCCTGAGCACCCCCATGTTTAATAAAGTTCTGTTAGTGGGTCTGAAATTTTTGAAAACCACTGAATTAGGCCATTAGATCAGTGAACCTATTATGTCTTTAAAGCTCCCAGGCTCAGTATGCATTTTGTTTAAGAGTTTGCATGTTTTTGTTTAGTTTTAAGATCAACACATTCCCAAAGTAATTTGCCGTGTAAGTGATACTTGCCATTTCCAGTGTGTTGGGATGCTGAGTGATGTGTATTTAAAAGCACCTCTGGGGACTTCCCTGGCGGTCCAGTGGTTAAGACTTCGCCTTCCAATGCAGGGGGTGCAGGTTCAATCCCTGGTCGGGGAGCTAAGATCCCACGTGGCTCATGGCCAAAAAACCAAAACATAAAACGGAAGCAATATTGTAACAAATTCAGTAAAGAGTTTAAAAATGGTCCACATCAAAAAAAATCTTTAAAAAAATCTTTAAAGAAATAAAAGCACCTCTGTGTGGCTCATATGTGTTACCTATCCTCTGTGAGCCTTGGTTTCAGCTAGAACATGGGTATAAAAAAATCTCATAAGTGCCTGGCACATCATATTTAGAATGATGGCAGATGTAATTGTTGTTAATGTTATTATTTTATGAGATTGAGTCATCAGTGAGGGATTGGTTGGGGCATGGGATGGCTAATATCTGATTCATATACCCCCTACATCTCTACCTTCAGTTACCCTGCATGACTTAATTTGCTGACCCAAATAAATCAAATCTGTCCAATAATGTCTCATCTTACACAGTCATTGCCTCAGGTGAAAAATCACAAAGAGCCAAAATTATACTTGCAGATTCATTAAACCATCTTTAAAGTGCTGTATAGCAACACCTCTCAGTAAGTCCAGCCCAGAAGTTTTCCTCCATCACAGCCCCAGATGGAGTAGTTGTCTTGCTTATAGTGGCTGGGTGTAGGACAGAAACACAGCATTGCTCAACACTGAAATCACCTTCAGCTCTGAGGTGAAAAGGCACCGGGAACTGAGAGTGGCAGTGGGGGCCACAGGTTCACCTCTGTCTGAGGCTCACTCAAGTATACACTCACTGAATGGCATGGTGGACCTACATGCCCACACTCTTTAAATGATACTTTTTCTTTCCACAGAAGCACAGAGTTACTTATGTCACTGCATAAGCAAATTTCTATTTGGAATTTTGCCAATGTGAAATGCAAGAGTCAATTTTTTAAAGTCAACCCTTTCAATTACAACCCAGGGTAGGGTACCTGGAGGTGCCCTCAGATTTGGGCTCTTCCCAGGGGGAAAAAAAAAATATCTGAATTTGCTCACTGAAGTGTAGCCAAGGAGGAGATGCTAGAGGAGAGACATTAACAATTAAGAAATGAAACCTACACAGTGGATAGGGGTGAGAAGGGCAGAACTTTGTGCCTAAAACCTTTCCTGAGGACCTTTTTACTCCTTATCAACCTCAGAAGCTTGGAAATCTTTCCTAATTCCTGAAGAGTGGCTTTGTGTCTGTTTCCCACAGATCCACAAAAGTGACTCGATACATCACATGAGCCACTCCCAGATGCGGCCAGAGTTGCCTCCTCTGCCTGCTTCTGCTAACGAGGAACCATCTGAACTCTATCAGGTATGTTCACCTGGCTGCTACTCTTCTGCTGGTACTAGTTTGGGGGCAAACAGTCAGACTTGACAAGTGGCATTAGAGGCCTTGGTCATTTTTGCCACTGGAAGAGGCTACAGCACCATGGGAGAAAGCTATGCAGTAACACAAAGGTGAGTTAGAATCTGGCCTTCTCACTTACCTGCTGCATTATTTAAACTCTCTGAACTTCTCCATATTCAGCTGTAAATTGAGAACAGTTATTTCTACCTTATAGCCACGTCCATAGCAATAAAGACAGTAGATGTAAATTATCTGATCACAAATTTACTGAATATTGAAAGCAAGCTGTCATCCTTGTCATCAGAAATCATGCTCACAATGGTCAGAGAAGTACAGTTGGTGTCCATTCCGAAAGTATTTGCACTCAGTGTGCAGAAGGTAGAGCCACCGTGTAAGGCATGTGGGATGCCATGAGTCTCAGTGTGAGTGGAGCCTGGCCCTAAGGAGCCCAGGCCCCCTGAGTGATGTCCCTCATCATGTGTCACTCTGCATTTCTTCCCTTGTAGACAGTCATGTCGCACAGCTTTTACCCACCCTTGATGCAACGCACATCATGGACCCTGGCTGCACCCTTCAAAGAGCAGCACCACCACTGTGGACCCAGCAACTCCATTGCCAACAACTACTCCTTGATGGCCCGGGACCTGAAGCTGAAGGACCTGCTGAAGGTCTACCAGCCCGTCACCATCAGTGTCCCCAGGGAGAAGATTGTTCAGGGGCTGCCATTAGGTATTTCTGGCTGTGTGTCATACCCACTCAGAATAGGGCTTTGGAGTGAGATTTCTAATCCTGGGTTTTAGTCCTGGCTCCACCTTTTGCTGCAGCTTACTTTGGGTAACCTCATGGAGCCTCAGTCTCCTCGTCTCTAAAATGGGAATGATTGTAATGGCTAGCATGACATTTACCATACACCAAGCACTGCTCCATGTGCTTCTTGTTGATTGCTGCATAACAAGTTGCCCCCAAACTTAATAGTTTAAAACAACTACCATTTGTTATCTTACAGTTTCTGTCAGGAATCTGGGCATGGCTTAACTGGCTCAGAATCTCTCACAAGTGTACAATCAAGGTGTCAGCCAGGGCCACAGTCATCGAAAGGCAACTAGGGAAGGATCCTCTTCCAGTCTCACTCACATCCTCCACTGCCTGCTGGCCATAAACATCAGTTTCTTACCATATGGGCCTATCCATAGTGCAGTTCACAAATATGGCTTCTGGCTTCCCTTAGAGGGAACGAGAGAGAGAGCAAGAGAGAGAAGAGAGCCAGCAAGATAGAAACCACCGTCTTTTTGGAACTTAAATTTGGAAGTGACATCCTATCACTTTTGCCATTTTCTTTTTGTTAGAAGTGAGTTGGTAGGTCCCGCCCACACTTAAGAGGATTACACAAGGGCATGATTCCAAGAAGTGAGGATCCTTGGGGACCATCTTGGAAGCTGCTTACCACAGTACTTATTATGTATTAATTTGTTTAGTCCCACTGGGTACACCTATATCTGCTTAAGGATATCCTTTAGTAGTTCTTGTTAGAGGTGTGTTGGAGACTTTCAATCTGCCTGCTGTCTCAAACTCATTATCATGGTTTTCTTTATCCTCTCTGCTGTGTCTCGGTGAATTCCTCAAATATATCTTCCAGCTCACTAATTTGCTCTTCAACTATGTTCAGTCTTGAGTTTAACGTGTCTAATGAATGGGTTTTGTTTTAATGACAGTATCTTTTTATTTTCAGATTTCCTAATTGGTTCTATTTGTGAGGACCACACTTGCCAATTTATTATTCTATTCTCATGGACATAGCCCTTCCAATATCAATCACTTGGAGGATCTTAAACATTTATTTTAGAGAATTATTAGTATTGCTGTATCATTTCCATTTTGTAAATATGTCCCTCAATTTTTGAGTTTATTTGCTATCTTTCTTAGTATTGGTTTTTCTCATGTGTTATGGGATTTTAGTTTGCAGACTTATATTGAGAGTTTTTCCCTTTCTTGCTACATGCATTCCCCGTTGGTTGAGGTATAATTCACATCCAATAAAATGCACAGATCTTAAGTGTTCAGTTCAATGAGTTTTGACAATTGTTTACACCATATAGCCACCACCCAAATAAGATATAGGGTATTTCCATCACTAGAGAAAGTTCCCTTGTGCTCCTTTCCCATCAGTTCCTTCCTCTACCCAATACCATCCCACCCCAGGGTAACCACTTTCTGATTTCTGTCACCATAGGTTAGTTTTGGTTGCTCTCACATATAAATGTACTCAAACAGTGTATTCTTTTGACATACCTTTTAAAATCTTGCCTTTTTCCCTTATGCCTTCATCTGGCATCTTGGACCCCAAATTAGTACCAGATCTTATATTGGTGGCTTAGGACTCCTGTCCTAAGGTGATGTTTGGGGATTGTAGATCTGGTCCCTGAGGCAATGTTAGGCTTGGCCTAGATATTACCAGCCTGCCTTTGCTCTCTGTGGCCACCATGTGAATTGAGGATAACAAGTGCTTTATCTGCATGACAGTGTTGCTGTCTTTTCGGCGTGTCTTGGGTAGGGCAGCCCTGGCTTCATGCTGTGAGCCTACCTGCAGTCCCCACAATCATGGTATGTTTTGGGTTCTGTTATTCCCCCCAAGTATCAAACACCTAACTACTTCTGCCTGCTTCTGGAGCCAGAAGCCAAGTTTAAGACTTTTAGTTCACAATGTGTTTATTTTTAGTCCACACAGAAGAGCATCTTTTCGAACAATGCACTGTCTTTTTAATTTTAAAGAATATTTTTTCTATTATTGTTATATTTGGAGTAGGTTGAGGAAATTAAAGTATAAACTCAAAATACATCTTAACCAAGAGTCTTCAATCCTCTGATTCCCTCAAAATGTCAAATTCATATTAGTATGTCTTTAACATGTCTCTATGACATGTTAGTTTCCTTAGGCTAGAATCTTAAGCAAGTATCCAGTTAAAGTTTAATAGTGGAGTTTTATATTACTTGTTGAATTTATTTATCACAAATGATATTTATTGCAATACCTTCTGTTTATTACAAATGACATCAGTTTTTCTATTTGCAATAATTATATTTATTGCAAATGATACTGGTTTTTCTACTTGTGATAATCATAATATTTCCTTTAAAATAAATATATTAGATTTAAAAGTCTGAATCTATTTAAAGAAAAATATTAAGCAGTAATACACCTGATGTTTAGAAAATAGAGCATATAGGATTGGGGAGTGAATTGAGCAATTATTAATACTTGTCCAATGTATGGGATAACAGAAGGTATGCTCATCCGCATTTCACAGTTGGGGAAGCTGAGGCTTGGAGTGATGGGCAGTTCTTCAGGGTCACACAGGTAATTAGTGGTACAGGGCCCACATCACCTGCGTCATCCCACCACACCAAGTCCACCCCGCTTAGTGTTCTCCTGCGCTACCCTGAGACTGGCATCCCTGTGGACAGAGGACCGCCCAAGGCCACTGCTCATCACTGATGTCTTTCTTCTCTACTGTTCTAGCAAATAAAAGCTCATCAGAGCCTAACAAGAAGAAAATGAAGTTCTCCCCCAAAGACAAAGAGGATCTCACTGGGTAAGGTATCCCTATGGGCACAGGGGATTGCAGGACACTGGGCTGAACCGAAGAAGGCTGTGGCCTCTTGAAAGCCATGCTCTGCTTCTTGACTTTAAAGCATTCCTGGATACCTAGTTACTCATGTATTTTTTCCCCAACAGTCCTCTTAATCCAATTTTTTGAGGCTCTAAATAAAAATAAATTAGCCAACTAAGCAAAACCAATGCTAACAAACCTATGAGGTGTTCATGGAACCAAGGACTGAGCTTGTGTCTACTTTTCAGGACGAGGTTGGCCTGCAGCACCTCAACCTCCTTACCTATGAGGACGGAGGTGGTGACATCTTTGACCCTCCCAGGAAGCAGACCAATGAGTCCAGAAGAACAGATTGATGTGATGTTACAGCAGGAGATGGAAATAGAAAGTCAAGAAACCAAACCAACTGAATCAGACTTGGAGGTACATTCTTATTGCCTCCTTTCTCTCAATTTGCTAAGTATTACTCTTGGCATCTCAGTGATTCTAAACTGGAGAAAAACAGCAGAGTCACCTAGGGAATTTTTTAAAAATACTGAAGCCCAGACCCCATGACAGACTACTGAATGAAGGTGTGCATGCCTGAATTCTCTGCTCTAGTAAGTCTTAGAAATCCGTGCCTTTGGGTCCTCGTAGAATGTAGGTTGCAGAATGGTGACCCATAGGCTGGGGTTGCCAGATTTTGAAAAACAAAAATAAAACAAAAAACAAGACACCAGTTAAATTTGAATTTCAGATAAACAATGAATAATATTTTAGTATAAGTATATCCCAGTGCATCCTGCATTTTATCCGGCAATCCTACCATAAGCTGAATTTGGCCTATAGATGTGTTTTGAAAATAGAGGAAATCTCACATAAGCTAGATTTCTAACCTCTCTTGAAAAAATTAAAATATTTGAAGCAGAACAGTAGCCACTTCCTTTAGATGAGAAATACGTTCTCTGGTTTGTCAGTCTCCACAATTCCTTATTACTTTCTTATGTACAGCCAACTTTCAGTTAGTAATATTACCTGCTTGGTCCCAGGTGGACTTTTGAGCTTCCAACCCCTGTCTTAAAAGAACAAATAGCTTGCGAATTTATAGTGTATAGTAAAATGATTAATAATAAAAACCCATAGTAACTGAGCATGTGCTATTAGCAAAATTCCATGCTAAACCCTCTAGATGCTTGACCCCATTCAAGACCTAGGGACTATGGTTATTCCTATTGTCCAGTTGTGGAAATTGGGGTGGGGACTGATTAAGTAACTTGCTCAAGGTTATACAGTCAGTAAGAGGCAAAACTAGAACTTAGACCAGGTCTGGCTGATACTGACATCTCTGTGCTCTTAGGAGCTACACAGCATTTCTCAAACTTGCCTGAAAATAAGAATCACCTGGGATGCTTGTTAACAAATCCCAAATGCCCTAGCAGGGGGCCTATGAATCTGCATTTAACAGGAGCCTCTCTCCTCACCCCACGCAGTTCTTATAATGAGGGAAGTTTGGAATTTGTCCTGTATTAAGGTTGAAGAGATGTAAGCTCAGCCTCTTCTGACCACAGACAATTGGCACTGAAGGTCAAATCTGATTTCAAACCCTTTCCTATACTTTGTGCTTCTTATCCATCTGAAATTATTCATTTCCAGAGCCACTCAGCCATCTAGCAGCTTAGACGCAAGCCCTAAATAAACCAAACTTCCTAACGTCACCAGGTCCCACTGGGCATTTTTGTTCAGTTCCTATGTTTGTGTGGCTTTTCTAAACTCAAAAGTCCCATGGTTGGATTAGAAGGGCTAACTCCTAAGTCTCACTCAGGCTTGGGGGTTTTTCCCCACGGACAGCTACAAGCCACAGGATCAAGTGCTTTCTTTGTATAGGAGCATTGTTGTTGAGGAGGGTGAATTATTTGAGTCCACTTGAGGAGCTTGTCATTCCTCTTCTTAAAGCTCACCAGATAATGCCACCTCCATCCCTGGCCTCAGTCCTCCTTCCACTGTTCCTATCTGCATGGCGTTTGACAAGTCCTTCCTTATACCACACTGAGATCTCTCTGGCTTTGTTTGACTCCTCCAGAGTCATGGGGAATACTCGCCAATGATGTATTGCAATGAGTGTGAAGTCACAGGCCCAGGAGCGAGTGAAGGATGGAGATAGGTGCTGTATGAACAGGGTCCCTTGGTGGCTGACAGATGTGGGCAAGTGGGCACAGTTAGCCAATTGATCATGATCATTTTCTTGTTGGTGGTTTGTTTACGGAAGAGATACTATTACTATTTGACCAATGGAGTCCAAAAAGACATGATTGCCCCTGAGGAGGATGAAGTGATGGTTCGGATTTCAAAGCTGATTTCTAACACACTGCTGACAAGTCCCTTCCTGGAACCCCTGATGACTGTCCTTGTGGAGGAGAAGGAAAATGACTATTACAGTAGCCTCATGAAAAGCATTGGTAAGGCTGGGCATAAATGGGACAGGGGTTCCTATGTGGAGGGTACCTTCTTTCCTCTCACTGTCAGTCCTTCACCCTGGTTACTCTGAAAATGCCAAAAACATTGTTTAACTTTTCATCCAAATGCTCCCCGCCACCATCACACATGTCCACACCAGTACTTACCACACTTTAATGTGCATCTAACCTAAAGATCTTGTTAAAGTGTAGTTTCTGATTCAGTAGAGTTTGGGAGAGGCCCAAGATTCTGCACTTCTAACAAGCTCCCAGGTGATGCAGGTGCTACTCAGGTGCTACTTGCTCTAAGTAGCAACACTAAGAAGTAGGGGCCTACTCACATTTAAAATCTAGTTCAAGACCTGCCTCTTCCCTCAAGTATTTTGATCTCTGCAACCCTCAGTGATGAATCCATCCTCTGCATTCGTAGCACTTCTTGTTTCTACTTTCAACTCATCCCACTTTGGAACTTCTCCCGTGCCACTGTTTCTCTATGGTTATTTAACACTGGCATTGTCTTTCTTATGGGTCTCAGCTCTCTTATTAGACATTAGCTGATGTATCATCAATCCTCCCTCCCCTTCATATTTAGCCCCATGTCTTGTGCACACAGTAGGTCATTGGGAAATGTTTGATGATGGTGAATAATGTGAGAAACACATCAAAGGGGAGAGGTGATCATATTAGTTCCCCAACTTCGCATTTTATCTGGAACACAGCTATACTTACCAAATTGTTATTTTTAATTTCTTAATTAACCTTCTAATGGTGTCAGTGTAATGGCGCCTTGTCTGCTATAGGCTAGAACCAAACTTATAAGGATAAACATGTAAAGCCCTTCAAATTTCAGCCTCAACCTACTTCTCCAGTCTTACCACCTTGAACTCTACCACTTGTACCTGTTATTTCTGCCACAGAATGACTCACAGCACCTTGAGTATATTATACAAAAGTCATGGAACTACACTTCTTATCCTTCAGACAAAATCCTACTCATTCTTTATGACCCAGCTTAAATGGTACTTCCTCTGTGAGGCTTTTGCCAATCCTTAGCACGTGAAATATTTGGCCTCTAAATTTCCATTCATAGGTATCTGATGTCATCCATTGTGTTTATTTTTTATGTAACTATCTTGGTGTGAGAAATCAGTTAATGAGTAATGAGGTATCAGCAAATACTAATTCACTGATACGCATAATGCTAGATATCCTAACAGGACTCAACTCCAGATTCGAAGTACTCCAGACTGTAAAGTTATATTCCTCTTTCCCTGAAATATCTCACATACCAACAGAGTGGAACCTACCCAATTTAGTTATACCCAGGAGATTACCACTGACCTTGTAAATGAGGGAGCATTTCCAAGTGTAAATGGACAGAGGCACATTTACCTTTAAAGTGTTGATGCTAAGAGCACAGAGTGTTCAAGGTCCCTGCTTAATAACAAGCGTTTGCCCTGTTGGTTATAGTTGATTACATCCTCATGGATCCAATGGAGAGGAAAAGACTCTTCATCGAGAGCATCCCCCGAGCATTTCCTCAAAGAGTGATCCGGGCCCCTGTGCCCTGGCACAGTGTCTACAGGAATGCCAAGAAGTGGAACGAGGACCATCTGCACACAGTGAACCCCATGATGCTCAGCCTGAAACAGCTGTGGGTTACCGAGTAAGAAGTGCTTCCTGTCCCTTTTCTTCCCTTTCTTGATTGCTTTCACACATAAGAGATCATCTTATGTGGGAGTAGCCTTGCCCTTGAAGTAAAATGACAAACATCCCAGACCCAAAGTGCAGTATGAACAGCAAGTGACAACTCTCCACGCAGGGCTAAGTGGCCCTCCTTTGTGCCTTCACAGCACCCAGTGCCTGTCTGTAGGCACTGGAGCATACTGGTTAAGAGCACTCACATGGAGCCAGCCTACTCAGGTCCGCCTCTAACTGTGCTGCTTCATAAGTAACATCCTTATCTCTAAATTTGGGATAATAAGACTTCCTACTTCATAGTGTTGGTAGGAGGGATAAATAATTTAATACATGCAAAGTACTTAGAATAGTGCCTGATGTAAGTATCCAGTAGGTGTTAATTAGACCTCCATTATGAAATGTGTCACACTGAATGATAATTATATGTTTACGACTTTGACTCTCTCTAGCCTATGAAATGTATGGGGGCTTGAGTCTTTTTGTTTATTTCCTTTCCAAATTCTTTTTTAGAATTTATTTTATTGAAGTATAGTTGATCTACAACGTTGTGTTAATTTCTACTGTATGGCAAAGGAATTCGGTCACACACGTATATATTCTTTTTCATATTCTTTTCCATTATGGTTTATTACAGGTTTATCTAACATAGTTCCCTGTGCTATATAGTAGGACCCTGTTGTTCATCCATTCTACATATAATAGTTTGCATCCACCAACCCCAAACTCCCACTCTGTCCCTCTCCCACTCTCCCTCCCCCTTGGCAACCACAAGTCTGTTCTCTATGTCTGTGAGTCTGTTTCTGTTTCATAGATAAGTTCATTTGTGTCATATTTTAGATTCCACATATAAGTGATATCATCTGATATTTGTCTTTCTCTGTCTGACTTACTTCACTTAGTATGATAATCTCTAGTTCCATCCATGTTGCTGCAAAAGGCATTATTTCATTCTTTTTTATGAGAGTAATATTCCATTGTGTGTGTGTGTGTGTGTGTGTGTGTGTGTGTGTACCACATCTTCTTTATCCATTCATCTGTCAGTGGACATTTAGCTTGTTTCCATATCTTGGCCATTGTAAATAGTGCTGCTGTGAACATAGGGGTGCATATACCTTTTCAAATTATAGTTTTGTCTGGATACATGCCCAGGAGTGGGATTGCTAGATCATATGGCAACTCTATATGTATATTTTTAGTTTTTTGAGGTTATTCCTTTATGTAACTCAGGGCCAGCACAGGGTTGGCAAACAGTAGTCTCAGTTATATTCATCAGTGACTAAGTTTGCGACAGGTATTGGTAGAAGTCCAGAGGAGGCAGGAGCCACTTTTTTTTCTCTTTCATTTTTCTAAATTGTTTTTCACATACTTTAAAATTCACCCTTTTGAAGTGTACAATACAGTAATTTTGAGTATACTCACAGATTTGTGCAACTTTCCTGAAAATATTGGGAATATTTTCATTATCCCTGAAAGAAACCCTGTACCCATTAGCAGTCACCCTCTCTTCTCCCTTTGACTCAGCCCCTGGCAATATTAATCTGCTTTCTGTCTCCATGGATTTGCCTATTTTGGATATTTCATATAAGTGGAATCATACAATATGTGGCCTTTCATGTCTGGCTGCTTTCACTTAGCATCATGTTTTCAAGATTCATCCATATTGAAGCATGTATCAGTACTTCATTCCTTTCTGTGGCTGAATAATATTCCATTTTATGGCTATACCACATTTTGTTATATCCATTCATCAATTGCTAGGAAGAAAGACTGATATTTTTTATGAACCCCTCAAGAAGGGGTGTGAATCCTGGTGGGAGAATGAGGCCACCAGAGTTCACCAAAGGCAGGCTAATGAAATGATGAGCTGCCACCATCTGGGTTTTTTATTAGAAAAATTAGAGGCCGGTAGGTTTATGTAATTTTGATTGGGTGAACTTAATCAGTAGCCCAAATATTTTGTTTGGGGAGGATCTATAACTGTGAATGTGTTTAGTCTTTGGAGAGCCTCGTTACTTGGATAACTTACTTGTTTTTCCACATTCTTAGTTTTACCTATATTTTAAAAAGGAATTGCAGGTGAGGTCAACCTAGGACAGAGCCCACCAATGATAAGAAATAAACACATTCCTTCTTTGAACTGAATTCAGTTTTCTAAGGCATTAGAGGTGCTAGTAAGGACATTGGGGGAAAAAAGTAATTTTTTAATGAGGCAGAAGTATATAATAATAATTTATAGAAGAGTAATAATTTATAGAGTGGGCTCTGAAACCAGACAGCCTAGGTTCTGGTTCTTGCTCTGTCCCTGATGAACTGTGTGATTTGGGGAAGTTAATCTTTCTGGACCCCTGTTTCTTTATATGCAAAATGAGAATTATAACAACACTTCCCTCATGGGGTTGTTGGGTGAAGTGCTTAGAACAGTGCTTGGCATCCAGTAGTTGTTCAATAAATGAAGATACTGCTTTAACTACAAGCATGTTTATGGCCTCAAAAAATAAATTAACCTAGAAATTAACAAGAAAGTCAGTCACAGGGCTGGTAAAATTGCCAGAAGTTCAGTACCAAGAGGATGTACACGTGAATTTAATTTGATCATATAGTGAAGATGACAAATTATTGAACATATAGCTTCTACTATAAGAAGGATTCTTATCACTTGCTTTTCATGGTTCCCTGAAGAAGATTATATAGGCAACAAAGGCACAAAAGTGAACCAAAATCATGTAGGTTTTTGTCAGCTGAACCAAAAAATCATCAAGGAGAAAGATTTGTTAAGGAAATGCTACAGAAAAATATTCTTATATGACCTGCAGCATTTAGCTTTAAACATTTTAAGAGGTCACCTAGTGATCAGTGAAGGGTGAGGGGTTTAGGGGCCAGAATGAGGGTCGTGATCTGAAGAAAGAGTAGATTTTTCTGGCCATTGTGGGAAGTTTTTTAGGATTGAACTAAAGATGAGTAACATAGTTATCAGGTTGTGACCAGGGCCATGCTGGAGTTGGATATCAAAGTGTGTGGAGAGTGAGGTCCTCAAATTCTGCTCTCCCCTAGCAGTGCTTTGTGACTGGCCAGACAAGATGAAGACTAAGTTCACCACCTCCACCAAAAAGGAATAGAAATGTAGACTGCGGGATTTTAGAAGGATGAGGGAAAGTGCCTAATGGGTCATTACGGTGGATGATGAAAATGAGAAACGAGAACTGAGGCAAGCTAAGAAAGTGAGCAAAGATCTAGTTTGGGAAGTTGTAGGCACTGATGATTTAAAAGACTGGTTAATAAATGAATGAATAGGTGTCAGGAAGAGAAATGGTGGCTCTGTAAGCTAAAAAAGGCCTTGCGGAGTGTGGTAAAGGGCAGAACCTCCATTAATCTGAGAGAAATAGAAGGTAAGATTATCATCAGAGAGGGCAGGAAGAGATTCATGTGTTCATTTAACAAATATTTATTGAGTACCCGTACTATGTAAGGTACTGTGCCAGGGTTGCTGTGGGTGTCTCGGTGAGCCTGTCAGCTGTCGGGGGCAGGTCTATAGGGTTTTCTGGGCTCAGACCAAAGTGGACCTCCAAGTTGTTTTGAGTAGCTCACCCAGGGGCCACATTAAGGATTGAGTGGAACCCACTTGATCATGAAGGTGGTGCTTTGCTTGCCCTGTCCTCTGTGTCTTCACTGTTGGAAAGAGCTTTGATTTGTCCATTTGATATCCCA
The DNA here is from genome assembly GCF_008692025.1 of Phocoena sinus. Lineage (NCBI taxonomy): Eukaryota > Metazoa > Chordata > Mammalia > Artiodactyla > Phocoenidae > Phocoena > Phocoena sinus. The sequence goes on along the minus strand of NC_045777.1, from coordinate 66,213,303 downwards.
GTTCCCAGCCAGCCAAATTCCAGGTCAGTGTCAAAATCCCACTCCCCAGATGGGTTACCCGGAGCAGGACACATAGGAAGGCTCAGTAATACCTGCTGAGTTTATCTACTCCTTGCAAGAGTTCTTGTGAACTATCCACTCCCTCCTCAGACTCCCAGATTTTTCAGATATAATTCGTTTTAATCTGTTTATATCTCCTCTCACTGAAAAATGAAAATATATTTCCTTTGAACCCATCATACAAAGTTTGTTATAAAGCATCTACTTAGCTTAGGAAGTTTTTCCCTCTCTTTCTGCAGATTTAAAGACCTCAGGTTTGTTCGAACAGCAGAATTACTGGCGGGAAAATTACCTCTGCAGCCCCACGAATATCAGGATGTCGTCCAGAAACACTGCATGGAAGCACGCCAAATTCTTCTCAACAAGTCAGTATCTGGCCGCAGAATGGGGCTGTATCACAGTATCATAAAGATCAAAAACTCTGTGAAGTGAAAACGTATCCAACCTGGGGGGTGCACAGATTTTGCTGACTTCTCACTGACATCTTCCTCTGTTCTCTTCCTCCCATGTTTGCATCCCCGACAGCCTCTGTGCCTCCTCATGTACACTGATCTTTGACCCTCACTCCTCGTCTTCCTCTGCCTTTTTGAAACTCTCTCATTACCATTCCTCGATGAGAGTACCACTTCCATTCCCTCCCTCTGAAATCCTGTAGGCCTTGCTGGGTTACAGGACAATGCATGTAAATGACTTGTGTTCAGGTGGCCCAGATAAATACCTGCAGGGTTCCACGGATGGGAGTTTTTAGTCACTTAATTCTTTTTTCCTTTGCAAATGCATGCAGGACTGTGTCCAGAGCCAGAGAAATTCCCTTATGTGAGATGATGGTGATAATACCTACCAACGGGTTTTTATTATCAGAGAAAATGTTTATACAATAGCTGGCACGTAGTAGCTATTAAATATAATTATTACATCTACAACTATGACTATTACCAGTACTTCTCTGACTGTTAGAGTAGTACTTTTCTAGCAGTCAGAAAAGAGAAGTGATAGGGTGCAAATGCCAGTGGTTCCCACTGGGAATTAGAAATTGGGGGAAGTAGGATGAAAGGAACAACGAGGCATCCATTTCTTCTTTCGGTTTTCTGCTTTCTGCTCTCAACTTCTGAGCAGCTACTGCCACACTGGAGTTTCTCCTCCCAAGTTTCTTTCCTTTTCTCCTCTTTCTCTTTCCCCCTATAAAGTCTCAATCAGAAAACAGACATCCGCCAGGGAGAGAAGTTGGAGAGAACATTCCAGTTCCTTATACCCCTTTACCCCAATCTCTGAATATAATGAAGAAACTATAGACACTTTCGTCTTTCAGCAGGGCTGTTCATTTGGGTACTGCTAATGGGAGAATAGCCTCTCAATCCAAATCTTATTACTGTCTTCCCCAGAAAGGGATGTTGGCAGGTGAAGTGGCCAGGGATATGAAAGTACCAATTTGCAAAGCTGCTTAACGGCAAAGGAGCCATCTGCTTTGTTGTGGGGAGTGGGGCGTGGCTGAGAGGACTTCTTGGAGCTTGGAAGAGATTCTTAGTTAGACGCCCTGCTTTCTTTACAGATGGATCCCCACCTGTGCCCAGCTTTTTGTCTCCCAGAAGGAGCAGTGGGTCCTTTTTGCTCCCAAGAGTGACTATGGCTCCTCTCGTCGCATTGAGGAATATTTTGCTTCTGTTGCATCCTTCATGTCACTCCAGCTCAGGGAGTTGGTTATTAAGTCTCTGAAGGACCTCGTTTCCTTTTTCTTGATACACAAGGTATGTAGGGGACCAGCAGTAGACCCTTTGGAGTGGAATCAACTGAGATAGACTCAGGATTCAGTCATGTAAGGTCCTCAGCTGTAAGCCAAGCCAAAAAGTAAAATTCTTGATTTGAACACATATCAGGTGATTATTAGCTTATAAAAATGACTTATTTAAACACACAGCAACCTTTCCTGAGATAATTACCTCCTACTATATTGGTAAAAATCTATAGAGCTAGAGAAATTAAGAAAATTTAAAGCAAGATTGAGTAAAATGGAACGCATACCTCCTACAGTAGAGGGAGTGGTCACTTTTTCATCCTCTCTATTAAAAGAAGGCGTTGAAAACGGTTTGTTATCAATTTTTGGCTTGATATTTAGGGAGTGTTGTGTGTGTTCATTGCAGATATTGGCTTTTGTTCTTCAGTCTTTGAAAGGGTACCTCTAAAAACAAAAGGCTTTATTGACCTAATAACTTCTTTCATGAAACTACTTCAGTGAAGTCTAGATAAAAACTAAAACACTAAGTCCTGGTTTTCAAAGCATCCCTTAAATTTAGATAACCTGGGAGATCAAGGAATATTCTTTTGGATTTTATATTATGTGCCATTTTATCTTAAAAAGAGCTATAAAATTTAAAATTGCCTGTTAGAAAAGGTTAAGTTCTAAGCATTTTTACAAATAGAGTAAAAATGAACAATTGCCCTTTTGCTCAAAAGAACGTAGAACCAACGCTGTTGAATTTAGACTGCATTGTTAGCACTCTACAGTGGACTAATCTATACCTGTCCTTGTAATCATCTGCTGGCTAAGCAGAAGAAACTCAGATGTGGGAACAAGTCTCACTCTAGAATTCCACACAAAGGGAAAACTAATGTCTTCATATATCTTAAAGAAAGAAATTTATGGGTCTTTGGTACATAGTAGGCATTCAACTAATGCTTATCAATAATCCTTAAACCAATCCAGATATCTCTAGAATCAATTACTTGGACAAGTACTTTACAGCTGCCCCATGCCAATTTCATTAGGCACTGTAGTTGATGAAAGGTATTTTGTGTTACTAACCTGTGTTGGGAATTAGAAGTATCTCCACACCAATGTTTCTACTGCAGGAAGGTTGACAATTTTAGTGTCTAAAATATACTATATGCTAATTAGCAACTTCATGTGAGGTATACAGATAAACTATTTATACTTGTGGATTCAGTCAACAAATTTTTATTGAGCACCTACGACGTACTAAATGATATTTTGGGTATTTTGGAGGACATAGATGGATCAGAGACAGATCCTGCCCTTAAGTTTAGTGTAGAGAAGATGTGCATGTAAATCTCACGAGAGAAAGATAAAATACCATAAGGAAGTGGAAATATGGAAGTTCAGAAGTGGAAGATTATTTCTTGCTGGGGAACAGGGAGGCTTCCCAGGGGAGGGGATTTTGAGCTGAATTTAAAGGATGGGGAGGATTTGGAAATACTGACAAAGGAATTTCCAAGCAAAGTAAACATACTGAATCAAAGCTTTGAAGAAGGGGGAGAGGGTGAACTCAGGTGGGCTAAGCCATACTTTGCCCTTATTTTAAATATGAACAGTGCATGGTACCTTTCATTTCCTTTTCTGGTGCCCATGTAGTACTATAAATGGGTAAGATTCACTCTCTTGATTCTAGAAGGTTCCATCTTATAATAATTTCCATATCTTATGTCTCCTGAAGGATGGGAATGATTTCGAGGAGCCCTACCGAGAGATGGAGTTCTTTATACCTCAGCTGATCATGATCAAGCTTGAAGTCAATGAGCCCATTATTGTCTTTAATCCATCTTTCGATGACTGCTGGGAATTAATACACAACTCTTTCTTGGAAATTATTAAGAACTCTAGGGGGATTCCCAAGGTATAGTATTCACTTAATTATTCATTTGTATTTTTATTCACATATTGAATAAAATATAGTTAAAATGGCTGCTTGTACAAGGTAGGGTTTTATTGATACTTTGGGAGATATATCCTGAGTACACCCACTTGACTCCCAGAAAGAGGATTTGGGCCTTAAAGAAATGTCCACACATCCCATTAACAAGGACACTAAGAGTTACTTTGTGAGAAAGTAGAGTTCCCCACATGATGCCAACCTCAAAAGGGCAGATGTGTCCCAAGCCATATCCATCTTGGGTTAATAATTCATGATGGATCAATTGCCGTGTACTTTGCCAAGAATTTTCATAAGACTATATCTAATTTAGTTCTTGAATTTCCATTTGTTTGTTTGTTTAACTCACTGTAGGCTTCTAGGGGAGAGATTAAAGCTTCCCTTCCTGGCCCAAGCCCTTTTCCAAGTTTCCTTTCCAGGGTGACATTACTTATCAGATTACAGGCAGTTATTAGCAGACTTTTAGAACTGGGCAGGATCACCCACATGAGTGTGACTCTTTGGCATTCCATCTTCTGCCCCCTCTGGGTGGTTGGTGTGGCAAGAGGGCCGGTGTCCAGCCCCATATAGGGAAGGCACTTGCGGGGTGTTTCTCCCCTCCCCATCCCTCCCTCTCCCTCCCTCCCCATGCATTATGTATGATGCTTGGATGCTCTTAAGCACTCTTCTCTTTGCAGCGCTGTGCTTAGAGGGTTCTAAGAGCTCATGATTAGAGTTGGACTTTGTAGGGAAGCATGTGAAGCCACATGTTCCAGTTGATTTCACCAGAGAACTCTAAATTGGGGGTTTTGAACCAAACCAAGTCAAACTAACAGGAAAACTGGATGTTCAGAGGGGGAAGAAACGTGGGCAGCTCTCCTACAATCAGTATCCCTAGGAAGGAAATGAAAGAGAAGACCCTGTAATTTGGAAGGATAAGTGTGGGGCTTGGAGACAGTTAAAGTACATACCACTCAAGTTCCCCTTCACTGCTGTTGATCAGCAGTGTCTGTGAGCAGCTGGGCTGGGAGAGCCCAGGGCTTATGTGGCTGCTGCTGCTAACAGCCTGGCAGGGGCTGGTAGTAGATTCAGTGGGTTGTAATGCCAAGAAGACATAGTCATAGGTCACAGTTTGTAGCAGGTTTGAAAGCTAGGCCCAAGTAAATGCTGATGATTCTACTAGACTATGAGAAAAAGCAGCCCCGGATCTGAATTCTCGATCTAGAGATGCCCATAGCACAGTCTGCCTCCCTGAACCCCTCACACTGTATTATCTCTGATCTGGGTAGTGACATTTTAAAAGAATAGTCCCTCAGGTGGAATATCTAAGAAGAATATCTAAGAACAGCAACAGATAGACAGTACCCCATCCCCTATCAGTCCTGTCTTATTTATGGTTAAAGATGAATTTTAAAAGTTGGAAAAAACGTCAGCATGAGATGTTTGAAAGTAGTACTCAAGGTGCAAAAGGAAAGCATATTTGTGAGAAAGTTACTCAAGGAAACCAAAGTAAATATTAGAAAATATTTGCCTTAGCAAAAAACTGAGAAAAACATGGATCTGTAATACTGACTGAAATGAAAAGAGGTGAATGAGAGACATAAATAAAAGGAAGCTGGATGAGATAAGGATTTTATAAAATTGAAAGTGCAATAAGCAGAATTTAAAACAGCATTAGCAGTGGATGCATTACTTTCATAATCGTTATATAGATATATAAAACACATTATATATATATAAATATATATATGTGTAAAATTATATATATATAATTATATATTCCCCCTATGGAATGGAGTTGCTTTGGTCAGTCTCTCTCCTGATGGGAGAATTTTCTAACTCAAAGTGCCAGGGAAATGCCAAAGTTGGAGAAGTATACAGGAGAAAGCACTGAAGGTAATGACAAAACCAAGAAGTCTGGGATCAGAGAGCCATGGAGATAAGCAGATAGTAACAATAATTACCTGGAAAGAACACTATTGTTCTTGGCTCGGTTTTACAGACTGCTCTGTGGGGCATAAGAGAAGCAGCCACATTTTTTTACAGGTGTATTTTTAAAAATTTTTAATTGAAGTATAGTTGATTTACAGTGTTTCAGGTGTACAGCAAAATGATTCAGTTATACATATATGTGTATGTATTCTTTTTCAGATTCTTTTCCATTATAGGGCATTACAAGATATTGAATATAGTTCCCTGTGCTATACAGTGGGTCCTTGTTGTTTATCTGTTTTGTATATAGTAGTGTGTATCTGTTAATCCCAAATTCCAAATTTATCCCTCCCTCTCCATTGCCCTTTGGTAACCATAAGTTTGTTTTCTACATCTGTGAGTCTGTTTATATTTCGTAAATAAGTTCACTTGTGTCATATTTTAGGTTCCACATATAAGTGATATCATATGGTATTTGTCTCTCTCTTTCTGACTTACTTTACTTAGAATAATATTCTCTAGATCCATTCATGTTCCTGCAGCTGGCATTATTTCATTCTTTTTTATGGCTGAGCAATATTCCATTGTGTGTGTGTCTGTGTGTGTGTGTCTGTGTGTGTGTCTGTGTGTCTGTGTGTCTGTGTGTGTAGGCCACATTCATCTGTCAGTGGACATTTAGGTTGCTTCCATGTCTTGGCTGTTATAAATAGTGCTACTATGAACATTGGGGTGCATGTATCTTTTTGAATTAGACTTTTCTCTGGGTATATGCCCAGGAGTGAGATCGCTGGATCGTATGGTAACTGTATTTTTAGTTTTTAAGGAACCTCCATACTGTTCTCCATAGTGAGAACCAGCCACATTTAAAATGTTCTTTCGATTGAAGACTTTTCCCAAGAGTTAATCCCTTATCCTGCCCACCTATGATCTGTTGCAAGGCCTGAATGCTCCAGTTGTGCTGCCCTAAGCCATTTCACTCATATCCTGCTTTCAAACACTGCCTACAGTGTGGCTACAGCAAAGAAGTTGCTTCTCCACTGGTTTAAAAACCTTTGGATTGTCCAAAGAGGGAAGACAAAGATCAGTTGCACTTGCTTTTCCCCCTTTCTAAATCAATGCGTTTTCATCAGCGGCATATAACTCATAACTCAGTAAAGCCCTCTGAAGAGTCTTTTCTTAGACAGATCACTAAAATCTTTCTTAGTCGGGAGAGCAGTGGAAGGCAATGGGTCCCCAACAAGGACTTGCAGCTTGCATGAGTCATGCAACTGAGAACATTCTCAGAGATACACATGTGCCATTAAGAAGTTGGAGTGTTGAATTCTCAGGAAAAATACTTTTTGTGCCTCAGATCATAACGACATAGCTTTTTCTCCTGAACTGAGAGAAGAATCTAGTACATCTCTCCCTTTCTTCAGATGAGAAAACTAAAGTCCAGAGAAAGTAGCTTACCTAAGGTCACATAGCTAGCGGCAGAGTTTGAGTTGGAACCCATGCCTCTAGTAGCTTTTCATTAGAGAGGAAAGTGTTTGGTGGTGGGGAGGGGTACCACTGTAGTATTTATCCACTCACACAATGTTTATGCGCACTTACTATGTGCCAAGCTCTGGTTAGGCCCTTCACAATGGTGAGGAAGTCAGATACAATCCAGACCCTCATGGTATTTATATCCCAGGACAAACCCAGAACAGCTCATTACACATTCATTTAATTACAATTATGTTGAGTGCCAAGTGGGATAAATTTAGAATGTGAACTTTAAGCGGGGAAACCTAACATCCCCTGGGGGCCCAGGGGGGACTCTCTAAGGACGTGAGAGTTCAAAGGAGCAAGAATTTGAAAGATGAGTAATCCAACAAGAGGAAGAGGAGAGAGAATAGAGGTAAAGGGAACAGTGGGGTGATTCCATCACCATCAGAGGAGAAATAGAGTTGAAATGCAGCTGATGTCCCTGGAAATGAGTGCATTGCAGGAGACTTTACATTTTGGTGTCATCTTCCTCCTTGTGTCTTGTGGATGTCTTGTGACATTTAAACGTGGTTTCAGGACTTCCCTGGCAGTCCAGTGGTTAAGACTTTGCCTTCCAGTGCAGGGGGTGTGAGTTCGATCCCTGGTTAGGGAGCTAAGATTCCCACATGCCTTGTGGCCAAAAAACCAAAAAACATAAAACAGAAGCAATATTGTAACAAATTCAATAAAGACTTTAAAAATGGTCCACATCAAAAAATAAATCTTTAAAAAAAAAATAAAAGTGGTTTCTCCTCTTTAGGTGGAATCTATCCTGTTCCCAGAGTTGAAAGGATATAATCTGATTCTTGGAACTGTTAATGCTGATGAAAAACTGGTTTCTGACTTTGTGGATCAAACTTTCGAGGTATTTCAGAAAAATCAAGTTGGCCCCTACAAGTAAGTTGGTTTAGTTGTAACTTAGCCATTGGCATTGGTTTAGAGTTCCTAACTGTCATCAAATAAATGATCCCTGTTCCCACATACCTGAAAGAATAAGAGTAGCCAATGTTTACTTACATCAGTGTTACTATTTAGCCCTATTTGCAGATAAGGAAACGATAACTTTCCAGCAAATAGATAGGAGAGCCACAATTCAAATAACAGGTTCACCTCTATTATATGAAAACCATGGCACCAGACAGGTTCTGGCATTTAGAAATTCATGGATTTTAACCAGTGGGCAGGCACCAGTTCCTCCCACCAGGAAGCCTGCACAAGCCCCTGGACCAACCTGACTCACCAGGGCGCAGACACCAGAAGCAAGAGGAACTACAGTCCTGCAGCCTGCAGAACAGAAAACACAAACACAGAAAGTTAGACAAAATGAGATGGCAGAGGACTATGTTCCAGACAAAGGAAGAAGATAAAACCCCAGAAGAACAACTAAGTGAAGTAGAAATAAGCAATCTACCTGAAAAAGAATTCAGAGTAATGATAGTGAAGATGATCCAAGGTCTCAGACACAGGGTGAAGGTACAGACTGAGAAGATGCAAGAAATCTTTAACAAGGAGCTAGAAGATTTAAAGAACAAACAAACAGAGATGAACAATAAAATAACTGAAATGAAAAATACAGTAGAAGGAATCAATGGCAGAATAAATGAGGCAGAAGAATGAATAAGTGAGCTGGAAGACAGATCAATTGGTGGAAATCACTGCTGCGGAACAGAATAAAGAAAAAAGAATGAAAAGAAATGAGGACAGTCTCAGAGACCTCTGGAACAACATTAAATGCACCAATATTTGCATTGTAGGAGTCCCAGAAGGAGAAGAGAGAGAAAAAGGGCCTGGGAAAATATTTGAAGAGATAATAGCTGAAAACTTCCCTAACATGGGAAAGGAAACACTCACTCAATTCCAGGAAGTGCAGAGAGTCCCATACAGGACAAACCCAGGGAGAAACACATATTAATCAAATTGACAAAAATTTAAAACAAAGAGAAAATATTAAAAGCAACAAATAACATACAAGGGAACCCCCATACAGTTATCAGCTGATTTTTCAGCAGAAACTTTTCAAGCCAGAAGTGAGTGGCATGATATATTTAAAGTGTTGAAAGGGAAAAACCTACAACCAAGAATACTCTACCCAGCAAGGCTCTCGTTGAGACTCGATGGAGAAATCAAAAGCTTTACAGACAAGCAAAAGCTAAGAGGATTCAGCACCACCAAACCAGCTTTACAACAAATACTAAAGGAACTTCTCTAGGTGGAAAAGAAAAGCCCACAACCAGAAACAATAAAATTACGAAAGGGAAAGCTCACTGGTAAAGGCAAACATACAATAAAAGTAGGAAATCATCCACACACAAATGTAATGTCACAAATATGTCAAAACCAGCAATCGTGAGGAGACTACAAGTGCAAGATATTGGAAATACATTTGAAATTAAGAGACCAGCAACTTAAAACAATCTTGTATGTATATATGTATATATGTGTGTATATATATATAGAGAGAGAGAGAGAGAGAGAGAGACTGCTATGTCAAAACCTCATGGTAACTGCAAACCAAAAATGTACAATAGATACAAAAAAGAAAAAGCAATCCAAACACAACCCTAAAGATAGTCATCAAATCACAAAAGAAGAGAACAAAAGAGGAAGGGAAGCAAGAAGACTAGACCAGAAAATTCTGCATTATGAGGGGCTGTCCTGTGTATGGTAGGATGTTTAGCAGCATCCCTGGTTTCTACCTGTTAGTAGGGCGTTCCCCAGTTTGACAACCCAAAATGTCTTCAGACATGGCCAAATGTCCCCTGGGGGCAAAATCACCCCCAGCTGAGAACTGCTGCTAATATATTCTGAAAACCAGGGCCTCAGATTTGAAAGCTCTGCCCTCGTGAAGCTCTGCCCTCGTGAACTTAATCTGGTGTCATCTATTTGAAACCTGTTTTCCCTGTTGTTGATTCTTATACATATAGTTTGTTTTTCTATACTGACAGTTCCATGGGCTTCTCCTTGTCTCTCAGTTTCAGAGTCTCTGAAGTGTTAGCCAGCTCTTGGAAGTATACCCCTGGGCCCCACAGTTAATTCTGTTTACTCCATGTCATCCTTATTTTAATTCAAACTTATTTTAAGTCAGAGCATCCCCCAAACATCCTCCAATTTGGGGGAAATCTGTCCAGCCATTTCTGCCTCATCTGACAACAGACAGAGGGAAACTTAATTCTATTCAATAGACTTTAGGTTCATTAGTTACAAATTTTCATCTTAAAATTTAGATGTAGAATTTTAAAACCGGAAGGAGGGATAGGAAGTAATGTTTATTGCACATTTACTGTACGTTAGGCATAGTATTAATTGCTTTAAATATATATTATTACAGCTTTACAACAATCCAGTGAGCTGTTATCATTTCCACTTAAAATTAAGGACACTGATCTTTGAAAAAGAGAAATATCTTGTCTAAGTTCATGCAGCTAGGAAGTGGCAAAATTGGAATTTGAAGCTAAAGTTCTGAATTCCCAGTTCACTCTATTTTGCCACGTTATATTCCTCTTTCGTGATTTGGGCTGGTTTTTATGATATTATCTCTTCATTTGCCACTCTGACTAATCTGATTTGGTGACCTGTATTTGTATGTTTGATTTTATGCTCTTCAATATGGAAGATACTTAAATGTATACAAGAAGTATGATGACTTATTGGATAACACTGCAGAGCAAAACATCACTGCGTTCCTGAAAGAAAATCATGAAATTGAGGATTTTGTGATGGTAGGAGATGCCACTTGACATTTCGTATCTTGGTTACATGTGCTACAGACAATTCATTGAGTAGTCAGCGTGTTTCATTAGTGTATATACTGTGCTCAACATTGTACTATATTGGCTGGGGGGTGAGGCTTGGGGGCAAATGCATAGAGGCTAGAGGCAAATTAAGCTACTGAATCTACTCTCTTCTACAGAGGATCAATAGCATAAAAAAGCGGAGAAATGAAATTGCATCCATGCACATTACCGTGCCTTTGGCCATGTTCTGCCTTGACACCATGACCCTAAATTATGATATCTGTGAGCGAGCCCAAAATCTTAAAGACCGTCTGATTCGATTCCAAGTGGATGTAAACCGGGACACCAACACCAGGTATTATTGTTTCATGCAGAGAAATAGCAATGATAATTGGCATGAATGGGAGAATGGAAAAGTGGACAGAACTTGCACCTTCCAGCAACGACCAGATTGAACTTCCAGTTCACGTTATTTCTGCCCAAAGTGACGGTTGCAGGGAATCAGGTTCAGGCTAGAAGGTGAACAGTTAGGAGAGAACTACCTGGGTCTTGGAGTAGGAAGGTGGAAAGCATCCTGAGGCAGTTCATCTCTGATCCTTCAGCCTTTGCTTTCTTGCAGGCAACTTCAGAGAGAAATTTCTTGACTGTTTGAGGTCACAGGCTCTCTCACTGGCCATCTAGCACACATTTGAGGACACAGCGTGATTACAGGCAGCCCTTAGAATCTCTTCTATACAGACTTCTACTGTCTGGGTCTGGGGATTCTGTCATTCAATGTTAAACTCTATATTGAGCCTTCATTTTACTGTTGAGTATTTATTAAAGACGTTTTTGGTTGTAAGGGTTAGGAGGCCAGACTGGCTAATGTAAAACAAGGAATTTGGGGCTCACATGTTGGAAAGTTTAGGAGTTGCTAGCTTCAGGCCCTCAACACTACAAATAGAATGCAATCTTCCTCCCTCTACTTGGCTGTCCTCTGTGTCAGCCCTGTTCTCTGAGAGATTCTCTCCAGTTTGTGGGCCCCAGCAGCTCTAGACTTACATCCTCCCAGGTTTCCATCCACAGGGGAAAAAATGGTTTCCCTTTTTTCCAACACTGTGGCACTGGCTGGTTTGGCACTGGCCTGACTTGGGTTGTTTGGGCAACAGCAAGGCAAACACCATAGCCAAGAGGATGGTTTAGATTTGGGTAGTGTTCTCATCTCTAAACCATGAGAACCAAGAAAGAGAAGGATGGGGTACCCCAAGAAGGCTTAGGCTGTGGTTAACAGAAAAGGGAATGATGCTAAGAGTCTGGGACAGCAACTATCTGCTACTCTGTTTCTATTTGAATGTTACAAAATGGTTAGCCCATGTTATTTTAGCTCTCTTCCTCAGAGAGCTTTAAACTATAGACTAAAATGATTTAGTACTAATAACCACTATTAAATTGTTATATATTATATTATTCATATACATGTAGATAAATACAAGTTTAGCATTTTGTAGCTCTTTTAAAGTTTACAAACTGCATATCAGAAACTCATCAGGAAATTAATTATGATAATAGCTACCATTTTTCCAGCACATGTTGTAGTCCAAGCACTGTGTAAGTGTTCTGAACATTCAAGATCTAATCAGGTCTTTACACCAACCATAAGAAGTTGTTCATTATTCTCTCCATTATGTTGATGAAGAAACTGAGACTCCAAAAGGTCAGCAAGTGGCATATCCAGGGCTTAACCTAGTTCATTTTGACTCCAAATTAATGCTTTCCACCACTGCACTCAACTCTCTCACTGGGTAATGAAATGGTGGGGTTCCTGGTTTGGGAGCCAGAAGACTTGGTTTTGAATCCAAGACCTTCTGTTTGCTAGCTTGTGTCCCCTGGCTTCACCTCTTGGATCTTCAGTTCCTTTGCCTATAGAATAAACATTTGGGACTAGGGCAGTAAAATGTTTTCAGCCTTCGGACTACTAGGACACTTTCCTTTGGAAAGTTTGAGCATCAAGCAATTTTTTTTTCTTAAACATTTGTTCCTGTCAAATCAAAGCAACATAGTGCCTTGGTTGGTTGGTGCTTTCTTTCTCATCAAAATAAATGTACAATTTCCTTTGGCCTTTTTAATATAAATGAAAGTTAAGGTCCCATTACAAACCTGGGGATTTCTAAGGACCCAGAAACTCCAGGTTAGTAATTGAGTTCTGAAGTTTCTTTCTACCTTAAAAATAGTGATTCTGACTCATTTGGTCTTCTCAGCCACCCCATGAGGTAGGTAAAACATATATAAGACACCCTACTGAATGAAGAGAGAAAAACTAACTTGCCTGATTAGGTGAGTTTGAGTCTTCTGAACCCTTGCTACTTCATTGTCCTGTAATTGCTGAGTGGACTACCTTCCTGTTTCCAGTGATTAGGTGTGCCCTAGAAAGGGGTGCTCTGGTCATATAGGCAGGGGGCACCTTGGAGTGCATTGGTAAGAAAGTGGGCATGCCATCCATTTCCACTACAGGTACAAGGTCTAAAGTTGCTAGAACAATGACCTGAAATATTGACCAGAAACACAAGGCCCTGTGTTAGAGATATAAGAAATTATCCCTCTGGTCTGGCTGTTTGTTTCCTTCAGGGTAGGAAATCTTGTCCAAACAGTGACAACAAGGTAGAGAGAGGCCATGGATTGATGCAAAATGTATTGGTCTCCCTTATGGCATCCCCTACACCAGAAAGAGAGTGGCCCTGGGCTTACAGGACACCTGGACCTTTATATTTTAAATGATATTATAAGTACGTGTAGAAGACAGTATTTCTTGTCCTTAGTTTATTCCTAGATATTGCTAAGGTGTTATGTTGGTCCAATTGTTAATGTCGTCAACCCATATTCAGGACTTTTTAGAGGGTCTAGTAGTTAATTGGGTATAAAGGAAAAACTCAATTCAGTCTACCTCCTGAGTACGGAAAATCCAGTTCTTCTCTACTGTGTCTTTTCTGTGTGTCTCCTATATATTTTCTTATTGGAGTATAATTGCTTTACAATGTTGTCTTAGTTTCTGCTGTACAAAAAATTGAATCGGCTGTATGTACACATATATCCCCTCCCTCTTGGACCTGCCTCCCATCGCCCCCATCCCACCCATCTAGGTCATCACGGAGTACTGAGCTGAGCTCCCCGTGCTATACCGCAGCTTCCCACTAGCTATCTGTTTTACACATGGTAGTATATTTATGTCAAACCTAATCTCCCAATTCATCCCACCCTGCCCTGCCCCCCCGTGTCCACATGTCCATGCTCTACATCTGCATCTCTATTCCTGCCGTGGAAATAGGTTCATCTGTACTATTTTTCTAGATTTCACATACATGCATTAATACATGATATTTGTCTTTCTCTTTGTGACTTACTTCACTCTGTACGACAGACTCTAGGTCCATTCATATCTCTACAAATGACCCAATTTCATTGCTTTTTAGGCCTGAGTGATATTCCATTGTATATATGTACCACATCTTCATTATCTATTCATCTGTCAGTGGACATCTAGGTTGCTTCCATGACCTGGCTATTGCAAATAGTGCTGCAGTGAACATTGGGGTACATGTATCTTTCTGAATTATGGTTTTCTCTGGGTATATGCCCAGTAGTGGGATTGCTGGGTCATATGGTAATTCTATTTTTAGTGTTTTAAGGAACCTGCTTACTGTTCTCCACAGTGGCTTTATCAGTTTACCTTCCCACCAACAGTGCAGGAGGGTTCCCTTTTCTCCACACCATCTCCAGCATTTATTGTTTGTAGATTTTTTGATGATGGCCATTCTGACTGGTGTGAGGTGATATCTCATTGTAGTTTTGATTTGCATTTCTCTAATAATTAGTGACATTGAGCAGCTTTTCATGTGCCTCTGGGCCATCTGTATGTCTTCTTTGGAGAAATGTCTATTTAGGGTTTCCACCCATTTTTTGATTGGGTTGTTTGTTTTTTTGATATTGAGCTAAGTGAACTGTTTGTATATTTTGGAGATTAATCCTTTGGCCATTGCTTTGATTGCAGATATTTTCTCCCATTCTAAGGATTGTCTTTTCATCTTGATTATGGCTTCCTTTGCCGAGCAAAAGCTTTTAAGTTTCGTTAGGTCCCATTTGTTTATTTTTGTTTATATTTTTATTACTTTAGGAGGTGGGTCAAAAAAGATCTTGCTGTGATTTATGTCAGAGTGTTCCTCTCATGTTTTCCTCTAAGAGTTTTTTAGTGTCCGGTCTTACATTTAGGTCTTTAACCCATTTTGAATTTATTTTTGTGTATGGTGTTAGTGAGTGTTCTAATTTCATTCTTTTACAAGTAGCTGTCCAGTTTTCCCAGCACCACTTATTGAAGAGACTGTCTTTTCTCCATTGTATATCCTTGTCTCCTTTGTCATAGATCAGTTGACCATATGTGTGTGGGTTTATCTCTGGGCTTTCTATCTTTCTCTGGACTTATCTATCCTGTTCCATTGATCTGTATTTCTGTTTTTGTACCAGTACCATACTGTCTTGATTACTGTAGCTTTGTAGTATAGTCCAAAGTCAGAGAACCTGATTCCTCCAGCTCTGTTGTTTTTCTTTCTCAAAATTGCTTTGGCTATTCGGGGTCTTTTGTGTTTCCATACAAATTGTAAGATTTTTTGTACTAATTCTGTGAGAAATGCCACTGGTAATTTGATAGGGATTGCATTCAGTCTGTAGATTGCTTTGGGTAATATATTCATTTCCACAATATTAATTCTTCCAATCCAAGAACATGGTATATCTCTCCATCTGTTTGTGTCATCTTTGATTTCTTTCATCAGTGTTTTATAGTTTTCGGTGTACAGGTCTTTTGCCTCCGTAAGTAGGTTTATTCCTAGGTATTTTATTCTTTTTGATGTATTGGTAAATGGGATTGTTTCCTTAATCTCTCTTTCTGATCTTTTGTTGTTAGTATATAGGAATGCAAGAGATTTCTGTCCATAAATTTTGTATCCTGCAACTTTACCAAATTCATTGATTAGCTTTAATAGTTCTCAGGTGGCATCTTTAGGATTTTCTATGTATAGTATCATGTCATCTGCAAACAGTGACAGTTTTACTTCTTCTTTTCCAATCTGTATTCCTTTTATTTCTTTTTGTTCTCTGGATGCCGTGGCTAAGACTTCCAAAACTATGTTGAATAATAGTGGTGAGAGTGGACATCCTTGTCCTGTGCCAGATCTTAGAGGAAATGCTTTCAGTTTTTCACCATTGAGAATGACATTTGCTGTGGGTTTGTCGTATATGGCCTTCATTATGTTGAGGTAGGTTCCCTCTCTGCCCACTTTCTGGAGAGTTTTTAATCATAAATGGGTGTTGAATTTTGTCAAAAGCTTTTTCTGCATCTTTTGAGATGATCATATGGTTTTTATTCTTCAATTTGTTAATATGGTGTATCACATTGATTGATTTGCGTATATTGAAGAATCCTTGCATTCCTGGCACAAATCCCACTTGATCATGGTGTATGATCCTTTTAATATGTTGTTGCATTTGGTTTGCTAGTATTTTGTTGAGGACTTTTGCATC
The DNA here is from genome assembly GCF_008692025.1 of Phocoena sinus. Lineage (NCBI taxonomy): Eukaryota > Metazoa > Chordata > Mammalia > Artiodactyla > Phocoenidae > Phocoena > Phocoena sinus. The sequence continues at coordinate 66,196,874 of NC_045777.1, read as the reverse complement.
TATATTCATCAGTGATATTTGTCTGTAATTATCTATTTTTGTGGTATTTTTGTCTGGTTTTGTTATCATCGTGATGGTGGCCTTGTAAAGCAAGTTTGGGCATGCTCCTTCCTCTGCAATTTTTTTGCAAGAGTTTGAGAAGGTTGGGTGTGAGCTCTTCTCTAAATGTTTGATAGAATTCACCTGTGAAGCCTTCTGGTCCTGGACTTTTGTTTGTTGGAAGATTTTCAATCACAGTTTCTATTTCGTTACTTGTGATTGGTCTGTTCACATTTTCTATTTCTTCCTGGTTCAGTCTTGGAAGGTTGTATCTTTCCAAGAATTTGTCCATTTCTTCCAGGTTGTCCATTTTATTGGCATAGATTTGCTAGTACTAGTCTCTTATGATCCTTTGTATTTCTGCAGTGTCAGTTGTAATTTCCCCTTTTTCATTTCTAATTTTAATGATTTGAGTCCTCTCCCTTTTTTTATTGATAAGTCTGGGTAAAGATTTATCAATTTTGTTTATGTTCTCAAAGAACCAGCTTTTAGTTTCATTGATCTTTGCTATTGTTTTCTTCATTTCTTTTCATTTATTTCTGCTCTGATCTTTATGATTTCTTTCCTTCTACTAACTTTGGGTTTTCTTTGTTGTCTAGTTGCTCTAGGTGTAAGTTTAGATTGTTTATTTGAGATGTTTCTTGTTTCTTGAGGTGAGATTGAATTACTATAAACTTCCCTCTTAGAACTGCTTTTGCTGCATCCCATAGGTTTTGGGTCATTGTGTTTTTATTGTCATTTGTTCCTATGTATTATTTATTTTCTCTATGATTTCTTCAGTGACCTCTTGGTTATTTAGCAGTACACTGTTTAGCCTCCATGTGTTTGTGTTTTTTACAGTTTTTTTCCTTTAGTTGATTTCGAATCTGATAGCATTGTGGTCAGAAAAGATGCTTGATACAATTTCAATTTTCTTAAATTTAGCAAGGCTTGATTTGTGTCCCAAGATATGATCTACCTTGGAGAATGTTCCGTGTACACTTGAGAAGAATGTGCATTCTTCCACTTTTGGGTGGAATGTCCTATAAATATCAATTAAATCTATCTGGTCCATTGTGTCATTTAAAGCTTGTTTCCTTATTTATTTTCTGTCTGATCTGTCCCTTTGTATAAGTGGGGTTTTAAAGTCCCCCACTATATTTGTGTTACTTTCGATTTCCCCTTTTATGGCTGTTAGCATTTGCCTTATGTATTGAGGTACTCCTATGTTAGGTGCATAAATATTTATGATTGTTATATCTTCTTGGATTGATCCCTTGATCATTATATAGTGTCCTTCCTTATCAGTCTTCATTTTATCTGATATGACTATTGCTACTCCAGCTTTCTTTTGCTTTCCATTTGCATGGAATATCTTTTTTCATCCCCTCACTTTCAGTCTGTATGTGTCCCTAGGTCTGAAGGGGGTCTCTTGTGGACAGCATATATATGGGTCTTGTTTTTGTATACATTCAGCCAGTCTGTGTCTTTTGGTTGGAGCATTTAATCCATTTACATTCAACATAATTATCAATATGTATGTTCCTATTACCATTTTCTGAATTGTTTTGCGTTTGTTTTTGTGGATCTTTTTCTTCTCTTGTGTTTCCTGCCTAGAGAAGTTCCTTTAGCATTTGTTGTAAAGCTGGTTTGGTGGTGCTGAATTCTCTTAACTTTTTCTTGTCTGTAAAACTTTTGATTTCTCTGTCAAATCTAAATGAGATCCTTGTGGGTTAGCGTAATCTTTGTTGTAGGTTTTTCCCTTTCATATAAATATATCCTGCCACTCTCTTCTGACCTGCAGAGTTTCAGCTGAAAAATCAGCTGATAACCTTATGGGGATTCCCTTGTATGCTATATTTTGCTTTTTCCTTGCTGCTTTTAATATTTTTTCCTTGAATTTATTTTTTGTTAGTTTGATTAATATGTGTCTTGCTATGTTTCTCCTAGGGTTTATCCTATATGGGACTCTCTGCGCTTCCTGGACTTGGGTGGCTATTTCCCTTTGCATGTTAGGGAACTTTTCGACTATAATCTCTTCAAATATTTTTTCAGACTGTTTCTCTTTCTCTTCTGCTTCTGGGACCCCTTTAATTTGAATGTTGGTGCATTGTTAAATGTTGTCCCAGAGGTCTCTGAGACTGTCCTCAATTCTTTTCATTCTTTTTTCTTAATTCTGCTCCTTGGCAGTTATTTCCACCATTCTACCTTGAAGCTCACTTATCCATTCTTCTGCCTCAGTTATTCTGCTATTGATTCCCTCTAGAGTATTTTTAATTTCAGTTATTGTGTTGTTCATCACTGTTTGTTTGTTCTTTAGTTCTTTTAGGTCTTTGTTAAACATTTCCTGTATTTTCTTGATCCGTGCCTCCATTCTATTTCCAAAATTTTGGCTTATCTTTACTATCATTACTCTGAATTCTTTTTCAGGTAGGTTGCTTATTTCCTTTTCATTTATCTGGGATTGTAAGTTTTTACCTTGCTCCTTCATCTCTAACATATTTATTTGTCATCTCATGTTTTTTTGATGGGTGGGTCTGTGTTCCTGTCTTACTAGTTGTTTGGCCTGAGACCTCCAGCACTGGAGTTTCCAGGTAGTTGGATGGAGCTGGGTCTTGGTGCTGAGATGAGGACCTCTGGGAGACCTCACTCTGATGAATATTCCCTGGGGTCTGAGGTTCTCTATCAGTCGAGCAGTTTGGACTTGGCACTCCCACCACAGGAGCTCAGTCCCGACCCTCGGACTGGGAGCCAAGATCCTGCAAGCTCTGTGGCACAGGAAAAAAGAAAAAACAAGGAAGAACAATAACAAAGAATAAAAAAGAAAATAAAATTAGAAAAATTTAAAAATCTATTAGAAAAAAAAAAACTGTAAATGAAACAACAACAAAGTAAAACAGGGTTCAAGATGGCGGAGTAGAAGGACGTGTGCTCACTCCCTCTTGTGAGAGCACCAGAATCACAACTCACTGCTGAACAATCATCAACAGGAAGATACTGGGTCTCACCAAAAAAGATACCTCACATCCAAAGACAAAGCAGAAGCTGCCATGAGATGGCAGGAGGTGTGCAATCACAATAAAATCAAATCCCATAACCACTGGGTGGGTGACTCACAAACTAGAGAACAATTATACCACAGAAGTCCACCCACTGGATTGAAGGTTCTGAGCCCAACGTCAGGCTACCCAACCTGAGGGTCCAGCAATGGGAGGAGGAATTCCCAAGAATCAGACGTTGAAGGCTAGCAGGATTTGATTGCAGGACTTTGACAGGACTGGAGGAAACAGAGACTCCACTCTTGGAGGACACACACAAAGTAGTGCGCACATCAAGACTCAGGGGGAAGGTGCAGTGACCCCATAGGAGATTGAACCAGACCTACCTGCTAGTGTTGGAGGGTCTTCTGCAGAGGCGGGGGGTGGCTGTGGCTCACCACAGAGACAAGGACACTGGCAGCAGAAGTTTTACCTAAGAAGGTAAAAGAACTGTACTCAGAAAACTAGTAAGACACTGATGAAAGAAATCAAAGATGACACAAACAGATGGAGAGATATACCATGTTCTTGGATTGGAAGACTCAGTATTGTCAAAATGACTGTACTACCCAAAGCAATCTACAGACTCAATGCAATCCCTGTCAAACTACCAATGGCATTTTTCACAGAACTAGAACAAAAAAATTCACAATTTGTATGGAACCACAAAAGACCCCGAATAGCCAAAGCAATCTTGAGAAAGAAAAACGGAGCTGGAGGAATCAGGCACCCTGACTTCAGACTATACCACAAAGCTACAGTAATCAAGACAGTATGGTACTGGCACAAAAACAGAAATATAGTTCAATGGAACAGGATAGAAAGCCCAGAGTTAAACCCACGCACCTATGGTCAGCTAATCTATGACAAAGGAGGCAAGGATATACAATGGCAAAAAGTCTTTTCAATAAGTGGTGCTGGGAAAACTGGACAGCTACATGTAAAAGAATGGAATTAGAACACCATACACAAAAATAAACCCAAAATGGTTTAAAGATGTAAATGTAAGACTGGACACTTAGAAAGAGCACTCTTTGACATAAATCACAGCAAGATCTTTTTTGACCCACCTCCTAGAGTAATGGAAATAAAAACAAAAATAAACAAATGGGACCTAATGAAACTTAAAAGCTTTTGCACAGCAAAGGAAACTAAACAAGACAAAAAGACAACCCTCGGGATGGGCGAAAATATTTGAAAACGAATCAACAGAGAAAGGATTAATCTCCAAAATATATAAACAGCTCATGCGGCTCAATATCAGAAAAACAAACAACCCAATCAAAAAATGGGCAGAAGATCTACATAGACATTTCTCTGAGAAGACATACAGATTGCCCAGAGGCATATGAAAAGCTGCTCAACATCACTAATTATTAGAGAAATGCAAATCAAAGCTACAGTGAAGTATCACCTCACACTGGTTAGAATGGGCATCATCAGAAAATCTATAAACAACAGATGCTGGAGAGGGTGTGGAGAAAAGGGAACCCTCTTGCACTGTTGATGGTTATGTAAATTGATACAGCCACTATGGAGAACAGTATGGAGGTTCCTTAAAAAACTAAAAATAGAATTATCATATGATCCAGCAATCCTACTACTGAGCATATAACCAGAGAAAACCATAATTCCAAAAGACACATGCACCCCAATGTTCATTGCAGCACTATTTACAATAGTCAGGTCATGGAAGCAACCTAAATGCCCATCGACAGACGAATGGATAAAGAAGATGTGGTACCTATATACAGTGGAGTATTACTCAGCCATAAAAAGGAACGAAACTGGGTCATTTGTAGAGACATGGATGGACCTAGAGACTGTCTTGCAGAGTGAAGTAAGTCAGAAAGAGAAAAACAAATATCATATGTTAACGCATATATGTGGAATCTAGAAAAATGGTACAGATGAACCAGTTTGCAAGGCAGAAATAGAGACACAGATGTAGAGAACAGACATATGGACACCAAAGGGGGAAAGTGGCGGAGGTGGTGGTGGTGGTGATGTGATGAATTGGGAGATTGGGATTGAGATATATACACTAATATGTATAAAATAGATAACTAATAAGAATTTGATGTATTAAAAAAATAAAATTCAACAACAACAAAAAAAGAATTTAGGTGGAATGGTAGAAAATGGAGTGGGCAGAATTAGAAATAACATTTCTTGTATATAGCCTTCTGTGTTTTTAATACAGTGTAAGATTTTTACCCTAAGGATGGTATTGTTGGCAGTGGCAGATTGAAAGCCACATTTTATATTGGTTCCAATATTTAAATGGAAATCTGAATTGACTTTTATGTGAATTTATTCCTGAAAATCCATGCTGAAGGACATTGGAGTGTGGATCATCAAAAAGTTTTTAGCTTTTGTAAATAAAGTTGTAATCAACAACTGTAAAAAAAAAAAAAAAAGAAGCAAGGTAAAACAACCACAACAGCAAAACAAAACAAAACAAAAAGCTGGAAAAGGCCTTAGCTGTGTAGAGGTGGGGGGCGCTTAGGTCCGCCGGGGCTTAGACGGGGGCAGGGCCTAGGCTCAGGACCTGAGCAGAGGTAAAAGACGGCGGGGGGGGGGGGGGTAGTGCCTAGGCTCAGTGCAGCCAGAGGGGGCCTTGGAGTGCTGAGGATCAGGCCTCGGACCTCAGCAGGCCCCCTGGGGTCAGAGTGGGCAGGGGAAACACTGGCCCGTTTCCTTCTGATCCTCCTTTCCCCCAGTGTCTCTCTCCCTTCCTGCTGGCTGATCTCACCTTGGATGGGCCCCTCCCAAGCGAGTGTGGGAACCCCTCCCTTCCCCCAGCTTCCCATTAGGGGCACTGACCCTGTCTACTCTCTACTTTTCCTCCTCCTCCCTTCCTCCCATGCCCCCAGGTCCCAGCAGCAGGAAGGGGCCTCTGAGGGCAGAGGATCAGACCCTGGACCTCAGCAGGCTCCCCGGGCCCAAGTGGGCGGGGGAAACGCTGGCTGTGTTCCCTTCTGATCCTCCGATCCCTAGAGGGTCTCTCCCCATCCCCACTGATCCCCTCGCTGTGAGTGTGTCCCTCCAGGCATGGGAGCCCCTCCCCTCCCCCAGCCACCCCTCAGGGGCACCTGTCCTGTCCAGCCTCCACTTCTCCTTCCCCCTCCCTCCCCCCACATCCCAGTCGCTTAGGGGTCCCTCCTGTCCCCTTAGGTGTCCAGGGTCCCCTACCAGCACCTGGTAGGTGCCCTAGTGGTGAGGACACATGAACTCCATGTCCTCCTACCCTGCCATCTTGACTCCCCCCCACCTTTACTTTTATATAGAACACTTCATTCTTGTCACTGCTGATCACCAAATGTGTGGAGGATTTTCTCCACACCACACAATTCTGTAACACCAGCTAGGTGCCCTACAATTCAACTTAATTCTGACACTGTCTACCCAGAGATAGCATCAGCTTGCACAAATAAAGGGCTCAGTCCTATAAAACTGCCCCCCATTACTTCAGACGCCAGTCACAAGTCCAGGTTGTCACCTTTCTTCTGATCAGCCAGCTATAGATTGAAGGTTCCAATGACCCCCTTCTTGGGTTTGATTAATTTGCTCCAAGCTTCTAATCATGGCTCGGTGTTTCCGGTGACCCACTCCTCATCCAGGAGCCATCTAGGAGCCCACCCTGAGTCACCTCACTAGAACAAAACGTACTCTTATTATCCATGAAATTACAAGGGTTTCATGGGGTCTGTGCTAGGAACCTGGGGCAGAGACCAATATATATTTTTCCTTTATTTCACAGTGGGTCTGCTACCACTCTTCTGGGCCCTTGCAAGAAGCTGATAGGTTAACCACATGGTATTTACTCTATATCTCTCATACAAAAGGGAAGAAGAATGGATTCTTATCAGAGGGAGTCTATCACACTGAGAGGATCTACCTATATTAGGCTAGGCTACATGCTGTAACAAAGAGACCCAAGATGTCATGATTGAAAATAATAGTTTATTCTTGCTTGGGATAGCTCCAGATTGGTGGGGAGACATATTGTGTGCATTCAGAGACTCAAGGAGATGGTGGCTTTACATCTTTAACATATAGCCTTCAAGGTCATTCTAAGTGTTGATATCCTAGACTGTTGGCAGGAAGAAAGAGCATGGAGGAATATGCAAGGACAGTTTCATGTGCTGTACCCGAAAGTTATACTTATCACTGCTTCCTACTTCTCACTGACTGGAACTCAATCACATGACCATACCTAATATGGACTGAATTGTGTCTCCCCCAGATTCATATGTTGAATCCTGTCTTAGTCCATTCAGGCTGCTATAACAGAGTACCATTGGCTGAGTAGCTTATAAACAATAGAAATCTATTTCTAACAGTTCTGGTGGCTGGGAAGTCCAAAATCAAGGCTCTAGCAGATTTGTTGTTTGTTGAGAGCCTGCTTCCTTGTTCACAGACCACCATCTTCTCATTGTATCCTCACATGGAAGAATGGGTGAGGGGTCTCTGGGGTCTCTTTTATAAAAACACTAATCCCATTCATGAGAGCATAGCCCTCATGACCTAATTATCTCCCAAAGGCCACCTCAAAATAACTGTTACAGGCTTGAGGACACAGGGGGGAAGGGGAAGCTGGGACAAAGTGAGAGAGTAGCATTGACATATATACACTACCAAATGTAAAATGGATGGTTAGTGGGAAGCTGTTGCATAGCACAGGGAGATCAGCTCCATGCTTTGTGACGACCTAAAGCGGTGAGAAAGGGAGGGTGAGAGAGAGGCTCAAGAGGGAGGGGATATGGGGATATATGTATACATATAGCTGATTCACTTTGTTGTTGTACAGCAGAAACTAACACAACATTGTAAAGCAATTATACTCCAATAAAGATAAAAAATTTTTAAAAGTACTGTTCCATTAGGGATTAATTTCAACATACAAATTTTGGGAATACACAGACATTCAGTCTGTAGCAAAGCACTAATGCCCTGTGTGACTGTATTTGGAGACAGGGCCTATAAGGAGATAATAGGACTAAAGGAGGTAAAAGGATGAGGCCCTAATCCAATAGGGTTGGTGCCCTTACAAGAAGAGAAACAGACAGAGCTTCTTTCCTCTCCACCATGTGAGGACACAGCGAAAAGGCGGCTATCTGCAAGCCAGGAAGAGAGCCTTCACTAGGGACCAAGTAGGTCAGTACCTTGACCTTGGACTTCCTAGCCTTTAGAACTATGAGAAAATACATTTTTTGTTGTTTAAACCACCCAGTCTGTAATATTTTGTTATGGTAGTCCAAACTGACTGGTAAAATACTCAACTAAAAATGCAGAGGAGGCTGGGAAATATAATCCAGCTCTGAGTCCAAAAGTGGAGAATACTATGAATCCATGTAGCACAATAGATAAGTTTTCTATATAGCAAGTTTCTGAATTGTATAAAAATTCATTTCTAAAATCCCAGCAGCATCTGTAAAGATGTTTTAATCATTTTCTCATCAGTTTGATACAATTAGCTTCATTGTGGAGGGGTCTCCACACATTAAGAAGGAATATCAAGGACTGAAAACATTGAGAGGAGTGGTTTTTATCTATCTGTAGTGTATGACCATCAACATGTAATGATCAATTAATAATAACAAAAACTATTATAGCTATTATTGCTAACATTTCTTGAGGGCTACTAGGCATGTGCTAGGCATGGATATATTGCAAATAACTTGTTCCTAATTGTAGTTAAAATGCTGAAGACTCATTCATTAGCTTTTGTATAAATTAGAGCATATTCAAATTATCCCTATAATAACTATTTTTTCACAGTCTTGTGTTCAAGGATAAGTGGGCAGTTAGATCTAGTGGTCCCAGTCGATGAATGTAAGTTTCTCTATGCCACCAGAAATTACCTGCAGCACATGAGGGTAAACTTGCTGGTGTACTGTTAAGAGGAGTGATTAGAAACTAATTTAGTGTTCTACTTCAACATAAAGTTGAGGAGTTGCTGCTGTTGGTAGTGGTGATATTGGTTATTGTTTTGGTCTAAATCTGTATTTTACCCATGGTGTATCTGTTAAGAGTATAAGCTTTGGAATCAATTAAACTAGTTCAAATCCTGGCTCTAACATCTACACATCATGTTGCTTTGGATAAAGTTACTCAGCCTCCCTTTCTTCCATTGTAAAATGTTGATAATAATAGTTCCTAACTCTTGGAATTTTCATGAAGATTAAATGAATTAATATTCATTCAGTGATTAGAATGGGGCATGGCACGTAGTAAAGGGCCTAGTACATGTCATATATTATTATCATTTCTACTGTTATTATTTCTAAAATATGGTATGTATGTGAATATTATCCATCAAGAATTTTCAGGTAGAGAAAAGTTGGAAAACATTGTTCTAGTCTCCAAATAGGAACCATGTTTGTTTAGTGTAGTGGGTCTTATAAGAAAGCTATTTTTAGATAATGATGATGGCTGTTTCTTTCCCTGTAGCATCTGTAATCAGTACAGCATCATTGCAGACAAAGTCAGTGAGATTCCTGTCAACACTGGGGAGCTAGTATTCCTCATTGAATTCTTAAAGAAATCCAGCGATGTCACTGTGTTCAAACTCAGGAGGCAACTTAAAGATGCAGCTGAACGGTTAGAGTTCCTGATGGACTATGCAGACTTGCCCCGTAAGTCCAGTGTCATGTGTGTACATGCAACTCTATGTGTATATTTATATTTTTATGGATAAGGAGCCAGGAGAAGCAGAGTTAGCAATTCTACCACTAAATATCAGGAGAGCTACTTTGCAAGTGTGTCCATATAGTAGAGGCACTAATTCCACACTGGAATTCGAATCAAAGAGAATCTTACTATTAGACAAAAAGAAGAAATATCTAGGAACTTGACTGGTTCTTAGATGCCTGTCTTTGCATCTTGTGCCTGGTGTTCCTGGAAAAGTCACTTTCAAATGCAGAATCCTTTTATAAGTGGGTAGGTTGCATTTATCTATAATCTAAATACAATCCCACCTTTGAGGAGGCCAGGGCACTTTCCTTCATGCTCCTGCATATATTAAAAGGAAAGAAATGATCAGGGCCCCTTCAAGGCTTACTGAGCCAAGTTAGGACTCCGTAAGGACCTAACTTTGTAAGGACCAGGTTCTGAAGGAAAAACTAATATGCCCTCTACAAGCCAAGTTTCAGAGCCCTTTTCCATCTGGAAATACCTGTGAATTACCTGGTGTTCACAATGTTTAGGGGGGATGGTTATGGAAGGTAGATATAGGGACTGGGAGTGGAAAGTGGTCCACCATAACCATCCACCTGGACTCTCTCACTGTGGTCTCTGCCTTCTAAATTCCCAAGGGTACAGAGGGAACCCAGGGCATTTTAACTGACCAGAGCCATAAGATGGGTAGGGCATCTGGCATTGGTATTATCACTGACCTTTAACCAAAAGGGAGACTGAAACTCAGGTGAGGTGAAATAGTTTAAAGAATAGTACTGAACTTCAACCTAGGTTTCTACTCAGACCTAGCCTGGGAAGATAATGAAGCACAGTGGTTAGAACGTAGGCTTTGGAGTTGGTTAGACTTAGACCTGGGTTTGAAATCTGCTCTGCTGTCTCCTACTGGTGTGACCTTGACCACTTGGCTTAACTTTGCTTCCCATCTATTAAAACGAGGATGATAATACCGTCTACATTCTAGCCTGGCCTGTGGGAAGTGTTCAATAAATGCTGGCTATCGTTCATCAATAATGGGCCCATTCATTAATTGCCACTCCCATACTCACTTCTGTTGACCTCTTGTTCTGCTGAATTAATTCCCTGCGAGTTGCCCTATGCTGAGCATTGTCCTAGAACAGACTGTGTGTGTTTTGCAGAAGAGGATATCAAACTGAACAGTACTCTGTTCCTCTGGCCAGACCAGATTGAAGATATCTTTGAAAACAGCCGAAACCTTCTCCTTAGCAAGAGGGATCAGGCAGAGATGGACCTCATTAAAAGGTACAGGGAAAGTCTGGGGTTGTTTTAGACATGATACCTAGCTTCATAACATGCCGCATGTTTCTGGTTCTGTCTAGAGCCACCCCACCCAGCAGTGCGTGGGTGAAGTCGCAAGACCATTGGTGGAGAAGGAATTTCCTTTTGTTTCCCATTGAAGTATGTTCTCTTTAAGCCTGCTTCACTGTAGTGACGCCGGCCAATGCCTTCTCTCCCTGCCTTGAACAATTGGAATTTAGTGGCGCAGAGAGAAAAACACAAAAATAGTAACATGTAATAATAGCCTCACAATAATAATAGCAGAATTGTCAGCCTTACATTGGAGACTACAGATATGTGAGATATCAAGATAGGATAATAAAGGCATGGTTGGAGGCTGAGAAATTGCCTGTTTTGCAGCTGGTCTCGTTCAGTGCTAATGTGCCTGTAATTATTTATTTATCGAGTATTTATCATGGATTTTTACTATGTGCTATGCTCTATTCTAGACACATAAGTGTGTTTGACTGCTAAATAAATATTTTAATGCAGTGACAAAGAAAATATTGCACACTGAAAAAGTCAGACAATATCAAGTGAAGTGGGCCAAGTACCACATACATGGTAAAGACACACCTGTGTGCATGTGCGCGCACGCACACACAAACACACACATCCCAGCTTGTAACACTTTTTTTTTTTTCAGCTTGTAACACTTTGTTTAGGAACTGCAGATTCATACCAGTTACCATCCCCATCACACATGAAACTCCCACTACCCAACTTTAGGTTCCATAATCCCTGCAAATACTGAGGAGAAAGGAAAAGGGTAGATAAAAGCAGGGATTTCTACACAGAATGGGAGTTCGGGCTGAAGGATAAACCCACTTAGTTGCTACCTTCAAAATATGACTTAGGTCTGTTGCCCAGAAGAAGAAGAAGAAGAACAACAACAACAAAAGATGTGTGTGGGGCTTCCCTGGTGGCACAGTGGTTGAGAGTCTGCCTGCCGATGCTGGGGACACGGGTTCGTGCCCCGGTCTGGGAGGATCCCACATGCCGCGGAGCGGCTGAGCCTGCGCGTCCGGAGCCTGTGCTCCGCAACAGTGAGAGGCCCGCGTACCGCGGAAAAAAAAAAAAAAAGATGTGTGTGTGCGAGTGTTTGTTTCTTCCTGCAGCCTTCTTCCTCTGCCTAAATGGCTACTGTCCCCAGAACCCAGAATTTAGCCCAATGAGTAGACCTGATTTCTTTTAACTAATAGATTTTTATTTTTAGAACAGTTCTAGGTTCACAAAAACATTGAGCACAGCCCCCTTACACACAGCCTCCCCCATGGAACTGAGTTTTGATGCCTCACCAAGAAGCAGAACCATTTTGTAAGTTAGATGAACAGGAGCAAATTTCTTCATCTTTTTGAGCCTCAGTGTCCTCATCTGGAAAATAGGATAGTAGAACCAATCTCAGATCATCTCATTTTATGAGAGGTGTCATTGTATTGAAGGATGCGATGAAATGGTCTGAAGTGGCGCCTAGGTGGTGTCCAGCGCGTGACAGGCATTCAAGAGTGGTCAGCTTCTTTTGCACTTAAACGATGACTTCTTTGGGGAGAAAATGCTTCTTAACTTCCAAACCACTACCTTGGGAGCGTACTTCTAGAACATTACTGTAAGGCCATTTACAGTAACTGTTGAAGTTAAGAGGAGTGAGGGGTGTCTCCTGAAGAAATGGGAACAAGTGTCATTTATGATGAGAGGAGAGTGCCAAGCTTCTTCTTCTTGGAGGGCAACTCTAGCTTGACCCCATCAACTGGTCCCTGAGCTCTCAACCACAGAACTCAGCAGAGGAGCAGCTCTAGGGGCTACCTGCAGCCCTGGGCTCAGCCCTCTCTTTGGTGAAGTCTTAAACTTGCTGTCCATCATTTTTGCATAGATCCTGAGAAAAACCTTTGAGGAGGGCTTAACAATATTCATTTATTCATTCATCTTCTGTGGAAACAATCCCATTCCCTCTCTAAGAGACTTGACCGTATTTTTCCAGCCCACGATAATTTTTTGGCTTCAATGCTTATTTTTCCCCACTTGCTGTCCCCACTCCCTCTCCCAATTTCTTTTCCACCTTTCCTCTGTCCGCTCCATGCCTGGTTGGCTGATACCTGCAGTCTGTAGCCTCTGGCTCCCGTGTCTATTGGATCCAGACAGGGCCAGGCCAGTGGAGAGCACTCAGGAGGTTAGAGAGTGACTGCTGGGCTTCTTCACCTCTCCCTCCCTGCTTGTTCCTGGGGCTCTGGCCAGTAGCTGCCTCCTTCCTGGATGACAATTCTTGCTCCTCCGTGGTTCCAGTTCTCATTGTCCCCTCAGCCCTAGGGATCATAATGGCTTCCCTCTGAGGCTAGTCTCTGGGTGCTTCACTCTCCCCTCTTTGTTCCTTTAACCCTACCCACATCTCACCTCTGTAAGTAGTCCCTTAATTAAAGTCTCTTTCTTTGAACATCAGAGTGAATTCTATTTCCCGCCAGAATTCTGACCAATCCACCATTTAAAAATTCGTGCATTATTCTCCCATAGACTCCAGGTGGTCCCACGAATAGAATTCAATTTACTTAACTGAATTTCCTGAGTATCTACTATTTACTAATGACATACATTTATATATGTGTATATTATGGACATGAAAGCACTTTAGAAACTGTAATGTGCTAAGCAATTATAAAAAATTTAAAACAGTACAAACTGTCAGTTATAAAATATGTTACAGGGATGTAATGCACAGCACAAGGAACAGAGTCAATATTTTATAATAACTTTGTATGGTGTGTAATCTATAAAAATACCAAATCACTGTGTTATACACCTGAGACCAATATATCAGTAATATTGTTAGTCAACTATACATCAATAAAATTAAAAAAAAGAAATTTAAAACAATAATAATCATGATATTTTACAATAATCACTGAGTTTGTATACTGTTTCCCTCTGGGAAGAATTCAAGAGTGCTTTTATCAGAGATTTATCTTTGTGTGTGTGTCTGTGTTTGGAGCCTCAAGAAGAATCTTAACGATGTGAAAAGGCACCCAGCAGCACCTAATTGTGTAGGTAACAGGAGAATCCACTTTCCCCTCATTTTGTTCCACTCAGTGGTAGGTTCCACGGGCCTGGAAGTGACCTGGAACATACATGACGGACATCTCAGGAATGTGAGCTGCTCTTTGCCATAAGAGTGCATCTTCTGGGAAGAAAGAAAGGTGCCTTAGGGGGAGTACCCAGATTGTGTTCTGGGATCCAGATAGAGCGCAGTGCCTTGCAAATAGCAGGTGCTTACTCCTTTGATGAATGAATGAATGAGTGAATGAATGAGACTTTTTTCCAGTAAGGATATTCTCTAAAATTAATACCTACCAGAGTCTAAAATCAGAGATTATCACAAAACAAAACAAAACAAAAATCTGAGAAGAAGCAGGCTGTCTCTCATAGCACTTATGTTCTCTATCTTTGAATCCTTAAGACTTTGGTGAAAAACAATCAGGGGAAGGAGAGGGTGGCAGTGGCCACCTTGCCCAGTTTCCTCTTGGGCTCCTGTCTCCCTTCCTCTTCTCTGAGGATACAGAGAACAAAAGGGGCATGGGAGATGGAAGATAAAGCAGATAAATACGGAAACTCTAGGAAGGAAAAGAACAGGGTGACAGAGCACAGTGATTGCATTCAATGGGCAAGTCAGGGAAAGGCTCATGTAAATAAGACTTGAAGGATGAGAAGGATCCCATCAAGGGAAGATGTGGGGAGGGAGAGAGTAGAAGGGGGTCCTGTCCAGGCATCGAGCATAGCGTGAGCAATGGCTCCACCATGGGAATACCTTTGCCTAAGAAGGAGAGTAGCTATAAAAGGAGGCTGAAGAGTTAGAGGAGCACGTCCTTGAAGTCGTGGTAATGAGTTTGGGTTCCTTATTAAGTATGGTAGAAAGTCACTGATGGTTTTTAATCTGGGGACCAAAATGATCTAATTAATTTTTTCTTTTTATGGTTTGTTTACTTGAATCAGAATTCAAAAATGTCTACAGCATTGCAATTGGTTGACATGTCTCTTAGATTTCTTTTTATCTGTAGGTCCCCCCTCCATCTCCTTTGGTTTTTTCCTTGTAATTTATTTATTGAAGAAACCAAGTCTTTTGTCCCCAGATCTAGACTTTCCTGATTGTACCTCTGGGGTGTCATTTAATATGTTCCTCTGTCCTCTGTATTTCCTATAAAATTTTAATAACTGATTTAAATCCTGTTACTAATCTTTGTCCCTGATCTCCTGTGCTAATAGGTAGCAAAGAAAATTTAAGTTTGTCCGTGGGCAAGAGTACTGCATGCAAATATGAGGAAAAAGAAAACGGAGTCAGCCATATTAATATCAGATAGAGTCAAAGTCAAGGCAAAAACATTAGTGATTCAAACACGGTTACTTAGGTGGGTGGAATAACGTTAAAGCAGTCACCAACCCTTTTATATCAAATAATCACTTAATTAAAAATAAATGAAGTGAAACTTGAATAGGGAGATAATGGAAGTAAATAATTAAGAACCTTAATTTGTTGGATGTGTATCAAACCTTCTACTCTACAATGGAAAAAACTATTCTTAAATGTCCGTAGGGGACTTCCCTGGTGGCGCAGTGGTTAAGAATCTGCCTGCCAATGCAGGAACACAGGTTCCATCCCTGATCTGGGGATATCCCACGTGCTGTGGAACAACTAAGCCCGTGCACCACAGCTACTGAGCCTGCGCTCTAGAGCCCGCAAGCTGCAACTACTGAGCCCGCATGCCTAGAACCCGTGCTTTGCAACAAGAGAAACCACTGCAATGAGAAGTCTGTGCACTGCGACGAAGAGTAGCCCCTGCTTGCCACAGCTAGAGAAAGCCCGCATGCGGCAACAAAGACCCAACACAGCCAAAAATAAACAAATAAATAAATTTATTTTTAAAAATGTCCTTAGAACATTTACAAAAATTGACCATATTTTAGGAACCCCTCCCCAAGAAAAAATATTTAAAGAAGCAGAAACGATATTGGCCATACTCTGTTATAATAGTGTGTATTAGTTATCTATTTCTGCATGACAAATCATTCTGAAAAATAGCAACTTAAAACAACAAACATTCATTATCTCACAGTTTCTGTGGGTCAGAAATCTAGGTGCAGCTTAGAGTATACCTCTGGCTCAAGGTCTCTTACGAAGTTGCAGTCAGAATGTCAGCCAAGGCTGCAGTCTCATCTTAGGGCTCAACTGGGTGAGGATCTACATCCAGGCTCACTCACATGATTGTTAGTAGGATTCAGCTCCTCATAAGCTGTTGGCCAGAAACCTCCCTCTGTTCCTTGCTATATGGACCTCTCCATAGAGTAGCTCGTAACATATCAGCTGGCTTCCTTCAGAGAGAGAGAGAGGGAGAAAGACAGAGAGAGAGAAAGTCACAGTCTTTTTGTAACCTAATCTTGGGAGTAATATCCCATAACTTTTGCCGTATTCTTCGTTAGAAGTGAGTTCCTAGGTCTAGCCCAGCTCAAAAGGAGACAGTTATAGATGGATATAAAGTACCAGGAGGTGTGGCTCTTTGGGGACCTTACCAGAGGCTGCTTACCACACAGTGTAATTAGAAATAAAACCCAAATCAAACCATTGAAAATTAACTCTCTTAAATTACTTTTTAGAAAAAAAGAACATCAAAACTGCCATAACAGGATTAAGTGTTCTTAAGATAATAGCCAAATTTATGGTATGTTACTATAGCTGTTCTGAATGGCAAATCCCCTTATTCATTCAATGAGTATTGATTGTTTTATGCCAGACACTCTTCTAAGTGCTGGAGATGCAAAAAGGCATTAAGGAGATTAAAACTGCATTGATAGAGTTTAAATTCTAGTGAATGAGACTAAACATTTTTATAGTGATTATTATGTACCAGGCTTAATTCTGAGCATTTTGTATATGTTATCTTATTAAATACTAAAGTAGGTACTTTATCCATCCCTGTTTTCTTTAGCTGAGGCATATAGAGGTTAAAGGACTTGACCAAGGTCACATAGCTACTATGTTGCAATGTAGGGAGTTGAACCTAACCTGTCCAGCTCTAGAACCTGTCCACTTAACACTGTGTTAATCTACCTCGTTAGGAAAAGGGAGAAGTAAATTTGAGAACTGCTTTGTTGATAATATGGATGAAGTAGATAAATCTCTGGAAGAGTCTTCCCTGATCACTCTGGCTAAAGTAGCCCTTCACTTGCATCCACTAGGCACTCTGCCCTGTTCTATTTTCTTCAGAACATTTATCACTATCAGAAATATTTCACTTTTATCTATGTATGGATTTATCCATCCATCCATCTGTCCATCCATTCATCCATTCATTCATCCATCCATATATGTTTACTGTCTGGGTTTCCCCAAACTAAAATACAAGCTCCATGAGGGTAGGGAGCTTCATAGTGTACTTCACAAATATATTCCTGATGCCTAGAGCAGTTCTTGATATTAGGCACTTAATAATAAATACCTAATGGATAAATGAATAATATGTATATACATAAATTTTATACATGTATATATTATATAGCATATGTATTATATATTTTTGATATATATTTACCTATATGAGAAACATCTGGAAATATTTAACCACCATAGGTTCAAAGCAGCTGTCTCTGGGAGGTGGGATTACAAATTATATATAATAACATATTTTTATAAGTTTTACATATATTGTATCAGAAGATCAAATTCTCCCCAGGCTTGAATTGGGTGAGCAATGCTGATAAATGGAAAGTCCAAGTGTGACTGGACTGTCTTTACTTTCAGATGCTCAGAATTTGAGGCAAAACTTGAGGGCTACAACAAGGAACTGGAAGGTTTTAGGAAACGTGAAGTGATGACTACAGAAGAAATGAAGAGCAATGTTGAAAAGCTTAATGAGCTTTCAAAGAATCTAGATCAAGCACTGGTGGAATTTGAGGTTTGGGGTCTTGGGATGGGAACTTATGACTGTACTGCTCTGTTGGTTCTGGCCCTTGGTTTTATGTTTGCCTAACATCACCTGTCAGGTGGATAGTATTAGTTGATTGACCAGTTCTTTCATTGGTGCTTTCGACTACCTCTTTCCACACCCCTACATTATACCAGCTTTTTTGTTAGTCACTGAGTACACAAAGAAGAATTGTAATGGAATAATTGCTCACGTGTATTGAGCGTGTATTATGTGCGCAATGTGCAAAGGACTTCATATGTGATATGTCACTTAATAATATCCATAATAAACCTTTGTGGTAGGTACTGTATCTTCATTTATCCCTATTTAAAATGGGAGAACTAAGTCTTGGAGAAGCTAAGTAACTTGCCTTGAAGTTCACTAGTAAGTTCTTTAATCATTAAAATTCTTACCATTGAGGCAATTCAGCACAAGAAGGCAACATTGTGTTAACAGTTTCATATGTACTGTAAGTTGAAGTACATATGAAAATTGGGAAAATGGGGATATGGATATGATACAGTTGGAGCCAAGGTGATGGAGCAAGTGGCAAATTCTCATAAGGTTTCCCCCAGCTAGATCTCAGCTGCCATGGCCCTCAGAGGTAGCACAGGGACATTCTTGCTTGAGTTCATGCCTTATTTTCCTGTCTTACTCCCCAGATGAACACGCATCTTCCTCAACTTGGTTTTCAAAGCACTGGGGAACTTGCCATGGTGGCTTCTAGGGTCCAGGAGAACCACCCACCCAATAAACAGCATCCCCTTTTGCCCTGCAGTTGATCAATAAGGAGGAGGAGCTGTTGGAAAAGGAGAAGAGTACCTTTCCTCTTCTACAAAGCGTGATGACCAACAAAGTGCCTTACGAGCAGCTGTGGGCGACAGCCTACGAATTTAGCATCAAGTCGGAGGAATGGATGAATGGTATATCACATTCTCACTCTGCTGGGTCAGGATGGCGATGGGGTAGCAGATTCAACCCAGCCAGTTCTGAAATAAGATTGGGACCTCAGATTCTGGCTGGACTTTTTATCATATTCTCATTCTCTGGATTAAGGCAACGATAGTTAAATTTTTCTCATGTGATAATGATGGAAGGTGGGGATCAAAGTGCCAGATCTATTGCCAGGGTGAAATAGAATAGGCAGCCACCCACAGCCATGGGTTGGGTAGTGACTCAGAGAGGCAGGTGGTGGGAGAATAAGATGGCAGTTCCCCTATTACGCTGATGCAAGAAAGGCCAGAGTGCCATAGATATCTGTAAACTACCTCTTTTACTATAGATCCTGGACACTAGAGAGAAATTGAGGCGGTAGAGTCAACAGGACTTAATGATTGATCTGATATGGGGCAGGGAGCAGTGAGGGAGAGGAAAGCACCTAGGGTGAATTCCAGATTATTAGCTCAGGCAGTCTGGTGGATAAGGCCATCACTGAATAAGAGAAATGATAGATTTGTTGGGAAAAAAACATCAGCTTCAATACACTGAGTTAGGTGTCTGCAAACATCCAAATGGGAAGATTAATTAGCAGTTCAGTATATCAGTCTGGATTAAAGTTATAGTAGGGGTGGGATTTATATTGGGGAATAATTGATATGTAAGAGTACAATTAAAAACCATCAATGACATCACCTGGGTAGAGTATTTAGGAGCAGAGGACAAAATCTGAGACCTCCAGGGTTGAGCCTTTAGCTTATTTCCAGTGCTTCAATATATTTTTAAATTAATTAATTTATTTATTTTTGGCTGCATTGGGTCTTCGTTGTTCTGCATGGGCTCTTCTCTAGTTGCGGCGAGCAGGGGCTACTCTTTGTCGTGGTGCATGGGCTTCTCATTGTGGTGGCTTCTCGTTGCGGAGCATGGGCTCTCGGCACGCGGGCTTCGGTAGTTGTGGCACACAGGCTCAGTAGTTGTGGCTCGCAGGCTCTAGAGTGCAGGCTGAGCAGTTGTGGTGCACAGGCTTAGTTGTTCCACAGCATGTGGAATCTCCCTGGATCAGGGCTCGAACCCATGTCCCCTGCATTTGCAGGTGGATTCTTAACCACTGCGCCACCAGGAAAGTCCAGTGCTTCGATATTATAAGAACAACTGTGATGAACATCTTTGTTGCCAATTTTCAGTATACAATAATGATCGTTTTCTTAGGATAAACTACCAAAAGTGAAACGGCTAGATCAAAGGGATATAATAAAAATTATTAGGATTTTAGAAAATGCTTTTGTTATTGGTATTGCCTTCCAGAAAAATTACATGTTTTAATTTATTATTCCTCTAGCAGTATTTGAGGGCGCATTCCTCATACCCTCAACAAACTTGGGAAGTAATAGCTTTAAGAACTTTTTTTGCTCATTTGATGTTTAAAGTGGTATTTTCTTTTTCACAACTTTTAAGTATGCTTTTTCATTATTAAAAAGCATTCTTGGGACTTCCCTGGCGGTCCAGTGGTTAAGAGTCTGCACTTCCACTGCAGGGGGCGGGGCACGGGTTCCATCCCTGGCTGGGAAACTAAGATCCTGCATGCCGTGCAGCCAAAAACACCAAAAAAAAATTGGTCAGTTGAATTCCTTACTTTATAAAAGGCTATTCATTTGCCCTCCCACTTTTTCTCTATTAATAAACCACCTTATTTAAATAATTTTCCGTTTTGAATAATTTTTATTTATTGATTATTATTATTATTTTATTTTGTTTATTTATATTTTTTTGCGGTACGCGGGCCTCTCACTGTTGTGGCTTCTCCCGTTGCGGAGCACAGGCTCCGGACGCGCAGGCTCCGGACGCGCAGGCTCAGCGGCCATGGCTCACGGGCCTAGCTGCTCCGCGGCATGTGGGATCTTCCTGGACCGGGGCACGCACCCGTGTCCCCTGCATCGGCAGGCGGACTGTCAACCACTGTGCCACCAGGGAAGCCCTTGAATAATATTTTTATTGATGCTTTTTATTTTTTGAAGTACTCGATCATATCTATACATTTAGGATATTTTACCTTATCCCTTTCACACCCCTTTTAAAATTCACTTTTCTGTGTTGACTAGCACCTCCAAATTAAACAGTAGTAATAATGGCACCTTTGTCTTATTCCTGATTTTAATGGGAATTCTTCTAGAGTGTCACCTTTATTTATTTATTTTGGATTTTTTTTGATGTGGACCATTTTTAAAGTCTCTGTTGAATTTGTTACAATATTGCTTCTGTTTTATGTTTTGGTTTTTTGGCCCCGAGGGATGTGGAATCTTATCTCCCCTACCAGGGATCAAATCCTCACCCCCTGCATTGGAAGGCAAAGTCTTAACCACTGGACTGCCAGGGAAGTCCCCAGAGTGTCACCTTTAAACGTGATGCTTTTTGTTGGTTCAGGCACAAAATAGTTCTGGTGTTAAGGAAGTATTTATAATTTAGCAAGCTTTTTTGTTGGAAAGAGACAATGTATTTTAAATTTTTTAGATTTTATTTTTTAAATTCATATACAGTAAAAATGATATTTTTGACATACAGTTCTATGAATTTTAACATATGTATTGATTCACCACAATCAGAAAATGGGACAGTTCCATGACTTCAATAAACTTCCTTGTAGTACCCCTTCATAATCACACTCTCCCTACGCCTGGCAACTATTGATCTCTTCATTGTTCCTATAGTTTTGTCTTTTTGAGACTGTCATATAACTTCAGTTTCTTTTTCAGGTTTTATTATGACTATTACAGTGCCTTTGTCTTTACGTCTTTTACATAAAATTTGTGAATCAGCTTATTTATATATACAAGAAACCTGCTGGAATTTTGATTGGAAATGTGTTAAATCAATTTGGAAAGAACTGACATCTTTAATTGAATCATCCAATCCATGGACGTTGTATATCTAATTATTTTGCTCTTCTTTGACTTCTTTTTGTCAGTGGTTTGTAGGTTTTAGCATACAGATCCTATATGTGTTTTGTTAAATTTATATGTATTTCTTTTTATAGAGCTATATGTTTTAAAATTTCAGTTTCTAATTGGTCATTGCTAGTGTATATTAAAACAGTTAGGGTTGGGGGAGGGAGTTTGCCCCTTTTTAAATTAAGTTTGTTTTCTTACTGTTGAGTTTTAAGAGTTCTTTATATATTTTGGACAGCAATCCTTTATCAGATATGTCTTTTGCAATTTTTTCTACTAGTCTTTGGTCTGTCTTTTCAGTCTTTTGACAGTGTCTTTCACAAAGCAGAAGTTTTTAATTTTAATAAAGTCTAGTTTGTCATTTCTTTCCTAGATCATGCCTTTAGCATTGTATCTAAAAATTTATCACCAAACCCAAGGTCATCTAGATTTTTCTGCTATGTTATCTTCGAGAAGTTTTATAGTTTTGCATTTTACATTTAAGTCCATGATCCATTTTGATTAATTTTTGATTAACTTTTGTCAGGGATGTACAGTCTCCATCTACATTCTTTTTCTTTTTTTTTTTGGCTGCATTGGGTCTTCGTTCCTGCATGCGGGCTTTCTCTAGTTGTGGCGAGTGGGGGCTACTCTTCATTGCGGTGTGTGGGCTTCTCATTGCGGTGGCTTCTCTTATTTTGGAGCACAGGCTCTAGGCACGTGGGCTTCAGTAGTTGTGGTGTGCAGGCTCAGTAGTTGCAGCATGCGGGCCCTAGAGCACAGGCTCAGTAGTTGTGGCACAAGGGCTTTGTTGCTCCATGGCATGTGGGATCCTCCCAGACCAGGGATTCAACCCGTGTCCCCTGCATTGGCAGGTGATTCTCAGCCACTGCGACACCAGGGAAGTCCCTCTACATTTATTTTTTTGCATGTGGATATCCAGTTGTTCTAAAACTATTTGTTGGAAAGTTTCATTTCTCCATTGTATTGCCTTTGCTCCTTTGTAAAAGATCAATTGACTATTGTGGATCTTATTTCTGGGCTCTCTCTTCTGTTCCATTGACCTATATGTCTATTCTTTTGTCAATCACATTTGATTATTGTAGCTATGTGGTAAGTCTTGAAGCTGGATAATGTCAGTCCCCCAACTTTATTCTTCTCCTTTAATATTATATTGGCTATTCTGGGTCTTCTGTGTCTCCATGTAAACTTTAGAATCAGTTTGTCAGTATCTAAAAAAAAACTTGTTGGGATTTTGATTGGGATTGTGTTGAATCTATAGATCAAGTTGGAAAGAACTGACATCTTGACAATATTGAATCTTCTTATCCATGAACATTAAATTTTTCTCCATTTATTTTCTTCTTTGATTTCTTTCATTAGAGTTTTGTAGTTTTCCTTATATAGACATTGTACATATTCTGTTAGATTTACACCTAAGTATTTCAATTTTGGGGGTGCTAATGTAAATGGATATGTTTTTAATTTCAAATCCACTGTTCATTAATAATATATAGGAAAGCAATTAACTTTTGTGTATTAACCATGTATACTGCAACCTTGCTATAATTGTGAATTAGTTTCAGGAGGTTTCTTTTTGCTGTTGGTTTTTCATATTTTCTATGTAAGTGATCCTGTCATCTGCAAACAAAGTTTTATGTCTTCTTCCCCAGTCTGTATACCTTTTATTTCCTATTGTTGTCATATTGCATTATCTAGGACTACCACAGAATGCTGTTGAAAAAGGAGTGGTAAGAGGGGACATTCTTGCTGTGTTCCTGATCTTAGCAGCAAAGATTCTAGTTTCTTACCATTAAGTATGATATTAGCTGTAGGTTTTTGTAGATGTTCTTTATCAAGTTGAGGGATTTCTCCTCTATCCCTTATTTGCTGAGAGTTTTTATTATGAATGGGTATTGGATTTTTTCAGATGCTTTTTCTGAATCTATTGATATGATCGTGTGATTTTTCTTCAATTGCCTCTTAATGTGATGAATTATATTAATTGATTTTCAAACATTGAAACAACTTTATATGTGAGGAATAAGTCCCAGTTGATTGTGGTGTGTAATTTTATATATATATATATGTTAATATACAATATATATATAGGTGGATTCAATTTGCTAACATTTTGTTGAGGATTCTTGCATCTATGTTCATGAGGGATACTGGTCTTTAGTTTTCTTTTCTTGTAATGTCTTTGTCTGGTTTTGGTATTAGGATAGTGCTGGCCTCATAGAATGAGTTAGGAAGTATTTCTGCTTCTGTCTCCTGGAAGAGATTGTACAAAAATTGGTATTTTTCCTTTCTTAAATGTTTGGCAGAATTCACCATCATCTGGGCCTGATGCTTTCTGTTTTGGAAAGTTATTAATTATAGATTCAATTTCTTAAATAAATATAGGCCAGTTCAGATTGTTTGTTTCTCCTTGTGTGAATTTTGGCAAATTGTATCTTTCAAGGAATTGGTCTGTTTAATCTAGGTTATCAAATTTGTGATCATAGAGTACTTCATGGTCTTCTTTTATTATCCTTTTAATGTCCATAAGATGTACAATGATGTCTCCTTTTTAATTTCTGATGTCAGTAATCTGTGTCTTTTCTTTTTTCTTTGTTAGCCTAGCTAGCTATTTATCAATTTTATTGATCTTTGAAAAGAACCAGGTTTTCGTTTTATTATTTCTTTTCTTCTGCTTACTTTGGATTTATTATTATTTTTTAAAATAAATTTATTTATTTATTTATTTTTGGCTGCGTTGGGTCTTCGTTGCTGTGCGCGGGCTTTCTCTAGTTGCAGCGAGTGGGGGCTACTCTTTCGTTGTGGCGTACAGGCTTCTCATTGTGGTGGCTTCTCTTGTTGCAGAGCACAGGCTCTAGGTGCACGGGCTTTAGTAGTTGTGGCTCGTGGGCTCTAGAGCGCAGGCTCAGTAGTTGTGGCGTACGGGCTTAGTTGCTCTGCAGCATGTGGGATCTTCGCAGACCAGGACTTGAACCCGTGTCCCCTGCGCTGGCAGACGGATTCTTAACCACTGTACCACCAGGGAAGCCCTTACTTTGGATTTAATATGCTCTTTTTTAATAGTTTCCTAAAGTGGAAGCATAGATTATTGATTTTAGGTCTTCTCTAATATATATATTCAATGCTATAAATTTCCCTGTAAATACTTCTTTCCCTATATCCCACAACTTTTTAAAAATTTATTTTATTGGTGTATAGATGATTTATAATGTTATGTTAATTTCTGCTGTACAGCAAAGTGATTCAGTTATATAAACATTCTTTTTCATATTCTTTCCCATTATGGATTATTACAGGATATTGCATATAGTTCCCTGTGCTATACAGTAGGACCTTGTTGTTTATCTATTCTATGTATAATAGTTTGCATCTGTTAATCCCAAACTCCCAATCTATCCCTCCCTCACCACCCTCCCCCATGGCAACCACAAGTCTGTTCCCTATGTCTGTGAGTCTGTTTCTGTTTTGTAGATAAGTTCATTTGTGTCATATTTTAGATTCTACATAAAAGTGATATCATGTTTGTCTTTCTCTTTCTGACTTACTTCCTTTACTATGATAATCTCTAGGTCCATCCATATTGCTGCAAATTGCATTATTTCATTCTTTTTTATGGCTGAATAATATTGCATTGTGTATATGTACCACATCTTCTTTATCCATTCATCTGTTGATGGACATTTAGATTTTTTCCATGTCTTGGCTATTGTGAATACTGCTGCTATGAACATGGGGGTACATGTATCTTTTTTAAAATTAATTAATCAATCAATCAATTAATTAATTAATTATTTTGGCTGCTTTGGGTCTTCATTGCTGTGCACGGGCTTTCTCTAGTTGCCGCAAGTGGGGGTTACTCTTTGTCGCGGTGTGCAGGCTTCTCATTGCAGTGGTTTCTGTTGTTGTGGAGCATGGGCTCTAGGCACACAGGCTTCAGTAGTTGTGGCACATGGGCTCAGTAGTTGTGGCTCATGGCCTCTAGAGCGCAGGCTCAGTAGTTGTGGTGCACAGGCTTAGTTGCTCTGCAGCATGTGAAATCTTTCTGGACCAGGGTTAGAACCTGTGTCCCCTGCATCGGCAGGTGGATTCTTAACCACTGTGCCACCAGGGAAGCCTTGCATGTATCTTTTTGAATTATAGTTTTGTCTGGATATATGCCCAGGAATGGGATTGCTGGATCATATGACAACTCTGCTTTTAGTTTTTTGAGGAGTCTCCATGCTGTTTTCCATAGTGGCTACCCCAGTTTACATTCCCACCAACAATGTAGGAGGGTTCCCTTTTCTCCAGCATTTATTATTTGTAGATTTTTTAATGATGGCCATTCTGACCGGTGAGGTGGTACCTCATCATAGTTTTGATTTGCAGTCCTCTAATAATTAGCTATATTGAGCATCTTTTCATGTGCTTTTTGGCCATCTGTATGTCTTCTGTGGAGAAATATCTATTTAGTGCTTCTACCCATTTTTTGATTGGGTTGTTTGGTTTTTTGTTTGTTTGTTTGTTTTTTGAGGTACACGGGACTCTCACTGTTGTGGCTTCTCCCGTTGCAGAGCACAGGCTCCAGACATGCAGGCTTAGCGGCCATGGCTCACAGGCCCAGCCACTCCGCAGCATGTGGGATCCTCCCAGACTGGGGCATGAACCCGCGTCCCCTGCATCGGCAGGAGGACTCTCAACCACTGAGCCACCAGGGAAGCCCTGGTTTTTTGTTTTTGAGTTGTATGAGCTGTTTGTATGTTTTGGAAATTAAGCCCTTGTCAGTCATTCATGTTGTTTATGGTTTCCCTTGCTATACAAAAGCTTATAAGTTTGATTAGGTCCCATTTGTTTATTTTTGCTTTTATTTCTATTACCTTGGGAGACTGACCTAAGAAAACATTGGTACGATTTCTGTCAGAGAATGTTTTGCCTATGTTCTCTTCTAGGAGTTTTATGGTGTCATGTCTTATATTAAGCCTTTAATCCATTTTGAGTTTATTTTTGTGTATGGTGTGAGGATGTGTTCTAACTTCATTGATTTACATGTGGCTGTCCAACTTTCCCAACACCACTTGCTGAAGTGACTGTCTTTTTTTCCATTGTATATTCTTGCCTCCTTTGTTGAAGATTAATTAACTGTAGGTGTGCGGGTTTATTTTTGGGCCATCTATTCTGTTCCATTCCATATGTCTGTTTCTGTGCCAAAAATCACGCTGTTTTCATTACTGCAGCTTTGTAGTATTGTCTGAAGTCTGGGAGGGTTATGCCGCTTGCTTTGTTCTTTTCCTCAGGATTGCTTTGGCAATTCTGGGTCTTTCATGGTTCTATATAAATTTTAGGATTATTTGTTCTAGTTCTGTGAAAAAAGTCATGGGTAATTTGATAGGGATCACATTAAATGTACAGATTGCTTTGGGTAGTATGGCCATTTTAACAGTATTAATTCTTCCAGTCTAAGAGCATGGGATATCTTTCCATTTCTTTGAATCATCTTCAGTTTCCTTTATTAAGGTTTTATAGTTCTCAGTCTCTCACCTCCTTGCTCAGGTTTATTCCTACATACAGTAAGTCCCCTACATATGAATGAGCTGTGTTCTGAGAGCTCGTTCGTAAATCCAATTTGTTCGTAAGTCCAACAAAGTTAGCCTAAGTACCCAACTAACACAATCGGCGACATAGTACTGTACTATAATAGGTTTATAATACTTTTCACACAAATAATACATAACAAACAAACACAAAAAACAAAGAAAACATTTTTAATCTTAAGTCCAGTACCTTGAAAAGTACAGTAGTCCAGTACAACAGCTGGCATACTGGGGCTGACATCGAGTGAACAGGCAAGAAGAGTTACTGGCTGGAGGAGGGAGAGGAGGTGGGAGATGGAAGAGCTGAAGGATCCTCAGCAGTAGGAGACGGAGGGCAAGCTGCAATGTCACTCACGCCTGACGTTGATGGCACAGGTTCTGGTTCCTTGCTGGATTTGATTCTATCTACCCACTTGAAAAAATGATCCAGTGACACTGTACTACTGTCCTCTCTACAGTACTGTACAGTAAGGTACACAAAAGCACAACCACTTGTAGAAGATGCACGCACGTGACAATATATGCCAGACACATGAACTGACTTACGTGATTGGACATGCAAATGCACATTTGCATCTTTGAAAGTTCGCAGCTTGAAGGTTTGTATGTAGGGGACTTACTGTATTTTATTTTTTTGGATGCGATTTTAAAAGGGATTTTTTTTTTTACATTCCCTTCCTGATATTTCATTGTTAGTGTAAAGAAATGCAACCAATTTCTGTATGTTATTCTTGTATCCTGCTACCTTGCTGAATTCATTTATCAGTTCTAGTCGTTTTTGAGTGGAATCCTCAGGGTTTTCTATATAGAGTATCATGTCATCTGCATACAATGACAATTTTACCTCTTTCCTTCCAATCTGGATACCTTTTATTTATTTTTCTTGTCTGATTCCTGTGCCTAGGACTTCCAATACTATGTTGGATAGAAGTGATGAGAGTGGGCATCTTTGTCTTCTTCTGGATTTTAGCAGGAATGCTTATAGCTTTTCACCATTGAGTATTATATTGGCTATGACATTCCACAGCTTTTGATGTTAATTTTTATTTTCATTTAGCTCAAAATATTTTAAAATTTCTCTTGATATTTCTTCTTTGACTCATGTGTTATTAAGAAGTATGTAGCTTAATTTCCAAGTATTTTGGGATTTTTCCAGCTGTCTTTCTGTTAATTGAGTTATGAGAATAAAAATCCTTGCCTTGTTTCTGATCTCAGGGAGAAAGTATTCCATCTTTCACCATTAAGTATAATGGGTTTTTTGCTATTATTTTTTTAAACCACTTTTTTTGTATGATTAGCATATAAAAAGCTGTACATATTTAACACATACAAAAATGTAATGTCAGTGTAGGTTTTTATAGGGTGCCCTTTATCAGACTGAGGAAGTTCTCTTGTATTCCTAGTTTGTTTATAGATTTTTTTTTTAATTTATTTATTTTAATTTATTTATTTTTGGCTGCATTGGGTCTTCATTGCTGCACGCGGGCTTTCTCTAGTTGCAGTGAGCTGGGGCCACTCTCCGTTGCGGTGCACGGGCCTCCCGTTGCGGTGGCCTCTCTTGCTGCAGAGCACGGGCTCTAGGCACGCGGGCTCAGTAGTTGTGGCTCGCGGGCTCTAGAGCGCAGGCTCAGCAGCCGTGGCGCACGGGCCCAGCTGCCCCGCGGCACGTGGGATCCTCCCGGGCCAGGGCCCGAGCCCGTGTCCCCTGCATTGGCAGGCAGACTCCCAACCACTGTGCCACCAAGGGAAGCCCTGTTTATAGATTTTTATCATGAATAGATATTGGATTTCGTCAAATGCTTTTGCTGCATCAATTTACATTATGTGATTTTCCTTCTTTCGACTATATTACATTGCTTGATTTTCAAATATTAAATCAACCTTGCATTCTGCCAATAAACCCCACGTGGACGTGGTGTATTATTCTTTTTATATATTGTATGGAAGTCATACATATTTCTTTTCTTCTTCTGTTTTTTTTTTTTTTTGCGGTACACGGGCCCCTCACTGCTGTGGCCTCTCCCGTTGCCGAGCACAGGCTCCAGACGCGCAGGCTCAGCGGCCATGGTTCATGGGCCCAGCCTCTCCGCGGCATATGGGATCCTCCCATACCAGGGCACGAACCTGTGTCCCCTGCACCGGCAGGCGGACTCTCAACCACTGCGCCACCAGGGAAGCCCTTCTTTTCTTCTTTTTAAAAAATTTTAATGTTTTATTACTTAACAAAAAATGTTAGGTTGGTAAAGCATGTTATTAATTAATGAAGCTATATGAATGAATCTATTTTTAGTCTTGGCACCCCTGAAGGAAAAGTGTTTTTGAGTTAATTAGCAACATCATAATGCAAGAGTTAATACTAATTTGAAATAACAAAGGGGAAGGAAGCAGCAGCATGGAAAGACTGAATGTGAAAACCCAAATGCTAAAACATACCTGTAAAAGAAAAGGAGGAGAAGAGAATTAATGTTTTGGTGAAGTTTTTTTTTTTTTTTTTTTTTTTTTTTTTTTTTTTTTTGCGGTACGCGGGCCTCTTACTGCTGTGGTCTCTCCAGACGCACAGGCTCAGCAGCCATGGCTCACGGGCCCAGCCGCTCCGCGGCATGTGGGATCTTCCCGGACCGAGGCACGAACCCATGTCCCCTGCATTAGCAGGCAGACTCTCAATCACTGCGCCACCAGGGAAGCCCCTTGGTGAAGTTTTTTTGCTTTTTTTTAAATAAATGAGGTGTCATTTTCTGTTTTAAAGATAATCTATTTTTAAATAATTTCAAACTTATATAAAAGCTGTCAGAACTGTACAGTTAACTCCTATGTCCCTATTCATCCACATTCCCCAGTTGTTAATATTTCACAGCATTTGTGAAGCACCTTTTTGTACTTCTATAATAGCATCTATAACTTACACTAACAATTGATTCCCTAACTACTCTTGCATTGTATGCCAGGCAATATGTTAGCCACTTTACTTATCTCATGTAGTTTTTACAGTCACCCTCCAAGGTATCCAGTATTACCCCTGTGTCACAGGTGAGACTGCTGAGGCTTAGAAAAGTTCAGTCAGTATCCCCAAGGCTTCACTGGCTAAGTAGAGGTTTCAGACCCACCTCTAAAGCCTGTGCTTGTTCCAATGTCCATACCGTAGACACAATTCTAAATTCAGGGAATCAAAGGTACATGTGACTAACACTACTTGGTGATCTGACCTTTCCCTCACCCCATCTTTTCTATTTCAGGACCCCTCTTTTTACTGAATGCTGAGGAAATCGCGGAGAAAATAGGGAATATGTGGAGGACGATATATAAATTGACCAAGACCTTAGCGGACGTGCCTGCACCCAGGCGCTTAGCAGAGAATGTGAAAATCAAGATTGATAAATTCAAGCAGCACATCCCTATCCTCAGCATTTCCTGCAACCCAGGAGTGAAAGACCGGCACTGGCAGCAGGTCCCTGTCACTGCCCACCCCCAGCCAGCCCAGCCCAGCCCAGCCCTGGTCCTGGTAGCCCTTTGAAAGGCAGAAACCATTAACGGGTCAAGGTTCTTCTTTCTAAAAGGAGAATCTGCTTGAGGCCAAGGGAGTAGTAAAGGGGGTGATAGCCTTTTGAAGGAAGGGAATAACTTCCTGCCTCGCCACATAAACAGGCCGATCCTTTTCTTTGGGGACCCCATTGCTGGTGGTTGAGTATTGTTCCAGCCAGCGGCCACAAAGGCTCTCCTAATCTGCTTTCCTAAGCAAATGGCTGTTCAGTGTCCTAAAAGGTGATTAGGGTGTTACATTACAATGGGAGGGGCCTGGATTTGTTCCTTAACCTAGGCTACACAAAAGAGAAAGTCACATTTATCCCTGGGGGCTCCTAACAATGCCAGATGATTCCTACTTCAGCTTCCTCAACCAGCAGGCTATATTCAGAAGTAATTTTTGCCCTCTTTTTTCAGCCCTTTGAGTCTATAAATGAGGATAATAAATATTCTCCCTAAAAATGATGGGATTTTTATAAGCAACCAAATGTGAGGGTGATAAATGTAGTGTGATACTAAACAGAAGAAAGAAAACTCACTGTGTTTCTAAAATAATTGTCACATGCAAGAGCTAGCAATGGCCTTGAAACATCTTCTACCAGGGAATTGCTCTTTGTGGAGGTGAAGAAGAGACTGGCTCTCCGTAGGCAAATTGCTCTCTGACTGGGCCAGAAATTCTCTCCCTGGGAACCATGCACAAGACTGAGGACATTGTCTCTAGAAGGACTCAGTCTGAGAGCATAACCGTTAGGAGTATTTTGATCTCCCTGGGACAGCAGAGATCTTGGTACATGAGAGATTCAAGATTTTTCTGTAGAGAGGAGCTGCTTTCAATTTCCCAGAAAGCCTTGAAATTTGCTTAAAGACTTAAGCAAAGATGTAAAGAAGTCAGAGCAAAGGTCATCTGGTAGACTTTGGGTCTTGAGCTGCCCCAGCAGAGGGATCTGCACAGCGGCAGCTGCCCTCACTTGGTACTCATAGGGTGCCTCTCCCTGCGGAGCTAGCCTGACTAGAGCTTTGACCATTTAGAGTTAGGTAGACAGGTGCCCTCCAGCAGTGCTAGGTCTCTCCATGAGATGACATTATAGAAAGTGCCCTCATCAATGGCATTTAAACAGTGCTCTAGGGGTGCTCAGAAAGCCATCCCCTCTGTCTGGTGCTCCCCCTGTGATGACAGTATTCTCACACATGGGCACTTTAAAAATCCCAACCATTCCTAGACATTAATAATTCTCATTTATAGGCCACTTAGATGGACAGATTGGGGGAAAAAATTCCCTGGAATTAAAATACTAATAACAATAATAGCTAAAGTGTATTGAGTACCAACTTTGTACTGGGTACTGTTAAATACTTTATGCGGATTCTCTCATTTCATCCTCCCAAAAACCCTTTGAAGTAGGGACAATAAATTGTCACGTGACCAGTGAAGGGTGGGGAAGAGAATTGGAATCTAGGTGTTTTTGACTCAGCCTTGATGTGTGAAAAGGGGGCAAGAAATATCGGGTCAGAGAGAGGGAGTGGACAGTAGGGGGCAGTGAGCTATAGATAAGAATGGAATGTGCTATATTCCACTTACTATAGGCAAGAGGTAAGGTGGCTCCTGAGTAAAGAGCACCTACAGTGGAATCTCAATGGGCTAAATAGTTGAAGATAAGCTCAGAAAGGACAAAGGCCACAAGGTACCCTCAGGGTTGCCCCGACTTAGAGCCCATTTCTGCCTGTACTGTAGGTCACACAACAAGCCCGCCCAGTGACAGCCCCAGGCTTGGGGAAGCATTCTCAGTTCTAATGCCTAACTCAGGAGATCCTTGTGCACAGATTTGGCTCTGGCAGGGGGGCTCTGTAGGCTAAACCACCTGTAGCTCTCAAGACTACAAAATGGATCTTCTGGGGTCATGAGGTGGTTTTGTTGAGATTTCTGACCGTTTCCCAGAACTTAAGCAGGAAAGGCTAGTCTCTGTATTTGAGACATAGACTTTATTGCTACTGTGGTGTAAAACAAGATGGAACAAGGTAACACTGTACTGATATGCACCAAAGCTGGCCTCTAGGACACTGCTGCCCAGTGGAAATATACTATGAACATATGTATAATTTTAAAGTTTCTAGTAGCCACATTTTTTAAAGTATAAAAAAGGTGAAATAAACTGTATGAATAGATTTAACCAAACATATCAAAATCACTATCAGTTCAATAAGTAATCAATATAAAAATGTTAATGTGATCTTTTACATTACAGTTTTCATACTAAGTCTTTGAAATATGGTGTGCTTTTACCTACAGCACATTTTGATATGGACTAGTTGCATTTCAAGATCTCAATAGCTACAAGGGGTTAGTGGCTACATATTGGACAGCATAACTTCAGTTTCTTAGAATTAGACCAGATGCCTGTTAACCTCTATACTTAACAAAAGCAATTTAAAAAATAAAACTACAGATCTCTGAGTCCTTCCATAGGCCAAGTATTTACTGTGTCAAGTGCTTTACACATTTATGTCATTTAATCCTAGAGATAGTGTGTTGTTCTAAGCCATACTTGCAGGTATTAGAGAATAAATGAGAGCCCTGGGCCACCAGGAATAATTGTGCAGTTTATGCTCTAGGGAATGCTATTTTTGTGCAGTACAGTGGGAATTGTACTTTCTAGAGTTATGCAGTATATAATCTGCACAATTATACATAGAAGACCTGCAAGAAACACTAGCATATGATGGATGAGAGCTTTGGAGTCAGAATCAGATACAAGTCCCAATTCTGCAATGGCTGTTATGGTCTATTAGCTAGATGATCATAAACTTAATTTCTTTGTCTCAGTTTCCTTGCCTGTAAAATGGGAGGAGTAATATACCAGTACCTTCCTCACCATGTTGGGAGGATGAAATAAGTACATAAAGCTCTTAAAACCAACCTACCACATAATAAGCCCTCAATAAATGTTAATTACTTTTATTATTTCCATTACCTCAGTGGTCCTCCAGGTGACCTCAGAACCCAGATTGGAATCTGTTTGAATTAGCTGGTTCACGCATGCTTTCACTCCACAAGTGCTTATTGATGCCTACTGCATATCAGGCCCCAGGGACACAGGGCTGAATAAGACAGAACATGATGTGACTTTCATGTCTCTTCCTGCTCTGACATTCTTTAGTCCTGCTGGAGCTGGACAGAGACAAAACTGGGCAGTAGGTGAGATTTTTTACAGAACCTCATTCCCATTAACCCCTGTGCTCTTCTTGAGCACACATAACCCTTGTACTGCCCAGATCTCTCAGTCCCTGAGAAAAATGTTCAAAGCCATCAGAACTTTCACAGGGATCTTTTCACTTAAAAGATAAGGTTGGGGTAATATTTACACCAAAGGAATGGGCACAGGTGCTAACATTTCCAACAAGTTAGCACAGTGGGTTGGAAAGGAAGATTTTGGTGGGGGAGTCATCTAGCTAATAGACTTCCTCCTTTTATTCAGCAAATGCTTACAGCAGCTTCTGTCATGGACCAGGTTTTGCAGTCAGTCCTGGGAGCACAAAAACAAACCAGACCTGGTTGTGAGCCTGTAAGGTGCCCACAAGTTTGCATTATGCCAATTCCTGGTGGGAGAACAACCCCCAGCAAACCAGACACAATGCAGGGTGGGCCCTAGGACACCGCCCAAAACCTTAGACCTGCGCTGTCCAATTCAGTAGCCACTAGCTACACGTAGCTATTTAAATATAAATTAAGTAAAATTAAATAAAATTTGAAAATTAGTTCCTCAGTCACACTAGCCACCTTTCCAGTGCTCAACAGCTGAATGTGACTGGTGGCTCCTGCCCGAGACAGCACAGATATAGAACATTTCAGTCATCACAGAAAGTCTACTGGACAACACTGCCTTGGACAATACACACTTGTTTTTCTCTTTGCAGATTAGTGAGATTGTCGGCTATGAAATAAAGCCCACTGAAACGACTTGCCTCTCAAATATGCTGGAATTTGGATTTGGCAAATTCATTGAAAAGTAAGGCTTCTCCCTTCAGAAAGTTTTTTCGTCAAAGTGTCTATGAATTCTCACAGTTGTATGACTGAATGGCCTCATAGCAGGCTGCTTTTCTCATTCTGGTTTAGGGTAACCTCTACTTCAGCTGACTAGCTGCTGGTGAAGCTTTCATTTCCAGCTGCAGAGTTGATGTCAGCTTATGACTAGAAAATTGAGTCAGAGATTTTATTTCAAAAAGAAATTTTTTAAAATAGTTCTCTGAACCTGAGCTCCAAGCCCAGCTCTCAGTGACTTTGGGCAAAACCATTTCACCTTCCTGGGCCTCAGTTTCTTCCTCTTTAAACAAACAACAGCAACAAACAGGAGTGGCTCTCTGAGCTCTAAAATTTCATGAAATATGGTCAAATGAGAGATCTCTTCACTTGCTTTCTCTCCTTCTCCAAACGCCCCTGGAGTTCATATGTGAGAATTTGTACTATTTGATCTGCTGTTTTTAGGACCAGAGATTCTCAGGACCCTGTTTGTTTTTCCGCACTTCCTTCAGGGTGATGTGTAGGGAGATGTATTGCTAAGACTAGAGACCCTGTTAGGCAACTGGGTTTGGTTCTCACTCAACATGTGAGGTTCTCAGACTGTGACCCCAGACCAGAGGCATCAGCATCACCTGAGAACTTGTTAGAAATGCACATTCTCAGGCCCTACCCCAATCTGCTGAATCAGAAATTCAGGGGATTGAAAGCTGAAATCTGGGTTTAAACAAATCCTCCATATCAACGCTGTTCAGTGCAGGAGCCACTAGCCACGTGTGGCTACTCAGCCTTTGAAATGTAGCTATTCTGAATTTGATGTGCTGAATGTGTAAACTAGGCTGGATTTCAAAGACTTATTAAGGAGGGAAAAAAAGCAAAATATCTAATTATTTTAAATATTGATTGTATGTTGAAATGATAATATTTTGGATTTATTGAGTTAAATAAAATAGTTTCTTTTTACTTGTGTTAAATTGGCTACCAGAAACTTTGAAATGACATATGTGGCTCAGGTTATATTTCGAATAGACAGCGCTGCTCTAGGCGATAGTGATGCCTGCTAGAGTTTGAAAGCCCTTCCTTTATACTGGGGCAGAGCAAGCACCTAATCTAAGGTCCTTCCAGGCTCCCAAATCTGTCTGCCACCTGAATACTCTGATGACCCCCAATACCACCACTACTGTCCCTCTTTAAGGAGCAGGTCTACAGACACAGGCTTTTATTTTATTTTTTAAAATTTTTATTGGAGTATAGCTGATTTACAATGTTGTGTTTCTGCTGTACAGCAAAGTGAATCAGTTATACATATACATGTATCCATACTTTTTTAGATTCTGCACAGGCCATTACAGAATATTGAGTAGAGTTTCCTGTGCTATACAGTAGGTCCTTATTAGTTATCTATTTTATATATAGTAGTGTGTATATGTCAATCCCAAAATCCCAATTTATCCCTCCTCCCCTTTCCCCTCTGGTAACCATAAGGTTGTTTTCTACATCTGTGACTCTATTTCTGTTTTCTTAATAAGTTCATTTGTACCATTTTTTAAAATTCCGCATGTAAGTGATATCATACAAGACACATGCATTTTTACCAGGTTTATGCTATTTTATTAAAGGGCCTCAATTTCCCCGATAAGATGTTCCCAAGAAATACCAGCTCTAGAACACTTACGCTGCACTGAGCATTTTATATGAATTAACCAACTTATCCATCACAACACCCTAATATTCTAGGTAATTTTATTCACATTTTACAGATGAGGAAATAAATTGATTAGAGAGATTAAGCAAATATCCGGAGATCACAAGAACCAAGACCCGAGCCCAGGCTAGCTAACTTCAGAGCCTTAACCATTACCCTTTACTGCCTGAAAAGATAAACCCATCAAAGGAGACAGAGACTGAGCAGATACACAGCACACTGCCATGCTTCATGCCAACGTGCTCAGCTGTGACAAATCTAGAAGTGGTGTTTCCTTGGCCAAGTTGTTTACCTCTATGTGCCCAGTCTCCTTATCTGTAAAATGGAAATAATAATAGTAGCTAGGTGATTGGAGTTACTGTGAGGATTATGAGATAAGGCGTGTAACCTGAACTGATTTAACGTCTAAGTTCTCAGCTACTACCTATTAGTGAAGTGTGATGTTCCTTGTATCCCACTATCCCATAGTTAAGGCAGTTTTATCACAGCCCACAGTTAGTGAGCATCTTGAGTACATTTGGATAAGGTCAACTCGATATACTTCATGGACTCCCAACCTCATTAATTCCTCCCCTGTGCAATTGTTTGCATAATTATAAGTCATAAGGCACATTACAAGCATTTTATCTTATTTAATTATACCAACAATGCTTGATATGAGCAGATGGGGACCGAAAGCCTGTCAAGTGGTTTGGTCATGGCCACACCGCCAGCCTGTTTGTCTCATACTCATCTGGATTGGCACCTGCCTTTATTATTCTCTATATGCACGCTCATGTTAGTTGTCTCCCAAGAAGGTCACATTTAGAATGAAGACCATGCTGCTGAGGTGTTGATCAGTCATTGTCTGGCGTTATCCGTGCCTCTTCTACCTCCCTACGTGAGGCCGGATGAGGGTTTTCAGCTCCATTTAGTTGAGCTGTTTGGCTGACCACATGTGAGCAATTCTTTTGCTCCTCTGACAAAGAGAGAGGAGAAGACACATAGTAGGGGAGGCAGAAACACCAGATTAGCAGTCAGAGGAACTGGTTCTGGCGCTCCCCAGCTGTGTGTGTGGCTTTGGACATGTCACTTGCTTCCTCTGGGCTTCAGTTTCCTGACGTGAAAGTAAGGACCAGATGGTCAAGGATACAGTGAAAGACAGTGCTGAGGCAGAAAGAATAATCCCTCCTTTTCCCTCCAAAACCTTTGCTTCCCAATTTTTTAGCCACATCTGCATTTAGTACCCAGCTCTCCTGTGGAAACAAGAAGAAAGGAATTTATCTTCCCCTTCTCTCCCTCCCTCCCCGTTTCTGTAGAACAGAGGGTCTGTAGGTGGATGGACCCAGTGCATCAGGAAGATAGCAGGTGTCTTTTTAAAAGGTAGGGACAGGGAGTGGGAAAAAAGCCATCATATAAATTAACAGAAAGTCTAAGATCTGAATAAGAAGTCAATAATAATTCTGAAGTAAATAGGAATAATAAGGAGTAAATGAAAATGGAAAAAGGAAGTCTTGTTTTAATGGCCTTAAAACAGTTGTTCTCAACTGGGGGTATCCACCCCCAGGGGACACTTGGCAACATCTGGAGACATTTTTGGTTGGCACAACTGGCAAGAGGTGGGGACTGGGGTAGTCAGCTACTGGCATCTAGTGGATTGAGGCCAAGGATGCTGCTAAGCCTCCTGCAGTGCACAGGACAGCTCTTCACACCAAAGAATTATCCAACCTGTATTAGTTTTCTAGGGCTGCTATAACAAATACCATAGGCTTAAGCAACAGAAATTTATTTTCTCACAATTCTGGAGGTTGGAAGTCCAAGGTCAAGGTTTTCAGGGGGTTGATTTCTTCTGAGGCCTCTCTCCTTGACTTGCAGATGGCTGCCTTCTCCCTGTGTGCTCACATGGTCCTCCCTCTGTGTGTATCTGTGTCTTAATCTCCTCTTCTTAGAAGGACACCAGTTATGTTGGATTAGGACCCACCCTAATGACCTCATTTTAACTTAACTACCTCTTTAAAGACCCTATGTCCAAATAGGGTACCGCACATTCTGAGGTACTGCTGGTTAGGACTTCAACATATGATTTTTGGAGGGATACAATTCAGCGCATAACACAGCCCACAAAGTCACTAGCGCCAAGTGTAAAGAAACCCTGCAAAACACTGGAGCTAGCTGGTAAATATTAGAGTAGGATGGTAAACATTTTAGTAAAATTAAAGGCTTTTTAAATTTCTCTAATGGCTGAGCTGAAATTCCTCCTTTGATGTGTTTTGAGGCCTCCTCCGTTGATGTTACTGTCGCTGTGTTCTCTCTTTAGACTGGAGCCCATTGGTGCAGCTGCCAGTAAGGAATACTCTCTGGAGAAAAACTTGGAGAAAATGAAGTTAGACTGGGCCAACATGACGTTCAACTTTGTGAAGTACAGGGACACCGTGAGTCTCAGTCCAACTGTTCGGCCCCCTGAGAGCAGCCCATTTATTATGTAGTAAATTACAGAAGGGATACGTTTCAGAACTGCAACAGAACTCAAAGAAGAAGGATCTCTAACTAATCTGTTTTAAAATTTTTTATTGAGATATAATTGACGTATAACATTGTGTAAGTTTACAGTGTACAGTGTGTTGATGTAATAGTTTTACGTATTGCAGTATGATTACCACCCTAGCTAACACCTCTATCACCTCACATAATTATCCTTCCTTTTTTGTGGTAGGATAATTAAGGTCTAGTCTCTTAGCAACGTTGAAGTTTTTAATACAGTATTGTCTATAATCACTATGCCCTTGCATCAGATTGTTTCCTCCTGTCCGCCTTCCTGTGCCAGTCAGCCTTCCTCCCAGACACCATGGAGGGATGCATTTTCAAATGAGAAAGGCCTTTTGATTTAGAGCAACAAGATTTCTGTTGAAAAAGAGCTGAGCAAGCCTCCTGAATTAGCATCTCCCTGGGAGGGCACCCCAGGTCCCTCAGAAGTATACCTGAGGTAGACAATACTTAGCACTTGTTATTAAGTGCAGAAATCACCTGAGAACCTTTCTAAAGTGCAGGTTCTGAGTCAGCAGGTTTCGACTGGGGCCTGAGGTTCTGCAGTTCCAACAAGCTCCCAGATAATACTGAAGCTGTGGTCTCTGGACCATATTTTGAAGAGCAAAGCTGTAGACTTTCTTATCACTGGCACTCGTAGAAAACATATAAGTTCACAGAGTGCCTGTGGAGGTTCATAAACCTGAAGGGTTTGCTCAGCCATCTCTGGGGTCTGGCTTGCTCTTGGGATGGGCCATGGGTAGGACTTGCTGCTTGGGTGAGCTGTACATCATGGAGGCAACAGGCAGAAACTCACATACTGCAGGCCGTCAGCTCTTAAACCAGTGCATTTCAACCCTGGTACACTTCTGGTCACTCAGTTCCAAAGTGTGTGTGTTTGGGGTAGGTGGCTGGAGTTGCCACACTACCTACCACGCAATTCTCTGACACCAGCTGGGTGCCTTCCAACTGCACTCAACTCTGACACTATCTACCTGGAGACAGCATCAGATCCCACAGGGTAAGGGCTCAGTCCTACAAGACTGCGAACCCCCTCACCCCCCTTCAGATGCCAGTCTCAAGCCCAGGGTATCACCTGTGCTTCTGACCGACCAGCTATAGATTGGAGGTCCCAACGACACCCTCCTTGGGTTCAATTAATTTGTTAGAACTCAGAGAAACAGTTTACTTACTAGATCACTGGATTGTTATAAAAGGATATAGGACCCAGGAACAGCCAGATGGAATGCCTATGGGGAAGTGGTGTGAAGCTTCCATGCTCTCTCTGAGCATGCCACTCTCCCCAAATCTCTACATGTTCACCAAGTCAGAAGCTCTCTGGACCCTCTCCTTTTTTTTTTTTTAATTTAATTTTTTTTTTTTTTTTTTTTTTTTTTTTTTTATGCGTTACGCGGGCCTCTCACTGTTGCGGCCTCTCCCGTTGCGGAGGACAGGCTCCGGACGCGCAGGCCCAGCGGCCATGGCTCACGGGCCCAGCCGCTCCGCGGCACGTGGGATCCCCCCAGACCGGGGCACGAACCCGCGTCCCCTGCATCGGCAGGCGGACTCCCAACCACTGCGCCACCAGGGAAGCCCCTAATTTAATTTTTTAAACATCTTTATTGGAGTATAATTGCTTTACAATGGTGTGTTAGTTTCTGCTGTATAACAAAGTGAATCAGTTATACATATACATATGTTCCCATATCTCTTCCTCCTTTTGTGTTTTTATAGAGGCTTCATTACTTTGGCATAGTTGATTAAAACATTGGCCACTGGTGATTGAACTCAATCTCTATCCCTGTTCCCCTCCCAGGAAGTCAGGATGGTAGAACTAAAAGTTCCAACCCTCTAATCACAGGGTTGGCTCTCCTGGCAACCAGCCCCCAACCTTCGGTGTGGTCCAAAAACCCACCTCAATAACAAAACAAAAGATGCCTTTATTGCTCTCATCCCTTAGGAAATTCCAAGGGTTTTAGGAGCTGTGCCGGCAACAAAGACCAAAGATACATTTCTTATTATAAATCACAATATCACTCTGGCCTGAGCATCTGTATTTTTAAGGCACTTCTGGGTTTTCTAAAGTGCAGTGTGGATTGAAAACTAAAACCCTAAAGGCTCCCATACTCCTCCCTCCCCCAGGCTGCACGTTATCCTTTTGTGACTTCTTTTCCTTTTTGTCTTGATGCCTTGATTTCACTTGACTAAGAACTGTAGACAAGCCAGTGGGAGGGAGGAGAACTGGGGGCCTCTCCCAGCAAGACCAGGCGACCGTGTGTCCCAGCAACTTGCTGTTACAGGATCTGATTGGATTAGATACTGCTAGAGGCTGTGGGGCTGAGATGAGCAGTTAAGTCGGGGAACCTGATAACAGCTCAGTTACATCTGGCCAGTCTTCAGAGTTTTTGACTGAAGTAGCTATAGACAAGGGTCAACAGCAAAATGGGAATCGAGGTACCACTTCATTAATAGCTGGACACCCGTCAGTGCAGGGCTGCTGGTAAAAGGTGGATGAGAGAATATATCCTCGCTCCAAATTAACCACCCAGGTGTAGGTTTGAAAGAAGTGAAAACAGAGCAAGAAAGACCAGACCTACCACAAAGGGACAGACCCTTATCAGCTTTCTCGCCACATGGCCCAGGAGGAAAAGTCCATCTACAGGGGCTAACCTTTAAGGCACAGTAACCCTAACTACCAGGAAAATGTGGCCAAATAATTATTTAGTC
Organism: Phocoena sinus; assembly: GCF_008692025.1. Taxonomy (NCBI): domain Eukaryota; kingdom Metazoa; phylum Chordata; class Mammalia; order Artiodactyla; family Phocoenidae; genus Phocoena; species Phocoena sinus. The sequence continues at coordinate 66,154,963 of NC_045777.1, read as the reverse complement.
AGAGGTTCCCAAACTTTCTTGGTTCACGGTGCTGTTGGTATCTGAGTACTTTTTAAATGGTTCCCTTCTCTAGTCCAAAAAAAATAGATAACAGCTTTATTATGAAGTAATTGGGTTCAAACAACTTAAGTATTTGTGTCCCATCAACTGAACAAAGGTCTGGGAAAAAGTGCGTATAAATTAAAAGAAAAACATTTGTATTTTGTTTTAAAATAACCACAGTTATTTGCTGTGAGTTTGCTGCAGTGCCCTGGGGCACACGGTTTGGGAACCAAAGGTCTAGACCTAACCAGATTAGCAGTTGATTCTACCTGAGGGAGAGCCGGGAAAACAAGTGAACAGAAAAGCAGGAACACAGGGAAGGGGACAGAACTCCTCCTCTTCTCAACAGATGCTAGTTGCAGGTCTAGGCGTGGACCGTATTTGATTTCTGCAAAGGAGGTAAAAAAGTCTTTACGAATATTTTCAAGGAAGAAAATAGAAAATTCCACCTCCTACAAGACATAGTGTCCCACAAGGGTCACTTGTGGACAAGGGTGGAGATCTGAGCTGTGAGGACTTTGAGGGTCAGCATAAAAATCTGTGGGGCAGAGGTCTTGCGATTTTGATGGTGTGCTCATTTTTATTCACAGGACACAAGCATCTTGTGTGCAGTTGATGACATTCAACTGCTACTTGATGATCACGTGATGAAGACCCAGACCATGTGTGGCTCTCCATTTGTCAAACCAATAGAAACAGAATGCCGGGTAAGAGGAAATGAGGTTGAATGCTTTGTGATGGCCCGTTAGCTCTGGGTTTCTTGGCATGAGGGATCTCAGTTCCCTGACCAGGGATCCAACCTGTGCCCCCTGCAGTGGAAGAGCGGAGTCTTAACCACTGGACCACCAGGGAAGTCCCGGAAGAAGGTTTTTAAGTCCAATTAACAAAGAAACTCACTTTCTCTTGATTAGGAAAAAAAACAACAAAAGACTGAAAGCAATAACCATCCAAGTAAGCCTTTATAACAGTCTGCCAGACTGAGCTTTTGCAACAGTCTGCTAAAAGAGAAGGTGAGATTATTTGAATGCACCAAACAAAAGTACATATGGAAAGTATCTTATGGGCTATAGTAATCTAGAATGTAAATTACACGAGGTTTGGCCTCCTTTGCTCTTTGTCTGTGGAAGTGGGATAGGCTAAGGACACCAACTTGAGTCAGACTGCCTGGGTTCAAATTCTGACTCTGCCCCTTAATCAGTTGTGTGACCTTGGACAAGTTACTTGAATTAGTTGTATGTCAGTTTCTGCACCTGTGAAGTGAGCTTTGTAATGATATCTCCCTTATAAATCTGTTGGATTAAATTGGTTTCACATACATAAAGCGCTCAGACCATCACTTGTCACAGAGTAAGCCTTATAAATATTACTGTTGTTGTTATTGTCATGACTATTCCACTAGGAAAAGAACTCTATGAGGGCAAGGACTCCTGTTTTTTTCTCTCAGTGCTGTATCCACTTTGCCTAGAAGAGTGACCAGGACATAGTGGGCACTCAATAAGTATTTGTGGAACAAGTGAATGAGTGAATGCATCAATTTGTCGATGGGTCTGTGATGCAGAGTGGCATGTTAATGACTCAGATATGAAATGCTAAATTTGCAGAACTGGGAAGAAAAGCTGGTTCGCGTGCAGGAAATTTTGGATGCCTGGTTAAAATGCCAAGCCACCTGGCTATACCTGGAACCAATCTTCAGTTCAGAGGACATCATAGCCCAGATGCCAGAAGAGGGCAGGAAATTTGCCATCGTTGATAGTTACTGGAAATCACTCATGTCCCAAGCCGTGAGTTTTTTACTACCTAGCACATCTCACCATCAGGAATGTGGGATGCCGTACAGATGTTCCTCATTGTGCAATGCAGCCATGTCCCTTGAAACCTATTAATAAACTGGATTTTTGCAAATTCAGTATCTCTATAAATTTTTTCTAATTTCAAAAGTTATTTGTTATTAAAAATTCAAACATGGAAATGGGAAATATAAAAAGTAGAGGCCTTTTGAAATCCCAACTTCGTGGAGGTGACTATTAGCAGTTTGGATAATTTAGCTCTCATTCCTAACGAGGTATAAGATTTTATTTGTTACATGATAATGCAATAAAGCTTTTATAGATTGAGAATAATTTTAGAATTCAGGTAATTCTCTGTATTCAGTTACTCAGTTGTTTAACAAATGTTCAAGGGACCAGCGCAGACTAGTATAGAATGTCGTGGTCTGAATTCCACAATCCCAGAAGTTAAAATATAATTGGCTTCGTTGGTTTCAGGTGCCCAACCCCAGCCCAGTCAACCATGGCCAGAGGACGAGGGTCATGTTATATGAGCAGTCAACCTCGTGGGATTAGGAGGTGATTAGGGTAGGAGGGTCATTAGTTGAGGGGCTGGTCGCACACTCATTACAATAACTAGTCTCAGAATCTGGGAACCCCATGATGATTATCACCTTTTTCTATGGAACCTAGGTAAAAGATACCAGGGTTCTGATGGCAGCAGACCAACCACGGATGGCTGAGAGGCTTCAAGAAGCCAACCTTCTGTTGGAGGACATCCAGAAGGGGCTGAATGATTACTTGGAGAAGAAGAGGCTATTTTTCCCCAGGTATCCAGTATCATTCTCTTGCTCGAAGTTGCCCTCTTGACCCATATATAGGTAGAATTACATTTTTTCATTCTGAGAGTTAGCTTCTACTCATCTATTCCATATTCTTTCTAGGTTTTCCATTCCCCAAAAGACAGCTCTCGGGGGTAAGGTGTGTCTTCATGGTCTCTATTTAGAGTGAGGTTGAATAGACACCAATGGAACCAGCATGGTCAAATACCCAATTACATGGGTATAGTACTCAAGAGCCTGGACTTTGGAGGAGTTAAACAGCCCTCAGTTTGAGTCCTTAGCCACACGTGGCTATCCAGTGCTTGAAATGTGGCTAGTGTAACTTAGAAAGCAATTTTTTTTTTTTTTTTTTTTTTTTGCGCGGGCCTCTCACTGTTGTGGCCTCTCCCATTGCGGAGCACAGGCTCCGGACGCACAGGCCCAGCGGCCATGGCTCACGCGCCCAGCCGCTCCGCGGCATGTGGGATCTTCCCGGACCGGGGCACGAACCCGCATCCCCTGCATCGGCAGGTGGACTCTCAACCACTGCACCACCAGGGAAGCCCCCTCGCCTGGGATTTTTAAAAATACAAATTCCCAGACCCAATCCTAGATCAGTTATATTACAATCTCCGGGAAGTGGAACCTTGGCATTGGAATTTTTTTTTATAACCTCTGCAGATGATTCTAAAGTGCAGCCAAGGTTAAGAACCACTGCTCTATCCAGGTTTCTTTCACCTGGTAGCAACCCCTCTCTCCCAGCCATATAAAATCCACATATACCAGCTTTCTTCCTTTCTTTTGCTCTGAGTCAAAACCATCTCCACCTTCTATGCCCTAGATGAAAAATAGTGAAGAGGAGTGGGCCTTAGATAAGAGTCTAGAAGTAGCTGGCATTCACGGGAATGTCATCTACCTGTTGGGGAGTATCACCTTGTTGGAAAAAGAAGCTCTTAGAAGAGATTCCAGTAGCCATCTTCCTTTGCTTTGCAATAGGTTCTTCTTCCTATCAAATGATGAGCTGTTGGAGATCTTGTCAGAGACAAAGGACCCCCTCCGAGTTCAACCACACTTGAAGAAGTGCTTTGAAGGAATTGCCAAGCTGGAGTTTACAGACAGTCTGGAGATTGTGGGCATGATCAGCTCAGAAAAAGAAATCGTTCCATTCAAACAGAAAATCTCCCCAGCTCAAGCCAAAGTAACTCCACTTACCCATTTTTGGTTCTTATCGTCATAACAGAGCGAAACAGAGAGAGGCAGATTGTATGTTGGTTAAACATTTGGACTCTGGTTCCAGATTGCCTGGGTGTGGAGCACTTAGATTACACAACTTAATGACGGAGTGACTTTGGGGAACTAATCTTTCTGAGTCTACTTGCTCATCTCTAAGATGGAGATTATACTGCAATTCACATGGCATCCTAAATTTGTGGAAGGATTTCAACCAAACTTGATGTGGAGGCAGCAGCAGGAATCAGATCCAAACAACTAATGCTGTTTAAATCCCCATGAGCAGAGCCCACTTTAAAGAGATCTGGTCAGATGGGGCAGGTGTTTTTAAAGGTGTTTAAAGGGCAGGTGTTTCAATAATATTTCATGGAATTAATGCCATTTAACTCAGATTTTTCATACATGTGCCCTTATCAAATGAGTAAAATATAAGTTACTTCCACTCTTGCTGAACATGACAGCACCCCAGCGTAGAAAGAGACAAGTACTCTTGCCTTGCCGTTTTTGCCACCCACACATTTAAGTTGCAACAACCAGGGATCATACCTTAAAACCAGACACCAGCTAGCTCACGAGCACCTGAGGTCAGCAGGTACAGTTGCCTGAAATTCTAACACTGAATAATATGCTGCACATTCAAATTACCTGTAGAGCTTTAAAAAAATCCAAATGCCCTGCTTGCATCCCATACCAGTTAAATCAGAATGTCTGGGAGTGGGAGTCAGGCATCCATAATTTTTAAAGACCTCCAGATGATTCCAGTGCACAGCAAAGTTTGGGGACCACTGGAATAATGCAAGAATTAGAACTGTTCAATTAGAAATGAGCAATTTATTTTCTGAACTTGTCGACCAAAAAAAAAAAAAGCACAACCTAAACGTTAAGAGGTGTGTTTTGTTCAGTGGACATTCTTAGGACTTCAAGCTGGAGAGGCAGCATCTCAAGTAACCCTGAGAAAACGGCTTGGAGGAGGCAAGGAGGGGAGATATATAGGAGTTTTGCAACAAAGGGCAGGTAGTCTGAACTTCAAAAGATTATTGTTAATGAAAGAAAACCAGATATCTCAAGTTAAGGAATTTAGTGCTTTTCTATGGATGGGAAAATGCAAAAGTCTAGGCTCACTGAAATCATTCCTTTGATATGCACGTCAGCTATCTGGGGCCAGTATCCTGTGTTTTCTCATCCCGAGTTCCCTCAGGGCTCACCAGCTCACTTTGGGAGGTGGTGGCTGCAGTCACTGACGGCTGCAGCATCTTTTGATCACTGATATGGCAGAGGCAATATTTTATTTCTCAAACTGAAGTGTAAATGTGTCATTTGTCTCCTGAGAGAGACATAAATAACTTGATTTACAGTTGTCTTCCAGAAAATGATATGAAAGAAGTGCATGTTAAAAACTCCCTATTGCCCCTTTTTATGAGACATACACTTCTTAGAATACAGTAAATAAGTGTAAAACCAATAGTTAAAGAATACTGGCTTGAAGGTGTGCAAACCTTTGGCCTCCCTCCAGCCCTGTCCAGAGAGAAAGCTGGCTTCTGCCCATGGTCCCTCCCTCCAGGCTTGGCTAACTGTCACTGCCTCTCTGTCTGTCTCAACCCACAGGGCATGGTGGAAAGATGGCTCCAGCAGGTGGAACAGATGATGCTTGCCAGTATGCAGGAAGTTATTAGACTTGGGATTGAAGCATATGTCCAGGTAAATGAAAATTGGGGTACACATGCCAGGGTGTTGGTACACCAACAAGAACTTTGGGGACAAGGTTAAATGGAAGCCTGTCTTCTGCTAAAACCCACCCCTCTCCTGCTGAGTAACACCTGACCCCTGTGCGCCTCTTCCTCCTTTCCCTGTAAATCCTGGGGCAGTGTATGTATTTCTGAATATAAAACGTTTGCAGTTAGAAGCAGCTGACACTAGCATAGCCTGTGAGCCAGAACCCTTTGTTTTCTGTGGGGCAGTCCTTTCTGTGAAAATAATTGATGGCAAGCGGTTTATTTAGAGCCCCTCCCCAATTAAGCATCCCCTCCCACAGGCTTTTTTAACATTACACATGCCCTGAAGGGCACAACTCATTAAGCTCCCAAAGCTTTAGGTGACCTGTATAACAGAAGGCTTAAGGGAAAAGAACCTGTTGCAATTACTCTTTAGCCAGCTCCCAGCAAGGTTAATGTTGGCAGACTAGATATTTAGTCTCCTCTACTTTAGGTGCTCCTCACTTTGGGGCCCCCACCCCTATCCCCAGGACTTTTTCCATCAAAAAAAAGGGGTATTCAATTAACACCTTCCCACTAAGTACCAAGGACTGACCCTGCTGCCCCTCTCAGTAGTATTTGCCTTGTAAATGAAAGACCAGTCCTTTGTCCCATGACATATTACAAATCAAAAATTAAGTTAAAGAAAAACGACTCCCTGTATGAAGTTATTTCATGCAATTGCATCTGTGGCCAGACACAGCAAACTTTTTCTGTGAAGGACCAGATAGTAAATGTTTTCAGCTGTGCAGGCAATATACACCAGGCACAGCTATTTATCCTTGCCTTTCTAATAGAAAAGCAGCCTTGGATGATGGGTTCAGCAGGGGGCATGGCTGTATTACAATATAACTTTATTTACAAAAACAGATATGGCCATATTTATCCCTCAGGCTATAATTTCCCTATCTATAGTTTAAAAAAAGTTAGGGCGGTCATGGCTAAGAAAATCGTGGGGCAGTACTGCAATGTTATGTAGCTATCAAAAGGAGTAGTTATATAAATACTTTCTGAACAACACCTTGATTATAACTATGTAAAATCCCTGGATGGGAACATTAAAGAAAAGAAAGAAAGGAGTTGTTGACTGAAAAAAACATGCATGACATGAGAGTTGTGAGTTAAGTTTTATCTGGGGCAAAATGAGGACTGTAGACTGGGAGACAGCATTTCAGATATCTCTCAGAAAATGCTCCAAAGAAGTAGGGGGGAAAGTCAGTATATATGTGATTTTGGTGAAGGGGGAGTACATGCAATCATCACATATTTTTTGCAGAAGGTTGCTGCTGGTCTCGTGAAGGTCGCTGCTAGTCACGAGGAGCAGACGTCACCATGAAGGGTTTTAGTGCTTTCCTAGATACGAGGAGATGCAAGAATTGGGCTCATAAAATGGTTTCCTGAAAATATGTAATTATCTGAAGACCTGTTCTGCCAGTTTTTCCCAGAGCACAGAGTGCCTCATTCCTGATCTCCACCCTGAGCTCCTTGCAGGGGGTGCTGTGAAGGTCAGCAGCTGCAGCAGGTCATAACTTAATCCTTGTAGAGGTAGCTGGCAAGTGACAACTTATAGGCGACAGAGTTAATGAAATTGTTGGTGACGATCCTTTTCTTTTTCATAAAATTCAGGGAGGAAGACGTAAATCCGTAATCCCGGAAATGTCAAGCCTTGTAGCCTCGGAGGTTGGGGATGAATTTTGTTTTTGTTGAGGGGGTAAGATGGTGGTAGATGTTTTTAGGAAGTCAGTTTAAATCACACAAGATGAACTGACCCTACATTGTGCCCCACTGCACTTTCCCAGGTCCCTCGTAATCACTGGGTCTTGCAGTGGCCTGGCCAGGTGGTTATCTGTGTCTCCTCCATCTTTTGGACTCAGGAGGTTTCCCAAGCCCTGGTTGAAAAGACCCTACCGGTAAGTGAGCCTGTCATGAAGCTTGTAGAGGAGATTTGAGCTTGATTATGATTTGAATGACATATAATTAGAGTAACCATTTTTCTAAACAAAAAAATAAACAGCCCCATGGTGTCACAGAAGGCAGGGTTCTCTTCGGGACAGAGATTTGGGAATTAGGGCTGTCCTGGAGTTCTGTAGTATAGGAACTCTCACATTTCTTCCCAGACGGAAATTCTAGGCTGCAGTATCCTAAGTTTCTTCAGCCTTTGCTTCCAAGTGTCAACCTGGCAGAATTTCTACCAGCAGAGACTGCTCATCTTCTTCCTGGGCCAAGAAGCCACCTGGTCCTGTTTTCCTCTACTCTTCCTGCACCATATCCCTTCTTACCACCTCCAGTCCAACACTAACCCACCTCCAGCTTTTCCTTCAGCTTTCTCTTGAGACCAAGAATGCTCAGGTCCTGCTTGTCTTCAGATCCGGACACACATATTTCCAGCTAACTCTGCCACTGATGCCTGTACTTGAGGGTTCAAGACCTGGATGGATTTGAGTTCAAATTCTGACACGTCCACCTGTTAGATATGTGACTATGGTCAAGTTACATAACCTGAACCTCAGTCTCCTTGTCTATAAAATGGAAGGAATTGTAGCACCACACCTTACTACTGTGAAGGGTTAAATGAGATGCTAGTAAATTATTCAGTACTTAGATCCTAGGCTATAAACCCCACAGGGCAGGGGGCATATCTTCTTGCCTCACTATTATATCTCAGGGGGTTATTGCAGTGTCAAGCACATAGTAGTTGCTCAATACATATTTTTTGACTGACTACATGGTAACTCCATTCCCAACATTTTTACCATGGTATAGTTTCCCATGATTATCTCATCAGAATTCCTGTTATTCCCCCTATATACAATATGATTGCCTGTGGCTAGAATATATTTTAATTTACTATATTTTGCTTTATACATTAAAATTAGAATATTAGTATTTGACCAAGTTTCACTTTTTACAGATATCTTGTTGATAATTCCTAAAAGATGTGTTGCACTTTACACGTGCAAACTGCTTTCACGTACATCATTTCAAACTTCAGAAACACTAAAAAGTTCTGACTTTTGTGACTGTATCTCTGTGCCCCAGTTTTCCTACCTGTAAAAGGGGAGAGTGCTTCCCATCACACATTCAAGCCCTGGAGTACAATGAATGCTGAATGATGTGCCTTGGCATCCTAAAGGTGTTGGTACAGAATTGCTATCCATCCATCCATCTACCCATTGTTCATTTAACAAATACTTGTTTGACGTTGCAGCTGGGACTTTGCTGCTAGGCAAAGGGAATTAGAGGTGAATGAGACAGTCATGGTCCCTGTCCTCACGGATTTACAGTCTAGTGGGGGGAGATAAAAAAAGGCTCTTTTATAGAACTATGATACTGAAAGTACAGGGATCCAGAAAGCATGGGAAGGAAGGAGAAAAGTAAGAGAGGGGAAGATTTCCCAGAAAAACAGTGTCTAAGAGGAGACATAAAATATGAATAGGAACAGGAGAAAGAGCACTCCAGAGAGAGAGAGAGAGAGAGAGACCAGAATGTGCAAAAGTCTGATGATGAAAAGTACAGTGGGGGAGGGGGGAAGGGAAAAAAAAAAAAAAAAGTACGGTGCATTCCAGCAACTGAAGACAGTTTGGTCCAGAATTGCTGTGGAATGCATGTGGTTAAGAGAGATGCAGGGGGCAGTTCCATCACCAGCGGCTTTACAGACACGCCAAGGGTGATGGGGACACATCAAAAAGGCTTTTTTTTTTTTTTTTGCTATGTGCTACGGATATTATAATTAATAACAACAACAACAACCACTATTTACTGGGTGCTTTATTCACACCAGACATTGTGCCAAGTGCTTTACATACACTATGTTATTTAATCCTCAAAACCACTTGAAGAATAGCTATAATTATTGGGATTTGACAGATCAGGAGACTGAGACTCAGAGGGTTAAAATCATTTGCCAAAGAAGACCATAACAGGAAAGTGGGGAAAATGAGATGAGCCTAGGGTGGTCTCACTTATTTTTAATTCTCTTTTTTTTTTCCAGTTTTTATTTATTTATTTATTTATTTATGGCTGCGTTGGGTCTTCGTTGCTGTGTGCAGGCTTTCTCTAGTTGCGGTGAGCGGGGGCTACTCTTCGTTGGAGTGTGGAGACTTATTGTGGTGGCTTCTCTTATTGCGGAGCACGGGCTCTAGGCACGTGGGCTCAGTAGTTGTGGCTCATGGGCTGTAGAGCGCAGGCTCAGTAGTTGTGGCGCACAGGCTTAGTTTTTCCGTGGCATGTGGGATCTTCCCAGACCAGGGCTCAAACCTGTGTACCCTGCATTGGCAGGCGGATTCTTAACCACTGCACCACCAGGGAAGTTCCATTTTTAATTCATTTTTATTGTTTAACTCTTTATTTTGAAATAATGTCAGACCTGCAAATAACGTTGCAAAAATAATACAAAGAATTCCCATACACCCTTCATCCAGATTCCCCACATATTAACATCTTACATAACCACAGTACAATTATCCAAATCAGGAAATCAACATTGATACAATATTATTATCTATTCTATAAACCTTTTATACTCATCCTGGTTCAGGATCCAATCCAGGATTACATGTTTGCATGCATTTAGTTTTCATATCTCCTTTGTCTATTTTAATCTGAGTTTCAGGTTTTTTTGTTAATTCTGGTTTACTACCTAATTTATATATAGTAAAATTCACCCTTTTTAGTGTGCATTTCTTTCTTTTTTTGCGGTACGCGGGCCTCTCACTGTTGTGGTCTCTCCTGTTGCGGATCACAGGCTCAGTGGCCATGGCTCACGGGCCCAGCCGCTCCGCGGCATGTGGGATCTTCCCAGACCGGGGCACAAACCTGTGTCCCCGGCAACGGCAGGTGGACTCTCAACCACTGCGCCACCAGGGAAGCCCTTTAGTGTGCATCTCTGAATTTTGACAAGCACATACAGTCGTGTAACCACCATCACATTCAAGACATAGTTCCAAACACCCTAAAACTTTCCTCATGCCCTTTGTAGTCAACCCTTTCCCCTATTCTCAGCCTCTGACAACTACCATTTTGTTTTCTGTCCCTATAGTTTTGTCTTTTCCACAATATTATAAAATGGAATCATATAGTATCTAGGCTTTCAAATCTGAATTCTTTCAGTTAGCGTAATGCATTTGAAATTTGTCTCAATGTTAATGACTAGGGGTGAGGGAAAGGGAGCTTGAGGGATGACATCCAGGAGTCTGGTTTGGACCATGGGGTTGTGGATGGTGTCATTCCAGAAAAGGGATTACCAGAAGAGAATCCAGTTTAACCCATTATTCCATCTTACTCCCCTGCTAGGATTTTCTGAAAAAGAGCAATGATCAGATTGCACAGATTGTCCAGCTGGTGCGAGGAAAACTGAGCAGTGGGGCTCGACTCACCCTTGGGGCCCTCACAGTCATTGATGTCCACGGTAAGCAAGGAGGTTTCCCTCACATTACTACTGTCCAGTAAGAGCTGCCAGGCTTGCCTCTCTCCCTTCTGGATGGAATGACTCAGGTCCCTTTTCTCATTAGGAAGAGGCTTCTGCAACTGAAAGTAAGTGAGGGGGTAAGGAGAGGAGTCAGTGCTTCTGTGTATCTCCATCTTATGTTTTCCCCTCCCATCCCCAACGTTTCTGAGATTTACCAACTCGGATCGATTTCCCTGTACTGATCTTAATGAACATTTTTGAATACTTACTTGGTGCCAAGCTTTGTGTTAAGTGCTTGACATACATTGTCTTATTTTTATACACATTTCACAGATTAAGAGCCTGAGGTTTATAGAGGCAAATAACTTGCTGAGAGGCACACAGCTAGTAAGTAGCAGAGATGCTTTTATAATTTGAACTTACGTCTGATTCCAAACCCAGAGACTGGAAATGGGCAGTGATGCAGGGAGGGAATGGGTAAGAGAGGATGCCTTCCAGCTCTTCCTAGAAAAGAGAGAGAGAGAGAAGGAGAGAAGGAGGAAAGGAGGAAGAAGAACCAGGGTCTTTATGTAGAGCAAACAACCCCCACACCGTCACGCCATCATCACCAAGGAAACTAGGGCTGGACCAAACTTGTTGCCTGGGAACAGTGTCTCTTTTGTTTACATACCCAGCTTCCTACTGGCAGTTCATGCATCTTACTCTCTGTGAGGCTGATGCTCATTTCTTTTTTGGCCACATGGCTTGTGGGACCTCAGTTCCCTGACCAGGGATTGAACCTGGGCCACGGGAGTGAAAGCCTGGAATCCTAACCACTAGGCCACCAGGGAACTCCCTGATGCTCATTTCAATCCCTGATGCTCATTTCAATCTGATTTCATTTGGATAGACTAGGATAAAATCCAGAGGAGAGAAGGGAGAATGTGATCTTCATCTGGCTACATATTTAACTGATAGGAGTAATAAGTGCAAGCATGGTTACTGCCCAGGATACCTCAGAGTGGTTGGGTTTACACACACGCACACACACACACATTCATGCACAAACACACGAACATACACTGCATAGGGAAGGTATCCACAACCGAGTGCCTTGAGATTCACCTTCCTCTTGGATCTCTCACACATACCCTGCTCCTGCCACCACTCTCTGGGTTCTCCCAGGAATCTGGTGTGGAATTAAACTCCTTGGGGTGAATGGAAGAGCTGTTGGTGTAATCTTCTGCAAGGACTCTTTTCTGAAGGGTTTTGGATTTTACTGTAATAAAGATTTCTCTCACAGAGAGGCAGTAGACTTACAGAAGTGTCCCTTTGCAAAGTTATATTTCTGAGATCCTGATTTCAAGCTGCTCTACTAGTTCTAAGATCACAATAGCACTTGCCCTGTGAGTTACCTAAAAAATAATGAATTATTCTCATAAACTATGTCCACTCATCAACTTCAGGGCTCCCATCACTGTGAGAAAATTAAATTAGGCTCACAATCCCATGACAGAAAGGAGAAAACCTAGAAATATATCTCCTAGTTAGTTTCTCAGACACCCCCCTTCATGGAAAGAATACATCTAACAAAGATTCATGGGACCCCTGCCCTTGCTAACTGTATCAGGCAAAGCAGATCGTGTTCTCTTAAGATATCTAGAGGCCTGGAACAGGGCCAAAAGGGTCACACTGGGGATAAGATAGCATTTGGGGCAACTACATATTGCAAACCCCTCTGGTTCAGCCTCCCAAGAGTTTGGGAATGATAACAGTAGCTAATACTATAAATTTATGTAATACATAAATACAGATGTTGCTTGAAGTTTGGGGATGGGCGAGGAGGATAGTTGAGCCTAAAATTGTCGCGATAGTGAGGGGTGGCCTTGATGACCTCCTCAGTCAGACCCTTCTGAGGAATCCACGAAGACGGGAGGATGCTGATGGCTCTGCAAGTGTGTGTTTCCACGTCTGTGTCCCCACACAGCTCGTGATGTGGTCGCCAAGTTATCTGAAGACAGTGTCTGTGATCTGAATGATTTCCAGTGGATCTCCCAACTGCGCTACTACTGGGATGCCAAGGATGTACAGGTGAAGATGATCACTACAGAAGCCTTATACGGCTATGAGTACCTGGGAAACTCCCCCCGGCTGGTGATTACGCCCCTCACTGACCGCTGCTACAGGTAAACTCTGGGGCTCCCCCAGACCTGAAGGGTGAATAGAGAATTCCAAAAGGAAAACCTGGGGAAGAGGGTTAGAGCATCTTGAGTTTGTTACCTTCACCGTCTATATTTTAGTTTCTCAGATTTTAGAATTTTTCCCTTTGTCACCATGGTCCCGCAGATGGGTATGGAAACTGGGCCTTAGGCCAGAAATGAGAACCCAGTAGGAGTCCTAATCTAATGCAAATTAATGTGTTCAAACCAACAATTAGCACGTTGATGCCTCTCCTTGAAAGTGGCACAGTGCTTAAGTAGAAAGGTCTCCAGTGGCAGGAATCAAGATGGTGCCTGGAGATCCCATGGCCAGAGATAGAAAAGGGGCCAAGTAAAGGACCCAGGCAAGGAGTTTCGGAGCTCTGCCACCCAGTCTGATGAAGAGGTATGGCCATTCTGTGCTCAGCAAGTGTTTTGCTACTTTGCTTGGAACTTATAACTTCAGAAATCTGGACTTTGTGAACTTGTCAACTTTGTGATGTTTAGATTTTTCTTTGATTTTATACATTCCTTAGAGTGGAATTTTTTTAATTATAAAAATAGTACCTGAGTATTTTTTAAATTTCAGAGTCCTCAGTCACTTGTTTTCTATGTTCTATGATTTCTGTTCTTCATTCATTTATCTATTCCACTCATTGTTCAACAACCATTTCTTGAACTTTCCTGTGCATGATGTATGACCTCCAGGAACTCTCAACCTAATGGGGTGGGGAAGAGACACACCCTCAGGTGATAACAAGAAAGTGTGTTAACTGAAATTATAGAGGCCCATACAAGGGGCTGTGGAACCACAGTTAGCACATCATTCATTTCTAGCATTTATCTTGTGCCTGCCATATGGAACTGAATCAAATATGGGTCCTGAACTCAAGAGTTCATAACCTAGTGGGAGAAATATATTTATTTTCCATCATTCCATTGGCATTGGTGATCTTTGGAATGTGGAGTTTATGAGGATTTTTTACTTTTCTTTGATTCATTTAGTAAGTATATATTCATTTATCCATTCAATCATTCATTCAAACAAATGCTTATAGGTGTCACCCATGTACCAGGTGCCGAGGTTACAACACTGAGTAAAATAGAACTTTTTACAATGATGATGTATTGCTCATATAATCAGGGAAAAATATTTAATTACTTGTCTGAGTCAAAACAAAATAAACCAAAAGCAAATTTCTTTCCTGTGCCTTAGGACTTGGCACTGAGTTCTTATTCTCTTCTCCTTAGGACACTGATGGGGGCTTTGAAGCTGAACCTTGGAGGAGCCCCAGAGGGTCCAGCTGGGACAGGCAAGACAGAAACCACCAAAGATCTAGCCAGAGCTTTGGCCAAGCAGGTAGGGAAATGCTGTCCATCCGCACACTCTTTTTCCCAACCCTCTCTGGACCCCTGTCCAGGGGAATTGGCATGAAGTTCAAGATGGCTCAGAGTAACAGGCAGAGTGGGGCTCCACCTCCTTCAGTGAAACAGGAAGAGGGGAGCCCCCACCTCTGTTTCATGGTGCAGGGTGATTCAGATGGGAGGAAACCCATCCTGAATGGTGCCCACATCCTCCCTCTCTCTAGTGTGTGGTCTTCAACTGCTCAGATGGTCTAGATTACAAAGCCATGGGGAAGTTCTTCAAAGGGCTGGCCCAGGCTGGAGCATGGGCCTGCTTTGATGAGTTCAACAGGATTGAGGTAACTCTGCTACTGGGCTACTGAATGGAGGGTTTGGACATGCAGGGACTTTTTTCTGGGCTCTCAGTTCCTCAGTGACAGGGATTTATGTCTCCTCTAAGGGCCTTTGCACAGAGTAAGTACTCAATGAACCAAACAAAAACAGCCCCAAGGAGACAAAATGCATATTTTACACACATAAACATTCTCACCAAATTGATTCCCTCACTCGCTCATTCAAAAATTTATTGAGCAGCTACTCTATGTCAGATACTCTGCATGTGTTCATGATACAAAGATGAGCAAAAAATGGTTTTGCCCTCTAGACTGTTACAGTCTAGCAAAGGGAAATAAAAATTAAACGATACAAATAGAATATGAGAGAAGTCTATAACAGTGGTACAGAGGAGTCATCACAAAAGAGGGGGTGGTTAATTCTATTTGGGTAGGGCATCGAGATTAGGAAATGTAAACATGCAACTTGAACCAATAAACACATACTATGGGTGAAGCATTGTGCTAGGTGCTGGAACAAAGGTAAAACAAAGATAAGATACTATGGAAACTACTTACACACACACACGTATGCACATGTATGCATGCATATACACACCAATTTTCTTTTCCTTTACCAAAACCCTAAATCATGCTCCTAATTTTGAATGTGAAGGTCTTATTCTCAGGTGATGGGGTTCTTTCTTTGCTAAGTGAAGGGTACTTTGGCATAGTGGGGTTGGTGGCTGTCAGAAGCAGGAGCTCAAATCAACCAGCCATTCTCACTCCAGATAGAAGTGCTATCTGTGGTAGCTCAGCAGATTCTCAGCATTCAACAAGCCATCATCCGGAAGCTAAAGGTGTTCATCTTTGAAGGCACTGAGCTCTCTCTGAACCCAACCTGTGCTGTCTTCATCACCATGAACCCTGGGTATGCTGGCAGGGCTGAGCTGCCAGATAACCTCAAGGTAAATACTGAGTGTGTAACTATTGGGTGTACTTTATGGTATAGAAACCTTCGGAAGTACCCGAGGGTCTCACAGAGAAGCCAAATAATGGGACCAGTTGACATTTTTCAGCTGTGAGAAGTAAAGACATTACTTGGCTTCAGAACTCAACCATCTCCGCAACTAGGTCTCATGACATGGGAGGAAATATATACATAGTAACCAATGGCAAAGAGGCAACAATGATCACTGGAAGAAGTATCACTATTTCTGTTGTCTACAGGGGTCAGACAATTAATATAAATGAGAAAAGCCAGCTGGGCCTGGTAGGGACTCTGACAAATGCCCCATCTAGAGGCAGCAGGCCCTACTTAGCCCCAGCCTACTGTTGCCAAGCAGGAATTGTCAGATCTTCTCATTTTTCAGGAAAAGCCAGAAATTTGGATTTTTACATGAAATCTTATTTTTAGATCCTGTCTCAATGCAAAAAAAAAAAAAAAAAAAATCACTGTTGGCCAAATAAAACAGATCTGCTTATAAGAGAGCATCAAAGTTCAACACAGAGAACGCTGGTAGACCAAGACTAGAGCACGTGGAGCTAAGCTGGTTAGGCCTAAGTGGTGTCCACACCAAAGCAGGCCTGTTCCAACCAGCTAGAGAGATAACAAGAGAGCTTCTATGTCCCTGGTACCTACTGCTGAGCTGGCCTGAGCTACAGCTGTGGCAATAAGCATTGGCCCTGCTGCTAGTGGGAGGAGGCAAGTGCCTCTGAAGGGGGAGAGAGAGAATTCTAACTAGGCCATCTTAAGGGAACAGGCACTAGATGACCTTAGCATGCTGCTCTCATGGAAGGAAAAAACACAGAGTGCAAGATGAATGGGTCTTCACCTGTGAGAAGAGCACCTAGCACCCCAACTGCATGAAAAGAGCAACCAGAGGGAAAATTCTAGGCCTGCTTCTTTATGGATTTCCTTTCAAGTTATTGCTCCATTCCCTTACGTGAAAGACGTAAGAGAGACCTGGACAAAACCGACATTCACTGACTTTAGTACATGACGCTCCATCTGCTAGAAGCACATTCTGATTAGTTCCCTGAAATCTAATTCAGACAAGCCACTCCTCCTCCTCCTTGGGAATGGAAAAGAAGTCAAAGAGATCCCTAAGGGTGACTCTTCCTCTCTAGGTCAGCATAGGCCAGGGACACCAAAGTAGAGTTTGGACCCACATTTCTCATTTTAGAGTGCCCAGTTGATGTAACTCCCCCCTGCACCCCTCCCAGCCAACAACCATGTTAGATCTGCACAAACAACTTTCATGAGACAGTGTGGCATAGTAGAAGGTACCCAGGGTTGGTGTCAGGAAGCCTGGATTCTAGCCCTGGCTCTACCTCTAACTGCATGACTTGGGCAAGTCACTTATCCTCTAAGATCTAAGATATTAGAAACAATAGCTGATGTTTATTGAGCCCTCACTATGTGCCACACACCTTTTTAAGCACTTCACTTACATAGGATCATTTGTTCTCATGATAACTATGAAGAGGGCACAGTTGTTAGTACATTTTGAGATGAAAGACCTGAGGTCTGGAGGGGTTACATAACTTACCCAGTTAGTAGCTAACAGAACAAGGACTCAAATCAAGATTTGTCTGACTCCGGGATTCTCCTGATACATAATTATCCTGCATCCCTGAATGACTTCTACTGTCTACACTGAACTCCGGAAAGCTCCAATAGTTGAATGATGCTCATTTGGCATAGGAAGATGAGGTGTTGCTAGGATACCAGCACCTAAGGCCTTCCACACAACCACTGAGGGACCCAATGTGACACATGTACCTGGACAAGGCTAGTGGGGAGGTTCATGGAGCAGTGGATCTGTCCAGTAAAGACAGTCCTTCTGCACTGATTTGTCCTCCAGCCCTCCTTTCCTTGATTGTCACTGGGTGGTCTGAATGATCATGTTACTTCTCTTTGCCTCTGTAGATGTACCTTCCCCCATTTTCACCTTATGTGTTCAGGTTCTTTACATGAAATCTTATTTTTAGAGGGCTGTTTCTTTTCCAGGCCTTGTTTCGGACAGTGGCCATGATGGTGCCAGATTATGCCCTCATTGGAGAAATCTCCCTCTACTCTATGGGGTTTCTAGACTCCAGAAGGTATGTTGTATTGGCTTTCTAGTGCGTTCTAAAGAAAGAGTGACAGAGTGGCTTTTTGTGGGGTGGATTCAAGGTAAATTGTCCATTGGAAAAAAAAGAGAGAAACTTGAGAAACTGCTTTTACTCACAAGTTGATCTGAAAGCACATAGCCCTGGTCTTGGTCCTGACCCCATCCCTGACTAGGAAATGGCTCAGATTACCAAGAAAGGGCCTCCACTCTATTTGTATATACCTGGACTTCTTCTAAGGAAGAATCGCTCATCTATTCTCTACCCTTCACTCTAACACACACACACACACACACACACACACACACACACACTCCTAAATAACTTAAGGCGAGACTGAAAAACAAGTTATTCCAAGATTGAAGAGGAAAAATTAATATAATTTAGAATTAACATTGTTATCAATATAATATTTATTTATTCAAATCAACTTGGTTATCTCTCATTCAAGTATTACCCAGTTTTCTAAGACGGAGACATACACAAGCATCAGTGTCTTTATCACATGCACCCAGAGTTGTGAATATTTATTGTAAAATGCCTTTTATTGATCTATTTCAAATTTTACATTTGTCTTTTTATATTGTCTTGCCCATAATCAATTGATTTTTTGTTACTGCCGTTATCTCCACAAGGCCCACAGTGTCTTTGTGGCCTGGAGGTCCTTGCTGTTAATGCAAGGGGCTGCAGATATTCTCAACAGAATGTGCCATCCTTCCTAGGCTGAGAGGCTGCCTCAGTCATAAGAGGTTTATTTTTTCTATAGGAGACCTGGGTTACATTGATTTGCCTGTTCAATTCATTTATTTATTCAATTGGCAAACCACCTACCTTAGGCCCAGCCCTGTGCTAGGTGCTGATGAGCAACACAGTCTTTGCTTTTAAAGTAAATCAGTCTTGTTAGAGAGGAGCCCTGCAAGGGGAATGTGCATAAGTACATTAGTTAGGGTAAACCTGACCTCCAAATTCCAGTGGGTTAGCATAGCAAAAGTTTATTTTTCACTCCCTAGAAATCTAAAATGGGTGTTTGTGATCAGAGGAGTTCTTCCCCAGGGACCCAGGTTACTTATATCTCACAGCTACAACACATGAGCATAGAGGATCTTATGGAGGAGGTTTTTATGGACCAGCCCTCAAAGTGGCACACTTCCCTTTCATTCATATGCCACTGGCTAGGACTCAGTGATGCGGCCACCCGTACCTGTGTGGGAGGCTAGGAAATGTGGTCCCCCCCGTGTGCCCAGGAAAAATAAGATATGGCAGTGCACATGAGCATACGTGTATTGTGTGCTGAGTATGTTAAATTTTGAATTGGTTTTCTTAAATTAAAAAAGTAAACCATGGATATTGAAAAAAATTGTAATGTTACAGAAATGCAAAAATGAGTGTCCCCTTTGTGACCCTTAGTCCTATGCTTTAGGCATTAACATTGTTAATCGTTTGATGTAATCTTCCCGTGTGTGGTGTGTGTGTGTGTGTGTGTGTGTGTGTGTGTGTGTGTGTGTGTGTGGCGTACACATACATTCATATATACAGATAAAAGTATAGACACATATAGCTTCTCATACAGTATATGTTATACATATGTATGTGCTTTGCTGGTTTTCATCCTGCCTTTGAAAGGAAGTTACAGTGCTTGCTTAGCTCATTATGGTAACTCTGTGAAGAGGCCTTCAGATGATAGGGTTTCTCCATCACGTTCGTGGGCAGGCCTGGCTTCTGAAGGGACAGGGCACAAGCATGTTGGGAATGTCTGCTGAGCAGGACATGGTCCTCTCTAGAGGGTCTGCAGACATGTCTTTGCTCTCCCAGTCTTGCCCAGAAGATTGTTGCAACCTACCGCCTGTGTTCAGAGCAACTTTCCTCCCAGCATCACTATGACTATGGCATGCGTGCTGTCAAGTCTGTGCTCACTGCCGCTGGCAACCTGAAGCTGAAGTATCCAGAGGAGAATGAGAGTGTCCTGCTGCTCCGGGCCTTGCTTGATGTCAACCTGGCCAAGTTCTTGGCTCAAGATGTCCCTCTATTTCAGGTATGTAGTGGTTTGGGACCTTGGCTAAGCACTGAGACTCGACATCCAAAGATGAAAAATTTTTTCGGCACCTCTTCCATCTCCTGACACCCCCTCCATTCTCTAGCCAGCATACCTATTGCCAGATACCCTCCCCCAAATGTTAAATAATAATGGTAATAGCAATATCCCTAATTCCTGACTTTAATAAAAATAGTTTCACTGCTAGGATATTTGCTGTTGAGTGTGAGTAATTGTTTATATCAAATGTAATTAGTTTTCTTTTGGAATTATTTTAATGCCTATCTTCCTAACTAGGCTGTAAGCTCTTTAAGACAGAAATCTTGACTGTCTTGTTCATTGCTAGTATAATGACTGAAAGACAGCACAGACTTATTAAATATTTGCTGACTTTTAAAATTCTGGGGAAGGAAAATCATGTTTAACAGATATTGTTAGAATTTGTAATTGTAGTTAAGTTTCGGTACAGGAAAAATGAGGTTTGGAATTTTCCAAGGATTCCTGCTACCTGTAGATCTCATTTTAGAAAAATGTTGAGGTTATGTATCTGATAATTCATCTTTTTCACATCTTGAATTTTTGTTAACAGGGAATTATATCAGATTTGTTTCCTGGTGTTGTTCTTCCAAAGCCAGACTACGAAGTTTTTATGGAAGTGCTGAATGAGAACATCAAAAAGATGAAACTCCAGCCAGTACCTTGGTTTATTGGAAAAATTATCCAGGTTGATTCCTTGTACCCATGTGGGAATGTACCTGTTTACTGTTTGCTGAGGTCAGGAATTAGAAAGAACTATGGTAGATTGGAACTGAACTGACAGCAATTGGAGATGCCTGATTAGAGATGAAGACACTCAACAATCTGTTGTGCCTTCAGTTTTCATTTCCGGGAGCTGACTTTTAAAATCCAATATTTTTCCTATGACCATCTTCCCTGGGGTTTCTTTTTCATCATTTGGGGATGAAACAGAACCTTTCAGGGCATTGGGCTTTGAATTAGTCAAAAACCAACTTTTTTGGTTCCCAGTGACAGAAATCCAATTCAAACTGTCTTAGTCAACAAAAGGGAATTTACTCACTTACCTAACTTGGAAAGTACAGAAATATGTTGGTTTCAGGCATAGGGGGATACAGGTTTTTAGATAATGTCATTAGGAACCTGCCTGTCCTCATTTCTGGATTCTGCCTCTCTCTGCATGAAAAATTCATTTTCAGTTGGGCCCCCAGTAGCCTCACACTTAGATTGTCCCATGTTCAAGCCCAGAAGGAAAAAGAGCATCATTCTTGGAGTGTCCTCAGCAAAAGTCTCAGGATTAGCTTTGAATGGTGCTCATAAAGTCACGTGACCATCCCTGAACCAATTACAGAGATAAGAAGTAGACTATAACCGCCCCACCTCTGCCAGAAGTGGAGGTGGAGTCAGAGCCACCCAAGTCGTGTGGACTGGACCATGAACTGGTGGTTCCTCAGGGAAAATCAGGGTGCTGTTACCAATAGGTGAAAGAAATGTTTCTACAGTCTTGACCCTGGAGAACCTTAGTGAAACTTCACACTAATTTCAGGGATCCTTCCCTAGGATCACTTTCTATGTAAAACTGACTTAAAGTCATAAGTTGAATAAAATAAGCCCCAAATGCACTTTTTCTACAGAATCACAGGACAGAACTACAAGGGACCTTAAATGCCATCTGCTCCTGGCTCCTTAAGAACACTGGCATCCAGAGAGGGAACAGATTTGGATTCATATAAACCTAGTTTCAAATCTCATCCCCATCAGTTTTTTGCTGTGAGATTTTAGGCAAGTTCGTTCACCATTCTGAGCCCTAGTTTCTTCAACTGTAAAATGGAGGGAATAAAACCTTCCCCACAGAGTAATTTTGAGACAAGAAGTACATAAAGTGCTAGATATAGTGCCTGATTACCATATCAAAATCAACCTCACCATCTCCACGAACATCAGAAATATCATCATTTCCCAAAATCATATTGTTATTTAGAATTAAAGGTCAAGGTAGGACCCAGGTCTCCAGATTCTGAGATCAGAATAAAAATTTTTAGGAATAAAAATTTTTTCCCAACTGTTCATCAAATGTGCTAGTCTTGACACAATTCATTTAACTCAATATTGAATCCCAATCTATTCGTTGGGATTTCATAGATGGACTTTTTTTTTTTTTTTTTTTTTTTTTTTTTTTTATAGATGGACTTTTTTAAACTAGGCATGAGCTTTTATTTCCAAAATTTTATAATAAAAAATTTAAACATGCAGGAAAATTGAAAGAATTTTACTGATAATACCCATGTACCCCCCACCTAGATTTTATAATTAACATTTTATAATACTTGCTTTATCATTTACCTATCCATCCATCCATCCATCAACTTATCTTACTTTTTTATGTATTCCAAAGTAATTTACAGACCTACAGATGAACTTTTATATAGTTTAGTACCAATTTTCCAAAGCAAAATATATGGAGCTACCTTCCCTTTTGTATATTGATACCTTGACAATCCATTTAAAGTTATGTGAGGGGGAAGGTGAGAGGCTATTGAATCATAAGTGCCTTTCTCTCTTTTTTCTAATGCACAGTCAACTCCATTTATCTTTATTCAATCTGAAATGTCTTTGCAGTCTACTTGAATGTAAACCTTACTCGATGGTTGGGGATTTTGTTGTTTTGTCCTCTCTGTCTGTAGAACTTAGAACAGTATCTGGCACATAATAGGTGTTTAACAAATATTTGGTGGCTCACTTTTGTCAGTACCTGTACCACCCCCATTGTCCTAATTTACACCCTCTGTATAACTCTCTTCCAAGGTGAAAAATAATGCAAACAATCCTTAAAATAAAAAGCTTCACATATTCCCTTTTGCTGAGAGACTCACAGTTTAAAAGGAGAGAGAAAACATTTCACATTAATATAAATGACCAAACCATTTGCATTTCAACTGTCGTGGACCGCTTGTCACAGACAAAACAATTAGAAAATTCAAAAAATGAGCTTCCACTTAGCTGTTGATTCTCAAGGGTAGGGGCTAAAATTACATGGAAGTTCATTTTATATTTTACAGCATCGCCCCTGGCTCAGAAAATACATTTTAATCTATTGAGAGTTCCAATCAAGTCAGAATAGCATTTAGGCCTTGAGAAAGGAAATTTCCAATAGAAATGCAGTTGGCTAAAATGACCATTGTTTCCTTTTCCTCTTTAAAAGCAAGTGGAAATGGTGCAATGAAAAGATTAGTGGCATTGAAGTCAGAGAGCCCTGTGGTCAAGTCCCGGTTCCACCACTGATGAGCTTGGGCAAGTTAGCTAGCCTCTCTTGGGCTCAGTGTTCCCACCATTTAAAAGTAGTTAATGATACCTGAGTGGATTAAATGAAATAACTTAGGTAAGTCACTGCTGCTTAGCACATAGATAGGTGCAGAGCAAATAGTATTTCCCATCCCTTAAATAATCTGAGATGCACACATATAGTTATTCATCCAAAAGATATTTAAACAATAGATGACAAATAAAGGACTGCAGTCCTTGTTCCTTGTAGACATCTGACTAATTGCAGTTCTGGGAGGTCTGCAATGATTAACTTCTTATATGATGTCTCCTCCCAGATCTACGAGATGATGCTGGTAAGACATGGCTATATGATTGTCGGAGACCCCATGGGTGGCAAGACCTGTGCTTATAAAGTGTTGGCTGCAGCTCTGGGTGATTTACACGAAGGTAAAACTTGTATCCCTGGCTTCCAGGGAGGACAGGAATCCCCACTCAGTTGACTGGCCCCATAGAGATGATGCCAGGCTGTTAACTTTACCATCCCTGATTTGTGACATTAGAGCCAGGAATAGAACATGGCACACAGAGGTCTGCAGGCAGAGAATAAAGAGGGAGAGAGCTTCTAACAGGGGATTTTATGTGCATCACTAAAGCTGGAGGAATTTTCTCAAATGCTGAACAGTGGCTTCTCCAAAGTTTTCCCAATGAGAGGGAAACTCCTGCCACTTGCCTAAACAAAACTGTTCTAAAAGCAGATCATTGCATGGTTTCTTTTCTTTTCCTTTTTTTTCTTTCCATCCCTTCTCTCCCTCTCCTTTCCTTTTTTTCTCCCTCCCATTCTCCCGCCCTCCCATCCACACTGCCTCCCTCCTTCCCTCCCTCCTTTCCTTTTTTCCTTCCTTCAATTTAATGTAAAAGATAAGACCTCAGACTCTTGAATGAAACCCAGACCTTGGGCAAATGACTAAAACTCTCTTTGCTTCTGTTTTCCCAGCTGTAAAATGGGATTGTTGTGATAATTAAATGAGATTATGCAGGTAAATAACCTAGCTCAACAAATAAAAGCCATGTTTATTGCCAGAGAAACAGTTTTGAGGTTTTTTTCTTTTATAAAACACAAGGCTGTGGTTTTGAAAAGCCGTGCCTTGCTGTGCCTGTGTTTACAGGATCCCTTCCAGTATGATTCATTTTAATATTTTTTTCTAATAACATTGAGTTACTGCTGACTGAGTTACTGTGGAATTTTTGAGTTTTTTGTTTTGGGCACCAACTTGGCCTTAATAACTTGTTATTTAATAACTTGGGCATTTCAAACTTAAATAATAATTTTGGCATTGAATATAATTTAGGAAACTAAATGAAGAGAAAGGAGGTTACCCCGTTGTCTTTGCCTCAGAATTCTGCAGAAATGATTCTTTATTTAGTTTATGGCTCAGGCACTCCAGTTTTTCCTTACTTTGAAGGATCATGTAAAAGTGTGGTTATTTTCTGTTATTAAATACATACAATGTACCATCCATCAGCCTGTGTATTCTGGTTGGGTCCTGGTGCTCCATTTCTCAGGGGACACTTATTGGGCAGCTAAAGAAGAGGTTTCAGGGCTAAGCTAGCCCTTCAGATAGACAAAAGGAAAGTAACCATCATTTTCCAGAATCTTTTACCTGTCAGCTGTTTCCTCATCTCAAGTCAAAGCCAAGGTTCTAGGGTAGCCAGGTACATAAAGAGACCTGATTATATGGCATCTCTCTCCTTTACTGCCTGAGTTCTTTTAGGCCCAGGCAGACTTCTTTAGATCTGACTGGCACATTTGACTTGTTTGAAATGAGCCTCAGAAAACAATATGGTGAGAAACTAATAGCTATAATAACCTAACAACTTGAAGGCTTTGCCTATCCAGTTATCCCAGTTTTTATACAGACTGAGTACAAATTTTTAAGGACTATCCTTGGATGGCATATTGATAAAAGTTGTTTGGTCTTTTAGATGGCATTATTTCTTGTCCTAATGTTCTGGTGTCACCAGAACTTTTGTAACTTGTGTTGGACCTTCTTGCCCAGCCAACCAGATGGAGGAATTTGCTGTGGAGTATAAGATCATTAACCCCAAGGCTATCACCATGGGGCAGCTGTATGGGTGCTTTGACCAAGTGAGCCATGAGTGGACAGATGGTGTCCTTGCCAATGCTTTCCGGGAGCAAGCATCTACTTCGTCTGATGACCGCAAGTGGATTATATTTGATGGGCCAGTGGATGCTGTTTGGATTGAAAATATGAACACTGTTCTGGATGACAATAAAAAGGTACCTGTCTGATATCACTTTTACGTGGGTGTGCAATAAACTCTTTTACTGAAGTTAGTGATTGATCAAAACTATATAACAATGGAATATTACTCAGCCATAAAAAGAAACGAAATTGAGTTATTTGTAGTGAGGTGGATGGACCTAGAGTCTGTCATACAGAATGAAGTAAGTCTGAAAGAGAAAAACAAATACTGTATGCTAACACATATATATGGAATCTAAAAAAAAAAAAAAAGGGTCATGAAGAACCTAGGGGCAAGATGGGAATAAAGATGCAGACCTATTAGAGAATGGACTTGAGGACACGGGGAGGGGGAAGGGTAAACTGGGACAAAGTGAGAGAGTGGTAGTGTATATATAGACATATATACACTACCAAATGTAAAATAGATAGCTAGTGGGAAGCAGTCACATAGCACAGGGAGATCGGCTCCGTGCTTTGTGACCACCTAGAAGGGTGGGATAGGGAGGGTGGGAAGGAGGGAGATGCAAGAGGGAAGAGATATGGGGATATATGTATATGTATAACTGATTCACTTTGTTATAAAGCAGAAACTAACACACCATTGTAAAGCAATTATACTCCAATAAAAACGTTTAAAAAAACCTATATGATATATACATTTATTACACTAAGAATAAATGCCCCACAAGAAAGTAACAGTTATCAATTCATGAATTATGCTTTTGTTTGTACTTGTAGTGGGTAAGTTATGTGTGTTTAGAGACACTGTTGTATAGTGGTTAAAAGCCTTGGTGCTGGCATCAAATTGGCCTACTAGCTCTACAACTGAGCTGTTATATTGGGCAAGTCACATAACTTCTCTGAACCAGTTTCTTCATGTGTAAAGAGGTAGTAATAAATAAGGGTGTTGATAATGAAATAAGATAGTCCATACATAGTGCCTAATATATGAGATGTGTTTTGGTTATCTGTTGCTGTATTGCAAACTACCTTAATACTTAGTGGCCTAACTTTGCTCATGACACTGTGGATTATAAATTTTGGAAGGGCTCAGGTGGGTTCAGCTAATCCTCATGATGTCAGCTGGGGCAGCTAGGGCTAGAGGAGCCACATCCGTGGTAGATTCTTCACTCAATGTCTGGGGGCTCATTCTTCCTCGTCTTGTTTATCTCTCTGTAACTCTCTCTGTGTCTCTGTGTCTCTGTCTCTCTGCCTTTCTCTCAAAGAGCATCTTATCCTCCAGGCCTCTCCACATGGCTTGGGCTTATCATTTGGTGGTCTTGGAGTAGTGGCACTTCTTACATGACGGTTAATTTCCAAGAGGCAGGAAGTGAAAGTTTTCAGGAAATTAAGAGTTATGCTTGGAACTGGTACAGCATCACTTTCTCTGAATTCTATTAATCAAAGAAGTCACAGAGCCTGCTCAGATTCAAGGGGGTGGAGAAATAGACTCTACCTCTTGATGGAGGTGGGCGAGGTCACACTGCAAAAGTGTACGTGGAATAGGAGATATTGTTGCAGCAGTCTTTGGAAAATACATTCTGCCACAGTAAATGTAGTGGCTAAAGAGCTTAGGCTCTGGAGCCAGACAGCCTGGGTTCAGATCCTGTCCTTGAACCACTTAGCAGTCATGTAACTTCAGGCAAGCTATTTAGTCTCTCTATGCCTCAATTACATCATCTGTAAAATGAGAATAACAGTATCTATGTCATAATGTTGTTAGGAAGATTAGATAAATTAATATTTGCAAACTGATTATAATATTGCCTGGCATGTAGCAAGTGCTATATAACTGTTAAAATAAAATAAAATAATATTTATCACCATTTCAAGGAATAGGTCTTACACTGACTATACATCATTATCAAATCAAAATATATTTTCCTTCTGCATTTAAATTTTGCAAGACTAAGGGTGAGTCATGCTCAACAATGGAAGGCCTAATTATCCAAATTATATACATACACTAATAATATCGTGTTCGTAATTTTGATTATATAGCATATAAAAAAAGAAGTAAGTTTTATTACACGATATGGACTATGTTATATAAACTAATTGTACACATGTATTGGTTGGTCTTGAGATCAGAAGTATAAAGAGTCATAATCAGTGAATTTCCTGATGGCTCTTCACAGCTCTGAATGAAATCAAACTACTGTCACAGGTATGGGTCTATTTCACTTTTCTTGATTTTCAGAGATGACACTGTTAATGGTATTAGTCCCATAACAGCCGTGACCTTCCTAGGGTTGCACGTAATGACCTGTTCCAGATGTGTGTGATGTGGGTCAGGTAATATATCAGAAACTTTGAAAACCACAATTTAGGATGAGAAGCAGGGAACAATGGAGTTTCCTCTTTTCCCCTGAGAGACCAAGGCCTCAGGCCATCTTATGACTTAAACATCTCACTTTAACCCATGTTGGCAAATGAGAAGCAGCACCACGGACTTGGTGTGTATACTCAGAGGCTGTCCTGTGTATTTGCACTACTTTCTGCAGGGCTATGCCTGCTAAACACTAGGACTTGTAATGGTCTTTCCTTCCATTCCAAGAAGGGATATGGAGATATTCTTGTCATTCTAACCCTGGGCCAGTCCATGAGGGATTCCAAAAGGAGTCTTTGTGGGAAACTTGAGCAAATAAAACTGGATGGGGGTATGCTATTAAATTCCTTCCACTGAGGAAGGAACCATGAAACTTGCTGTGGTCTGATAATTTCTGGTTTCTTCATCTAAGGCTGCAAGTCAGTGGTTCTCTG
The DNA here is from genome assembly GCF_008692025.1 of Phocoena sinus. Lineage (NCBI taxonomy): Eukaryota > Metazoa > Chordata > Mammalia > Artiodactyla > Phocoenidae > Phocoena > Phocoena sinus. Next base: position 66,126,638 of record NC_045777.1, on the reverse strand, counting down.
ACCTCCCTATTTAATATTACAGCTCACCACACACAGCATTCTCCAGCCCCTCTTCGACTTTGTTCTTCTCCAAAGCACTTTCATCACTGTATATTCTATATATTTTGCTTATCGTCTGTCTCCTCCGAGCAGAATGCAAACCTCAAGAGGACAGGAATTTTTGTCTGTTTCATTCTGCACAACTAGCATAGTGCCTGGCACAGAATAGGTGCTCAAGAAGTATTTGTTGAATGAATTCAAACCATCTCTGTCCCCACTGATGCCTTTCACTTGCAGATGGAATTTAATTCGTTTGCTGCCCTCCACCCCTCTGCTTTGTACTTTCAGCTTTGTTTAATGAGTGGAGAGATTATCCAGATGAGCTCCAAGATGAGTCTGATCTTCGAGCCAGCTGACCTGGAGCAGGCCTCCCCCGCCACTGTGAGCAGGTCAGTCAGCTTGCAGGGACCCCCTGAGGGAATGTGAGGCCTCACTAACCCTACGCAGGAGGGAAAGCTCTAAAAATCCATAAATGTGATTAAACTCCAGCAGATCACCTACATTACTTGTTGTCAGATTTGTCGTAAAGTTAGTCCTCAATCCACAGTGCTGGTAGGAATCTAAAATCAGGCAATCACTTTGGAAAAGAGATTGATATCATCTCCTAAAGTTAATCTTTCTTATGCCTCATGACCCAGCAATTCTGCTTGTAAGTATTGATATATACCCAAAGGAAACTTTTGCCCATGTACAATAGGAGACATGTACCAGAATTTTCAGAGTAGCATAATTTACAATAACAAACACTTAGAAACGACCCAAATGCCCATTAACAGGAGCGAATTAAAAAGTGTAATAAGATCACAAATCGTAGTATTTGTATGTCATTCAAAATAAATGAACTGTACTGACAAGCAACTATATAAGATAAATCTTAGTAAAACTAAAATCTTAACAATATTATGTATAAAAGTAAGCCTGTAATATTACATACAGCATAGTGTCCCCTTTTAAATTATTAAAAACAAGTAAATATATATATATTTATGTATGTGTGTGTATATATATATATATATGCTATAAAACTCTATAAGAAGGAAAGAAATCAAAGCACAGGTGAGCATGAGATTCAAGATGCTGTTTAACCTCAGGTGGGGAAAGCCACGGGCATAGGATAAGGGAGACTATATGGTTAGATGAAGGTTATTGTCAAGACCCTAGCTTCTGCCTGGGTATTGGGTTCATGGGCACTTAGTACATTATTGAAAACAATTAACTGAGAAAGGCCATGCATGGGCTAATGATGACTGTGCCAAGGATAAGAATTAATCCAATAGTGTAACTTCAGTCCATAAAAAATAAAATAAAATCAGCCCACATTCCCAAAGGCAATATAAGGGAAGAGAAAGAGCATATGGCAAGTTAGACCAACTTGGGCTCCCACCCTGGCCACACCACTTGCTAGCTGTGTGACCTCTTCCGAGTCACGTAGCCTCTCTGAGCTACAGTCTCCTCATGTCTAAAATGTATACCATAAAGCGGAATATTTAGAGATGAAGGCCATTAAGACTTAGCATAATGGCTGACACGCAGTAGGTGTTCAATAAATGGTAGCCAGTGTTAGTAACAAAGGAGGGAGTGCCTAGATATAACAGAATGGGGGAAAAAAGTGCTAAATAAAATGTTACATGTCAGTGCATGGTAATGTACTAACATTATGGTAATGATAATAGTAGCTTTCATTGATTAAGAGGTTTCTGTGTGCTAGGCCTTTCATTTAACCATTACAACAACCTTATGAGCTACATATTTTTTATATTCCTCAATTTACAGACAAGGACACAGAAGTTCAGAGACAGTAAAGAAATTTGCCCAAGGTCACTCAATTAGTAAGGTCTGGGGCTGGGATTTGAATCCAGGTCTCTGATTCTCAAGACCCAACTCTTAGCACTGGTCTCCACCCTTTCCTGGCAAAATCTGTGCATCTTTCCTTTGGCTTGGAGCTGGTGAGGGTCTGTGCCCCGACCCAAGCTCCAGCCTCTTACCTCACCATGACCTCCTACATTTACTTCACCCCTACGTGCTTGGGAGCCAGATGTGGACCAGGCTGGTCCTCTGTTTGTGCTTGCCAGGTGTGGGATGATCTACATGGAGCCCCATCAGCTAGGTTGGAAGCCCCTGAAGGATTCATACATGGACACCCTGCCTTCCAGTCTCACCGAGGAACACAAGGAATTGGTGAGATCCTCTGGTCCCTTTCCTTCTTGTCCCTCCCTGTCTCCCTACCTCTCATCTCAAAGGTCTTCTAGGATCATTTTCACATTCATAATTACAGAAGGCAAGAAGGAGCAGGAAATTCCCTGACTGTCCCTAATTATCTTGCTTCCTGGCTACCTGCCATTTTTCTGACTTTCACTCCATGTGGTGGGGATGGGGTGATGCAGTCAATTTCTCCTTTCTCTTCCACCTTCTCCATTACTTCTTGGCTCCCCAGTGGAGAATTCTGGTGCTTGAGAAACGTTCTATTTGATGACTAGAATGTCACCCCTTTCCCCATTGCCTACTAGGAGAAATGCCTCTGGAAGTTGCTCTAAAGATGGACCAGGTTAGGAAGACCTGTGTTCCTCTCTTCACTGCCACTTCCTGTCCCTGTAACCTAGACTCCATACCTTCTATATTTAGGGAGCCAGAACCAGTTAGAAATTCTCTTAGTGCAGCTACTCAGAGTGTCCATTTTCTTCTTCCCTTCCTAAAAGAGATGTGAATGTTCAGGTTACATTAGCACACACTCAGACAAGGGAAGTAGGAAGGGAGAACCAGTTCTTATGGTGTTTCTGATTCCCTAGGAAAGTTTCCCACTGAAAAAGCCAAGAAAGATCCGAGGTGGATTCTCTTCCCACTGTGGAAACAGTCTGGGGAACTGTGTAGGACAGCCCCTCTCCTATCACATTTACATACATGTACAATATATATATATAGCATGTTTATTTACATGGACACATATCCACATGCACAGTGAGAAACCAATCTACACATGCACAGGAAGCCTTCAGAAACTTCCCAGTATCCTTAGTACAGTCTAACTTCTTATCGGGCCTCTGAGATTGTGATCCCACCCAGCCTGCCTCTCCAACCTCACCTACCCTCTTCTCAGCCTCAGCTCATTAACTTCCAGCCCTTGGGTCTTGTTTCCATTCCTAGAAAACCCCAGGTTTTACTACCTCAAAGCTTTTGCATTTTTTATTCCTCTTTCCGGAAATCTTGCCCCATTCATTCTCATAAGGGATGATTCACTTTTGTCATCCAGGTGTCAGCATAAAGGCCTCCTTCTCCAAGAAGTCTTCCCTGACCACCCTATTAAAAACTTCCTGTTATTTCCCATTGTAATACCTTTATTTGTTTCCTGCTAGTACATTCATGATTTGTAAATACTTAGTTCATTTCCTTGCTTGTTTTTTTTTTTTTGCGGTACGCGGGCCTCTCACTGTTGCGGAGCACAGGCTCCGGACGCGCAGGTTCAGCCGCTCCGCGGCATGTGGGATCTTCCCAGACCGGGGCACGAACCCGTGTCCTCTGCATCGGCAGGCAGACTCTCAACCACTGTGCCACCAGGGAAGCCCCTCCTTGCTTGTTTATTTATTTTTTGTTTGTCTTCCCTTCCCCTCAGACTGTAAACCACGAGGACAGGGCCCTTGTCTATCTTGTTCATCATTTATCCTTAGCACCTACCACACTGCATTTAGTAGATGCACAATAAATTTTACTGACTGAAAACCACATATCTATGTACTCATGTATAGTCATATATACATGTAAAGACATCTAAACATTCATATATGCACACATATCTGTATATAGTCAGTATCTGTATATTTATTTAGTGATGACCTACCTACTTACAAAAAAATAACTTAAGGTAATTTACAGTGAAAGTCACAAAGTATAACAAAAGTGAAAAAAACAGTAAGAGGAGAAAGTGAGGCAAGTAATTTTTTAATATATTTTTTATTAGAGTATAGTTGCTCTACACTGCTGTGTCAGTTTCTGCTGTAGAGCAAAGTGAATCATCCATACATATACGTATATGCCATCTTTTTTGGATTTCCTTCCCATTTATGTCACCACAGACTGCTGAGTAGAGCTCCCTGTGCTATGCAGTAGGTTCTCATTAGTTACCTGTTTTAAATTGGGTGGGGAGCAGAGCCAGGAGACAACAATTAACATACCCACCAATAAGTATGTACATGCATACATACGGGGAAAATGAGCCTGAAATTCCCTATGGCCACTTTCTACAGGAGACCTGCCTTATAAATGCCAGTCAGTCATTTGCAAATCAGTGGTTTAGAATTCCTAACATTTTTTTTTTATAGAAACAAAGGCAGATACTGTGGCTGGGACCTAAAACTATTTCATGCATCCCATAGCTGACCCATAGTGGCTCCAAGCTTCAGCTTAGTGGAATGGGAGGGGTGGGGAATGGCCAGTGGGCTGCACAGTCCATTAAATAGTAAGCTGGGCGCATCTGTCTTGGTGCCTGTGGACTTTCCTCAGTACACCTAGACTCAAAAGTAATCAGCAGTCTTACCAACATTTCCAGCCTCCTTGAGGTGTACCAAGCTCTTGGTCTTAAACACACTTTTTAATAATGTCAAATCTCACTTTCTACTCTTAGGTCGATGACATGTTCATGTGGCTTATCCAGCCCTGCCTGGAATTTATTCACCTTCAGTGTAAATTTGTGGTCCAAACGTCTCCCATCCACCTTGCCTTCTCAATGATGAGACTGTACTCCTCTCTGCTAGGTAAGTACTACCCTACAGTTCTTAAGCCAAATGAGCGTATGGTGTGCCTCGGCCATTTCTTCTGCTCCCACCCCTATTATTCCTCCATGAGTTACAATGAGACCAGCATTTTGGTCTAGAGCCAGCAAGTCTTTTGAGTGTAGATAATAGAGTTTGGTGGAAAGAGTCCATATAGTTTGGCTTGATCTTACATTGACTTCCTGGGTATTCTTGTGCAAATTAGCCCATTCTTCCTCAGTATTAGATTCCTCATCCACACAATGGGGATAATAATTCCTGTTCCTCTTTACCTAACAGGGAGGGATATCCTGGAGGAAAATGAATTTAGATGACATATGTAAATATATATCAGGAAAAAAAAAGAATCTGAAAAGAATAAGATAGGAAGTTTTTCCATTTTAAGAAAACTTATATTACAAAAATCTGAATTCATAAAACACATAGATACACTATAAAAAAACTGATCACATTAGTCTCCAGAACTAGGGAACTTCTCCAGGACATGGAGAACCATTGGTTTAAATGTCTTGGAGAAGTTCTCTATAACCATTTCACATAAATCAAATTTTACAGGATTCTATTGGAAATGACAGAAGATGTGTTAGTTTTGAGAACTTTTATTGGATGCCATTTCTTTCTCAAGATAATACATAATTCAAACTGAAGGTGAATCTTCTTACAGCTTCTGCTACATGAACATATTTTCTCAGCCCATTTCTTCCAAAGGCATTATAGATGTAGATTAAAAAAAAAAGTAACATGGGAAACTTGAGTGGAGACTTTCTCTAGCTAAATATTATTTGATTTTCTAAAATTAAAATTACAGGCAATATTTTTAGAAGCACACTAATTCATACAATATCATATGTTTGTATTTTTATTTGTAAATTTTACATACTTTCCCAAGCTCCTTTCACTATCCTTGTGTAGTATCTCCTCCAGGAAAGAAAGCACCAGCATGAGAAGTGAACTTATTGCCCAGAGTCCTGAGTAACCTCATCTCTTGCCTTCCTGAATCTATAGCTATGAATCGTCTCAGGACTGCTCAAATACACACAACTACTAAAAATGGGGGACTGGGTTTGAATGCACACATATTTGATTTTGGGGCTATAACTTTTTACTCTGTCAGTGTTAAAATGCAAGAACATGGTAGCTGTGATTAACAAGGACTTGAGATAAGGAACAAGGAATACATTTTTAGCCTTTTATTTTGAAATAATTTTAGACTTAAAGAAAAATTGCTAGAAGAATGTAGTCACATATACCCTTTACCGAGATTTCTTTAATGTTAACATCTTATATAATGAAGGTACAATTATCATAATAAGGAAGTTAACATTGATACTATACTGTTAACTACACTTTATTTGAATTTCACATTTTTCCACAAATGTTCTTCTTCTGATCCAGGATCCAATTCAAGATGCCACATTGTGCTTAATTGTTGTTATCTCTTTGGTCGCCTACAAGCTATGACAGTTCTTCAGTCTTTCCTTATATTTCATAACCTTTTACATGATGAAGACTGGCCAGTTATGTTATAGGATGCTTCTCAATTTAAGTTTGCCTCATATTTTCTCATAATTAGATTGAGATTGTGCTTATTTAAAAATTTAGGTATATTTGATTTACAATATTATATGTTTCAGGTGTAAAACGCAGTGATTCACAATTTTTAAAGATTATATTCCATTAAAGTTATTATAAAATACTGGCTATATTCCCTGTGTTGTACAATATATCCTTGTAACTTATTTGTTACATACATAGTAGTTGGTACTTCTTAATCACCAAACAATGTCTTGCCCCTCCCCTGTCCCTCTTCCCGCTGGTAACTACTAGTTTGTTTTCTATATCTATAAGTCCATTTCTTTTTTGTTATATCCACTAGTGTGTTGTAATTTTTAGATTCCACGTATAAGTGATAACATGCAATATTTGTCTTTTTCTGTCTGACTTATTTTACTAAGCATAATAACCTCCAAGCCCATCCATGTTCTTGCAAATGGCAAAATTTCATTCATTTTTATGGCTGAGTAGTCCATCTTCTTTAATGATTCATCTGTGGATGGACACTTAAGTTGCTTCCATATCTTGGCTATTGTAAATAATGCTGCTATGAACATTGGGTGCATGTATCTTTTTGAATTAGTGTTTTTGTTTTTTCAGATATGTGCCCAGGAGTGGGATTGCTGGATCATATGACAACTCTATTTTTAGTTTTCTGAGGAACCTCCATACTGTTTTCCACAGTGGCTGCACCGATATACATACCTGCCAACAGTGTACGAGGGTTGCTTTTTCTCCACATCCTCACCAACATTAGATATTTGTGGTCTTTTTGATGATAACTATTCTGACAGGTGTGAGGTGATACCTCATTATGGTTTTCATTTGCATTTCTCTGATGATTAAAGATGTTGAACAGGGCTTCCTTGGTGGCGCAATGGTTGAGAGTCTGCCTGCCGATGCAGGGGACACGGGTTCGTGCTCCGGTCCGGGAAGATCCCACATGCCATGGAGCAGCTGGGCCCGTAAGCCATGGCCGCTGAGCCTGCACGTCCGGAGCCTGTGCTCCGCAACGGGAGAGGCCACAACAGTGAGAGGCCCACGTACTGCAAAAAAAAAAAAAAAAAAAAAGATGTTGAACATCTTTTCATGTGCCTGTTGGCCATCTGTATCTCTTCTTTGGAAAAATGTCTATTCAGATCTTCTGCCCATTTTTAATCAGGTTGTTTGTTTTTTGGTTGTTGATTTATATAACCTGCTTTTGTATTTTAGATATTAACCCCTTATCAGTCATATCATTTGCAAATATTTTCTCTGATTCAGTAGGTTATCTTATCATTTTGTCCATGGTTTCCTTTGATATACAAAAGCTTTTAAGTTTAATCAGGCCCCACTTGTTTAGTTTTGATTTTGTTTCCTTTGCCTTAGGAGACAAATCAAAAAAATATTGCTACGATTTATGTCAGAGTGTTCTGCTTATGTTTTCTTCTAGGAGTTTTATGGTTTATGGTCTTACATTTAGGTCTTTAATCCATTTTGAGTTTATTTTTTGCGTATGGTGTGAGAAAATGTTCTGATTTTATTCGTTTACATATAGCCGTCCTATTGTCCCAGCACCACTTACTGAAGAGACTGTCCTTTCTCCATTATATATTCTTGCCTCCTTTGTCATAGATTAATTGACCATAAGTGTATGGGTTTATTTCTGGGCTCCCTATTCTGTTCCATTGATCTATATTTCTGCTTTTGTACCAGCACCATACTGTCTTGATTACTGTAGCTTTGTAGTATAGTCTGAAGTCTGGGAGCATGATGCCTCCAGCTCTGTTCTTCTTTCTTAAGATTGCTTTGGCTATTAGGGCGTCTTATGTGTTTACATACAACTTTTAGAATTATTTGTTCTAGTTCTGTGAAAAATGCCTTTGATATTTTGATGAGGATTGCATTGAATCTGTAGCTTACCTTGGGTAGCATGGTCATTTTAACAATATTAATTCTTCCAATCCATGAACACAATATATCTTTCCATCTGTTTGTGTCGTTTTCAGTTTTTCATCAGTGTCTCGTAGTTTTCTGAATATAGGTCTCTTACTTCCTTATTTAGATTTATTCCTAGATATTTTATTCTTTTTGATGCAATGTTAAATGGGATTCTTTCCTTAATTTCTCTTTATAATAGTTTGTTTTCAGTGTATAGAAGTGCAACCAACTTCTGCATATTTTATTAATTTTGAATCCTGCAGTTTTACTGAATTTACTGGTGAACTGTAGTAGTTTTTTGGTGATGCCTTTAGGATTTTCTATATATAGTATCATGTCATCTGCAAGCACTGACAACAAGAACAACAGCATCCACAACCAAAAGAACAAGTGTTGATGAGGATGTAGAGAAATTGGAACCCTTGTGCACTGTTGATGGAAATGTAAAATGGTACAGTTGCTGTGGAAAATAGTTTGTCAGATCCTCAGAATTAAAAATAGAATTACCAGATGACTTAGCACTTCTGCTTCTGGTATATATACAAAGGAATTGAAAGTAGGGACATAAACAGATATTTGTACACCCATGTTCATAGCAGCATTATTCACAGTAGCCAAAGGTGGAAGCAACCCAAGTGTCCATCAACCAATGAATGGATAAATAGATCAAGTATATACATATGGTGAAATATTATTCAGCCTTAAAAAAGGAAGGAAATTCTGGGGAGTTCCCTAGTGGTCTAGTGGTTAGTGTTTGGTGCTTTCACTGCTGTGGCCTGGGTTCAATCCCTGGTTGAGGAACAGAGATTCCACAAGCCGCATGGTGCGGCCAACATAAAAAAAAGAAAGAAATTCTGATACATGCTGCAACATGGATGAACCTTGAGGACATTATGCTAAGAGAAATAAGCCAGTCAGAAAAGACTGTATGATTTCACCTCTAAGACATATCTAGGTTAGTCAAATTTATAAAGACAGAAAGTAGAATGCTGTTTGCCAGGCCGTTGGGGAGAGGGTAATGAATTAGTTTCAGCTTTGCAAGGTGAAAATAGTGCTGGATATGAATAGTGGTGATGGTTGTACAACAACATGAATGTATTTAATACCACTGAACTTCAAAATGGTTAAGATGGTAATTTGTATGTTATGCATATCTTACCACAATAAAAAAAATTTTTTTTAATGTATGTGGATAAACGATCTGGCAGGTGATGCCGTTCAACCAGTATCAGTCCTCTTCCCAGGCCCCTCACAGACAAAACTGCCCAATTCATATCTATTGCACTCTGCAGCTTTTCCTGAGATTCCTTTTCTTGCTTTTAGATGAAATCAGGGAAATAGAAGAGAAGGAAAGTGAATTATTTGAAAGCCTGACAAGCCAACAGATCTTCCTCTGGCTGCAAGGTCTCTTCCTTTTTGCCTTGGTGTGGACCGTGGCCGGCACCATCAACGCAGACAGCAGAAAGAAATTTGATCTGTTTTTCCGCAACCTCATCATGGGTATGGATAATAACAACCCAAGACCCAAAAGTGTCAAACTCACCAAAAACAACATCTTTCCAGAAAGAGGTAACTTAGTACCTATTTGTTTTTTCTTACTGTAGTGGTTTGGAGCATATGTTCCAAAACCAACCAAAATGTGTGACCCACGTGAGGCCTTTACAAAAGTCAGGAAAGATTTTGTAGTTTGCCTGAGAGGGTTCACTTCTTCAGAGCTGGCCCATGTATGTAGAGATGGGTGACCCTGAAGTCAGGGTTTTATGGGTTATTTTAACTACTAATTTTTAATTTAGAAAAAGTTGATATAACTTTTTTTTTAATTACCCATAATCTCATCACTCTAACAGGCCCCCGGGAACAGCATGAGAAATATAGCCACTTTTTTTCTTACGCCCTTCTAGTCCTGTTCTATGTGTATACACGTCATATCATGGTGATTATGGTATTAACATTTCCTTTAATTTTTTCATTGTAATCTAATATTATATTAAAATATTTATAATTTTGCTACATACATTATCTTCAGAATGATTACTTTAACGATGTATTAATATTCTTATATGTGTGACATCATTCATAAAAAGATTGAAAGATGTTTGTTTTCTTTTAAGTAGCTTTTACTGCTTTTTTTCTTACCACCCAAGTAATACATTACATCAAATTTAGAAAATACAGAGAAAGGAATAGAAGAAAATAAATATCAATGGTGGGCTTCCCTGGTGGCGCAGTGGTTGAGAGTCCGCCTGCCGATGCAGGGGACACAGGTTCGTGCCCCGGTCCGGGAGGATCCCACATGCCGCGGAGCGGCTGGACCCGTGAGCCATGGCCGCTGAGCCTGTGCGTCCGGAGCCTGTGCTCCACAGCGGGAGAGGCCACAACAGTGAGAGGCCCGCGTACCGAAAAAAAAAAAAAAAAAAAAAATATCAATGGTAATCCCGCTATCCAGAAATAATCACTTTTTATATTTTTCCTTCCAGTTTTTTTCTGTATTTCTATAGCAAAAATGGGATCATACTATATATACATTCCAAATAGTTTACATTTTTTTAATTATGAAAAAGCATATGATGGGCCCATGAGGGAACTCCCTGGGGTGATGGTAATGTTGTATATGTTGAGAGAGATTTGGGTTACACGAATACATGCAATTCTCAAAACTCAGTGAATGAACACAAGACTTGTGCATTTCATTGTATGCAAATTTTTTAGCAAATGAAAAAACATAAATATTGAACAGTTAATGAGATACATGCCAAAGTATTTATGAGGAAGTGTATATATTTTCTTTGAAATGTGTCAAAAAATAAGATGCCTTAATTGATGGATAGAGGGATGAACAGGTATGTGATAAAACAAGTGAAAAACTAATGGTAAAATCTAGGAGATGGTTATACAAATGTTCACTGTACAAGGTTTTCAGTGTTTGTTTATGTTTGAAACTTTACATAATAATAAAAAAAATGAATGAGCAAGTAGTTGCTGTTGTCCCCCTAAACACACACTTTCCCCAGCACACCTGGCACACTTCAAATATGTGATACATGGTTATCTGTCAGACGAACTGCATGGAGGCCTTGTACCAATCCCCTTGTTAGATGGTAGTACATCCGTTCTTTTTTTTTTTTTTTTTGTGGCCTCTCCTACCGTGGAGCACAGGCCCTGGACGGGCAGGCTCAGCGGCCATGGCTCACGGGCCCAGCCACTCTGCAGCATGTGGGATCTTCCTGGACCGGGGCACGAACCCGTGTCCCCTGCATCAGCAGGCGGACTCTCAACCACTGCGCCACCAGGGAAGCCCCATTCTTTTTTTTTTCCTCTGTTTTTTTAATTCAGAAGATTTTCTTTTTCTATTTTTTTTTTCATTTTTATTTTTATTTATTTATTATTTTTTTGCGGTATGTGGGCCTCTCACTGTTGTGGCCTCTCCCGTCGCGGAGCACAGGCTCCAGACGCACAGGCTCAGTGGCCATGGCTCACGGGCCTAGCCGCTCCACAGCATGTGGGATCTTCCCGGACCAGGGCACGAACCCACGTCCCCTGCATCGGCAGGCGGACTCTCAACCACTGCGCCACCAGGGAAAGCCTATGATGCTTTTAATGCATTGTTCGATTTGGTTTGCTAATATTTTGTTGAGGATTTTTGCATCTATGTTCATCAGTGATATTGGCCTGTAATTTTCCTTTTTTGCGATAACTTTGGTTTTGGTATCAGGGTGATGCAGGCCTCATAGAATCAGTTCAGAAGTATTCCTGCCTCTGCAATTTTTTGGAATAGTTTGAGAAGGTACGTGTTAACTCTCCTCTAAATGTTTGGTAGAATTCACCTGTGAAGCCCTCTGGTCCTGGACTTTTGTTTGTTGGGGGTTTTTAAATTACTGATTCAACTTTATTACTGGTAATTACTGGTAATTAGTCTGTTCATGTTTTCTATTTCCTCAAGGTCCAGTCTTGGGAGATTGTACCTTCCCAAGAATTTGTCCATTTCTTCTGGGTTGTTCATTTCTTTGGCATATAGCTGTTCATAGTAGTTTCTTATGATCATTTGTATTTCTGTAGTGTCGGTTGTAATTTCCCCTTTTTCATTTCTGATTTTATTGATTTGGGCCTTCTCCCTTATTTTTCTTGATGAGTCTGGCTACAGGTTTATCGATTTTGTTTATCTTTTCAAATAACAAGCTTTTCGTTTCATTGATCTTTTCTATTGTTTTTTAGTCTCTATTTCATTTATTTCTCCTCTGATCTTTATGATTTCTCTCCTTCTACTAACTTTGGGTTCACTTATTCTTCTTTCTCTAGTTTCTTTAGTTGTAAGGTTAGGTTGCTTATTTGAGATTTTTCTTGTTTCCTGAGGTAAGATTGTATTGCTATAAGTTTCCCTCTTAGAATTGCTCTTGGGCTTCCCTGGTGGTGCAGTGGTTGAGAGTCTGCCTGCTGATGCAGGGGACACGGGTTTGTGCCCCGGTCTGGGAGGATCCCATATGCTGCGGAGCAGCTGGGCCCGTGGGCCATGGCCGATGGGCCTGCGCGTCCGGAACCTGTGCTCCACAACGGGACAGGCCACAGGGGTGAGAGGACCATGTACCGCAAAAAAAAAAGAACTGCTCTTGCTGTGTCCCATAGGTTTCGGATCATTGTTTTTTCATTTTCATTTGTGTCTAGGTATTTTTTTATTTCCTCTTTGATTTCTTCAGTAATCCATTGGTTGTTTAGCCTCCACGAATTTGTGATTTTTGCAGTTTTTTTCTTATAGTTGATTTCTAGCCTCATAGTTCTGTGGTCGGAAAAGATACTTGATATGATTTAAATTTTCTTAAATTTACTGAGGCTTTTTTGTGGCCTAGCCTGTGATTTGTCCTGGAGAATGTTTCATGTGCACTTGAAATTATGTATATTCTGCTGCTTTCAGATGGAATGCTCTATGTATATCAATTAAGTCCATGTGATCAAAGGTGTCATTTAAGACCAGTGTTTCCTTATTAATTTTCTGTCTGGATGATCTGTCTATTGATGTAAGTGGGGTGTTAAAGCCCTGACCCCACTATTATTGTGTTACTGTCAATTTCTTCTTTTATGTCTATTAATATTTGCCTTATATATTGAGGTGCTCCTATGTTGGGTGCATATATGCTTACAATTGTTATATCTGCTTCTTGGATTGATCCCTTTATCATTATATAGTATCCTTCTTTGTCTCTTGTAACAGACTTTATTTTAAAGTCTACTTTGTCTCATATAAGTATTGCTACTTTTGATTTCCATTTGCACAGAATACCTCTTTGCATCCCTTCACTATCAGTCTGTGTGTGTCTCTATATCTGACGTGAGTCTCTTGTAGGCAGCATATATACAGGTCTTGTTTTTGTATCCATTCAGCCACTCTATCTATGTCTTTTGGTTGGGGCATTTAATCCATTTACATTTAAGGTAATTATTGAGATTTATGTTCATATTGCCATTTTATTATTTTTCTTCTTTTTTTCTCTTCTCTTAAGATTTAATGACTATCTTTAGTCATCTTTAGTGTTATGTGTTATGTTTGGATTCCTTTTTCTTTTTTTTGTATATGTCTATTTTAGATTTTTGGTTTGTGGTTGTTACTATGAGGATTTTATATGGCAGTCTGTATATGTGTGTGTATTGGTGTGTGTGTGTATAAGTTGCTGATCTCTTCATTTCAAATGCATTTTTAAAACCCTGCATTTGTACTCTCCTCCGCTCCCAATTACTATTTTTGATATCATATATTTACATCTAATTGTTTTCTGTATCTCTTAGCTGCTTATTGTGGGTACAGATGATTTTACTACTTTTGACTTTTAACCTCCCTACTAGCTTTGTGTGTGGATGATTTCCTACCTTTACTGTAGGTTTGCCTTTACTGGTGACCTTTTTCATTTTGTAATTTTCTTGTTTCTAGTTGTGGCCTTTCCTTTTTGCCTAGAGAAGTTCCTTTAACATTTGTTATAAAGCTCATTTGGTGGTGCTGAACTTTTTTAGCTTTTGCTTGTCTGTAAAGCTTTTGATCGCTCCATCAAATCTGAATGAGAGCCTTGCCAGGTAGAGTATTTTTGATTGTAGGTTTTTACCTTTCATCACTTTAAACATATTGTGCCACTCCCTTCTGGCCTGCAGAGTTTCTGCTGAAAAATCAGCTGATAGACTTATGCAAGTTCCCTTGTATATTACTTGTTGCTTTTCCCTCACTGCTTTTAATATTCTCTCTTTATCTTTTAAGTTTTGTCTTTTTGTTTGTTTGTTTGTTTGTGGTACGCGGGCCTCTCACTGTTGTGGCCTCTCCTGTTGCGGAGCACAGGTTCCGGATGCGCAGGCTCAGCGGCCATGGCTCACGGGCCTAGCCGCTCCGCGGCATGTGGGATCTTCCCGGACCAGGGCACGAACCCGCGTCCCCTGCATCGGCAGGCGGACTCTCAACCACTGCACCCCCAGGGAAGCCCAGGTTCTTTTCTTTTAGTAGATTTAATTAACTTATTTATTTATTTATTTTTGGCTGTGTTGGGTCTTCGTTGCTGCGCATGGGCTTTCTCTAGTTGTGGCAAGCGGGGACTACTCTTCATTGAGGTGCACAGGCTTCTCATTGAGATGGCTGCTCTTGTTGCGGAGCACGGGCTCTAGGCACATAGGCTTCGGTAGTTGTGGCGCGTGGGCTCCAGTAGTTTTGGCACGTGGGCTTCAGTAGTTGTGGCTTGCAGGCTCTAGAGCGCAGGCTCAGTAGTTGTGGTGCATGGGCTTAGTTGCTCCACAGCATGTGGGATCTTCCTGGACCAGCTCTTGAACCCATGTCCCCTGCATTGGCAGGTGGATTTTAACCACTGTGCCACCAGGGAAGCCCTTTTCACAGGTTCTTATTGGCCTGTTGATGTTCTTTTTTGTAATGTTGTATCATAGTTTTATTTTTAACAGACTATGTCTAGATATAGGTATTCTTTTGTTTATTTTTCCTAGAACATGATGAGTCCTTTCAGTCATCAAGGGAAAGTTTTAGTCTCTGGCTTCCATATCTATCATCTCCCCTTTCCTTATTTTTGTGTTTTTGCCCTTTTTTATACCGATTATTCATTTTAATATGATTCACCCACAACTTCAATTATGCTTTTACTGCCTTGAGTGATTTTAATTCTGCTATGTGTCTTTTGTTTCCTCACTATCCTTTCTTAGTGTATGATTAAAAGCACGGGCCATAGGGGCTTCCCTGGTGGTGCAGTGGTTGAGAGTCCGCCTGCCGATGCAGGGGACATGGGTTCGTGCCCCGGTCTGGGAGGATCCCACATGACGCAGAGCGGCTGGGCCTGGGAGCCACGGCCGCTGAGCCTGCACGTCCGGAGCCTGTGCTCCGTAACGGGAGAGACCACAACAGTGAGAGGCCCACGTACCGCAAAAAAAAAAAATAAATAAAAATAAAATAAAATAAAAGCACAGGCCATGAAGTCAAATTGTCAGAGCTTGAATCCTGGCTCCAGTATTTACTAGTTGGGTAACTTTGAGCAAGTTCCCTAATGCCACTCAGTTTCCTCAATTATGAAATGAGGGCAATGATAATACTAGGCATTCATGGTGTTCTTGTAAGAATTAAACAGGTTAACACATGTAAAAGCATTTAGAATAAAGCGTGGTACACAGGAAGTGTTAAATAAATATTAGCAACTTTTATTGCTGTCCTCCTCATCATCATCTCTGTTAGCTCATTCATCTCCCTTTTTTAATCTCATTTTGCCTTTTCATCTAAGCCTGTTTTCTCCTTATGGTTTTCTGTTCCTATTTTGTGGAACAGTTGTCTTTTTGCACCCTATTTAGGATATCAAACAGTTTTCTGAAATTTGGTTGTGAGTCCTGCATTAAACAAGGTTCAGAGGTATACTCTTCAAGTTTAATCTCCATATTATATTCCTTTACATTGCAACATTTTTTCACAGGTTCCATGTGTTGTTGTCTGCTTCCCCATGCTTCAAGATCAATCTCTTCATGTGTCAGCAAATTGGTACATGAAGTATCCTTGACCCCATTCTTGGTTCACTTTGTGACAACATCTTTCCTTTCCTTCTGTAGCTGAGCAGCTAATTATGTGCACAGCTTCCAAGTTCCCTACAGCATCTCCTGCCTACTGTAATGGGCTCGTCTCCTTCCTCCGTGTCCTATTCAACTGATGCAGTATTAAAAAGACCCCATAATTTCCAGCATGTACTGCAGACTAGTTTCTTCATATACCTTCTTTTGCAACAACTACTCTACGTAAAAGTAGGTTTGGTTCTGAAAAAGCTGTTTGTAAGAGCAAAATGACACCTTACAAGTGACCGATGTGAACATATCCATTGAAAGTTAAGCTTTACTTTTGTCTCCATGGTAATCATACATCTCTCTTTTTGCTGGTTTTCAAAACTCTCCACTACTTTTGGACATGATCAGGGTAAATGGTATTCATAAACCCCCTTAAAAAAAACCCAAATGCTGTAAACTCTAGAGTCAGGAACAATGGGATGGCCAAGATCCAAAGACCACATGTGATCAACTAATGCCATCTGTTGGAAGCAGGCTTTTTATTTGTTTCATCTGTGAACATTCTAAAAAAGGACATTTTTGAACTGAGGAGCGACTGTGGTTCTTTACCTTGGAAGACCATACCTCACTGAATTTAAAGTGCCACGACTATCTCCTTCCTCATTGTGGTCTGGGACCCTGCCACCCCTATCAGCTGTAGAAAGATGGCCTGGCAAGGCAAGGATGAGAAAAAAAGGAGACAGTTCTTCCAGTTCTCCCAGAGTAGTACCTGGCAGGGCAAAGCAACAGCTGCCTAATTTTCTATGTGGGATGTCACCTGCATCTCTGTATTGGGGGTGGGGGGAGGGGGGACTAAGATTATACCCAGTGGGCCTGTTGCTCTTTCTCATGCAGTCTCTTGAGGTAAAATTTCTCAGTCCAGCTCATCTACTATTTAGTTAGAGGAGATTCTGCCTAGCTTCTTTTAGTCTTTGTTTTCAGTGACATTATTCCACTCCTTTCTCTTGTGCCTTCCTAAGTATTTTACAATAGGAAATTACAAAGCTCCTAGACAGAACCCATTTGAATCCAAAGATGTGTTTTAATTGCCAAGTGTGAATTCTTTCTAATATAACAGCTTTATTGAGGTATAATTTACATATCATAAAATTCACTCACTTAAGTGAGCAAATCAGTGGTTTTTAGCAAATTTGCCTAGTTGTGCAACTGTCTAATCCAATTTTAGAATATTGGAACATTAGAACAAATTTAGAACATGAATCACCCCAGTAAGATCCTGCATGCCCATTTTCAATGAATCCCTGTTCCCCTCCTCAGCCCCAGACAACCATTCATCTGCTCTCTATAGATTTGCCTTTTCTGGACATTTCAAATGCATGGAATCATGTAGTATGTGGCCTCTTGATCTGGCTTTGATTTTACTTTCTTATTACCATCTTAAAAAGCTTTAAATATCTTTCTAGCCTTTCCACAGGGTTTAAAATTCTCATGGTGAGAGCTCCAGGGAGGCCTTCTCTGACCTCATGGGATGTTGTTTTCTGGGCTTTTCATGATCTAGGAGCCTGGGGGCACATGGATCTCTCAAATAAGTGCTGAAGGAACTGTGTTGGGGAATGCACACTAAGGAAAGCCAGCAGTCCTTTGGGGAATTCCCTCAAGGTTGGGTTAACATCATCTAACATTGATCTTTATTTGTCTAGAAGTGCTAAATTTCCCTTTATTCTTTTGCTTTTTGTTTGTTTGTTTGTTTTTTAATTTTTTTAAAGTCTTTATTGAATTTGTTACAATATTGCTTCTGTTTTATGTTTTGGTTTTTTGGCCATGAGGCATGTGGGAATCTTAGCTCCCTGACCAGGGATCGAACTCACACCCCCTGCACTGGAAGGCAAAGTCTTAACCACTGGCCTGCCAGGGAAGTCCCCCATTGTGTGTCTTTTGAAAACCCACTCACCTCTCTGTTGAAGTTTATCTTGTTCTCTCAAGTGAAGGCGAGGAAAACAGCTGGGGCACAGGGTGGTCAGAGGTGATTTGTCTTCCTGGATTTCTACTACTATTCTCCCCATTCCACCCCTGCACTTGCATCAGAGTTTGAGTTAAAATCGCAGTGCAGAGCGAACAGGAGCACTACTCTGATGAGGACCAAACAGACCTAGAGCTAAATGTTCTCAAGTGCCTCTCTGTGTGCCCACAGCTATGCTAAATGTCTGACACATAAATCTCATTCACCTTCCACAGGGATTCTCTAAGCTTTATATAAAATCTGGCCCATTTTACAGATATGCAAATGGTAACCTTGGCCAAGATCACACAGCAGTAAATCCACTTTTAGTCAGTTGGACCTTTGCTCTTTGGCCAAAATGTTCCTGTATCAAGCCACAAATTAACTCTAGCTAATAACATCAGCAAGAGAAGGGGATAAATGCTTTTCTGAATCATGCTTTTTCTATCTCTTTTTTTATTATAAAAACAATTTAATTCTATTAAATAAAAATGATCAAAAATATTTTTGTTCATACCACACTATCACAGGTATTTCAGTTTTCAAAATATCTTTTCTCTATCTTGTCCATCTGCTTTCATCTCTTTATATAGTTGCCATAATGGTATATATTCCATTTTTTATTCTTCTATTTTATTTGTCATTGTTTCTTAAATGCACTTTTCTATATTAATACTTAGATTTTGTAGCTATCATTTTAAAGTATTTAATAGATAATTTATTTTAAAACTTCATTTTTTTAGTTTTCTATTTCACTTAAGTATTAATTGGGTATATATCTCATTATCTTCCTCTTAGTTCTAGATAATGTGAATTCTCTTCTTAAGGTCACTTCATCTCACTAGAATGTGCATCTACATCATTGCCCCTAGTTCTCTTTTTTTTTTTTTAATAAATTTATTTAATTAATTAATTTATTTTGGATCTGTTGGGTCTTTGTTGCTGCACGTGGGCTTTCCCCAGTTGCGGCAAGCGGGGGCTACTCTTCGCTGCGGTGCGCAGGCCTCTCATTGCAGTAGTTTCTCTTGTTGCAGAGCACGGGCTCTAGGCGCGTGGGCTTCAGTAGTTGCAGCACGCAGGCTCAGTAGTTGTGGCACATGGGCTCTAGAGTGCAGGCTCAGTAGCTGTGGCGCACGGGCTTAGTTGCTTTGCAGCATGTGGGATCTTCCCGGACCAGGGCTCGAACCCGTGTCCCCTGCATTGGCTGGCCGATTCTTAACCACTGCGCCACCAGGGAAGTCCCTCTCTTTTTTTTTAATTGAAGTATAGTTGCTTTACAATGCTTCAGGTGTACAGCAAAGTGATTCAGTTTTATATATATATAAATATATTTATATAAACACACATATATATGGCTATTCTTTTTCAGATTCTTTTCCATTACAGGTTTTTACAGGATATTGAATATAGTTCCTTGTGCTATACAGTAGGTCCTTGTTGTTTACCTATCTTAGATATAGTGGTATCTGTTAATCCCAAATTCTTAATTTAACCCACCCCCCTCCTTTCCCCTTTGGTAACCATAAGTTTGTTTTCTATGTCTGTGCATCTATTTCTGTTTTGTAAATAATGTAATTATCATTTTAATGACTGCAAAGTATTCCATTCATTTTATAAGACATAATTTTGACTGGTCTTCTAATGTGGGACATGTAAATTATTTTCAAATTTTTGTTATCACAGATGGTGCTATGTACTTATGTAGAGAGATTATTTTCATTATGAATTATTTCCTTATGATAAATTCCCAGAATGTGATTTCTGACTTGGACTAGAGACATTTTTGTAGCTCTGTAAGCATAGTGCCAGATTGCTTTCTAAAAGTGTTGTACCAGATTGACTTCTAGGTAGAGCTGCACAGTGACGTAGGATAATAGAAACTCTCTCCTATAATACATAATGATATGAACAATAACAGCAGTTTAAGCCTAAAAATTTCCCAGTTACAGCCTGATTCTTTAAACATTGAGAGGTAGAGGATAAGGAGAGAAACAAAAGATCTTGCATGTTGTATCTCTCGACCCAGAACCCACAACCCCACTGTCCTTCTAAAAGTGATGCTGAGAGGAAAGGGAGTGAGTTGACAAAATTCTGAGAGTTCTCACTGGTAATCACCAGTGTGGAAAAAGCAGATGGCAGTGGTGACTGGGCAGCTGTAAAAAAAATGTCTAAGAGAAACCTTTGAGCATGAAACCCCTCCATAATTTGGTAGGACCTTATTAGGAGTGGGAGAAACTACCAGGGTTTGCATCTTCCAGAGCTCCATGCTGAGTGGGGGATGTGAGCTGAATTTTTCAGGAGTGAATCATGTCTCTAACTGGGGTGGGAGTGGGATGGACCCATGGTTCTGGAAAATTGGCCAAATTTTAGAAAGAGAGTTCAAAGCCCAGGTTTCCTGGCAAGGGCAACTGAGTATTTCCTTTTACCCAACCCCTGTACCCTCAGGCTACAGAAAAGAAATCCACACACCAGTCCTTGAATTGTGGCCAAGAAAGTGAGGGAAGTAAACTCACCCTAGATAATGGTGGGGAAAATGTCAAGATTTTACCTGATTATATCAGAGTAAGAACATCAGAAAGAAAGAGACAGAGACAGAGAATGAGAATCTAAAAGAAAAACATGACCTAAGAAACATAAATTATTTGTGTTACAAGAACTTAGTAATAATATAAATTTAATTTTTAAAATTTATAGATGAACAATGTGCTACTGGCAAAGGGATAGATATATAGATCAGTAGAATAGAATTGAGGGTCCAGAAATAAGCCCCTCATATTTATAGTGACTTGATTTTTGACAAGGGTACCAAGATAATTTTATGGAAAAAGAATAATCCTTTCAACACATGGTGCTGGAATAAATGAATATATACATGTAAAATAATGAATTTGGGCCTCTACTTTACACCATAGTCAAAAATTAACTCAAAATGGATCAAAGATCTAAATTCAAAAGTTAAAATTATGAAAGCTTAGAAGAAAACATAGGTGCAAATGATCATGACCTTGGACAGGCAACAATGTCTTAGGACACCAAAAGCACAAGCAACAAAAGAAAAAATAGTTAAACTGAACTTCATCAAAATTAAAAACTTTTGTGCTTCATAGGACAACATCAAGAAAATGAAAAGACAACTCACAGAATGGGTGAAATTTCTTTTGCAAATCATATATCTGATAAGGGACTTGTATATAGAATGTATAAAGAAGTATTATAATTCAATGATAAAAAGATAAATAACACAATTTTTAAATGGGCAAAGTAACTGAATAGACATTTCTCCAAAGAAGATATATAAAGGGCCAATAAGCACATGACAAGAACTCAACATTACTAGCATTATTAGCCATCAGGAAAATGCAAATCAAAAACACGAGATACGGGGCTTCCTGGTGGCACAGTGGTTGAGAGTCTGCCTGCGAATGCAGGGGACACGGGTTCGAGCCCTGGTCTGGGAGGATCCCACATGCCACGGAGCAACTGGGCCCGTGAGCCACAACTACTGAGCCTGCGCGTCTGGAGCCTGTGCTCCGCAACAAGAGAGACCGCGACAGTGAGAGGCCCGTGCACTGTGATGAAGAGTGGCCCCCGCTCGCCATAACTAGAGAAAGCCCACACACAGAAACGAAGACCCAACACAACCAAAAAAATTAATTAATTAATTAATTAAAAAAAAAAAAAACATGGGATACCAACTCACAACTGTAATGAGAATAATAAAAAAGATGGAAAACAACAAGTGTTGGTGAGAATGTGGGAAAATTGGAACCCTCACATGTTATAATGGAAATGTAAAATAGTACAGCAGCTTTGGAAAACAGCATTTGACAGTTCCTCAAAAGTTAAACAAACAAAAGAAAGTTAAACATAGAGTTACCATATGACCAAGCAATTCCACTCCTAGATATATGCCCAAGAGAAATAAAAACAGATGTCCACACAAAGACTTGTACACAAATGTTCATAACAGCATAATTCATAATGACCAAAAAGTGGAAACAATCCAAATGTCCATCAACTGATGAATGAATAAATATAGTATATCCATACAATTAAACATTATTCAACAATAAAAAGAAATGAAGTAATAATACATGATACAATGTGGATAAACCTTAAAAACATTATGATGAGTAAAAGAAGCCAGTCACAAAAGAACATCTATTGGATGACTTCAATTATATGAAATGTCCAGAATAGTAAATCTATAGAGACAGAAAGTACATTAGTGGTTGCCTAGTGTTGTGGGCAAGCGGGGAGATGAGTGACGAGAAGCGGATTTGGGAGGTGACAGCTAAGAGGTATGAGGTTTCTTTTTGGTGCAATGAAATGTTCTAAAATTGATTATGGTAATTACTGTACAACTCTGTGAATATTAGTATATTCATACATACATGTATTTTTAGTAAATGATTGAATTGTACAATTGAAATGGGTGAATTATATCATGTGTGAATTATATCTTAATAAATCTGTCATTTTAAAGTTTGTAGATGAGGTGATAAAACCACAGAATTAGAGAAAAAGAGGGGTTGAGAAACCAAAGAAACAAATTGAGATCTAAACAATGCTATTAATGATCTAATAAATTAGAACCAGCAAGGAATAAAGCATACAAGTCTAGACAGCTAACAAATGGCTTAGAGGAAAGGTTTCAGATAACTACACTTGCTACAGAAGATGAAGTCTAAGAGCAATTATAAAGAATATGACTGATATGGAGACCAAACAGTGCTAATTCCTTTAGTGGGTAACCCAATAAATAGTGTAGACAATATATACTAAGATATAAATGCAGAAATTTTTCCTAAAATGAAGACCTGCTTCTGTAAATTTTAAGAGTATGCTGTATTCCAAGAAAAACTGATACAGAATAATTGACCAAAAGAAATAATATGATTAAATTATTGGACTTCTAGGATAAAAGAGATTCCATCACGCATCTGTATAGGAAAGAAAAAGCAATAAAAGTAGAAATATCTGATGGGCCTTAGACTTCTACACAGCAATCTAGAATGCAAGAAAACACACTGGAACATTGGTCTGCAACATTCTGAAGGAAAGAAAATGTGACATAAGAATACTACTCTTGGGCTTCCCTGGTGGCGCAGTGGTTGAGAGTCCACCTGCTGATGCAGGGGACACGGGTTCATGCCCCGGTCCAGGAAGATCCCACATGCCGCGGAGCGGCTGGGCCCGTGAGCCATGGCCGCTGAGCCTGCGCGTCCGGAGCCTGTGCTCCGCAACGGGAGAGGCCGCAACAGTGAGAGGCCCGCGTACTGCAAAAAAAAAGAAAAAAATACTACTCTCAGCCAAGTCACGGTTCAAATACAAAAGGCAGACATTGTCAAACACGCAAGATCTGAGAGAACAGAGCCCTGATAAGTCCCTTCTTGGAAATACAAAATGAAATCAGCCAACTAACAAATCAATCAAGATAAAGAACTCTTGGGGACTTCTCTGCTGGTCCTGTGCGTAAGACTCCACAGTCCCAATGCAGGGGGCCCAGGTTTGATCCCTGGTCGGGGAACTAGATCCCACATGCATGCTGCAACTAAGAAGCCTGCATGCCGAAAATAAGAAGCCTACATGCCACAACTAAAGATCCCGCATGCCGCAACGAAGATACCACGTGCTGCAACTAAGTCCTGGCACAGCCAAAATAAAATATAAAAATAAATAAAGAAATAAACATAGCAGAGTGTACATGTCAAATTAAAAAAAACAACAAAACTCTTAAATAGTCTTTGTTAAAAGCCCTGAGTTTGAGTGTTGAACCTATTTAAATAGAGACCTAAGACTAAGGAATGGGAGAGTTATAGTTGCAGAACAAAATGTCAATGTTATAATCCCTGAAAAAGTAAAAGTTATATCATCAAGAACAACAAAAGGAACCAAAGGAGAGAAGGAAGAGTGAGAGTTAATCACGTCATAGTTCATAAAGGAATCAATGAAACTGGTCTAACAACAAGTCACATGTATTTACAAATGAAATGTGATATCAGGATTTACTTCAAAATACCTCAGACAAAGAAAGAAAACAAAAGGGAGGGAGGACGTGAGGAGGGAAGGAAAATGAATATGGTGGTGGTTGGTGTTGGGGAAATGAATGAGATAAGAGTTGCAAAACGTTGAAGATTATTGAAGCTAGATAATGGGTACATGGCAGTTTATTATACTATTCTCCTTATTTTTGTGTATTTTTAAATTTTTTCACAATAAAAAGTTAAAATATAATAACAAAGTTGGATTAAATTATTTTTAAAATTATAGTGACTTTAAGCCCTAATGGCTTAAAAAATATTTTAAAATTAAGAAGCATCTTGCTAAGAGGGTAAATATTAAAAGTTTTCATCACAGAAAAAACTGATGAACTGAAATGTTTAATGAACTGAAATGTTTGAACTGATGGACTGAATGTTTCATCCCTTTAACTGAAGCTCAAGACTCTCTCTCACTCACACACACATACACCCTACAACCACCAAGCCTGCCCTCTTTGGGCCAATTTTAGGCAAGTCCTGTGGAGAGAGAAGCAAGTCACTTGTGCTCACAGCTTGGCTGGCTGGGCAATGGGGCAGGCCCTGTCATGCCCACTGCTGCTGTGAATCACATGGCCTAGCATTTGTCTTGCCAGGGCCTGGGTAATTCTCCATGTCCACTTCAGAAGGTTTTTCTCTTATTTTTTTAAAAATTTTATTTCATTCTGCAGGCTTTGCAAACAGTATCTCATAGACTTCTCATGGCATTCTCTAGATGAGGAAATTGAGAAGGGAGTCATTCACCCGGGGCCCCACAGTGAGTCAGTAAGGAACAGTTGGATGGGAGGCCAGGTCCTTCCCTGACACCCTTCTTATTCCCACTCCTCATCTTAAAGTGAAAAAAAGAAAAAGACACCCACCAATTACAGAGGCAGGGACTTCACTGGGAAAAAGGATCATAGGAACTTTGTGTCGCTTTTGTGGGGAAGGTGGGGAGTGGTTCCAGATGGGTACTATGATTGTAGTTTGGAAGAATTGGTGGAGTGGGAGGGCAACTCAGAATCCAAGTTCAAGCATCCTGACTTCTCACAAACAACCATGTAGCCCTGTAACTCTCCATCTCTGCTACAACTGGCTTCTGCCTCCCCCCCAACCTTTCTGCTGTCTCCCTACCTACCAGCCCCTCTAGCCCTCCTCTCCAACTTGGCCCCCAAGGCCCACCTCCTCCACCTTTCTCTCTCATCAGCACCTCTACTCCCTCCTTCCCTTGTCCTCTTGCCAAACACACCTGGCAAAACCCCAGTCTTGGATCAATACACCACCCCTTTTTTTCTTTCCGCTCATACTACAGAGCTGCTGAACAGTACAGGGGAAAATCACATAAGCAGAAGACTTGGCATTACTTTCATGGTCTCTAACCTCAGTTTGGGGAAGCAGAAAGACCATAGACTTTGGACTCAAATAGATCTGTTTTGGAGCATAGATGTAAAAACACTCAACAAAATACTAGCAAACCGAATCCAACAATACATTAAAAGGATTATACACCATGATCAAGTGGGATTTATCAATTTCCACAAATCAATCAATGTAGAACACCACATTAAATTGGAGAATAAAAAACATATGATCATCTCAATAGATGCAGAAAAAGCTTCTGATAAAATCAATATCCATTTATGATTAAAAACTCTCCAGAAAGTGGAGACAAGCCTCAACATAATAAAGGCCATATATGACATACCCACAGCTAACTCAATGGTGAAAAGCTGAAATCATTTCCTCTAAGATCAGGAACAAGAAAAGGATGCCTGCTCTTCCCACTTTTATTCAACATAGTTTTGGAAGTCCTAGCCACAGCAATCAGAGAAGAAAAATACATAAGTAAAAGGAATCCAAATTGAAAAAGAAGTAAAACTGTCACAGTTAGAAGATGACATGACACTATACATAGAAAATCCTAAAGACGCTACCAGAAAATGACTAGAGTTCATCAACAAATTTGGTAAAGTTGAAGGATACAAAATTAATATAGAGAACTCTGTTGCATTTCTATACACTAACAATGAAATATCAGAAAGAGAAATTAAGGACACAATCCCATTTACCATTGCATCAAAAAGAATAGAATACCTAGGAATAAACCTACCTAAGGAGGCAAAATACCCATACTCTGAAAACTATAAGACACTGATGAAAGAAATTGAAGACAATACAAACAGATGGAAAGATATATAATGTTCTTGGATTGGAAGAATCAGTATTGTTAAAATGACCATGCTACCCAAGGCAATCTACAGATTCAATGCAATCCTTACCAAATTATCAATGGCATTTTTCACAGAACTAGAACAAATAATCCTAAATTTTATATGGAACCATAAAAGACCCATAATTGCCAAAGCAATCCTGACAAAGAAGAATGGAGCTGGAGGTATCATGCTCCCTGACTTCAGACTATACTACAAAGGTATGATAATCAAAATGGTATGGTACTGGCACAATAACAGACACAGATCAGTGGAAGAGGACAGAAGGCCCAGAAATAAGCCCATACACTTATGGTCAATTAATCTATGACAAAAGAGGCAAGACTATGCAATGGAGAAAACACAACCTCTTCAATAAATGGTGCTGGGAAAACTGGACAACTACATGTAAAAGAATGAAATTAGAACATTCTCTAACACCATATACAAAAATAAACTCAAAATGCATTAACTCAAAATGCATTAAAGACCTATAGATACTATATAACTCTTAGAAGAAAACATAGGCAGAACACTCTTTGACATGAATCACAGCAATATTTTTTTGGATTTGTCTCCTAGAGTAATGGAAACAAGCAAAGCTAAACAAATGGGACCTAATCAAATTTAAAAGCTTTTGCACAGCAAAGGAAACCATAAACAAAACAAAAAGACAACCTACAGAATGAGAGAAGATATTTGCAGACAATGCAACTGACAAGGGATTAATTTCCAAACTAAACATACAGCTTAATATCAAAAAAAACAAACAACCCAATCAAAAAAACAGAAGACCTAAATAGACATTTTTCCAAAGAAGACATACAGATAGCCAACAGGCATATGAAAAGATGCTCAGTATCGCTAATTATTAGAGAAATGGAAACCAAAACTACAATGAGTTATCGCTTCACACCAGTCAGAATGGCCATCACCAGAAAGTGTACAAATAATAAGTGCTGGAGAGGGTGTGGAGAAAAAGTAACCCTCCTACACTGTTGGTGGGAATGTAAATTGGTGCAGGCACTATGAGGAACAGTATGGAGGGTCCTCAAAACACTAAAAATAGAGTTATGATATGATCCAACAATCCCACACCTGGGCATACACCTGGAGAAAATATAATTTGAAAAGATACATTCACCCCAATATTCATAGCAGCACTATTTACAATAACCAAGACATGGAAGCAACCTAAATGTCCATTAACAGAGGAATGGATAAAGAAAATGTGGTGCATATATATACAACGGAATGTTACTCAGCCAGAGAAAAGAATGAAATAACGCCATTTATGGCAGCATGGATGGACCTAGATACTATCATATGAAGTGAAGTCAAACAGAGAAAGTCAAATATCATATGATATCACTAGTTTTTGGACTCTTAAAAAAATGATACAAATGAACTTATTTGTAAAACAGAAATACACAGACATAGAAAACAAACTTATGGTTACCAAAGGGGAAAGGAGGGAGAGGGATAAATTGGAAGTTTGGGATTAACATAATACACACTACTGGACTTCCCTGGTGGCGCAGTGGTTAAGAATCCACTTGCCGATGCAGGGGACACATGTTCCAGCCCTGGTCCCAGAAGATCCCACAAGCTGCGCAGCGACTAATCCCTTGTGCCACAACTACTGAGCCTGTGCTCTGGAGCCCGCGAGTCACAACTACTGAGCCCACGTGCCACAGCTACTGAAGCCTGCGTGCCTCAAGCCCATGATCTGCAACAAGAGAAGCCACCGCAATGAGAAGCCCGCTCACCGCAATGAAGAGTAGCCCCTGCTCACCACAACTAGAGAAAGCCTGCACATGGCAGTGAAGACCCAGTGCAGCCAAAAATAAATAAATAAATTTATTTTAAAAAATATACATACTGCTATAGATAAAATAGGTAATCAACAAGGGCCTTCTGTATAGCACAGGGAACTATATTCAATATCTTATAATAATCTATAATGGAAAAGAATCTGAAAAATAATACATATATATGTGTAACTGAATCACTTTGCTGTACACCTGAAACTAACACAACTTTGTAAATCAACTATACTTCAATTAAAAAAAAAGTTTTCCTGGGCTTCCCTGGTGGCGCAGCGGTTGAGAGTCCGCCTGCCGATGCAGGGGACACGGGTTCGTGCCCCGGTCCAGGAAGATCCCACATGCCGCGGAGCAGCTAGGCCCGTGAGCCGTGGCCGCTGAGCCTGCGCGTCTGGAGCCTGTGCTCCACAACGGGAGAGGCCACAACAGTGAGAGGCCCGCGTACCACAAAAAAAAAAAGTTTTCCTCACAAGAAAACAAATTCTATGTATGGTGACAGATTTTATAAGAATAGAATCATTTGACATTACATGCATTATATATACAATCTTTATTAATATAATTTTATAATGTGATCAGTTCACTGTATATATAAATATTGAATCATTATATTTTATACCTGAAACTAATATAATGTTATTTGTCAATTATACCTCAATTGAATAAAAAAAAAAAGAAACCACTTTTAGGAACCAATATCTCTTGTAGTGAATAATGATTATCTGAAGTTTAGCATGTCCTTCAGTTTCATTTTAGTCTCCTTTTCTTCTAATTTAAGTAAAATTAGATTTAATGTTTTTATTTTTGATAGTGTAATATATAAAAATATAATTATATTTTATGTTGTATTAATATAAATCATATATATATACATAGTGTATGATATATAATATCAAATGATCCTATTCTAATAAAATCCTTTCTTTCATCTACCTATACTTCCATCTTTAATATGTTCGTGTGCCTTGAGAGAGGACTAGAAGGGTTGCCATCAAAAGTTATCTCTAGATGTGAGATTTGGAGCAATTTGTTTTCTTCCTTTTTTGTTCTTTTCAATACTTCCTCTTTATATTATTAAGAATAATTATTTGTATAAATAGTACCTATTATTTCTATACATATAACAAAGTTATTACCCTTTAAAAGGTGTTGTTCCAGGTTATACCGTTAAACAACTATGCCAGTACTGGTAGTTATACATTTCAGATGCCTATGGCTGAGGTAGTTAAATACCTCAAATATGAAATGTAAACCCCTGATGTACTAATAAGCTATTCTATTTCTTTGGGTCCAGGAAGCATCTATGATTTTTATTTCCTCAAGCAAGGTGGTGGACATTGGTACACATGGACAGAGTATATCACCAAAGAGGAGGAAAATATCCCAGCAGTTGCAAAGGTAAAAGAGAGTTATTGGCCATGGAACTTTGGTAATGACCTGATATTCAGCAAAGTGGAGAGGTTAACAGCAGGTCTGTGTTAGCATTTTTAAGAACTTACTTTAGAAAAAGGTTCAAACGTGAGCTGGACTGAGCCTTCAAAACATGGACTTTAGAATCAGAGTCCCAGATTCCTCACTCAGCCTTTACTCTCTCTGCCTCAATTTACTCAACTACACAAGAGCAGAAAAAAATACCTAAAGGATGGCTGCAAAGATTGAAGACATTATACATGAATTTGTGGCACACACTGTGTGCTAGATTATGCTGTTGCTATTCTGATTATTATCACTGTCTATAATGCCAGACGGTCATCAGTCCACCTCAGATACCTCAGCCAAAAAGATCCTTGCCTTTTCTTTAAAATCCCCAGAGAAAGATTTCTTTAATCAGAATTCTCAGAAAAATGGGTATTGATTAATAGATTTTCTGGTTAGCAGACAATTCACCTACAACTCCTGCTCATTTCCTTGTGGAAAATTTTTTCCAGATGTGCAATTTCATGCTTCTATTTGCAGTTATCTAGTGGACATAATTTATCTTTCTGGGGGTGATTGTAGATTGTTCAGGCCCAGATAGAGTAGTGGGAGGTGGATGGGAAAGTGGAAATACTGACGACAAAGTCAGACACCAGACAGGAGCACAGCTGCTTGTCAAAAGGGTGCAATAAGCAGGAGTGAGAGTGAATGTGTGTTGAGTTCAGGACACACCCTGGAGGCTGAGTCTTGTAAAGAACCCCATAGCACTGAGGCCCTAAACTTTCATTCTCCTTAAAAAGTTTCATCACCTGAGCTCCAGGGGTTTGAAATCTTGCTGGATTCATACAAATAAAAGTCTAATGCAGAAAATATTTTAGTTCTGCTGGGAATTTTTCCTTTGTCAAAAAATTGTTCTAGGGCTTCCCTGGTGGCGCAGTGGTTGAGAATCCGCCTGCCGATGCAGGGGACATGGGTTCGTGCCCCGGTCCAGGAAGATCCCACATGCCGCGGAGCAGCTGGGCCCGTGAGCCATGGCCACTGAGCCTGCGCGTCCGGAGCCTGTGCTCCGCAACGGGAGAGGCCACAGCAGTGAGAGGCCCGTGTACCGCAAAAAAAAAAAAAAAAAAAAAAAAATTGTTCTAGCCCCTGAAAATAAAAATCTAAGAAACAAAACCTGCTTTAAATTCCTAGTCTTGGTACCTGGTTCTGCATTCAGTATCACTTACTGGCTATGTGGCTTTGGACAAGTTAGCCAGCCATCCTCCAGTCTCAGTTTTTTCATCTGAAAAAGTGAGCTAATAATATACCTGCCTCAGACAGTTATTAGGAAAGCTGCAGGGAATAACAGAGGCAAAACATCCATAGCTCAACACCTGTTAATTCTCTTCCTCACCCCTTCAATTCCTTTGTTCTATCTGCTCCTTTTACTTTGATCAAATTATTTATCAAAAGAAGCCAAGACTTTTGTCTACCAACATACACAAGGCCACCACGTTGCACAGTCCCTGTTGGTGCCACTTGCATTATGGTCTAGTTTTGCTTTAGGGGCACCATTTACATAAACCATAGTGTGAATGGTGCTCCCCAGAGTTGCACAACAGCACAACAGTGGCTCCATGTTCACTAGCCCCTTCTAGTCTAGACATTTAAGTAGTAGACATATAAGTAATAGGGATTCCAGGAGCTCAAGACCAAGCCCTTAGAGCCCAATTGGAGCCTGAATACCAGGAATAGTATTGCAGTTTCCATATTGGAAAAAGAGTTAATAGGAACAACTAAGAATCTGAGCATTAGGAAAAGCAGATGAGGAACAAGCACAGGGAATGGGGGTCAAGGGTCACACCTAACCCTTCTTGAACAAGCAGTATAGGTGGCGTATGGGAGGTGGATCTTTCCTGGGGCAAGGCAGTCAGCTTGGCTCAGAGCAGTGGTCTCAGACGGCAGTAGCTATAGACCCATCCTTACTGTAATTGGTGTTTATAATATGACATTTCAGTGGTTAAGAATATAAACCTTGGAATCAGACAAGCTGGAATTAAAATCCTTGCATTTCCACTTACTTGGTGTGTAAGTGAGCTCTGGATCTCAGTTTCCTCATCTCTAAAACAGAGTTTCCTCATCTCTAAAATGCCCATATTTACATGCAAGATTTAATTTAATCCTCAAAACAGCTCAGTGAACTAGGTGCCATTATTATCCCCATTTTACAGATGAAGAAACTAAGGCCCCTGGAGAGGTAAACTACTCAAAATCGTAAAGATAAATAAGAGATGGAGCTGAACGGATAGTAAGGATAGAACCCAAGTCTCCTGAATTCCAAGACCCAATCTCCTGGGCTCAGTACCAAGACACACCATGTCTTTGTGGCACAGGTCTCAGAACTCATCATCCCCACAATGGAAACAGCCCGGCAGTCCTTCTTCTTGAAAACCTACCTGGACCATGAGATTCCAACGCTGTTCGTAGGACCCACGGGCACTGGCAAATCAGTCATCACCAACAACTTCCTTTTCCGCCTTCCCAAAAATACTTATCTGCCCAACTGCATCAATTTCTCTGCCAGAACTTCAGCCAGTCAGACCCAGGATATCATCATGTCCAAGCTGGATCGACGGCGGAAGGGCCTTTTTGGGCCTCCCATCGGGAAGAAAGCAGTGGTATTTGTGGGTAAGGCATTGGCCTGCATCTGGACACGCCAAATTCTTCTACTCTAAGCTGCAGCAAAAGAGAATCTCCCCTTGTACAGCCACTGTATAGTCCTTTTACTCTCTCTGGGAGATAAAATATTTCTGGTTAATATAATTCAGCATTCCTTCCCTCCCCTCCTATTTTCCTTCCTTCCTTCCTTCCATCTTTCCATCCCTTCTTCTCTCCCTTCCCTCCCTCTCTTCCTTCTTTCATTTTTTGTTTCCTGTCCTTTCCTTCATTCATTACCAAGTATTTGTTAACCATGTACTATAAGCCAACTTTTCAGTAAGTGAGGCACAGTCTAGGCCTTTTTGCCTGAGGGAGGATCCCAGTTTCTCCTGGAATGAAGTTGAGCCCGTGGTCAGGCAAAGTTACTTTGTACTGAGAGGCAGTTAGGTCCAGAAGGGGACTGTGGTATTTGCCCTCTTGCATCTCCAGAAGCAACTCACACTTTGTGATGAGCTTCTATTCCATTATGTGCCAGATAAATATGTTATCAGTATATGAAGAAATCTAATAGTTGCTAAATAAATATTTGTGAAATAAGCACATTGAATTTTCCCAGGATTTTATGTTTACAAAGCACTTCCTCATTTATTTTGTTTGAGCCTCACAGCCCCATCAGTTTATTAGCCACCATTATCACTTTACTAGTCAGTTAATTGAGGCTCCAGAGGTTAAATTCCCTGTTCAGGGTCAAACATCTAGAAAATTCTGGAACCACGAGCCAAAACCACGTTTCTTGGTGCCAAATACATTATCTTTTCCACTCTCTTACTGCTGACTCATAAAATTCTCATTTAGTAATAGTAATGCCCTGCCCTTCTGGGTTATCTCATGTCCTGTCTTTAAAATTCATGTATTGATAGTAAATGTTGCATGTATTTATATCCTTGCCAATTAGTAACAGCTCCTTAAAGGCAGGGATCCTATTTCGTTTCCCTTTCTTTTCCCCCTTTCTCCTTTCCTCCAATCTTTTCTTCCTTCCTATTTTTATGGTATATCCAAAAACAGATTAAGCTTTGCAGCCAAACAGACCTAGGTCCAAATCTCACTTTTTAGCCCTAAGCATACTATTGCATGACCTTCAGTTCCTCACCTCTAACATAAAGGTAATACTCTCTTCCTTATAAAGTTATTATTTTGATTAGATGAGATAATATGTATAAAACTCCTAAAATCTTACGTGACACAAAACTGGGCATTTAATCAATGTTCATTGGAGTTTATTGAGTGCCTTCTATGTGCCAGCACTGAGCAATATGCTATTTTAGAAAATCAATCCCTACCCTGGAGTAAATATGGGAAAAAATTAAATGTCTGTTTGTTAATGCCAATCTGTCAATAAAGCAGGAGAGCCCAGAACCCAGGAAAAGCTCTTCCATTATGGTGAGAATGGCCCCTGGCTGAGCCCTGCCTAGAGTGAGGATGTAACAACTGGGCATAGACTCTCCCATGGAGGGATAATCATCTGCTACCTCCTGTGAGAGCAAAGGATCCCATAGACTTACAATCTGTGGCCATGGCTTCTTTCCCCAGATGACCTCAACATGCCAGCCAAAGAGGTGTATGGGGCCCAGCCCCCCATTGAGCTCCTGAGGCAATGGATTGACCACGGTTACTGGTTTGACAAGAAGGACACAAACAAGCTGGACATCGTTGATGTGCTGCTTGTGACAGCCATGGGCCCCCCTGGTGGAGGAAGAAATGACATTACTGGTACGTGAAGGAGAGAGTTCATTACTCTTCACCCACCCCCTGCAGAGCCAGACCACCTTCATGAATGGAGGGTTGGTGCAGGGCACTCGTCCTGATGGAAGGTGGAGAAAGGTGTGTTTAGGCTGTAGCCAGAGACACTTGAGTTAGCTTCAAGGAGTGTCATTTGAATATTTCATGTTGGTAGTTGTATGAAATAGGATGGGAAGATGAAAAGAGGATTTGAGGAGTCTTTGGCTAGAGGAACAGAGAGTCCCATGAAGAAGGGAGTTCAGTGTGGACAGCATGTGTTTCAGGAGGGAGGCTAGATCAGAGGTTCTCGACTAAGGGTGCATGACAGATTCACCTGTTGTGTTTCTCATAATTCTTTGGATTGTCAGAGATAGAACACCTAACCCAAAGTGGCCTAAGGAAAATCATAATGATAATAAACAAACAAACAAATAAGATTTTTTCCCCTGTCATCTAACACTTCAGGAATATATTTTGCTTCAGGTGCAACTTGATCCATCTAGGTCTACAGATTTTCATACTTTTATTCTGAGATACATCCTTGGTTAAGAATCTTAATGCCATTTCCACACTTAAGATTCTGTGACCTCGCTCTCCCCTGTGGCATTTGTCTTTTTCATTTGTAAAATAAGGAAGATAAGTAGGGTGATTTTACTTGGATACACAAACCCATCACCTTCCACTTCAAGTATAGAGTCCAGGGGTACCTTTGCCTTGGGTTTGAGTATAACAGAATCTCAGGCACTTGGCATCTATAAATTCAACACTTCTTTCACTAGTGAGAGGGAGAGGAACTTGGTATGTTACTTTTCTCTAAGACCTAGTCATTCAATAGGAGAAAATATTTGCAAACCATCTGTCTGATGAGGAGTTAATATACAAAATATGTAAGGAATTCATACAACTCAATAGCTAAACAACAAACAATCTGATTTGAAATTGGATAGAGAATTCGAATAGACATTTTTCTAAACAAGACATACAAATGGCTAACAGGCACATGAAAAGATGTTCAATATTGCTAATTATTAAAGAAATGAAAATCAGAATCACAGTGAGATATCACCTCACACCTGACAGAATGGCTATTAACAAAAAGTCAAGAGATAACAAGTGCCCTTGTACACTGTTGGTGGAAATGTAAATTGGTGCAGCCACTATGAAAAACAGTAGGAGGTTCCTCAAGAAATTAAAAATAGCACTACCATATGATCCAGCAATGCCACTTCTGGGTATATCTGAAGGAAATGAAATCAGTACCTTGAAGAAATATCTGCACTTCCATGTTCATTGCAACATTATTCACAATAGTCAAGTCATGGAAACAACCAAAGGGTCCATGGATGGATGAATGGATAAAGATGTACACACACACACACACACACACACACACACACACACACACACACACACAATGGGATATTATTCAGCCATAAAAAAGAACGAAATCCTACCCTTTGTGACAACATGGATGGACCTTGAGAACATTATGCTAAGTGAAATAAGTCAGAGAAAAACAAATACTATATGATATCACTTACATGTGGAATCTAAAAAAGCCAAACTCATGGAAACAGGAGTAGAATGGTGGTTGCCGGGGTTTAGGGGATGGGGGAGATGGGGAGATGTTGGTCAAAGGGTACAAATTTCCAGTTATAAGATGAATAAGTTTTGGGAATCTAATGTATAGCATGGTGACTCTAGTTAACAACAACAGCAACAATAGAATTGTTACTTAACCTTATTGTGGCAATCATTTTGCAATATCTATATGCATCAAATCATCATGTTGTAAACCTTCAGCTTATGTATGTTATATGTGAATTATATCTCAATAAAACTGGCAGGGGGTGGAGATCTATTCAAAAGGGAATATCTGTTTCCAGTACATATCATGGAAGTAGCAATTACTAACATTTGTGCAGCCGTTGACAGTTTTCAGGCTATGTCACATATATGATATTTGAAAAGATCCTATAATAAAGACCAGTGCCCAAAGTCTGCCAGGAACACATCTGTAGTCAAGTGAAATGGGGTTTATTAATTTGCTGCAGAAAGGGTGTCTGCACAGCATGGAGAACCATGAGAGTGCCTGGTGAAAGAGAGTTAAATGGGCTTGTGCTGGGTGATGTGAGGAAAGGCTTAAGGAGCGAGGGACTCTGGGATTGGGTAATCTCAGGAAGTGGGGACAATTTGATGAGTGGGTATCTTAATTTTTTTCTCTGCTTAATAAAGAAGTAGTCATTCATATTAGCTAGGGGGGAAGTTTTCATGGTTTCAGAGCAAACTTGTTTCTGTCTTGTTCCATCATAGCTAGGGAGTGACCTCGTCTGATGTTGATATTTAATGGAATTGTGTTCAGTGGAGAACTAACAGCCTAGCTGATATTTGCCAGACCAGCCGCCAGCTTTCAGGGCTGAGATGGGAAACCTGAAGCTCAAGGCAGTGTAGTGTGGTGGCTGAGAGTATGGCCTGGCAGAAGACTGGGTTTAGGTAACATTAGCAAACATTAAGTACTATTAGTATCCTTATCATCAAAAGAGTAAGTGAATTTCTCAAGTTCACACAACTGTGAATGGTTCCAGATCAATGTGTAAAGTATTATTCTGGCTTTTTTTTTTAAAAAAAGAAAAACCTACATATGTCAATACATAAGTATAGTGGAGTATATATATATATAATATGTACTGACATATGTATTTTCTTTTTTTTTAAAAAATGCCATATATATATATATATATATATATATATATATATATATATAGAAAAGAGTTTTGGGAAAAATGGCAGCAGCTGTGCCAGAATCATCATTTTTGGCTCTTCCCAAATTCCTATAAACAGAGCAACTAGATAGCAAAACCAAAAACCTATAAACAACATTTACAACAAAACTAGTTGGCAGAGTATTCCCCACATATTCTAAAGTATAATTGGTGGGAACAAACCACTGGCAGCTACAAGACCCACATGTTATCTGCATCTGTGTGGGAGAAAGCAGAGGGAAGTATTGAGACATCTAACAGACCTGAGAATGGTTGAACCCAAAAGTAGCAAACAGGTATTCACTGATAAGCATGGCAGCCAATTTGAGAACAGGAGCTGAAGTTGGCAAGACTTTTACCTTCTCAAATAACAAGTAAGCACAATGAATGTGCAGTGAGCTCTGAGGGACTAGAGCATTATAGCCAGTTGTGATTTCTCTAAACTAAAAACCCAGGTCTCCCATACAAGGTGAGACCCTACACTGAAGAGAAACTGAAGTTGAATCAGAATTGAGCAAGTTAAGATTACTAGAAACAAAGGAAAGAGAAGGTCAAAATGAGAGTGAGAGAGAGGAACAGAGGCAGGAAAGTTCAGAAAGCAAGTCACTATATTTTTGAACACTTAAGAAATCAACAGAAAAGGAAACTTTGTGGAGTTAGAAAAGGCATCTGAGTCAAGCTTTCTCTAATTGCATATATAAAAATGAGCAAAGAAAAGTATTGAGGTCATGTTTCATAAAAATTAATGTAGGAAGGAAGAGAATAGAGAAAAACACCCCTACTTCAAAAGCACAACAGAAAGACATACTTTTAAAAACTTTAATCTATTACTTCAAATAATCTGAAAGACACTGATGAGATAATACAAGGCAGGAAAGAATGACATAAATCAGAATTAGAAAAACTTAGAAATTGAATGATGGAACTCAAGAATTAGGGAAAAAAAGTTACCTTAGAAATGAAGCCAAAACTAAAAGGAGCAAAAATAGAATAAATACAATCAGTAATGCCTTAAGAAATAAAAAATTAGAAGGACTTTTTTCATCAGAAAAAAAATAAAGACATACTACAGCATCGATGAACCTTAAAGACATTATGTTAGTGAAATAAGCCAGTTACAAAAGGACAAATATTATATGATTCCACTTATATGACATGAGGTACTCAGGTTCACAGAGACAAAAAGTAGAATGGTTGTTACCAGAGGCTAGGGAGAGGGAAATGGGAAGTTAGGGCTTCATGAGTTTCAGTTGCAGAAGATGAAAAGATTCTGGAGATAGGTGGTGGTGATGTTCACACAACAATGTGAATGTGCTTGATGCCACTAAACTGTACACTTAAAAAATGGTAAATTTTATGTTATGTATATTTTATCACAATAAAATATTTTTCTAGAAGTGAAGAAAGGAGCTAAAAGGTTTGAGAGAAAGTAACAAATATTAAAGTTAGGTAGAGGAAATCCAACATACAACTAACAGGAGTGTCTAAAGAAGAAAACTGAAGTTTCTTCAAGGAAGAAAACAGAACTAATAATAAAAGCTATAATCCAATAAAATGCGCCCCCCAAAAAAGTATTTTTGAAAATTACATATTGAAAAGGTACATTGTGTACCTAAGAATACGGACTCAAAAATGATCATTACCAAGACTAGTAAAATCACTGGACTTTAAAGAAAAAGAAAACTAGATCATCTTAAGAATTTTCAACTGCAATCTTTATGCTAGAGAAAACGGAATAACATATTTATGATACTTGAGGGAATACAATGAGAGTCAAGGCTTTTATTGCCAGCAAAGCTGACCTTCAAGTATAAAATAAAAACTATTATCAACATGCAAGAACTCAGAGACTTACTTCCATAAGCCCTTTCTCAGGAATCTGTTAGAAAATGGGTTTCACATGATCAAAATAGCTATAAAGAGATCAATATAACAACTGGTAGTGAGCATTACTTAATGTGGTTATTTGTTGAACTAAGACTACATGGGAGAGATTGTAACATATAAAGCCTATATGATTTGATGATGTAGATATTGAACAGTTGAAAATGGAGGGGGATGAGGATAGCACATACAAGAAGTTTTAAACTCTTCTGTTATTGTAATTGGTGGCGGTAGTATATTCTTATTCTGAGTGTGTTGTATGTATAAAGTAGGATTATATGAATGAGTAACTATAGTATTTTCTGTTTCTACTGTCCCTTGTGTCCTTGAGAACCAGGACTCAGTGTGGAGAAAAGGAAATCAAGACGTAATATAGAAGAAGTTAAGAAAAAGCTCTGGGGCTTCCCTGGTGGCGCAGTGGTTGAGAGTCCGCCTGCCGATGCAGGGGACATGGGTTCATGCCCCGGTCTGGGAAGATCCCACATGCCGCGGAGCGGCTAGGCCCGTGAGCCATGGCCACTGAGCCTGCGCGTCCGGAGCCTGTGCTCCGCAATAGGAGAGGCCACAACAGTGAGAGGCCCACGTACCACAAAAAAAAAAAAAAAGAAAAGAAAAAGCTCTGGAGTCCTAAATTTGAAATATCAGTACTAACTCATGTTCCAGGTCTAAAAAGTAATAACCAACTCATTAACAATAAGAATTCTTAGCACCCAGACTGTGGTCTTGAAATCCAGTTTCCTACTAAAATAAACAAGGCTTCTTGGAGAAATGGCTTATTGCATGTCTGGGGCAGGAAATATACAAGATGTATCTGTAACGTCTTCATATATACCTGTAACGTTTTCATATATCCAATCATGAGAAAGCTTTCAAAGACTACAGAGTCCTGTCAAAAGCATTCAGTTAACAACACAAGGAGGCTCTAACTGGCAAATATGGGGAAATTTGAGCTTCAACAATGATAGTAATTTAAATGGATTGAAATTTATCAAAAGATATTTAAATCTATGAATCAGTAATAACAATCATAGCTGGTCATCTTCAGAGGATGATAAAAAAACCAGTTCATTATCTTGAAAACTGATAAATAAATGGAAAGAAGCAAGCATTTATTTTGACTTTCTTATTTGAAGTATACCACTGTACAAGCAAATAGTAGATGAAGGGGAAGTGTCCCTTTCTAAAAATATTCCTAATATTTTAATAAACTATATAGTAAATGAAAAAGAAATAATATAATCAGAATATCACCATTTGGCAAACTTCAGTGAATTAATGGATCTAGCCATTGAGAATCAGTAGCTACCAACATTGCAGAGGGAGAGACAGCATCATGTGCCCTCTGATGAATGACTACACCACCACCAATAGTCTGGCCAAAGAGATGGAACCTGAATCTGATTAAGTCTCTAGGTACAGCTGCAAATTGGTAGGAAATACGAAGCGCAGAGGAACCAAATAAATTACACCATGAATATGCAATCAGCAAAATCCTGACTGTGGAAACTTCTACAGATCAAACAGTCCAGCTATTCAGTAGACAGAAGATAAAAGAAAGGGATGGAGGGGGGAACCTATAGATTAAAAGAGACTTAGAAGACATATCAATTTTTTTTAATTAGCGGGATTAAACTCTGGTATCTAGAAATGAACACATGGTTAATAAAGATGCAAGATAGCAATTACTTTAAAAGTCAGGGTAGTGGCAACTTTTGGAGGGAGAAATGGAGAGGTCTGTGATTGGGATCGGATATATGGAGGGGCTTCTATGGAGGGCTGGCAAAGTTGTATTTCTTGACATGGATGGTAGATGTAAGGATGTTAACTTTATAATGATTCACTAAACTATACATTTGTTTTGTGTGGTTTTCTATATCTGTACTTTACTTTATATAGAAAAATACTGTTAAAAGAAGATATGCAGGCAAATCTATAGAGACAAAAAATAGATTATTAGTTGCCAAGGGCCGCAAGGAAATGGGGAGTGACTGCTAGTGGGTAAAGGATTTCTTTTTGGGGTGATTAAAATGTTTTGCTATTGATTGTAGTAATGGTTGCACAACTAAAATACTAAAACATCATTGAATTGTGTACTTTAAATGGATGAATTGTATAGTATGTGAATTACATCTCAATAAAGCTGATACATAGTATAACTATAAATATATAGATATCTAACATTGGGTATATAGATACAAATACAGAGATGTAAGAATGTCAGACTAACAGTGGGGAGGGGAGAGAGAATGGATTTCGTGTGTGGGAGGTAAGGGATACTTTCTATAAAAGTATTTCTGAATTGTTTGATTATCTTACAATGATCATATATTGCCTTTACCTTTTTTTTTTTTTTTTTTTTGCGGTACGCGGGCCTCTCATTGTTGTGGCCTCTCCCGTTGTGGAGCACAGGCTCCGGACGCGCAGGCTCAGCGGCCATGGCTCACGGGCCCAGCCGCTCCGCGGCATGTGGGATCTTCCCGGACCGGGTCACGAACCGGTGTCCCCTGCATCGGCAGGCGGACTCTCAACCACTGCGCCACCAGGGAAGCCCTGCCTTTACCTTTTAACAACCTTGAGCACTGGACTAGCACTATTACCAGAACTTCTGCAATCATGGAGACGTTCTGTATCTGTACTGTGCAATACAACAGCCACTAGTCACATGTTACCCTTGAGTAGTTGAAATGTGGCTCGTGAGACTGAGGAACTAAATTTTAATGTTATTTAATTTTCATAAGGCTGCCATATTGGACAGCACAGCTCTAGAACATTAAGGCAGAGGGAAAACTCTTCTATATCTCAGGATCTCTAGGCCCAGGAGGTAGGTGTGAGAATATATGCACACTCACACCTGTGCATGTTTTCCAGGACGATTCACTCGTCATCTGAATATCATTTCCATCAATGCCTTTGAGGATGACATTTTAACCAAGATTTTCAGTTCAATCGCTGACTGGCACTTTGGAAAAGGGTTTGATGTGATGTTCTTAAGGTAAGAGGTTCCTGTGTTATTGGCCTGGGGTCCTCAGTTCTGGCCCCTCT
Source organism: Phocoena sinus (assembly GCF_008692025.1). Lineage (NCBI taxonomy): Eukaryota > Metazoa > Chordata > Mammalia > Artiodactyla > Phocoenidae > Phocoena > Phocoena sinus. The sequence goes on along the minus strand of NC_045777.1, from coordinate 66,084,774 downwards.
TTAACTGGTCTGCCTTCTCCTTCCTCCCAAGGTATGGAAAGTTGCTGGTACAAGCTACGATGACAATTTATAAAGCTGCAATGGAGAATTTCTTGCCAACTCCCTCCAAGTCACACTATGTCTTTAACCTGCGGGACTTCTCACGGGTGATCCAAGGGGTATTGCTCTGCCCTCACACCCACCTACAGGTCAGCCACTATCATTTCTGTTATCAAGTTCATTCAGTGATATCCTTGGCTACATGGAATATACAATGATAAGAGTAATGTCTAACTTCTATCAAGCATTTAATCTATGCTAAGCATTGTGCTAAGTATTTTGTAAGCATTATCTCATTAAAGCCCCATATCGACCCCAGGATTTAGAAACTATTGAGAACTACCACCTCAGTCACCACCTGCCATTTATTCAAATAATTAACGGGATTTTCAGGATGTAGAAAAGCTTATCCGGCTTTGGATCCATGAGGTTTACCGGGTCTTCTATGACCGTCTGATTGATCATGAGGACAGACAGGTCTTTTTCAACACGGTGAGGGAAACCACCTCCAATTGCTTCAAGCAGTCTGTGGAAAAGGTAAGCCAGACCCTGTGATCATTTGGCCTCAGAAATTGCCCCAAATATTTGATCATGCTAGTCTCAGATTTCAGATTGTCTTCCTACTAGAGACTTACAGCTCCACTTTCTGAATCTCAAGAAACAGTGTATTGAGCCAACTAATCACTCAATTTGGTGATATAATAGTTGGCCCAATTTCACTTCACTTCCCTGGTAACATATAAGTTTGGATACATTCAAACTTATGGTTTATGATATGATGTTATTGTTTATGATTAATGTAAAATGCATTTGCAAGGTCAATTAATTTGTGAGTTGAGAAATAAATACACCATGAATTTTCATGGTTTGATTGATGCCTTGGTAAAGCCCGAGTGAAAGATTGTCATGGTTTCCCATTTGTAAATATTTTCTCTTTTCTATTTTGATATAAGAAAAGTTTTAAGCCTATGTATTTGCATCATCTAGTTCTACCTCTATTCTTAAGAAGCTACGATTTCTCCATAGAAAAAATTGCAAGTGTTTCATGTTGCATCCAGAGGCCAAGTGCAGAAGCACTGCCAGTTTTTAATATCAGGAAGAAGAGGCATCTAAAACATTTCTACTCTAGGTACAGAGTGGGGACCAGGGAAATGCCTGCACTTCTATTTGGTGAAGGAGCAAATACATTAAAAATGATGCCATCTTTCGACTACCTCCTCTTGGGATCTTACAATCTGACCACCAATGTTTTAATCACTTAGCAAACAGATTGACCCTTGCTTTCACACTCTTTTCTCAAATGTCCTTTCATCATAGTCTTTACAACTACGAGATCCACATATTTTGTTTAAAGAAAAAAAAAATGTTGATGAACCATGACTTTGAAGAATGCTCAGAGGAAACAAATACATCCCCTGCTCCCTCCCTCTACACCTCCCAGTACCATGGTGGCTGGGGCTACTGGCTGAATGCCTAGCTGAGACTTACCTTTCCCACAGGTCCTCATCCACCTGTCACCCACTGGAAAGATAGTTGATGATAATATCCGTAGCCTCTTCTTTGGAGATTTCTTCAAGCCAGAAAGTGACCAAAAAATCTATGATGAGATCACTGACTTAAAACAGCTCACAGTGGTCATGGAGTATTACCTGGAAGAGTTCAACAACATCAGCAAGGCCCCCATGTCCTTGGTCATGTTCAGGTTCACCATCGAGCACATCTCCAGGATATGCAGGGTCCTGAAGCAGGACAAAGGCCACTTGCTCCTGGTGGGCATTGGGGGCAGTGGGCGGCAAAGTGCCAGCAAACTGTCCACATTCATGAACTCATATGAGCTGTGCCAGATCGAGATCACTAAGAGCTACTCAGGCAATGACTGGCGAGAGGACCTGAAGAAGATCATGCTACAGGTTGGTGTGGCCTCCAAGAGTACTGTGTTCCTCCTCACCGATAACCAGATCAAGGACGAGTCATTCATCGAGGACATCAACGTGCTTCTGAACACGGGAGACGTGCCCAACATCTTCCCCGCTGACGAGAAGGCTGACCTTGTGGAGAAGATGCAAATAGCAGCAAGGACAGAAAGCGAGAAGATCGAAGCCACTCCTCTTTCTATGTATAACTTCTTTATTGAGAGAGTGAAAAACAACCTTCACATTGTCCTTGGTAAGAAGAAGCAAATTCAGTTTGCCCTTTTCCTCTGGGTATTTCAGGATCTCCTGTGCCTTAAGCCCGTTCCTCTTACAGTGGTGCCAGGAATGATCCAGCCAAGGCACTCACTCGCCCACGGGTCAGTGCCTAGAATTCCTTTGGAAACTTCCACTGTCCTGAACAACTGTTTTAAACCTGTTCCACTCTCCTCAGTTCTCTGAATTCTCCTCTGAACCCTCTCCTTCCTTTCAGTACATTACCCGGCAACCTCACAGAACAGCACCTGGAGCTCTTCTCTCTATGAACGATATCTCCAATCTATCCAGAAACTTAGGGGTCGTGTTTAATACTTCTCTCTTGTTACCATGTCCTGTCAATTTTTGCCTCTCTCTCGCATATCTACCCACTTATCTCTATCTCTGCCACCTTCGTATTAGCTAAGCCGCTATCATCTCACCCAGACCTCACCTCTACAGCCTTCTAACTGTTCTATGTCTACTCTGTCCATTCCAGACCTTTATGTTCCACTGAGTCAGGATGGGGGTTCTTTTTTTCATGTATTGCAAATGTGATCATTGTATATTTACACACATACACAAATTAAAACACCTAAATTGCTTTCTATTCAGATAAAGACCAAAATTCCTAACCTGTAGTCTTATAAGGCAACCTGCCAGGCTGTCCCCTGCATCCTCTCCACTCTCATCCCCAACCAAGCTTCCCCTTCTCTCTTTTTTAGACACGCTGACCTCCTCACACTTTCACCTGTGCATTATGCTTCCTCCCACCACACTGGGTCTAAATAAACAGTGAACGGAATTTGGAGCATAGAATCCAACCTTTGTGGTTGGATGGGGATGGGGTCAGAAACAAGCTCCCTTATGTCTGTGAGTCAGAACAAACAGAGCACGTGGGTCAAAGGGCTCAACCACTCTGGCTATGTGACCCTAGGGATCTGGAAGGGACAATGTGGATACTGGAGACGAGCCAGAAGGTATTGTAATAAACTGAATTCCCATCACAGAGTTTCCTGAAAATATCCCATGATTCCCCTGTGCTTCCCAGGCACTCATCCTGACTATTCCCAATCACACCCTGGAGTGCCAATAGGAAACATGACTGCTCCCTTACCCCACCAGAATCCTTGGAAAGACCTGCCTGTCCCTTTCAGCCTCCTTGACTTGGAGAAAGAGAACTAACGAAGTCCACTTTTCATTAGCCATGAGTCCGATTGGGGACGCCTTCCGGAACCACCTGCGGATGTTCCCTTCCCTGATCAATTGCTGCACAATTGACTGGTTCCAGTCTTGGCCCACAGATGCCCTGGAATTGGTAGCCAACACATTTCTAGAAGATGTGGAGCTCGATGACAATATTCGGATAGAGTAAGTGTTAGCTGCATTTTAGTACGGCAACCAAATATTTCAAATGAAAATCTAGATATTGGCTCTATTCTTGTTGCTGTTTCAAAACTTATCATTTTATGTATAGAAAATGTCTTATATTTTTAAATCACATTTAGATATTTAATAAAACACCTTTGCTGAAAGAGAATAACATTTCGTTGTTCAGAATTGTCCTAGAGATGCACTGTTGTCATAGCTATGAGAACCTGGATATAATACTATTGCTATTTCAATAGCCTTAGGGCATGCATTCTCAAGAGGGGTGATATTGCTGCCAAGGGGATGAAAACTGGTTCTTGTGAGGATTCTTTGTTATGAAAATAACTTACTCTTTTTTTGTATAAAGCACAGATATACAAACGAAAAAAAAAAAAGCACTGAATTTTGGCTACAGTAAGAGAAGGGTTAAGACTGTTGACCACTCTAGGTGTCCCATGAAGGCAGGGGTCATACATATCATTCTTGTATACTTCTGTGTCCTTAGTGCCTAGCAAGTGCCTGGTACATAGTAGGTTCAATTATTGCTTATTAAATGAATGAATAGAAAATGAAGAAATAGGTAGCGGTCAGAATATTCATGGCTTTTAAGAACTTTGAACTTTGTTCTCTAGGCCAGAAGACCCTTAACCTGGGTCCATAGGCTCGTGAACAGAATTCAGAGGGACAGTGAATGTGAGTGGGGAAAAAGTACATCTTCATTTTCACTGACATCTAACTGATACTTTGCATTTCTTTCAATGAATGTAGGCAATAAACCCCAGTAGGACTGTGTGACTTTGTTACCAGAAGGAATCACCGTTATTTTCATAACTCATTCAGTCATTACAGATGCCCCAAATATATCATTTCCTTCAAAATGATGGTAGTTGTTAGATCTGCTGTCCAATCTTACTATTTAATGCCACAGTCGGCAAATGATGATCCATGGGCCAAGTCCTAGTTCACAGGCAATTTTCATAAATAATGTTTTATTGGGAAACAGCCATGCACACTACAATGGCAGAGTTGAATAGTTGCTCTTGAGACCATGTGGCTCACAAGGCCTAAATTTTTTTTTTTTAATTTTTGGCTGTGTCAGGTCTTAGCTGAGGCACGTGGGATCTTGGTTGAGGCATGTGGGATCTTTCGTTGCAGCGCATGGGCTCTTTGTTGTGGCTCACAGGCTTCTCTCTAGTTGTGGTGTGCAGGTTTTCTCTCTCTAGTTGTGGTGCACAGGCTCCAGGGTGCATGGGCTCTGTAGTTTTGGCATGCGGTTCCAGAGCACATGGGCTCTGTAGTTTTGGCATGCGGTTCCAGAGCACATGGGCTCTGTAGTTTTGGCATGCGGTTCCAGAGCACGTGGGCTCTGTAGTTTGCGGCACACAGGCTCTCTAGGTGAGGCACGTGAGCTCAGTAGCTGTGGTGCGGGCTTAGTTGCCCCGCGGCATGTGGGATCTTAGTTCCCTGACCGGGGATCAAACCCACGTCCCCTGCATTGGAAGGTGGATTCTTTACCACTGGACCACCAGGGAAGTTGTCCCACAAAGCCTAAAATATTTGCTATCTGGTCCTTACCAGGAAGAGTCTGCTGATCCCTGATTTAATGCATAAATAAAATCACACATATTACTATATCATAAATTTGGTTTTTAAAATATTTTGAAAACTCTTTCAACATAATTGGTTTCCTTTGTAACCCTCTATATATTATATTATGCATTTTAAAACATTATTCTGCAAAGTCCAGAGTCTTCACCAGACTGACAAAGGTTAAGAACTCCAGCTTAAGCCCCGGTGAGTCACAAAAGTGATTAAAGATAGAAATTACCTAATCAAAGATCATTCTAGTAAGAATATATACTTCCCCAATCATTGTCGAGGCTCTGTTGACATGCTTCACAGAATTTGGGATTCTAGTGGGCCATGGTGAGCGGCTTTCTCACATCCTCACATCTGTGAACCGAGGCCGTACTGGATCTCTCTGGAGCAAGTTGGGCCTGCCTAACCACCTTTGTGTCCTTGGCAGGGTCATCTCCATGTGCAAATATTTCCAGGAGAGTGTGAAAAAGCTGTCGCTTGATTATTACAACACACTTCGCAGACACAACTACGTTACCCCCACGTCCTACCTCGAATTGATCCTAACCTTCAAGACACTCCTGAATAGGAAGAGGCAAGAGGTGGATATGATGAGGAACCGCTACCTGACAGGCCTGCAGAAACTTGAATTTGCTGCTTCACAGGTGAGCGCTGCCAAAATAGTACAGGGACAAAGGGGTCCAAGACCGATTGGATGCGGTAAAGCACTTGTTCAGGTGCAGAAGTCAAGAGAGCACCAAATAAAATAAAGACAGCCTCTGACCCTGTGCTCGCAGAACTCACCTCACTTGCTTGGCCTAAACCCAGCCCTGTCTCTCTTTAAGATTTTGATGTTTTGTTCATCATGGATCTTTTTGAACTAATTTTAACTTTTTACAACATTACAGTAAAATACTGTTTATCTTGAATACTGAGTTCTTTGGAGCCCCCTTAAATTTTGTGCCCAAGGCAAGTGCCTTACCCACCTCACCCTTGCCCCGGCCCTGGATACTCTCATGGGGAACTGGGCAGAATAAGGCAGTGGTTAAGAGCAGGGCCTGGACTCAAATTCCAGCTTTATAACTTATCAGCTGTGGAACCTTGACGATGTTATTTCACGTCTTAGGGCCTTAGTTGCCTCTTCTATAAAAAGAAGTGATAACAACAGTCTTCACTTCACAGGGCTATTATGAAGATTAAATGAGCTGACACAAGTGTAACCCTTAGCAAAATGCCTGGCATTTAAATTAGTAATTGATTTGTGCTTGAGCCGCTTGACACAACCATACTAAGACATGGATTTTCAGCACAATAAAGAACTAAGGAAGGGATATATGTATATGTATAGCTGATTCACTTCGTTATAAAGCAGAGAGTAACACACCATTGTAAAGCATTTATACTCCGATAAAAACGTTAAAAAAAAAAAAGAACTCAGGCAACTGAATGGTTTGCAGTAGGTTGACCTGTCAGTGAGTATAGCAGACCCACCAACATGCAGCACAGGGATGGGAAAGAACATCAGGGGTGCCTGTGTTGCTCTGCTCCTGCAGTTGCGGGGTCCAATTCAGGGTCCTTAGCTTTCAGAGAGATGTTGAAAATTGGAGTCTATCCAGACAAGGGTGAGCAAACTGTGTTGAGCAGCAAAATGACCTGAGACAGTCTAGACCAGTAAAGAGAATGTGGTGCCAGTTAACATTACTTGAGCCCTACCACGTGCCTGGTGCTGTATAAGAGGAAGGTACTGTTATCACCACGTGACGCACAAAGAGACCAAGGACCCAGAGAGGCCAGGCAACTTGCCCATGATCACACAGCTTCATGAGTAGCTGGTGCAAGTTGTGAGGCCAAAACTGAAACTTAGGTCTGCGTGACTGCAGAGTCTGTGTTCCTAATCAGGCCAGCATGCTATGCTTCTTCTCTCATGTGGGCTTTCTGTGGACAGTGGGTTCAAGGTCATGAAACTCTCTTCAGATAAGCATCTGAGCTGCCTTAGAAGGCAGAATCAGGACCAGTGGGGAAAAACTGCCTGGGGGTAAATTCCAGCTCCTTATCAGGAAATCTAATGTGTTCAGCTGCCTGAAAAATGGCCCAGCTCCCCTGAGAGGTGGTGAGCGCCTCACCGTTAGGAGTGTTCAAACAGTGGCCAGAAAACTACTTGGCAGAAAACTACTTTTCTAGAGAGCATCAGACTGTTGGGAAAAAATGGCCTTGAAAGTTCCTTCTATCCCACCTCTCTCAGTCATGTATGATTCCTTCACAGCCTTAAAAAAATGTAGAGCTTTTTTCCTCCTAACTTACTTTTGTTCTGTCTTTCACTGCTCCCAACACTAGAGTGTAGGCTCAATGCAGGAGGAATATCTTTTTTTTTTTTTTTTTTTTTTTTTTTTGCTGTACGCGGGCCTCTCACTGCTGTGGCCTCTCCCGTTGCGGAGCGCAGGCTCAGCGGCCATGGCTCACGGTCCCAGCTGCTCCGCGGCATGTGGGATCTTCCTGGACCGGGGCACGAACCCGTGTCCCCTGCATCGGCAGGTGGACTCTCAACCACTGCGCCACCAGGGAAGCCCCAAGGAATATCTTTTTTTTAAGTGTTGTATCTTTAAAAAAATTTTTTGTTTACTGTTATATGTATAGTGCCTACCACAGGGCTTGGTAACTACAACACATAGCATGAACTCAGTAACGAAATATTGAAAGATCAAAGAGAGAAACTCCAGCCAACAAATATGTACCCAGTACCATTAAAATCATTCGTATTTTCTGCGTGTGTCATAGGTTAGAGAATCGTTTCAACTTTTGCCGGCCATGCCATTTTCGGCATTGACGTAGCTGACCCTGCACCCCTCCCACCTTCCTCTCCTTGTTAGGTGGCCGTCATGCAAGTAGAACTGACTGCCCTCCAACCCCAACTCATTCAGACCTCTGAGGAGACCGCTAAGATGATGGTGAAAATTGAAGGGGAGACGCGAGAAGCCGATGCCAAGAAACTTCTGGTGCAAGCTGATGAAGAAGAAGCCAATGCTGCTGCCGCCATTGCTCAAGGAATCAAGGTATAAACTGCTGAGAGAGAAGAAAGGGAATCAGCATTTTCAGGGTTCATCTGTTATCTCACTAGAGCCTAACAAAGTCTTGCAGAATATGCATGGTCATGCCCATCTTGCAGGGGAAAAATGTGAGGCTTGAAAGGATGCTTTCCCAGCATCACATAGCTAGTAAATGACACCTGGCTCTCTCCAGGAAGCATTATTGTTTTACAAATACTCTCCATCTCACTCAGCATCAAGTCCCATAAGCCCCAACAAGATCTAACCTTATCTCTTATTACTTTCCCCTCATTGACTCTTCTGGCCACACCAGCCTCCTAGCTATTCCCCAAACAAACACTAGGCATGTTCCCATCCCAGGGCCCTTGCACTGGCTGTTCCCTCTGGCTATCTCCTAAACCTCAATCATGTTTTTGCTCAAATGTGGCTGGCATGTCATAGGTGTGGAGTAAATATTTGTCAAATGACAGATTGTTGAATCTAGAGGACCCCATTTGAAGGTAATTCTTATACCAAAGAAGAACAGTCCTGGGAAGGGCTTCACCTATATTCAGATATTAAAAGAAAATCTGATTAATGTTCATGTTATATATTTCCCCAAGCACCTTCAAGTATACGGTTCCATTATCACAATGACTTTGGGCTTACTAATGACAGCCATCAATGTCTAGAAGTCAACAACACTGAGGTTCAGTGGTAAATGGACTTTGCAGAGCCGCACAGCTAGTTGCTGGGATCCGACTCCAAGGCTCTTGGCACTTGGCTGAAGATGCTTGTCCCTGTGTCTCCACTTAGCAGTTAGAAATTGCTTCTGACCATTCTTCAAACAAGAGCTTGCTTCCAAATAAAATGGTTTGCTTACATTGGTCGATTCTTTTTAAGCTAATGGATCATTTCTTTCCCCCGTAACAAGGATAATAAATGATGTCAGGAGTACTGCAGAGTTGATTACATTTCATCTGCAAGCACTGTGCTTCACACGCCTCAAACGGCCCTGCTGCTCTGTGCACTGCTAAGCCACAGAGATCATTTTTATTTTATTTTTTGGGGTGTTTTTTTGGGGGGGGCCTGTGTCAGGTCTTAGTTGTGGCCCACACGCGGGATCTTCATTGTGCAGCGTGTGGGCTCCAGAGTGTCCAGACTCACGCGCTTCTCTCTAGTTGTGGCTGGGAGCTCAGTAGCTGCGGTGTGCGGACTTAGTTGCCCCACCCTGCGGCATGTGAGATCTTAGCTTCCCGACCAGGGATTGAACTTGCACCCCCTGCATTGTAAGGCAGATTCTCAACAACTGGATCACCAGAGAAGTCCCCACAGAAGTCATTTTTAATTATAATTTTTTTATCATAGAAACAAATGGTGTCATAACACATACAAAAGAATTTTTAAGAGCTCAACTTTAACACCTTTCCAATTTTCCAAGTTTTCCTCTAGTTCCTGTCTATACACGTGGATAGTTTTGGTATTGCAATCATAGCATAATTGTGATTTGCTTTATGCTTTTTAATTTCCTTAACAGCTTATCACAAATGTTTTTCCAAAATGTCATATAATCATTTTAATGACCATTTTAAGTAGGTGCTTCACCTATCAAGTAGCCATTCCCCTATTGGGCATTGAGTCTGTTCCTTCCTGCCTTGTTTTCAGTGTTTCCAGAGTATCAACTGGAATCTCTCAACAGAGCTTTGGAGTTTTAAAAATGCAAATGCCCAGACCCCACCCAGACTGAATGAATCAGAATCTCTGGGTGTGGAGCCTGACCATGAGGATGCCCTAAATGCTCCTCAGTGACTCTGATGCAGAGTCAGGGTTGAGAATCACTGCTAGAGACAATGTTACAATTAGAGGCCTTCTGAGTCACTTAACAAACAAACTTGCTAGAATCCAGGCCTTACCCTTAGGAAAGAAGCAGAGCTACCGGGCCACTAGTTGTCTGGCACATTATAAGAAAGTGACCCAGAGCTATCAATAATAGGACACCAGGGGCACCTGGGATGGTTGAAATCTACTGAGAATCCAAAGATGTAGCTGAGCCAATCCCTGTAGTCTCCTCTGCCACCAAACCCTTTCTGAAGCTGGTCATGAGAAGCAGCAGGGGGCAGCTCTGGTCCTTCCCCTAGTCTTGCACTCGGGCACATATCCTAGGGCTGAAGGAGGGGCAAACTAAATTGCCCCTGGGACTGAGCCATTCTTACCATCCAAAGTAGGACGTTCCATTTTGATACTGGGGACATCTAACGTGGCTCATCTGGGGGTGGGGGTTAATATAAGGAAGCCAAATAAAACCTTGCTATAAGTTTATAGGAAAAGCAGAAAACCTAAAATAAAGAATCCATGATATACACAGGCGTGTATATATACACATGTGCACACACCTGTATGTAAGAAGGTGGAACCTCCTTTATTTTGTTTGCTTATCACAATAAACGTGCAGGACATAGACTTCAACACATGCTGCTTTTAACATTCTCTTTAGAAGTTTCACTTCAGTCATGGCTGTGTGATCAGTCCCTGCGCTGGGAGACTAACAGAAAATTCACTGAGTGGGGAGCCAGGGGCCCAGGATTGGAGCTTGGCTCGTTGACTAACCAGCTTTGTGACCTTGGCTAACTCATTTTACCTCTCGAGTCCTCGTTTCATTGTTGTTGTTGGAGGAGCATTTGGTAATTGAACTGCTAAATGCAGTTGTATTTGCAGGGGATTGGGTCCAGCCCTCCCCACCCCCCTGGCCCCTGACCCCACAGATACCAAAATCCGCAGATGCTCAAGCCCCTGCAGTCTGCCCTCTGGACCCGTGGTTCCAAATCTACAGGTACAGAGGGCCAACTGTAATCTATGAAATTCTGAAATCTTATAATGTTAATCTTCCCTTTTTTAAAAAAAATTGAGATATAATTCACATACCATTAATATTCACCTTTTTAAATCATGCAATTCAGAGGTTTTGGTATATTCACAAAGTTGTACAACAATCACCACTATCTACTTCTAGAACATTTTCATTACCCAAAAAGAAACCTGTACCCATTAGCAGTCACTAGCCATTTCTCCCTCTGCCTAGCCCCTGGCAACCACTAACCTACCTTCTGCCTCTGTGGATTTTCCTTTTACGCACATTTCATGTGAATGGAATCATAGAGGAGGTGGCATTTTGTGTCTATCTGGCTGCTTTCACTTAGCATAATGTTCTCAAGGTTTATCTGTGTTGTTGCATGAATTGTTACTTCATTTCTTTTTATGGCTGAATAATATTCCATTATATTAGCTTTGTTTTCAAACAAAGAAATAATGGGCAAAACATATACGGTCTGCTTTTCCCAGAACTCACTACCCAGCTCTAATCTCTGTCCCCATTCCTCCTCCTTAAAGTCTTGCCTTAAACTCCACCCTGTCCCCAGCTCCACCCCTACCCCATCTCTGAGCTACAGTGCATCCCAGACCCTCACCCCATCTCTGACATTCTCTCACCCCCCATGCCTTATTCTTCCCCAAACTTGCCCTAATCCCCTTCCCATCTGTCACTCACCCCTAGGCTTCATTCTTTACTTCATCTTCTCAACCCATCCTTGATCAATGGGTATGAGGTCACTGACTGCATATATCTCTTGGGAATTCGTTAAAAACCAAAAGCATGATTTTTTTAAGATCGCAAAACCGGTAAATTCTCAAATGTCCAAGGCATCCAAACCACAGCTCCCAAATGCATGCATGCTTCCCTGCTGCCTGTGAGAGCCACCCTCGCCATGCAAACCTACGGCAGGGAGCAGTGTCCTGGAAGGACACTGGGGCAGGAGGCACCTCTTCTCACTTCTGCTGCTTCCCCCAGGAGCAGAGCTTGCTTCACCCCCGGTGTGCCGGGCACGAGGCACTCACCCCTTCTGTCTCTGTACTGCCTGCAGAACGAATGTCAAGGGGATCTGGCAGAGGCAATGCCGGCTCTGGAGGCTGCACTCGCTGCACTGGACACCCTGAATCCAGCAGACATCTCACTGGTGAAGTCGATGCAGAACCCACCAGGTCCTGTCAAGCTGGTCATGGAGAGCATCTGTGTGATGAAGGGGCTGAGGCCAGAGAGGAAGCCGGACCCCAGTGGCAGCGGTAACCACCCCCCAACCCCGCACCCCTCCCGACCCAGCGGCCTGCACGGGCTGTGCTCCCCTGGCAGGAAGGCTGCCAGCACCCCCGCTCATCCGGCCCCAGGCCTGCAGGCAGTATCGTGGTGTCTTGGGGGAAATAAGAAAGGCACCAGGATGCGTGTGCGCTCACTTGTGTTTCTTCACCATCCTCTCTCCTCTCAGTCAGTAAGGAAAATGCAGCCATCTTTGGGTGAAGCCAAGCTCAGTCAAGGCCCCTGCCTACAAATCATTACAAAAATGAAGGTCATAGAGACAAGAGGACTGATAGAGAGCAAGCACACAGAGTAGTGTGTGGGTGAGAGGAAGAGAGAGAAACAGAAAGAGCTAGAGAGAGAAAGATAAAGGAGAAACAGAAAAAGAGACAGACACAGAAAGAGATACCCAGAAGAAAAAAAATTAAGAGAATGAGACAGAGACAGAGACAGAGAGATGGAGAGAAAGAGATAGAGACTGAGAAATAAATGGGGAGAGACCCAGACACCTAGACGCCTTCATATGCATGCACATAGACACGAAGAGATCCTGAACAGGGAGAGGGAGGTTGGGAGGGAAAGAAATCAGGAGGGAGAAAGACAAAAGGTGGGGAGGTGAATGAGGGAGGGAGAGACTCTTACCATGTCAGATACAGAGAGACAGAGAGAGAAAGATATGGGCGGGAGAGAGAAACAAACAAAAACAGGCAGAGAGACAGAAAAGCTGAAAGTGAGAAATGGAGACAGAGACCCCCAGAGATATAGAGACATGAAAATAGAGAGTGAGTGGGAAGAAAAGAGACCAGAAAGAAGAGAGACAGAGACAGGGAGACAAAGACACACAGAGAGAGAACAGGAGAGATCTGGGTTGGGGATGGGGTGAGGAGGAACAAGAGCTGCTGGTGAAGGATTAGAGGGAGAGAGACAGGGGCAAGGGAGGGAAAGACTGAAACTGATGGGCCTGAGGAAGACAAGGAAACAGAAACTTAGAAGAGGAGAGAAAGGAATAGGGGAGGGAAAGAGGAAAGCTTATATAATCAAGCCTTAGAAGCATGAATAGGTGAAAATTCATTCTTAAAATCCAAATTAGATGCAGGATCTTGCAGTAAAACCAGTGTCTTAGAATTGAACAAGGACTTTATAAACCATCTCCAGTGATATTTCCTATCTTTTGAATCTTCATATCCTTCAAACAGTCCTGCTGTTCCTCCATTCCTTCCGATGTGTTAGAAATTTCTGATCCCTCATTTGGGAGACTCTGGCTTCTGCTTCCCATTGTTTATCATTCCCTCTTCCTTGGCTGGTTTCAGGCCAAATAACACATGAAGAAATGCAAAGGTGATCAGGATTGACAAGCAGGGAGCAGACATTACAGGAGACTCCTCTAGGGAAGCAACTGAGGTATAATCTGGCTGCACCCTGGAATCACCTGGCAGTTTAAAGAATGCTAAAGCCCCTGCCCCCACTCCTAAAGATTCTTATTCCTTTGGTCTAGGGTGTGGCCTGAGCATTAGTATTTTTCTTAAAGCTCCCAGGTGATTCTAAGGTGCAGCCAGGATTGAGAACTGCTGAGATACGCAAAGCATGGCCAGGTCACAAAAAATCAGTTCTCTTCCTGGATCATTGATGGTGGGCACAGGATGCATCATTCACCTTTCTTATTTTAAAATTGAAATGAATTTTGGGTGCTATTCATGTAACCCACAGAATTTAGCCAGTACATTGGGACGGAGCAGAAGAGCAATTAAATTAGTTTTGGGTACCTTGAATTTAAACAAAGCAGATCATTTCCTAGAATGCAAACAAAAACTTTCATGGGAAATATTTCTTTGGTGTCTAAGCTTGCTTTAGGAATAGGACATATTTGACCTGTTGTACCTAATATGATATCTCAAGTACAATTTTTTTTGATGAGCCTGAACTTGGCAAGGGTTTATAATTACCTGAGTCAAAGAGTTTGACTTTTTTCTAACACATTAACAAAAGGAGCACTGCCCTGGGACGGGATCTGGGCTCACTCATTCGTTAGTCAGCATGAAGGCTGCCAAGGTGAATAGGGCCCTGCTTTGTTTCTGGGCAGACCAAGGACAGCCTTCTGTTTTGTTGCAAGTCTGCAAGCTGCTTCCCCCACCCTCACTCTTTGTCTGGAGACAGCCTCACTCACTTACTCACTCACTAGAAGGACTGATTCATCACAAGGACGGCCTAATGTGCTCCATCCGACCCACCTCCCATATTTGAAAAAGAATATTCAAAACACATACCCATGGATCCGGTTGCCCTCTTCATCTGTGACTGGGATAAGGGGCAACATTCATTCAATACATACTGAAAACTGATAATTAGGCACTGTGCCAGATTGTAGTAAACACAGAAGGAGCATACAAATGTTTTAAAATGTATACTTGATTTATTATATTATGTTAGTTTTTGAGTGTACAGCATAGTGACTCAAAATTACTTTAGATTATATGCCATTTAAAGATATTATAAGGGGACTTCCCTGGTGGCACAGTGGTTAAGAATCTGCCTGCCAATGCAGGGTGCACAGGTTTGAGCCCTGGTCTGGGAAGATCCCCCATGCCGCGGAGCAACTAAGCCTGTGCGCCACAACTACTGAGCCTGCTCTCTAGAGCCTGCGAGCCACAACTGCTGAGCCCGTGTGCCACAATTAACGAAGCCCACATGCCTGAAGCCCATGCTCCACAACAAGAGGCCACCGCAATGAGACCATGCACCACAACGAAGTGTAGCACCCGCTCGCCACAACTAGAGAAAACCTGCGCGCAGCAACAAAGACTCAGTGCAGCCAAAAATAAATAAATAAAATATAAATTTTTTTTTAAAAATTAAAAAAAATATAAAGTTATTATAGGAATAAACCTACCTAAGGAGACAAAAGACCTGTATGCAGAAAACTATAAGACACTGATGAAAGAAATTAAAGCTGATACAAACAGATGGAGAGATATACCATGTTCTCGGACTGGAAGAATCAACATTGTGAAAATGACTATACTACCCAAAGCAATCTACAGATTCAGTGCAATCCCTATCAAACTACCAATGGCATTTTTCACAGAACTGGAACAAAAAATTTCACAATTTGTATGGAAACACAAAAGACCCTGAATAGCCAAAGCAATCTTGAGAAAGAAAAATGGAGCTGGAGGAATCAGGCTCCCTGACTTCAGACTATACTACAAAGCTACAGTAATCAAGACAGTATGGTACTGGCACAAAAACAGAAATATAGATCAATGGAACAGGAGAGAAAGCCCAGAGATGAACCCAAGCACATACGGTCACTTTATGTTTGATAAAGGAGGCAAGAGTATACAATGGAGAAAAGACAACCTCTTTAATAAGTGGTGCTGGGAAAACTGGACGCTGCATGTTAAAGAATGAAATTAGAACACCTTCTAACACCATACACAAAAAGAAACTCGAAACGGATTAAAGACGTAAATGTAAGGCCAGACACTATAAAACTCTTAGAGGAAAACCTAGGCAGAACACTCTGACATAAATCACTGCAAGATCCTTTTTGACCCACCTCCTAGAGGAATAGAAATAAAAACAAAAATAAACAAATGGGACCTAATGAAACTTAAAATCTTTTGCACAGCAAAGGAAACCATAAACAAGAGGAAAAGACAACTCTCAGAATGGGAGAAAATATTTGCAAATGAAGCAACTGACAAAGGATTAATCTCCAAAATATACAGGCAACTCATGCAGCTCAATATCAAAAAAACAAACAACCCAATCCAAAAATGGGCAGAAGACCTAAATAGACATTTCTCCAAAGAAGATATACAGATTGCCAACAAACACATGAAAGGATGCTCAACATCATTAATCATTAGAGAAATGCAACTCAAAACTACAATGAGGTATCACCTCACACTGGTCAGAATGGCCATCATCAAAAAATCTACAAACAATAAATGCTGGAGAGGATGTGGAGAAAAGGGAACCCTCTTGCACTGTTGGTGGGAATGTAAATTGATACAGTCACTATGGAAAACAGTATGGAGGTTCCTTAAAAAACTAAAAATAGAATTACCATATGACCCAGCAATCCCACTACTGTGCATATACCCTGAGAAAATCATAATTCAAAAAGAGTCATGTACCACAATGTCCATTACAGCACTATTTATAATAGCCAGGACATGGAAGCAACCTAAGTGTCCATTGACAGATGAATGGGTAAAGAAGATGTGGCAAATATATACAATGAAATATTACTTGGCAAGAAAAAGAAATGGAATTGAGTTATTTGTAGTGAAGTGGGCGGACCTAGAGTCTGCCATACAGAATGAAGTGAGTCAGAAAGAGAAAAACAAGTACCATATGCTAACACATATATATGGAATCTAAAAAAAAAAAAAATTCTGAAGAACCTAGAGGCAGGACAGGAATAAAGATGCAGACATAGAGAATGGACTTGAGGACACGGGGAGGGGGAAGGGTAAGCTGGGACGAAGTGAGAGGGTGGCATTGACATATATGCACTACCAAATGTAAAATAGATAGCTAGTGGGAAGCAGCCACATAGCACAGGGAGATCAGCTCGGTGCTTTGTGACCACCTAGAGGGGTGGGATAGGGAGGGTGGGAGGGAGACGCAAGAGGGAGGGGATATGGGGATATATGTATACGTATAGCTGATTCACTGTGTTGTACAGCAGAAACTAACACAACATTGTAAAGCAACTATACTCCAATAAAGATGTTAAAAAAAATAAAATGTTGCCAATCTAAAAAAATAAAGTTATAATAAAATAGTGACTGTATTCCCTATGTTATACAATATATCCTTGTAGCTTATTTACTTTATTCGTAGTCGTTTGTACTTATAATCCCCTTCCCCTATATTGCTCCTCTCCCCACTGGTAACCATTACTTTGTTCTCTATATCTGTGAGTCTGTTTGTTTTGTTATATTCATTAATTTGTTTTGTTTTTTAGATTCCACATATCAGTGATAACATACAGTACTTGTCTTCCTCTGTTGGACTTATTTCCCTAAGCATAATAGCCTCCAGATTCATCCACATTGCTGCGTGGCAGTATTTCATTCGTTTTTATGACTAAGTAATATTCCATTGTATACCATATCTTCTTAATCCCATCGTCTCTTGATGGGCACTTGGGTTGTTTCCATATCTTGGCTATTGTAAGTAATGCTGCCATGAACCTTGGGGGTGTGTGTGTCTTTTTGAATTACTGTTTTTGTTTTTTCCAGATATATATCCAGGAGTGTAATTGCTGGATCAATTTTTAGTCTTTTGAGGAACCTCCATACTGTTTTCCATAGTGGCTGTACCAATTTACATTCCCACTAGTGTATTTGAGGGTTCCCTTTTCTCCACATCCTCTCCAACATTTGTTATTTGTGGTCTGTTTGATGATAACTGTTCTGACAGATGTGATGTGATACCTCACTGAGGTTTTGATTTGCTTTCTCTAATAATTAGCGATGTTGAGCATCTTTTCAGTGCCTGTTAGCCATCTGTATGTCTACTTGGGAAAAATGTCTTTTCAAGTCTTCTGCCCATTTTTTGGTTGGATTGTTTGTTTTTTTAATATAGAGTTGTATGAACTGTTTATATATATTGGATATTAACCCCTTATCAGTCATATCATTTGCAAATATTTTCCCCCATTCAGTAGGTTGTCTTTTTGTTTTATCCATAGATTCCTTTGCTGTGCAAAAGCTTTTAAGTTTCATAAGGTCCCATTTGTTTAGTTTTGCTTTTCTTTCCTTTGCATTAGGAGATGAATCCAAAAAAAATATTGCTATGATTTACGTCAAAGAGTGTTCTGCCTATGTTTCCTTCTAGGACTTTTGCGGTTTCCAGTCTTATATTTAGTTTTTAATCCATTTTGAGCTTATTTTTATATATGGTGTGAGAAAATGTTCTAATGTCATTTTTTACATGTAGCTGTCTAGTTTCAGCGGCACTTACTGAAGAGGTTGTCTTTTCCCCATTGTATATTCTTGTCGCCTATGTTGTAGATGAATGGACTGTGAGTGTGTTTATTTCTGGACTCTCTATTCTATTCCATTGATCTTTGTATCTTTTTTTTTGTATCAACACCATAATGTAGCCTTGATTACTGTAGCCTTGTAATATAGTCTGAAGTCAAGGACTGTGATACCTTCAGCTTTGTTCTTTTTTCTCAAGATTGCTTTGGCTATTCAGGGTCTTTTGTGGTTCTATGTATGTTTTAGGATTATTTGTTCTAGTTCTGTTTTTTTTTTTTTTCCTAGTTCTGTTTTTGGTATTTTGATAGGTTTTTGCATTAAATCTATAGATCCCTTTGGATAATATGGACATTTTAACAACATTAATTCTTCCAATCCAAGAACTTGGGATATCGTTCCATTTATTTGTGTCATTTTCAGTTTCCTTCATCAGTGTTTTATAGTTTTCAGAGTACAGGTCTTTCACCTCCTTGGTTAAGTTTATTCCTAGGTATTTTATTCTTTTTGACATGATTTTAATGAGATTATTTTCTTGCTTTCTCTTTCATTATTAATGTATAGAAAATGAAACAGCTTTCTATATATTAATCTTGTATCCTGCAACATTATTGAATTCATTTATCAGTTATTTATTGGTTAAATTTAATTTATCAGTTAAAATTATTATTTTTCTTGGAGACTTTAGGGTTTTCTATATATAGTACCATGTCATCTGGAAATAGTGACAGTTTTCCTTCTTCCCTTCCAATCTGGGTGCCTTTTATTTCTTTTCCTTGTCTGATTGCTGTGGCTAGGACTTCCAATAATATGTTAACTAGAAGTGGCCAGAATGAGCATCCTTATCTTGTTCCTGATTTTAGAGGAAAAGCTTTCAGCTTTTCACCGTTGAGTATGATGTTAGCTGTGGGTTTGTCATAAATGACCTTAGTTATGTTGAGATATGTTCCCTCTATACCAATTTGGATGAGCGTTTTTTTTTTTTTTTTTTTTAATGCGTTACGCGGGCCTCTCACCGCTGTGGCCTCTCCCGTTGCGGAGGACAGGCTCCGGACGCGCAGGCTCAGCGGCCATGGCTCACGGGCCCAGCCGCTCCGCGGCACGCGGGATCCTCCCAGACCGGGGCACGAACCCGTGTCCCCTGCATCGTCAGGCGGACTCTCAACCACTGCGCCACCAGGGAAGCCCCTGGATGAGCGTTTTTAATCATTATTAAATATTGAATTTTGACAAATGCTTTTTCTGCATCTATTGAGATGATCATGTGACTTTCATCTTTCCTTTGGTTAATGTGGTGTATCACATTGATTGATTTGTGGATATTGAACCATCCTTGCATTCTTGGAATAAATCCCACTTCATCATGGTGTGTGATCCTTTTTACATATTGTTGAATTCAGTTTGTTAATATTTTGTTGAGGACTTTTTGCATCTATATTCATCAGAATTATTGGCCTGTAAATTTCTTTTTTTGTAGTGTCTTTGTGTGGTTTTGGTATCAGGGTAATGGTGGCCTCATGGAGTGAATTTGGGAGTGTTCCATCCTCTTCAGTTTTTTGGAATAGTTTGAGAAGGATAGGTATTAGCCATTCTTTATATGTTTGGTAGAATTCCCCTGTGAAGCCATCCAGTCCTGGACTTTTGTTTGCTGGGATTTTTTTAATTGACTACCAATTTGATTTCACTACTAGTGATTAGTCTGTTCAGATTGTCTATTTATTCCTGATTCAGTCTTGAATGATTGTATGTTTCTAGGAATTTATCCATTTCTTCTAGGTTGCCCTGTTTGGCAACCTGTTTGGCATATAATTATTTATAATATTATTTTATGATGGTTTGTATTTCTGTGATATCTGTTGTTATTTCTCCTCTTTTATTTCTTATTTCATTTATTTTTGTCCTCTTTTTTTGTGATGAGCCTGACTAAAGGCTTATCATTTTTGTTTATCTTTTCAAAAAAAAAAAAAACAGCTCTTCATTTCATTGGTCTTTTCTATTTTATTTATTTTTCTCTAATCTCTATTATTTCCTTCCTTCTGCTGACTATAGGCTTTGACTGTTCTTCTTTTTCTAACTCCTTTAGTTGGCAGATTAGGTTGATTATTTGAGATTTTTCTTGTTTCTTTAGGTAGGCCTGTATTACTATAAACTTCCCTCTTAGAGTTGCTTTTGCTTTGTCCCATAGGTTTTGGAAAGCTGTGTTTTTATTTTCATTTGTCTCAAGGTGTTTTCTGATTTCTTCTTTGATTTCTTCATTGACCCATTGGTTTTTAATAGTATGTTGCTTAGTCTCCACGTGTTCGTGTTTTTACCATTTTTCTTCCTGTAGTTGCTTTCTAGTTTCATACTGTTGTGATCAGAAAAAAATGCTTGATATAATATCTAGCCTCTTAAATTTGTGGAGACTTGTTTTGTGGCCTACCACGTGATCTATTCTGGAGAACATTCCATGTGCACTTGAATGTGTATTCTGTTGTTTTTGGATGGAATTTCCTGTAGATATCTGTTAAGTTCAATTGGTCTAATGTGTCATTTAAGACCACTGTTTCTTTATTGATTTTCTGTCTGGGTGATCTGTCTAATGATGTTAAGTAGGGTGTTATTAATGTCCCTTACTAATATTGTATTATTGTCAATTTCTCCCCTATGTCTGTTAATATTTGCTTTATATATTTGGGTGCTCCTATATTAGGTGTATATATGTTAACAAATGTTATATCTTCTTCTATGGATCCCTTTATCATTATATAATGCTCTTCTTTGTCTTTTGTTATAGACTTTGTTTCAAAGTCTATTTTGTCTGATATGAGTATTGCTACCCCTACTTTCTTTTCATTTTCATTTGTGTGAAATATCTTTTTCATCCCCTCACCTTCAGTCTGTGTGTCTGTAGCTCTAAAGTGAGCCTCTTATAAGCAGCAGTCTTGTTTTTTTATCCAATCAGCCATTCTGTGTCTTTTGATTGGAGCATTTAGTCCATTGACATTTAAAGTGATTATTGATAGGTATGTACTTAATTGCCATTTTGTTACTTCTTTTCTGGTTGTTTTTGTAGTTCTCAGTTCTTTTCTTCTTTTAGTCTCTTGTGGTTTGATCATTTTCTTTAGTCTTATGCTATGTTCCTTTCTATTTTTTGTGTATCTATTGTAGAGTTTTCATTTGTGGTTACCATGGGGGTCATATATGTTGACCTATAATTGTATCTACTTGTCTTAAACTGATAGTCATTTAAGCTTGAACACATTCTAAATGAGCTATGTTTTTCTACTCCCCTCCCCCATGTTTTGTGTTTTTGATGTCAAACTTTATATCTTCATGTTTATCCCTTAACTGTTTATTGTAGTTATAATTGATTAAACAATTTTTGTCTTTTAATCTTCATTCTAGCTTGTTTAAGTGGTTGATCCACAGCCTCTTCTATATATTTGCCTTCACTAGTGGGATTTTCCCTTTCCTATAAATTCTTACTTCTTGTTATAGCCTTTTCTTTTCCACTTAAAGAAGACATTTTAACACTTCTTTTAGGTTTGGCTAGTATTGCTGAACTCTTAGGTTTTGCTTGTCTGAGAAGTTCTTTATCTCCTTCAATTCTGAATGATAATCTTGCTGGTAGAGCATCCTAGGTTGTAGGGTTTTTCCTTTAAGCACTTTAAATATATAATTTCACTGCCTTCTGGCTTGCAAAGTTTCAGCAGGAAAATCAGCTGATAGCTTTATGGGGGTTCCCTTGTATGTGACTCTGTTTTTCTCTTACTGCCTTTAGAATCCTCTCGTTAATTTTTGCCATTTTAATTATATGTCTTGGCATGGGTCTCTTTGGGTTCACCTTGTTTGGGACTCTCTGTGATTCCTGGACCTGGATATCTGTTTCCTTCTTCAGGTTCAAGAAGTTTTCGTCCATGATTTCATCCAATACATTTCGCCCCTTTTCTCTCTCTTTCTTCTCCTTCTGGGACCCCTATAATTCAAATGTTGGCACATTTAATGTTATTCCAGAGATCTCATTCATTGCTTTCTATTTTTCTTCTTTTTTGTCTTTCTTTCTGCTCTTCTGATTGGGTGATATCTGTTATTCTATCTTCCAGATCACTAATGTGTTCCTCTGTATCATCTAGTCTGGTGTTAATTCCTTCCATTGTGTTTTTCATTTCAATTATTGTATTCTTAGCTCTGACTGGTTCTTTTTTTTGTGTGTGTGTGGTACGTGGGCCTCTCACTGTTGTGGCCTCTCCCGTTGCAGAGAACAGGGTCCAGACGCACAGGCTCAGCGGCCATGGCTCACAGGCCCAGCCGCTCTGTGGCATGTGGGATCTTCCTGGACCGGGGCACAAACCCGTGTCCCCTGCATCGGCAGGCAGACTCTCAACCACTGTGCCACCAGGGAAGCCCCCGACTGGTTCTTTTTTATATTTTCTAGTTCCTTGTCAAAATTTTCACTGTGCTTATTTATTCTTTTCCCAAGTTCAGTTAGCATTCTTATTACTAATGCTTTGAACTGTTTATCTGGTAAATTATTTATTCCTGTTTCATTAGTTGTTTTTTAGAGTTTTTTCCTTGTTCTTTTGTTTGAAACATATTCCTCTGTCTTCTCATTTTGTTTAACTGTCTCTGTCTCTATGAAAGTACATGAAACAGTTACCTATCCCAGTCTCGATGGAGTGTTCTTGTGTGGGAGTGTCCCTGTGCAGTCTATGTGTGCCCAGTGACTTTGGTGGAAGAGCTGAATCTTGAAGTGAGCATGGGTCACATCTTTCCCCAGGGTCTGCTGGCAGCTATCACCTTGGTGGGAAGGGGGCTGGAGATGGAGGGGCTAGAGCCAGAGCCAGGTGTGAGCTGAGCCTTCTCCTATGCTCAGTGGTCATCACCACCCCATCAGGGGCAGGGCAGGTCCCATGGTGCTGGAGCAGAAGCCCTGTGGGTTGGGTCCAAGCTGGCTCCATTCTCTGTAAATGTATGTTCTCCCCCTCCCATCAATGGCACCTTTATCTCAGAGGGGAGCAGTTCTGGAGCAAGGGAGGCCAGAGCAGGCACCCTGTATGGGCTAGGTGTGTGCTGGGATGGTCCCAGCACACCAGTCGGAGCTCCAGACAGCTCCTGATCCACTGCCTTCATGAGCTCCAGCAATGGATACCCTCATCCCATTAAGATGCAGTGCCAGGTCTGGACCAGCTCGGTCCACCCCCACCCCACCCCCACAAGTGCACACTCTCCTCAGCAATGGAAGCCTTCACCCTAGTGGGGAGCTACACCAGAGCTAGAGGAGCTGGAGCAGGCCGGGCACATACCGGGGCAGTGGTGGGAAGCTGGTCAGTGCCCCAGGCAGTTTCAATCTGCTTTCTTCATCTTGTTCCCGGGAGTAGGCAAGCTTGTGTGCACTCTTTATGAGTGGAGTCTCAGTTTGTCCTAAAAGTTCCACTGGTTTTCAAATCAGCTAAAGGAATTTATCTTCCTGGTGCCAGACCCCAAGGGTGCCCAATATGTGTTTGAACTCCTCACTCCCAGGGAGGATCTCCAAGCCTGTGACATCCCCTCCTCTTCTGCATCTCCTCCTAGGGGCACAGGTCCCAACCTCATTGCTTCTCCTCCCTTCCTACCCAACTCCATGCGGATCTCTGTTTATAGCCTTGGTTGTAGAAGATTCTTTCTGCCAGTCTACAGTTGGTTTTCAGTGAGATCTGCTCCACGTGTAGATGTACTTTTGATACGTTCATGGAGGGAAGTGAGCTCAGTGTCATACTACTCCACCATCTTGTTCTCCCCAGAAGCTTACAGCTTTGAGGGAGAGACAGACAATCAAAACTAAACCAAAAAAACATCACAGATTGCCGTCAATGCTATAAAGAGAATGGATGTTCTAGCCTCTGAGATGAAAGAAAATGCTCCACAGAGAGGTGGCTTTTAAAATGAGCCTGAAGTCTGGTCAGGAGCCATCTAGATGCCATTTACAGCCTAGGTTAAGAGCTCATGGTAGCGAAGCACTTGGGATCATCAAGGATTGAAGTAAGGTTCTTGTGACTGAAGACCAGGGAGCAAGGCAAAGATGAGGTGGGGAAGGTTGGTGGGCCACCCAGACCATGGTAAGAAGCTTGGGCTTTTTTTTAATTAAGATTTTATTTTTTCAGAACAGTTGTAAGTTCATAGCAAAATTGAGTTGAAGATACAGAGATTTCCCATATACCCCCTATTCCCATACATGCCTAGCCTCCCTCATTATCAACATCCCCCACCAGAGTGGTATATTTGTTACAACTGATGAACCTACATGGACACATCATTATATCCAAAGTCCATAGTTTACATTAGTATTCATTCTTGGTGTTATACATTTTACAAGTTTGCACAAATATGTAATGACATGTATCCATCATTATGGTATCATACAACATATCTTCTGCCTAAAAATCCTCTGTAAGACCTTGGATTTTTTTTTTTTTCTTTGCCAAATATGAGAAGTAGCCACTGCAGGGCTGTAAGTTTCAGGCAGAATGTCTTAATAATAGTCTTATCTCTGTTTTTTGTCCCAAACAGGTAAAATGACAGAAGATTACTGGGGGGTATCAAGAAAGATTCTCGGAGATCTGAAATTCTTGGAGAGTCTTAAGACATATGACAAAGACAACATCCCACCAATGATCATGAAGCGGATCCGGGAAAGGTTTATTGATCACCCAGATTTCCAGCCGGCTGTTATTAAAAATGTGTCATCTGCGTGTGAGGGTCTGTGCAAGTGGGTGAGGGCCATGGAGGTGTATGATCGTGTGGCCAAAGTGGTAGCTCCTAAACGGGAGCGGCTGAAGGAGGCTGAGGGGAAGCTGGACACACAGATGCAAAAACTGAACCAGAAGCGAGCAGAGCTGAAGATGGTGGAAGACCGCCTCCAGTCCCTGAACGATGACTTTGAAGAGATGAATACCAAGAAAAAGATGTTGGAGGAAAACATTGAAGTCTGTTCCCAAAAGTTGATCAGAGCAGAAAAACTGATCAGTGGTCTTGGGGGAGAGAAGGACAGATGGACAGAAGCTGCCCGGCAGCTGGGTGTCCGCTATACTAATCTGACAGGGGATGTGTTGTTGTCCTCTGGGACCGTGGCTTACCTGGGGGCCTTTACCATGGATTATCGGGCTGAGTGCCAAAAGTGGTGGTTGGCCCAATGTAAGGACAAGGTCATCCCCGGCTCCAGTGACTTTAGTCTTAGCAACACATTAGGGGACCCTGTAAAAATTCGTGCCTGGCAGATTGCTGGGCTGCCCACTGACTCCTTCTCCATTGACAATGGCATCATTGTATCCAATTCCAGGCGCTGGGCCTTAATGATTGACCCTCAGGGGCAGGCCAATAAGTGGATCAAGGATATGGAGAAAGCAAATAGGCTGTCAGTCATCAAGTTCTCGGATACCAACTACGTGAGGACGCTGGAACACGCTCTGCAGTTTGGTACCCCGGTCTTACTAGAAAATGTTGGGGAAGAGCTGGATGCCTTTATTGAACCCATCTTGCTCAAGTCCACATTCAGACAGCAAGGGGTTGAGTACATGAGGCTTGGTGAAAACATCATTGAATACTCCAGGGATTTTAAGTTATATATCACAACCCGTTTGAGGAACCCACATTATCTCCCTGAAGTCGCCGTGAAAGTCTGTCTCCTCAACTTTATGATCACCCCCTTGGGCCTCCAAGATCAACTCCTTGGCATCGTGGCTGCCAAGGAGAAGCCAGAACTGGAAGAGAAAAAGAACAAGTTGATTGTGGAAAGTGCCAAGAACAAGAAGCAGCTAAAGGAAATTGAAGATAAGATCTTGGAGGTCCTTTCCCTTTCTGAGGGCAACATCCTTGAGGACGAGACTGCCATCAAAATTTTGTCCTCCTCCAAACTGCTTTCCGAAGAAATCTCTGAGAAACAGGAAATTGCTTCAATGACAGAAATGCAGATCGATGAGACTCGGATGGGCTACCAGCCAGTGGCTGTCCACTCTGCCACCATCTTCTTTTGTATCTCTGACCTGGTCCACATTGAACCCATGTACCAGTACTCCCTGACGTGGTTCATAAACCTCTACGTGCACTCCCTGGCCCACAGCAGGAAGAGTGAGGAACTAGAGCTACGAATTGAGTACATCATTGAACATTTCACCCTAAGCATCTACAACAATGTCTGCCGCTCTCTGTTTGAGAAGGACAAGCTGCTTTTCTCCCTCCTCTTGACGATAGGCATCATGAAAGAGAAAAAGCAAATTAACGAGGAAATTTGGTACTTCCTTCTAACTGGAGGCGTTGCCCTGGACAACCCCTTCCCCAACCCAGTTTCCGAATGGCTGTCTGAGAAGGCGTGGTCAGAAGTGGTTCGTGCATCCGCGTTGCCAAAACTGAAAGGCCTCATGGAACATTTGGAACAAAATGCTAATGAATGGAAGCTCATCTATGACTCAGCCTGGCCCCATGAGGAGGCGTTCCCTGGATCTTGGAAATTTCTTCAAGGTTTGGAGAGGATGGCGATTCTCCGATGTCTGCGGCCTGACAAAATGATTCCAGCCATTCGGAAGTTCATTGCTGAACACATGGGAAACGTATACACTGAAACCCCTACGTTTGATCTCCAGGGGTCCTACAATGATTCCAGCTGCTGCGTACCATTGATATTCGTGTTGTCTCCGGGTGCAGACCCAATGGCAGGTAAGGGCAGCATGTTGTGTGAGGAATATTAAAAGCCCAGAATGCATGGATGGATGACAATAGTTTGTCCCTTACAGCAGGAATCTCAAATTCAAATGGCTTTGAGGGTCAAGCAGTTAACAGACTAAGGCAGGGCTGGGGCAACATAAGACTTCTTCTCCTGCCTAAAGCGGGCAGCTGCTCCTCAGCTCTTGTGCATTGTGCCATCTGATAATGTGATCCCAGGATGACCAGATCATCGCTTTTTCAAGAGCAACCAGAAAGGTAGAAATCACCCATTTTTAAATCTTGATATCTCATTCAGATTTTTTCTTAAAAAAAGCCAGGGCTAGATTGAGCCAAGTGACTGCTAGTTTATCACCTTTGTCTTAGACCATTTTCTCAGACTGTTGCTTCTCTCAGCTACGCTTCTTTCTTTTCTTTCAATTTTTAAATATTTTGAGTAATTAATGCTGCATGTAATAAAAAAATAAAATAAAATAAAACAATGCAAAAAGTATAGGACTATGGCCCCATTTTGTCCCCTCAAGGGACATTTGGGGAAACATTTTTATTGTTAAAACTAGGGGGTGCTACTGGCATCTAGTAGATAGAAGCAAAGGATGCTGCTAACTATCCTGCAATGCCCAGGACAGTCCCCCACAACAAAAGATTATCCAGCCCAAAATGTAAATAGTACAGGTGTTGAGAAACCCTGGTATAAAGTGAAAGGTACATCTTCCTCCTAACCGTCTTAGAGACAACCACTACTAACAGTTTGTGTATGTTTCCAGAAAGTGTTTGTGCATATAAAAGGGTGTGAGTTGTTGACAGAAATAGATTCGTTTTCTGTTCTGTTGGGGAATCTTAAAGCTTCAGTTTTCTCTGTTGCTGAATGAAGAAAGAATACCAGAAATGCAAATGACATAGTTGGCAGTTCTGTGAAAGCTGAGGCATTTGACATGTATCCTGACCCGGTTAGAAAGCCAGCACTTCTCCTCAAAAGCAATCAGAGGAAGGCGCTGAAATGAACTGGTACCCTTTCCAGGTTCCTACACCCAAATTATTGTTATTGTCAAAGCTCAATTCATGACCCCTTTCTAGCATCTTTTCTCCTTCCCCTTTGTCCTTTCTGTGGCAGGCTTATACAAGAGAAATGAGGGGAAACCAGGAAAAGTAGAGAAGAGAAATGGGGACAAGGTCAGAATATGGTCTGTAAAATGATGATGCTGTGTTGGGAGAGGACAGGCCTGTAAAATCCAAAGGTGTATGTAGCTTGTTCCTGTCCCTCTGTGCTAGAGGCTTGATTAGATTCAGCTGGGATAACTTCCCAGGAAACTGCAGGTACTGTGTCCCTCAGAGTGTGCCATATTAGGAGGCACATACTGTCTGGTCATCTTTTTTCATTAAGATTGATCAGTGGGTTCAGGCATTGTCAGTGTGATTCAGCTCCCGACTCCTCCACCGCCTCCTTTATAAAGTTTCCCATCAGCCTTTCACCTAATATGGTGGTTCTCAATCTTGGCTGCACATTGAAAGCACCTAGGGAGCTTTAAGGAAATCTCCATGGAAAGACGAATACCATATGATGTCACTTATATGTGGAATCTAAAATATGGCACAAATGAACCTATCTAGGAAACAGAAACAGACTCGCAGACATAGGGAACAGACTGGTGGTTGCCTAGGGGGTGGGGGGTGGGAGAGGGATGAGTTGGGAGTTCGGGGTTAGTAGATGCAAACTATTATATGTAGAATGGATAAACAATAAGGTCCTATTGTATAGTGCAGGGGACTATATTCAGTATCCTGGGACAGAACATAATGGAAAAGAATATAAAAAAGAATGTATATATGTGTATAACTGAGTCACTTTGCTGTACAGCAGAAATTAACACGACATTGTAAATTAACTATATACTTCAGTAAAAAAATAAATCAAAAGCAGTCAGTGAGAAAAACAAGATTATCTCTAAAGAACAGCAGTTAGACTGACAACAAATGTCTCAATAGCAACAGTGCAATTTGTGGAATAATACCATCATTGTGCTAAAAGAAAGTATGCAAATGTAAAATCTATCTTTCAAGAATGAGGGTGAAATAAAGAGGACATCTCAATTAAAAATTGAAAGAAAGAAGAAAAAAAAAAAGAAAATCTCCATGTGCAGGCCTCACCCTCAACCAATTAAGTTAAAATCTTTGTGGGTGAGACCCAGGCACTGTGTTTTATAAAGCTTTTCAGGTAATTTCAGTGTGCAGCCAATGGGAACCACTGACCTAATGGTTTTATCAGCCTTAGAAAATCATTACCCAGATCCATTATTTCATTAGGGGCTGCAAAATGAGGATATTTTAATTCTATCATTCCTCCCACATTTATTAGCTGGAACTCTTCTATAAAGAAGGATTTTTCTTTATCAACTCTTTGGTTTACTCTAAATATAGTTCAAAAAGGACAGGCAGAAAAGATGCTTGGTTCATACTCTTTATTTACCAGCTTTCAGAATAATGAATTGGTGCCCTAGTAACCTCCAAAGTTACTTAAGCAGTAAGATGGGGGTTTTTGGTACGATTATTAATGTATTAGTTTTAACATATTGGATGTTTCAAATATAGTGGTATTTTACTTCACTGCTGTCATTATTCTTTTTGATGCTCAGATTATTCAGTCTTTGGCCTGTGGTAGCACCTCTGTATCAATATGCTTTTCACATACCCCAGTGGTTTTTGATAACTTCCTTGCTGTGTAGAACTACCATAGATATTTCAGGCTTATCTTGAACAAATGTTTCTCCAAGGAACTCCAATTCCTTTAGCAGGTGATGGTATTTGGAGACCTGGGGTTCCCATCACTACTGAATGCATCATTGATTGCAGACCTTACTTTCCACTAATTCTCTTTTCGGCTGTATCTAACCTGCTTTTTTAATCAGTGCTTTGAGTTTTTATCTTCAATGATGGTGCTTTCCATTTCTAGAAGTTTTGTTTTGTTCCAAATCCATGTATTTTTGTTTTCTGTAGAACTCAGAATTTTGTTTTCCATAGAACTCTGAATTTTAGGCTACTGACTCAAGAAGCAATGTGGAAAAAGTAAACAATTCTTCGGTGAGAAATTAAAACTCAGGGGTGTAGATTTTTACAGTACCCTATGGTATGGGATTCTCAAGCTGAGAAATTTCCCATAAAACTGATCCAGAAATTTCCCATAAAATCTATACAGAATGGCAAGATGCTGGGGACACCAGTGTCTGCATATGCAAAATTGTTCTGTTAGGGCACTCCTAAAACCCAAGATATATCAGACTCCCTCAAAATAACACAAACTTACTGATTGTGAACTCAACAATAAAAAATTATAAACTACATGAGGAAATATATAAGGCATAAGGCATAATCACTATAAGGCATAATCAGCCCATAGAACAATCAAAAGAATTAACCCCCAATATTATGGGGGTATTATGGGCTGAATTGTGTCCCTCCCAAATCTGTATGTTAAAACCTAATTCCCAGTAGCTCAGAATGTGACTGTATTTGGAGATAAGGTCCTTAAAGAGTTAGTTGTGAGGTCATTAGGGTAGGTCCTAATCCAATATGACTGGTGTCCTTATAAGAGGAGATTAGAACACAGACACACTGACAGGAAGAAGACCATGTGAGGACACAGTGAAAATATGACATGAGAAAATGACTACAAACAAGCCAGGGAGAGAAGCCGCAGAGGAAACCAACCCTGCCAGCACCTTGATTTTGGATTTCTAGCCTCCAGAATTGAGAGAAAATTAATTTCTGTTGTTTAAGCCACCCAATCTTTGGTTGTTTATTATGGTAGCCCTAGCAGATTCATATTGTCTCTAAAAAAGATCATAAAAGAAATGCATCTAAAAATCATTAGAGAAAGAACACAAGGCAGATTTCTGGCCTTCTTACATGAGAGTGCAGTCGTTTGAGGATCCTAACTTTATAAAAAAGTCTCAGTTCTAGCGTCCCACCCCTTGTAAGTGCAAAGCTATATTCCCTGTGGACAAACTCCAATCACTAGACTGGTGAAATAAAGTATGGTATTTTCCAAAGGTGAAATACTATATAACCATGAAAAAGAATATGGCGTTTATATATGTACTGATGTGGAAAAGATCTAAGTGAAAGAAGCAAATATAGTGTTCTACAATTCATGTAAGTATAATAGTGTATACACATTTACTTAAATGCGTGAAATATCTCTGGAAGGACTCACAAAAAGGTGTAACATCGGCTGCCTCTGAGGAAAAGAGATGTGAAAGAGATCTATTTGAAATTTCACTGTCCAAATACCTGTTTTCCTAGTAAAATAAATTTACAAAAACCCAGTTCCTAAATGAACTTATTTGCAAAACAGAAATAGAGTCACAGATGTAGAAAACAAGCTTATGGTTACCAGAGGGTAAGCGGGGGAGGGATAAATTGAGAGATTGGGATTGACATATACACACTACTATATATAAAATAGATAACTAATAAGGACCTACTGTATAGCACAGGGAACTCTTACTCAATACTCTGTAATGGCCTATATGGGAAATAATCTAAAAAAGAGTGGGTATATGTATATGTATAACTGATTCAGTTTGCTGTACACCTGAATCTAACACAACATTGTAAATCAACTATACTCCAATAAAAATTTTAAAAAGAAAAACCCAGTTCCTAGTTCTTTGGTTATGTGCTAACCTTTCTAGTTTGGAGTTCCCTCTTCATTTTTGGCACCTGGGAATTTCTCTTCCTTTCAAACTCTTGTTTTTTTTTTTTTCAGTTTGTGTCTTTTTTTTTTTTTCATGAAGAATGTCTGTCTATTTAGAGCAAAAGAGGAATCAGTAGTATCTTCGTTCACCATCTTACCAGAAGCCTAAAGCTTCCTCAGAAAGATGCTAATTTCATAATTAACAAAAGCCAGTGGCTTTCTTTCTGAGCCCAGAATTTTAACGTAACCCCTTCTTCTGTGATGTTATTATTAATACGGTCTTAAATAGCCTGTTCTCTTTCAAAAGTCTTTTTTCTTCCTGATCTCAGGCCTGCTGAAATTTGCTGATGATCTTGGCATGGGAGGTACCAAAACACAGACCATCTCCCTTGGCCAAGGCCAAGGCCCTATTGCTGCCAAAATGATTAACACTGCCATCAAAGATGGGACCTGGGTGGTCTTACAGAACTGTCATCTGGCCACGAGCTGGATGCCTGCGCTGGAGAAGATCTGTGAGGAGGTGATTGTTCCTGAGAGCACCAATATGGGATTCAGGTGAGATGCTGCCCCACCCCTGAGTCCCTCGGCCCCAACCTCAAGTTCCAGACGTTATGCTAATGGCTGGGAATGCAAAGATGAACAAGACACAAGGGTATTGTGTAGACACAAGTTCTACCCTTAAAGAAGCTCTCAGTCTAGTAGAAGGCAGACCATAGATGAATAATGTTGATACCATGCAATACCTGCTGTACTTGTTTGAATAAGAATGGAAAAGGGAAGGAAAATTTGGGGAAGACCTGGAGTACCGAAAGATGAATAGGAGTTTTCCAGGAAGGACATTCCAGGCAGAAAGGGCAGCATTTGTAAAAGCAAAGGAAAGACCAAGAAGTTATCCTATGATTCCTGGGTATACACTGTGAGAAATTGTTTTTGGGAGGTAATAGGAGATGTGCCTGGGAAGGTAGATTAAATGCCAGCAAATCGGAGTTTTAAAACTTATTTGCCTAAAAACAAAAAAAATCCACCCGTAGTCTAGGCACTTGATCTATCCTATACTTGTTTAGATCCATGGAATTTTAATCAGTATTGGAAACAGCTATTTATTTTCTGTGAACTTTAAAGCCCAGCAAGACTGGGCCTAAGTATTTGCATTTAGAGGATGATGAGATGAAACAGACTTCAAAGCCCCTTTTAACTCAAATGTTCAGTGATTCTTTCATTCTGGGCCAGGGGTCAGCAAACTATGGCCAAATCCAGTCTGCTGCCTGTGTTTGTACAGCTTGCAATCTGAGAATAGCTTTTACATTTTTTATGGTTGAAAAAAATTGAAAGAAGTATAATATTTCATGACATGTGAAAATTATATGAAATTCATATTTCAGTGTCTATAAATAAAGTTTTATTGAAATACAGCCATGCTCACTCATATACTGTCTACGACTGCTTTTATGCTTCAAGTAGTTGTGACAGAGACCATATGGCATGCAAAGTCTAAAACATTTACTCTTTGATCCTTCATAGGAAAAGTTTGCCAACTCCTGCTGTAGGCAACAAAGTTTGCCGGTTATTTTTATTTTAGTCATGTCTGCCTGAAAATAGAAAAGCATTTGGTGTTTATTTACAAAGCCAGATTAGGGCATAGTTGATTGTATTCACGTAAGGCTCATATGAGATTCATGTAAGAGTTTAAGAGGACATCCATTAATTTCAAGAATTCTATTTGGTTTTGGATGCTGAGTTGACTCATTGACCATCAGGGACATACTCAATGAAGAAAAAATTATTCATGTTGACATTTAAGGTCTTCTGTAATATGATCTTAACCCAAGTCACAAGCTCAAGTGCCTATACAACGAGGAATGTAACACAAATGAGTGAAGAGGACTGGGCACAAGAAATATTCCACTTTCCGCAGTACAATAGCTATCACCATGGACGGTCAGCCTCAGTGTTGAATACTGGTAGAGAGTGGTGGGGACTGTGGTGAACTAGAGGCACATGCCCTGTAGAGAAGAGCAGTTACTGCCTACTACCAGCTGTTGCCAAGCAGGAATACAGACCTCTTGTATCCAGATTTTATGACTATTTTAAAGGAAAGATGGGAATCTAGAACTTTTAAAAGAAAGCCCTAGATTTTTAAAAGTTGGCAACTACTTCAAAAATATGTTACAGCATTGTGTTGGTTTGCATGGTAAGAGTTCAACATCACTCATCTGCAGACTGAAGTCAGGCCACAGGCCCCCAGGTTATGGCCTCTTCCCTCCCCTCTGAGGCCTGTGCCTGGACCACAGCAGGCCGCCCACTATAGGCCTTACCACATCCCAAACTTTTCCTCCTCCGTGCAGTTGCTCAGCCTGTGTCCTGTGTCTTTAATGACCTTCCAACCCCAAATCCTCCTGTTGGAAACCTCTCTAATGTCTAGCAAAAAAGAAAAACAAACCCACAAAAATGAAACAGAACAGGATGCCACAGTGTGTATGTAACCTGAGCTTGAGTAAGAAAAACAAATGAATAAAAGCCTGGAAGACAATATGCCAAAATGTTAATCTGTAGATGGTAAAATCATGTATTTTTTTCCTTTCTAAATACTTTTACCTATGTTCCCATTTCTTATGGGCATAGATATACTTTTATTATTTAAGAAAAGAAATCTTCCATATCCTCAAGACCCATTTCTAATGCCATTGGCCTCTATGGCAGGGATCAGCAAACTTTTCCTGTAAGGGCCCAGATAGTAAATATTTTAGGTTTTACAGGGCATGTTGTCAGTTGCAACTGTTCAGCTCTGCTGTTGTGGCATGAAAGCATCCATAAATAATTTGTAAATGAAGAGGTGTGGCCATGTTCCAATAATATTTTATTTACAAAAACAGGCTAAGGCTAGATTTGGCTCCCTGGCAGTAGTTTGCAGACTTCTGCTCTCTCCACCCCATGGAAATCTCTTCTTCCCATGGACCCCCATGGCCCATTATTTCCCTCCCTCCCTGTGGTCTTGATTTGATAACTCCTTGGCATTCTGTTTGCTTGTCTTTTCTTCCCTCCCCAGCTCCCTTTTCCCCTCCTAGCAGCAAGGCTGTGAGCATCTAGAGGCAAGAAACACTTCTTTTTTCATTTCGGCCACTCCTGGAGTGCCGGGTGTAGTACTTGACCATAATAGATGCTCAGAAAGTCCAGCAGGGCAGGAACATGGTGTAGTGATTAGGACACGGGGCCTTTGGAGTCAGGGAGCCCTGAGTTCATCTTGGTTCTGCTGCTTCTAAGTGGTGTGTCCTTGAAAACCCCACTTGACTTCTCCATGCCTCTGTTTCCTCACTGGTAAAGGGGATAATAAATCATAGGGTGGCTGTGAGGATTAAAGTAAATGAAGGGACATAAATTAAATTCTTAGCATGGGGTCCAGCATCTAGTGATGCTTAATAAATGGTAGTTATTATTTTCTGTTACTGTTTTTCAATATAATGTATTGCATTGCTGTAAATAGTTGCGTCTGTTGTTCTTCCAGACTCTGGTTAACCAGCTATCCATCAGAGAAGTTTCCAGTCAGCCTCCTCCAGAATGGGATTAAGATGACCAATGAGCCCCCCAAAGGGCTCCGGGCCAACCTTTTGCGCTCTTACCTCAGTGACCCCATCTCAGACCCCGGGTTCTTCCAAAGTTGTACAAAAGCAGTGATGTGGCAGAAGCTGTTGTTCGGCCTTTGCTTCTTCCACGCCGTCGTTCAAGAGAGGAGAAATTTCGGAGCCCTAGGTGAGAGGTGGCAGCATACCTGGATTGCCTGGGGGAAAGATCACAGGCAGATACAGGGGTGCGTTTGAGTTTGTACCCAGGGTTGCCAGTAAAATAGGGTCTAAGTATGTTCCATGCAATATTGGGGACATATTTACACTAAATATGATTCGTTGTTTATCTGAAATTAAATTTCACTGAGTGTCTCTCTATTTTTATTTAACAAGTCTGGCAGTCCTATATATAACCGGGTCAATATCAATGTCAGGGAAAGAGGTGATGCTCCAGAATCAGAGGTCCCCTAATTACGGAAGTAATATGATAATGAGAAGAGTGGAGGCCCTTCCCTTTGGTGTATTTGCCTAGCTTGGGTATCATGGCCACTCTCCAGGGAATCGTCACCAGGTGATTTATAACATTTTAGGTTGCTCTCTTTACCTGTGCATAACAATGAAAGAAATACAGCTGGGACATCTGCTTGTGCTTCTCCTTGAAAAAATAAACATAAATTTCTTTATTAATGTAAGTTATCCATGGCCTAACTTAAGTGACTCAATATTCTTGTTAGAGCAGATCATCTGCTAAATACAGATCCCATATCACCATGGTTTTAAGGTTGGATTATTTTTCTCTCACCCATGGGCTGAGTCTAATTCTTTTCTTGAAATGACCCACCTTAAGGTATTCTTAGCCATTCTTTTGGGTTACAAAAGGAGGCAAATTGTCCTTTTGGTGATTCTCTCAGAACATCCTCTTTCCTTCTACCTGCCCCAGTTAGCTCCACAGACCATCTGACCCTTCAGCTGAGGGTTTCAGAGACGAGACAGCCAAAGGTGGCACTCCCTCTACATCTGCATCTCACACACCACATTCTCCCACCACCATTCTCCCACCCGTGCCAGACCTCCAAACATCCATACAACAGTTTGGCTTATAGTCAATTGCCCAGTTGTGTTCTCTTTGCCAGAACCGAAGTTTTTGTTATTTTATTATATTTTTAATTTGAATGTGAATGTTTAGGAGGAAATTAAACGTCTCCATTGAGCACAGGTCCTACCATACCCTACTGTCTTACATCCAGCCTGGTTCATACATTTATGTCACTTGTGCAGCCCCGCTGGGCATTTACCATTATAACACTTGAAAATACAAGCAATAGTTTCTTCAAGGCCTGCCATCTAGTTCTCCCATGAGTGGGAGGAGGGGCATTCTCAAAGCTAACTTAGTTCTATTGCCCAATCACAGATAGTGCTCTCTAGCTATGCTTTGGTGTTATTTTTGGCGTTCGGTGCATTACCACAGTATTCCAGCCAGGGTGAATAACTCTCATTCCACAAATCCCAGGATGTTAACATCTTCCTTATCAAATGGGGGAGATCCATAAGGAGACTGACTTTAGAATGGATGTTTTCTCAGGCAGAATGTCTCCCACGTTGGCAGTAAATGTCAAAGCTAATAGTTGGCATGGTGCTTGATATTCACAGGGCTGAAAGAGGCTCTTGATCCATAATGATGCTTAATTCCACCAGCTCAGTCTCTGAGTGGAAATTAAGAGCTCTCATCCCTGAAGCATCTAATTTATCTCTGCCTCATGCAGGTTGGAATATTCCTTATGAATTCAACGAATCCGACCTGAGGATTAGTATGCGGCAGATCCAGATGTTTCTGAATGACTACAAGGAGGTGCCGTTGGATGCTCTGACCTACCTGACAGGTATTTACGGAAGGAGGCTTTGGCAACCATAAACCTCCACGATTATGCTCCACCTTCCTGCTCCTCTGCTTCCATCTCCATTTGTTTACTTACTCACTCATGCTTTCAACAGACATGGAGCTCTTAATGATGCTGGTCACCATGCTGTATATTGTAAAACAAACAAACCAACAAAAACAAAAAACACACACAGAAAAATCAAGATCAACCCCTCCCTTTAAGGGGTGCACAGTCTACAAAGGGAGGGAAATATAACAAAATAAATAACAGTACAGTGATAAGTTCAGTAAGAGAAACATTTATAAGATAGCACAATGATTAAATTTCAGACATGGGGTGGGGATGATTAGGGAAAACTTCCTGAAGGCGTGAAAGTTGGTTTTGAAGGATAAGTAGGAGTTCTACAAGTGGAAGAAGAAAGCTGGGGCAGGCAGTGGGAAAAAGGAAGGAGAGCACTCCCAGCAGAGGTGCCCTGAGGTGAAAATGACACTTGCTGTTTTGTATTAAAGCAATTCATCAGCAACCTTTTATCAGTCATCCAATATATACTAGTACATAATATGGAAGAATGTAAATATATAAGACTTGGTCACTGCCCTCAAGAAGCACACCATGTAATCCCAGAGATAGGAGATAAACTATAGATGAGCTAAATGAATGGATTACCATGGCCAAAAGTCAAAATGCAGCTCAATAGAAAAACCTGGGCAGCTTCCAGGTCACACACAAGTTCCTCCCTCAACTCTGGATCCTTTCCCCAATCATACGGCAGGCACTTTATCTACATCATTCAGTCTTCACAGCAATCTTATGAGCTTCACTTTAGTGACCCTGTTTTACAACTGACAAGACCGAGGCCTTAGAGCAGTGGTTCTCAACCAAGGGTGATTTTTGTCTCCTAGGGGACATCTGACAAACTGAGGAGACATTTTTTGTTGTCACAACTAAATGGATGTGCTACTGGGTAGAGGCCAAGGATGCTGCTAAACATCCTACAATGCACAGGACAGCCCCCTACAACACAGGGCTACCCAGTCCAACATGTTAATCGTGCCAAGATTGAGAAATCCTGCTTTAGAGTGATTAAATTCATTTGTAAAAGGTGACAAAGACCTTAACTCAGCACAGTGTCTCCTAAACCGAAACCCCAGGTGACACACAACATAAGTTCAGTGGATTTTAGTTAGGTGAGAGAACTTTTCCAAAGAAATGAGCCATATTCCCATTATTCTAGACCACACAGAAGCACATCCCAGGGCTCCCCTTCAGATCACAGAATGAGTGCATAATTGCCCTGGGATGAGGTCTTAGTATTGGACTGCCTGCAGCTCATAAACCAACCTGCTCCAACTGTGCCAGCTGGCTTGAGGATAGTCACTTTCCAACTGCACCAGCCAGGATAGACTAGTTAGTCTGAGATAACCAGCAATCCCCAAATCTCAAGGGTGTGAGACATTTCTTGCCCATTCTGCATGTCCAGTGTGAATTGGCAAGGGTCTCTGCTCATTGTAATTATCTATCAGGGGCACAGTTGGCAAAGGCTCCACCAACTTTTGATGCCACCATCTCAACATACACTTGTGTGGTCACTGCCACAGGGTAGCACTGCAGAGCTCATGCCAGGAGTTAAATGTGCGAGAACTTGTCACCTGGCCCCACCTCACTGCCAGAGGCCCCGGGAGTTATAACCTTCCTATGTACCTGGAAGGAAAGAAGATCAGATAGAGATGATTATTAGAGCTCTGTACTGACCGCAAGGGACAGACTAACCAAAGAAACAGGTCTTATTTGGAGAGTGGTTATCGAATTAGATGGGCCAAAGTCAAATACATCCTTAATCTGGTACCCCCAACCCTGTGGCAGAGCCAATGGAGAATCTAGAAGAGATATAAGGCACATCCTGACCCCTTTAGGAACTTGTGCTCTTGCTACAAAGAGGAGACATATAAGTAAAGAAATGTACCTTCCTTCATAAACATAAAACCCAGAGCCTATAAGGGTATCCCCTGAAGTAAAATTTGCTGTTGAGAGAGTGGAGGTGGGACCCTGAATCATGACTCTGTACCTGTTTACCTTCACTGGTAGTCCCTCTTTGGTACTCTCTAGCACTGCCATGCTGACTTCAGGGGGGAACTACTCTCCCTTTAATATTGTAGTTCTAGTGTTGTCATAAACCTCTTTACAGCTGGGACAAACTATAATGTTCCAACTAAGCTTTGCTAAAGGCCTGAGAGGTCAACAGAGAGAGATCTAGATGGTCTGGCTTAAGGTCAAATAGTTTTTGCAGGGCTCAAATTACTCAGTAGGTATGAGCTTCCCCTTAGTCTCTTACTTCTTCCTTAATGAGCCACCGGGATGCTCCTCCTAGACATTTAGACCCCTCCAATACCAAGAGAGGCTGAGGCCTCCTCAACTTGAGTCGTACTTCCTGTTTCCTGTCTGTAGACCTGCTCCTTCCTAGAATGATTAGAATTGGAAATGAGCCCACCCTTCAGGGGAGCCCTTGCATGCAAACACACACACACACACACACACACACACACACACACACGGATGTCTTTTCCTTGCACACTAGTGTGTTGTCCGCAGCTTCCAAATACCAGGTGGTACCCACATACTGTGGAATCTGATCCAGCTAGAAAGTGCATCCTGGGTTGGTGAGATGGATTTGATGACCCCTCAAAAAATTACCTAATTCTTTTTGTGGAAATCTGAGTGTAGAAACCTGAGTCTCAGAGAATGATGTTGATGATGGGGATGGGGGTAGGAGAGTCATATCCCAAAGAAGTATATATAGGATAATCTTAATTTTCTAAACTATATGTATTTGTAAAAGCTGTAGTTGAATGCTTTCTATATGCTAAGCATTGTACTAAATGCTTTATAAGCGTTGTTAACCACAACGACGTAAGATAGGTATGCAGTTATCTCTACATCTAGATAGATGAGAAACTGCTAATAAGTGGCAAAAGTTGGAGCCCAGAAACTGGCTGTAATTGGAGCTCAGTACTGTCTCATGCCAGAGTTCTTGCCCTGAACCACATTTCTATAATGCCTTTCACATTTATGTACACATACACACAAATGTCCAGACAAATGTCTGGAAGATGCCTAAATGTTAACAGTTACCTTTGTTGCAATTATTGGTGATTGTTTTGCTTTTCTTTCAGTTTATCACTATTTTCTAATTTCTAATATGGTGAACATGTATTATTTTTGTGGCAACCATAATACCAAAAAGGCCTGGTCTCATCCCAAGCTGAGCATGGCTTTAGCAACCCTGTGTCTCAGCAGAGCTCCTTGGCTGGAAGAATCCTCTGTTTTAGGTTATTGACCAAGTTCATTATGGGCTCAACTTCTTCTTCTGTTGGTTGTCCTCAGGGGAATGTAATTATGGAGGCAGAGTGACAGATGACAAAGACAGAAGGCTCCTGCTATCCCTTCTGTCCACGTTCTACTGTAAGGAAATTGAGCAGGACCATTACTGTCTTGCTCCTGGAGACACTTACTACATCCCGCCTCATGGCTCCTACCAGGTGAGGGGCAGGGGAGGGAGAGGTCCCTCTGTCCCCCCAGAGGGGCTTGGCAGTCTCCGTGTGGCTAGGGTTGCAGTGTATCCAAGGAGGGCCCAGGGATAGCTTGGGCTTCCTGACTCGGGTCCATAAGCTATTTCAAATCTTCCCAAAAGCCTACAAGATACACATTATTACTGTTTAATGAATGCTGGGCATTTGGTAGACAAGATCTTTCAAAATATGGGGTCCATCTGGGGAGAAAGGGCAGGGATGTTTAAGATGAAGGCTTTGTAGTGAACAGGATAGAAATTGCTACTTGAAATCAAAGGTTCAGAAGGTGGCAAAGGGAGGGACAGAAAAACTGGATGGGAGAATGATAAAAGGAAGAAGAAAACAAGAAATCTGAAGGAAGAATGAAAAGGGCTTACTTTCATCGAGTACCTGTTAATGTGCCGAAGCCTTATTCCTTCATAACCTCATTTACTTTCCCACTTACAGATAAGGAAACTGGGCTTTCAGGTGACTAGCTCAAGGTTACACAGTTGGTTTAAGATGGAGCTAGGATCCAAATCCTCTCCTGCCTGAATCCAAACCCAGTTTTTGTCTCCAAAGCTAAGACTGCTGGGGGAGCAGGGAGGAAGCCAGCAGAGGTGGGAGGGGAGATACTCAGTCCATCTACCTTCATACTCATACTCACTCCTCCAAAACCTGTATGAGGGAAAGCTTGGGATGTCTTGGCCCCGGCGGTGTGTGCGTGTGTGTCTATGGCCTGTGCTACCGAAACAGTGTGATTCCTGCATGGCTCTGCTCTGGCAAAACCTTGGGTGATCTGTGGGACCCCAAGGAACCTGAACTTATGTCAACTGAAGATTTCCTTTCCAGTCCTATATTGAATATCTCAGGAACCTCCCTATCACAGCCCACCCAGAAGTGTTTGGCCTGCACGAGAATGCCGATATCACCAAAGACAACCAGGAAACCAGCCAGCTGTTTGAAGGGGTGCTGCTGACCCTCCCTAGGCAGTCAGGAGAGAGTGGCAAGTCCCCTCAGGTAACCAGGCTTGAATTCAATTTCCCAGGCAATTTTTCATCTAGTGGGCATGCAGGATTGTGGCTGATGACCAAGAAGGCAGAAAAGTGGAGGCCTGGCAGACCCCTGAGGGAGGATATGGGTGCTCTGGTCTTACTGCTGAGAGTCTTTATATACTGAGCTGGAAGAGCACCAGTGTTTCTAAAATGTCAGCTATTCCTATATAACCTTCATGATTCATTGCTATATCCACATATCATCTGTATTCCATTTACATAATACTTAAAACTAAATCTCTTTTGCTTAAAAACATTTATTTAAAAAACTGCACATCAGGACCATAAGTGGAAACCCAGTACCATTTCCGTAATGTCGTGACAGCCACAAAAAGAAAACAAAGGCTAAACATTATTAGGTTCTTCCAGATGCTGCTGCTGATGTCTTTCTGGCTCCTTGGGAAAAGGGGAGGATCAGCAAGTGTTCCAGAGCAGTCTCAGCCCTGAACTGAGACTTTCTCCTTGAAGGGAATGAAAAGAAAAAGGTGGCCAAAACTTGACAAGAGAGTGACTTTCTCATCATGTGATTCAACATTATTTGCTCTGTGTCCTGGAAACACCTGGAGTCATTTTGGGTATCTCTTGTGATCATTCCACACATTGTGAAGGACTGATCCTGTCTACCCTCCTTGGTCTACAGATGAGGGCAAAACAAACCCTGCAAGAAGTGACCCACTTCAAGGCATTCAGAAACACAGAGGCAGTGCCAGGCCCAGAACCACATCTCCTGACTCCACCCTGATCTCTCCTTTCCTTCTCTTCCCTTCTCCAGCTTCTGAGCTACCCCACGTTCAACCCTGCTCAGCTGCGGACTTTGCATGCAGTTGGCCTTTCATATCCACAGGTTCTGCATCCTTGAATTCGACCAAAGATTGAAATATTCAGACAAAAAAATTCCAGAAATTTCCAAAAGGCAAAACTTGCATTCACCCCACTTCAGCAATTATTAAAAAGCATTTACATTGTACTTACAATTATTTACATAGCATTTACATTGTATTAGGTATTATGAGTAATCTAGAAATGATTTAAAGTATGGGGGGGAGCGGGGATGTGTGTTGGTTCTATGCAAATACTACACCATTTTCTATTGGGACTTGACCATC
The DNA here is from genome assembly GCF_008692025.1 of Phocoena sinus. Lineage (NCBI taxonomy): Eukaryota > Metazoa > Chordata > Mammalia > Artiodactyla > Phocoenidae > Phocoena > Phocoena sinus. The sequence goes on along the minus strand of NC_045777.1, from coordinate 66,041,964 downwards.
TGTGGAGTTTGGTCTTGCAGCCAATCCCTAGTGGATACCAAGGGATGATTGTATTTGGTTTCTCAGTTTGGTTCATAGTACCATAAGCGGTAATATGTGTGAAGATAAAGCAGCCTGGTTTGTGTGTCTCAGCTTAGGGATGGAAATTCCCCTCACAGTGGGAAGAGGGAAGGAAGTGTACATTCCAGCCTCCTCGAGCCAAAGGACAGCAGAGCTGTGTTTCTCTCCCACACCTCCTCTTCCTACTCTTCCTCTAGGCCTGTCCCCTCCCTACTTGGCTAAACTCACTGCCATGGGCTATTCTTGACGCTGAGGAATGGCCTACTGCCTTCCCAGGTGTCCATGTCACTGGCGCAGAGCAAAGTCTCACCTGCACCAGGAGCTGGTCCTAAGGGGCTGGCTATGAGAGCCTTGGGAGATTGTCTCCCAGGGGTGACCTTGAAGATTTGAGCAGTTCTGCAGGGTTCAGCACTGCCCTGAGTCTACCTGGCTGGCTGAGCACGAATTCCCTACCTGGCCCTCAGGCCCTTGCTCAGAACTTTCATTGTTCCGCTTAGAGGTGATGTCCTCCCTAAGGCTGGGGGCAGGGGTGGGGGGGTGGGAGTGGGTGGGATGGGTATCCTCCTTTCCCTCAGGGCAGAATTGGCTTCTGTAGGAGAGTTCGCAGAAAGGTCCTGTAGACTGTGTTTAAAAAGACAAAGGCTCACTGCTTCATGTTTAACTGGACAAAGCCACAGCCCACTGGCCTTGTGTCTCATTCACCTCTCTAATGCTTACACTTTAAGGAAGTGGTTGAGGAGCTGGCCCAGGACCTACTCTCCAAGCTTCCCAATGACTTTGACTTGGAGTTGGTCGTGAAGTTGTACCCTGTGGTCTATGATGAATCTATGAACACTGTCCTAAGGCAAGAGCTCATCAGATTCAACAGGTGGGCTGTATGGTCTTACTTGGATCCTGGGAGTTGGCGTGAGGGGTAGAATCTAATGGGCAGTAACTAGAATGGACACTTGATAAGGGTTGCTCTGCAGAGTTGGTTTGCCCTACCTTGTAGGAAGGGCTGTAAATAGGGCCATCCCAGCATGTGTTGGCCCAGGGTTAAATCAGTTCCTTCTATTCATTCTCTCTCGTTCATTCATATGACATCTGTAAACTGGGGTGAAAACCAATACCAAGCACAGGCTAATAGTAAAAGTAATCATTAAAGCCACTTTTATTGAGCCTTTAGTGCTAGAAATGGCTCCAAGCACCACTCATGCCTTTGCATTCAAACTACACAGTAGTCTTTAAAAATATGCACAGTTAGTAATCCCTCTACCACTGTTTTACAAATGAGAAAACTGAGACAGAAGGGCTAAGTAACTTGCTCAAGGTCACACAGTCATTCAATGGCAGAACTGAGTTTGAATCCAGGCTCTCTGATTCCAGAGCCCATGCACTTAGCCAGTATGTGAAATCAGGGTAAACTTAGAAAGGGGTGAGGAACAGTTCATCCCATTGCCGCTACCACAGGGGTAAGGAAGGGCTATTATAAGATGGCCATGGGGCTAAGGGTCTCCGGCCTTCTATTCTAGTCCCTCCTCACTTCTCCTCCAGGTACTAGAGCATAGAGCCCGGTGGGATCACCTTGATTTGATTTCTAGATAGCCAAAACTGAAAGAGTTCCCAAACACCATCTAGGCCAGATGAGGAAATTCATCACTTCTGCCTCCACGTCAAGGTTCTTGCTGCTCCAAATACTCTTAAGTGCTGCTCTCTCCATTTTGCTTCATTGGTCACTGCTCGGTTTTAGGGACAGCCCTGATGCCAAAAGACTGGTGAACTTGAAGAATGTCAACTAAGAATTTGTTGACTCTCTTAGTCTTAGGGTTACTCCCTATAGTCAGTAGGCAGTTGGTTGTGTGGATGACCAAGCAAAGTATGGCGTGTGAGTCAAGGATGCTGACTACTTGAGTCAGATACCTTGGTATGATGGGTTGTAGTCCTCATTCATCCAGACACCAGGCCAATGGCTTTCCTCCTCTGCCACTCATTCTCTGCTAAGGTCACTGGAGCTCTTGGTGGTTACAGGGGCCTTCACTGGCCTTTACCACTGGCCATTGTAATAGAAGAGAAGAGGGTAACAGCAATCTTATATTACAGTGATGCTCAGGATTAACTACTTGGGGCAATATTGTAACGTCCTTCCCCACTACCTTTTTTTTGCCTATTCACCCAGTGGTATGAGAAGCCCAAAATGACAGTTCAGCTTCCAATTCAGGGGAACCATTATTGTGTCTTCTAGGGCAAATATTCCTTCCCTGAGTACTAAAAATCTTGAAACTAGCAGAGCTCATAGTTTCAAGAATAGAAGGAAACCTTTTTCCAGTAGGTTTCAGGTATAATAGAGGTCTGTGGTATAATCCCGCAGAGGGTAGTTTTTGCTCTTGACTCCTCAGCCAAGCACATACACCAATAACACGTTTGAACCTTAAATTCCTCTTAATATAAATGTTTAGTGGTTACACATCCAGGAATCCCTTTCTTGCGTTTGAGCCTTCTCATGTCCATTTGGCTGGGATTCCATAAGTCTTTGGACATGACAAGCTCTCTCTGGTAGCAGAGTCTTTGGCACTCTCAGCTGAATTCCCTCTGGACTTGATGAGGCCTCGTAACAGAGGCCAGAGAGAGAGACAGGTGATCTTGGCATCTCTCAGGCTGCCCTTCAGCTGCCTTTTCTCAGGTATGCATGCACCTCATAGTCTATAAAAAGAACAACTTTGGCAATATAGATCAGAAGCCTTAAAACTGCATTACCCTTTGACCCAGAAATTCTACTTTTAGTAAGCATATCATTATAAATTTCCGCAGTGATTAATATAGATGCGTGTTCCTAGTAATGTTGTTTACAGTGACAACAATCTAGAAATAATGTTTCGGTGATAGAGGAACAGTTAAATTAAATGGAACACCTTGCAGTCATTAAAAAGGACGATTTTAGTTTGGTCTCTATTGATTTGGAAAGATGTTCCTTATATGCTAAGAGGGAAAAACAAATTACAAAAAACACATATATAGTATGATCCCATTAAAAAATAATTTGTGTTTACATATAGAAAAATCTAGAAAGATATACATCAAAGTTATCTTTAGGTGGTGAGATAATGGGTGATTTAATTTTTTCTCATCTTTACAATTCTTCTATCATGAATGTATATTATCTGACTTTTTAAAGGGAGGAAAAGTAAAAGGAGACTTGGAGTCAGTGTACTTGGGGTAGAATGAGATCACTGGAGAGCCAGGCTGAGTCTGCTCCTTTGTTCTTGCAGATTGACCAAAGTGGTTCGCATAAGCCTCATCGACCTTGGCCGAGCAATTAAAGGGCAGGTTTTGATGTCCTCAGAGCTGGAGGATGTCTTCAGTAGCATGCTTGTGGGTAAAGTGCCAGCCATGTGGATGGCCAAGTCCTACCCATCACTGAAGCCCCTGGGAGGCTACGTGGCTGACCTGCTAGCCCGCTTGGCCTTCTTCCAGGTACCTTGGAGTCAGGGTAACTGGGCACCTGGCATTCTCATTCAGGTGGAGAGGACGTTCTGAAATGATGGATCAGAGGCAGAGGGAGTAGGGCAGTCTCACAGCATCCTGGACTGAGCACCTACTGGAAACAGTCTTACCAGGGTTGAGGGCAGGAGGGAGACTTTTCAAAGTCCTTGAAAAGATTATAGCCTCTAGAGGCAGGAGTGGGAACCAGAATAAATGTCACAAACTGGTGTCTCATGGGCTACAGCTCATGGGCTAGTAGATAGATTTGGTTTGGCTGCTTGGTTATTTAAAAATTTGAGCTAGCATATGAACACTGGATTGTTACGTATCAAAATACAGATGTTTGTCCTGCAAAAACAGGAAGACCTGAAACGATGGACCTGCATTCCTGCGTGGCAACTATTGCTGGAGATGAGTGGCTGTGGCTCAGTTTAGACAAGGCACACACCCTCCACTGCTACAGTCCCTACCACGCTCTACCGTATCCCTGACACCCGCCTGCACCGTGCTTTTCTTAAAGTAGAGATATATTTCATTGTACTTTTGTTTCAAAGGGGGAAAATATAAGCTAAACTGAGAGGGCTGCCTGTTTCAAGAAAAATGAGAAAAAGCCTATTTCTTTATGGGACTTGTTGTATTACCTGCCTTTGAACAATCTTTGTTGTGTTGTTGACTTTGCATTTTTATTTCTGTGGCTCTCCAGGAATGGATTGACAACGGGCCTCCTGTGGTCTTTTGGATCTCTGGATTCTACTTTACACAGTCTTTTTTGACAGGCGTCTCTCAGAATTACGCTCGGAAATACGCCATCCCCATTGACCACATTGGATTTGAGTTTGAGGTAAGGGGCGTCTTGGGTTAGATCAACCAAAAGGGCCAACCAGAGAAAGCAGTGCTGTCCCTTTCCTTGAGTCCAAACATTTGGATCTGTTAAGGCTCAAATACTTCCGAGATGGTACAGATGAAGTATTTAGCATGACTTAAAGTAGCTCCAAAAGTTATTCCCAACAGAATCAGAGGATTCCTAAGGCTTTGTCTCTGTGTGTATAAAAAGGAATCTTTCCAGAGGAAAATTCTGCCACAGTTGTACCGAGAAAAATGAAAGCACCTTCCACATTGTTTATTCAACATGATGGACTCTTCATTTGGAAGGATGTTAATGGTCTTGTGTAGTGCTTGGCTTAAAGTCAAAGGAATGGCCAATAGTCAAGTATCACCCAGTCCATATTTGGAGAGAAAGTAGTAAGATGGACTGTTATAGAGCATTGTAGAATTTTAAATTCTGTAGAAAGATCCTTTGAAATCATCTAGTCCAGAGGTCACAAACTGATTGTCCTAGATCTTTATTTAGTTTATAAATGAACTTACCTTGATTGGCCTTTGAAGACAATGCTAAGCCAAAATTAATGCAATAAGAAAGCAAAATAACGGGAATAAACCCTGGAAAAAAGATAAAACTATCTTTTTTTTTTTTTTGGTATGCGGGCCTCTCACTGCTGTGGCCTCTCCCGTTGCGGAGCACAGGCTCCGGACGCGCAGGCTCCGCGGCCATGGCTCACGGGCCCAGCCGCTCCGCGGCACGTGGGATCTTCCTGGACCGGGGCACGCACCCGCGTCCCCTGCGTCGGCAGGCGGACTCTCAGCCACTGCGCCACCAGGGAAGCCCCAAAACTATCTTTTTTTGATGTTGAAATGATTGTATACCTAGAAATCCGAAAAACACACCTATCAGAATTAATAGAATTTGTAAGATGACTGGATACTGGTTCAATATACAAAAATCCTTTTCCTATTCTAGCAATAAATGCTTAGAAATAGAAATGGGAAAAAACATTCCATTAACAATAACAAAAAGATTAGAATTTGAATGATTTTAAATGGAGCTCATGCTCTCTGCTTCACCATAATCCCTTCAACCCCTCTATTCTCCTACACCTAGACCATTTTCTGCATTTACCAGAAGAAATTTATCACCTCTGAATCTAAACAGTTGTATGCTGGAGCTGGCTTATACTAACTCAGCAGAACCTGTTAAAGCTGGTTGTTAAATAATTGATAGGCTGAAATTGACCATGGTGGGAATCTTTACACCACAGAAATTGACAGAAACTACAAATCAAGGTTTCACTTCTCCTGCTAGAGAACTGTTTTACCAACATGCATCTGAACCTAACCCCTCACTACAGATCGAGGTTCAGAAAGGGGAAAGATTGTGCAAGGCCACTAAGCTAGGTAACAGTTAATGTGGCCTCCTGGCTCTTACTTTAGTGCATTCTCTGTGCCTGCCATATATAAGGGCAGCATGCTAACTAGAAATCAGACCTGGCCCATGTAGCAGGCAGGAATATTATCAGAGAAGCCCCAGTGTCCTGGGAAATGCATCCTGGGAAAGGCAGACAGTAAAGCCGGTTTGTACTTTTTCAATCTCTTAATGCTGCCTCATTTAGGTAAATGGCAGGTAATGGAACTCACAGCTTCCTGTCTTCCAGGTAACCACACAAGAAACAGTCATGGAGGATAACCCAGAAGATGGGGCCTACATAAAAGGACTCTTCTTAGAAGGCGCCCGTTGGGATAGGGAAACGATGCAGATCGGGGAGTCTCTCCCCAGAATCCTCTATGACCCATTGCCCATTATTTGGCTGAAACCTGGGGAAAATGCAATGTTTCTGCATCAGAACATTTATGTGTGTCCAGTCTACAAAACAAGTGCCCGAAGAGGTATCCTCTCTACCACAGGCCACTCCACCAACTATGTCCTATCCATTGAACTCCCAACCGACAGGCCCCAGAAGCACTGGGTAAACCGAGGAGTAGCCTCACTGTGCCAGCTAGATAACTGATGGCATCTGTCTCGACACAGAAAATAAAAGGAACTTCATTCTTTTTTTTTTTTTTTTTTTTTAAAGAAGGTGTTGGGGGTAGAAGTTTAGTACTTTATTTATTTATTTTTGCTGTGTTGGGTCTTCGTTTCTGTGCGAGGGCTTTCTCTAGTTGTGGCAAGCGGGGGCCACTCTTCATCGCGGTGCGCGGGCCTCTCACTATCGCGGCCTCTCTTGTTGCGGAGCGCAGGCTCCAGATGCGCAGGCTCGGTAGTTGTGGCTCACGGGCCTAGTTGCTCCGCGGCATGTGGGATCCTCCCAGACCAGGGCTCGAACCCGTGTCCCCTGCATTAGCAGGCGGATTCTCAACCACTGTGCCACCAGGGAAGCCCAGGAACTTCATTCTTGACTGAAATCTAGCTTTCCTTTCTTGATAGTCACATGGGATGATGATGATGATGATGATAACCGTTATATTAATGGAGCACTTGCTATGAGCCAGGTATTTTAGAGCATTCCTATAAAGTGGGTTATTATCCTTATTTTATGGCTGCAGAAACCATGATATAGAGGAAGCACTGTTTCCCAAATCAGATAGCTACGAAAATAGTGGAGCCTAGATTTGAACACAGACAGTGGGACTCTTCAACCTAGACCTTTAGTCATGTGGCTAAGCTGCCTGGTGGGTTTGTTTTTTTTTTTTTCCTATTATTTTGCCGTAACCGTCACTGATCTTTAAGTGCTTCTCTCCTAGTCTATTCACATGGGCTAACATTAGGGCTTCTTTTTTTTTTTTTTTTTTTTTTTTTTTAATTTATTTATTCATTTATTTATTTTTGGCTGTGTTGGGTCTTCGTTTCTGTGCGAGGGCTTTCTCTAGTTGTGGCAAGCGGGGGCCACTCTTCATCGCGGTGCGCGGGCCTCTCACTGTCGCGGCCTCTCTTGCTGCAGAGCACAGGCTCCATACGCGCAGAGCTCAGTATTTGTAGCTCACGGGCCCAGCTGCTCCGTGGCACGTGGGATCTTCCCAGACCAGGGCTTGAACCCATGTCCCCTGCATTGGCAGGCAGACTCTCAACCACTGCGCCACCAGGGAAGCCCAGGGCTTCTTATAGGTTGAAAGATGCTTAGCCCACTTTTACTTTTTAAAGGCTCTTGATATATTTAAAATGTACTTCTCACAACAATCTTATGCGGTGTTATCGTTATCTCCATTTCAGTGATGCAGAGATGGAGGCTTAGAAAAGTAACTAGCTCAGTTTTACCGCTAGCCAGTGGTAGAACTGGGACCCCAATTCTTCTCCACTAGCCTACACAGATGGGCAGAAATTTCAGGAAGAAAGGAGACGTGAGAGAACCATTATTTGTTGCTCGCCATGGTTTGTCGCTGGGCCTTTAGATATCTTGCTTGTACCTATGTTGGATATGATTGTCTCCCCCTCTAGAGGTTCAAGGAGACTAACTTGCCTACAATTATCCAGCTCTTTCACATTGAAAAGCCAGGTTTTGAGCCAAAGTCTGTCTGGCTCTAGAACCTGTGCATTTTTCACTGCTTCACGCTGCCTCCTTGCTGAGGACTTTGCTATATTGTGATGTAGAATCTTAGAAGAGATGTGTAGTTCCAACAACCATGTCTAAGAAATTTCTAGTTTATCACTGTTTTTCCCCAGGGCCAGCTGGAAGAGAATCCTGAGGGAGATAAAAATCAAATTCTTGATATATTCTCAACCAACTCTCTCTTGTGGCTCTTTGGCTCTAAATGGCTACTTCTAGGGCATTCCCTTGGTCAGTCCACAGATGAGCAAAGACATAAGGCTTTTTGGGAATCTTAATGTGTCTGGCCTGGCTTCCCTGCCTCTTCACTAGAAGAAATGTCCTGACTTGGGGTCTTTGATTTTTCTTAAATGAAGCTTCTGAGAACCACATAAACATATTCCAGAAAACTTGTTTCTTCATGGGAATGTGGAGCCAATCAAATTCTGATTGAGGACTCTGAATTCTGAGATCAGCAAATCATCTAATTGATCCTAAGCGCAAAAGGGGAGTTCTCCAAATCTTGCCTGGGGCCGATAGAGACAGTGAGGTGGAACCACTCTCTTTCAGCTCCAAGTAGGTAGCTTAAAAGCTGTTTCTCGAAGAAACATAACTTTTTCCAATAGAGGAAAGACAATCAGAATTAATAGATAGCTCGAACTGCCTTATTCTCTATTATTCCAAATAGATTGCTAAGCCATGTGAGATGGAAAGACGGTCAGGATCCCAAATCCCTGAATCTTCGACTGGCTAGGTAAGTCAGATTGTAAGCTATGAGGCAGTGAGAAGGTTGCTAAGAGAACTGAATTTCTCTTAGTTATCTTAACTCCACCTTCAGCAGCAAAAGCTGAGGGAGGCAGGGACTGTTTCGTTCCTCAGGGGTCAAGGGACAGGATGTTCCTGTACGATGGATTAAATTTTTGTAACTTAAAAAATTTCCCTCAATTCAAAAGATTCCCCTAAATTTAAGGTCATTTTCTGTTGGGGTCCATGTGTTAATTAATGTCTCTCCCCCTCACCCCCAGGAGAGAGCAGTAGGTTCTTCAGGAGTCCTGGTGAATTAGAGGCTGGGGCCCTGGGGCAGAGATGGCCAGAGATCAGCTCCGTGAGAAGCTGTAGGCCCTGCCTATAAATACCTCAGCAGATGACATCAGACAAACCTTGTCACCACGCTAGTCCTTGCTCTTTAAAAATCTAGCTGTTGAGTAAATAGTTTTCAGTCCTTGTCAGCATTGGAAGAAAATTTCATTGAAAGAGGGGATGTAGGGGATACCTTTAAAATACCAAAGAAGGAGATTTTATAGGGTTGGAGAGAAAATGGAAAGAAAAAATTATAAACAAATAGGTTTCATGGAAAGTTTGGCAGGAAATTATGTTTCTGTGTAATAGAATATGCATCTTTGCAAAGGAGGCTAGGCATATAAAATTCACATTTAGGGAAGATTCCTGGCACACAGAAGGTACTTAGAGGTTAGCTAGCATTAGATGGACTTCCATTTTGGAAGAGTCTGGGTAGGAAGGATGGTTTCTAACCCCTACAGCGTAAAACAAAAATTGCATATTCAAAATCACCTTGAATTACTTAGAAAGGGACAATGATGGAGACAGCAAGTCATGTTTCACTCAGTTCAGCACAGCCAGTTTTTCCTCCAGTGTAAGAACAGGTCAGTGTTTCATTGATTGACCACCAGATAAAGCAGTTGGCTTGAGTTCACAGGCCTTATATTGCTTTAGAAATACTTACCTTTAAACATCAGAACCACCTCTTGGTAGGGAAATGCTTCCACAATGAGATCAGATAGGAGAGTGACTGATGGAATAGCAGACCGATGTCTCCTAATTGAAGCGAGGCTGGGGTATGTGCTCACCGAATGGCCATGGAGGGGCCGACATGCCTGCCAGCACATGTGCATTTCTCTCTCTCCATCAAAGGCCTATAGCTGCATTTGTGTTAAATATGTACATGCTATATCTCTACTGACACAGTAGGATATTTGCTCTCCATGTCACTGCCAAACCCTGTAATACTTACTTATCCTGAGCATGAAAAGGTATGTTCCTGCTCACAGGAACGGGTTTTGAAATTGAAATATACATATTTAAAATTAGACAATCTGTATGAATCCTAAATCTAGGTGTGGGCAGGAAGTTATCAACTGCTGCTTTTGAGGATCACAAGGCCATTCTGGAAAACAGCAGAGAGAGACCAAAATCACTAGAGATTTTTCTTTATTGGTGATTACCCAGCGCTTCTGGAGGTAAGAGGGAAGGACGCTGACATACAAATGAACTGCCATGGGAATCTCACCTGTATCCACACATGCAGGGGTGTAAGTCCTTTACGTCTTGATCTCTACTTGTCCCATTTCAGTCTGGATATAATTTGAAAGCCAGCTTAGCTCTTGTACTTCCTAATTATGTTAATGTAAAATTCTCATAACGAATGCAGTATGAGTTTCTAGTGAGCCTTTCAGATCCTAAGTGTATCCAAAGTAATTATAGGCTTTAAGATAAACTAAACATATGCATTTACCTAAGACAAGAACTTTTGTGTATGTGTATGTCTGGGGCAGAGATGGGTCTCATATAAAATTTCAGTGAAAAACCATGATTGATCCAATGATGCGCTTTTTAAGGGGAGTTTATGTGGAAACTGGAAGTGTCAAAAGACAACAAAGCACACACAAAAAACTCACTTTTAAGCAAATCTATAACTTGAAAAAAAAAAGCCTAAAAATATTCTGAGGGGTGGTATATAGTTTTATAGTAGCCATGAGAACTTCCAGCAACTGGCTAATTTCTTCATATCAGCTGGCATGTCCGGTGATCGGCACTCCCTTGAAGAGCTTTGTCACCCTTCAGTCTTCTGCCCACAGGCCTTAATCTTGTTTCCAGATGATGCTTCAGTGAGGATATAAGGTCCATGACCTCTAGGGTTAGTGTTGTCCACTCAGGCAGCAAGATCCTGACAAACTGTAGTGATGTGTGAGCACACATCATGGGGTGAGTCCCAGTATTTTGAAGGTTTTAAGAAGATATTTGGATTTTTGCTCCTAATCAAGAAGAGCTTTGTTGTCTGGTTTACATTTAAGACCTAGTTGGCTCATCATTCTCAGAAAAAAACTTTCTTTCTGGGTTAGGAAACTTCATCATGAGACTTGAGATATACTGGTTTGGAAAATTTCCTCAATTTCTCCTGGCTTCGAAGTCCCCGGCCTCGTAGTGGGGTAAGGCCCATAGGAGGTAGATGAATCTGAAATAATAATAATAATATTAAGAATTATATTCATTGCAGCAGCTTATATTCACTGAAGATTTACTGAGTACCATGCTCTCTGCTAAGTGCTAACTCTTTACTGACTCATGATTCCTTATAGTCCTTATACACATGAATCCTCAGTATAATCTCATACAGAATTATTATTCTAATATTCACAGACGAGAAAATGGAGGTTCAGGTTAAATAACTTGCTCAAGATTATACACTAAGTGATAGAACCAGGATTTGAACCCAGATCTGTATGATTCCAAAGCTTGTGCTCTTCTTTGCCATATTTCCTGCATGGAGGAAAAAACCACAGATCACACAGTGAGATGAGAATCCAAAGAAGGTGAGGAAAAAAGTGTATACACAAAGATGTTCTTTGCATAGTGGAAAACTGGGACCAACATAAATGTCTAGTGAAAGGGTGGGTGCTGGTTAAATTATGGCATATTCTTACAATAGGATACAATGCATCCATTTTAAAAGATATCCAAAAGAGAGGAAGTAAAATAAATAGGCGATAAACAGTATGCCTAGGGTCCCATATACTTTAAGAAAATGTACGTATGTGAGTATAGAAAAAAAGACTAAAAGGATATATTACCAAATTGTTAGGCTGAGCAAATACAATATAAAATTGCTGTTTTTGTAGGTCAAGAGTAGAATATTGGCAATTTCATATGGTCCAACTCAACAGTTATAGTGGTCACTTCCACAGGGTGAGAATTTTTGACAATTTTCACTTTCTACCTTATGCATTCCTTTAATATTTGAATTTTATTCTTTCATTAACAATAAACCTGTGTTTTACAATAAGGAAAATAAAAATATTTCCATAAAAAAGGTGAAAGTCAGAAGAGAAAGCTATGTAAATGTGAGCTGGCTTTCCCTTCCATATAAGGGAAAGTTGTTCAAGTAGGAGAAATCAGGCATTCATTGACATTTTAGTCTGTTGTGATGGGCTGGTGGCCACGCAAGGGTAGCTTATTTCCAACATGCCTGCTACAGTAGCTCTAGACTTCTCAGCAAACACTAGCCCTCTTGGTACACATTCTTGGAAATAACTGGGTTGACAAGGATAAGTACACACCACGTGTTAACTGGAGTCACACTTACTGGCCTTGGATAAGGAATCTGGTAATGTAGTCCAATTTCAATCCTGGCTGTGCACTCATCTATACACTGTTTAATCAGGTCTGTGTCTGTAAGCTATTAAAAGGGAAAAAATAGGTGAGATTGTTAGCATCTTTCCAATGCTACATAAAGTATAGGTACACATTTTCTTAAACTTTTTTCAGTTCATTAGCAACTAAATTAAATATTGGTAATTTTAAAAATCAAAAGCAATTTAGCATAAAATTTCCCGTGGATTTAACTTTTAAAAATTATTGAGGTAGATAATACAAGCACATGGTAAAAATAATTCAAATAATACAAAAGGATATAATGTAAAACAAAGTCTCCCTCTTCTTCCTGTCTCCCAGTTCCCCTTCTCAGAGACAACAATTATCAGAAGTTTCTTGTTTGTTCTTCCAGGGATATTCTATGCATATATAAGTATACCTCTGTAAACTTAGCATTTCTTCTTATAAAAATGAAAGTTCTGAACCTTGCCTTTTCACTAACAACTTGAAGCTCCTTCTGTATTTACACATACAGAGCTGCCCCATTCTTTTTAACAGCTGCACAAAATTCCAACATAAGGCTGTATTATAATTTAACCAATCTTCTACTGATGGACATTTAGGTTATTTCCAATCTTTTGCCATTATAAACAGTGGATCCCTCTAAAAATTTTTTTGGCTCACATGCAAATATATTTGAAAGATCATTTCCTAGAGAGAGAACTGCTAGGTTAAAGGGTTCATGCTTTTTTAATTCTCACAGATATTCCCTGTAGATTCAAATTACCCTCTAAGAGGCTGTACCAATTTACATTCCTAAGAACAATCCAGAAATTATATTCCCACCAACAATGAACAACAGTGCTTCTTCATATCCTCCCCTTGTTGATCAAGTTACTTTCAAGTAACCCAATTATCAGCAAGTGCTGTCTAGAAACCCCGAGTACGATACTGGAGAATGATCCACCTTCTATTTTGAACTGTAAACTGTCTTGCTCATTAGTGAGGAAAAGAAATGACATTTGAAATTTCAAAACAGTTAAATTGTGGTAGTCCAATTTCAAGGAAAGGAATGAAAAGTTCATTCTGAAAAACAGAAAGCCAGGTAGGAGAAGGGGAGAAACCGTTTCATTCCGAGGATGGAAAATGAGTCAACACATACATGCCTCTGCTAAGAGTTTGTAAGTGGGCCTCAAAGCAGAGCTGGGATTGCATCAGCCCCAGATGACACCCACAGTGAAGTCTGGGCCATCGTGGCTTGGAAATTCCAAGGGCATTCTGTCCTATGGTACCTCTTGGAGTAAAGTTCCAGAAACTGCAACACATAGAAAGAACCACAGCTGAGTCCCTTGGGACAGAGGCTCAGCTTTCTGACCTCTGTATTTCTCAGAAACTATTGCTCTGATGTCCACCTTGGGAGTAGATTTCCATGTTCTCATTTGCTCATTAGGATTTAGACCAATTAATGAGATACCTTTGGGTTATTATTAAGCACTTATAGCAAGTGAGGTTACAAGAGACTACTTATGTCTACATGAGGGATTAGGAAGAAAGAAGCCCCTAATAAAGATGTGGTTAAGGGGGCTGAGGGCTCCTGGGGCTCCAGCTGTCCATTTGAACAAGCTGGGTTAGAGTTCTCCAAATCAGTCATTCAGAGGCTGCCTGCATGATTCTGCCATATCCACAACTACCTATACTAATATTAAACTTTTCTTTAAATGGGCTCTCTAAGCACAGTACTTGCAAAATTATCTGATACTGTTTTCTTTCTAATACATGGTAAAACAAGTATGTATTTTATTTTATTTATTTATTTTTTTGTGGTACGTGGGCCTCTCACTGTTGTGGCCTCTCCCGTTGCGGAGCACAGGCTCCGGACGCACAGGCCCAGCGGCCATGGCTCACGGGCCTAGCTGCTCCGCGGCATGTGGGATCCTCCCGGACTGGGGCACGAACCCGTGTCCCCTGCATCAGCAGGTGGACTCTCAACCACTGCGCCACCAGGGAAGTCCCAGTATTTTATAAATTTATTTATTTTTGGCTGTGTTGGGTCTCCGTTGCTGCACACGGGCTTTCTCTAGCTGCGGCAAGCAGCGGCCACTCTTCGTTCAGGCATGCAGGCTTCTCATTGTGGTGGCTTCTCTTGTTGCGGCGCACAGGCTCTAGGTACGCAGGCTTCACCACTGGCAAATACGCCACCTCCCTCTGGCTCACACCACATTGGGCCAATTCAAGCAGAGGCAAATGAAGGATTATTATTGCCTTAACTGAAAACCCAAAGGGTCTTGGGCAGTAGTTAGGTGAGTGAACCTGCAAAGGTTTACTGGGCACATACTACTATGATATCCCCAGCACCAGACTAGACACTGTGAGGTCATGGTCCCTGCCTTCAACTCTCAAGGATATTACCTTGGCAGAACAACTCTGACACAATGGTATATAATCAACAAGGGCAATGACTGCTACAGACTGCTATCTAGATTCCTATATAGCAGAGTAGCTGGCCATCATGGGGTTGGGTGAGGGCAGAGAACTTGAGGAAGACTTCCTGGAGAAGATCAACTGAATCAAAGTATTTGTAAATGCTCATTAATTTAGTGACAACCACAAGGCAGGGCCCATGAGATATACTAGAAAAGGATAAGAAACTGTCTATGTGCTCAAGGAACTGACAATCTGGTTAAGGAGACCATACCAACATAAATGAAACAAACAAGAAAAAAAAAAGAGAATATCACCAACTAATTAGGAGTAGGTATAGCTCAGTGGTCTGCAAAATTTTTGATCATATACTTCTTTCAATAAAAAATTTCTGAGCCCTGAGAATTCCCTGGTGGTCCAGTGGTTAGGACTTGGCACTTTCACTGCTGTGGCCTGGGTTCAATCCCTGGTCAGGGAACTAAGATCCCATGAGCCACACAGTGTGGCCAAAAAAAAAAAAAAATTTCTGAGCCCCATATGTGTATTTATAAGTTTATTAAATATATTAATAATTCCATTATGAATATATATATTATAGACATTTTTAAAAGAGCGATAAAAATAAATAGAAACAGCACTTACAATATTTTACTTCTATTCCTCAAAGGACTATTTCAGGACCTTGGGGGGTACATACACTCTGATGTGGTATGCATGGTCTATGGTAAGAGCAGAAAAAGTTCACAAGCAGGTTGGTATTAAAAGCAGGGAGACTTCAGGGATTATGAGAAGGGAAGGATATTGTAGATTGAGACGGTTTCTTGTGTAGCACTACCCCAACTGTAATTTTACATTTCTATCTAACTCTGAAACATCTTTCAGGGACCCTGTCTCGGTTTTGCTCAGTTATATCCCTGATGTCTAGTCTGGTATTTGGAACATGGTAGACACTCAGCTACTTGCTGAATGAAAGAATGAGAGCAATGGGTCACAAAATAGTGGCAGGAGCTATGACAGAAATGGGAAAGCTGGGAAGGGGAGGTGTTCTTGTGGAAAGATGAGTTCTGCTTTGGGCTACTATACTTGTGGTGAGTTCCTGCAGGTGGCTGATGACAGGTCAAGATATGGGATCTGGAACCATGGTGCCTGGGCCTCTCAGTGCAGAGGGCTGACCTTCAGAGGACGCTTACAGCTGGTGGGAGTGTGTGTGAAGAAGACAGGGCAGAAAAGGAGACTGAGACGGGGTCAGAGAGGGAAAAGTAAAGAGAGTAAATTGTCAGGAAGTTTCACGAAGTGAACAGTGACAGTGCTGAATCCATGAGATCAATGAGAAAGAGGCAAGAAAAGTCAGGAGCTGAAAGCCTCCTTCCATGCTTAGGGCCAGGCAGTCTTCCTAAGGAGCTGACAGCTAGATGCTTTATGGTTTGTCGAATCAAGCCTCTTGGAATGGTTTTTGGCTCCCTGGTGTCTGGGTTCAACCAGCAAATGGAGGCACTATTTTACCCAATTTTGAGGTCCCAAAGAGCAAAGTCTCTCTGCTAGCCCAAGAGGCTTGAGTTCAAAGCCAAGTTTTGAACGGAACCCCATCTTAAACCTATTCTCTTCCCTCTGAATGGGTTTATACTTGGAGGCTCTGAATAGCTTATGAATTGAAAAAGAAACCAAATTTAACTGCGCACCTCCTGTGGGAGTGGCTGACAACAGGCACAGTGTGTGAGGAACCTATCCTACCCTGAAAATTCTCACTGGCCTGACTCAGGTCACCTGGCTCATGGGGTCTTCTGAAGATGCTGAGCCACTTACCCGCTGGACTGAGACCTGCAGAGTGAAGAGAGAAGCCCGGGCTGGGCTCTGCTTTTCAGTGGCTGGGCAAGCCAGCTAGGCTGTGCCTCTGCCCCTTCCTGCTCCACACTCTGTCACTCTGACCTGTGCAGCTCAGTCCTCTCAACTTTAGGACAGAAAAGAAATGAACAAGCACCACAAGAAATTGCTCTCCTCCTTGCAATCTCCAGCTAGAACCTACTTACATTTTTGTTTTTCTGAAACAGTGTTCTGGCTTCATTTAATATGTACTGTTTTTCTTTAATGGTGTCTTCCATCTGCCCTGATGCAGCCTGCCATTTCCTCGCAAGCCTGAAAATTCTGCGGTAGAGGCCAAGAACTTCTTGTCGTGTTGCCGTTGTCATCTTCCGACCCACCAAAATAGAAGAGGAAAAATTTGCATAAAAATTCAATTTGACCGTAGGCAGGGAGGCAGCTGTACATTTTTAAAAATCAAGCTCTTTAATTAGTCTAGAAATAACTGCTCTTTCTGAACAGATCTGTTTGCTAGCATTACCAGAACGGTGTTAATTATGAATACCAGCAGTCTCCTAGATGGCCTTGTACGTCATCCCATGGTTAAAGGTTGCTCAACCTTGCTGTTTGCCGTGATGGCCACTTTTATGAACATGACAAAACCAAAATGCACATTTAGTGTTCTTTAAACCAGTATATTCTTTGCCAGAATATCTTAGGAATGATGCTTTTAGTGTATATTCTGGTAAAATTACATCACTAACCTGAGTGCATAGGAGAAGCCACATTTTGAATAACTGAATTTTCTAGTTAAGTGTGAACTTGAGTTTAATGCAGGGATTGCAAACTCAAGTGCCTCTGGAGCCTGGCAGGTAACAAAATGAGGGAAACCGGCTGGGTGGGGACAGTGGCCAACTAGAGAAGATGTACCCCTTGAAAGGGGACAGTTGCTACTCTGCCCCAGCCAGCTGCTGTCACGTAGAATTGAGGGCCTAAGGGTGCCAGATTTCCTGATAGCTTAACAATAGGTGGCAGTCGAGATTTTTAAAATATGAAACTTCAGAAAAGACAGTAATTCCTTATTTTTGAAAATGTGAGTACCAAACATAAAATGAATCTGCAGGCTCAATTCCACCCAGAGTTTGTCAGGTTGCAAACTGTTTTTTAGTTCATCATAACCTTGTTGAAAATATTTCTCAAAATTGTTGGTCTACTTCCTTGTCCACATAAGAACTGTATAATAAGTACAACTGAAAATCTCTCTGATGACTGAAGATCTTGTGGCCCCTCTGGGATTTGACTGCAGGACTTCAACAGGACTGGGGGAAAAAGAGACTCCACTCTTGGAGGGCACACACAATGTAGTATCAGCATCAGGACCTGGGGAAAGGAGCAGTGACCCAACAGGAGACTGAACCAGACCTACCTGCTTGTGTTGGAGGGTCTCCTGCAGAGGTGGGGGACAGCTGTGGCTCACCCCAAGGACAAGAACATTAGCAGCGGAAGTTCTGGGAAGTACTCCTTGGCGTGAGCCCTCCCAGAGTCCACCATTAGCCCCACCAAAGAGCCTGTAGGCTCCAGTGCTGGGTCTCCTCAGGCCAAACAACCAACAGGGAGGGAACTCAGCCCCACCCATCAGCAGACAAGCAGATTAAAGTTTTACTGAGCTCTGCCCACCAGAGCAACACCCAGCTGTACCCACCACTAGTCCCTCGCATCAGGAAGATTGCACAAGCCTCTTAGATAGCCTCATCCACCAGAGGGCAGACAGCAGAAGCAAGAAGATCTGCAATCCTGCAGCCTGTGGGATGTAAACCACATTCGCAGAAATACAGACAAAATGAAAAGGCAGAGGACTATATACCAGATGAAGGAACAAGATAAAACCCCAGAAAAACAGCTAAATGAAGTGGAGATAGGCAACCTTCCAGAAAAAGAATTCAGAATAATGATAGTGAAGATGATCCAGGACCTTGGAAACAGAATGGAGGCAGAGATCGAGAAGATGCAGGAAATGTTTAACAAAGACCTAGAAGAATTAAAGAACAAACAAACAGAGATGAACATTACAATAATAAAAATTAAAATAAATAGACTAGAAGGAATCAATAGCAGAACAGCTGAGGCAGAAGAACAGATAAGTGGCCTGGAAGACAGAATGGTGGAATTCACTGCCGCAGAACAGAATAAAGAAAAAAGAATTAAAAGAACTGAAGACAGCATAAGAGACCTCTGGGACAACATTAAACACACTAACATTAGCATTATAGAGGTCCCAGAAGGAAAAGAGAAAGGGAAAGGACCCGAGGAAATATTTGAAGAGATTATAGTTGAAAACTTCCCTAACACGGGAAAGGAAATAGCCACCCAAGTCCAGGAAGTGCAGAGAGTCCCATACAGGATAAACCCAAGGAGAAATATGCCGAGACACGTAATAATCAAATAGACAAAAATTAAAGAAAAATTATTAAGGGAAAAATGACAACATACAAGGGAACTCCCATAAGGTTAACAGCTCAGACGAAACTCTACAAGCCAGAAGGGAGTGGCACGATATATTTAAAGTGATGAAAGGGAAGAACATACAACCAAGATTACTCTACCGGCAAGGATCTCATTCAGATTCAATGGAGAAATCAAAAGCTTTACAGACAAGCAAAAGCTAAGAGAATTCAAAACCACCAAACCAGCTCTACAACAAATGCTAAAGGAACTTCTCTAAGTGGGAAACACAAGGGAAGAAAAGGACCTACAAAAAAAAACCTAAAACAATTAAGAAAGTGGTAATAGGAACATACATACCAATAATTACCTTACATGTGAATGGATTAAATGCTCCAACAAAAAGACATGGGTTGGGGCTTCCCTGGTGGCGCTGTGGTTGAGAGTCCGCTTGCCAATGCAGGGGACACGAGTTCGTGCCCCGGTTCGGGAAGATCCCATATGCCGCGGAGCGGCTAAGCCCGTGAGCCATGGCCACTGAGCCTGTGCGTCCGGAGCCTCTGCTCCGCAACGGGAGAGGCCACAACGGTGAGAGGCCCGTGTACCACAAAAAAAAAAAATAAATAAGACACAGGCTCACTGATTGGGTACAAAAAGAAGACCCATATATATGCTGTCTACAAGTGACCCACTTCAGACCTAGGGACACATACAGACTGAAAGTGAGGGGATGGAAAAATATTCCATGCAAATGGAAATCAAAAGAAAGCTGGAGTAGCAATACTCAGACAAAATAGACTTTAAAATAAAGAGTCTTACAAGAGACAAGGAAGGACACTACATAATGATCAAGGGATCAATCCAAGAAGAAGATAAAACAATTATAGATATATACGCACCCAACATCGGAGCACCTCAATACGAGTGTTAACAGCCATAAAAGAGGAAATCGACAGTAACACAATAGTGGGGGGCTTTAACACCTCATTTACACCAATGGACAGATCGTCCAGACAGAAAATTAATAGGGAAACAGAAGCTTTAAATGACACAATAGACCAGATAGATTTAATTGATACTTATAGGACATTCCATCCAAAAACAGCAGATTACATTTTCTTCTCAAGTGCACACGGAACATTCTCCAGGATAGATCACATTTTGGGTCACAAATCAAGTCCTGGTAAATTTAAGAAAATTGAAATCATATCAAGCATCTTTTCCGACCACAATGCTATGAGATTAGAAATAAATTACAGGGAAATAAAACGTAAAAAACACACACACGTGGAGGCTAAACAATACATTATTAAATAACCAAGAGATCACTGAAGAAATCATAGAGGAAATCAAAACAATGCCTAGAGACAAATGACAACGAAACACAATGATCCAAAACTTACGGGATGCAACAAAAGCAGTTCTAAGAGGAAAGTTTATAGCAGTACAATCCTACCTCAAGAAACAAGAAAAATCTCAAATAAACGATCTAACCTTACACCTAAAGGAACCAGAGAAAGTAAAACAAACAAAACCCAAAGTTAGTGGAAGGAAAGAAATTGTAAAGATCAGAGCAGAAATAAATGAAATAGAAGCAAAGAAAACAACAGCAAAGATCAATAAAACTAAAAGCTGGTTCTCTGAGAAAAAACACAAAATTGATAAACCTTTAGCCAGACTCATCAAGAAAATGAGGGAGAGGACTCAAATCAATAACATTAGAAATGAAAAAGGAGAAGTTACAATGGACACTGCAGAAATACAAAGCATCATAAGAGAGTACTACAAGCAACTCTATGCAAATAAAGTGGACAACCTGGAAGAAATGGACAAATTCTTAGAAAGGTATACCTTCCAAGACCGAACCAGGAAGAAATAGAAAAAATGAACAGACCAATCACAAGTAATGAAAATGAAACTGTGATTAGAAATCTCCCAACAAACAAAAGTCCAGGACCAGATGGCTTCACAGGTGAATTTTATCAAACATTTAGAGAAGACCTCACACCCATCCTTCTCAAACTCTTCCAAAAAATTGCAGAGGAAGGAACACTCCCAAACTCATTCTACAAGGCCACCATCACCCTGAGACCAAAACCAGTCAAAGATACTACAAAAAAAGAAAATTACAGACCAATATCACTGATGAATATAGATGCAAAAATCCTCAACAAAATGCTAGCAAACTGAATGCAACAACAATGATTAAAAGGATCATACACCATGATCAAATGGGATTTATCCCAGGGATGCAAGGATTCTTCAATACATGCAAATCAATCAATGTGATACACCATATTAACAAATTGAAGAATAAAAACCATATAATCATCTCAATAGATGCAGAAAAAGCATTTGACAAAATTCAACACCGATTCATGATAAAAGTCTCCAGAAAGTGGGCACAGAGGGAACCTATCTCAACATAATAAAGACCATATATGACAAACCCACAGCAACCATCATTCTCAATGGTGATAAACTGAAAGCATTTCCTCTAAGATCAGAAACAAGTCAAGGATGTCCACTATTATTCAACATAGTTTTGGAAGTCCCAGCCATGGCAATAAGAGAAGAAAAAGAAATAAAAGGAATATGAATTGGTAAAGAAGTAAAACTGTCACTGTTTGCAGATGACATGATACTATACATATATAATCTTAAAGACGCCACCAGAAAACTTCTAGAGCTAATCAATGAATTTGGTAAAGTTGCATCATACAAACTTAATGCACAGAAATCTCTTGCATTCCTATACACTAACAATGAAAAATCAGAAAGAGAAATTAAGAAAACAATCCCATTCACCATTGCAACAAAAAGAATAAAACACCTAGGAATAAATCTACCTAAGGAGGCAAAAGACCTGTACTCAGGAAACTATAAGACATTGATGAAAGAAATCAAAGATGACACAAACAGATGAAGAGATATACCATGTTCTTGGACTGGAAGAATCAATATTGAGAAAATGAATATGCTACCCAAAGCAATCTAGGATTTCAATGCAATCCCTATGAAATTACCAGTGGCATTTTTTACAGAACTAGAACAAAAAAATCTTAAAATTTGTGTGGAGACACAAAAGACCCTGAATAGACAAAGGAATCTTAAGGGAAAAAAACAGAGTTGTAGGAATCAGACTCCCTGACTTCAGACTATACTACAAAGCTACAGTCATTGAGACAATATGGTACTGGCACAAAAACAGAAATATAGAACAGGAACAGGATAGAAAGCTCAGAGATAAACCCACGCACCTATGGTAAACTAATCTATGATGAAGGAGGCAAGGATATACAATGGAGAGAAGACAGTCTCTTCAATAAGTGGTGTTGGGAAAACTGGATGGCTACATGTAAAAGAATGAAATTAAAACAGTCCCTAACACCACACACAAAAATAAACTCAAAATGGATTAAAGAGTTAAATATAAGACCAGACGCTAAAAACTCTTAGAGGAAAACAGTCAGGACACTCTGACATAAATCACGGCAAGATCTTTTTTGACCCACCTCCTACAGTAATGAGAACAAAACCAAAAATAAACAAATGGGACCTAATGAAACTTAAAAGCTTTTGCACAGCAAAGGAAACTATAAACAATACAAAAAGACAACCCTCAGGATGGGAGAAAATATTTGCAAAGGATTAATCTCCAAAATATATAAACAGCTCATGCAGCTCAATATTAAAAATGCAAATAACCCAATCAAAAAATGGGCAGAAGACCTAAACAGACATTTCTCCAAAGAAGACATACAGATAGTCAACAGGCATATGAAAAGCTGCTGAACATCACTAATTATTAGGGAAATGCAAATCAAAACTATAATGAGGTATCACCTCACACTGGTTAGAATGGGCATCATCAGAAAATCTACAAACAAATGCTGGAGAGGATGTGGAGAAAAGGGAACCCTCTTGAACTGTTGGTGGGAATGTAAATTGATACAGCCACTATGGAGAACAGTATGGAGGTTCCTTAGAAAACTAAAAATAGTATTATCATATGACCCAGCAATCCCACTACTGGGCATATACCAGAGAAAACCATAATTCAAAAAGAGTCATGTACCACAATGTTCACTGCAGCTCTATTTACAATAGCCAGGACATGGAAGAACCTAAGTGTCCATCAACAGATGAATGGATATGGCACATATACACAATGGAATATTACTCAGCTATAAAAAGAAACAAAATTGAACTATCTGTAGTGAGGTGGATGGACCTAGAGTCTGTCATACAGAATGAAGTAAGTTAGAAAGAGAAAGACAAATACCGTATGCTAACATATATATGGAATCTAAAAAAAAAAAAAAAAGGTTCTGAAGAACGTAGGGGCAGGACAGGAATAAAGATGCAGACGTAGAGAATGGACTTGAGGACACAGGGAGGGGGGGAAGGGTAAGCTGGGACGAAGTGAGAGGGTGGCACTGACATATATACACTGCCAAATGTAAAATAGCTAGTGGGAAGCAGCTGCATAGTACAGGGAGATCAGCTCGGTGCTTTGTGACCACCTAGAGGGGTGGGATAGGGAGGGTGGGAGGGAGACACAAGAGGGAGGGGATATGGGGATATATGTATACGTATAGCTGATTCACTGTGTTGTACAACAGAAACTAACACAACATTGTAAAGCAATTATACTCCAATAAAGATGTTAAAAAAAATAAGGCAATAAATATAATATTTCACTTTAACATTTTTCAGTAAAAATAATTGTAGTTTCTTCAAAAAAAACCCCACTAAAAATAGAATTACCATATGACCCAACAATCCCACTACTGGGCATATACCCAGAGAAAACCATAATTCAAAAAGACACATGCACTCCAATGTTCACTGCAGCCCTATTTACAATAGCCAGGTCATGGAAGCAACCTAAATATCCACTGACAGATAAATGGATAAAGAAGATGTCGTACATATATACAATGGAATATTACTCAGCCATAAAAAGGAACGAAATTGGGTCATTTGTAGAGATGTGGATGGACCTAGAGACTGTGATATTGAGTGAAGTCAGTCAGAAAAAGAAAAACAAATGTTGTATATTAACACGTATTTGTGGAATCCAGAAAAATGGTACAGATGAACCAGTTTGCAAGGCAGAAATAAAGACACATATGTAGAGAACAAACGTGGACACCAAGGGGGGAAAGCGGCAGAGGAGGGTGGTGGTGGTGGGATGAATTGGGAGATTGGGATTGACATCTATACACTAATACGTATAAAATAGATAACTAATAAGAACCTGCTGTATAAAAAAGATAAATAAAATTCAAAAAAAGAAAAAGTATGAACAGGCCAATTACCAGTAATGAAATTGAATCAGTAATTTAAAAATTCCCAGTAAACAAAAATCCAGGACCAGAGGGCTTCACAGGTGAAATCTACCAAACATTTAGAGAAGAGTTGACACCTATCCTTCTCAAACTATTCCAAAAAATTCCACAGGAAGGAACATTTCTGAACTTATTCTATGAGGCCAGCATCACCCTGATATCAAAAACAGACAAAGATATCACAAAAAAAGATAATTACAGGCCAATGTCACTGATGAATGTAGATGCAAAAATCCTCAACAAATTATTAGCAAACCGAATCCAACAAGACACCAAAAGGATCATACACCATGACTAAGTGGGATTTCAATATCTGCAAATCAGTCAATGTGATACACCATGTCAACAAATTAAAAATTAAAAATCACAGGATCATCTCAATAGATGCAGAAAAAGCTTTTGACAAAATTCAACGTGCATTTGGGACTTCCCTCGTGGTCCAGTGGTTAAGACTCCATGCTTCCACAGTGGAAGCATGGGGGCATGGGTTCGATCCCTGGTCAGGGAGCTAACATCCTGCATGCTGCATGGCATGGCCAAAAAAAAAAAAGTGAAAAAAAAAAATTTAACATCTATTTATGATAAAAAATCCCCAGAAAGTAAGCATAGAGGGGACATCCCTCAAAATAATAAAGGTCATATATGACAAACCTACAGGTAACATACTCAGTGATGAAAGCAGCCCACTCTCACCAATTTTTTAATTCAACATAGTTTGGGAAGTCCTAGCCACAGCAATCAGAGAAGCAAAAGAAATAAAAGGAATCCAAATTGGAAAGGAAGAAGTACAACTGTCACTGTGTGCAGATGGCATGAAACCATACATAAAAAATTCTAAAGATGCCACCAGAAAACTACTGGAGCTCATCAATAAGTTCAGTAGTGTTGTGGGATACAAAATTAATATATAGAAATCTGTTGCACTTGTCTATACTAACAACAAACTATCAGAAAGAGAAATCAAGGAAACAATCCTATTTAGCATCATATCAAAAAGAATAAACTATCTCAGAATAAACCTACCAAGGAGGTAAAAGACCTGTACTCAGAAAACTATAAGGCACTGATGAAAGAAACTGAAGAGGATGCAAACAGATGAAAAGATATACCATGTTCTTGGATTGGAAGAATTAACATTGTTAAAATGACCATACTACCCAAGGCAATCTACAGATTCAGTGCAATCCCTGTCAAAATACCAATGGCATTTTTCACAGAACTAGAACAAATAATTTTAAAATTTGTATGGAAACACAAAAGACTCTGAATAACCAAAGCATCTTCAGAAAGAACAGGGCTGGAGGCTTCATGCTCCTTGACTTCAGACTATACTACCAAGCTACAGTTATCAAAATAGCATCATATATCATTTATAAAAATAAACTCAAAATGGATTAA
Organism: Phocoena sinus; assembly: GCF_008692025.1. NCBI lineage: Eukaryota > Metazoa > Chordata > Mammalia > Artiodactyla > Phocoenidae > Phocoena > Phocoena sinus. The sequence goes on along the minus strand of NC_045777.1, from coordinate 66,016,289 downwards.
AGGCCTAAATATAGAACTGAAAACCATAACACTTAGGAGAAATCATAGGCAGAACAGTCTTTGACATAAATCGTAGCAAGTTTTTTTTGACTTGTCTTCTAAGACAAAGGAAACAAAAGCAAAACTAAACAAATGGGACCTAAGTAAACTTATAAGCTTTTTCACAGAAAAGGAAACCATTGACAAAATGAAAAGACAACCTACTGAATCGGAGAAAATGTTTACAAATGATATGACCAATAAGGGGTTAACATACAAAATATATAAACAGCTCATACAACTAAACATCAAAAAAACAACCTGATTAAAAAATGGGCAGAAGACCTGAATAGACATTTTTCCAAAGAAGGCACAGACATGGCCAACAGTCACATGAAAAGATGCTCAACATCGCTAATCATCAGAGAGATGCAAATCAAAACCATGATGAGATATCACCTCACACCTGTCAGATGGCTATCATCAAAAAGAACATAAATAACAAATGTAGGCTAGGGAGAAAAGGGAACTGCTGGTGGGAATGCAACTTGGTGCAGCTACTATGGAAAACAGTATGGAGGTTCCTCAAAAAACTAAAAATAGAATTACCATATGATCCAGCAATTCCACTCCTGGGGTACATACCTGAAAAAAAAACACTAATTCAAAAAGATAAGTGCACCCAGTGTTCATAGCAGCATTATTTACAACAGACAAGATAGGGAAGCAACCTAAGTGTCCATCAACAGATGAATGGATAAAGAAGATGTGATATATATATATATATTATGTTGTACACCTGAAACTAATATAATGTCGTAAATCAAGTGTACCTTGATTTAAAAAAAAGGAAATTCAGAGAAGATATGAAAAAAAATCCCACTACTAGAGGATTGTGATTAGTCAAATTTAGGAGAATGAATACTGTACTGCCCTTAACAAATTACCAGGCTGGGAAGACAAGGAAGACAGATTTAGCAAGTGAGTAGCAGGACCAGGCACTGGGACACCTCATTATGAGTCCTGGGCTTTCCTCAAACAGGTCATCTGTTGAGAAGTAGGCTGCTCATTGCCCTTTGAGAACAGACCCATTTCCAACCCAAGGGGCAGGGGTAATACATGGAGACTGCATGCTTTAGGGTGGTCCTGAGCTTATGAGAATTTAGGCAGCTAAAGAAAGCAGATGGGAGCTGGAAGGAGCTGTGTTTATCTAGAAATTCTAAGTAATTGCAAGGACTTCACCTTAGAGAGACTGTCTCTTTTGAGTATGATTGCACCTCTTACTCATCCTGACCCTGGTGACCTTTCTTAAGCAATGAGGAATGAACCAAGGCTTAACCATTTGATGAAAAGCTTGAAATCACTACTTCACCCAATTCAAAAGTTAAAAGGACATACCTGATATCCATTCTGATATCCATTATACCTCACAGGAAAAAATGCTTGAAAGGAATTCATACAAACCGGAAGAGATCATCATGCGTTGTGGCTATAACTGTAATGAAAACTCGCATGAATTGATGATGTTCTTCCTGGTAAGGAAACAGGTTTCTGAGTTTCTGGCTCTCCCTAAAACTCCATGGTTTCATATGAAAATACAGGAGTCAGTTCCTGTGAGGAACAGAGTCTTCGACTAACCTCTATTAATGACTGCTTCACTTCCCTGTCATTAACAGATGAAACTTCCTTGACTGCATGACACTTAAGAAGGAAAGTGAAGGCGGTATGGCATATTAAAACAGCAGCAACCTTCTCCAAAGTCTGACTTTCATTTCTTTGTTTTTACTACTGTCTGAACCACAGCTTCAAACTATAACTGATCATGTACCATAAGCTGATACACACGCCCTGCAAGTATGGTATTTAAGGTAACAAGCAGAACTAACAATTGGTATTTAATAAGACCATTTTCAAAGCCCTTTAACGTTTAAGTGTTTTGAAAACTAATCCTGAAAGGAAAATAAGTGATGTCTTCCTCTCCAACATCAGGTGATCCGGACTGTGTTTCAGTCCAAAAGATTTCCACAGTCTAAAGCTGTGCTCTCCATTATGTACTATTCGCAAGTGGTTGTTACAAAGCTTGTGATTCTAGAAACAAAATCAGCCATATAAATTTTAAAAATGTTAAAAAACTCTCTTCTTTTTGGTTTATATCTTTATTCCCAGGAAGCAACTTGTTTAGGAAACGTGACTTTTCCCTGAGGGTCTTCCTCCCTATGGTATGATGGCTTGAAACCAACATTTATTCCTCTAAAACTATCAATGACCTCTCACTATTGATGAAAGGCCGAGTCAGCCCTTCTTCTTCTTCCCTAGTCTCAGGGGTTGACCTGATGCAGTGGGGTCTGCTGGGATTCTCCCATGGTTGACATCAGGAATATGAAATTGTTTAGAGGACCACAACTGAACTTCAGTCTCAACTGCCTGTGAAGTCAGCTCTTAGAGAATTTTTACAGTTAAGGTTTTCTAACTTTTATTCTGAGACTGATATTTCTTCAAATTCTGCTTTTCACTTCCTTAACCCTCAAATCCCAGAATGAGGAAAGATAAGAGATAGGAAGTGTGCCTGGGAGGAATTGTGACTGGAAACTGGGCTCTTTTCTTCAAATCGTATTTCATGCATAAACACAGTGCCAGGATAAAACTCATTACCGAGCACCTACCATGTGCAGCCTACCATTAAAAAAGGGCTGACAGGGCTTCCCTGGTGGCGCAGTGGTTGAGAGTCCGCCTGCCGATGCAGGGGATACGGGTTCGTGCCCCGGTCCGGGAAGATCCCACGTGCCGCGGAGCGGCTGGGCCCGTGGGCCATGGCCGCTGAGCCTGCGCGTCTGGAGTCTGTGCTCCGCAGCGGGAGAGGCCACGACGGTGAGAGGCCCGCGTACCGCAAAAAAAAAAAAAAAAAAAAAAAAAAAAAAAAAAAAAAAGGGCTGACAAATATTGCTGCTAGTACATTTTGGCTTCAGGTCATAGTCAGAAGTTTCCCTTAAAGCAAGTGTCCCAAAGACTGGTTGGGGAGGTAATTTTTGATGTACAAGAAAATATTTATTTTCTTAGTGTGATTCCCTTAATGTGTTTTAATAGCCCAACAAACACATGATTTAAAGTGATTTCTATTTGTAGTGATATAGAGCTACCTTTAAACATATTACGGAAACTTTTAAGCTGGTTTAAAACATAGGTAGGACTTCCCTGGTGTCCAGTGCTTAAGACTGTGCTCCCACTGCAGGGGCATGGGGTTCAATCCCTGGTCGGGGTAAGATCCGGCATGCTGTGCAGTGTGGCCAAAAAAACAAAACAAAACAAAACAAAAAAACATAGGTAAATAATAGCAGAAATTGTGATGTGGAGTCCCCAGAAACCTGAGTCTGGGAACTGTAGCTATAAGGCACCCTGCTGTGGTGTTTGTTCTGCTGAAACTTTCACTTAGAATGCCTGTCTTCTGCTGGCCACCTCAACTTGTAGACACCAGTTTATTCTCAGGCTTTTCTGGAGCACCTTTTTCTCTGCTTCTATCACATCCAGCTATTGTTCTTTTGCAGTTTCACTGTCTTTTTCTTCCCAGAGTCTCTGAATTCCTGGAGGGCAGGGACCGCATTTTGCTCATTAAAGGAATAATAATAAGGATAAGAATGATAATAATAACAGTAACAGCTACATTTATTTTGCACTTCCTCTGTGCTAGGCTTCCTAGGTACTTTACATACATATATTAACTCCCATAATTGGCACAGTTCTATAAGGTAAATACTACATTATCCTGTTTTACAAAGGAGGTACCTGATGCCAAAAGAGGTTAAGTAACTTGAGCAAGGTCACATGGCAAGGAAGAGGTGGAGCCAGGATTCAAAACCAGATAGTGTGGAGTCAGAGCCCCAACTTTTAATCACTAAATAGGCTGCTCAATCTCAGTAAATGTGGTTGAATGTCTGCTGATTGCTTTAAAGAGCTTAGCCAGTTGTGACAATGGGAACTAAATTCTATTCCCTTCCTACAAAGAGCAAAAGACCAATCTTTCTGCACCCTGACTGAATTGCAATTACCCTTTTATAAGGTTTTCCATATACCATCTGCCCCTCCCCTGCAACTGTCCTTCCTCAGTAATGATGTTACACACCAGCACCTTTAGAGGAGGCTGTGCACTTAACTGGACTGCTGTGCTCTTCTGCTCCCTGCGGCAACCCTGTCCCTGACACTCCAAAGGAGCCGACATCACATAAGAGATACCAGCACTCATTACAGTGCTACCACCCTGCAGGTCTTACTCTTTCCTCCCAAGCATCTATCCATCCATCCAACATTTATTCAGTGCCCATGTGCCAGGCTAGGCATACAGTGATAAACATGCAGCCACGGTCCCCGTCCTCCTAGAGCTTATATCCTAGTGGCAGAGGCAGATGATATACAAGAAAAATTTTTGTATATATTTTTGTATAATTTTGGTTATATGTGCTCTCAAGGAATGAAACAGTAATATATGAATGAGCAGAGGTGGGGGTTATTTTATTTTGGGTGGTCAGTGACGTTTGAGCTGAGTCTTGAATGGTGTTCAGGAACCTGTTAATGGGAAGAGTTCAGGGGAAGGTGATGCAGGAAGAAAGAACAGCAGGAACAAAGGCTATGAGGTGGGAACCAACCTCAGTGTTAATACAGTTGAGAGCCTATCGGGGAAGTGGGACCACAGGTGGACAGGATCCAGCACAGGCTGAGAGAGTAGGCCTTGGAAAGGAGTTTGATTTGTAGTCTAAGAGCAAAAGGAAGACATCGGTAGGTTTTAAGCAAGTAAGAGTATCATGGTCTGATTTACATTTTTAAAAACATGCTGGATTTCAAACTGTATCATAGATACTTGTGATTCTACCAGTCTTGCAGATGGTGAAGAGTCTTGCCTAATGCTACTTAACTGACAGGAGAACTGGGATTAAGAGCCAAAAAAGCTAAATGATTATTTCCCTGACTGAAAGCTTTTCCCTGTTTTTATTTTGGAGTCAGTAATGGGGACTCCAAACAGGCAGTGATCAATTTCCTAGGGGGAAAAAAAAAAAACGCACCACCCACTCACTCTTCCACTTGCTGTGGAGAATGAAAATACAGTGAAAGGGTCTATATACTTGGCATGTCTAGATCTAGTTTTGCAGGAGACCTACAGGAAGATTTGCCAGGACTAGGGGCTTTATCCACTTCACCCTTTTCCCCACCTTTGGAACAGTTTCTTTCACCTTTGGAAAGAGCATCACTGCATGAACACTTAGAAGTTTAAAAGCAGAGATGAAAATTCCCTTTCCTCAGATGAAATTTATAGAAGTATGACTCTGGTCTCAGGAATGTCAAAATTCCAAATGCTGCACTCCCATGAGGCTTTGCCTTCTACTGAAGAAAAAGTGTTGCAGTACAAACAAGGGACAGAAAAGGCAAGGGAAATTAACTGACTTTCAAACCCCAGGTGGAAGGAGACTCCATTCTTTCAAGATCTGTCCTTAGGTGTAAATTTATAAAATCATAACCAATGAATATAATGTAGTCAAATTTCTCTCCCAACTACTTTATGATTTTGGGGGAGGGTGATGATGAAACTCACCCAGTGAAATCTATCGTATGTGTTCACCATGTACCAGTGGTGACCTATCCCGTGTCCTGCTGCCCTATCTTCTTAGATCTGGGACTCCTTCTTTTTGCCAAATGGAAGGCCCCAACCTATACAACTGCAATATTCTTTTTTTGCTTAACTGCTGACTCTCATCCTTTGGCTTTCATCACTTTTCACGGGGTGCCTTCTTCACACTGGGTCAGCGTCCCTGCTCTGGTGTATACCCCTATCATAATGTTCATTCTACTCTATTGTAATTTTCTGTTTGACTTATGGTTCTTCCTCCACTGTGTGTGTTTTGGGAGGGAGAGAGAGAAGCAGGTTGGGACCCTGTCTCATCCATTACACTCCTAGGCCTGGCCCAGAGTTGGAGCTTGAAATACATCTGTTAGAAGAAAAAAATTACCCACACAGAATAATCACCAGTAATTACCATTCTCATCCTGAGATATATGCAGTGGTATTTGGATCAGGTTTCGCAACAGAAGACCCTAGAGCATTAAAAATTACTAATTAACCCTCACAATGATGTTTTCAAGAGTGGTACTGTGGGTGTCAGGGTGAGAATTGAAGATTAAGTGTTATTTAGCAAGGCAGTCTTCTCACTTCCATCTAGGGCAGTATACACAGCTGTTACATAACCCTCGCTCTTAAGTTCTCTTAAGGCCACTTAGGGTTTGTCCACAGGACTGAAATGATATACTGTATTTCCAGGAAGCTTAGAATCAAACATATAGAAAAATGAGTTTTTGATATTTTTTTTCTTAAAAACAATCCTTTGGGGGAATAAGGTCCATTGCAACCAAGTGATGAGGGTTCAAAACCAACCTAAAAAATTATAATTTAAAGCTTTTGTCATTTGGAAAACCTCCAGGGAACTGAAGCATTCTTATAATGTCAAAGCAAACAGATTTTCATGCCCCAGATAGCAGAATAGAGAATGACTACTTGATTTTAGGCATTCAAAATTTTTCCACAGATGTAAAGGACAGGAGATATAATACAAACAATGAACTAATGGGCTCTGGAATGATCTGGGTTTGAATCCTGACTTCACCACATCAGGCAAGATATTAATCTTCCTGAGCCTCGGTTTCTTAAAATGGGGAAACAACAGAACCTTCTTCAAAGAGTTGTTTTAAGGATTGTTCATAATAATCCATGTAAATCACTTAGCATTGGAAGTTAACAAAGGCAAATGTTACCTGAAAAGGAGGAAATAAAGGAGGAACAGTGAGGCCTCTTTTATCTCTGCTAAACTTTGCTGCCTGCTGGCGAAATTATCGCTTTGTGGCAGTAATGGATTTTCCTAAAGCTGTTTCCCTCTGATCATTAATAATCCCTGCACAGTAAAGAGCTATTGTTCTTCAGTATGAGTAAATAACCCTGCCCGAGGCATCGCTTATCTTCAGACCACAGAGCAGACTTCTTACTGGAAATACACTGCAGGTGCCAACACCAAGGGCAGAGCAAGCTTCCCTTCCTATTTTTCTTCCTTTATCTCTTACTCCTTGCTTATCCTTCGGTGCACTTTTCTCCTAGATCTGTTATCCTTCCTTACTTTCTGATGTATTCCCGTATCCTATACAGTATCATCTTACCTAAATTGAATAACCTTCAAGCTAAACCAAGTGCCCCCATCTCCCCACCCCACACACGCCCCATGGACTTGTTTCCTGACCTGGATTCAGTGTTTGGTTACCAGAATCCAAAAGGGGAAGTGTAATGCCACACACTGTTTTGTATATCTCAGGATATGCTTGTGTGGTGTACTTAATCATACGGTGGCTATTCTCTGAAACAGCATCTTTTTACACAGAAATTGACAATGGTATGTCAGAGATACGGGTCAGGGAGGAAAGGGTATATCATATTTTTATCTAAAGGAAAATAAATTAGGTTAGGCCCCGTAACATGGGAAATCTTCAGAAGACAGGGAAAAACCAAAAATATTTATGTCTGAAAGATTTCTAAACTCTCCCAAATAAGATCATGTAAGGCACATATATTCATCCTAAATATATCAGCACAGGAGCCCACACAAGATTATACTTGTAAGGGGAACGCCAATCAGGCTCTTGTATCCAAGAGATGTACAGCAATTTGCCCCCTCAATTCAAAAGAAATGGAAGCAACTGTTTCCTTATCATCATATTTTAAGAGACAAAGACAAGGGAAGGGTCAATAAGAGGTAGTGAGAACAAGTTACCAGAAGTAGGAGGTGTGTGTTTGGAGTGTCGTGTGTATGTGCTGGCAATGGGTGAAAAGTTGGTCAATGCTTGAAGATCAACCCCAGTCATTCGTTCGTAACTACTCAGGATGTGAACCCTTCATAGGAACTAGGGAAGTCAAGAGAACACAAAACATTTAAATTAAAACATTCAAACCCCTTCTTTGTGATAATTTCCTAAGAAACTGGATTAAGAAGCAGACAAAAGGGCTCTGGTTATAACATTAGATACACCTAACCCTTGATCCAACCACCTGATATATAACCCTCACCCTGCACCGGGGGTCTCCGCCTTCACGACAGTTTCCAAGTACCCTCCACCTATTGAATAAGCAACTTTCCCCACCTGCAGAAGCACGGGAGCTCTTTACTAGACAAAGTTCCTTTAGAGTAGGAGCAATGACTGTCCATCTTTAGTGTGCAGAATGATTAGCAACCAGAGTACCTTCGAGTTTCTCCAGTCCAACAATGACCAACAGAATGTTCTTCAATGATGGAAATATTCTATATCTTCGCTGTCCAACAGGGTAGCCACTGGCACTGGGCACCTGAAATACGGTTAGTACATCTGAGGAACTGCATTTAAAATTTTATTTCATTTAAATTTAAATAGCTACATGTAGCTTGTGGCTACATATGGACAGCAGAGCTCTAGACCAAAAAATTGCAAATCAAATGCCCACAGGGGTTAGGCTGGTAGAAGAAGGGAGAAGAATCTCATTGGCTCCAGCTGACTGTTGCTCTGTAGGAACCTCAAGCTGGTGTTGCCAGATTGTCTCATTTTTCAAATGAAGCTGAAAATCAGATTTTTTAATTTGGCAAGTAAATTTTTTTTTTTTTTTTTTTTTTTTTTTTTTCGATACGCGGGCCTCTCACTGCTGTGGCCTCTCCCATTGTGGAGCACAGGCTCCGGCCGCGCAGGCTCAGCGGCCATGGCTCACGGGCCCAGCCGCTGCCGCGGCATGTGGGATCTTCCCGGACCGGGGCATGAACCCATGTCCCCTGCATCGGCAGGCGGACTCCCAACCACTGCGCCACCAGGGAAGCCCCTGGCAAGTAAATTTTAAAAAATAATTTAAATCAATCTGTGGGCCAAACTACATTTGTAGGCAATATCTGTCTTGCCAGTTTGTAATCTGTAATCTAGGCCAACCCCTAAACTCAAAGCAAAGGGTCTTATTCAAGGCCATTCTGTTGGTCAGTAGAGATGCAAGACTGAAACCCAGGCCTTCTGATTATTCTTCTGATACCCTTTGTAGAGTTTATGAAATCAACCATATCTAGTGGTGGAGGTGGCAGCAACAGCGGGGACAAATGCCCCTTTGTCAGAAGCTGTTGAAGTCCATGGTCGATATATTATAGACACAGTGTTCCTATATGTTGGGTTCATGGGCAAGGCTCTGAAATAGGAGTCAGCAGGGCACAAAGAAGAAATCGTTCACAGGGTAGTCAGACCTATAAACAATTAATAAGCAAAGTAAGGTTTGCTATAATGAACACAAATCACCTAAGCAGCAGTCCAAAAGCACTGACAGCTGGCAGAGGAAAGGAGGAAAGAGATCTGAGCCAGGCCTCTGAGGATGAGTCTTGATGATTATGAGGGTGGGTCCCATTATTCAAGGATATTACGGGGCCTCCTTCTATCTTGGAGGCTTTGTGTGTATGAAGAGTCTCCTCTGCTGGCTTTTCCTTCTCTGGATCATCTCTACATGTAAAGAGCCCCACGGAGTTTAGAGGCCTTCCTCTTTATCTGCACCCTCTTCTTAGGTGATCCAGGAATAAACTGCTACATTTATTATCTCTCAGTTTTCCCTTGACTTGTATATTTAACTTCTCAACATCTTTACTTGGACCATTAATAGACTTATCAAAACTAGTATGTTCAAAATAATAGTAGCGCCTTCCAAACTATTTTCTCTGCGGAGTCATCCTTGGTTCCTTCCTTTCCCATACACTTCACATCCAATTTGGCAGCAAGTCCTGCAAGCTCGACTTTCAGAGTACATTCCAAATTTAATTCTCTCCATTTCCACCATGAATACAACACTACTGTCACCTCCCCCTTGGCCCTACTGCAACAGCCTCCTAGCAGGTCTGACTACGTCTACCCTTCTCTATCCAGTAGCCAAGAATGATTTTCTAAAAATGTAAATCAGATCTGGTCACTCCTTCTTAAAACCCTCCATTTAAAAAACAGCTAAACCCTCACCTTGAGCTAAAAGGCTATGCTTGATCAGGCCCTGCCACTTCTCCATCACAGACCACTCTGGCTCTGGCTCTTTCCTTTCTACTGCAAGCACATGGCCTTCTCGCCATTTCCTTCCTCAGACCCCTTCCCGTTGGTTCATTTCTCCACCTAGAAAGCTCATTCCCTAGCTTCCCTCTTTTCTCGGATTTCTGTAAACCTGGCCTCCTCTGAACAGACTTATCCGATTTAGAGTGGCCCTCCCCACATCTTCTACCACTTCACCTGATACTACTACCTTTGGGGCATTTCTCACTTGCTGATATCTTACTGATTTACTTTTTAACTTTCTCCCGGACTCGAATAAAAAGTCACGGAGCAACGCCTTTGGCGGACCAAGGGATTTAAGAAGCTGGTTCTCATTATCTTAGAAAATCTCAGTATCGTGTAGGGGACTCGTCTGTGTCAACCTTCCTCAGCTAGACGCCTCTCGCCCCCGGATTTGCCCCTACTAATCTCCCATTTACATTCGGGAATCCAAAGGATTGAGAAGTCTCAGATGGGCCCCAAACCAGCATTTCAGCGTTCCTAAACCAGGGCTCCCCTTCCTGGCCCTCGAGCCGCTTCCCTTAGCAAGTTGCCGAGGCCAGCGGCGGTGACACCGAGCCGCCCTCGCGAGGCTGCGGGGGCGGGGGGGGGGTCACACAGGCTCGTCTCCTAGCAACGTCGCACCCCGCCCACCCCACCCCATCCCTGCCCCTGGGGAGCCAACCCCTTCCCCCAGTCTCCCGCGCCAGGAGTCAGCGTCTCCATTCTCTACACTCACGCTGCATCAGTCCAGCCTTCCCCCACCCACAGAAGCCCGGCAGCCTACCGCAGGCTGGGAGGAGGCGGCGCCGGGAGCCCAGCTGAGCTGCGGCCGACTGAGCTCTGGCAGGTCCGGTGGGCCAGGCCGTACCAAACCACCGGACGGACCTGTGGGAGCATCAGTCCCAGGTCGAGGGTAGGCTCGAGCCTTCCTTAAACTTCAAACTCTAGACCACGCTCCGCCGTACAGCCACAATATATCCAAGTTCATCCTTTCCTTATTTTCCTTTTCTCCCTTTAGTTCTCCTTTCTCCCCCCATCCCAGCCAAAAATTGGTCCAGTCCATCTCCTCCTAGCTCTCAGTCCGCGTCGTTAGGTCTTTGCCCTTACTTGGCGACGGCTTCGTACGTCTTTGCGTACGTCGTGACGCAAACTGCCACTCTTTCCCTACCCGCCCCCCTCCTATTCCGCGTCCTGGAGCGGGCGGCTTGCGGGGTTACCGGAAGTGATGATGCAGGAGGCGATGGAGAGGGCGGGGCTTCGGGGCGGCCCCCGCCGGTGGGCCGCAGATGAAGAGGAGGCGGCGGCAGTGGTGGAAGAAGAGGCGGCGGCGGCGGGGGCGGCGGCGGCGGCGGCGGCGGGGGTAGGGAGCCTGGAAACGCGAGCGGGGATGGTAGGTGTTTTGGACCCGCCGGGCCGCCGTCGTTTCCAGAAAGGGTTTGACTGGAGGAACCTCTGGAGCAGCTGTGAGTTTGAGGCGGGGGGGTTGAGGAAAAGGGGAGGCATTGGGAAATGAAGGGGCGGGGGTTGGGTACCTTCGAGAAAGGGGGGGGTGGTGGAAGGGGAGGAGTGGAAATCGGCGCCTTGTCTGGACTGGTCCCGCTGGAAGAGAGGAGGCTGTGAGGGGAGCCTGTGGCGTGTCAGCCGCAGGGCTCAGAAAACTTACCTACTGTCCCTCCTCCCTACCGCCAGCACCCCTCAATCCAGGGCCTGGGGTTCTGGGGGCCTGAGCTGCCCTGAAGGGAGTGCAGACTCTGGTCCTCTGCCCCTTGTAAGCGCCGTGAGGTAGGAGCCCAAGCGAGAGGTGGTGGGTGAATCTCCAGCTCCCTCCGCCCTCATTTCCCTCCCCACCCCCATCTTTCTCTTTAATCATTAACAGCCCTGGAATTAAGGGGCTCAGACCTGGAGGCCTTCCTATGCACCTTTGCTATAAACGATAACCATCTGTGCCTGAGGTAATGGGGCTGGAAGCTTTGCCTGTATCCTGTATAGGAAGTGGGACAGGGTGACAAATGTATTGTGTTTTTCCGTTACCCCCTCACCCCCCATCCTCTCCCTTGCATACCCCTCCTTTCCACTTTAGTTCTCCGTGGCTAGGTGGTAATCGTGGTGGGTTTTGTTGTTGTTTGTTTTTTTTCTTTATTGCACTTGGTATCTTGGTTACCTCTTTTGAATTTGGTGTTCCACCTCCATCCCAGATCTTAACTGCAAGCTTTGTAATACTTCAGTTACAAGCTGTGTGTCTTTGGGAGTTGCTCTCAATGCCTGGTCGCTCCCGATTAAGATGAGCGTTTTCTTCTATGAATACTGGAATTCCAAAGCCCTTGCAAGGATTCCTAAATGGCATCATAGCCTAGGAATCAAGGTCTCTTGCTCTAAATACTTTGTGTGTGAGGAATTTAAATGTTGTCAACTCTTTCCAAAGTGATTTGATGTTAGGCTAATTCTGGATTTCTGTGTTTCTCTCCATCCACACTTCATGATGCACTTCGGAGAACAGAAAACCCCATATTACTTTTTTGTTTCTCCAATTGGACAATAGCTCTTTTATCTTCTCCATTTGCGTGTCTGGCACACAAGTCTTCAGTGAACACATTTGGCTTGTGCTGATTCCCATCTTATTTATTTAGCTTATTCTTTGTGTATAGGTGGTCTTAAACGAGACAATGTGATTTGCTTAGTTTTGTTTTAAGAAAGAATACAAACCAGTAACGGCTATGCAAAAATTATTTGAGAAAAAAAATTATTTGAAGAAAGCAAAGAATGATTGGAAAAGAAGGTCTCCTTGTTGATGTTCTGTTGGTTTAAGGAAAAAAAAAAAAGTAGTGCTACTTTAGCCTCTTGTAGAGATTTCAGAGTGAAGTGTAATGATTCCTAGTTTGGTGTTGATATTTTCTTTGGAAATCCTCTGTTGAGTCTGGCACTGTGTTTTCTAAAGAACTTTAAGAGATGGTGCCCAAATTTTAGGGATCCTTTGAATAGAAAGTGTCCGTAAATCCTGTTCCTCTGTAACTGAGTTTATGTGCGTATTGCTAAAAGAATTATCACAACGGGTTCCATCCTACTCATCAGGGCTTTCAAGCCTGATAAAACAGGATATTTAATGCTTTGATTGTACAAGTAACAGCATGTTTAGATGTTTCACAGAAATGCAACAAAAGAAAAAAATGACTACTGTTCTCACCTTAGCTGATTGGGAATCATTGAATAAAAAGTCCAAAATTCATTCATTCATTCAACAAACATTTATTGACCAGCTACTAATTGCTAGCCAGTATTTCTGGGCAGTGGGCATACAAAGGTGAACATAGCAGTAAGGTCCACGCTCTCATGGAGCTTACCTCGGACTGTGGGGTGAGGACAGATAAATAAGCAAATCGGACTTTGATAAGTGCTGAAGAAAATAAGAGTGTTGTGATAGAAAGTGTCTGACTGGGATTCGGTCTAGACCTTTCTGAGGAGGTGACACGTAAGCTGAGCTTTAAATAAAAAGGAGCCAGCCATGCAAAGATATGGGAGGAGCCTTCCAGGTTTAGGGACTAGCTAGTGCAGAAACTGGGCTAGAGTGAGTTTGGCAAGTTCCAGGGAGTAGGGAGAAAGGGGAGGTGGAGGAGGTTAGGGAGTAGGGAGGCAGTAATAGCAGAGTCTAGTGAGCAAAGAGGAGAGTGAGAAGAGTCTAGGTCAGAGAGGTGGAGGCCAGGCTCAGAATAGGTAGGCAAAATAAGAGGAAGAAGGAGAAGGAAATAGAAAATCATGTTCCTTTTTAATTCTGTTGCCTTTCCTAGAGTCTCACCACACGCTACTTTGAGGGTACTCTTGGACTGTTATAGGAAAAAAAAAGTCACCCTGCTGAGAGTGGGAGAGGAGGAGGCAATGGTCATCTGGGTCTTTTCTGGCAGATGAATCTCAAGCCATGTGTTAAGAATTCAGCAGAATGTTCAACTGAGAGATTGCCTTTTTCCTTACAGGATTTTGCCTTATACACTTTTAAAAATTGCATAATGAGTACCCCAAATGTGTTCTAGTATATGAATCCTCCTTTGCTTCCAGCTGTGAATTTGGGGCTGAAGTTTGGGGCAAGTGATAATAATATGCCCCTGTTGGTCTACAAAGATGACCATTAGGATCTAAGTTTGAAGTTATTTTTTGTAGGGAGGCGGGTTTTATGTTGCAATATTTCCACGCTTCTCTGATCCACCTGATGACTAATAACACTCAGCTGAGGTGTAGGTTGGTGCTAAAAGTTTACATTTATCCAATGTAATCCACACTCAGTGGATTACATTAGATAAATGACCATTGTGGGCATAATCCCACTCTGTGGACATCTTTGGGCTGGCATGTAACCAAGTGATGTAACCTACTTTTGCCTTCTGTTGGGGCCATTCATCTCCAGCAGTCAGCTGCTTTTCAGCCTCACCTTGACCAGATTGTCCACTTGAGAGGCCCAATCAGGACTCCTTTTTGATTTGGCCCTCTTGAGCCATGACACAGTGGGCCAACAGAAAGAATATGCTGTTTTCTTCTTTTGAACACCACAACAGTGACTAGTGTGTTCTTTGAGTGAATTGGCCCTTTGAGCCAGGCAGTTGAGAGACTTAAAATATTGCTGAGGCTATTTGTAGTAAAGTTAGTATCAGAAATGCTAAGTAAAACCTTTTAGTGTTTGGGAAAAATGAATCAGAAATTTTGGACTTGTCACCTATTTTAGGTTCTAGTAATTTACTAGCATGGGTAGATAGATTATCAAAAATAACTTGAATAGTTTCCTGGGCAGTCCTGGGGTAATGAAGGGGATGGAGTTGAGCCTGTACTGACTAACTGAATCCCAACTTGAGTGCAAATAGGAAGTCTTTTAGTTAGCAAGCAAGTGAACAGCTAGGACCAGGCAAACAATAGACTCCACCCTTTATACTGCAGAGTAACTGTAAGAAACTGAGAATTGAAAATATATATATATATAATATATATATGGTTTTGGCCTAGGTTGAAGAATTTTGGCCTCTGTATCCTAATGCTGGATTTTAAATGCTGTTATTAAGCTGTCCACTGTTCATCTTCATTTTAACAGTTATTATAACTCACATATGAAACTATCCTGTAGGCTGAAATTTCATCAGCCAGTTTGGAGACTGGTGGCTCTTTTCTAATTTGTGAAAGGGGCGGATGGGCAGGAGGGGACTTGAATATAGGGAGAAGCCATCGACTCCTACATTGGCCACTAATTGTGTTTGGGGAAAGAATCCACAAATCTAAATGAATTTAGATTCTCAGAGCTGAACTGGCCTTTTATTTATTTATTTAATTTTAAAAATATTCATCTATTTATTTGGTTGCACCAGATGGGCTCCTTTGTTATGGCACGCGGGCTCCTTCGTTGCAGCATGCGAGCTCTTAGTTGTCGCACACATGTGAGATCTAGTTCCCTAATCAGGGAATTGAACCCGGGCCCCCTGCATTGGGAGCATGGCATCTTAACCACTGCGCCACCAGGGAAGTCCCCTGAACTGGCCTTTTAATCTAGGGTACTAGTGGATTTGTTTCTCAAACTCCCAGGGCTTTTGGACAAACTCTTCTTAAAGAAGAGTTGATTCCACTTACTTTTGGAGTTGTGGGTGTTATGCATTGCATTAGATGACTTAAAATTAATCTTATTTTGCTACTGTTTTGATATCTTTACGGTAAGGACAGTTAATTGTACACTGGCTGCCAGTTGTTTTAAGATGAAGATGTGGTAACTCAGATTGAAACAATGGTAATTTTGTGGTGACTCCTATTTCCCCAGTTCTTGATAACTTACAGTTACCTCTTTGTGTCTATTTACAGATGTTGATACCAGTGAACCAGGATCAATTCTCCCTAAATGTTGGAACAGTGTTCTGAAGCTCTCTGCACAATGGACCAGGGTGTTTTATTGAGTTAGTGTCTTTCAATTAAAATCTAGTTTTACTAGTTCTTGTATCTGTTTTTCTAGGTGAATGATTAGTGAATGATTACAAATAAGAACTTAACGTTTTAATTTAGTGGAAGTGGCTCAAACTCTAATTCTTTGAAGTTGTGATATGTAGAAAGGAGAAAATGGGAGGAGGGAAGTGCCAAATCCTCTTCTTTAAGATGTGTGCAAATGAAACTATTTAAATACCATACATCAGAGTAGGGAAGCTCAGTCAAGGAATCTTGAGGTGGTAATTAGCCCTTGTAGCAAAGTAAGCCATCTATGGCCAGTGCCCTGATACCAACCTGATTACACGAAAAAGTAGGCATCATGTTGACGACTCCTGACTTCCCGATGGCTTGTCCTTGCTCAGGAGTGTCCTTTGACCCGTGCTGTGTTGGTGGGTTTCAGGCTGAATTGCATCGTGGCAGCTTAGGTTGCATAGTGCTGGGAAGCATAATCCATGTTCCTGTTCTCCCTGCTCTGCTGGAGGGCTCAGCCTCAGGACCTGGGGACTGGAAATAATTCTGTCACTGAGGCCTGGAGATCCAGACCGGATATATGATGACTGATCAAGGATCTTGGATAGCATCACTGCATAGGGTAGGACTTCTCATTTTTGCCCTAATCTCTGCTGGTCAGTCTAGGACACAGTGTGTTGGAAAAACTTGCTTTCCTTATTTTAGTAGTAGATTGCTTCCACCATATCAAGACCGCAGGGCTTGGTTATAGCTTTTAGCTCTCATTGGTTGATGAAGGGTTTGGATTCTGCAGTGTTTGCCTAAAGTGGGTTGGTGTGTGACCTGTAATTTTGATTCTGAATAAGACTCAAGTCATAGCATTTACTATATTGAATGCATTTAATTCTTTCTCCAGTTAAGGAAGAAGCAGGAAGAAGATCCTCAAAGAACCTTAGAATATCTGGCATGATAGTCTTTTAAACTGGGCTATGCGGAGCCCTCTCAGGGATCATTTCTGGCGTATGCCCCCTCATCTCACTGTCTTCCTTCTACTTCACTGCCCCGCCCCCCCCACCATGCTTCACTCTGCAGAAGGTACCTTGATATTCTGTTCTATTGGGTTTCCCCGTTCGATTTCAGTCAAAATGTTTTGAGGCTGAAAACAGATCAAAAAGCAGTAGGTAAATGGAAATCTAGAAAGGTTAGTAAACTTGCTTAAAGTTACAGAGCAAGGTACTGGCAGCTACAGGACTAGAATAGGACTTTTCTCTGCACTAATTTTGTTTTCTCATTTACTACATTGCCTCAAATATGACATTGTAGGCACTCAATGGAGTTTGAGTTTAATTGAATCCTTGGTGTTTGGTCTTTTATATTACTGGCTCTTTACTCAAACATTTTGTCACACACTACTGTTCTTTCAGAGAAAAATCGTTATAACCAGTTTTGAAACATATGTGAAGTTATTGATGGTAATAGTACTAGTAAGTAGCTGGCCTTTCCTCCTCAGAATATTTCTGAAACTGATGATAGTACTTTCAAACAGAAGTGGAGGCTTTATCACTCTAAGTTCTTAAGATAAGCTAGTGGCATGCTGTCCAGAATGCCTGTGCAAAATGCTGACCTCGGGCTTCCCTGGTGGCACAGTGGTTGAGAGTCCGCCTGCAGATGCAGGGGACGCAGGTTCATGCCCCGGTCCGGGAGGATCCCACATGCCGCGGAGCGGCTGGGCCTGTGAGCCATGGCTGCTGAGCCTGCGCGTCCGGAGCCTGTGCTCCGCACCGGGAGAGGCCACAACAGTGAGAGGCCCACATACTGCAAAAAAAAAAAAAAAAAGTGCTGACCTGAATATTCCCATTTCCAGTGCCCTGCCCTGGAATCTGAAAAGGAAAATCCAGGTATACCCACTGACAGAAAAGCTTTAGAATGGCTCTGTGGAAATAACTACAATCACCATATTCTTTTTTCTAAAAAATCTGTGAAGCAAATTTGTTTTCAGTTAAGCATTTACTTTATATCTACTTGATGACTACCTAGTGGCTCCTCTTTAAATAGGAAGGGAAGGCGAGGAATACCACTGCAGTGAGGGTGCTGGGACCCTGGCAGCATGGGTTCTAGGTGGCAGGATTGTGGACATGCTAGAAGTTCCAGGTCCTCAAAGGAGGCATTTTCCCCAGTTGTAGTGATATTTTCTTTATTCTAAGTGAGTGTAATTCAAAAGTGAGGAGTGATGTGTAGTGAATGTTCTGTGTTCATTTTAAAGAATGTTTCTGTGGTTCTTTTTTTCCTAGTAAATTAGTTTATCTTTGAAATAACTAGTCACTTGTCTAGTCATTTACTCAAAACAGTTGGTTATAGCTGATGTCTATGGTAGGAGAATTTTGCTTGGGGGTTTACTAACATTTTATGAAAGAGAAAAGTCTAAAGACCTTTCTAGAGACATTTATTAGATAGGCGGGTTCCATTGTGGGGAGGAGAACACGTAAGGGAGCCGGCCTTTGTGGGGCAGGGTGGTGGTGGTGATATTGTGGGCTGTGTGTACAGGGTGAAGAGAAATGCCCATTGATGGTCCAGCTGGGGAAGGGTGGAAATTGCTGACAGTGGCACTTGATGGGGGAAGAGTGGGTCAGGAAGGAGCAGGCCCACAAGATTGCCCAGTGCCAGGGAACACCATTCACAGGGAGGGGGATGGGGACCTATGGAGTTGAGTAATTCATTGGCCCTGACCAGGACCCTGACCACAGTACTCTCTCCCCCGACTGGAAAATGTATTCCTGATGGGGAGGGTTGAGTGCAGGGATGCAGTATCCGGTTTGACGAGATTGATCTTCAAGATTGACTAGTTGGTCATGATTGACTGCTTATGGAGTACTGGCCTAACTTTTTTGAGATCTCTCTTTTGACTTTTGCTTTCGACAAATAAGAAGTTGGTAAACAAGAGGGAATGTAATGTCCCTGGGTCTGTTAGAGTTTGAGTTAAAGTACATAATACTAGGTGGTGGTGATTGTCATTTAACAATGTCTGTTATCCAAAGGGAACAGTCACATATAAACTTGAGGTAATTCATGATTCTCTTACAGGGACTATAATAAATGGGAAATAAATCACAACTAAAATGATTAATTGAAGAAAATACATTTTGACTCCATATTTCTACAACATTCCCTGGTCTCTTTAGCAGGTCAAATTAATTCTTTAGTCATTTATAAGAAATTTTATTCTACCAGATCTGACAGAAGGCCAAATTTCCTTCTAGTGCTGAAAACAGCAAGCACTACTCTGAATTGGTGACAGCTATAGATTTAATGATTAGATCAGGTACGGAGGTGGCTTGTAAGCATCAGTTAAGTTGGTTGTAATGTGGACCTCTTTTTCTGAGGTTAATTATGTCATTCCTGCAACAATTCTCTGACATCACTGAGTGTCCAACAATTCACTTCTGACACAAACTGCCTGGAGTTTGTGCAGACCCCATAGGCTAATGACTCAGTCTCACAAGATTGCCCCACTTCAGGTGCCAGCCCCAAGTATCAGGTCTCAAGTTACCTACCTGCACTTCTGCCTGGCAGAGTACAAATTTCCCACGACCACCCTCCCCCAGGTTCGATAATTTGCTAGAACATACGACTCATAGAGCTGATAAAACATGATATTTATGAATACAGTTTCATTATAAAGGTTATAACTCAGGAACAGCCAAATGGAAGAGATGTATAGGGCAAGATTTGAATTGGGGGCACAGAGCTTCCGTGTCCCCTCTGAGCATGCCAGCCTCCCAGCACATCAGTGTGTTCACCAACCCTGAAGCTCCCCTAGCCTTGTTTCAATTTCAATTGAGGTTCCTTTGTGTAGGCAAAATTGATTAAAGCATTGGCCTTTGGTGATGAAACTTCAGCTACCCTTCCCTTCTTTATGGGCTGGAGGTGGGCCTGAAAGTTCCAGTCATGTGCCTGGTCTTTCTAGCATCTCTCTTAAAACTATCAAAAGGGCCCACCCTGAGTCACCTCTTAGCATAAACTCAGATGTGGTCCAAACCCTGCTCCTTATGATAAACAAAGGAGCCTATCAGTAAGGAAATTCCAAGGGTTTTAGGAGCTCTGGTAGGAACTGGGGACAAAGACCAAATATATTTTTTATTACATCACATTAATACTCCAGTTTTGCATCCCATAAGTAGGAATAAGGTTACCTAAAGTTGATTTAGATGATAAGTAACAATATGCATTTACTGTTAATTTGATGGAGGTTTTTTTGGGGGGTGTGTCAAGAGTGCAAATTGCATAGCTTCAGATTACAAGGAGCAAACTCTTCCCTCAATCAGTATGAAATGGCACTCCTAGAATGTGTTCTATATTCTTGAATTTATCAGGTGCACTACCTCTACAGCTCCCTAATGCAAGAAAGGAGCTTACTTATAGGAAATCAGATATACAGAAATCACGTTTCCTTTCAGTGTGACTTCAAAGATTCAGGTGTTCATAGTGCGCTGGTTAAGAGCTTCAGCCTGGAGTCTGGGTTTGCATTTGAACTTTACCATCGGCTTGCCACTTGACCTTGGATGAGCCACTTAACATCTCTAAGCCTTGTTTCCTTCGTGTATTAAGTGAGGATAATAACAGTAAGTAGTTGTGAGGAGTCAGTAAGACAGTACATTTGCAGGACATGGCACATTGCCTGGCATATAGATAAACATTTAATAACATTAGTTATTATTAGCTACATGCATATATAGCTAAGCTGACAGGGATTGGCAGCTCCCAAAGGGCCAGGAACTATATCATTTTACCTTCTCTCATATGGGAAGTATAAGACAGTGTATAAAACATTGCTAGGCACACAGTAGACACAAGTTATCTATCACTTGAAAATAAAACCTGCTCTGGGTATCTGGGAAATACAGGAGTAACTCTGTAATGGAAACTTCCAGCCTGTTTCCAAAGCTGACCTAAAACCCAGAGATGGAAAATCTTCCTCTGAAACCATATAGAGCATGCATGAATCTAGCAACGGGGTCAGGGGCTCAGTGGCTAGAATATTGTTGGATCAAAAAATGGGAAACTGGGCTTCCCTGGTGGCGCAGTGGTTGAGAGTCCGCCTGCCGATGCAGGGGACGCGGGTTCGTGCCCCATTCCGGGAAGATCCCACATGCTGCGGAGCAGAGCGGCTGGGCCCATGAGCCATGGCCGCTGAGCCTGCGCGTCCGGAGCCTGTGCTCCGCAACGGGAGAGGCCACAACAGTGAGAGGCCCGCGTACCGCAAAAAAAAAAGAAAATGGGAAACTGATCCAGGAGACATTTTTGTCATTGGCAGTATGCCTTGACGTTCAATGAGTTGGGCAAAACCTCATGAGACTTTGGGGAGGAAACAACAGATTTATTTCAGTCGGTCCAGACAATCTTTGAGAGTCAGCTGGCAAGTATCATGTTATATGTGTTGCTTCTCGGAGAAAATGAAAACCCCGGATCCACTGGCAAAGGGCTTACCAACTGCTTGAGGTTCACTTCTTGGGGAAGTCCCCGAAGGCCAGGTCTAATTCTCCTTGTAGCTTACCCATCTGGAGATTCTATTCTAGTGGACCACCATTGGACTAAGTACTAGATTCTAGTCTAGACTCTGCCACCAGTTCTATGTGTCCTTGGGCAAGCTATAGCCCCTCTTTGAGTGTTTCCTTAGCTGCGACAAAGGATTTGGGACTAAATCACTTTCCCAAAGTGTGGCTTTGGTTACATTCTTAGTATATGTGCTGCTGAAATGAGCATGCAAGGGTGTGTTTTTTATACTATTGATGGTACGTGAGATGATTTTTGCTGGATGAATACTTTTCGCTTATTCTGTATTTTAATGTGTATTAATGAAAACATAACTAGCATATTAGACCTATGACTTCATGGATGATGTCGCTTAGGGTGATATTTAAAGTGGATGTGATTTTTTTTTTTAAGCTTTTAAGAAAAATCTTAGGGGAACAGTAGTTGGGATGGTAAATGGATATGTAAGATCATAAAGGTTGTGTAGGAATGGCTGAAGTTTATAAGTTCTGAGACTCTAATTCTAGTGCAGTGATGTGGCACCTTCATGAAGACTTTGTGGTGATGGACACAATAGGACAGGTCCAAATTTGAGTGACTTTAAAAACTTGCCTAACTCAAGCAAATTGACAGATTTATATTTGTGCGTTCATGGTGAAAATGCCCATAAGTTGGTTGTGTAGAGTTTAAATTATCGTAGACATTAGTGGGGGTGGCTTTTCTTAAATAATAAAAAATGAATAATGTTGCTTCCTCTTTCACTTTTAGGAATTTCCTCGAAATCTGGATTGATCTTTAGTTCCTTTCACTCTTTGCTGTTGGAACTCCCCATTGTAGGAGTTAGGGGTTCCACTTGTTCGTTGGGAAGGGAGAAAAGGCCATCCCTGTCTCTTGAACACATGCCTGTGCATGTGTTCTAGGCTCTGGAAGGCCGAGACTCTGTCGCATTCTAATGATCTATACGTTACTTCTTGCTGTTAGCTACTTTAAAGGTGCAGTGTGATGTGTGCCCTAAAATGAAGATAAACTCTGAGGCAAGGTTTATTTAAAATTTCATTTCACTTTTTGTTGTATTGGTCATAACTCAGTGTACTGGGGGTCTTGAGAAGTAAAATGAGCAGTGGTAGAAATGAAATAAACTTGTGGGAGGTACTTTCTTTTTAAGCAAAAACCCAGAATAAGAATGAAATCTTGATTGCATAATAGGAGCCAAGAAAGCTGCTTTCAGATGTAGTCTATGGTTCCTTGAGTTTTTTTCTTTTTTTTTTTTTAAGCCTTAATTACCTGTGTTCCCTTGACACTTTCTGTGTATATTAACGCTGTCATCTTTCATTATCTACATTTGGTTGTTAGCCTCTGTTCTGCAAGTGATTTTGTTCTATAGTTACCTCAACGTAAAGGGCCATGCATCTGGTATAGCTCCTTGTCATAAACTATTGAATGTTTCAAATTGTAGTTTTTAAAAATTGCTATAAAGATGGTTCCAAGTCTGTTATCTTTCTGTGTTATCTAGTCAAGTTTAGGTTAAAAAAGAACAAAATGGTGACAGTGATGTAACCCAAGATTTTTTTTCTCCTTCATTTTTTTTCCTTCTTCATTTATTTAATACAAAGTTTCGACATGATTTCATGATGAGAAACTCGTAAGATGTTTCCCGATTGAGGTGGCATCTAATGTTCCAAGCCAGAAACTCTCAAACTTTGTAAATTTGGTTTTGTCATTCATACTATCTTCTCTCCTGAGAAGTAGTGACCTGTGTTATTTGGCACATTGGAAAAGGGAAAAAGACTGTACTCAGGGCTATGTTTTACAGGATTAAAAATCTCTTTTCTTACTAAAATCTGTTTCATGACATGCATGACATTCATCCTTTGCACAGATTCACAAGACCCACCTTACTAAAGGTAGACGTCAGGTTTCTGACAGAGTCCATTTCCCTTGGTGCAGAGGCTGGTCATTATTTATAGATAATTGCTAATGAGTGTGGAGATATTCTGAAAGGGGATATGCAGGGGTTGTGACATTTACCTTTGGTCTATAGACTAGGATTTGCAGACCTAGAGTGAGGTTGTTTAATACCTTCTCTTCTTGGGAAATTGCCATTGGATCAATGAGTCTTGGTTAAGATTTCTTGAGGGCAGCTGAATAGTTGGGCTTTTAAAGGTGAAAGCCACATAAAAAACTATTCTTTCCCAATCATACAAATAATTATCTCCGTGGTAGTATAATCCCCATAGAAGTATAAGCATTCAAGACCATACATTTAAAAAGATAAATATAATTTTGAGTCAGAATGAAAGATGTGCAAACATAGTGGTAGAGTTCAGACCATTCTTACATGTTTTTCAGACCATTCTTACATGTTTCCAGCACCACTTTGGTTTTCTTATGGTAGACTCACCTTTTAATTCATCTGGAGTCTTTTCACCTCTAAAGTAAAGCCCTTTTAGGATGCTGGAAACTTGAACTTTCATGGTTACCTTCAAGTCAAAAAAAAAGGTGTACTCGAAGACTTTCTTTAACTCTTGACTTTAAACCTCCCTGTCAAAGACCGGAATTGCTTAATTTATCAGAACATTTGCTTTTCTAAGTTTCCAGCTCACAACCATTCTGTGGCGTAGCAGAAAGAGATAATAAAAAGTTAAGCAACAGGTAAAAATCTTTTCCTGTAGCCTTTTCCCCATTTGGAAGCAGTTTTTCCTTCCCTCTGAGCAGTTTGGCCTAAGCTCCTCCTTTTTCTGATTTGAAGCTTTACTATTTGCATACAATGTTTAAATTGACTCACTCAACACCAAGTTCTGGACATCTCCAAGTATTTAGTACTTTTGACTCAGGCTGCTTAAGCAAAAGATTACAATAGAGGCTTAACAGGACAAAACCTTTATTTTTTTTATTTTTTATTTTTTTTAGGACAAAACCTTTAAAAACACACTTTAATGGTACTCAAGGTTTCCAAACAGATACAAACTATTTTCTAAGAAGAACCAGACTACGTAGTTTTCAAGTTAGGCATATGAGCAAGGAACCAGCTTTCCCAGATGGAATGTGGGTCATTCACAGAGAACTTCTGAAACTCAAAACTTGTCTTCTAGATCTTGGCCTCCAAACTTGATTCTCTCATCACTGACTTCAAAGTGAAGTATGTGTAATCTGAATTTTTCTTAAGGGCGAACTCTAGGATTGGATGCATGGTGCTTCAGGAAAAATAAATATGTTTATATGTTGCCAGTTTTTCATTCCAGTAAATTTGAGTGCCTCTTGTGGACCTTGTTCTTAAGGACCTTATGGTATGAAAACAGATAGAACAACAAATAGAAAATGTTGTGAAACCTGTGCCCAAAATGTTAGTGCTATAAATGAAGGTGTGAAGGGACAAAGAGGGTCTAGGTCAACTTGAAGGAGTCAGGAGAGGAGTCCTGTGAGAAGTAAAATCTGACCTGGGCTCAAAAGACCAAGACTAGAGAGAGGAAGCATTCCAAGCACAGGTAACAGTATGTGTAAAACTACAGAGGCATGAGAGGCCATGGCATCTTGGGGAATGGCACGTGTTTCAGTATGCCTGAGGGATGTGGAATGAGAGCGGGAGAATGACAGTAATTGAGGCCAAATTCAGAAGAGCCTTGTATGCCTTATTAAATTTGGATTTTATTTTGTGGATGAAGGGGAGCTATTAAATAATTTTGAGTTGGGACGTGGCATATTCACACGGGCTATATGTGTGTTAAAAAGATCAATCCAGTGGCAGTGTGGAAGACACTGGAGGGAGCAATCCCAGAAGTAGGTAAACTGAGAATACTGCAGTAAAGGTGGCAGGGGGCTGAACTGTAAAATTAGGGAGTTAGAATTTACAAAGTTTGGCATAATCTGATGAAAGTTTACTGCTTGCATGTCCCACATGGGTTTTAGGCTCAAGGGTGCTCTGCTTCATACAGTCCCTCAGGGACCCAAGCTGATAGGGGTTCCACTGTCGTGTGCTGTATCGTGTGCTGAACTGTCTTGGTAACCATGGCAAGGGAAGAGATGGCTGGGATGTCATATGCCAGCTCTGTGCTTGGGCTGGGAAATAAGTATCACATCTGTCTACAGCTCACTGTGTCATTTCTGCCTACAGCTGTTTGGCCAGAAATAGATATATTTCCCTATCTAACTGAAGAGGCTGGGAAACTCAGGGAGCTGATGGAATGTTGGCTGAGCTTCTCTGTCTGTGCTACAGTGTAGGGACTTGAGTAAGGTACTTTATTTCTGAGCTTATTTCCTCTTCTGTAAAATAGGAATATCAAGAGTACCAGCCTCAGTCCCAGAGACTCTTTTAGGAGGATCCCTAAGACACTTTCACAGGATCTGGAAGATCAAATTCTCTTCTTAATAATATTAACAACATTTGTCCTTTATACTTTCATTCTCCCATGAGTTTTATAGAGGCTATATGACATGTTGTATCACAAAAGATTGAATGGAGAAGCATATATGGGAAATGAGCCGTCTTCTTTCAAGCCAGACCTTAGGGACATTTGCAAAAGTGTAAAACAGTGTCACTCTTCTCATTAAGTTTTTGGAAATACAGTTCTTTTTCATAAAAATGTTGTTTATGTTAACATGCCATGGTTTATTATTGATATTTTATTTATTTATATTTTTTAGAGGCTATTTTTTTTTCCATACGGACTTTCTCTTTTCCTAAGTCTTCAATATTTAATTCTTTGTACTATACATACTTCGATAACCTTGCTTAAAATGCATACATATGTCATATGGTAACACGTGGTGTGTATTTTTTAATTTAATTTTTTTAAGATTTTTTTTTTTATGTGGACCATTTTTAAAGTCTTTATTGAATTTGTTACAATATTGCTTCTGTTTTGGTTTTTTGGCCAAGAGGCATGTGGGATCTTAGCTCCTTGACCAGGGATCAAACCCATACCCCCTGCGTTGGAAGGTGAAGTCTTAACCACTGGACTGCCAGGGAAGTCCCCAGTTTTTATTTTATATTGGAGTATAGTTGATTAACAATGTTGTATTAATTTCAGGTGTACAGCAAAGTGATTATACATATACATGTATCCTTTTTCTAATTCTTTTCCCATTTAGGTTATTACAGAGTTCCCTGTGCTATACAGTAGGTCCTTGTTGGTTATCTATTTTAAACATAGCAGTGTGTATATTATTGATATTTTAAATGAAGTAATGCAATTTTTTTTTTTTTTTTTTTTTTTTGCGGTACGCGGTCTCTCACTGTTGTGGCCTCTCCCGTTGCGGAGCACAGGCTCCGGACGCGCAGGCTCAGCGGCCATGGCTCACGGGCCCAGCCGCTCCGTGGCATGTGGGATCCTCCCGGACCGGGGCACGGACCCGTGTCTCCTGCATCGGCAGGCGGACTCTCAACCACTGCGCCACCAGGGAAGCCCAATTAATACAATATTTTTAAATTTCTCAGTTTAAAAAAGTACCAACCTCCTAGGGTAGCTGTAGGGATTAACTGCTGTCACGACTATAAAATGCCTAGCATTGTGTCTGGCACAATAAATATATTGGAGGGAACCTTTAAGTTTGATCTTGAGCTTTTCTTACTATGGGTCATATCTAATTAGTGGATTATAACCAACAATTAAAAACCAAATAAAAAAAGAAATAGCATAAATCAGAGTTCATCATTGAAGTGAGAGTAAATACTGCTTAATGAGTGGTATGTGTGTGTATATACATGTGCATTTGGTCAGGATGTAACGTGTTTCTTACTGAAGGTCGCAGTTCAAGTTGGAAAGACAGTGGTCTAGTTCAAGCTCTCATTTTGCAGTGTCTGAAAGACTTAGGCATACTAAACAAAAGATGACTCTACTGTAGTGTGCTTTTTTGAAAGAGGCAGTTTAAACTCCGTATTTTTCAAAAGTGGGCTTGAGAAGCATTATCCCTAATTTTGAGAAAGAGTAGAACATGGTTTGAATTTAGAAAGTGTTTATTAGATGCCAGTTAGCCCTTTTCCCGCTGCCATATACACTTCCTGCCTTCTTGGAACTTTAATCCAAGATGCGGTCACTAAAACAGTAACATCTTTTCTGTGCTTGTCATTTCTGACTATCTGCTTGAGAGCCATGAATGTTTATGTTCCATAGGAATAAATAATGTACAATGCATCCAAGTCTTGAATGCATAGTAGAAATAATTGTCTATTATACTAGAATGTCATCATAGACAATAAAAAAAATTCAGTCAGAAGAACTTACTGAGGAAGGAGTTAATGAAATATTTTCCTTTCTTTTTTTTTATTTTTATTTTTTTTGGCCTGGAAGAAACAAGTATCAAAGTTGTATTTAAGATTGTTAAGTGACTTCTCGTAATGAGTAGTGATGTCAGCAAACTGATGTACAGTGAGCAACACGCTGTGTCTTTTTTGGAGCAGTGGTGGATAGTTAACGCTTTCATTTTGATAAGCCCATTGGTGACACTGAGTAGTACCCTGGGTGAATAGGAGTTAATACTGGCTGCCTGGCAGAAGTAGATTTGTTATATAATTTATGGTACCCAGAAGCCCTTTGGGGAGGTCTTTATTACTATCCTGACAGTATCCATCTAGGCCTGAAGATTAATTTTTGTTGTTCTCATCTAGTTCTACCAGGCTAATTCTCATAACTGAAAGGGTAGCAACTTGCTGTTAAATGCTGGCACTTGGCTTTTGCTTTTGACACAAAGGTATGTTAATCAAGAATGGGTGTTAGGAATCCGGAAATGTTTCAGTTAGTGATTTATTATAGTTTAGAGGCTTTTCTTCCCAGTTAAACTGATTTAACTTCTGAAAAATGAGTCAATTCAGGGTTTCAAACGTTTCCTCTTCGACTAGCCTCAAAAAACATTTATTAGCGTTTCTGTCTTGTAAATTGCTGCTGCAATTCATTTGTATCAGTCCTGCCACTGCTGAAACAAATGCAGAAGGAGTGTCAGTTTAGTTTTCCATCGTCTGATACATGGACTTCTTAACTCTATTACTGGTGGACGTCCACTGTTAGTTAAACAAGCCTGTACTATTTTTTAATGACTCACTGAGAAGTCATGTGGTGGTGTGATCCCTGTCCCCAGCTACCAGCACTTAAACTTATAATTTTCAATGTATTGTGTTAAAACAAACTTCTAATTCTGGCTATTTTTCCTTTCAGTTTTAAGCCTAAGGTTGGAAGCTCTATTTTTATAAAATACTCTCCTAGAAAAGTTGCTGGTGTTGCTACCCCAAATACTGGCCCTGGGGGTGGGGAGAGAAAGAGCTGACTGTTTCACATGCCTAGGCAGAATGTGTGGGCTGGCCTGCCAGCCAGCAGAGGTGGAATCTGCCCTTTGCTTTCTTGGCAAGTACGTCTGGCTTTGAAGGCCCTGATTAGGATTTTAGGTCTTGTCCTTTTCTTGCTGTTATATGAAACGTAGTGTATTGTCTCCAGTGGTTCTAAAGAGATGGAGAACCTCGATGGTCCACATCCCTTATCTTTGACAAGGTACGTGCTTCATCCCTCAGACTTAAAAGCCAATCTGTCATCAAGCGAATTTAAAAAAATACTACAGTGGAACAAGATGGCTTAAGAAGTGTGAAACTGGCTGTGAGTTCTTCGTGTTCACTATGTAGGATGCGAAAAAGCTGCTGGCTTTTGCCCTTGCATCTCTAGACACCTTAAATGTGATTTCTTTGTTTATTGCGGTAGAGAAGAAACAGTTCAGACCAGCAGCAGCAGGTTTTGCACTGACTTCACCTGCTTGGCGAATCCTTGGAACTTCCTAGAGTGCTGCATGGCTATGGCTTGAATAAACTGTCTGGACTTTCACACTTGCTCAAAGGAGAGGCAGGAATGATTTCCATTATTATGTGAATTTTTTCCCAGGGACTAAGGTACAGGTCAAAAAGAGGCACTATAGGATGAACATCTCCCAATTTCAGCTTCAGATTTTGGCTTTTGCTGTGTTTAGGGTGAAAATTAGCTTGTGGAGTGAGGAGAGATGGAGCTGATACTGCTGAGAAGCTGTGTTTGTATCACATTATATGGTAACTGATGAGGTAGGGAATAATTGGAACAATGAGACAATTTTCTACTTTCTCTTTGAAGGTAGTGGGGTGTTGAGAGGCAAGGCATTCAGGAGGAATTGGACCTTAGGAACCAGCTCTTGAGTGGTGAGATTAAGTTCTACTCTACATTCTTAGGGCTCAACTTCCTTTACTGTTGAGTATTTGATAACATCATCATATAATTAGAATTGGTATGAATAGCTGTCAGATGATATTGAGAACTATGTGCTAGGGACAATGCTGAATATGCCATACTCATCATTTATTCAAGCATGAGTTAATACATTTAAAATGTGCATAGACTAGTGCCTTGTATAGAAGTGCCCAACAAATATCAGTGATTATTATTTATTCAGGAGATATTTACCAAAACATTTGCTTACATGACAAAGCTTAGGTGCACAGCCAAAGTGGTGAATGAAATAAAATCCCTGCTCTTGTGGCAGTTACCTTCTAGTAGGGGGAGCGGACAACAAATAAGTTAACAAACAAGAATTTCAGAGAGTGGTATGTGCTGAAGAAATAAAATAGTGTGCTGGATCAGAGGGAGAGGGCACTTCAGATTGGTTGGACAGGGAATGCATCTCAGCATTTGAAGGAGATGCATCTGATATGAAGGAGCCATTTGTTCTTCACAGTGACCCTTTGTCCCAATTTTCAGGTGAGGAAACAGAGGTGCAGGGTGACTAAGGATGTGCTGGGAAGTGAATAGAGCTGGGCTGTACAGACCCAGTCATTCTGCATCCAGAGCATGTCCTATCCTTCCCAGAAAGGTAGCTGTAGGAGCTGCAGTGCCTGCAGTCGGTTTTGAGTGAAGGAAATGAATGTGGTTGCAGTGCAGGTAAAACCCTCATGCAGTTCAAAAGAGTTGCAATTTCATGGACCCTCAGTTATGTGGTGCAAAATTTGAGTGTGTGTACATATGCACAGCTTATTTTGGGATCCAAAGCTGTCTTCCGATTTTCAAAGGTGGTGACAAAAAGAGCTTGTGGCATTGCTGCTTTATTTTAGGATTTTCTCATATTGTTTTTTTGGAAAATAGGGCTTACCTGCTAAGGCAGAGTTTATTTGTGTGTGTGTGTGTGTGTGTGTGTGTGTGTGTGTGTGTGTGTGTGTGTGATTTATTTATGGCTGCATTGGGTCTTCGTTGCTGAGCATGGGCTTTCTCTAGCTGCGGCGAGTGGGGGCTACTCTTTGTTGCGGTGCGCGGGCTTCTCATTGCAGTGGCTTCTCTTGTTGCAGAGCGCGGGCTCAGTAGTTGTGGCTCGCGGGCTCTAGAGCACAGGCTCAGTAGTTATGGTGCACGGGCTTAGTTGCTCCGCGGCATGTGGGATCTTCCCGGACCAGGGCTTGAGCCCATGTCCCCTGCACTGGCAGGTGGATTCTTAACCACTGCACCACCAGGGAAGTCCCAGGGCAGAGTTTTAATAGACAGCATTGCAGTTGGCCATTAGGTGGTGGCAATTCTGTCAGATCAGTATGGGCGGGAAGTGGGTGGGAACTGGGCTGGAATCATAAGATGTCTTACTTTGCCAAGCCTGTAATACCATGATGCCAGCCACCAGGTATAAAGCTCTAATTTTTATATGATTATCTGCTTATCTTTACCCATGTTAATGTACCCTTTGGCCTCATGCCATATGAGTGCACATTTGTGAAATAAGTAACTTGAAGAAAAAGGCTCAAACCTTGGGACCTCAACCAGCAGGGAATGTATTTCCAATAAAGACACACTAACGTGGGCATTTCCTGTCACCGTCTTCAAAACCTGAATGCTTTCTAAATAGGCTCTTCAGTACTTGAAACCAAAGAGAAATTGTTTCAATAATAGTCATTGAAACCAAGAGGGTAGCAAAGTTCTGGTCAGGTCTGGTCTTTCAGTTTCATAGGATGTGGTTTAGATCAAATAACCTATTTTAGTCGGAAGATTGATCATGTTATTGCATAGGGAAAGACTTCCAAGAGCTTTTGCTTTACGGCCTTTCACGTGGTGTCTGAATGCTGGGAGGAGGTTCCTCCTTGGGAACATGAAGATGACAGAAGTATACACAATAGAAGAAAGCAGGTGTAAGTGCTCTGTGGCATATTCGCTTGAAGGAGGCTTAAGTTTGTAAGAATTGCGATTGGAAAGGTTCTTTTTCTCATTAGTCATACCATCTTTCAAATTCTTTTAAATAGCATTATCATGGTCCACCCAGTTGTAATGGAATTTTATAGTTTGCTCGAGTTTGGGATCATTGGTCTTAGGGTTCAGCTCAGGGGTCTCTTGATACATTGGGTTGAAATTGTGGCCTAGTAAGTTGGTCTTCGACCATGGTATCAGATCTTCTGTTTCTTTGCTCTGTGAGTAGAAGAGGTCTGAGTGACAGCTGTATCTTGGTAGAGACTCTCTGTTGTGACAGAAAACCTGACTTCTGGCTTACAAAAAAGGAGAATTAATTGGCTCATACAACTGTAAAGTTCAGGCTTTGATCTGACTTAGGTACAATTGGATTCTGGGTGCAAATAATGCCTTCGAAACTGATTTTCTCTTTGTCTCTTGGTAGTGATTTTATTCTGGTGTCTTACATGCATTTGAGGTGAGACCCATCTGATAAGAAGGGACAGTTTAACTCTCACAGTGACCCTTGGATAGGCATTATTATTTTCCCTGGTGCTCTTTCTGGCAAGATGACCAAAGCAGCTCCAACCTCCTTTGCTTTCGGTGCTAAGATTCACTTTGTCTGACTTAGGTTACCTGCATATTCCTGGCCCAATCATCGAAGCCAAGGGCATAGGAGGCTTTGGTGGGCTTGAGTCACATGGTCCATTATGAGCCCCACCCAACGTACATGACCAAGAGTGAGGGAGAGGAATCTTCTAGTGAAAATTGGTGGCCACCTGATGAAGAACCTGGATGCTGGGGGAGCAGACAAGTCTGTGCTGTAAGCGATAATATCCTTTGGTCCAGTCTGAAGCTAGAAAGCCATATAATAAGTCTGTGGTCTAAATCCAGCCTATTAACCATCTCAAGGGTGCCACAGTTCCATTTTGAACGAGCCTCTTGCTCCCTGGGCATGTGATTCACTCAGTTTCAAGTCCATGGGTCAGACCCTTCTACCCCACCGCTAAACCTGTGATAAGAGGACCTCATTAGACCTTAGGATGGGCGTTATCTTTTTTGTGTGTGTATGTGACATAGGGGAAGTTTCATTTTCTTTTCAAAGAATAAATTGGGGAAATGTAGGTATAATTGAAACATACCCTTATGATTAATCTCTTCCTGTCCCCCACACCGTACCCCACCCCCATCATTTAACAACACTGTCTTGAAATCCTTGGAGCCAAAATTGTTGGATTTGTCAGTCTTTTGATGTGATTTACAATGAAGCAAACGGTCTCTCTCTTGTTTTCCATCCTCCTTTGGCAGTTTGATATTTTTTCTTAAATATGTCTTAAAGTGCTTTTGGTAAGGTGTTTTTTTTGGGCTTTTTTTTTAAGTAATTGAATTAGTTGACGCATATTACAAGATGATGTAAATACTCCCAGTACACTCCCACTGTGTAAGTTGACACTACTTTTTTTTAATTCACATTGAATATTATATATATAATATTTTTTTGCACAGTCTTTGATCTGTTGTTCCACTTCTAGGAATTTATTCTCAGGAAATAATTACAAATGTGCTGAATTTTAGCTGCTATTCTGCTTATTATCCCAGTATTATTTATAATAGTGAGCTATTGGAAGCAAACTAAATGTCCAACAATGAGAGTTTATTTTAAATCGACAAGTTATCAATGAAAGACCTATCTGGCTATTAAATCTGTTTTAACAGAGAGTCTCAACCTTTCTGTAACCCCTCTGCAGTGCAGCACCGAATTTTTGACAGATTGAGTAGTAGGCTATAAATAGTTTATGGGTTGTGTGAAATAGCTGGTGTGTCAGTGGTGATACCAGTACTGCCATTGAATGCTGCTCTTTTAAAAGCATTTGATGAGAGAAGATTTATATGAAAAAGTATAAAATGGAAAAATTTGCAAAATAGAACGTACAATACAACCCAGTTTTGTTTAAAAGTTCAATGTGTGTAGTATGAACATGCATGTATTTACTTAGCTGTGCCATCCATATGTGCTTATATAAAACACTGAAAGGATATACTCCAAAATATTAATTGTAGGTGGTGGGATACTAGGGGACTTTTTTCTCTCTATGCTTCTCCGTATTTTCTGAACTTTACAGAATAACTATGTAATGCTTTTGAATTTGGCAGTGGGTAAGAACGTCTTAGTGGCCTTAGTTCTCTGACCAGCTTACTGATGTGGTTGAAAACAGATATTCTTTTATTATACAGATCTTTTTTCTGTCCCCCTTCCTCTTTCCATCTACTATGCATTAGCAGCTTCCGTCATGGGCCTCTAGGAAAAAACTGATAAATGTGGCCTTAATGAATTTGGATTTTTTTTTTAAAGAATTAGCAAACATCACATTAGTTACCATGTGATGAACCTGAGATCTATTTAGAAGAAATGTGGCTCTAGAAACCACATCTGTACACTTGTGGTCATTCAGGTGCCCCTCTAAGACGTCTGCATGCACTCATTTATCATCTTTATATCGGGTTCCTTTCTCACCTTTTGACTCATTTCATAGTTTCCTTTCTTGCCTTTCTTTTACTTAGATGCAAAGACCAAATCTCAACTCCAGTTAACTATTTTTCAGTCAGTTATTGACTGCTGAATTCCTCAGGTGACTGAAAGGTGAACAGTTGATGTGGTAATTGGGTGTTTGAGAACGAATTATCTACAGTCTGGTAGACCTCCAGGGTGGCTGGTATCCATATGCTAATTGGAAGCAGGGAAGTGGTGCCTAACCGGTGGTTTTACCTTCAGTATGGCCTATGAGGCTGTGTCCTGAAGATAAGCTCCAAGCTAAAACCAGAGATAAAGAGTATAGCATAGAGCAGGCATGCCATTTTTATTATGGTACCACAGAGCACAAATCCAAGACAGCCCTCTGGTTTTAAACAGGGAAAGTTAGTTAATGAAAAAACTGGTGCAGAAACAAAAAGAGTGGCCAACCTAGAAATCTGGTGCCCGTTAATGATGCGTACTTTGCAAATAAGTGGACAGTCTGACGTGTCCAGATCAATAGTGACAGCAAAAATATTCCAAGTGTGGGTCAGTAGAATAATTCAGCTCTTTTTTGGTTGTTTTGAGTCATGTGGGATTAAACATGTAGCAGCTCTGGAACCCAGAGGCCAAAAATGCTTGATTCTTTGGTATTTGGAAACTTTATAGTATACGTGTGTGTTGGCTTGGTTGTATTTGGCAAGTAGTATTTGTTCTTGCGAGCCCACACTGACTTCAGTCCTCAGACCTCAGTTGTATATATATCCTTAGTGTATCTGAAGTATGCAAGGTAAGGAACGTAAGAACCCTTTAAAAAGAAAAGAAAAATTGTTTTGTACAAAGCTGACTGGTCTTAGTCCTGTGACCTAAGATTATTTTACAGAAATATAACCAATTGGTTTATTTTCTTTTTAAAAAATTTTACCTTTCCTCCCTCCCTCTTTTCCTCCATCCCTCTTTCCGCACTTTTGAGATTGGTTGATGTAGAAAGTCTTGTGTTCCTACCCCTCCCTAAGTGGGACTGCTGTTTTAGCTTGCTGCTTGCAGTACATTTTAGGACAGAAAGTCTTTTAAAAGCATGAAAATAGCAGACGCGTCTCATTTGCTTTGGCAGGGGAAACAGCTTTTCCTCCCAAGTAGCTCTAGGTAAGACCTAGTCTCCAAAGGTGCTCTTGTAAGTCCCAAGTTCCAAATGACAGCAAGCAGAAGACTTTGCATTTTAAAGTACGCCCTCAGTCTTTCCTCCTTGTTATTTTTGCAAGTTTACTTTCTAGGAAGTAGTTTATAAACGGACACCACCCATTTCCCAACTTTGTCTCAGGTCCTTCAGCATCTGCAGCTGCCAGTTGGGATCAAGAGGCTCTTGTGGTCTTGCTTTGAGACTCCCCGGGGGGGGGTGGCTTCTGCTAGTACAGCTGCTTCAGCCCCTGGCAGCTGGATGTCTGGCATATATAGTAAGAAGTAAAATCATGCGCCCAACTAGCTATGCAAACTGTTTGGATGGAAGTTGGAAAGATGGGTTTCTTATTGCTGTAATATGTAGAAGCACCAACATCCGTCAGTGGCTTGTTGCTTCTGAACAGACTCTAGATGGGAACAGAATGGGAGGGGTGGATTGGATCAGTTCCTTCTCTCAAGGAAGTCATCAGAGTAGATCTCGAGTGCCTTGCTGACACTGGATTTTGGTGCCAGCCTTTGCCCCCTGTTTTTTAGCTCCCAGCCAGCTACAACAGTGAGCCAGCTTGCTCTGTTTTCCATATGTCAGGGCCTATTCCTGACCCTGCAGAGTTCAAACTAAGATGATTAGAACAGGGAAGCCTGCAAAAACAGTGTAATCTTTTACCTCTTGTTCAGATTGGAGTTACTCTGCTTTCTGTATCTTTTTGGACTTCTCATTTTCCCTTGGCTCTAACAGGCTTGGGCAAAAAGTATGAGAGCTGTTCACTGAGGAGGCAAAATGCCTGTCCTCAGAAGGCTTGCAAATATAGAACTTCAGCCTTTCCGGATACCAAAACGTGAAGGTAGTCCTAGAGTATTAGACTTGGAAGGATTTTAATCATGGGAACACAGACTCAGAGAGGTTAAGGGAGTTGTTCAAGGACACACATTGCGTAGGGAGATCCCAGACCAGAACTGAAGGCTTCCTGGGAGTTTACTCTGTTCCTGTTGACTCAGTACCTCTGGAATACAATCAGGTGTTGAAAATGTATCTTTTCTTCTTGGGCCATCATCATCTCCTTAGGGGAAGGATATATCTTGGCATACGTCATAGCAAAGAACAGTATGTAGTGAGGCCAGTGATGTAGAATGGTGAGTTTAGAATTACACTGCCTGGGTTTGAATCCCTTTTCCTGTATCACCTCAGGCCAAATCCCTTAAACTCTGTTCAGTTTCCCCTTCTGTAAAGTGAAGGTTATATTATCTTCCTCACAGAGTTGTAGTGGGTTAAATGTGATAATTCATGTCAGTCTCCTCAATACATACATGTAACTTAAAAGGTATTGCTATTAATAAACATTTTAAAATCCTGTCTCAACTTGGACCAACCAGATTGGTCCTTTGCCTCCTTCCTTTCCACTTTATGCTTCCAGTCATTGAAGACCCAGAACAAGACTCATCTTCTCTGTGAAACTTTCCCAATGAGTTGATTTTGGAGTCTTGACAGACTGCTTTTATTTCCTAGTCCCACTGCTTAGTGGTTAAGAAACCTCAGTTTCCTAATCTGTAAGGGCTCTGACAACCTAGGTTGTTGTGAGGTTTGAAGGTGATGTATATGAAGCATATAGCCCCATGTCCCACAAATACCAATTTCTCTTCATCAGTCCCTCCACCTTTCTTTCCATAACACTGGTCCACACTCCACTCTCCTTTCCTGTCTCCATTTGTCTTTGTGTGGTTTAGCCCTTCGTGGTCCTTCTGTTCCATAAGAGGTGATTCTGTTTCAGAGGTAGATAGTAAGTCCTAGAAGACAGGGACTTGTCTGATTGTCACTTCATGGAACTGCCTAAGAGATAGAAACAGTTTCCTGATCTCTTCTTCTGTGGCTCTCTGGAGCCAGAGCATCCACTGGGACCACGACCTCTGGGATTGCCCTCAGCCCAGCAGTGCCAGCGCCAGGCCTGGGGCCAGGCAGGCAGCCAAGCCCATCCCCAGGAACAGCAGCTGGGGCTGGCACAGGGAGGAGGGAGGCTGGAAGCTGATGCACGGAAGCAGTGAGGGAGAGAGGCGAAGTTAGAGCTGAGACTGAAGGAGGAAAGCTGGAGGCTGGTCTTAGTCCAGCATAAGCTGAGCAGTTACTGTCTTTCAAGTAAACCCCCAAGGCTGTGCATAGAAGTAGGTTTCCTGGTTTGTGGCTTTTTTGCCCCCTTTATTCTTCTTCCTACCTTTCCTTTCTTCCCACCCCTCCTTGTCTCTCGCTCCATTTCACTCATTTATGCCACTTTAGCTGAAACAGGAGAGCAGAATCACTTACTGCAAGAACAGGAAAGCTGCTGTGGGCATTTGGGGCGTCAGCATACCTGAACTGCCCCAGGAGACCTGGCCTGGCTGCTGACAAGAGCACTGTTCTAGAAGGGAGACTTGATTCTGTCACCAACTTTGTGATAATAACAACTGTAATAAAGGCTAACACTTACTGAATACTTTTTTTTTTTTTTTTTTTTTTTTTTTTTTTGTGGTACGTGGGCCTCTCACTGTTGTGGCCTCTGCTGTTGCGGAGCCCAGGCTCCGGACGCGCAGGCTCAGCGGCCATGGCTCACGGGCCCAGCCGCTCCGCGGCACGTGGGATCTTCCCGGACCGGGGCACGAACCCGCGTCCCCTGCATCGGCAGGCAGACTCTCAACCACTGCGCCACCAGGGAAGCCCCCTTACTGAATACTTTTTATGAGCCAGATATTGGGCAGAGGATTTTACGTGGGTTATCTCATTTACTCTATCCACCAGACCATGAGGTACAACTGTCCCATTAAAGTTACATGCTGATGGTCACAAAGTTGGTCCATCACCATGATTCAGATCCAGGTTTGTCTGCTCCCAGAGCTCTTCCTCTTAATTACCCTGCTCCAGTTTCTCCCTTCCTAGATAGCTCATTGACCTCCGTGTACCTCCATTTCTCTTTCTATGAAATGGGGGTAATTATTTCATAGAGCTACATTTATATGTAGCTGTTACAATGTACTAACAAGTACAAAGTGGTATTCATTAGTAATGATGCTCTGTTAGTGAAATTTGGCTCTGGGGTGCCCAGATGGTGTTGAGGCTGTCCACTTCAGAGAGGTGGCAGGAAGACCACTGGCAAGTATAAATGAGTATAAATAAGTAGCAAGTTGGAAATCCTGTCTTTTGCAGCTCTACAGAGCTGGAACCTAGTGGAAAGGGAATGGAGTCTGGAACTGGCTGGAAGGCTGTCCCACGTTAGGGACAGGGAGTGACCAGCAATTCAGAGTATCCAGAGCGCACAGCAAATACCCAGCTTGATTTTATTCAGCGTCATTCACAAGTCTTATCCTGTGGAGGATCTGATTCCCCCAGGTATTTCTGACCAATGGTGCATTTGAGCAGGGTCAGTGCTGTAGTTCAAGAGACTGTTTTTGAGCAAGACGCAACTGCATGACTCAAGGCAAGGGTAGGCGGCCTGTCTGGGCCTGGGGAAGCCAAAGCCTGGAGCCCATTGTTCAGATGGGACAAGCTGGGGCTTCCGTCAGGCTAATCAGATACTACTCGGCTGTTAATAATGGCCGTCATATCAAGTGTTTTCTGTGTGGAGGACAGTGTGTGCCAGATACCCTTTATCTGCGTTTCCTGACTGAATCCTTACAACTGCTCTTTGAAGTAGATACCGTTTTGCAGGTTGAGGAAATTCAGGTTTTGATCAGGGTCGAACATTCGGTGGCAGAGTTGGACTTTAAGACCTGAAGCTTTTAACCATGCTGGTGGGCTGAAACATCACAGGTTTAAGAACTTTGGACTAATTCTAGTCCCCGCCTCCAGTGAGACTGAGCCTAACGGCATCTTGCCTGCCTGCGTCACGGTCGTAATGCTTGCCTGGGAGAGGGCAGTTGGCTAGGATGCCCTTCTTAGCACAGGGCACAGACCATGTTTTTTTTTTTTTTTCCAGTGGCTAATTGTAAAACTTGCTGCTCTGTGATTGATGTGGTGACACTCCTGAGCTTGGGACCCATCCATTGGTGGGCTTTCCCGAGGGGATCTGATGTAGGTGGCCTCAGCAGTCCAGCCTAGTGGTGAAAGGTCATGGTTTCTCAAGCCGGACATACCAGGTTCTGCTTGTGATCTTGGGTAATTTTCTTTGTGCCTCAGCTTCCCTGTCTTTAAATGGGGTTGTGGTGAGGATGTATGAGTGTTACTGTCCATAAAGTGCTTAACGTGGTGCCTGGCATGGTATCAAGCGCTCAGCAGTTGATGACTACTATTATTAGCTATTAGCCAGCAGCTACTGGGTCCAGGGAAACTTTCAGCTTTAAAACACCTGAAGTGCTGCCACCCTGGGACACACGGCTGAGCACCATGATCGAGCCTGAGAAATCTCTGGGTACAGAACTATTTTCCCAAAGAAAGGGGGGACACAAAAGAAGGGAGCCCATTGAGTAATCAGGGGACCACACTTACCATCAGATCTGAAAATACTTCTTTCTGGCTTGAGACCACAACTTGCTTCAAAGAAAAGGACCAGAATGGAGGAAGGGGGTCCAGCCTCCTGGCACCTGCTCATTGATCATCTGTCTAAATTGATCTCCCCTCCTTTTTTCATCTGCTGGGCATGTAAAATGCCTTCAGGTTTCAGCCAGGTAATCAGTCAAAGATGCTCCCACGTGGAGGGCTGCTTGGGTAAATGGATTAGGGCCTCTTGGGAGGCCCATCTGTTCCGTCCCTATGTGAAGGCCTTGGCGCCAGTATCTGGACGAAGCTGATATAATGCAGCATCTGTCCAGTGGGGCAGGGGTGAGTAGCCTGGGATAGGTGGGTCAGTAGGAAACCAGGAAATCCTCTTATCCTGCCTGGTACCTGGGCTTCCCTCAGCAGCGGGAGCTGAGCAGCAAAGCCTGGTGAGTCAGCGTGCCTGGGAACTAGAGTTGCCAGTCTGGGAGCATGTGGGATCTGTGTAAGTTTGGGCCTTTTGTTTCTTTCAGCATTTTAGTCTTTAGAAACACAAATCTGGAAACCAGACCCTCCACATGGTATAGTCCTGCTTGTTTTGAGATAATTCAACTCGAACAGTTGCTTCCCTTGTATGCTGGTCTTCTAAGAATTAACCCCTTACCTTTTAAAATTGTAACAAGTTGTGCTCATGGCTTACTAGCTATATTCTAAAAGCATAAAAAGGCTTTAAAAAACTTACTTGGGTCTGTCATTTTCCACACCAAAACCCTTCTAAGGGTTTCAGCGTGTTTTTGAAACCTAAGTGAAACTGCGAGTCTTTTTTTAAGGGCGTGTATAATCACGTCTGTCATGTATTCTCTTTGAAGGTGGACAATGGGACACACCCCGATACAGTGTGATTCCGGTAACTACAGGAATGATTCTGGTCGTCATTTTAAACTTGTACACTCAGAACATACCCTTAGAATTCCTTTTGAAGATAACTCTGAATTTATCCAAGCACTATTTGGAGGAAGCTAAAGTTCTTTAGGTAAAGTTTAAAGCTCCAGCCTTCCATTAAAAGCACCCTTCTGCCCCACGGCCAGTCTCCTTAGAGCTTTGAATTTGGATTGTGGAGGTCCCTGACCCTAGAGCTGGAGAGGCATGGGACTGACATTGATTTGGTCTGCTTTCCCGACTATACTTCTGGCTCCTGGTCTAAATTTGTATTAACATTATAATTTCAGAGGCTGCAGTTATTATAGCAGGTAGCAAACTTTTATAAGTACTAAATTTTAGATGGATCTTCTAGTGGACTAGTTGAAGGTAAGAATAAGAGTCTGAGTAGATAGAGTCTTCAGAGAAATCACCTCATCCCTGGCCCAGAAATTTCTAGCAATTCTCTAAAAGCCACTTTTTCGTTACTTAAGTAATAAATAAATCACTGTGATGTTTGTTATGTATCAGTGCAGGCTTTTCTTTTTCATCTAGCAGTTATTCTGTCATTTAGAGACTGTATTTGGGTAAATCAGCCCTTCTTTTAAAATGGAGACGCTATCTTGGAAGACTAAGCCTGCAGGCCCTACAGGACATTCACATTTAGTGTGAACTTGACTTTCCTCTACATACCACCTTGCTGGGGGTGGGGGTTAGAAAAGAAGCTCAGCGATTGGGACCCTTGGCGTGGAGAACAGTCTTGGTGGATGGCTCCCATAGGTGGATAGAGAAAGGGTGGAGAAAGGGCATTTCACCTACTGTGCGGGTGGGTCCCAGAAAAGAATTTGAAGTAATCAAGACAAATTTTACTTTGTTATTTGGCTAGGACTCTGCCGTTAGTCTTGACTCTGCAAATTCTTTATCTCATCTTTAGGCCATTATGAAACTATATAGTTGTTTTGGATGTGGCTACCCCTTCTTCCTACTCATCCTACTTAAAAAGAACATCCGAGAATTTTGACATTAGAGATTAGAAGATGAACCTTTTATTTGTACCTTCTGGGTTAATACAGGTCCAAATAACTTTCTTATGTGACGGCAAGTTGGCAAGACAGATTTCCTTTGGAATATTTCTGGCAAAACCGTAGTCTTCCTTGATGCATTCTGCACATGAATCAACTTCTTTGTGATCTATGTTACCTTTAAGAATTTTAGGAATTTTCCTTATTGGTTCTCCATATGTGCTCTAACCACTGCATTTCCAAGGTGAAGGTATGGGCTTACGAGGGAGGTGATGATGAACTTGGGGTATTTCCCCTCGTTCATGGTTAGCTCATTGAAACAGAGTGGTGTTCCAGTGTGCAGTCCCTGGAGGGAAGCTTGCATACTCTGTCTCCCTGTCCAGCAGTGATTGCTCTCTAATTTCCTTCCAGGTTGGCTGGCTCCTCTGGCTGATGGCATGTTGAGGCACGTGGGCCAGTGGCAACAAGGGCATCCAATCCAGAGGGGGCCACTCTAGAGGCCAGGCCACCAGCATCATGGGCCAGTGTGTCACCAAGTGCAAGAATCCCTCATCAACTCTGGGTAGCAAGAATGGAGACCGTGACCCCAGCAGCAAGTCACACGGGAGGCGGGGTGCAGGCCACCGTGAGGAACAGCTGCCAGCCTGTGGCAAGCCAGGTGGGGATATCCTTGTCAATGGGACCAAGAAGGCAGAGGCTGCTACTGAGACCTGCCAGCTGCCAACATCCTCAGGAGATGCTGGGAGGGAGCCCAAGTCAAATGCCGAGGAGTCTTCCTTGCAGAGGTTGGAAGAACTGTTCAGGCGCTATAAGGACGAGCGGGAGGATGCAATTTTGGAGGAAGGCATGGAGCGCTTTTGCAATGACCTATGTGTGGACCCCACGGAATTTCGAGTGCTGCTCTTGGCTTGGAAGTTCCAGGCTGCTACCATGTGCAAATTCACCAGGTTAGTCACAAGTACTTCATGTCACCAGGTGATCAGAGGAGGGAAAGAGAGCACCATTGAGGAGTGGTACCCAGCTAGGATAGAACTGGGTTGACTTCATAGGGTTTTGGGTAAATCTTATTTTCTTTTTCTGACCAATTTCTCTAAAGCTATTCAGCCTCTGAAGAACTGGGTACCAACCATCC
Source organism: Phocoena sinus (assembly GCF_008692025.1). Taxonomy (NCBI): domain Eukaryota; kingdom Metazoa; phylum Chordata; class Mammalia; order Artiodactyla; family Phocoenidae; genus Phocoena; species Phocoena sinus. The sequence goes on along the minus strand of NC_045777.1, from coordinate 65,973,457 downwards.
TTGCCTGAAGTGAAATGAGGAATAATCCATGTTGCCACGCTGCTGCCCCGCCCCACTGCTGTTTGACTTCTATCTTTTCTTTCACTCCTGTACTTGTCAATTCACTCACTTCCTCACTCGATGTTTATTGTACACCTGTCGTGTGTTAGGCACTGAGTGCCAGTATAGTGAGTGCCACTGGGGATGTGCTTCAGTAACTGCATGAAGCCAGTTGCCCCTTCTAGCTCTCTGCACATTGCCCTTAGCCAGCCTATGCGCCAACAAGGACAGCTGGCCCTAGTTATCAACTAGTAGTTCTGTACATTGTCATGGTCATTCATCCCTATAGAGGTTGTTTGTGGGAGACGGCATGGCAGGGTCACTGCAAGGTATGGTTTCCAGAGCCCTGGGTTATAAGTAAGTAAGAAGAATTGACTTTGAGAACCCCTCGATACAATTTTTAGTCCCTGGGTAGGTTACTCGACAGACCTCAGACGTTCTATCTTCAGCAGTTGCAGAAATCTCTGAGATGATGGTCAATGTGAGACCATGTTGTGAGCTAAAAGTGTTATTTTATAGATGTTAAAAATACATACTCAATTTTTGTTTTTTAATAACGGAACTTTGATCTCTGGTGGCAGAGTTACCCAGGTTCATCCAGAATCTTTGGCTCCAAAAACTTCCCTTGGCAGTCACCAAAAATATTCCAAAAACAAACAACCCCTAGAGAATCAAAAGGAAAACAGGAAGAGACTCCCCATCTTGGAGGAGAGTCTACAGCTTAATCACTGTTGCAGAATGGGAAGCAGAACATGGAGCAGGAGACTTTGACTTTCGCTTTGGAAAGATGAATAGATGAGTGAATGAACCATTATCAGCTCTCTACCATATACCAGGCACTATTAGAAGCAGCTGACATATTAACTTGTTTAGTCCTCACCAGAGCCCTATGAAGTGAGGTAGTATTCTCACCATTTGGCAGATGAAGAAATAGGACTACAGTTAGCGGAGGAGTTGGCATTCAAATCCAGACAGCCTCACAGCTACCCTCTTAATTATGATACTATATTGCCTCTCAGTAAATTATACCGTTTACAATTATTAATTGTGCCCCCTCCTTCCTGTTGCAGGAAGGAGTTTTTTGATGGCTGCCAAGCAATAAGTGCAGACAGCATTGATGGGATCTGTGCACGGTTCCCTAGCCTCTTAACAGAAGCCAAACAAGAGGATAAATTCAAGGATCTCTACCGGTTTACATTTCAGTTCGGCCTGGACTCTGAAGAAGGGCAGCGGTCACTGCATCGGGAAATAGCCATTGCCCTGTGGAAACTAGTCTTTACCCAGAACAATCCTCCAGTATTGGACCAGTGGCTAAACTTCCTAACAGAGAACCCCTCGGGGATCAAGGGCATCTCCAGGGACACTTGGAACATGTTCCTTAACTTCACTCAGGTGATTGGCCCTGACCTCAGCAACTACAGTGAAGATGAGGCCTGGCCAAGTCTCTTTGATACCTTTGTGGAGTGGGAAATGGAGCGAAGGAAAAGAGAAGGGGAAGGGAGAGGTGCACTCAGCTCAGGGCCCGAGGGCTTATGTCCCGAGGAGCAGACTTAGTGGCTCTGTCTCAGGAGCAGCAGCAAGGATCTGCCCGCTGCCCTGCAGCCAACCAAGGAATTGGACCTTTCTGGAAATTACTGAAGATCCGGATATTTTCTACTTTACACCTTTCTCTGCCTTGTATCTGAAAGGGCTCTAAAATGCTGTATCATGTTTTAGGCACTTTCTTCACTTTTTGGATATTTTGGTTATTTCTTTTTTGGGGGGAGGGTCCCCCAAAATATCTGAACCTGGCTACATGTTGTGTATCTTTTTTTTTTTTTTTTTTTGAAGCCTTCAGATAGAATAAGCCTGCCACTTCTTGCACAAATTAGATTTTTGGGGGGGGTGGGGGAGGGTGTAGAGCAGGGAGGGGGGAATGGGACAGTTAGGTTGAATTATCATTACAAAACGATACAGTGCCAGATCTCAGTTTTGCATATTCTTGTTTTTCAGGGCAGGTCTGTACTGTGTGTAGTGCTGTTTACATCGTTGAATTTAGGTTGTAATAATTATTTTTAAAGATTTACACAGAGTTGAATAACAGTGTTAACTGTTAACCACATTGCATTAATTCCCAGGCGATTTAAAGCTCTCGGAGAGCCAAGGCCAGCCAAGAGCATTTGTAGTCTGGTGACAACCCCCTTTTAAGCTAATTTATCTGGAACCCTTATTTTCCTCACTTCTTGCTCATTCCTTCTTTGACCTATTGCATTTCATGTTGAGTTTATCCATCAACATGCTGCACCTGTCAGTCAAGTGAGCGGGTTTTTTTAGAACACATTGTACTGAGAACCACTTAAGCATTGAATGCAGAGAAAGCAGTGCTACCTCAGTTTTGCTGGAAGTAGACTTTGATAGTTTTCTTTCTTTGATGAACTTTCTGTATTTTCACGTTGTAAGTGGAAATACTTTTTTTTTTTTTTTCATTTGCCTTGGAGCCAAAGTTTCTGTTCCTGGGGGTCAGAAAACTGTGCCTGCCGGCCAACTGACTTGAAGGAAAACTGTGGTATGGAGCTCTGCTTGAATTTTTTTTTTTAATTGAGTATCATCAGCTTACTTGTCTGGCAAGTGCAGAAGCCTGGACTGGCTTGAACTCTGCCAAACAAATATAAAAATGTATTTAATAGTTAAAACGTGTGCCCTTTCCCTTCTTGCTGCACCCATGTTGTCACTTAACCCCCAGAAGTTATTTATTTTCTTCTTTGTTAATGTCAGGCTCATTTGGGGTAATGTGATGACTGTTTAGGTTTACATGACTCACCTCTCCTTTTCCTACCCCCAAATATGTATATATACATATATAAGATATGTATATATTTTACCTATATAAAATATATATATATACACATATATGTATCTATATTTCTTTGTTTCTTTGCCTGCTAAAACTGGCTATAAAAGGGAGCCTTCAATATATATAGTATAAGAAGAGTGCCAGGGAACATCATAATGGAGGCTTTTGAATCAGAATTTGGACCAGTTTCATTAAAGAGAAGATTAATTTTCTCAGCCTTTTCCTCACAAGAGGGAGTCCCAGTTCCCCAGACTCCTCTGCGTGCTTGCTCCGTAAGGGCCAGCTTTGGCCAAACTGCCACACAGGAGCTGACTCTGGTCCTACCTGGTTTCAGTAGAGGGTCCTCTTGTTATTTTTCCATTAAAAAAAAAAAAAATGTCCTCATAAAACTGTACTGGAAGGGTGGGTGGCAGGAACTTGTACTGTTCAGCTTCCAACACTTTGGAACAGATTGAAAAGGGAATCTTTTAAATAAAAAAATATTTACACTCTTGAGGTAATGAAGAGTTTGTCTATTAAACATTTGGAGTTTTCTCCCCCAACTTACCCCCATCTGCCTCCCCCGTATATGTTTCTCAGCCTGGGCAGGAATCACTTATTTTGAGTTCCTTTATTAGTAGCCTATGGCTCTGGGCTCCCATATTTAGAAATGATTTAAGGAGTTTCTGCAGTCGATGTTTTTCTAAAATTGGTATTGACAATAGGGAACATACTTGAAGTTAGATTTTCTTTTTTGAATCCTAACCCTGACAGTTGCCCCTCCTTAGAGGGATGGATGGGAAACTTTAAAGTCAGCCATAGTAGGTTGGCAGTACTGCTGGAAAGCTGATGAGGGTCCCAGTCCAGATGTCTGGCTTTGTTCTAGCCTAAGACACCCTTGTATAAAGAGTTTCTAGAGGTCCTAGCAGGTTCTGTGTCTCAGCTGTAGTCAGGGCATCTAGAGTGAGGTGTTAACAAGACTGCCTTTTCATCCAGTCAGTGTGCAGCCCCCAGTTTTTCCCAATTCTGGATTGGGTAGAGGTTGAATAAGGGTAAAGGCAGGCTGCTCCTAGCCAGGTAAGGCCTTTTCTGTCTCAGATCAGAAGGGTGTATGGAGAGAAGGGCACAAAAGAGGTAGATGCTGAATATCCTGAGGACTCTGGAGGAACTGGATTCTTTCCCCAGACTATAAGAAGGCATGATTCCATGCATTAGGTGTGCTATTATGGGTGGTTTTTTGTTTTAATTCAGCTCTTCAGCTTCCTCAACAAAAAAACCATTAAAAAAATTATTTTGGGTTATATATTTAATGGTCTATTTGTTGCAAAAATGCAAATTAGAAGCCTGAAAAGGGAATGGTCAGGGAGGGAGTTTCCTTCCAGGTTTGAGTCTTTAATGCAAGGAATTCAAGCTTCTGCAGTAGCCTGGGCCAGTGCTCATTAACTTTCTCATGAAAAGCAGTTTTCTGCAGAGGGATCCAAGGTAGTGTGTGTGTGTAGGGTTTGCAGTTGCACTTGTGGGAAATGAAAGGTCCCTGTTCCTCTTCACTTAGAGATAGGTTTGCTGCTTAATGAGTGAGCAGTAATTGCTCACTCAATGAGTTGAAGAGGTCAATGCATGCCCCTCAAGTAAGCCATTGCACCCTTCACTTTAACAATATAACACCAGAGTGGTGTGGTGGTGTGGAGGGGGCAGGATGTGGATACCATTTTGAAAATAGGCAAATATCAGAGTGGCTACAACAAACTGAATATGTTGGGAAATTGCTTGATTTTTGGCAATGTTTTTTTTTTTTTTTTTTTTTTGCGGTACGCAGGCCTCTCACTGCTGTGGCCTCTCCCGTTGCGGAGCACAGGCTCTGGACGCGCAGGCTCAGCGGCCATGGCTCAAGGGCCCAGCCGCTCCGCGGCATGTGGGATCTTCCCGGACCGGGGCACAAACCCGTGTCCCCTGCATCGGCAGGCGGACTCTCAATCACTGCACCACCAGGGAAGCCCTTGGTAGTGGTTTTGTGTGTGAGCTTCTGTGGTATTTCTTTAGCAATTGATTAGAAAGCTGTATGAGATGAAGTGTGCTTCATTGAATTGCTCTTCCCCTATCCCTGCCAAATCTGAATGTATCATTCTTAGCCCTGCCTCCTGTAATGACACTTTGCTATGCTTCAGCTAGTTGCCTCAGTAGTTCTCCCTGCCAGATGTGCTCACATGTGTGAGTTGGGTCCAAGATCCCATTTCCACCCTTCTGATAAGAAAAAAAATCTAGAGCTGGGTAAAGATCCAAATTTCAACCAAGCCCTCAGGCCCAAGGAAATCCAATAGAAAACGTACAAGGCAGTGTTTTCAATATTAAACTTCCCTAAGGAAGGCACAAACTAGCCTTTTTGGAAAGAAAGAAAGATTAAGCCACACATTATTTTTGGTCTTTTAAACAGTACGGATCTCCCAAGGACTGGTGGCAAAATTCAGTCCTCAGTGCTGGAGCCTGCAGGGTGTGGGACTCCACAGTTCACGTGATGGCCTCATATACTATACCATGCCAAATTTAAACAACGGTAGGAAATTACTGGGATAAGGACCTGGTATAGGTTTACAAAAACAGAAGATCTGTATTTAGGACTGTGTTTGGCTTGCCCCATTTAAAGTCATGTCTTCAGTGCAGTGAAGCCCAAAGGTAGACCCAATTACACAATTATAAGGGCTGGGAGAAAGCTGCTGTTTTGCTGTAGTAGCCCGCTTTGCCATTTCTGTCTTATGTTTGGTTAGTGATGACCTGAACATCTTGGTAATTGACAAGGTCTTCCCTGGGGGACTCCAGCAGTATCTTGTTTAAAGAAGATGGACTTAAAAGGACTATTAAGTCATTAAAGTGTTAATTGGGACTCATTTGAGAACACGTGACATTGATCTTCCTCTGAATGCACAGTCTGTTTTCTGATTCACATAGAGGGGTTCCCACCCACTTCCCCTTCAGAGTTTACTCCTTTGCTAAGCTGTAATTATAGCACATATCCAGGTTCACCTTGACTGGCACTGCCTTACAGTGAGGACCTGCAGGTGTTTTTCCTCATTGAAAGACAAAATTGAGTAACCATCAGATTCTGCTTCTGATTCAGGTGCTAGGGCATCACATCCTCCTCCCTATTTCTCTTCTTGGAAACTGAGCCTGCTCTTCCAACCACCCACCTTCCCTAGTAGAAACTTTCAACACAAATCTTGGATATTGCCAAAGCCATTCAGCAGCTGCTGTGGTTTTATTCCCAACACACATTTATTCTGAGAGAAGTGTCTTCCCTCTGACCCTGGTCCCAGCCCCCTGAGTCTGTTATTAATTGCTCTTACCTGTTGCACTAATGAATAAGATTCTAGGTTTCAAAGGGGGAATTTGAAGCAATAGGCAAATGGGGCGTGGATAAATTGGTCCTACAAATAAGATACCCTGCCTTAACCCGCTGAGGTGATGAGTCCACTACTCATGTGACCCGCCACCTTTGTGGATTCCTCTTGGTTTGTGACCAGTGTGTCTGTTTCTTGAAGTTGTACAAATTTGTTGACAAAAGTCAATACTTTGATTTTTATTCTCTGCACTGTTGCACTCTCCAAATGGCTCCTTGAATTTTTTAATTAACTTGTTACACACATTATTGTCACTTTTTTATGTGGAAGGTAACCTGCTGTTGGACTTAATAAATTTGTTTACTTGACTACTGATAATTCTGCAAAAAACAAAAAACCAACCCCCAAACAAACAAAAAAAACCAGTGACTTCATTCTGGGGTGAGCTTTACCAACCAGGAGCCTCTTCCACCAACATACTGGATGGCAAATCCTGTGCTTTGTAAAATAATCCAGATGGTACAGGATCCCTAGCTACAAACATGGATCGTTGACCTCCCACTCACCAAGCTTAATGGCTTTTGGAGTCCCAGGACTTGTAGGCAAGAAGCAAATGAGTCCTCACAGGGCCACTACCTAAACAGTCTTACCTTAGCAACTGACGTCGATTCCCTCAAAGAATAAAAAGTGAACACTGTTCTAAATGGTTGGCTCCTACATCTATTAGGTTGGCAGTGATTAAGGCAAAGGAAGCAAACTGAAAACTGTCAAGTGCTACTGCTCTGTGACCTTCGGAAAGTTAAATTCTGCGTTTCCTTTTAGTCATCTGCAAAATCAAGAGACTTATTTCTATCAGTGTTAGGATTTAGAAGAACATCTGTGATTTATAAAGCACCTAAGACACACAAGTTTAAGGTTTCCAAAAGGCTGTTAGGTGAGTAATGCAGGGAATCCAGAGAAGAAGGTTGGCATGGTCACACACAACCCTTCACAAGTCACTGCCCCTCTTGGGGGCTCAACTTCCCCCTGTGCCAAATTGGGAGGATAGGGGGCTTAGACTAACACGATCCCTGATGGCTCCATCTGGCTCTTACATTCTGGAAGTCTAATCGTGGTACATCTTAGCTTCCTTTCATTGTATTTTCTGTCTAGTTATTGTTTATGCTCAGGAAAGCAAGGGGTTGAGTACATGAGGCTTGGTGAAAACATCATTGAATATTCCAGGGATTTTAAGTTATATATCACAACCCGTTTTGAGGAACCCACATTATCTCCCTGAAGTCACCGTTAAAGTCTGTCTCCTCAACTTTATGATCACCCCCTTGGGCCTCCAAGATCAACTCCTTGGCATCGTGGCCACCAAGAAGAAGCCAGAACTGGAAGAGAAAAAGAACAAGTTGATTGTGGAAAGTGCCAAGAACAAGAAGCAGCTAAAGGAAACTGAAGATGAGATCTTGGAGGTCCTTTCCCTTTCTGAGGGCAACATCCTTGAGGACGAGACTGCCATCAAAATTTTGCAATAATTGACAAATGGACACTATACTTAATGTGTAAAGAGACCTTAAAAATTCAGAATGGAAAATTCATTATGGAAAAGACAACAGAAACATGAGCAAAGGATATGGACAACTCTCTAAGGAAAAACAATTGGCCAAAACCTTCTGGAAAAAGTAGCAGATGACAATCTAAGAGGTGTGGGGGATAATAAAGTGAAGATTAATCTAAAGGGTATTCAAATAAACAAATTAAACCTATAATGAAAAACTTTTTTAATCTGTCAAATTAACAAAGATTTGAAACAAATCGATGCTAGCAAACACAAGGTAAAAACTTCCCTGGAATTAAAAAATCCTTCAGTGTTCATACTTTTTAAAAAAGCCCAGTAATTTCACTTCTAGGAATTTTTCCTCAAGAAATAATATCTGCCAAAGATGTATGTGCAAGGATATGATTGGCAGCATCATTTGGGAACAACTTAGTGCCAACCATAGGGGACTGTTTTAGAAATTATGGCACACATCAACATGTTGGAATATTATGCAGCTATTAAAAACTGCTTTTGCATAATGGAAAAAGTATGATAGAAGATTGTAAAACAGGGGCAGTCATTGACTGAGTGGTGGGATTAGATATGGTTTTAACTTTTCTAGATTTTTCAAGTTTCCATTAATGGATTTCCTTTATAATAGGGAAGAGAATTTACAAAAAGGGGGACAAAAGTAAATGAAAATGACATGGCTGAGTGTACTACTAAACAACCCCACTATGGGTGAGGAGGCCAGAAAGTTGGGGAGTAATATGTTCAAAGCCTAAACCAAGTGTTCTGTGAAAACCCTTCAAGTTGCCTTTCTCCCCCAAATGAGAAGCTGCTCCTGCAGCTGCCTTGGCAGCTCTGCATTGGCTGCCTAGAAGGGTGTGGGAGGAAAAATGCACAAACGCACTTATGAATGGAATGTGTGTTTTGCAAGAGGCCAAGTTGGCAGCTTTGGCTTCCAAAAGGTGGGAGCATCAGCTGAAAGAACAGTGTGTGCAGACCGGGGCCTCAGAGACGTTATGGTCCAGGCCTATCTCTGTAGAGTTCTAGAGTTGGGGGCCCGTGGGGAAACTTCCACCCCCACCCATCCAGGAAAAGGAATGGCCTTGGCTTTTCCTAGGAGCAAAGGGAGTGTGCTCTTGGCACAGGGAACCTTCATCTGCTCTGTGAATATGCAGTTGGAAGATGATCCTCAATAAAATGTAGGCTTTCCCTAATTTAATTCTCACAACAACCTTATGAAGTAGGTACTAATGTTGCCTTCTTTAAAATGAGGAAACTGAAGGGAGCTCCCTGGTGGTCTAGTGGTTAGGATTCCGTGCTTTCACTGCTGTAGCCAGGGTTCAATCCCTGGTCGGGGAACTGGCAAGCTGAGTGGCATGGCCAAAATAAAAAAAATAAAATGAGGAAACAGGCTCAGAGAGGGCAAATAATTCATACATATCCCACTATTTGGTCATTTTCCACAAACTGAATCTTTAAATATTCATAATAATCCTTAAACGTAGATACATCCTCATTTTATACAGCTGTAGAAATGGACTCAAACAAGGTTAAGTGACTGGCCCAGGAGCACAGCTGAAGTGCCAACCTAGACAGACACTTATTTTGTGTCTCAGGACTGGAGTCTCAAGAAGTAAACAGCAACTAAACTCCCACAGCTTTGGAGCTCAGCTGCAGGGGGAAAGAATCCAGCAACATTGTTTCAAGATGTTCTCAAGGCCTTGCAGCTGAGGTCAGCAGTATACCTGGGGAACTTTGCTCTTTACAGGGGAACTTCATCCAAAATCAAGAGCTTCAGTTCTGGCTCCAGGTTACCAACTTCCAGATCGTATAGAAGTTGCATTTAAAGGATTAAACACTGCCTCAAATGCCCAACCTTGAGAGTTATTTTAATTATTTTTTTCTAACTATGAAAGCAATATATGCTGACTTAAAAAAAAAAAAACGGCCTATATACAGAAGAGCATTTGGTAAAATCGAATCTGCCAATCCCACTAGCCAGAGACAAATACTGTTCATATTTTGGTATATAGCCTTCCAGGTTTTGTTCCAAGGCTGTGCATATCTTTGTATAGTTTTTTCTACTCAAACTATACAGATTATCCTGTAACTCTCCATGCTTTATACAACCTATAATATACGATAAATGCACTATCTCATCTTCACAACAATCCTATAAGATGTATACCATTATTATGTACCAAGCACAGAGATGTTAAATAATTTACAGTAATTCAAGCTCACCTAACTAAAAAGTAGGAAAGCTGGAATTCAGAATCTAGCAGTTTGGATCCAGAGGTCTACTGCTGCTTCTTGTAGATCTCTTTCACTAGATTTTATTTACACACGCGTGCATGCACACACACGTAATTTTAAAAAATAGCTACCTAGAATTCCATTGAATAACCCCATGACATCTCCTCCATACATGTTTTTGAGGATATTACTCTAGGAGTGGAATTGCAGGGTCCCAGGGTAGAGAGAAATTTAACAAGATTTTTTGTAATGATACATACTACATGCCAGATTAATTCATCTTTTCTGGAGGGCAGCCAATATCTCTATCAGTTTTGGAACTGTGTGTGCCTGTGCCCATGTCCTTTCCAACACAGAATGTTGACAATTTGAGAGTTGATTTAAAAAAAAAAGCAAAGGCTTTTACTGAAATTAGAGCTTCTAAGGGGGAGCTCTGGTGTGATAGAGGCACCTGTTGGTAAAGGGTAACACTGCAGTCTCACTCCGAAAGGAAGGAAGCATCCCTGAAAATTGAAAGGGGGCTTCCTGGATTGGTTAAAAGCTAAAAGAGTCAGTCTTCAACTTTGCTCTGGTGGACCTGCCAGATTCGCAGTCTGCCTATCTTTTTCCTTCAATATTATAAAAGCCATTAATAGAAAACAGTTTGCCTTACAGAAATTTGCTTCACAGATGTTACCACTTTGACAAACTACGTAATACCTGGGTTTTCTCCACAGAGAAGTCACTCCTCCTGGTTTCCTTACCTATATACAGTATACCATTTAATAGGAGCGCTACATGCAATAAGCACCTGCTGTAATACCTGTGTATAAACCCACTGACACAAAGAAAGTACAAACTGGTTTCCTCCCCTCACCTTGTCTTAGGATGAGGAATGTCTGAATTTTAGGCATTTATTGAAAATTTGTACATGTCATATAAATGGACTAGACTCCTTAAGCTGGTACAATGTTTCCACAAACTGTCTACTATATAGAGGTCTGGCAGCCTCTGGAGTGCCTGCAGCCTGACCAAATTCTCTGCCATTGCCCACAAGGGATTAAGAAATGTGGCACATGGAAAATGGTGGGCAGACTCACAAACACTAGTTTAGGATGTTGCTTTCCTCTTCATCTTTTATTCCCATCAGTCCTAGGCCAGAGAGCGATCCATGAGTGCTGCAACAGATGAGGAATAAAGATAGTTTTTGTCGACAGGGTTGAATGAATGGTTATAGACTTAAGTAGAGGAAAAAGGTGTTTTTTTTTTTTTTGCGGTACGCGGGCCTCTCACTGTTGTGGCCTCTCCCGTTGCAGAGCACAGGCTCCGGACGTGTAGGCTCAGCGGCCACAGCTCACGGGCCCAGCTGCTCCGCGGCATGTGGGATCTTCCCGAACCGGGGCACGAACCCGTGTTCCCTGCATTGGCAGGCGGACTCTCAACCACTAAGCCACCAGGGAAGCCCAAAAGGTGTTTTTTTTGATATGTGCATGTGCCATGGGGCAGGGGGCAGGCAGGTAGACAGCTTATGGAAAGCTGCCTGCTGAAAATGGTCCAATGGAAAGAATATTGACTAGTCCCAGATGCCTAGAATCAAATCATAGCTCTGCCACTTAACAGATGTGAGGCACATCTCAACTAAGGGTGAATGATCTCAAACTAAGACTCAGTTTCTTCAACTATAAAGAAGTATTAAAATTACTATCTCACAGGGCTTTTGTGAGGACTACAGACAATAATGGCTAACATGTTAACATATATGGAGCACTTACTGCATGTCAAGCAGTTGGGACTCTGTATGTGTTCTCATTTAATCCTCCAAACAGCTAGTGTACCTTATATAGATACTGATATAGATACAATTGTTATGTCCACTTTTCAAATAAAAAAACAGGCTTATAGGAATGATATAACTTGCTCAAGTCACACAACCATTAAATGACAAAACTAGGTAATAATGGCAGTCTGTCATCAGAATCCTTTTAAGCTGCTATTAGAATTTTGTTTGCTTTATTTAAAACACTTTTGTAGCACCTATCATGTGCCAGGCACTGTTTGAAAAACTTTACAAGATGTTAACTTTTAATAATGTATGTTGTAAAACACCTAGCACAGTGCTTAGAATTTAGGAGTCATCTGGTACATATTAGTTCCCTGCCACCATGTAGTGAATATTCTTGGAATTGGGTTAGAGCGCTGAGGTGCTCTCCAAGGCAAAGGAGGCAGAAATGAGCAAAGACAAACACAGAATCTGTCTCCACCTGATGTCTGAACTTAAGCTAACAAGCCACAGGCCTTTTGGCTATGGAGGACTGGAGCTCTAAGTGCTGGAGAGTGGCTCTGGACCTAGAGGCCATCAGAATTCAAATATTAATTGTGCACTTACTAGCTGGGTGACCGTAGGCAAGTTGCTTAATCTGAGCCTTTTTCTCATCTTGTTAAATGGAGATTCAACAACCTTAACCAAAACTGCATATAAAAGCACTTAGCAGTACTTGACACATTAAGGGTTTGATGAATTATAGCAATTATTAATATTTTCAGTATTAATTTTAGCAGTCACCAGAAGTATAAGGATTAAGAGCTGAGTCAGGCTCCCAGCACGAGGAAGCCTTCTACTCTCCTTGCTACTCCTTCTTCCTGAGCCGCTTTTACCCTTTCCCAAGTGTTATCTGCTGGCGTCGTGGAGACAGCTGCACAGATGAGGCCCAGAGAAGTCAGTCACACAGCAAGCTTACAGTCTGGGGAAATACATGCTTGTGCTGCTGGGTTTGATCATTATGGCTATGGAAATCAGAGTGCAACTTTTAAAACAAAGCAGTAACAGCAGGTTTTGTTACTACAGGATTTGCTATTTCCAGAGTTTTCTCCTGACTTGTCAAACATGCCTTAGGACCTCTGCCTCGGTCAGAACCTAAGCCTTTTTTGCTCCCTGACCCAATGCACCCTCCTCTAAGCCCTCATCCCCTGAGAACACGCCAGCTACTTCTGGGAGAAGAAAGCTTTGGCCCTCTCTTGGCTTAGTCTACCCACACGATGGGGAACTACAAGCTAAGTATTCCACTTGGTACACGGAAACCCCTATTTTACCCCTACCTCCATACACTGGCTCTGAGAAGTTTTATCCAGGCAAGTTTGCCCCTCAGGGTCCAAGTTCTTAAACAAAAGCTTTCTTTTTTCTTTCTTTGGCAATTTTTGGTCGCTTTTAAACCTCTTGCTGTTAAGTCTACCCATAAGCCTGTTTGAAGTATATCAGTCTAAGATTTTTCTTTTGCTGTAAAACCTAGTACTTATTTCTGTTTCTCAGAGACAGTAATTCTCTCGAGCTGCCCAGCAGGTAGCCTGTTTCACTAGTGGCCCTAATACATGTTACAAGAATTTTATGACAGGAAGTTAACTTCTGATCCAGGCTTCAAGGCCTGAGGCATTCATGTTTTGCCACCTGGGACCTTGGGCCTGTGAAAGAATCCTAGAATGTCAGAATTTTAAGGGACTTTAGAAATAATACAATCCAGTGATTTTCAAACTGTGCTTTTTTCAAAAAAAGCCCTCTTTCCCTCTTTCTCTCCTCCCCCAGCATACACATTCATTCATATACCTACTCATCCATTTCAGAATTGCTCATCTTTATGCCTTAGTAAAGATTTAACATCAATTTTTCTTTTAAAGAAAGGGTTTTATAGTTTCAAGCATTTGAAAATGACTGATTTACTCCAAATCCCTCATTTTACCAAAGGGAAATTGAGATCCATAGTGGGAAAGTGGCTTGGCCACTACTTGTCAGCAGAGATAGGTGATACAGCTGGGACTGGACCCAGAGTCCTGCTCCAGTATTCCTCAGTCTTAGAAACAGCAAAACAGGCCCTATCTCTTAAAAGTTAACATAAATGGTAAAGGGGGCAAGGGCAGGGAAGGCAGGAACATACTCCTGATATGTGGGAAAGGTAGGTTATAGTCACATCTAAGCCTGGGCCTTGCCCTAGAACTTCTTGACCATTTTTACTCAAGTGCCTCTTGTTCCAGAGAGGCTGCAGAACCTAAGACCTCTGCCTTTAAACTGGGATGAGCTGTCTCCTTGAGGGACCACTAAGTGTAGTTATAAAAGCAAATACGAGTAACATGGGGATACAATACCTCTCTCTTAGAACTGTGAGAGTTAAGAGATGATTCATTTCAGTTTTCGTTTATGTGCCTGGACGTCAACAAAAGGCTTTTCTCCAAGAAAAGCTTAAGTCCAGAGAGTCCAGAGGTCAGAATCATGAAGGGGCAACCCTTCAGTCCTTACCTCTCAGTTCCTGGCAGCAGGATGAGGCAGAGGGTGCCTGAGCACAGGCTGTGGTAGAGCTTTCCTATCTTCCTGCCCCAGCGCCAGGCTGCTATCTTTGGGTGGTCCAAGTTCAGCATCTAGAATCAAAGCCAGGTGTTGACACTCAGTCAGAGTACCCATCGGTGACCTTTGGAGGGACTGCAACATTCCTCCTCAGGCTCCCGGGAAAGGATCTGTACAAATCCTCAGTCTGAAGCCAGAGTCTATACTGCAGGGTTCCTTGTCCACTCCAGCATCCCCAGACCTCCAAGTCAGTTTAGGGTCCTGAGTTAGGGAAACCAAATCACTAAGGAGAGCTCTAGTCTGGCCTCTGACATTAAGTATCTCTGTGACCTGGGCAAAGTCACTCACCAGCTCTGGTGTCTCTTCCTCATCTGCTAAGTGTGGGACATTAGACCACGGCAGGGCTTCCCAAACTTAAACCATTCACCTTCTATCTTCACCCTTCTGTTGCATATTCCCTAATGGTTTTCTTTAAAGTGAGTCAATTTCTTCCTTAGCTTCGTCTAAGTAATACTATCCATGAAATCACACGTTCAATGTGGTGGTTGCATACTTTAATGAATGTTAGAAAAACAAGTTCATATCAATAAAAGTGAAAAAAAGAGGTCCATCTATGACCACCAAAAATCATATTGTGTATGTATGTACTACACTTCAGGAAATCGTAGATCACTAAAGACTTGTCCAGCTCTCCAACTTCCTGTATTAACCTCTCAAAGTCCCTTGGAGAGACACCTGGAAAACCTGATTTTAGCAAGTTTGGAGGGGGCAAAAGTATGAGAGATCTTGGAGAAAGAAAGGTGTGTCCAGGGCTGGAAGACACTGGAGAGTGAAGTAAGACTAGTGGCAGGGCAGGAAAAAAAAGACTGAAGGCTTAAGTGTCACTTGAGCAGGACTATCCTGTCTAATCTCCATAAACATCAGAAGGCCAACCACCAGAGCCAGCAAACCAAGGTAGCTAGCTACCTCTCCCCCCTAACCCCAGGATACATTTAATCACTCACCTGCACGGCCTCCTGCTCCGAGGGAGGAGGTATGACACGAAGCCCTGGGGGCCTTGATTCAGGAGGTAAGCCCCTGAGCCATGAATGGAGGTGCCTGGGGGTTAGGGCATGCCTGCCTTTCAGCTTCCAGTTCTTGCCTGTGAGAATGCCAAGGGCCCTATGGGCACTGCCAAAAGTTCTGAATCCTGAAAACAAGAATACCCCCTTCTGTTATTAAGGACCAAAACCAAAACCAAAACAAAAAAAGCTGATCACCATCCAAGCTGGAGCCCATCCAGAGCCAAGGGAGAAGGACAAAATCAGGAGATGTTGACCTGGTCCAGCCCGGGAGGGATTACTTGTTGAACATTTCCTTTCTCTGACCTCATGTTACCACCATGTCTAATCTCCTTTCCCAAGGCTATATTCAATGGCATAGACTTACTCAAGAAACAGTAGTTTTTCTGCTTTCCATTTTTAAGATCTTTAGGCAAGATCAGAGCTTCCAGGCCCAGGAAGAGGCTGGACTGTTGCAACAGGTGTTCCTTGAAGGTTTCACTCACTCCAGACAGGTATATAGTACCTCGGTTCTCAGAATCTTGTTCCAGCTCATTCACAAGGATGTCACAATCAAGGGTGAGCTCTGTCACAGGCCTCTGCACCTAACCAAGGAAAGATGGCATTAATGGTAGAAAAGTCACCACTTCAAACCCCAGGCCTGTTACATACTAGCAAGTAGCTTAATTCTGCAGCTTCCTTATCTATACAAGGAACCTAATGATAACTGCCCCAAAGGACTATGGTAGAAACTTAATAGATAAATAAATACAAAATGTAAATATTTTTGTGTAAATGATACTCTCTTCCCTTTCCTTCTCTCCCCCACCAACTGCAATCAGTTCTCTGCCTTCTATACCAATGAAATTCTGTTTAATTGCATAAGAAACATCAAAATACCATTTGATTCCCCTGAAAGCTAAAGGGCAACCACAAAAAAACCACCCTGAAAAACCATTTGGGGTCTAAGTAGGGATAAAGAGTACATGGAAGATGTAGCCCAGGCTGATTTTGACAAAAATGAAAAGCTATCATGTTTTAGGTCACCACTATAAGAATGCCGGCCTTGGCTGAAGGCTTCCCATTACAGAAATTCTTGTGTCTTAAGCCTCTCGAGGGTGCTTGTCTAAGCTGTTATGTCTTAGGGTGCTGTAAATACAGGCTTGAGTAAATACAAGTACTGAAAATACAGGATTGAGTGAAGTGTACTACTTTATGCTTTCTCTGGAAACCCTACCTTGATGCAGGTACCTTCTACCAGGCTGCCATCCAGAGACTCTATGGCCAGCTGGGCACCTTCCAGGACTTCGTATTGTATACAGAGATATGGCTGCAGAAAAATCAAGATTTCCTTACTTTTGCTTTCCAGGCTCAAACTGCCAGAGACGGGGCTAGGAACGGGGCCCACCTAAACTACAGTGGCCAGAGCCACCAGAATGGATGTTCTTGCTGTGCTGGGCTAGACAGTGATCACAGACCATCAATTTTAAGTGGAATCATCATGGTCCAGGGCTTGGTTTTCAGAAAATAATCTTGTCACTTAAAATTGAAGCCTTCTCTCCCTAGGTGGTATGGGGAAAGCACTAACAAATTCCTTACTACCCAACTTGCTGTTCATACCATTTATTATTATTATTTTGCGGTACACGGGCCTCTCACTGTTGTGGCCTCTCCCGTTGCGGAGCACAGGCTCCGGACACGCAGGCTCAGCGGCCATGGCTCACGGGCCCAGCCACTTCACGGCATGTAGGATCTTCCCGGACCAGGGCATAAACCCATGTTCCCTGCATCGGCAGGCAGACTCTCAACCACTGCACCACTAGAGAAGCCCCCATACCATTTATTATAAATCACTAAAGTTACCGCTGCAGGTCACAGGTAGAGATTCCCATTTGCCTTATTAGCTTAATTTTAGACAAGCAGCTTTCCTACAAGCTTGGGGAGGTTAAGTTCTTCCACTGGATTTGCATCTTCAAATTGACTTATTTTGCACTTGATTAACACCAGAGTATCTAAATCTATGTGATGGTCTGAGCCACAGCATCATCATGGAGATTAAAGTGCTCCCATAGAAAAGCTTCATTTTATTGGATTTGGCAATGATTTCCTGAATATGACACCAAAGGCCCAGGCAACAAAAAAAATATGAGAAGTTAAACTTTATCAAAATTAAAAAGTGTATCAAAGAACAACCATCAACAATGTCAAAAGGCAGAACGAATGGGAGAAAATATTTGCAAATCACATATCTACTGAAGGATTCATATCTAAAATATATAGAGAACTCCTAAAACTCAACACAAAAAAATCAACCCAATTAAAAAATAGGCAAAGGACTTGCATAGACATTTCTCCAAAGAAGATATACCAATGGCCAATAAGCATACAAAGAAATGCTCAACATCACTAATCATTAGGGAACTGCAAGTCAAAACCATGAGATACTATTGATACTTCACATCCATTAGGATGGCTACTATCTAAACAACCCTCCCCCCCAAACCAAAAACAAACAAAAAAAAACCAAGTGTCAGGGGAATTCCTGGTGGTCCAGTGGTTAGGACCCCCTAGCTTCCAATGCACGGGGCAGAGGTTCATTCCCTGGTCGGGGAACTAAGATCCCACATGGGGCGCAGCCAAAAACAAACAACAAAAAAGACCAAAAAAAAAACCCCCAAGTGTCAGCTGGAATATGGAGAAGTTGGAACCCTTGGCATTGCGGGTGGGAATGTAAAATCGTGCAGCTGCTATAGAAAACAGTATGGCAGTTCCTCAAAAAATGAAATGAATTATCATTTAACCCAGAAATTCCACATCTGTGTATATCACCCCAAAGAACTGAAAACAGGGACTCAAATACTTGTACATCCATGTTCATTTCATAGTAGCATTATTCAGAATGGCTAAAACGTGGAAACAATCCAAATGTTCATAGATGGACGAATGGATAAACAAAATGTAGTATAATCATACAATGGAATATAATTCAGCCTTGAAAAGAAATGAAATTCTGATACATACTACATCATGGGTGAACCCTGAAGACATTATGCTAAGTGAAATAAGCCAGACACAAAAGGACAAATATTGTAGGATTCCACTTATGTGATACACATAGAGTAGTCAAATTTATAAGACAGGAAACACAATAGTAGTTAATAGGCCTGGGAGAAAGGGGACTGGGGAGTTACTGTTTAAAGGGTACAGAGTTTCAGTATGGGATGATGAAAAAGTTCTAGAGAGAATGTACTTAATAACACTGAACTATACATAAAAATGGTTTAAAAGGCAAATTTTATGTACACTTTACAAAAAGAAAGAAAAAAAAAAAAGACAAGACGACTTACAGGAAGGAGTGACAGTCCCTTGAATACCCTTTCCCATCCCTCAGTCTATGTTCCCAGGGATGATCTTTTTATTTCTGTTTTTAGGTGTAGGAAAGACAATAAAAGATTTGGGGAAAGCACATTTTAAACATCTAGGATTCTGCAGTTAGATAGCTTTAGAGACTTTAATTTTTGCTTCACTTTAATAGTTACTAAACCTAATAGTTATTAGTTGTATTATTAGCTATTACACATAATAGTTTAATGCACCAGATTAATAGTTGCCTATATCAAAATTCTAAAGGTACAAAAAAATTTACAGTGAAAAGTCTTCCCCTAACCCCTGTTCCCAGTCACCTAGTTCCTCTCTCCCTTCATTGTTACCAGTTATTGTAGATCATTCTACATATATTCTAAGTTTTTGTTTTCAATTCTTTTCATGGCTTCCCATCTCATAGTACTTATAATGTTGTTATTGCTTCATATAGTAACTTTAGTCTTTATCTGACTTCCTGCTATGACCATGAAGAGGCTTACTCTATCTATACAAAAGGATGTATCTATACATCCTTTTAAAAGGTATGAATTTTTTAAACCATATACAAGTATTATTTCTTAAAAAGTAAAAATAATTAAACTCTTTATAGGGTTTTTATGTAAATAATAAACAAAACTTACTCCAAGAGATTGGAGAGCTAACAGCAACAACAAAAAAAAGCCCTACTCCTCTAGTATCTTAACCCAGCTATGAGCCTACTTTGGATTTAAGCCCTACAGACTTCCCAGCACATGGAAGCTACTGCTGTTTTTGAAAGGGCATTTTATCATTTAAAGCTGAAGTCACAAGCATGAAGCCCATAAACTACATTAAACCACTAGACATATTTTTTGTCTGGCTTACATAATATTTAAGAAAATTGGAGCCAACAATATGAAAATTGGCAGATTTCTTGATTCTCAAAACAAAAAAATCAGAAGATCTGGCAATATGGGGCACACATTCTTATGGGTCAACACTGTTCCCATGAGACAGAGCATGTCTCACATTCCAGTCAGTGACAATCAAGCTCAAATCACTAATACTTGAAGGACCCTAGAAGGCATCTGACTTTCCCACACTAGATTAGAAGGTCAAAATCTAAGTTTTCTTGTCTCATTACCTGATGGGATTCAAGAGTAAGAGTCATTGACAGGACTGGACCAAAACTCTCAAACAGCCTATTCAGAGCTCTAAGGTTACAATTTTTGCTAAATGGCCCAGCATAGACAGTTGACATCTCCATCCACTTGATCTTCATCTATAAGAAAAACAACAGAATATAGTAAGGAGGTGGATGTGGAAAGAGAATTAAGTCAAATCTAAAGAAATTATGAGTCAAAACATGGGATAATTCCTTTCAAGGAATTTCTTAACACAAACACTTGCCAAATGTACAAGGATTTGTATACAGGGATTTCATTGCATCATTATTTGGAATAGCAAAAATTTATAAAGTGCAAATGCTGAAAATAGGTATATCATACAATGGAAAACTATGCAGCACAAGGGAAATAAGATTATATAGTGTTATGAACAGATGTGTAAGATATACTGTTAAAGGAATAAATAAAGTTGCAAAAGAGTATATATAGTCTGATTCCCATTTTTATAAAAATGAAAATATATTGATACATATAGAAAAAATTTAGAGAAGTATACAGTAAACTTAATGAAGTATGTATTACTTTCCTTAATGGGGGGAGATTATAATAGGTCAAATAAATCATCTAGCAGAACCCATTCACTTACTCTTTTGCTCATCTCCTCACTGAGGTTGGGTGGAAAGGGTTCAAGAGAGAATTGCACGATGCTGAAGGTAAACAGGGGGACTTCCACTCTGGCCTGCTCAAGAACCTGCAGAAAACAGCACAGCCTGGATGAAGCAGGAACCTAATAGTCTACTGTGGCTCATGGAGGTGAGCCACAGTAATATAAACAATGGTTGTCTTTTTACCCATATTAAAAAGCAATATGAGGCTGACTTCAAGGTCCAGAAGAAAATGGTGACACCACACAGCCTTGTAGAAAAACCATATAATCAGGAAAGAGAATAAATACAATCACATATGACCCAGATCTTCAGCATTACTAAGAAGCAGGCTACTACAATCTTCAAATTACCTCTAAGTAAAGAAACAAGTTAAATTCTGCAAGCCTGTGAATAAAGAGAGGGAGAAGAGACGCAAGAGACTCTGGGGGGAAAAAAAAAATCAAGGGGCATGGAAGACTTGGATGAAACAAACAAAATCAGCCCCAGAAAGAAAGTACAACAAAATGCCAAAATAATGAACACAGGTCACAATTTTGATAGTTCAAGCACTTAACTACAAGGAAGAGACTTGACAGCCTCAGAGAAGCAGTGCTTCTGGGGAAGAATCAGATATATAGAGAAGAGGCAATACCCTGCTGGAGACACTGCAGTGAAGGAAAAGAAGGAAATAAAGAAATCAGGAGGGAAATTAAGGATCCTGCGGGGGGGGAAAAAAAATAAAACAAATACCAGTCCCTCCCAAGAGCATTATAAACTTATTTTTCCCAGCACATCTTTCTCAAAAAAACCCCAACACTTTAAAAAAAGAAAAAGAGAGCATGACATCAGCAAGATAGAGTACAAGGCAGCTTTAAGCCCTCAGTTTTCCATAGACACCGAGTTAACACTATATAGACCAGAATACCTTTGCAACAACTCTAGAGACCAGTTGAGAAGTTACAGCACCCAGAAACAACAACAACCAGAAGAGATTCCAGCAAAAGGGAAAGGAAAATATGTAGTTTTGTGTACTCATCCATCCCTTCCCCTATCTGACCCAGCAGGGCTCAACACAGAGGAAGTTTCCCACACTGGAGATCTTCCCTCTGGACAAACAAGAGTGGACCATGCAGCCAATGTCATGGCTAGGCTGGGCACTGCCTGAGGGACTAGTTTCTGTCTCACCTGACTCAGAGCACTGATAGGACTGGCAGCCTTGTTTGGAAGCCACTGAAAACATATGCAATCACCACAGCACATTAGAGCTGCAGTTACAAAAGCAGATGTCAGGAGGAGCAACAGATTGCAAGCTCAGGAGAAACAGGGACAGGCGCTCAGGGAACATGAGACAACTAAAAGCACCTGCACAAGCTCAGAGAAGACACATCCTCAAAGTATGTTTGAGAGGTCCTGAAACCTCAGGCTGAGCTGATTAGTGAAAGTCTTCCCTTCCACCATGCCAGGCACTAACAATTGGAGAGGTAGTTGACAAAAAAAAAAAACAACTAAAAGAGAACAAAGATAGACAGACAACTAATGAAATCAGGAAAATTATGCATGAACAAAATGAGTATTTCACTAAAGAGACAGCAACTATAAAACAGAACCAGACACACTGCGGTGGCGGAGGCAATGGCGGTGGGGTGGAGCGGCCGGCCGAGCCCGGGCCAGCAGGGCCACGGGCTGCCAGTGTGCGGTGCCACCAATCCGCCTGCCTGCCCCCTCCTCGTGGAGTGGCGGTGGGGAGGCGAGAAACAGCTACTATTATGTGTTGTAAAATGGATGTCTTCTAAAAATTTCCTGAGAAGATGGTGGAGAAGGACATGCGCTTATCCCTCTTGCAAGAGCACTGGAATCACTACTAACTGCTTTACAATCATTGATAGGAAGACACTGGAACTCACCAAAAAAGATAACCCACATCCAAAGACAAAGGAGAAGCCACCATGAGATGGTAGGAGTGGCCCAATCACAATAAAATCAAATCCGATAACCGCTGGGTGGGTGACTCACAAAATGGGGAACAATTATACCACAGAAGCCCACCCATGGGAGTGAAGGTTCTGAGCCCCATGTCATGCTTCCTAACCGGGGGTCTGGAAACAGGAGAAGGAATTCCCACAGAATTAGACTTTGAAGGCTGGTGGGATTTGACTGCAGGATTTCGACAGGACTGGGGGAAACAAGAGACTCCCCTCTTGGAGGGCACACACAAAGTAGTATGTGCATCAAGACCCGGGGAAAGGAGCAGTGATCCCATAGGAGACTGAAACAGACCTACATGCTAGTGTTCAAGGGTCTCCTGCAGAGGCGGGGGGTGGCTGTGGCTCACCCCAGGGACAAGGACACTGGCAGCAGAAGTTCAGGGAAGTACTCGTTGGCATTAGCCCTCCCAAGAGTCAGTCATGAGCCCCACCAAAGAGTCTGTAGGTTCCAGTGCTAGGTTGCCTCAGGCCAAACAACCAACAGGGAGGGAACTCAGCCCCACCCATCAGCAGACAAGAGGATTAAAGTTTTACTGAGCTCTGCCCACCAGAGCAACAGCCAGCTCTACCCACCACCAGTTCCTCCTGTCAGGAAGCTTGCACAAGCCTCTTAGATAGCCTCATCTACCAGGGGGCAGACAGCAGAAGCAAGAAGAAGTACAATCCTGCAGCCTGTGGAACGTAAACTACACTCACAGAAAGATAGACAAAATGAAAAGGCAGAGGACTTTTTACCAGATGAAGGAACAAGATAAAACCCCAGAAAAACAACTAAATGAAGTAGAGATAGGCAACCTTCCAAAAAAAGAATTCAGAATAATGATAGTGAAGATGATTCAGAACCTTGGAAAAAGAATGGAGGCGAAGATCGAGTAGATGCAAGAAATGTTTAACAAAAAACTAGAAGAATTAAAGGACAAACACCTAGAAGAATTAAAGAACAAACAAACAGAGATGAACAATACAATAATTGAAATGAAAAATACACTAGAAGGAATCAATAGCAGAACAACTGAGGCAGAAGAACGGATAAGTGACCTGGAAGACAGAAAGGTGGAATTCACTGCCGCAGAGCAGAATAAAGGAAAAAAGAATGAAAAGAAATGAAGGCAGCCTAAGAGACCTCTGGGACAACATTGAACACATCAACATTAGCATTCTAGGGGACCCAGAAGGAAAAGAGAGAGGGAAAGGACCCAAGAAAATATTTGGAGAGATTATAGTTGAAAACTTCCCAAACATGGGAAATGAAATAGCCAGCCAAGTCCAGGAAGTGCAGAGAGTCCCAGGCAGGAGAAACCCAAGGAGAAAACATGCCAAGACACATAGTAATCAAATTGACAAAAATTAAAGACAAAGAAAAATTATCAAGGGAAAACCAACAAATAACATACAAAGGAATCCCCATAAGGTTAACAGCAGATTTCTTAGCAGAAACTCTACAAGCCAGAAGGGAATGGCATAATATATTTAAAGTGATGAAAGGGAAGAACCTACAACCAAGATTGCTCTACTCAGCAAGGATCTCATTCAGATTGACGGAGAAATCAAAAGCTTTACAGACAAGCAAAAGCTAAAAGAATTCAGCACCACCAAACGAGCGCTACAACAAATGCTAAAGGAACTTCTCTAAGTGGGAAACACAGAAGAAAAGGACATACAAAAACAAACCCAAAATAATTCAGAAAATGGTAACAAGAACATATCGATAATTACCTTACATGTGAATGGATTAAATGCTCCAACCAAAAGACACAGGCTCACTGAATGGATACAAAAACAAGACCCATGTATATGCTGTCTAAAGAGACCCACGTCAGACCTAGGGACACATACAGACTGAAAGTGAAGGGATGGAAAAAGATATTCCATGCTAATGGAAATCAAAAGAAAGCTGGAGTAGCAATATTCATATCAGACAAAATAGACTTTAAAATAAAGAATGTTATAAGAGACAAGAAAAGACACTACATAATAATCAAGGGATCAATCCAAGAAGAAGATATAACAGTTATAAACATATATGCACCCAACATAGGAGCAACTCAATACATAAGGCAAATGCTAACAGCTATAAAAGAGGAAATGAACAGTAACACAATAACAGTGGGGGACTTTAACACCTCACTTACACCAATGGACAGATCATCCAGACAAAAGATTAATATGGAAACACAATCTTTAAATGACACAATAGACCAGATAGATTTAATTGATATTTATGGGACATTCCATCCGAAAACAGGAGATTACACTTTATTCTCAAGTGCACACGGAACATTCTCCAGGATAGATCACATTTTGGGTCACAAATCAAGCCTTGGTAAATTTAAGAAAATTGAAATCACATCAAGCATCTTTTCCGACCACAACGCTATGAGATTAAGAAATAAATTACAGGGAAAAAACGCAAACATGTGGAGGCTAAACAATGCCTTACTAAATAACCAAGAGATCACTGAAGAAATCAGAGGAAATCAAAAAAATACCTAGAAACAAATGACAACAAAAACACGACGATCCAAAACCTATGGAATGCAGCAAAAGCAGTTCTAAGAGGTAAGTTTATAGCAATACAAGCCTACCTCAAGAAACAAGAAAAATCTCAAATAAACAATCTAACCTTACACCTAAATGAACTAGAGAAAGAAGAACAAACAAAACCTAAAGGTAGTAGAGGGAAAGAAATTGTAAAGATCAGAGCAGAAATAAATGAAATAGAAACAAAGAAAACAATAGCAACGATCAATAAAACTAAAAGCTGGTTCTTTGAGAAGATAAACAAAATTGATAAACCTTTAGCCAGACTCATCAAGAAAAAGAGGGAGAGGACTCAAATCAATAACATTAGTAAGGAAAAAAGAGAAGTTACAACCGACACCCCAGACATACAAAGCATCGTAAGAGACAACTACAAGCAACTCTATGCCAATAAAATGGACAACCTGGAAGAAATGGACAAATTCTTAGAAACGTGTAACCTTCCAAGACTGAACCAGGAAGAAATAGAAAAAATGAACAGACCAATCACAAGTAATGAAACTGAAACTGTGATTAAAAATCTTCCAACAAACAAAAGTCCAGGACCAGATGGCTTCACAGGTGAATTCTATCAAATATTTAGAGAAGACCTATCCTTCTCAAACTCTTCCAAAGAATTGCAGAGGAAGGAACACTCCCAAACTCATTCTACAAGGCCAACCATCGCCCTGATACCAAAACCAGACAAAGATACTACAAAAAAAGAAAATTACAGACCAATATCACTGATGAATATAGATGCAAAAATCCTTAACAAAATACTAAAAAACTGAATGCAACAACACATTAAAAGGATCATACACCATGATCAAGTGGGATTTATCCCAGGGATGCAAGGATTCTTCAATATATGCAACTCAATCAATGTGATACAACATATTAACATATCGAAGAATGAAAACCATATGATCATCTCAATAGATGCAGAAAAGGCTTTTGACAAAATTCAACACCATTTATGATAAAAACTCTTCAGAAAGTGGGCACAGAGGGAACCTACCTCAACATAATAAAGGTCACATACAACAAACCCACAGCAAACATCTTTCTCAATGGTGAAAAACTGAAAGCATTTCCTCTAAGATCAGAAACACTCTCGCCACTATTATTCAACATAGTTTTGGAAGTCCTAGCCACGGGGACTAGGAGGAGAAAAATCAGAGGAGAAAAAGAAATAAAAGGAATACAAATTGGAAAAGAAGAAGTAAAACTGTCACTGTTTCCAGATGACATGACACTCTACATAGATAATCCTAAAGATGCCACCAGAAAACTTCTAGAGCTAATCAATGAATTTAGTAAAGTTGCAGGATACAAAATTAATGCACAGAAATCTCTTGCGTTCCTATACACTAACAACGAAAAATCAGAAAGAGAAATTAAGGAAACAATCCCATTCACCACTGCAACAAAAAGAATAAAATATCTTGGAATAAACCTACCTAGGGAGACAAAAGATCTGTATGCAGAAAACTATAAGACACTGATGAAAGAAATTAAGGATAATACCAACAGATGGAGAGATATACCATGTTCTTGCACTGGAAGAATCAATATTGTGAAAATGACTATACTACCCAAAGCAATCTACAGATTCAATGCAATCCCTATCAAATTACCAATGGCATTTTTTAAGGAACTAGAGCAAAAAATCTTAAAATTTGTACAGAGACACAAAAGATCCCAAATAGCCAAAGTAGTCTTGAGGGAAAAAAACCGAGCTGGAGGAATCAAACTCTGTGACTTCAGACTATACTACAAAGCTACAGTCATCAAGACAATATGGTAGTGGCACAAAAACAGACATACAGGTCAATGGAACAGGATAGAAAGCCCAGAGATAAACCCATGCACCTATGGTGAACTAACCTATGGCAAAGGAGGCAAGGATATACAATGGCGAAAAGACAGTCTCTTCAATAAGTGGTGCTGGGAAATCTGGACAGCTACATGTAAAAGAATAAATTAGAAAACTCCCTAACACCATACACAAAAATAAACTCAAAATGAATTAGAGACCTAAATGTAAGACCAGACACTATAAAACTCTTAGAGGAAAACATAGGTAGAACACTCTTTGACATAAATCACAGCAAGATCTTTTTTGATCCACCTCCTAGAGTAATGGAAATAAAAATAAACAAATGGGACCTAATGAGACTTAAAAGCTTTTGCACAGCAAAGGAAACTAGAAACAGGATGAAAAAACAGCCCTCAGAATGGGAGAAAATATTTGCAAATGAATCAATGGACAAAGGACTAATCTCCAAAATATATAAATAGCTCATGCAGCTCAATACTAAAAAAACAAATAATTCAATCAAAAAATGGGCAGAAGAACTAAATAGACACTTCTCCAAAGAAGATATACAGATGGCCAAGAGGCACATGAAAAGATGTTCAACATCACTAATTATTAGAGAAATGTAAATCAAAACTACAATGAGGTTATCACCTCACACTGGTTAAAATGGGCATCATCAGAAAATCTACAAACAACAAATGCTGGAGAGGGTGTGGAGAAAAGGGAACCCTCTTGCACTGTTGGTGAGAATGTAAATTGATACAGCCACTATCGAGAACAGTATGGAGGTTCCTTAAATAACTATGAATAGAATTGCCATATGACCCAGCAATCCCACTACTGGGCATATACCCAGAGAAAACTGTAGTTCAAAAAGACACATGCAACCCAGTGTTCATTGCAGCACTCTTTACAATAGCCAGGTCATGGAAACAACCTAAATACCCATCGACAGACGAATGGATAAAGAAGATGTGGTACATATATACAATGGAATGTTACTCAGCCATAAAAAGGAACGAAATTGGGTCATTTGTAGAGACGCAGATGGACCTAGAGACTGTCATACAGAGTGAAGTAAGTCTGAAAGAGAAAAACAAGTATCATATATTAACACATGTATGTGGAATCTAGAAAAATGGTACAGATGAAGCAGTTTGCAAGGCAGAAATAGAGGCACAGGTGTAGAGAACAAACGTATGGACACCAAGGGGGAAAAGCAGGTGGTGGGGATGTGGTGGTGGGATGAATTGGGGGAGCTGGGGATTGACATATATACAGTAATATGTATAAAATAGGTAACTTATATAAGAACCTGCTGTATAAAAAAATAAAATAAAATTCAAAAAAAAAAGAAAAAAGAACCAAACAAATTCTGCAGCTGAAAAATACATTAAGTGAGTTGGAAAATTCACTAAAGGGGTTCAACATCAGACTTGATCAGGCAAACTTGAAAACAGATCTTTGAAGTCATTAAGTTAAAGCACAAAAAAAAAAAAAAAAAAAAGAAGAAAAGGAAACAGAGTCTAAGAGCCTTTGGGACACCATCATTAGGACCAATTTACAAATTATAGGAGTCCCAGAAGAAAAGAGAAAGGAGCAGAGAGCTTATTTGAAGAAATAATGGCTGAAAACCCTCCATATCTGAGGAAAGAAATGAACATACAAATTCAATAAGCTGAAAGAATTCCAAGAAAGATAAATCCAAAGACACCCACACAAAGACACATTACAATCAAATTGTTAAAAGTCAAAATTAGAGAATCTTGGAAGCAGCAAGAGAAAAGCAAATCATCACATACAAGGAAACTTTCATAAGATTATCAGTGGATTTCTTAACAGAAAACTTGCAGGCCAGAAGAGAATGGCATGAGATATTCAAAGTGATAAAATAAGAAACCATCAACCGGGCTTCCCTGGTGGTGCAGTGGTTGAGAGTCCGCCTGCCGATGCAGGGGACACGGGTTCGTTCCCCGGTCCGGGAAGATCCCACATGCCACGGAGCGGCTGGGCCCGTGAGCCATGGTCCCTGAGCCTGCGTGTCCGTAGCCTGTGCTCCGCAACGGGAGAGGCCAGAACAGTGAGAGGCCTGCGTACCGCAGAAAACAAAAAACAAATAAAACCCTACAAAACAATGCTGAAAGAAATTTTAAAAGACACAAATAAAAGGAAACATTCCATGTTCAGGGACTGGAACACACTATTGTTGTCAACAGTATACAAAGCAACCTATGGATTCAGTTCAATCCCTATTAAAATTCTTATGTCATTTTTTGCAGAAATAGAAGAAAATCATCTTAAAATTCATAAGGAATCTCAAATGATTCTGAATAGCCAAAATAATCCTGAAAAAGAATGAAGTCAGATGACACAAACTTCTTGATTTCAAAACATATTAAAAACTACAGTAATCAAAACAGTGTGGTACTGGCATAAAGACAGACAAATAGACTAATGGAACAAAAGAGAGTTCAGAAATAAAGCTCTGTATATATGGTCAAGTGATCTTTGACAAGGGTGCCAAGAACATTCAATGTGAAATGGATAGTTTCTTCAAAAAAATGAGACTGGGAAGACTGGATATCCATATGCAAAAACGGGAAGTTGGAACCTTATGTCCTGGTGTGATTTCCAGGACATCTTGTTAAGGGAAAAAAGCCAACTGCAAAGGAGTTTATTTATGTAGTATGTTATCTTCTGTGTAAGAAAGAAAACGAAATAAAAAAGCATACATATATCTACTTTTCTTTACAAAAAATGGAACAAAGGAAGGATAAATCAGAAAACAACAATGTTATTTACTTACATGAGATAGGTGGAGGGTGGACTGGGTGAAATAGATATGAGAAGGAATGACACTTCTTTTAGTATACTTGTTTGTGTAGTTTTGCCTTTGGAAGCATGTTAATGTTCTGTAGATCCAAAAAATAAATCAACAAGGATGGAAGAGAGAAAAAAACCCTAAAACTAAAAGCAAATTGAAACAAATGAACCCAACTGTATTCTAAATGCATAAGAGCTAATCTGAAGGGGAGGAAAAAAGGAATCCAAGTAACTTATAAAGGGAGATACAAAGATGAAATGAGGAAAAGCAATGAAGAATCCTGTGCAAGGGCTGAAATTAGAGGTACTGGTATAGACACTTGATTTCTTAAATATTTATTTCTGTGTACATACAAATTTGTGTGTGTGTGTGCGCATATCCTACCTACATGCATATATTTCCTAACTGTCTGCTTTGAGGGTCTAGAAGCAAAGACATCCCAGTAAAAATATGCACACCCAGCATCCAGATCTTGGTTTCTAATACCAAGATGAACCTGACTTTCTTATTGTGCCAGTAGGAAGAAAATGCTCAAAAAAAATTATGGGTGCATGTCACAAGAACAGAGGGGCCAGCTTGAAGGGGCTACTGCTTACCAAATCTGAGAAATGTGTAAACCAAAACAATCTAGTACAATTATAAATTATAAACCACTGAAATAAACAGGAATCCGTGAGTCCACATGGAATGAATGAACAAATAAGGTAAAGGGAGGACTCTCGCTCATAGAATACTGAGTAACAACTAGTTAATATGGAGGAAATATATAGAGTTGGAAAACCATCATTGTACAATAAAAAGTGGCTCACAGTAAAAACTGGTTCAGATAAGAATCATCAGTTTTTGCTAAATATAAGAGGAGGTGGGGATTTTGATGAAAAGCAGGATATTTGCTGTTCTTAAAGTGTATCCTCACATATTATTCAAAGCAAGGGGAAAAAACAGTAACTCTACAGTGGAGAAACTGGACAACACCTTGTTAAGGTCATCAAAATAAACAGAAGAGAGGGACAGACGGACAACATATGCCTCTTGTTGTGGCATAACCTGAATCTAATCATGAGGAAACCCAAAATGAAATTACCAATGTCATGAGACAAAGAAAGATTGAGGAATGGTTCCAGACTAAAGGAAACTAAAAACTGAAATGTCATATAGACATAGGAAGAGCGAGCAAGAAAGTGTAAAAAGTGCAGGAGCAACCCAGACACACACAAATAATAAAGCAAATGAGGCAGAGTATTAACAGAGATGAATCTAGATAGAAGGTATATACAGATATTCCACCATTCATGCAAGTTTCCTGTAAGTTTGAAATTATTTCCAAATAAAATGCTTAAAAAAAATTACAGAGCCTCTGAACAAGATGACATAAGTCCATGCTTTGATGCATCCCTTCTGCTATACACATATAGCAATGATAGGTAAAATATATATAAAAAAAAAGATAGGTAAAATATAAAATATATATATATAGAGAGAGAGAGAGAAGAAAACCAAAAAGATATAGTCAGGCTAAAAACCAAGATAAACATCTCCATGAACCAGAAAAAAGAATAGAAATTCAAAGTGGTGTGCAAGGCCAAAGCCACAGGCCTGCTGGAATCTGGAAACAGACACTGGCAGCTGACAGTTCTGCTCCTATGGGGTAATTGAGACTAAAAGTGCTCCACACAAAATTTGAGATAGAAGCCAGACTGGCTAATGGTAGCTAAAGTTGCTGATGAAAAAAAGCTTGATACTTGCATGGGTTGCAAAGGGTTACATTACCCTCTACTCTGAATGCAACCTTCAAAGAGATACTGGGTCACTCACCTCTTTATTTGAAAAGCACTTAATAGTTTGACAGTTTTTGGAAGAAGAAAGTTCGGTAGCATCTGCCTCCCGAGTCAAGAAAAGCAGCTTCTGGCCCACTGAGTCCAAGCATTCTAAAACACTGTACAGAAGGAGAAGAGATCAAGGTAGGAACAACAGTTTTCCCTAACCCAAGAATTACTTCTCTATACTTGCACTGTCTAACCTGGTAGCCATTAGCAACGTGTGGTTATTTAAATTAAAATAAAATAAAATAAAAATTCAGTTCCTTAATTGCACTAGTCACATTACTATAAGGTCCACATGTATGGACCTTTTTGGACAGCACAGATATAGAACATTTCCACCATTACAGAAATCATATTGAACATTGTTGTTCTACATTTAGGGAGAGGAAGGATAAACAAAAAATATACTCAAAACTCTTTACCAAAATTTAGGCTAGATTCTAAGGATCTGAAACATTTACTATGGTATAGAGACAAACCTCTTCTGAGTCTGTTTTTTGTTTGTCTTTTTCCCAGTCTGGGCAATACATCAAGGCTATAGCCGACTCTTCTAATCAAAATACTCACTAGTCTATCATCTCCCCTAATGCCACTTAGTTCAATGTATTTCAACGTCTTACTTTTTTTGTAAAGTAAGTTATTTTAAGACCAATCAATAGATTCAGAAAATTAGAAAAACAGATGCTATTTAGGGCAGTACGTGGTATTTTTCCATCCATGGTTTTTCTAATGGAAGAATGTTACTCATATTATTGGTAAATATTTCTCAATAGACTCAAAAGAGGAAAAAAATATTCCAGGTTTTGTTGTTAAATAAGAAACCAGATACTCCATTTGTCTTTGCGACTATTTAGAACTGAAAAATATTACCTTGTGTTTAGCTGCTGAACTACTTCTGCTGTATTCCTCGGCTCTAGGCCTGCTGCTTCTAGTTCTTGGTGACTAGCTACTGCCTCCAGATTTAGTTCTGCAATCTGAAGGAAAATAAAGTGGTAAAATCATTTAATATCTTGCAAAGTATTTGAGGCTAAAAAAAAAAAGAAACCAAACAAACAAAAAAACACCCAAACCCCCCAAAAATCCAAGAAAAACCCACTCAAGTGGTGTGCTCTGTTTCTGTAGACAGTGACTTTGCTGTTGCCACAGTCCCAGGCTGGGTTCAATAGTTACCAGATGGTTTCTGGCTGCTTAGCCAAGAATGGCAATCTGTTACCAGCTGATGATGTTGTGACATGAATATGGGAAAGGGCCAAGTAGGGCTAAGTGAAAAGCAATGGCAATTTTGGCTCATGATTCATTCCAAAGTCACTTAAAACTTACTTCTCTGCAAACATGCAACTTTTGGAAATTATAAAAGAATGGCTTTCATGGCAATATGAAAAAAAGACTTTATTGGACTAACACAAAATCATGAAAAGTATTCTAGTTTATTCTCTTTCCATAAAGTGGGAGCCCATTTGGGAGTTCTGATGTGTAGAGATACAGATATTTTTTTTACTTAGAATCATTTTAGATTTGCAGAAAAACTACAAAGACAGTACAGAGTTCCCACATATATCCAACTGCCATTTTCAACTATTATTACTTATCTTAATTATATGGTGTATTTGACACAATTAATGAACCACTATTGATATGTTATTTTTTTTCTTTTTAAAATTTTTTATTGGAGTATAGTTGATTTACAATGTTGTGTTAGTTTCTGCTGTACAGCAAAGCGAATCAGTTATACATATATCCACTCTTCTTTAGATTCTTTTCTGGAATCTTATTATTAACTAAAGTCCATCCTTAATTCAGATTTCCTGAGATTTTACTCAAGTGAGATGCAATTTTTCCTGGAAATCAAGTGGCAGCATAACAAAATGCAACTGTTCTCAAAGTGTGGCTTGAGAACTCCTAGGGGTTCCAGAGACCCTTTCAGGGGGAAGTTTACAAGGTCCTGTCTTCTCCAACTATATAACACAACAGATTGGACGTAAAAGCAGATATGAGAGAGTCACTAGTCTCCTTAATAGGAGCTTAGTAGCTAGACATTAAAGAGATTTGCAAAATATGTAAAACAATGACACTCTTCCCATTAATTTTTTTGAAAATGCTTTTTTCCATAAAAATACATTTTTTATGTTAACATGTAATGATTTTTAAAAATATTTTCAACAAATTAGTAAATATAATTTTTATCATATGTAATTTCTAATATGGTAAATGTTGATAGATATGACCCACAAAAACAAAAGCTCTTTGAGGATAAATGGGTCCTGAGACCAAGTTTTTAGAACCTCAGTGTAGTGGTTTAGAGCAGGGGTTGGCATATTACAGTCATTGGATGAAGTCCAGCCCAATGTCAGCTTTTTGTAAATAAAGTTTTACTGGCACACAGCTGTGTCCTTTTACTGACATACTGTTATAGCTGCTTTTGCACTACCAAGCAAGTTGAGTAGCTGTGATAGAGACAGTATGGTCTGTAGAGCCTAAAATATTTACTGTTTGGCCTTTACAGAAAAGGTTTGCTAATTCCTCATGTAGATCAAAGACAGGCTTTAGCATCTGACAGACCCTGGTCTGAATCCTGGTTCTGCCTCTAACTGTAGGACCCTCAATAAGTTATTAACCTTTCAAAACCTCTGAACGATCATATATAATAATATCAATAGTTAACTTATAGAGTTGCTATAAGGATAAGATAATGTATATAAAGCATTTTAGAATAGTACACTTCGTAAGATCTCAGTGAATGTTGGCCATTACTCAAGCCGCATAAGATATTTTACAATGTCTTTCTATCACCATGACACAAAATACTATTCTGGCTTTTTATTATTCTATATGGACTACCATTTATTTCATAATGGGGTCATGCTAGAAAATATCACACAATGGGACAATCTAATAGGTTAGAATGTGTTATAACACAGTCTGTCAGAAACTACATCCTCTTCAATGCCTCCTTTATGTGCTGTTTTAATCCAGGCCCACTGAACTGCTTTTGAAACAATGATATGCTACTCACACCCCAAGAGAGCAAAAATCTATCTAGATTTTTATAATTATCACAGTTATTAGCATCAGCTACAATGAATTAAAAGTGGCATGTGGGATCTTTACTTCCTCAACCAGGGATCAAACCCGTGCGCCCTGCAGTGGAAGTACAGAGTCTTCACCACCGGACCACCAGGGAAGTCCCTCAGCTACAATGATTAACACCACATTATGGTGCTTAATATATTCACGGCACTGTGCTAAGAGCTTTATACTACATAATATCTCATTTACCCTCACCAATATCCCAGAGAAGTGTGCTACCATTTTACAGATCTGGAAACTAAAGTTGCTCAGAGAAATTGCCCTAGATATCATATAGCCAGACCTATTTAAAAACAAGGAAGTCCAACTTCAGAGACTACGTATTTAACCACTACATGATGCTAGTGATACAGGTCTTAATTTCAAATACATGTTCACCTTGAATTACACTGCCATTTTTGTAAAGAAAGGTTAACAGCAGGATATAGTGGTCTGTGACTCTGTTCTAGTCTCATAATTTTAAGGAAAGCAAAGGTAC
Source organism: Phocoena sinus (assembly GCF_008692025.1). Lineage (NCBI taxonomy): Eukaryota > Metazoa > Chordata > Mammalia > Artiodactyla > Phocoenidae > Phocoena > Phocoena sinus. The sequence continues at coordinate 65,938,474 of NC_045777.1, read as the reverse complement.
TAACCTTCTTTGGGCCATATTTGAGGAAATACCGAGCCAATTCAAGGGTTGTTCTAGCATCTTCTGTGGCATCATGACCAAACCTATCTGGACACTGTATATCCTTCCTGGAAAGTCAAGGTAAAATTGACATAACTGGGAGCATGTTTAATGATAGAGTCTTTCATACCAAATATTCTGGCTACATGTAGAATTTCAGCATTCTAGTAATTAGATTTGAGTCACAATCAACATTCCTTTATTACTTAGTGCCAGGACCTGAGAGGTACTGAGGGTACAGAATGATCAGGAATGGCTTTGTTTACAGCAAGCATATCATCAAAGGCTACTCAATAAAAAGTCTCTGGTCCACTCCCCAACCAACCCCTTGTCTCATTTCTTAGATGTAGCTGTTGTTTTAAAGTTACCTTCCAGAAATTTTCTATTATATACAAGTGTCTATTATATATTTAAAAATCCTTTGTTTTTTAAGATCTTAAAAAATACGTATGTTTATGTCTATAGATATATCTAAATCTAATCTACATCAATCAATATCTCAGTATCTACGCATCTTGTTCTGCATCTCCATTTTGTTCTCAGTAGCATCTTAGAGGTCCCCTTATTAGCACATAAAGATCTAACAAAGTATTAGTCATGCAGATAACCATAATTTATTTAACTAGTCCTGTAGAATATCTGAATTCTTTTGGCCTATTTTAAAATCATACTATAATGAATATCTTTGTACAATATGTGTTTGTACATGATACATTCAATATAGGAACGTTGTTTTGAAATTTTGGGTAACTTTTCTGCCTCTTCTCTGTCCAGTTCTATCCATCAACCTTCAGCTATGAATGCAACTCCTTTTTGTATTCCCACAGTTTTTTCATTTCTGAGTCATACTTCTCTCTGAAGTTAGGATCTCAGAATCCATAATAATGTTTATAAACTAAGAAGGAAAGGAGAGAGGCTGAACGTTCCAATATGCATTAAATAAGACACAATATTCTAACTTACGTCCAGTCTATCAGGACAATACTATAATATGCAAACAAACCTACCCCAAAATAACTTTGGCTAAGAACTTGAGCTTAAATCTTCTGCCCTGCTCTCTGACATAAAGCAATGATGTATCAATAACATATGGATGTATCATCTGAGAAGGAAAGAGAATAGAATGAGTAGCATCCTATGCTAAAGGAAAAAACAGGTGGGTTAGGGGACAGAAGGCTTTAGATCTGAGATTAGTGAAACAGGCACATATGCTAGATAAACTAAGTCCTAAATCAGATACTCACTTTCAGTGCTCTGAGATCTAAGTCTAAGGAGTGGCCCACTAACACAGCGTTGGGAGGAAGCAGTGCTTTTAACTGTCTCTGTACATCTTTGAGTTTGGTTGTCACTGGGTTAAGAATCTTCTTTGTGATTCCTGAGAAACTTTCAATAAAAAAAGAGAAATGGACAGACCAGGATATTAATAAGCTTTCCTCCCCAGAAAGTCATTTCAAAAAGAATATTTTAAAAAAAAAAAAATTAATAAATGCTCAGTGTAACAAGGTTGAAAATCAAATAACAAAGAAATTAAAAACTGCTGGGCTTCCCTGGTGGCACAGTGGTTGAGAGTCCGCCTGCCGATGCAGGGGACACGGGTTCGTGCCCTGGTCCGGGAAGATCCCACATGCCGTGGAGCGGCTGGGCCCGTGAGCCATGGCCGTTGAGCCTGCATGTCCGTAGCCTGTGCTCCGCAACGGGAGAGGCCACAACAGTGAGAGGCCCACATACCGCAAAAAATAAATAAATAAATAAATAAAAATAACCTGCCCATAATCCCACCACCAGAGATCATTTTTTACACTTTAGTAAATATTGTATCATATTTCTTGATACATATGTATTCATATATATGTTTCATTTTTATAATCATGGGAATTCCCTGGCAGTCCAGTGGTTAGGACTCCATGCTTTCACTGCCATGGGCCTGGGTTCAATCCCTGGTCAGGAAACTAAGATCCCGCAAGCCACATGGTATGGCCCAAAAAAAAGGAATCATAATGCCTATGCTACTTTATAATATGATCATAACATGTGCTATATATCATGAACAAGTTTTCACATCAATAAATCTATTTCAGCACATCATTTTAAATGGTTAGTACTCCATTAGATGAATATAACATTCTAACCAACCCCCTACTTTCATTCATATTCCCATGTTTCTGCAATAGTATGACAAATACCCTTATACATACATCTTTGTCACATATGACTGTTCCTTAAAAATACTGTCTAATTGTCATGTCGGCCAACAGCAGTCTTTATCACCATCATGGCCTCTCTGTGCCTAAGTAAGCATGAATTGCTAGGTCCAACTACAATGGGCAGCAACGGTAATGTTTCACTGGCTTTTCTTTGCCTAATCACTGTAGTGTGTACGTTCTGAAATTACTTGCTAATCTTTGGAAAGACAGAGAAAATTTTTTGAGCTTCAAATTTCTGTTGTGGAAACACTTAGTTTTGTTTTGGTCTCTGAGGTCAAGGCAGATTAAGCTCTAAAATCATCTGACTGCCAGAAGATGATTTACAGATTTTTCAGATGGTGTCTCATCAGACAGCAAAGCTGTTTGGCAGTTGCTAGATAACGATTACAACTGTCAGATTCTATGACAAGGAAGATAATATTCTGGTGACCTAGGTCACAGGAAGATTAGAGAGCAAGAAAGGTAAGAGCATTATACACCGACATTGTGTAATTTCAGTATTAAAATTTCTAGTTGTGGCACCCCAGCCTTTTCTTTGATAATAAATAAGTAGAGAATACCTAACTAAACAGAAGCTACAGGCTATTCCTGTTAAGTCTCATTCCGCTCTAGCGAGCTGGAGGCAGGGTGAAAAATACCTGGTGAGGTAGTCCACAATCTTGTTGTCAGGTTTAACAAGTTCATCCATAACACAGCAGCCTCCTTCAGCAACCAGTGAGATGCGTGTTAGTTCTCGCCCCTTGGATGTCAGGCACTGAAAGACCAGGATGTAGATAGGCTGCTAACCTGTGGAAACTCTTGCTTCCTCTCATTATTCAAGACTACATCAACTGCCATCTACTCTGCGACAATGGCACAGCCTTTTGCTGACTAGAGAATCCAATATGAATGAAATTAAAGCTAAGCAGGCTGCTGAACATTATACTTAAAGTAACCAACACAGTACAATTTCTCTGGGAAGGATGTGCCTGAGAGGGACAGAAATAATAACATCAATTATAATTGTACTATTTACTGTGTACTACAACCCAGTATTATGCTAAGTACCAAAAAAATAATTTTTATTAGCACACTCTATTATCTAATGCAATACTAAGCATTTTATATACCACCTCATAATAACCCCATGAAGTAGCCCCTAATATTATCCCTGCTTCACAGAAGGAGAATTAGGGAATCTGTCCAAGGTGACAGGCAAGGCCAGGATACAGACCCTGATACGACAGACTCCAAATCCTTAGCTCTTAGCCACTCTGTTCAGTGTTGAGAAACTGTTACTTGAGTACTAAGTGAGAGGGGATACACTGCCTCTGAAAGGAGACTTACTGATTAGACAAAGTAAAACACAAGGGGAGCTTAAGCAGGAAAATCCTACTTCTGATCTTAAATGCGTAAAACTAAGCCAAACCAATGGTAATTCAGGCAAAGTCTTCAAGGCAATAACAACAAAACACTTGTTCAAAAGAGAGAAGCAATCAACTTCTAGTAATATTCAAAAATTAGATTAAATATATCAACTAGTTAGAAAACTTATGTGATATTTATTTCTCATCCTGGAGCAAAGATCCAATTTTTCTAAAATGTGATTAAATGGGTCTACTTTCAGTTATTTAAATTGAATACTAGAACTGAACGCACTCAAGAAAACTAGACCCTAGTTTGCAACACTCCAGCTGAAAAATCAAAAGTAGTACTTACCATTTCACAGTCAAGCCCAAAAAGAGGACTGTTGTTGGTTATAGAACCACAACATTTTGTAGGCACAAAGTTTTCACAGTCAGGAAAACCTAGGAGGAAAAGGAATAAAATATTTGCCTTTAGAACTAGAAATGGTAAAAATTACTCCTGTATTTATCCAGGGGAAACTGAGTTACCACATTTGTGGGGACCTTCTCTATGTTAGACACTTGAAATATAAAATTAAATAAGACAATTTCTGTCCTTAATTTTTTCTCCATCTACTCATTTTTACATTTTGGGAGAATAATGTAGGCTGCTGTTATTGGAGATACTAGGGCCTAGACTTCCTTGCAGTTACCAAGTAACAATTTTTTCCTCCTTATTAGAAATTATAATTAAATTGTGGCTAAATCCAAAGTCACTGGACCTTTCCCATGTAGGCACTAAGGAAGGATGAATAAAGTATGCAAATGACTGCATGTGGCATCTTTCTTTCCTAAATAAAACAAGAAAAAGTAGGAATGAGATTCCACCATAGCAGAGATCTAAAAGGATTTCATGGTAGGCAGAATGTTTAACATTCACCACATGCACTCTTGTACTCAACTCTACCCTTAAAATTTCTCCAAGATCTCTCTTTAGAAACGTGCCTCATTTTCTGGAATCATAGCCTGAAAATTCCCTACAGAGGCTCAGATATAGGCTTAAGGTATCCCTTCCATTGTGTACCCTAAGTCAGTAACCAGGCACATTCAGTTCAGAGGCCCAAAAGTGTCTGAATCATTGAAGATTCCTACCTTCAGACAGAGGCTGAAACAGTAAAGGTAATACCTAGATCTTATTTGACAAAAAACTAAGGGAAGTATGAAAAGCTTTGACCAGTTTCTATGTCACAGTACCCTGAAATTTCCAACTGATTACAATTAAAAGAACCAAAATACAGTCTAGACCATAAAGGAGTACCCCCAAATCCTGGAGACATTATACTTGCTGCCCTCCTTATCTATATTATTAGTACCAATAATAACAAAGCACTATGTGCCCCATGCTAAGCTCGTTTTGTACATTAACTCAATTAATCCTCATGGCAATACCATGATATATGAACTATTAACTCCCCAAAGGCAGTCCAATTAAGAAACAAAGGATCTGAAAAAATATACAAATGGCCAATAAGCATATAAAAAGATGCTCAATATCATCAGCCATCAGAGAAATGCAAACGAAAATCACAATGAGATACTACTTCACACACACTAGGATGGGTATAATCAAAAAGGCAGAGCATAGCAAGTGTTGGTAAGGATGTACAGAAATTGGAACCCTTATACATTGCTGGAGGGAATGTAAAATGGTGCACCTGCTTTGTAAGACAGTCTGATAGTTCCTTAAAGGTTAAACATAGAGTTACTATAGGATCTAGCAGTTCTACTCCTAGGTATATACTCAAGAAAAATGAAAACATATGTCCACACAAAAACTTGTATCTGAATATTCAAAGTAGCATTATTCATAACATCCCCGAGGTGGAAACAACCCAAATGTCATCAACTGATGACTGGATAAATAAAATGTATAACCATACATGGAATATATTAGAATGAAAATAAATGAAGTAATTATACATGCTACAACACAGATGACCCTTGAAAATTTGATGCTAAGTGAAAGAAGCCAGTTACAAAAGACCACATATTGTATGATTCCATTTATATTCACAATAGGTAAATCTATTAACAGAAAGTAATTAGTAGTTGCCTAGGGCTAAAGGGCACTGGGGGGAAACGATAGTACAGGGTTTCTTTTGGGGTGATGAACATGTTCTAAATTGATTGTAGTGATGGTTGAAAAACTCTGTAAACATACTAGAAACTACTGAAATTGTATACTTTAAATGGATGAACTGAATGGTAGGTTAATCATAACTCAATAGGGCTTTTTTTTTTAAGGAATTTTAACATGACTGCTGTGATTAAGAGGTAATAAATCAAAGGATTTTTATTAAATTCTTGCTACATAACAGACCAAGGCTCTGAGCCTAGACTTGTCCTATTTATTAAAGAAAATGGGGGTGGGATGGGTAGGAGGAGGATTAGAAGTATCAGAGAAGTGTTAAAGTTTTAAAGACATATTGACTTCTTTTCAATATACTAAGGAATGAAAGAAAAATGAAAAAGGAATAATTTTCCCACAATATTTAAGGTCATGTTCACGTACTACCTAAAATCAATAATGGTACACATCCTACACTTTAGGAAACATTGCACTGAAAGTATTTCCTCTTTAGTAGAAGATGGAATAAATCACTTGGAAAGCAGCCCATAAAAATGAACTTTCAACAGTAATATTTTTAAATAAACTGATAGATATTCTTCCATTGTTACCAACATCAGGTTAAATCTAAACAAACCTTGTAACGGAAAGTGATATGTTTTCATTTCCTCCTTTGTGAGAAGGCATCTGGTCAAGCTTACTTTCTCAGAGCCATACTTTTTAACGATGGGGTCATTCTGCAGGTTGATGCTGACTTCTGAGCTGGAAGAAGGTAAAGACCCTGAAACAAGGACAATCGTACATATGTTAGAATCTGTGTTTAACAGCCCTCAGAGGACATGTCCTTTTAATGTTGTATAGGGTAAGCATGATGAAGATCAAAAGATTTTTAAGACCCAGCCCCAACTTTAAAGGAGCTTGCACTCTCATACACTTATAAAGAACACAAAGAGAAAATAAGTCTCAAATGGGTTATAATAATAAAAGCTATAAAAGGGAAAGGGAGAATATACTGGCTGAGATGGTTAGAGATGGTTCAAGAGAAGAAAAGATTAGCTAAGTCTTAAAGAAAAGGCAGAATTCAGATATTTGGTGTATTAGACCAGTCCGTTACAGTGTCTGCCACTCCTAATAGCCCATTCTAGCTAAATCTACTGCAACCCTAACCACCTGCTCAAGCACCAGCAGGGGTGCTGGTTCTTTAAGTAGGGCTGGTTACTGACTGGATTAAGAGTGGGGACTTGGCTAAAGAGGGAGCTATCTATAAACTGACCAGTGACTTGATATTCCTTGTCAAGACATGCTCAAAAGGGACAAGGGAAATTAGCTAAGCTGATCAGATTGCTTGCTTCCAGAACTGAACTAGGAAATAAAGAGAACACACCAGTTAGAACAGAAAACAAAGAAGCTAAGATGCCATGAAAGGGATGGAGAACAGCTCTTCACCAGAGGCATTTAGATTCTTGATGACTTTCTAGTCCACATGTCCTTCAAATAATACCCTCTCACTTAAGGTGGCCTCAGTGAGTGCCTGGTCCTTGCAACCAAAAATGCCAAAGAATCAGAAGTAAGGAAAGAGGGCATCCCAGGTAAGATAGAAATGTACAAAGCAAACTTGGTATGGTAGTGACTAGACCAGTTGGGGAGAAAAAAAGAGTCTTTGTAGAAGGGCAGTGTAAGAAACAAGGTTGAAAGAGGAGGATAAAAGTGAATTGTAGACCACTGCGAATGCCAGGCTCAAAAGTTTGAATTTTAGTCCATCATTTCATATATAAGGTGGATCAACAGAAAGTTCCTGAGAAGGGAAGTGGCATAACCAAACAGTACTTTAAGAAAGATCAACCTCAAAGATATATGGAAAATGAAGTAGAGAGAGAAATGAGAAATGACTTTGCAATAATTCTGGCAAAAAAAAAAGAGTCTGAATTAAGATGATGGAGGGAGGAAAAAGGTTATAAGAAAGAAACATTACACAAGAAAAACTGGTAGAGGGACTTCCCTGTTGGCTCCCAATGCAGGGGGCGTGGGTTAAGACTGCACTCCCAATGTAGGGGGCCTGGGTTCGATCCCTGGTCAGGGAACTAGATCCCACATGCATGCCTCAACTAAGAGTTCTCATGCCACAACTAAGGAGCTCCCAAGCCACAACTAAAGGAGCCCACCTGCCACAACTAAGGAGCCCACAAACCGCAACTAAGACCCAGCGCAAACAAATAAATAAATATTCTTTTAAAAAAAAGGAAAAACTGGTAGAGCATAGTGACAGAGTAATTCAGTTCAGTCAACAAAATATTTACTGAGTACTTATTATATGCCTGGTATTGCTCTAGCCAGTAGATTCCCCAATGAACAAAATCAACAAAATTCTCTTAAATTCTAGGTGATCTTAAATTCTAGTTGGGAAGATGGACAATAAACAAACAAATACATAATATAGCAGGTGAGGATAAGGACTATGGAGAAAAGTAAAGGAGAAAAAGGAGGAAAGGGAGTGCTGGGGCAGGAAAAGGGTTAATGTCATATATTTTATAACCAGGGAAGGTCTCTCTGATAAAGTAACATTTGAATAGATTCTTAATAGCAAAGGGAATGAGCCATGAAGATTGGGTATGGGGATCCAAAAGAAAAGTAATTCTAAAATTCAATACTGGTGGCTTAGAGAAAAACAGTACCAACAGAAAAGGGGATTTGAAGTTGGGAGTCTGTTATTTAGGGATGAGAAAAATGCTTTTATATATGCTATGATTGAGGGTACAGTGGAGTATCCAGGTAGCAACATCCAGCAGGCAGTTGAAAATGCAGGCCTGGAGTTAGGGATATCAAACCTAAAGACAGAGGAGTTATCCACAGAAGAGTGATGGATAAACTGGGGAAGAACAGATGAATATTTCAAAAGAGAACTGAAGAAAGATCAAAGTGTATGGACTATATCTTGGGGACTTCGATATTTATTTAGGTTGGGAAAATGAAGCAAAATCCTTAGGAGGACAGAGAAGTAGCTATAACCCTCTAGCTCCTCAATGCTTACAGGATAAAATCCAAAGTCCTTAGCATGGCATTTACAGCCTGCAAGACAAAACTTTAACCTACCTCTAAGCCTCATCTCTCACCACTACCCGCCCTCTTATTCCATCTCCACCCCCTAATCATCCTCAACAATCTATATTCTTCAGTCACATCAATTTCTTTTTTCTGATTACATCCTTTCTTTTACAGCTCAATGTCTTTACCTGAGTTTTGAATCTCATAATGACTACTCTGTGATTCACTCAAAGATGTTTAAAATACAGTGGATGTCAAATTAAACAAAGCTGCAGGTCCGATATGGACATCTATTAGAAGGAAAGGGGAACAATGGAAAGGTAGGAAGTTAGAAGCTTTTGAGACAGAAGATAACAGGAAACACAGTCATGGAGGATATGGAAAGGAATCACTAGTTATTCCTCACCACTTTTTCATGTCCCCTCAGTGCAACTATTCAATAATTTAATTATTTCTGAACAAACATACAAAAAGCATTATTGAACAATACAATACTTACCTTACTATGTGCAATGAACTGTTAAGGTCTATTCCATCACTCACCTCCTCTCCTCGCAAAGGAGGTCAGCTATAACTTGCTAACAGGACACAACCCAGTTTGAAAAACACTGCTATCATGGATATTTATACTTTAGCTGGCCAGCATCCTAATCTGCCACTGTGAGTAGTATTAGTGAGTATCCCCTACATTAGTCAAAGGCAAGATCTTCCTTCTCATGTGTACACTTGTGGGTACAAAGACCCAGTGACAGTTTGAGTCCAGTGTCAGTGATATCCAGGGAGCAGACTTAGCTATCTAACCTAACCAAATGACTTCTGAGGCATGAACCCTGGTTATGTTTCCTGCTATGTAATCCGCCTTGGTACTTACCCATTTTTTCCTTAAAACACACACACACACACACACACACACACACAAAATTGCTTTTCTGTTTAAGTTACTTATAGTCATACCTTCCATTCCTTTAGGCAGATCCCCAATTATTTGTTTCTTTTGCAGCCCAGTGATATCAGCTAGGAAATCAGATGATGGGGGAGGCAAGCAGAACTTCTGAAAATACATAATAGGTTTTTATAAAAATGCTTAAAAACAGTTAAAATACTGTCAGACCTAGACTTTTATTGTCAGCTCAGTGCTATGAAAGAGCTGGACCTTAATTGTTTGTATTGTAAAATGAGGACTGTTTCCTTAAGTTGTAAAAGTGACGAAAGTGAAGCCATATTTATCCTACCACAGTTTTCTTTGCTTCTCTAATTACACACTATACAAAAGAAACAAACATTACAAAAATGTATAACTTAGAAAAGCAAAGTTCCTTATATTTTTCAAAGCACTTTCATATCTATTACTTTAGTGGATAACATGCCAGGTAGATGACACAGAAAAGCAAAGAGATTGAGAGTTCAAGTCTCAGGCTCACCTGGGCTTCAATTCCAGCTGTAAATTCCACTTACTAGCTGTAACTTGGGTGCGTTACTCAGTTTCCTTATGTATAAAATGGGAATTAAAAAGTATCTCTTGGGGCTTCCCTGGTGGCACAGTGGTTGAGAGTCCGCCTGCCGATGCAGGGGACACGGGTTTGTGTCCCGGTCCGGGAAGATCCCACATGCCGCGGAGTGGCTGGGCCCGTGAGCCATGGCTGCTGAGCCTGAGCGTCCGGAGCCTGTGCTCCGCAACGGGAGAGGCCACAACAGTGAGAGGCCCGCGTACCGCAAAAAAAATAGTATCTCTTATAGGACTATTGTAAGAATTAAAGATGATGCATCCAGTATGATTAATATAGGGCCTAGCACATAGGTAGTGTTCAATAAATGAAAGCAAAAAAAGAAAATGGAGACCCAAGGGGGTTAGGTTAGGGCTCACCAATTCAAATGCTCTCAGGGGTAAATGGATGAAACAGTCTGATAAAGAATGGAAGAGGCTATGGTAAAATGGAGAGCACATGCCCTTTCTAAAGACAGCTGCTCTTCAGGTCCAGATACTGTTTTAAGGGAAACTAATCTTGTGATGTTGTCAAGAGAAGCCAAAATATATAGGTTTTATGTAAATTTTACAATTTTTGAAAACACCAAAGCCCAAATAAAATGTGACAATATCAACTACAATCTGGGAACTAGACTGCAATCTGGGATTAAGGGTTTTGCCTAGATTACCAAAGAAAAAAATGAGAGATAAATCTAATTTCAACAATCTAATCTCAGGCATCAAGCGTAATCTTTTTAGCTTTCTACAACTTCTATTGCTTGTTCAATCAGGTTGCCAAGGAGCACAATTTGAGACATGTGCACTAATCTCTGAGTGTGAGGACCTGGCTCAGGTCCGAATACAAAGTTTTCTTAACTTACGTGTCTGAATGCCTTTCGGAGAAGCCCAAACTCCAAATAGAACCTGTAAAAGTGTAGCTGACTCATTCCCTGCAGTATAAAAACCACCACGTTGTTCAGGTGGTTTTGGTGAAAAAGCTGGCACCAGCTGTTGAAAAATAGAACCAACAAAGCTAAGACTGATACCGTCAAGTCAGTTACAGACATACAGAAGGGAAGTATGAAAAAAGCACTGAGCAACAGATATTGGAGTTTATCATCACTCACTGACTGCCTGGAAACGGAGAACAGCTATTACTGCACAGAATTCAAATAAAGATCTCTTGAGATTATTATTTATTCCATTCAAATCAAGTATAATACCAAGTGAAACACAATGCATTCAAATCCAAAATCCTATTAAGATTTGCTTTAAATTGGAACTAATTAAGCTCAGTTTACAAAGGCATATCTTCAAGATCCAAATCTGCTCTACAGTCCTTCCTAAGCCAGTAACGTGACTGGCTTCCAGAAAACCAGTTCAGATAAAGTGACAGAGCAATGATACTATCTGTTAAGGCAGAAGCGGGCTTTTGAGGTTTGTAGCCACTCCACCCCCAGACGGAAGTGTACATATGAAAATCTCTTTACTGTGTATTGGTACATACAGAAATGCAATTTTCATTAGACATTTAATAATGGCATTGAGGATATCAGAACAGTAAAATTCTCTTTGCCCTTGATTTGTAAAAGAAGAAAAAAGATTGGGATTCTTAATACATGATCATGTTATTTCAATCAGGTCTCCACTGGAGGTTATAAACAAAATACCTATAGCAGCCAGACAGATACTGCAAATAAGGGAAGCAGGCCAGGTGGGACACTGAAGTGTACATCTATAATAGGAGGCCACTATTCAGCTTCAACAAATTGTTGCCATAGGGACAGCTGCCAGAGTTTTTCGAAGTAAAAAATATGGATATAAAGGGATTCCCAATTTAAATTGTTGGCAACTTTGTAAAAAAAAAATTTAGGACATTCTGTGTGGCAAATAAAAAACGTCAGGTAGACATGGTCCTCTAGATACCAATATGAAACCTCAGGTCTATACCCACCATTTATGTTCTTCTCATACCTAGGTTTAGGAACACTGGATTTGCCCAGAACTGCATACTTCAGCAATTCACATAGCTGGCCATGAGTTATTTCACGGGTATCAGAAAGTAAAATGGTAGATAAGCAGGCTTTCTGCAAAGATAAATCAGAGTATAACAAATTATGATTATAAAGAACATCAAAAAAACACGGCAAATTTTTAAATATTCTAATTTCTATTACTTTAGCATACTCTAAACATAAGAAAGGTTCTTACTAATTAGAAATGAAGGTCTAAAACAACAACCTGTGATATGACATTATTAATAGGATATTTAATAAACACCGATACAGAACCTTAATTATAGACACTTGGTTATGTGCTAGGGATAGCAGGATGAATAAAACATGACTCATGCTCTCAAGAAGTCCATTCTACTAGGGGGAAAAATGCAGAAACAGGTAATTCCAATATAATGTGGGTGCTACTATAAAGGTAAGGGAGCAAAAGAGGCTAACTAACTGCCTTGGGGATTGGAGAGTTTTGGAGATAGCATCACTGAGATGAAAATAATGGAGTTGAACCTTGAAAATAATGAGTCAGCCAGGTAGGAGGAAACACTGTGTCTAAACACTTAGTTTGGTTTGGCTGGAGTCAAGACTGCATGTTGCAGAGCAATAGAGATATGAGAGAAAAGAGAAGTGGGAGCCAGTTCATAGATGATCAATGTGGTCTAACCTAAGGAGTCAGACTTTAAGCCTATCCTTAAAATAGCTTTGTACTTAGATATAGTTATTAAAGTAATTCATGCTTGTTTAAAAAGTCAGATAATAGAGAAGGGTAAAACAGATAAAACACAACAAATAAGTGAAAATAAGTCACCTGTATTTGTACAATTCAAGTACAAGTAATACCACTTTCATTTTGGTCTGGGAGGCAGCAGAGTAATAGTGGTTAGGAGCTCAAGCCCTGGAGTCACGCTACCTGAGTTCAAATACCAAGCTCTACCATTTTTTTTTTTTTTAATTTAATTATTTGGCTGTGTCGGGTCTTAATTGCAACATGCAGGATCTTCGTTGCAGCATGTGGGATCTTTCATTTTGGCACACGGGCTCAGCAGTTGCGGCACACAGGCTCTCTAGTGGCGGGCAGGCTCTAGAGTGCGCAGGCTCAGTAGCTGCAGTGCGTGGGCTTAGTTGACCTGCAGCATGTGGGATCTTAGTTCCTGGACCAGGTATCAAACCCACGTCCCTGCACTTGAAGGCGGATTCTTAACCACTGGACCACCAGGGAAGTCCCCCAAAGCTCTACCATCTTAAGTGCCTTAAGATGTTAAGAGCTTAGGGGCAAGTGCCTTGACCTCTCTAAGACTAAGGTCTTTTCATTTACAGAATAACTACAATTCTACCTCATGAGATTACTGGAAAGACCAATGAGGTACATTGTAAGTGCAATGTACTGAGACCAGTGTCTGACATACCCTAAGATAAGTACTTAAACACCAGGTATTATTATTATTATTATTATTGCTATTTTCCCCTGTGACTGTTTAAAGCTAATGTTGAACACTTATTATTAGTCATTTACAGTTCTGAGCACTTTATATCTATTAAATCATTTAATTCTTAAGTCTTCTCAAGTGGGCACTACTGTTATCCCCATTTTACAGATAAAGAAATGGAGGAACAGATAAGTGGCAGAACCAAGACCAGAATGCAAGCTACAGATAAAGAAATGGAGGAACAGTGGCTTCCCTGGTGGCACAGTGGTTAAGAATCCGCCTGCCAATGCAGGGGACACGGGTTCGAGCGCTGGTCCGGGAAGATCCCACGTGCCGTGGAGCAACTAAGCCCGTGCACCACAACTACTGAGCCTGCGAACCACAACTACTGAGCCCATGCACCTAGAGCCCATGCTCTGCAACAAGAGAAGCCACCATGATGAGAAGCCCACGCACCATAACAAAGAGTAGCCCCCGCTCGATGCAACTAGAGAAAGCCCGTGCGCAGCAATGAAGACCCAACGCAGCCAAAAATAAATAATAAAAAATAAAACTAGAAAAAAGAAATGGAGGAACAGATAAGTGGCAGAACCAAGACTAGAATGCAAGCTACAGATAAAGAAGTGGAGGAACAGATAAGTGGCAGAACCAAGACTAGAATGCAGGCTGCAAAGCCCAAACTCTTTTCATCTCTACTTTATACGTTTCCCAAGGGATTATACATTACATTGTTTTGTAACCAACTCCCGCCACCAAGAAAAAAAAAAAGAGAAAAAAAAAAATTGGGGCGTTCCCTAGCAGTCCAGTGGTTAGGACTAGGCGCTTTCACTGCCATGGCCCAGGTTCAATCCCTAGTCAGGGAACAGAGATCCTGCAAGCTGCGTAGCATGACCAAAAAAAAAAAATAATCTGTAAATATCTTTCCATATCTGTTAAACATAACAAAAGTCAATTTTAATAATAGTCCACTCTTTCAATTTACTTAAAACATAATTTATTTGAAAAAAATTCCCTATTGATGACACTGTTGTTGTTTTAAAAAATTATGAACAGTATTATAAGCATCCTTGTACACCTATTTTCTCAGGATAAATTCCTGGTCAAAATAAGCATGTATATCCTATATTCTGACAATATTGCTAACTCCTGAAAGAATATACCAATTTATATTTACCAAACAAAACTGTATGATATTGATAATGTATGAGTAAGGAATCTATATGGCAGTGAGTAATCATGGTTGCCAAACATGCGATGTCAGAGGCTGAGCAGAGTGAGGAGGGCATCCTATAGGGGAGAAAGCCCAGGACTAGGGGTAGGAACCCAGGATATATATGCAGGACAGTGGCCCAATGTGAAGTGTCAAAGCCTGAGCGGTATGGGGAGGGCATCCATGCAGTGGCAACTGGAGAGCAGTGAGGCTGGCATCAGATGTCAGAAATTGTTTACGGTAAGGAGGACATCAATACTGAGAGAAAAAGAGGGCTGTCACCGAATTCAAAGCCTGAAAAGGTTGCGGGTGTCCGTGTGAGAAGGATGAGGGTAGTAGCTTGTCACAGCAGCAATGAAGGCATTCAGATAGGAGAGTGACCTGGTATAAGACGCAGAATGACAAGGGCCCAAGCAGGGTAAGGAAGGTGTGAGGGTGTGGGGCAATGGCAGCAATGGGGGACTGATCAAATATATTGAAGATAATGGGAGTCAGGTTTCTCACTGTTATATAAGGAAGTTATAAATATGAAAAGGGAGAAAACTAGAATGAACCCTGTGGAATTGGATTGGAAGTAAAGATACTGATATGAATTCACAGTTTTTCAATATGTATACAGAAAAATATTTAAATGTAAGCATACGTATGTGTGTATAAACATAGGCACACATATTACCTAGCTCTCTTTTTGGGAGTAGTGACATACCAATAGCAATAAACACATCTAACACCCAGATCTTGATTTTTAAATGTCACTCTCCACTAAAGAGAACTAATCGGCAGAAGTAGCCGATTCCAGGGCTGGGGCAGGGAAAGCACAGAAGAGTCTGGAACATCTTTTTGTGCCAGAAAAATAAGGAAATGCTCAAGCATGATGGGGTCATGTTAAAGGGACACAGAAGCTAGCTTAATGGCCAAATCTGGGATATTTTGAGCAGCAAAATACAGTAATGGATTATAACTCAATGAATAAAATAGGTATCCACAAATTCATACTAATAAAAAAATGAATAAACTGCAAGTTTAATGAGGAAGCATCTTCCCACAAAACAACAGAGAAAAAGAGTAACTTTAGAGAAGTTTAGCACACACGTTCTTAATCAAGTTATCAAGGTTAACATCACCAGTAATGGGACAAATCAAACTTGTGTACAACCTGATAAAATACAAGAGAACAGAATATCACTTCTGTGATATTCCTGCCAAAGATGTATAATATGAAACTAATTAATGAGGAAACAAACAAACCTAACTTCTACAAAATAACTGGTCCAGGATTCTTCAAAGGTAGTAATGTCACAAATGTCAAAGAAAAGACTGAACAGTTGTTTGGACTGAAGGAGACATGACAACTAACTGTAACACGTGACTCTAGACTTGATCTTAATGCTAAAAAGGACATTATTAGAACAACTGGAGAAACTTGAATGGGGTCTGAGTATTAGATGGTAGCAATATATCCATGTTATTTCCTGACTTTGATGGTTGCATTTTAGTTATGTAGATTGTTTGTAGGAAATATGTGAACACTAAAATATGGGTGGGGGGGAGGCATTCTGTTAGCAACTACAGTACTTTCAAATGTTGGCTGGGGGGTAGTTTTTGATACTGTCCTTGCAAATTTTCTTTAAGTTTGTTTCAAAATAAAGTGATGAGACTGTCAACTTCCTTTGAATTTCTACCACGTTAACCTTTAAAAAATTGCTTTGCCAATCGGATAGGCCAAAAAAAAGAAAAAGGAATCCCATTTAAAAAACGTTTTCATAGCAGTAATTCCCTTCTATATAACTGATTTATCATTATCTATTGTTTATCTTCTCTCTCCACTAGTAAAGGTAGTAGTGATCTCTGTTTATTCACTGATGTACCCCAAGTGCCTAGGAAGACAACAGAAATCTGATGACTAAAGGGATGAAAGGCATTACTTAGCTCTCAATAAATGACAGAGATGATCATCAATCTTATTCCCCTATGGGAATGTAAACTGCACGAGTGCAGGGGATTTTGTGCTTTTATGCACTGGGATACTTCCAGAAGCTAGAGCAATTCCTGGCATACAGAAGACTCCAATAAATATCTGTTGAACGAACATTCTTCTCGTGTGCCAGGCACAATACCTGTTTTAAACCGCCAATATCAGCCCTAAGGTATGTGGTATTGTATTATCATTTGGGAGCTCCAAACTGCCTCGGGCCGCCCATTCGGGATTCCCCGTTGCTCACCTTGGCCTCGGGCTGCTGCCTCTCCTCAAGATCCCAACGGTCTTTCATCACCTCTGACGCCCCGACCAGCTTATTCGGGACCCGCCTCCTCTTCCTGCCCTTCTTGGGGGTCCTCCCGGTCCTTTCCTTCTCTGGCTCCATGAACCTGTGGAGAAAGATCGGTTAAAGATGAGAAAACCACGACGCCCAGATGGCCCGGGCCGTCTCCTGAGTGGGGAGCACAAGGGTTTCGACAGCCTACAACCCTCCTCAGATCCTCTCCTTAATTCAGTTTACGAAGCGCTCCCCGCCCCCCTCGGAAAGGGAGGGTGCCAACGGTCTTCCCCGTTAACGCGGCAAAGAAAACCACGCCGCACCAACCCAAACGGTTTTACAGTTGACGCCGGAGGCCGGATTCGATACGCTTCCCCAACCGCAAACGCGCCTCCGCCTGTTGGAAAAGTGGGAAGGGGGGCGCTGTCTAGCTGCTTCCCTGCCAAAACCACTCCCCACGCCCCAGATTCCCCGAAGACGCCGAAGAGAAGCAGGGCGGAGAGCACCGACAACCGCCGCCGCTGCCTCAGCCTCGGGCGGAGCCGACGGTGTAACGGCCTCCGAGGCGGCGCGCGGCTTTTGAATGGGCCGGAAGAGGAAGTACGGCGACTTCCGGCAGTTGGGCTGTGAAGAGAAAGGAGCGTCGGCAATGGCAACCAAGAGGCTTGCACGGTACGCTAGGGGGCTCCGGGCGGCGCGGGGGTTAGTCCTGGTCCGGCGCTGGCGTCCGCAGTGTCAGCCTCCGTTCTCTGCAGCTCGGGCGTCCCAACCTGTACTGGCCAGCCCAGGCTGAAAGGTCTCTGCCTGGACCTCAGTCTCGAGCCTCAGGCAGCCCTCAGCGCGAGCGTGGAAGGACCAAGGCTCTCGACTCTGTGCACTTGAGCCACAGTCAGCCTATACCAGGCCTCGGGAAACTATTAAGAATGACCCTGGAGGGCCGTTCGGAGGTCGCAGGGAGCCCCGACCACATTCAACAAGCCGTTCACCCCACCACTTACTCGTGATCCCTTTAATTCACAATGTGAATCATTGTGGCCTTTTTCCTGATTCTTGGACACGCTGTTCACGTTTGTTATTAATAGAAGCAGTATAATGCATTAGTGAATAGCATGGGTTTCACAGTTGGATGATCCTTGGTTCACAGACTAAATATGTGTTTTCTGGCAAATTGCTGAGTTCGTTTCCTCATCCATTAAATATAGGTAGCAAAAGTGACTACTTTGTACAGTTGTTGAGGATGAAAGGAGATCACCGTCTTAGTTCAGTGCCTACTATGTAGTGAGCAGTCAGTAGGCGTTACCCATTATTCTCAACTCCCCATCACAGGTCAAACAAAAAACAAGAACAGGAGGTGTCTACCTAGTTAAACTCTACTTAGCACAGTTTTGTCTCAGGGCACTTAGGACCTCAGTAAGCATGTAAGCTGTTAGGGTAGGGGTTCCCTGGAGAAAGAGAACCAGGCATGGCTTTCTTAACATAAGAGGAGCCATTTTGGGCCGAAGCCATTTTGTAATCTAAGCCTGGACACAATGCTTGTCCTTGAAGAGGTCTCAGTAAGTAATGATCTTAAAGGAACAAAAGAATGCAGAAACAAACGACTGTAAGGCAAGAGAAGCAACAGTGGCAAAGACAATATATTAGTTGTAAAGACCAACGGTTCTGGGAATTCCCTGGTGGTCCAGCGGTTAGGGCTTCACGCTTCCACTGCAGCGGGCACGGGTTCGATCCTTGGTTGAGTAACTAAGATCCTGCAAGACACGTGGTGCGGCCAAAAAAAAAAAAGACTCCTAGTTATGTTTCAGTGGTAAAGATTAGCCTGAGGTGCTCAACCACCAGATCAGCTGGAACCCAAGGGATGATGATGTTGACCTTTTTTGACCCTCTTATATCAGCTAAAGCTTGGAATCTTTCATGAATATGCATGTACCCTTAGCTGAAAACTTCCCCAATTTTGCAGCTGGGAGAAACACTGCTTTGGAAAGGATCCCCGCTGTTCTACTTACTTGCTGCAAGTAATAACTCCTTCCCTCACCTGCTCTTTTTTTTAATTAATTTATTTTATTTTATTATTTATTTTTGGCTGCGTTGGGTCTTCGTTGCTGCACGAGGGCTTTCTCTAGTTTCAGGGAGTGATTGCTACTCTTCATTGCGGTGCACGGGCTTCTCATTGCTGTGGCTTGCCTTTGTTGCGGAGCACAGGCTTTAGGCGTGTGGGCTTCAGTAGTTGTGGCACGTGGGCCCAGTAGTTGCGGCTCACCGGCTCTAGAGCACAGGCTTAGTAGTTGTGGCGCATGGGCTTAGTTGCTCCGTGGCATGTGTTATCTTCCCAGAGCAGGGATCGAACCTGTGTCCCCTGCGCTGGCAGGCGGATTCTTAACCACTGAGCCACCAGGGAAGACCCCCTTCTCCCACTCTTTGCCTTGGTTGTGTCTTTTGGCTTGACAGCCACCAAGAGGGGAGCACAGTTTTCAGGTAACAAGCTCTTCCCTTTCTGTGGACTCAGCATGTTGCCCTTAAAGATCCTTTATCATATATTACTTTTCAGTAGTTTGCTATGGATATCTAGTTTCTTTACCCAGATATTTTAAGCTCATAGAAGACCAGACCTGCCCTGTCTCCTCTCAGCTGTGCTGTACACATAGCAAGGGCTTGAAAAATGCAAAAGAAAAAATAACTTAGCTTTTCAATGCATCTTTAAAATCACTTGAGTTCCTCAGTATTACTGTAAAATAAGGGGAGCACAAAGAATTGGTCTAAGTTTGCAGATATGCACTTTGAGGCCCATGCAGGTAGAATGACTACTAAAGTCAAAAGAGTGCAAAGAACCAGTCTAGTTCAATTTCCTCTCAATCACAATACATCAAACCATTAATAATGAGGGTTATACCATCAGTTTGTTAGCTTATATAGGCAGGAGTATGAATGAGTTTGTTGAGCATACCTGTGTTATTTTACATTTTTAGGCAGCTTGGATTAATTAGAAGAAAGTCAGTTGCACCGCCAAATGGAAATCTAGGAAGAAGCAAATCTAGTAAGTAGTGTGCTTCATTTCTTTACTTTCTGTAGCCTTGCATTTTTAACACTGGTAAAACATAAGGACACTCTGATCTTTTGCAGAGCAGTTGTTTGACTACTTAATTGTCATTGATTTTGAGTCGACTTGTTGGAATGATGGGAAACGCCACCGTAGCCAGGAAATAAGTAAGTCTGAACTTGACTGCAAATGGCCAAAGGTAACACTAGATAAGTTACTTTAAAGTTTATAGATATAAAATAGTTAACAGTTAAAGAAAACAAAATGATCTATGAATTGGTAATTTACTATAAAATCTGACTTGACAAAAAAACCCAAAAACCTAATACCTAAATGTGTCATCATATAAAATAATTGTTTTAGGATTATATACAAAATCTCAATTGCATAGAACCTGAAAAAAACATAATGCCTTTGCAAAAAGAAGTATGTTTCAATTTTCATATGGTCTTCATATTTAATTATGGAAATATATTCAAGAGTTTTAAGTAGATATACCTGTAACTTTAATAGTTTGACTTATTCTTTGGCATAACTTTAACCATTACATTATACTGCTTTGGTCATTTTAATATGCTTTTACTAAAACAATGATTGTTTAATAATGAATGCTATATGATGGTAATATATATTTAATTAGAGTGATTGCAGCATTAATTTAACAATTGTATATTCAAGTGTCAATTGATGATTCTTTCATGTAGTTGAATTTCCAGCTGTATTGCTAAACACATCAACTGGGGAGATTGAATCTGAGTTCCATGCTTATGTTCAGCCTCAGGAACATCCAATTCTTTCTGAATTTTGCATGGAACTAACAGGCATAAAGCAGGTATGCCCTTCTCTTTTCCTCATTTCTCTTCTCATCCTCCCACCCCAACAAAAAAAAAGCAGGCAAGATGCATATATTAAAATTCCGAAATCAGTTTCAAAAAGAAAATAAAAGCTATATGCCATTTGGAATTAGATTTATTCACTGTTAGGAGATATAATGTCCCCTCCAGAATCTTGGAATCTTTAAAAATTAAAAAGAATTGGACTTTCCCATGGTTAAGCCGCTGTACTTTGAGGGCACAGGTTCGATCCCTGGTCAGGGAACTAAGATCCCACATGGTGTGACCCAAAAAAAAAAAAAGAAAGAAAGAAAGAATAGTGTTATAAAGATGTATATCAGTTTCCATACTTTATGGAAATTAAGTGACATCAAATTTCTGTCGATCGAGATATATTTATTGTATTTCTGTGTGATTTAGATTGATCAACCAAATTTTTCTTACCTTGCAGAATTCTAACCATTACATTATTTCTCTCCCATGTGTTTTAACATCTTTTCACTAGATGAACTCTTTGACAGTTAGAATTTCTTCTTCTTTGTTGTATATCCCCCACACACTGCCTACTTATGTACTCAATAATTACGGAATTCAGTTGTTGAATTCAGATTTTATGACTCTTCAGGTTCAAGTTGATGAAGGAGTCCCTCTGAAGATTTGCTTATCTCAGTTCTGTAAATGGATTCAGAAGATTCAGCAACAGAAGAAAATTACTTTTGCTACTAGGGTTTCAGATATTTCTACTTCTGAAGTAAAATTATGTGCATTTGTTACTTGGTCAGGTAAAAAAAAAAAAGTTGTATCTATCAATCATAAATGAGTAGTGTTGCCACCGTATAATTCTTTATCTCTGGTAGGAATTATACTTGTTAGCTTCCTGGGCCACGAAAAGAAATCTAAGTGTCTAGCAGATGTTAACCAAGAAAAGTAAATTTATTCATATTTTAAATTTTTTAAATGCCTTAAAAATTTAAGTCCTAACTTTAAAGAATCTTTCTAGACTTCTCCTCTCTGTTCTCCTGAATCCAGGCAAAGACTGGTGAAAACTCTTAGCATGCTATTTTCTATAACTTGGAAAAAAAAGAGTCCTTATTCAACTCACAACCTTTGCTTTTATACTTTCACACTTCTAATGTAGACATCAAGGAAAAAATGGGCCATTTAAAGTAGACCTTTTCTATGCCCATGTTAGAGCATTCCTGTTAATAGTCATTGATAGCAGTGCTGTGCCATTGATAGCATAGCACTGATAGTCTTGGGTCTGTATGACCAGGCCACTCAGGATGGCTGTTCTCTTGTTCTCTGTACATCCCCTGATTGACCAGTCCCTGCTTTACTTAACACCCTACTCATATGACTGACCTCCCCTCTTAATACATACTTGCCCCTGGCCCCAGCTAGTGATTGTTCTAATTTTTAGATCAGAATATCTCCACCATGATAGCTTATCAAAGGGGCATAAGGGCTTGCTCCTCAGCTGGTTTCCCTGGGAACTCATGAGCCAACCTGATGTCAATTCCCCCGGTAACACTTAGCAGAAGACTGCTGCCATCTGCTTCGCATGGTGGAGTGTCGCTCCAAGACCTTGCTTCAGACATGTATGATCCCCCTGTTCATTAAATCCTTGATGTCTGTGTCACCGATTCAGGCTCTTTATTCTGTCTTGAGGTTGGGCAAGTACAGGGCTTGCAGACCTGTGGGGTATAGCCCAAAAGGGTCCCTGTAAGATGTTTGGTTTCTCCATTACATTAATATTTTCTAGAATGTTGAAAGCAGATAATCTTTTCCATCTAGGCCTTGTAATGTGACACCTTACTCTTCTTCTGAAGTATCTGTGTTTTAGTGTGTTTTTAAGAAATCATTTTGAAGCTTAATTACCAACCTAATTTCTTAATAGTAAGTTTTGAATAATTGTTAGATATTACCAGGGCAATTAAATCTTACTCTTCTATTATGTATTATATAGTATGTTATATATACCATATGTAGTATATATTATATTTAAAATATAGTATACTATTATAATATATGCTTTCATATATTATTCTAAGTCCTGCTATTTTGTTTTATGTCATCTTTCACCATTTTATTTGTAAATGATAGCATAAGTAAAAACTGATGACATCATTGACTTTGTTCTATTTTAATATACTTAATGCAGACTGGGACTTGGGAGTTTGCCTGGAGTATGAGTGTAAAAGAAAACAGTTGTTAAAACCTGTGTTCCTTAATTCTTGGATTGATCTCAGAGTAACTTACAAGGTAAGGGTCAAAGATGGGGGCATGTTCACTTTCTTTCTATTAAAACATGATTAAACTTTATCCCACGCATGGGTATGAGTTTCTACAAACAAAATACTTTGTTTTGAAACATTCACATAAATACTTTTCTTAAAGTATATAGAACAACACAAAAATAAGCACATTCCAAATCTAATAGAATAAAAATTATGAGAAGTAAACGGTTAATACCTAGCCCCTAAGGGACCTCCCTGGTGGTCCAGTGGTTAAGACTCCACACTCCCAATGCAGGGGGCCCAGGTTCGATCCCTGGTCAGGGAGCTAGATCCCACATGCCACAACTAAAGATCTCATGTGCTGCAACAAAGGTCCCACAGCTAAGACCCTGTGCAGCCAAATAAATAGTAAAAAAAAAAAAACTGTTTTTGAAAAAATACATAGCCTTTCAAATAGTAATCATTTTTTAAGACATATTGTCTTTTATTTGACTAGATTTTCTACAGGAGAAAACCAAAAGGACTAAGTGGTGCCCTGCAGGAAGTGGGAATAGAATTCTTGGGACAAGAACATTTCGGTTAGTATAATTTAAAATTTTATTATGTAAGTCATTCTATTTTTATACAGTCTTTCATTTGAACCTCATTTTTTGATGATATCATTAACAAGGAATATGCTTCAGCCTGAAAAAAGCCCTAATCTATGCAATTTAAATTGTTTCCAAGATTTTCAAATTACCACTTTCATAAAATATTGTAAGATAAAGACTGTCATGTAGTGGCTTTCTACTTGCTAAAAAGAATGAAAAGAATTAGCCAAATCAAATGGAGATTATAAACAAATGCCCAAATAATACAGTGGACTAAGGAAAAAACTGAGCAAGACTATTAGATTACTCATAAAACATGGTCCCTACAGAATGTTGGTCATATATTATTTTTTAATTTTAATTTTATTGGAATATAGTTGATTTACAATGTTGTGTTAGTTTCAGGTGTACAACAAAATATATGTATATACATATACATATATTCATTCTTTTTTAGATACTTTTCTCATACAGTTTATCACAGAATATTGAGTAGAGTTCCCTGTGCTATACAGTGGGTCCTTGTTGGTTATCTATCATATATAGTAGTGTGTGTATGTTCATCCCAAGCTCCTGATTTATACCTCCCCCCAGCGTTTCCCCTTTGGTAACCATAAGGTTTTTTCGATATCTGTAAGACTGTTTCTATTTTGTAAATAAGTTCATTTGTATCTTTTTTTAAAAATTAGATTCCACATATGACCAGTATCATATGATACTTTGTATTTTTCTGTCTGACATACTGTACTTAGTATGATAATCTCTAGGTCCATCCATGTTGTTTCAAATGGCATTATTTCATTCTTTTTTATGACTGAGTAATGTTCCACTGTATATATGTACCACGTCTTCTGTATGTATTCCTCTGTTCATGGACATTTAGGTTGCTTCCATGTCTTGGCTATTGTAAACAGTGCTGCACTGAACATTGGGGTGCATGTATCTTTTCAGATTATGGTTTTCTCTGGATATATGCCCAGGAGTGGGATTGCTGGATCATATGGTAGTTCTATTTTTAGTTTTTTAAGGAACCTCCATACTGTTCTCCATAGTGGTTGTACCAATTTACATTCCCACCAACAGTGTAGGAGGGTTCCCTCTTCTCCACACCTTCTCCAGCATTTATTGTTTGTAGACTGTTTGATGATGGCCATTCTTACCGGTGTGAGATGATACCTCACTGCAGTTTTGACTTGCATTTCTCTGATAATTAGTGATGTTGAACATTTTTTCATGTGCTTTTTGGCCATCTGTATGTCTTCTTTGGAGAAATGTCTATTTTGGTCTTCTGCCTGTTTTTCATTTGGGTTGTTTGGGGTTTTTTTGACATAGAGCTGCTTGAGCTGTTTGTGTGTTTTAGAGATTAATCCCTTGTAGGACGCTTTGTTTGCAAATATTTTCTCCAATTCTGTGGGTTGTCTTTTTGTTTTGTTTATGGTTTCCTTTGCTGTGCAAAAGCTTTTGAGTTTAATTAGGTCCCAATTGTTTATTTTTGTTTTTATTTTCATTACTCTAGGAGGCAGATCAAAAAAAATATTGCTGCAATTTATGTCAAAGAGTGTTCTGCCTAGGTTTTCCTCTGTTTTATAGTATCCAGCCTTGCATTTAGATCTTTGATCCATTTTGAGTTTATTTTTGTATACGGTGTTACAGAATGTCCTAATTTCATTCTTTTACATGTAGCTGTCCAGTTTTCCCAGCAGCACTTATTGAAGAGACTGTCTTTTCTCCATTGTATATTCTTGCCTCCTTTGTCATAGATTAATTGACCATAGATGCGTGAATTTATTTCTGGGCTTTCTATCCTGTTCCGTTGATCTATATATCTGCTTTCGTGCCAGTGTAATACTGTTTTGATTACTGTAGCTTTGTAGTATAGTCTGAAGCCAGGGAGCTTGATTCCTCTAGCTCCCTTTTTCTTTCTCAAGATTGCTTTGGCTATTCAGGGTCTTTTGTGTTTCCATACAAATTAAAATTTTTGTTCTAATTCTGTGAAAAATGCCATTGATAATTTGGTAGGGATTGCATTGAAACTGTAGCTTGCTTTGGGTAATATAGTCATTTTGACAATATTGATTCTTCCAATCCAAGAACACAGTATATCTTTCCATCTGTTTGTGTCATCTTTGATTTCCTTCATCAGTATCTTATAGTTTTCTGAGTACAGGTCTTTTGTCTCCTTGGGTAGCTTTATTCCTAGGTATTTTATTCTTTTTGATGCAATGGTAAATGGGATTGTTTCCTTAATTTCGCTTTCTGATCTTTCGTTGTTAGTGTATAGGAATGCAAGAGATTTCTGTTCTTTAATTTTGTATCCTGCATCTTTACCAAATTCATCGATGAGCTCTAGTAGTTTTCTGGTAGCAACTTTAGAATTTTCTACGCATAGTATCACATCATCTGCAAACAGTGTCAGTTTTACTTCTTCTTTTCCAATTTGGATTCCTTTTATTTCTTTTTCTTCTCTGATTGCCATGGCTAGGACTTCCAAAACTGTGTTGAATAGAAGTGGCGAGAGCCTTGCCTTGTTCCTGATCTTAGAGGGAATGCTTTCAGCTTTTCACCATTGAGAATGATGTTATCTGTGAGTTTGTCATATATGGCCTTTATTATGTTGAGGTAAGTTCCCTCTATTCCCACTTTCTGGAGAGCTTTTATTATAAATGGGTGTTAAATTTTGTCAAAAGCTTTTTCTGCATCTATTGAGATGATCCTATAGGGTTTTTTTTTAAACTTTTTATTTTATATTGGAGTATAGTTGATTAACAATGTTGTGTTAGTTTCAGGTGTACAGCAAAGTGATTCAGTTATACATATACATGTGTCTATTCTCTTTCATATCCTTTTCCCATTTAGGTTGTTACATAATATTGAGCAGAGTTCCCTGTGCTATGCAGTAGGTCCTTGTTGGTTATCCTTTTTAAATGTAGCAGTGTGTACATGTCAATTCCAAACTCCCTTACTATCCCTCTCCCCACTCACCCCTGCCAATCATAAGTTTGTTCTCTAAGTCTGTGAGTCTGTTTCTGTTTTGTAAATGACTTCATTTGTATCATTTTTTTTTAGATTCCGCATATAAGTGATATTTGATATTAATCTTTCTCTGACTTACTTCACTCAGTATGACCATCTCTAGGTCCATCTATGTTGCTGCAAATGGCATTATTTCATTCTTTTTAATGGCAGAGTAATATTCCATTGTATATATGTACCACATCTTCTTTATCCATTCTTCTGTCGATGGACATTTAGGCTGCTTCCATGTTTTGGAAACAACGCTGAACATTGGGGTGCATGTATCCTTTCAGACCATGTTTTTCTCCAGATACCTGCCAGGAGTGGGATTTCACGATCATATGGTGGCTCTATTTTTAGGTTTTTAAGGAACCTCCATACTGTTTTCCACAGTGGCTGCACCAATTTACATTCCCACCAACAGTGTAGGAGGTTTCCCTTCTCTCCACACCCTCTCCAGCATTTATTGTTTGTGGATTTTTTGATGATAGCCATTCTAACTGGTGTGAGGTGATATCTCATCGTAGTTTTTTTTTTTTTGCGGTACACAGGCCTCTCACTGTTGCAGCCTCTCCCATCACGGAGCATAGGCTCTGGACGCGCAGGCCCAGTGGCCATGGCTCATGGGCCCAGCTGCTGCGTGGCATGCGGGATCTTCCCGGACCAGGGCACGAACCCTTGTCCCCCGCATCGGCAGGCAGACTCTCAACCACTGCACCACCAGGGAAGCCCTCATCGTAGTTTTGACTTGCATTTCTCTAATAATTAATGATGTTGAACATCTTTTCATGTGCCTTTCAGCCATCTGTATATTTTCTTTGGGGAAATGTCTGTTTAGGTCTTCTGCCCCTTTTTTGATTGGGTTGTTTGTTTTGCTGATATTAAGCCACATGAGCTGTTTGTAAATTTTGGAGACTAATCCCTTCTCAGTCACATTGTTGGCAAATATTTTCTCCTAATCTGTGGGTTGTCTTTTCGTTTTGTTTATGGTTTCCTTTGCTGTGAAAAAGCTTTTGAGTTTAATTAGGTCCCATTTGTTTATTTTTGTTTTTATTTCCATCATTCTGGGAGACAGATCAAAAAAGATATTGCTGCGATTTGTGTCAAAGAGCGTTCTGCCTATGTTTTCCTCTAACAGTTTGATAGTGTCCAGTCTCACATTTAGGTCTTTAATCTATTTTGAGTTTATTTTTGTGTATGGTGTTAAAGAATGATACTAGAGACAAATGAAAACAAAAGCACAATGATCCAAAACCTACAGAATGCAGCAAAAGCAGTTCTAAGAGGGAAGTTTATAGCAATACAATCTTACCTCAGGAACCTAAAGCAACTAGAGAAAGAAGAACAAACAAAACTTAAACTTAGTAGAAGGAAAGAAATCGTAAAGATCAGAGGAGAAATAAGTGAAATAGAGACGAAGAAAACAATAGCAAAGATCAGTGAAACTAAAAGCTAGTTCTCTGAGAAGATAGACAAAATTGATAAACGTTTAGCCAGATTCATCAAGAAAAGAAGGGAGAGGACTCAAATCAATAAAATTAGAAATGAAAAAGGAGAACTTAACAGCTGACACCACAGAAATACAAAGGATCATAAGAGACTAGCAACTGTATGCTGATAAAACGGACAACCTGTAAGAAATGGCCAAATTCTTAGGAAGGTACAACTTCCCAAGACTGAACCAGGAAGAAATAGAAGATATGAACAGACCAATCACAAGTAATGAAATTGAAACGGTGATTAAAAAACTCCCAACAAACAAAAGTCCAGGACTAGATGGCTTCACAGGTAAATTCTATCAAACATTTAGAGAAGGGCTTCCCTGGTGGCGCAGTGGTTGAGAGTCCGCCTGCCGATGCAGGGGACATGGGTTCGTGCCCCGGTCTGGGAGGATCCCACCTGCCGCGGAGCGGCTGGGTCCGTGAGCCATGGTCGCTGAGCCTGCGCGTCCGGAGCCTGTGCTCTGCAACAGGAGAGGCCACAGCAGTGAGGGGCCCACATACCGCAAAAAAAAAAAAAAAAAAAACCATTTAGAGAAGAGCTAACACCTATCCTTCTGAAACTGCTCCAAAAAATTGCAGAGGAAGGAAAACTCCCAAACTCATTCTATGAGGCCACCATCACCCTGATACCAAAACCAGACAAAGATACCACAAAAAAAAAAATTACAGGCCAGTACCAGTGGTGAATACCTGCTCGTGGGTCTCCTATGGGTGACTGCTCTTCACACACTCCCGAGACAGTGGAGGCAGGGCTTGGTGCCTGCTCTCGGATCTTGTATGGGCAGGTGGTCTCCATGCATTCCCGGGACAGCAGGGGCAGGTTTGGTGGGTTCTTGTGGATTTCCTAGGGGTGAGGGCTATCCACGTGCTTCCTGGGACAAAAGGGGCTGGGCCTGGCATGTGCTTGTAGGTCTCCTATGGGCAACCTCTGTCCATGCACTCCCAGGACAGCGTATGCAGGACTCGGTCATATATTTTCGAACTGTCTAACAAAATTTCACCTCCTCCTCTGTAAATGTGGGAAATCTTTCCTTGGTAAGGCTACCAGTAGGCTTACCAGTGAAATTAGTAGATGATCAGAAAACCAACAGTATGTTCCAATTTCTGCTTAAGTGGTGGTATTTTTTGCTATATTTCTTTGCACTGGTACCACTAAATTCAGTGTTTGATATCTCTTTCCTCAGGGTTGGATGATTCTAGGAATACTGCCCTTCTTGCTTGGAAAATGATCAGGGATGGTTGCTTAATGAAAATTACAAGGTCCTTGAACAAGGTTAGTAGTGTCTTACCTCTTTATTCTGTTATTTCAAACTCCAGAAGTAATCATGGGCAAGTTGAAATGTAGATGTCATGTATGCTATCATTTATAAATCAATCAATGATGACATTTTTCTTTTTTGTCATACAATGTGTACTAAAGAAATTATGAATGCAGAATGTCTAAAGCTGTTGGATTTGTCTGTGAAATCATAGGTTCCCACTAAGAGGAATCCTAACATTTTCACCAGAAATTTGAATATGGATCAAGTTGAAGAAATATCAGCCTGCAACAGTAGCATTCATGATCCCAGCATATATGGTAGGGAACCTAAAAATACAATAAAATCCTATGAGAAAGTGCAAATGAAGTCAGTTGATGTGAATTTTCCTATAAAGGTACAGCAAGATCATTTACAACTAAAGGGCAATGTAAAAGCAGGCTGTCAGAATGTCAAAAGCTGTTTATCTCTTTTTAATACTAAGTCCTGGACCTCTCTGGGGCAGTTACAGTCTTCCAGTTTGAATACACCTATGCAGAAGCAAATAAACCAACATCTTGCATTTAATACCAATTCTGAGTCTTCAACAGTTGGTTCAGAATTGATACTTGTTTCAACTACCATTTCATCTGTTAATAATGTTTCTGATACGGAAATGAGTTCTGCTCTTGACAGTTTACCTATGTTGGCTGATTGGGAGGATGTAGCTTTACTGCCATCATCTCAACCTGAGCAGAATATATATTGTATGCCTCCTATTAGTGACCCAAACTTAGACACTTCATTTAATTCTGGAGAAAGATTAATGGTTTTAGAAAAATCTGAAATGTTAAGTCAAGAAAACTTTGGAGGCACAGAAGAAACCCCTCAAAAATCTGATACCTCTAAGTCTATTGTATATAAGAGTCCACATACTACTATTTATAATATAAAAGAAGCCAAAGATCCAGGTTCAGATGCTTTTGACTTTAAGTTACCTGAATGTAAATCAAGTAGCTTCAACAGTGTTAATGCCAATATGTCTCATCCTTTAGTTTTGGGGAAACTTCCTCTTCATTTAGGTGGTGCTAAGAGGAATCCATCCAGTCCCCTACCTTTCCCACCAGCAAAAAAACAGACCTTCACTATTCATGAAGAAAAGCCTACATCATCTAATGGCTCCCCAGGGGGAAGTTCTTCCAGGAAGGTTCTCCCTTCTATCTTAACTTCTACAGTTAATGTACAAGATCCTTGGAAGGGTGGGAAAATAACACCTCCTTTATGCAAGTGTGGCCGAAGATCTAAGAGACTTGTTGCTTCTAATAATGGACCGAACCATGGAAAAGTCTTCTATTGTTGTCCTATTGGGAAGTACCAAGAAAAGAGAAAATGTTGTGGTTATTTCAAATGGGAACAAACACTTCAAAAGGAGACAGCCAACAGCATAGTTCTGTCTCATTCCCCAGGGGGACACACTTTTAACTCTCCAGAAACAAGCCATATTTGTGACAGAAATGTAGATTTTTCTACTAAAAATTCATTGAGACTCAGACCTTCAATGAGGAATTGACTTTTTTTACATGTAAACTATGTTTTTACCTCAATGTGACTTTTACTACAGTAAAGAGAAAAAAATTTGTATAGGGCTACAAGTTGTGAGGACATAGTGTATCTGAGCTCTGTAAGCTACACGGGGCTATTCAACACATTCTCACACATACACACACTGAAAATAGAAAAAAGAATTTCACAGGCTTCTAATTTCATTCACCATTTATCTAATTTGTCTTCTGTTCATGTATGAATCCTGATTGCCCCTTGAATTCCCACACATTATGAGTATTCTGATAATGTCTTATACTATTTTATTTATATTTCACATATTAACCCATGCCAAATGTATCATACTTTTTTGAAGAGCCACAAATGAAATACTTGGTAAACTGTATTTATTAGATTAAATGTAATAAGCAGCAATACTAGTATATGATATCCTTGTTTCTTTTTATTGAATTATAATTGCCATGCAATATTATATTGGTTTCAGGTGTACAACATATGATACCTTTCTTTTGCAGTTAGACCTTGAAACAAATTTTTTTTTTTTTTTTTTTGAAACAAATTTTAAACTATTTTTAGTTGTTTGAATAAAAATGTGACCAATAAAAATCACTAGACTGTTTTCAGGTAGATGCTTTTGTACTTTGAGAATTATGATAATCTAATATTTTAAGTTTTTCTAAAAACTTCTATAACTTATTTAGTTTTATTTCAACCCTTGAAAATTGGTTCTGATTTGTATGTCAACATATCAGAAGAATTATTCAACTAAGATTTGAAATCCAACAGGTCAGAGATTTAGTTCAGAAACGCTTCTATACTATATGTTTAAAAATTCCTTGGCAGCTGATGGTATTCTATTTATATTACCAAATTATAAGAACATTGACACTAATGCAGAGGAATTTACTGAATATTTTATTTCAGAATTCAGCCTATGATGTTATAACCACAAGATATTTTAAATCAATTAGTTTATAAGCATACTGTCACATTTTTAAATCACCTTTTCATAATCTTGTGGTTTTACAGAGCATTATTTTATAGATAACATGATAAGTAATGAATTTAAATTGTTTCCCATTCTTTCTTCCTCAGTTCATTTCTTATCTTCCTACTAATAGTCTTTGGCAGCTCTTGAATAAATTCTACCTGTGGATATCAAGGGAAGAAAATTAGCCCAGAAGTTTTCATCTTTAGACAAAGTCAATTATATAAAAGTTCTATTATGAACTCTAGGTGAAAGAATCAGGACACCCATTGGGGTGGGTTTTTGGTAACAACCAAAAAAGGGAGAGGGGTATAGTTGATATTTTTCTTGATATTTAGTACAGTAAGTCCCCTACACACGAACCTTCAATTTGTGAACTTTCAAAGATGCGAACATGCATCTGGTTCCAGCAAGGAACCCGAACCTGTGCCATCAGCATCAGGCGTGAGTGACATTGCAGCTTGCCCTCTGCCTCCTATTGCTGACAATCCTTCAACTCTACCATCTCCCACCTCCTCTCCCTCCTCCAGTCAGTAACTCTTCTTGCCTGTTCACTCGATGCCAGCCCCGGTATGCCAGCTGTTGTACTGTAGTACTGTACTTTTCAAGGTACTGTACTTAAGATTAAAAAGGTTTTCTTTATTTTTTGTATTTGTTTTTTATGTATTATTTGTGTGAAAAGTATTATAAACCTATTACAGTAGAGTACTATATAGCCGATTGTGTTAGTTGGGTACCTAGGCTAACTTTGTTAGACTTAACGAAAAAACTAGATTTAATGAACATGCTCTCCAAACAGAAGTTGTCCGAATATAGGGGACTTACTGTATTTACTATAAGTCAGGTAAGCCAAATGACCCAACAAATTAGTTTAAGGGTTTCATTTTAATCTCAAAGATTCTGATTCGTATCCATGTCATTAGTTTAGTTTGGAATATTTGGTATAGCATGTTTGAGGAGAATGTTCATTAAAATGGAAAAAATAAACAGCTGAAAATTTCCAGAATACTAAGCAAATATTGTTCATAATCAGAATACCTACCTTCCTGGGATATTTGTAAGGTGCTGTAGCTCTTTTTACATGCTCCTGAATCTCCTTCTTCAGTTGTTCTTGATCGTTTGACTTCTAATCAGGGTTCAGAACAATAAAAGCCTTTACTGCCTAAAATAAATATTTGAACACCAGGAAGATGAGTTGTATATTCTTATGTTTTAGTGTGTCTTTTCTTTCTCTTAACTTGGGAATCTAATCTAAATACCTGATGCAGTGGGCCAAAAGGTTTATTAGGGTCTGATCCCAGCTCTATGCTCTTAAGCCAGCCAGTTGACTCCCACACCTAGATTTTGTATCTAATACGAGAGCTTCTGGAACCCCTGCTTTGATTATGATCTGTACGTGAACCTTCTCATCTAACCACATCTTAAACTCTACTTTCTGACCTGTTTCTGATCATCTCTGCTCTTGACTTCTTGCCTCATCTTTTATCTCCTTCAAAAAAGTTTTCTTTTGGAAACTTGGTCATGTACTAAGCACAGTCTTTTATATAACAACCCAGCCTGATATAGTCTAGCTCATAGGTCACCACCCTCAGTGTGGCCCTAATAAACAGTATTCTCATGGGTTTGCCATATCCTTATTGAAGGGAATAGTTCACTGAGTGAGACTGTCCACTCTTCATTCCATAGACATTTCTGTTGATGCAAGGCTATGAAGATTCCAGCAGTCACTTTGCTATTGCTCTGACCCATTTACCTGGCTTTCAGTAATAAGGGTAAAAGTGGTGATGGTCCTTGCTCTATAATTGGCAGAAGACAGGGAAGAATTCATCACTTCATGCTCACAAATCCTGTTCCCCAAAGTTCACCCTTCCTTGAAATGTTTTAGAAAATCCTGCCCAGAAATTTTGGACCTTTACTGGAGAAGACAGAGGCCCTTCCTCATGTGTAGTCCCCTTCAAGAGTGTATTGGAATTCTAAATGTTCTCTCCTGGGGCACTGCCAGCACTGCGATTTACTGCCTTCCCTAGAGGCAGAACTCTAGGTGAGTCGATTAGTATGCACCACCAAATCCAGAATATCAGCCTAGGGTTTGCCATGGAATGGTGCTGCTTTGTGGGCATAGTTCAGGAGAGTCACCTGTAAATTTTATGATTAAATATTCAGCACTTAAGAGGCTTAAATCTTTTTGAATTCACAGATTCATGTATATAGCTTGAAGATAAGTTGGCAACATTACCTATCTACCTTGGTCTGGAAGTAAATAGTTGATCAAAAATGGATTATTTGAAAGACTAAGTCACTCAGGACAACTAGTTAGTGAGAAGTGAAGACTTGCAGTTATAAAATTTTCACATTTTGGTCATTGCTTACCAGTGTGCAGTTTTACAACATTTTATGAGCAATTATTTATATCTGTCTTTACCAAAACACCTTGAAAATTTCTAAATTACATGTGCCATGGAGCAGTTGTGTGTGTATGCATGTATATAATTTTATCCTATCCATTTTTTGACATTTCATAGAAT
Source organism: Phocoena sinus (assembly GCF_008692025.1). Classification (NCBI taxonomy): domain Eukaryota; kingdom Metazoa; phylum Chordata; class Mammalia; order Artiodactyla; family Phocoenidae; genus Phocoena; species Phocoena sinus. The sequence continues at coordinate 65,903,845 of NC_045777.1, read as the reverse complement.
TTATTTGTATTTATGCCTGCTCTATTTCTTATCAACATTTTTATGAATAAAAAAATTATCCTTGCTATAAGTGAACTGTTCAAAGGCAAATTATTTTAAGAACTAATGTCTAAATACTGGTTTGCATATTGATGACTTGTACACCTTGGGTAAAGTCTAATTTATCTTTATAAAAGTCTCTATAAACCATTATAGAAAATGATAAATTATTAAGGAACAATCTAACATGGTTAAGAGCATGAACTCTGAAGTCAGACAACCTGGGTTCAAGTCACACTTTGTGTGTAATCTCAGGCAAGTTAGGACACCTCTCTCTGCCTCAGTTTCCTTCTCTGTAAAAGGAATTTGTGAGGATTAAATAAGTTAACATATGTATAGGGCTTATAACAATACCTGGAACACACTAAGTCATTAAAAATATTAGGTATTAGTTGTAGTAATTTCATTTGCACAGAATTTCAGAAAAACTTTGAAGCCCACTTATGGATTTTGGTTAAAAAAATCTTGTACTTCTACTACTGAAACTAATACTAATATTTTAAATGACTTAATATGTTCCAGATGTTGTTATAAGGCCTATACCTATGTTAACTTATTTAATCCTCACAAGCTTTCATTTTAAGAAATTAAAAATCATTTTTGATTCTGTTCTCCAGAGAAAACCAGCAAAGTGGTATAAATTATTCCTGTTTTTTCCCAATACATTTATACTTAAAAATGGAGCCATGCTATACATTACAGCTTTGAATCCTTCTCTCTTTCTTTTTAAAATTTTTTTTATTGAAGTGTAGTTGATTTACAATGTTGTGTTAGTTTCAGGTGTACAGCAAAGTGATTCATATATATATATATAGACTCATGAAACCCTACTGGTGGAGTTCAGAGAAAAGGGACAAACTTCAGTAATCATTGAATCTGTTCCCTACTCTCATTACCTGGAATATTGGAGGCCCTGCCTGGCAAAGGGGGCCTGAAGAGTGGCATGGAACCTTTAAACCCAAACTACCACGTGATCAGCCCCAACAGAAGTGAGCTTTGAGGACTCCGTCTTATTCATAGTTTATTTCCTGAACCCTCTACTTACTGACCGAGCCAGACTACTTCTGGTTACTTAGTTCCTGTCTCAGACCTTGTTCCCACTCCTGATATCTGATGCCAGCCTATCCTCCTCAGCTACACCAAAGTCCATGTTGGTTTCCAGACCTTCTGGGTAAAAACTCGAGCCTTCTAGCTGACTTCTGGCACCCTATCCTGGTATGAGCCTGGGTTGCTGGCATTCACACCGTCTTTGCCCCAGCACTCCATGGAAAGGATTCAAATTCTTTATAGTATATATTTTCCATCTCATTCTATAGCAGTTCTCTCTGATTAGCATATTTCTATCTGACTTGCATATTTAGTAACATAGTGAATGAATCATTTGGATAATTCTGTTTCAATGAACTACTGTTTAGAAGTATGTTAGACTGCCAACAAACGATAAGATAGAGACAAATCAGTTCTCTTACCTCTCCTCTGATGGGGTCTGGGCCGCTGACGACAGCTAACTCTGCAAGTGTAGAATGCTCAGTCAGGGCACTTTCTATCTCAAACGGTCCAATTCAGTAACTGGGAAACAAAACATATGGCAGGAATTTGTAAAGGTGAGCAAAAGGTTAACTCCAGAATACCTACAGTCTGTTAACACAAACATATCCACAGATGAAAATTACCCAGAGGATAATATGATATCATCCACTCTTACAACAAACCAGAAATGTCCATCCTCATCCATATAGCCCCGTCCCCAGTGATATAGAAATTGCCTCATAGAGTTGAAGCTGTTTCTGTAGGATTATCCTATAAAACTAATAATTAATATTTTGAATGTGACTCTTCTGTTCAGTTGGATTTTTAAATATTTAAGGAGAAAGAAAACTTTGGTGTTTTTGAGAATCCTTAGAATGAAGAGGAGCAAGCATGGGAAATAGGGATGAAAGTCTAGCATTGAGACAGCCCAATAATCAGAGAGGTAAACTGTAATTACAGAGACTAGGCATGCTGCCATCCTGAGAATTTTCTTAGATTGGTCACAAAATAAATATTGCAGGTGCTCAGAGGAAAAGGCTAAATAAGTCTTTTGCTAATTGGTTAATATCTAAACACTTGTAGGAAAAAAGAAGTCAATACTCAGAGTTAAAAGAAAGTACCAAATGAGTCAACAGAGAGGGTTTTTTTGTGTGTTTGTTTTGTATTTGGTTTCGTTTTACACAAAAGTAGAGAATTGATTCTGTAAGTTTAGCAGGAAGAAAAAGGAAGTATTTTTACATTATGTAAAATCCACTGACAATTAGAACCTGGGCCTTTGATTATACTGATGTAAACTTTTCTCTAATTTGTATACTGTAATTAGAGATGAAAGTATGTTTGCAAACAGTAAGGAGCTTGGGAGAAAGAAAATTACTTAAGCTCACTGCACCATTCTGTCTCTCTCACTCCTTACATGAAGGGAAACCACTAATCAGATTTCAGGAAAATTATTGGGTGCTGATTTACAGCAGAGAGGATTAATGATATTAAGAGGGCTATCTTATTTCTAGGGCCCCGTTCCTCTTACCTTCACGGGCTTGGAGCAGTGATTTAGCCTGGGGGGACCAGCGTGCCCTTCTCTAATAAGCATTTGAGTATTTCTTCAGTTCCCTGTCTGAGGGATTACTGTTCAGGACAACGAATCTCTCAAGAAAAGGCCAAATACCTATCCTAGGTGTACTTTGTGGCAAATAGAGATCGTTACCAAGCACTTTTGAGAAATAAATAGAAAATGAGATGTTATTTAATAAGTCTCTTACCACATAATATGTAAAAAGGGGAAATGGTCGGTTAGGTAGAACTCAAATGCCAGTATCTCCTTGTCTAGATGGGCCATTTACATCTAAAATCTAGAATGAAACAGAATAATTTATTTAAGGGAATTTTTATTTAATGCCACATCTGAAATCTTTGCTTTGCACGTTTTGTTTTGTTTTGGTTTTTGCCATTTAAGAAAGCAGACTTCAGAAAATTTTTAAGTATACTTTAAATTCCTAAGAGAAATGTATTTATTTAAATTCTTACTGCAAAATATATTGTAAAATGCAGGTTAGCAAAATGTGAAAGAAAAATAAAATTTTTCTTTAATTCTATCATCCAGCAATAATCACATTTTGGTAATATCCTCTGAGATGATATAGACATAGAAAAAAATAGGATCACTTTATAATATTAGTGTTTTGCAACCTGCTTTTATCATTTAGCAATATATCTTAATTGTCTTTTCCTTTCAAATAAATATTTCATTACTGGTTTTCAGACTTTGTGAAACAAACAAAATCTTACTTCAGAAGCCCAATATGAGTAAGTAGGAAAAGGGAATGTTCTTTGGCTGAGACAGTGGTGGGTAATCCGAAGCCTTGCTCTCTTATCCTCTCGTGTTCTCTGGTACCTAATAATAGCTAGCATCCTAAATAATAAATGCTAATGCTCTAACTACTTTATATGTACTATCTTCTTTTGTCCTTACAACAGCCATATCTGGTTAGGAGTATTATTATGCTCATTTTGTATATGAGGAAACTGCGGTGCAGAGAGTTTACGTAGCGCCACAGTGCATGATTGAGCTGGAATTCAAATCTCAGCAATCACACTCTAGATCCTATACTTTTCATCATTATACTTCTCTGTGGAATCTCTCCAGGGAGTTCAATCCATTTTCTAAAAATCCAAATAAGCATTTCTCAGATTGATTGCTCATCTCATATACCAGATTTTGCTCTTACTTTTAGCTGTTTCTAAATATGAAAACTCTACTCTGCTTTTATACACACCCTTCAAACCTGAGATGTAGCTTGTTGGAAAATAAGGGTATGATATTTATCTGGCCCTTTCCAGAAGGAAAAGCGCTTATGTCCCTAACGAGAAACTTGAAAGGCATTCTAAATGTTAAGAACTTATTTTTAAATTCTTGCAAATAAAAAGTATAAATTCCCACCCAGTCATCTAAAGAATTATTTGGTTTCAGGTATCAAGAAGAGATATGTTAAGAGTTCCAATTACTTAACACAGACTACTATTTAATAGATGGGAAAATAGATAAAATATTCTATCTCTGGGGAGAATCTAATTCCTCATTGTTCAAGGGGGTCCTAGAATGTTTAAACATGAAAATTATGAGCTTTGATCTTTGAAGTTGCAAAAATCTGATATCCAGCTGGTTAGAGTACATCCCCGAATGTCAGAATGTCACTAAAGATGCTCTTAGCTAGGTAGGGAGGGGCCCAATAATAAAAGCCCATGGGAAAGAGTTAAAAATGAAGGTGGCTGCATGAGGGAAATGCAAAGCAAAACTACAATGAGATGCCATCTCACACCTATTAGTATGGCTACTATCAAAAAAACAAAATAACAAGCGTTGGCAAAGATGTGGAGGAATTAGAACCCTTGTGCACTATTGGTGGGAATGTAAAATGTGGAAAACAGTATGGCAGTTTCTCAGAAACTTAAAATTACTATATGTATAAATGATTCACTTTGCTGTACACCTGAAACTAACACAACATCGTAAATCAACTGTACTCCAATAAAAATTAAAAATAAAATAAAATTACCATATAATCCAGCAACTCTATTTCTGGGTATATACTCAAAAGAATCAAAAGCAGGGTCTCAAAGAGATATTTGTATACCCATGTTCATCACAGCATTATTCACAATAGCTAAAATATGGAAGCAACCCAAGCACTCATCAACAGATGAATGAACAAGCAAAATGTGATATATATATATATATATATATATATATATATATATATATATATGCAATGGAATATTCAGCCTTAAAAGAAAGGAAATTCTGACACATGCTACAACATTGATGAACTTTGTGGACATTATGCTAAATGTAATAAGCCACTTACAAAAAGACAAATACTGTATGATTCCACTTATACATAGTACTTAAAGAGTAGTCAAAATCATAGAGGCAGAAAGTAGAATGGTGATTGTGAGGGACCGGTGGGAAGAGGAATTAAGGAGTCATTGTTCAATGGATGTAGAGTTTCAGTTTTACAATATGAAAAGAATTATGGAGATGGATAGTGGTGACACCTGCACAACATTATTTAATGTGGTATTATTTAATACCACTGAATTGTGTACTTATAAATGGTAAAAATGGTAAACTTTAAGTTATCTTTTACCACAATAAAAAGAAATTTGGATAAATAAGTGAAAGTGGAGATGCTCATGGGGGATGCATGGGGCCATGCATGGCTCATGGGGCCAATCCTCTTGGCCACACGATTTTTGCATTCAATGATAGTTACTCCAATGAATCACTGGGCTTAAATGAGTGGGGAACTGGTGGTACACTGCAGTTGGGATGGCTGTGCGTATAGCTATGCCTGTGAGACTCTGATAGCCGTGCATGTTGGGAATTGTCATCAAGAGAAAACATCTATGTGAAATGCCAATTTTTGATTACTTGTAATGCATATATGATAATGCTTAATTATCAGTATTTCTTTCTCTGACCTAAGGCAGCCTATTAACCAATGAACTATTGTTACGTCTTTTTACAGAATGTAACCAATGCTGCTCTACCATCTCTTCTTAGAAAAGTTTTTCAAAGGAAAGGAATTCCAGGGAGAGGTGAATAATAACAGTGCCTATCTTTTGGACCTTTATTATGTGCCAAGCACTTTGCTATGCTCTTTAGAAATATTACCTCATTAATCCTTACTAGAAACCTATGAAATCAGTTCTGTTATTATTAGGGTTACCAACCATCTTGATTTGCCTGTGACTAAGGCAGGGGGTGTATCCTCAGGATGTACTGCTTTCAGGGCTAAAACTAAATAAGTCCCAGGCAAACTGGGACAAGTTGTTCACCTGGTCCCTGTTTTACAAATAAGGAAACAGACTTTAACAGCTTAACCAAAGATACTCAGCTAGTGAATAGCGGAGCCAGACCAAAACCATCAGGCAATCCTACCTTTAGACAAGGTTCCATAGCAAAGTGAAAGTGAGGGAAAGGAACCAGCATCTGGTTTATTCCATAAATAGTGACATCAGCAACCAATCTCATCTAAACTTTCTCAAACTTACCTGATTATAAGAATTACCTGAGGTGTTATTAAAACACAGATTTCAGCATCCCACCTTAAATTTATTGAATCAGGCTCTCTAGAGAAGGAGCCTGAGAATTTGTATTTTTGACAAGTACCCATGTGATTCTTTATGATCAGATAAACTTGGGAAACATTGGTGTCATCTACGACTAACCCTCAGTTAAGATTGATTCTGAGGTCTCTGTAAACTCATCCATTTTGTGTTTTTGTTGCTATTGTTTTCTTCTAGGTATTAGTGTAAGTTCCTTTCGCTATACTTAGCTTTGGCTGGGTTGATCTGAGAACAAGTCTAACCCTGTACAAAATGTGCTGATGGGATAATAAGATGCCCCCTAGGGATCAAGTGATGAAAATGGCAGTGGTTACATGACAGCCAGGAACTGGCCAGGCAGGCTTAGGAAGAGAGAGAGAACGCTGCAACCATTGTAAACTGTAGCCTGTTTTGGCCTACTTGACCCTTTTAGGAGGTCTGGAGCTCCCTAACCAGAAGGGGCAGTGTGGTGTCACAGTTAAGAGTATGGATACTGGACCCAGATTCCTTGGGATTGAATCTCAGCACTAGCAGCTACTAGCTATGTGACCTTGGGTGAGTCTTTTAACATCTCTGGGCATCATCTGTAAAACGGTTCTAATATTGCCATGTCTCTCATAGGTTCCTTCTGGAAATTAATATTTATAAAATGCTTAGAACTATTTGGCATAAGAACTGCTTTTGAGAGAAAAAAGAGACAAACTAACATTTCTAACCCATTTCCATCTTTATATGGAAGTTAAGATGTCATAGAAGTAACATAATCATCACCAAAACTAGGAATGTAAGGGAGTAGAAGCGGGGTAGGTGGTAAACAGATTGGGTTGTTAAATATTTTCCTGGGAAGGGATGTACAAACCTTAACATCAAAAGCAGGAGAAGGCTTCCCATTGAGCCAGGCTTAATTTTCATTCCCTTAAAATTTCCACAATTAGTACCTAGTTAAGAAGAAGAAAGAGTAAAGTAACATGGCAAATAACTTAAATTTATTCATCCATCCACCATGCATTCATTCAACAAATATTTATTCAGAACTTACTGTGAATCAGGCTCAAAATAAAACAAATTCTATGCTCTCATGAAGTATAGAGATAGACACTAAACAAATATAATAAAGTTATAACACTAAGTAAATTTATAATTGCTAAAATATCCATATTTATGAAAACATTTGTACTCATATTCGCATGATACTTGTTATGCTGTTTCTATTTAATACGTCAATTTTTGTTTTTATTTTATTTTTGGTATTCTAATTTTTGACCAGGTACTACTTTCTCATGGTTCATAAATTGAAGCATTATAAAAAGACACACTGAAAAATTTCTTTCAGCCTTTCCCTTATCTGCTCCATTTTACCCCTCCCTTTCCTACATAATAACCACTTTTGTTATTATGTCATTCATTTCCTCTAGAATTTCTTCTTATTTCTACGAGCTCTTTAGATAAACCTTTTTAGAGTGTGCTTATCAAGGAGTTTTCCAGCAAACTTAATATTTCAAGTAACAAGGAGCTCAGCATTTTCTATTTTTAAAGTAGCCCTAAGAAATTTCCTCATTACATAAGGGGAGATCTTTTTGTAGATCTGGTATTTTTTAATTAAAAAAATTTTTAGTGCCCTGGTCCTGATCAATTATATAGTGGCTTTCCTCAGTGAATGGCTATTTAAACTGTATCTGTTACAGAGCTTTTTTGCAACTATCTTCCCTCAAGTTTGTTTTTTTTTTTTAACTGTTCTTCTAATCACGCCACTCCCTCCCTATCCCTCAACCACAAAGATATAATAAACACTTTGGTTTTTATTCATCTGACTGAATTGAATCCAGCCCTGTCTTTTCAGTGAAGTCTGTATACCGTTTCAGTCTGTCCATATCCTTCGTGGATATCCAGACCTGTCCTGTTTCTCCATTGTTCAGTCACTTCAGAGTTGACTGATTCCCCAGCACTTACACAGTGCTTTAAGCTTTTGAACTTATAGTTTCTCAGAAGACAGATAACGAGTTAAATTTAGGAGGCAAATAGAGAAAAAATGGAAATTAGGGTTATTTCTAGTGAAATTTCATACAAAGTGTTTTCGTTTTTCCCCCAACTCCCTTCTCCAATACAAAATAAACCATTCTACCATAAATTGACTCCCGAAACACCAGTTTTTATTTTTTTTTCTTTTTCTCCCTTTTGTTTGGGGCGGGGGCGTGATTTGTTGCAGAGAAAAGCCATGCAATCCTAGGGAAGGTACCACATAATATGTTAAATCAGTGATGAAAGGTTTACCAATTGTCTGGTTAAATTGTGGAGTATTTATACAATAGAACACTCTACAGTTGTTAAGAAAAAAGAAGAAGCTCCTGGATTGTACTGTTCAATAGCACTTTTTGTTATGATAGAAATTTCTATGCTGAGCTGTCCACTATTGTATCCTCTAGCCCTGTGTGGCTGTTGAGCACTTGAAGCATGACTAGTGCAACTGAGGCCCTGAGTTTTTTTCATTGAGGTATAATTGACTTATAATGTTGTATTAGTTTTACAGCGTTAATGATTTGATGTTTGTATATAGTGAACTGATCAGCACAAGTCTAGTTAACATCTCTTACCCTACGTATTTACAAGACTATTTTTTCTTGTGATGAGAACTTTTAATATTTACTCCCTTAGCGACTTCAAATATGCAACACAGTAAGTCCCCTGCATATGAACCTTCAAACTGCAAACTTTCAAAGATGTGAACGTGTGTTTGCATGTCCAGTCACATAAGTTAGCTCATGTGTCTGGCATACATTGTCACATGCGCTCATCCTCTACAAGTGTTTGTGCTTTTGTGTACTTTACTGTACAGTACTGTATAGAGGACAGTAGTACACTATCTTTATTTCAAGCCCAGGGTGTCTGGAAGCAAGCGTAAAAGCAGTGGTGATGTAGCTGGTACTATTGTACTTTTCAAGGTACTGTACTGTAAGATTAAAAATGTTTTCTTTATTTTTTATGTTTGTTTTTTATATTTTATTTGTGTGAAAAGTATTATAAACATATTACAGTACAGTGCTATATAGCCAATTGTGTTAGTTGGGTACCTAGGCTAACTTCATTGGACTTAGAAACAAATTGGACTTACGAACGTGCTCTCAGAACAGAATTCATTCGTGTATGTGGGGGACTTACTGTACAGTATTATTAGCTATAGTCTGGAACTGAATTTTTAATTAAAATTTAAATACCTACATGTGGCTAGTGGTTACCAAATTGGACAGCACAGTTCCAGGATGTATTGCAGGTGAAGAAAGGAAGGTCAGAACTGTGCGCATATCATGTTTCCATTATAAAAGAGAGGGGGAGAACATATGCATATTGGCTTGTGCATGCATAGATCTCAGGGAGAGGGAGAACTGAGACTGAGGACAAGGTATGGAGGAAGACTTTCACTAATATATTCTTATATACCTATTGAATTTTATGTCATTTGAATTGTTTCCTGTTCAAAAATCAAATAAAGTCAATTTAAAAGTAGTGATCAAGGGCTTCCCTGGTGGCGCAGTGGTTGAGAGTCCACCTGCCGATGCAGGGGACACGGGTTCGTGCCCCGGTCCGCGAGGATCCCACGTGCCGCGGAGCGGGCTCGCTGAGCCTGTGCGTCCGGAGCCTGTGCTCTGCAATGGGAGAAGCCACAACAGTGAGAGGCCCGCGTACCGCAAAAAAAAAAAAAGTAGTGATCAATCCACACTTTCAAATGGAATCAGTAATAAAGGACATTCATCTTCTTTCCTGTTTGCTGGGATAGGGTTTTAAATAGGGGTGACATATATTTTCTCAGCTCAAGTAGCAGTCATCATACAAAGGATAAACACCTTCTTATCCATAACCACTGGGCTGAACCCTCCCTTTCCTCTCCTTGCTTGAGGGAAACCGCCCTGGATATAGTAATTACCATTTACAGAATGTAAGCAAGAAGCAAGGGGAGAAGAGATTGCTAAACCCCATACCTACTGGCCTGGAGCTATGTTTCTAGGCAGAGAGATCTTTTATTTTATAAAATAAAAATATTTTATAATATTTAAAAAATATTTTATGATATTTCTTCTTCCTCCTCTCCCCTCCTCCCACTAAGTGCCCATTCACCAACCTTTCTTACCCTGGTCTTATCATTCTGCACAAGTATTCTATCTGCAGTTGGTGCTGAACAGAAGGCTGTGATGGGAAACTTGCAAAGTGCCTGCAATTTAGAAGAAGTGGTCTTACTACAATTTTTAGTAAGTGCCTAAATGTCTGTGGTAGATACAGCACAACTTAAAACATTGTTTATTCTAACATAAACTCGCTCACACCTTTGCTTTGTATATCCTTTCAGGCTTATTGATTTTACAGACATGAAATACTTTAAATCATGTTGTCTACTCTGATTTCCGCAAGTTACTTTATTCACCAGGCCTGTCAGTGACAGTGCTAATGCATTTCTAAATGTTGACCTCTTTTGCTCTGCCTTACTTGCAAGACGGAAGTTGGCTCAAACCGTGGCAAATAATGTGCAAATACACATGCTCCCTGGATCCATGGAGAATAAACACTACTCCATGCAGATTTTGCCCAGCCTATGTCTGAGGTATTCCACATGACATCCGAAGGGGTCAAATCCAGCCAGAACCTGGGTAAACAAAGAACAGACTTCATATATATATATATGAAAACTAATTTAAAATAATTAGTTTATTATTCCAACAAAGGAATCCAACAAAGGAATCATTACCTTTGTAGCACTGACACTTCAAGCTACAGTTCTGTGAGAGTACCTTCCGTTTATAGATAATCCTAAACCAAAGCTGCCGTGGGTGTGTCCGGTCATTTTAGGAGATCCGCTTGTTCCGCTGGTGAAGAAAATGGCCATCGTCTCATTGTGTTTTGTCTTCACACAGGTGTTGTTGTCACTGGCATGTCTATGAAGAAAGAATTACAATGATTCTGCACGTTAAACACAGCATCATATTTTTTGTTTTAGTTTTGATTTTTTCTTGGCTGCACCACACAGCATGAGGGATCTTGGTTCCCCGACCAGGGATCGAACCCATGCCCCCTGCAGTGGAAGCGCAGATTCTTAACCACTGGACCACCAGGGAAGTCCCAAACACAGCGTCACAGACTGTTACCACAGAGAAGGATTTACTCAGACCTCTTCATCTCATTGAACAGGCCCCAGTGACTTAGGGTGAATTCCAAGGTAAAAGCCATCTCTCTCAGGACCTCCCTGGTGGTACAGTGGTTAAGACCCTGTGCTCCCAGTGCAGGAGGACCAGGTTCATCCCTGGTCAGGGAACTAGATGCCACATACATGCTGCAACTAAGAGTTCACATGCCACAACTAAGGAGCACACTGCAACTAAGACCCGGCACGACCAAATAAATAAATATTAAAAAAAAAAAAAAGCCATCTCTCTCTGCATCTTTTAAGGTGCTTTCCAGAAGCAAACTAAACTTTGTTGTCAATAGCCCATTTATAACAAGTTGACTTCGTAGCTTTTTACTGTATAAGGAAGAGTTGAAGCAGTTTAAAAACTCAAGAATTTTATCATACCTCCAACAGAAAGAGGATTCTATGATCTTATAATCATGGATATGTGAAGAAAAATTGTGATTTAAAAAAAAATGGGTATGTTAATAGAAGTCATGGCTAATGGTATAAGGCAGGGATAATCAAGCTATAGCCCACAGGCCAAATATGGCCTGCCTTCTGTTTTTGCAGATAAAGTTTTATTGGAACACAACCATGTCCATTCTTTTACATATTGTCTGTGACTGCTTTCTACACTATGACAGCAAGGGTGAGTAGGTATGATAAGAGACTGCATGGCCTGCAAAGCTATATATTTACTATCCATCCCTTTTATAAAAAACATTTGCTGACCCCTCAAAAGGATGGTTTTTCTGTTTCTCAAAAAAGAGTCTACATAGTTCTGAATATAGTAAACAATAAGACTGAAGAGGATCTAAGTATCCACCTAGGGAAGGAAGGGCCTCAGTTAAAGAGAAAAAAAATTTTGGTTCCAAAGGATAATTGGGCTTTGATACATGTCATACATCAGGGCAGCTGAGGGGAGCTAAACTCTGCACATTTGAGTGTCTAAGAAGCATACAGAATTTTATTTGGGAATATTGAGCTGAGAATGAATGAATCAGAAATATCCAGCCATGAGAAATATAGAAAAGCTATTTTTAAATCCTAACAAAGATAAACCAAATGTTTAGGCTATAATTCCATAATTTTTTTCTTTAAAAAAGTTACTATAGCTGTGTACCTATCACTTCTATCATAGATATGGTTACTCTTGAAACCTAAGGCAGGTTCAGTGTACCAGTCTCTCAGAAGCATTATATGTAGCAGTTAGGTATGTGGGCTGAGAAACCAGACTGCCTAAGTTTGAAAGCCGGTTCTGCCAGATCCTAGCATTTGACCTTATTCATCTGTATAATTATAGTTCCTACTCCCTAGGTTGTTGTGATATTTAAATGAGTTAATATATCTGAAGTGCTTGGATTAGTTTTTGGCACATAATCAGTGCCATATAAATGTCAGCTAAAAAAAAAAAAAAAGTTAGCTATTGTGCAATTATAACATTTTTATTAGAACAGAATTTGGCCTTTGATAACTCAATAAATGTTAACTATTTTAGAAGAGGTAGGAACAAGTCCATAGTTGCCAGCATGCTCCAAAATCATTGAGTAAAGGTAGGAAGCTCATTCCAGAAAGGGAATTTGCTGCCACCCTAAAGCTAAAATATAACCAATACTTGGCGAGATTTCCAAGTGACCCCAGGAAGCACCCCAGAGCAGGGCTTGAACGTCAGTATAATTCAGTTTTATAATTGCATCCACTAAATAGTCTTCATACTATAACCTGATAGAAATGTTACTGTCATCAAGGGAATGATGCAGCCTACAAAGAAGGATTGACTGTGATCAATTTCCCTGGGAGATAACAGCTCTGTGGTTGATGCTGTGATGCATCTCCTAGATCCTGCTTCAGGATTTAAAACATACTCCCTCCAGGTGCTAGGATCCTTCTTTAGATACTACCTTGACTGAAGACAGCTGCCTTGCTCAAGGTCATGCCTCCTAAGGACAGCCCATACCCAGTTACTGATCAGCATAGGACCTCTTGCTTTAGCTGGGCAGAGCTTTGAAGGGCTATCCAAACTCCATAGATCTCAGTAGGCTGGCTGAGGGCTTTTTTTGAAGTACAATCCCACATCTTTCCCTTTCTTTCACAGGCATTTAATGCAAGATAACTCCTCAACAAACTTCTTACACAACTAATCTCTGTCTTAGGGTGTGCTTCCTTGAGATCCCAACCTATGAAAAACACTGCCAGCTCCTTATTGCCTCAGAGCTTTGCACTATAAGTGCAGGAATAATCACCAGTTGTTCCCTTTGTCAAGAGTCCACGAATTTAATTGTTGTCTATCGTTTTAATTTTCATTTTTCTGGTCAGTCATGGATTGACTGTCTTATCAATGTTGCGTTTCTTCTTGGGAAGCTGTTCTACAACAATTATGGCTACTCACTTCATCATCTCCTTGAGGTTCTCCCATCCCTCCCTGGGGCTCTGAGACACAATTAACTTGGAGTGCAGATTTTCACATTTAGATGCAACACCATCTACTGCTGGAGCTAAAACATCATTGGTAATAATGCACTTTGATTTTGAAGATGGTAGTCGGTAGAGGATGTCTTTCTGGGTCATCTGAGTGGTTCCTGGATTAAAACTGTCCCTAAAGGAGAAGAAAAGAAAATGTTTAGAAAGAATTTCCTTCACCATGTTAGGGTAGTGTAGATAACTCATGTACATTCTGTATTTCTCAGAGTGAGTTAGTTGGTTTTCTAGGCAAGGTATCTGTTTTCCTTTCATTATTATGCTTTTGCCTTTCAAGGGATCTCAAAGTCTATGACCCTTTTGACCTAACATGAACGGGTATTAAATCGATAATTATCTTCTATCTGGAGACCATTCATAACATTCAGCTTGAAGAGGGTTTTGATTGAAAAGTAATATTACCCAACATTTATTTAGTACTTTGAGTGCCAGGTGCTATTTAAGTGTTTTGCATGTTTTAACATTTAATCCCTACCAAAAACCACAAAACTCAAAAGCTGTTGTCAACTAAAAAGAAAATACACAACATGAAAGTTGAGAATTATGTTTTATCGGGAGGATTTTCTCAGGATGTAAGCCTGGGAGCAGCCTCTCAGATAGCTCTGAGGGACTGCTCCAAAGAGTGAAGGGAGAAGCCAGGATATATAGGGGTGGTTTTTACAACCAAAACCAGGTAGTTGGAACATCAAAAGATTACTTTTAATTAAGTAAAACCATATGTCTCGAGTTAATGAATTCAGCGCTTTTCTATGTTCAGGAAGATGCAAGAGTCTGGGCTCACTGAAATTGTTCCTTTGATAGGCACCTCAACTGTCCAGGGCCAAGATCCTCTTCTTTCCCATCCTGAGTTCCCTCAGGGCATTACCATCAGGGGCAGCTACAGTGGCTGATGGCTTGATGGCCACAACATCCTTTGTTTGCTGATATAGCAGGTGGCATTCTTACTCCACCCTATAAATAATATGCCCAAGATCACTGAAGTAGCAAGTGGCAGTGCATGGACTGAACCCTGCAGCCTGACTTCAGAGCTGTACATTTAACCACTTTGGTTCAGTGCCTCTTAAAACATACATGAATATTTTATGGTTTCTTTCCAAAGAGAAGGATTGAGGCATTTATCTCTTCTGTGCTTCTACTCCCCACCTGCTGTAAATTACACTGTAAGGTGTAGTGTAATGGTTAAGAGTGTGTCCTGGAGCCAGACACTCTTAGTGCTTGGCCTTGAGCAAGACTACTTCACCTCTGGGATTCTCAGGTTCTGCATCTGTGGAATGGGGATTATAATAACACTACCTTCTTTGTAGAATTATTAAGGACTAAATGAGTTAAAATGCATATAGAGCTTAGAACAGTACTGAATAAAATTTAGCTATCATTTTCTCTAAGGATTAATGGACTTTCAAGAATATATCTATATCTGTATCATATTTCTATCTCTGTCTCTATCTGTGTTCCAGATTCCACCACTCAAATTCCAGACCTTCAAGTAGGGGTGGAAGGCATTTAGTTTATAATGGTTTTTCCTCTTCCTAGTGACACAGCAGTCAAGGAATTTCGAAGAACATATATCTGGTCATTCCTGAACTCTCTATTTATTTAAAACTATTTATTTTTAAATTTTTGGCTGTGTTGGGTCTCCATTGCTGCGTGCAGGCTTTCTCTAGTTGCGGTGAGCGGGGGCTACCCTTCGTTGCAGTGCGTGGGCTTCTCATTGCGGTGGCTTCTCTTGTTGCAGAGCACAGGCTCTAGGCACCTCGGGCTTCCAGTAGTTGTGGTACACAGACTCAGTAGTTGTGGCTTGCGGGCTCTCGAGCGCAGGCCCGGTAGTTGTGGTGCACGTGTTTAGTTACTCTGTGGCATGTGGGATCTTCCCAGACCAGGGATCAAACTCGTGTCCCCTGCACTGGCAGGAGGATTCTTAACCACTGAGCCACCAGGGAAGTCCCATTCTTGGACTCTTGACACTGGCTCATCTTTCCATTTTGGAAAGGACAAGTCCCTCCCATGGAGTCCTTCAAGAAACAGACAACCAGGACCAAAACATAAGGTTCTTTAGAATATCTTCCCTTTCTAATCAAAGCAATGCAGCAATTTTTATGAGGCTTTAACTCCAAGGTTATTCCTTAGAGATGTTGCACCTAGAGATAAGTAGTAAGCCTGCCATGGCCAACACTTTTCCATAATTTAAAGGCACTTACAACAAACCTACTGTTGACATTTCATGACCAAGGAGAAGTACTTTATTTAAACACATTACCCTTAGATAATTAAGTTCTGCCAATACATAATTCCTAAAATATCTTTAAAGGAATCTATTAACAGTGATCAGTCTTACCTATTAAACATCTTCCTATCCAAATTATCATTTGGGAAGCATTACACTGTTTACTTTAAATATAAAACAATCTTCTGGTATTGCTCTGGAGTGATGTCCTAGATGATTATGTAACAGGGAAGAGCCAATTCTGACTCCTTATTGGATCTGTTTCTTTAACTTTTGCTTTTCCTTGCTTTTGTTATTATAATCACTGTCTATAGCTGTAAGCACACATAATGGCCTGCCACAGGGAACCCTGCCCCCCTGCCTGACTGTTAAACTAAAGTGCCTTTGTTCAGTGCACAGAGAGACACTCTGACCCTGCCCACCTGTGAATGGCTGTAGAAAAGAAATTAACACATCCCCTCCCCAATGCAGGCCATTCGAAGAGATGTTTTGCAAGATAAATGGCCTTTTTACTTTACTTCCTCACCTCATCCCCCTCCCTGTTCTTTAAAAGAAACTGGCATCCAGACCCCAATAAGATGGTGTTTTGGGGACCATAGTCCGCCATATTCTCCATCTGCCAGCTTTCCGAAAAAAGTCTCTATTAGTTGCCTCAACACCTCATTTCCTGATTTATTGGCCTGTCCTGCAGTGAGCAGAGCGAGCTTGGACTCAGTAACAATTATAAATACAGTGGATGCCTTTATTCATTAAAAAAGTATATTGAAGCCTACTATGTGGTGGACACTTTTCTAAGTGCTAAGGATACTGTAGAAAACAAAATGGACAGAGGTGCCTGCCCTCATTCTAGACAGAGGAAACACATATACAATATCAGATGATAATAAATTTGTTTAAAAAAATAAAGAATGAGCACTTTGGGTGAAGGTGGGGGAGGAGCTGTTCTAGGTAGGTTGGCTGGGGATGGCCTCTCTGAGGAGGATACCTACTAATATTTAAGTTTCATGTAAAAAAAAAAAAGTTCAAAACTTCCAGAAATGAAATGCCCGTTTCTGCTTCACAGTTGTTATTTTGTATAAATGTATAGACATCATATATCTTTTCAAATTAGTGTTTTTATGTTCTTCAGGTAAATACCCAGAAGTGGAATAGTTGGGTCATATGGTAGTTCTAAATTTTTTGAAGAAATCTCCATACTGTTTTCCATAGTAACTGCACCAATTTACAGTACCACCAACAGTGTATGAGAGTTCCTTTTTCTCCACATCCTCTCCAACATTTGTTATTCCTTGTCTTGTTGTTAATAGTCATTCTAATAGGTGTAAGTGATGTCTTACTGTTGTTTTGATTTTTTAAATTAGATTTTATTGGAGTATAGCTGCTTAACAATGTTGTGTTAGCTTCTACTGCACAGCAAAATGAATCAGCCATACATATATATATATCCTCTGCCTTTTGGATTTCCCTCCCATTTAGGACACCGCAGTGCATTAAGTAGAGTTCCCTGTGCTATACCGTATGTTCCCCTCAGTTGGCTCTTTTATACATAGTTATCAATAGAGTATGTGTGTCAGTCCCGATCTCCCCATTCCTCCCACCCCACCCCTTTCTCCCTTGGTATCCATACATTTGTTCTCTATGTCTGTGTCTCTATTTCTGCTTTGCAAATAAGGTCATCTATACCATTTTTTCTAGATTCCACATATATGCATTAATATAAGTAGGTGTCTGTGGCTTCATTCAGATGCAGCCCATCACTGTGTCTTTTCCCTGTTATGGTTGCCCTAGATGTAGTGCCATGCGGTGGTGTGGAGTGAGGGGGAGCTGGTCAGCTTGGACTGGGGTGCACAGTGAGGTGGTCTCCCAAAACCTGATAGCCACCAGGGTAGACCTCTCTCTGCCCTGCCTGCGGGCAAACCAGCCCCTGTGTTATCCTCACAAGTGGAATCCAAGCTTCTCCAGGCTTTCTGTCTGTCCCAGTGGCTCTCCAAGCAGCCAGTGGGTCTTGTCTCCTCCACAGGTCCCCAGGGCTGAGGTGCCCAGTCTGTGGCTTGACCTACTCACTCCCTAGGGCAGGTGTCCACCCAAGGAATCTCCCTTTTCCTCTAAGTTCCCTCCCAGGGGCACAGGTCCCAACCCAATCCCTTTTTTCCCCATCCTACCCAATTGTGTGTGTGTCTTTCTTACAGCCTTAGTTGTACAGGAGTCCTTCTGTCAGTTTCCAATTAGTTTTCAGTGAGAATTGTTCCACATGTAGATGTATTTTTGATGTGTTCAGGTGGGAGATTAGTGCCATGTACACTTACTCCACCATCTTCAAGAAGTTCTCAACATTTCTTCTAAGACAGGTGTAGTGGTGAGTTCCCTCAGCTTTAGTTTGCCTGGGAAAGCCTTTATTTCTCCTTTATATCTGAAGGAAAACTTTGCTGGATAGAGTATTCTTGGCTGACAGTTTGTATCTTTAAATATTTTGAGTATGTCATTTCACTTTCCTCTGGCCTGTAGAGTTTCTGCTGAGAAATCTGCTGATAGTCTAGTGGGGGTTCCTTTTAGGTTACTGTCTTTTTTCCCTGGATGCCTTTAAAATTCTTTATCATTAACTTTTGACAGTTTTCTATAATGTGTTTTGGATAAGTTTTTTTTTTTTTTGCATTGAGGTAAGTAGCTTCCTGGTAATTAACTTCCTGGACTTGTACGTGATTAAGGTAATTAGCTTCCTGGACTTGTAATACAGTTCCTTCCCCAGGTTTGGGAAGTTCTAGCTATTATTTCTTTAAATAAACTCTCTGTTTGCTTCTTGCTCTCATCTCCTTATGTTGCCTTTCCTAATGGAATGAGATGGTTCTCTTAGAAATTATTCATTAAAAACAACAACAACAACAACAAAAAACTTAGTTTTCTCTCTTCTCCATCCTGGGTCATTTCTAGATTTCTGTACTCATGCTTGCTGATTCTTTCTTCCATATGGTCTGCTCTATTTTCAATGCTTTCTATTGCATTCTTTATATCATTTATTGAGTTCTTTGCCTCCAGAATTTCTATTTGTTTCCTTTTTAGAGGTTCAGTCTTTTCGTAAAATATTCCTCCTGCTCATTAATTTTATTCCTGAACTCATTGAAATGACTTTCTGAGTTTTCTTATAGATCATTTTTTAAAAAAACATCTTTATTGGAGTATAATTGCTTTACAATGGTGTGTTAGTTTCTGCTTTATAACAAAGTGAATCAGTTATACGTGTATATATATGTCCCCATATCTCTTCCCTCTTGCGTCTCCTTCCCTTCCACCCTCCCTATCCCACCCCTCTAAGTGGTCACAAAGCACTGACCTGATCTCCCTGTACTATGCGGCTGCTTCCCACTAGCTATCTATTTTACATTTGGTAGTGTATATATGTCCATGTCGCTCTCTCACTTTGTCCCAGCTTACCCTTCCCCCTCCCTGTGTCCTCAAGTCCATTCTCTAGTAGGTCTGCGTCTTTATTCCCGTCTTGCCCCTAGGTTCTTCATGACAATTTTTTTTTTTAGATTCCATATATATGTGTTAGCACACGGCATTTGTTTTTCTCTTTCTGACTTACTTCACTCCGTATGACAGCTATTTTTAATTCTCTATCAGATTGCAATCTTCTGTGAGTTTAAGTTTGGTTTCTAGAGAACTGTCACTTTCTTTCCTGATACCTTGCCACTGTGCTTTTTCACAGTGCCTGATGACTCGTTCCTCTGCCCACCCATTTGAAGGCGTGAACACCTTTCTTATTAGGTAAAATTTGTTTACTCTGATTCTAACGATTCAACAGGTTGGTAATTAGAGGACTTTCTTTTGTTTTCCAGTAGGTGGCACTATAGCACAAGTCTTTGGTTCCCCTAACCTGACCTGCCCGTGACTGTATTGTCGAATCAGTATTTTCCACCCTTCACCACCCCTGCCAGAGGTGTCACTGGAGCCCTCATTGTCTCTGCTTGTGCCTTTGGGGTCCTTGGTGCCTTGCTGCTTCCAGTGTTGCTGTTGCTCAGGTCACCCCTGGGGCACCAGGATGGCAGGCACCTCGGCCGCATCTGGGGTTGTTGGGCTTGTCAGGTTTGCGGGCACTACGGCCTTGGGCAGGGCAGCTGGAGTCTTGGGCACCACTGTGGCTGGTGGGGCCAGGGTCGCAGGCCCTGCTGCTGCTGCTGCTGCCTGGTTCCCTTTGGCTGTGTGTGCTGCTTCAGCTGGGAAGCTGGAGTTGTGTGCACCACCTCCCCTGCTACCGCTGGGTGTGTGTGTTCATCCACGGATGGGCCGGAGGGCCAGGATTACAGCACCCCCTCCACTGTTCCCTTGATTCCACCTCCTATGTGCCATTCCACCCACCTTCAGATGTACGGATGTGTGGATCTCTCTGGTGTTCCGGTGTACTGAGCAGAGGAACCTTTGTAGAGTTATATATGTTTTACTAGTTGTAAATTGAAGGGGAGAAACAAAGGAAGCATCTCACATTGCCATGATGCTGACTTCCTCCACCTAAATGACTTTTTAAAAATTTTTATTGGAGTATAGTTGATTTTTAAGAACTGTTCCTATTTCAAAATTTTGTAAAACTTCTAGAAAGTTCTAGAGAGTGCACTGGGCTCTACACTGACTTTCTGAATGCCTTTGGGCAAATGACAATGTTCTTTTTCCCCCATCTATGAAAGCTTTGCCTTCCCTGTTTATAAAATGAGACTTCTCCTTCCTAATCATAAGGCTCTTGTGAAGATAAAATGAACAAATGAGTGAACGTTTATTATAATTCCAGAGGGACCACGTACATTATAGAAACTTCTTCAAGACCTGTAGGCTGAGATTGGGTGTTATACTAGCTTTTTGTGGTAAATATTACTTAAAGGAACAAATTCTTGGCAATTAATATTTTTTAATAATTATATACTGAGGGTTCTGTTGTAAAGGGATTTGGCCTACAATACATACAAAAGAGTTTGAAAACTAAAATGTGAGGGCTTCCCTGGTGGCGCAGTGGTTGAGAGTCCGCCTGCCGATGCAGGGGACACGGGTTTGTGCCCCGGTCCGGGAAGATCCCACATGCCGCAGAGCGGCTGGGCCCGTGAGCCATGGCCGCTGAACCTGTGCTCCGCAACGGGAGAGGCCACAACAGTGAGAGGCCCGCATACTGCAAAAAAAAAAAAAAAAAAAAAAACTAAAATGTGATATGAGTTTGTTGTTGGCACTGGGGACTATAGAGCATATCTCTCTGAGAACTTGGAAATAATGGAAATAGATTGACTTCCAGGAGCTAAACTTTAAACTCAACATAAAATAAATCAGAACAGAGATATTCATAGTCAGTGTAAACAGACATAATGATTCACAGAGAAGCAAGATTAAACCATACCCTGATATATTAATATAGAATTGGTTTCAGAAAGGGATACTGCAGCCACAGAACATAGAAAAAGGAGACTTACTAGGGCAAATCCCAACAGTACTCATCCAAGCCTGTCTAGAGGAGAAGTCTCTGTTAGGGGATTTCACTTATTATCGTCCCTGGAATGAGGTGGCCCCTAGCCAGTACCTACATTCACACTGGACAGTTTTGATTTTCTCAAATCTACAAATTATCTCTTGCCTTAGGACCTTTGTAGAAACTTTTCCATTTGCCTAGAATGCTCCCATTACCCATGCCTTCTCCCATTGGCTGACTCATCCCTCAGGTTTCAGCTTAAATATCCCCCTGACCTTCTCTCAGTCTATAGTGATACTGCTCTTATGCATTCTGATGGCTCCTGTGTTATTTCCTTTGTAGCACTTGTCACACTATGTGTTTACGTGACTCATGACTCTCTTTCCCACTGGACCCTAAACCCCGCAGCTCCTAAAACATAGCAGGTGCCCAGTAAACACTTATTGCTTGAAAGGATTGTGGGTATAAAGAGATGGGTGGATGAACTGGGCTTTCAAACCCCAGTGCCAATAAATTGAATTATGAAAGTTATTTGTTTTGTCCACTAAACAAACTTTTGGCTAAATTTTTTCTTCTCATATAGGTCTGTTAACAGGGAGAGAGGGGGCTACTCATGCCAGTCTTTTGGCCCTTCAGGCAAATTAATAAGTTGGTAATATCATTTTATATACCTTGTATCATAAACATGGTAATGAGAGGCCTCCCTCAAGATGCAGAGCGCCACTCTCCACACACTAACATAAGCCAATTAGTGACCAGTGGCCAGATCTCCTCAGTTTACCAAGGTCTCGTCATTCTCCGGGACCCCAGTAAGATAGAGGCTCACTTCCTCTAGCTCGGTGGTTCTCAAACTTGAACATGTATCAGAATCACCTGGAGGGCTTATTAAAACATAGATTTCTGGGTTTTGTATATCTCTACCCTAGTTTTAGATCCAGTAAATCTTGGGCAGAGCTGAAGAACTTACATTTCTCCAAGTTCCCAGTAATTCTGATTTCAAATGCTATATTTTAATATTATCCCTTTTCAGTACTATGTACTTTTTCTTTTTTGAAAGCACAGTGACAGTTATCTCACTACTCTCCCCTTTAGTAATGCATTTCCAAACATTTTAAGACTCCTCCTAAGACACTGTTCAATTATACATTTTTCTTTTTTTATTGCAAAAAATACCAACTGTGCAACAGAATTCATGTAGGGTATATCTATAATTTCCTTTAAAAAATATGAAAATAAGAATTATCCACCATCTAGCTTAAAAAAGAGAATTTAACAATATGTTTGATACCCTCTGTGTGCTCTACCCCAAATTATCAGGTAGCCATGATCCAGAATATTGTGTTAACCATTCCTTTGCCTTTCTTTATCATTTTATCACATATGTATATAGCCCTATGTAATACATAAACAACTTGCAAATATTTAAATTAGCTAAGGTTTATTAAAAGGGAAAAATTATTAGGAAATTCCAACTATGAGCTCATTTCTTTTTTTTTTGTTTTGTTTTTGTTTTTGCGGTACACAGGCCTCTCACTGCTGTGGCCTCTCCTGTCGCGGAGCACAGGCTCCGGACACACAGGCTCAGCAGCCATGGCTCACGGGCCCAGCCACTCCGTGGCATGTGGAATTCTCCCGGACTGGGGCCCGAACCCGCGTCCCCTGCATCGGCAGGCGGACTGTCAACCATTGCGCCACCAGGGAAGCCCATGAGCTCATTTCTTATTCTGCCCTGAAGACTAGCACTATTAGTATATTAGATTTACCATTTATTGCCTCCCTCTCATTCTCTCTTCTAAAAGAATCTGCCTTCCTTCTGCCCACAGCCCCAGTAACCAAGATTTATCAGTTGAAGCTGCCTCTGATAACTTCTGATTGGCCTAAGCCAAGCTGTGCCAATCAGATTCTGCCTTAAATTTTAAGAGACTGAGTAGATTAGTAGACACAACCTACAGTGTTAAGGCCTGAGACATTTGCCTGGAAAATCAAAGCCATGCACCAACCAAAATGAAGAGAAACAATGTGTTAGCAAGAAAGAAGAGGTCAAAGGAGCAGGTGATTTTTTTTTTTTTTGGAGCAGGTGCTTGAGAAAGGCAGAGGCAAGGCAAGAGGCCCTGTGGCTTCAGAGCAAAAGAGACAGAAGCTGCTTGACGAATAGCCTATTCTCTTGTAGAGGCCAGGTTTTCTTTCTGCACTTTTTTCCCTGTAAGATTCTCCAGTAGATGTTCCATAATTTTCCTTCATTATTGAATTAATATGAATGGATTTCTGGTCCTGGCAATCAAATAGTCTGTTACTAAGACAGTGAGCTTAAGCAGCATTCATGAAAGCAGTCATTTTGTTAAAAAACTGTGCAACTCCAGTGTATAATTTATATGTACACATGAGATTAGAGCATATAGCTCTCCTCAAATGCCAATGATTATAATAAATTAAGAATGGTTACTTAACGTAATGATTTATTATGATAATAAGGATGTTAATTCAACAAATATTTCACTGAGACTTCCTGTATGCCAATCTTTGGATACATAGAGATGAATATATCAGTCATTGCGTTTTAGGAGCTTTCACAGTCCTATGAGAATGACAGATTTATAAACAAATAGTATCGCCAGACAATACTGTATAGGTTAAAATAGAAACACATGTGTATTTCTTTGGGGGATCCCAAAAAAGAAAGCATCTAGACTGGGACATCAGGGTGGGGCTGCTGAGAAGGTGACATTAGAGCTGAGATGTTAAAGTCTAATAGAAGTTGTCCAGGTGGTTAGGTGTGAATGAAAGGCTTTGTAAGCATGGGAAATAGTGTGCACAAAATCAAGGAGATGAGAAAGATCACAAACTTTATAGGAAACCATTTGACGTGGTTGGAGCAAAGAGTATGAGGGTGGGGAAATGAGAAAAATAAAGGGAAGATAGCTAGAGCCTTCCATGACACACCTAAGGAAGTTCAGATTTTATCTGGTGGGCAACAGGGAGTTATTAAATAATATCAAGCAGCAAAATAAAAGGATAAAATATGTGCTCTAGAAAGAACACTGGCTATGAATTGGATTGAGGTGGGGTGTGGACACACACAAGACCAGAATTAGGGATTCTTTTGGGAAAATCCACTCGGGAGACGGTAAAGATATGAAGTAAGGCAATGGTAATGAAATTGGAGAAGAGGAGGCATATAGGAAGTCAAATTTACAAGATGTAAGAACTGATTAGGAAGGAGGAGTAGCAGATGCCTGGCTTAGGGCACCAGATTAATGGTAATTAACCAGGAGACAAATAAAGGTTTGAAACAAAAACTAGGGTGGGTTCCTTGAGTTTGGGACTGATTGAGTTACAGATGACCATGGGTCCTATAGGAGGAGAAAAGCAGTAGGTATAAAGGTGTTCAATTGTTGATTGGCATTCACTTAAACTTATTTCATTATGAAAAACCCAACTCATAGTTTAGGTTAAAAGATATGGCATGTTTCCAACACATTTCCAAGGTTCGTGAGAATAATACTATATTTTGTATAGTTCCTCAAATAATTTGCCAAGATAAATGTCTCATGATTACTTATACGTTTTGGAAAATCTCTCATCCACCATAGTTTAAATATGATCAGATTGCAAACACTACTAGCCTGTTTGCAGACAGGCTACATATGCAAGCTACCTTTCGGGGATCCTGGGCAGAATCACAATTACTCGATCTCCCCTTTGCAGGGCACAGGCTTCTGTAAGTATATTTGCAAACTTCCTTGAAAAAGATCCCATTCTACAAACCCCATCTCACTTCTTCTCCATTTCCATTTATCTACCAGAAGGCTAGATTGGAAGGTCTCTTTCCAGCCTGCGGAAAGACAAATCAGTCGTAGATTTAAAGGTGGCTGTGCAGCTAAATTCTGTTTCAGCTGACTTAGTGGTATATTTTCTCTGAAGAAAATTCACAGGTCATTAGTTAGGACATACTTGTAGTATTTGGGAATAACTCTGGAGTCCTTATTTCTAGATGTTGGGAGCCATGTCACTTCTTCCAGCATACATCATTTCTCATTTAGCCTTTTTCTTTCCGTAAAGTTAGAATTCTTGCATCCCTCTGTATTTCTCTCAATGCACTTTCTATGCCTCATTTCCTACCATTTCTTACTCTTGGATTCACTTTTCACTCTACTCCTTTTTGTTTTTTAAAAAATTAACCTATAATCATACATTTTTGTAACCCAAGCTTTTTCGACCATGGAACTCTTAACATGTTGAACCAGATGTCCTGTGCATTACAGGATATTTAGCAGCACCCCTGGCCTCTACCCATTAGCACACACCCTCCCCCAAGTCATGGCAACAAAATTGTCTCCAGACATTGTCAACTGTCCCTTGGGGTAAAATCACTCACAGTTAAGAAACTGCAGTCTGACTGGCCCTTGCTCCAACCTTTTCCATATTGGTCCATTGGTCTAGGACATCTTTATAGCAAAGTTGAAATACTCTGGAATCTCTAGTTTAAAGTCCTGCTTCATAGTTGGAGAAATCCTGAGGGATTACTGTTCTATAATCTTTATGCAATGCTCTCAAAGAACAAGGAATTGCTAGGCACTGAAAATACTTGGCACGAAGTAATATCTGCATGGTGACAAGAGCTAGCCTCAGTCCTGCTGAATGTTTTAGCACTCAGGATTTCTACAGAGACTAACTCATCTAAAAGACAAGCAGAAAGACATGCATTTGTTTCTGGCTTGAAGGTAGCCATGTCTCCAAACAGCTAAGTTTTATTATTGTTAATCATCATAAAAGTACCATTTTCTGAGAACTCACTATGTTCCAAACACTTTGCTCAGTGTCTTACTTACATACAATTTATCATGAAATCTTCAGCGTAACCCTGTGAAGTGGATACGATTATCGTCTGTTTGCAGATAGAGAAAATGATGAGTAAGAGGTTGTCTCAGTCACCTCTGGCTGTCATAACAAAATAACATAGATTGTGTGGTTTAAACAACAGACATTTATTTCTCACAGTTCTGGAGGCTGGGAAGTCCTAGATCAAGCTGCTGGCTGATTCAGTTATCTGGTGAGGGCTCTGTTCCCGGCTTGCAGATTGTTGCCTTCTCTCTGTGTCCTCACATGGTAGAGAGAGAGCGAGCTCTGGTCTCTCTTCTTCTTCTTGAAAGATACTAATCCCATCAGGGGCCTCACTGTCATGACCTCATCTAAACCTAATACCTTCCAAAGGCTCTATCCCCAAATACCATCACATTGGAGGTTAAGGCTTCAACATAAGAACTGGTTTGGAGTGGGGTACAAGCATTCGGTCTGTAACAGAGGCATTGGTTGGCTTTGAACCCAGAACTGTCTGGTCCCAGCCCATTCTTCTGACTACTAAGGCTATTGCCTCCCATATACATTTCTAAAGAAGTAAAGATCTGGGTTACTCAGTTACTCTCAGTGAAAGCAAAGGGTTAAGCTTTTAATCTAATATCTTTCACCCACAGATTTCAAAAGGAGTGCAGAAATGTTTAGGAGAATTTTTCACAGTGGATAATCCATAGATGAAGAAACTGAGGTAGCGCAGTACCAACTATGCATGAAAGCACTGTCAAAGATCCTCTAGTTTATAGGGTACAGTTCCCATACTCCAAATAGGAGCCCACGCTATCTTTGAGTCCAGGCTTGGAGTTTCTTTACCAGAGATATAATAATAGGGCTTTAGCCTTTAAGACTTTTGTCGGGGAGGCCTCTCTGGCCTTCCCGGCTTCTGTGGGAAATCATTTGATCACAATGGCATTTAGTTGGCTGAGGTCTCATAAATGAGGCTGTTTAAAAACACTGTTCTAGGGATTATAGGGTTTTCTCTTTTATACTTTCTGTAATCTTCTGAATTTCCTACAATGAAACACTACTCTCACAATCATTAAATCATCATTTTTAACTGCAATTCTAACTGTATGGTATGTAAGGCAGGGTATCTATGTGGAAGCATTTCTGTATTGATAAATTGCCATAAATTTTACCCTAAATTGACCTGGCATTTGGGCAGCATTTTGTTGCACCCAACACATGGGGAGACCTGGGTACTTCTTCTGACTCTCCAGCCTATTTGTGTGAGGACCTGACAAGGCAGTGAGATTGAGCCCTCTGAGATCATCTGATTTGAGCCTACTCATTTTTCACCTGCAAAGAAAACACGGCCCCAGAGAGGGGAAGCAACTTGCTTTAATGTGATATGAGAGTTAGAACTAGACCGTTGGTCTTTGAATTTTCTCTTTACTACAGTTCAATAGGATTTCATTAGAGTAGTGATTCTCAACCCTGGTTATATATTTGAGTCATGAGGAAAGCTTTATAAATGTACTGATGCTTGGGACATGAAGCAATTACATCAGAATCTCTGGGGTTAGGGCCTGGGAGTCACATTTTTAAAAATTTCCTCAGAGAATTCTAATGTGCAACCAAGGCAGAGAATCACTGATCTATAGGTTATGATCCGTGAACAAGCAGCAACAGCATCACCTGGAAACTTGTTAGAAATACCCATTTTCAGGCCCCAATTTTACATTTTACCAACGTAGAGACTAATAGAACCTCCCTCAGAGAGTCATCCCAAAGATTAAATGAGATAATGCATGCAAAGTGCTTATCATGGTACCTAGCATATTACTATCCCTTAGAGCAGGAGTCAGCAAACTTTTTCTGTACAGGGCCAGATAATAAATATTTTAGGCTTTGTGGACCCTTTGATCTCTGTTGCAACAGCTCAGCTCCATTCTGGTTGAGATAGCAGCCACTGACGACACATAAATAAATAAGCGTAACTGTGTTACTAAAAAAACTAATTATGGCTACTGAAACTTGAATTTCAGGTAATTTTCATGTGTCATGGATTGTTAGTCCTCTTTTGATTTTTTCCAAATATTTAAAAATGCAAAAATCATTCTTGTTTCACTGGTTGTACAAAAGCAAGGGGAGGACTGGATTTAGCCCACGGGCCATAGTTTGCTAATCTTTGCACTAGAATGTAAAGTCTTTGAGGGTATGGGCATTGTTTGTTACGTTCATGGGAACTATAATAGCATTTGACCCATAGTAAGTGCTTAATAAATATTTGCTGAATCAGTAAATGACTTTTTCAGAAGGCAGAACTTTTGCACATGGTTTTTGTTTTCTTTTCCAATAACTCAGAATTATAGCAGACCTGAGAAATGCCTCTCCTGCTTTAACCAGAAATGTATGACTACTTGCACTGTTCATATGTGGCTAATTTAGATTAATTTGAATACTATTTAAAAATCAGTTCTTCAGCCACACCAGCTACATTTCAAGGGCTTAATAGCCACATGTGGCCACTGGGTACCATATACAGGTCAGTGCAGTCACAAAACGTTTCTATCATTGCAGAAAATTCTTGTGGATAGTGCTAATCTATATTGATAACAGCTCAGAACTGGAGTGATATGAAACATTAATATGCAGGAAAATTGAGAGGAAGCATTCCCAAGATAAGATTTTTCTAAAAGTTCAGGTTTAGTAAAGTATTACGCGTCACTGTTCTCTTATCTGAGGGCCGTGGGAACAAAAGTGTTAACCAGAGATCCCTTGGCAGTTCTCTTAGGCTCTAGAAGAGGCTGCTCTTTAGAACAGAAATAAGCCCCTGAATCTTCAAGCATCATTCTTTTTGGCAGTGGGGGTTGAGTAAGAGGGACTACCCTTCTCTGCTCTTTGATGGCAAGTTACATCCTGCACATTTGGCAGGTCTCTCCCTCCTTAACAGAATTAACAACTTACTTCAGTGAGAAAGAAGAAGTTAAGTAGTCACCACTAAGATTTTAGTGTTGTAACTTCGTTTTTAATTTTGGGGCATAATATCTTCAAATGCTTCAAAAATCATACAAGGTACACAGTGAAAAATCTGCCTCCCACCCCCAGTCTAACAGCTGGTCAGTTTCATCCCACCCTCACTTCCTCAGAAAACTACTATTATTTCTATGTATCGTTTCAGGGTTTCTTTATGTGTATTCAAGTAAATGACTGTTAGTTTCTTTTTTCTCCACCACTTTTATATAACATGTAGCCTAAAATATACACTGTTTCGTCCATTAAATTTTTTTTTTTAAGAATAAAACTTTGGAGGGCTTTCCATATCAGTACACAGAGATCTTCCTCATTTTGCTTTTTTGTTTTGCTTTTTAAACAGCTGCATGGCATTCCATTGAACAGCTGTACCATAATATCTTAAGCCAGTCCCCTATCAATCATCATGTGAATTATTTCCATTATTTTGCAATTAAAGTGAAAATTTCAAACTATTTTCTCCACTGCATTCAGAATCCTTCAAACATATGTTGAAAAGAAAACTGACCAGTCATTTGGAGCTTAAAACGAGCCTAACCATTCTGTTCCACCGAAAAGAAAATCTCAACATCCTTGTCATCAAAACTGTTAAGACTACCTTTTTCCCAGCAAAGTTCTTTTCCTGTCTTTTCAGTGATTTTAGCATTTCATAACATACATTTTCCAGGCTTCTAATATTCTTTGTAGGTGAAAGAGCTGAGACAAGTTTCCCAGTGTGAGTCCAGGTTTTTATACTGAGTCATAGAAAACTCTTCTAATAGAAACAGTACCACTACTGGTCAGACGGGCTTTTGAATGTATTTAAGGTCTCATCTGAAATGCAACCTCTACATCCATCTAAACAGCAGTGCCAAGGGGGTTTTCGCCTCCCCACATCTCCATAAATACTTTCCCCATCAAGTAATCCAAGTAATAACAGTGGCTTGGCATATATGGCCTCAAAGCAAGACAAAGCCCCTACTATTCTCCCCGACATAACAAGACCCTGCCGTAAACTTCTACACAGAGTTTTTAGATCTACGCTTGACCACCTCATGGAGAAAAGTGGCTGCCCCCAGGTTATTTCCCTGAGTTTGCATGCATATGTTTCTCAAAGTTTCCTAGAGGTAGTTTGCATACTTTCTGGATGGTGCAGAAGATGGATTCCTATTTGCCACTGAGCAGGGTAGGGAGTTAAGTAGACAGTACAGTAAAACACTCAGCTGCTACTTGGACCCAATTGAATTTTTTTCTAAAACATTGTAACAAGTTAATATATGGACATAGTTTTTAAACAATTAAATAGCACAAAAAGCTTAAAATGAAAAAACTCAGCTGCTCTGTTTATAGCCTTTTGTGTGTACATACTCCTGGTTACTTACTAGATAGTATTATACAACAACTGAGAAATTCTGAAACACCCCAGCCGCCCAAGATTTCAGTGAGCGCATTCGATTTGTTGGTTTTGTTTGCTTGTTTGTTATCTTTGCTCAAAAGTACATGTGCCAGCCCAGAAAACCTTACATAGGAGACAAATAAGGTGATACTCACTAAAGTGACAGATTCCGACACAGCTGGAGATGATGGCAGATCTGCTTCCTAGGAGAGCATCCCTGAAACTTGAACTCTCACATCTGCTTTGGTCCTGGTAGTAACCAAAAGAAGAGGGAAAAGTAGTCTGACAGTTGGAAGAAGTAAGATATGCCCAGAGTGCCTTGCCTGGATTGGTGGAGACATTCTGGAGGGAGGAGCAGAAGTTCTGGGCTAAATTTATGCTGGAAGTTTACACAATCCCCCAAGGTTATCCCTTTTATAGTTAATGATTTACATACACCATAAGCTTCTGGGGGGCTGGGAAAGTAATGTATTTATAGGAGGAAAAGTGTCCGTGAAGTTGCTGGAGAGGTTAGTCTGGTAAAGGGATTGAGGAAGTTTTCTCTCAGAAGAAGGAAAGAAAAAGGGGTAGAAGAAGACATAAAGCTGTTTTGAATGGAAAGGAAAGAAAGTAAGGTATAGGTTGCTCTAGGTCTCAGTGAACCAGTTGCTGTATTTATCTTTTGGCCTGTTGAACTGGTCAGGACAAAGCATAAATGCTATCAGGTTGCTCTTCTGCTCACATCCTTCAGCACTTCCTGGTTTACTCTGGGTAAAAACTCAAGTCCTTACATGGACTACAAGAAACTGCATGATCTGACACAATGTCATCTCTGACCCACTGCCCTCTCCTCTTCTCCCTCACTCTGCTGCAGCCACATCAGCCCCCTTTCTTTTCCTCCAACATACACATGTCCCAGCCTTGGGATCTTTGAACTTACAGTTCCCGCTGCCTAGAACACTCTTCCCTGGGATACCCCCTTTACCAAATCCCTCATTGTATGAGATGTCCTATCAAAGAGGTCTTCCCTTATCACATTTTCTAAAATAGCATCCCTCATTTTTGTCTCTTTAACCTGTTTTAACTTTTTACATCTCTTACTACCACCCTTATGAGTAAGCGTTTGTTTTGTTTGCGGATGTATCACTATTGCCTAGAACAGTTGTTGGCAAATTTTAGGCATTCAATAAATATTTGATGGGTAAATAAATAAATAAATGACTGAGTTACAAATGACAAAAACCCAAGTCAAATTCACTTAAACAAAATGAGGAATTTATTGGCCCCCCCCACCTTTTTTTTTTTTTTCCCGGTACGCGGGCCTCTTACTGTTGTGGCCTCTCCCATTGCGGAGCACAGGCTCCGGACGCGCAGGCTCAGTGGCCATGGCTCACGGGCCTAGCTGCTCCACAGCATGTGGGATCTTCCCGGACCGGGGCACGAACCTGTGTCCCCTGCATCGGCAGGCGGACTCTCAACCACTGTGCCACCAGGGAAGCCCTTTTGGCCCCTTTTTAGTGCTAGGAGTTTTTTTGTTGTTGATTCCTTGGGATTGTCCATGTAGATAATTATATCATCTGCAAATAGGGACAGGCTTACTTCTTCCTTTTAGATCTATATGCCTTTTACTTCCTTTTCTCGCCTTACTAGACTGCCTAGAATTTCCAGCACTATGTTGATTAAGCGTGTTGAGAGCAGACATCCCTGCCTTGTTACTGATATTAGTGGGAAAACATTCATGTTTTCATGTTCAACTTGATAAAGAGCATGTACAAAAAACTTGATCAAGTGTAGGAAGTTCTCCTACACCGTTCCTATTTTCCAGAGAGTTTTTATCATGAATAAGTCTTAAATCTTGGCAAATGCCTTTTCTGCACCAATTAACACCATCATATGATTTTTCTTCTTTAGCCTGTCAATAAGGTAGATTACATTGATTGATTTTCAAATATTGAACAGCCTTGCTTCCTTGGAATAAACCCCACTTGGTCCTGGTGTATAATTATTTTTACATATTGCTAAATTCTATAGGTTATTTTTCTTGCCAAAGTTTAGAACTTTTTAACCATTCTTTCTTGGAGTAATTTTTCAGCCCTGCCCTAGCTTTCTCAAATTCTGGGATTCTGATGATACAAATGTTACTTTTTTTTTTTTTTTTTTTTTTTTTTTTTTTTTTTTTTTGGTGATAGTCCCACAGGTCTCTGGGGCCCCGATTTTTTTTTTTTTTTTTGCAGTACGTGGGCCCCTCACTGTCGTGGCCTCTCCCATTGCAGAGCATAGGCTCAGCGAGCCCGCTCTGCGGCATGTGGGATCCTCCCCGACCGGGGCACGAACCTGTGTCCCCTGCATCGGCAGGCAGACTCTCAACCCCTGCACCACCGGGGAAGCCCCCGATATTTTTTTAATGATATAATTTTCAGGTGTACAGCAGTATAGTTCAACATCTGTGTACACTACAGAGTGATCACTACCATAAGACTAGTTACCATCCATCAGCACACAGTTGACTCCTTTTGCATTTCACCCACCCTAAACCCCCTTACCCTCTGGTAACCACTATTTGGTTCTCTGCATCTATGAGTTTGTTTTCATTTATTTTATTTGTTTGTTTGTTTTACATTCCACATATGAGTGAAATCATATGGTATTTGTCTTTCTCTGTCTGCCTTATTTTACTTAGCATAATACTCTCAAGGTCAATCCCTGTTGTCACAAATCGCAGGATTTCATTCCTTTTTATGGTTGAGTAGTATTCCATTTAAACACACACACACACACACACACACACACACACACATATATATTTATTTATTTTTTACATCTTTATTGGAGTATAATTGCTTTACAATGGTGTGTTAGTTTCTGCTTTATAACAAAGTGAATCAGTTATACATATACATATGTTCCCATATCTCTTCCCTCTTGCATCTCCCTCCCTCCCACCCTCCCTATGGTGGTCACAAAGCACCGACCTGATCTCCCTGTACTATGCGGCTGCTTCCCACTAGCTATCTATTTTACGTTTGGTAGTGTATATATGTCCATGCCACTCTCTCACTTCGTCCCAGCTTACCCTTCCCCCTCCCCATATCCTCAAGTCCATTCTCTAGTAAGTCTGTGTCTTTATTTCTGTCTTACCCCTAGGTTCTTCATGACATTTTTTTTCTTAGATTCCATATATATGTGTTAGCATACGGTATTTGTCTTTCTCTTTCTGACTTACTTCACTCTGTATGACAGACTCTAGGTCCATCCACCTCACTACAAATAACTCAATTTCATTTCTTTTTATGGCTGAGTAATATTCCATTGTATATATGTGCCACATCTTCTTTATCCATTCATCTTACATGCATATATATATTTCCTTTTAAAACATGAATTGATTCATACTACACATACCTCACTTTGATTTTTATCCCCATTTTCCAATGTATCTTGTAAATCTTTCAATATTAACACACTAAAATATAATAAGGTATCTCTCAGGTCCTGGGAATAAGTAAATGGTGACTGGAGATACCAAGGGCCAACTGACCAACACAAAAAGCCTGGATAGGCCTTAAACTCAATTCTGGTTTAATAAAAATTACCCTCATCAAACCTTCCAATTAGCAACAGCTACAACAAAACAGCAACAGCTAACATTTATTGAATATTTTTATCTGAGACTGGCATGAATTAGTCAATACTCACAATGACCTATAAGGTATATATTATAGCTATTCCCATTTTACAGATGAGGAACACGAAGTTCAGAGCAGTTAACTTTCCCAAGGTCATAAGGCTAGCAAAGTAGTGGAGTTAGTATTTAAACCCAAGACTGTTGGACTTTCAAAGTGTGTTCCCAATCAGTTTGTCTCTCTGTTCATCTGTACACTGAATGCTGTATTCTAATTGACTTCCCTTCAATTTTTAAAAAAAAATATTTATGTATTTGGCTGTGCCAGTTCTTAGTTGTGGTATGTGGGATCTTCATTGTGGCATGCAGGATCTTTAGTTGCAGCACGTGGGATCTTTAGTTGCAGCATGCAGGATCTAATTCCCTGACCAGGGATTGAACCCAGGCCCCCTGCATTGGGAGCATGGAGTCAACTGCTGGACCACCAAGGAAGTTCCCACTTCCCTCTAATTTTTAATTTAAATACAAATTATTCAAACTGAGTACTCATGTAGATCATTCTTATTTGGCCTCATCTGTGCTAAAAGATCCTCTATACCTGAGTTACCCTGGGCTCCTAAATACTGGGCTGGCCAAAAAGCTCGTTCAGAGTTTTCTGTAACATTTTACTTTGGCCAACCCAATACATGCTATACCTACTGTGAATTTATACTTCTTGCAGTAGTGTATTATTCAAGACTAGTGTTATGCATTGGTGGAATGTGCAGTTCATAGTATGATTTGAATTGCAAATGGAAACATTTCTAAGTTATAAACTGCCTGAGATTCTACCATTAGGGATTCGTTCTTAGGAGCATTGATTAAAGTGGAAGTAAGGGGCTTCCCTGGTGGTGCAGTAGTTAAGAATCTGCCTGCCAGCTCTATTTACAATAGCCAGGACATGGAAGCAACCTAAGTGTCCATCAACAGATGAATGGATAAAGAAGATGTGGCACATATATACAATGGAATATTACTCAGCCATAAAAAGAAACAAAATTGAGTTATTTGTAGTGAGGTGGATGGACCTAGAGTCTGTCATACAGAGTGAAGTAAGTCAGAAAGAGAAAAACAAATACCGTATGCTAACACATATCTAAGGAAAAAAAAAAAGGTCATGAAGAACTTAGGGGCAAGACAGGAATAAAGACACAGACCTACTAGAGAATGGACTTGAGGATATGGGGAGGGGGAAGGGTAAGCTGGGACAAAGTGAGAGAGTGGCATGGACATATATACACTACCAAACGTAAAATAGCTAGCTAGTGGGAAACAGCTGCATAACACAGGGAGATCAGCTCAGTGCTTTGTGACCACCTAGAGGGGTGGGATAGGGAGGGTGGGAGGGAGGGAGTTGCAAGAGGGAAGAGATATGGGAACATATGTATATGTACAACTGATTCACTTTGTTATAAAGCAGAAACTAACACACCATTGTAAAGCAATTATACTCCAATAAAGATGTAAAAAAAAAAAAAAATCTGCCTGCCAATGCAGGGGACACGGGTTCAAGCCCTGGTCTGGAAAGATCCCACATACCACGGAGCAACTAAGCCCATGCGCCACAACTACTGAGCCTGCGCTCTAGAACCTGTGAGCCACAACTACCGAACCCACGTGCCACAACTACTGAGCCTGTGCTCCGCAACAGGAGAGGCCACCACAATGAGAAGCACCTTGTACCACAGCCAGGAGTAGCCCCCACTTGCTGCAACTAGAGAGAGCCCATGTGCAGCAACGAAGACCCAACACAGACAAAAATAAAAATAAATAATAAAGTGGAAGTAGGAAGCAGGAGGGGTATCTAGAAATACTCAAAGAAGTAGAACTAAATAATAAAACAACTAAATTTAAATGTAGATTACTCAACAAAATCTCAAATGAGTAGGGAGAAAGTACCCATGAAATGTCGGGAAAAGTTTTAAGAAGAAAGATTCATACATGTATAGGGTATAAAATTGGAGAAGAAAATTGGAGAAAAAAAGATTCATTCAACTTTTGCCTTTAAGAACCTAGGTCCACAAAATGCAAAATTTGCCTTAGAGAAGCATACCTGTCAAAATTGAGACTCCAGCAATGGTGGGATGAAGCAAACTGGGGGAGGCCAGGATCAGGAGTTTTGAACACCCAGTAGGGCTGAGTGAAGAGGCACACAGGAGCAAAGAGCCAGGCCAAATGTGGTTCTCCAGGGATAGACCCAAGTTCACATGCGTTCAAATTTAGGTTCCAGCCTGTGGGATGAGTCTGTTGGACATCTTTCTTAAGTAGCTTGCAGGTGTGATGAAAGTGCAAGTATGACACAAGCGCTGTCAGCTAAGGAGATAAATCCAGTGAAACACCTGGGGTGTCATTCAATCAAATATTGGCAGGAGCCAATTGGTAGAGGTAAGGGCATGCAGGTGTTATGTATTTTATCTTATTTTACTTTGCACTATTTTATTTTTGATTTATTTCCCTTCTAGCTTCTTTCCTAAAAGGATTAAATTTAACTTTCAATAAGTTACACATACAAAAGAAACATTGAAATAAGAGATTAAGAGATAAATAATGAATTTAGGAGACTGGATTGGGGAATGGATACTAGTGCCAAAAAAAAAAAAAATTTAGGCTTTGATGAGCCACAACTGTTTTCAAGTCCACATTGGTTGAACAGTGACTATGAGCTCAGCACTTGTCATGCCTGACCTTAATGAATTTTCCCAGTAGCCCATGATGTGGGTATTATCATTTCCATTGAAGTGTTTTTCCATTAAAGTCAATGAAGAAACTTGACTTAGGTAACTTGCTCGGACTTCCACAGCCTGGGCATGGCAGAACTGGGATTTGAACTTGATTTGACTTTAGAATTTGGGCTCTTAATCTTACATGATACCGACTCTGAAGGTGGCAGGTGTTGAGCAATCAAGTCAGGAGGATACTGAGGTTCAGTATCAGAACATCTATTATCTGAAGATGCTGGGTATCAAGAGAATAAGGCAGGAAACCCTGGATGGATAGCGAGGTCAGAACATGAAGGGTATCTAAGAGTGTTGTGCTCAGGGCCAGAACGGATTCTGTACTGAACATACAAGTATAAGTTAAATGATAGTAACTTTGAAGTTTAGGAAGATAAAGCAAAAGGAAATTTAGAATGTCTTACACCAACCCCTCACTTGTTGGACTGTAAACCCTCCTGAATATGTGAAGCAAATAGGTTAGTTAGAATAAAAGGCAAATTCCTCAGAGCACCATTATACACTCCACAAGATGTCAAGTGCCACTTTCTATAATGTCAACATTTCTTCTTTAAAAAACACAAATACAGGAGCCAGAAGAGGGGTTTACAAGCCACATCATAGAGCCCTTAGTGTCCAGTGATAGATATTAGTCCACTGACCATGATTGGTGCCCTAAGGAGGTGAAAGTTCACATAAGCAGAAACTGTGTACAATTGTGTTTCCAGCATTGCCAAGGAAATCTCTCTCTAAATGAAATAATGAAGTCATAGTCATGAAGAAAAAAATGAAAAAGAATAAAGAAAAATCAAGAATAAACACAGGCTGGGTTATTTAGAGCTGGATTAAGGGCCTAGTTCAGGAGAAAGTGGAAGTGTCAATGTGAAGTTGCCACTGGATGAGGGGGAAATTTATATAATTCTGATATCTAGACTGGGGGTTGGAAGTTTGCATATTTTTCTCACCTAATAGGGTTTCTCCCAACATAGCAAACGTGAAATACAACAGAGTTTGTTTTTCAAGTTTGCCTCCTGATTTGCACCTCCAGCAGGTAGGACTCAAATATGCTTAGGGGTCAAACTATGTATCTTAACTTTTATCTGTGTGCTAACTTCTAAGATCCTAACGACAGAGGGTAGTGTATGGGCAACTGAAATTCACCTAGTGAAAGAGAGGTTCTGGGGGAGACCAATGCTATTTTCCAGCTTCTATGACATGGTTTAATGGGATCAGGACTGGGGCGTACTTTCCCTTTCAACAGCATGAGTCTTAACCTTTTTTGTTTATTGAACATTTTTTGGGTGGAATTCAATTCAAAAACATTTTCGAGCACCTACTATGGGCAAGGCACTATGCTAGGCACTGAGGATGAAAAGAAAAAAGTTTTCCAGCCAGCTCTCTCTATGCCTCCTGACACCACAGCAAGGCCAGTGTAACGAGACTGCCTTTCACAAGCAACTCAGGACCTCCAGAAATATATGCTATGCAATCTCCACAGATGACACTCTGAAAAGTAAAGGCGGAAGCAAAGATGAAAGAAAAAATGAGATGGTGATAAGATTTTTGGAAATAATGGTAAATCTGGGGTTAGAATCAAAGATTATTGACTCTCAGGTCAGTGCCCCTTTTGCAGATTACCTCCTCTAGGATTTGTAGTAACTGAAATCTGGCAACAACTTTGTACTTGAGGAGTAGTTGGGGCTGAGTGTGGGGATCACTTACTCCTCCTGAACACATTCTTCAAGAGTGGCATCTTTTCAACGATATTTGAAAGATAATATATTAACATGATAGTTGCTGAGACTAGGGATAAACCCCCAGAGAAAGCAGTGTGACAAACCACCATTCTTGGTTGTAAGTCACATAGAAACATATTCTGGCAAATTTAGACTGAAAAGGAATTTATTGGGAACTTTTGGGAAGCTGACAGAATTATAGGGTAGGCTGGGGGAACAGGTGCCAAGGATGGTTGCGGAATCTAGGAGGCTTGAACCGGCATCAACGTTCTGGAAAGTGCCACTACCGCCACTTTTGGAACGGCTGCAAAGCCGCTGATACTGGACGCGCAAAGCCGCCTCCACCTGCGGCAGGCAGGCCACTTCTCCAGGGAAACACCTTTTTCCGGCGGTGAGGTGAAAGCGAGTGCCTGTCAATCCTGGCGAGGGTCGGGCCTCACGCCACCTCTCAGCAGCCTACCGCCCACCGGCTTTAGGACCCGGCGGAGCCGGAACTGAGGCTTGGAGGCGGGACTAGGTGAGGTCATCGCGCACACCTGACGTAATCAGCCCGCGCCAGCAAAAGTGAGGGCGCGAGGGCCGTGGAAAAGCACGATTCTTGCTTGCCTCAGCTCTCACGTACCATGGCGTCCCCCGTCCAGCAGTCTCCTCAGCCTGGCGGCGGGAAGCGCAAAGGCAAGGCGCAGTACGTGCAGGCCAAACGGGCTCGGCGCTGCGATGGCGGCGGGCCCCGGCAGCTGGAGCCCGGGCTACAGGGCATTCTCATCACCTGTAACATGAACGAGCGCAAGTGCGTGGAGGAGGCCTACAGCCTGCTCAACGAATACGGAGACGACATGTATGGTCCAGAAAAGGTACCAGCCCCGGGGAGGGTGGGCTTGAGGGAGGAGGGAAGGGTGGCAGGCCGGCTCCCTGTGTACGCATGCGCGAGGTTGGCAGCTTGAGTGGCGGTGAGGGGGCGTGT
Organism: Phocoena sinus; assembly: GCF_008692025.1. Lineage (NCBI taxonomy): Eukaryota > Metazoa > Chordata > Mammalia > Artiodactyla > Phocoenidae > Phocoena > Phocoena sinus. Next base: position 65,864,118 of record NC_045777.1, on the reverse strand, counting down.
CCTCGCCTCTGTGTCCTCTCCGCCCCCCCGCAAGGTCTTGGCTCCCGACCCCTACCCGGTCTTGTGCTTAAATGTTTGCACTTCGGGCTTTTTTTCCCCATCATTAATCACGGTTGCTCCCATGTATAGATAGCTTCCTGCGGTTCAGGCCTTGTTTCTGAAGCTCTTTCAGAAACATTTACTTCTCATCGTAGCTTTGTGAAGTGTTGCTCACCGGGACACTGAGGTTGAAGTAGGTTAGGTAGGTACTAGCTGGTCCAAGTTCACAAGGGCACACTTCATTCGTCCTTAAGGTTTTTGCCATACATTACCACCATTTGAACATTATGGCTGAAGTAATGTGTTTGTCCTAAGCACTAACATCTCTAAAATAGTGTTTTTAGTACTTACTAGTGCTAGTTACTTCTCAAATGCATATAAAAATACATTTCAAAAAGTAAGAACTTTTTGAAACAGTACCGTATAAAGTCTCATTGTCCCATTTTGGAAATAATTATATTACTGGCTTAGGATTTGGACCAGTACACACATGCACACCCCAAGGAATTAAATGGAGGAGCATAGTACAGAGGGCATTTAAATTCACGTACTGTCATTTACTAGCTCAGGGGATAGGCATGTTATTAATTCTGCTGAGCTAGGTAAAAAAGAGAATAATGATAGGACTTAAGAAGGTTGGCTAAAAAAATTGCATATGGGGCTTCCCAGGTGGCGCAGCGGTTGAGAGTCCGCCTGCCGATGCAGGGGACACGGGTTCGTGCCCCGGTCTGGGAAGATCCCACGTGCCGCGGAGCGGCTGAGCCCGTGAGCCGTGGTCGCTGAGCCTGCGCGTCCGGAGCCTGTGCTCTGCAACGGGAGAGGCCACAGCAGTGAGAGGCCCGCGTACCGCCAAAAAAAAAAAAAAAAAAAAAAAATTGCATATGTACATAAAATAACATCCTGGTATACAATAAAATATCCATAAATGTGTAAGATTACCATTAATGCTTGATTGGCAATCCCATTAGTGGAGCCGAGTGGGCAACAAGTGCATGTCTTGTCTACACCGACAGCTTGAGCAAGTTCTTGAACTATTTCAGTAGAACAGGAGTAAGGATTTTTAACTTGATAACTATTTGCTTCAATCTCATGAAAGGAGAGTGTCATATCAGGTGCAGTCATACCTATTGATAGGATTAAGGTCCACCCTGAAATGATTCATCTGACGAGCACATTTCCCTCTGCCCCAGACTGTCAAGATGCTTTAGAAAACATTTTCAAATGATATGTACCACAGTCTGAGTGAACTTCCTTCTTCCTCCACATTTTGGAGGGAATGGTGTCTGAGTAAAAAGTTTTATTGTCAATATTGAATCATCTGCCACTGGGGGTTTCACATGAGTAGTTAATTAAGAGCTTTTAACATAAGCTGTTGTGGCATTTCTGCTCATTAGTTTTATGCAAACAGTTTGCAGACAAGGATCAGCAACCCTCTGGAAGTGAGGCAGAAGATGATGATGTGGAGGCCGCCTTGAAGAAAGAAGTTGGTGACATTAAGGCATCTACAGAGATGAGACTGAGAAGATTCCAGTCAGTGGAGAGTGGAGCAAATAATGTAGTCTTCATCAGGACACTTGGAATAGGTGTGTCTGACTAATACATTTTAAGATGATTGATCCTGTAATATCTGGACACCTGTCTCCGAGAACACTGCCTACAAAATGGCTTGATGGGCATGGCTCAGCTAATCATTTGATTGCATCCTCTCTACACTGTGTTAGCACTAGGCATATGGAGAGGTAGAATGGGGTGGTGGACATAGGACTTAGGAGTAGAAACCTGGCTTTGCCACTTTATCTGTATGTAACTTTAGGCAAAACAAGAATACACGGTTCTATCTAAAAGGAGCAGCTGCTACTCATCCCCAGGCAGTTTGGAATGGCTCCAGTCATTTGGGAATGTAGTCTTAGGGGAGCCAGATCTTCTGATTTTTCAAAAGAAGTTGGAAATCTGGAGAAGTTTCTAGGTTTTTAATCGTATATAGTCAGGATGCCTCCTGAGTACTACATTATGATCTTGTACATTCATGGCTCTGGGGCTCCTCTGAGGTCTGAAATCTAGACTTCTGTACAAACTTAGCTAATGGATTGATTAAATCTTTTTAAGTGACTTGCAGATTTTTGTTTTGTTTTTGTAAAAAAGCATGTACTATTTAATGTTTATTACTTCGATAGTTGCTGCTGATACAGGAAAACAACAGCATGGTGTTGCCATCAGATAAATTAGACATCACAAATAAGTTAACTCCAGTGTCTTCAAGAACACTTGTTTTTGATAAAAGCAGAGTTAAAATATGAGATACAGTATTAATACAGAGTAGGCACCAAAGAAATATTAATTGGGAAAAATGTTGGTTAAACTTGTTTAAAATTCATTATGATGATTTTTTCTACTCTACTGTCAATTTATGTCACTGCCAATGAAAATTCATTTTAGAGAGTTTGAAGAGTTTAAAATGAGAACTCTTAAACTTACCTGTTTGTTCTGTGCTGATTTTTTCTTTTTATTTTAGAACCTGAGAAATTGGTGCATCATATTCTCCAAGATATATACAAAACCAAGAAAAAGAAGACTCGGGTTATTCTACGAATGTTACCCATCTCAGGCACATGCAAGGCTTTCTTAGAAGATATGAAAAAATATGCAGAAACATTTTTGGAACCCTGGTTTAAAGCTCCAAACAAAGGGACATTTCAGATTGTATATAAATCTCGAAATAACAGTCACATGAATAGAGAAGAAGTTATCAAAGAATTGGCAGGTATGTTTCTCTTAGTGATTTTACATAGGTGTGCCACGGTAAATACTTGTTTATAAGATTTTTTTTTTTTTTTGAGATTAAGGCTTACATTTTTGAGTGTAGAACAAGTATATTAAAATGCTCTTAAATAATTTCAAACCTAACTTTTCAATATGTTGGGTATGAGATTTTTTTTGGTAGTTAGATACTAAAGTCTTTTCCAAATCAAGATTGAATTTTCTTTGGGGAAAAAAGTGCTGTTGTTAAATGTCTCAGGATTTTATTTGTATTTATTTATTGAAAGCATTCAGGGAATTTGATGGAAGTCCATGTAGAAGAGTGGAATTTGATGAGTGGACTAGTATATACATATTGTTTTAACAAATTCTAAATAGGAGGAGATGGAAGATTGTTTTTGTATCCGCCAAGCTTAAAGGTATCCTTCTTAGCCTGTTTTCCTGTTATTTTTGTTACAGGAATAGTAGGCAGCCTCAATTCGGAAAATAAAGTAGATCTTACCAATCCACAGTACACAGTGGTAGTAGAAATCATTAAAGCTGTCTGTTGCCTGAGTGTTGTGAAAGATTACACGTTGTTCAGAAAATACAATCTCCAGGAGGTGGTGAAGAGTGCCAAGGACTCGTCACAGCTTAATGCAAAGCAGGCAGCGCTAACAGGAAATGGGAAAGAAGCTAAATTGGAATCTGGTGACAAATCAAATCAAAAGGACGCAGCAGAAGGAAAAAATAACCAGCAGGTGGTACCAGAGGATAGTGAGGAGCTGGGTCAGACAGAACCAGTATCTGAGACACATGTGGTGAGTGAGGGGGCCGCTAAACCTGAACTTGCAAGTCAAGTCACAGAAGGATCTGAGTCACATGGAAATGACCTTTCATAGGAAAAGAAATCATTTGGTGTTGGAGGTGGATTTCTCAACTGCGGTTCTGTGAGATGTTGCTGGGATTCTATATAAAATTGTTACTAAAAATATTGTTTTTGAGTTTGTGTGCTGCATAATGCTGTACTCACGATAATTGAGCAGCCCCGTTAATAGCTTTGTTAGAGATCTTTCAGCCCTATATGGCAGTGTGCATTTGGTTGAGCTAGAAGAGGCTATGGATAAATTGGTGAACACTACTGCGCAGAGCGGAGGGTGGCGGGAGGATGATGTTGGCCTCTCCCTCTTGATTACCTTCCCCACTCCCCCGCTTCTGAAGTGCCAGCTGACTTATGGGAGTGAGCAAGCTCTGTGAATCGAAACTCAGAGGGAAATTTTCATTCTAAGGAAGGAATTTTTGCATTTTGCAGCTCAGCTGTCCTCTGCCACTTTGTTGTAAACATTGCAAAAACATGGGCCATATAGGTTAGAAGTGTATTGTTTTGTGAAGTTTTTGTACCTTTTGTGATTTTCTTGTTTAGTTTTTATGCCCCGCCTGCCTTTTTCTTTGGCTGCTCCGCGAGGCATGTGGGATCTTAGTTCGACAACCAGGGATCGAACCAGCGCTCCCTGCAGTGGAAGCTATGCCCATTTTTATGTTTTCGTAACATTTGTTACAACCGAATCTGATGGTGCATTGCTGCAATTTTTGGAGGCAAGGTGTGAGATAGAAGTGTTCATTCTAGGCATAAAATTACAGATATTTCTGATGAGGTTAGTTATGAAGAATTAGTTATTACAGTATACTAGTGCAGCAAGGCACGCAAATTCTTTACAATGTAAGCTACTTTACAATGTAAATGGACTTATTCAAGCTGTTCCATTCCGTATCCTTTGTGAAATGCAACTTACAAAAGGAACATTTGCTTCAGCAGTTGTAACTATAAATCATAGCTCCCTGACAAATAAAGACAATTATTTTAATGGCTTTGGAATATCAAGACAGTAAAGCTTTTGTTCAAAAAATCATGTTCAGTGAAAAGGTTTAGGAAGCAAATTATGTAGTAGCAGAACTTTTTCCAGGAAAGAAAAATTCACGTAGTTGGTAAGAATCTAACAGTACCAACATTAAAATGCTAGGTCAAGAAGCAGTACAAGAAATTGAAAAGACTTTTCTCTCAATGTAATAAATTGACTTATGTCACATGATACTAAAGAGGTTTTGTTTAAAAGCAGCAGCAGTTGCTGATGAATTAACAGATTTCATGAATATTTGTCATGCTATAGCAAGATTTGTAAATTATGAGGAAATTCAAGGAAACTTTCGCCTGCTAGGAGCCTCCCAAAACAATGGTCAGTATAAATTTAATAGGTCTTCGTATCTGAAAAACAACAGTCTGCCATCTGTACTCCTGGTGCCCCATCAGTGGCTGGCTCCATGACAAGTTTTGCCTCATTTTAGTAAAAGAAAATCCTGACGTTGATGTTACAGCACACTGCTTTCTTCACAGAGAAGTGCTGATATTAAAAACTTGGAGATGAAATGAAGAAAGTTTTAAATAATGCTGCAAAAATGGTTAACTTAATTAAAGATCCATTTTATGCAAGAATGTTTAAAAAGAAAAAACAAACTAAAACCTGAACAAAGAGCACATAAATCTCCTACATACAGAAATCCAGTACTTACCAGAGGAAGAGTTCTCTACAGGATATTTGAGTTGAAAGGTGAATTACCAGTAAATTATAAGTACAGTAAAATACTAGGCCAGATTTTGCTAAATGCTTTGAAGACGAAGAATGGCTACAGAAACTAGTCTATTTAGAAGACGTTTTTTTCATTGCAAGAACAAATGAACAGTTTTCTGCAAGGGCCTGGAGAAAAATGTTTCTACTTAAAAGTGACAGAAGTCTTAGATTAAAAGAAACTGACTCTTTGGAATAATTATGTTGCATAAGGCACTCTTGAAATGTTTCTACAGCCACTTGGGTTTGAGAATGAAGAAAGCAACAAGTCTCAGGTCTTATTTAAACTCCTCTTGCAGAACTGCAAAACCAAATTAAATAACATTTCCCCTCCTTTTCCCAACACTGGTGTGTGACTGGGTGAGGAACCCTTTCCCAAAATCTCAGCCTGGGATTTCTTCACTGAGAGAAGAGGAAGAACTCAGAGTCCTCTTCTGACAGTTCTGGATTTCTGTGAAACAAGAGTATCTTTCAACTTAGTGCTCACACTCATATACATTGAGGATCCCCTTAATTTGAAAGTTTTTTCAAGTGTTCCTCCAGGGTAAAACTGAAAAAAGATGGAAGAGACAGACACCAAAGAGGGCTGCAAAATTATATGTCCGGATTGAGAATACTAAGGGGTCATGAAATTAGCTTTTGGAGTTGGATTTTATTAAGTTTTAACAAGTTTGGAAGTATTGTAAATGTTAAGTCTTCCTGCACCAATGGCTATGTTTGTTTATTGGCTAGTGAACATGGAAATTTATTTTTATCCTCCTAGCTAATGGTCCTGCTGGTAAAACGAAGGATTTGGGAGGAGCAAAGAGAATAGAAAGGGCCTTGCTGATGCAGATGAGGCTGGAACTTCCTTATATATCTTTAGATATTAGAATGTTAACTCTTAATAAGTTGAAGTTATCTTGAAAGGATGATAGGAGCATTGTAACTATCATTGGGGGAACACGGATGATAGGATTTTGGTGCCTTCATCAGACTTTTTCCAAGACAAAGATACTTTTATTTTGATAGTACAAGACTCTGGGAATAAAATTGGCTGTATGCTTATAGAACGTACAACCCTGTGGAACTGGGTTCCTTTTATTTTGTGAAAGCTGCTACTCTACAGAAAGATTTTGATTTAGTAGTTTGTTTTTAATCCTCTTTTGTATTTATTTTTATCAGTATTTGGTAAGACCTTAGTGTGACAAAAGCTATTCTTCCCCAAATGTAAGGTAGTACGGTGTTCTGTTGGAATCTGAATTCAGTCATTGAAAGATTTGTTTTCAGGTTTACCAACTGTTTATTTTCACTGACATCTGAGCATGTTATTCTATAAATGACAAGATTCCAGGGTGGGAATTGAGTGCTTTTTGTCCTTTTAATTTTTATTAAAAAAAATTATGTCAGGGCTTCCCTGGTGGCGCAGTGGTTGACAGTCCGCCTGCCGATGCAGGGGACACGGGTTCGTGCCCCGGTCCGGGAAGATCCCACATGCCGTGGAGCGGCTGGGCCACGGCCGTGGCCGCTGAGCCTGCGCATCCGGAGCCTGTGCTCCGCAACGGGAGAGGGCACAACAGTGAGAGGTCCGCATACAGCAAAAAAAAAAAAAAAAAAATTGTGTCAGTTAAACTCCAGTGTTGTGGTTTAGTAAAACTTATTTTGCTCTGTGGAGGAAAGAGTGTTAAATTTGATATTTTAAAACATGTTTCCCTTTAGTTAAACATGGTTTCTAAATGTTATTTTTACTTGTATTTTGCTTTTGGTATGGCCAGATATTCAGCTTGTTTTTCAGTTTCTGATGTTTTCAGAAAAATCAAAATAAATTTGTTCCCTAAAGACTGGTGTTCTCTATCCTTTTTCTTTCTGCCTCTTAGTAAATCTCTTGCTTTATTGTCATAAAGTAGATGTATCATAAAAGATGTTTTTATGTCAAATTATGTATCAAAAGTCATGTACATTGTCCAAAAAGTAAAGATACAAAAATTTATTAATTGCTCTTGAATAACTAAAAACTCTTAAGCGGTTTGTATCTTATTCAAGCATTAGATATTTTACAGTGAGTTTGCTTCAAAATGTATAGTACAGTACTTAATTAAGTTCATTTAATTGGCTTTTGAATTCTTTACATTCCTCACTTTAACATTAATATTTTAATTCACCTTAAAGTATTAGTAGCATATAAAGATTTTAAGCAGAAGAAATTCTGTCTTGAGCATTTCTGTTAGAATAGTTCTAATCTTTATTTTGAATTAATCAGGTAGTAGATAAATTCATTGTCTATTGTGCTTTTCTAATTAATCATTTGAGCCCTGCTGTTTTAAACACTACAAGTTGTTGTTTGGTCAGTGTAACAATTTTCTTCCCAAATATTTTTAGATTTTTACTTATTTATTTTTTGGCAAAGTACAAAACAAAAATTCAGTTGAATTTTTCAACCAGGAAAAATCTTAAGCATTTTAAGAGAGTAGTCACTGAATTATCAGGAAACAAGGACTAAAAGAAAGCAGCCCTGTTAACTACTTAATACCACAGTGTTCTTGTTAGGCTATGTTCAACCCCATTCATGGTCTCTTAAAACGTTGCGTTTGATTTTCCCAGTGATCATCTTTGGGAGTTCTTTAACAAATTCCACCTAATCAACGGAAAAACATATTATGAGACACTTGATTCCATTTTTTACTCTCCCAACTGTCAGAATAATAGGGGAGAGCTTTCATGAAACTCTGGCATTGAGTTTCAGGGTCTGGGTGTTCTCTTAACTGAAGCTAATTGGATGCCTTGGTCACCAGAAACTGTTCCATTTATATATAAAGATGACAGTGGAGCTCCATCATACTGGTTTTTAGTGCAAATTCACCTGTATGCTTTGACAGAAGAACAATCCCTTTATTCTATTGCTTTCCTCCAGTTCGAACCAGACCTGGGTCTCTACTGCCCCAGTGAAATGGAGGCCACAACTAAATGCAAAGGGAAACATCAAGTTAATTCTTGGCTTTTGACCTTTTAAGAGCTGGGTCCTGGAGGTTACCAAGGAGATTTTTAGAGATAATTTTGAGTTTATACAATTTTCCCCTTATGCCCTGACTTGACAGTAAACTACTTTTGTTCTCCCTCAGGATATGACTACTGTATTTTAAAATGTCCTCAAACATTTCTGAAAAGCAACTAGTCACTAATTTAGTGAATTGAATGGAGAAAATGTAACTAGTTCTTAGGTTGAAATTAACTGCATTTTAGCTGAAATGATGCCAGTGGAAATGGAATTCTCATGTAGAGGATCAGTCAGTATCAACTAATAGAATTCTAGGACTAGAAGGAAATTGCAGTGCCATTTGTGTGTCTTTATACAGAATTATGCTTAAATCCTTCCTTTGAAGAAGAAGGTTTCAGGAAAGATTCCACAGTTTCTTTGGATGATATCTTCATCCTGAGCCTTAAATTTGGTCACTTGATACTTAAAGGCACATGCTTTGAATTTATGAGTGTGTAATGGCCCAAGAGTACTATGATAGATAAGTTAGGTGCTGTGTTTAAAAACAATTTGCTGCCTTAAAAAAACAATTTTTTTCCTCATATGGAATGGGACAGATTAGTCTGATAAGGATCCTTAGTATTTACTTAGTATTGCAGAGTTGACCAAAGATTCTAGTTCTTCAAACATTTGTAGTGTCCTAATATAAAATATTTTAAAGCAAAATTCTTAGGGCTAAAGTTGAAACAGTTGTCTTCTACTTATATAATGAGTTACTATAAAGTCAAAAGCTAATAAAATCTATATACTTAGTAGTTTAGATCCTTATTTGGTAACACACACTTAACTTTTGCGCACAATACTTGCCTTTCTTGGATATTTGTAAGGTGCAGTTGATTTTTTTACATGATCCTGAAGTTCAAGAGTTAATTTCTCTGGGTTGGATGATTTAAAGGGTGCAGATAAGACAACAAAAGCTTTCACTACCTGCAGGAAAAAAAATCAGTTTATATCGATAGATTTGCTTTTCAGACACATCAAGAATTTGGACCAATGCTGAACACTAACTGGTTCTTTATTGAACCAGTTAGATATTACCCACTTGGACATCATAGGGTAGTACCCTTTCCCCACTGAGCCTGGTTTAATTTCTTGCCCTTTCTGATTGGCACAAATTATTCCTTATTAAGAGGACATGTTTTATATAACTATGTAAAATTTCATTTTCTATAGCTATATCATGACAATGAAATCCAAGACCCAGCTTTGACTGATTTTCCCAGTATTCAGTCTCATCTTCTGAAATATATTATCTGAGACTAGTGGTTCTCAAACTCGAGTGTGCATGAGTCACCTGGAGCATTGTTAAAACACAGATTGCTGGGCCCCATCCCAGTTTCTCATTTGTAGGTCAGGGAAGGGGCAGGGGTATTAGAATTTGTATTTCTGCCAAATTCCTGCGTGCTACTGATACTGCTGGTTTGAGGACCACACTTTGAAAGTCACTCCTTTTGACTAAGAGTGCCATTAAGTGCACCTTGTAACTCCCCACTGGGGCTCTCTGGGGTCCTTCCCAGTGCACTGGAAAGATGAGCTACTCAATTCTGAACCTCTTCAACCCCTAACACCTCTGAGACTTATCCTGTGTGAGGAGGAGGCAGGAACACCGAGTAATAATAATTCCCCTTCAGTCAAAAGTAATTGGGCAATTTAGAAGTTTTGGGAAACACCATCACAATTTAGAGCATGGTGGGAGCACTTCAGGGGCTCAGCTGGCAGTCCTGGGGTTGAAGGGGTAAACTTAAGCTTTGTCCATTAAACATACCACCTGTCTGTCCGTAGCCCTCGTACAGCATTAGCCCAGTTTGCACTTTCCACTGTTGCAGCACCTCTGGATTGAGTGGCTCCCCTCCCATCAGGCAATGCAGCAGCTTCTCGAATTTACATCTGAAGAGAGAGTTGCATGGGGTCTTTGGGGAGAGAAGTATGAGTGGCTTTCATTGCCAGATAACTAGGACATTAGCAACAAGCAAAGAGCTAGGAGAGGCAAGTCTTAGGAAAGTTCATTCAGTGAATATTTGTTGAGCACCTACTCTCTAGCCAGACATTGTTCTAGGCACGTGGGGCATGTTATGATTAAAACAAAGATTCCTGGTGGAGTTTACACTTTAGCAGGTTATTCAAGAGAGGAAAAGGTTGGAGAAAATGCTAATAAGGATATTAAGCACTTATGAGCCAAGAAATATGGCAGCTAATATTAATTGAACATTTTTTTTTTTTTTGCGGTACACGGGCCTCTCACTGTTGTGGCCTCTCCCGTTGCGGAGCACAGGCTCCGGACGCGCAGGCTCAGCGGCCATGGCTCACGGGCCCAGCCGCTCTGCGGCATGTGGGATCTTCCCGGACCGGGGCACGAATCCGTGTCCCCTGCATTGGCAGGCGGACTCTCAACCACTGCGCCACCAGCGAAGCCCTAATTGAACATTTTTTATGTTACAAGGGCTTTTGGAGCACTCTCATAATCTTCACAAGCCCTATTTTATAAATGAAGACATTGAGGCTGAAAAAAGTTAAAGAACTCTTCCAAGGCCTCCCAAATAATAAAGAACAGAGTTGAATAATCTGTACTCTGCACTTATCATTGTCAAGTGTCTCACTCACCACGCATGCTGCCGACATTGAATTCTTACCAGAACCTCGTGAGGTAGCTCTTAACTATCTCTTATGGATGGAGGTAAGGCAGGCTTAGCAAGGTCCACTATTAGAAAGTAGCAGAGCCCTGCCTGTTTGACTTTGGAGGTTGAGCTTTTAACCAGTGTCTTACTACTCAGCTGCCCAACAGGACTCAGGTGAGAAAGCTTGGAACAGCCCGACTGATACAGTGAGCCCCAAAATGGGTAGTAGGGTTTGGTAGGACATGAATTGTGTCTATTCCAAATAGAATAGCCCTTGAATTAATCTTGAAATGTGAGCAAGATGTTCACATTCTGAGGGCCACAAGGAGTTGATCAGGAAAAGAGAAGATTCCTATCTGCTTTATTCTGTTTCTCATAGAATTCTCCCTCCTAGACGTCTACACCTTGGGGAAACAAAGGATGTCCTTTTTCTGTTTGTTTTGTTTTGGCTTTGAAGCATCCACGTTTAGGGGAGAAAGGGGTGACTGTGGTGACTTAAATTGTTTCTCTCTTCCTTTCTCTTCTTATGTATTGAATTCATATTAGTTAAATAAATATACTTCATAATTTCACCTAATGTTCAGATGATTTGGCTAAGTTGAATATAAGCTTCAAGTCATAAGACTTTATTAACTTCAAGACAGTATAAATGTAGTTGTGCGTTCTTTTAGGGTGGGGGTGATGGGAGTGCTGGGATTGTAGAGCTCTGGTTGTCTCTGGAAAAGTGTTCAGTTGCCCTTAGAGGCTTTCCCAGTGATTCTTAAACTGGGGATGTGGGGGATGGGTTGCCCCCCAGGAGACTCTAGGCAATGTCTGGAGACATTTTTGGTCATCATCACTGGTGGAGAGGGAGGTGCTACTGGTATATAGTAGGTAGAGGCCAGGTAGAATGCTGCTCAACGTGCTACAAAACACAGGACGGCACTCCATGACACAGAATTATTTGGTTCAAAATGTCAGTAGTGGCGAGACTGAGAAACTCTGGGCTATCCTGTGCTGGAAAGGGGAGATCTGTGATGCTGGATTATAACTTTTGTTTGTGGTTCAAGCGGAGATTTCTGCCCAAATACCTCTTAAGGTCTTTTTGCACAAGCATCCAGTACACAGTGGGAGCACTGCACAGGGTCGTGATGGGATAAGTGGTAAGCGGCTGGATGATGGAGAAAGACACAGATGTCAGCACTGGTTAATTAAAGGTCATGACTGGAGGTGATGTCTACAGCCTCTTATTCTCGTCCATTAACATATGCTCATCTCATGGTCATTCAGTAAGAAAGAAAATACAGTAATATGATAGTTTTAGGCCTTTCTGGTTGGGTAAATTTACTTGGCAAAAAGGAGAAGGAGCCAGACATGCTGCTGTGGGGATTGAATCAAGGTCAGTTCCTAAGTTCTTGCTTGATCAGTTGGTCAGATGGTATCATTTACTGAGCTAAGACATTAAGAGTTCTGTTTTGTAGATGTTTCACTGGAGATCTCTAAGTAGAGGTGCCAACTAGGCAATTGGATACACATGTTGGTAGTTCAGGGGAGAATTAAAAAAAACAGTTTTCCTGCCTACCTTCCACAGAGGGTGTACCCAATTCTGAGGCTGCTCTGAGAGTGCTGGACCATCTTGGGAGAGCCTGTGGTCCCACTGGCGAAATAAATGGCCATTGGTTCTTGACTTCCTGTCTCCACACAGCTGTGCTCTGCAGAGGTGGTTCTGCAAAGTATGGGCTCCAAGATGGTGGCTGAACATGGCAGACCAGTCTAGCTCTGATATTTCTTCCATGGTATTTTTGGAGTTATGACACTCCAAAGTTGTTGGTTTGAAGTGGGGATTCCCTTTATCTTGAAAAATACTCCCCAAATGTGTAAATTTCAATGTGAAATTCATGTGAGTTCAAAGTCCTCTGTCTTCTGTGAATTTTGTGGCATCTTTAAGGTTTCTTGCGGACTCAGCCGAATGTTGCAGAGGTGTTTAGGATAGAGGTCTTAGAAGTGGGGGAGCTTGCTACCCAGGGGATGTGCAAGACAACTGGTATGGGGAAGAAAATAGGAGAACTTCAAATTATATGTATTTTAAAATTCATTCTTTAAAATGTTTATTTTTGATATTTGTGTGATGCACAAAAGTACACGAATATAATTTATAAATAAATAAACATGTATTAGGGGAGTGTGGTAAAAACTATTTTACTGGGGGATGTGCATATTCAATCTGAATAATACTACCTTAGGGAATTACTACACTGCCGAATGACTTTATTAACTTGAGAATAATCATAATAGTAATCATAATTACTATAATTCTTACCGAGTGATTACTCTGTGCCAGGCATTATGCTAAAAACGTCACATGCTTCATCACATTTGATTCTTCTACAACTCAGTTGTGTAGATACTATGCTATCCCTATTTTACGGATAAGATACAGAATTTTAGAGATGTTACTTGACTTATCCAAAGGTACTCAGTTTATGAAAGACACAGGCAGCATTCTCTGGCATGGCCTTGGGAGAGAATTTTGGGATTGACCAATGGGATTTGGTGTACATTAACTAGTAGGATAAAATTTTATTCCAACAAAGGAAACTGCCTTTATTCAACAGAGTTTATATGGCCTCCTTTTATAAGCTTCTCTGGAAGAATTTTTTTTTTTAAAACGTAAGCTACTTAACAGCTCTTTGAAGGATAATACTATTAATTAACATTTTACTCCCTTTTTTTACAGTTTAGGAACGACTTTCTCACATATTAGCTTATTTTATCCTCAAAACAGCACGAGATATGTGCAGTATAATTATCTCCACTCTACATATGAGGAAACCTGAGGTTAAGTGATCTGTTTGTTCATTCATTCCTCAGTAAGAATTTCTTAAGCACCAACTAAATGGTAGGAACTGGGGATAGAGTGATCAATCAAACAGACAAACAGTGCCTTTGCCTTCTGGGAGGTTACAATTTAGGGCAGGGGTTGGCAAATTTTTTTCTGTGAAGATCTAGACAGTAAATATCTTAGGCTTTGAGGGTCATAGAGTCTCTGCTGTAGCTACTCAACTGTGCTCTTGTAAGATGAGAGCAGCCATAGACAATGTGTACTCAAATGGGTGTGGCTGTGTTCCAATAAAACTTTATTTATAAAAGTGAGTACCAAACCAGAATTGGCTCATGGGCCCTAATTTGTCAACCCCTACTGTAGAGGAGAAAAATAGACAGTAAATAAAGGAACAAATGAATGGATATGATATTTGGATAGTGATGACTACCATGAAGAAAACAACAGGATGTGATAGAGTGGCTTGGAACTCTACTCTAGACAGGTTGGTCATGGACACCCTCACTGAGGATAAAACATTAGAGCTGAAATCTGACGGGAAGGCGTCAACTATGAAAAGGACTAAGGAAGAGCATTCCAGATGGAAGAAACAGCAGGTGCAAAGGCCCTGAGATGGGCCATGTTCGAGGAATAAAATGGCGGCCAGAGGGAGTCAAGGCAGTGAGAGTGTTGGGAGTTAGGCAAGAGCCAAGCCAGGCAGGATACTCATCTCAGGCCCTGGTAGGAAGCAGAGAAATGGAAGCAGAGCTACATCCCTTCCTTCTGTCCTTAAACACTTAAAAAAAAAAAATTTTATTTATTTATTTATTTATTTTTGGCTGTGTTGGGTCTTTGTTGCTCCGTGTGGGCTTTCTCTAGTTGCAGCGAGCAGGGGCTACCCTTCGTTGCAGTGCGTGGGCTTCTCACTGCGGTGGCTTCTCTTGTTGCGGAGCACGGGCTCTAGGCACGGGGGCTTCAGTAGTTGCAGTGTGTCGCTCAGTAGTTGTGGCTCGTGGGCTCTAGAGCACAGGCTCAGGAGTTGTGGTGCACAGACTTAGTTGCTCCGCGGCATGTGGGATCTTCCCGGAACAGGGCTTGAACCCATGTCCCCTGCATTGGGAGGCGGATTCTTAACCACTGCGCCAACAGGAAAGTCCCTTAAACACCTTTTATTAGGTGATTCTTTCCTGGGAAGAAGCCTAGGTCAACCCATAGTATGCTGAGTCCTTGGAATCAAGGAGACTCTGAGATGTAGTTGTGACTGGTGTTACTCCTGGCACTGCAGATGAGGCAGGGAAAATACTCACTGAAATAACTCTTGGAAGCTGAGCCACCGATTCTGGCTGTGTGGAGACAACAGGAATTTGGTCTTCAAGCCGGGACACTCTGAAACAATGGACTCCACTGCTGGGATCACCTCCTCACTGGCTACAGTGCACTTGGCTTTGGATTCTTGCAGCCAATGGAGGATGTCTTTTGCTGTCAGCTGGCTTGTTCCTGGCATGAAGACAAGCCCCGGGAAAGAGGGAGGGCCCTGAGTAGACTGTGGACTGTGGAAACTTGGACTTTGTGCCTGGGTGGCAAGGAGCTACGAAATCTAGCCTTCAGCTACCCTTGCCTTGGTCCCCAGGGACATCCCACAGGACCCTGATCCCTGGGAGATCCTTAGAGCACTGGCTTCAGAGTCTGACAGTCCCTGGATCTGATCCTGTCCTTGCCACTTACTAGCTTTGTGACCTTGAGCGTCTTACTTGATCTCTCTGTGTGTTCCTTTCCTTCTCTGTAAAATGGGGAAAGTAATAGTGTCTGGTATAAAGTAGGCATTATAATGGTGGCCTATTATTATGTATCATTTTTGTGGAACATTTGAGTCATTATTATGTAACACTTAAATAGCATTTTACAGGTTATATCACATTTTCATGAACATCATCTCATTCAATCCTCTGAACCAGTGGTCTCCAAAGTGAGTTTGGCAAGATAATCCACTGGGGATGAGAGAAGAAATAAGAATTAAAAAGAAATTTATTTGAGATATTAGAATTCTGTTTATGACTTTATCTCATTTTCGTATGTATTTTATAATATACATACTATATTAGCAGAGTAGAACAACTTAAACAACTATATCCAGATGGGAGTATATGTGTCCCAAATATTTTTATTGATAGACTGTGTAACCATAAAAGCTTGGAGACCACTGTTTTAAGCAACCATGTAGGTCCATGTAGTTGTTGCCATTTGATGGAATATGAGATTGGGTCATAGCTGGCAAGTGGCAGAGTCAGCCCTCAAACCTGGGTCTCCCCAGTGGTCTGGCATCATCAAAGTTCGCCTACACTACTTTGGCAATGCTTAATTTATCCCACATTCTCACTTCATTCTAAACACTGGCCTGAGATGGGCCTGATTTTAAAGTACTAGTTCCTTATGAGAAGAACATATATGGCAGAATTAGATGAAAAACACAGGGAAGACGGTTTGCACTTTCTAAAGCAAATCAATGGAAAGAAAGTGGAATGTATGTAAAGCATTACAAACCGCCACTACCATTTATTGAGTGCTTGATAAGTGCCTGCTATCTCACTTAAAATTAATCCAAGTGTATAGATGACAACCAGCCCAAGGGTTGCAAAGTGAGTAAGTGGCAGAACCAAGATTCAAAGATACACTTCCCAGACTCTAAAGACCTGTGTCATATACCAGACTCCTTATTTCTTGGTGAGTTTCCTAAAGTCAGCTAAATAGGGAGATGTGGAATTGAATTCCTAGGAAGGAAACTTTAATTACTGCATATATTTTATTTTATTTATTTATTTATTTTGCGGTACACGGGCCTCTCACTGTTGTGGCCTCTCCCGTTGCGGAGCACAGGCTCCGGGCACACAGGCTAAGCGGCCATGGCTCACGGGCCCAGCCACTCTGCGGCATGTGGGATCTTCCCGGACCGGGGCACGAACCCGTGTCCCCTGCATCGGCAGGCAGACTCTCAACCAGTGCACCACCAGGGAAGCCCTACTGCATATATTTAAAAAACTCTTACATGTCATCCCCTCTTGAGAAAATGAATAAATATGTGATGATAAGGAAGTTAATCAAGAAAACATCTCTTATCATTCACTCAATATAAAAATATAAGATTATTTATTTTGCAAACTGCTTGTTCTTAGTGGCTCAGAAATTATTAGTACTCTTGGTGGATTTGTGATGTGAATGTATTCAGTGGATAGGTTGGGGGTCAAGAGGACTAGTAATATCCACAGAAATTCACTCTTGCCTTTAAGAACTTTTGAAAACTGTTAAAAAACAAAAAACAGCAGGGCAGGAACCTAAATTCTGAGACCAAAGGTAAAAGTCAGATTTGGTGGTTCTCAGTGACAATGGGGGCATTTCCAAGAGGGGTGAAATGGGAAGGTGCAGGGTGGTCAGAGGTGGTTTCTCTTGTTGGCTTCTGTGTCTCACTGATTTTTCATCTTCCACATCCTGCAGCGCTTCTTTATCCTGCTCTTCACCATCACCCTTCATGTCTGAAGTCCATAGTGTCAGATTATCACATAACGATTGCATGATACGTGTGGAGTCCTTGTAGCTTTCTTCAATCAGTGTATCCAGTTCTGCAGCTGAATCATCAAAAGCTGCTTTTGCCAACCTGCAGGCATGGTCAGGGGAGTTAAGAATTTCATAGTAGAATACAGAAAAATTGAGAGCAAGACCTAAGTGAATGGGATGTGTTGGAAGTTCTGCCATTGCAATATCACTAGCAGCTTTGTAAGCCACTAGGCTGTTCTCTGCAGCCTCCTTCCTGTTGTCTCCTGTGGCAAATTCAGCCAGATACCTGCGGTAGTCCTCTTTGATTTTATAAGCAGAAAACCTTGCCCAGAATGTCCAGAAAACAGATTAACTTTAGCTCAGTCTCAACCATTTGCCAATATTCTCCCATCATTTTAGTTTGTTTTCTCCTCCCTTTTTTTTTCTTTCTGTTCAATGCTGCTGATTATTCCCCAGGAAGCTCTCCTAGGTCCAATCACAGTTTTATATGCAACAGATAGGAGGTTTCTTTCTTCAGTTGTCAACTCCACATCCATCCCTGCTGCTTTCTTCATTGATTCCACCATTTTGTCGTATCGCCCAGCCTGCTCGGCTAGCTTCACCTGGTGCACCGGATCCTCCCAATCATCCACAGTGGCGGCGGCTCCCGCAGGGTCTGCGGGCCTTGGATGGAAGGGGATAGCTTCTCCGACACTCTCCCACAATTTCTTTTATTTTGTTTGATTTTTTCCTTGGCTTTTCCTTGTTTTTTTCACGGCCCTCTTCACTAGAAAGGAGCTCTTTGGGTAGGGACATTTTGTCAATTACCATTTACTTCCCAGAACCAAAATAAGGTCTGGAACATATTTGGTCAGTGAGCAAATGCATGAATGAGTGAACATGGGGACGTGTATTCATTTTGTTACCCTCAGTGAAACATTTGTACCAGTGATTCTTGAACAATTGTGGGTCACATTTTCCTTGAGAGTAGTGTGGACATAAACACACGTGACCGTGCTGCAGACAGCATCAAATGCTCTATTTTCCTTATGAAAAATTGCACCTCAGCCCATTAGCCTTAAATTGTCCAGGCTTCTTAGGGCAGAACATATGCATGCGTTTAAATGCTTTTGGGAAAAGGTGCGAGTGAAGTCGACTCAGCCCACGGAATACTTTTAACCCTGCAAAACAAAGGAAGCCTTTCCACTGCTCCTTGAGGGAGCCTACAGACTGGTTGAGACCCACAACCAAAATTATTTTAGAATAAGGTCTGTACTGCTCTCTCTGAGACCAGCAACATGCACCAGGGTATTGGTTTGCTATCCTCATGCCCACTGCCAATCTGGGGATGGTAGGTGGTCAGTTTGAAACACCACAGCCTTCTCTTACGTCAAAGCAGCAAATTCTTTTCTTTTTTTTTTTTTTTTTTAAACATCTTTATTGGGGTATAATTGCTTTACAATGGTGTGTTAGTTTCTAAAGCAGCAAATTCTTGCTTCACCAAGTCTTCCTCTGGTTGTGAAGTGATGGAAGTTATTATTTGAAGGTAATAAAATTGGTTACTTGTGGGACTGATGGAAGTTACTTCATCCATCTGCCATCTCTAAAGCACTTTTCATGGAAAACATCAGCCAAGGATACACGCAGTAAGTTAATAACAGGTATGTAGCTTCCTCTAGGTTTGCATTCTGACCTGTCATGTGTATGTCACCAAATGCCAACTTTTAAAATAAGCTCTCACAATCAAGATGGTGATGCTAGAGAAATTGGTATAAACTGAATTTCACATATTTAAAAATGACCAGAAATGTTTTTTTAAAAATGAAGAAGATGAAAGTGAAATGGAAAACTAGTGTAAAGAATGTGAAAGTTTGGTTTCACTGAAATATTTTCATGGTTAAAGCCAATCATCTGCCGTTTAGCATGTGTAAGTAGTAGTCTGTATTTATGCGGCCAGTGCTTACAGCAGTACAAATTATGCAAATACATGCATAAATTCTACGTTTCATTCAACACTCAAAAAACCCAAAGATTGGGCTTCCCTGGTGGCGCAGTGGTTGAGAGTCAGCCTGCTGATGCAGGGGACATGGTTCGTGCCCCGGTCCAGGAGGATCCCACATGCTGCAGAGCGGCTGGGCCCGTGAGCCATGGCCTCTGAGCCTGCGCGTCCGGAGCCTGTACTTTGCGACGGGAGAGGCCACAGCGGTGAGCAGGCCCGCGTACCGCAAAACAAAACAAAACCCAAAGATTTCTTTGTTTTCCAGCCCCTGTGGGTAAGACACGGCCTGGTAGAGGAAAGTCTTGGTTGGAGCGGTGCGCCAGCTGAGTGACCACCTCGTTGAGAATTTCCCAGGATGTTCCAAGAACGGCCAGGAGGGGGCGCGCGGTCATGGCTAACGGGCACGGGGCGGTTTCCCTCCATGCAGTGCGCAGCGAAAGCCGGCAGGGGGCGGGCGCACGCGTCTTCTCAGGCCAAAGGCGCCTCGGGGCAGGGCGGTCCCGGTTCCCGCCCCAAGGCCTCTGGCGCTGCTTCCGCAGTGACAACCGCAGCTCCTTTTCCAAAGGTTCCGTGTCTGATGGAGCGACTGCGGAGGCTCTGGACCAACCGCCGTGCGTAGAAAGCTTCCTCAGCTGGCTGAGCGCTGAGCGGAGAGGTTTGTGCGGCTTCCGGGACCCTTGCGTTTTCCGGGCTGTTCCCGGTGTTTTATTCTTTACTTTCTTTAAGAATGTTTGAACAAGGATTATTTTTTTACTTTTTTTTTTTAGCGGTACGCAGGCCTCTCACTGCTGTGGCCTACTCCCGTTGCGGAGCACAGGCTCCAGACGCGCAGGCTCAGCGGCCATGGCTCACGGGCGCAGCCGCTCCGCGGCATGTGGGATCTTCCCGGACCGGGGCACGAACCTGTCTCCCCTACATCGGCAGGCGGACTCTCAACCACTGCGCCACCAGGGAAGCCCTGAACAAGGCTTATTGACTGAAGTATCCGTTGGTTGAGGGCTTGACGACTCTAAATCGGAGCTGCAGTGGCTTGTTTCCTTGTTTCTGTACAGATTCGAGGATGTTTCTGGGGAGAAATCCCAGCACGAGCTCAGAGGAAGGGGAGATTCCGTTGAGTGGGACGTGAAAACACTCAATACTCAATATCGGGACCTTCGAGGAGAATGAGCTGAGGACCCGCTTACCGAGTCATGTTGGAACCAGAACTCCAGGTAAAAGGCGAAAACGCACTCCAGTGCATACATGCTTTCACTAATTTTTAATGGCTCTAGTTTTCCAACAGCGTTGAAGTAGCTGAAAACTATGGAGAACCTGACAAGTAAGTGTAATAAAACGTACGTTATTTTAAACTTAAATATTTCATATATACCCAAAGCAGAATTTATTATAATGTTACTGTCTTTATTAAAAGCAAGGTCACTAATAATGTTTTAAGAATATACTTGTTAGCTTGTCTCCTTTTCAGTTGAGAGACTTGCTGTGTTTTATAATTTCTCATGCTATGACGATCTTAAATAATTTTGATGATTTCAGCTTACTAAAACCTCATTCACAGGACCCCACTGTTACTTATTGTTAATTAAATGATCAAGACCACATTACAGTTGGTTAATATGGCACTAAGCAAAATCTGTGCATGAGTTTTAGAAGCAGCAGCATGATGGTGTTTTAAAGTATGTGAACATTGATGCTTACCTTCATACATTTCCAATTTCTATATTTTTCTTTTTTGCGTATTTTCTTTTTGTTGTTAAATTTATTTTTATTTATTTTTGGCTGCGTTGGGTCTTCGTTGCAGTGCGCGGGCTTCTCATTGCAGTGGCTTCTCTTGTTGTGGAGCACGGGCTCTAGGCACGTGGACTTCAGTAGTTGCAGCACGTGGGCTCAGTAGTTGTGGCTCACGGGCTCTAGAGCGCAGGCTCAGTAGTTGTGGCGCACGGGCTTAGTTGCTCCGCACCATGTGGGATCTTCCTGGACCAGGGCTCGAACCCGTGTCCCCTGCATTGGCAGGTGGATTCTTAACCACTGCGCCACCGGGGAAGTCCCTCTTTTTTGTGTATTTTCTAATTCAGATATTATATTCATATGTCTTCCTACATTTTACCTTCATCACCCATACATTCAAGGCTTGTTTCATTTGCTGTAAGAAAGGAGATAGGCCTTGTACTGAGCATGTGGCTTTATTTAATATCAGAATTGGTTTTTATATATCTTTATTAACTTTCAACTGAGTTGAAAATATCATCCTGTAATGACAAGTTACATATATAATCTACTCTCATTGCATCAGGATGATTTGATTTCATCGTAGTGTATTTCTTCATTTGATGTTTTATGTGTATGTACTTATCGAATATATGTATATCAGACATGAGACTATCCCACCAGTTCATCGAATTTGAAAAAGGGGAGGTATTTTTTCTTCTTATATTCTCAATATTTTCCGGGTCTAACCTAACTTCCTAGTAGCATTTAAAATTCCTTTTGAATTTTATTACATAAATAAGGGCCATATCTCCATCCATCATTAGCTATATGGTTAGGTGTATCAGCAGTATAATAACCTATAATTCCGGGCTTCCCTGGTGGTGCAGTGGTTGAGAGCCCGCCCGCCGATGCAGGGGGCACGGGTTCGTGCCCTGGTCCGGGAAGATCCCACATGCCGCAAAGCGGCTGGGCCCGTGAGCCATGGCCGCTGAGCTTGCGCGTCCGGAGCCTGTGCTCCGCAACGGGAGAGGCCACAACAGCGAGAGGCCCGCGTACCGCAAAAAAAAAAAAAAAAAATAACCTATAATTCCTCTTAACTGAGAAACATTCTGAGCTTTCAGTATATTCTTATGATCTCCTAAGAAGTAAATTAGTTATTGCATGAAACTTATCAAAATCTAAGTCACTCAGATAAAATATTCTTTTATTCCTTAAATTGATTTTATCACTTGCTGGAAAACATCATCTAGTAAATTATGTTTGAATAATTCTTTTAAACCCTTCTGTTTTAGAAAAGACCATGGTGTGAAACTGTATCTTTGGGGTAATCAATTCTATTTATGTTCTGTCAGTGAGCCAAAGATGGCTCTGGTGTATTGGCGGGCTGGTATCCCCCATTAGCTCAAAAGCCTCCTGGTGCTAAACTCAAATTTTTATACACTGAGTTTTTTAAAACATAGCCTCAGTAAGGGAGTTTTAGTCATTTATGTTGTTCCTGATTTTCATATCCCGTGAAACTGTGCCCAACATCTGCTAATTGTAGGTAAGTTCAACCCTGTAGCTCTGTAAGACCCCAAGCTACTGCTGCCCTTCTGAGTGCTCTGAGACTCCCAGCCTGGCTGCGCAGGGACCTAATTTAGGCACATCAGCTTCCTTTCCAGTTCCCCTCTTCCCAGAGAGATGCCTGGCCGCCTTCTGCTTCTGGGTAGCAGCCATGGGAAGGTCTCCTGCTGTGATGGACTTCTCTTCATGCAAACCTTGTCAGAGTTGCCCACATGAAGCTTGTTGCATGCTACTGCCACCTCATGGTCACTTCTTTCTCCTTCAGCCTGAAACCCCTCAAACTCACTGTACATTCTGCCAATCTTTGAATATCTCTTTGAATTGGAAATATTTGATTCTGTTTGTTACTGCTGAAAGGTATTCATGGGAACAAAATAAAAACAAGGATTATTCAGAACTGAGCCAGTCACAATGAATCACTTGGCTATTTGTTCCTTTTTTGAAAATGTTCAGCCATGGTGTGAAATACACTCTCTAAAATCTCAATATTGTCTACCATCCATGGTGACCAACTTTACGGAGACACTTTAAAACCAGAAAACCACATAATTGTATAATACACAATATAATGTTGTTTGCATATATATTATTTTAACATAAAATAGGTAAAATGGATGTTTCTGTGAATTATATATTATTGTGTAGTACTTGATCTAATGTATACATAATGGCAGCATAAATGCTAGTATTTAAATAAAACGGGTACAGTGAGAGTAGTTGTGTCAATTACTAGTTACTAAAGATAAAACAATGATTATTAAAAACTTAATTTTATAATAGATTTATTTTTTAAATTAAATTAAAATTTTCTTTTTGGCCGCATCGCATGGCATGTGGGATCTTAGTTCCCTGATCAGGGATCAAACCTGTGCCCCCTGCAGTGGAAGCATGGAGTCCTAACCACTGGACTGTCAGGGAATTCCCTATAATAGGTTTAGATTTGTGAGAAAAAAAAAAAAATTGTGAAGACAGTATTGAGAGTTTCCACATGCCTAAGACTCAGTTCGACCTAATTGTGAATGTCATAACACTTGGTACCTTGTCACAATTAATATCCAAAACTGATACAATATTATTAACTAAAGTCCACATGTTACTTAGATTTGCTTGGGTGGGTTTTTTTTTTTTTTTTTTTTTTTTTTTTTTTTTTTTTTGCAGTACGCGGGCCCCTCACTGCTGTGGCCTCTCCTGTTGTGGAGCACAGGCTCCGGACGCGCAGGCTCAGCAGCCATGGCTCACGGGCCCAGCCGCTCCACGGCATGTGGGATCTTCCCAGACCGGGGCACGAACCCGTGTCCCCTGCATCGGCAGGCGGACTCTCAACCACTGCGCCACCAGGGAAGCCCCTGCTTGGGTGGGTTTTAACTTTTTCTGTTCCAGGGCCCAGCCCAGCTGGCACATTGTATTTAGTCCTCATGTCTCCTTAGGCTCCACTTGGCTCTGACAGTTTCTCAGACTTGGCATATTTTTCATAATCTGGAAAGTTTTGAGGAGTATTGTTCATGTATTTTGTATAACTGTCCTAGTTGGTATATATCTTATGATATTTCAGATGTTTAGACTGGGGTTATTTTCTGGGGCAAGGAGGGGTGAAGATCACAGGCAAAATGTCATTGTTATCACTTCATCTCTAGGGTGTTTACTTTCGAGATGACTTGTTGATGTTGCCTTTAATCACCTGGCTGAGGCAGTGTTGGTCTGGTTTCTCCTCTGTCCACAGTGTACCTTCTCTTTGATTAAATCACTATGTGCACATCGTAAGGAGTGGGAAGTTATGTTT
The DNA here is from genome assembly GCF_008692025.1 of Phocoena sinus. Classification (NCBI taxonomy): domain Eukaryota; kingdom Metazoa; phylum Chordata; class Mammalia; order Artiodactyla; family Phocoenidae; genus Phocoena; species Phocoena sinus. The sequence goes on along the minus strand of NC_045777.1, from coordinate 65,839,714 downwards.
CTTGTCTTTGAGGACTGAGTATCTATGTAATCGTGCAGATTTTTTCTCTATGGAAAATGTTTATTTCTCTCCATATGGACTCCTTGAAATTTCTTTTATGTTTTCTAGAATAGTGCAGTACTTCTTTATATGTTTTCTTGCTCAAATCGTTCCAGCTTTAGCCATTGGGTTCTCTTTCAGGTAGCTCCAGTGTCCTGCTTGTGCACCCTGTCTTTGTTTTTTTTGTTTGTTGGTTTTTGAGAACTACCTTACTTCCTGGCACTAAGGAAAGTTGCTGTGCACTCACTTTGCATATCCTGCTTCAGTCTTAGTATCAGCCAGTTCTTCAAAGTGCCCTTGTTTCTCCTTTTGGAGAATGGTATTTAAAACCTAAATCAGGGAGTTCAGTGTGCTCATCGCTACTAAGGTGTTCTTGATTCTTCGCCATCTCAGCAGGCAGTGCAAAGAAGAGTGTGTCTATATACTAATCTGTGTATATACACGTAACAACCACTATCTGTATGGAACAAGTTGAATGCATATGATGGCAAACATGAATTCATACAGATGACTCCACCTCTAACCTATTACCGTATGGATGATCCTAGCCTTTTCCATATAAGAGGGTGTGGAGACAAGGGAACCCTCTTAAACTGTTGGTGGGAATTTAAACTGATACAGTCGCTATGGAGAACAGTATGGTAGTTCCTTAAAAAACTATAAATAGAACTACCATATGACCCAGCAATCCCACTCCTGGGCATACACTCAGAGAAAACCATTATTCAAAAAGATACACGCACCCCAATATTCATTGCAGCGCTATTTACAATAGCCAGGACATGGAAGCAACCTAAATGTCCATCGACAGAGGAATGGATAAAGAAGATGTGGTACATATATACTATGGAATATTACTCAGCCATAAAAAGTAATGAAATTGTGTCATTTGCAGAGACGTGGATGGACCTAGAGACTGTCATACAAAATGAAGTAAGTCAGAAAGAGAAAAACAAATATTGTATATTAACACATATATGTGGAATCTAGAAAAATGGTATAGATGATCTCATTTGCAAAGCAGAAATAGAGACAGATGTAGAGAACAAACGTATGGATACCAAGGAGGAAATGGGGGGCCTGGGATGAATTGGGAGATTGGGATTCACATACATACACTACTATTTATAAAACAGATAACTAATAAGAACCTATAGTATAGCACAGGGAACTTTACTCAGTGGTCTGTGGTGACCTAAATGGGAAGGAAATCCAGAAGAGAGGGGATATATGTATATGTATGGCTGATTTACTTTGCTGTGCAGCAGAAACTGACACAGCAGTGTAAAGCAACTATACTCCAATAAAAAAAATAAATAAAAGTTTAATTTGAAAAATGAACCAAATTACATTTGCAGTATAAAGCCGAAAAGTGGGGCTTGGTCAAGCCTTGCCCTGAGCTTTCAGTTCAAGGAGACAGATATTTAGGATTTCCCAGGTATCTCGTCTTGTCCATATAATTTCTTATATGCCCTTCATTCTTATGGAACCTGCAATTTTTGGGGGAAAGAAACTTGAATATATATAATACAACAGTACACTCACTGAGAACATAGTGAAAAGATGCCTAGTTCCTTTGTTCTCCATTTCTTCATGCTTAAGTGTCTACAAAGAGTCTTGTCATTCAGGGCAGGTCTAAAATATAGTGTATTAATAGAAAATTTGAGGTAAATTTCACAGTAAAAATAAGTTTGACTCAGTAAGTCATGTATACAGTGAATGGTAGACCCACAAATAGTATTTCTTGGGCAGCTTTCAAGGGGCAAAAATCTTAGCTTTCAAATGAGGTAACTTTGTATCTTCCCCAAATTCTACTTTAAAGACTTGATTTCGCTGTACATTTACTTAGATCTTTCTAACTAGCTCCATGAGAGAAATTTGATGCACATTTTTTTTTCCAGTGAAAGAAAATTATCCTCACTGAGTAATGCATGTAGTGAATTCTATAACAGAGTTGTAGCACTAGGTATTCTAAGTCTCCATTGACCTGAAAAAGCCTCACTTTTCAGCAGGGAAAATCTGTACCTTCTTTTCTGGTTAGAGGGAAAGTTTTGTTTCTACGTTAGATAAATAGTTGTTTGTGATAAGCTGCTTGAAAATAATTGTATGGTTTTTCTGGAAAAGCTGTTTTTACTCAGAGTTTCATGCATACAGTGAATGCTAGGCCCAGAACACCAGTGTTTCCAAGATGGCTTTGAAGCTCAAAATCTTAGCTTTCAAACCAGGTAAGGATGTATCTTCCCCAGTTCTGCATTAAAGATTTGACTGAACCATATATTTATGTAGATGTTTCTTACAAGCTACTTACTTAGCTTTTAGAGAAATAATCCATGGCATTTTTGGAGTTATGACCCTCAAAAATTGTTTGTTTAAATTGAGGATTCCCTTTATCTTGAAAAAGTCACCCCAAATGTGTAAATTTCAATTTGAAAGTCACATGAGTTCAAAGTCTCTGTCTCTTGTCGATTTTGTGGCATCTTTATAGTTTCTTGGAAACTCTGTAGAATGTTGCAGAGTTTTGTTTTTTGTTGTTGTTGTTGCTGAGTTTTTAAGGACAGGAGGCTTAGAAGTGAGGGTGAGAAGGGCAACTGGGATGGGAAAGAAAATAGGAGAACTTCAAATTATCTGTACTTTTTATTCATTCTTTAAAATTATTTTTGATATTTGTATGATGCACATAAATACATATGTATAATTTATAAATAAATAAACGTGTATTGGGGAGTGTGTTAAAAAATATTTTACTGAGGGGTGTACATATTCAATCGGGATACCACTACCTTAGGGAATCACTTCACTGCTGAATGACTTTATTAACTTGAGAATAATATATAATAACTTGAAAACAAAACAAATGAACACACAAACAAAACAGAAACAGACTGATAGATACAGAGAACAAACTGGTGGTTGCCAGAGGGGATGAGGGTTGGTGAGGGATGAAAAAAACAGGTGAACAGAATTATAGGTACAAACTTCCAGATATAAAATAAGTCACAGGGATGTAATGTACAGATAGGAAATGTAGTCAAAATATTGTAACAACTTTGTATGGTGATGATGTTAACTGGTCTTATTATGTTGATCATTTTATCTTTTTTTTCATCTTATCATTTTTTAAAATTAATAATTATTTATTTGGCTGCGTTGGGCCTTCGTCGCTGCGCGCGGGCTTTCTCTAGTTGCGGCGAGCAGGCGCTACTCTTTGTTGCGGTGTGTGGACTTCTCATCGCGGTGGCTTCTCTTGTTGCAGAGCACGGGCTCTAGTTACGTGGGCTCAGTAGTTGTGACTCGCAGGCTCTAGAGCACAGGCTCAGTAGTTGTGGCACATGGGCTTAGTTGCTCCACGGCATGTGGGATCTTCCCGGACCAGGGTTCGAACCTGTGTCCCCTGCACTGGCAGGTGGATTCTTAACCACTGCAACACCAGAGAAATCCTGATTGTTTAATGATGTATAAAAATATCAGTTCACTGTGGTACACCTGAACCTAATATAATATTGTATGTTAATTACAAATCAATAATAAAATAAAATAAAATATCCACCAGAATGTGAATATACTGTGATATACTCATGTCCTGGAGTCCACTAAAATTCACCAGAGTTTTATGTTTGTCCTAGTCGAGAAACATAATCTGCTAATCAAATAGCAAAACTTTTTCACAATCTGGATTTATCACTGTTGAAGGGAATATCATTTTTCACTGATACATTCCAAATTTTTTTTTTGTATTTGAAGATTATTTATTTATTTATTTACATCTTTATTGGAGTATAATTGCTTTGCAATGTTGTGTTTCTGCTGTACAACAAAGTGAATCAGCTATATGTATACATATATCCCCATATCCCCTCCCTCTTGAGCCTCCCTCCCACCCTCCCCAAAATTTTAAATCTAGCAGATTGATCATTCTGGACACATTATCTTTCTCCTATAGTGAGAATGATTTTGATCACATCTCCTTACTCAATGCCCATCCTATGATCTCTTTACCTTCTCCAGGCTCCGGAATGAGTGATGTTGGGAACCCATACTTTTAGGGAAAATCTATGACTTACCCAAAGTACAGAATCTGCCTCTCTTCCCTTCACTCCATCCCATCTCCTTCTCCATTTGGCTTGTATATAGAAATCACAATATTAAGCCAGTACGTTTCAGACGGGCTTACTATACCTACAGGCATACTCATTTTATTGTTTCACTTTATTGAGCTTCACAGATATTGTGGTTTTTACAAATTGAGGGGTTTGGGCAACCCTGCGTTGTTAGATGATGGTTAGCATTTTTTAGCAATAAAGTATTTTTAAATTAAGGTATGTACTATTTGAAAGATGTATTGCTCCTGCACACAATAGATTACAGTATAGTGTAAACATAACTTTTATATGCACTGGGAAACTGAGAAGAATTTGTGTGACTGTGTTGTGATATTTGCTTTATTGCTGTGGTCTGGAACTGAACCTGCAATATCTCCAAGATATGCCTGCACAAGGAAATCACGGACTCTTGTTTTTTTCATGATGAGATAAAAATAGACTATCTCATTCTTCCTGTCTTTGTCTAGTTAAAGCCTTTAAGATGCGCCAGTAACCTTCAGAACCAAGAAGTAATGATTGTCAAGTCCCTGTGACCCAGTAAATATTGTGCATAACTTCCCTGGATAATCATTAGCTCTAGAGAATTCACAGACTAACTAACTTGTGTATGTGTTGATGGCATAAGTTGCCCCCGGATTGCTGCAATTATCTGTAGATAGAAGGAGGAACTTACCCTGAAAAAGGATAGTCACCTCACTTGCATTCAGTATTATTTCAACATCAGGTTCAAGTTGTGAAATATCAGAAGGGGTGGTCATTATATCACATGATAAAAACTTTGGACTTTATCTGGACAGTAATGAACTCAGTCAACAATTTATTTCTAAATGATTACCTTGGTAACCGAGTGGTAAATGTTTTAAAGGAGAATTTGAGAAATGCTTAGAAGAAGAATTCCTTCTTCTTGGAACCTGGTAACTTAGTGACTAAGTAAGGCAGATAGGGTTAAGGGCAAGGAGACACAGAAGTATGATGTCTAGGTGTTTGACTAAGTAAAATGGGAGAGGTGGTTTTAAGACAGAGAGGAATAAGTTTGGAGGCAGGAACACAGAATTCAATTGTGGTCATGATAATTTATCTATGCTGTCTATGAAATACTGAGGTTAGTGTATATTTAGTAATCAGCTGGATATTTAAGTTTGAACTCTGGGGGAAGTAAAGATTTTAATATGGTTAGGAAATTATTGAGAGAGAGAGAGAGGGAATAAATGGAATGAGAGAAACTGTTGGGTGTGCATGAGTCCTTGGAGAACAACAATACTTTAATAAAGAGGAAGAAAATCCAATAATCAATATTGAGAAAGAAGACTCAGAAGAGGCAGGATGTGATAACAGAAAGGTAGAAGAGAGCAATGAAAGGGCTGATTAACTTTGCTGTTTAATTTTAGCTACCCTTAATTAAAACTTCAGTCCACCAGAAGAGCCAGTCTGCCTACAAAAGGAGAGAGAGAGGGGAGGAGTGAGCAGGGCAGGGGCATTTGCTCAGAAGAGCAGGTATATTTTCAGACTGTAAGATCCAGCTTTTTGATGGAGTCATGACTTTTTTCAGTCATTCTTCTCTACCCACCCATGGGCACCATTCTATCGTCCATGTCCCTCCAGGGCCCAGGTACTCTGAAAAGAAGAGGGTCCTGGGAGAAGAGAAACAGAGACCCCTGGGGCTGTGAGCTGGATATAGAGCCTGTCCCACAATGGGTGTGGGAGGTCCCCAGATGTCCCAGCAAGCCCTGCAGAAGGTATGAGAGAATGTGATATCTGAAATGTGTAATGCAGAAAGGGCCCTACTAGGGTCTATCAGAACTAGGCTGATGGGATCTCTGCCATATTTTGATGCTACTATCTCCCCACACAGCTACCAGGACAATTGAGTCAGGAGAAGATTACAGAGAACTCATACCAGCTCTTAAATGACTTAGACCAGAAGTGACTTGTGTCACTTCCACCTGCAGTTCATTGTCCAAAAGTGGAATTCAATAGCCTCACCCTCACTATAGAAGAAGCTTGGACATGAGAGGGACGTGCACATGGAATCTTTAGAGAATTCTACTGTCTCTGAGGCACGAAGCGATAATAAACTCGCTCAGTGTCCCAGAGCTGGTAATGGATAAAGCTAGACTGAAACCCAGGCTGCCCGGCCCCAGAGCCTGTCTTCTTGACCACAATGCTGGTGTTACAGTTCCACACGGGAGATCTGCTGAGATCCAGAGGGCACCTCGTGCACTTTCCTCCTGTCCCCATTCTCTTCTCAAAAGTGACTGCCTCCCCTGCTTGAGTAACAGGGTGTTTTGTACTCCATAATCTTTAGCTCACTATGGCCAGTCAGCCCTGCCTTCTTACTTGCTCCTCTCCATAAAATAAGAGTCTGTCCTGAGCAAGGATTCACCATGAATGCATCGGCCAGAAAGAGCAAGACCCACCCCTCAGAAGCCCGGCTTGCCCCTCAGCCCTAGCAGGGGTGTTCTAGCTGTCTCGGTCTTTGGTGGTGGCTTTGAGCAGAGGTATCTTTCTCCCTGGTTCAGTGGAGGTTGGGAGGGAAAAGGTGCTGGGAAAGTTGCACCAGGATACTAGACATCCCCCATCCCCTTACAACTCCCCAAAATGGCTCTAGAAGAAAACAAACAGTACAAGCCACTACTTGTGACGATCCGGACTCATCCAATGCAACATCAATGTCAACCCAGTGTCTACATGCCTGGGCCAGGCACGCTGCAGACTTTACATTGTGCGAACCTTTCAAAGATCCCGTGGGACAAATCTTATTAACAACCACCCACTCCTCCACTTTTCAGATGAGAAGACAAAAGTTAGAAGAGGTAAATGGCTTGCCATGGGCCATCTTATAAGTGTCTGTGCCAGCACGTAAGCTCAAGACTTTGGGATTCCAAAGACCCTGCATCTTGCCAGTACACCACACTGTTTCTCTTAGAATACCACATTAGTACAAACAGCCAACGTTGATTACGCCAAGCACTGTGTTATGTACGTTTCATGAATTATTTCATCTAATACTAACAGTGACAACAACAAAGAGCAACCATAGGAAATGGGTGTCACTATTAGCACTCGCATCTCACAGATAAGGACACTGAAGTGTAGAAAAAGGAGGTCCACGAAAGTCAAAGACAGCGTAAGCGGCAGACCTAACGCTTAAACCCAAATCTCTCTGCCTCGGATCACAGGCTTTGTCTACTAGCCAATGCTGCCACCTGGCTGTCATTGAAACGAGAACATTGGAGACCTGGGACTGGGAGAGGGGAGCAGGTTAGCTACAGAGAACTTGTGAACGTGCTCCATTTGGCTGTATCTGTTCATTCACGCTGCAAGGCCTCCCTACCATAACTGGAGATTACGTTATATAGTTTTTCTAACCGATTTTCTCTCCATGAGGGCTTGTGATTGCTTTCTGACCTGTTATACGTGAGCATCTCCTCCCCCTTCTGAATCATTCAATTCCTGCCAAGTTCTCCACCCCAGCTGTGGCCAGGAACCAGGTTCTGTTGTGTGCACAGAGAGAACTGAACTTCTGATCAGAGAGAACTGAACCCGCAAAGTCCCCATCCAAGACCTAACCCCAGTGTTTCCTAGACAGTACCAGGTAAGATGGAGGTGAATGACAGCTTCTTTGGGTGGGTGGGTGTTTATATGTGTGTGTTTATCTGCCACAGGGCAGTAAAGTATACACTGAACTTAAAATCTGAAGACCCAATTTCAAATTCTGGCAGTGCCACTTACAGCCCTTGAGCAAGTCTCTTAACTTCTCTGACACTTCTTTTCCTTTACTGCAAAATGAGGATGGTGATGTCGAGAGAGAGAGCTGAATGGGAATATACATGTGATATGCCTAGCACCGTGGCCGGCACATGGGTGATTGATTTAATGTTAGACAGCTCTGAATGTGGTGGGCTGTGGGAGGAGGGTACCGAGAGGGGCAAAAAAGACCCAGAAGTTAGACACTGGAAAGAAAACTCCATTATGCAGGAGTTTGTTCACAGTATATAAGGTGAATGCCTTTTATTAAAAAATATCTTTTTAGGGCTTCCCTGGTGGTGCAGTGGTTCAGAGTCCGCCTGCCGATGCAGGGGACACAGGTTCATGCCCCGGTCCGGGAAGATCCCACATGCCGCAGAGCGGCTGGGCCCGTGAGCCATGGCCGCTGAGCCTGTGCGTCCGGAGCCTGTGCTCCGCAACGGGAGAGGCCACAGCAGTGAGAGGCCCACACACCGCAAAAAAAAAAAAAAAAGAAAAAAAATATCTTTTTAATATTTAACATGGAAGGGGCTGGCCTCAGAATTTGCTGGGAGTTAGAAGGCACCTCAACATTTACTGAGCCCTTATTCTGCATCAGACTCAGTGCTGGCAAAGTGATTTATATTGACTATCTTGCTAATCCTTGTGGAAGCCAGATAGTGGGTGTTACTACGATGCCCTCAAGTTTGGAGACATGAATGGTGGTCAAGATCACTCAGCTGGTACCCAGTGGAGCCAAACCTGGCTCTGTAGCTCTAGGATCCCCTATAACACGCTAAGGATGGCGCCTCATAAAATAAACAGCTTTTCAGTCCAAATGCTTGTGAAATCAAAGCTCTGTTGCAAGAACTCTTCAAGGCACTGTGCACCGGTCATACGGGATTAGGGTCCATATAATGACCTCGTTGTAACTTCATTACCTCTTTAAAGATTCTATGTCCAAATACAGTCACATTGTGAGGTATTGAGGGTTAGGACTTCAACATGTGAATTTTGAGGGGACACAATTCAGCCCATAATAAAGGATTAATTAATTTCCACATTATTTCTCTTGGTGTTGTTTTGGTTTTTAGCCACTTACTAAGGGGTTGTTTTCACTGTCCTTGAGTATTTTAAGGAGGATCCTGCAGTGATGTAAACACGTGTGTATAAAAATAGCAACTGAGTCTGGTTTCTTGCTCTCAATGAGCTCATGCCTGTGGAGACAGGTATGTGTTGGAAAAAATAGCAGGATAAGCAGGTTTTAGAACTAGCTCTGCTACTAAACTTGCCTTGAAACCTTGGGGAAATCCCTGTCCCTCTTGGGATGTTAGCCTAGAATGGGGGTTTTAAGCTCAAATGTCGACAAGAGCTGGATAGGTACAGTAAGTGCAGAAGCAAGTAGCTGTAACAACATAGGGAGTAGTGGAAACCCTGTTGAATTGGACAACATTCCATTTAATTTTCAGCTCCAACCAGTTGGTGCCAGGTTGAAATAAAGGCCCAGTGTTGCCAGGCCTTCTGAGTTTTCAAGAGAAATCTTCAATTCACATTTTAAATGAAATCTCCCAAATTGTAAATATTGGCAATTCAAATTTTTTCCTCCTAAGGATGAGGGTCAAACGTCTGAGCCAGCTGGTTATCTTAGGGTCTTTCTTCCCTTAAGTGCTCTGATAAAACAAAAGACAGTACTGTTTATTGAGAGGCACTAAAAAGGAAGGGGACATACTTTAGTTCATGTGGTCTAAGGGTCCACACAGATAAGGAAACTCTAAGGGATGAAGCTTTCCCATATCTATCCTCTTTTCTACAGACAGTTGCAGGGTTCCAAGGGCAGCATCTAAATTAATTGGGGTTTGGTTATTGCGAGTCTAAACAGGTTGAAAATAAATTGAGTCAAGTTTTATTGATCTCTTTTATGGGTCGATTGTCAAACAGTATTATTGCTGAAACGGGGAGGAGGCTTAATTGTTTGCGGTGATGAAGTGCTTGAACCTCAGAGCTATCTGTGAAGTGGCTTTCTTCTCATAGAACAGAAGTTCTAGCTTAAGCCAATTTTCACAATCAAACTTCAAGAAGCATCCTCATAAATGAGCGTTCTGCTCCCATGTTAGAAGCACTTGTTGGGATCTGGAGTGGCAAAGAAACTTTATTTCACAGGTCAAGTGATGTATTGGTAATAGCTACCTGGATGCTGCCCTGGGGAAAACCCCGAGGCCGGATCCCAGTCCAGTAAGGAAGGCGCTGTGATATTAGCCTCCTCTGTCCTGAGTGTGGTGGTGCATATTTGTCAATATTCTTAGAGTCTCAAGTGACAGAAACCCAATCTCAGGCAGGAAAGACTGTTGGCTCATAGAATTCAGGACAGGATATTACCAAGACGGGGGTAGAGATGCAGACGGGCCTCAGGAACAATAGTTCTGAACCAGAGACTTGCGTGCCTCTGAGATACTCTCTGCCCCTTATTTCCATGTCTCTGAAATCTTCCATGTTTTCTTCACTCACGCAGAGCAGTTATCTCCACATGACAGGAATTATAGCCACCGACAGTTTCCAAAGTGTGCGTTTCATGGCTTCCACCTTATATACCCTTTGGTAACAAGCACACACACACAAATTTTGGAGAGGGATTATGATTAGCCCAGTTTGGATTTAAAAATCGTGGGAAATGACTGCTCAGCTCTGGACCAGTCAACTTTGAAAAGGGGGTGGAATCATCTAAAAATATGTCAGTTTCCATGAGAACCATACATTTGGGCTCGGTGGGAAGAGAGGTCTCCAGAGCAAGGATAACATGAGGTACAGGACTTTCAAAATGATGAGTTTCTACCAAAAAGGGGATGACCACATGGCTGCCATCCCAGGGGGTACAAAAAAGAGAAGGAGACCCTCAGAAATATGTGCCAACCTTATCTGGTAGCTATAGCCCCTCCCCATCATTTTTGGCCTCATCTGGGAAGAGAAATCCCCACCTAAATCAGTAAGTTGTGCCTTCCAAATTCCAGTGAGCTGAAACAAAGTTATCACTCTAGCAGTTAACCAGGAATGTGCCTTCATTTTGTGGAAGAAGTTCCTGCTCTAATGACCGACATATTAGCCGTCTCTTCTCAAGGCAGGTGGTGGCCTGAAATTCTGTGCCTGCTTCCTGAGGACTGCTCCACCATGCGACGGCTGATGAAGTTCCGGGTCCTCTGGGACATCCACAGATCCCGCTGTGGCTTCTACCCTGCCCCTCAGTACCTGCGCTGCCAGTCTTTGTCAGGAGCTGGAGCCGCAAGATGGAATGACTACGATACACCTGAGGAATTTAACTTTGCAAGTGATGTACTGGACTACTGGGCTCAAATGGAGAAGGTAAGGAGGCACCCATGCTGGGCGGTGAGAACAGGATCGACCTCTTGCTCCTAGTAGGTTGAGGGGCACAGAACTAAGAATGGCTTCTGGCTAAGCTTACAAGTATCATGAAAAGCTTATGTTTTGGGCTTCAGTTCTCAGCCTTGACTTCCTCAATTTTCTGAGCCCCAGTGGTTTTATCCATGAAATGGGGATAATCTCATTTAAGAAACAAGTCAGCAGGTGAAAGTATCTGGTACACAGTCAGGTAACTGTGACCAAGTGTCAAGTTCTAATCACAGGTCAGCAAGTTGATGTTGGTCTGGATTCTCACCTTCAACTACTGGAACTGTGAGTCTAACTAGAATTCCTCTCATCACACTTGGGCTTGACTTCAGCCCAATGCACGTTCTTGGTTTGTCTTTTACCAAGAGACAGACCAAGAGGGGAGCAGTGGTGACACTAGAAGTTGGGGTAGACAGTGGGTGGTGTTCCAGCTACTAAGTCCCAGCTGGTAATGTCCACATTGTGAAAACCCACTGAACACTGTCTTTGTACAGAAGAAAGAATTCACCTAAGATGGAGTTAGAGAGTTGATGTATTTTTAATTTCCCATGAACATACATTCATATGTTAGTATTCAAAGCTTACATGCCTTTCATAAGGACTTTTTTCCTACCTCCATCTTTTTCCTTTTTCTGAATTTCCATAATAACTCCAGGGAAAATAGAGCCCTCAGTTATGGAGAGCCCTTTTTCATGTGCCATGTCAAGCACTTTGCATTTATTATTCTGATTAGATGGACACTTTAATTATCCTCATTTTCCAGCTGAGGAAACTGAGGTTCCAAGGGGTCAAATACCTGCAGAATTCACATACCTAATAAGTGAAGGAGCAGGACTTGGGTCCAGGCTGTCTGATTCTATAATCCACTGTTTAACCTGGTCTCACAATCTGATGATGTCCAAACATCTCTGCCTTCAGACTACAAACTGACTTTCATCACTGCCCAGACCAAAACTCAGGTTAGACCTTTTGAATCATGAGAAATGGCTGGAGAGGCCATCATTTTTTTTCTGTTATTTGTCTTCATAAAGTCCTTATTAGTTCACACATCAACCCCTGGAGATTATCACCATGTAAATATTTGCCCAGGGAATGCCGCGTCTTTGTTGGGTCATTGTCAATTCCTCCATATCTCCAAACTTCTCCTACCCCCAGCATCTCCACCCCACTTACATTCATTCTCACAACAGTTCTGATCTGTCTGTTTCTACTTTTCCAATTGCCTTGATCATGACCAGTGTCTCTCTAGTGACGTATGGTGTTTGACACCTAGCAATCCCTCAGGACACCTTTGTGGAATACATTAATTTTGAAACTTGCCTTATGAGCACTGTATGGATTGATGTTGCTCCCATGGAAGACCTTCTAGAGGGCACGCCACCGTAGTCCACTCTGGCTTTCTGGGCCTCCCCTTACAACTTAACAAGCATCATTCAGAAACGGATCTGTAGCCTAATCAACAACACAACCCAAACCATAACAAATAGAATTGATTTTGACTCAATTTTCCACACATTTTACTTACTAAAAATGTTAAGTTAGAAATCCAACATTTAATGTAACTTTTTTTAGCATAAGCCAGGCAACATACGTCCAAGGGTGGAATGTAGTCACTCATTCAGGCCACCAATTTACAACCCCTGACTATCCTTGGGAATTAAACCCTATATTACTCTAGGCTCCAAGGATACTACACTCCAATTGATTCATGGAGCAGCCTCCCAAATCTATTCATGAGAGGTCATGTTCATGTCCAAAATCATTCATTCTGTCTCTTCGATACTGCATTCATTCATTCAGTTAGGATTTAATGTGCCAAACACTATTCTAGATTAGATAGGGATAGAAAAGTAAGCAACGTACAACGCTCCATCTTTCCTCTTTTGATAGTGTGATCCACTTCTTGTCTCAGGAGAGATGAGTACAGCATCTGTGACATTGACTTCTGTTTGTTTGGGCAAAAATCATGGCAGGAGCAAATTCTTCTTACCACCTTCTGATGTGATTTAGTAATAAATATTGCTCAATAAGTGTAGTGTCTGATATGTGTATTGTCACACCAGCTTTTTGTTTTTACTTCCATTTATATGGAATACTTTTTTCCATCCCCCGACTTTTTCAGTCTGTGTGTGACTTTAGATCTGAAGTGAGCCTCTTGTAGGCAGGATATAATGGGTCTTGTTTTTTTTTTATCCATTTAGCTACTCTATGTCTTTTGATTGGAATACTAATCCATTTATATTTAAAGTAATTATTGATAAGTATGTAGTTATTGCCATTTTGTTGTTTTCTGATTGTTTTTGTAGTTCCTTTTTTGTTCCTTTCTTCTTTTTTTCCTCTCTTCCCTTGTGATTTGATGACCATGTTTAGTATTATGCTTGAATTTCTTTCACTTTTCTGTGTGTGTACCTATTATAGGTTTTTGGTTTGTGGTTATCATGACATATATATATATAATTTTTTTTTTAAGTTGATGATCTCTTAAGGTCAAATGCATTCTAACCACCCTACCTTTTTACTGTTCCTCCCCATGTTTGTTGTTTTTGATGACATATTTTACATATTTTTCTTTTGCATATCCATTAACTACTTATCGTGGGTATAGATGATTTTATTACTTTTGCTTTTTTTTTTTTTTTTTTTTTTGTGGTACGCGGGCCTCTCACTGTTGTGGCCTCTCCTGTTGCGGAGCGCAGGCTCTGGATGCACAGGCTCAGCGGCCATGGCTCACAGGCCCAGCCGCTCCACAGCATGTGGGATCTTCCCAGACCGGGGCACGAACCTGTGTCCCCTGCCTCGCCAGGCAGACTCTCAACCACTGAGCCACCAGGGAAGCCCTACTTTTGCTTTTTAACATTCCTACATAAGTGGTTCCTTATCTTGGAGAAGTGGCCTAATGTAGGAAATGTCCTATGGACCCAGCAGCACGCTCCCCTCTGGTCACCAGAGTTATATGCTCTAGGGTTGAATGCTCTATGGTTCCCCCCTCTATGGGCTATGTGGGCCCTTCTGTTGTGGCATGGCCAACTACCGTGGGTGCACTGGTAGTCATGGCTGGCCCCCAGACTGGTTGTCTGAAATTTTCTGTCTCATGTAGTGGTTGCCAGCCGGTAGCCAGGCATGGTCCCTGATGTGGCTGGCCATGTGGCCTGGGATGTTCCATGTCTGATCTTGGCTCACTGATGGGTGAAGCTGGATCCTGGGATAGCTGGCCATGGGGAGTGGGGCACCTGGAGCTGGTGTTGGCCCACCAGTGATTGGGGTCATCTTTAGATTTAATTTAACCCTGAAATTCCTTATTGTTCCTTCTTTAGATTCTAGAGTTGTTGTTTTTTTATTTATTTACTCAATACATATTTAACAAACATTTACTATGTACCAGGTACTCTTCTAAGTGCTTTGATAAAGAATTTAAAAGTTATCACTAATTTTTTGTTGTTGTTTTATTGAGATATAATTGAAATATAATTATCACTGTTTTCCTAAAAAAAACAAAACCCAGCAGTTTTTCAGGTCAAACCCTTAACACACTAGCATTCATATTGAAATATTTAGACATAAAATTTGGGGTTTTCATTGCAGAAAAGCTTTTGGTAATGGATTTAACTTTTTTTTTTAATAGATAGGAGGTTTTAAGATTTCTATTCATCAACTTTGGAAAGTTAACATTTTTTAGCAATTTGTTTATTTCATTCAAAATGTCATAAAGTTATTTTTTGACATAAAGATATTAATATTTTCATTATTTCTATTTTAATGTCTGTAAGATTTATAACAATGTATACTTTTTTATTCTTGATATTTTTAATATGTTTATTCTCTTTTTTTTCTTGATAAGTCTTCCTAAGAGTTAACCAATTTTATAAATCTTTTCAAAACCAGTTTTGGTTTTACTATTCTCTCTTGTGTATTTGCTCTCCATTCCATTGATGCCTACTGTTATCTTTATTATTTCTTTCCTTGTACATTCCTTTGACTTAATTTGCTATTCTTTTTTCAACTTCTTGAGATGGAAGGTTATGTCCTTACTTTTAAGCCTTCCTTCTTTTCCAATATCTGTATTAAAAGTATAAATTTCCCACTAAGCACTCCTCTTAGGTACATTACACAAATTTTGATATGTCATATTTTATTATCATTAAGTTCAAAATATTTTTTATTTGCCTTTTGATTCTTCTCTGGCCCATAGATTACATAGAAATGTATCGGTTAGTTTCCTGATAGTTGAGGTGGGTTTCTCATTGTCTTCTTTTTAATGATTTCTAGCTTAATTCTATTGTGGTCAAAAAGTATACTCTGACTTTTGAAATTTCTGGAGGTTAGTAAACATTCCAAATGCAATGGAAGAGAATGTGAGTTATATCATTGTTGGGGAAAGTGTTTTATCTATGTCAATTAGGATTTAAATTCTATGAAATCTATCATATTCTATCATTAATTTACAGAAATTATAGAAATTCTACTTGTATTTCATTTTAATTAAAAATGAAGCAAGCCCTTTCTATAGGCAGTAAATTCTTATGTGTTTTAACATTCAAAAAGCATCATCTCATTCATCAATCACATGATTAATTGATCTACTTTCCCATTTTCCTTCTTTGAAGTATATTTTAGTTAGAGATTAACAAGGAGTAGCTATGTAAGTTTTTGTTTATTTAAATCAACTGTTTTGATCTATAATTTACCTAGAATACAATTCACACATTTTATGTGAAAGTTTAATAAGTTTTAGAACATTTCTACCACCTCAAAAATTTCCTTTTGTCCTTTCCTAGTCAATACCCACCCATCCCCACCCTGAGCCCCAGGTAGACACTAATTTGCTGTCACTAGCCATTATATTTCTCTTTCCTAGGGTTTCATAGAAATGGAATAATATAAGATGCACTCTTTTGTGTCTGGTTTCTTTTACTCAGCATGTTTTTGAGATTCATTCATACTGTCTTGTGTATTACTTCTTCATTCCTTTTTATTGCTGACTTAGTGTTTTATTTTTTAGATCTATTTCTCAATTTCCATTGGCTTCAAACTTCACTGCATAAAACTGTAAATCTCATATCCAGTTTAAAGGTTGTGTTTTATCTTCTTGAAAACATGCTAATCTTAATATCACATTATCAGATTAATTCTGAGCTCCCCAAACCGTAAATCCTTAAGCAATATCTTCTTCAAATTGCAAGAGTTAAGAGTCTAAACTTTTATCTGAATTAAAACAATTGTTTTTACCTTGATACGCCAAACTTTCTATCATCTTGTAAACTCATACAGAAATTATATAATCTGTTCCCCTTATATAGACAGTGCACAACTAGTCATTTATACTTGCTAACATTCCTTAATCTGTTGGAGAATATTTCTTTTCATAGCACTGATTTTTCCATAGATATGAATATATGTATATACATATATCTGTGTGTGTGTGCTTGTAGGTATATATGTATATAAGTCTTATCTCAGGTGAGACACACTCTTTTGTTCCAATCATATGAGGCAAAGATGGTAGGATCATGTTTGCATATATATGAGAAATAATTTCTGGAAGATTATACACCAAACAGTTATCAGTGTTGACCTTCAGGAAGTGACAATGTGTTGAGAAATTTGAAGAAATTTTTCTGTTCATAAGTAATTTTTCTGTTAGTAAGATTGTGCCTTGCGTGAACTTTTACTCTGAACATACTTTGTTTGGGGAATTAAAACACTTTAAAAAATCGTTTTACTTGGGGAAAATAAAAGACTTTATTTAAACAAGAAAATGAAAATTGTCCATAAACATTTAAAACTGTTTACATACATGTGTATATGTATGTCTTGTTCACCATTGTATCCTTTTGGTCTAAGAACAGTACCTAAGAAATAATGAGAACTTAGCAGATATATATTGAATGAATGAATGGATGCTATTATATACATTTGGATTTAATGTAAATGTGGTTTTCCTTTTCTAAATTGATGTTGTATTATAAGATTTTTATTGCAAAAATATCCTGAAAGTTTTTTTGATTGGTTTTATCATATTCCATCACATGGAAGTAACAATTCTGTCGACAGCATATAGTTGAATTCTGAGTTTTTTATCCATTTTGCCAATCTAGTTCTTTTGATTGGGGAATTTCATTCACTTACATTTAAAGTAATTACTGATAAGGATGACTGACTATTGCCATATTGTTAATTGATTCCTTGATGTCACAGCTTTTGTGTCCCTCAGTTCATCCCTTACTGCCTTCCTCTGTATTTAGTTGATTTTTTGTAGTGATATGTTTTGATGTTCTTTTCGTTTCCTTTTGGGAATATTCTGTAGATAATTTCTTTGTGATTACCGTGGGGATTACATATAACATTCCAAATTATAACACTTCATTTGAAACTAATAACAACATAACTTCATTCACATACAAAACCCTACTGTTTTCCGGTTCCCTTGCACCTTCCTATATTATGTTATTGATTTCACAAACTATATCTTTACATATTGTCTACCCATTAACATAGATTTATAATTATTTTTTATGCTTTTGTGGTTTCCATACAGTGAAAGAATAAAAAGTGAAGCTATGAACCAAAATTATAACAATACTGTTTTTTTTTTTTTTTTTTTTTTTTTTCCGGTACGCGGGTTTCTCACCGCTGTGACCTGTCCCGTTGCGGAGCACACGCTCCGGACGTGCAGGCTCAGCGGCCATGGCTCACGGGCCCAGCCGCTCCGTGGCACGTGGGATCCTCCCGGACAGGGGCACGAACCCGCGTCCCCTACATCGGCAGGCGGACTCTGAACCACTGCGCCACCAGGGAAGCCCAACAATACTGTTTTTATATTTGTCTTTGTATCTATCTTTATTAAAGAACTTTATACTTTTATATTTAAGTTACTCTCTAATGTCCTTTCATTTCAACGTAACTCCTTTTAGCATTTCTTGTAGGGAAGGTCTAAGGATAAAGAACTCCCTCAGTGTTGTTTTCTTTTAAATCTGAGAATGTCCTAATTTCTCCCTCATTTTTGAAAAACTATTTAATTTATATTGGAGTATAGCTGATTAACAATGTTGTGATAGTTTCATGTGCACACTGAAGCAACTCAGCCATACATATTCTCCCTCATTTTTGACGGACAATTTTGCTAGATATAGAATTTTTGGTTGACAGTTTTTTTTCTTTATCACTTTAAATATATAATCTCACTGCCTTCTGGTCTTCAGTCCACTGGTAATCTTATTAAGAATTTCACCTGATGAGTCACTTTTCTCTTGCTGCTTTTAAGATGCTCTCTTTGTCTTTGTCATCTGTAGTTTGATTGTAATGTCTCTCTGTGGGTGTCTGGGTTTTCCTACTTGGAGTTCATTGAGCCTCTTGTATTTGTCTCTCCATGCCTTTCCTCAAATTTGAGAAGTTTTTAGCCATTATTACTTCAGATAAGTTCTATGCTCCATTTTCTCTCATTTTCTCCTTCTGATAGTCCCATAATGTGTATATTGGTCTATTTGATTGTGCCCCATAAGTTTCTTAGGCTCTGTTCATTCTTCTTCTTGTATTTTTCTTTTTGTTCTTCTGACTCATTAATTTTAGATGACTTGTCTTCAAGTGTACTGATTCTTTCTTCTGCCTACTGAAGTCTGCTGTTGAGTCCCTTTGTGAAGTTGTCAATTCAGTTATTATATTTCTCAGCTCCAAAATTTCTGTTTGGTTCTTTTTATAATTTGTATCTCTTTGTTGATATTCTCATTTTGTGCATATATTATTTTCCTGATTTGCTTTAGTTCTTTGTGTTTTCCTTTAGCTTTTTCAGTGTATTTAAGACAGTCATTAAAAAACCTTTGTCTAGGAACTGCAGCCTGGGTCTCTTTAGGGTCAGTTTCTGGAGATTCATGTTGTTACTTTGAATAGGCTGCTTCTCTTTTTCTTTGTAGACCTTGTGATCTGTTGTTAAAAATTGCATATTTAAAAAAAAATAGCTTCCTCTCTCAGTCTTTGCAGCCTGGCTCCATGCAGGGAAAGACCTTCAATAATCTGCTCAGTACGAAAAGTTAAGGTCTTCTCTGGCATGTGTCTTTCCTGGTCCTGTCCATATGTGTGTTTTTTTTTTTCTAGTTTTGGCTGCTCTTTAACATTTTAACTTTCTTAAAAGTCTGTTTCTTCTGGGGACTTAAATGTTCTATTCTTTCTTTGTCTGTAGTCTCTAATCCCTAGGTAACCACAGATCTACAGTTTCCACACACTGTGACATCTGCCACTGTTTTCAGATACCTCCAATATGCCATCATACCCGTCTGAGCTCCAAGTCAGTCAAGACAGAAACCAGTGCCTAAGGCCGCCTCCAGACAAGCTAGAACGTTGCACACAAGTTTCAATCTTTTTCATCTATCCCAGGGGAGGGGCTGGGAATTGGGTGGCTTCCTCTGACTACGCTGTACCGCATCAGAGAGCGGGTGGTGCAAGAATAAGCAAAATCACCACAAAGTTTCTTACCATTTTGGTTATGACTTTTTATTGTCTGGGCATTTGCTGGTTGCTGTGGATTTGTGACTCTTTTCTAAATTCCTACAAAGCCATCTTAGTCTGTTGTTGTTTACTTGATGGTTTTGTGAGGGAAAA
This sequence comes from Phocoena sinus, assembly GCF_008692025.1. Classification (NCBI taxonomy): domain Eukaryota; kingdom Metazoa; phylum Chordata; class Mammalia; order Artiodactyla; family Phocoenidae; genus Phocoena; species Phocoena sinus. The sequence continues at coordinate 65,819,858 of NC_045777.1, read as the reverse complement.
AGGCCCTGGAGCTTCCAAGACTGACTTCTTGCACCTCCTGAGGTACCTACATTTAAAAAATAATTTCCCCAAATATTTAGGAATTAAATTATCCTCTTTTATTTTGTTGTAATAACAATAACAGCAGTAATTTTATTGAGCACCTACTATATTCCAGGCACTGTTATACACACTTGACCTTTTAAAATAATTAATTTGAACTTTACTGCAGTCTAGGTAGTATTATTATACCCTTTTCATAGGTGAGAAAACTTAGGCACAGAGAGTAACCTACTGTCCATGTGGAACTAAGACAGACACATGGGGAATAAAATTGTAAGTCTTCAATAAGTAACATGAAGGCTCTTCACGGTTTTATGTGACTTAAGACGACGGGGTTACAGTAGACCCGAAGAAGTTGGCTGGATCACACCTCCCCCCAACTTCTCTTGGTGCTATAAATGCTTTAAAATGGGATCTCAGACCTTGAGCTACACTCACAGTGGAATGTGACTGTGGTAGTGGATTGGCCACATTAGTGCCCCTTTCCTTTGAATCAGGAAATAACATGTAGCATATGATCCTAACCAGGAAGGCAAGAGAGGTCCAAACCCAGCCCTGTGGTGGGTGAATAATCAAGGGGATGAAGTGAAGTGGAGTTTCAGAGAGATGACAGACTTAACCCGTCGTGCAGCCAACGTCTTCACACAGACCTGTGGCCTCCAGGAGGGAGACCATCTAGCCTTGATTCTGCCTCGAGTGCCTGAGTGGTGGCTGGTGATCGTGGCCTGCATCCGAACAGGTCAGTGACCCAAGCAGACCTTTGGGCTCACCTAGAGCCAGTTTGTCCTGAAATATTAGGTGCTTTCTCTTCCCCCCCAATTTTTCTTCTTCACAGTCTTTCTTTTTCTCAGACTCAACTCAAATATTATTTTACTCCTTCTTATCCACTCTCTCCCTTATACTCACACCCTCTCAAACACAATGTCATAATTCTCTCTCTCTCTCTCTCTCACACACACACACACACACACACACACTTTCTCTTACATGGTCTCAGACATTCTTGCTTCTTTATAAGATTCATCAATTGTTAACGTTTTGCCATATTCGAGCCCTCTCTCCCAGTGAGTCATTTAAGAATCAGTTGCAGACACTGTGACACCCATAAACACCAGATAAACACTGCAGCATGCATCTGCTAAGATCCAAGACATTTCCTTCACATAACCACAGTAGAGTTATCACACAAGAAGTTTAACACTGATGCAATAGAGTTACCTGATATACATCCATCGTCAAAATTCCTCGATTGTCCCAATAATGTCCTTTATAGCATTTATTTGGTTTAAATCAAAAATTCAATGCATTGCATTTAGTTGTTATATCTCCCCCGTCTCCTTTAATCTAGAATGTTTCTCTACGTTCTACACCGTCTACATGACGATGACAGTTTTGAAGCGTCTAAGCCAGGTGTTTTGCAGAAGGTCCATCAAAATGTGTATCTCTGACTCCTTCTTCATGATTATCTTCAGGTTAGACATTTTTAGCCCAGGTACTAGAAGGGCAATATGGTGTCTTCCTTGGTGCATCACATTGGGGATATATAAAGTTGGTTTGCCATAATATCACTGATATTGTTTTATCACTTTAGAAAGGTAGTATCCACCTTTGTAGAGGTACCTTTTCCTTTTGTAGTTAGTAAGTAATCTGTTGTATAATATTTATGGGACTGTGTGAATATCCTGTTCCCCAACTGTCTTTCACTTTATGGTTTGAGAATCCACGGACGATTCTTGACTGAATTGAATATTTTAATGGTGGTCTTTTATTAGGATTTTCTATTTATATCATTCCCTCTACATTTATCAGTTGGCATTGTTCTATAGAGATTTTCCTTTCCCTTTTCATTGCTTATCTATGCATTAATCTATATAATCAGTATGGGACTCATGGATTCTTTTTCGAATCGCTTCAGTTGTTCTATAATGCATGCTCATACAACAATATGTCGTGCTCTTGGTCCCATATTCTCTGTCTCATGTTTTCTCACAAATAGTTGATTAATCCATCAAGATCAAGAATTAACAGCAGTGGCTGAGGGAGTATAGAGAAGCCATGCCATCTGTATAGTGAAGAGATGGTCCATGAGAAACCCAAGACATGACTTGAGACCTCTGGGATAAGAAGAATTAAAGAGGAGTAGAAGCAAAGGACGGAAATTCCAAGAATGGTCATAGCACATGGAAATGCTTAGAGTCAGGAGTAGCCTATATGAAGAACGGTCATCTTGAAATAGAGAATAGAGTTGTGCGAGAGAGAGATGGAGCGTGAGCAGTGCACTCAAACTCAGGATGGGGAGTGTGGTGTTTTCCTGGAGACAGGGTCCAGGTGTTAGTGGGGAGAAGAAATGTGGAGGGGAAAAAGTCGGTGCTCTGTGGAACTAAGCAGGCTAATAATACGGAAGGTGGGTAGTAGGAAGATTCAGGACAGGGCATCTGGTGGAGAAATTAGAATGCAATAGGGGCACACAAGACTTGAGCTAATTGTTGGTGATGGAAGATGGAAGGGAAAGTACAAAAGTTCGAAGGACATTGCAGTTAACTTTGGGTATGACGAACGAAGGAAAGAGAGGAAATTCAAGATGACACAAGGAATGATGACAACAGATGACAAGAGATTCACGATGACAGAGAAGGAAGTGAGAGGAGAAAAATGGGGGCAGGGAGGCAGAGTCAGGGACACTGTCCTACTTGTATCTTTCCCAGATCCTGTGTAAATTTGTATGGAGAAGGACTCACCTGTCTACTGGCTAGATCCATTTAGAGTAGAAATTATTAGGGCAGGCTTTTCAAATTTTAATGTGCATAGAAATCCCTTGGAGATCTTGTTAAAATGCAGTCTCTGATTCAGTAAGTTTGGGGGGGGCGATGAGATTCTGTGTCTTAGGGGGTGTTGATGCTGTGGACCATCCTTTGCATACCAAGAAGTTAGGGGATGTCTGTGCAGATAAACCAGGTCTGACAGCCAAGGTTGTGAGGCTGTGAAAGAGATACCAGAACAGGCAGTTTCTTTCTCATCCCTAGGGATCGTCTTCATGCCAGGGACTACCCAGTTGAAGGCCAAGGACATTCTCTACCGACTACAAGTGTCTAAAGCCAAGGGCATCGTGACCACAGATACCCTTGCCCCAGAGGTGGATTCTGTGGCTTCTGAGTGTCCTGCTCTGAAAACCAAGCTCCTGGTGTCTGACCATAGCCGTAAAGGGTGGCTGGACTTCCGATCACTGATTAGGTGAGTTTCTGATGAATGTGCTTTCTGAGGAATGGCAGGAGAAAGCCACTCACTGCCAAGTGCTGGTACAGAAGCAGCCAGTGGGAGGAAGCTCACCAGGTCTGAGCTTCTCTTCACAGCTATGTCACTGATTTGCTGTGCAACCTTGGGCTAGTTCCTTCTCCTCTCTTGGCTGCAATTGTTTTATGTATAAAATGGGGAAATTGAACTTCTATGGCTCTCTCTAAAATATAATCACCCCTGTGCAAAGGAGATGTGTAAAGTCGGAGGGTTATTGTGTTGCATGTTCCTTGTAGGTGGGGAATCTGAATATTATTTTTATGTAAATAATTAGCAATTAAGTTGAACAAAAGGTTCAGATGAATTTTTAAGGTGAAACATGGTACTGAGGAAAAAATGACAGGCAGCTTTGGGAGCAAACACTTTCCATGTCCTAGGGGGTGGGTGTCTATAGGGATGCCTTGAAGGAAAAGTTAGGGAAGTGCTGAAGGTAAGAAAGACCCCTCCACCTCCAAAACGCTGATTCTGCAAGTCTTCAGGCATTTTTCATATCACACACAAACCATGCTGGATTTGTTTTCTTGAAGTACTTCCACAGTTTTTAAAGCTCTTTGCTTCAACCCCCAAGGGCAAATATTACAGTGAAATCACATCTTATGCTAGATTCTAAAGTCAGAGAATTAGATTAAAATAGCTTAAACAAAGAATACTCGTTAAAACTCGTCGCAATTGCTCAGACTCAGTATGGTATCATTTCTCCACAAGAGCCAGGGCTCCCTCCAGCACTGGGGTTACTTGCAGCCTCCCTGACTGAGTACTATAGGAAGCTTGCATTTACAATTGTAATAGACCCAAGAAAGAGACTCTCAGCCAAGGAGAAGCTCCCCAAGAACCGAGGCAGATGGAGGGAGCTACGGATTCTACCTTCCACCTCTAGCTCATGCTAGAGCAGATGTACATATATATGTTCCTTACACTGTCATTCTCCCTAGCTTTCTCTTTCCCATCCTTCAACACCAAATTTATGAGGTTGAATTCCCGTGAAGCTAGTCTGTGTAAAATACAAGGTTAGCGGCGTGACTAAAAGCATAGTATATGGATCACACTGTCTGAGTTTGAATCCTGGCTCCGCAACTTGCTGGCTATATGTCTTCAGGTAAGTTACCTAACCTCTCTGAGCCTCAGTTCCCTCATCTACAAAATGGGCATAAAAGCAGTACTTGCCTCTTAGGGTTGCTCTGAAGATTGAATGAGTTCTTATTTGTAGATCATTTAGAGCATTGCCTGGAATCATTGGAAATACTATTTCAATGTTTATTAAAATATAAAGTAATCCATCATATTTTCCCCACTTTTTAAAATGAAGAAATGTCAGTCCACCTATCCAAGTCACCCATAAACTTTGTTTGGTGCCTAATACTGGGAGTTGCAAACCCCAGTTTTCTGACTCCAAGACTCACATTGCTTCTTTTGCTTCCCCAGAGGATGGAAAAACAGGAAACATGACTTCTGTCCTTTTGTATTGAATCCCTTTGCAGATCAGAATCCCCAGTTCACACCTGTATTAAGTCAAAGACCCTGGACCCAATGGCCATCTTCTTCACCAGTGGGACCACAGGCTTCCCCAAGATGGCAAAGCACAGCCATGGACTTGCTTTGCGATCCATCTTCCCTTCATGGTAGGAGAGAGGGCACCAGCTTAGAAGCTGGGCCACGGATCTGGGGTGAAGTGTGTATGTATATTTGTACGTGTATGTGCTGGGCAAAGAACTCCTGGTGGAATTGACCCCGTGCTGTTTATGCTTTCTGCTCTCTTTGGTTCAGACCCCTAAGGGTGTGAGAAGTATAGACTGACAGAGGCATCTGAATGACAAAGGAGGCACATTTAGGTCCTGCCTGAGCACCTTCACAGGAGGCATGGAGGAGATGTGGGTGGAAAAAGCAGGCATTCTGCAAACCACACAAATGACAAGCCCCTGTGTCCCTGTCAGTAGTTCCAGGGTTTGGTGGGGAAAGATAAAATACTCCAGCAATGTGACCTTACGTGACAGGTCCTCTCCTCTCCTTGATTATGGAGAAACCCGGCATAGAGTTTCCCAGTCGTGAACTGTTAGGGAAAAATAATACCTGGAACTAGGCCACTCCAAGCCACTGCCCTAACCTGGAACAAACATAGAGGCTGAAGCTGGGTTAACCATTTAATCAATTTTAAACCAAACTCTTCTCCCTTCTCTCCATCCCCCAACTAGTAATATTCAAACCAGACCACGTTCTATATACTTTGTACCTTATTAACCAGACCAGGGGGACAGAGAAGGCTTTTTGTAGATAGTTGGTGTCTGTGCTAATGATAACAACTGAGTAGCAAAATCCTGGAGGAATGCGGGTGGAGAGAACGGAAGGATAGTATAGTAGTCAGAATAGTATCTGAGGTTAACTGTATTTTGGAGTTAGCAGGAAATTACTGCAGCTGAAGACATCTGATGTCCTCTGGTGCCCGTCAGACACAGGCTGGATTCTGGCTGTCCTGGGGTCCCTGCTTGAACCATGGACAGCAGGGTCTACAGTCTTTGTCCATCATCTGCCCCAGTTTGACCCCAAGGTCATTGTACAGGTAAGAAGACAAACCTTTCGATATCAACAAACTCCCGGAAAAAAACTCATTTCGAGTTCAAAAACTGGATCCAACTGAGAAAATACATTATTAGCAAAGAAGCCTCTTAGTATAACGCTTAGCATAATATAACCCTGGCTCTGGGTTTCTCAAAGTGTGAAGCACTGAATCAGTCATCGTATCAGAATTACATCAAGAGGTAACTTTGAAGAAAACACATATTCCAAACCTCTCCCTAGACCTATGGATCAGACTCTGTGGACCTGGGAACCAGAATATACGTTTTGAGAAATGAAAGCAAACAGAACAAGCTCAGGTCTCCTGGATCCTGGATCCTGGCTCTACCAGGGCCAGGTGCTGGTGTGTGGATGTTGTATTTGTGTGGCTACTCAATTGAATGACATTTAGAAGCAAAGGCTGGAATATGACAGACCTAGTTTCGTGTCCCATGATTGACCTTTATTAGTGGTTTACTTAGCACGCTGAGCTTCAGTTTCCTTATCTGTAAAATGAGAGTCTTAATGGTTACTATTCCACAAAATTGTTGGGAATCTTAATGAGATGACATAGGAAAGGTGTGTAAAGTGCTAGCCCTGAGACGAGCCCAGAGAGAACACTCAGTAAGTGGTAGCAGTTGCTGTTATGCATACACCATGATAATAACTGAGGTCACCTGCGTGAACTCCTTCAACGTATTTCTCTTCACTTAAAACTTGTCTTTGTGTCTCCGCTCACGCCCCTGCTTCCTGTCTCAGAGGCAAACCTGCCCCTTCACCTCTCAACGTCCAGCTCCCTCCCGACACCTACTGCCGATCCTGTTCTTTTCCCTGCCCTTGTGTTGGGAGCCCCTCTCTATTAATCTTTAACTCATTAAACCTTTTCTCCTGTATTTGCAATCTCTCACTTTTCATTGACTCTACTCCCTCAGTCCATAAACATATTCAAAGTTCCTCATCCTAAGAACACCTGCCCTTCACCCTGGTACACCTCGGACCAGCCCCGTCTCTCCTCCCTTAAGGTCAGACTGCTCCACAGAACATTCTCCACTTGCTACAGCTACCGCCTGTTCCCCCAGCTCACCCCTGAACACCGTAGTCATCCAAGGCTCTGCCCTCAACTTTCCCTCCCCTCTAAGCAGCTTCCTTTACTTCCATTTCTCCAGCAGGTACATCCACTCAGGTGGCTCTCAAAACTGTCCAGTCTTCTCTCTCCAGGCTAGTTTCTGCCTGTTTTTCTGCTGGTTGGTTAAGTTCATCTGCTCATCCCTCCAGCACCTGAAACTGTACCTCCCACTTCTCATTCCCTGCCCCTATGTCAACATCTGCCTCTCCGTCATTATTTTCTGCCTGCATCCTGCCAGTCTCTGAGGCATAGAACTGCACGAACCACAATGAACCACCTCTCTCCTTCCCCCACCAGGTCTAATTCTCCTTCCCCTACAAGGGGTGTCCCCACAGTCTCAGTGTATTTTAAGCTTGAATTATTTCAAAGAACTGAGTCTACAAATTTACCCCAAACCCTGCATTTGAAAGTTCAGTTGTTTAATTTACTTTACAATTATTACTTTCGTGAATTTTTAAAAATAAACTTTAAAATTACTTGGTTTCAGTCTCTCCTATTGAAGATGGGAGATAGTGACTAAAACGAAAAATGTTAAATTAAAAATTTACCATTCAAATTCACAAAACAAAACTTTCCCTTCATTCCCTCCCTACCCATCCCCTGAACTTAGACTTTCTTGTGTTGCTCTGATAGTACCTGACACATGCCATGTATGGAATTCATGTTCAATTTAGGTATACTGAAAGAATTAGCAGATGAATAAATGGGCTGTCCTAGAGGAGAGGTCAGAATTAAAATGCTAATAACAAATCTATGTTGTAAATCTTAATTGCAAAAATAAAATTTTTTCTCTCCTAACTTTCTAGACTTTATTCAAATACCCTATTACCCAATGCTTTGCTGCGCCCTCTGTATTTCGAATGATTCTGCAGCAGAGTTCCGCCAGGTATGGTCGATGTGGCTGCGGTTGGTAATGGGAATCTTCGGGTAGGATTTTAAGTAATCTGATGCACTGTGGTCTGACTGATTTTAGCTATGGTGCTTTGAGGATACTGTGTGTGTGGGTGTGGGGGGGTAAATGTTGGTGGTGATATTTAGCAGCTAGTCTAATTGGTTCTTTCAACAGGATTCAGGGAACCAAATGAAACACTCAGTGAGCCTTGCAACATTGCGGGTTTTTTTTTTTGTAAACATTTTTGTTGTCAAGTAAACATACAGAAAACTATATAAGATATACATTTACAGATTAATGAATTGTTGAAAATAAAACAGCTATGTAACTGCTCACCGAAGGCCCAAAAATAGAACATGGCCAGTGTCCCCAGAGACCTCCTCATGCCCCTCCATCTCCACTAAAGGAATCCACTATTTTGGCTTTTATGGTGTTCATTTCCTTATTTTCCCTCATAGTTTACACAGGAAATATCCCTAAACAAATTATTCTACTTTACTTGCTTTGAGCTTCATGTAATCGTACATTATTCCGTAATATCTGGCTTCTTTTTTCAACATTATGTTTCTAAGAAGTGTCCGTGTTGTTAAATAATGCTGGAGTTAATTTTCATTGCTGTATAACATTACATTTTATGAAAGTAGCACATTTTTAATCAGTTCTATTATTGGGCATTTGGGTAGTTTTCAGTTTGGGACTGTTGATGATTAATGCTGCATTGAATTTTTGAACATGTACATAAACACGTAAACACACATTGCTGTAGATCTTCTCTGGGAGAGGAATTGCTAGGTCACACTGTCATTGCACCCTACTACCTTATTTTCCAAAATTTTGAACCAAGGTATGCTCCCCCTAGCAGGGTAGGAGAATTCCCATTGTTTCACATCTTTGGCAATATTTGTTTTTTTTCAAGTTTTAATTTTTGCCAATCTGATGGGTATGTAGTATCACACTGTAATTTTATTTTTGCATTTCCCCATGTTTGTGGATTAATTTTTAGCTCACCTGAAATCTGCTCTTTGAACCTTATGGTTGTTTATGTATCTTTCAGCGTTTCTGAAATTGATATGGCTACTTCAGAATCAGAGCTAACATGTTTTAGACATAAAAGACTTAAAATATCAAGGAGTTCAATTTACAAAGATAACTGAAATACAGCTTGATTTTATTCATGAACCCTCAATCTGACAGAATTATGTTTCCAGCTGTATTTCTAAGCTCATATTATACCTACTTGTTGCAACGTTCTTGAGATGGTGAACAAACCCCATACAAATTCAACCGGGACATGAATATTGACTCTATTGGAGACTCTGCCCATTTTATGTACTTTGGATAAAGCTCAAGAAGAATGAGGAACATACCCTCAATGAAGCCAGCCCTGCTGTCCATCACTACAGGCTCCGTATATATGAGGAGAGGGTGACAAGGGATTCTGCCACCTCCCTCATCCCTATGAGCTGGCTCAGCTCAGCCCCGTGCAAAGTGGTACTAAGACCCCAATCACTTCTACCCATTTCCTTCAGGGAATCCATCATTATTTTGTGATGGTTTTTGTATTATTTATGGAAATCTTCATGGGGAAAATAGATGAGAGGATTTACATCGCACAACATACCTAGCAAACTACTGCAAATATTCACAGCAGACTTTTCTGTTCTCTCCCAAATTCCTGCTCTCAGGGCTGTTACCTGTGATCCTTCTTCTCTTTACTTACATGAATCCTGGTCTTCCTTGATGTCCCGAGCAATTCATTTCCAACCCCTAATTTGCGTTCTCCAGCCAGAAACACAAAAGGCCTTCAGTTCACATAAGCCCACTCTTCCCAGAAGGCGGTACAGTTCTGTTACCATCCTAGCATATCCTTGGGGTCTTATCCCTCAGCCCTTATGGTTTATAAAAATAACCCTCTTAGCCACATAGAATACTTAGAATGTGTTCCAAGCACACTTTTCTCCCTCTTATTACATCAACATCCATATTCAATCCTGATCTCCCTGATTTAACCCATTAGCCTCACCACCACCACCACCTACCCCTGCCAGATGAGTTAACAGGTACCAATAGGAAATGACTTCCACTTGGACTTGACCACCAGTAAAATGCCCAGAAGGCAAGTAAGAAAGCGAAGAAGCGGAAGGATGAATGATCCATATGACAATGCTCTGAGCTCTCCCTGGGCCTGGGGCAGAGTGCCCAAGCCCAGTCTGCGGAGGCTCTGTTGACACCTTGCCTTTCCCTCAGCCTCAGGTTCCCCACCCTGGAGCACTGCTGTACTGGTGGGGAGGCCCTGCTGCCCGAGGAGCAAGAACTGTGGAGAAGACAGACAGGCGTTCTGCTCTACCAGGCCTACGGACAGTCAGAAACGGTAGGTGAATGGTCCCTCTGGGCCAGTCAGGATGTGCTCGTCCACTGAGCCCGCAGATGAGCTGAATCCTGCTATGAGTGTGTGCGGAGCACACAGCATTGCTCAAAGCCAACGGGAGGCTCCAGAGCTCTAGGCTTATTTGTCCAAATAAATTTGCAGAAAAGACAGTTGCAGCTCATCAACTTGTCAAAAGACCAATGTGCTGAAAACTATTGGACAAAAACCTAGAAAGGGGTCTAAGGACATGGTGCCACTGTACCTGTGATAATTAGTTATAATTAAGAGAGCCCAGGAGGGGCACTGGCATAGAAGGTGCTCTCCAGAGACATGGAAGCCAGCACTGCAAGTCCTGTCCACTTCACCGTCCCTTCCTAGGCAGCAACCACAGGAGCAGGCCGGAGCTAGCCCCGGAAGTTCACTAGTTCATTTCTGGGTGTTTATGAGGAGAGCACACAGCTTTGATGGTGAGACACTAGCAGGAGGAGAGATCTTCTATATACACGCCACACACACACACACACACACACACACACACACACACACACACACAGTGTGATCTTCTATATACACGCCACACACACACACACACACACACACACACACACACAGTGTGATCTTCTATATACACGCCACACACACACACACACACACACACACACACACACACACACACACACACACACAGTGTGATCCCAAAGAGGATCACTCCCAGTCAGGTGGGCAGGGCATTCAAAGAATAATGCATGTTTTGAATCTCAAGGACTATATCCATGATAGTATGGGCAGGTATCTCACTTCTAACACATTTTCAATGCATTTCCGATGCTGGACAGAGCCACTTTCCCCTACTTCGCTATCATCCCTTTAGCTGACAGATGTATAACTGTCATCTCAGGGCCTGTAGCAAAATAGCTGTTTTAGTCCCAACTGACATACTTCTCTGACATTACTTTGCAAATAAATAATCAGTTACTGGGTCTGCTTCCGGGATTGAGAAATGTTAAGAGTCTAGGTCTGTCCTTGCTGGTTCAGTTTGCATTCAGACAGGGAGGGTGAGGTTATAACTATGCGCTACACCCATGACACTAGTCCCTTTACATCAACTATTCATAACAACAGAATACTCCCCGATACCCGGATGGTGCTTTATTTCTCCAAACATTTTCACACCTATCCACTCATTTCTGTGACATTTTCCACGTGCCTGTAGTGTAAGCAGTGACATTGCAGAGGGGAAAGTACTTCCTCTCTCAGGAGCTCTGACCCCAGTTCACATCTCAGCCTTGCCAGTTATAGGCTTCGAGACTGTAGGCATATCACTGAATCTTGCAGAGTCTAGCTTCCGCATCTCCAAAATGGAAATATGCCAGTCTTGCAAGGTTATGATAAGGTAAATGAAAGAAAGTATACAAAGCTCTGTTTGCAGTGTGTAACCCCTATTGCAGCTATGGTTGTCACTGTTGTTTTTAGGTAGGTATTGTGTTTAGATGCTGGGGGTGCAGAGATGGATGGGACAGTCTGTATTCTCTGAATGCTCATTATCTACTGAGGGAAACAGACAAGCAACAATAGAAGTATGGGGAAAAATACCACAGAAAGAGAATCTCCCAACTTCCTTTTATTAGGGCCTGAATGATAGCTAGTAGTAGTTGTTTACTGAATACTTGGTGTGTGCCTGGCACACACTCACAAGGACTCTAAACGATAATGTTATAATTACCCCCCTTTGACAGAGGAGGAGATCAAGGGGGATTACTTGGTACATAGCTAGTGAGTGGTGGAGTCAGGATTCAAACCTTGGTCTCTGTGTGTGAAGTGCTTAACCTTAGGAAAGTGATAATTTCGAGAACCATGAAGAAGGAATAAGGTTCATCAGGAGACGTGGGGGTAGGGAACAACGTGAACAATCTGAATAACCTCAGCACAGCTCTGAGAAGCAGTCGAGGCAGCTACAAGTAAATGGTCGTTACATACACTCACGGCCCTCCCCGGCAAAGGGACACATGTCTGGCATACAGTGGGCACTCTGCACCCTACGTTACATGCCCACGGCCCTGGGCTCACTCCTCTGCTTCTTCATGGCCTCCCGCACGGGACTCTGTAGCCCCAGCACCAGGCTCAGGTCCAGTCCATGTCAGGTGCAGTGAATGTCTGCTGACTAGAGTGGGGTCGATGCCTTCTAGCTTCCCCATGAGGGCTCTTTAAACAGCATCAAATGACATCTGTAAGCAAGGATGCTGTTTTTTTTGTGATCAGCCTGGACGCTTCGCCAACCCCAGTTCTCTTCTTTCGTGAACAGGGAATAAGTTGTGGCACTCTCCGGGGGATGAAGATCAAGCCAGGTTCCATGGGGAAGGCCATCCCACCCTACGACATTCAGGTCTGGTGGTAAAGACATTGGCAGACATTAGTGCTCGGCTAGGGTTGGACCGTTGTGTGACACGAGGTGACAGAACCAGTCATGCCTCCAGATTCCCCTTCCTCTTCTCCGCCTACTTTTCCTCCAGTTTCCTGGGGAGTTTTCAGTTGAGAACTACAATGTCCTGGGCATGAGTGCAGCTTGCCAGGACAGCCAGAGGCTTCATGTACCGAGCCTGGAAAAGAGTACTTGCAGTAGCACAGGTGGCTCTCTCCACTGCTGGTGCCTTTAGTTTTTCCTGATCTGTGTTTTCTACCTTGAAGACACATTTGTGATGTCTATATATGCATGAAACACATAGACCCGTGGCTTGGGTTTTACCATTTGCTGATTTCAAAGACTTTGACAGTTTTATTCTATTTTCTGACAGGGCTCCTCTACCACAACCTCCTCCCCCAATAACCCCCACTGTGTCACATGAATGAGCCAGGCAGTGTTTGGGTGGGGCAGGAGTGTTGGGGATCCCTGCAGGGTGGGATTCACAGGTCTCTTGCTCCAGATCATTGATGACAAGGGCAACATCCTGCCGCCCAACACTGAAGGAAACATTGGCGTCAGGATCAAGCCCACGAGGCCCATAGGCGTCTTCATGGGCTACGAGGTAAGGACACACCATCTGCCCCCACACGGCCCAAGAATCCTTGCAGGGAGCTGTGTAGGTGAAAAGGGACTGGACTCAACTCTGCATCTTGAGACTTCTTCCTTCTTCCTTTATTCACTCCAAGTCAATGAAACCTGTTCTAATTAATCTCAAAGCTCATTGTGTGTTCCCACATCCCTTTCTGTCATAACCCATCTGGCACTTATGGGCTGACTGTTGGGGTAGAAAACAGCCTGGCTTCAGAACCACCAGACTTGGGGTCCAGTGATGTCTTGTGGTTAAGAATGCTGGCTTTGACTGGGTTCACATCATACCACCGCACTTACCAACAGGGTGCAAACAAATCTATTATACTCGCTGAGCCTCCAGGGTCGCTATTATCCCCACTTTAAAGGAAGAAACTGCAGATTGGAAGCTTAACGTGTCTTTCCCATATCAAATAAATGGCAGGCCTAGGATTCAAAGTGGTGTGTTTTGGACCCCAAACTCTAAATGAGAAATCCAGGGACTACAGAAACCTACAATAGAGTATAAGGAAACCTGCTGTAACTCTTCATCAGACAAACCCTAGCTAGCAGTGGCCACTAAGAGGAAATCCTCAGCTTCCAAGATGGACTGTAGAAGGGTAGACAGACCCTGAAATTGATCTCAGCCTCCATCTCCTTTCTACAAAGTCACAGCCACTGGTGTCACTGTTGTGCTCACACTGTGGCCTTGGGTGGGTGGGTGGGGCCCTGTCCCTCTGGTACTATTGTCCAGAAGCAATCATGCAAAGCCTTAGCCTTAATTCTCAGTAGCACAGTGAAAAGGTTGGATAAAAGGGAAAATGAACACAGAGTAACAGGTATCTAGATCAGTAGTTCTTAATACTGCCTGCACGTTAGAATCATTTGAAGGGTTCTTTTTTTTTAAATACTTGGATCCAACCACAGAGATTTTGGTTAAATTGAACTGGCGTGGTACAAAGCCATGCCTTAAAAAGAATTGTACGTATTTTATTTTGCAAAGATGTCTTCACATATGGCCACACTGATTTCTTTCATTTCACACGTTCTCATGGCAATGAGACATGTCACTCTTCCATTGAGATTCGTTGGCTTTTATTCTGTTCTTTTATTTTCTTTTTATTGAGGCATGACCTAAATCCCTGCTAATTAGGGTTTGTCTGATGAAGAGTTACAGCAGGTTTCCTTATACTCTGTTGTAGGTTTATATATACATGTGATATAAAATTTACCCTTTTCACCATTCCTGAGCATACCGTTCAGTAGCACTGAGTAAAATTTACAATTGCACAACCGTCACCACCATGCGTCTGCAGATAATTTCCTCCATCCCCAGAAGCAATTCTGTTCCCATTAAACAATAGCTGCCTAGTCGCCATCTCCCCGCATCTGGTAACCTCTAATGGTACTTTTTGTCTTTAAGAACTTGCCTATTTTCATTACCTCATATAAGTGGAATCATACAACATTTGCCCTTTTGTGTCTGGCTTATTTCACTTAGCACCATGTTTTCAAGGTTCATCCATGTTTTAGCAAACTGTCATCTTTTGAGACTGAATAATATTCCATTGCATGTATATACCAAGTTTTGATGGACATTTGGGTTGTTTCCACCTTTTGGCCTTTGTGAATAATGCTGCTATGAACACTGATTGTGCAAGTAACTGTTTGGGTCCCTGCTTTCCCTTCTTTTGGTTATATACCCAGAAATGAAATTGCTAGATCATATGGTACTTCTGTTTAACTTTTTGAGGAATTGCCATACGTGTTTTCCACATGCACAAGTGTTTTCATTTCCTCATATCCTTACACTCACTTGCTATTTTCAGTTTATTTTTAATAATGGCCATTCTAATGGGTTTGAAGTGGTAACTCATTGCGGTTTTGATTGACATTTCTCTAATGACTAGCATCTTTTCATGTTCTTATTGGCCATTTGTATATCTTCAGAGAATTGTCTATTCAAGTTCTTTGCCCATTTTTAATTGGCTTGTTCATTTTTCTGTTGTTGTTGTTTCTAAGTTGTAAGAGTTCTTTATGTAGGCTGGATATCAATACCTTATCAGATATTCAAATTATATGCTTTGCAAATATTTTCTCCCATTCAGTGGGTTGTCTTTTCACTTTCTTGATAGTATCCTATGACATACAAAGTTTTTAAATTTGGTGAACATTTTATGTATTCAATATTTTTCTTTTATTTCCTGTGCTTTTGATATCATATTCAAGAAATCATTGTGAAATCCAAGGCAAGATTTTCCTCTGTGTTTTCTTTCAAGAGTTTTATAAGCTCAGCTCTTACATTTAAGTTTTTGATCCATTTTGAATTAATTTTTGTGTATGATATAAGGTAACTTCATTCTTTCGCATGTGGACATCCAAGGTTCCAAGCACCATTTGTTAAAACGACTGTCTTTCCCACTGAATAGTCTTGGCACCCTTGCCTAAAATTAATTGACAGTGTATGTGAGGGTTACTTTTTGGGTTCTCTATGCTCTTCAAGTTGTCTGTATGTCTCTTTTTATGAACGTATCACATTGTTTTGTTTGCTATAGCTTTGAAGTAAGTTTCTGAAATCAGGAGTTTAAGTCCTCCAACTTTTTTCTCCTTTCTAAAGGTTGTGTTTGCATTTTGGGATCCCTTGAGATTTTATGTGAATTTTAGGATGGGTTTTTCTATGTCTGCAAAAAACACCACTGAAATTTTGATAGACATTGCATTGAATCTGTAGATAATGTTGGGCAGCATTGTCACCTTAATATTGTCTCAAATCAATGAATACGGGATGCTTTTCCATTTATTTATGTCTTCTTTCTCTTTTTCAGCAGTGATTTTTAATCTTCAGTGTACAAGTCTTTCACCTGCTATACTAAATTTATCCTTAGTATTGTATTCTTATTGATGTTTTTTCAGTTTTCTTTTTGGATTGTTAATTGTTAAAGTATAGAACTGCACCTTAAGTTTTGTGCATTGATTTTCTTTCCTATAACTTTGCTGAATTCCTTTATTAGGTCTAACAATTTGTGTGTGTGAGAGAAAGTTTTTTAGGGTTTTGTACATGTAAGATCATGTTATCTGTGAACAGATCTAGTTTTAATTCTGTTTCATTTTGGTGCCTCATTTCTTTTTCTTGCTTAATTGATCTGGGTAAACTTCCAATACTTTGTTGAGTAGAAATGGTGAGATCAGGCTCTCTTGTCTTGTTCCTGATCTTAAGAGAAAACCTTTCAGCCTTTTACCAGTGAGAATGATGTTAGCTAAGCTTTTTTGCCCACACACTTAACTTTTCCGAAGATATCTTTATATGGATTTGACACATGTCTAGAGTCTTTTCATTTTAACCTGTAGGAATCCCTTTACCATATCTGCTAGGGCATGTCTAGTGGTAGTGAACTCCCTCAGCTTTTATCTGAAAATATCTTAATTTCTCCCTCATTTTAAAGGAGCATTTTGAAGGCAGGATAGAGAAGTCTTGATAGATAGTTTTTTTTCTTTCAACACTTTAAATATGTAATCCCACCACTTCTGGCCTTCAAGGTTTCCTGTGAGAATCAGCTGATAATCTTACTGAGGATCCTTGTATGTGATGAGTCACTTCTCTTGCTGTTTTCAAGACTCTATTTGGCTTCCAATATTGTGATTTTTATGTATCCTGGTGTGGGTCTCTTGGGATTATCTTATTGGATTTCTTTGAACTTGTATTTGTAAATTCATGTGTTTCATTACATTTGAGAAGATTTTGCCCCTTATATCTTCAAATACTATTCCTGTCCCTTTCTCTGTCTCATTTCCTTCTCTCATAATGCACATGTTTGTCTGCTGGATGCTGTCGTGCAAGTCCATTAGGCTCTGTTTGCTTTTCTTCAGTTTTTTTCCTGTTTGCTCCTCAGACCCAATAACTTCTATTGTTCTGCCTTCAACTCTCTGATTCTTTCTTATTCCTGTTTTAAACTGCTGCCAAACACTTCAGTGATTTTTTTGTTTTAGTTATTGCCCTTTTCTAGAAGGTCTGTTTGGTGCCTTTCCATAATTTCCATCTCTTTGTTGATATTCTCATTTTGTCCACATGTCACTTTTCTGACTTCTTGTAGTGCTTTGTCCATTTCTTCCTTTACCTCTGTGACCACATTTAACAAGCTTGATTTAAACTGTTTGTCTAGTAAGTCTTATGCCTGGGCTTCCTCAGGGATGATTTCTGTCAATTAATTTCATTCCTTTGAATGAGGTATGATTTTTTTTAATATTTATTTATTTTATTTATTTATTTTTTACTTTTGGCTGTGTAGGGTCTTAGTGCAATACACAGGATCATTGTTGTGGCATGTGGGATCTTTTGTTGCAGTGTGCGGGCTTCTTTCTAGTTGTGGTGTGTGGATTTTCTCTCTTTAGTTATGGCGCACAGGCTCCAGACTGTGTGGTCTCTGTAGTTTGCAGCATGAGGACTGCCTAGTTGAGGCAAATGTGCTCAGCAGTTGTGGCGCACAGGCTTAGTTGCCCCACAGCATGTGGGATCTTAGTTCCCCGACCAAGGATTGATGAACCCATTTCCCCTGCATTGGAAGGTGGATTCTTTACTACTGGACCACCAGGGAAGTCCTGAGGCATGATTTCTGTTTCATTGTATGTCTTGTAATTTTTAGTTGAATATTGGGCCTCTCACTATTACAATGTGGTAACTCTAGAAATCAGATTCTCCTGCTTCCCTGAGTGTTGGGGTGTCTGGGGTTTTGTTGTTCTTGTTTTGTATTGTTGACCATTGAAGCCTATAACAGTATGTTTGTTTTGAGACGTTTCCAAACTCTTCTTGCAACGACAATTATTGGCCATGTGTGATCACACTGAAGTTTCTGATCATTTAGCTCATGTTCAGCTAATGTTTTGACAGAGATTTTCTTGAGTGCCAAGAGGTCAAACAAACAAAAATACCAATGACAACAAAAAGGAGAGAACAACCAATGTACAAGTTAGGTCTGTGCTGGGGTACTCCTTCACCACTTAGCTAGGCTTGCTCTGTGCCTAGAGATCAGTCTGAGGTGAAAGCTTAAGGTCTTCTTAGGGCTCTTGTGAGCACACGTCTTGCTCAGGTATGTGCATGGTTTTCTAAATACCGCCATGTGCACAGCTGTCTTGAATATCCTAATTTCTTGAAAGAATCTCACCCCAACTTCTCCTCCAGACCTTCATGATCTATTGTATATCTCCACCCATAATTTCTTACCTCAGGCATCTTTCAGTTTTGTAGTCTTCCAGGTAGCTCCTATGAACAGTTCCTATTGCTTTTCCCACTTATATTCTGAGTTACATGAACTGCGTGCCTTGCACCAGTCCTCCCATTATCCTGAGACAGGTTACAACAGGTGTGTACAATAATTTGCAAATGAGATCTTCTCTGCTCTCTCTGGTTGGAGCAGGGGAACTGGGAACTGGGCTGCCATCTGCTCAAGACCAAAACTGCCATGCAGAAGAAAGGCTGGAGCAAGGGTGAATAAAATGTCACAAAACTTTGTACCATTTTTAAGATGGCTTTTTCTTGATTGGGTATTTATAAGGTTGTTTTAAGCCTTTGACTCTTTCCCAGATGTCGTACGTAGTCAATTCAACTTCTTGTACTTTTTTGGTGGTTTTTTGGGGGAAATGAGACCTTAAATCTTCCTCATTTGCCGTGTTTTCTTGACATCACCCACCAGTAGCACTTTTTAAAAGTAGTCAAGGTGAAGAACTCAATTTGGTGCCTCTGTAGACTCTGACCCTTTCTGTGTGGTAGATGTGATACTATTCTCCTACCATTCAGGAGCTCTTCAATGGCTCTGAGATCTACTTCCAAGAAGTTCAGGCCCAGAGAGACAAAGGAATTCCTTCCGTGGGTGTGGGAGTCCCATCTGCAAGGTTCCAATCTCTGACCCTACCTCAGATGATTGACATCAAGAAATATCATTTCCTTCAGGGAAGACGTGTCCGCAGGGATGTGTCAGGTCAACTGTATCAGAGTACACTGAGATGGACAGCAGTTCAAATGGTACATGAATTGGGGGTGGGACTTTTTCTGTACCCTTTGATGTGGTGTCTCCTAAATTTCAGTCATTCAAGTCCACGTCAACTATTTTCTGCCATATCCATGCACCATGTATATTATTACTTACATTATTTTTCACTTTAAATCAAATTACTACTTTAAAGCATTTGTTTAAAAAAGAATTTGATCTGGTATCTCAAGTGGAAAACAGTATCTCTTCCCAGAAACAGGAGGCAATTATAACCATAACTATAATACACACAAAACATTTTCTTAAATTCTAGCTAACTTCTATTTTCACTAAAAGTTCTGAAATGGTGTAATAACTCTAAATGGAACGTTACCTTTAAAACTGTATAGAAATAAAAAATTAAAGGCAAAAAAAGCTCTGAAATGGAAACTTATCTTCCTCTTGGTAGTTCCAGAGCTTTCAAAAATATGTCCGAGAATCTCAATATAATCAGACCAATTGGACGGGACTCTAATAAAGGATGCAATTTAATGTTTAAAGATTTTTTTCCTGAAACCTCTTAAAATTATTCCATGTTCCAGAAGAAGATAAATCCCAACACAGTGCTCAGTGGTCACATGCATAGGCTGTAAATTCAAATGCCAACCCTCCCTCTGCCCAGCTGAGTGACTTTGAGTGAGTTATTGTGCCTCCTTGAACATCCGTTTCCTCTTCTGTAAAATGCCAGCCTCACACAAATCTGTAAGGTTCACAGCAGCTTTATGCATAATAGTTAAAAATGAAACTACCCAGACGCCCTTCAGTGGGTGAATGTTAAACTGTGTCTCATCCGTAACGTGAGATACTGTTCAGCAATAAATATGACCTAACTACTGATGAACACAGCAATGTGGATGGATCCCCAGAGAATGATACTGAGTTTTAAAAAAGAGCCAGTCCCAAAGGTTATATACTATAGAATTTCATTTATGTTACATTATTAAAATGACAAAATTATAAAAATGGAGAATAGGTTAGTCATTGCCAAGGGGTTAGGTATGGGAAGGGAGGTGGAAGAAAGGAGAGGAGAGAGGTGGATGTGGTTATAAAAGCAACGGGAGAGATCCTGGTGATGATGGGACTGTTCAGTACCTTGACTGTGGTGGTAGATACATGGACCTACACATGGGATAAAATGGCATAGAACTAGATACACTCACACACACACGAGTACAAGTAAAAAACTGGGGAAACCTGAGTAAGATTGGTGGAT
Organism: Phocoena sinus; assembly: GCF_008692025.1. Taxonomy (NCBI): domain Eukaryota; kingdom Metazoa; phylum Chordata; class Mammalia; order Artiodactyla; family Phocoenidae; genus Phocoena; species Phocoena sinus. The sequence goes on along the minus strand of NC_045777.1, from coordinate 65,799,325 downwards.
GGTATCAATGTCAATATCCTGGTTATGATATTGAACTATATTTTCTCAAGATATTACCATTGGGAGAAACTAGATAAAGGGTACATGAGATCTCTCTGTATTATTTCTTATAACTGCATGCAAATATACAATTATCTTAAAAGTTTAATGAAGAATACCAACTTCATAGGCTTTCTGTGAGGCTCAAATAAGGTAATATTTTGGGAAGAAAATTCATACAAACATTTATTGACACCTCCCATCTGTCCAGCCACTGTGTAAATGCAGAGCTTATAACAGGGAATAAAATAGAGTTATGCTCTAGTGGTAATTTTATTTTACTGGAGTGGCACACAAAAGTGAGTTGTTATTTCTAAAAATTGTTCTGGGGACATCCATGGTAGCACAGTGGTTGAGAGTCCGCCTGCCAATGCAGGGGAAACGGGTTCAATCCCTGGTACAGGAAGATCCCTCATGCCGTGGAGCAGCTAAGCCTGTGTCCCACAACTACTGAGCCTGCACTCTAGAGCCCGTGAGCCACAACTACCGAGCCCACATGCCGCAACTACTGAAGCTCGTACACCTAGAGCCCATGCTCCGCAACAAGAGAAGCCGCTGCAGTGAGAAGCCCGTGGACGGCAATGAAGAGTAGCCCTGCTCGCCGCAACTAGAGAAAGCCCACATGCAGCAGTGAAGATCCAACGCAGCAAAAAATAAATAAATGAAATAAATATTGTTCTTAAAATTGGTTGAACATTGTTCACTAATCTACCAGTGGCATGCATTGAGTGCTTGCATGTAATGAAAGTAGACTCAGAGAGATTATAAAAAATGCCCAGGTGCCAGGTAGAGCCAGAAGCAGGATTCAAACCCAGATCCGAGCTCATTGTTGTAGCTCATCATCTCTAAACTCACTGTTTTTGACAGAGGAGTGTCGTTGTCTTTGCAGAGTAACCCGGTGAAGACAGCCGAAGTGGAGTGTGGGGACTTTTACAGCAGTGGGGACAGAGCAACTGTTGATGCAGAGGGCTACTTCTGGTTCCTGGGGAGGGCCGATGATGTCATCAACGCCTCCGGGTAGGTGTGGCTGACGCTGAGCCAGAAGGTACCACCCTCACAAGCCTGGTGGGAGGTAGCATGCCCAGACATTCCTTCATGCCTTGGTGATGGACTCTCAGCCTAACTCTGAACCAAAGTAAGACATCATGCAAGTTAAAGGCACTGGGAAGGAAAACTTGACTTTGGGCCCTATTTGTTGAGGGAGCTTATTCTGTGTGCTCCTGTAATGAACCACGTGTCACAGAAGCACATAAAAACAACAATAATAAAATTCACCTTTATGGAATACGTATTATGTGACCGTACTCTCTGTAGAGCTTTATACGAACCACCTCCCAATGCTGTAAGGTAGATGCGATTATGCCCATTTTATTTTATTTTGTGGGGGGAGGGTGTGTGTGTGGAGGCCCCAAGTGCTCGGCATGCAGGATCTCAGTTCCCCAAGCGGGGATTGAACCCGTGCTCCCTGCAGTGGGAGCACGTAGCCCTAACCACTGGATGGCCAGGGAATTCCCATGATTATGCCCATTTTACATGAGCAAACGGAGTCAGTGACCAGTGAAAAACGTTGCCTGAAGTTTCAAAGACAGTACAGGGTGCAGGCCAGATTTGAACAAAGGCGGTCTAACTGCAAGTCTGTTGTTCCTAACTCGAACATGATTTATAAAGAAAAACAATGACACGTTACACTAGAATAACATGTTTTCCTGGGAATTTCAGGAAAATTGTGTTTGTTGTCTTTAATTTCTAAAACCAATGCTGGTAACAGTGAGGAACAGGCTGTAAAATTTGTACAAATGTTTAAGCTAAGGAGTTTTCATGCCAGGGGAAGCTGCTTGAGCTTGAGCCAAGCCCCAGAGCTCTGGGAGGATGAAGCATTCACCTCCTCTCTCACCTGGGGAGCACCTGAGCCTTGTATTTCTTAGCATGGAACGTTCAGGACTTCACATTTCAGTCCCATTACACAGGCCCTGGCGCCCTGTGACAGATACCCTCCGTGCCAAGGGAAGATGTGTCTCTCCAAAAGATGCGATCTGAGGGCCTGGGTCACCCTCGCCCGGGAACTGGCTCAGAAGGAACCATTGGTCCTGCAGGTACCGCATTGGGCCGGCAGAAGTGGAGAACGCCCTGGCAGAGCACCCAGCGGTGGCTGAGTCCGCTGTGGTGAGCAGCCCGGACCCGATTCGAGGGGAGGTGAGGAACGGGACGTGGAGGTCATCGTGGCTGGGCGTGGGGCTGGGAAGGCAGGTGAGGGGAAAACTTCCCGGCCATACCTACCCAGCCTTGGACCTAGGGTGAAGGGAGGGCATGGTTGATGTGCATGTGCACTTACACGATGTGGTCAGCAGGGGGCACTGTGGCCTCATCTGTGACTGAAATGAAGCTGACAGTGAATGCTGCCGCTGCTGCCATCTAGCAGTTAATCAGCTCTTGCTGGGTGTCAGCTCATTTATCCCTCACAGAACACAATGAATTAAGGACTCTTTTAATACCTTTATGCAGAGAAGGAAACAGAGGCATAAAGAGGTTAAATAACTTGCCTGGATTACACAGCTAATAGGTGGTGGGAAATTGAGCACTCTGGCTCCAGAGCATGCATCCTTGATCCAACAAGTGTTTATTGAACACCTTCTATGTACAATCCCTGAGAAGTTAAATGAGGACATAAATAATAATAGGAAACTAATAAATTACCAACATTATTAAAGGCCCACAAGGTCTTAGCTATTATTAAATGCCCACAGAACTCTACCTACAATAATAGTGAAAATGGTGATGATAACAATGATAGGAATACAAATACATTTAAACTGGCTTCACGTTTTATGTGTATTATCTCATGGAATCTTTGCATGAACCTGATGAGGAATGCACCTGTCCTCTCCCCATTTCGCAGAGAAGGAGATCGAGATTAAGATAGGTTGAGTAATGTTCCAAGGCAAAGAGTGGAAATTGGAAGTATTGAGATTTGAACCTGGAATTTCCAAAGGCTCTGTTCTCAGTTTGTTTTCCCATTAATTTTGTAAGCATTTTATTTAAAAATTTTTTTTAATTAAAAAATTTTTTAAACTGAAAATTATTTTTAAATTTTTATTTATTTATTTATTGGCCGCGCAGTGTGGCATGGCACGCGGGATCTTAGTTCCCTGACTAGGGCTCAAACCCACGGCCCCTGTGGTGGGAGTGCGGAGTCTTAAGCACCGGACCTCCAGGGAAGTCCCAGGCATTTACTCCTTAAACTATACTTTGGTTGTCCCTCGCCCTGAGCCTCCACTCTGGTTCTTCACTGCAGGTAGTGAAGGCTTTCATTGTCCTGACCCCAAACTTCCTGTCCCGTGATCGAGACCAGCTCACCAAGGAGCTGCAGCAGCATGTGAAGTCAGTGACAGCCCCGTACAAGTACCCAAGGAAGGTGAGCGAGAGCAGATGGATGGGGTCTGGTCCCTGTGAGTGGTTCTGGGGGTTCCACTGCCTCAAGTCTCATACAGTGTCTGGGGTGAAGCCTAAGTAGCCAAGAGCACTAATATTTTTCTCTGCAGAAGAAGCATTTCAGCTTAGGGGTGTGAGGGAGCCCACTGAATCGGGTGGAACCTCGATCCTGTGCCAGAAACTCATCCATTGCTGGAGTGTCAGCCTAAAGGAAAAAATCAGACAATTGCCCAAGGATGTCCAGGAAGGTTACCTATAATCTTTCAAAATTTGAAAAAGACACCCAAACCAGCAACTTCCAAGCTATTAAAAAACATTCTGTCATGAGAAATACATTCTGTATTGCAACCCAACACCCATATACACACATAGCAAACAACAAAGAACAAAATGATATTTACCCTAACAGCATGTAACACATTCTGATATTTTTTGTTCAACTTCATTGGTTTTAAATGCTGTGCACAACCTATGAAACTGGCAGCAATAGAGAAAGGATGAAATTACGCGTGGAATTTAATATGATTCTGTAGTTTAAACTGATGATGAAGATTTTTAGCATAAAATATCACAATAATATATTATTGAGAAAAAAAGCAGGCTAAGAAATACGTAGTGCTATCTGATGTGTTTAAAAACAAGTTAAAATTTCCTTCTTTTGCAGTAATACTTTGCTGCATTGTCTGAATGTTTACAATCAATACATATTATAAAGCTATATAGCTAACATTTATTGAGCATTTACTGTGTGTACCAGGCCCTGGACTCAATGCTTTACATGCATTATTATTTCATTTAATCTCCCCACACCCTGAGATAATCATCCAGTCTACAGAGAGGAAATTGAGGCTTAGAGACTCAAAGTAAGGTGCCTGAGATTAGAGTAAATAGAAGCTGGAATTCAACCCCATGTGTATCTGACAACAGAGTTCATGCTGCTAACATTAGCATCTGATGCTTTATCGAGAGTAGAGTAGAGGATGCGTACCAGTCAGGAAGGGCTACATGTTACTGTGGGTAACAAACAGTCCCAAAGTTGCAGTGGATTATAACAAGGACGGTGCCTTTCTTGCTCACGCCACTTGTCCACCATAGCTTTCCCGCAGCCTTTGCTCCACATCCCCTCATCCTGGGACCAGGATAAAGGAGCAGCCACCACGTAGGTACCTCCCAGAGTACTAGAAGAGATGGACAGAGGGGGTGGCCTGTCTCAATGACTCCCAACTTTTCTGTTAAATGTGGCACACTTCACTCCTTCTCATATTTCACTGGTCAAAGTACATCAAAGGGCTGCATCCAACTTCAGGAGTCCGAGGAGAATCTGACATAAATGGGTGAAACCCCATTAAGGCCCCCACATGGCGCCAGCCTTTCTGGGGGACTGTGAGAGGGCAAAGGAGGGAGCTGAGGGTTGATAGAAAATGACGGGGGGACTTAGTATGTGTTTGCTTTATCCTCAACCAGGTGGAGTTTGTCTCAGAGCTGCCCAAAACCATCACTGGCAAGATAAAAAGAAGTGAACTCCGGAAGAAGGAGTTTGGTCAGATGTAATTGGCAGAAAACTCAGAAACCACTGTGTGATGTTGGCCAAATGCTTGGCGGCCTCAGGCTCCTCACGATGGTGAGGGTGAGGAGAGGAACGCTGAGAGAGTTGACTTGAAAGAGACCCGGGAATGTCAACATTCCAGCATTTTTGTTCTTTTAAATTATATCAATCACTATCCTTCCTCCAAGTTCCCTGTTCATTTCAGATTGCCCAGCTGAGCGCTCAGAATGGGGCTGAAGCAAATTAAATACTGACTCAGCATCCACAGTGAGTCTGTTGTGCATTTATTCTGGGAAAGATCCAGTGCTGAATGCTGTCCCTCGTAATTCCCCCAATCCCCATCACAGACTGCTCCAGGGCCTGATTCTCCCTCCTGGTTCCAGAGACTCTGTGACCCAGTCGACGACCAGGACATAGAGGTCTAGGAGGAACAGTCCATGTGGCCCCCGGGGTCTGCTCCTGCCTGGCTTGCCTCTGCCCAACTGGGGGGTGAGGCGGGAGGCAGGGCAAGTGTGGTGGTCTGGGGAATGGAGAAGAGGGGAGGGCAGCCCGGCTTGGTGACGACACCTGCCTGCCACACCATCCCTCACCTGCACCCTCCAATGGACCCACTGCCTCTCGTCCCACCAATAATGCTGCTGCTGTTGCTGCTTGCAGGTCCCAGCCTGGACCAGTGCAGGTGAGTGAGTACCTGCCCTCTGGGGGCCCAGGAATCCTGCAGGACTCCTCCAGCCCTTCCCAGGGACCCAGGAGCTTTGCCCCCCAGCCCCTCCCCAGGGGCCCAGAGTCCTCCCCAGGCACCTCTCCTTATACTGTGTAATCCGCTCTGCCATCCAGAGCCCTCTGACACCCCTGGCCTGTGGTCCTGTGAACTAACCCTTCACTCCATCCATCCTTCCGGCCCGAGGTGGAACCACCAGAGGCTGGAAGGAGCAGAGGCAGAAGAGGCTGAGCCTGGGGGTGAGAGAAGCGCATATTGTCTCCTTCTCACCCATTCCTGGGGGGTCACCGAGAGGGAGATCCCCTCTGCAGCTGCCCTCTTCTGAGGTGCACAGATATACACACTCACAGGGTAATATACAGACATCACAAACACAGAGACGCACAGGTAAAGAATCACCCCCAGCCTCACCTGGGGACTCAGGTGTTGGGTTCATGGACAGCTCACACACAGACCAACGCAGGCAAGGACACCCTGGGGGGAACACACACACATATACACACAAGTACACATACTCAGGGCCATGTGAGACAGCCCCCCAGGGCAGACCCACACACACCCCAAGGAGGCACACACACGCACACACACAGACATGTAGGCAGAGACATAGACACAGAACACAGCCACATACACACAGGCACAAAAAGAAGACAAACACACAGATACAATCAGGAACACCCAAAGGGACAGCAACTTCACACACATATAAAACACAGACACAACTCCACAGACCCATATGTCCTGAGACACAGACACACACACGGATTTGCACAACCAACGTACACTCATTCAGTGACAAAGGTGCAGACACAAATGCGTACAGATAAAACCAGAGAGACACTCAATGTCTCAGTGCTGTGCAGTGGGAAATTCACGTTCACAATCGAGATGCTCACAGACACAGAAACTCAGACACACAGGTTCATACATGCAGACTTATACAACCACAGTCACACACACACACACACTCCCAGACAGTTCTGGCACCCCAGTGGATACCTCCACAGGCAGTCGGGGTGAATAGACCCTGGCATTGAGGTAGAAGGTAGACGGGCTCCAGGCTAAGCAGCTGGAGCTTGTCTCCTGCTGACATTTCAAGGAAAAGATAAAGGCAGGAGCAGAGAGAAGCTCAGCTCTGCCTGAGTGAAAAGATAAGACTACCATATTTTTCATTCTTGAGGTCAAGGAGACCTCCTGGACTACACATGCACAAAACGGTTCCTCAGGGGTCAGAAAATGGAGGGGGCGCTAGCCCATAACATGTCCTGCCAACCTCTCAGAGACTCTCACGCTGGAATCTGTCTTGGCTTAAAGATGCACGTGCACATTGGGTAAGACCCTGAGTCAGACCAAATATGGGCACAAAGCAAGATGAATCAAGGTGATTGGCTAGAGGGAACCCGGAGAACTGCAGCCGTATAAGCAATTCAAGCCACCCCAAAAGCGTGACTCTCTCTCTCTGAGCCCATCCGTGTGTCTTTCCGCATGTACTTTTCTTCTAATAAACGCTTTATCTGCTTCCCTACCTTCTGTCTCTTTGCTGAATTCTTTCTTCAAAGAAGACAAGGACTGAGGTCCTGTTTCAATCCCACCGGCCCTCGTGGTTGGGATTCAGCACTTTCACTGCCACAGCCTGGGTTTGATTCCCGGTCAGGGAACTGAGATCCTGCTTCAAGCCACCACACCCTCGAGATCAGCATGACCTACCCCACCTAGGCTGTCATGGAAGGGGGTGTTTTCCTGGCTCCGAACCCAGTGCTAGGCACCTGTCCCATTGAGGGCCTCCCAGAGGGCTGTGCTTATGCTCTGAGACACCAGAGAATGGCCAGGGTAGGGTGGCTCTGGGGACAGGGCACAGGGGAAGGACTGGGCTATGACAGCATGCACTTAACGTGGGGGTGTTGCATGGGGCCTAGCAGATCCCAAAGTCAAAAGAGGGAAAAAAGTGTGCCTCCCCAGGACCCGCGCTGTCTGTCAGAGTGGGCTGTGCCCTCTCCCACAATAACAAAAGTGACAGTAAAGGCATCATCAGGACCATTGTATGATAATATTATCATCACCACAGCAATGACCGACCATCAGCCCGAGGTGGAGGAGTGAGGTGTGACCATGGTCGCCTGGTTTGCTTCATCTTCTGAGCAGGGCTGACCCTGAGCCAAGGCAAAGATTCTCTCTGGCCCCTTCTCTCTCTGGAGGCCTCAGCTCCAGCTTCTTCCTCTCCCAACATTCCCCCCACTCCCACCCAGACCCAAGTCCCCCCTGACCCTTTTCTCAGCCTGATACAACACCTCTCCCTGACTCTCCATCTGTGCAGTGGGGATAGAGATGGTATGGGCCGTAAGAAGATGCCTGCAAAGTACAGTGGTTAGCACAGGCTGGTAACAGGAGGGGCCTTTAAAGCCTTCACAGCTTCTAAGGTGCCGGTTTTGGGAGGACAGTCGCCCCTGGGAGATGATGAAGCTGATGGGCACAGGCGCTCAGCACATGGCCTCCCTTTGTCCTCGTGACAGCCTTTGGACACAGGACTGGGCATTTCCATCTTAGGGAGGAAACCCACCCGGGGTCACAACGCTGGTAAGCAGCACAGCTGGGTCTCAAGCCCAAGGCTCCTGGCCCTGCCTTCAGGGGCCACGGAGGGCTCCTCCCCTGGATGGGAGGCTGAACCCGCTTTGGGGATGCTTCGTCTGCTGCATGAATGGTCTCACCCTTTCCAGGCCCCTTAACTCTGTTCACTTCTCCTTCTTTCCCTCATCCCTGCTTGAGCTGTAACCAGGGTGACCCTGGCACCGTTCATGGAAGTCCCCAGTCCCTTACAGGCTGCGTCTGCCTCCCATTCACTTCGCGGCTAGTCTGACTTCCACCCCCTCTGTGCCTAGTCTGTCTCTTTATAACCACACAGCCCAAACGTGGGACTCTGTAGGCAGGCAACTGCATCTAAACAGATTTCAACACTATTGTTTAGTTGTCCCTGTTTTTTGTTTTTGTTTTGCTTGGTTTTTTTAAATCATTTCTTTGTATTTATGGTAAAAGACACTGATTTTCCATTATAACAGTAATAGAATGTTTCCTGTTTACAATAAGTTTCCATAATAATAAAATCTATGGGGTTTAAAGCAATGACTTTAAAGCTGTCTTGGGCCTGAATGAGCTGGGAAACCACTCTGTCAGTCACACATAAAAGCACCTTTAGGAACTTCACCTCAGGACAGGGCCCAGAACAGACCATCACCAGTGGGCTTTGTCTAACCACCCGGGTCCCTGGGCCCCAGCCCACCTGCTTGGCTCTCCCCACCCAGCACTCCTGGTACTGCCAAGCTGTTTGGGTGCTGTCCTCAGATCCCCCAGAAAGGAAGCTGGTGAACTTTCTCCATTGAAATTCTCAATTTCTGGAGGTCCCTGGCAATCAATAATGAGAGTCAGACTGGATTTTTTTCGCCCCTGTTTAGGTTCATAAGCTAAAGCCCATGCTAACAGGTGATGTATCTAGCCCTGTTTCAGGTGTTAAAATGTCTACACTAATTACGGATGATTTTGAGACCATACCCGTACCGTCTGTATGGTCACACAAAGTGGAATTCGCAAGCCAGAAGGAAACCTATTTTATTACCATATCATCATGACCACGTAATGCAGTTCAACTGTAACATCTTTCCCTTCGGGTTTTCTTCTTTGCTCGTATTTTATTTGTAAGTGTACTTCTCAATTTCCAAACATGGGAAATTCTAGTTAGCTTTTCATCAGGACTCTTCTAGCACAATGGCATTACCAAAAAACATGCTCTGTGTGATTTCATTCCTCTGAAATATGTTGAAATTTGCTTTGTGGCCAAAATAAATAAGGTTAATTTTTGTAATTACACTATATGTGCCTGAAATTAATGTTTCCTCTGCAGTTGTTATGTGATATTGAGGGATATATGGATATAGCTATATGATTAAAATGGTTTGCTAGTAAGATCTTCTACACCTTACAGATGCTCTGTGGTGCTCATTGTATGACTTGTTGAGGGAGAGGTGTGAAAACCTCCCACTCTGCTTGTGTATTTGATTATTCTTGTATCTCTGTCATCAAATCGATTTCGGCCACTGCCCATGGGAAATCTTGGGAGTTCTCAAAGGAAGGAAGAAGCATCCAGAAGTGGGGGACAGGGGACCTGGGTTCAGGAGGACGAGAAAACCTAAGGTCTGAGAAGTTTCCAGAGAGGACCCGGGGTTGGATGGCGAGCGAGGAGGCAGCAGGTAGGGGAAGGGTGTTCGGGTGTCCACTGTGATGGACCAGGGACATCAACAGTAACACAGTAATTGTGGGGGACATGAACACTCCACTTACATCAATGGACAGATCATCAAGACAGAAAGTCAATAAGGAAACACAGGCCTTAAAGGACACATTAACCCAGATGGACTTAATTAATATTTCTAGAGTGTTGCATCTGAAAACAGCAGAATACACATTCTTTTCAGGTGCACATGGAGCATTCTCTAGGATAGATCACATGCCAGGCCATAATGCATGCCTTGGTAAATTTAAGAACATTGAAATCATAACAAGCATCTTTTCGGACCACAATGCTATGAGATTTGAAATCTACTACAAGAAAAAAAAAAAACTGGAAAAAATAAGCATGTGGAATCTAAACAATATGCTACTAAACAACCAATGGGTCACTGAATAAATCAAAGATGGAATAAAAAAATAGCTAGAGACAAATGAAAATGAAAACAAGGCGATCCAAAACCTATGGGACGCAGCAAAAGCAGTTCTAAGAAGGAAGTTTATTGTAATACAGTCTTACTTCAGGAAACAAGAAAAAGCTCAAATAAAAAACCTAACCTTACGCCTAAAGCAACTAGAGAAAGGAGAAGAAACAAAACCCAATGTTAATAGAAGGAAAGAAATCATAAGGATCAGAGCAGAAATGAATGCAATAGAGACGAAGAAAACAATAGAAAAGGTCTATGAAACTAAAAGCTGGTTCTTTTTTTTTTTTTTTTTTTTAAAGCTGGTTCTTTGAAAAGATAAACAAAATTGATAAACTTTTGGCCAAATTCATTAAGGAAAAAAGGGAGAGGGCTCAAATCAATAAGGTTAGATATGAAAAGAAAAAAAAACAAGTTATGCCTGACACCATAGAATACAAAAGATCATAAGAGACTACTATTGCACAAGCAACTCTACAGCAATAAAACGGACAACCAAGAAGAAAGGGACAAATTCTTAGGTACAATCTCCCAAGACTAAACCAGGAAGAAACAGAAAATATGAAGAGCAATCACAAGTATTGAAATTGAAACTGTGATTTAAAAACTCCCAACAAACAGAAGTCCAGAACCAGATGGCTTCACAGGCAAATTCTATCAAACATTTAGAGAAGAGTTAATGCCTATCACTCTGAAACTATTCCAAAAATTTGCAGATGAAGGAACACTCCCAAGTACATTCAGTTCAGTTTGGTTTGTTTGGTTTCAGTTCACCATCACCCTGAAACCAAAACCAGAGAAAGATACAACAACAACAAAAAGAAAATTACAGGCCAATATCACTGATGAACATAGACGCAAAAGTCCTGAACAAAATACTAGCAAACAGAATCCAACAATACATTAAAAAGGTCATACACCATGATCAAGTGGGATTTATCCCAAGGGTGTAAAGATTCTTCAATATACACAAATCAATCAGAATGATACACCACATTAACAAATTAAAGAATAAAAATCATATGATCATGTCAATAGATTCAGAAAAAGCTTTCAACACCCATTTATGATACCAACTCTCCAGAAAGCAGGCATAGAGGGAACCTACCTCAACATAAAAAAGGCCATACATGACAAACCCACAGCTAACATCATACTCAATGGTGAAAACCTGAAAGCATTTCCTCTAAGGTCAGGAACAAGACAAGGACGTCCACTCTCGCACTTTTATTCAACATAGTTTTGGAAGTCCTAGCCACAGCAATCAGAGAAGAAAAAGAAATAAAAGGAATCCAAATTGGAAAGGAAGAAGTAAAATTGTCACTGTCTGCAGATGGCATGACACTATATATAGAAAATCCTAAAGATGCCACCAGAAAACTACTAGAGCTCATCAATGAATTTGGTAAAGTTGCAAGATACAAAATTAACACACAGAAATCTGTTGCATTTCTATACACTGACAAATGAAAGATCAGAAAGAGAAATTAAGGAAACAATCCCATTTACAATCACATCAGAAAGAATCAAATACCTAGCAATAAGCCTACCTAAGGAGGCAAAACAACTGCACTCCAAAAACTAAAAGATGCTGATGAAAGAAATTGAAGATGACATGAACAGATGGAAAGATATACCATGTTCTAGGACTGGAAGAATCAATGTTGTCAAAATGACCATACTACCCAAGGAAATCTACAGATTCAATGCAATATATATCAAATTACCAATGGCATTTTTCACAGAAGTAGAAAAAAATTTTACAATTTGTATGGAAACACAAAAGACTCTGAATAACCAATGCAATCTTGAGAAAGAAAAACGGAGCTGGAGGAATCAGGCTCCCTGACTTCAGACTGTACTACAAATCTGCAATCATCAAAAGAGTATGGTACCGGCACAAAAATAGAAATATAGATCCATGGAACAGGATAGAAAATCCAGAGATTAAACCCACACACTTATGGTCAACTAATCTATGACAAAGAAGACAAGAGTATACAATGGAGAAAAGACAGCCTCATCAATAAGTAGGGCTGGGAAAACTGGACAGCTAAATGTAAAAGAATGAAATTAGAACGTTCTCTAACACCATACACAAAAATAAACTCAAAATGGATTAAAGACCTAAATGTAAGACCAGATGCTACAAACTCTTAGAGGAAAACATAGGCAGAACACTCTTTGACATAAATCATAGCAATATCTTTTTCGATCCACCTCCTAGAGTAATGAAAATAAAAACAAAAATAAACAATTCAGACCTAACTAAACTTAAAAGCTTTTGCACAGCAAAGGAAACCATAAACAAAATGAAAAGACAACCTACATAATGGGAGAAAATATTTGCAAACAATGCAACCAACAATGGATTAATCTCCAAAATATATAAACAGCTCATTCAACTCAATATCAAAAAAAAAACCCAATCAAAAAAATGGAGGAAGAGCTAAATAGACATTTCTCCAAAGAAGACATACAGATGGCCAAAAAGCACATGAAAAGATGCTCAATGTTGCTAATTCTTAGAGAAATGCAGATAAAATCTACAATGAGGTATCACCTCACACCGGTCAGAATGGCCATCATCAAAAAATCTACAAACAATAAATGCTGGAGAGAGGGTGTGGAAGAAAGGGAACCTACCCTGTTGGTGGGGATGTAAATTGGTACAGCCACTGTGGAGAACAGTATGGAGGTTCCTTAAAAAACTAAAAATAGAGCTACCATATGATCCAGCAATCCCCTCCAGAGAGAACCGTAATTTGAAAAGATACATGCACCCCAATGTTCATTGCAGCACTATTTACAATAGCCAGGACAAGGAAGCAACCTAAATGCCCACTGACAGATGAATGGATAAAGAAGAGGTGGTACACGTATACAATGGAATATTACTCAACCATAAAAAACAATTAGATAATGCCATTTTCAGCCACATGGATGGACCTAGAGATTATTGTACTAAGTGAAGTAAGTCAGACAGAGAAAGACAAATATCATATGATATTGCTTACATGTTGAACCTAAAAGAATGATACATATGAACTTATTTATAAACCAAAAACAGAATCACAGACATAGAAGACAAACTTATGATTACCAAAGGGGAAAGGTGAGGGGTGGGGAGGGATAAATTAGGAGTTTGGGGTTAAATATATACACACTACAATATATAAAATAAATAATCAACAAGGACCTACTGTATAGCACGGGGAAATCTACTCAGTATTCTGTAATAACCTATATGGGAAAAGAATCTGAAAAAGAATAGATATATGTATATGTATAACTGAATCACTTTGCTGTACACCTGAAAGTAACACAACATTTTAAATCAACTATACTCCAATACAGAATAAAAGTTTTTTAAAAATTGAAAAGGAAGTAATGATTTTCAGTTCTCTGATTTAAACAGTCTATGGGAGTAGAACTTGTTACCTGTTCCTTCCTGATGTTGAGCTGAACATTCTCCTGTTCATGCGGTTCTTCAGGTTTCACTTCTGCATGATTGACACAAGCTTCATTGACGGCAATTTCAACCTAAAGCAAAACATTCTCATTGATGACTTAATTCCCAAGAAAAAAACTGCCAAGTAGATATCATCATTTTAACCTCCTAAGACATGAAAAAGTTGTTCCTTGCAAAAGCTAATGTGTACAATGGAAATCCTGCAGCAAATATAGGTAGCTTACCTCCAAAATTTCTGAGGTGTTCATTGAAATAGCACCTTTCAAGTCCTCTGTAGATTTTTTTTTTCCAATATCTGCACATAGGATAGAAACAACAACTGCACTGAGATTTCAGCGGAAACACTGATATGCTCAAAAGGTGTAACATCAACCAAACATATCCCACGGTGACCCCTAAGTTTCATGTGATAGTAGTTGATCCAGGTTGGGCCCAGGAAAAATATCAAGCCCATAAAGAAATGCAGAACAAAGAAAGACATTAAGGCACAAATATTTTGTAGCTTCAACAAATATCTTGCTCACTGCATAATGGAAGAGATGACTGGATGACAAGGGGAAAGCAAAGGTGGAAAATAGTTCATGTCAAACAGCTCAAAGGTGGGTGTTCTTGGGCTTCCCTGGTGGCGTAGTGGTTGGGAGTCCCCCTGCCGATGCAGGGGACGGGGGTTCGTGCCCCAGGCCAGGAAGATCCCACATGCCGCGGAGCGGCTGGGCCCGTGAGCCATGGCCGCTGAGCCTGCGTGTCTGGAGCCTGCGCTCCGCAACGGGAGAGGCCACAACAGTGAGAGGCCCGTGTACCGCCAAAAAAAAAAAAAGTGGGTGTTCTTGATGGAATATAAAGAAAACTTTCCCGAGAGGCTTCCAGGAAGATGGCGGAAGAGTAAGACGCGGAGATCACCTTCCTCCCCACAGATACACCAGAAATACATCTACACGTGGAACAACTCCTACAGAACACCTACTGAACGCTGGCAGAAGACCTCAGACCTCCCAAATGGCAAAAAAAAAAAAAAAAAAACAAAACCACGTACCTGGGCAGGGCAAAAGAATAAACAGAGACAAAAGGATAGAGACGGGACCTGCACCAGTGGGAGGGAGCTGTGAAGGAGGAAAGGTTACCATACACTAGGAAGCCCCTTCACGGGCGGACACTGCGTGTGGCGCAGAGGGAAAGCTTCGGAGCCGCGGAGAGAGCACAGCAACAGGGGTGCGGGGTACAAAGCGGAGAGATTCCCGCGCAGAGGATCAGGGCCGACCGGCACTCACCAGTCCGAGAGGCTTGTCTGCTGCCCCGCCGACGCGGGCGGGGCTGGGAGCTGAGGCTCGGGCTTCGGTCGGAGCGCAGGGAGAGTACTGGTGTTGGCGGCGTGAACACAGCGCGTTAGTGTGCCGCGGCTAGCCGGGAAGGAGTCCGGGGAAAAGTCTGGACCTGCCGAAGAGGCAAGAGACTTTTTCCTCCCTCTTGATGTTTCCTGGTGCGCGAGGAGAGGGGATTGAGAACGCTGCTTGAAGGAGCTCCAGAGACAGGCGCGAGCCGCGGCTAAAAGCGCGGACCCCAGAGACAGACATGAGACGCTAAGGCTGCTGCTGCCGCCACCAAGAAGCCTGTGTGCGAGCACAGGTCACTCTCCACAACCCCCTTCCGGGGAGCCTGTGCAGCCCGCCACTGCCAGGGTCCCGGGATCCAGGGACAACTCCCCCGGGAGAACGCACGGCGCGCCTCAGGCTGGCGCAACGTCACGCAGGCCTCTGCCGCCGCAGGCCCGCCCCGCACTCCGTGCCCCTCCCTCCCCTCGGCCTGAGTGAGCCAGAGCTCCTGAATCAGCGGCTCTTTTAACCCCGTCCTGTCTGACCAAAGAACAGACGCCCCCCGGCGACCTACACGCAGAGGCGGGTCCGAATCCAAAGCTGAGCCCCTGGGAGCTGTGAGAACAAAGAAGAGAAAGGGAAATCTTTCCCAGCAGCCACAGAAGCAGCGGATTAAAGCTCCACAATCAACTTGATGTACCCTGCATCTGTGGAATACATGAATAGACAACGAATCATCCCAAATTAAGGAGCCCTGTGGATGAAAGGCTCTTGGTGCTACAGCCAGGAGTTAGTGCTGTGCCTCTGAGGTGGGAGAGACAACTTCAGGACACTGGTCCACAAGAGGGCTCCCAGCTGCACATAATAGCAAACGGCAAAAATCTCCCAGAGATCTCCATCTCAATGCCAGCACCCAGCTTCACTCAACGACCAGCAAGCTACAGTGCTGGACATCCTATGCCAATCAACTAGCAAGACAGGAACACAACCCCACCCATTAGCAGAGAGGCTGCCCAAAATCATAATAAGTCTACAGACACCCCAAAACACACCACCAGAAAGACAAGATCCTGCCCACCAGAAAGACAAGATCCTGCCTCATCCACCAGAACACAGGCACTAGTACCCTCCACCAGGAACCCTACACAACCCACTGAACCAACCTTAGCCACTGGGGACAGACACCAAAAAGAACAGGAACTACAAACCTTCAGCCTGCAAAAAGGAGACCCCAAACACAGTCAGATAAGCAAAATGAAAAGACAGAAAAACACACAGCAGATGAAAGAGCAAGATTAAAACCCACCAGACCTAACAAATGAAGAGGAAATAGACAGTCTACCTGAAAAAGAATTCAGAATAATGATAGTAAAGATGATCCAAAATCTTGGAAATAGAATAGACAAAATGCAAGAAACATTTAACAAGCACCTAGAAGAACTAAAGATGAAACAAACAATGATGAAAAACACAATAAATGAAATGAAAAATACTCTAGATGGGATCAATAGCAGAATAACTGAGGCAGAAGAACGGATAAGTGACCTGGAAGATAAAATAGTGGAAATAACTACTGCAGAGCAGAATAAAGAAAAAAGAATGAAAAGAACTGAGGACAGTCTCAGAGACCTCTGGGACAACATTAAACACACCAACATTTGTATTATAGGGGTTCCAGAAGTAGAAGAGAAAAAGAAAGGGACTGAGAAAATATTTGAAGAGACTGTAGTTGAAAACTTCCCTAATATGGGAAAGGAAATAGTTAATCAAGTCCAGGAAGCACAGAGAGTCCCATACAGGATAAATCCAAGGAGAAATACGCCAAGACACATATTAATCAAACTGTCAAAAATTAAATACAAAGAAAAAAGATTAAAAGCAGCAAGGGAAAAACAACAAATAACACACAATGGAATCCCCATAAGGTTAACAGCTGATCTTTCAGCAGAAACTCTGCAAGCCAGAAGGGACTGGCAGGACATATTTAAAGTGATGAAGGAGAAAAACCTGCAACCAAGATTACTCTACCCAGCAAGGAGCTCATTCAGATTTGATGGAGAAATTAAAACCTTTACAGACAAGCAAAAGCTGAGAGAGTTCAGCACCACCAAACTAGCTCTACAGCAACTGCTAAAGGAACTTCTCTAGGCAAGAAACACAAGAGAAGGAAAAGACCTACAATAACGAACCCAAAACAATTAAGAAAATGGGAATAGGAACATACATATCAATAATTACCTTAAATGTAAATGGACTAAATGCTCCCATCAAAAGACACAGATTGGCTGAATGGATATAAAAACAAGACCCATATATTTGCTGTCTACAAGAGACACACTTCAGACCTAGAGACACATACAGACTGAAAGTAAGGGTATAGAAAAAGATATTCCATGCAAATGGAAACCAAAAGAAAGCTGGAGTAGCAATTCTCATATCAGACAAAATAGACTTTAAAATAAAGACTATTAGAAGAGACAAAGAAGGACACTACATAATGATCAAGGGATCGATCCAAAAAGAAGATATAACAATTGTAAATATTTATGCACCCAACATAGGAGCACCTCAATACATAAGGCAAATACTAACAGCCATAAAAGGGAAAATCGACAGTAACACATTCATAGTAGGGGACTTTAACACCCCACTTTCACCAATGGACAGATCATCCAAAATGAAAAGAAATAAGGAAACACAAGCTTTAAATGATACATTAAACAAGATGGACTTAATTGATATTTATAGGACATTCCATCCAAAAACAACAGAATACACATTTTTCTATAGTGCTCATGGAACATTCTCCAGGATAGATCATATCTTGGGTCACAAATCAAGCCTTGGTAAATTTAAGAAAATTGAAATTGTATCAAGTATCTTTTCTGAACACAACGCTATGAGACTAGATATCAATTACAGGAAAAGACCTGTAAAAAATACAAACACATGGAGGATAAACAATACACTACTTAATAACGAAGTGATCACTGAAGAAATCAAAGAGGAAATTTAAAAATACCTAGAAACAAGTGACAATGGAGACACAACGACCCAAAATCTATGGGATGCAGCAAAAGCAGTTCTAAGAGGGAAGTTTATAGCAATACAGTCCTACCTTAAGAAACAGGAAACATCTTGAATAAACAACCTAGCCTTGCACCTAAAGCAATTAGAGAAAGAAGAACAAAAAAACCCCAAAGTTAGCAGAAGGAAAGAAATCATAAAAATCAGATCAGAAATAAATGAAAAAGAAATGAAGGAAACGATAGCAAAGATCAATAAAACTAAAAGCTGGTTCTTTGAGAAGATAAACAAAATTGATAAACCATTAGCCAGACTCATCAAGAAAAAAAGGGAGAAGACAAATCAATAGAATTAGAAGTGAAAAAGGAGAAGTAACAACTGACACTGCAGAAATACAAAAGATCATGAGAGATTACTACAAGCAACTCTATGCCAATAAAATGGACAACCTGGAAGAAATGGACAAATTCTTAGAAATGCACAACCTGCCAAGACTGAATCAGGAAGAAATAGAAAATATGAACAGACCAATCACAAGCACTGAAATTGAAACTGTGATTAAAAATCTTCCAACAACAACAAAAAAAATCTTCCAACAAACAAAAGCCCAGGACCAGCTGGATTCACAGACGAATTCTATCGAACATTTAGAGAAGAGCTAACACGTATCCTTCTCAACTCTTCCAAAATATAGCAGAGGGAGGAACACTCCCAAACTCATTCTATGAGGCCACCATCACCCTGATACCAAAACCAGACAAGGATGTCACAAAGAAAGAAAACTACAGGCCAATATCACTGATGAACATAGAGGCAAAAATCCTCAACAAAATACTAGCAAACAGAATCCAACAGCACATTAAACTGATCATACACCAGGATCAAGTGGGGTTTATTCCAGGAATGCAAGGATTCTTCAATATATGCAAATCAATCAACATGATACACCATACTAAAAAACTGAAGGAGAAAAACCATATGATCATCTCAATAGATGCAGAGAAAGCTTTCGACAAAATTCAACACCCATTTATGATAAAAACCCTGCAGAAAGTAGGCATAGAGGGAACTTTCCTCAGCATAATAAAGGCCATATATGAGAAACCCACAGCCAACATCGTCCTCAATGGTGAAAAACTGAAAGCATTTCCACTAAGATCAGGAACAAGACAAGGTTGCCCACTCTCACCACTCTTATTCAGCACAGTTTTGGAAGTTTTAGCCACAGCAATCAGAGAAGAAAAGGAAATAAAAGGAATCCAAATCAGAAAAGAAGAGGTAAAGCTGTCACTGTTTGCAGATGACATGATACTATACATAGAGAATCCTAAAGACGCTACCAGAAAACTACTAGAGCTAAACAATGAATTTGGTAAAGTAGCAGGATACAAAATTAATGCACAGAAATCTCTGGCATTCCTACACATTAATGATGAAAAATCTGAAAGTGAAATCAAGAAAACACTCCCATTTACCATTGCAACAAAAAGAATAAAATATCTAGGAATAAACCTACCTAAGGAGATAAAAAGACCTGTATGCAGAAAGTTATAAGACACTGATGAAAGAAATTAAAGATGAAAAAAAAGAAATTAAAGATGATACAAATAGATGGAGAGATATACCATGTTCTTGGATTGGAAGAATCAACATTGTGAAAATGACTCTACTACCCAAAGCAATCTACAGATTCAATGCAATTCCTATCAAACTACCACCGGCATTTTTCACAGAACTAGAACAAAAATTTTCACAATTTGTATGGAAACACAGAAGACCCCGAATAGCCAAAGCAATCTTGAGAACGAAAAATGGAGCTGGAGGAATCAGGATCCCTGACTTCAGACTATACTACAAAGCTACAGTAATCAAGACAGTATGGTACGGCACAAAAACAGAAAGCTACATCAATGGAACAGGATAAAAAGCCCAGAGATAAACCCACACACGTATGGTCACCTTATCTTTGATAAAGGAGGCAGGAATGTACAGTGGAGAAAGGACAGCCTCTTCATAAGTGGTGCTGGGAAAACTGGACAGGTACATGTAAAAGTATGAGATTAAATCACTCCCTAACACCATACACAAAAATAAGCTCAAAATGGATTAAAGACCTAAATGTAAGGCCAGAAACTATCAAACTCTTAGAGGAAAACATAGGCAGGACACTCTATGACATAAATCACAGCAAGATCCTTTTTGACCCACCTCCTAGAGAAATGGAAATTAAAAATAAACAAATGGGACCTAATGAAACTTAAAAGCTTTTGCACAGCAAAGGAAACCATAAACAAGACCAAAAGACAACCCTCAGAATGGGAGAAAATATTTGCAAATGAAGCAACTGACAAAGAATTAATCTCCAAAATTTATAAGCAGCTCATGCAGCTTAATAACAAAAAAACAAACAACCCAATCCAAAAATGGGCAGAAGACCTAAATAGACATTTCTCCAAAGAAGATATACAGACTGCCAATAAACACAGGAAAGAATGCTCAACATCACTAATCATTAGAGAAATGCAAATCAAAACTACAATGAGATATCATCTCACACCAGTCAGAATGGCCATCATCAAAAAATCTACAAACAATAAATGCTGGAGAGGGTGTGGAGAAAAGGGAACACTCTTGCACTGTTGGTGGGAATGTAAATTGATACAGCCACTGTGGAGAACAGTATGGAGGTTCCTTAAAATACTACAAATAGAACTACCATATGACCCAGCAATCCCACTACTGGGCATATAACCTGAGAAAACCATAATTCAAAAAGAGTCATGTACCAAAATGTTCATTGCAGCTCAATTTACAATAGCCCAGAGATGGAAACAACCTAAGTGTCCCTCATCAGATGAATGGATAAAGAAGATGTGGCACATATATACAATGGAATATTACTCAGCCATAAAAAGAAACGAAATTGAGTTATTTGTAGTGAGGTGGATGGACCTAGAGCCTGTCATACAGAGTGATGTAAGTCAGAAAGAGAGAGACAAATACCGTATGCTAACACATATATATGGAATTTAAGGGAAAAAAATGTCATGAACAACCTAGGGGTAAGACAGGAATAAAGACACAGACTTACTAGAGAATGGACTTGAGGACACAGGGAGGGGGAAGGGTGAGCTGTGACAAAGCGAGAGAGAGGCATGGACATATATACACTAACAAACGTAAGGTAGATAGCTAGTGGGAAGCAGCCTCATAGCACAGGGAGATCAGCTCGGTGCTCTGTGAACACCTAGAGGGGTGGGATAGGGAGGGTGGGAGGGAGGGAGACGCAAGAGGGAAGAGATATGGGAACATATGTATATGTATAACTGATTCATTCTGTTGTAAATCAGAAACTAACACACCATTGTAAAGCAATTACACTCCAATAAAGATGTTAAAAAATTTTTTAAATAAATAAAGATAGAAAACTTTCCCAAATTCACGTTGAAAATTCTCTGTTCAGCATAAAGAGCGGTATGGGCTGTACAACTTGGCTAGATATCTTCCTTCACCTCATATATTTCCTGGGATTGTCTATGTATCTTGGAGGGCAGTGCCGAATGGTGGGAAAACTCCCTACATAGTGAAAACAGAACATACTTCCTAGTCTCTGAAATAGAAAAGTCATGGAGGTATGAGTACATGAAATTCCAGATCATTGTTCAGAAGGAGATTCAACTCCCAGACTCCCACACTCTACTGTAGCAAACAGCAAGAGGAGATGGAGCATTCAATTCACCCAACGTACAAAAGCCTCAAAAGCCAAACTATGGTAAACTTAGCAGCCAAACTCTTACCAAGTCCGGATTCTTGACATTCTGACCCCTCACAGATTGCAACCTAGCACAAGTACTTTGAAGGATGTCATTCAGATATTCATTAGCCCTCTCAATTGTTTTGATATTATCCTTCAACAAAATATATTGAATCAATAATAATTACTCATTACTTTTACTTCCGTTTTCAGAATGTAATCTAGGCAGAGAAGGGATTTTTACCTTAAATTTAAGTGCTTCGTCAAAGAGCATCTTATTCTGTCTAGTGGTTTCTTGAAGATGTTTCTTTGAGTCATTCACCTATGCAAATATGTACAAAAGGAACCAGAGTTATAAATACTATCTTCTAGTGTGTGACTCCTTCCACAAATACAGAGAACAGTGCTTTACGTCTGTGGAGCTTGCTTTGAATCTGGACTGTTTATGGAACATATGAAATAGGACAGTAGTATGAATGAAAAGAGAGCAAAATAACCGAACTCCCAGAGGTGGAAGGAATTGAAGGTGAAATCATGAAAAATGATAAAGGACAAAGATACCATCTGTTCCAAAGTGGATATATATTTTCTACAAGTTCTGTGTTTTCCTTCACCAAATTATTGATCTTCTCTGATATTTGCTGTAAATTAACTAAAAAGAGATAAAATAATTTCTAAGATTAGTAGGAAAACCCAGTAAAACTGAATTATCTCAATGTTCTAGCAGCAGACACATATTATCTGTAATTGACTTTTAATCTTTACTTTTATGCCTAAAAAAAGCAAATTTTAGTTAGTAGAATTTTAACCGTAAGAAACATTATTTCAATGGGATTCCTATTTAAAGTGTTTTCAAAAATGAAGAAGAGGGCTTCCCTGGTGGCGCAGTGGTTGAGAGTCCGCCTGCCGATGCAGGAGACACGGGTTCGTGCCCCGGTCCGGGAGGATCCCACATGCCGCGGAGCGGCTGGCCCCGTGAGCCATAGCCACTGGTCCTGCGCGTCCGGAGCCTGTGCTCCGCGGCGGGAGAGGCCACGGCGGTGAGAGGCGCAAAGAGCAACAAGATGACTTCTAAATTCTCTCCCATCTATGAGTACCATTCTTAGAAAGCTCAATCACTTCAACTAGCTGTGTCATCACCAAAGATGAAATAGAAAAATCAAACATCCTGCCAACTTACATTTCTTGCCTCCAATTACTAAGGTAAATATATATGTTGCTGGAAAAAAAACAAATCCTTATTTCATCCAGATTCACCCCTCCATCCAACCCCTATCTGCAGTTCCTCCGAGTCTTCTCCTGTTTCGACGATGCCATAGCAATGCAAATGCTTTATACACTGTCTCGACAAATCCCCTGCCTTTGCCCCAGGTCCATCACAGTGGACACCACAACCCACGTGCCAAATTTTACAAGGCAGCTCCCCTACCTGCTGCCTCATCGCTCGCCATCCAACCCCGGGTCCTCTCTGGAAACTCCTCAGACCTTAGGTTTTCTCGTCCTCCTGAACCCAGGTCCCCTGTCCCCCACTTCTGGACGCTTCTTCCTTCCTTTGAGAACTCTCAAGATTTCCCATGGGCAGTGGCCGAAATCGATTTGATGACAGAGATACAAGAATAATCAAATACACAAGCAGAGTGGGAGGTTTTCACACCTCTCCCTCAACAAGTCATACAATGAGCACCACAGAGCATCTGTAAGGTGTAGAAGATCTTACTAGCAAACCATTTTAATCATATAGCTATATCCATATATCCCTCAATATCACATAACAACTGCAGAGGAAACATTAATTTCAGGCACATATAGTGTAATTACAAAAATTAACCTTATTTATTTTGGCCACAAAGCAAATTTCAACATATTTCAGAGGAATGAAATCACACAAGAGCATGTTTTTGGTAAGCCATTGTGCTAGAAGAGTCCTGATGAAAAGCTAACTAGAATTTCCCATGTTTGGAAATTGAGAAGTACACTTACAAATAAAATACGAGCAAAGAAGAAAACCCGAAGGGAAAGATGTTACAGTTGAACTGCATTACGTGGTCATGATGATATGGTAATAAAATAGGTTTCCTTCTGGCTTGCGAATTCCACTTTGTGTGACCATACAGACGGTACGGGTATGGTCTCAAAATCATCCGTAATTAGTGTAGACATTTTAACACCTGAAACAGGGCTAGATACATCACCTGTTAGCATGGGCTTTAGCTTATGAACCTAAACAGGGGCGAAAAAAATCCAGTCTGACTCTCATTATTGATTGCCAGGGACCTCCAGGAAATTGAGAATTTCAATGGAGAAAGTTCACCAGCTTCCTTTCTGGGGGATCTGAGGACAGCACCCAAACAGCTTGGCAGTACCAGGAGTGCTGGGTGGGGAGAGCCAAGCAGGTGGGCTGGGGCCCAGGGACCCGGGTGGTTAGACAAAGCCCACTGGTGATGGTCTGTTCTGGGCCCTGTCCTGAGGTGAAGTTCCTAAGGTGCTGTTTATGTGTGACTGACAGAGTGGTTTCCCAGCTCATTCAGGCCCAAGACAGCTTTAAAGTCATTGCTTTAAACCCCATAGATTTTATTATTATGGAAACTTATTGTAAACAGGAAACATTCTATTACTGTTATAATGGAAAATCAGTGTCTTTTACCATAAATACACAAGAAATGATTTAAAAAAACCAAGCAAAACAAAACAAAAAACAGGGACAACTAAACACTAGTGTTGAAATCTGTTTAGATGCAGTTGCCTGCCTACAGAGTCCCACGTTGGCTGTGTGGTTATAAAGAGACAGACTAGGCACAGAGGGGGTGGAAGTCAGACTAGCCGCGAACGTGAATGGAAGGCAGACGCAGCCTGTAAGGGACTGGGGACTTCCATGAACGGTGCCAGGGTCACCCTGGTTACAGCTCAAGCAGGTATGAGGGAAAGAAGGAGAAGTGAACAGAGTTAAGGGGCCTGGAAAGGGTGAGACCATTCATGCAGCAGACGAAGCATCCCCAAAGCGGGGTTCAGCCTCCATCCAGGGGAGGAGCCCTCCGTGGCCCCTGAAGGCAGGGCCAGGAGCCTTGGGCTTGAGGACCCAGCTGTGCTGCTTACCAGCGTTGTGACCCCGGGTGGGTTTCCTCCCTAAGATGGAAATGCCCAGTCCTGTGTCCAAAAGGCGTCACGAGGACAAAGGGAGGCCATGTGCTGAGCGCCTGTGCCCATCAGCTTCATCATCTCCAGGGGGGCGACTGTCCTCCCAAAAACCGGCACCTTAGAAGCTGTGAAGGCTTTAAAGGCCCCTCCTGGTTACCAGCCTGTGCTAACCACTGTACTTTGCAAGGCATCTTCTTACGCCCATACCATCTCTATCCCACTGCACAGATGGAGAGTCAGGGAGAGGTGTTGTATCAGGCTGAGAAAAGGGTCAGGGGGGACTTGGGTCTGGGTGGGAGTGGGGGGAATGTTGGGGAGAGGAAGAAGCTGGAGCTGAGGCCTCCAGAGAGAGAAGGGCCAGAGAGAACCTTGCCTTGGCTCAGGGTCAGCCCTGCTCAGAAGATGAAGCAAACCAGGCGACCATGGTCACACCTCACTCCTCCACCTCGGGCTGATGGTCGGTCATTGCTGTGGTGATGATAATATTATCATACAATGGTCCTGATGATGCCTTTACTGTCACTTTTGTTATTGTGGGAGAGGGCACAGCCCACTCTGACAGACAGCGCGGGTCCTGGGGAGGCACACTTTTTTCCCTCTTTTGACTTTGGGATCTGCTAGGCCCATGCAACACCCCCACGTTAAGTGCATGCTGTCATAGCCCAGTCCTTCCCCTGTGCCCTGTCCCAGAGCCACCCTACCCTGGCCATTCTCTGGTGTCTCAGAGCATAAGCACAGCCCTCTGGGAGGCCCTCAATGGGACAGGTGCCTAGCACTGGGTTCGGAGCCAGGAAAAACACCCCCTTCCATGACAGCCTAGGTGGGGTAGGTCATGCTGATCTCGAGGGTGTGGTGCTTGAAGCAGGATCTCAGTTCCCTGACCGGGAATCAAACCCAGGCTGTGGCAGTGAAAGTGCTGAATCCCAACCACGAGGGCCGGTGGGATTGAAACAGGACCTCAGTCCTTGTCTTCTTTGAAGAAAGAATTCAGCAAAGAGACAGAAGGTAGGGAAGCAGATAAAGCGTTTATTAGAAGAAAAGTACATGCGGAAAGACACACGGATGGGCTCGAGAGAGAGAGAGTCACGCTTTTGGGTGGCTTGAATTGCTTATACGGCTGCAGTTCTCCGGTTTCCCTCTAGCCAATCACCTTGATTCATCTTGCTTTGTGCCCATATTTGGTCTGACTCAGGTCTTACCCAATGTGCACGTGCATCTTTAAGCCAAGACAGATCCAGCGTGAGAGTCTCTGAGAGGTTGGCAGGAAATGTTATGGGCTAGCGCCCCCTCCATTGTTCTGACCCCTGAGGAAACGTTTTGTGCATGTGTATTCCAGGAGGTCTCCTTGACCTCAAGAATGAAAAATATGGTAGTCTTATCTTTTCACTCGGCAGAGCTGAGCTTCTCTCTGCTCCTGCCCTTTATTCTTTTCCCTTGAAATGTCAGCAGGAGACAAGCTCCAGCTGCTTAGCCTGGAGCCCGTCTACCTTCTACCTCAATGCCAGGGTCCTATTCACCCCGACTGCCTGTGGAGGTATCCACTGGGGTGCCAGAACTGTCTGGGAGTGTGTGTGTGTGTGTGACTGTGGTTGTATAAGTCTGCATGTATGAACCTGGTGTGTCTGAGTTTCTGTGTCTGTGAGCATCTCGATTGTGAACGTGAATTTCCCACTGCACAGCACTGAGACATTGAGTGTCTCTCTGGTTTTATCTGTACGCATTGTGGTCTGCACCTTTGTCCACTGAATGAGTGTACGTTGGTTGTGCAAATCCGTGTGTGTGTCTGTGTCTCAGGACATATGGGTCTGTGGAGTTGTGTCTGTGTTTTATATGTGTGTGAAGTTGCTGTCCCTTTGGGTGTTCCTGATTGTATCTGTGTGTTTGTCTTCTTTTTGTGCCTGTGTGTATGTGGCTGTGTTCTGTGTCTATGTCTCTGCCTACATGTCTGTGTGTGTGCGTGTGTGTGCCTCCTTGGGGTGTGTGTGGGTCTGCCCTGGGGGGCTGTCTCACATGGCCCTGAGTATGTGTACTTGTGTGTATATGTGTGTGTGTTCCCCCCAGGGTGTCCTTGCCTGCGTTGGTCTGTGTGTGAGCTGTCCATGAACCCAACACCTGAGTCCCCAGGTGAGGCTGGGGGTGATTCTTTACCTGTGCGTCTCTGTGTTTGTGATGTCTGTATATTACCCTGTGAGTGTGTATATCTGTGCACCTCAGAAGAGGGCAGCTGCAGAGGGGATCTCCCTCTCGGTGACCCCCCAGGAATGGGTGAGAAGGAGACAATATGCGCTTCTCTCACCCCCAGGCTCAGCCTCTTCTGCCTCTGCTCCTTCCAGCCTCTGGTGGTTCCACCTCAGGCCGGAAGGATGGATGGAGTGAAGGGTTAGTTCACAGGACCACAGGCCAGGGGTGTCAGAGGGCTCTGGATGGCAGAGCGGATTACACAGTATAAGGAGAGGTGCCTGGGGAGGACTCCGGGCCCCTGGGGAGGGGCTGGGGGGCAAAGCTCCTGGGTCCCTGGGAAGGGCTGGAGGAGTCCTGCAGGATTCCTGGGCCCCCAGAGGGCAGGTACTCACTCACCTGCACTGGTCCAGGCTGGGACCTGCAAGCAGCAACAGCAGCAGCATTATTGGTGGGACGAGAGGCAGTGGGTCCATTGGAGGGTGCAGGTGAGGGATGGTGTGGCAGGCAGGTGTCGTCACCAAGCCGGGCTGCCCTCCCCTCTTCTCCATTCCCCAGACACCACACTTGCCCTGCCTCCCGCCTCACCCCCAGTTGGGCAGAGGCAAGCCAGGCAGGAGCAGACCCCGGGGGCCACATGGACTGTTCCTCCTAGACCTCTATGTCCTGGTCGTCGACTGGGTCACAGAGTCTCTGGAACCAGGAGGGAGAATCAGGCCCTGGAGCAGTCTGTGATGGGGATTGGGGGAATTACGAGGGACAGCATTCAGCACTGGATCTTTCCCAGAATAAATGCACAACAGACTCACTGTGGATGCTGAGTCAGTATTTAATTTGCTTCAGCCCCATTCTGAGCGCTCAGCTGGGCAATCTGAAATGAACAGGGAACTTGGAGGAAGGATAGTGATTGATATTAATTTAAAAGAACAAAAATGCTGGAATGTTGACATTCCCGGGTCTCTTTCAAGTCAACTCTCTCAGCGTTCCTCTCCTCACCCTCACCATCGTGAGGAGCCTGAGGCCGCCAAGCATTTGGCCAACATCACACAGTGGTTTCTGAGTTTTCTGCCAATTACATCTGACCAAACTCCTTCTTCCGGAGTTCACTTCTTTTTATCTTGCCAGTGATGGTTTTGGGCAGCTCTGAGACAAACTCCACCTGGTTGAGGATAAAGCAAACACATACTAAGTCCCCCCGTCATTTTCTATCAACCCTCAGCTCCCCTCCTTTGCCCTCTCACAGTCCCCCAGAAAGGCTGGCGCCATGTGGGGGCCTTAATGGGGTTCACCATTTATGTCAGATTCTCCTCGGACTCCTGAAGTTGGATGCAGCCCTTTGATGTACTTTGACCAGTGAAATATGAGAAGGAGTGAAGTGTGCCACATTTAACAGAAAAGTTGGGAGTCATTGAGACAGGCCACCCCCTCTGTCCATCTCTTCTAGTACTCTGGGAGGTACCTACGTGGTGGCTGCTCCTTTATCCTGGTCCCAGGATGAGGGGATGTGGAGCAAAGGCTGCGGGAAAGCTATGGTGGACAAGTGGCGTGAGCAAGAAAGGCACCGTCCTTGTTATAATCCACTGCAACTTTGGGACTGTTTGTTACCCACAGTAACATGTAGCCCTTCCTGACTGGTACGCATCCTCTACTCTACTCTCGATAAAGCATCAGATGCTAATGTTAGCAGCATGAACTCTGTTGTCAGATACACATGGGGTTGAATTCCAGCTTCTATTTACTCTAATCTCAGGCAACTTACTTTGAGTCTCTAAGCCTCAATTTCCTCTCTGTAGACTGGGATGATTATCTCAGGGTGTGGGGAGGATTAAATGAAATAATAATGCATGTAAAGCATTGAGTCCAGGGCCTGGTACACACAGTAAATGCTCAATAAATGTTAGCTATATAGCTTTATAATATGTATTGATTGTAAACATTCAGACAATGCAGCAAAGTATTACTGCAAAAGAAGGAAATTTTAACTTGTTT
The DNA here is from genome assembly GCF_008692025.1 of Phocoena sinus. Classification (NCBI taxonomy): domain Eukaryota; kingdom Metazoa; phylum Chordata; class Mammalia; order Artiodactyla; family Phocoenidae; genus Phocoena; species Phocoena sinus. Next base: position 65,770,025 of record NC_045777.1, on the reverse strand, counting down.
TTAAACACATCAGATAGCACTACGTATTTCTTAGCCTGCTTTTTTTCTCAATAATATATTATTGTGATATTTTATGCTAAAAATCTTCATCATCAGTTTAAACTACAGAATCATATTAAATTCCACGCGTAATTTCATCCTTTCTCTATTGCTGCCAGTTTCATAGGTTGTGCACAGCATTTAAAACCAATGAAGTTGAACAAAAAATATCAGAATGTGTTACATGCTGTTAGGGTAAATATCATTTTGTTCTTTGTTGTTTGCTATGTGTGTATATGGGTGTTGGGTTGCAATACAGAATGTATTTCTCATGACAGAATGTTTTTTAATAGCTTGGAAGTTGCTGGTTTGGGTGTCTTTTTCAAATTTTGAAAGATTATAGGTAACCTTCCTGGACATCCTTGGGCAATTGTCTGATTTTTTCCTTTAGGCTGACACTCCAGCAATGGATGAGTTTCTGGCACAGGATCGAGGTTCCACCCGATTCAGTGGGCTCCCTCACACCCCTAAGCTGAAATGCTTCTTCTGCAGAGAAAAATATTAGTGCTCTTGGCTACTTAGGCTTCACCCCAGACACTGTATGAGACTTGAGGCAGTGGAACCCCCAGAACCACTCACAGGGACCAGACCCCATCCATCTGCTCTCGCTCACCTTCCTTGGGTACTTGTACGGGGCTGTCACTGACTTCACATGCTGCTGCAGCTCCTTGGTGAGCTGGTCTCGATCACGGGACAGGAAGTTTGGGGTCAGGACAATGAAAGCCTTCACTACCTGCAGTGAAGAACCAGAGTGGAGGCTCAGGGCGAGGGACAACCAAAGTATAGTTTAAGGAGTAAATGCCTGGGACTTCCCTGGAGGTCCGGTGCTTAAGACTCCGCACTCCCACCACAGGGGCCGTGGGTTTGAGCCCTAGTCAGGGAACTAAGATCCCGCGTGCCATGCCACACTGCGCGGCCAATAAATAAATAAATAAAAATTTAAAAATAATTTTCAGTTTAAAAAATTTTTTAATTAAAAAAAATTTTTAAATAAAATGCTTACAAAATTAATGGGAAAACAAACTGAGAACAGAGCCTTTGGAAATTCCAGGTTCAAATCTCAATACTTCCAATTTCCACTCTTTGCCTTGGAACATTACTCAACCTATCTTAATCTCGATCTCCTTCTCTGCGAAATGGGGAGAGGACAGGTGCATTCCTCATCAGGTTCATGCAAAGATTCCATGAGATAATACACATAAAACGTGAAGCCAGTTTAAATGTATTTGTATTCCTATCATTGTTATCATCACCATTTTCACTATTATTGTAGGTAGAGTTCTGTGGGCATTTAATAATAGCTAAGACCTTGTGGGCCTTTAATAATGTTGGTAATTTATTAGTTTCCTATTATTATTTATGTCCTCATTTAACTTCTCAGGGATTGTACATAGAAGGTGTTCAATAAACACTTGTTGGATCAAGGATGCATGCTCTGGAGCCAGAGTGCTCAATTTCCCACCACCTATTAGCTGTGTAATCCAGGCAAGTTATTTAACCTCTTTATGCCTCTGTTTCCTTCTCTGCATAAAGGTATTAAAAGAGTCCTTAATTCATTGTGTTCTGTGAGGGATAAATGAGCTGACACCCAGCAAGAGCTGATTAACTGCTAGATGGCAGCAGCGGCAGCATTCACTGTCAGCTTCATTTCAGTCACAGATGAGGCCACAGTGCCCCCTGCTGACCACATCGTGTAAGTGCACATGCACATCAACCATGCCCTCCCTTCACCCTAGGTCCAAGGCTGGGTAGGTATGGCCGGGAAGTTTTCCCCTCACCTGCCTTCCCAGCCCCACGCCCAGCCACGATGACCTCCACGTCCCGTTCCTCACCTCCCCTCGAATCGGGTCCGGGCTGCTCACCACAGCGGACTCAGCCACCGCTGGGTGCTCTGCCAGGGCGTTCTCCACTTCTGCCGGCCCAATGCGGTACCTGCAGGACCAATGGTTCCTTCTGAGCCAGTTCCCGGGCGAGGGTGACCCAGGCCCTCAGATCGCATCTTTTGGAGAGACACATCTTCCCTTGGCACGGAGGGTATCTGTCACAGGGCGCCAGGGCCTGTGTAATGGGACTGAAATGTGAAGTCCTGAACGTTCCATGCTAAGAAATACAAGGCTCAGGTGCTCCCCAGGTGAGAGAGGAGGTGAATGCTTCATCCTCCCAGAGCTCTGGGGCTTGGCTCAAGCTCAAGCAGCTTCCCCTGGCATGAAAACTCCTTAGCTTAAACATTTGTACAAATTTTACAGCCTGTTCCTCACTGTTATCAGCATTGGTTTTAGAAATTAAAGACAACAAACACAATTTTCCTGAAATTCCCAGGAAAACATGTTATTCTAGTGTAACGTGTCATTGTTTTTCTTTATAAATCATGTTCGAGTTAGGAACAACAGACTTGCAGTTAGACCGCCTTTGTTCAAATCTGGCCTGCACCCTGTACTGTCTTTGAAACTTCAGGCAACGTTTTTCACTGGTCACTGACTCCGTTTGCTCATGTAAAATGGGCATAATCATGGGAATTCCCTGGCCATCCAGTGGTTAGGGCTACGTGCTCCCACTGCAGGGAGCACGGGTTCAATCCCCGCTTGGGGAACTGAGATCCTGCATGCCGAGCACTTGGGGCCTCCACACACACACCCTCCCCCCACAAAATAAAATAAAATGGGCATAATCGCATCTACCTTACAGCATTGGGAGGTGGTTCGTATAAAGCTCTACAGAGAGTACGGTCACATAATACGTATTCCATAAAGGTGAATTTTATTATTGTTGTTTTTATGTGCTTCTGTGACACGTGGTTCATTACAGGAGCACACAGAATAAGCTCCCTCAACAAATAGGGCCCAAAGTCAAGTTTTCCTTCCCAGTGCCTTTAACTTGCATGATGTCTTACTTTGGTTCAGAGTTAGGCTGAGAGTCCATCACCAAGGCATGAAGGAATGTCTGGGCATGCTACCTCCCACCAGGCTTGTGAGGGTGGTACCTTCTGGCTCAGCGTCAGCCACACCTACCCGGAGGCGTTGATGACATCATCGGCCCTCCCCAGGAACCAGAAGTAGCCCTCTGCATCAACAGTTGCTCTGTCCCCACTGTTGTAAAAGTCCCCACACTCCACTTCGGCTGTCTTCACCGGGTTACTCTGCAAAGATAACGACACTCCTCTGTCAAAAACAGTGAGTTTAGAGATGATGAGCTGCAACAATGAGCTCGGATCTGGGTTTGAATCCTGTTTCTGGCTCTACCTGGCACCTGGGCATTTTTTATAATCTCTCTGAGTCTACTTTCATTACATGCAAGCACTCAATGCATGCCACTGGTAGATTAGTGAACAATGTTCAACCAATTTTAAGAACAATATTTATTTCATTTATTTATTTTTTGCTGCGTTGGATCTTCGTTGCTGCACACGGGCTTTCTCTAGTTGCGGCGAGCGGGGCTACTCTTCATTGCCGTCCACGGGCTTCTCATTGCAGCGGCTTCTCTTGTTGCGGAGCATGGGCTCTAGGTGTATGAGCTTCAGTAGTTGCGGCATGTGGGCTCGGTAGTTGTGGCTCACGGCCTCTAGAGTGCAGGCTCTCAGTAGTTGTGGGACACAGGCTTAGCTGCTCCACGGCATGAGGGATCTTCCTGTACCAGGGATCGAACCCGGGTCCCCTGCATTGGCAGTTGGACTCTAAACCTCTGCGCCAACAGGGAAGCCCATTGCCTCCGGTTTTTGGCAAGAGATACTGTTTTCCACTTGTGATACCAGATCAAATTCTTTTTTAAACAAATGCTTTAAAGTAGTAATTTGATTTAAAGTGAAAAATAATGTAAGTAATAATATACATGGTGCATGGATATGGCAGAAAATAGTTGACGTGGACTTGAATGACTGAAATTTAGGAGACACCACATCAAAGGGTACAGAAAAAGTCCCACCCCCAATTCATGTACCATTTGAACTGCTGTCCATCTCAGTGTACTGTGATACAGTTGACCTGACACACCCCTGTGGACAGGGCTTCCCTGAAGGAAATGATATTTCTTGATGTCAATCATCTGAGGTAGGGTCAGAGATTGGAACCTTGCAGATGGGACTCCAACACTCAAGGAAGGAATTCCTTTGTCTCTCCGGGCCTGAACTTCTTGGAAGTAGATCTCAGAGCCATTGAAGAGCTCCTGAATGGTAGGAGAATAGTATCATATCTACTACACAGAGAGGGTCAGAGTCTACAGGGGCACCTAATTGAGTTCTTCACCTTGACTACTTTTAAAAAGTGCTACTGGTGGGTGATGTCAAGAAAACATGGTAAATGAGGAAGATTTAAGGTCTCATTTCCCCCAAAAAACCACAAAAAAAGTACAAGAAGTTGAATTGACTATGTACGATGTCTGGGAAAGAGTCAAAGGCTTAAAACAACCTTATAAATACCCAATCAAGAAAAAGCCATCTTAAAAATGGTACAAAGTTTTGTGACATTTTATTCACCATTGCTCCAGCCTTTCTCCTGCATGGCAGTTTTGGTCTTGAGCAGATGGCAGCCCAGTTCCCAGTTCCCCTGCTCCAACCAGAGAGAGCAGAGAAGATCTCATTTGCAAATTATTGTACACACCTGTTGTAACCTGTCTGGGGATAATGGGAGGACTGGTGCAAGGCACGCAGTTCATGTAACTCAGAATATAAGTGGGAAAAGCAATAGGAACTCTTCATAGGAGCTACCTGGAAGACTACAAAACTAAAAGGTGCCTGAGGTAAGAAATTATGGGTGGAGATATACAATAGATCATGAAGGTCTGGAGGAGAAGCTGGGGTGAGATTCTTTCAAGAAATTAGGATATTCAAGACAGCTGTGCATGTGGTGGTATTTAGAAAACCGTGCACATACCTGAGCAAGACGTGTGCTCACAAGAGTCCTAAGAAGACCTTAAGCTTTCACCTCAGACTGATCTCTAGGCACAGAGCAAGCCGAGCTAAGTGATGAAGGAGTACCCCAGCACAGACCTAACTTGTACATTGGTTGTTCTCTCCTTTTTGTTGTTATTGGTATTTTTGTTTGTTTGACCTCTTGACACTCAAGAAAATCTCTGTCAAAACATTAGCTGAACATGAGCTAAATGATCAGAAACTTCAGTGTGATCACACATGGCCCATAATTGTCGTTGCAAGAAGAGTTTGGAAACGTCCCAAAACAAACATACTGTTATAGGCTTCAACAGTCAACAAAACAAAACAAGAACAACAACAAAACCCCAGACACCCCAACACTCAGGGAAGCAGGAGAATCTGATTTCTAGAGTTACCACATTGTAATAGTGAGAGGCCCAATATTCAACTAAAAATTACAAGACATACAATGAAACAGAAATCATGCCTCAGGACTTCCCTGGTGGTCCAGTAGTAAAGAATCCACCTTCCAATGCAGGGGAAATGGGTTCATCGATCCTTGGTCGGGGAACTAAGATCCCACATGCTGTGGGGCAACTAAGCCTGTGCGCCACAACTGCTGAGCACATTTGCCTCAACTAGGCAGTCCTCATGCTGCAAACTACAGAGACCACACAGTCTGGAGCCTGTGCGCCATAACTAAAGAGAGAAAATCCACACGCCACAACTAGAAAGAAGCCCGCACACTGCAACAAAAGATCCCACATGCCACAACAATGATCCTGTGTATTGCACTAAGACCCTACACAGCCAAAAGTAAAAAATAAATAAATAAATAAAATAAATATTAAAAAAAAATCATACCTCATTCAAAGGAATGAAATTAATTGACAGAAATCATCCCTGAGGAAGCCCAGGCATAAGACTTACTAGACAAACAGTTTAAATCAAGCTTGTTAAATGTGGTCACAGAGGTAAAGGAAGAAATGGACAAAGCACTACAAGAAGTCAGAAAAGTGACATGTGGACAAAATGAGAATATCAACAAAGAGATGGAAATTATGGAAAGGCACCAAACAGACGTTCTAGAAAAGGGCAATAACTAAAGCAAAAAAATCACTGAAGTGTTTGGCAGCAGTTTAAAACAGGAATAAGAAAGAATCAGAGAGTTGAAGGCAGAACAATAGAAGTTATTGGGTCTGAGGAGCAAACAGGAAAAAAATTGAAGAAAAGCAAACAGAGCCTAATGGACTTGCATGACACCATCGAGCAGACAAACGTGCATTATGAGAGAAGGAAATGAGACAGAGGAAGGGACAGGAATAGTATTTGAAGATATAAGGGGCAAAATCTTCTCAAATGTAATGAAACACATGAATTTACAAATACAAGAAGTTCAAAGAAATCCAATAAGATAATCCCAAGAGACCCACACCAGGTACATAAAAATCACAATATTGGAAGCCAAATAGAATCTTGAAAACAGCAAGAGAAGTGACTCATCACATACAAGGATCCTCAGTAAGATTATTAGCTGATTCTCACAGGAAACCTTGAAGGCCAGAAGTGGTGGGATTACATATTTAAAGTGTTGAAAGAAAAAAAACTGTCAATGAAGACTTCTCTATCCTGCCTTTAAAACGCTCCTTAAAAATGAGGGAGAAATTAAGATATTTTCAGATAAAAGCTGAGGGAGTTCACTACCACTAGACATGCCCTAGCAGATATGGTAAAGGGATTCCTACAGGTTAAAATGAAAAGACTCTAGACATGTGTCAAATCCATATGAAGATACCTTTGGAAAAGTTAAGTGTGTGGGCAAATGTAAAAGCCAATATTACTGTAATTTTGATTTGTGACTCCGCTTTTAATTTTCTATAGTTTTTTTTTAATTTATAAGAAAATTCTAAGTCTATATTTTTGGGTACACAGTGTACAAAGATATAATTTATGGAATCAGTATCAGAAAGAGGGGACAAAGCTCTATAGAAGTAGAGTTTCTTGTTTTTGTTTCTTTTACTGCTTACATGTTTTTAATGAGGTAGCATTGGTTTATAACATCATATGTTTCATGCATACATTATGATTTGACTTCTTTATACACTACTGCATGCTCACCACAAAAACTCTAGTTTCCATGTTTTACCATACAATTGACCCTCTTTACCCACTTTGCCCTCCAACCCCCATCCTCTCTGATAACCATTAATATGTTCTCCATATCTATGCATTTGCTTTTGTTTTGTTTGTTTGTTTTTTTAATATTCCACATATGAGTGAAATCACAGGTATTTGTCCTTCTCTGTTTTGTTGATGGTTTCCTTTGTTGTGCAGAAGCTTTTTAGTTTGGTGTAGTCCCATTTGTTTACTTTTGTTTTTGTTGCCCTTACCCGAGGAGACATAGCCAAAGATATATTGCTAAGACCAGTGTCAAAGAGCACACTGTCTATGTTTTCTTCTAGGAGTTTTATGGTTTTAGGTCTTACATTCAAGTTTTTTAATCCATTTTGAGTTAATTTTTGTGTATGACATAAGATAGTGGTCTAGTTTCACTCTTTTGTCTGTGGCTGTCCAGCTTCCCCAACATCATTTATTAAAGAGACTTTCTTTTCTCCATTGTAGATTCTTGGCTCCCTTGTCATAAATTTGTTGCCCATATATGTGTGAGTTTATTTCTGGGCTCTCAAATATTTCCATTGATCTATGTGTCTGTTTTTCTGCCAAATTATTTTGAATAGTATAACTTTGTAGTATGATTTGAAATCAACAATGTGATACCTCCCACTTTGTTCTGTTTTCTCAGTCAGGAATGCTTTGGCTACTTGGGGTCTTTTGTGGTTCCAGACAAATTTAGAATTCTTTGTTCTATTTCTGTGAAAAATGTTATTGCGATTTTGATATGGATTGCAACTGAAGTTGCAGATTACTTTAGGTAAAATGAACATTTTAACAATGTTATTCCTTCCAATGTATGAGTATGCACTAGTTTTCCATTTCTTTGCTTCTTCTTCAATTTCTTTCAACAATGTCTTATAGTTTTTAGTGTACAGGTCTTCCACCTCCTTAGTTAAATTTATTCCTAAGGATTTTATTCTACTTGTTGTGATTGTAAATGGGATTTTTTTCTTAATGTATTCTTCTGCTAGTTCATTGTTATTATATATAAATGCAACAGATTTTTGTATACTGATTTTGTACCCTGCAACTTTCCTCTTTTCATTTATTAGTTGCAATAGTTTTTGGTGGAGTCTTTAGGGTTTTCTACATATAAAATCATGTCATCTGCAAATAAGGTGACAAGTAAAATTTGTCACCTTTCCAATTTGGATGACTTTTATTTCTTTTTCTTGCCTATCTGCTGTGATTAGAACTTCCAATACTATGGTGAATAAGAGGGGCGAGATGCTCATCCTCGTCTTCTTCCTGATTTTAGAGGGATGGCTTTCAGTGTCTCACTGTTGAGTATGGTTTTAGCTGTGGGTTTGTCATAAATGGGCTTTATTATGTTGAGGTATATTCCTTCCATACCCACTTTATTGAGAGTTATTTTTAATCATAAATGGATGTTAAACATTGTCAAATGATTTTTCTGCAACTGTAAAGATAACCATATGATTTTTATTCTTTGTTAATGTCGTGTATCACATTGCTTGATTTGCATATATTGAGCCATCCTTGGATCCCTGTAATAAGTCCCACTCCATCATGGTGTAGAATCCTTTTAATGTATTGTTGTATTAGGTTTGCTAATTTTTTTAAAAAAATTATTTATTTTTGGCTGTGTTGGGTCTTTGTTTCTGTGCGAGGGCTTTCTCTAGTTGCGGCAAGCAGGGGCCACTCTTCATCACAGTGCGTGGTCCTCTCACTGTTGCGGCCTCTCGTTGCAGAGCACAGGCTCCAGACGCGCAGGCTCAGTAGTTGTGGCTCACGAGCCTAGTTGCTCCGCAGCATGTGGGATCCTCCCAGACCAGGGCTCAAACCCGTGTCCCCTGCATTGGCAGGCAGACTCTCAACCACTGCACCACCAGGGAAGCCCAGTTTGCTAATATTTTGTTGATAACTTTTGCATCTATGTTCATCAGAGATACTGGCTTGCAATTTTATTTTTTGTGTGTGTTATCCTTGTCTGGTTTGGTATCAGTCTAATGTTGGCCTTGTAAAATGAGTTAGGAAACAGTCCTTCCTCTTCAATTTTTTGGAATAGTTTGAATATGATAGGTATTAAATCTTCTTTGAATGTTTGGTAGAATTCACCAGTGCAGCCATCTGGCTTTCTGGGAGGTTTTCAATTACTGTTTCAATCTCCTTAATGTTGATCAATCTATCCAGATTTTCTGTTTCTTCATGATTCAATCTTAGAAGGTTGCATGATTCTAAGAATGTTTCCATTTATTCTAGGTTGTCCATTTTTTGTTCATAATATTCTCATAATCTTTTGTATTTCTGTAGTATCCATTGTTATTACGCCTCTTTTGTTTTTTATTTTATCAGTGCCTTCTCTCTTTTTTCCTGTGAGTTGAGCTACAGGTTTGTCAATTTCGTTTATCTTTTCAAAGAATCAGCTCTTTCTTTCATTGATCTTTTCTATTGTCTTTTAAGTCTCTATTGCATTTGTTTCTGCTCTGATTTTTAATATTTCCTTCCTTCTACTGACTTTGGGCTTCACCTGTTCTTTTTCTAGCTCCTTTAAGTGTAAGGTTAAATAGTTTGAGACTTCTTTTGTTTCTTGATGTAGGGCTGTATCACTATAAACTTCCCTCTTAGTACCAGATTTGCTGCAACCCACAGATTTTGGTATGTTATACTTTTATTTTTAGTTGTCTTAAGGTATTTTAAATTTTTTCCTTTAAGTTCTCCATTGACACAGTAGTTGTTCAGTACCATGTTGTTTAGTCTCCACATATCTGTGACTTTTCTAGCTTTCTCCTTGTAGTTGATTTCTAGTTTCGTACCATTATATTCAGAAAAGATGCTTGAAAGGATTTCAGTCTTCTTAAATTTATTGAGACTTATTTTGTGTCCAAACACATGGCCTAACCTTGAGAGTGTTCCATGTGCACTTGAGAAGAATGTGTAGTCTGCTGCTTTTGCATAGAATGTTCTATATACGTCTGTTCAGTCCATTTGGTCTAATGTTTTATTTAAGGCCATTGTTTCCTTGTTGACCTTTTGTCTAAATGATCTATCCATTAACACAAGTGGAGTGTTAAAGTCCCCTACTATTATCATGCTGCCATCAAGTTCTCCCTTTACGTCTGTTAATAATCGCTTTATATACTTCGGTACTCCTAGGTTAGGTGTATACCGTTATTAGTTCCAGGAACCCCTGCAGATACCAAAATTTGAGGATGCTCAAGTCTCTTATAATTTGCATATAATGTACAAACAATTTCCTGTAAAGTTTACATCATCTCTAGATTACTTATAATACCTAATACAATGTAAATGCTATGCAGATAGTTGCCGGCACACAACAAAGTTAGATTTGCTTTTTGCTTCTCTCTGGAATCGTGTTCTGAATTTTTTTTGATCTGCAGGTAGTTGAATCTGTGGATGTAAAATGTGCAGATCTGGAGGGTTGACTGTATATATATTAATAAATATCATATATTCTTGAAGGGTTATCTCCTTTATTATTATGTAATGTTCATCTTTTGCTCTTCTTACCTTTCTTGGCTTGAAGTCTTTTGTCTGTTATGAATATAGCTACACCCACTTGTTTTGGCTGCCCTTTGCTTGCAGTATCATCTCACATCCCTTCACTCAGAGCCTATTTTTTTTTTAGAGCTGAGATGAGTCTCCTGGAGGCAGAATATAGTTGGATCTTGTTTCGTACTTTTGTCTTTTCATTTTGGTAGAAGAGGTCCTTTCAACATTTCTTGTAAGGCAGGTTTGGTGACGATGAACTCCCTCAACTTTTGTTTGTCAGGGAAAACCTTTATTTCTTCTTCATATCTGAAGGATAACTTTGCTGGTTAGAATAGTGTTGGCTGACAGTTTTTATCTTTCGACAATTTGAGTATGTCATTCCACTCTCTCCTGGCCTGTAGAGTTTCTGCTGAGAAATCTGCTGATAGGCTAATGCGGGTACCTTGGCATGACAATGTCTTTTTTTCCCCACTGCCTTTAAAATTCTTTTTTTAATCATTGATTTTGATAGCTTAATATAATGTGTCTTGGAGAAGGTCTGTTTGCATTGAGATAATTAGGTGTTCTGTTAGCTTGTGGAGTCATATATCCAGTTCCTTCTCCTGGTTTGGGGAGTTCTCAGCTATTATTTCTTATTTATTTATATGCTCTCTGATCTCATCTTCTCTTCTCCTTGTGGAATACCAATTATCCTTATATTACGTTTTCTAATGGAGTCTGATGAGTTTCTTCATTTTTTAAAACCTTATTTCTCTCTCCTACCTGAATCATTTCTAGATTTCTATCTTTGAGCTCACTGATTCTCCTTTCCATATGGTCTGCTCTATTTCCAGTGGTTTCTAGTACAGTCTTTATCTCATTTTATTGAGTTCTTCAACTCCAGAATTTGTTTGTTTCTTTTTTCCAATCTCTTTTGTAAAGTATTCCTCTGTTCATCAACTTTTTTCCTGAGCTCATTGAATTGCTTTTCTGAGTTTTCTTGTAGCTCAGTGAGTTTCTCAATGATAGCTATTTTGAATTCTCCATTAGTTAAAGCATGCTCTTCTGTGATTTTCAGTTTGATTTTTGGAGAATTGTCATTTCTTTTTTGGTATACTGCATTGCTATCATTTTTCATGGTGCTTGATGAGATGTTTCTGTGCCAGTGCATTTGAAGTATCCAACACCTTTCTTAATAGATAAAGTTTTGCTTACTTTGTTTCTAACAAACCAGCAATTGGTAACTAGAGGTTTTTCCTTTGTTTTTAAGTAGGTGGCACTACAGCACAAGTTTTTTTTTTTTTAACATGTTTATTGGATATAATTGCTTTACAATGGTGTGTTAGTTTGTGCTTTATAACAAAGTGAATCAGTTATACATATACATATGTTACCATATCTCTTCCCCCTTGCGTCTTCCTCCCTCCCACCCTCCCTATCCCACCCCTCTAGGTGGTCACAAACCACCGAGCTGATCTCCCTGTGCTATGCGGCTGCTTCCCACTAGCTATCTATTTTATGTTTGGTAGTGTATATATGTCCATCCACTCTCTCACTTTGTCACAGCTTACCCTTCCCCCTCCCCATATCCTCAAGTCCATTCTCTAGTAGGTCTGTGTCTTTATTCCCGTCTTACCCCTAGGTTCTTCATGACGTTTTTTTTTTTTCTTAGATTCCATATATATGTGTTAGCATACGGTAATTGTTTTCCTCTTTCTGACTTACTTCACTCGGTATGACAGACTCTAGGTCCATCCACCTCACTACGAATAACTCAATTTCGTTTCTTTTTATGGCTGAGTAATATTCCATTGTATATATGTGCCACATCTTCTTTATCCATTCTTCAGTTGATGAACACTTAGGTTCCTTTCATGTCCAGGTTTTTGGTTTGTCTTTCCAGAGCTGCCTCTTGTGGTATTTGAGAATCTGCATTTTCCATCTTCCATTGTCTCTGTGGTAGGTGTGGCCCCATGCCCTCATAATTGCTTCTTGTGCCCCTGGGGTCACTGGTGCCTTGCTGTTGCTGGTGTCACTTCTGTTGCTGGCATCACCACCAGGAGCACTGGTATGGCGGAAGCTTCTGCTGTGTCTGGAGTTGCCTAGGTTGTAGCCACTGCTGTGACAAAGTGAGAGAGTGGATGGAGGGGTAGAAGCTGGGGTCAGAGGTTGTCACGTTCATGGGCACCACCACCACAAGCAGGGGTCTGGAGTTTCATGTGCGTCTGTGGCTGAAAGGACTGGGGTCATGGGGCTCACTTCTACTGCTGCCCAGTTCTCTGTGGCCATGGGTACTGCTGCAGCTGGAAGCCAGAGTCATGTGTGTCACCTTTGCTGCTGCTACTGGATTCTCTGGGGCTGTGGCTCAGCCATGATAGCCAGGAGGCCAGTATCATGGGCACTGGTTCTGCCTCTTCTATGTGTTCCAACCCATCTACCTTCAGATTACAGATGTGTAGATCTCTCTTGTGTCCTGGTGTGTTGAGCAGAGGAACCGGTGTTGTGTTATGGATGTTTTACTAGTTGTAGATTAAAGGAGAGCGACAAAGGGATTGTCTCACACCACCATAATGCTTAGAAGTACAGCTTTTGTATGTAATTGAAGTTAATTTGGTATCAATACAAATTAGATTGTTATAATTTAGGATGTATATGTAATCCCCATAGCAACCATGAGAAATATACTAAGGAATATAAACTAAAGGAAATTAGAAGAGAAGCAAAATATGTCACTACAAAGTATCAACTAAACAAGAAAGAAGATAGTAGTGGAGGAAATGAGGGACAAAAAAGCATTAAGACGTACAGAAGATGAATAGCAAAATGGCATATGCAAGTCTTTCCTTATCAATAATTACTTTAAATGTAAATGGGTGAAACTCTCCAATCCAGAGGCAGAGATTTGCAGAATAGATGATAAAACATGATCCAACTCTACACTGTCTATAAGAGACTCATTTCAGATTCAAAGACACAAGTAGGTTGAAAAGATGGAAAAAGACATTCCCTACAAATAGGAGACAAAAGGGTGGCTATCTAATAATATCAGACAAAATAAACTTGAAGTTGAATACTGGCACAAGTGACAATAAATGGACATTATATATTGAAAAAAAGATTAATTCACTGAGACTATCTAACATTCAGAAACATATATGCACCTAACAGCATAGTGCCAAAATATATGATGCAAACATAGACAGAATTAAAGGGAGAAATCAAAACTCCAAATTATATAAAATAAACATTGATGGAATTGAAGGGAGAAATATACAGTTCTACAATAACACTTGGAGAGTTCAATATATTACTTTCAATAATGGATAGAACAACCAGAAAGAAGGTCAGTAATGAAGTGGAGGACTTGACTAACACTACACACCAATTGGATCTGACCGATATATAAAATACCCTGCCTAAGAACAACAGAACACACATTTTTCTCAAATGTACGTGGAACATTCTACAGGATGGGTCACATAATATGCCACAAAACAAAGATTAGTACATTCTAGAAGATTGAAATCATACAAGGTATCTTATCTGATCACACAGAATGAAATTAAAAATTAACAACAAAAAGAAAAGTGAGAAATTCACAAATATGTAGAAAATTAAGCAATACAGTCTTAAACAACCAATAAGTCAAAAATGAAATCACAGGGGAAATTACATGGAGATAAATAACAACCAAACTACAACATACCAAAGCTTGTGATTGTAACAAAAGCGGTGTTGCTTAGGAATTTTAAATACCTACATTAGGAAAAAAAAAAAATCTAATGTCAATAATTTAACACCTTAAGTAACAAGAAAGAGGAGAGCAACTAAATCCAAAGCTAGCAAAAGAAGGAAATAAGTTTGATTTAAGAATAATAAAATAGAGAATAGGAAAACAATAGAGAGAACAAAATAAAGCCAAAAGTTGTTCTTTGATAAGATCAAAAATTGACAAATTTTTAGCTATATTAAGAAAAAAAGAGATGATTCAAATTATGAAAATAAGAAATGCAAGAGGAGATACTACTAGCAATTTTACATTCCAAAAAAGAAAAGTTTATAAGAGAACACTATGAACAATTATTACCAAAAAGACTGGATAATCTAGATGAAAGAGGCAAATTTCTAGAAACACATAATCTACCAAAAATGAATCATGAGGAAATAAAAAATCTGAATAGACCTATAACTAGTAAGGAGATTGAATCAGTAATCAATCCCTCCCCACCCTGAAAAGAAAGCCCCAGACCTGATGGCTTCATTGGTGAAAACTCCGAACATTTAAAGAAAAATTAATACCAATTATTCTCAAGCTCTTCCAAAAAAATTGAAGGGGAGGGACCTCAATCTATGAGGTCAGCATTACTCTGACACCAAATTGAGACAAACATACTACAAGAAAGAACACTACAGACCCTTACGAATAACTGGGGGCAAAATTCTCAGCAAAATGCTAGCAAACAGAATTCAGCAACATATTAAAAGGATTATATACCATGTTCAAGTGGGATTTATTCCTGGTTCAACATATGAAAATCAATCAATATAATGAACCATACTAATAGAATAACAGTGGGGGCTGGGGGACCCCATATCTATTCAATTGATGCAGAGAAAGCATTTAACAAAATTCAGTACCCTTTCATGATAAAAACACTCAGTTTATTTAATAAACTAGGAATAGAAGGAAACAGCCTCAACATGACAAAGGCCATATATTTAAAAAAAAAAAGCATAGCTAACATCATTCTCACTGGACTGAAAGATTTTCTCTTAAGATCAGGAACAAGACAGGAGAGCCTGATCTCACCTTTTCTACTAAACGAAGTATTGGAAGTTTACCCAGGTCAATTAGGCAAGAAAAAGAAATGAGGCACCAAAATGAAACAGAATTAAAACTAGATCTGTTCACAGATAACATGATCTTACGTGTACAAAACCCTAAAAAACTTTCTCTCACACACACAAATTGTTAGAGCTAATAAAGGAATTCAGCAAAGTTATAGGAAAGAAAATCAATGCACAAACTTAAGGTGCAGTTCTATACTTTAACAATTAACAATCCAAAAGAAAACTGAAAAAACATCAATAAGAATACAATACTAAGGATAAATTTAGTATAGCAGGTGAAAGACTTGTACACTGAAGGTTAAAAATCACTGCTGAAAAAGAGAAAGAAGACATAAATAAATGGAAAAGCATCCCGTATTCATTGATTTGAGACAATATTAAGGTGACAATGCTGCCCAACATTATCTACAGATTCAATGCAATGTCTATCAAAATTTCAGTGGTGTTTCTTGCAGACATAGAAAAACCCATCCTAAAATTCACATAAAATCTCAAGGGATCCCAAAATGCAAACACAACCTTTAGAAAGGAGAAAAAAGTTGGAGGACTTACACTCCTGATTTCAGAAACTTACTTCAAAGCTATAGCAATCAAAACAATGTGATACATTCATAAAAAGAGACATACAGACCACTGTAAGAGCATAGAGAACCCAAAAAGTAACCCTCACATATACTGTCAATTGATTTTAGGCAAGGGTGCCAAGACCATTCAGTGGGAAAGACAGTCTTTTTAACAAATGGTGCTCGGAAACGTGGCTGACCAATGCAAAAGAATGAAGTTACCTTATATCATACACAAAAATTAATTCAAAATAGATCAAAAACTTAAATGTAAGAGCTAAGCTTATGAAACTCTTGGAAGAAAACACAGAGGAAAATCTTGCCTTGGATTTCACAATGATTTCTTGAATATGATATCAAAAGCACAGGAAACAAAAGAAAAATATTGAATACATAAAATGTTCTTCACCAAATTTAAAAACTCTGTATGTCATAGGATACTATTAAGAAAGTGAAAAGACAACCCACTGAATGGGAGAAAATATTTGCAAAGCATATAATTTGCATATCTGATAAGGTATTGATATCCAGCCTACATAAAGAACTCTTACAACTTAGAAACAACAACAACAGAAAAAATGAACAAACCAATTAAAAATGGGCAAAGAACTTGAATAGACAATTCTCCGAAGATATACAAATGGCCAATAAGAACATGAAAAGATGCTAGTCACTAGAGAAATGTCAATCAAAACCGCAATGAGTTACCACTTCAAACCCATTAGAATGGCCATTATTAAAAATAAACTGAAAATAGCAAGTGAGTGTAAGGATATGAGGAAATGAAAAGCCTTGTGCATGTGGAAAACATGTATGGCAATTCCTCACAAAGTTAAAGAGAATTACCATATGATCTAGCAATTCCATTTCTGGGTATATAACCAAAAGAAGGGAAAGCAGGGACCCAAACAGTTACTTGCACAATCAGTGTTCATAGCAGCATTATTCACAAAGGCCAAAAGGTGGAAACAACCCAAATGTCCATCAAAACTTGGTATATACATGCAATGGAATATTATTCAGTCTCAAAAGATGACAGTTTGCTAAAACATGGATGAACCTTGAAAACATGGTGCTAAGTGAAATAAGCCAGACACAAAAGGGCAAATGTTGTATGATTCCACTTATATGAGGTAATGAAAATAGGCAAGTTCTTAAAGACAAAAAGTACCATTAGAGGTTACCAGATGCGGGGAGATGGCGACTAGGCAGCTATTGTTTAATGGGAACAGAATTGCTTCTGGGGATGGAGGAAATTGTCTGCAGACGCATGGTGGTGACGGTTGTGCAATTGTAAATTTTACTCAGTGCTACTGAACGGTATGCTCAGGAATGGTGAAAAGGGTAAATTTTATATCACATGTATATATAAACCTACAACAGAGTATAAGGAAACCTGCTGTAACTCTTCATCAGACAAACCCTAATTAGCAGGGATTTAGGTCATGCCTCAATAAAAAGAAAATAAAAGAACAGAATAAAAGCCAACGAATCTCAATGGAAGAGTGACATGTCTCATTGCCATGAGAACGTGTGAAATGAAAGAAATCAGTGTGGCCATATGTGAAGACATCTTTGCAAAATAAAATATGTACAATTTTTTTTAAGTCATGGCTTTGTACCACGCCAGTTCAATTTAACCAAAATCTCTGTGGTTGGATCCAAGTATTTAAAAAAAAAGAACCCTTCAAATGATTCTAACGTGCAGGCAGTATTAAGAACTGCTGGTCTAGATACCTGTTACTCTGTGTTCATTTTCCCTTTTATCCAACCTTTACACTGTGCTACTGAGAATTAAGGCTAAGGCTTGCATGATTGCTTCTGGACAATAGTACCACAGAGGGACAGGGCCCCACCCACCCACCCAAGGCCACAGTGTGAGCACAACAGTGACACCAGTGGCTGTGACTTTGTAGAAAGGAGATGGAGGCTGAGATCAATTTCAGGGTCTGTCTACCCTTCTACAGTCCATCTTGGAAGCTGAGGATTTCCTCTTAGTGGCCACTGCTAGCTAGGGTTTGTCTGATGAAGAGTTACAGCAGGTTTCCTTATACTCTATTGTAGGTTTCTGTAGTCCCTGGATTTCTCATTTAGAGTTTGGGGTCCAAAACACACCACTTTGAATCCTAGGCCTGCCATTTATTTGACATGGGAAAGACACGTTAAGCTTCCAATCTGCAGCTTCTTCCTCTTTAAAGTGGGGATAATAGCGCCCCTGGAGGCTCAGCGAGTATAATAGATTTGTTTGCACCCTGTTGGTAAGTGTGGTGGTATGACGTGAACCCAGTCAAAGCCAGCATTCTTAACCACAGACATCACTGGACCCCAAGTCTGGTGGTTCTGAAGCCAGGCTGTTTTCTACCCCAACAGTCCGCCCATAAGTGCCAGATGGGTTATGACAGAAAGGGATGTGGGAACACACTATGAGCTTTGAGATTAATTAGAACAGGTTTCATTGACTTGGAGTGAATAAAGGAAGAAGGAAGAAGTCTCAAGATGCAGAGTTGAGTCCAGTCCCTTTTCACCTACACAGCTCCCTGCAAGGATTCTTGGGCCGTGTGGGGGCAGATGGTGTGTCCTTACCTCGTAGCCCATGAAGACGCCTATGGGCCTGGTGGGCTTGATCCTGACGCCAATGTTTCCTTCAGTGTTGGGCGGCAGGATGTTGCCCTTGTCATCAATGATCTGGAGCAAGAGACCTGTGAATCCCACCCTGCAGGGATCCCCAACACTCCTGCCCCACCCAAACACTGCCTGGCTCATTCATGTGACACAGTGGGGGTTATTGGGGGAGGAGGTTGTGGTAGAGGAGCCCTGTCAGAAAATAGAATAAAACTGTCAAAGTCTTTGAAATCAGCAAATGGTAAAACCCAAGTCATGGGTCCATTTGTTTCATGCATATATAGACATCACAAATGTGTCTTCAAGCGAGAAGAACACGGATCAGGAAAAACTAAAGGCACCCGCAGTGGAGAGAGCCACCTGTGCTACTGCAAGTACTCTTTCCCAGGCTCGGTGCATGAGGCCTCTGGCTGTCCTGGCAAGCTGCACTCACGCCCAGGACATTGCAGTTCTCAACTGAAAACTCCCCAGGAAACTGGAGGAAAAGTAGGCGGAGATGAGGAAGGGCAGCCGGGAGGCATGACCTGTTCTGTCACCTCGTGTCACACAATGGTCCAACCCTAGCCGAGCACTAATGTCTACCAATGTCTTTACCACCAGACCTGAATGTCGTAGGGTGGGATGGCCTTCCCCAAGGAACCCGGCTTGATCTTCATGCCCCGGAGAGTGCCACAAGTTGTTCCCTGTTCGCAAAGAAGAGAACTGGGGTTGGCCAAGAGTCCAGGCTAATCACAAAGCAGCAAGAATCAAACACAGCAACCTTGCTTACAGATGTCATTTGATGCTGTGCAAAGAGCCCTCATGGGGAAGCTAGAAGGCATCGACCCCACTCTAGTCAGCAGACATTCACTGCACCTGACATGGGCTGGACCTGAGCCTGGTGCTGGGACTACAGAGTCCAGTGGGAGAGGCTATGAAGAAGCAGAGGAGTGAGCCCAGGGCCGTGGGCATGTAACGTAGGGTGCGGAGTGCCCACTGTGTGCCAGACATGTGTCCCTTTGCCGGGGAGGGCCGTGAGTGTATGTAACGACCGTTTACTTGTAGCTGCCTCGACTGCTTCTCAGAGCTGTGCTGAGGTTATTCAGATTGTTCACGTTCCCCTACCCCCACGTCTTCCTGATGAACCTTATTCCTTCTTCATGGTTCTCGAAATTATCACTTTCCTAAGGTTAAGCGCTTTACACACAGAGAGACCAAGGTTTGAATCCTGACTCCACCACTCACTAGCTGTGTACCAAGTAATCCCCCTTGATTTCCTCCTCTGTCAAAGGGGGGTAATTATAACATTATCGCTTAGAGTGCTTGTGAGTGTGTGCCAGGCACACACCAAGTATTCAGTAAACAACTACTACTAGCTATCATTCAGGCCCTAATAAAAGGAAGTTGGGAGATTCTCTTTCTGTGGTATTTTTCCCCACACTTCTATTGTTGCTTGTCTGTTTCCCTCAGTAGATAATGAGCAGTAGAGACTGTAGACAGTAGAGACTGTAGACAGTAGAGACTGTCCCATCCATCTCTGCACCCCCAGCATCTAAACACAATACCTACCTAAAAACAACAGTGACAACCATAGCTGCAATAGGGGTTACACACTGCAAACAGAGCTTTGTATACTTTCTTTCATTTACCTTATCATAACCTTGCAAGACTGGCATATTTCCATTTTGGAGATGCGGAAGCTAGACTCTGCAAGATTCAGTGATATGCCTACAGTCTCGAAGCCTATAACTGGCAAGGCTGAGATGTGAACTGGGGTCAGAGCTCCTGAGAAAGGAAGTACTTTCCCCTCTGCAATGTCACTGCTTACACTACAGGCACGTGGAAAATGTCACAGAAATGAGTGGATAGGTGTGAAAATGTTTGGAGAAATAAAGCACCATCCGGGTATCGGGGAGTATTCTGTTGTTATGAATAGTTGATGTAAAAGGACTAGTGTCATGGGTGTAGCGCATAGTTATAACCTCACCCTCCCTGTCTGAATGCAAACTGAACCAGCAAGGACAGACCTAGACTCTTAACATTTCTCAATCCCGGAAGCAGACCCAGTAACTGATTATTTATATGCAAAGTAATGTCAGAGAAGTATGTCAGTTGGGACTAAAACAGCTATTTTGCTACAGGCCCTGAGATGACAGTCATACATCTGTCAGCTAAAGGGATGATAGTGAAGTAGGGGAAAGTGGCTCTGTCCAGCATCAGAAATGCATTGAAAATGTGTTAGAAGTGAGATACCTGCCCATACTATCATGGATAAAGTCTTTGAGATTCAAAACATGCATGATTCTTTGAATGCCCTGCCCACCTGACTGGTCAGTGGTCCTCTTTGGGATCACACTGTGTGTGTGTGTGTGTGTGTGTGTGTGTGTGTGTCTGTGTGTGTGTGTGTCTGTGTGTGTGTGTCTGTGTGTGTGTGTGGCGTGTATATAGAAGATCTCCCCTCCTGCTAGTGTCTCACCATCAAAGCTGTATGCTCTCCTCATAAACACCCAGAAATGAACTAGTGAACTTCCGGGGCTAGCTCCGGCCTGCTCCTGTGGTTGCTGCCTAGGAAGGGACAGTGAAGTGGACAGGACTTGCAGTGCTGGCTTCCATGTCTCTGGAGAGCGCCTTCTATGCCAGTGCCCCTCCTGGCCTCCCTTAATTATAACTAATTATCACAGGTACAGTGGCACCATGTCCTTAGACCCCTTTCTAGGTTTTTGTCCAATAGTTTTCAGCACATTGGTCTTTTGACAAGTTGATGAGCTGCAACTGTCTTTTCTGCAAATTTATTTGGACAAATAAGCCTAGAGCTCTGGAGCCTCCCGTTGGCTTTGAGCAATGCTGTGTGCTCTGCACACACTCATAGCAGGATTCAGCTCATCTGCGGGCTCAGTGGACGAGCACATCCTGACTGGCCCAGAGGGACCATTCACCTACCGTTTCTGACTGTCCGTAGGCCTGGTAGAGCAGAACGCCTGTCTGTCTTCTCCACAGTTCTTGCTCCTCGGGCAGCAGGGCCTCCCCACCAGTACAGCAGTGCTCCAGGGTGGGGAACCTGAGGCTGAGGGAAAGGCAAGGTGTCAACAGAGCCTCCGCAGACTGGGCTTGGGCGCTCTGCCCCAGGCCCAGGGAGAGCTCAGAGCATTGTCATCTGGATCATTCATCCTTCTGCTTCTTCGCTTTCTTACTTGCCTTCTGGGCATTTTACTGGTGGTCAAGTCCAAGTGGAAGTCATTTCCTGTTGGTACCTGTTAACTCATCTGGCAGGGGTAGGTGGTGGTGGTGGTGAGGCTAATGGGTTAAATCAGGGAGATCAGGATTGAATATGGATGTTGATGTAATAAGAGGGAGAAAAGTGTGCTTGGAACACATTCTAAGTATTCTATGTGGCTAAGAGGGTTATTTTTATAAACCATAAGGGCTGAGGGATAAGACCCCAAGGATATGCTAGGATGGTAACAGAACTGTACCGCCTTCTGGGAAGAGTGGGCTTATGTGAACTGAAGGCCTTTTGTGTTTCTGGCTGGAGAACGCAAATTAGGGGTTGGAAATGAATTGCTCGGGACATCAAGGAAGACCGGGGTTCATGTAAGTGAAGAGAAGAAGGATCACAGGTAACAGCCCTGAGAGCAGGAATTTGGGAGAGAACAGAAAAGTCTGCTGTGAATATTTGCAGTAGTTTGCTAGGTACGTTGTGTGATGTAAATCCTCTCATCTATTTTCCCCATGAAGATTTCCATAAATAATACAAAAACCATCACAAAATAATGATGGATTCCCTGAAGGAAATGGGTAGAAGTGATTGGGGTCTTAGTACCACTTGGCATGGGGCTGAGCTGAGCCAGCTCGTAGGGATGAGGGAGGTGGCAGAATCCCTCGTCACCCTCTCCTCATATATACAGAGCCTGTAGTGATGGACAGCAGGGCTGGCTTCATTGAGGGTATGTTCCTCATTCTTCTTGAGCTTTATCCAAAGTACATAAAATGGGCAGAGTCTCCAATAGAGTCAATATTCATGTCCCGGTTGAATTTGTATGGGGTTTGTTCACCATCTCAAGAACGTTGCAACAAGTAGCTATAATATGAGCTTAGAAATACAGCTGGAAACATAATTCTGTCAGATTGAGGGTTCATGAATAAAATCAAGCTGTATTTCAGTTATCTTTGTAAATTGAACTCCTTGATATTTTAAGTCTTTTATGTCTAAAACATGTTAGCTCTGATTCTGAAGTAGCCATATCAATTTCAGAAACGCTGAAAGATACATAAACAACCATAAGGTTCAAAGAGCAGATTTCAGGTGAGCTAAAAATTAATCCACAAACATGGGGAAATGCAAAAATAAAATTACAATGTGATACTACATACCCATCAGATTGGCAAAAATTAAAACTTGAAAAAAAACAAATATTGCCAGAGATGTGGAACAATGGGAATTCTCCTACCCTGCTAGGGTGAGCATACCATGGTTCAAAATTTTGGAAAATAAGGTAGTAGGGTGCAATGACAGTGTGACCTAGCAATTCCTCTCCCAGAGAAGATCTACAGCAATGTGTGTTTACGTGTTTATGTACATGTTCAAAAATTCAATGCAGCATTAATCATCAATAGTCCCAAACTGAAAACTACCCAGATGCCCAATAATAGAACTGATTAAAAATGTGCTACTTTCATAAAATGTAATGTTATACAGCAATGAAAATTAACTCCAGCATTATTTAACAACACGGACACCTCTTAGAAACATAATGTTGAAAAAAGAAGCCAGATATTACGGAATAATGTACGATTACATGAAACTCAAAAGCAAGTAAAGTAGAATAATTTGTTTAGGGATATTTCCTGTGTAAACTATGAGGGAAAATAAGGAAATGAACACCATAAAAGCCAAGATAGTGGATTCCTTTAGTGGAAATGGAGAGGCATGAGGAGGTCTCTGGGGACACTGGCCATGTTCTATTTTTGGGCCTTCGGTGAGCAGTTACATAGCTGTTTTATTTTCAACAATTCATTAATCTGTAAATGTATATCTTATATAGTTTTCTGTATGTTTACTTGACAACAAAAATATTTATATAAAAAAACCCCACAATGTTGCAAGGCTCACTGAGTGTTTCATTTGGTTCCCTGAATCCTGTTGAAAGAACCAATTAGACTAGCTGTTAAATATCACCACCAACATTTACCCCCCCCCCACCCACACACACAGTATCCTCAAAGCACCATAGCTAAAATCAGTCAGACCACAGTGCATCAGATTACTTAAAATCCTACCCGAAGATTCCCATTACCAACCGCAGCCACATCGACCATACCTGGCGGAACTCTGCTGCAGAATCATTCGAAATACAGAGGGCGCAGCAAAGCATTGGGTAATAGGGTATTTGAATAAAGTCTAGAAAGTTAGGAGAGAAAAAATTTTATTTTTGCAATTAAGATTTACAACATAGATTTGTTATTAGCATTTTAATTCTGCCCTCTCCTCTAGGACAGCCCATTTATTCATCTGCTAATTCTTTCAGTATACCTAAATTGAGCATGAATTCCATACATGGCGTGTGTCAGGTACTATCGGAGCAACACAAGAAAGTCTAAGTTCAGGGGATGGGTAGGGAGGGAATGAAGGGAAAGTTTTGTTTTGTGAATTTGAATGGTAAATTTTTAATTTAACATTTTTCGTTTTAGTCACTATCTCCCATCTTCAATAGGAGAGACTGAAACCAAGTAATTTTAAAAGTTTATTTTTAAAAATTCACAAAAGTAATAATTGTAAAGTAAATTAAACAACTGAACTTTCAAATGCAGGGTGTGGGGTAAATTTGTAGACTCAGTTCTTTGAAATAATTCCAGCTTAAAATACACTGAGACTGTGGGGACACCCCTTGTAGGGGAAGGAGAATTAGACCTGGTGGGGGAAGGAGAGAGGTGGTTCATTGTGGTTCATGCAGTTCTATGCCTCAGAGACTGGCAGGATGCAGGCAGAAAATAATGACGGAGAGGCAGATGTTGACATAGGGGCAGGGAATGAGAAGTGGGAGGTACAGTTTCAGGTGCTGGAGGGATGAGCAGATGAACTTAACCAACCAGCAGAAAAACAGGCAGAAACTAGCCTGGAGAGAGAAGACTGGACAGTTTTGAGAGCCACCTGAGTGGATGTACCTGCTGGAGAAATGGAAGTAAAGGAAGCTGCTTAGAGGGGAGGGAAAGTTGAGGGCAGAACCTTGGATGACTCCGGTGTTCATGGATGAGCTGGGGGAACAGGCGGTAGCTGTAGCAAGTGGAGAATGTTCTGTGGAGCAGTCTGACCTTAAGGGAGGAGAGACGGGGCTGGTCCGAGGTGTACCAGGGTGAAGGGCAGGTGTTCTTAGGATGAGGAACTTTGAATATGTTTATGGACTGAGGGAGTAGAGTCAATGAAAAGTGAGAGATTGCAAATACAGGAGAAAAGGTTTAATGAGTTAAAGATTAATAGAGAGGGGCTCCCAACACAAGGGCAGGGAAAAGAACAGGATCGGCAGCAGGTGTCGGGAGGGAGCTGGACGTTGAGAGGTGAAGGGGCAGGTCTGCCTCTGAGACAGGAAGCCGGGGAGTGAGCGGAGACACAAAGACAAGTTTTAAGTGAAGAGAAATACGTTGAAGGAGTTCACGCAGGTGACCTCGGTTATTATCATGGTGTATGCATAACAGCAACTGTTACCACTTACTGAGTGTTCTCTCTGGGCTCGTCTCAGGGCTAGCACTTTACACACCTTTCCTATGTCATCTCATTAAGATTCCCAACAATTTTGTGGAATAGTAACCATTAAGACTCTCATTTTACAGATAAGGAAACTGAAGCTCAGAGGGCTAAGTAGACCACTAATAAAGGTCAATCATGGGACACGAAACTAGGTCTGTCATATTCCAGCCTTTGCTTCTAAATGTCATTCAATTGAGTAGCCACACAAATACAACATCCACACACCAGCACCTGGCCCTGGTAGAGCCAGGATCCAGGATCCAGGAGACCTGAGTTGTTCTGTTTGCTTTCACTTCTCAAAACGTATATTCTGGTTCCCAGGTCCATAGGTCCAGGGAGAGGTTTGGAATATGTGTTTTCTTCAGTTACCTCTTGATGTAATTCTGATACGATGACTGATTCAGTGCTTCACACTTTGAGAAACCCAGAGCCGGGGTTATATTATGCTAAGCGTTATACTAAGAGGCTTCTTTGCTAATAATGTATTTTCTCAGTTGGATCCAGTTTTTGAACTCAAAATGAGTTTTTTCCGGGAGTTTGTTGATATCGAAAGGTTCGTCTTTTTACCTGTACAATGACCTTGGGGTCAAACTGGGGCAGATGATGGACAAAGACTGTAGACCCTGCTGTCCATGGTTCAAGCAGGGACCCTCCAAAAGCCAGAATCCAGCCTGTGTCTGACAGGCACCAGAGGACATCAGATGTCTTCAGCTGCAGTAATTTCCTGCTAACTCCAAAATACAGTTAGCCTCAGATACCATTCTGACTACTATACTATCCTTCCGTTCTCCCCACCCGCATTCCTCCAGGATTTTGCTACTCAGTTGTTATCATTAGCACAGATACCAACTATCTACAAAAAGCCTTCTCTGTCCCCCTGGTCTGGTTAATAAGGTACAAAGTATATAGAATGTGGTCTGGTTTGAATATTACTAGTTGGGGGATGGAGAGAAGGGAGAAGAGTTTGGTTTAAAACTGATTAAATGGTTAACCCAGCTTCAGCCTCTATGTTTGTTCCAGGTTAGGGCAGTGGCTTGGAGTGGCTTAGTTCCAGGTATTATTTTTCCCTAACAGTTCACGACTGGGAAACTCTATGCCGGATTTGTCCACAATTAAGGAGAGGAGAGGACCTGTCACGTAAGGTCACATTGCTAGAGTATTTTATCTTTCCCCACCAAACCCTGGAACTACTGACAGGGACACATGGGCTTATCATTTGTGTGGTTTGCAGAATGCCTGCTTTTTCCACGCACATCTCCTCCATTCCTCCTGTGAAGGTGCTCAGGCAGGACCCAAATGTGCCTCCTTTGTCATTCAGATGCCTCTGTCAGTCTATACTTCTCACACCCTTAGGGGTCTGAACCAAAGAGAGCAGAAAGCATAAACAGCACGGGGTCAATTCCACCAGGAGTTCTTTGCCCAGCACATACACGTACAAATATACATACACACTTCACCCCAGATCCGTGGCCCAGCTTCTAAGCTGGTGCCCTCTCTCCTACCATGAAGGGAAGATGGATCGCAAAGCAAGTCCATGGCTGTGCTTTGCCATCTTGGGGAAGCCTGTGGTCCCACTGGTGAAGAAGATGGCCATTGGGTCCAGGGTCTTTGACTTAATACAGGTGTGAACTGGGGATTCTGATCTGCAAAGGGATTCAATACAAAAGGACAGAAGTCATGTTTCCTGTTTTTCCATCCTCTGGGGAAGCAAAAGAAGCAATGTGAGTCTTGGAGTCAGAAAACTGGGGTTTGCAACTCCCAGTATTAGGCACCAAACAAAGTTTATGGGTGACTTGGATAGGTGGACTGACATTTCTTCATTTTAAAAAGTGGGGAAAATATGATGGATTACTTTATATTTTAATAAACATTGAAATAGTATTTCCAATGATTCCAGACAATGCTCTAAATGATCTACAAATAAGAACTCATTCAATCTTCAGAGCAACCCTAAGAGGCAAGTACTGCTTTTATGCCCATTTTGTAGATGAGGGAACTGAGGCTCAGAGAGGTTAGGTAACTTACCTGAAGACATATAGCCAGCAAGTTGCGGAGCCAGGATTCAAACTCAGACAGTGTGATCCATATACTATGCTTTTAGTCACGCCGCTAACCTTGTATTTTACACAGACTAGCTTCACGGGAATTCAACCTCATAAATTTGGTGTTGAAGGATGGGAAAGAGAAAGCTAGGGAGAATGACAGTGTAAGGAACATATATATGTACATCTGCTCTAGCATGAGCTAGAGGTGGAAGGTAGAATCCGTAGCTCCCTCCATCTGCCTCGGTTCTTGGGGAGCTTCTCCTTGGCTGAGAGTCTCTTTCTTGGGTCTATTACAATTGTAAATGCAAGCTTCCTATAGTACTCAGACAGGGAGGCTGCAAGTAACCCCAGTGCTGGAGGGAGCCCTGGCTCTTGTGGAGAAATGATACCATACTGAGTCTGAGCAATTGCGACGAGTTTTAACGAGTATTCTTTGTTTAAGCTATTTTAATCTAATTCTCTGACTTTAGAATCTAGCATAAGGTGTGATTTCACTGTAATATTTGCCCTTGGGGGTTGAAGCAAAGAGCTTTAAAAACTGTGGAAGTACTTCAAGAAAACAAATCCAGCATGGTTTGTGTGTGATATGAAAAATGCCTGAAGACTTGCAGAATCAGCGTTTTGGAGGTGGAGGGGTCTTTCTTACCTTCAGCACTTCCCTAACTTTTCCTTCAAGGCGTCCCTATAGACACCCACTCCCTAGGACATGGAAAGTGTTTGCTCCCAAAGCTGCCTGTCATTTTTTTCTCAGTCTCAAGTTTCACCTTAAAAATTCATCTGAACCTTTTGTGCAGCTTCTTTAATTGTTTATTATTTACATAAAAATAATATTCAGATTCCCCACCTACAAGGAACATGCAACACAATAACCTTCCGACTTTACACATCTCCTTTGCACAGGGGTGATTATATTTTAGAGAGAGCCATAGAAGTTCAATTTCCCCATTTTATACATAAAACAATTGCAGCCAAGAGAGGAGAAGGAACTAGCCCAAGGTTGCACAGCAAATCAGTGACATAGCTGTGAAGAGAAGCTCAGACCTGGTGAGCTTCCTCCCACTGGCTGCTTCTGTACCAGCACTAGGCAGTGAGTGACTTTCTCCTGCCATTCCTCAGAAAGCACATTCATCAGAAACTCACCTAATCAGTGATCGGAAGTCCAGCCACCCTTTACGGCTATGGTCAGACACCAGGAGCTTGGTTCTCAGAGCAGGACACTCAGAAGCCACAGAATCCACCTCTGGGGCAAGGGTATCTGTGGTCACGATGCCCTTGGCTTTAGACACTTGTAGTCGGTAGAGAATGTCCTTGGCCTTCAACTGGGTAGTCCCTGGCATGAAGACGATCCCTAGGGATGAGAAAGAAACTGCCTGTTCTGGTATCTCTTTCACAGCCTCACAACCTTGGCTGTCAGACCTGGTTTATCTGCACAGACATCCCCTAACTTCTTGGTATGCAAAGGATGGTCCACAGCATCAACACCCCCTAAGACACAGAATCTCACCCCCTCCCAAACTTACTGAATCAGAATCTGCATTTTAACAAGATCTCCAAGGGATTTCTATGCACATTAAAATTTGAAAAGCCTGCCCTAATAATTTCTACTCTAAATGGATCTAGCCAGTAGACAGGTGAGTCCTTCTCCGTACAAATTTACACAGGATCTGGGAAAGATACAAGTAGGACAGTGTCCCTGACTCTGCCTCCCTGCCCCCATTTTTCTCCTCTCACTTCCTTCTCTGTCATCGTGAATCTCTTGTCATCTGTTGTCATCATTCCTTGTGTCATCTTGAATTTCCTCTCTTTCCTTCGTTCGTCATACCCAAAGTTAACTGCAATGTCCTTTGAACTTTTGTACTTTCCCTTCCATCTTCCATCACCAACAATTAGCTCAAGTCTTGTGTGCCCCTATTGCATTCTAATTTCTCCACCAGATGCCCTGTCCTGAATCTTCCTACTACACACCTTCCGTATTATTAGCCTGCTTAGTTCCACAGAGCACTGACATTTTCCCCTCCACATTTCTTCTCCCCAGTAACACCTGGACCCTGTCTCCAGGAAAACACCACACTCCCCATCCTGACTCTGAGTGCACTGCTCACGCTCCATCTTTCTCTCGCACAACTCTATTCTCTATTTCAAGATGACCGTTCTTCATACAGGCTACTCCTGACTCTAAGCACTTCCATGTGCTATGACCATTCTTGGAATTTCCGTCCTTTGCTTCTACTCCTCTTTAATTCTTATCCCAGAGGTCTCAAGTCATGTCTTGGGTTTCTCATGGACCATCTCTTCACTATACAGATGGCATGGCTTCTCTATACTCCCTCAGCCACTGCTGTTAATTCTTGATCTTGATGGATTAATCAACTATTTGTGAGAAAACATGAGACAGAATATGTGACCAAGAGCACGACATATTGTTGTATGAGCATGCATTATAGAACAACTGAAGTGATTCGAAAAAGAATCCATGAGTCCCATACTGATTATATAGATTAATGTATAGATAAGCAATGAAAAGGGAAAGGAAAATCTCTATAGAAGAATGCCAACTGATAAATGTAGAGGGAATGATATAAATAGAAAATCCTAATAAAAGACCACCATTAAAATATTCAATTCAGTCAAGAATCGTCCGTGGATTCTCAAACCATAAAGTGAAAGACAGCTGGGGAACAGGATATTCACACAGTCCCATAAATATTATACGGCAGATTACTTACTAACTACAAAAGGAAAAGGTACCTCTACAAAGGTGGATACTACCTTTCTAAAGTGATAAAACAATATCAATGATATTAGGGCAAATCAACTTTATATATCCCCAATATGATGCACCAAGGAAGACACGATATTGCCCTTCTAGTACCTGGGCTAAAAATGTCTAACCTGAAGATAATCATGAAGGAGGAGTCAGAGATACACATTTTGATGGACCTTCTGCAAAACACCTGGCTTAGACGCTTCAAAACTGTCATCGTCATGTAGACGGTGTAGAACGTAGAGAAACATTCTAGATTAAAGGAGACGGGGGAGATATAACAACTAAATGCAATGCATTGGATTTTTGATTTAAACCAAATAAATGCTATAAAGGACATTATTGGGACAATCGAGGAATTTTGACGATGGATGTATATCAGGTAACTCTACTGCATCAGTGTTAAACTTCTTGTGTGATAACTCTACTGTGGTTATGTGAAGGAAATGTCTTGGATCTTAGCAGATGCATGCTGCAGTGTTTACCTGGTGTTTATGGGTGTCACAGTGTCTGCAACTGATTCTTAAATGACTCACTGGGAGAGAGGGCTCGAATATGGCAAAACGTTAACAATTGATGAATCTTATAAAGAAGCAAGAATGTCTGAGACCGTGTAAGAGAAAGTGTGTGTGTGTGTGTGTGTGTGTGAGAGAGAGAGAGAGAGAGAGAATTATGACATTGTGTTTGAGAGGGTGTGAGTATAAGGGAGAGAGTGGATAAGAAGGAGTAAAATAATATTTGAGTTGAGTCTGAGAAAAAGAAAGACTGTGAAGAAGAAAAATTGGGGGGGAAGAGAAAGCACCTAATATTTCAGGACAAACTGGCTCTAGGTGAGCCCAAAGGTCTGCTTGGGTCACTGACCTGTTCGGATGCAGGCCACGATCACCAGCCACCACTCAGGCACTCGAGGCAGAATCAAGGCTAGATGGTCTCCCTCCTGGAGGCCACAGGTCTGTGTGAAGACGTTGGCTGCACGACGGGTTAAGTCTGTCATCTCTCTGAAACTCCACTTCACTTCATCCCCTTGATTATTCACCCACCACAGGGCTGGGTTTGGACCTCTCTTGCCTTCCTGGTTAGGATCATATGCTACATGTTATTTCCTGATTCAAAGGAAAGGGGCACTAATGTGGCCAATCCACTACCACAGTCACATTCCACTGTGAGTGTAGCTCAAGGTCTGAGATCCCATTTTAAAGCATTTATAGCACCAAGAGAAGTTGGGGGGAGGTGTGATCCAGCCAACTTCTTCGGGTCTACTGTAACCCCGTCGTCTTAAGTCACATAAAACCGTGAAGAGCCTTCATGTTACTTATTGAAGACTTACAATTTTATTCCCCATGTGTCTGTCTTAGTTCCACATGGACAGTAGGTTACCCTCTGTGCCTCAGTTTTCTCACCTATGAAAAGGGTATAATAATACTACCTAGACTGCAGTAAAGTTCAAATTAATTATTTTAAAAGGTCAAGTGTGTATAACAGTGCCTGGAATATAGTAGGTGCTCAATAAAATTACTGCTGTTATTGTTATTACAACAAAATAAAAGAGGATAATTTAATTCCTAAATATTTGGGGAAATTATTTTTTAAATGTAGGTACCTCAGGAGGTGCAAGAAGTCAGTCTTGGAAGCTCCAGGGCCTTTTTCCCTCACAAAACCATCAAGTAAACAACAACAGACTAAGATGGCTTTGTAGGAATTTAGAAAAGAGTCACAAATCCACAGCAACCAGCAAATGCCCAGACAATAAAAAGTCATAACCAAAATGGTAAGAAACTTTGTGGTGATTTTGCTTATTCTTGCACCACCCGCTCTCTGATGCGGTACAGCGTAGTCAGAGGAAGCCACCCAATTCCCAGCCCCTCCCCTGGGATAGATGAAAAAGACTGAAACTTGTGGGCAACATTCTGGCTAGTCTGGAGGCAGCCTTAGGCACTGGTTTCTGTCTTGACTGACTTGGAGCTCAGATGGGTATGATGGCATATTGGAGGTATCTTAAAACAGTGGCAAATGTCAGAGTGTGTGGAAACTGTAGATCTGTGGTTACCTAGGGATTAGAGACTACAGACAAAAAAGAATAGAATATTTAAGTCCCCCAGAAGCAGCAGACTTTTTTTTTTTTTTTTTTTTTTTCGGTACGCGGGCCTCTCACTGTTGTGGCCTCTCCCGTTGCAGAGCACAGGCTCCGGATGCGCAGGCTCAGTGGCCATGGCTCATGGGCCCAGCTGCTCCATGGCATGCGGGATCTTCCTGGACCGGGGCACGAACCCATGTCCCCTGCATCGGCAGGCAGACTCTCAACCACTGCTCCACAAGGGAAGCCCCCTAAGGAGACTTTTAAGAAAATTAAAACTTTAAACAGCAGCCAAAACTAGAAAAAAAAAAAAGAAAAAGCACGTGGACAGGACCAGGAAAGACACATGCCAGGGAAGACCTTAAGTTTTCATACTGAGCAGATTATATATTGAAGGTCTTTCCCTGCATGGAGCCAGGCTGCAAAGACTGAGAGAGGAGGCTATTTTTTTTAAATATCCAATTTTTAACAACAGATCACAAGGTCTACAAAGAAAAAGAGAAGCAGCCTATTCGAAGTAACAACTTGAATCTCTAGGAACTGACCCTAAAGAGACATAGGCTGCAGTTACTAGACAAAGATTTTTTGTTTTTAATTTATTTAATTAATTAATTAATTAATTTATTTATTTCTGGCTGTGTTGGGTCTTCGTTTCTGTGCGTGGGCTTTCTCTAGTTGCGGCGAGCAGGAACCACTCTTCATCGCGGTGCATGGGCCTCTCACTGTCGTGGCGTCTCTTGTTGTGGAGTACAAGCTCCAGACGTGCAGGCTCAGTAGTTGTGGCTCATGGGCCTAGTTGCTCCGTGGCATGTGGGATCTTCCCAGACCAGGGCTCGAACCCGTGTCCCCTGCATTGGCAGGCAGATTCTCAACCACTGCACCACCAGGGAAGCCCCCCGACAAAGATTTTTAAATGACTGTCTTAAATACACTGAAAGCACTAAAGGAAAACTCAAAGAACTAAAGCAAAGCAGGAAAATAATATATGCACAAAATGAGAATATCAACAAAGAGATACAAATTACAAAAAGATCCAAACAGAAATTCTGAAGCTAAGAAATACAATAACTGAACTGAAATCTTCACAAAGGGACTCAACAGTAGACAGAGTAGGCAGAAGAAAGAATCAGTACACTTGAAGACAAGTCATCTAAAATTAATGAGTCAGAAGAACAAAAAGAAAAATACAAGAAGAAAAATGAACAGAGCCTAAGAAACTTATGGGGCACAATCAAATAGACCAATATACACATTATGGGACTATCAGAAGGAGAAAAAAGAGAGAAAATGGAGCATAGAACTTATCTGAAGTAATAATGGCTAAAAACTTCTCAAATTTGAGGAAAGGCATGGAGAGACAAATACAAGAGGCTCAATGAACTCCAAGTAGGAAAACCCAGACACCCACAGAGAGACATTACAATCAAACTACAGATGACAAAGACAAAGAGAGCATCTTAAAAGCCGCAAGAGAAAAGTGACTCATCAGGTGAAATTCTTAATAAGATTACCAGTGGACTGAAGACCAGAAGGCAGTGAGATTATATATTTAAAGTGATAAAGAAAAAAAAAAAACTGTCAACCAAAAATTCTATATCTAGCAAAATTGTCCGTCAAAAATGAGGGAGAGGGCTTCCCTGGTGGCGCAGTGGTTGAGAGTCTGCCTGCCGATGTAGGGGATGCGGTTTCGTGCCCCGCTCCGGGAGGATCCCACATGCCATGGAGCGGCTGGGCCCGTGAGCCATGGCTGCTGGGCCTGCGCGTCCGGAGCCTGTGCTCCGCAACGGGAGAGGCCACAGCAGTGAGAGGACGGCGTACCAAAAAAAAAAAAAGAGGGAGAATATGTATGGCTGAGTTGCTTCAGTGTGCACATGAAACTATCACAACATTGTTAATCAGCTATACTCCAATATAAATTAAATAGTTTTTTAAAAATGAGGGAGAAATTAGGACATTCTCAGATTTAAAAAAAAACAACACTGAGGGAGTTCTTTATCCTTAGACCTTCCCTACAAGAAATGCTAAAAGGAGTTAAGTTGAAATGAAAAGATATTAGAGAGTAACTTAAATATAAAAGTATAAAGTTCTTTAATAAAGATAAATACAAAGACAAATATAAAAACAGTATTGTTATAATTTTGGTTCATAACTTCACTTTTTATTCTTTCACTGTATGGAAACCACAAAAGCATAAAAAATAATTATAAATCTATGTTAATGGGTAGATAATATGTAAAGATATAGTTTGTGAAATCAATAACACAATATAGGAAGGTGCAAGGGAACCGGAAAACAGTAGGGTTTTGTATGTGAATGAAGTTAAGTTGTTATTAGTTTCAAATGAAGTGTTATAATTTGGAATGTTATATGTAATCCCCATGGTAATCACAAAGAAATTATCTACAGAATATTCCCAAAAGGAAACGAAAAGAACATCAAAACATATCACTACAAAAAATCAACTAAACACAGAAGAAGGCAGTAAGGGATGAACTGAGGGACACAAAAGCTGTGACATCAAGGAATCAATTAACAATATGACAATAGTCAGTCATCCTTATCAGTAATTACTTTAAATGTAAGTGAATGAAATTCCCCAATCAAAAGAACTAGATTGGCAAAATGGATAAAAAACCCAGAATTCAACTATATGCTTTCGACAGAATTGTTACTTCCATGTGATGGAATATGATAAAACCAATCAAGAAAACTTTCAGAATATTTTTGCAGTAGAAATCTTATAATACAATATCAATTTAGAAAAGCAACACCATATTTACATTAAAACCAAATTTATATAATAGTATCCATTCATTCATTCAATATATATTTGCCAAATTCTCATTATTTCTTAGGCACTGTTCTTAGACCAAAAGGATACAATGGTGAACAAGACATGCATATACACATGTATGTAAACAGTTTTAAATGTTTATGGACAACTTTCATTTTCTTGTTTAAATCAAGTCTTTTATTTTCCCCAAGTAAAACGATTTTTTAAAGTTTTTTTAATTCCCCAAACAAAGCATGTTCAGAGTAAAAGTTCACGCAAGGCACAATCTTACTAACAGAAAAATTTCTTATGAACAGAAAAATTTCTTCAAGTTTCTCATCACATTTTCACTCCCTGAAGGTCAACGCTGATAATTCTATGGTGTATAATCTACCAGAAATTATTTCCCACACATGTGCAAACATGATCCTACCATCTTTGCCTCATATGATTGGAACAAAAGAGTGTGTCTCACCTGAGATAAGAATTATATACATATATACATACATACACACACACAGATATATGTATATACATATAGTCATATCTATGGAAAAATCAGTGCTATGAAAAAAATTATTCTCCAACAGATTAAGGAATGTTAGCAAGTATAAATGACTAGTTGTGCACTGTCTATATAAGGGGAACAGACTATATAATATTTCTGTATGAGTTTACAAAATGATAGAAAGTTTGGCGTATCAAGGTAAAAATAATTTTTGTTTTTATTCAGACAAATGTTTAGACTCCTAACTCTTGCAACTTGAAGAAGATATTGCTTAAGCATTTATGGTTTGGGGGGCTCAGAATTAATCTGATAATGTGATATTAAGATTAGCATGTTTTCAAAAGATAAAACACACCTTTAAACTGGATATGAGATTTACAGTTTTATGCAGTGAGGTTTGAAGCCAAAGGAAAATTGAGAAATAGATCTAAAAAATAAAACACTAAGTCAGCAATAAAAAGGAATGAAGAAGTAATACACAAGACAGTATGAATGAATCTCAAAAACATGCTGAGTAAAAGAAACCAGACACAAAAGAGTGCATCTTATATTATTCCATTTCTATGAAACCCTAGGAAAGAGAAATATAATGGCTAGTGACAGCAAATTAGTGTCTACCTGGGGCTCAGGGTGGGGATGGGTGGGTATTGACTAGGAAAGGACAAAAGGAAATTTTTGAGGTGATTGAAATGTTCTAAAACTTATTAAACTATCATATAAAGTGTGTGAGTTGTATTCTAGGTAAATTATAGATAAATACAGTTGATTTAAATAAGCAAAAACTTACATAGCTACTCCTTGTTAATCTCTAACTAAAATATAAAGAAGGAAAATTGGAAAGGTAGATCAATTACTCATGTGATTGATGAATGAGATGATTCTTTCTGAATGTTAAAACACATAAGAATTTACTGCCTATAGAAAGGGCTTGCCTTATTTTTAATTAAAATGAAATACAAGTAGAATTTCTATAATTTCTGTAAATTAATGATAGAATATGATAGATTTCATAGAATTTAAATCCTAATTGACATAGATAAAACACTTTCCCCAACAATGATATAACTCACATTCTCTTCCATTGCATTTGGAATGTTTACTAACCTCCAGAAATTTCAAAACTCAGAGTATACTTTTTGACCACAATAGAATTAAGCTAGAAATCATTAACAAGAAGATAATGAGAAACCCACCTCAACTATCAGGAAACTAACCAATACATTTTTATGTAATCTATGGGCCAGAGAAGAATCAAAAGGCAAATAAAAAATATTTTGAACTTAATGATAATAAAATGTGACATATCAAAATTTGTATAATGTACCTAAGAGGAGTGCTTAGTGGGAAATTTATACTTTTAATGCAGATATTGGAAAAGAAGGAAGGCTTAAAAGTAAGGACATAAGCTTCCATTTCAAGAAGCTGAAAAAAGAATAGCAAATTAAATCAAGGGAGGATACAAGAAAAGAAATAATAAAGATAACAGTAGGCATCAATGGAATGGAGAGCAAATACACAAGAGAGAATATCAGTAAAACCAAAACTGGTTTTGAAAAGAGTTATAAAATTGGTAAACTCCTTGGAAGACTTATCAAGAAAAAAAAAGAGAATAAACATATTAAAAATATCAAGAATAAAAAGTGTACATTATTACAACTCTTAGACATTAAAATAGCAATAATAAAAATATTAATAACTTTATGTCAAAAAATAACTTTATGACATTTTGAATGAAATGAACAAATTGCTAAAAAAATTTAACTTTCCAAAGTTGATGAATAGAAATCTTAATAACCTATCTATTAAAAAAAAAGTTAAATCCTTTACTAAAAGCTTTTCTGCAGTGAAAACCCCAGATTTTATGTCTAAATATTTCGATATGCATGCTAGTGTGCTGAGTTTGACCTGAAAAACTGCTGGTTTCTGTTTTTTAGGAAAACAGTGATAATTATACTTTAATTATATCTCAATAAAACAGCAACAAAAAATAGTGATAACTTTTAAATTCTTTATCAAAGCTCTTAGAAGAGCACCTGGTACATAGTAAATGTTCGTTAAATATGTACTGAATGAATAAATAAAAAACAACAACTCTGGAACATAAATAAGGAATTTCAGGGTTAAATTAAATCTAAAGATGACCCCAATCACCGGTGGGCCAACCCCAACTCCAGGTGCCCCAACCCCATGGCCGGCTATCCCAGGATCAGCTTCACCCATCAGAGGGCCAAGATCAGCCCTGGAACATCCCAGGCC
Organism: Phocoena sinus; assembly: GCF_008692025.1. Taxonomy (NCBI): domain Eukaryota; kingdom Metazoa; phylum Chordata; class Mammalia; order Artiodactyla; family Phocoenidae; genus Phocoena; species Phocoena sinus. Next base: position 65,732,317 of record NC_045777.1, on the reverse strand, counting down.
ACATGGCCAGCCACATCAGGGACCAGCCTTGCCTACAGGCTGGCAACCATTACATGAGACAGGAAATGTCAGCCAACCAGTCTGGGGGCCAGCCTTGACGACCAGTGCACCCACGGTAGTTGGCCATGCCACAACAAAAGGGCCCACATAGCCCATAGAGGGGGGGACCCTGGAGCATATAACCCTAGAGCATATAACTCTGGTGACCAGAGGGGAGTGTGCTGCTGGGCCCATAGGATATCTCCTACATTAGGCCACTTCTCCAAGATCAGGAACCACTTATGTAGGAATGTTAAAAGGCAAAGAAATAAAATCATCTATACCCACAATAAGTAGTTATGCAAAACTACTGGATATGCAAAAGAAAAATATGTAAAATATGTACATATTTTACATATGTAAAATATGTCATCAAAAACAACAAACATGGGGGGGAACAGTAAAAATGTAGGGTGGTTAGAATGCATTTGACCTTAGGAGATCATCAACTTAAAAAAACAACAACATATATATATAAATATATATGTGTGTATATATATATATATATATATATATATATATATATAATGTCATGACAACCAAAAACCTATAATAGGTACACACACAGAAGAGTGAAAGAAATTCAAGCATAATATTAAACATGGTCATCAAATCACAAGGGAAGAGAGGAAAAAAAGAAGAAAAGAACAAAAAAGGAACTACCAAAACAACCAGAAAACAGCAAAATGGCAATAAGTACATACCTAGCAATAATTACTTAAATATAAATGGATTAATATTCCAATCAAAAGACATAGAGTAGCTGAATTGATAAAAAAAAAAAGACCCATTATATCCTGTGAAGAGGGTCACTTCGGATCTAAAGTCATACACAGACTGAAAAAGTGAGGGGATGGAAAAAGTATTCCATATAAATGGAAGTGAAAAAAAAAAAAAAGCTGGTGTGCCAATATACATATCAGACAAAATAGACTTTAAAACAAAAAGCGGGGCTTCCCTGGTGGCACAGTGGTTAAGAATCCACCTGCCAATGCAGGGGACATGGGTTCAAGCCCTGGTCCTAGAAGATCCCACATGGTACAGAGCAACTAAACCTAGGCACCACAACTACTGAGCCTACACTCTACAGCCCACAAGCCACACCTACTGAAGTCTGTGCTCTTAGAGCCCATGCTCCACAACAAGAGAGGACACTGCAATGAGAAGCTCGCATACCACAACGAAGAGTAACCCCCATTCACCACAACTAGGGAAAGCCTGTGCGCAGCAAAAAAGACCCAACACAGCCAAAAATAAATAAAATAAATTTTAAAAAATAGAAATAAAATAATAAAACAAAGAGCATAATGGGAAACAAGAAGGACATTTCATAATGATAAAGGAATCAATCCAACAAGATATAACAATTGTAAATATATAGGCAGCCAACATAAGAGCACCTAATGCATAAAGCAAATACAGTTGACCCTTGAACAACAGAGGTTTGAACTGTGTGGGTTCTGTTGCATTTTTTTTTTTTTTCTGTTGCATTTCTATACACGAACAATTAACTATCACAAAGAAAAATTAAGAAAACAATCCCGTTTACAATTGCATCAAAAAGAGTAAAAGACCTAGGAATAATTCTAACCGAAGAGGTAAGAAACTTGTATCCTGAAAACACATGTGAGGTACTCACTAAATCCTAATTGAATGAATGAATGCAGTATCAAAGAGACAGAATGAATGATTTTGGACATGAACGTGACCTCTCATGAATAGATTTGGGAGGCTGCTCCATGAATCAATTGGAGTGTAGTATCCTTGGAGCCTAGAGTAATATAGAGTTTAATTACCAAGGATAGTCACGGGTTGTAAATTGGTGGCCTGAATGAGTGACTATATTCCACCCCTGGACGTATGTTGCCTGGATTATGCTAAAAAAAAAGTTACATTAAAATGTTGGATTTCTAACAACATTTTTAATAAGTAAAATGTGTGGAAAATTGAGTCAAAATCAATTCTATTTGTTATGGTTTGGGTTGTGTTGTTGATTAGGTTACGGATCCGTTTCTGAATGATGCTTGTTAAGTTGTAAGGGGAGGCCCAGAAAGCCAGACTAGACTACGGTGGCGTGCCCTCTAGAAGGTCTTCCATGGGAGCAACATCAATCCATACAGTGCTCATAAGGCAAGTTTCAAAATTCATGTATTCCACAAAGGTGTCCTGAGGGATTGCTAGGTGTCAGACACCATACGTCACTAGAGAGACACTGGTCATGATCAAGGCAATTAGAAAAGTAGAAACAGACAGATCAGAACTGTTGTGAGAATGAATGTAAGTGGGGTGGAGATGCTGGGGGTAGGAGAAGTTTGGAGATATGGAGGAATTGACAATGACCCAACAAAGACGCGGCATTCCCTGGGCAAATATTTACATGGTGATAATCTCCAGGGGTTGATGTGTGAACTAATAAGGACTTTATGAAGACAAATGCAGGAAAAAAACGATGGCCTCTCCAGCCATTTCTCATGATTCAAAAGGTCTAACCTGAGTTTTGGTCTGGGCAGTGATGAAAGTCAGTTTGTGGTCTGAAGGCAGAGATGTTTGGACATCATCAGATTGTGAGACCAGGTTAAACAGTGGATTATAGAATCAGACAGCCTGGACCCAAATCCTGCTCCTTCACTTATTAAGTATGTGAATTCTGCAGGTATTTGACCCCTTGGAACCTCAGTTTCCTCAACTGGAAAATGGGGAAAATTAAAGTGTCCATCTAATCAGAATAATAAATGTAAAGTGCTTGACATGGCACATGAAAAAGGGCTCTCCATAACTGAGGGCTCTATTTTCCCTGGAGTTATTATGGAAATTCAGAAAAAGGAAAAAGATGGAGGTAGGAAAAAAGTCCCTATGAAAGGCATGTAAGCTTTGAATACTAACATATGAATGTATGTTCATGGGAAATTAAAAATACATCAACTCTCTTACTCCATCTCAGGTGAATTCTTTCTTCTGTACAAAGACAGTGTTCAGTGGGTTTTCACAATGTGGACATTACCAGCTGGGACTTAGTAGCTGGAACACCACCCACTGTCTACCCCAACTCCTAGTGTCACCACTGCTCCCCTCTTGGTCTGTCTCTTGGTAAAAGACAAACCAAGAACGTGCATTGGGCTGAAGTCAAGCCCAAGTGTGATGAGAGGAATTCTAGTTAGACTCACAGTTCCAGTCGCTGAAGGTGAGAATCCAGACCAACATCAACTTGCTGACCTGTGATTAGAACTTGACACTTGGTCACAGTTACCTGACTGTGTACCAGATACTTTCACCTGCTGTCTTGTTTCTTAAATGAGATTATCCCCATTTCACGGATAAAACCACTGGGGCTCAGAGAATTGAGGAAGTGTCCAGGCTGAGAATTGAAGCCCAAAACATAAGCTTTTCATGATACTTGTAAGCTTAGCCAGAAGCCATTCTTAGTTCTGTGCCCCTCAACCTACTAGGAGCAAGAGGTCGATCCTGTTCTCACCCCCCAGCATGGGTGCCTCCTTACCTTCTCCATTTGAGCCCAGTAGTCCAGTACATCACTTGCAAAGTTAAATTCCTCAGGTGTATCGTAGTCATTCCATCTTGCGGCTCCAGCTCCCGACAAAGACTGGCAACGCAGGTACTGAGGGGCAGGGTAGAAGCCACAGCGAGATTTGTGGATGTCCCAGAGGACCCGGAACTTCATCAGCCATCGCATGGTGGAGCAGTCCTCAGGAAGCAGGCACAGAATTTCAGGCCACCACCTGCCTTGAGAAGAGACGGCTAATATGTCAGTCATTAGAGCAGGAACTTCTTCCACAAAATGAAGGCACATTCCTGGTTAACTGCTAGAGTGATAACTTTGTTTCAGCTCACTGGAATTTGGAAGGCACAACTTACTGATTTAGGTGGGGATTTCTCTTCCCAGATGAGGCCAAAAATGATGGGGAGGGACTATAGCTACCAGATAAGGTTGGCACATATTTCTGAGGGTCTCCTTCTCTTTTTTGTACCCCCTGGGATGGCAGCCATGTGGTCATCCCCTTTTTGGTAGAAACTCATCATTTTGAAAGTCCTGTACCTCATGTTATCCTTGCTCTGGAGACCTCTCTTCCCACCGAGCCCAAATGTATGGTTCTCATGGAAACTGACATATTTTTAGATGATTCCACCCCCTTTTCAAAGTTGACTGGTCCAGAGCTGAGCAGTCATTTCCCACGATTTTTAAATCCAAACTGGGCTAATCATAATCCCTCTCCAAAATTTGTGTGTGTGTGCTTGTTACCAAAGGGTATATAAGGTGGAAGCCATGAAACGCACACTTTGGAAACTGTCGGTGGCTATAATTCCTGTCATGTGGAGATAACTGCTCTGCGTGAGTGAAGAAAACATGGAAGATTTCAGAGACATGGAAATAAGGGGCAGAGAGTATCTCAGAGGCACGCAAGTCTCTGGTTCAGAACTATTGTTCCTGAGGCCCGTCTGCATCTCTACCCCCGTCTTGGTAATATCCTGTCCTGAATTCTATGAGCCAACAGTCTTTCCTGCCTGAGATTGGGTTTCTGTCACTTGAGACTCTAAGAATATTGACAAATATGCACCACCACACTCAGGACAGAGGAGGCTAATATCACAGCGCCTTCCTTACTGGACTGGGATCCGGCCTCGGGGTTTTCCCCAGGGCAGCATCCAGGTAGCTATTACCAATACATCACTTGACCTGTGAAATAAAGTTTCTTTGCCACTCCAGATCCCAACAAGTGCTTCTAACATGGGAGCAGAACGCTCATTTATGAGGATGCTTCTTGAAGTTTGATTGTGAAAATTGGCTTAAGCTAGAACTTCTGTTCTATGAGAAGAAAGCCACTTCACAGATAGCTCTGAGGTTCAAGCACTTCATCACCGCAAACAATTAAGCCTCCTCCCCGTTTCAGCAATAAGATAATACTGTTTGACAATCGACCCATAAAAGAGATCAATAAAACTTGACTCAATTTATTTTCAACCTGTTTAGACTCGCAATAACCAAACCCCAATTAATTTAGATGCTGCCCTTGGAACCCTGCAACTGTCTGTAGAAAAGAGGATAGATATGGGAAAGCTTCATCCCTTAGAGTTTCCTTATCTGTGTGGACCCTTAGACCACATGAACTAAAGTATGTCCCCTTCCTTTTTAGTGCCTCTCAATAAACAGTACTGTCTTTTGTTTTATCAGAGCACTTAAGGGAAGAAAGACCCTAAGATAACCAGCTGGCTCAGACGTTTGACCCTCATCCTTAGGAGGAAAAAATTTGAATTGCCAATATTTACAATTTGGGAGATTTCATTTAAAATGTGAATTGAAGATTTCTCTTGAAAACTCAGAAGGCCTGGCAACACTGGGCCTTTATTTCAACCTGGCACCAACTGGTTGGAGCTGAAAATTAAATGGAATGTTGTCCAATTCAACAGGGTTTCCACTACTCCCTATGTTGTTACAGCTACTTGCTTCTGCACTTACTGTACCTATCCAGCTCTTGTCGACATTTGAGCTTAAAACCCCCATTCTAGGCTAACATCCCAAGAGGGACAGGGATTTCCCCAAGGTTTCAAGGCAAGTTTAGTAGCAGAGCTAGTTCTAAAACCTGCTTATCCTGCTATTTTTTCCAACACATACCTGTCTCCACAGGCATGAGCTCATTGAGAGCAAGAAACCAGACTCAGTTGCTATTTTTATACACACGTGTTTACATCACTGCAGGATCCTCCTTAAAATACTCAAGGACAGTGCAAACAACCCCTTAGTAAGTGGCTAAAAACCAAAACAACACCAAGAGAAATAATGTGGAAATTAATTAATCCTTTATTATGGGCTGAATTGTGTCCCCTCAAAATTCATATGTTGAAGTCCTAACCCTCAATACCTCACAATGTGACTGTATTTGGACATAGAATCTTTAAAGAGGTAATTAAGTTACAACGAGGTCATTATATGGACCCTAATCCCGTATGACCGGTACACAGTGCCTTGAAGAGTTCTTGCAACAGAGCTTTGATTTCACAAGCATTTGGACTGAAAAGCTGTTTATTTTAGTGTGTTATAGGGGATCCTAGAGCTACAGAGCCAGGTTTGGCTCCACTGGGTACCAGCTGAGTGATCTTGACCACCATTCATGTCTCCAAACTTGAGGGCATCGTAGTAACACCCACTATCTGGCTTCCACAAGGATTAGCAAGATAGTCAATATAAATCACTTTGCCAGCACTGAGTCTGATGCAGAATAAGGGCTCAGTAAATGTTGAGGTGCCTTCTAACTCCCAGCAAATTCTGAGGCCAGCCCCTTCCATGTTAAATATTAAAAAGATATTTTTTTTTCTTTTTTTTTTTTTTTTGCGGTACGCGGGCCTCTCACTGCTGTGGCCTCTCCCGTTGCGGAGCACAGGCTCCGGACGCACAGGCTCAGAGGCCATAGCTCACGGGCCCAGCTGCTCTGCGGGATGTGGGATCTTCCCGGACTGGGGCATGAACGTGTGTCCCCTGCATTGGCAGGTGGTCTCTCAACCACTGCGCCACCAGGGAAGCCCTAAAAAGATATTTTTTAATAAAAGGCATTCACCTTATATACTGTGAACAAACTCCTGCATAATGGAGTTTTCTTTCCAGTGTCTAACTTCTGGGTCTTTTCTGCCCCTCTCGGTACCCTCCTCCCACAGCCCACTACATTCAGAGCTGTCTAACATTAAATCAATCACCCATGTGCCGGCCACGGTGCTAGGCATATCACATGCATATTCCCATTCAGCTCTCTCTCTCGATATCACCATCCTCATTTTGCAGTAAAGGAAAAGAAGTGTCAGAGAAGTTAAGAGACTTGCTCAAGGGCTGTAAGTGGCACTGCCAGAATTTGAAATTGGGTCTTCAGATTTTAAGTTCAGTGTATACTTTACTGCCCTGTGGCAGATAAACACACACATATAAACACCCACCCACCCAAAGAAGCTGTCATTCACCTCCATCTTACCTGGTACTGTCTAGGAAACACTGGGGTTAGGTCTTGGATGGGGACTTTGCGGGTTCAGTTCTCTCTGATCAGAAGTTCAGTTCTCTCTGTGCACACAACAGAACCTGGTTCCTGGCCACAGCTGGGGTGGAGAACTTGGCAGGAATTGAATGATTCAGAAGGGGGAGGAGATGCTCACGTATAACAGGTCAGAAAGCAATCACAAGCCCTCATGGAGAGAAAATCGGTTAGAAAAACTATATAACGTAATCTCCAGTTATGGTAGGGAGGCCTTGCAGCGTGAATGAACAGATACAGCCAAATGGAGCACGTTCACAAGTTCTCTGTAGCTAACCTGCTCCCCTCTCCCAGTCCCAGGTCTCCAATGTTCTCGTTTCAATGACAGCCAGGTGGCAGCGTTGCCTAGTAGTTAAAGCCTGTGATCCGAGGCAGAGAGATTTGGGTTTAAGCGTTAGGTCTGCCGCTTACGCTGTCTTTGACTTTCGTGGACCTCCTTTTTCTACACTTCAGTGTCCTTATCTGTGAGATGCGAGTGCTAATAGTGACACCCATTTCCTATGGTTGCTCTTTGTTGTTGTCACTGTTAGTATTAGATGAAATAATTCATGAAACGTACATAACACAGTGCTTGGCGTAATCAACGTTGGCTGTTTGTACTAACGTGGGATTCTAAGAGAAACAGTGTGGTGTACTGGCAAGATGCAGGGTCTTTGGAATCCCAAAGTCTTGAGCTTACGTGCTGGCACAGACACTTATAAGATGGCCCATGGCAAGCCATTTACCTCTTCTAACTTTTGTCTTCTCATCTGAAAAGTGGAGGAGTGGGTGGTTGTTAATAAGATTTGTCCCACGGGATCTTTGAAAGGTTCGCACAATGTAAAGTCTGCAGCGTGCCTGGCCCAGGCATGTAGACACTGGATTGACATTGATGTTGCATTGGATGAGTCCGGATCATCACAAGTAGTGGCTTGTACTGTTCGTTTTCTTCTAGAGCCATTTTGGGGAGTTGTAAGGGGATGGGGGATGTCTAGTATCCTGGTGCAACTTTCCCAGCACCTTTTCCCTCCCAACCTCCATTGAACCAGGAAGAAAGATACCTCTGCTCAAAGCCACCACCAGAGACCGCTGGAGACAGCTAGAACACCCCTGCTAGGGCTGAGGGGCAAGCCGGGCTTCTGAGGGGTGGGTCTTGCTCTTTCTGGCCAATGCATTCATGGTGAATCCTTGCTCAGGACAGACTCTTATTTTATGGAGAGGAGCAAGTAAGAAGGCAGGGCTGACTGGCCATAGTGAGCTAAAGATTATGGAGTACAAAACACCCTGTTACTCAAGCAGAGGAGGCAGTCACTTTTGAGAAGAGAATGGGGACAGGAGGAAAGTGCACGAGGTGCCCTCTGGATCTCAGTAGATCTCCCGTGTGGAACTGTAACACCAGCATTGTGGTCAAGAAGACAGGCTCTGGGGCCGGGCAGCCTGGGTTTCAGTCTAGCTTTATCCATTACCAGCTCTGGGACACTGAGCGAGTTTATTATCGCTTCGTCCCTCAGAGACAGTAGAATTCTCTAAAGATTCCATGTGCACGTCTCCCTCATGTCCAAGCTTCTTCTATAGTGAGGGTGAGGCTATTGAATTCCACTTTTGGACAATGAACTGCAGGTGGAAGTGACACAAGTCACTTCTGGTCTAAGTCATTTAAGAGCTGGTATGAGTTCTCTGTAATCTTCTCCTGACTCAATTGTCCTGGTAGCTGTGTGGGGAGATAGTAGCAACAAAATATGGCAGAGATCCTATCAGCCTAGTTCTGATAGACCCTAGTAGGGCCCTTTCTGCATTACACATTTCAGATATCACATTCTCTCATACCTTCTGCAGGGCTTGCTGGGACATCTGGACCTCCCAAACCCACTGTGGGACAGGCTCTATATCCAGCACACAGCCCCAGGGGTCTCTGCTTCTCTTCTCCCAGGACCCTCTTCTTTTCAGAGTACCTGAGCCCTGGAGGGATGTGGACGACAGAATGGTGCCCATGGGTGGATAGAGAAGAATGACTGAAAAAAGTCATGACTCCAGGGCTTCCCTGGTGGCGCAGTGGTTGGGAGTCCGCCTGCCGATGCAGGGGACACGGGTTCGTGCCCCGGTCTGGGAGGATCCCGCATGCCGCGGAGCGGCTGGGCCCGTGGGCCATGGCCGCTGAGCCTGCGCGTCCGGAGCCTGTCCTCCGCGACGGGAGAGGCCACAACAGTGAGAGGCCCGCGTAACGCATAAAAAAAAAAAAAAAAAAAAAAAAGTCATGACTCCATCAAAAAGCTGGATCTTACAGTCTGAAAATATACCTGCTCTTCTGAGCAAATGCCCCTGCCCTGCTCACTCCTCCCCTCTCTCTCTCCTTTTGTAGGCAGACTGGCTCTTTTGGTGGACTGAAGATTTAATTAAGGGTAGCTAAAATTAAACAGCAAAGTTAATCAGCCCTTTCATTGCTCTCTTCTACCTTTCTGTTATCACATCCTGCCTCTTCTGAGTCTTCTTTCTCAATATTGATTATAGGATTCTCTTCCTCTTTATTCTATTAAAGTATTGTTGTTCTCCAAGGACTCATGCACACCCAACAGTTTCTCTCATTCCATTTATTCCCTCTCTCTCTCTCTCAATAATTTCCTAACCATATTAAAATCTTTACTTCCCCCAGAGTTCAAACTTAAATATCCAGCTGATTACTAAATATACACTAACCTCAGTATTTCATAGACAGCATAGATAAATTATCATGGCCACAGTGGAATTCTGTGTTCCTGCCTCCAAACTTATTCCTCTCAGAGTCTTACAACCACCTCTCCCATTTTACTTAGTCAAACACCTAGACATCATACTTCTGTGTCTCCTTGCCCTTAACCCTATCTGCCTTACTTAGTCACTAAGTTACCAGGTTCCAAGAAGAAGGAATTCTTCTTCTAAGCATTTCTCAAATTCTCCTTTAATACATTTACCACTCGGTTACCAAGGTAATCATTTAGAAATAAATTGTTGACTGAGTTCATTACTGTCCAGATAAAGTCCAAACTTTTTATCATGTAACGACCACCTCTTCTGACATTGCACAACTTGAACCTGATATTGAGATAATATTGAATGCAAGTGAGGTGACTATTCTTTTTCAGGGTAAGTTTCTCCTTCTATCTACAGATTATGGTAGCACTAAGACCCGGAAGACCTGTCTCGGCCCCTAGAGATGGCAGACTGCTTTTCCCTGTGGATTGTCACTCTCCTTGCTAGCCCTGACTTCTAAAGATTGGTTAGTGCCAGTAGGTTCATGCTCCAACCAGGAAGGGAGAAGCAGAGTTCACATTGGCTTGATGTACGTCCTGTCCTCTCACTTCCTTTAGCCCTTTCCTCCACCTGATTTCCCTCTTACTCTCAGTCTCTTTTAATGATTCCTCCTCATTTCCTTTACTCGCACTCACTCCATACAGGATCTCATCCAGTATTGTAGCTTGAACCCCAGCTGCCTTGCCAATGACCATACATGTGTCTCCAGCCTGGATCTCTCTCCTGCGCCCTAATCAGCTTGACCTGTCTCCTCAGATGTCTAACAGGCCTGTCAAACATGCTTTGTCCAGAGCTGAGCACCTGATCTTCTCCCCCTCAGTGAAGCATCCCACTCCGCGTGCCCCCTTGGCCATCTCAGTGAATGTTACCGCTTACGCAGCTCTTTTTGAGTCACAGGGTCAGAAAAACAAAACCCTTTCCAGATCATTGAGTGGATAATATAAAAACTCAGAGTGGAACAGTAACTTGCTTAAGGCCACACAAAAAATCAGTCTCCGGCCCAGGCCTGGAACCCTAGCCTCTGGAAGGGGGGCTCATGCCCAGGCTGCTGACTTACAGTGGATTCTCAGGCACCAAGATTAGAGCTGGAAATCAGAGGGCTCTAAGCTGCTGAGACAGACTGTGTTCCAGGAACACCCACCAAAGGAAAAGTATCTCAGGCCACCTTGGCTCCTGTATCCTTGCAGATGGGGAAAGGACCCCTGATGCCACAGCGCTTCCCCGCCCGCTCCCCTGCACCCCGTGCCCACTCTTAGAGAGTTATTCCTTCGATGTGCTGGCCACCAGCCATGCATCTGCTAAAAGAGCCCCGTGACAGGCAGGAATGGGGGCTCCCTAAAAACAGATGTCTCTGTTGGAGGCTCACAGGCCAGGGGCAAGACGAGGGTGCCGGTTACCTGGCAGTGACTAATTGCTGAGGACACGAGTGACAGAGACCCACATTAGGGGACATCTAGGGAAGCCAGAAGGGCTTAAAGATCCTAGAAGCCAGGGTCCAGGGTGTGGCAAGAGAAGAGAAGAGGTATATCTGGAGAGGATACCCGAAGCAGTTTGCTTTTCTCTGGGCAACCCTAGAAATAATACGCTTGAGAAACCTGTTTATGTAGAGCAGCAGCTGTGTCCTGGGAAGAATTCCGGACCCTTTATGGGGAAAATCATAGAATTTCACCACCTAGCCCCTCCAGTCCTAAAGGTATCCCCGTTTCTTAAATACCCCTGCAAAAGGTATTTCTGAATGTCTCAAAATCACACAGTCATGAGACTCAACTGTCTTCTAGGAAGTTCTCCCCAATGTCTGCCCTAAATCCCTCTTGCTGTCACTGCTCTGTGCCCTCTCACTACCTACTGACAGAGAGGCTTCAGAGAACCAAGACCATGAGGACAGCTATACAAGTCCTTCCCTTCTTTCCAGTCACTCCCTTTATTTTGACCTATTTGCCACAAAGAGTAGGAGAATACCTAGAGTGGTGACCTAGATCTTGAAGAATAAGACACCTGAGTTGCTGTCCCTGCTAAGGCTCTATTTAAGAAATAGTTGAAAACGCTTGGAAAGGGAGATGAGGCTTTCTGAAGGAATTTGATGGCAAGACATAAGAATTACCTCCTTGTCAGTTCTTGGAGTCTCTTGAGAATCTCAGGATCTCTATGGGTCTACCAGGAATCCTGAAATGGTCAGCTGTTTCTCCTGTTGCCTCCTCTCCTTTTAAAGGTTCCCCACTCCATCTTGGGTGTCTATCAGAGACATCAAGGCCTCTCACCTCTGCTTCATTTACTTCTGTGGGTTGAGGAGGGATTTCACCTTGTCCCATGCATTCCTCCTCACTGCTGCTCTGAGTGCCTTAATTGCCTCTCTGCCTGAGATTGGATTTGTGCTTTCTTCTGTACCAGTCACCCCCTCTTCTGTGTACAAATACCCTCTGGTTCGTCAGCTCCAGTGGTTGGCAATCTCTTCATTCATGACCATGCAGTAGGATTCGTGGTTAAGTATCGGGGGCCTGAAATTTGTCTAGATTTGAATATGGCCTCCTCTATTACTGAATTGTGTGCTCTTGAAGAAGTTATGTTGCCCTTGCCACGCCTCAAGCCTCAGTCTTCTCATCTGAAAATGGGGGATAATTCTAAAATACTTCTTAGACGTGTGAGGATTGAACTTAATGCACATCAAGCATCCAGCACATGAACATGTTTACAACATTTCTAGTATCAGAAATTGCTAACCTCAGCTGCTTCTGGAGAGGGGAGCTAGTTTGACCTTGAAACAGGTCAAAGTGTCCTTTTATTTTTTTAAACTTATTCAAATTTGAATTTTTATTTACTTAAAAGTTTTAATAGTTGAAAACTAAACCAAATGCATAGCACATAGTGAGCACTTAGTAAATCACAGTGGGAGAGACTTGAAGGGGAGTCTTTGGACTTAAATTCACACAGCAGCCTGGGCAGGGGGCCTGGGGTCATTGACCTTCCTGCAGATCATGTGGATGCAACAGATTTGAAGAATGAGGGTCCTGATCCTGGGAACAGTAGTTAGGGTCCCACGAATGGAAGGGAACCTAAGAAAAAGTCATTTGTCCTCCCAGAAATGGAGGCAAAAGGACCTACCCGATAATTTGGTTTAGGTGTTCTGGAGCCAAGTTCCCCATGATAAGCCATGGAACACTGTCTTCCCTGGAAATATCTGTCCCTGTCAATTAGCCAACAAATATTTATTGACTGCTGCTCTCAGATGGACACAGAGGTAACCAAGACAGCTCCCTCCCAGGGCGGAGGTGAGATAGCTAATAACATGTAAAATGATTAAGTTCATTTTAGATACTGTTAAGGATAGGTCAGAGGTCAGATAGGCCACTCCTCTACTCATCACCTCCCAGTGAATCCTAATTTCATGCAAAAGAAATGTCAAAGTGTTTACCACACCATCCAAGGCCCCACATGGTCTTCATACACACTCCCATCCTCTGGCTTTATGTTCTGTCCATTTACCACTCACTGCGAAAGAGCCCCAACTGGCCTCCTGTTCCTTGAAGGCACGTTCTGCCTCAGGACCTTGGCATGTGCTGTTTCTTCTCAGACTACTTTTCTCTGGTATCTGTGGATAACCCCCTTCCTCCTTCAAATCTTTGCCAAAGATTTTTGTCACCTTCTTTGTTACCTTGACCGCCTACTTCAAATTTCCAGCCACTGGTTCTCCCTCCCCACATTTACACAGTACTATTTTTTCCTTAATACTCATTGCTTTCTATCACATTATAGAATTTACTTACACATTATTTTTTATCTGTCTCTTTCCTTTAGAATCTAAGCTACATGAAGACAGAGCTCTTTGCCGTGTTTTGTTCATTGATTTAGTTCAAGAACTCTGTAAAATATCTAGCACCGAGTAGGTGCTCAGTAAATATCTGGATTAGTAAATAAGGGCTATGAAGAAAAACACAGACTGACATGTAGAAAAAAGTGTAGAAAAAAGACAACACATGCCTTGGGTAAAAGGCAGGGCTGGGGAAGAGGAGTAGCTCTAAGCTGGATTTAAGTTTTGATTTAGTTTGGACTAAACATTTTTTTTTTTTTTTTGCGGTACGCGGGCCTCTCACTGTTGTGGTCTCTCCCGTTGTGGAGCACAGGCTCCAGACGCACAGGCTCAGCGGCCATGGCTCACGGGCCCAGCCACTCCGCGGCATGTGGGATCTTCCCGGACCGGGGCACGAACCCGTGTCACCTGCATTGGCAGGCGGACTCTCAACCACTGCGCCACCAGGGAAGCCCTGGACTAAACATTTTAGTACCTGAAAATGAGGCTTGAGAAGGAATAAAAAGATAAGGGATATTCCTGAGGATATACAGTCCTTTGGGTGAGGAAGAGAGAGGAGACATAGTGGCACTAAATATTAGTGACAGGAGTAAAAAATAGAGCCATTTTCTGACAGTAGCCCATCAAGCCCAGCCCACTCAATGTCTCCATCATTTCTGCCACCATCAGGTTAGGTAGGGTATCCTGGGATCCCCAAAAAGTTCCTAACGTGGGGATCCAGGGGAGCTTTGCAAAAGGAATGAAAAGCTGAGCCACGTGAGCGGCTAAGTTGAGCCCTCAGGCCAGGAAGAGGCAAAGTTGAAGAACAGGGGGAAGTTCAGTAGGAAAAGGACAGGGGCGGAGTCCAAGAAGGCAGACTGTTAAAGAGAAAAACCACAGGCCCCAAATGGTATCACTTGTGTTAAAGCCATGATACCAAACTTAGATTTAATACCTGACCAAATTGCAGTTTCAACCTTCACCAGAAACGTAATCTTAACCAACCCGTTTGGAATTTTCTTATTAGCACCAATGAGGTAATCCCCTGGGCATCTGCATGATAAAACCCTTGCCCTTGCCTTTCCTTCTCCACCAAAAGAAGATGTCCTGGCCTAAAAATAATAATCCTTTCTTTTCTTTTGCTAGTAGCTCCCTTGCTCCACCATTCTTCCTTAAAATCCTTCTATTTTGTGCAACCCTGGGAGCACCCTCCAGGTTGCTAGATGAGATGCTGCCCTGTTCATAAATCATTGAATAAAGCCACTTAGATCTTCAAATGTACCTGGTTGAATTTTGTTTTTTAACAAGAATTCAGAAATCTTGTTTTCCCACTGGAAAGGTTGGAAGGGGTCTTGGTAGGGTCTCCAGCTCCTGACAGAAAAAGGGGTGGAGACCCAGGGAGGAGCTGCTATGCGAGTCCCCACTGGCCTTCAGTCTCTTTATCTGTTAAACGGAGATTATAATACCTTCTTCTTAGGAGATTATAATACTTTTCTTCTTTCTTACTTCTTATAATACTTTCTTCTTATAATAACTAGAATTAGATCGGATCAGTTTTCCCTAAAGTGGGTTTTGCAAGGTGATTTTAGATGAGCAGTTTTCATGTTCATGATTATTTTGATGAGCATTAGAAAAAGTTAACTGAACTACAGACTCCTCTTTCAATGCATATTATATTGCTTAGGGTTTAGATATTTTCTTTGAAAGGTGAGCTGATTTCCAGCACAGATGGTGTGTGGCTACAGCTACAGTCCTGATGGTAGAATGGGAATGAGTAAAGGTTGAGGTGAGTATTTCAGTAGAGCTTCTAGCCAGTGTGGAATCGGTTGCCAATAAAGTGACAGCACTTGTCGTTGCTTTCACTACCAGTGACTTCTGGGTCTGCGTGTGCTGGGGGCTCCCTATGGTAATGCAGCTGAGAGCTTTGCTTTTGACTTTTTGGAGCAGAACTGGGCTGAGGTGACTGTGGCGCAGTTGGCTGGGGAGTCCGGTGTGTTGTGGGGTGTGGAGGGCAGTCCTAAGGGGAGGGAAACTGGGCTTCCCCCCCCCCGCCCCCGCACCTTGTTATCTTTGCCTCGTTCTGACTGAAGTCTGAAAAAAGGCCCCTAGGTGGAGAGCTCTGATTATAGCTGGAAAACAGGCTGGTTCAGCCCAGGGCAGGGAGTCCAGAGAACATCAGCCCCGCAGGCAAGGAAGCTGAGGCTTAGAGAAGAAAGCAGTGTAACCACAATGACAGAGATGGTAGGTGCCACTTCCCCAGGTGTCATTTCCATCCAAGCCCCTGGCTTTGGGGGAACTGACATTTTGGAGACTCACTAGGAATTCCAGCAGCACCCAACGTAAGACAGCCTCAGCTCAAGAACACTGGTGAACACCTGCATGTTTTCCTTGCTTCTGGTGCCCCCTCCTGGTAGGTATTGGGCAAATCACCAAAGTCCTCTGAATTTCCACCTTTGTAATAAAGCGAATTTGCCCAGTCTAGGAATGCCATAAAGACAAAAGACATAAAGAACAAGTAAATCACTTGGACAAGTTTTTTTTTTCTTTTAAGGGACTAGTGAAATTTTAGGAGGTACATTTCTCTGCCATAAACCTTCAGTGACTCCCTTGCACTCACAGGAGAAAAACAAAATTCCTAAACCGCGCCATCCTGAATCAGTCATGAAAAGTGACGCACGTGTGGATGGTGGAGCTGGACCACCTGGCTTTTAATTCTGTCTCCGTGAGATACTGGCTGTGTGAACTTCAGCAAACTGCTTAACCTCTCTGTCCTATCTGTAAAATAAAGCATGTTGCCCACCATCCAGTTCTACAAGAATCAAGTCGTTAGCCACTGCAGTTGTTGACCTGTAGTACACACTGAAAGGAATTCAGAGCAAAGGTCAGGATGAAACATTAACAGCCAACAGGCCCTTAGATAGTTAGATATATTTCGGGAGAAATTTTTATGAACCCAGATCCTTGCATCTTCCCATACTTAGAAAAGCACTGAAATCATTAACTGGGATATCTGTTCCTCGTGACTAGCAGCAATCTTCTGCCGAGATATGCACTTGCATGCACACACCCCTTCGCCAAAATCACACACATACTGGCCTCCCCAACCTCTTCTGAGCAGTTCCTCTGAGCAATCTGAGAGACTGTCCCCTCGGCTATAGCCTCAGTAAGTTCCCAAATAAAACTGGAACTCAGGGGCTTCCCTGGTGGCACGCTGGTTAAGAATCCGCCCGCCAATGCAGGGGACACGGGTTCGAGCCCTGGTCTGGGAAGATCCCACATGCCGCGGAGCAACTAAGCCCACGAGCCACAACTACTGAGCCCATGCGCCACAACTACTGAAGCCCATGCGCTTAGAGCCGGTGCTCTGCAACAAGAGAAGCCACCACAGTGAGAAGCCCGTGCACCGCAACAAAGAGTAGCCCCCGCTCGCCACAACTAGAGAAAGCCTGCACGCAGCAACGGAAGACCCAATGCAGCCAAAAATAAATAAATTAATTAATTTCATAAAACAAAAATCAAGGAAAAACTGGAACTCACAGCTTTCATGTGCATTTTTATTTCAGTCAACATATCTATAAAATGAGGGTGTTATCGGTACCTGTCCAACAGGACGGTTGAGAGTTAAAAAATTTAGAATTGTGCTGACTGTGAGCTGTTTTTAGAAACAGAAAACCTGTCTTTCCCACCCCAAGGCCTTTGCACATGCTGTGTCCTTTGTTCAGAAAGCTCATCCCCAATTTCCTTACTTAGTTTACTTCCACTTTTCCTTTGATTCCAGCTTACTGGGGACTTCCTTATGGAAGTCTCCTCTGATACCCTGAGTCCCCCCCAGTCTCAGTCAGTCCCCTCATCTGTGTTTTAACTGTACTCTTTGCTTAATGACATTTATCACAGTGGTGCCTTACTTGCCTTATTCTTTGATGAATAATATCAACCTCCCCGTTAGACTGTAAACTCCACAAGGGTAGTGTCATGGACCAAGTTATGTCCCGTCAAAATTTATACGTTGAAGTCCTAACCCCCAGTACCTCTGAATGTAGCTACATTCACAGACAGGGCCTAGAGAGATGATTAAGTTAAAATGAGGTCATAAGGGTGGGCCCTAATTTAGTATGACTGGTGTTCTTATAAAAAGAGGAGATCAGGACACAGACATGCACAGAGAAGGGGCTATGTGAAGACCTAGGAGAAGATAGCCATCTACAAACCAAAGAGAGTGGCCTCAGAATGAAACCAACACTGCCAACGCCCCTGACCTGGGATTTACAGTCTCAAGAACTGAGGGAATAAGTCTCTTTTATTAAAGCTGCCCAGTCTGTGGTACTTTGTTATGGCAGCCTGAGCAGACTAATACAGGAAAGGACTGGTTGGCTTTGCTTATCACTGTGTTCCCCAAGCCCGGAACGGAGTAGGCACTCAATAAATATTGGTCAATGAGTGAATGGAAGTGCTAAGAGTTGGATAAGCAGCAGTAGGGTCAGTTTCCATCTGTTCTTTTCTGCATGGCTGGTCTCAGCGGCCCAGAGTCACCCCTCTCTGTTTCTGGGCTCCTGAGACATGGCTTCAGGTCCCTGTATCTTTCCTGGGTGAGACATAACACACTAGTATTTGGAGTTGATGTGTTGGTGTGTGGAGGAAGGACAAGACATGAGTCAGAGTATGGTATTGGGTGATTATTTCTTTAAAATAATTTTTTCATTAAAAGAGTTAAATATACTTACTGAGAAAATTTGGAAAATAGAGAAATGTAGAGGAAAGGAAAAATCTATCATCCATTATTTTCAATACCCAGGAAAATTACTATTAACATTTTAGTGTATCTCCCTCCAGTCTTTTTTCCATCTGTAGATTTTCCTTTACATTTCCAAGTGTGGTTCTCCACTATACATATATTATTTTTATACTGATTTAAAATTAATTTAGTTCAAGTTTTCCCCAACACGTATTTTTAATGACCACATAATATATTATTGAGTTAACATACCACAATTTAGTTAATCATTGCCCTATTAGTTAGGCATTAATTTTTTTTCCCATTTTTTTACACTGTTTTAAACAATGTTACAGGAAACATCTTTTGAATACTTTCTTTTGTAGCGATTCCCAAAGATGGAGTTTCTGAATTAAAAGGTATGACCAGTTTTTATGGCACCAGATATGATTACCAAATAGCTTCATCAAAAGGGCCAAGTGGTTACACTCCCACTGGCAGTGAGTGAGATCACAAGTGCCCCGATACTCTGGTGACCTGTTCTTTGGAGGGCCAGCTGAAAGCTCTTAGGAAGTAAGACCAGTGGGCAGCTGCTGAGGATGTCTCCAAATATCCAGGGAAGTCAAGCCACCAAACACTTGCTAGACCAGGCAGTGGCTCTGAACTCTGGGTTCAGAAGAGAGCAGGGGCTTCCCTGGTGGCGCAGTGGTTGAGAGTCCGCCTGCCGATGCAGGGGACACGGGTTCGTGCCCTGGTCCGGGAAGATCCCACATGCCGCGGAGCGGCTGGGCCCGTGAGCCATGGCCGCTGAGCCTGCGCGTCCAGAGCCTGTGCTCCGCAATGAGAGAGGCCACAACAGTGAGAGGCCCGCGTACCGCAAAAAAAAAAAAAAAAAAGCAGCATCTCAGAAGAGAGCAGATGTTCTCTGCTCTCTTCCAGGGTCATCCAATGATTCTGGAGATGCTCATTTGGAAACTGAAAGCCTTTGATGTCTACAGGGTTGAAGGGATGATGCTCTAAGTGGGGACTAAGAGTGATCCCACCAGTTCCTTTTAGAAGCTTCAGAGATCTATGGGGCCTTTTGGGGGCTGCCTCTTATCTCCCCACTCTTGTCTTCTCAATTTACTCCTTTGGATCTTGCCAGAAACCGTCTTTGGCAGTTCTGAAACAAAGGCCATCTAGTGACCATAAAACAGAAACACTTTGAAATTATCATTCTACAGAAAGCTTTTCGACGTTACTGGAAAGCCTCCGTGATTCATGGTTTTCTCCAAACGGCAACAATGAGGACAGCTAGCCTGGAGCACATGCTCTTTCCAGCAGTGTTTCAATACCACCAACTGAATCTCCTTTATGTCAGTTCTTAGAGTGGGAACACAATGTGCTATGGGGAAGGCCCAGTGAAGAAACAGGGAGACAGGGCTGAGGCAGCAGCCAGGGTTATGCGTGTCTTCGTCCTCCCAGTGCCTGATCCTGAGTGGGAGCCCAGGGAGCATGTACCCATTTGATTTCCCAGCTTATTCAGTCCTAGAACCCGCAGATGTTTACCTTTCCTGGAGTACTTGTACGGAGCGGTCACCCTTTTCACGTGCTCCTGGAGTTCCTGGGTTAGATTCTCTGGATCATGCGAGGAATAGGCTGGAGAAAGGACTATAAATGCCTTTACAACCTGTTGGAAAAAACAACAAACAAACAAAAAACAAAGAATCAGGCCTCATGTAACAACTCTTTTCTCCTTAGCCTAGCCTTGTGAATAAGTGCTCACGCTTACCAGCCCAACATGGAAGTTCTACCAGTGACTTGGACTCAGCCAGTTGGATACCAGTTTTTTTCTGTTGCCTGCCTTTCCAGGATCAAGTATTGGGAGTTATGGCTTTTATGGAGTGATTTTAGAATCCTATTTTCCAAACTCTTCCCCATACCTGAAATGACACAGTTAGAAGCCAACATGCTTCCCTTAAGATGCCAATACTTTGGAGAGAGGAGATTCACAAACTCCTTAGGGTTCATTACGTATAGGTTTTCCTGACTAGGAAGGCAGCTGGGTACAGGTTTGGACAGACAGGATTGGGGGAAAACGTGTACCACTTGCAAGGGGAGGTAGGTCTTTCTGAGACTGCATGTATGAGCGTTTGCAATCAGCAAACATTTTGCTGGACAGCTGTTTCAGGCATCCTGAGGGACGTTCCGCACCTTGGTTCTCCCTGCCCACATCTTTCTTGCAGGTTACCTCCTGCCAAGGAAGAGAAATAGTCCCAACCTCAGGTACAACAGAACATGGTTTCTGACAGGAATGGAAGAGTTCAAAGGCCAGCATACAACTCTGTCAACAACACCCTAAGTGGTGGTTCATTGTCTTTGCATACTTCCCAGTGGCAGGCGTCTCACTATCATTTCATGTTCAGATAGATCTGGTTTTTAGGAAGGGCCTTCTCTTACTGCTAAAACTACCAAGCATTTATCGAACACTTTCTATGTGCCAGTCTCTGTTCTGAGCATTAGACTTGGCTTAACTTTCAGCACACAGCCATTTGTCATAGCCCCAGTTAATGTGAGCCATGCAGGACTAGGCATACTTTTCCAGGTATAGTTTCTCTCCCACATAGATGGGATTCTCACCCTGCTCACTCTATATTAGTGGCCTCAAATTTAGTGGGCGTTGGAATCACTTGGCTAGGGGCTTCTGGTCAAAATGAAGATTCCTTAAGGCTGCATTCCCAGTCCCTTTGATTCAGCAAGTCTCACTTTAGGTCTAGAAATCTACATTTTAAACAAAAATCCCAGAAGACGCAGCTGTGAGCAGTCCAGGGCCCAGACTTTGCAAATCACTCCTCTGCCCTGAGGCTTCTGAAAAATGCAGCTTGATCTTACACTAACTTTCACAGGGTAACTATGTTATACTTTAGGGTTATGTTGGATTTACAACCAGTGAAAAGTTCGTAGGTCTGCCTATGAGCTTATTTCTCTCATACTGTCTGTACTTCTAGGACCCACGGGAAGGAATTTGCATTTCTCCTGAGAAAAGCCATCTTATTAAATGTGGTCCTTGTTTCTGACATATCAGGGTCACTTTAGATACTTATTTTGTCATCCCTCAAGTTAGTTATCCCTCCCAGGTTAGAGCCATCAGCAACTATGTTTGGTGTGTTCACTATATCTTTATCTGCAAATGGAAAAGGACATTTTATTGGACAGGGTGGATGACAAAGCCAGCACCTGCCACTAACATCTCCCACCTAATAGCCCCTTTTGGACACAGTACCATGTCCACTTGACACCAAAGTGTTGATATCTTCCCATGGTGTCCCTCTAGAGCATATTTGTATCTCTAAAGATATGAGGGCAATGCTTAACCAAAAGGAATGTGTGTCTGTCTGATGGTGGCATTTCAGACTTAGTGGTACCTGGATGGGGTGAGATATGGGGGAATCTGGGCCTTCCAGCTTACTCTGCTGGGTGCTAATAGGCAAAGAACCAGGAAGTAATGTTCTTGATTGCACTAGTTACCTCCCCTTGGAGGGGGTCCAGGCTGCTTGCTGACCACAGCGGACTCCAGGATGGCTGGGTGCTCAGCAAGTGCACTCTCCACTTCAACGGGTCCAAGCCGGTAGCTGCAAGAGAAAAACAAACTCTTCCAAGTGTCCTCTCCTCTCCCATGAAGCTTCAAAGGGAGAAGGAAAGAGCAGACAACTTGACCTTAAGGAATTGATCACATCATTATTTCTTCCCATGAACCAAAAGTAGCCATCCTTGTCTATGTGGGCTCAGTCCCCTGTGATGTAAAAGTCCCTTCGTTCTGATGCTGCTGTCTTCTCAGAATTGTCCTGAAATTCACAGTGAACCCATGAAGGGCCATCTGGGCACAGTCACTCAGGACACATGGCCTGAGCAGCCCCATGCCGAAGGCTGGGGACCCCTCAACAGGAAGTCCAGTGGCTAGAAGTCCCCACTGGACAGGGAGCCATGAATCTGTGGGTTTTCCCTCCTTTTTTTTTTTCAGGTTCACATCACAGATGTAGTTTTTGTTGTTGTTGTTGTTAGTTTCTGCTTTATAACAGAGTGAATCAGTTATACATATGCATATGTTCCCGTATCTCTTCCCTCTTGCGTCTCCCTCCCTCCCACCCTCCCTATCCCACCCCTCTAGGTGGTCACAAAGCACCGAGCTGATCTCCCTGTGCTATGCAGCTGCTTCCCACTAGCTATCTATTTTACGTTTGGTAGTGTATATATGGGTTTTCCCTCTTTTAACTGGAAGGAAGCTGCCAGGAAATGATTAAGGATAGCCGCCCACTGCCATCCGTAGAAGGGTCTAGGCAGCATACTTGCATGCGGGTGGGTGGGCACATGGCTATTGGCTCTGTTTCTTAGGATAAAAGAGCACACTGATACTCTTTGTGCACAGCAATCACTGAAGATAGAAAGGGAGTGGCTGGCCAAGAGCAAGGGTAGGGGAAAGAGCTACGACACCAAACTCTGATTCTCAAAGCTTTGAGTAAAGCTACTGCTCAGTAAGAAAAAGAAACAAATTACTGGCACAGGCAGCAACACCCGTGAATCTTAAGAATGTTACACTGAGTAAAAGAAAGCAGACACAAACCAATGAATACTTTGATGCCATTTACATGAAGTTCTTTTTTTAACAAAAGGCAAAATTAATCTTCAGTGACAACAAACAATTTAGCAATTGCCTGAGCCCTAGGGATTGACTGCAAAGGGGCACAAGGGAACTTTTTGGGGTGATAAGAGATGTTCTATAACTTGATGTGGTGATGGTTACACAGGTATATATACATTTGTCAAAAGTCATTGACCCGTATATTTAACATAAGGGCATTTCATTGCATGTAAATTACACTTTAATTTTAAAAACGCATTCTGAAAAATAAAGAAAAAAGCTATGCTGTCAATACCTAAAAATAAATCTAGCACAAAATCTGTAAGAAGCATACATAGAAAATGTAAAACTCTACAGAACATTAAAGA
Source organism: Phocoena sinus (assembly GCF_008692025.1). Taxonomy (NCBI): domain Eukaryota; kingdom Metazoa; phylum Chordata; class Mammalia; order Artiodactyla; family Phocoenidae; genus Phocoena; species Phocoena sinus. Next base: position 65,709,003 of record NC_045777.1, on the reverse strand, counting down.
AGATATACATAAGTGAAAAGATACACTTAATATCATAACGATGTTAATTCTCCCCAAATTGATCTATAAACACTGCATCTCCAACTAAAATGCTAACAGATCCACAGAACTTGACAAGTTGATTCTAAAGTGTATATGAAAGAACAGAGGACCAAGAATAGGTAAAACGTTTCTAAAGAAGTTGAGTAAGAAGGAGAGACTTGCTCTACTAGATATTGAGACTTATGATAATGTTTTTGTGGATAAGCCTCTAACTTTCTCAGGGTGATGACGCTTGTTGTCAGCCTGGGCACTGGGAGATGTATTCAAAGTGCCCCCAGCAGAGCCAAGGCCCTCAGAAGGGAATGTGCTACACGAAGCTTAATAACCATATTCACCCCCAAATTGGGGGAGCTCTAAGCAGCCGTAGAAAATGAATTTTTCCCAAAATACTTAGTGCCACAAAAAAGACCCGTGACATAACTTAATGTTAAAAAGTGCACAGTACAAAGTTGTGGTATGGTGCCAATTATGTATGAAACTATACCTGAGGACCCTTTGCTTGCATAGATTTCATTTAAAAAATGTATCATTTCTGTATTATACAATTATATATCTCTTATAGAATAAATAGAAAATAAAGATGAAGGATGACAGAAGATCAGCCTCACTACTCGGATAATCAAGGCTAAAAATTTAATCTGTGTATGGGACCTTTTTATAGCTTATCTGTGATTTTATGCATATACACATTTGTGTGAATACAAAATATTCTATACATGTATTTCTACAATCCAATTTTACTTCAGTTAACAATCATGAACAATCATGAACATCTCCTCACAAGAATAAAAAAGTGTAATGAAATATAAAATATTTGCATAATATTACCCTATGTGGCTATAATATTATTTATTTAAACACTTTCATGTTATTAGAAATTTGGATTCTTTTTCTTTTTAGTCCTTTCCCTTTCCTTTTCTTCTTTTTCTCTCTTTCTCTCTTTTTTTTAATATACAATGCTATAATATCATTTATATAACTAATTTCCCACTGTTAGAAATTCAGAGAGTACCTCCACATTTTTCATCTGTTATAAACAACACTGTAATGAACATCTGTGCATTTGACAGTTTGTTTCCATAGGAAAATAAGTAGATTCCTTATCCTGGGTATAAAGTTGAAATAGGCACATTAATTGACGTGTGCAATCTCAGCTATATGAAATGTATATGCAAATGACGGGGGAATGAGCTTACCTGGTCAGTCCTACTGACCACTCAGCATTCACAGGGCAACTGTGGCCTAACAATCTCTATTAATTTTCAATGTTCCATGATTCTCAGGAGGAGATTTAATATTTTTTTCTTAGTTAAAAATGACCCAGAAAGAAAACTAAGAGCTGGTGCTAGTGATGAAAAGAAAAAGTTGAAGAAAACAAAGGTTCTTTTTAGCAAATAACTTTACAACTTGACTCTCTCAATGGAATGATCACAGACCAGAGAGGTCCTGTATTTAAGCTCTATGAGGACAAGGGTCTTATCTTTCCTGTCCAGTGCTGTATACTTAGTGGCATGAAGTAGGCACTCAGTGAATAAGGAATAAATCCTTCAGGAAAGTCAAGGATTTACTTTCACCTACAAAAGTGATTAGAAGAAAATACATTTAAATTTTCACATTATCTCTGCTTGATGGAATTACTATGTTGTTATTGTCATTGTTTTGTAGGTAGATTTCTATGACTTTCAATAAAATACCATGAAAGATTTCTGTTGTAATCACAGAAAAGCCACAAAATACATATACAGCATTTCAAAAACAAATGGACTGATTTTTATCTGCTCCTTCCAATATTGTTGCTGATTGATGGCTTAGTATATACAGCAGATGGAGTTTCTATAAAGCTCGGCTGCACGTTTGAATCACCTTGGGAGCTGACGCACATTCTCAGAAAGTTGGCTCTCACTGATGCGGAACTTGAGTATCAGGAATGTTTGAAGCTTCCAAGGTGCTACTAATGAGCATCCAGGACTGAGAACCATGTCAGCAGAGGTTTTTTTTGTTTTTGTTTTTGTTTTTTTTGCGGTACGCGGGCCTCTCACTGTTGTGGCCTCTCCCGTTGCAGAGCACAGGCTCCGGACGCGCAGGTTCAGCGGCCGTGGCTCACAGGCCCAGCCGCTCTGCGGCATGTGGGATCTTCCCGGACTGGGGCACGAACCCGTGTCCCCTGCATCGGCAGGCGGACTCTCAACCACTGCGCCACCAGGGAAGCCCTAAAAGATCTATTTATTTGTCAACATTAAAAGACCGGAAGGTTTCTTTCCATAAAAATCCAAGTTTTTTTAATTACAAAAATCAGAAGTTCTGGAAACACTGGCCCTCATTCACACATGGAAACATGCGTTTGGAGTTTGGAGGAGTGGTGGTCCCTGCTGGATGAGGCATGTGAGCTCCAGTTCAGCGCAGTCCTCAGCACCCTCTGCTGCCTCACACCGGCCTGTTTTAATCAATTACAGTGCTATCTGGCCCCTGTACACAATCAAGTTTGTGACTGTTGGGCAAAGGGGAAGTAAACAAAACGCCACACGGGGTTCAATTTCCTCCATCTCCCAAACCTCATGGTGCTGCCAAAGCTCGGGCAGTTTGTGTCAGTCTCAACTGGGAGTCTCAGCCCTGCTCACTGACCTGTCCGCATACAAGCCACACTGACCAGCCCCCGCTCCGGGAGCTGAGGAAGCAGCAGCAGCATTCTGTCTCCAGGCTGCAGGCCACACATGCCCCCCAGCACGTTAGCTGCCTTCCTGGACTGCCCCCCCAACTCCTCAAAGCTCCCCTTGACCTCTGCTCCCATGCCATTGACCCACCAGAAGGCAGGGATTGGGGGCCGGTGCCCAGCCTAGGCAGTGGTATTGGCAAAAAAGAAATAGAAACCATTGGTGAGGAATTCTGTTTGCTTGCTGTTGTTTTTCAGATTTAATTTTATTTTTACAACAGTTATTAAATTCACAGGGTTCAAAAATCAAAATATGAAAAGATATGCTTTGAGAAGTCTTCTCCCGCCGTTGTGCCTATCCACCTGCTCCCCACTTCACCTGTCTCAATGAGTAACCAATATTATTAGTTTCTTGCAAATCCTTCCAGTGTTTCTTTAGGCAAATGTCAAGTATATTCTTTTCTCCATACCATCTTTTTAATGCAAAAGATAGACTAAAATTCATACTGTTGTGTCCTCCCCTTTTATAAATTAAGATATAATTCTCCTAACATAAAATTCACCATCTTAAAGCACATAGTTCAAGGGTTTCTGGTATATTCACAAAGTTATGTAACCATCACTACCATCTAACTCCAGAACATTTTCATTATCCTAAAAGGAAATATTTCACAGATCAGTAGTCACACCCTATTCTCTCCTTAGCACGGCCCTGGCGACCACGAGTCTACTTTCTGTATGGATTTGCCTATTCTGGATATTTGACATGAATGGAATTATACAATATGTGGCCTTCTGTGTCTGGTTTCTTTCACTTAGCATAATGTTTTCAGGTTTATCCATGTTGCAGCATGTGTCAGTGTTACATTCTTCTTAATGGCTGAGTAATATTCCACTGTATGGGTAGACCACATTTTGTTTGTCCATTCATCAGCTGATGGACATTAGGGTTGCTTCCACTTCCATAATGTTGCTATAAACATTTGTGTATAAGTGTTTGTGTGCACATATGTTTTCTATTCTCTTGGATATACACCTAGGAGCACAATGCTAGGTCATACGCTAACTCTATGTTTAACTTTTTGAGGAATTGCCAAACTGTTTTCCACAGCATCTGTACCATTTTACATTCCCACCAGCAGTGTATGAGGGTTCTAATTTCTCTACATCTTTGCTAACCTTTCTTAGCAAACACTTTTTTTTTTTTTGTCGGTATGCGGGCCTCTCACTGTTGTGGCCTCTGCTGTTGTGGAGCACAGGCTCTGGACGCGCAGGCTCAGCGGCCATGGCCCTCTGCGGCATGTGGGATCTTCCCAGACCGGGGCACAATGCATAGGCAGGCAGACTCTCAACCACTGTGCCACCAGGGAAGCCCTAGCAAACACTTTTTGTTTGTTTTTGTTCGTTTGTTTTATTTTGTTTATTTCTTTTATTTAACACTTTTTTGTTTCTGTTTTGTTTTTGTTTTTAACTGTGTCACTCTGTGTGAAGTGGTGTCTCATTGTGGTTGGGATTTTCTTCCCCTAATGAATAAAGATGTCGAGCATTTTGCCATGTGTATATTGGCCATTTGTTTATATTCTTTAGAGAAGTGCCTATTTGAATCCTTAGCCAATATTTTAATTGGGTTGTTTATCTTTTTATTGTTGAGTTTGAATTCTTTATATATATGGCAAATATGTGCAACATGTATATAGGTGTGTACATATATATGATTTATATATGTATATCAGATATGTGATTTGCAAATATTTTCTCCCATTCTGTGGGCTATCTTTTCACTTTGATCTACAAATACTAGAAATTTTCATGAAGTTTGATTTATTTATTTTCTTTCATTGCTTATGTTTTAGAAACCATTACCTAATTCAGGATATGCACTTATATTTTCTTCTAAGAATTTTATAGTTTTTGCTCCTTCATTTAGGTCATTGATCCATTTTTGAGTTAATTCTTGTATGCAGTGTGAGGTAGGGACCACATTCATTTTTTGCATGTGAATATCCAGTTGTGCCAGCACGATTAATTGGAAGGACAATTCTTTCCCCATTGAATTTTCTTGGCACCTTTGTTGAAAACCGATTGACCATAGATTTATGGGTATATTTCCGGATCCTTAAGTCTATCCCATTCATCCATGCCAATCTTTATGCCAGTACCACATTGCCTTTTTTTTTTTTCCCACACAGTCTTGATTACTGTAACTTCGTAGTAGGCTTTGAAATGAGGAAGTGTGTATACACCAGTTTTGTGTTCCTTTTTCAAGATGGTTTTGGTTATTATGGGTCCCTTGCATTTCCACATGACTCTATGGACAAGACTGTCTATTCTGCAAAGAAGTCTACTGGAATTTTTGTAAAGCTTACAATGAGTATGTAGATCACTTTGGGATGTATTGTCATTTTTTTGCAACTTTATAATTTCTGCCTTAATGGCAAATAAGTTTTTAAAAGTGCAGTTCTACTTATTCATACTATTCCTTTATAAAAGGCAGACTTCAGGTAAGCTTTTAAATGCATGCATAATGTAGAGGCTATTATTTTCTGTCAGTTCTTTGTTCCTGAAAGTTAAACATCAGATGTGTTTTAAACTTCTGTCAGAATAGTCATGAAGGATATGTTATTTTTACATAATGAGGTAATATCTCAGGGGTGTGTTCACTGAGATACACCAAAATCGTAACAAGTTTTTCTTTAATAAATATTTCCTGGATTACTCTAGCCTTTGGCTAGTTTCTAGAGTTCTGAAAAGTTGATTATGACCACTTTTCTAAGGTTTTTATTGCTGCTATTTTTGGAGAAAAAAAATTTTAGAAAGTCCTTATTCCATCCTTTTTTCTGACTTAACCCTATTTGTTTGATCTTTTTCATTAGGAGAAGTCTTCTAAGGATGAGCCTGGTGTAAGCTCACTCTGCTTACACTCTGTAGACAGGAAAGGAGCACCCTGACTCCATCTCTTATTTCTCATTTAATTCACACAGCTCCAAGTGGCATATGAGTCCCTTTTTATAGTTAGAAAACTGAGATCCGAGGAGCCTAGGGATTTGCTCAAGGTCACACTTCAAGCGTGTGAACCACATCTATTTGACAGCAAAGCTTGCTTTTACATCTCAGTCATTCTCACACCACCTCCATAAATTTTACCATATCCACTAACAGTAGACTGTTATTACATCTACTCACAGTAGTACTTGTCTCATCTTTTTTTAAAAACAAGCTCTTCTTAAAATTAACATAAATAAATTTCTTTGAGATAAATTTTATATTCTCCTACTACGAATAAAAAGTACCTTTAACATAGAATTCAGAGAGGGGCACAACAGACACATAAGGAAGGGAAAATGAAGAAGGAAGCAAATGCACAGAGATACCCAAAGAAATAGAGATCATCTGAATTCAATTCTGTGTATCTGCTGTGATCTGTGAAAGGCTTTGAGCCTTAGCCAAGCTCTCTCCTTATTTAAAAGGGATGTGCACAACGTGAGGAAGATACTAAAAACAGACTAGGAGTCATACAAAACTTTCTCCTTCACTTGCTCAGAATGGTCGGAAGGGAATCCAAAGGGGCGTAACTCTCTCCCTGTGTGATTTGGGCTCAGGAATGTGAGACACACTAGGGATTGGGCAAGGGTGTCTAAGGCTCAAAGACTTGGTTGTAATTGTTTTTCTAAGGTTAAATGCTAACAGTTTAAATTTTAGGACTTGAGAAACTCCCAAGTCAAAATGTCCACATGTCTTGTAGCCCTGAGTCTCACTGGGGTGCCCAAGCGTGGACAGAATCTGACGCTCAAGATGGACCCTGGGACACAGTGAGCTTCACCCTTTCCAGCTGACTCCACACACCCAGCACATCATGGGCAAAGTTGAAGTACTCAGGCACTGGCTGTCTGCCCAGGCTGATGATTTCCCAGGTGGCCACAATCTTCTGAGGGACAGGTAGAGGCGGCAGCTGCCCATGAGACACACAGATACCCCAGGCATTTCTCAGAGCCTGGAGGACCAGTCCTCTTAGCCATATCACCAAAGAGGAGAGAGAGCATCGTCATGAATTCTGGGCTTCAGGGAGACTCTGAGGTTGGAGAGAAGCTTGTGGTCAGCCCTAGGGTGAGCACGGCACATATCGGCTTGTAGAGCGGAGTCCTGGGCTTTAGTCTGAGTTCCATGGTGTGATTTTGATCATTTCTCCTCCCTGGACATGAGGTCTAGCCCCTCCACCTCTACTGTCTGGGGATCTCTGTGGATCTGAGCGCAGGAACTCAGAGCCTGCTTCCCAAGGCTCAGTCCTTCAAAGCGAATCCCTCCAAAAGCCTTTGGCAAACCCTGAACTGGCCTGACAATGCGAAAGAGAACTCCAGGGCGGCACTCTCCAAAAGAAATGCGATGTGAACCACACGTACTCGTGTAATACACAATTCTCTAGTAGTTCCATTCAAAAAAGTAAAAAGAAACAGGTGAAATTCACTATAATACATTTTATTTAACTAGCTATATCCTATAATTTCAACATGTAATCAATATCAGAAATTATTAGAGAAATTACTTTACATTTTTTTTTGTTGTTGTTCTTAATTCTTTGAAATTCAATGTGCGTTTTACACTCACAGGCACACTGCAGTTTAGACCAGCCCCATTCAAGTGCTCAGGAGCTCCACGTGGCTAGTGGCTACTGTATTGGACAGAGAAGTTATAGTGCCCGGCTCTTCAGAGTGTGGCCTATGGACCAAGGACCTCAGCGGTCACCTGGGAGCAGGTTACAAAGGCAGAGCTTTAGACCCCACCCTCGACCTGTGGAATTAGAATCTGCATGTTAACAGGAACCCCAGGTGAGTCGAGCACGTTCAAGTTTGAGAAGCGAAGCAGCGGCCTCGGGACTGTGTCCCCAGTTTCTTTCTGCCAAGTTCCTCATGGTAATAATAATGATAGAATATGGGAGTAATAAATGCCATGGACTAAATGTCTGTGTCCCCCCCAGATTCGTATGTTAAATCCTAACCCCCAATGCAATAGTGTGAGGAGGCTGGACTGCTGGTGGGTGATTAGGTCATGAGGGTGGAGTCCTCATGAAAGAGACCCCAGAGAGCTCCCTGTTGCTTCTTCTTGCTGAGGATACAGCTCTGAACCAGGAAGCACGCCCTCATCAGACACCAGTCTGCCCACGGGGCCTTGATCTTGCACCTCCCAGCCTCTAGAACTGTGAGAAACAAATGTGGTTTAAACCACCCAGTATACGGTATTGTTGTTATAGCAGCCCAAACAGACGAAGACAATAATCAACAATAATAATGTGTCATGGTAACAGGAAAAGCAATAATAACTGTCATCTACTGAAGGCTTACTGTGTATTAAGCATTTGAAAAGTGCTTTATATTTCCTTAAATCCTCATAACAACTGTATGATGTGTTATATTCTCTATTTTATAGATAAAGTGAGGCTTGGAGGGGAAAAGTGACTTCCAGGTCTCACCTCCCAGAAAGCTAGACCCCAGCTTCTGCTGTGGCCACCAGCCCTACAACAGGGGTCGGCATGTGAGGCAGGACTTCCTTTCCCTCACCTCCCTCCCCAACCCCTCACCTCTCCTGAACTCTGCCCCAAGCCCTTTCTTCTGCCTTTCACTCCTGGATTCTGGGGGCCCCTTGACAGCAGATAATTAGAATCCCAGGCCTCCTTCCCAAGTGCACAATGCCATTTCAGGCCCTGTCCTCTTTAGGCTTAATCAGTAAAGGCCTCAGGGGCAGCTGACACCCCCTGCTGAAGGATTTCTCTCCACAGTGCCTTGTTCTTGAACCCAGGAGGTGAGAAGACTTCTAGGTTTTGCTTTAGCTGAATGCAGGCCTTAATGCCTGTAAATATTCGGGCTCCTGGGAACGCTGGTAAAGGCAATTTGCTGACTCAGTCTCCCTCGGGAACTTTGGCCCCAAACGCAGCCAAGAGAAGGCAGAGCCCGAAGCCAGCGGGGGACACGTGGCTTCAGCTGGTCAGCACACTTGAGCCAGCGGGCACGGCCCCGCCACCTGGGAGATAGTACTCCAGCCCCAGCGCCTGCTGGGTGTCCAGACCTAGGGGATATTTTCCCTGAAAATTCAGGTCATCATCTAATCCAAAAAGAGAACAGGAACTTTATTATATTGTAGCAGAAAGGAGACAACAGTGACAATAATATAAATCAAATCACGTCCCTTTTCTGCGCAGAACCCTCTAGAGACAGGAAGTAGATTGGCAGCTGCCTGGAGCAAATGGGCACAGGGATCTCTTTGTTGGAAATGTTCTAAATTTGGAGTGTGGTCAGAGCTGCACAACTCTGTAAACTTACTAAAAGAAATTAATAGGGATACAAATAACTGTACACTTGAAATGAGTGAATTTTTGGTACGTAAATTATACTTAAATAAAGCTACTAAAAGGAACAAAGTCTCCTCTGGCTCCTTGTGTCGCTCAAAGGCAAAGTCTGGAAAACAGCTCTCACCTGGCTCGCTGGGCTGCAGCCACAGTGGTCTCCCTGTGGCTTTGAAGTCCTGGCTTGGGGTGGGGTTGTTGGTAAAGTGCTTCTCTGAGAACAAAAACTGCACAAGTGACTTGTGGTGTTTGCCAGTATCTACGGTTAAAAATTCCCACCATGGCCAGTTTTGATTCCCACCAGTTTCAACTTATCAAAGTTTAACAACCGGCCTGCAAAGTTTCTGAATATTAAGAGGCTCTCAGGTGGCCCTTCAGGCCGGCTCCAGCCAGCACTGATTCAGGCCTTCTTGCGGGCTCCTCCGCCAGGACGCTCCATCCACATGGCTCACTGCCTTGCCACTCACAGGGCTCAGCTCATGGACCTTCAACCAACTGCCTCATCGAAAGTGGAACCCTCTCCCATCTGACACTTCCTGCCCGCCATTCTCTGCTTGACCTTCCTCCCCAGGATTTATCACTTTCTAACAGTCAGTATGTTTTCGTTTACTTTTTATAAATTTATTTTATTTATTTATTTTTGGCTGCGTGGGGTCTTCGCGTGGCTTTCTCCAGTTGCGGCGAGCGGGGGCTACTCTTCCTCGTGGTGCGCGGGCTTCTCATTGCAGTGGCTTCTCTTGTTGTGGAGCACGGGCTCTAGGCGTGCGGGCTCCAGTAGCTGTGGCTCGCGGGCTCTAGAGCACAGGCTCAGTAGTTGTGGTGCACGGGCTTAGTTGCTCCGCGGCATGTGGGATCTTCCCGGACTGGGGCTCGAACCCGTGTCCCCTGCATTGGCAGGTGGATTCTTAACCACTGTGTCACCAGGGAAGCCCTCAGTATATTTTAAAATATGTTTTTATTTTTTCCAGCGTTATTGAGTGACGGCTGACAGGTGCAATTGTACATACTTTAGGTGTACGCTGTGCTGGTTTGATACACGTGCACATGGTGTAAATGATTACTGGGACAGGGTTTCCTGCCTTACAGGTACTATGCTACTCACTTTGCATGTATCATCTCGTCTAACAATCCTCCTAGGTGTTGTATGCCATTTTACTGGTGAGGAAACTGAGCCTTAGAAAGCATAAGTGACATGCCTGAGACCACACAGCTGCTTAGGAACAGAGATGGCATCCAAATTCCAATCTGTAGGCCCCTTTGATGCCGCGCCCAGGACCCCATAGTGTGTTTTGTTTCTGGCCCTTCTTGTGATCTCCAGCCCTCCTCCCCCCACTCAGCATGGGCAGGGCAAGGCCCCCTCTTACTCAACAATGGCCTATTCTTCTCCAGGGCCAGAACCCTAGAACTCAGAACATTGCTGCTGAGGATGTTCTGACCTCGGTGTGTCCAGGAAGGGACTCCACTTCTGCCTCTGGATTTACACCCAGCTGCCTTCAGGTCCTGCTCTGGTCACAAAGGGAAGCCAGGAGCCTGCTCTTCAGGAGTGAACTTCCCTCCTCAAGGGCCACAGAGTGTGCTGCCCCGGGCCCTGCCTTGGCCCCAGTGGGCCTGAGAAAAACCAGGCTTCCTGCAGGTATGAGCTTGAGTGAAAATGGCAATTCTGACTGAAGGGCCCTGCCCTGGAAGCCTTTCTTCTGCCAAGAAGGTTATAAATTTAAGTGTGAATTTCAGCATAAATGGCTACACATTAGGATCACCAAGGGGGCTTAAAAAAAAAAAAAAAAAAAGATGCCCAGACTCACCCGACCCTAGATCAATGAAATTAAATCCAATGTGTTTTGAGTTCAAGTTCTTTTTAAGCGCCTGGGGAGATTGAAATGCACAATCATGATTGAGAACCACTGAAACAGACCATGGGGTTTGTGTGACAATTAAATTAGGTTATTTGTTCATTCATTAATTCGACATACATTGAGCTCCAGATCTGGGCCGGGCACCATTCTAGGAGGAGGGGAAACAGCCCTGAACAAAGGCTCTTATATTAAAAAGTTAGAGATATAAACAAGATGTACTCAGAAATAATAATACAAAATTTGAAGCAAGCAGGGGTAATGTGACTGACAGTGCTCAAAGCTGAGGTTGGGGAGACAGAGTGGCCTGGAGAGACCGCTCTGAGTTGCTGGTGTTTGTACCGGGACACTTCAGAAAAGGTAAGGGTAAGGGGTTCCAGGCAGAGGCAAAAGCCCTGAGGCAGGATGTGCTTGAGGAGAGGAAAGGAGACCAGCATGCCTGGTGCCCTGTGACTCGGGGGAGAGAATGGAGTGCCATCGTCAGAGGGGAAAAGGGCTATGGAGGCCAGAGCTGGCCAGAGAGAACAGACGCAGGGTTGGGTTGTCTGAGATGACAAGCCATGGACCTTTTAGTAAGACAGCAATGCGATCTGCATTACGTTTAAAAAGAAAACTGCTAACTGCTGTGTGAGGACTGGATTGGGGAAGCAAAGAGAGTAAGTAGAGGGATCAGAAAGGAGGCCACTGCTCCAGCTGGACGAGGGCCGGCGGTGCTGGGACAGGGGCCCTCTGTATGGAACGCTGGTGGAGACAGCACACACTCAGTGGTCAGTGTACTGGCTGGCAGGTAGGAAACTCCTCCGTGTTAGCTCTTCTTATTCTCAGTCTTATTAATAAAAGTCTCCCATCACAGCACTCCCCTGGAGTAGGTGGTGGGGGGAGGATGCTGGAATCTGTGGGACTGGGGCAGACGGTGCCTGAGGAGACACAGAGGGGCAGCAAGGGATGCCCGGCCAGAAGGGCAGGTACAGGGAGAACTGAGGTCCACGGGCCCAGAGAACAGAGGGGCCCAGGTGGGGCTGAGGGAACAGTGCCAGGGGTTGAGCCAGAATGTGGTCCAGAGTTTGACGGGAGCCCTGTGATGAGGTAGGATGGCGCTGTGGCCACAGTCAGTTTCAGGAGAGAGTGCAAGAGGGAGAGACAGAGACAGAGACGGAGACAGAGAGATTACTCTCCCTGCCACCCCGCATCTACAACCTGCTCCCAGAAAGGCAAATAGTTCACTTCTTTGCTCCCTTCAGTAAAATGTCAGCTTCTGAGTGAAGCTTTCTACGTGACCCTATTTAAAATGTCAATACCCCCCTCACCTTATCCCTTTCACATCTTCTCTGATTTACTTTTTCTCCTTAGCACTTACCAGCATGTGACATACTCGGTATTCTTTCTATCTCATTCACTTGTTCCCTCTTCTAGAATATAAGCTCCATGAATGCAAGAACTCTTGTCTATTTTGTTCACTTCTGTACCTAGAATGGTACTTAGCACACATGGAGACCTTAAAAAATATTTGATGAATGAACAAACAAACGAATGAGTGATTGAGTGGATGAATGAATGATCAGGAGTTGGGAAGACTGAAGTGGGCAGAGTCTGACGGTGGAGGGCTTTCTGCACAGCTCAAGGGGCTCGAGCTCCATCGCGTGAGACCTGGGGCTCTGAAAGCATTTCCAGCCAGCAGGAAACCTGGCTCTTCCCTCTCGGCGGGTCTCGCACTTCTCCCTCCCTGTGAATTGACCAGGAGTCCCTGGGAATCCTGTGTCAAAGACCTGTGAGGGGAGAGCATGGTAGGGCAGCCTCCACTGCCTCGGCTGCTCTCAGATGCTGGGTCACCCGCTGGGTTGGGGGGAGGGCACAGCAGCACAGGTCTCCTGAGTTGGAGATGAGACCACAGGCCCAGGCTTCCCGTCCCTCTGACAAGTGTTATCCAGATTTCTCAGAGAGGGTCTAACAACCTCAGGTCTTGAGGTTTCTTTCCGAAAGGCCTATTGGCACTTTTGCAAATCCCTCCTGCCCCTGCCAAACAAGAGATTCTGTGTGTCAAGGGGTTTGGAAGGGGTCGCCGATAGTCAGTTGCAGGAAGGTTCTGGGTGGCCCTCACTGCCTTACGTTTACATAACTGAGAAGTGGTTATTCTAGTGATTTTCTGTAAAATAAAATTAACTCTCTAGTACTTTGATGTCTCCATCTAGGCAAAGAACTTTTAGATGACACTTTCTTTTGCAAGTAAATGATTCAATGAACAAATGAACAGGTGCCAACTAGAGAATGGCACTCGCCACCCAGTTCCGCAAGAATTATGTCATTAGTCACTGCGGCGGCTGACCTTAAACGCACCCTGAAAGGAGTTCAGGGCAAAGATGAGGAATGAGGCCCTCTGTGGTCTGGGAAAACCGGCAGAACAGGCCTTCAGATAGTTAGATATTTTCAGGAGAAATTTTTATGGACACAATTTCTTGCATCTTCCCATACTTAGAAAAGCACTAAAACCAATAACTAGGGCTTTGGTTCCTTGCTGAGATGTGTGTTTGATTGTGTGTGCTCCTTCACCAAAATTACGTATATACTGACCTCCCCCCTTACACCTTCTGAGCAGTTTCTCAAGCCATCTGAGAGGCTGTCCCCCTAGGCTATAGTCCTCAACAAGACACTGAATAAGCTCAACTCACAGCTCTTACGCTGTGCCTTTTCTCCCAAGTCAACAAAGGTGAATTAATACTAGAAACAAAAGTTCCATCTAATAGTCATCACGCTGTACCAGACTTACCCAGGGCTAACGAGTGTCATGTTACCTGGTGGGCCATGGGGCTCAGCAGTAGTGAGCCCTTTGGCTGAAATGCAGATGTGAATCATATATATGCACCACTTGTCTTTCCAGAAAACCAGGCTCTCCACCGACTTCCTCCTTATCTCAACTCTCTCTGTATTGATTTTTTCTGACCATGTGGTTCTCAGCCTACAGGCTGCAGGACAGAATTACCTGGAAGGCTTAAGAGACATGACAATCAATGACAATACGTGGATCTCAATTGGATTCTGATTTAAACAAACTTAAAACTTATGAAATAATCAGGAGTTTACTGTCTGGATATTTGATGATATGGGAAATTGTAGTTAATTTTGTTAAGTGTGATAATGGTGTTGTGGTTATGTTTTACTATAAAATCTTCATCTTTTAGAGACTCATAATGAAATATTGATGGATGAAATAATATGATACCTGGGACTGGCTTCAAAAATAATCCAGGGCAGGGAGTCGATGGGAGTATAAAAGAAATAAGATTGGTGATGACAATAACAGAGGTTGAGTGATGAGCTACCTTGGGGGTATATTATACCATACCATTCTATTTTTGTGTATGTTCAAAATTTTCCAAATAGAAAGTTAAAAAAAAGAATCATCTGGAGAGCTTTTAAAACATACAGATATCTAGACCCCGCCTTGAGCAACTTTTTTTTAATAGATCTTTGTTAGAGTATAATTGCTTCACAGTACTGCGTTAGTTTCTGTTGTACAACAAAGTGAATCAGCCACATGCACACATACGTCCCCATACCCCCTCCCTCTTGCGCCTCCCTCCCACCCTCCCTATCCCACCCCTCTAGGTCATGGCAAAGCACGGAGCTGATCTCCCTGTGCTATGTGCTGCTCCCCACTAGCTATCTATTTTACATTCGGTAGTGTATATATGTCGCTGCTACTCTCACTTTGCCCCAGCCTCCCCCTCCCACCACGTGTCCTTAAGTCCATTCTCTATGTCTACATCTTTATTCCTGCCCTGCCCCTAGGTTCATCAGAACCATTTTTTGTTTTTAGATTCCATATATATGCGTTAGCATACGGTATTTGTTTTTCTCTTTCTGACTTACTTCACTCTGTAAGACAGACTCTAGGTCCATCCACCTCACTACAAATAACTCAATTTTGTTTCTTTTTATGGCTGAGTAATATTCCTTTGTATATATGTGCCACATCTTCTTTATCCATTCATCTGTCAGTGGACACTTAGGTTGCTTCCATGTCCTGGCTATTGTAAATAGAGCTGCAATGAACATTGTGGTACATGACTCTTTTTGAATTATGGTTTTCTAAGGGTATATGCCTATTAGTGGGATTGCTGGGTCATATGGTAATTCTATTTTTCACTTTTTAAGGAACCTCCATACTGTTCTCCATAGTGGCTGTATCAATTTACATTTCCACCAACAGTGCAGGAGGGTTCCCTTTTCACCACACCCTCTCCAGCATTTATTGTTACTAGATTTTTTGGTGATGGCCATTCTGATCAGTGTGATACCTCACTGTAGTCTTGATTTACATTTCTCTAATAATTAGCGATGTTGAGCGTCTTTTCATGTGCCTCTTGGCCATCTGTATGTCTTCTTTAATTTTGAATTAATAGTCTAGGGTGAGAGGAGCATCAGTATTGCCTTAAAATCTCCCCAGAGAATTTTAATGTGAATCCAAGTGAATACTAATAAAGCACAAGTTCCTTATGAACCCTCACAACTACTCTGGGATACAGGACTACTCACCCATCCTGCAGAGGGAGGTGCTGTGCTTTGATAGTGGACTTTGCAAATCTGAGGATCTGTGACCACTTCCAAAGTCCAGAATATGAGGTATGGGCACGAGGGCAGTGTGCTATTGTGATTCAGACCTGAGGGTAGCAAACTTTTCCTGCAGAGGGCCAGAGAGTAAATATTTTTGGCTTTGCTGGCCACATAGGGTCTCTGTTGCAACTACTTCACCCGGCGGCTGTGGTAAATGCAGCCCCAGGTGATAGCGACGGAACGGGCGTGGCTGTGATCCTCTAACACTGTATTTATAAGAAGAGGCAGCAGGCCATAGTTTGCGACCCCTGGTTTAGACCCATAGGCATGGGGCTCAGATATACCTGAGCTCAAGTCTCGCTCCTTCTTCTTGGATGGGTCCCCACCTTGTAAGGTGGGCATCCTAATTGGACCTACCTCCCAGACGTGCTGTGAGGGTTAATGAGATGATGAGTGTAAAGCTCAAATACTAGCTTACTACGTAGTGATTGATTTATTACTGTGGGCGGGCATGGGACTGGGGACTGGGTCTGCAGTGGTGCGCAAAAAGAGACAGGGCTGGGGTTTCAGCACAGAGAAGGGACAGAAGGTAGGACCCCTTTGTCAGGACCCCAGAAGCATCAAAGCTCTTGCCACTCCTCCCCATTCTCCTCCCTCCTGTTAGGAAGGCACACTTTTATCTCCTTTGGGGAAGGTAACTGTTCCTTCTGTCAACATGTTCTTCCAAACCTAGAGTCTATAGCATAAAACTTTGAGTAGTCAAAAACCCTTTTCTTTCTGAAAAGCCCAGTTCTTGCAACTGGAGCTCTGGCTTGCAAGTGTCTTGCCCCTGCTGAGTTTCAAAGGCCTGTTTTGCAGCCCTAAACCAATCGATTCTGTTCTCTCTTGCCAGCCTCGGTCCTCCCCTCTGAGACAGGATGTGATTGAATGGGGGATACCAGGGCTGGTGGTTGGGCGGAAGCCTCAGTTAGTGTCTCAAAACACTGTTCACTACATCAGTTTTGCAGGGGGACGCTAGAGAGGCAGTACGTTATTGTGGTGAAGGGTGTGGATTCTGTAGCTAGATTGCCTTGTTTAAAACCTGACTCTGTCACTTATTAGCTGTGTGGCCTTGGGCAAATCACTTAACCTCTACGTGCCTCATTTTATACTCACTAAATGGGGATTATAATAGTACCATACTTACCTTGTAGAGTTGTCGTAAGAGAGGTGATGACATGGAATGCATTAAAACAGCACCTGGTACATGACAAGTATGTTTAGTTACAGGTATTTATAAAATTTAGCACTTGAGAATTGGTCACAATTCTTTATATATTAGACCAAAAAATTACAATAGAAGATCTACTTTTAAGAAATCCTCAGATAGTGTGCCAAACATATTTCCCAGGGAAATATCAAGTATCTGTTCATTCATGTTCATTTTCCTATCATAAATGCCAGGTGCTAGGAATACAGCGCTCAACGAAGGAATTCAGGTCCTTATACGTTTAATCTGAACTTGCTATACGTCTTCTTATTTAAAACACTTGGGTAGTCTGTATGCTACACAGGAAAATGGCTCTATGCTTGTGGAGAACATGCAAAGATCTGTGACAGTGATCCTATGCTTTAAATTATTAGGGAAAACCTATGTTATCAGGGAGAGTGGAACTTACAGAGAGGCAGCTGCTGACCCAAACCATTCTAACAGATAAGAATTGTAAAAAAAGATAAATAAATAAAAAGAAAAAAGAAAAGAATGAGAACAAAAGAGGAAAGGAAATCATGTTATAGATCTAATATGTACTCTTATCAGAAGGTATCTGGGGTATATTTCATCTCATTGAGTAAGACAATCGGAACAATGAACAGTACACATACCTAATTCCATTTATGTTTACATATGTACATTCAAATATACATTCATATGGGCATTTTCAACATCAGTAAAGATTCATTCCAAACTGTTAAGAGTCACTTTCTCAGGGGTGGTGTTATGGGAGAAATTTTTATTTTTTACTTAACTTTTTTTATTGTATTGCTTGGAACTTTTACAAGTGTGCATTATGGTGATTACTTTTTTTTTTTTCGGTATGCGGGCCTCCCACCGTTGTGGCCTCTCCCGTTGCGGAGCACAGGCTCCGGACGCACAGGCTCAGCGGCCACGGCTCACGGGCCCAGCTGCTCCGCGGCATGTGGGATCTTCCCGGACCGGGGCACGAACCCACATCCCCTGCCTTGGCAGGCAGACTCTCAACCACTGCGCCACCAGGGAAGCCCCTATGGTGATTAGTTTTAAAAGAAATATTTACACTTGAGAAAATTTGCTCAAAAATCAAATGGGGTACACTGTCAAGTAGTGAGCTGCCCATCAACAGAGGTATTCAAGCAGGAGCTGGAGGAGCATGAAGCAGAGGCTGTGATAGGGATTGGACCAGTCATCTCTGAGACCCAGAGGCTCACCCTGGGATTCTGGACTGGGTTTCATATCCGAAAAATTCTCACCTAGTGTCCGGGGAGCCAGTGGGCTTGAGTGGCTGGCATGTGATTTGGCTTTCTGCTGCTGCAAGTGGGACCGTGCTCCTCTGAACTAACCCTGCGCCATTTCCGTGGGCCCTGAGGTTACCCTAACGCTTTGCCTCTCCTTTGCCAGCTTGCTTTGCTGAGCTGTGGGCACCGCTGGGGGGGGCAGTGGAACATGCTCAGGCCATGTTCTCCACATCAGGACTGACCTGGCAGGGAAGGAGATGGAGAGGGAGTGATGACATGGGGCCCCACCACCTGTGTTGATAAGGGTTCTTGTTCTTGTTCCTGCCCCTGCAGGACAGCAATGGAGCTGCTCTGGATGTCTCTGCTGCTAGTGGCCTCTTGTGTTGGAACTGTCCAGGGCTCACCAGAGGTGGACGTCAAGGAAGCCAGCATCAACGTGTCCCAGCCCTTGCACATCCTGGTGGAGAAAAACCTGATGGTGCTAACACCTGCCGGCCTGACCCAGATGCTGAATGAGACCCGCTTCTTGATGGTGCTCTTCCGTGAGTGTCCCTCACTCCTGGGCAGTGGGTGATGGGTGGGCTGAGACCTGCCCCCTTTCTCCTGGCAGCGAGAGGAGTTTTATTTATTTATTTATTTTACGTTTGGCTGCACTAGGTCTTCGTTGCTGTGCGCGGACTTTAGTTGCGGCAAGCAGGGTTACTCTTCGTTGCGGTGCGCGGGCTTCTCGTTGTGGTGGCTTCTCTTGTTGCAGAGCATGGGCTCTAGGCACGCGGGCTTCAGTCATTGTGGCACGTGGACTCAGTAGTAGTGGCTCGGGGGCTCTAGAGCACAGGCTCAGTAGTTGTGGCGCATGGGCTTAGTTGCTCCATGGCAGGTGGGATCTTCCCAGACCAGGGCTTGAACCCGTGTCCCCTGCACTGGCAGGCAGATTCTTAACCACGGTGCCACCAGGGAAGTCCCCAGAGGAGTTTTAAATATTGCTAAACACATGAGAACTCGTTTTAATAATAATTTTAAAAATAATGTATATAATGTCATCCTTAATCTACAGATGAGAATACTGAGGTCCAGGGAAATTAAGCAATTTGCAAGATACTACGTTGCCACTCTTGTCTTGATTTGTATCTGGCTCCTCTGTCCCACTGAAGGCAAGAAGCCAGGATTTACCCTCAGGTGTCTTTACCATTCTGAACCTCAGTTTTCTCCTCTGTAAAATGGGCGTGAACATAAGGGCCACACTGGATGATTGTGAAGACTAAATAAGATCGCGTGTTAAGTTGCTGGGACACAGTTATGGGCACGCTCTTGAGAAAGATTTTTAGATCATCACCTTTACTGTCTGAAGTTTGCATGCCCACGTTTATTCTTTAGGTTTTGCATCAGCCCGCATTTTGACAGAGAGAACAGACTTCTTTTTCCTGAGGCGTTGGCACAGACCTGTCTGTGCCTTGGGACAGAGTAGAAGGGGTTTTCCTAACAGTCACATAGTGAGCACTTACTGTGGGCCAGGCACTGTCCTTATAGCCCAGTAAATGTCATATCATCCTCACAATGACCCAGTATGGTGCCACTATTTGTCTCCCTATTTTGGGACATTTCACAATTGAAATTGAATTTACATCTGCTCTTGAAAAAACAAAAGTTCTGGAAGCACTGGCTTACATTCCTGCAATGTGACAGTTGGCTGGAGCTGAATAACGATTTCCCGTTTTGATCAGAAAACATACTTGTCAGTTTACCACATCCCTATCCAGCCAATCCCACACAGTCACACCCCTGCCTCACCCCTCTAGTATCTGAGTTTGTGTCCCCTGCCTGAAATTCAGGCCTCCCAGCTCCTTCCTCAATCTTTGTCTCTTCTCATTTGATACATTCTCTCCGAGTGATGCCCCTTCAGTGGGGGAGTCGGGTAAGTGACAGTATCAGCAGCTCAGTTACCATGGATCCCAGTGCTTCCTCAGCTGGCCTGTGCAGCTACTTCATAGCAACATAGAACAAAAACATTCTTTTTGTGCCCTTAACCTTGGTAGTTCACAGAAGGGAAAATCTAATTGGGTCATTTTGCCTCCATCCGATGTGGAGCATGGCTGTTGTGTAAAGTTCCATCAAAATAGTTCCAAGCCTCTGACTTCCATCCAGCTCAGGCTGTTAATGGTTTGTTTCCTTCAAAGTGTCAGGATGCATGCCTAATTTTACTTCAAGCCCATGGAGCAAGACCTAGGAGAGATCCAGTTTGGGCCATTTTCTTTACATGAGCCTGTGAGCAGGCCATGATTTCCACTTTGCTGAACTACTCCTCCAGCTGGTTCCCTGCATCCCTCCTCCACACCAAGACTTGGGCCACTACTCGAACATTTGTTTTATGATTCCTTTCTCAGAAGAATTGAGAACTCTGCAGCTGCTCTACCTGCTGTGGATTATGAGTTAATGGTTTGCACAGGTCAGACATCTAAGCCATCTTCTCTTTTTGGCTGCAGCCTTAAACCCTGAATCCTAGACCCTCAGTGGAGACATGGAAGGATTTAGAGCCACGTACTTTGCACAACACAGCACACATCGCGACACTCATTTACCCTTCCAGAATGGCACAGCAGGTCGCCAAGCCTGGATAACCTATCCTGTCCGTGTGAGAATGCAAGCTCTGCCCGTGACTACTCTGTTTATTTTTAATGAACTTATTTATTTGTTTTTATTTTTGGCTGTGTTGGGTTTTCGTTGCTGCGCGTGGGCTTTCTCTAGTTGCGGTGAGCGGGGGCTCCTCTTCATTGCGGGGCGTGGGCTTCTCTTGTTGTGGAGCAGGGCTCTAGGTGAGGGGCTTCAGTAGTTGTGGCTCGCAGGCTCTAGAGCGCAGGCTCAGTAGCTGTGGCACGTGGGCTTAGATGTTCCGTGGCATGTGTGATCTTCCCGGACCAGGGATCGAACCCATGTCTGCTGCATTGGCAGGCAGATTCTTAACCACTGTGCCACCAGGGAAGTCCTGACTACTGTGTTTTAATCAGGGCAGCAGGGCAAGTTCATGGCTCTTTGGGGTGTTAACTGTTGTCTTGTAACTTAGGGATTGGATTGACATCGAACCTGGGGCTACAAAGGAAGCTAATGCATTTTATATACTTTAATTGCACTTGATAACAACCAATTTTTGAATAGTTTAAATTTAAAGCCTTCCCATCAGCAGGTATTTCAAAGCGGTGAACACCAGCAGAGATGCTATCTAAAAGACCCTCAAACTCATTTCATTTGAATATTTGATGCCTTCAAATACACAGTTTAAATCAAAATGAATTCTCAAAAGCTGGCAGACCCTTTAAAGTCACCTCTGGAAAAACGAATGACTTGGGGCAAGCATTATAAAAGCTTTTTTTCCAGGAGTAAATGGCTTTTTACAAATAGGTCTTTCCAATATCGTCTCCAGGGAAATACTGCCCTGGTAACTCTCAAACCCTTAGCTGCTGCCCACTTTCTCATCTCTCCAAGGACCCCAGGCTCAAGAGCCAACACCCAGGGCGATCTTTGCTCTTGGATATCCCTCGCACATCTCAATGCCACGTGTGTCCAAAATAGACCTCAGCATCTTTGATTTGCTCCAACGGCAAGCTTCTTCTCACGTCCTGTGTCCTGTCTTGACTGACAGCACTGTTATCCACATAATGTCAAAGTCAGAAATCCAAGATCATTCTTAACTCCTTTGTACTCTCGTCTCTAATCGTCACCAGATCCTGTTGAAACCACTTCCTGAAGCCCTCCGCAATCACTATTTCTCCCCATCCCCCCGCCACGGCCTTAGTTCTGGCCTCACCATTCCCACCATGAACCACTGCAGCATCTTCTAGATGGTCTCCCTTCCCTCTCCAGTGCCATCTCTACAGTGTACGCCGAGAAATTTTGTTTTCTAAAATGCAAATCTGATTGGGTCACTTCCTGATTAAAAACCCCCAAAGATTCTCTAAGTCCCCAAACTCCTTAACACAGCTAAAATGTCCTCTGCTCGATCTAACCGGGCCTCCTTCTCCACTCCACTTGAACTCTGTGCTCTACACTCTGAGTGTGGCCACCAGGTAGGTCACACTGGCATCGGCCTCCTGGCCTTTACACTTGCAGTTCCCTCCACCTGCAGTGTCCTTCCTGAACTTCTTCACCTGGATTGTGAGGTTTAAGTTCATGGAATTGCTCTGTCAAGAGGCTGTGTCCACCTTACTCCCACCTAGGCCCTCCCACGCTCACTCAGCCCTCTGCACACTCCTTTTCATAGCATTTACCACACTGTATTGAAAATGCTTTATATTTTTTTTTTGCGGTACGCGGGCCTCTCACTGCCGTGGCCTCTCCCGTTGCGGAGCACAGGCTCCGGGCGCACAGACTCAGCGGCCGTGGCTCACGGGCCCAGCCGCTCCGCGGCACGCAGGATCCTCCTGGACCGGGGCACGAACCCGTGTCCCCTGCATCGGCAGGCGGACTCTCAACCACTGCGCCACCAGGGAAGCCCTGAAAATGCTTTTAAACGTGTGAGCTGCACCGGGCACAGGGGTCAAATCTTATTCATCTCTTGATTGCTACCATCTGGGATTGTGCTTGGAGCATGGCAGGCCTGAGGAGATGCTGAGTGAATAACAGCTTTCCTTTGGCCCCCAGTGTTCCCCATGAATGAGACAGGAGAAAAGGGGAGGCTACGTTTAGCAGAGAGAGGTCAAAATGAGACTTAACAAGAGCTGTTTCTGGGTTCATTAATGAGTAATTAGAAATCATCCGTAAAGCAGAGGTGGCAAGATTGTGCCCTGGGAGCAGGTTAGATGATGATGTGGATGGTGAATGAGAATGATAATGAGGACCACAGCGGTGATGATGGGGGCGACCATTTACTGAGACCTGTATTCCAGGCACAGGGCTTGGTCTCATTGTCCCTGTCTTACATTTCAGAGCAGGTCTAACACTCAATCCATCTTAAACTGTGCTGATAACTGAGGCACTCATTCACTCATTAAACATTTATTACATACTTATTACATACCAGATATATTCTAGGCACTGAGTGGTGAACAAAGCAGACAGACATCCTTGCTTTATGGAACTTTTATCCCAGAGAGGGGAGACTCAAGATAAACTGGTAAAGAAGTAAAAAAGGTAGCATATCTTCAGGGTAAAAGTACTATGGAGAAAAAGCAGAACTCTTAGGGAGTGCAAGGAGTGGGTGGACGTGGGGCTGTGGTTGTGTACAGGGTGGCCAGAGAAGGCTTTCCTGAGAAGGCGACAACTGAACAAAGACCTGAAGGCAGTAAAGCAGCAACCTGAGGAGAGCATTTCAGGCAGAGGGAGTAGCAAGTGCAAAGGCCCTGAGGTGGGAATCTGCAGGGTGGCTAAGCTGAGTTGTTGAAAAGTAGTGGGAAATAAGATCAGAAGAGTGAGGAGCAGGGTCTTTAGGGGCTTGTAGGTCACTGTAATGGTCAGAGAAATTTGTTGGCTGGCCCTTGAGGAACTAGAAGGGGTTGGAGACCACCCTGAAGTCCTTATCACTTGTGAGCACATCTGTACACTATAAATCACCCTATGGAATGGAGAGAGGGTTATTCTCAGAATTCTTTTCCATGCTTGATCTCGAACTTGTTTTAAAGTGGGGTTTCTCGTCCTCAGCACTATTGATATTTTGGCTGGCTAATGCCCCCCTTTTTTGTTTTAACATCTTTATTGATGTATAATTGCTTTACAATGGTGTGTTAGTTTCTGCTGTATAACAAAGTGAATCAGCTATATGTATACATATATCCTCATATCCCCTGCCTCTTGCACCTCCCTCCCACCCTCCCTATCCCACCCCTCTAGGTGGTCACAAAACACTGAGCTGATCTCCCTGAGCTATGCAGCTGCTTCCCACTAGCTATCTATTTTACATTTGGTAGTACATATATGTCAATGCTACTCTCTCACTTTGACCCAGCTTACCCTTCCCCCTCCCTGTGTCCTCAAGTCCATTCTCTAAATCTGCGTCTTTATTCCTTTCCTGCCCCTAGGTTCATCAGAACCTTTTTTTTTTTTTTTTTAGATTCCATATGTATGTGTTAGCATACGGTATTTGTTTTTCTCTTTCTGACTTACTTCACTCAGTATGACAGACTCTAGGTCCATCCACCTCACTACAAATAACTCACTTTCGTTTCTTTTTATGGCTGAGTAATATCCCATTGTATATATGTGCCACATCTCCTTTATCCATTCATCTGTTGATGGACACTTAGGTTGCTTCCAGGTCTACTGTAAATAGTGCTGCAATGAACATTGTGGTACATGCCTCTTTTTGACTTATGGTTTTCTCAGGGTATATGCCCAGTAGTGGGATTGCTGGGTCGTATGGTAGTTCTATTTTTAGTTTTTTTAAGGAACCTCCATACTGTTATCCATAGTGGCTGTATCAATTTACATTCCCATCAACAGTGCAAGAGGGTTTCCTTTTCTCCACACCCTCTCTAGCATTTATTGTTTGTAGATTTTTTGATGATGGCCATTCTGACCGGTGTGAGGTGATACCTCATTGTGGTTTTGATTTGCATTTCTCTAATGATTAGTGATGTTGAGCATCCTTTCATGTGTTTGTTGACAATCTGTATGTCTTCTTTGGAGAAATGTCTATTTGGGTTGTCTGCCCATTTTTGGATTGGGTTGTTTGTTTTTTTTTATATTGAGCTGCATGAGCTGCTTGTATATTTTAGAGATTAATCCTTTGTCAGTTGCTTCATTTGCAAATATTTTCTCCCACTGTGAGGGTTGTCTTTTCGTTTTGTTTATGGTTTCCTTTGCTGTGCAAAAGCTTTTAAGTGTCATTAGGTCCCATTTGTTTATTTTGGTTTTTATTTCCATTTCTCTAGGAGGTGGGTCAAAAAGGATCTTGCTGTGATGTATGTCATAGAGTGTTCTGCCTATATTTTCCTCTAAGAGTTTTATAGTGTCTGGCCTTACATTTAGGCCTTTAATCCATTTTGAGTTTATTTCTGTGTATGGTGTTAGGGAGTGTTCTAATTTCATTCTTTTATATGTAGCTGTCCTGTTTTCCCAGCACCACTTATTGAAGAGGCTGTCTTTTCTCCATTGTATATTCTTGCCTCCTTTGTCAAAGATAAGGTGACCATATGTGCGTGGGTTTATCTGTATAGGAATGCAAGAGATTTCTGAGTATTAATTTTGTATCCTGCTACTTTACCTAATTCATTGATTACCTCTAGTAGTTTTCTATAATCCTAAAATATCATCTTTAGGGTTCTCTATGTACAGTATCATGTCATCTGCAAACAGTGACAGTTTTACTTCTTCTTTTCTGATTTGGATCCCTTTTACTTCTTTTTCTTCTCTGATTGCCATGGCTAAAACTTCCAAAACTATGTTGAATAATAGTGGTGAGGGTGGACAACCTTGTCTTGTTCCCCATCTTACAGGCAATGGTTTCAGTTTTTCACCATTGAGAACCGATGTTGGCTGTAGGTTTGTCATATATGACCTTTATTATGTTGAGGTAGGTTCCCTCTGTGCCTACTTTCTGGAGAGTTTTTATCATAAATGGGTGTTGAATTTTGTTGAAAGCTTTTTTTGCATCTATTGAGATGATCATAGGTTTTTTTTTAAAATTTTTATTTATTTATTTTTATATTTATTTTAGGCTGTGTTGGGTCTTCGTTTCTGTGCGAGGGCTTTCTCTAGTTGTGGCAAGTGAGGGCTGCTCTTCATCGTGGTGCACGGGCCTCTCACTCTCGCGGCCTCTCTTGTTGTGGAGCACAGGCTCCAGATGCGCAGGCTCAGTAGTTGTGGCTCACGGGCCTAGTTGCTCTGTGGCATGTGGGATCTTCCCAGATCAGGGCTCAAACCCGTGTCCCCTGCATTGGCAGGCGGATTCTGAACCACTCTGCCACCAGGGAAGCCCCTGATCATAGGTTTTTATCCTTCGGTTTGTTAATATGGTGTATCTCATTGATTGATTAGCATATATTGAAGAATTCTTGCATTCATCACAGTTTCACTTTCAGTGCTTGTGACTGGTCTGTTCATATTTTCTATTTCTTCCTGGTTCAGTCTTGGAAGGTTGTACTTTTCTAAGAATTTGTCCATTTCTTCCAAGTTGTCCATTTTATTGGCATATAGTTGCTTGTTGTAATCTCTTATGATCCTTTGTATTTCTGCAGTGTCAGTTGTTACTTCTCCTTTTTCATTTCTAATTCTGTTGATCTGAGTCTTCTCCCTTTTTTTCTGGCTAATGGTTTATCAATTTTGTTTATCTTCTCAAAGAACCACCTTTTAGTTTTATTGATCTTTACTATTATTTTCTTCATTTCTTTTTCATTTCTTTCTGATGTGATCTTTATGATTTCTTTCCTTCTGCTAACTTTGGGGTTTTTTTTGTTTTTCTTTCTCTAATTGCTTTAGGTGTAAGGTTAGGCTGTTTATTTGAGATTTTTCTTGTTTCTTGAGGTAGGATTTTATTGTGATAAACTTCCCTCTTAGAACTGCTTTTGCTACATCCCATAGGTTTTGGGATGTTGTGTTTTCATTGTCATTTATTTATAGGTATTTTAAAATTTCTTCTTTGATTTCTTCAGTGATCTCTTGGTTATTTAGTAGCATATTGTTTAGCCTCTAAGTGTTTGTATTTTTTACAGTTTTTTCCCTGTAATTGATATCTAGTCTCACAGTGTTGTTGGAAAAGATACTTGATACGATTTCAATTTTCTTAAATTTACCGAGGCTTGATTTGTGACCCAAGGTATGATCTATCCTGGAGAATGTTCCATGAGCACTTGAGAAGAAAGTGTATTCTGTTGTTTTTGGATGGAATGTCCTATAAATATCAGTGAAGTCCATCTTGTTTAATGTATCATTTAAAGCTTGTGTTTCCTTATTTATTTTCATTTTGGATGATCTGTCCATTGGTGAAGGTGGGGTGTTAAAGACCCCTACGATTACTGTGTTACTGTCGATTTCCCCTTTTATGGCTCTTAGCATTTGCCTTATGTATTGAGGTGCTCCTATGTTGGGTGCATAAATATTTACAATTGTTATATCTTCTTCTTGGATTGATCCCTTGATCATTATGTAGTGTCCTTCTTTGTCTCTTGTAATAGTCTTTATTTTAAAGTCTATTTTGTCTGATATGAGTATCGCTACTCCAGCTTTCTTTTGATTTCCATTTGCGTGGAATATCTTTTTCCATCCCCTCACTTTCAGTCTGTATGTGTCCCTAGGTCTGAAGTGGGTCTCTTCCAGACAGCATATATATGGGTCTTGTTTTTGTAGCCATTCAGCTAGTCTGTGTCTTTTGGTTGGAGCATTTAATTCATTTACATTTAAGGTAATTATTGATATGTATGTTCCTATCACTATTTTCTTAATTATTTTTGTTTTTTTTTTTTTGTAGATCTTTTCTTTCTCTTGTGTTTCCTGCCTAGAGAAGTTTCTTTAGCATTTGTTGTAAAGCTTGTTTGGTGGTGCTGAATTCTCCTAACTTTTTTTTTTTTTTTTTTTTTTTTTTTTTGCTGTACGCGGGCCTCTCACCGCTGTGGCCTCTCCCGTCACGGAGCACAGGCTCCGGACACGCAGGCTCAGCAGCCATGGCTCACGGGCCCAGCCGCTCCGCGGCATGTGGGATCCTCCCGGACCGGGGCACGAACCCGTGTCCCCTGCATCGGCAGGCGGACTCTCAACCACTGCGCCACCAGGGAAGCCCCTCTCCTAACTTTTGATGTCTGTAAAGGTTTTAATTTCGCCGTTGAATCTGAATGAGATCCTTGCTGGGTAGAGTAATCTTGGTTGTAGGTCTTTCCCTTTCATCACTTTAAATATGTCCTGCCACTCCCTTTTGGCTTGAAGAGTTTCTGCTGAAAGATCAGCTGTTAACCTTATGGTGATTCCCTTGTATGTTATTTGTTACTTTTCCCTTGCTTCTTTTAATATTTTTTCTTTGTATTTAATTTTTGATAGTTTGATTAATATATGTCTTTGTGTGTTTCTCCTTGGATTTATCCTGTATGGGACTCTCTGTGCTTCCTGGACTTGATTGACTATTTCCTTTCCCATGTTAGGGAATTTTTCAACTATAATCTCTTCAAATATTTTCTCAGACCCTTTCTTTTTCTCTTCTTCTTCTGGGACCCCTATAATTCGAATGTTGGTGTGTTTAATGTTGTCCCCAAGGTCTCTGAGACTGTCATCAATTCTTTTCATTCTTTTCTCTTTATTCTACTGTGTGGCAGTTATTTCCACTATTTTGTCTTCCAGGTCACTTATCTGTTCTTCTGCCTCAGTTTTTCTGCTATTGATCCCTTCTAGAGAATTTTTAATTTTATTTATTGTGTTGTTCATCATTGTTCGTTTGCTCTTTAGTTCTTCTAGGTCCTTGTTAAACGTTTCTTGTATTTTCTCCATTCTATTTCCAGGATTTTGGATCATCTTTACTATTGTTACTCTGAATTCTTTTTCAGGTAGACGGCCTATTTCCTCTTCATTTGTCTCGTCTGGTGGGTTTTTACCTTGCTCCTTCATCTGCTGCATGTTTCTCTGTCTTCTCGTTTTGTTTAACTTACTGTGTTTGGGATCTCCTTCTCACAGGCTGCAGGTTCATAGTTCCCATTGTTTTTGGTGTCTGCCCCCAGTGGGTGAGATTGGTTCAGTGGCTTGTGTAGGCTTCCTGGTGGAGGGGACTTGTGCCTGTGTTCTGGTGGCTGGGGCTAGATCTTGTCCTTCTGGTGGGCAGGGCGACACCTGGTGGTGTGTTTTGGGGTGTCTGTGAACTTAGTATGACTTTAGGCAGCTCTCTGCTAATGGGTGGGGTTGTGTTCCTGTCTTGCTAGTTGTTTGTCATGGGGCGTCCAGCACTGGAGCTTGCTGGCCCTTGGGTGGAGCTGGGTCTTAGTGTTAAGACAGAGATCTCTGGCAGAGCTCTCGCCGACTGATATTACATGAGGCTGTGAGGTCTCTGGTGGCCCAATGTCCTGGACTTGGCTCTCCCACCTCAGAGGCTCAGGCTTGACACCCGGCCGGAGCACCAAGACCCTGCCTGGCTGGCTAATTCTTTGCTGTGTGTGCGTGTGTGTGTGTGTGTGATGTGAGGAGGGTGTCCCTGCACTGTAGGGTATTTAGTAGCATCCCTTGCCTTCACTCACTAGATGCCAGTAGCATTCCAGATGTGACAACAAATAGTGTCTCCAGATATGGCCAAATATACCCCGTTGAGAACCACAGTCTAAAGAAATGCAGACTCCAGCTCCCTGTGTTGGGAGCTAATCTCCAGTCCCTATACTCACAGCTCCCCCGTCCATCAGTCCCTACCCTGACCCACATTGGCTGCTCAGAAAAGGGAGACTGGGGTTATCTACTAAAGACCCAGGCAAACATTGATCTAGGTCCATTAGCCATTAACACATTTACACACCAAGCAGACAGTCAGAGAGCCACTGACAACTCTAATGCGACCCTGGGTCCCATTTGTTTACCCCAAAACCCACAGGAGAGCCACATAATAGGCCTCAGCCTTGTGTTGGATGACTTGGTGCTGGTCACCATTGTCTTCCTTCCCCCAGAACCAGAAGATCTGCTGAAGATCCTGATATCTCCATAGGACTCTCCCTCCCCAGAGAGCATCTGGTCAGAGCAAGACCAAAGATTTCCCCCGTGTCATCATAATAGTTAATGTTTATTGGGCACTTCTGTGCCAGAGCTTTGCTTACCTTGTCTTACTATGTAGGCTCATTCTAAGGTATGGGAGCTATTACTACCCCCATTCTATAGATGAGGAAACTGAAGTGCAGAGATGTTTAAAAAACACCTTGCCTGGACCACTGGTGCTGTAAGCCACCATAACTGTCTCTGTTTTATGAGACAACCTAAGGAATTCATGTTAATTGAGTACCCACTATATGCCAGAAGATGAACCTTAGGTGGAGTTAGAACCTGAGGAGGGCTATACCTATAGGAGCTCTCAGCCTCCCAGCGAAAGGCTCCCTGCCTGTCCACTGTCCACTGGGCACTGCTTTGCCCAGGTTCCAATGAATGTACAGCTGAATTGTGTCTCCATGCCTCATGAGACAGGCACCAAGACCTGAGGGGCGTATGCATCCATTTCACCTTTACACACTCAGGATTCAAGGCTCCAAAGCCCTAAAGGCAAATTTTAAAAAGACAGAAACTAGTAAATAGGACTGTAAATTATAAAGAGTGGATTTGGCTCTCCAGAGTCTATCTGCTTTGATGAGAACCACTCAGAGCAGGGGAGATGGGAAACCCACCCCTCCAGGAAACAAGGAACATTTTCCAGACCAGCTTACCTATAAGGTCAGTCAGAGCATGGATCTTGGAGTCAGTCAGCCATGGAGCTGAACTCCGCCCAATGCTTACTAGCTGTGAAACCTCTGGGCTTCTCTTTCCTTGTCTAACATTCCTCACCTGTAACAGCAGATGACTCATAGGGTTGTTCTGAGGATTCACCAAAATAATGCGTGTAACACTTAGCAAAGCACTTGGCATAGTAAGTGTTCAATAAACGTTGTTATCTTGTTATCATTACTACCATCATCATCCTTCTGGTTGCTCAGGTCAAAATGTCAGAGGCATCCTTGATTTCTTTCATTTACACTCCACCTCCAATCCGTCAGTAAATCCTGTCAACTCTTCCAAGATCCCTCTAGGCTCTGACCATTTCTCACCGCTCGCCTGGTTCAAGCCATTCTCTCTCACCTGGATTATTACAGTGGCTCCAGCTAGTCTCCTTTTTCCTCTTTGGTCTAATCTCCGTATAACATTCAGAACAATCCAGTAAAAGAGTAAGTCATCACATCTAACTCTGCTCCAAACCCTCCAGTAATTTCCACAACCCTCGGAGGAAAGGCCAAAGTTTATTCAGTGGTCTACACGGCCTGTGTCACCTGACCTCACCCCAGCTCACTCTGTTCCAGACCCAATGGATTTCTTGTCATCCCTCAAACACGTTGCACGTGCTCCCACCTCAGGGCCTTTGCACGTATGGCTCCTTTGTCTGGAACTCTCTCCCTCCTGTAAGCAAGCACACAGCTTGCTCCCTTATCTTCTTCAGTCTTTATTAAAACGTTCCTTCTCAGTGAGGCCTCCTTTTGCCTCTCTACTTAAACTCCATTCCCCTGACACTCCCAACTTCCACCTCTGCTTCTTTTTTCTCCATAGCACTTAGCATCTAACATAGAATATAGTCTGCTTCTTTATTTTGTTTATTTTCTGCCTTCTCCAATGAGAGCAGTGATTTTTATCAATCTGCTTGTTGTTAAGTCCCCAGTACCTAAAACATTTCCTGGCACATGCAAGATTCTAAAAAAGATTTGTGAGATGAATGAGTGAATGGATCCCATTACTGTTACTACTAGGTCCCATCCATCCAGCTCTCAGATCCCAGCTGTCACAACCTCTTTCTCTCACTTCCATTTTGGACACTGAAGACCACTGGGCTGTGTGTGGAACCTCAGAAACTCCACTGTTTAGACAAGTGTTTCTCTTGCCCCAAGCTCGTACCCTTAGAAACTCTGATTTGGATGCTGTGTCAATTAGCAGCCCTGAGCCAGGCACTGCCGAATCCACGAGGGAGGCAGAGGAGAAGCCTGCAGGCCGGACTGGCTGGCGACAGGCCAGCACCTGCTGGTGGTGATTGATGGTGGTATCGAAGGCGATGACGGTGACAAAGCAGGCAGTGGAAAGGCATCGATCTACAAGAGAGGCAAAAATTCCCACTTCCTGTCCATTGATTGGGAGTTTAATGAAAACGATCATTCACTTTCGGGTTCCATCACTGGAGCAGGTGTGCTGACTGGCAATAGGGCGTGTGCCAGCTGTCCCAGGCCTAGCCTTCTGGGTTTTGCTTTACAAAAGCCCTCTCTGTTGGACTTGGAACTTGCCCACAGCATTGGAAGTGATTTGCACTTTTTCCAAATGCTCCAGATGGACAAGGGAGTTTGAAAAAGATAAACTGTTCTGGCTTGAAAGGGAATTAATGACCCCCTGCCCTGGCTTGGCCCACCTGCTGCAGATGCCAGTCGGTGAGGGACCAGCGAGGGGCCTGCAGTTTCATAGTCCTCTCAGGAGGAAGGGAGGCAAAACTGCCTGCCTTTTAGCACCGCGCCCCCCCCCCCCCCCATTTAGGCCAGGAAGACCTCTCCTGCTGCTGGGATCACATGTCAGGTCCCTGAGGCTCTTTCCAGAAAAGGGCTCCTCACTCCAAATGCCACCCCACTGCCCAGCAATGATAGTGTCAGGTCTCTTCAACACCCCAGACCAAGGGGATGGGCTGAGTGCGTAGGAGATCATCATAACCTCCCTCCATCCTTACCCTTCCCACATCTGGCCTTCTTTCCATTACATGCAGATACAGGGCAACTGGAGGGGCCCAAATTGGCCTGTTAGGTCCAGGAATTTCCACTAGATGGCTCTCTCTCTCTCTCTCTCTCTCTCTCTCTCTCTCTCTCTCTCTCTCTCCCTCCCTCTCTCTCCCTCTCCCCCATCTCTGTCTCCCCTCTTCTCCCTCCCTCCCTCCCTCATTCCCTCCCTCTCTCTCTCTTTCTCTCCCCCTCACTATAAGTTCTGATAGAAATTTTACAATCATAATGGTGCTAGTAAGAATGCATTACGTACTGACCAAGTTCTAGGCATTGTGCTAAGGGTTGGACATGCCCGGTGGAGGTTAGAGAGCAAGCACTCCGGAGCCAGAGCGAGTGGGTCCCATCCTGCTATACCTCCTGCTGCCATGGGGCCTTGGGCAAGTAGGTGTCATTTCAATTGTGCAACAGTTTCCTCATCTATAACACTGAGATAATAATAGCAGTACCTATCCCATAGGGTACTAGGAAGATTAAATGGCTTAATCCATGTAAAATTCTTAGAAAGTAATAAGCACAATGCAACTGATTGTAAAATAAATCTTTTGACAACTTCACAAGGTAGTCACTATTTCCCCACTTTATCTATGAGGAAATTGGAGCTTCAGGAGATTAAGTTGCCCAAGGTTGTATTGTTTCCAGTGTTACCGAACCCAAAGAAACCTGATGTGTGTCTCCCAAACTGAACAATTTCCTGAACCGTGTGTCTCACATCTTGTCACATTTCTGAATCTACCCACTAGCAGTGGGGCACCAGAAAAGCCCCGGAGCTAAGCAGGCCAGACAAAACCTCCTCCTTGGGAGACAGGGATGCAGGAAAAGCTCTAGTGAGTTCTGTCTTCATACTGCCTCTTTCAGACAACCCATCCTCAGAGCAATCCAGGAACTTAGCTGAGGAGCTGGGCAAAGCCGTGGAGATCATGGGCAAAGGCAAGAACGGGATTGGCTTTGGCAAAGTGGACATCACGGTTGAGAAGGAACTTCGGAAGGAGTTTGATGTCAAGAAGGCCCCAGAGTTGAAGCTGTTTTTTGAGGGCAATAGATCGGAGCCCATCAGCTGCAAAGGTAATGGTACTTCTGTGTCAATCAAGGTAACGCTAACTATGGAAACACAAACATCTGCATTTCAGTGGCTTAGCAGAATTACAAGTTTATTTCTTGCTTGCACGGAGCCCAGTTAGCAGCCAGAGGGTGGAGATGAGGGAACTCTGTTCCCCACAGTCTTTCAAGGACCCAGGTCCCTTCCAGCCTGTGACGTTGTCCTCCCCTAGGACCCCCGAGCTTCCTGCCCTTCCCTCTGTATCTGGCCAGCTATTGGTGCCGAGAGGCAAAGGGGCGCCACCAGTGGTGTCCGTGGCCCAGGCTTGGAGATGGCGAATATCGTTCCACCCAACAGAAAGGCTGGGAAATATGGCCCTGCTCTATGTCTATAAGGAAATAAAAGATTTCGGTGGACATGTAGCCGCCTCCACCACAGCTTGCATCTCAGCTGGTGGGCTCTGGAGGCACCATGAGGTGGGATAGGGATGCACATGGTTTATAAACTATAGAGACCAGAGAGTGAGTTCCCCACTCACCTATCTCCCCACTCCCACCGCACTCTTCCACTTTAGAATGATTTTGACAGGGTCCCAGGCCGAGGAAGAACTGGTTTCTCGAAACGGAGACTAGGAGTTGCTAGAACAAGATGGGTTTGAGACAGAGTGACTACCAAACCCTTCCACTTCTATCATCCTCCATTTAGTTAACTCATTCGTCTACTTATTCTACACCCTTTTATTTAGAACCTACCGTGTGTCATATCCTGATGTTGTGGAAATTTGAAGAATTTTGTGCTTCAGTGTGACACATAGCAGGTCCTAAGTTTAAAGAGTGTTAAATATATGGTTGCATAAACGTATGCACAGTGGATGGAGGGAATAAGACTGATGAACACAGAAGTGCCCAGCACAGCCCTTACTATGTTAGTAGAATGTTCCCATTGTGTGTGTTGAATGATTGAATCTCAGAACACTGAGTTTGTATTTTTCAGGGCCTGGCATTTAGCAGGTTTGCAATAAGCCTGTTTGAGAGTTGTTACAAGAACCAAAGGGACAGCGGGGAGAGGGCCACCGTGTGCAGGAGCTGCAGGATGCCTTGCAGTTCTCAGAATGGACACGAAGCGGGTGTGAGACACACAGGCCAGACTTGCTGAAGAGCCAGCCTCAGGGCAGGTTGCATAAAAGACTTGGAGCCTTGAGGCTCCCAGCTGGTTTGTATGAGTCTGGTGTGTGCAAGGGGAAGAGAAAGAGATGGGGAGAGTGGGCAGGAGTGAGAGAAGGGACAAAAACTGCTGCTTCCTATGCACCGAGTGACAACCCTCAATGGCCAGCCACTGACCTTAAGCGAGGAGCCCTTTGTGATGTGTTGGTTTGGGGGAGGGCTGTGAAGAAACCAGAAGCCCCAAGTTACTTTGTCAAAGTCCATATCTCCTCATGGAGTGGCTCAGGCTCTGGGGTGCCTTCGCCTCCTGAAGGACAGGTGAGGTCCAACTCCACCTAGAGGTAACAAGGTGACAGCATAGCGACTTCCAGACTGTCTGAGCTCCCTTTGTGCTGGGAGCCAGGCCTGGAACCTCCTCTGCCGTTCAGGAAGCTTCACTATCACCTCCTCCAGGAAGTCTCCCCTGACTGCCTGGGTCGGGGTGCCTGCACCGTTTCTGTGGTCCCACAGCACCTGTGCTTCCCCCTCAAAGATCTCATCTCACAGAATTGTATCTCTTCCTCACTGTCTACTCAACTGACAGCACAGGGCAGAGGCCAATCTCACCTCATTTCCTGGGGTCTCCTAAAAGGCTGCCAGAGCTGGTGGACACCTCGGCTTCAAATCCTCACTACATACCTGAGGAACAATCACTTCCTCCTGTTGAATTCTGATTTTCTCATCTGTAAAGTAGGGATGGTAAAGGCATCTACCTCCAAGGGTTCCTAGGAAGAAAGAATGAGTCTGCACATGTCTGAAGCATTTACTGTGTTCCAGGCACTGTTCTAGTCCCTTCTCAGATGTCATAACACAGTATAGGAGGTGCTTTTACAGATGGGGAAACTGAGGTGCAGAGAGTGGAATAACTCTCAAGGCTCCCCAGCTAAGTAGCAGTGGGATCCACAAATATTTTCTCTAAAAGACCAGAAAGTAAATATTTTAGGCCTGACAAACCAATCTCTGTTGAAACTATTTAACTCTGCTGATGCCGTGAGAAAGGAGCCATACACAAACAAATGGGCAAGGCTGTGTTCGTATAAAACTTTATTTATAAAATTAGTTGGCAGATCAGATTTGGTCCATGGGCTACAGTTGACTGATCCCTGCTGTAC
Source organism: Phocoena sinus (assembly GCF_008692025.1). Taxonomy (NCBI): domain Eukaryota; kingdom Metazoa; phylum Chordata; class Mammalia; order Artiodactyla; family Phocoenidae; genus Phocoena; species Phocoena sinus. Next base: position 65,673,385 of record NC_045777.1, on the reverse strand, counting down.
ACCGTGCTGTCCTCTAAGTAAGCGGCAGATGTGGTTATTATCATCCTCAAACTATTAGTTTCCTGACCCTAGTCTAGTGCCTGGAACACTTAGGTTTTTAATGCATATGTCGAGTTTGAACGGGGTGGAATTGCAAGGGCCCCACAATTAAGAAGCCAGCCCATATTTGTACTGGGCTTGACCATCTCCTTCTTCCTCAGTATTACCCCCAACCATGGAAAGAGGCAGTGGGATGCCGGGATGGAGCCAGAGCCCAGAGTTTAGGATGAGCGCTAGCTGTGAGAACTTGAAGCAGCCTGTATTTCTCACTTCCTGAAAAGAATGACTAATGCCAGTTCTGCCACTTGACAGGGCTTCCCTGGGCTAAGGGAGCGGCGGTACTTTACTGGCCTCTTGCACTGTGACTTTTACGAAAACTTCCCTCAGAGGCAGGTGGGGTTTAGTCGTTGTTGTTTCAAGTCCAGGTTCTCCTCTGGTCTCCAAGGACTGATGGTGGGAGACTTGACCTTGGCCATCTCCCTGGAGGGAGGGGGACTCAGGCTGCCTCCAGGCCTTCAATTAATGCTGCATTCACAGCTTGTGCCTGGAAATATGCAACGGAGCTCTGGCCCCAGTCAATCATCGACACGGCATACATACCTCGGTTGTCGCTGTGTCCTCAGGCTCAGAGCCGAGCACCAGGAGAGGGACCTGCCTAGTGGGGACAGTGCCCAATTGGCAGGAACTCAGAAACAAGCTGTTTGCCAAGTTCAGAGCTATCTCGGTCCTATGGGGCCCAGAAGGGCAAACGGAGCTCATCCATCCCAGAGAAGAGGGTCCAAGATCAAGTTCCCTCAAACCGAGTTATCTAATGATTCATTCACCTCATCCATTCATCCCATAATTATTTCCTGAGCACGTACTGTGAGCCAGGCACTACAGGATGTAGGGGAGGAAAATGTTTCCTTTCTTCCCTTCTAAGTTCTTTGGCTGGTCTAATAATTAAATTGACATAAGAAAGAGTAAAAGAAGAAAAACAAATTTAATTTCATATGTACAGGAATCCCAAAGATATGAGGCTCAAAAAAGTGACCAGAACAGGCAGCTTTTATACCTTTTAGACAAAGAAACAATAAAGTTGTGAAGAATTGACAAGGCAAAGGTGTTTGGGCTTGGGGTAGCAAATTAGTGAGGAAGTAACAAGGTTTTTTAATATAACCTTCTTGACCTTAAATCCCTATGTCTGGTGATAAGGATGTAGTCTACCATCCTGGTATAGGGAGGGTACCTCTACATGGGAGATTTATTTCCTGCTTTCGAAGGGATAAAGGAGGGTCAGACATCCTTCTTGCACAGGCTATTTCTCAAGTAACTTTAATTCAAAATAATATGCCAAAGTAGTAGAATTTGAGGTGGCATATTCTGTTCCCCCTCAGGAGCTGAGAAAGTTAGGAAAAAATCATAGCTTCAGAAACAGACTCAATGAAGAAAATACAACAGGTCATAAAATAGAGAATGATTGAGGGGGGAGTAAGAAAAGACCAAATTGAGAATTAAATAAGCAGGGTGAGATGTCCTTGAGAGCTGAGAGGAAAGGACAGCCCAGGCAGAGGGACTGGTGGATGCCAAGCCCAGTGTGCTGGATGATAAGGATATGGCTGGAGTGTGGACAGAGGGAGAGAGTAGCACAAAGGGAAATCAGAGCAGTGGTTCTGAGGACCTGAAATTCAAACCCATTTGGAAGGGTTTTATTCACGTTTTTTTGGTATTTTCAGAATTTCTAAACCAATTCCTTTCAGGTCACTTAAGACATAACTTTTTCAGGCAAAGCCTGTAAGAGAAAGAGTTTGCTTTCATGATATGTGCCTCCTTCTTCCTAAAAGATGGCTTGGACGACTGTGAAAATAGAAACTCAGCCTTGGGGCTGGTGTCCAGGAGGAGGGATTGACTGCAGTGGGTGGAGAGCCATGGTCTGAGGGTGGCATGAAGCCTCCCCCACCCCCTCTGTCCCTTGAGACCACCACATGGTCCTCTTATGAACTTTTAGAGGCCCGATCCACTGTGGCTTTTTAAATGGTCTAATCTGTATCTACTAAAGCTGGACACAGCGTCCCCATGACCAGAAATTCTTCTCCTGGGCATGTACCCAACAGAAGTGCATACAATGTGCCCCTGGAGACATGCACAAGAATTAATTCTTAATAGCCCCGAACTATAAACAAACCAAATGCCCATTAACAGGGAATGGGTAAATAAGTTGTGGAATATTCACACAATGGAATGCTACACAGCAGTGGGAACGAATCTACAGGTGCAACATGGAGGAATCTCACACGTATAGTGAAGCCCGATCCTAAACACATACTGCATGACTCAATATAAAGTTCAAGAGCAGGTTAGAAGTTAGGATAATGGTTACCTCTAGGTGAGGGTTGGGTAGTGGCTGGGAGGGGGCACCGTGGAGATTTCCGAGGGGCTGATAACGTTCTATTTCTTTATCTGGGTGATATTTATACATGTGTGTTCATCTTATGAAAATTCATCAAACTATACATTATAATTTGTATACCTTTATGCATGTAAACATACTGCATCATAAATTTTTAAAAGGCCTAATGTTCTTAGGAAAAGTAAGCAAACACACTGAAAATAGTGTCCTTTCCAGTCGATTTAGCAACTCAGTGTGCATTCCTCAAGCCCCAGGCAGCAATTTGTCCTGCCACAGGGCCTTTGCACAGGCTGTTTTCTCCGCCTTTCCTTTTCCAGTTGCTTCCTGTTAACGCCTATGTGTCCTTCAGTTTTCAGCTCATAAGTGATTTCCTCCAGGAAGCTCTCCTTGACTTCACAGTCTAGGTCGTGTATCTTTTATATAGGTTCATAGAACTTTGCTTTTGAATACTTACTTTGGGTGTGATTTTACCCTTGTTTGTGCAGTTATTTGATAGTTGTCCTCCTCAACAGAATGAGAGCTGCATAGTCTTGTTTCTGCTCACCATTTTATCCCCAGGACCAAGCACAGCATTCAGTAACGTAATAGGCACCCAATGCATATTTATCAAACGAATGAACGAGTGAAGGAGTGAAGAATAAAGGCCTTTGTATTGGCCTTTTTGGCCAACCCAATATGTTGTCCAAAGCTACTCACAACAAACATTGCTTTAGCTCATAAACTCATTTTAAATGATCCTTTCTATAGCAGGCCTTGACAGAAAATAATATTTTACATTACCTGCCACCATATGAAACTGATGATCCTAGCAAACACAAGTCCATTTGTAGCCTTGAGTACATTCTGGCACACCATTATGTCTCCCCAGATATGGTAGATGTGTCCCGATTTTAGATGCCTTTTGTGTGCTTGGCACTTCCCATATGATAGCTGAGAAATGAAAGTCAGGGTATATGACCTCAGTGGACATCTAGGTCTCAGCTAAGGAACTGGAGACACAAGGAGATAATGGAATTCTCCCAAGGGTGCAGAGCTAGCTGGCCTTTTTATTTACATTTTAAAACTTTATGTTTTTAAAAAAATAAATCCATCTTCCTGTCACTTTGAAGGGTGAATAAGAAAACACAGCTGGGCATGCTTCCTCCCGGGTTTGATTCCCAGTTTCACTAGCAGAGTGGCCAATGGCAAAGTTGAACCTCAATTTCCTCATCTGCAAGATTGGGAGAATATGTATCCCATAGGGTTACTGTGGGGATGTAAGACATGCAAAATGCTCAGCCCAGTGCCCGGTCCTTGGTAAGTGCTCAGTCAAGTTTAGCTGCTGTCGTTAATGTTCACGTTTTGGGGCTCAGGTGGGGAGGGGAGGAGAAACTGACCTTGGACTTCAAGGGGTGGGAATCCAAGACGAGAGGTTTCTACTCATTTAACTTGGGGAAGACAGGACTTGCTCCAGTTCAAGAGGAAACTTCTGTGGGATCCATTTAATTGTATGTCTCTCTCCAGGAGTGGTTGAATCTACTGCCTTGGTTGTTTGGTTGAGAAGACAAATTAGCCAGAAAGCATTTTTGTTCTCTGACACCAGTGAGATAGCAGAGTTTGTGAATTCTAGGCCCTTGGTCATCATCGGCTTCTTCCAGGTACTGCATTCAAGAGGTGGGAGGTGGCTTCTCAACTGATGGGGAGTCCTGTGTCTGAGAGGGTGGGTAGGGTGAGGAGAGGTCTCCCATTTAGGTTAATTCCATGCCCATTCTTCCTTTTTCAATGAACTGGTTTTCTTGGGGGAACTGCAGGATAAAAAATAAAGAAGAAACGGAAGCTGAAATGGTAAGAGAAGCTAACTACAAAGGTGGACAGTAATGGGAAGAGAGGAGAGGAGATTGACATATATTGAAGTGGTTTTGATAGTATAACTGATCTTTTTTGGGGTTCATTTAGAATATCACTGAATGATAAATGATTTGCAAATTGCTCTTGCTTTTGGAGAATGAGTTTCTTATACATCTTAACTCATTTCCTATAACTTTGATGACTCCTCCCCTTCTCTGAGTAGAAGTCAGAACTTTGGGATTATATTTATACAAGGGGAGAGTTTGTACCTTTTTCTCTCCCATCCTACATTTTGACATCGTTTTTGGCCCCAATTTTCTTTCAAGCTAAAGAAGAAGGCTGAAACTACAACCATATCATGATATCAAGTTCATATTTGGTACCACATGTGGTCAAATCAATGGCCTCTTCTGAAAGCAATTAAGGAATAAATGTTAAAAAGTCTTAACACCTGTGTTAGAACAGCCTTCACTCTAATGCTTGGGAACGGTCAAGTTTATCAATTCTCTCCATTCATCTCTGTGGATTTGCCTATTTTGGGCTTAGTCATAGCCATAGAAGTATTCTGGGTATGAACCATCCATGAAAGTGGATTTAGGTGGCCCAGCAAAACCACAGAACTTGGAAAGGTGAAGAGATGAATTAGTCACTATTTTCACCCTGTCCTTAAAAAAATCCAAGCATTTTGCTTCCTACCAAAGCCTCATCAGACATCTCTCCCCAAACAGGATTTAGAGGAAGAAGTAGCAGAGTTGTTCTATGATGTGATCAAAGACTTCCCAGAACTAACGTTTGGAGTGATTTTGATTAGAAATGCCATTGGACGTTTCCACGTCACCCTTGACAGTGTTCTGGTGTTCAAAAAGGTAGGACTTTGGTCTTATTGCTAGTGAGGGGGCTCTAGTTCAAAATAATGAACTATGTGTGTATGTATGGGCTTTGGGTATAAATTCTGGTTCTGCACTTGTGAACTAAGGGGCATTGGACTAGTCAGTTTCTGGGAAATCAGAGTCTCCTGTTGTCTCTCTGGCCTTTCTAGCCATTTTCCATTGGGAGTTCCTCCTTTCCTTAACCAGTAAATGACATTAATTAAGGCTCAGTCTTCTGCCTCGAGTTTTCCTCTGGTCCATCTCCCTTTCCCCATCACCCATGACGTACAAATCTCCACCTCCAGCCAGACTTCTCTAATCTCCAGACCTTTATATCCATCACTAGATGTCTCAACATGGCCATGCCTAAAGTCATAATCTCCCCTCCAGATCCTCTTCTAGTGTTTTTTCTCTCTTAATGAATGGTGTCACCATCTCTCCCAGCTCCTCTGTAAGCAAAGCCAGAACACCTAGGTATCATTCTAACACCTCCCTCAAAACCAATCCATCAGCCCAATCCCATTGATTTCTAAATCCAAAATATCCTGTGAATCTATCCATTTCTTTCTACTGCTACCATCCTAGATCAAGTGACCATTCATATTCCATAGCCTAATACAACATACATCCAACTGGTCTACCACATTTTATCTTGTCCTCTAAAGAAAAATCTTTCCGAAATTAAAATCTGATGGTCGCTTTCCTCCTTCCAACTGAAAGCCCTTTAACTGATTCCTATAATTTTTAGGATAAAGATAAGTCCCTGATGAGGCCCACGAAGCCTCCCACAGTCTAACCTCTATTACAAACCTTCCTCCTCTTTCCCTCTGGGATCTAGATCTGAGCTGTCCAATATGGCAGCCACTACTCACATGTGACTGTTTACATTAAAATTAAATTAGAATTTTAGTTCTTCAATCAAGCTAGCTATTAGCGGGTGGATTGTGGCTACTGTATTCAATAGCATTAATTTACAGAGCATTTCCATCATCACAGAAAACTCTATTGAACGGTGTTACTCTAGACACTGTGGTCTGGTTCCTGGAACATGCATTACTCCCTCCCCACGCAAAGCTAAATCCTTACAATAACCACATTGCTTATAGACATGGCTCAGAGAGGTTAGGTTACTTGCCTAAGGCCACACAGGAAGTAGGTGGAGTGATATCCAGATGCTGGTTGACTCTCAGAGAGAAGTCTTCTCATAGAAAAGACTGTGAGCCATTGTGTTTTACTTAGGCCCATGGAAGTCATTGAAAGATTCTAAGTTGGAGAATAAAATAAGCTGATTTGTGCTTTGAATGAACATAGAGTCCAGAAATAGATCCAAATGCATATGGAAATTCAGTATATGATAAAGATATTTTAGACCAGTAGGGAAATATATGCTAATATGCTAGTCATGTTATTCAACGACTAGCATTGGGTAGCCATTTGAAAAAAGAAAACTAAAGCTAAATCTATATATCACTCCTTCCACCAAATTAAATTCCAGATTGATCCCTGATTTAAAAACATAACAATAAAACTGTGGAAAGACCAGAAGATGCCATGGAAGAGTCTGCTTTCTAACCTTGGAGGGAGGGGGAAAGCCCCTTTATAAAGCATGACAGAAACCCCAGAAAGTATGAAAAGAAATACTGATAAATTTGGATCATACAAAAATTTTTAAATTCTGTAGAATAAACCCAATCACAAAATCAAAAACCAAATAGCAAACTCGGAAATGCATTTAGGAGAGATTTGGTCTCTGTTAATGGCTAAGAACATGGGCACTAGAGTCAGATTGCCTGGCTTGGAATCTTGGCTTTACCTCTTACTACCTTAGCAACCCTGGGCAAGTCACTTCACTTCTCTGTGCCTCAATTTCCTCAACTGTGAAATGGGCAAAATAATAGTATATAGCACAATGAGATGTTATGAAGATTAAGTGAGTTAATACATATAACATATTTAGAACTGTGGCTGGTACAACGTGAGCTCTCCATAAGTCTAATTAGGATTATTAAACTATTGTTATGGCCAGGAAAGAGTATAGGCTTTATCCAGGGGACAACAGGGCCTATGAAGTGTTTAAGCAAGAGTTGCATTTTAACAACATTACGCTGGCTGAAGTGTGGGAGATAGATGGAAGGGAAGCAGCGGGAGAAATTGGAAGACCATTAGGAGACTTTTGCAGGAGTCCAAGGATTAGGTTTGGACTAGAGGGTGGGATTGGCATAGATGAAGAGAAGGAGATGGAGGAGAGAGAAATAAGGAGATAGCTGCTTCTTTCTCCTTCCCCCACAGACTTCGATCCTGGGCTACAGAGAATTATGTCATTTCCTGTGCTAATCCAGGTCCTTCTGAGAAGCAGTCATCAGGCAGGATTAATCATGCAAAAGATTAGGGGAAAGGCCTTTGAAGGAAAATAGAGAGGGAGCTGGGGGAAACTTATCAGACCATGATGTACCCATAGATCTGACCCTTTGGAAGGAAGGAAGGTGGGATGGAAGAGTCCTTGACTGCAGCGTACTTCTAAGAAAGTTCATCAAAGTCCCCTATAAGAGAAGCCCTGTATCTCCCAGAAATGGGCTTGCCTTAGTATCCCTGACAAATTCACCGGTTAGGAGCAGCGTGTGAGAAACTGCTCAGCAACAGCACTAATACGTTGATGGATTTCAGAGCAAGGCCGCTGGCGCTGTCCGTCAAGTATCCTCCCTGTGTCTGTAGGCTGGAGAATTTCATGGCTTCCACATACCCGTATTCCACCCTCAGGCTAATCTGCCCAGCCATCCATATTTATTAAGTATCTAGATTATGTATTACACCTGTTACCATGGTGTTTTCCTTTTATCCAAGGGGAAAATTGTGCTGTTACATTTATTATGTGCCCACATCATGGATGCTACTGCCCTCTAATGGTTTCCTTCGTTTGTCCAAGGGAAAAATCGTGAACCGCCAGGAGCTTATCGATGACAATACCAACGAACATATCCTCAATCAACTCATAAAACAGCACCTCACAGATTTTGTTATTGAATACAACACTGAGGTCAGTGAGCAAAGGGTCCCGGGCGAAGGGTAGCTGGGGCAGCTGTATGCAAGGAATGACCTGTTTTCCTTTTAATTTCAGAATAAGGATCTGATTTATGAATTGCACATCCTGAATCACATGCTGCTCTTCGTCTCCAAAAGCTCCAAGTCATTTCGCGTGATAATGCAGCATTATAAGTTGGCACCGAAGCAATTCCAAAACAAGGTTTGCGGAAGTTGCCACTGCTCCTTGGGGCTCTTTATTTAGGAATGCAAGACCTGTAGACCCTAATGCGATCCATCTGCCTTACCGATTATAAATTAATCCAGGGAGGATTGGTGTATTCATTTGCATACCAATCTCCTGATTTGCATTCTTCTTCCTGCCCAGTGTCTCTTTCTTTCTCACCAAACCTTTGCTCCTTCTTCCCTCATCTTTTTGAGAAGTCTACTATGGGAACATGATTGGTCTGGCTGCTTTTTCAATGGACCATGCTCCACTAAGAGTGGGTGACTGCAGTGTGGCTAGCATTTGGCTTGGAGGTGAGGGGAAGGAAAGACCACTCCTGCCTGAGGTCAAGGAGTGTGAAAAGCCTGAAGGTGTGAAGCAGCACGGACAAGCAGTTGCTGAAGTTCAGGCTTCAGCGTCAACAGACCTGGGTTCAAATTCTCTTCTTCTTACAAGTGATTTTGTCTTAGATGAGTTTGACCTCTCAGTCTCAGTCACCTCCCGTGTAAAATGGGGAGTTATAGCAAGAATTAGAAGTGCTATATGTAAAGCAATGAGCAAATGTACAATAAACAGTGCTTATTTTTTTTTTGTTATTATTATCATTAGAAACACTTCAGGGGGCTTCCCTGGTGGTCCAGTGGTTAACACTTTGCCTTCCAGTGCAACGGGTGCGGGTTTGATCCCTGGTCGGGGAGCTAAGATCCCACATGCCTCTGGGCCAAAAAACCAAAACATAAAACAGAAGCAATATTGTAACAAATTCAATAAAGACTTTTAAAATGGTCCATATCAAAAAAAAAATCTTAAAAAAAAAAAAAGAAACATCAGTTTTTCCTAAATATTATACCTATATTTATAGAGTTAGCACCGTCTGGACTCTGGGGGCTATTTACTTCACTTTTCTCTTTATTTTTATAAGAAGTAAGGTAATGGTAGGTTCTCTTTCTCTTGAAGAAAATTATTCTGAAATTTAAGCAAAACAGTTAAAAACTTTGAAACCCCAAATAAATACAGAATAAAGCCACTAGGCATGAGCATATTTAACGTCTGCTACATCCCACCTCATTTTTCTCCAGGAAGGTTATTCTCATTACAGAAACACCTCTTGTAAATACGTTTCCGGGTTTATTCAATTTTAAACTTTATGAATTTTGATGTAATTGAATTGAATACAATCTGATGGCTTCCACGCTATTTCTATTATAATAGTCAATGCTTAGCCATAATTCTTCTAGATTTTTTTTTTAATTTAACTCTTTAATCTAGGTGGAACTTATTTTGGCATATATCATAGGTTTAGGTTGTAGATTGCCTTTACCCCAGTTAGCGAACTTCTAGAATGCCATTTATTGATCGTGCTCCACTTTCGTGCCAAAGATAAACAGTTGGATGAGTATTATTCCAACAGGTCATACCCCCATGTCTTATCTTGTTCACCTCTAACAAATGTTTATTGAAAGTATACATGGTTGGTTTTAATACGTCTGCTTTGTTTTTCACGATCTCCCTAGCACCTGGAAGAGTGTCTGGCACATAGTAGGGCTCTTAATATTTTGATAGATGAATGACCTGAGAGTATCCAAATCCAGGGTCTGCAGGAGACTCTGACTGGTCTCCTTCTTCCATGCTTGTTTCTTCTCTACAACCAGAGTGGTCTTTTAAAAATTATCACCACGTCACACTCTGGCTTTTATCCTCAGTGACCTCCTGTCTCATTCAGATTAACGCCTGGCTCCTTACTGGAGCTCTGAGCTCATCTCTCACTATCTTCCGTGACTCTCTCTGGCACTGCAGCCACACTGGCCTTGCCTCTCTGTTCTATAACGTTCTATGTGTCCCCCATCCCCACACCCAGGCCTTTTCAGTGGCAGTTTCCACTGCCTAAATAAACGTTCCCCTGACTTGTTACTCATCACCCAGGTCGCAGCTCAAATGTCACCTCCTCAGATACTCCTCCTGGCCTTCCTACCTAACACTGAGCCTCTATCTCACCCCATCTGTACAGCCACTCTCTCACGGTGCCCTGTTCCATCATCTGGTTGGCACTCACTCATTGCTATCTGATTGACTAATTTCTTTGCTCATTTGTTGCCGGTCTTCTCCACTAGAACGTGAGTTCCATGAGGGCATGGATTTTGTCTGCCTTGTATCCCCAGTGCTTAGCAAAATGCCTAGCAGCCACTCCACAAATAGGTGTTGAATGCATGATTGAATGAGGTCGTGGGTTTCCTAGATAGAAGAATAATAATGAGGTGAAATGTTCTGAGCATTTTATACCTCCCAGTCGCTGAACTAAGCCTTTTATACACAGTGTCCTGTTTCATTCTCACAGCAACCCTATAATGTGGGTACTATTATAATCACCACTTTACAGAAAATGCAACTGAGGCACAGAGAGGGGAAGTTACTGTTTTGCCCAAGGAACTGGGATGAAAGCTCAGGATCTCCTGACTTCCTGCGGTTGTGTGAATGGTGTCCTGCACAAGGATGGGGGTCGTTACCTTTTTCATGCCTCCGATCCAGAGAGACACAGGTTTCGTTTGGTTTGGCAGATCCTTTTCATCCTTGTGGATGCAGACGAGCCCAGAAATGGACGTGTCTTGGAGTACTTCCGGATCGCAGAGGCTGATATCCCATGTGTCCAAATCCTAAACTTAAGCTCTGATGCAAGGTACAAAATGCCTTTCGAGGAAATAACCTATGAAAACCTCAAGAAATTCGGCCAGAGCTTCCTGAATAGGAAGGCCAAGGTAAGCTCATCCTTGGACAAGGTTTATCCAGAGCCTCAAAATAATTTTTTTCTGTAATTCTGATGGCTTTAGTCATCTGAATGGGGAGGCAGAATAAAGGTCAACCTCATGGTTCTTGTGAGGAAATACCCCCATCTCCCCACCTCGAATCAATTTAACTTTTGATCTGTCCTGACCTTATAATTCCACCGTTAATTCTTTATTCTTAAAGTAAAGGCATTTTCTTTGTAGGAATCTCCAAATGAAATGCAGGCACTCCCAGGGCTGGCATCCTCTGAAAGTAGGTTCTTATCCTTCTTTCAGACTCTAATGTGAAAGATTTACTTGGCCCCAGGGTAGATGCTTGCTTGGGGGAGAAGATGGGGTGGCATATATGAAGCAATCAGGATTTGACCTCAAAGGCTTTAGGGACCAGGGAGGAGAGGCTGCAAAAGGATGGCTACATAACACTATGTAGCCCCATAACATAACCACCTGCTGTTTATTTAGCTCTTGCTATATCCTCAACCATCCTGCTGAGTTATGTCCTTCTGAGTTAGGTGACCATATTATTTATTTTCCAAATGGGGACACTTTGAAGAGCAATGGAAGCAACATTAAAAAGTGTTCTGAAATGGCAGGAATAAATTGGGACTCTCCAGGCAAACCAGAATGTATGGTCACCTTACCTTGGAGGGCTCCCACTACCTTCTGTCCATCCCCCCCACAGACACTGCTTCCCCCTCAGCCTTCTCAGATGAAAGCTGGTTTTTGTCTAACGGACAACATTATCACAGGCCAGTTGGTAAGGCTGGTGTCCTCCATGCCACTTCCAAACCATTTCTCCTCCTCTGCCTTCAGAAAGTCCAGATTCTTTGGATTCCACGCCTTTGGACTTTAGGCCACCTGCCCCTGATTCCTGTTGCTGTTCTGATCACTTCCCTTTCGCTCTCTGAGGACTTAAGCTCCTCGTCCCAGACCTGCCCTCGACCCCTACTCTGCCCTCATTTACAGAGATGTCAATATCGAAAGCCCTGGTCTCTTCTCCGGTAATGGTGTGTCCATGCCCTCTCAGCCACCTGCTCCTATGGCCATACTCTAGAGGTGGCAGCCCCTCTGCAAGCCTGATTTCACACTTCCCATCCTCTTAGTTCCTTTCTCTAGTAGCCACATTGCTACAATCCCTAACCCTTTTCATGGCCTCCAATCTCCTGATCCTGTTTCACCATCCCTTTATTGCCCTCCTCCATGAACTTGGATTCCACGGTTCACTGCTCTGATGATGATTCCCTTAACTCTTCGATCCCTTCCACCTCCTCTACACCCTGTAGTATTTACCAGGCAAAATCACCACTCCTGTTGAACCCAAACTTAACTTCCCTACTGCTTCCACACCAATGCTGGAGAAAAAGGACCTCACCGCGAGGCAGGCTGGCTTCCTGGAATCACAAACCAAATATCCTGCGGGCTCTTAGAAATGCCCTGACATTTCTGTATAAATTTCTCTTAGTGTGTTCATTCTCTGAATCTCGGAGTCTGTTTCTCCTCCAACCCCATTCCTACTTGCAGTCTGAACTGAGTACTCTAATCCTATATCATTAAGAAAACAGAAGGCTTCAGACAGGAGCCCCTCATTTTCTATCACCACATCTACAAACCTCCCTGGAGCTCTGCTGTCCTCTTTCTCTCCCTCTGGGTATCTCTCAGGAGGTGTCTTTCTTCCTCTCAAGGGCCAGCACATCCTCTTGTGTTCTTGGAATGAAGATGAGCACCCTTCGCATGACGTATAATACGTCACGTGCCTGATCTGGCCCATTTCTAATTCTCCATTCCCCATCTCTCATGTCCAGTCCCCACACTTTTTACGCTCCCTCACAAAGAATTTTCAGGTCCTTTCCAGAGATTGGGGTGGGGATGAGGGAAGCTATAGTGGGAGACAAGGCTGGTGAGCTGGGCAAAGGCCAGACAGCGAGGACTTGTAAGCATATTAAGGATTTGGTACCCTAACAGCAGTGGGAAGCCAGATTTGTCTGGTGAAGGTAGAATCCGCTTGTAGGAGAATAAAGGTGTGAGGGTTGGGAGGAAATGCAGAGAGAACAGTAGGAGGCTATCACAGTGACCTAGACGAGGGATGCAAGCTACCTGGCCAAGGGTGGCAGCAGCAGTGCAGACAGAGATGAGGGTGTGAATTCAAGAGATATTCAGAAAATAATGATTGCAGAGAAATATATATGTTCTGAGATTTTCACCACTTTCTTCAAAGAGAAGCAAGAGCTGGGTTCCTTCTTTCATTCATTCACAGAACATTGACTGAGGTCTCATGATGTGCCGGTACTCAATTGTACTTAATGATGGGGGAAGAAAAAGTCCCTTGTGACTTTCCATTCATTGAGATAGTGATACATTAATCAAATAACCAGAAAAATAAATATAAATGATAAATAAGTGATGCAGGAAAAGTACCAAGTATTATGAGAATTTATGAAAGCAGGGCCTGACCTTGTCTGGGGTAGAGTCAGGGAAGTCCTCCTCTGAGATCATTCTGAAAGATAAATCTGAGTTAGAGATAAATCTGATAGAGAAGGGAGTGTGGATATGAGGAAGTGGGTGGAAGGCTAGCCCTTTGGGTGAACAAACCAGCATGGCTGAAGAAAGCAAGCAAGGGAAGAATGGTGATGGGCTTGGAGAAGGTGTCAAGAAACAAAGTGTGATAAATATTTTATAGGTCACATAAAATGATCTTAGTTTGATTCTTGGGGTAGCTGGGGGTGGCTATATTTTTGGGAGAAGGGACACAAACTAGTTTAGATGCTAATGATGTGAAACGCACTCTCATCTAAGAATTCGAACAATCATGTATTTGAAATGCTAGAATCCACCCCGGTTTGGAGCCCTGCCACCTGATCAGCCCTCTGATTCCAGTGCCCCGGACAATCTAGGCTGCACATCTAGCTCATGATCTATCTCAGCATTTCCAACTCTTTCCCAAGGCTGTTGTAAGAACAGGAGAAAGTCTTCCATTGTTTCCAGTCAGGGTGGGGAGCCCCAAATGCCAATCCCTTTCTGGAGACCGTTAAAATCTCTCAAATTTGCTTTCTAGAAACATCAATCCAGTGAAGAAATTCCAAAATATTGGGACCGGGGGCCGGTTAAGCAGCTTGTTGGGAAGAACTTCAACGTCATTGTCTTTGACAAGGAAAGGGATGTATTTGTGATGTTCTGTAAGTATCTCTGCAGAGGCCATTGAAGGCAGTGCCTTCAACATTACTTTTCAGTGTAGCTCCTGAATTCTTGGGTACCAGAATCTCCAAAATCTATCAAAGCACCATGCCAAGAATGGTCTTCAGACATCCAAAGAGTTTGGATCAAGATGCTATCAGTGTCTTTACTCCTGTCCTGCCCCTAGGTTCTTCAGAACCATTTTTTTTTTTTTTTTTTCTTTTAATTCCATGGGAAGCAGCCACGTAGCACAGGGAGATCAGCTCGGTGCTTTGGATCCCCCTAGAGTGCTGGGATAGGGAGGGTGGGAGGGAGTCCCAAGAGGGAGGAGATATGGGGATATATGTGTATGTATAGCTGATTAACTGTGTTATAAAGCAGAAACTAACACACCATTGTAAAGCAATTATACTCCAATAAAGATGTTAAAAAAAAAAAAGATGCTATCAGCTACAAAGCAACTCTCCCCCCAAGTCAAATTCTTGGAATGTGTGGAATGCCTTCTCATAATCAGGCCTGCTACTATTTGTAACAACAGTAATGCTGATGGCTGATTGAATGCTAGATAAACCAGGCCTGTGTATCTCATTTAACCCTCACAGCTTACTTTTGAAAGTGGCTACTTTATTGCTGCCACCTTACAGATGAGTAAACAGAGTCCCAGGGAAGTAAAGAAACATTACTAGAGTCAGGCAGCTAGTATGTGAACTTAATTAAGTAAGGGATTGGAACCTAGTCAGTCTGAATCCAGTGCCTACTCTAGTAACTGCTGTACCAGTGACCAGTGTAAGTTAAGTAACTTCTCAGATGGCCCATACTTAACATACCTGAGTTGGTGCAGCCAAACTGAAGACCCACATCATGCACGTAAAAGACTTGCAACAGTGTCTGGCATCTTGTAAGCATTTGATAAAGGACAGGTATTATTGCTATTATTTTTCCTGTTGTTATAATTATTTCCAGTGCTCAGCCAGGAACTACTGCCCTTCCCTCACTGTTTCTGATTTGCATGTGAGAGCCAAAGCCAGGGACCTTCTCTTCCACCCTGAGACACAGAGAAGGGTGGTAATGCAGTGACTTCAGACATCTCTTTTACTTAACAGGAGGAGTTACCACTTATTGTGCACTTATGAGTTTGCAGTTTATACACCTGCTCTCATTTCCTCTTCTAAACAAGCCTCTTAGGAAGGTCCAGTGGATTTCCCCATGATACAGATCAGGGAACCAAGCCTCAGAGAAGTTAATTACCTTACCCCAGGTCACATAGCAAGTAAATTGCAAGGCAAAAAGTTCAAATCCAGTTCGGATGCCATCATTGCCTGGAGGGTGAAACAAGGGCTGGATTACATCATGAAGGCCTTTCAAAATCTCATTAAAATGGCTGCTCATCCACAGAGCCAGGTGTTTAAAGTCTGCATGGCTGAATAACCATGATCTGCTGCCTTTAAGTGAGAGGCTAGGGAGGACTTTCTGTACTCACTGACACTGGGAGTCATGAGAATACCCACTTAGTTCTGGTAAAAAGCAAAAGTAGCTTCATTTTCTTGGAAGCAGGGCTGTCAGATTGGCTCCCTGGGACCGCCGCCATTAGGCCCCTTCGTGTTCCAACCTAGGGCCCATTGGGCTCCAAGGGAGATTTGGGGGTTCAGCTGGGAGAGCAGATGGTCACAGAAGTACTTGGTTTGTAAATGGAGGGCTGAGCATCCAAATGTAATAACCAGGGCCTTTGACGCCACTCCTCCCACAGAGCCAGAGATTTTAATGGAACAAACAGGCAAGGTTATTTCCCTTCCACGTTGGAGCTGGTCCCAGATTTTTCTCCATAGGTCCCCGTGACTGGGCCACACACAAGAGCTCAAGGGGGAAGTCCAGTGTCCCCTTCCCGGGGGTAGTTGTACTTGTCACAACCTCATGTTCACTTCCTGGGTGCGTTCTCCTCCACGGAACTGAAAGGCAGTGTGATACCATGGACACAGCTCAAAACAACCTGTCTGCAAACCCCACTTCCTCTGCTTAATTAACTAAATGACCTTGAGCTGTAAGCTTAACCTCTGTTGGAAAACTCTCATGCTATCTCACACACACACACACACACACACACACACACACTTTCTGGCAGAACATGAGGAATCATCTATCATAAATATTTTTCTTGGTTTTCCTCTTCAGCTGGAGTGGAAAGGAAGATTTTCAGAGAACAGTAGAAAATGTCCCAACATGTAAAAAGTTTTAGTGTCCGAATGGAAGGGGGCTAGGTTATTATGTTTTTTCTAATTTAGTTCATGATGATTGGGTACTATGGTTGAAATGTAAAGTGACCTAACATACTATTAGAAGAGAAGGGGGCTGCAGTTTGCATGGCAACAGACCATTAGTGGAACACAGAGACCGTGTCTACGTGGGAGTGTGGCTTTCAGGGTCTTTATTAGTGTGAGCTTGAGTGACGGCCCTTCTCTTCCAGACGCACCCTGGTCCCAAGAGTGCAGAGCGTTGTTCCCAGTGTTGGAAGAGCTGGGTAGAAAGTATCAAAACCACTCCACAGTCACCATCGCCAAGATCGACATCACAGCAAATGACATTCAGCTGACGCACCTGGACCAGTACCCCATCTTCAGGCTCTTCCCCACTGACTCTCAACAAGTGAGGGGCTCTTGGGAGTCACATAACTGGAAATGTTACATTATTGTCACGGACTCAGTCTCTCCCTGTCTCCAGCTCTGCCTTTTACCAAATCAGCTTCATTCTCAGCTCCAGCCCTTATACTATCTTCTCATAGTCAAGTTAGAGAGTGTTTTCCATTAGCTTTCACAAAAGTCCCAAGACTCAGTCTGATTGGGTGCCCCCCTGACCCAGTCATTGTGGTCAAGGCGATGTGGGTGTTTTGATGGTCAGGCCTAGGTCAAGTGGTTCCCTCTGGTATTAGGGCTGAGCCTGATTCAGACTATATGGAATAAGGTCGGGGGAGTCACCGTGTGAGTATTGGGGGTGGAGTGCTATCAGAAGAAGAAAGGATGCGTAATAGAGACAATTAAGTATTTTACACTTTGGTATTAGAGTCATCGAACATCACCAGTGTTCAGGCAACACATTCTTCGTGCCACTTTGGCATGTGGGGAAGAATGTCTATCAAAGAATCACAAGCCAAAGTCCCCGCTCCTAAGAAGAGTATGACTGAGTGTGGAGGAGAAGTCAGGATATGGGCTCATCTCCAAATGCATGACTGAGTGTGGAGGAGAAGTCAGGATATGGGCTCATCTCCAAACGCAACCGGAATTGGAGAGGGCAGATACTGGAGGACAGATGTGGCTGCAAGTCTTCATGCAGCCATGAGACTTTGAAGAACGGTGGGGATTCAAATCAGAAGGGTGTGAAGTATAGGTAGGAAGTATAACATGAACAAGGGCATAGGCAGAAGGCCGGCCACAGAAAGGTGAGAGATGTCATCCTCCTGGTGCAAAAGATGTACGTGCCTCGATTGAAAGGGTGGACGTGGCACAGATCGTCAGTTATCTGAAAAGGAGTTTGGACAGCCAGAGGGCAGTAAGCAGTTTCCTAATCTTCTTAAAGACTGCAAGAGGAAAGGAAGCTAGTGACGGCTAAGCAAGGACGTAGGCCAGACACTTCGTAAAATAACTATTCTCATTCTTTAGTAATAAGAATAATAGCAAATATATAGAGAGCAGACTATGAGTCGGGCATTGTTTTAAGGGCTTTTCGTATAGTAACTCATTAAATCCTTATAACAGCACCATGAGGTAGGGACTGTTATTATCTTCATATTACAGTTAAGGAAACTGAGTCCTAGAGAGGTTAAGCCACCAGACTACACTGCTAAGTGATGAAGCCAGGGGTTGAGCCCCAATAACGTGGCTCTAAAATTCTTGCTCTGAACCACTACATCGCAGCCCTATGATGGAGGACGTTTCGTTACGCTTATGTTAGAACCACGGTAATGGAGGCTCAGAGCAGTTAAGGAACTTGCTTACTGCACTTAGGTTGTTAGGAATTTGAGTCTGGATTTCCCTGTGCAGCAATCCCTGAGTATTTTGCAAGAAGGGGCTACCATTTCAACCCTGCTCCATTTTCTTCCTAGGCTGTACTATATAAGGGCGAACATACCCTGAAGGGCTTTTCTGACTTCCTGGAAAGTCAAATCGAGATCCAGACAGAGGACGAAGATGAGGTAAGGTGAAACAGCAGTACCCTAGATTATTGTGTCCCACACAGAACCATCAGGAACTCAATGGACTAGGAAAGAGGGTACTAAGATTTCCATAATCTTGTGCACTTTGGAGAGAATGGAGGATGAATCCAGTCTGGATGACTTTATTTCAAGGACACCTACTACCAGAAAGGTGGAGTTGAGAAACACTGAGAAGGGCAAACGCTCTGAAGTCTCACACAGCTCCTAAGGCTGCTTCCCTGGGTCCCCTGTTCCTGACTGGGTAACCTCATGCCTTGATGGGCTCTTGCCCTCCGGCATCATTCTACAATCTCCACTCTCTCCTAATTCTGTTCATGCCTCAGTGAGGCCATCTGCTGGAAGGTGTCATCTGTATCAGTTAGGACCCTTTCAGTTGCAGATGTCAGAAACCACAGTACTCTTTGGCGTAAGCAGCAATGGGAATTTATCCCCTGTAACTGGGAGAACGTCAGATGTGGGTGGATCCTGAAGCTCAAAGTTGTTTTCTGTCTCCCCATCTCTGTTTTCCTCTGTGTTGGCTTCATTCCCAAGTAGTCATTTCCGCACAGAGGGGCAATGACTGCTCCACAGTTCTCAGCTAACACCCTCTCAGCTTGGAAAGAGAGTACCTACTCTTTAGTCCTAGCAAATGTCCGGGAATGGATCTCAGTAGCCAGGCCTGGGACAGCCGCCACTGTGGGCACAGAGCAGAGAAAGGCAGCTTGGCAATTACAATAATTATCGTATAATGCTCGCCTCTTGTTTCTTTTCCCACCTTCTTCCCTCTGTCCCTCCCACTCTTCTTTTCTTGAATAGCTACTGTCTGTTGAGCAAAGTGAAGTGACACAAAAGGAGGTATTAGTTGAGGAAAAGGAGGTACCTTTTACGGAGAAAGAGCTACCAGAACAGAAGTTGCCTGAGCTGGAGAACTTGACCAAGCTGGAAGGGCCAGCTGGGCAGAAAGAAATGGCTGAGGAGGAGGAAAAGGTAGCTGAGCCAGAGGGACCTCCAGGACAGGAGAAGAAGCCAAGAGTGAAGGAAGAACTGTAGCCTCTCCAAAACCGGGAGAGAGCGTGCCCATTTTCCAGGTCCTGGCATCATTTTCTGAGTGGATCTACTCCAAATAAAATTATATATAATTGTGGTAGGTGGGTGGAGGCTGGATAATAAAAGCCCCTGAATGTCTTTGGCCCTGTTTTATTCATTACCTCTTTTTCCTGGCTGGTGCTGCCTTAGAAGAGTTGCTTGGCCTGGAATTCACATAGGGCTGCAAGGGAAGCCATAAGAGCAACATTTAATGAGTGTTTACAACACGGTGGGCATTTGCTTAGTTCTCACAACCTCACTGGGAGCTAGGTTTCATCATCCCCATTTTACAGGTGAGGAAACCGAGGCAAAGACACGTTAAGCAACCAGGCAGGATCACACAGCTAGCAAGCCCTTGAAATATGATCCTAGGCAATTTCACTCCACAGACGATGCATTTAACCACTATGCACACACTGCCACCATCAGGTTGGGGTCCCCAGAGGGTGGCTGACGCTTTCAAAGAGGTGGATTGACTTTTTTACGTTTCATTTTAGCACAGTAAGAAAGAGATTCAACTCCAGATCTGTCCCCAGTCTTTCACATCTCAAAAATGACCCACTCTCTTAAACAGCCATATCCTGGGCCAACCCTTAAGGTCCCTCTTTCCTTTTATTACCATAAAGGTAACTCTACCTAAACACATGACTCCCCCCACTGCCCTCCATCTCCACCCACCAGTCTCAGCCACAGAAGTCTTCTAATTGGTCCTTCTACTGCCACTCTGCACTTCCATGCCCCACACACGTTACACAAAATCCATATTCCCTAAAGATGCTAAAGTGATCTTTTAAAAAGCCACAGCCGTGAGGGCTCGCAGTACTACCTTGTTTTTCTAGCTTCTAGTGGCCGCCTGCATTCATGGTTCCTTCTTCAAAGAACTCTGACCTTTTGCTTCCATCCTCACGTCTCCTACTTCCTCCAATTCTTCTTGCATCTCTCTCACAAGTGCCACTGAGATAGCACTGGGCTTGCCCAGGTAACCTCATCTCAAGATACTGAACTTAATCATGCCCAAAAGTCCTTTTTGCCACGTAAGGTAACATTCACAGGTTCTGGGGATTAGGACGTAGACATGTTAGGAAGTCATTCAGACTCATGCCGCTGGTGTGTAACATTCATTTCAGTCAGGTGATAATAAACCTTCTCTTGGGAAAAGGAGGGCATAATATTTTAGGGACCAAGGTCTGCACAAGCCATCTGGGCCTCTCCACGCTCTACCCGTCATGTAACACAAAGGCTGATTGTGTCTCCGGAGCCGGTGTCCCTGTCTTTCTTCCCCCAAACCTGGCCTGTCTACATCCAGACCAAGCAGGGAACAGCCTGGGGCCCTGGAACTCACCTGAACCAGTTGCCCCGACAGGGGCACGTATTAGTATTCAGGACACGATGCGAGGCTCACCTGCTTCAGTCTTAAAGCCACGTGGCTGCCAGTGGCTTTAAGAAGGAGGGGTCCACGGGGGCTGCTCGAACTAAATCACATGGAACAGAGCCCTTGACTGGCCACAAGCCAGAAAACGGGTGTGCTACCTGCAGGCTCCCCAGATGCAACTGGGACCTTAGGAAGTAGGGGCTCAGATTGGGGTAAACAGTATGGGTAGGTGGCACAGGTGATGACCCTCTGTTGGGAGGTCATCAGAGCATACAGGGAGAGAAAGGCCTTTTGCAGAAAGATATTGTCTCCATCATGACAGGAGAGGGGCTGTGGGAGATGAGTCCAGAGGCAGGTAGATGGAGAAGATGTAGGAGGCATGGCTTAGTTACTCCAATGAAGTATGCCACGATGTCATTAAGTGTGTGGGACTGGGGAGACGGTAGGAAGAAGAAAGAGTGGAAAAATAGCCAATTAGAGAAATATCACAAGATGATCCAGCTGTGTTGAGTGAGGTTGATGATTATTGTTTTAAAATGTAGGTTTGATTATCATTCAGGTATGGCAAGGCCAACAGATGAGGAGATAACTGTCATCGAAAAGACAGTTTATTATACTCACAGATCCCAAGAGTAGGGTACACACCATGCCATGGGTGGGGCACACAGGGAAGTGCCGGGTTGGTCAGGAGGCAGAGAAAGCAAGGGGAAATTTTAGCTGTAATTTGAAACTGTAGCCTTCATTGTGGTTTCCATAGGAAGGAACAGAAGAGGCAAGGTAAGCAGGTTTAGGATTGGCTAGTTTGAATAGTTTCAGCAGCCTCTGGGACTTGGGAGTTGTCCCTAGTTATCTGGTACCTGGCCCTGGGATGATTAGGGCAGGGAAAATGTGGCCCTGAGTGTGAGCCTGATAGAGGAGGGGTTGGGGGATGGGCTCTGGACTGGCAGTTGTGCACATGAAAGTCATGCTCTCTGGAATATGATATTCCTAGAGATGGCAAGGGTATACATCGTGAGATATTCCTTGCTATCTCTAGGCATTAGTTTGCCTTCAGTGGGGTAGTCCCTCCAGAGTCGGCAAAGTCTCAAGGTGTAAAAGCATCAAATACAGAAACTAGAATAATGTGGTTATTAGACTTATGAATAGTCTCCAGCCCAAACTCCCCATGTTCCTGTCCAGGATCTCTGCTCAAACAACTCCAAGAGCCACCTGGAGCTCCATCTTTAATCCTTTAGAGACACCCAAACTCGGATTTTGACAGAGCCTCATGTGCACCAACCAGAAATGATATTCACCATCCAGGATGGAGCAAAAGAATATTAAGGACTTTTATTTTCTTCTTAAGATATAGAAAAGAGAGGGAAAAAAGACATATTCTTATAGGGGGGAAAAAAAGGAAAAGGATACAAACAGCCAGTTCAGAAAAGAATAATAGTAAACAAATGAAAAGATAATAACGTCCCTTTTCATCGAAGAACTGCCAAAGTAAATAACAATGAGATATTTCTCACTTTTCAACAAAGATGAAAGTTAGTGCTCAGGGTTGGTGAGTACTGTGGTGGGATTGTAAACTAATTTTTAAAGATCTCTCTGGGGTGTTTTTTGGGAAGAGGTATCAAAATTCTTAAAACTGTGCCACCTCTTTGCCCCAGTCATTTCACACCTATGAAATTCCCCTGAGGAGGTGGATGTGACACTGCCGATGGTCACCCAACCACTAAACCAGGTGGAAGAAGAAAGCCCTGAAAAAGTAAGTGCCGTGGGTCATTGTCATATTTCCTGCGCAGCCTGAGTTCACACACATCTGATTTTTCTCAGTATGGGATTTCCGTCGACATGGAATTAGATCAGGAGACACGGGGTTGGACCCAGCCAGGCTCTGTCATTTTCTACCCCGTGTCTGTACACCAGCAAAGCAGCATTGGCAGTGACTTCCACAGATGGTATCATTGCTACATGCCTTTACTTACATCATCTCCTTTAATCACCGTAACAACTCTAGGAGATGGGTATTGTCATTTTATAGATGACGAAAATGACCTCAGGAAGGAAAGAAATGAGCCTACTGGCACACAGCAATGGCTGATGAGGACTGATGGACTGATGGACTGATGGAGTCAGATGGACTGACTCCAAAGTTAGTTTGTTCAATCACAAAGTTATCCACCTCCCAAGGGACCTTCCTTCGTGGGAATTCAGATTTCTTCGTTCATAAAGTGAGTCTGGTCCAACGATGTCTGAGTTATCTTCTGGCTCTGACCTTCAGTCATTCTCAGCTCCTTTCCTGCTCCCATCTGGACCCCCGGGGAGCTGGCTTAGCCCATGAGGATGGAGTGTGCTTTGGAACCCGAGTGACCACAGGTACATGTCCCAGTATGGGCAATGAACACCCTTTTCTCCTGGAGCAGCCTGGCTTCAGATTCTGACCTCTGCCTGGCTCCACCTCGTCCTTTTGAGTGACCAAGAACAAGCCCAGTAACTTGGCACTGTTTTCCCAGTTAATTTCTAACTAAGGAATCTCTTGATTCCAAAAGGTGCAAAACAGAGGGCTTGCAACTGTGGGCACAAGTGTGACCCCCAATGTCAATCATTTGGGGTCTCTACCAATTAGGAAAAAGAATAACAACCACCTCACAGCCTGGGAAAGGTAAACACTGTGCCAAAGGGGTAAAATATTCCACCCCCGGGAAAACAATCAAGAAATAGAACCAGAGAATAACTGGAGGAGAGAGTGCCAGTGGGGGGCAGATGTGTGTATATATATATATATACATATACATATATATATATATATATAGGAGGCACACACTTGTAAACGGATTAATCCTACCTTTCTGGCTTCAGGTAAGGCTTTCTGCAGCTCTCACTTCTCCTAGCCACTTCTCCCCATCTGGTCTTCTGCTGATTTCCATTCTGTTTGAGGGAGGGGGGAGCAGAAATGAAGAGATTGGACACTTGGGTCAGACCTAGGTTGAGTCATCACTCTGCTGACCATTGGCTCCGTGAGCTTTGGTAAGTTGATCCCCCTCTCTTTCAGCCTGTGCTTCCCTAACAACAATTTTTTCATTCATTCAATTCCTATTAGTGAAGTGGCTACTATGTACCAGGCAGTGGGGTATGCAGCAGTGACCAAGAGTATCTGCTCTGAGCCTGCTTTGCACATCTCATCTCAGTTAATCCCTGGACCACAATATGCAGGCGGTTATTAGCCAAACTATAGGTCACAACCTATTAGTGGATCATGAAACCATTCGTGGATTACATTCAGAATTTTATTTTAATTAAATACAATAGAATATGTCATCAAAGAATGCACACCGTAATGGTAAGAATTGTTTTATAAAACATTCATTTCACGTGTGCATGTGCGTGTGTGTGTGTGTGTGTGTGTGTGTGTGTGTGTGTGTGTGTACAAGCAGCTGTACTGGGTCATGGCATAAACTAATTTCCTTATAGCAGATTATTGTCTCAAAGACTTGCAAAACACTTTTCTAGGTCACAGGTTCTTTGATGACAAGGGACTTCTTCACAGTGAGCCTGATGTATTGTAGTCACTCAGTTTGTGCAAGCACTGATCTCTATTTCATAGATGAGGAAACTAAGTCTTAGCGAATTGAAATACATTGCCCAGTGTCACACGATGAGTTTACCAACCATAGTGATTGGTAAAATAGGGATTTGAATCCTGGTTGCAGGCTCCAGATCCCACATATTTAACCACCATGCTACGCTATTTTGCTGCTGTAAAAATTGGGGTAATAGTAGATTATTTTGCCAGGTGGGTGAAATAATAAGTGAGCACTCTGGAAACATTAAAATACATTACGAAGGTTAATCACCTCTCAAGTTGCTTATCTCAAGCCACTTCTTCACAATATGTGAGCTGCATGAAGTCAGGGACTTTGTCTGTCACCTTGGTGCACAGTTCCCTGTTTGGCACATAGTAACTACTCAATAAATGTTTGTTGAATGAATAAACGTATCTGGGCAAGTTCAAAGTTTCCCATCAGGGGATCAGGAGTTGGCTGTTAAGACCCAAAGCTGCCTCCAGTAAGACGGTGAGTCCAGAACACTCCCCCGTCTTGCTGGTTCCTGCTCCAGATGAGAGATTCAGTTCTTCCAAATGCGCTGGAACTGGGGAAGCTGATGCTGGGATGTGAGTGGGAGTTAAGAGTAGGGCCACAGAGGGGAAAACCCCACCAAAGCAAGGGCCACAACAATACACACTTTTTGTGGTTCACATAAATGGCATCTCCTGGACTCAGGCAGTGCGCAACCAAAGTACTCCTCCCAACTGTGGGGCTGGGAGTTAGATCATGTGTTTATCCCATCCGTCTCTGTTCACAGGACTTCAGGTGTCAAGGACAAGTTGGAAACCCCAAGAGGCCAACTTTTCCTTGCCTTTGGGAAAGTCTCCCCAGACCAGAAGTAGCTGAGGAGAGCAGAAAAGATGAAGCGGCTTTTCTCTTCGACCTTAATGTGGATGGTAGTGGTGGTGACCTCTTGGGTCGTCATAGCTGCAGCCTCTGACACCTCGGCAGCGAGTAAGTGCTGTGTGCGTATAGCGAGCAGTACCCACATGAGCAGGGGCGGTTTCGATCCCCCTCCTGTTATGCTTGAGAGTTGCACAGTCTTTATTCTACATGCATTTCTTACTCTATAAGGTACATAGGACGCACCCAGGAATTTTACTAAAATGCAGTTTCTGATTCAGTAAGTCTGGAGTGGGGCCTGAGACTCTGTATTCTAATAAGCTCCCAGATAACGATGACGCTGTGGTCCTTGGATCACATATTGAGAGACAAAAAGTCTAGAACATCACTAAGGCCCCCTGGCACTTCACTGGAAGGTCAAGAACATATGCAACCACACAGGAGACTTGAACACACCCAGGTGGCTCCCAAATACCTCCCGTTTAACACTTAAGTGACCGTTCCATTGGGTCGCACATTGCTTCAGCCTTTCCTTGGAGGAGGGAGCTGGCCACCACCCCACAATCCCCAGCTGCGGTACTTTGGGACAGGGAGTAAACACCATCGTGTTGTCGTGGTTAAGAGCAGACACTCTATGGTCCTGCCACCTCGGTTTGTGTCCTAACTCTGCTGCTCACCAGTGGAGCAAGTGGCTTAAGACTTCTGAATCTTGTTTCCTCACCTTTCAAATAAGGGCAAGTACGAAAGTCATTCCCCAGGGCCGCTGAAGAGGATTCAATGCGCTAATGAATAGAAAGTGCCTATCCCAGTGTCTGGAATGTACTAGGTGCTTAATAAACAACAGCTCACTATCTTTACTGTTATCGGGTTGGCCAGAAGGTTCGTTTGGATTTCTCCATACGATCTTATTATTATTGTCACAGAGGAACAAAGCGTGACTGCCACCGCCAGATAGAGAGAGGAAGCAGGGAAGGAGATCTGAGCAAAAGGCGTAGAATGTACCAAGTCGGGGAAGGGGTGACAGGGTCACCTAAGTGCTACCAAAGTGTCGAGAACTCTGCATGATTCCTCTGGAGGTGGAAAGGTGGACATTTGAAAAGAAGACACAGCTTGAAGGCAATGCTTAGACGCCATCAGGGGAGTTTGGTTTGTTTCTTTCGAAGGTGGTCGGCTATGAACTAAGTCTTAAAGAACGTGGGTACCCTAAGGGACACGGGAAGAGTCTCTGGGTGACCAGTGGCCTAGCGGCCTCCACTCTGAGTCTGGTCTCTTCTGTCCGCAGGAGGCTGCTCTGAATGTCACAGCAATGCCACCTGCTCGGAGGATGGGGCTGCCACTACGTGCTCCTGCCAGGCGGGCTTCACTGGCGACGGCCTCGAGTGCGAGGACCTGGACGAATGCGCCACTCCTGGGACACACAACTGCTCCGCCCCCAGCAGCTGCGTGAACACCCCAGGTTCCTACACGTGCGTCTGCCCCGAAGGCTTCCGCCTGAGCTCCGAGCTCGGCTGCACGGACGTGGACGAGTGTGCAGAGCCAGGGCTCAGCCACTGCCACACCCTGGCCTCCTGCGTCAACAGCGAGGGCAACTACTCGTGCGTGTGCCCGGCGGGCTACTGGGGGGACGGGAGGCACTGTGAGTGCTCCCCGGGCTCCTGCGGGCCTGGCCTGGACTGCGTGCATGAGGGCGACACGCTCGTGTGCGCCGACCCGTGCCAGGCCCACCGTATCCTGGACGAGTACTGGCGCAGCGCCCAGTACGGCGCGGGCTACGCCTGTGACTCCGACGTGGCCGGCTGGTACCGCTTCGTGGGCCAGGGCGGCGTGCGCCTGGCCGAGACCTGCGTGCCCGTCCTGCGCTGCAACACGGCCGCCCCCATGTGGCTCAACGGCACGCACCCGTCGAGCAGCGAGGGCATCGTGAGCCGCAGGGCCTGCGCGCACTGGAGCGGCCACTGCTGCCTGTGGGACGCGCTCGTCCAGGTGAAGGCCTGTGCCGGCGGCTACTATGTCTATAACCTGACGGCGCCCCCCGAGTGCCATCTGGCTTACTGCACAGGTGAGTGGGTGACTCCCCGCCACCGCAACCGGGCGGCGTGGGCGCCTCGAGGGACTGGAGCGCATCTTTGTTGACTGTCTGTCTATAACCCTGCAGACCCCGGTTCCGTGGAGGGGACGTGTGAGGAGTGCAGTGTGGACGAGGACTGCAAATCGGATAATGGCAGATGGCACTGCCAGTGCAAACAGGACTTCAGCATCACCGGTGAGGCCAGCGGGGAGGAGGGGAGGTGCTGAGAAATGTCGGCGACCAGGGGAGGGACACATTCCTGTGTGGGAATTGGGGGCCTGTGGGGATGATCCAGGGAATGCTTATTATCCAATCTGAGTGGAAAGCCGGTCCGGTAACATCCATTTAATCCAGCAAGAAGCTCTCTGGGCTCCCAGAGCTTGGGGAACAACCTCACCCCCAGCCTTCTTTCTGAGGCCCCCTGCACCACAGTGGATACGCAAGTGGCTGCCACCTGTTGGCCCGAGGCTACCTGAACCATATTCCGGCAGCACAAGAATGCAGGCGTGGCCCGCAGTCTGCAGTGTCTTGGGCCCGGCCCTCCACTGACCAGCTGAGGACCCTGAGCTGGGCCCTGGCCATCTCTAAACCTGTTTCCCCATATGTATAATGACTGAAGCAGGCTAGTATTTCCCAAATTCCAGTCCTGATATTAGTGACATCCTTCTTTTAAGTAAACTTGGGACATTGAAGTTTACTGCTGCGTCTGTCTGTGGGAAGTAACACTTACCCTACGTAGAGGTAGACGGTAACAGTGAAAATGAATACAATGAAAGAAAGTGATTCAGTTTCAGCAGCTGTGTAAATACTTCAATTTAAAAAGTCCAACCGTATTTTGTTATGTGCTGCAAATACTTAGCCAGAGGTCTGCACTCTGTTGTTTCAAAGGAAAATTACCAAGTGTAGGGCACTGAAAACATTAGCAGCTATTGAGGACTGTCTCCTTGATGTAGAAAGGATGGAAAGAAATTGCAGTTAACTTATTAGCTTTCTTTGTTTGCTTGTTGTGTTGTTTTGTTTTCTTTTCCTGGGATTCAATGTTATTTAATGCCTGGGCAGTGAATGACCCAAAGATACTACTGTTCTTTGTATACAACCTACTCTTAGGGTAACGTGGTCTGGTGGTTGGTCACGTGGATCCATCCAGTGAGCTGGGAATCCAGTCTCATGTCTCCATCTCTCTCAGAAGGGAGACCACAGCGGGAGACCAAAGCGAGTCTGAGTACCCCCAGCTGGTGGCCAACCTGGCTAGCTGGGCCTGGGCCCTGGGGATGTGCTGTACCCTGAATTGTGGTCCCAGACCTCCCTCCAATCCTGCCTTCCCTAATCATTTCAGATCTCTCCCTCCTGGAGCGCAGGCTGGAATGTGGGGTCAATGACATTAAGCTGTCCCTGGGCAAGTGCCAGGTCCAGAGCCTGGGCTTTGAGAAGGTCTTCATGTACCTGCGAGACAGCCAGTGCTCAGGCTTCACTGAGAGGGGCGACCGGGACTGGATGTCCGTGGTGACCCCAGCCAGGGATGGGCCCTGTGGGACGGTGATGACGGTACGTTCTGGCCAATGTGGGACAGGGTCAGAGCACTGCCTGGTTCAAGCCTAGCCCTACCACTTGCTAGCTGTGTGAGTTTGGGTGACTGAGTTAACCTAGCTGTGCCTCAGCTTCCTCAGCTGTAACATGGAGTAACAATAGTACCTACTGCATAGGGTTAAGAGGGTTAAAGGAGTTAATGTGTGTGAAATGATCAGGACAGTGACTGGCACATAATAAGTGCTCGGTAAACGTTAGCTGCAAATAAGAGGATGATCCATAGTGATAGTTCCCCATTTTACAGATGGGAAAGGTCAGGCCCAGACAGTGCAATGACTATTCTAAGCCAGTAGGTATCAGCGCTGAGTTCAGAAGCAGATCTGTTTGTCTCTGGCCATCCTGGGAGGCAGGGTCTGCATCACTGATGTTTGTAGACCTAGGACCTCAGCTATAGAAGCCTCCTCCAAAGAGACCCAGAGGTAAACACTTGTGTGAGTGGGCTCTGCTTCCTCCCATCTCCCTCATCCCCCAAAAGAAAAAGAAAGAGGACAAAAGAAACAAGGAAAAAACTGTCATTTGCCAGATATGGCTTTTTGAAGTTCCACCATTAATGATGACTCGGTACGTGGTTTTCAGTCTTTGTAGTGTTTGCAAGAGGAAGCATGGGGTGATGGGAAGAGTCCAGGCTTGTTAGAGCCCCTGTACCGGGGGCAAGTCACGCAGTTCCCATGAACTTCTGTCTCCTTTCAAGAGGCAGGGAGGTGCTTGCCTTGCCTCTTAGGGTCATTGCAGGGCCAGTGCAGTGATGCAATATGTGCGTTTAGCTGGGGTGAGGGAAGGGGGCTAGCACATGAGTCGTGCTCACGGAAACTGGGAGGGCAGTTTCAACACCTTTGGCTTTGAACCTTACTCAGATTCTATGCCCCTTTTTCCACCCTCCCTCCCCCCACCTCCCCACCCTAACACAGAGGAATGAAACTCATGCCACATACAGCAACACTCTCTACCTGGCAGATGAGCTCATCATCCGTGACCGCAACATCAAAATCAACTTTGCGTGCTCCTATCCCCTGGACATGAAAGTCAGCCTGAAGACCTCCCTGCAGCCAATGGTCAGGTGCGGCCAGAGAGGGTCCCCAACGTCCCTGGCCGGCTCCACCCCACAACCCCTTAGGCACCAGGCCCTTAGCTTCCCTGTCAACTGCCGCCCATAAGAAGCTGGGTGGAGGGAGGTGGCTGGGAGGTAGTGTTGGACTCCATAAGGAGCCCAGCTAGGAAGTCTGGAGGCTGCTTTCAAATCCCGGCTCCATCCCACAGATGGCTTTGGGAAGGTGATGGCCCACTCTGAGTGTCAGTCTTCTCATATGTGAAATGGGTTTGGCAATGCTCGACTGTCTTTCTTAGAAGCACAAAAGTGCTCTGCAGAGGTGAAACCGATATTAGGGTCCCTGGCTTATCAGAGGGGTTGGGTGGTTGGACCAGAGGGAAGGAGGGAGAGGTCTCAGTTCAGACCTGCTATGGGACTGGGCAAATTGTACTCCGTATCTGGACCTCAGTTTCCTTCTCTGTAAATGGAAGGAGTTTGAATAAAGAGGGGTTTACAATTTATGCTTCTTGGAGTGTGAGGGTCTTTAACGAGGTGATTTAGGGGTGGGAACCAGAAAACTTCCACCCACATTGAGTGCCACATGAGGTTTTATTTTTTTTCCTATTTTTAAAATTGAAGTATAGTTGATTTACAATGTTGTGTTAACTTCTACATATAACAAGGTGATTCAGATATATACACACACACACACACACACACACACACACACACACATTCTCTTTTCATATTCTTTTCCATTATGGTTTATCATAGGATATTGAATATAGTTCCCTGTGCTCTACAGTAGGACCTTGTTGTTTATCCATTCTGTATATAAAGCTTACATCTGCTAACCCCAAACTCCCACTCCGTCCCTCCCCAACCCCCTCCGCCTTGGCAACCACAAGTCTGTTCTCTATGTCCGTGAGTCTGTTTCTGTTTCATAGACAGGTTCATTTGTGTCATATTTTAGATTCCACATATAAGTGATATCTATGGTGTTTGTCTTTCTCTGTCTGACTTACTTCACTTAGCACGATGATCTCTAGTTGCATCCATGTTGCTGCAGATGGCATGATTTCATCCTTTTTTATAGCTGAGTAGTATTCCTTTGTATATATCATGTACCACATCTTCTTTATCAGTTTTATTATTTAAAAGAATAAAAGGATCCTGTTGCTGAATAAACTTGAAAGTCTCTGAATAGGATGAATCACAAGCCAATGAGGCTGATACTGGACAAAAATAATAGTTGTAATAATAACAAGTGTTTACTGAGAGCTGACCATATGTCAGGCATTGTGCTAAGTGCTCTACATGGAACATCTCATTGAAAACTTAGCGCACCCCAAGAGGTGTAAGTATTATTATTATTCCCATTATACAGATATGGAAATTGAAGGTCAAAGAAGGTTTAGTAAATTGTCCAGAGTTGTAGAGGCTAGTAAATGACAGAGCTGGGATTCAAACCCAGGCCGTCAGGCATAGAGTCCCCACTCTACCATGACCTTTTCTTTGAAGCTTGCCCATGGTCACATGTTCCCTGGGCCAAACAGACTTGGGGAAGGGCACTGGGCACCGATGAGGGTGCTTGGCTGACTTGAAGGAAGACAGTTACTCATTGTCTGCCTTTGTGTGGAGCATCACCTGGCCAAGCAGTGCCCTGGAGCAATGTGGCCGCGTCCCAGGCCTGGTAGGTTGCAGGGAACAACACATCTGTATGCAGATCTCTCTCTGGCTTGAGCTAGAAATCTCATTCCAGTCTAACCAAGTCCAAACCAATAACCCCATTCTCACCTCTGAAATGGACTTCCACATTACTATTCCTCATGTACCCCATTTCCTCGGGCATCAGTCTTTCAGTGTCCTTTGTAGGATAATCCCGTGGAGTCTACATCAGCGTGACTGTTTTTAATGTGATTTAAAATAACCCATTTTACAATCCCCAATCTTCTGCTGTAGGTGGAGCCAGAACTCTGACTAAGGCCTGTAGGACTCATAGCCCATCTTTTTAAACCGTTCTGGATTAAGACCAAAAAAGGAATCTAGGTGATTCCCTAGAGAAAGTGCTTGCTGCACTTCTTGAATGCAGGGGCCACACCTGAGGGGGTGGACATGTTACAGAAAATACGGTCTATGGATCAGAAGCGGCAGCATCACCTGGGAGCTCGTTAGAAAAGCAGAACCCTGAGCCCCACCCCAAACCTGCAGAACCAGAACCTGCATTTCACCAAGATCCCTAAGTGACCTGTGTGTGCCCATTGTAGTTTACGGAGCAATGGGTGGTGGGTTCCAGTCCTGTTGCTGGATAAAAATGCAAGTAACTGGCAGGACCTGCTTAGGAATGCAGACCAGAAAGGATGAGCTGTCTGTTGTTGTTCTCAGCTCCGGTTCTCTCACCAGCCCCTCTCCTCCCGCAGCGCCCTAAACATCAGCATGGGTGGGACCGGAACGTTCACCGTGTGGATGGCGCTCTTCCAGAGCCCTGCCTACATACAGCCCTACCAAGGCTCCTCCGTGACCCTGTCCACCGAGGCGTTTCTCTATGTGGGCACCATGCTGGATGGGGGCGACTTGTCCCGGTTTGCACTGCTGATGACCAACTGCTATGCCACACCCAGCAGCAATGCCACAGACCCCTTGAAGTACTTCATCATCCAGGACAGGTAAGGCCCATGGGTGGAATTTGGGAGCAGGGAGGGTCTTTGGACTTGGATGGGTACAAAGTACATTTTTATATTCATTTACCTCTAGCTGAAATTTAGCATTGCCGTTCCTTATGATATAGGCAAGAAACCACAGAAACATTAGCAGGACATATGAAAACATTTGCACACATCATACTTTTTAGTTACTATAGTATTAGAACTTCTACTAGATATTATTTGATGTAATATCAAATCCATGTACTTGTAAATATATATACATTTATATAATAGATATGTAAATATATAATGCATGTATCAAAAGTTTTAATAGTTTAAGACTGTGTTTAATGGGTTTTCTTTATAATCTTATGTAATTTAGTTTATGCATTTAAGGCATTCTTTTTGAGGAGGGAAGCATGGGCTTCACCAGATGGTGGAGGGGGTCCAGGACTCAGAAAAGGATGAGAAACCTGATGGAGAGGCAGGCCCCAGGCAGGAGCAGGCTGGCACTTGGCTGGGAGGAGTGCAGTGGAGGTATGGTTAGCCAAGGGCCAACTGAAACAGGGAGGACACAGATGGGCTGCCTTTGGCTCAAGTGCATTAGAGAACCATGAACCACACTGTGAGAAAGTAGCTCACAGTCTCATTCATAAATTGAACCAATATTTTTGGAAGTTTTCGTGTGCCAGGCTGTGTGAATAACAGTGAATAGAAGGGACAAAAATCTCTGCCCCCATATAGCTGATATTCTAAGCAGGGAGACCAACAATTAAACAAAAGTGACTTCCATGGCATATTAATGATGAAGGGGCTACGGGAAAAAACCTAAGCAGGAAAAGGGGAGGGCATTTGCAATTTTAATAGTGCAATCAGAGAAAGCACTCCCAGGAGACACTGACCTATTTCTGTTTCAGTTCTCTTAGAATCTGCGTGGTCAAATCAAGGGGGAAAGTCTCAGCCGGGCGCTCATCTGATGCTCACACTTCTGTTATTTGTTAATCTCCCTTTGCAACGAAAAGAAAGGAGAGCAGAAGTCTGTTTGGGGCCTTTTACAGTCAACAGTGTCTAAGTAAAATGTAATGG
This sequence comes from Phocoena sinus, assembly GCF_008692025.1. Lineage (NCBI taxonomy): Eukaryota > Metazoa > Chordata > Mammalia > Artiodactyla > Phocoenidae > Phocoena > Phocoena sinus. The sequence goes on along the minus strand of NC_045777.1, from coordinate 65,639,579 downwards.
CACTGTTTTACTTTATTTTCATTAGTGTGGTCATGTTTTATATATGGCAACTAATACTGGTTGGCTATTTGTGGTTGTGATCTCCTAAAAAATAGATGTATTTCAGTAAAAAGGTGTGTAGATTTAAAGAAAAATAGTAATAATAATATAATAATGTAAAATAATAATACAGATATTGGGAAACAGGAAAACATTCATGGAGACGGTTTCTGGATAAGGCAAAAAAAGAACTGAAATTTGGAAGATGCTGGCGTGACCTCGATTGGGGCATCATGGAGACTTGGGTTCATATCTTGGTTTTGCTATTTCTTAGTTTGAGACACAAGTCAGCTCATCTCTCTGGATATTCATGTTCTCGTATGTGAAATAGGCATAAATAAAACCTACCATGCAGGAATTTTTTAAGCTTTTTTTTTTTTTTTGTCTGAGTATAAAGGTAGAGCATGTACATTGTGGGAAGCTTGGAAAGTTTTGAAAAAGAAGCATGAAGAAATGCTGGCTGTGGCCCTGTGTTTCTGCCGTGGCATGGGTGGGAGCTGGGCTGAGAGCCACCATTCTGTGAGAGGCTCAGAATATCACGGGGTGTGTAAAGAGGAGACAAGTTGGGGAGACCATGGGCAGCTAGAGGAGACACGTAGGTGCCTTGCTTGGGTTGGGTGCCTGGGGCTGCCGAGGGCAGTGCTGGATGCCACTCTCTCTGCCTTTCATGAGGTGGGTCCCCTTAACCTCAGGGCTTTTATTTTGCCAAGAGAAGTCGGATCTGAATTGTAGGGGACACAGAGCAGAGTGAACACCACCCCCAGAAGTTCCTTTCTCGGTTCTCCTATGCAATCAGCCTTCAGCCCCTTTTCTAAATCCATTTTGAGCAGATCGTGTGAAAGAGCAGACAGGGTACCTGATTTGCCTGCTGAGGGTACTGCTCCGGCCCAGCACCCGTGTGAGTCTCCGAACGTGCAGTTTTGAGTTTCTATCCATGTGTTTGGGTGCGTTGTGTATGTGTGTACATGAGCACACACACTCCAATGTGGTCAGTGGACCTCAGTGCTCAGACATTTCCATTGTTAAAATTAACACCAGGCACCAGTGGACAACCAATAAATGGTAGGTAATGATTCCTGCGTGCCATTTCCTGGGAAATCAGGAAGTGCTGACTTTAGGATGGTTGCAGCTCTGTACCGATGACATTTTTACTTTAGAATCATATATATGAATCACCTATTGTACGTCACATATTGTAATAAGTACTTTGTAATTTTAACTCATTTAATCGTTGCAACTATCTTATGGTGTGGGCTACAATTATTATTCCTCCTACGTAGATAGGGAAACAGGCTCAGAAAGGTTAAGTAAATAGCCCACGGTCACACAGATAATGAGTGGTGGAATGAGATTTAAATCCAGGAAGTCTGGCCCCAGAGTGTTTGCTTAACCAACCATGTTATATGACGTAACCTTCCCAGATGTCCACGCACGGAGGACTCAACCATCCAAGTGGAGGAGAATGGGGAGTCCCCTCAGGGGCGCTTTTCTGTCCAGATGTTCCGTTTTGCTGGAAACTATGACCTGGTCTACCTGCACTGTGAAGTGTACCTCTGTGACACCGTGAATGAAAAGTGCAAACCTGTGAGTCACCTCCCCTCCCTCAGCCTGCTCGCCACGTCCTCCGCCACGCCCAGCTCCCATAACCGAAGACATTTGGCCACAGGTTCAAAGAAAACATATAAACATGTTTCTGTTTTAGTACAGGGGTAGACAGAGCAATAAGATGAGGCTGCTGTAGCCGGGCAGGAGACCTAGGCTGTGGGGAAGTCAGGTGGGGTCAGGGCAGGGCAACAGAACCTCTGGCTCATCTGCAAGCTTGTGTTCTAATAACAGAAATGGACATTTTTAAGCACTGAGTGCGACTTATGTGTGTTAACTTTTTAATACTTCACAGCGGCTCTGGGAGGGAGGTATTTTACCAGTCCCTTTTTCTGTATGGGGAGAGAGGCGCAGAGGCTCAGTGACTTTCCTAAGATCGTACATCTAACATATGGTAGAGCTGGGACGTGAGCCCACGTATACCCATCTCCTAACAACCCCTGCCTCTACCATCCTCAAGTCCCAGCCTGAGGCAGGAGGTTGCCCCTGTGAAGGGTGTAGCCCACTCCCCCTGGCAGGGCCACATTCAGTCTCCCTTGTGGAAAGGTTTCTTTGTCACCCTCTCTCCCTGCAGACCTGCTCCGAGACCAGATTCCGCAGGGGGGGCTTCATAGACCAAACTCATGTCCTAAACTTGGGTCCCATCATACGGAAAGGTAAGAGGGCCCCTCCTTTCCCCACATTCCTGGCAAGAAGTGTTCTCTGGAGATGAGGAGGGGTGACAGAACCTGGCACTCGGGGTCTTACTGGGGTCTGAAGAACTGGAGCAAGTAAATCCTGCGAGGCGAGGTAGACTATAAGCTGCCTTCCTCTTGCCGGTTCTCATTCATTCATTCATTGCACAGCTGTCTTCTCATGCCTGCCTTGTGCCAGGCCTTGTGCTAGTGGCTAGGGTCTCAGGATGAGCAGCAACAGGTAAAGGCTGGCTCATGTGGCACCTATGGACCAGTAGGGGAGACATCATTCAAATAATCATGGATCTCTGCAGTTGCGATAAGTACAGTCACGAAAATGGACCAGGAACTCTGAGCTCTTCCGGTAGGGGGAGCAGACCTAGTGAGGAGGGTTGGGGAAGAATGGAGCTGAGGTTTGGAAATTGAGAAGGGATTAACTAAGAGGGGTCAGGAGAAGCAGAGGAGAGGGAGGAATCCCAGGGAGAGAGTAGAGCATGGGCAAAGGGCCTGTGGCAGGAGGGAGCCTACCGTGCTAGAGTAACTGGGATAAAGCCAGGCAGGCTGGAAGGAGGAGGGTGAGCTGATGCAGGTTGGGGACCAAACCATGTGAGGCCTTGTACTTCTTCTCTTTCTTCTCCTCGTCCTCCCCCTCCCCCTCCTCCCCCTCCCCTTCCCTTTCCCCCTCCTCCCCCTCCTCCCCCTCCTCCCCCTCCTCCCCCTCTTCCCCCTCCCCCTCCTTTTAATTGAAATATAATTGACATGTGGTTCTTGCTAAGGTTTTGGGCCTTTCTCTTGAAAGTAGCTGGCAGCCCCTGAGGGGTCCAAAGCAGGGGAGTGACATGACCAGATTGGGGCTTCTCTAGCTGCAAGGAAGAGCAGAAGGAAGGGGCTTCACCCAGGCTTCCCCATGCACTGATCCTTCTGTTTCCTCCCACAGGGAGCCAGGCCACAGTCTCAAGGGCTGCTCCCAGTAGCTCGGGTAAGTTCAGGTCCTCTTTGCACAGGCACTTGCACCAGAACCTTCCTCTGGGGCTTTTATCTGTGGGCCCAGGGTATGCTGGAGTACCTGGGCTGCTCGAGCTGAGCTCTGAAGAGGTGACGGCACTTACGGAAAGTCTTGGGCCTGAGGCTGCACACATAGCCATGCTGTCCTACAACAGTGTGCATGGACGCAGGCACGCACAGACAGGCGCACAAGAACAGACACCACCCAGACCTCACACGAGGTCACGTGCACATATTCACAGTCACACACAAAGGTGCGTGACAGCGGTAGCTGCATGTGTGCCTATCTGTATATACAGACACATACTCGCTTGTTACACAGCTGTACACAGTGAACGAGCACACACTCTAGATCTGAACCTTGGGCACTTCCTGAAGCTTCAAGGCTCATCTCTGACACCTTTTTCAGGATGCTTAGTGCCGGGATGAACACAGCAGAAAAACAAGAAACGCTGTTTTTCTGCTTCTCTGCTCCTCTGACCACAAAGGCCGGGGACCGGCAGCATTTTCACGGCCCTTGATTTTTCTGGCCACTGAATTGACTGAAAATCTGGACGAAAAGTGAATCCGTGTAACTCGTGTCCTGCTTGGCTCCTGGCACCTAGATCCGAGCAGGTTGTTACACCAACCTAGTATTTGACCTGAGCTAGTTCATCCCAGTATCAGTGAGCTCAGAGCTGGAGAGTCAAGGTATCCCCAAGAGGCTTACCCTTTGCGAATATCCCTCAAGGGCACCAAGGTTGAGTAAGTTGGTCACTGCACGAGAGTGCCCTTTGGAGGGGATACCAAGGCTAGTGCCTGCGGAAAGCCTGCCCTTTTCAGATTGGCCCACCTGGGAGGACAGCTTTTTCTAATTGGTTTTCAGGACAGATAAAGAGAAAGCTTCCTTTTTCTAACTGATCAGCCCAGAGAGGGTGTCCTTTCCTATTGGTCAGTTTAGAGGAAGCAGTTCATGTTAGTTTTGCACATAAAATGTGCACATCAGTGCTAGCAGCAGCCCTGTAATCACTTTCCTTTCAGGGCTCCTGAAGGTCTGGTTGCCTCTGCTTCTGTGGGCCACCTTGACCCAGATGTCTCAGTGATCGGTGGCTGGAAACCCTGTGCTCTGTGGCTACCAACTTGCTTCCTACCGACTGGTGAGGCGATGCAGGCTAGCACTCTACTCACAGAGAAGGGAGCCCACATTTCAGTCACTCTGCTCCTGTTTTCTCCCCTTTAATCCTCGCTACCATAAAACAGCTTGTGTCTTTAAATGCTGCCTTCTCTCAAAATGGGACTTGTGATATGTCTGCACATGAGGCCCCTATCTCCTTAAATAGTGTTACAAAATAATAATTTTGAAAAGCTCAGTCTGTGACTCATTTCTTCACTCAATAAGTATTTATTGGGCACCTGCTCTATGTAGGCACTGTCCGTGGTGCTACGGATCCTATGATGAGAAAAACCAGACTCCATCCCTGCCGTCATGGACTTCATGGTCTGGTCACTGAGACTGGGATCAACTCTAGTCCTGTGAGCTTAAATAAAATACACAATGTCTCTGAGCTTCATCCATCTATCTATCCATTCAATCAGTCAGTCAAGAAATATTTGCTGATCACTTACTATGTGCCAGGCACTGTGCTAGCTGCTGGGGATACAGCAGAGAACAATCCCTGCCCTCCTGGAGCTTAAGGTTTGGCAGGGGAAAAAGAACTTGAACAAGCAATGATAAGTGTGTCAGGCACTGCAGAAATGGAGGGTATAACAGGGGGCTGCTGCTTCTGCATAATGGGGATAATAGTGATACCCTCACAGGGTTCATTCAGTTTTCCAGAAAAATTTTTTTGAGCACCTAATATGTGCCAGGCACTGTGCTAGGTGCTGGGAAAAGACAGACTTGAATAAGATAGACACAGCCCCTGCCTTCTGGAGTCTCACAATCCTTATAGGTGACGTACCTGGCACGTCCCAGGGACCCCTCCATCCTTTGCACTTCTCCCTCCCAATGTAGAAGATGTAGACCTGTTTACAGGGACTTGGCAGCAGAAGCAGAAGGTGGACCACTAACCCCAATGAGGGGGGATGCTTTGCAAGGGGGGCCTTCAGGAGGCTCCTTGCACACACAACCAGAGGCTGCCCAGGAGACCTGGATATCCCAAGGGGCTCTGGACTTCTTTGACCAGTGGACCAAAGGAAGCTGATGCCAATGGGAAACGTCCACCTTGATGCCAGCTGCTTCCCTGGATGGACCCCAGCCATGGCGTTCAGGAGAGACCAAGGCCCTGACCCATTATTAGCACCTCTGATCCCAGGGAAAACCACACGTGTGTATCAGCAAACTGGGGACTGCGGGGACAGCATATCTCAAGTTAAGGAACCTCTTATCACACGCAGACACGCACTGAATCCCCGTGCCTGCTGCCTTTATGTAAGAGCTTTATGTGGGAGGACGTCCATGGTCAGATGGGCCTGGCTAGACAAGTGCAGAATCATCTATACTTTGATTCAGGTACAAGAGAACATAAAGAAAAACAAAAACAAGGGCCAAAGGCAAGAGCCAGGAGGAAAAAGCACATCAGAATCTATCCTTTTGTCCCTCTGTTCCTTTCCTTTCTTTTTCTTTTTCTTTTTTTTTTTTTTGCGGTACGTGAGCCTCTCACTGTTGTGACTTCTCCCGTTGCGGAGCACAGGCTCCGGACGCGCAGGCTCAGCGGCCATGGCTGACGGGCCCAGCCGCTCCGCGGCATGTGGGATTCCCCCGGACCGGGGCACGAACCCGTGTCCACTGCATCGTCAGGCGGACTCTCAACCACTGCGCCACCAGGGAAGCCCTTTCTTTCCTTTTTTGTTTGCTATCAGATAGTTATTCAACTCAATATTCAACAGAGATTTTGAGCATAAATTCAAGGCCGGACGCTTTTATAGGCAGCAGGGAAACTGACAGTGATCAAAACAGAGCCCTTGCTGGTAAGGAGCTTATGTTTAAAAAGGGGATACATGTAAACAATAGCTATGTGATATGTCAGGTGGTAACAAGCACGCAGAAGGGAGGGGGTGGGAAACGAGGGTAATAAGGCAATGAGGGTGTTATTTTACATAGGATGCTTGGGGAAGGTCTCTCTGATAAGCCGAAACTGAGAGAAGTAAGAAAATGAACCAGGGAGACATCTGAGGAAGAACATTACAGGCAGTGGGCCAGCAAGTGCAGAGGCCCTGAGGCGGGAACTTGTGTCTTTCCACCAAGCTCTCAGTAAGACTTGGGCACCATAAGTTTGAGGCATTACACACAGGAAAGGGTCTTGAGCATACATACCGTGATTTCTGTCCATTTGTTTACCCAACAAGTACTTACTAGGTGCTGATTAGAACTGCAAAGACAGGATCCAAGTCCACAAAGATCTTAGGGCCTTCAGAGGGAGACAGATACGTTAGTGGGTAATTGAGTGTGAACGTAATCAGTCCAGAGAGGCATAGTAGCACAGAAGAGTAGTACAAGCCAGTCTGGGGAATTTAGGGAGGACTTCCTGGAAGAGGCAAACCTGAATGCTAAGCAGTAGGAGGCTGGGCACAGAGTAATCCAGGCAGAGGGAATAGCGCATGGAAAGGTGTGGAGGGGGAAGAGTTCAGAGAACCACAAATAGGCTGGAGCATAGAGTGTGTGGGGAAAATCTGTACATGAGATGGGAGCTGTGAACAGGGGTCAGATCCCAGGAAGCCTAGTGTGTGTGGGGTAGGGCATATTGCTGAGAGGTGACACTGTGGCCTCTGGCTGCAGGGAGATAACAGAATCAAAGGGGACAAGAACGAAAGCAGGGAGACCCATTAGGCAGCTGTTAAAATCACCCTCCTAAGAGATGATGGTGGCCTGAATTAAGGCTGATGACGTGGGGATGAGGAGGAAGGACAGGTTCAGGAATATCTGAAAGATTGATGATTATTGGAAACGTGAGGCTGCGGGAGAAAGGAAGGAGCCAGATTTCCAGCTCGGGTTACCAGGTGAGCAGTGGTACCATTGGTTAAGATAGGTTATACAACGAGTAGGGTGAGATCTCTGGGAATTGATGAGTTAGGATTTGGACCTGCTAAGGTTCACGGTGCCTCGAGCAACTCAGTCCAAGTGGAGAAGTCCAGCAAGCATCTGGGTAGGTGGATCTGAAGTTCAAGGGAGTGGTCAGGGAGGGAGATACAGATTTGGAACTCACCAGCCTGTGGATGGTACTTGAAACCATGAGATAACTTGACACCTCCCAGGGAAAGTCCGTGGAGTGACAAGAAAAATGGGACCTACCAGCATTTTCAAGGACAGCTGGAGGAAGAGAATAATTATGATGACAATGATAACGATAATGATAGAGCACGAGTATCCAGAGAGGTAGAGGAGAATCAAGGAAATAATTGGCACAGGGGAGTCAAGGAAATACAGAGCGCCTGAAGAAAGCAGCGAAAAATCCATGGACAAGAGGCCAGAAAAAATGCCCAGTGGACTTGCTTAAGAGGTGATCTTAGCAGGGCAACCTTAGCCATATGCCTCAGATTGAAATGGAGAAGTCAGAGAGGGATGGAGGAACTGACTTTGAAAAGAAGAAAGATCACCTTATCAGAAGTTGGGGAGGGACTAGAAAATGAGGTAGATATTTATATGTTTCTAGGGGAAGGAAACACAAAGTTGAGTGAGGTCAAGTGTGATGACTTAAATTTTCTTGAGGTAGAATGCAAGACACCTGCTGAGAATGGAGGAAGTGGGGAGAGTAGGTGAGTAGTGATGGCTGCAAGGACTGTTTAAAAGGATGGAGAAGGTTGAGAGTGGCCATAGGGGAGACTAGGGTGGGTACCTGGCCAAAATGAATGGATCAGTGGGCTATTTTGTGGGCTCAGATGAATTTCTGAATCCAGCATTTGTAGTTGTTATAAGTTTCACATTTAGGGGATTCTTCTCCAAATGCACTAGGAGTAGAGAAGGTGGCTTGTACCATCTCTTCCTTGTCCATGTTGAGGTTTTCCTGAAAGGTGTTACCAACGCCAAGACCCCCATGCTCCCCGACCCTGTAGGCTTGCCTCCTTAAAGAGTCCCAGAGTAACACAGAAAAGGCAACGGCTATTTATTCTGCTAAAGCTGTGACTCTTGTTAATTCTGTAATCCCTACCTTGCCACAAAAGCCAGGTCCAAGCCTGGAATTTAAAAGTCCAAGGTCTTCAGCTTCCTCTCAGTTTTATACCTTCCAATCTCTAGGGTAACCCACATACCAAAAGGTTCTTCTGATGCTTATTTTGTGCAAGGGCATGGGCTATCCTTTGCTAGCCCGCGATTCACACATCTCCAGATTGGCCCTTCCCAGACTCCTCAGCATTGAGCATCTGAAGTTGGGTAGATTCTATGGGCCAAAAATCAGAAATACCCATCCCCCCCTTCCTTACGTACTCCCTTGCTCTAGCTGACTTCAAGCTGAGTGGCATCCAGACAAAAGCAGAAGTGTTTTAAGGTGATTAGCTAGGAACACAAGGTACAATTGAAAATCTGTTGCGCAAATAAGTGTGTGTTTGATTTCTCTCCACTTCCCTTTGGATATTAATCCTTTAATATCCAAATCCTTCCTTTTGATTAGCGTTTGGTTTCTGGTGATAAATATGGTACCAGCTTCGTTGGTTTATTGTGAGGATTAAATGTGAGAAGTAATGGGGGCAAAGCACTCCGTGGTGCCCAGTGTGTTCAGCCTTCAGTACGTGCTGCTCCTGTTTATAGAGAAGCATTTGCATGAAGGAGGGACTGCTGGGGGGTGGGGGGAGAACAAAGAGGCCTTCCTTCACCATCCTTTGTGGTAAATTGTTTGTCTTACCTGCACCCAACCAGCCCAGTGTATGCCTGGTAGGCTAACTCCAGTCACACCTCTGCACCAATCGTGGAGAGCCACATGGGTGGGAAACTGCAATAAAAGGAAGGTCCACTGCAGGCTTGCGTTCCCATGGCCAGAGAAGGAGGAGGAATGCTCTGTGTTCTCACTTCCAGGTAAGTCCTGCTTCAAGCCCCAGCAGTCTTTCTCCTGATCCTGGGGGCCTCCCCCAACCCTTGACTCACTGGAATTGCTAGGGCTGTTTGTTTCTGGAGGCTTTCAGAACCCAGCAAGGAGTTTGCACCCTGGCCCTTGTTGAGGGCTCCAGATATCACTCTATGTCCAGTTCAGCCATGACTCCAGGCACCTGCTGGCTGCTCCAGGGCTAAAGATGCCCCTCACCCTTGTCCCTGGACACCCCACCGAGAAGACAGGCCTCTACTTGGGATTTTTTTTTTTTTTTAATATTTATTTATTTGGTTGCACTGGGTCTTAGTTGCAGCAGGTGGGCTCCTTAGTTGCGTCTCATGGGCTCCTTTGTTGTGGCATGCGAACTCTTAGTTGCAGCATGCATGTGGGATCTAGTTCCCTGACCAGGGATCGAACCCAGGCCCTCTGCATTGGGGGCGTGGAGTCTCATCCACTGTGCCACCTGGGAAGTCCCTCTACTTGGGATTTTATCTCTAAGAATTACCAGTCCCGGGCGCTCTCTCATAACAGATTCACGCTATCCCTTCCAGAAACAGACCTCTGTCTTCTACTGAAGTCTTCCAGAGGCTGTATGAAGTTATCCAAAGATTTTTCCATTTGAGGAGAGTTTCCCAGAAGAGGAAGTGTTATTTATTTGAGTGTTGACAGGCTCTTCACAGCTCTTTGTTTCTATCCACTCCCTCCCCGTTTATTATTCATTCATCCCTCAAACCCCTATCGAGCAACTCTTGTGCGTCAGGCACTGTGCAAGGAGCGAGACTGGGCTCAGTCTGACATGGTCTCACCCTCACAGACATCTACACACGTAGAGGACACTTCAGGCTCTCTTAGCACAGTGCCTGATGCACAGAACTGAGAAAGGGAAGCCGTTACTTTTGTCGGTAGGTATTCATAGCACTGTCACCCGCCCCCCTCCATCCAGTCTCCAAGAGCCACTACCTTGACCTGAGTAGGAACTACCCTGAGACCTTCTAGGACATTCTGCAGTCCTGGCTGGCTCTAAGCTTGCCTTTTGTTCTCTTGCTGTCAATCTCACCCACTTGGCAAGTCTCCTGTTCCTGTTATACTACCTCCATTCTTCAAGTCACACCTGCTTTAAAGCAATACAGCCCTTCATGAAGGAAGCCATCGGTCCATTTCGAAGAATATGGGCCTAAGCAAGCTATTTCACTTCCAGCACAGTGCTTACACATAGAAGGGGCTCAATAAGTATTTCTGGGATTAACTTACTCTGAGTCTCAGCTTCTTCATCTGTAAAATGGGAGGAATAATAATACTTTCCCTGGAGGGTGGTTCGGTGCCTTAAATGAGCTAAGGTATGCGAGGGGCTTAGTACACGTGCTAACTGATGTGAGTTCCCTTCTTACCCTTGCATGCACCCAAGGGAACAACCTCTGTCTCCTTGATCGTATCTGGGTCTCTCCCTCCCGCAACGCCCCCAGCTGCATTGATAATCTGCGGGCCACTGAGTGACCGCATGTCTCAGCTCATGGAAAGGATGGCTCCTGTCCTGTGGCTGGCCCTGGCCTCCTGCATTCTGACCCCGGCATCTACAGAACAGCAAGGTGAGTGCTCTGCTCACCTGGCATCTCAGATGCCCTGCAATACCTGGAGAGTGAGCAGGGAAGTGCAGAGAAGGTGCTTCGGGGTCAGTGAGGAGACAGGGGCATGACTAAAGCAAAGGTTCAGAAGCCGAAGAAAGTCGAGGGAAACAAGATGAGAGAAGCTGGAATCAGTCACAGTCTCTCAGAGAGCCAAATCAGAAACTCCCCTTCGAGGACAGTGGAAGCCAGTTAACATAACTTCCTGTGCCTGGATATGGGGGCGATCAGAGAGCCCGGGGTTCACGAGGACATGAATCACCCAGGCACTCTGTGCCTTGTTTTGGCAAGCGCCTCTCCTTCTTCCGAGTCAGTTTGCTCATCTGTAAAATGAAAGGACTAGGCTTAGTGATCTCTCTGTGGTCCTTCCAAAGACCCATGGATTGGGCATCTTAGATGCTTGTAGGAAGGGTTCTCATGCTCAACACAAGGGTGAAAATTTCTGCCCGTGTCACCTGTGGAGGGGGCTAGAGGGACTCAGCTCATGGCCTCCCTTGGAAAAATACAGTGGGTGCAGGAAATAATCCAAGAATAACAAGTGCAGTGACTTCTTTCCTTAAAACAAGCATGTGTATAAGCAAGGCTTGAAAATGTCTTTTCTAAAAATTCCCTCTAATGTGATCCCAGCTTTGTGGGGATGGACAGAGCCTTAGCAATCAGAGCATCGGTGCTGGGCACACAGTCACCCATTAAGTAGCTTGTGCATCAGGGGAAAAAAAAAAAGGGATGTGATGTGACCCTGGTAGGATATACTTAATTCATCATTAAGGCACTCACACTATTCAACATATCAGAACTAGAGGAGAGAACTAGCTTAAACTACTAGGCCCCAGGTGCTGTGCGTGACATTTTGCACCTACTATCTCATTTAACCAGCCAACAATCCTTTAAAGCTTTATTTTCCCAAATGGGGCATGCCTATCCTGAAATGACTGTGAGGGTGCAGAAATTCTTAAAGAATTTTTGGGGGACTTCCCTCGTGATCCAGTAATTAAAATTCTGCGCTTCCACTGCAGGGGGCACGGGTTGGATCCCTGGTCAGGGAACTAAGATGCTGCATGTCGAGGGGCACAGCCAAAAAAAAAATTTTTTTGATAGCTATATATACTTTTCTTCATGGGTATTAAACAAAATAACTAGTACATCATACCTATGGTATCACAGCTATTACGCCTTAGGATGAAACGAATTTATAAAGAGAGTCATTGAAAGAAACACATGAAATAAATAATAGGACAGGTGGACACACGTGTGGCAAACGTCATAACCTGAGGCATGGGAATGGATGAAGTACGGGCACCATTAGCTCACAGGTGTTGTTTTGCAGAAGAGTCTCAGGGGAGTTAAACCATCTGCCAAGGTCACCCAGTCAGCAGGCACAGAGCTGGGTTTAAACCCAGACTGAGCAGCCTGTTGGCTTCCTCCGCCCCCCACCCCATCTCTGCTTTACTTGTCTGCCTCTTCACGCATCACAGTCCCTGAATCTGTTAAAAGCCATGAGATCAGCAATCAGAAATAGTCCTGTTAGACCAGTGGGGGGTAATTTTGCTTCTCAGGGGACAATTGGCAATGTCTGGAGACAGCTTCGGGGAGGAGTACTCCTGGCATCTAGCAAGAAAAGCTCAGGGATGCTGCTAAACATCCTACAGTGCCCAGGACAGCCCCCAGCACAGAATTATCCAGCCCAAACATCAACAGTGCTGAGGTTAAGAAACCTTGTGTTAGATCTTCATCTACTGATAATGGACAAATGTCTATGATATATTAAGTAAAAAATGCAAGTGGAAATGGACATATATACACTACCAAATGTAAAATAGATAGCTAGTGGGAAGCAGCCGCATAGCACAGGGAGATCAGCTCAGTGCTTTGTGACCATCTAGAGGGGTGGGATAGGGAGGGTGGGAGGGAGACGCAAGAGGGAGGGAATATGGGGATATATGTATACATATAGCTGATTCACTTTGTTATACAGCAGAAACTAACACACCATTGTAAAGCAATTATACTCCAATAAATATGTTGAAAGAAAGAAAGAAAGAAAGAGATGCAAGTGGAAAAAAATAAGCTCTACAACATTAAACCCATTTTTATTTAAATAGAACTGTATTTTAAACATATGCATAGAAAGGGTCTAAAGACTGTACAACAAATTTATGGTTACTTCTGGGAATGCAATGGACTCTGACAAGTTTCATTTCTACTTTATTCATTTTAATGACCCCGATGTTCTTAATGCCTGTAATGTACCACACAAAGGCCTCAGGATCATTCTGACCCCAAGGTGATGAGGGCTGGTGGTCAATGAGTGGATCATGTTCTGCTTGTCCTCATTGGGGCCCCTAGCATTTCCAAAACAAAGTGTGTCGGGGATAAAAACGCTGTAGGCTCTGGGGTTTCTCTGTAAACCTAAGCATACTGTTACTCTCCAGGTTACAGAAACCCCACCAGTGCCAGTTCCTATGAGCAGGGCTTGGAGTGTGGAGCCCCTGGCACCCCAGAGGCGCAGCTCTGTTTTGACCCCTGCCAGAATTACACCGTACTGGATGAACCCTCCCGAAGCACAGAGAACACGGGAGAAGTCGAGAAATGTGACAGTGACAAGCACGGCTGGTACCGATTTGTGGGAGATGGAGGAGTGAGGATGCCGGAGGTCTGCGTCCCCGTGCACCACTGCCAGACGGCTGCTCCCGTGTGGCTGAATGGCACCCACCCCACCGTCGGGGAGGGCATCGTCAACCGTACCGCCTGTGCCCACTGGAGTGGCAACTGCTGCCTCTGGAAGATGGAGGTGCTGGTGAAGGCCTGCCCGGGCCAGTATCACGTGTACCGGTTGGAGGGCGTCCCGCAGTGTGATCTGAGATATTGCACAGGTGAGGGGAGCAGGGCTACCCGGTGAAGTGCCCAGGGTCAGTAGAGCGAGTGGAGCGGGTCAGGAGGGGACTCAGCAGAACAGCCTCGACTCAGTGCCTGTCAGTTATTGCCCAGTGGGAATGTTGCCCAAGGGCTGCCAGACCTTCCAACGTTTCAAGTAAAGCCAGAAATTCGGATTTGAAGGTGAAATCTCCCGGTACGTCTGTCCACGTGTGTGGCATAATAGTAAGAACTCAGACTCATTGAGATTTAGATTTCACTTGGGCAGTTTAATTCAACTCTCTGAGCTTGGGTTTTCTGATCTGAAAAAAACGGACAATGGCAAAAACAACAGCAACACAGCATGCATTACAGTGTCTCTGCTCCTGTTCTAAACACTTTAAACCATTCATTCCTTTAGTCCTCTCCTCAACTTCATGAGACATGCACTATATAGTTAGTTCAGATGAGGGGTCTGGGGCACAGAGAGGTTCAGCAGTTCTCCCAACATCACAGAGCTGGAATTGTGGCAGAGCCAGATTTGAACCTAGCGCCCCAGCTGCACGATCCAAATGCTTAACTGCTGTGCTACCCCCACCCCCATGTGGTCACCACGTGAAATGAACGAGCTAATGCACGGAAAGTACTGGGAACAGCGTCTGCCTTGTAGTAAAAGCACTAGGATGGCACCTCCGAGGTTCTCACCTCACTGGATTAGGAGTCAGGAAATTCGAGTTTGAGGCTTGACCCTTCCACCAAGCGTGGCACAAGTCTTCCGTGCTCTGTAGAATGACAAGGTTGGCCTTGGTGGCCTCAGGTCCACCCTGCTCTGCATCTTATCCTCTTCCTCTGCACCCTACCCCAGACCCCGCCACCACGCAGGACAACTGTGAGAGGACCTGCCGCTCCAAGGAGGAGTGTCGCTTCGTCAGCGGCACCTGGGACTGCTTCTGCAGACAGGACCTCAATGTCTCCGGTGAGCCCTGGGATTGGACTGGCCTAGTGGGCAGGGCAGGAGGGAGGGAACTTCAGAGGGTCTGGACAAGGTGTGGACCAGAGTCAGTAGGGATGGAACTGAGGTCAGGGGATGAGAGTGCCCGAAGCCGGTGAGTTTGCAAGGATTGGGGGCAGGGATGGAGCATGTTTCCAGGTCAGCCACTGGACCGTGGCCTCAGGAATGAGTGGGCTTGACCCATGAGGGACAAAGGATGAGAACTCTGCAGGTGTGGAAGTTGTGTTCAAATATCTGCAGCGTCTATACATGAGGAACAGGGGCGGACTCCTGTGCCAGTCCTGGATTGGCCACAGGTGGGGCCTGGGGCCTGGGACAAGCCACCTACACCCTCTGAGCCTTAATGTCCTCATCTGTAAAATGGGGATGAGATAATAATAAAAAATACCCACAATGCAGGGATTTTATGAGACTTCAATCAGAGCAGTCCAAATGGGCAGGCTCTGGAGGTGATGTTTTTCTCATCCCAGTAGGTAAGCAAACACAGTCAGGTGACCCATGGGTAGACATGCCACAGATGGGCCCTAAGCCCTGGGTGGGGATTGGATGAGCTTCCCACTGAGATGATCTCCTTCCCTCCGAGACTCTAACAAGGGCCTCCGACTCTTGCTTTGGGCACAGGCCTGCTTTCCTGTGAGCACACTCCCAGTCGCTGCAGAGGAGAGAGTGTTCTAAGCAGAGGGGCAAGAAGCAGCCCGAGTTCCTCATCTCTGGCGACAAGGGTGTCCTTCTACCTCCAGATGCAGGGAGGGCACCTTTCACAGGGGAGGCTTATTTCCTGCCTTCGGGGAGACAGAGAGGAGGGTCAGAGTGTCCCTCTTACATCAGCTGTACCTTAAGTAACTTTAATTCAAAATAATCAATGTACCATTAAGCATATTTTGGGGCGACCTGCTCTGGGGCTCAACAGGAACCAGACACGAGAACCTTCACCAAGCCTGCACAAAAAACGCTTGGAAATCTTGGACCAGGGGCATCTTTGCCAACTTCGCCTACCACAAGCCTGGGTGTGAATCCCACGTGGGTCCCAGGCCCCCTCCAGTCTCCCCAGCCTCCCGGTGGGCAAGGTGGCTTTGCCAAAGGGCAGAAAGTGTGAGCTCTGCCCGCTACTTCCAGGCTTCTGTCCACTCTACCTACCTCCCTCTCCCAACTTTCCAGATGTGCACAGTTTGCAGCCCCAGCTGGACTGTCAGGCCAAGGAGATCAAAGTGTCCCTGGACAAGTGTCTGCTGGAAGGCCTGGGTTTCGGGCACGAGGTCCATGCCTACCTTCAGGACCAGAACTGGAACTGCAGCAGTATGATGCAAACAGAGGAGGACAACTGGATATCGGTGACCAGCCCCGCCCGGGCCGGGGCCTGCGGAAACATCCTGGAGGTGAGTGGTGTTTATCCCACTGCTGCCGCAGTGTGGGAGCTGGGCTGGCGGGGCCTGTCTCAGTAACTGTGAGCCCTTGGACAAGTCGCTTAGCCTCCATGGGCCTCTAGAGGTACGTGAGCTCACACATGTTCGTCCAGGAGAGAGCTGACAATAGGTTTGATGCTTAAGCTCAGTAAATGTAAGTTACGATTATGATTATTTCACTTAGGGACGAGGTGGGAAAGGTTCCCAGAGGACCAGGCGTGGTGGTTCCTGACTGTTCCCAAGGGTCAGCAACTTATTGTTCTAGTTTTTGATCTGGGGTCCTCAGTCCCCTTCCCGTAAAGTGTCAGTGCCACTGCGGGAGGAGGCCCATTGCCTCCTTGAGGTCAGAGGGCAGGGTGTCAGCTTGACTGACAGCATCAACTCTGGAGTCGCACAGACCTGAATCCCAGATACACTTGTACCCTCATCCACGTGAACATACATGTGGTCTTGTTTTTATGCCAAAGAGAAACCAAACCCATGCCATCTACAAAAACACCCTCTCCTTGGTCAACGATTTCATCATCAGAGACACCATCCTCAGCATCAACTTCCAGTGTGCCTACCCGCTGGACATGAAAGTCAGCCTCCAAACTGCCCTGAAGCCCATCGTAAGGTATGGCACTGACCCTTACTTACCCTTTGACCCGTAACCCTGACTGACATCATGACATCTTAGGACGTCCACAGGATCCGCCCACCTCCTTCAGGAGCTTCCGTTCATTCGCTCGTTCACTCCACAAATATTTGCTGATTATGTATGAGGATGTTTGGCATGAACAAGGCAGGCATAGAATATTTTGTGGATATTAAAGATTATTACTATGAAACAATACAACAACATGAAACAGTGTTAATTAAATACGCTAAGGATGGGCTTCCCTGGTGGCGCAGTGGTTGAGAGTCCGCCTGCCGATGCAGGGGACACGGGTTCGTGCCCCGGTCCGGGAAGATCCCACATGCCGCGGAGCGGCTGGGCCCGTGAGCCATGGCCGCTGAACCTGTGCGTCCGGAGCCTGTGTTCCGCGACGGGAGAGGCCACAGCAGTGAGAGGCCTGCGTACCGCAAGAAAAAAATACGCTAAGGAACAAAAATGCACAACAATTTCATTTATCTTGAGGAAGAAAGGCATTAACAACTAACTATATCAAAAATTATTTACAAGTGAGATGCATGCAGTGTGGGGTAGGCTTGGAGTGCTGTGGGATCAGGGAGCAAGGGTCCCTGACCTAATCTTGGTTGGGGAGCACAGTTGGGGGCAGGAAGGCTTCCCTGCAAATGTGGGATTTAAGCCAGATCAGCTTTGATTGGATAAACAGCACCTGTAAATCACCAGAAATAGAACCAAATAGCAATTTGGATGGAATTCAATTTGGGTAGGGGCTTTTGTCTTTTGTTCACTGCTGTATGGCTGTGCCTGGAATGGGCCCTGTTGAAGGAATTCCTCAGCATTCCTAGACTTGCTGGGGGTCCTTCTGGGGGTATCAGAAACCCAAGGTGCCCTTCCCATTCCCTTATTGCCTCCTGGGCTCACAGAATGGCAGGGTTAGGATTAGAAATCTTCTGGTTCAATTTCTAGATTTCAGTCTGTAATGTGTTGGGGCCCAAGGTTCATAAAAAATAAACATTAAAGCCATTTTATTTATCTTGTTAAAATTGGTGTTTCATTGAAGATTATGGGGTGCAGGGAAGAGGTCTGCTGCTAAAAACTGTGAGCCCACAGAACTGGTTCCAAGCCCTATTCTACAGGTTAGAAGACGGAGGTGTTCTTTGAGTGAAGGAGGTATGTCTGCTCTCTGATGCAGGGAGAATTTGTAGGAATCCTGGAGCCAGACTCATGTGTTTGTCAAGTTTAGTGCCTAGAAGGTAGTAAATGCTTGATTTAAATAAGTGATTGAATAGTTCATTTAGGAATCAAAGATAGGCCTCTGCCTTCATAACCCGACACAAGTGTGGGACTTGATTGATTTTGTTCTCACTGGTCAAAACCTGAAGTTTCCATTCTTGTGGTTTCTCTGTTCTCAGTTCCTTGAACATCAGTGTGGACGGGGAGGGAGAGTTCACTGTCAGGATGGCCCTCTTCCAAGACCAGAACTACACATCTCCTTATGAAGGGGCTGCAGTCGTGCTGTCTGTTGAATCCATGCTCTATGTGGGCGCCATCTTGGAGGGAGGGGACACGTCCCGATTTAACCTGGTGTTGAGGAACTGCTATGCCACGCCCACTGGAGACATGAATGACCCTGTGAGATATTTCATCATCAGAAACAGGTATCGGACAATCTGGGGTTATCTTTTGGCCTAAATGAGGTTTGGGCTGGAGAAGAATGATCACCTCATCCCTGCCCGGCAGTTGAGTAACTTGGCTTGCCTCTCTTGGAAAATAATTTGGTATTACATGTGATGACCATACCCTGTGACCCAGAAATATCACTCCTGAGATTGTAGCCTTAAAGGATTAATACAAAATAGGTGGGCAGGGTAAAGAAATGCCAATTATTTTTCATTTCAGTATCTTTTATAACGTTGGCAATAGGTTCATAATTCAGAAACAGGGGACTTTTATACAGATGTTAACACTAACTGAACAACATGAAAATAGTGTAACTGTTATGGGACAAAATATTATTGAATATTGTTAACTAGCAAAAACAAAGGGAAATGCATATCTATAGATCATGATTCAAACCGTGGTAATAATACTAGTTACCATTTCCCATAGAGTTTAGCTGTATGCCAAGCAACGTACTAGGCAGAATATAAGGATTATCTCATCAAATGCTCACATCAACCCTAGGAAGTGCATATTCCTGTCCCTACTTTACAGATAAGAAAAGTGAGGTTCAGTAAAGTAATCGGCTCACGATCGCTTAACTAGAAAGTGGGTTGGGTTGGAATTTGAAATCAGTCTGTCTCGTTCCAGGGACTGTGCCCCCCACCACCAAACTTAAACCGTGTGGGCTTATGGGTAACATTGTGGAGGAAACCTGGAGGAATAAAAGTCTATGTTATAGGTTGGAGAAAACACTTGGCGGGAGGTGGGGAGGCTCTTTAATTCTCTCCGATGCTATTTTTATACTGGGTACAAATTAAAGATGCAGCCAAGGGCCTCAGGCCCCCTGAGTTGCTCTGAAGTTAAATCCCTGTGCCTGTCACCCTCCCAGCTGCCCAAATAAACGTGATTCCACTGTCTACATGGAAGAGAATGGGGTGTCATCGGAAAGCCGGTTCTCAGTTCAGATGTTCATGTTTGCTGGAAATTATGACCTAGTTTTCCTGCATTGTGAGATTTCTCTCTGCAATTCCCTTAAAGAGCAGTGCCAGCCGGTGAGTATCTCTTTGGACTGAACAACTATTCAGTGCCTGATATGGGGCCTGGTACCTCCATATATATTTATTGGAATTATGGATGGATTGAAAGAAGGGAGGGAGGAAAGGAGAGAGGAAGGGAGAAAGGCAAAGGAAGTTAGATGGATGAAGAGATGGAAAGATGGATGGATGGGTGGATGGATGGAAGGGAGGGAAGGAGAAAAAGAGGAAGAGAGGGACAAAAGAAGGATGAATGGATGTACTTTAAGCCTCCAAAAGCCCACAGGTAAGCAATCCTTGTGTCCCCAGGAAGTATATCAGATGAAAGAGCCTGTCCTCTAGGTTTCCTTGGCCCAGGACATTTTAAATGATTTTAATAATAGTTGACTTTTTTTAGTGCTTACTCTGTGTCAAGCGCTGTACTAAAACTTTTATATGCCTTATCTAATTTAATTCTCACAGCAACCCTTTAAGTAGATTCTTTTAGCAACCCCATGGTACATATGAGGAAACTGAGCTCAGAGAGGTCCCTTGCCCAAGGGCCACACAGCTAGAAAGTATCAGAGCTGGGGTATGCCCTGGCTGAGGAGTAACTACAGTGCCCATGCTCTTAACCCAGATTTAGCACTGCCTGCTAAGAGTTGGCATTTCTTGAGTGCGGACTATGTGCCTGTGTGCTGCAGACATACTTCCTTTTAACCTTCACAACCAGGAAGATACTATTTAATAATAGTAGACAGGTATAGTCATTTGTCCCAAATTAAACAGCTAAAAGAGAGGAGACGAGATTCAAACCCAGGTTCATTTGACATGACAGTGAGAATTCTCTAGATTGAGAAAACCAGACATCAGAATTAGGATCATAGAGTGGGTGAGGCTCCATTCTTGGGCCGGAGCTGCCCATTGCAGGAGTAGCCTGGAGAGGAACGTGCCTTTACATTTTGACATAATGAGAATTCTCCATCCCCACAGTCTTGCTCGAGAAATCAACTCCGCAGTGAAGGAGTGGCTATTGACCCGGCCCGTGTTTTAGATCTGGGACCCATCACTCGCAGAGGTAAGAAGTGGCCACGTCCTAGTGATAACACCAGCTGGCCAAGTGCTGACAGTTAACTGCAGATGCCTGGGGTCACCAACCTAACAACCCAGGGCGTTTTCTGCTTCCTCAGTGCCCCCCACTGGTGAATGCATCTTTCCAGGAGATGCTTTGGGTAATGATAATCGCTTGCTTTTGCCACATGTGCTGTGCGCTAGAGATCAGGCTAAGCTCTCAGCGTGCACTGACTCACTTAATCCTCCCCAGATGCATCCATTTTACAGGTGAGAAACTGAAGCTCAGAGAGATTAAGTGACTCATCCAAGATCACCCACTCATGAGCAGCTGGAGTTAGCGCTGAACCCAGCTCGGTCTGATTCCAAAGCGTGTGTCCTTTGCCTTTTCCCTCCTGCCAGGTCCCCATAACTCAGTCTAAGTCCTAAACCAACTTTGTTTTCTGAGGAATGACCGTGTTTCTCAAAATCCAGTTACAGTGTTCTGGGGCATGACATAGGAGAAGCTTTCCAAGTGCTCCTCAAATTTTCATCCCTCCATCCCATGGGTTAGCAGTACCTGTGGTAGTTAGTCATGGTTTTTATTCACACTGGAATGGCAGAATCAAGAAATCCAAAAGAGTGAAAACATTTTTTTTTGTCCTAGAGAAATTAGGATGCAGTAACATTAATAACAGTAATAATAGTAACGGTAATAATAATACTTTGTGCCTGGCACCATACCAAACACATTTATATGCATTGTCACATGGAATGTTCACAACAGTCTAAGGACGTAAGCACTATTACCACTTCCATTCTCCAGATGAGTAAACAGCCTGTCTCCTGAAGAAGGCTCTGCCTGGAATTGTCCTGTCCTTTTATTGCCTCATGTGTTGTCACAGGGTAGCTAGGGGAGCGGGGAGGAGGTGCTAGGAACTTCCACTTTGCAACCAGACAGACTGGGGTTCAAATCCAAGCTCTTCCACTTACTGGCAGACATTGCTGAGCCTCAGTCTTCTCATCTGTCAAATGGGGATGAGAACAGTTTCCTCACAAATCTGTCAGGAGGATTAAGTTTCATATGCATGACAATAGATGCTTCCACAATGTGGATTGTCCGTGACTGTGACGGCCAGGTCCAGGAGGTCTTGGAGCAACTATGGCTACAGTGCCACAGTCAGTGGAGCATGACTATGGCAACCTTCACCTTCTGCTCTTGTCTCCAGGTGCCCAGTCTCTTGGTGTCATGAGTGGAACCACCAGCACTGCAGGTACATCATTTTCTCCTGCCTTTCCCACAGCCCTCCCTCCCAACTCTCCCGCTTTTTAATTCAGTGAATATTTAGTTATAGCCTCTTCTACGTGCCAGGCCCTGTGCCAAGAACTGTGGACCGTGATATAAATCAGACCCTAGACTGGCTCTAGAGATGAGCTCTCACAGTGCAGCAGGAGAGCCAGTCAGTAGACAGGAAATGTTTGTTGAGCACCTACTGTGTGCTAGGCTTTGTTCTAGACAGTGAAGTTATAATGGTGAACGATACAGGCCAGATGCCTGTCCTCATGGAGATTGTGTTCCAGTTGAGACATAGATAACAAAAAGTTAACAACGTAGTTTAGAAATAGAGGAGAGTGATGTGATAGAAAATTACCAGCATGGGTTAGGGTTAAATAACCGCCTTAAATAACACAGAAGTTTATTTCTCTCACACATAAATGAAGTCCACAAGGCAAGCAATCCAGGGCTAACAGGGCAGCACCATGAGGTCATCAAGAATCCAGACTCACTTCATATGGATAAGGGAAGGCTAGCTCCTAGTAAAGAGAGGTAGGCTCTGAGGGCATTCGTTCCGGGATACCAGCAGAATCACAATCCTTAGGGGCCTCTATCCAGATGATCTCATCCCATGTTCCTCAGTCCCCAGGTTTTTCCAACCAGAGCTCTGACATCGTAGCAAAGCTGCCTAGACAGACCATTCAACCATCATTTAAGCTTGGCAACTATATTGAGTCCAAATTTGCTCTTCAGCTGTATCCACTCTCCTATTGGCTGTAGATAAGGGCTTCTTACAAGCTAACTAACTACCAAAGAGACCCTCTGGCTCCCTCACTTGGCCCTAACAATTAAAACTCCTCAGTTACTCATCCGTCTGCAGTAGGGCATTACTATAAAGCAGTAATAATTAACCAATTCCAGTTCCCCTGTACTTAAAGGCCTGAATCATTGTACTGGCCAGAGAATTCCCCCCTCAACAGGGACTTTCTCTTGAGTCACTAATTGGTGAACATTTTAGCAATTATTTTGCTACCTTATGATGGGAACTACTCATGCCACACATATTAGTTGGGATTGGGTTCTAAAAAAAAAAAAAGAGAATCCAACCTCCTTCCATCTCACCCCTCTACCATCTTTAGGGTGTGGCCATCACCTTCATGGTCCAAGATGGCAGCCAGAGCACCGATCTTTATATCTAGGCCAGGATTGAGGGAACTTGGAAGAAGTCAATGACTTTTAAGGAACAATCCTGGAAGCTGACACCTTATACCTCCACTTACATCTCATTGGCCAGTGCTTAGTCACATGGCCACACTTAGCTGCAAAGGAAGTTGGGAAATGTAGTCTTTATCCTGGGTGGCCATGTGCCCAACCAATGTGTGATGGTTCTATTACCAAGATAGGAAGGAAAATGAATATCAGAATGGATAAATGGTCAGAAAATGTTTCAGAGGAGGTGATATTTGAACTAAATGAGAAAAAGGAGACAGGTGTGCAAATATTAGCAGAATAAGCCCTGTAGGCCAAATGAACGCCAGTTGCAAAAATGAGATAGGCATCTAAGCAAATAAATCACAAGCAAGTAGGTAGTGCAGAAGGGGCACACGGAAGAGTAATTAACTGTATTGGATAAGGTCAGGAGAGAATTTCTGCATGTGTTAACATCTGAAAGGGTTTTTGATGGATGAATTGGAGCTCAATAGGAAGACAAATCTAAGAAATGTATTTTGGCCCAAAGGGAAAGCAATGCTATTAAGATTTCGCTATCCCCCAAAATGGCCTATGCTGGTGAACCCAGACATGAAAGAGTTCTACCCATCCTCAAATCTCCAGCTAGATAACAGTCTAAAAGTTTCCAGATAATCTCAAGTTGTCCTCTCCATGCTCAGTGCTAACATTCAGACAACACTCAGAAAAGCAGTGCTCATTGGAGAGGGCGGTTAGAGCGCAGAGCAAAAGCAGCTTGAGAGCAGGGACCTCAATCTCATTCATTTCTTCCAGTCCTTCACGTTAGCACAGTGCCGGGAGCAGCCTGGCTTCCCAGTAGACTTTGCCAAATTGACTAATTTCTTGGTGGGTAGTGGATTCTGGAGCCTTCTGAAAACGGAGGGAGTTACTCCGACCTGGTAGCAGAGTACCACAAGAGGGCACCTATGGTTTCATTGCTTGCTATCTCCCACAAGCATTTTTGATGTTTTAGAATTAATTAAACATCAACCTATGTTTCATAATTATAAGCTGGCTGTCATATACTAATATGTTTCTGAAAATTAGGATATTCTTCTCCCCCTCCCTCCTAAGGACATCAGCAAGTTACTCTGAAAGTTAGGGGACAGAGAGCCGTTATAACCTGGTATTGGGTGGAAGCGGCGGTGCATGCCTCTCCCAGGTCCTCCAATATGAGGCAGCTATGATCCAGGATCCAAGCCCTTCTTTAACCCTGAGTATACAGTAATGTTTAGAAGAGATATGATTCCAACCTCCCAGATCTTAGAGTCTGATTTTCAAAATCAATACTTACATGGTGTTTACCATGTGCCAGGCACTGTTCTAAATGCTTGCTATGAGTTCACTCACTTGCCTTACAAAAATCTCACGCAGTAGTAGCTGCTAGTAATGTTTCTATTTTGCATACAGGGAAATTCAGGTTTGGAGAGCTTCAATAACTTGCCTGGGTCTGCACAGCTAGTTGCAGAGCTAGGATTCTAAGCTAAGTAGTCAAGCAACAGAAGTAGTGCTTTTTAACCTCCCTGTCCTTCTGCCTCTTCAGTATTAGTCATAGTAAGTAATGCTAGCTGCTGTAACAAACAATCCCCATCTTTCTGTGCTTTTATACAACCGTTTATTTCCCATTAAATCACTGGAGGATGCAGTTCAGTGCCTTTGCAGTCATTAGGAACTCAGGTTCTTACCTTCTGGTAACTTCTGGCAACTCTACTGTCCCCCGCAAGTCCTCTCCTGGATCCTCTGCATCTGGTCCCTAGATGATGGATGAGGGAGCAGGGAGAATTATGTAGGAGGTTTTAAGGACCAGGCCTAGAAGCAGCTTCTACCCACATTCCACTGGCCAGATTCAGTCATGTGGTCCCACCTACCTGCAAAGGAGGTGGGGAAAAGTGCCTTCCAGCATGCTCAGAGGAAAATGAAGTTTGTTTGGTGGTGGTGAGACAGCTTTGCCTCTACCACATGGCCCTGTGCCACCTCCCAGGGGCTATAACCCAAAATAAATATTAAGGATACTCTGCCTTTGTCATCCTTGTAAGACAGAAGATAGGGATGCCACCTCATTTTGGCTTCTGAATTCCAAAGCCCACCTGACAGTCCTCTCTTGCGTTTCAGCGTTCCTGGTGGCCTGGCCCATGCTTCTCCTGCCTGTCCTCCTGGCTGGGCTGTTCTGAGAGCTCATCTGGACATCTGGCCTTGAAGCTCGTGTTCTTCCCTCTGGCGATGGCTTCCAGTCACCCTTCAGCTCTGCTGATTCTCTCTCCAAATCACATAGACAGTCTCCAGGCCTGACTAGGTTTGGAGAAAAAGAAGAGTTTCGCTTGTTTGACACTCGCAGTGCCTTTGAATTCCTTTTTTTCTTGGGTGGGTGCCCTGCCATCTGGCCTGGCCGGACTTCCTCATTCATTAGCAGGATCCTGAAAGCAAATTTGTGACGTGCTTCTGTGGCTACAAGTATAGCACATGTTCATAACTTCAGGGAAGAGGGGCTGTGTCAATGGGGGGAAGGGGCGGGGGAATTGCTTGTAAAAAGATACCTCCCACAGACTTCCCAAACACCCCCTGTTCTGACTGCCATGTGAATTGAACAGACCAATGTTTGCTTTCACCCTGCTTCCTCTGGTGTACTTCCATCACAGTTTCAACAATATGCATGGGAACATGTTGTAAAGGGGTCACTTTTGGAGACCTTGTTCTGGGGAAAACTGGTGTCCATTGTTCCCCTGTCCCCCACCACACTGCAGACATGCTTTGACATGCCTAAAACTACACAAACCCCTACCCCGGGGACCTGGATGCTAGAGGAAATGCTCAGTTTGGGTGCAGAGATGCTGTCACCGCAGAGCACACCTCTAGCTGTAAATAGTGATGCCCTTGCTCTGAAGGGTTAAGCAGGGAGTCCCACTATAAAATGATGCATCAGTTCTGCCATGGGGATGTAGCAGCAGAGCCTGGGGGATGGGTGAAGTCCCTTTCTGGAAACCTTGAATGAACCCTCACAAAGACTCCATGAAGATGCCACAGATAGAGAATGCTATGCATGAGGCCTCTCCAAGCCAGCCTCAGGGAAAGTGACAGGATCAGGGCTAGGCGACCAGAGGCAGAGCCTATCATCTGCCAGGAGGAGACTTTCCAAAGTGCCACGTTGTTCAGAGATGGTATGGTTGCAAGAAAGAGAAACCCACTCCAGTGGACTCAGGCCACAGGGGAATTAATTATAAGGATATAGGAGCACCAAGTCCAGGGACAGAAGATACAGCCTGACTGCACAAGGAGAACCACGAGAAACTGAAGTTTGTCTGTCTTTCCACCTGTCACTCTTCCTAGAACCTTGCAGCCTTTACATCTGCTTATCTTTATGTGTTCCCTTCATTCCCCCCCTCTCTCTGTGAAACTAGCTTTACCCGTTCATTCATCATCCTTGATTAAATACGGACATTGCAGCTTCATATCACTTCTTAATTCAGAGACCACAGAGACCAACTGGCATCTTGGTATTCCACATCCAAATTGCACCCGGGGAAGCTGATTTCCTTGTGGGTATGAGTGCTTTCCCTGGTCCAATCATTGAGGGCAGGCGAGCGGGCTCATCTAGCACAGAGCCAGTGGGGCCGACCTGAGGGGGCAGGTCTCAGATAAATGGGGGTGTTCCTTGGACAGATATCCCAAAAGACCACTATGATAGTGGCTTCTTTGAAAGGGGGGTTCCCAGGAGGAATTGCTTTCTGTTTCCCAGTAAGTTAGAGGATTCACAGCTACTATATTCCAAGGGAGGTGTCATGCTAGGAATGGACCTGAAAGGAGGTCAGAGGTCCTAATCTTTCGCCTCTCTGAGGCTCATCTTCTCCCTTCTGTAGAAAAAAGGGGCTTGGCTAGAGCAAGATTCACAACATTTATAGTGGAGCTATTTCTTTAAATACGAGTCTACATGAACATCCAATATCTAGAGATTAAAAGCAAATAGACTCTTGTTGATGTCAGGTAGGGGGCTTACCTCTTCCGTTCTGTGCTTCCCTCCTCAAACCCCCAAAGAAACTCCATGATAACCCACAGGGTTACCAAGGGCAAAATTTTGGAATTCCCTGGAACATACAACCTCTAATATCCCTTCCGGTGTAAAGCACACGGGATTCCACTTAACTAGACTGACGCCCTTTGTCTATCTGTCTGTCTAACATCTATTTGTATATCATCTATCTATCTATCTATCCATCTAGCTCCTAGTCTCTCTTTCCCTCTCCATCTGTCTGCCTATCATCAAGGTAGTTACAGCTTTTTGTGTTCTGTGAATGGGCATCCCTACAAGCAAGAGCCACTGAATATTCAGTCTCCTTCGTTCATTCAGTCAACACTAATCCTCTGAGCAGTTGTTATGTCCCAGGTCCAAGGGCCTCTGGGTAAAATAATGAAGGAAACACAGTCCCTCCCCCTAAGATGTTGACAATCTGGTGGAACACAAACATGCACAGGCAGATCACATCCACACACACTTTCCCACTGACCCTCAGGCCCAGAACTCACACCCATGCCAACATATACACTTGCAACAGATATACGTGTCAACTTCACGTGCTCAAAGATACATGTCACACACAGAGATCCTCACCTGGGCCCTCAAGCTCAGTCACCTACATGTTTATTGCCACGAATAACTTAGTAACAGCTAACAGTTTAACATGTCCTGTGCATCATTCTAGATGCACTGTGGACACTGTATCATTCCACCCTCACATTAGGTACTGAAGATATGTACTTTTATTGCCCCCAGTTTAGAGATGAGTAAACCAAGGCTTAAAGAACTACTCGCCCAAGAGCTTATAGCTTTCAAATTCTGTATTCAGGGTTTAAACCCAGGTAGCCTGAATTTGGGGCATTTGCTCTTGACTGGACATTCTATGCTGCTTCTGTTTATATACAAAGCACACACACACACACACACACACACACACACACAGAGGTACTCATATATCCACACATGCACCACTATATATACGTGCATCCACTCATGTGCATACAGGCACATGGGAACAAATGTGGACACAAATGTGGACACATTTGCCTACACAGAGACCCTCACACATACCAGACATGAACATTAATGGACACACAGATGCTAATGTGTACACTGACTTATGCGTGGTCATGTAGATGCAGACACATACACCTTAGTACAGAAAAAAATAAAACAAGAAACATATGCTATACACACACACAAGCACACATAGATACATATACATATGCATACAGGACCTGGATCCAACTCCCCAGGAGCCAGGACTCCAACCATGTCTCCTCTCTCATTAGTTTTCCTCTCCTCCATCCCCAGTCCTGCACAGCTGGGCACTGAGACAAGAAGTCCAACCTGGGTCACAGTGAAAATAGGCTCTAGACTCAGCATCTGGAAGTTCTGGAGTAGAAAGATGATGGAGACAGTGAGAAGGAACCTGACCCGTATCAGGAACACTGACGTCTCTGTCCTGGCGGGGCGTGGGGTACCTCCTCGTAGCAGTGGTGGAGGATGCAGAGAAGAACTGGGCAGCCCTGCCCTCTAGGACCTTAGAGTCGACTTGGGAAAGCAGGGCATACAGACTCCATGCAGCCAAAGCCAAGCCAAAGCCAAGTGTAAGACTGACACAGACACTGCTGCAAGATGGGGAGAAAGGAGAACTCAACTCAGCCTGGGAGAAGAAGGAAGTATCCCAGCCCAGAGAGTTTAGTCCCTTCATTTTCCAGTTGGAAACTGAGGTTCCCAAAAGAGAAGTCACATGTCCATTCTTAACCCTATAAGGGACACTAGAAGACGTGTTGTGACCAGCTGGGCATGAGGGGCAGGGGGAAAGTGGTCCCCTGAAGGAAATTGGAATGAGGACCCTAAAGGATAAATTCCACCCATCCTAAGTCATTTCATAATCTCTCCTCACCCCCTCCTTCTTCTTCCACCCCTTTCTCTTACAAAGGGCTGGAAATCACCCTTTTCTTTTCCTTCCTCATCACAGTAGATTGTCCCTTCTAAGGAGAGAATCTTAGAAGGTTCTGTGACCTTCTGTGACTTTTCTTCAATTCCATTGACGCTGATCTCTTCTAAGTCACCGTCCTCTCATACCTCTATAATAGCTTCCCCGCTGGTCTGTCTCCAGCCTCACCCCTCCCAATCCACTCTCTACACTGCGGCTAGTCAGCATATAAAGCGATTCACTTCTCTCTTGAAACCCTTCAGCAGCTCTTTACCTTCTATGGAATGAGGTCAGCGTACTAGCTGGCAGACAAAGTCCCCACCGTCTGAGCCCTGGCGGTCTCTTCAGCCTCAGATCTTATACGTATCCCCTATATACCCCTGTTCTGGCTTCTCTGAATTTTCCACCTGTTCCATTTCACCTGTGCTGCTTTTTTCATGTGCTGGTCTTGCTGCCTGGAAGGCCCCTCCCGTGCTGGGGATGTGACCCTAATTAACTTTAGGGTCATTTCTCCTGGAAAGCCCTCCTGTCCCTGCTCCCCAGTCTAGAGCTGATTACACTCCGTTCTGTGAGCCCTTCTCTCCAGAACCTCATTCTCCTGTTCATTATCAGCATCTGAAGTGATCTGTTTATACTCATCCCACATCCTCCACCCTAGACTGTTGGTTCCTCAAGGACAGGGGTTTTGCCATATTCACACATCACTGGCTGGATAAATGAAGACACAGCCTGCATCATCTTCCAGGAGAGGAAGAAAGAACTTAATATCAAAAATAAAGAAGAATTTCTCACTTGGATAATTATGAAAGCGCCAGCTCAGAATGGGAACAGGAATTCTGGGCTCGACCCCAAACGTGCACTGCATCCCAGTGTCAGTCAGTCTTAGCAAGGATCGCTTTTCTTTCCCTTTAGTTCCCATCTTCTGTGACTTCAGGGGAGGTTGCTTGGAAATCTGAGTATTTTTTTTTTCTTTTTTTTTCTCATTGAGGAGGGCTCTTAGGAAACTGATAGAGCGGTTATTAGTGGGGAGCAAATTGAGAGAGCTGAAGAGTGATTATAACTTAACAGCAGGGGGGGGAAACACACACAAGAAAACCCCCCATAAAAACCAAGCACGTAAGAGATTGGGAGACTAGGTCCAGAACTGAACACACATAGCAGCTGTAAGGGTGGAAAAATAATTTTCCCTCTATTCTTATAGGTAGAGGCTGAGACACACACCCCCCACCCCCCGCACCAGATACACACACACACACCATAATAAAAGATTAACAGGAGAAAAACAAACATCAGTTTAATAACATGTCCACCTCCTGTATACATGGGAGATGCCCAGGAAAACCGACATGCAGAGTGCACTGGGCCAGGAATCAAGAAATTCAGATTTCAGACTGACTTCTGCTGATGTGAGTTCAGGGATGCCACTTAACTTCCCTTGGGCCATCTGTAAATTAAGATAATGATACCTCTTCCACCGCACTTAATGATCTATGACTTCTGCTTTCGACAGGCTGTGGCTGTCGCATGTTCTGGCCCCAGCATAGCCCTCTCTATCCAAACTGGGGCTGTCTCAAGACACATTCCCAGTGGTACACTTGGCCTCAGAACCCTCTGGTTGGCTTGGAACCTGGGAGAGCACCTCTCTGGTCCTGAAATGCAAGCGGGGGCGGCAATTCAGAACTCGGAGATTACCTGGGAGAAAATGCTCCCTTCCTTGATTCCTTAAAGTTCTTTCTGAAGAGACCAGTGGGCCAGCTCCTGTGCTGGTCTTTCTTCGCTCTCTGGGGACTCACTGGAACTGGTTTACCTTGTCAAGTGTCCCCTCCAGTTGGAACTTCTCAGGTGGAAAAGTGGCACATAGGGCCGCCTCAAAATAGTCGTGGCTGTATTGCATTGTGTGTGACAGTAACGCGGCTGTAATGAAAAGGTGATGTCACTTTGTAGCCGCAGAATGCTTTCACTATATTTTATTGGTGTATAATACACATATCACGCACATATCTCACTTACACACCTTGATAAATTTTCACCAAATGAGCCCTCCAATGTAAGTAGTACTCAGCTCAAGAAATAGTAGCCCCCTTCCTGCCCCTCCAGTTATTGCATCTCCCAAATGCAACACCTGTCCCAGCTTCCAGCACCACAGAGTAACTCTGTCTGGCTCTGAACTTTATCTAAGAGGAGTCATACAATGTCTATCTTTTGAGCCTGGCTTCTTCTTTGTTTTTTTTTTGTTGGGGTTAGGAGTTTATTAATTTATTTAATTTATTTTTGCTGTGTTGGGTCTTCGTTTCTGTGCGAGGGCTTTCTCCAGTTGTGGCAAGCGGGGGCCACTCTTCATCACGGTGCGCGGGCCTCTCACCATCGCGGCCTCTCTTGTTGCGGAGCACAGGCTCCAGACACGCAGGCTCAGTAGTTGTGAGGCTGGCTTCTTCTGATCAGCATTGTCTTTGTGAACTTGATCCATGTTGTGTTTAATTATAGTTTGATCATCCTACTTGCTGACATGGTTCTGTAGGAAGAATACAACCTAAATTATTCATCACTTCTACTATTGAGGACATGTGGATTGTTTCCAGTTATCAGCTGTTGCGAAGGTTGCTACTTGCTTGTTCCTGGCTTTTGGTGAGCACAGGTACCCATCCCTGTGAAGTGTGTATATTCAGCTATAGTAGCTACTACCAAGCACTTTTCCAAGGTGATTGCACTTATACCTGACATGCTTTTTTTTTAACATCCCAAGATTCCAGTATCTAGTGACTATTGACTATTGACTCCACTTCCTTGAGCACCCCAAGACCTTTGCCTGCCTCAGGGCCTTTGCACAAGCTATTCTCTTGGCCTGTTAGTCTTTCCAGGTGAAGGATGGACAAGTGCTCATCCTATACGCCCCTTTCAAGCAGGCCTGTGCCTGTTATACTCACCACTTCATACATAGCATCTAGCCCAGCCTGGTAAATAACCAGCCCTAAACAAATGTTAGTTCATGTTGCTGTTGTTGCAATAAATAGTCTCCTTCCAAAAAGAAAAAGCAACAACCACAAAAAGAGTTTCTCTTTCCCAAATTCTATGATTCCGGGAAGTCAGATTTCCTGACTCATTCTGCTGTGTGCTGATCCGTATGTTACCCCCAAGGGGTCTAAACTCCCCACAGGAGAGGGGCCGTTAGCAGGTGTGTGTGTGTGGGGGGGGGGTCTCCCCAGGCCCCCAGGGGAGCGGCGATCTCCCTGGGGCTGCGCAGTCCCTGCTCTCTACAGAATGGCCAATAGAGGGCACTGTGGGAACATAACCAAAAGAAGGAGGGAGGCGGTGGTCAGAATTAGAAAGACAGAGCCGGAAGGGACCTTCATTTTGCAGACCCAAACCTTCATTTTACAGATGAGCAAACAGATTCCCAGACAGGAGACTTGACTCGCCCAAGGTCACACTGGTACTGCTCGGCGAGCGGAGATGACTCTTCACCCCTTGGCGTTCTCCGCTCTGCGTGGGAGCTGCCAGCCCCGAAGGAGCCGGTTGCCCGCGGGCGCTGCAGCCTTGAGCCGCCAAGGCCGCCGTTTGCCAAGCCCCCACTGCCCCGAGTTTTCTCCTTCTTTGCTCCTGTTACATCGGAGAAAGGATCTAGATTTTGGAGGTAGGACAAAGCATACAATGCCCCTTTGATTCCACAATGATCTCTGAGGAAGTACTCTACTTTTCTTAATAACGGCTACCAATTATTGGGAACTTCCTGGTGCCAGATATTATGCATTACCAGATTTAATCCTCAAAGCAGGAGTGCTTTGAGGGTTCAATTTTTCCCTCCCTTCTGGGAGTCCTTTCCTGATCATCACCCCATTGAAAGAGACCTTCCCCCTCACCCATTGCCTCTCTATCACAGCGCCTGGTTTATTCCTTCACAGCTCTTATAATTATAACAATTTTGGTTATCTACCTGTCTGCTTATTTATCACCTGCATCAACTCCTCTCCTCCTTCCAGTAGACTCTGAACTCGGTGAAAGAAAAATTCTGGAGCTAGACAGACGTGAGTTCAAGTCTCAGCTTGTCCATTTACTAGTGTTATGACAACCTCGTGTGAGTCACTAAAACTGTCTGAGGCTGCATTTCCCTTTGTAAAATAGGGATTCATGCTTGTATTTTACAGGTATATGGTTGGCTGTGCCAGTCATTTGTTGATTAGATCCCCTCTCCAATATCATCATTGTGGTCATCCACCCTATATTTGATTACCCTCTGTGATGGAGAACTCACTATAAGGCGGCCCAGATAAGGCAGCATATCTGGGCATTCCAAGGTCAGTCATAAGATATATGACTTTGGAAAAGTCAGAAATCTTTTCTGAGCCTCAATTTCTTATTCTGTAAAGTGGGGATGGTGATGATAAAACCCATTTCCCAGGGATGCTGTGAGGATGCAATGAGATTGTGTGTTGTGTATAAGGGTCTGGCATATGGTAGGTGCTTACCAAATGTTAGTTTCCTCACCTTGTTTCTTAGAAAGGGGGAAATGACTCTAAAAAGCACATTTTATGATATCTGAAGTTGTTATAATTGATGGCATGACATAGTTTGGAGGCACCGTTCTTTTCTTCTTGGTGATACATATAATGATGTGTTTTATAATCAAAGTCATCTTAGATTCAATGAGATGTGACAGTAGGTTCCAGGGACAATATTCAAATTCAGGTTTGCCTGACTCCCAAGGCCCATTTCTGGGGAGGAGAGTCAGGTAACGGTGGACACAGTTGAGAAGAGAACAGACAGTAGAAGTGTGTTCCAACTAAGACTTATCTGAGCCTGGCTGTCCAGAACGCCACCACTGCTCAGCTGGTAATTGAATTTGGAAATGTTTTACCATGTAGGTCTGTCTGAATAAGACTCTTCATAACCACTGGTGAACTGGCTCCCCTGCAACTCCAGCCCCATCCCCAGCCAAGCCAAACAAAAACTTAAAAACTGCTAGCGGGGGCTTCCCTGGTGGTGCAGTGGTTGAGAGTCCACCTGCCGATGCAGGGGACACGGGTTCGTGCCCGGGTCCGGGAGGATCCCACATGCCGCCGAGCAGCTGGGCCCGTGAGCCATGGCCGCTGAGCCTGCGCGTCCGGAGCCTGTGCTCCGCAACTGGAGAGGCCACAACAGTGAGAGGCCCGCGTACTGCAAAAAAACAAAGAAACAAAGAAAACTGCTAAGGGTCATATTAATATGCTGCGCTTATGTGTGTAGGGCAAGGAGAATCTGGGGCTAAATTAAACAAAGATGTCCATCATCTGCTACTGTCAATGGATAAGTCTGGAGATTGTACCTGTGGCTGTTTGAAAGGACACAACATTTGTTGAGTTTCTACTGATTTCAAGGCCTTGGGCTAGGCATTTTGACAAAGGCAAACAAATTATCTCCTCACTACAACCTTATGAGGCAGGTATTATTTGTTTAGCTCATCTGCATACAAGGAAAATATAGACAAGGCTGAGAAACTTGTCCAAGATCAGGCAGCTAGAAAGAGGCAGAGCAGGGACTGGAGTCCAGGGTTACTTGGGCACAGAACGGCAAGGAAATTGGTTGAAATTGCTAGTTATAAACCTTGAATGAGCCAACTCTCATCCTTTTTCTTGGTTCACAGGGATCCCAAAATTCTGACTTTGTTATCTTTGCAACATGTACTCTGTATTCAAGAAAAATCAGACAAAGGGATATGAACTCCAATATACAAGCATTCATCTACCTTGCACTCTTCCAAGAGTGGTCTCTTTGTTGGGTGGACTTTGTAGCAGAATGCACCGGCGTAGCCCAAGTTCCTTATTCCTTTGGGCCCCAGTTACCACATCTAAGGGAAGATGATAACCCTTCCTCTGTTGGAGACAAGAGCCTGATAAGATGCTCTGAAGGGCCAGGAGCAATGGTCAAAGGAGAACCAGTCGGCATTGCCCCAGCCGGGGAGCCAAAATTTTGGGCACGTGGATTTCCAGACTCAAATGGAACAGAAAAGAAGAGAAAATTGGAATATTTGAAGCTGAGGAGGTAATATTCCAGGGTCCGCACTGTCAGTCATTACGTCATTTGCCTTTCTGACCCTCATTGCTTCTGTTCCCTCAGTTTCTCTGCTCCACTAACTATGGGCCAGTCACTGAACTTGGACTTCAACTACTTTATTCCAGCATTTCTCAAGCTCAGCACTCTTTACCATTTTGAAGTTAAACCAACTGGGGTTCAGAGAGGTTAAATTACTTGCACAGAGCTGAGCAGTTTGAAACAAGTCTGACTCCCAAACCCAAGCTTGTTCTACTACAGTATACTTTTCTACCCACTGGAGCATGGGGCAGGCAGATGGACGTCGTGGGCATGAGTGACAAGCTGTTAGGAACAAGAAGTAAGGTCATTGGGACAGCTGTTTCAAAGAGCCTTGGTTAATGGAACAAAGATTTCCCCCAGACATAACACCTGATATCAGCAGATTCCGTGGTTACTTCCTGGTATGCAGTTCCCAGGTCTCAGCCCCTGGGAGCCAGAGGGCACATGGTCTAACCCTGAACTGAACGGAAGAACTAAGACAGGGACAGTCCTGTTAACAACAGACACATAGTGTTTATCATGTTGCAGGCACTGCCCTAAGCACCATAGCAATATTAAGTCTTTTAATTCTAGCAAGGAAAGTACAATTGCATTCTCCTGTAAGATGGGAAACCAAGTCACAGAGACGTTAAACAACTGCCAAGTCACACGGTTAGCAGACAGCAGAAGTAGGATTTGAATCCAGGCATTTGGGTGGTAGAGCCTGCATCATTTGACCATTGTGCCTGTCTGAGCCCATCTGCTTTTGGCCCCATGGCTTCTCTGCTCCCAGAGCCTCGGCATCCTGGTTTGAAGGGTTTGTTTTGTGCCTGGAGCAGAGACAGCCAGTTCTGCTCTCACTGATAGCCACTGGAGTCCAGCCGATAGACTACCAGTGGGCTGTCAACAAGGAGGCTTTAAACTCATGCAGAAAAACCCTATAGGATAGATTCATGGGATGGCTCCATACATTCTGGGTGGGTCTACTTCCTTGTAGCCTCTGGGATTTTTTTGTCTATCCCCCAAACTTCCCCTTGTCTTGCTGTTACCCTCAAATGTGTTTATTTCACTGTGGCCTAGAAAAGTCCTCACCTTCAGCAGCCAGAGTGGTGAATCATATTGTGGCCCTTCGCCTCCCGTTGGCACTAGACAGACAGATCACCACTGATAAGAGCCTCTTCCTACACCTCTCGGAACTCACTGCTATTATGGCCTGTTCCGAGCTATGATGAGTTATGTGTCTCTCTCTACTTCTCTAACTTGTGAACTCCTAGAGAGAATGAACCATCTTATTCACCCAACACACCTAGTGTAGGACCTGGCACTTAAAGATACTTTATAATTACCTGTTGAATGCATAGGTGGGTGGATGGGTGGTTGGATGGATGGATGGATGGATAGATGGATGAATATACAAGGTAACTCTCAGTGAGACCACTTTTCATCACCACCCCGATCAGTTCCTATTCAGACAGATGTAATAGCTTCCTAAAGGAATCTTCACCTCCACTTTGGCCCCCCTAAAACCTGTTATTCATACTGCAGCCAAAGGAATGCTGTAAAGATGCAGATCTGATCAGCCTTGACTCACCTCTGTCTAAAATAGGCCAATGACTTCCCACTGCCCTTAGAATAAAATCCACATTCCTTCCCAGGGCCTGTGTCAACCAACAAGCTGTGGTGTCTGCTGACCACTCCATCCTCGTCCCGTGTCAGCCCCCCTCCTCACTGATGATGTTTGGACACTCAGCCATCTTTCATTTCCTAGAATGACCCCAGCTCTTTCCTGCCTCAGGGCCTGTGTCTGAACTTGCTGTTCTCTGTGTCTGGAATGCACTTCCTCTGACTTTTTGCATAACTGGCCCGTTTTCTTTAAGGTCTCAGCTTCAAAATAAATTCTTGGGGAAATTTTCTCTGCCTCCCCCATCTAAGTTACACCCGCTCTATCTTCTTTATGGCACTCATGTGGTATATCCACTTTCATTATAGTACTTTGTTGAACATTTTCAGCATTATTTATTAATGTCTATCTTCTTAGCTAAGCTGTAAGCTCTAAGAGGGCAAGGAGAGGAGGGACCACACCTGTCTTATTCACTACTCTACCCTTAGTACTTAGCAGATTGTAGGTACCCAAAATGTATATATATATATATATATATATATATATATATATTTTTTTTTTTTTTTTTTTTTTTTTTTTTTTTTCAGTACGCGGGCCTCTCACTGCTGTGGCCTCTCCCGTTGCGGAGCACAGGCTCCGGACGCGCAGGCTCAGCGGCCATGGCGCAGGCTCAGCGGCATGTGGGATCTTCCCGGACCGGGGCACGAACCCGCGTCCCCCGCATCGGCAGGCGGACTCTCAACCACTGCGCCACCAGGGAAGCCCCCAAAATATTTTTAATAGGTGTTGTGGGTGAATGGATAGACAGGCACAGGATATGTTCTGACATTTCATCAGACTGAGGACACCTGGAGGACTGAATGAGGGTAACAACCAGGCCTCTTTCCTTTTCCCTGGACATAACTGATAAGCAAGTTTAGGTTCAGAATCATGAAATCTGATAACCTTGGAGCTGAATGGGATCTCTTCGATCATTGAGAATCAATAAGCTGATAAATGGAATATCAACTTCATTTTAAATTTGCAGAGATGGAGCCCCAAAGTGAAAGTCACCTGCCGGAGGTTACTGTAGTTGGGTGGGACTGCTAGTTACCTGAGTAATAGCATTCTTTCTTCATCCTTATAAGCAGAACCCAGATTTTGTTGTTGGTGGTGATAAGCCCAGCTTAAAAATTAATAAATAAATGCTGCATTTATCAGCCTCATTTTCAGGGAGGGGTGGTTGTGTGACTGTTCTGGCCAATGATGTAAGCAGACATTGCTAGATGCGATTCCTAGAAAATCTTCTTAAAAGAGGGCTTGACTTAGCAGGCATACCCTTTGCCTTTTCCCCCTTCCTTCTTCTGGAACACAAGCACGAAGGCCAGCGCAGAGGGGGCTATTCTGTGCCCAGGAGGCAATCTCAATGACAGAAGCCACAAGTTAGAGAGAGTAGAACAGAAAGTTAGGAGTCTGGGATATTGATGACATCCAGAGCCTACCACATTAGCCCTGGATCACTGACCTCTGTGTTTTATGTCACGAGACAAAAATAGACCCCTATTTTGTATGCGCCATTGTTATCTGGATTTTCCATTATATGCAGCCAACTTAATCCATAACTGATATGGTCACTGATAGAGCTAGTGGCACAGCCAGGATTTGAAACCAGGGATCCTGACTCCACGCCAAACGCCACTTACATAAGGATAGTAAGTAATCCAGTGCATCTAACCACATGGGCGCGATAAGAAAATGCTGTCCTAGAGATACTGCTGCAATACAGCCATTCTCAAACTGTGGCCCCTAGACCAGCAGCATCACCTGGGAACTTGACTGAAATGCAAATCCTCAGGCCCCACCCCAGACCTACTGAATCAGAAACTCTGGGATGAGGCCCAGTGAGCTGCATTTTCACAAGCCTTCCAAATGCATTCTAATGCATGCTAAAGTTTGGGAACCACTACTGAGCTAATACTGTGTGTTACCTATGGAAAGCATGAATAAAGCAAGTCATTTGGTGCAGAGGTCACTCCTGGCGCAGAAAGAGGGGAGCTGTCTCCAAGTTCAGGGATACGTGGGCTCTCACAGATAGAATAGGCAGTTATTCTTGTGTTTTTATCCACTTGCTACTCAGAGTGTGGTCTACAGATCAACAGCGCTAGCTTCACCTGGGAGTTTGTTGGAACTGCAGAATCTCAGGCTCCACCAGACCGACTGAATCAAAATCTGCACTTTAATAAGATCCCACCTGTGGTGGAGCAGACAGAGGTTACAATTTGAGTGCCCAGCTCACTCAGCGAGGTCTGGGGCTGGGGATGAGGTGGCCCAGGCCCTGATCCCTAGAAGCACATGCAGATGGTTGTGGGAAGATGGCAGCCACGCCTGGTGCCAAAGGAGATGGGGACACAAAGCTGACAATCAGTGTAGCTGCCACATGACACCTGTTGCCCACCCACCCACCTACCATCCTCTCTATCTTGCCATCTCTGCTTTCCCCTAACATTCCCCCAACATCTTCCTCTCCATCCCCAGCCTAATGCTTAAGAGAGTCCTAGAGTCAGATCTGCCTTGATTCAACTTTACAACTTTGAGCTGTTTAATCTCTCTGAGTTTTGGTACCAACTTCATGGAGCTGTCGGGGAGATTAAACGAGTTAATACTTCTAAAACACCTAGACCAGAGCTTCACAATCTTGGATCACCTGAGGAGCTTTAAAAACGTGCTGACGATGGGCTTCCCTGGTGGCGCAGTGGTTGAGAGTCCGCCTGATGATGCAGGGGACACGGGTTCGTGCCCCGGTCCGGGAAGATCCCACATGCCGTGGAGCGGCTGGGCCCGTGAGCCATGGCCGCTGAGCCTGCGCGTCCGGAGCCTGTGCTCCACAGCGGGAGAGGCCACAGCGGTGAGAGGCTCGCGTACTGCAAAAAAAAAAAAAACAAAACAAATAAAAACATGCTGATGGCTGGGCACCCTAGACCAAGTAACTAAGAATCTTCAGGGAAAAGGGCCCATCATTCATATTAAAACAGATGAAGAACAAGCCTCCGCAGGTTTTTCTAACATGCGGCCAGGAGGGAGAACCACGGACCTACAGCGGCACCAGGCACACAGCAAATACTCCATAAGTGCCGCTGTTGCTATTCACACCGTGTGCCCTTCCTCACCCACCCCCGGACTGTCTTCACCCCCAGGTTTAATCCTTTGCCTCAAATGACCTGCCCCTCCTGGACTGCCTGACACATCCTCACCCACCCCCGGACTGTCTTCACCCCCAGGTTTAATCCTTTGCCTCAAATGACCTGCCCCTCCTGGACTGCCTGACACACAGTGTTCCTTCAAGATTCTCCAAGCGTCTCACCACCTTCAGGAAGCCTTTCCTGATTCCTCCAAAGGGTACGGACCACCTTCTCCCCCGGGCTGCAGTGTAACCAAGTTGATAATAAAAATACTGACTTAACGCTTTTATAGGGTATTAATTTATCCTGGGCATCGTGCTGGGCCGTGTGTACATTCTCTTTGTCATTTCTCACAACTCTAGGAAGGTTCTGTTGAAAGCCCCAGTATACGGATGAGGAGACAAGGATCCAGAAGGGTACAGTCACGAGCCTAGGAGCGCCTGCTGGTACCTTGGGCAGGTGGTATTTGCACTCAGGTGTGGGCTCAAACCCCTGCACCGCACTGCCCGTGTCTGCCTGTCTGTCTCCTGTTACAGCCTCTTAAACTTTTCCAGGACAAGGATTGTGTGCTCATTGTATTTCTAACACCTGGGATCTGTTAGGCACATAATAAATGATGTAATTAATTAACTGTCAGGGTAGGGTGTGATATATATCTGCCATCTGCTTGCTGCTTCACCAGTATCGGGGACAGGAAAGTATAGAGCTTGAACCCAGCAACCCTGGTTGTGGTCTCACTGGGATCAAAGACCGCCTACAGCTCTCCACCGTGATGGTGACCTTGGTGAGTCGCCTCATCTCTCTAAGCACTAGCTCCTCGTCTGTTGCTGGAGACAGCAAATGTGGCCTCTTCACGTGACTGGGTTACACACGTGAGGCGCCTAGCACGATGCCTGGTATCCAGCCAGGGCTCAGTCGCTGTGAGCAGCTATTGGCGTCTCCTTTTATCCTCACAACAACTGGTTTAGGAGGATAGTGTTACCACTTCTTTAGCTGAGGAAGCTGAGTCTCGGAGAAGTTGCCACTTGCCAGAAGTTGCAAAGAAAGTAAGTGGCAGAGCAGGGGCTAGAGCCCAGATGGGCCTGACAGTAAGTCTGAGCTCCTTTCTAGGCTCGCTCAGGCAGACAAAATGGTCTAGTGGCCTTGAGCTCTCCCCTGGAGGAGGCTGCAGGCTGGGGAGCAGCAGGGAGAAGAGCTTGCACGAGCGAGAGGCTGCCTCAAGCATCGTGGCTCAGAGGTTTCATGCCCTCCTGTCCCTGCACCTCTGTATGTGCCCAGAAGAGAGGTGGCCCCAAGGCCTGCAGGGGTGACGGCTGGTGGGCAGAGAGCAGGGAGCGGCCAATGGGGGTTGGGCCAAGTGCAGGGAGAGGACAGGTGGCGAGGACAGGACGAGAGGAGGGGGGAAGGGTGGGGGAGCACGGTGGAGGGGAGAGGGATGGAAAGGTGACTAGGACAGTGTGGGGGGCGGGGAGGCATGGGGGCTGAGGAGAGGGAGGGGTGGCCTGGGAAGAGGAGGGGAGGAGGCTAAAGAAGGTCTCCTTGTGCTGGTGAGCTGATCTCTCCTGAGTGGAAGAACCGTTGCCATGACAATGCTGAGAGCCAGATCGATGCTCGGCGCTGGATGGAGCTCTCAGTCACTGCCAACTCCCTCCCCCTCTTTCACCCCTGAAGTGGGGGGTGTGGGGAGAGGGTGGAGGATCGTTCCTCACTCCCCAGAGCTTCCTGGAGTGCTGACAGGGGTCCCCAGAGCCCCACAGCTGAGTACTGCACATCCTGCCCCAGAGATTGGGCCAAGTGCGGAATAGGAGGGGCTCCTTCTGCCTCCCTCCCAGCTCCTTTGATGATGGGGTGAGAAGGGAGCACAGGGTTCCCTGAGAGCTGGGGGAACCTCCTGGCTGCTGTCATTAGGGATCAAGGGTACAGAAGCCAAGTGTCACCTCCTCCCCTCAATCTTGCCAAGAAACCTACAGAGGGAATCCCGAGGCATGGGTTCAAATTCCTTCCCAGGCCTCCTCTTCAAAATGTGGCAAATGGCAGCACCTTCCAGCTCTAAAAGCCAGGACTTTTTTCTTGTTGGCTTTCTGGGGTGGGGTCACCTTCTGGTATGACTGAAAAACCCCATGGGATCCCCTCCTGCCTCTCAATACAGGCCTTTCCACTGAGCAGTCAAGAAGGTCTGAAAGGCCATTAGAGGGTCCACTCCTTTGAACTGTTACAAAAATGCAAGTTCTCCGCGGCAGGGCCATGTGTTAGCTTCTTACCAGGCTCAGGCCTGGAGCGCCCAGACCTCAGGTGAAACGCTCAGTCCCCACTCACTGGCTCTTTGAACCTGGCAAGTTACACAACTTCTCTGCGACTGTTTCCTCCTCCAAAAAGCACTGTTTGGGGAAATAATAATACAAGGGGGTATGGTGAGTATGGGTAAATTGAGATGATAGAAATTAAAATATATTTAAAAGTAGAAATCATTATGTAAGTATTTTAAATTATCATCAGTCATACCTGAGTGAGTCAGCCTGATAGAAAGAGGTTTTGGTGAGTGTGGTGACCTGGGAACAAGCCTTGAGCAGTGCCAGGCCCTCTGCTATCCCATGTGATCTCAACAACTCTGCTGGTCATGTTATTCCCATTTTTCAGTTAAAGAAACTGAGTCTCAGGAGGTTAAGTATATTGCCAAGGTCACACCAAATGTCAGGGACCATTCTGGGATTTGAATTCAGGACTCTCTGACTCCAGAGTCCTCAGTGGAAGTATAGTTATTGACCTGAGTCTCCTGTCCAAGAAGGGCCAGGCTCGGGAGCTATCTTGGCGTAAAGACATAAGAGGTTTTGGCAAGAAAGGCAACAAAGTTGGTGAGAGACTGAAGATCGCTTCTACGCACGCCCCCTGTGGGGTCCCAGAAGGAGAATTCCTGAATGAGTCCAAGTTCAGAGGGATGCATCAGGGTTGAGCAGTTTGTCATTGATTTCAACCAGGAAGGAAGATAGAAACCAAGGAGGGAAGGAGGGGGAAAGGAAGGGAACGAAGAAGGGAGGGAAGGAATGGTGAGCAAGAAACCCTGGCTCCAAAGTAATGAAGTTCTCCTTTCTCAAGTCCAGGGGTGACAGGATTTCACCAAAGGTCCCACCTGGACAGTCCAGAGAAGCCCCACCCAGGCACTTCCAACTTCACCAAAGTCTGGCTTCCTGGGAGTGCAGGGGGCAGGGAGGGGGAACATTTTCGAGCAAAGCAAGAAGCTGACACAGAGCCCAGCTTTCCAGGAGAGAGGGACAGGGGAGGATGACATGAGCACAGGTGCCCTGCGCAGCTAGGAGATTTCAAGAAACTCCCAGACACCAGGTGCCAGTGCGGCTCCCCAGCATCAGGACCAGGACCAGAACCAGGGGCTGGGAGGCCGTGGGTGGGAGCCAGGCCTGCAGGGAAGGACGAGGGGCGTCAGGGAGAGGGCAGCAACGGAGGAGAAGGCGGCAAGCTCTGCTAACTAGCAACAGCCTACGGAGGCCAGCCTTCTGCTATCTGTTTTGGTTTGGAAACTGCTTTTTTTTTGTGTGGTACGCGGGCCTCTCACTGCTGTGGCCTCTCCCGTCGCGGAGCACAGGTTCCGGACGCGCAGGCTCAGCGGCCATGGCTCACGGGCCCAGCCGCTCCGCGGCATGTGGGATCTTCCCAGACCGGGGCACGAACCCGCGTCCCCTGCATCGGCAGGCGGACTCTCAACCACTGCGCCACCAGGGAAGCCCTGCTTTTTTTTAAAGGAGTAAGTTTTGCTTTTACTTGGAAAATGAGCAGGTTTGTCTGCACACAGCAGTCAGTTGGTCATTTTGCCTCTTAACTGCATGGTCTCTGCTGTCAGGTTATCCTGGCTTCTGTTCCTGTCCA
Organism: Phocoena sinus; assembly: GCF_008692025.1. Classification (NCBI taxonomy): domain Eukaryota; kingdom Metazoa; phylum Chordata; class Mammalia; order Artiodactyla; family Phocoenidae; genus Phocoena; species Phocoena sinus. The sequence continues at coordinate 65,595,875 of NC_045777.1, read as the reverse complement.
GCTCCCTGTGAACTGTACAACCTCCAAGTATCAGTGTCTTTTTCTGAAAACGGGGATGGGGATGACTAGCCCAGAGGGTGGCTGTAGAGATTAAATGAGATGATGTGTGAATGGGAGCTTAAAGGACTCCTGTCTTCTAATTCCTGATGTGCAAAGGGGCTAAGTGGAATTTCTCCTAGGAACTCAGGGTCCGGGGCAGGGAATGGAATGGGCTCTGGGGGCCTGAAGAGGACACATCACCGAGGGTGTGAGGAAGCGAGTGTGTGAGGTCACAGGGCCAACATGCGGTCACGCAGGAGCAGAACATTTTGTTTCCACTGGGTGAGACACCATTAAACCCATTTTACAGATGAGGGGCTGAGGCTTACAGAGGGGTTGATACTTATCCAAGTTCACTTGGTCACTGAGTTCCACCAAGTGGTAGAAACAGAAGGTAAGTCCAGGTGTTTCTGCTTTCAAAGCTCAGGCCTTTGTTATACTGTCCCCTGAGAGGGCAGCATTGAAGGCAGGCAGCCCTGGGTGCCAGCTTCACCTTTGCTGCCGTAGGCAGGCGTCTTTGCCTCAGTTTCCTCATCTGTAAAGTGAGGGTTATCTATGCTGATGTATTAAGAGAACCCAGCAATTTCAGTACATGATGATGTGTTGGGAAGACTGTTCTGAGAGCCAGGAGTCCTAGGCTGTAATCTTGCCTCTGCCTCACCTTGCTGTGTGACCTTGGGCAAATCCCAGCCTCTCTGGGCTTTAGAGCATTAGAATTCCCAGGGAAACTTTAAACACACAAGCAACTCAGCCTCTCCTCTAGAGATTCTGATTTAGTTCATCTGGAGGCCTACACACCCAGAGCTGTGGCTATGCAACCAGGGTTAAGATGACAACAGTAGTTCTCAAATGTAGTCCCTGAACCAGCAACATCACTGGGGAAATGCAAAATCTCGGCCCATGGGGACCGACTGAATCAGAAACTTCGGAGGTGGAGCCCAGCGATCTGTTTTTTGGGGTTTGTTTTTAACATCTTTATTGGAGTATAACTGCTTTACCTTGTTGTGTTAGTTTCTGCTGTATATCAAAGTGAATATATGTATACATATATCCCCATATCCCCTCCCTCTTGTGCCTCCCTCCCACTCTCCCTATCCCACCCCTCTAGGTGGTCACAGAGCACAGAGCTGATCGCCCTGTGCTATGCGGCTGCTTCCCACTAGCTATCTATTTTACGCTTGGTAGTGTATATATGTCCATGCCACTCTCTCACTTCATCCCAGCTTACCCTTCCCCCTCCCCTCGTCCTCAAGTCCATTCTCTACAGCTGTGTCTTTATTCCTGTCCTACCCCTAGGTTCTTACAAAGCTCTCAAGGTGATTCTGATGTGCATTCAAGTTTGAGAACCTCGGGGCTATAGGATCCAGCCCTAAGATCCTCTCCTTTTTAGGTTGTGTGCATCAGAGGAACAAGATGAAGGAACTGGGTAAGAGCAGGAGAAAGCGTGGGTACGATAGGGGGAAAAAAATAGAGGGACGGGAGAAGAGACACAGAGAATCAAGAGGCGACCTCAGCCTCGTCCCTGGGTCTGTTGGCATTGCAGCCATGAAATCTGCTGAAAAATTTAAAAGCCTCCAAGGACGTGCTTCTCAGAACAGAGTGTGCCGTGTGGGTGATAGAAGCCACAGGGGGAAGACGCTTGTCTTCCCGGAAAGTCAATTTACTGGAAGATGTTTTAGGGGAAAAAAGTTAAATTATTTCGTCAATGAGTAACTGAAAACATGGCTATTAGATTTAAGCAAACAGATGTATTATGGTACAGAATACACTTCTAAGATAAAAGAAAAGCTCAAAAACATTTTGCATTTGGGAGCTTCAGACCCCAGTCTCAGACCGTAGGAGGTCAGTTCTCTTTTCCTTGCCCTTTGGACAACTGCAGTAGAAAACACCCATTAATGAATGAATTAATGGATTGACTGATTAGAAAAATGATTGTCCCAAGCACTCTAGACACCAGGGGTGTCCCAGTAACAAAAATAGGCAGAGTTTCTGTCCTGGAAAAGCTTATGTGTAATGAGGGTGGGAGAGGTGGACAGACTCCAACAATAATCCAATTATCACACAAATAGATACATAATTACAAACTGTGATCAATGTTTTGAGCAAAATAAAAAAGAGGCAAAGGCAAAGGGAGAGTGTGACAAGGGAGCAAAGCTACAGTGAGGTCAGGAAAGGCTTCTCCCAGGAAGTAACACTGGACCAGAGCCCTGGAACCAAGAGTGGGAAAGGAAACACCAAGAGGTGTTTCCAGGAGGTCTGGAAACAGCACACCAAGTCTTTGGCTTCTCCACCTGGAACTTTCTCCTTCATCTATTTAACCCCTAGATCAAGCCCAGCCCAGCCCCCTCCAGGAAACATTTCCTGACTCTGACCACTCTGGCCATGCTCTGAATTTCTACGCCCCATTCTTCCAGCACCGACTGTGATCTTATTTCCTGTCATTCAGATCCCACTTTCATGACCTTCTCTATACCCAGGTAATACCCATCTAGAGTTGCCCTAAATAAAAGGTAAATAAAAGTAATCGCTATGACTCTTCCTTTGTGATAAAGGGAGACTGGCCCATTTCAGAAGGATGTGAAAGACATATCAGCACGAACTGAGACATCCTTCTTGGCACATCAGAAAGACCAACGAAGACATGTGAGGGGAAATATGGTTACTCTGTGATTCACTAGTTGTCCACGTAGCTCCCGAGACAACTTCCTGTCCCATTAACGGTACAAACACTGCATATATGTTTTGTTTGTATTTTTCATGTTTTGTTTTCAGGAGGATATTAGGGATCTCTAACAAAACTGTGAACTCCTCAAGGATAAGGTCTCTCTTACATATCCATAGCACCTGCAGTTAGTGTTCAAATGCTTCTTGATTCAGCGGAAACTTTTTTGACTTGCCATGACCCAAAAGAGCTGAGATTTGTCGTGTCCTTCATGTCCTCCGTGAACTGTGCGAAATGCTTTACATCTCTTGCCTCTTTTTATTCTCACAGTAACCCTGGGACAGAGGTCATGCTGTCATCTCAGTTTTACAGAAGAAACTGAGGTTCAAGAGATGGAAGGAAATGACTTGATTGGCCTCATCCACGAAGAGGCAGAGCTCAGTCTGGACCCAGGCCTGGCCTGAAGTGCTCCGGGCCACACCAGTCAGCTAGACCATGTGCACACAACGGGGTTGTTCAGGCCTGAATCACAGACACATGTTCTGATTAACAGTCTCACTTTTGCAGAGGGCCTCCTTCCCATAGGATTCTTATGAAAATACAATGAGAACACAGATGTGTAAAAGGGTGAAAGGAAAGACATGGTGCCAAGACTGCAGACAACTGGTTAACATAGTAGATCCACGTGAAACTCTCCTTAGCTGCCTTGCTCTTCCCTGCTTCCCCATTGCCTGCACGCAGGTCTCAGACTCACGCCTTTCATGTACTGCCATGACAATCTTCACCATATAGATGACCTGCACTCATTAATATTAAATAATTGAACTTTACTTAGAATGCATTTATGTGGTTCAAAATGCAGAAGTTATAAAAGGGTATACAGCAAAAACTCTCCCAACCACCCTGTCAATCAGGTCCCTTTCCCAGAGATGGCCACCATTGCTACAGTCTGTATGTTTGTGTCCTCCTAAAATTCATATGTTGGAATCCTAACCCCCATGTCATGGGTTAAAAGGGGGGGGCCTTCAGGAGGTAATTAGGTCGTGAGGGTGGAGCCCCCATGGATGGGATTAGTGTCCTTATAAAACAGACCCCAGAGAGTTCTGTTTCCCCCTCCATCATATGAAGACACATGGAAAAGGCTTCAGCTGTGAACCATGAAGAGGGTTTTCTCCAGAATGTGGCCATGCCGGTACTTTGATCTTGGACTTCTCAACCTCCAGAACTGTGAGAAATAAATTTCTGTTGTTTGTAATCCATCCAGTCTATGGTATTTTGTTACAGCAGCCTGAGCAGACTAAGACAACAATTATTAGCTGCTTGTGTCCTTCCAGAGAAAGTGTACTCATATATAAGCAAATACACACACACCCACACACACACACACACCCTTTTAAACACAAAGAAAACATATCAGACATAACGTTGTGCCACTTGCCTTTATGACTTAACAATACACCTTAGAGCTTGCTCTATATCAGAATATAAAATCTTCTTCATTTTTAAAGGCTGCTTTGTATTCACTTGCCCCATTCTTCAACCAATTGATGGACGTTTAGGTGGTTCCTATTCTTTTTGTATTGCAAACAATACAGCATGAATAATCCTCCAGTTATACTATTAGTGAAATAACATCTTTCTCCCAATCAATTGTTTCTTAAAACTTTGCTTCTGTACTAAGCGATATCTATGAAATCACAGGTTTGATGGACTAAATGTATATTTTTCAAATTTACATTAATATAAATAGATAAGAAATCCATAACTGTTTAAATGAAAATGCTTGCCTGTGTATCACCTATATTCATTTTGTTTAGCCCTTGTACCATGCATCTGCTATTCAGGGAAACACCGGCTTCCAGACATTCCAAACTTCTTGGCCAAGATGTACCTTCTGCCTCCCTCTCCACATTCATTTCTCCGATATCCTACGCTCCAGGCTTTTGGACTCATGTGCTCTTTTAGGCTTGTGCCTAGGTTGATCCTGCCCCAGTGACTGTACGTGCTCCCCAGTACATGTACCGCTGCCTGGAATAACATCTGCACCCTGCCCCTGGAGAACTCCCATTCTTCCTTCAAGCCACAGTCCAAGTCTTCCCCCTCCAGGAAGCTCTCTCTGCCTTCTTCATCCAAAACTTGCATCCACACATCTTGTGCATGCTTCTACTCTAGCACTCAGTGCACATAGCTAGCGTGGCAGAGTGATTAAGAAAGTAGGGCCTGAATTGTGTAGCTCTGGGTTCAAATCCCAGCTCTACCACTTATTATCTCTTGGGGGGGGGGCTCAGTTTTCCCATCTGCAAAATGGTGATAAGCATAACATCTACCTCCTTGTTATAGTGAAGATTAAAAGATGTGTTTAGCGGGTTAGGTGTTCACTATAGCTCTTGCCTTTACAGCTGTTTCCCCCACTACATTACTAGCTCCTTTGAGCTTCTGAGCTCTCTATTTGCAATCCTGTCAGGCTTACCTTCAAAACAGATCTCATTTCCGAGCACATTGCAACTCATCCACAGTGCCAGCTGAGCAACCATCCTCTCCCACCTGGACATTAGCCTCCTGCCGGCCTCCGTGTTCTGTGCCCAATTCCTTCAGTTCGTGCTTTACAGCCGCCAGAGGGGTCCTTCAAGACAGAAGTCAGATCGGCTCTTATCCTGCTCTCAACCGTCTAGTGGTTTCCAATCACTGTTAATGTAAAATCCACAGTACTTTACTATGGCAAAAGTGGCCCACGTGAACTGGCCCTGCCTTCCTCTTCCTCTCGCCCCCTTCTCTGGCCACACTGGCCTCCTTGCTCCTCTGGCTCACGGACCAAGAGCTTTGCACTGGCCAGTTGGGCCTGTGGTCTGCTCTTCCTGCGGGGAGCCGCATGGCTGGCTCCTTCCTGTCATTCAGGCTGCTGCCTTCCCGGCCCCCATCCAAAATGACCGTCACCTTCCCTCTCTAGTCCTCTGTTCAAAGCATCACGGCTTCCTAACGTGATGTCTAAATCTGTCAGTCTGTCCGTCCCACTGAATGCATGTTCTGTAAGGTCAGGGGATTGATTTTATTCACTGCTCTCTCCACAGTCCCCACGCCAGTGCCTGGCACATAGTAGACGCTCAATAAATATCTGCAGAATGAGTGGATGAATGAAGGACTGCAGTGCCTAGTACTGGGCCAGGGACATTTTTGAGCAAATGTTTAGGGAGGAACAGAGAGAGGGAGAGAGAGAAGAAAGCAAGGAATGAAGGAAGGACAGAAAGAAGTCCAGAGCATTCTTTTTAGTTGCCGTGTCTCTTTAGTGAGGTATAATTTACATACCATAAAATTTACCCATTGCAAGTGTACAGTTCAGTAAGTTTTAGTAAATTTCCACAGTTAGGAAACCATCCCCACGATCCAGTTTTAGAATTCTTTTATCACTCTCCTTGCCCATTTGCTGCCAGGCCCTACTCACAGCTCCAGTCCCAAGCGACCACTGAACAGCTTCCTCACGCTTTAATTTTGCCTTTTCTAGAAATTTCATATAAATGGAATCATACATCATGTAGTCTTTTCTGTCTGGCTTTTTCCACAATGCTCGTAATTATTTTTGGGTTCACGCGTGTCAGGCGCGCGTCAGTAGTTTTCTCCTTTTCATTCTGGAGTAGCATTCCAGTACACGTTTGTGCCACATTTTATGTATCCATTTGCCAATTGATGGATGTTTGTAGGGTTTCCAGTTTTAGGCTGTTTTGAAGAATGCGGTCATGATTTTCATGCACAGGTTTTGGTGTGGACATCTATTTCCAAATGTCTGGGGAAGACACCTAAAAGTGAAATTGCTGAGCCATACAATAAGCCTGTGAGTCCAAAAGATTTTGATGCCCTAAGACACGGCTTCCTTTTGGAGTCTCCACCTAGGCTTGTAAGAAAATGCCCCAAACATGGTAGAGAAAAATGCATATAAAACTCAGTTGGAGCTGCAAGCTCAGCTCCAAGTCCTAAGTGCGTGGCCAATTCGTTGCGCCCGTGTTTGAGTCCCATTTGTAGCTGCGTTTGATGTATTGCCTGTGGGGAGATGGTGAAATGTGCCAGCCTTCAGACTAACAACTGAGCCTCATTTTTCACCCGGTGATTCTAAAGAATTCTCTTCTTGGCAGAGGTTTGAGAGAAGAACAGTTGATGAAATTGATTGGGGCAGAATCACGTGGGAAGGAGTCACACTTTCTTTACCACTGAGAGGCCCAAGCAAGAGGTGAAGTGATCACAGACAACCACAGTTGTGCAGAAGTATCTCCGGCCCCTGTGAGATTTTGGCCCCTTCCAAGTGTCTTGGACACCCTGTCACCATTCCCAGCTGTAGAGGCCTTGAAACCTGGGCTCCAACACCAAGATCTCAGGTCCTGCCAGGTGCATCCTGCCAGATCCTTGCTTCAGGTTTTAAACTTCATAACTACGATGATGAGGCTGCAGGTGGAATTTACAGAAAGCTTTGAGGCCTTCACCTCCTGCCTTGCCACCTGACGCTGTGCTTTGCTCTGCTGTGCTTCAGTTTCAAAGACTTCACCCACTGAGGGAGTCAACCTTCAGGTAGAAACCTCAGGGGCCGGACCATGTCAGCTTCCATCCCACCCGTGAGAAAATGAAAAGCTCCCGGCTCCTCTCCTTAGAGATCTTCTGTAGCATAAAATCAGAGTTCATCCTAGGATATAATTTTGGCTTCAAAAGTCAGTTTCTGATGTTCCCGATTGAACAATGCCCATTCAAAAGAAGAAGAAAGAAAAGCAGAGGTTCACAGAGCTTTGGATAAGTAAATATCCTTTCTGATGGGTTCCAGTCTCCCTGCAAAGAGGGGACACTGAGAAAAATGATAAGTCAAGGGAGTCAAGATTTCATAGGAATTTTTGTTGTTTGTTTGATGTAACAGGTTCTGCCTGAGAAAAAGGGAATTCAGGCTACCTTGCAGGGCAGATAGGTTGAGAGGTCAGCAGCCCCAAGGTAATCCGCGTGCAGGAGTTGATTAACGAGGAAGATGTGGGGATCTCACTGGCCTCAAGGCTGGGGTCTGAGCCCTGAGGAGAGAGATGCCGAAGGAGCATCTCTGAGGCTCAAGCGGCCCTGACATGACAGCTTTGGAGACCAGGGGACAAAGTGGGGCATGTGCACGGGGAGGGCAGCGTTTGACTCTTGTCAGCACAGCACACAGTGTGGCTTCTGCTCAGGAAAGACTGGGAATGTGGCCCTCCCACGTGGGGCAGACTGCAGGCTCTGGGCTGGCCACCTGGGTTCACACCCTGGCTCTGTGTCTTTCTAACAAACTTTGGGTAAGTTGCTTCTCCTGTGTGAGCCTTGTTTTTCTCATCTGTAAAATGGGTATATTAATAATGAAAACCTCCTAAGTCTGCCATGAGAAATAAGTAAGTTCTCACATGCAGAATGCTTACCTGGGTATACAGAGTGTTTGCTAAATGCTGGCTGGTTTTTTGATGTTGCTGTTGTTAAAGAATTCCAGCTTTCAGGAGCACTTGGCGACACCACCCTAACATACACATCAATGTTGTCAAGGTGGTTCCAGCAGGAGCTGGCGAGAGGTGGCCACTAGAGAGGGGCCGGGGCAAACACACCCTGAGCAAATCATTTCAGAGCTCATGTGAAACCCCTTTGGGACTCGTAGCAAAACCTGGGTGAGACCTCACCTGGGACGGGAGAGCCCAAAGGCCTTTATTACACAGATGGGGTATCAGCCAGTGAAATAGATATCACCACTGTCAGTAATGACCTCGTTAAATCCTCAGCTTCGGGGACCTCTCCAGGTTACCCAAAGAAGAGACTGGCAGAAACATAGAGGAAATAGCTGCTGAGTAGCTAACAACTGAGAGCACAGCCATCCACACTCCCTGGGTTCCAATTCTAGATCTGCCACTTCCTATCTATGTGTTTGCAGCAAGTTAAATTTCTCTGTGCCTCAGTTTTCTCAACTGCAAAGTGGGAATAAAAATAATAGTCCATATTTCATAAGGTGTTTGTTGGGCTTTAAAGAGATCATTAAAATAAAGCACTTAACATGGTATGGTGCCCAGTAAACATTAGTGAGCCAAGCTAGTAGATTAGAAGGAAGAGGGTCCCATGCGCAAAAGCCCAGAGGTGCAGAGAGAACAGAGCTGCAGGAGACAAGGCCTGAGCCTGTCCTAGGCTCACAGGGCTTCTCTTCACAAGGGAAGCGACGCTGAGTAGGAGAAGAATTCGGGGGGCATCGGTCAATGACCTTGTTTGTGTTTGTGTCTCACCATCTAAACTAAGCCCTTTGAGGGCAGGGACCTTGTTTCCTCATCTTTGTTCCCATAGCACCTACCACCGCACCGAGCGTGCAATGAGCGCTAAGTTGGCATTCTCAAGATGTCGAAAGCACTGGAAAAAAGCTCCAGACCAGGATTCTGGTACCACGTTGGCCTTTACTGATTTTCACTGGGACTGTGGCCAGGTCATACCATTGATGTCCAGGTTTTGCTGGACAAACAGAGATCATGGAAGGGATTTTATTTTATTTAAAAAAAAATTTTTATCATCCAAAACTAGTTTATTATTCACTTTATCAACTCTTCCTGCCAAATGAAGGACCCCCAAAGCATTAAGTGTTAACTGCAAAGAAGTTAGGTCTTCTCTCCTGGAAGGGATTTTAGAGATGAGGAAATGAAGGCCCAGAGGACATGAAGAACACAGTTAATGTCGAACGCTGAGCAGTAGAGCCAGGCCTGGAAGCCATTCCCTCTGCTAAGTCCAGTGCCCATTCCCACCTGATTTCTCACAGGGCCGATCAATGACAGATTTGGCTGTGCAGCTGAACTTCATGTCTTCTATCGAGCTTGCGTATTTATTTTCGGTGAGCTGATCAATTCATCCTGAGACTATTCTTCCAAGCCAAGCTGGAGGTTAATAATAAGCACTTACCACCGTGATGTGAATAAGATATGAATCCTATGTTACAAGTGAAGACAGCCTCCAAAAAGCTCAATTTACCTGTCTAGGTTCGCACACCTGGTAGGGAATTTGCAGAGTACAAATTCATCTCAGTTCTCCCTGAATCCAAAACACATGCACTAATCTACTGAGAGGGAATTCCAGGTGTAGTTAAGGAGCTTTGCCTGGGGTTCAAGGATTCTACTGGAGGTCTGGGCTTCTGCCCACGCCACCAAGAAAGACCTCTAGGACAGAAGGCTATAGTATGGGGTGATGGCTCAGCCATTCAAGAGGTTCAATGCCATCCTGGTGTGCTTGACTATTTGGGTAGATCAGTGAAAATCTCAAATCCCTACCTAATCCTCTCCCTGTCTCCTTCCCTGAGGGTCATTGAGCCTATAAGAAAAGTCTTAGCTCTCACTGTGACTGGTGAGTCTTCCCTGACTGACAAACAGAGGTCAGACAGAAATGTGGAAAGCAGGGCATGCTCTGGGCTATGGTGTCAGATGCAGCACAAAGGATGCCGATCACCTTCAAGTTAAACAGCCTCCCGAGACTCCACAGTTTCCTCCCTCCCAGCCCCAATCCCCTGCAAGACAATCAATGCTTTCACTTTGTTTTAGCCGAAATTCACATTTAAATCCCCATTACCTCATAAAATATGTCTCATGCATTCACACAGATTTACCAAATGTATTACTGTCTATTTCATTTTTTTTTCTGTAAAGATCTATCTTAATCCAATATTGCTCCATCACCAGTAAGGTACCTCATTTAAAGGTTATCCCCATAAGGACATTCCTAAGTGCCTGCAATTTCATCCCCACTGTCAGCTGGAGAACTCTAAAAATAAATGATAGCTACAATTTAGTGAGCACCTACTATGTGCCATACATCTCACACAATGATAAATTATATAATTAAGTTACAAGTTTGGTTGCTAAAACAGAGTCCCCCATTTCTCTGTCATTTAACAGTCGAGGAATACGCTGTCCAGGGTTGGGATGGGGGCTCCAGGATGTCAGAATTCCCAGGTTCCTTCTATCTTGTTGCTCTGCCATCTTTAGGTGTTGCCCTCATTCACCTGGTCCAAGATGGTGCGTTGCTACATTCCAGCCAGCTAGGAAGAGGACTAGAGAAAAAGAATGCCCCTTTCCTTTAAGGACATGAACTTATAGATGGCATAGCTGCACAATTCCCATTAGCCAGAACTTAGTCAATGACTACACCCAACTGCAAGGGAGGCTGGAAACTGTAATCTTTAATCCAGGTGGGATAGACCCAATGAGAAATCAGAGGTTCTAATTCCATCACAGAAGATAACGAATGGTGGTACTGGGTACCACCAGTAATATGTGTCATATCAGGTGATTCTAAATGAAACCAGGCCCCAAGATTTTTGAACCTATGATAAGAAAAGGCTGAAAATGAAATGCTCTGAGAGAGGTGCAGCCTCACCTGGACTGGGATGTGCATGCGTCATTTCCAACTTTGCTTAATATAAAATAACCCAAAGGACGGGATGTAGGATAGTCCCACATGTGTGGCAGGGACAGGTCACAGCCCTGGGGGTGGGGAGGCACTGTGGAGCTTCCCCTGAAAAGAAGGGGTGCTCCTGCAGTCAGCCCTCCTGGAGGGCGGCCAGCCCTGGAGCAGGAAACGAGGATTCTGAAAACAGACCTTAAATGAGCTGGATGGAAAATGGTCTCTCCTCTGTGAACTGGGGGTCAGCTGGGTCTGGACCCCACCGTGTAGAGATGCCAGGAGTATTTCTGGTGAGGGAAGGGGGGACTTGGGCCCAGTCATGGTGAAGCCATACTGAGAGGGACACCCAGAGCCAGGCAGTCCAGAGAAGCGGAAGACACATCTGGACCTGTTCGGTCATAATTATTCTCTATTTTCTTTCTTCTCAACTAGCCCCAAGCTGTCATAAAAGCTTGTGAATAGCTAATCCTGGTCTCTCTTCTATTGGGGAAATGAAGGCAAAGTACCTGCTCCACACTTAGGAAGAAGTAGACGTGTCACTCTGGCCTTCCTTCAGACCCTGACAAATATGCCACATTCCTTGCTGCCCCAGGTCTTTGCACACACCTTCTCTCAGCCTGGAATGCCTGCCTCTGCCCCTTTTGCCTGTACACTCGTGCTCACTCTGACCTATCATCTAGAATATCACTTCCTCAAGAAAACCCTCCCAGACTCTCCTAACCCTCACCCCCCAGACCCAGTAGATTCTTCCTATGCTCTCTCATAATCCCTGAATTATCATATGCATGGTTTGTAATTACATATTTATTCATGGGATTGTTTGATCAGAATCTTTCTCCCCTACTAGACAATAAATACCACAAGGGCAGGAACCATGTTCAATTTTTCTCACTCTTCAATTTCGAGCATCTAGGACAGTACCTGGAACGTAGTAGGTGCTCGATAAATATGTGTTGAATGAATGAACGAGAATGGTGTCCCATCGCTGAGGCCAGAGTACACAGGGCTCAGCAGCAGAGGACAGTTTTGGCCACCAGAGTATTGACCCTTAAGGGGCTTTGGCATGGCAACATGACGGGGAGACAGGAGAAAGCCTGCCAGTTCAGAGGGTCCCCTAAGAGCTTCTCACAAATATCCGAGGAGGCACATTTGGGACATAAGGGGCTTAACCTGGTTCAGAAATGTTTGAAAACCACTCAAGGACATACAGTAAGTAAATGCAGTCTGGATTCAAACTCACGTCTGGGCATCTCCAAAGATCACCCTCATTCTACAAGTCCAGTTTGTTATCCAGAGAAACAAAAGCAAATGGGAAAAAAAATACAAAGCCAACTCATGAAATGACTCAATGACAAATGTTTTCAGCTCATGGCTGCTCCGGGAGGCCTTTTCTTCTGCAGGAATGTCTCTGTGGCTGAGTACTCCCAGCCTAGTCTCCCAGACCCTCTACCATTTAAGCTTGACACTGACTACTTCTCATAAAATTTGGTTTCCGTTATGCCCTTAACATGGCAAGCATACTTTGGGATCCTGTTCTCTGAATACACAGTAGTTTATTACACCTATGCCCCTTAAGGGTAACATCCCAAACAGAACATGCTGAAATAGACCCAGCCTTTCCAAAGGGCAGTTTGGGTTTGTGTATGCAAAGCTTCTGAAACGTGCATCTACTTCATCCAGCATTTCTGCTTCAGGGGGTTTATCTCAAGAACTAAATCAGACAGATGTGTAAAGATGTCATGTCAAGGATTTTTTATTGGCAGAGATACTTGCAATAGCAAAAATATGGAAACAACCAAATATCCAATAATAGGGATTGGTAAAATAATTGGAAATACATCTATACAATGATATACAATGTAGTCATTAAAAATGACAATGGGGCTTCCCTGGTGGCGCAGTGGTTGAGAGTCCACCTGCCGATGCAGGGGACACGGATTTGTACCCCGGTCCGGGGAGATCCCACATGCCGTGGAGCGGCTGGGCCCGTGAGCTATGGCCGCTGAGCCTGCGCGTCTGGAGCCTGTGCTCCACAGCCGGGGAGGCCACAGCAGTGAGAGGCCCGCGTACCGCAAAAAAAAAAAAAAAATGACAATGAAGATTTTTACTGATGATAAAAAACATTCACAATGAGAAAAAGTAGGTTCAGAAGCAATTTGTATAGTACGATTTCATTTCTGTTAAAATATGGCTTTATTTGTTCATTCAACAAAATGTATTGATTGGTTGCTATGAGCTGGGGATATAGCAGTGAACAAAATAAAGACTGTCTATCAGGAAACCACCAATCCATTGACCATTCTCTGCTGGTGATCACTGAAGTCAAACTCTGAGCCTCCATTTCCTCATTTATCAAGAAAGAATAATAACAGTTATCCACAGAGATGTGGGAAGGTTAAACATGTATGAATATAAGGGCTCAATAAATAAAAGACAGTGTATTTATCACGCCAAAATCTACTACTCCCTACTACTCCCATTTACCAGGGATTATTGTGATCTTATGTAAAACCCTGAGGCTGCGTCTCGAGTTCTAGTCTCAACACAACTATCAAATATCTGTACAGCCCAGGATAAATTGCTACATTCGATCACTTCAGTCAGTTGGTTAGTCTGTCATTCAGCAAACACTTATTGAGCACCTACTATGTGTCCTCCTATAGCCTATAGGTTTGTACACCCTCTGGTTCCATACCCACCCCTCTGCCCTCTGCTCCCATGACTGGCCTCCCAACACTGGCCTTCTTGAAGTTCTTCAAACATGCCAAGTTTGTTCCCATTTCAGGGCCTGCTGTTCCCTCTGCCTGGAATGTTCTTCCTTCTGTATGTCATGACTGAATCCTTCTATCTTCCCAGTCTTAGTTTGAATATCTCCTCTCAGAAGAGTCCTCAGCATCCTAGGGCATCCTAGACCCCCTGCTCACTACTCGACTCTATTGTCTTCATAGCATTTACCACTATCTTATGATCAAATTTATTTTCTTGTTTATTATCTGTCTTCCTCAATACAATGTAAGCTCCAGGAAAGAAGATACCTACTTTGTCTAGTTCATTGCTATACTCCAGCTCTTAAAACTGTACCTGTCACATAGTAGATGTTTAATAAATTATGTCAGAGGCAAAAATGAAAGGATGGGCCTGGCCTCTTGCTAAGGCAGAGGACACAACAGTGAACAAGGCACATGTAATCTCTTATAGTTATCACCTTGTGATGCCTAGTTTCTCAGTCCTCCAAAAGGGAACTCTTTTTGTCCCTTTCTTTGCTGAGAATCCTTTAGAGTTATGAAACCAGCATTCACTTTAATATGCACAGCCCCCATCAGATTCTTTCTCCAAGGCTATCCTCTGCCAAAGTGCTGAGTAATTATCCGATAGGAGCTACAATGGCTCCAAATTTTGATTAAGCATTTTCCTGGCTTTTAAAATTCCAGGCCAGACTATTAGGCCGTGTTCTGCTATGGCATTGCCCAGGGCAGTGATCGACTGAGACAGACTTTGTCCCCCTCTTACTTTGCAGTTATTTCCTTGAGTGTTTTGATCTGGATGAGAAGTATGACATTATTGATTTGCTCTGCTCCACACACCGACTGCCTCATCTGCAAGAGCAGGAATCTTTATGGCTTCAATAATTTCCCGGAGTGCAGAGAACGAGAACTCTTTATATTTTTGCTTGGCACTCTGCAATTCTGTAAATTTTTTATAGACTCCGAGGTTAAGTTTTGTCCTTTGCTCTCGGGCTCATTGGGATGTCTGCTTGTGCTCTATGAAAGAACCTGACCCTTTTGTACCCAGTCATGTCACACCCCACCTTATCATCAGAGAGGGAAGGACAGAAGAAGAAAGAGAAATAGAATAGAATTCTAGAGCTCTTTAAGTTCTATACTTCTTTTTACTTAAAAAAAAAAAAAAGGAGCTCAGAAAGGTTTAGTGACTTACCTAAAGTAACCCTTATTAGTAGGAAATAATAAGTGGGAAGCACTCTTCTACTTCTGGGGCCATCTGTGGTGCTCTTCACCAGTATTTTGTTTCTCTTCCCCCTGAGCACAAAATAGTGCTCTGCTTCTCTGTCTCCATAAGGCCCTTTGATGTGCAGAGGCCAATACAATGCACGTGGAAGTGAGCTGTGCCACTTCAGGTGGACGCCGTCCAGAGCTTCAAGAGCCATGACCCATTGTGGCTTCCCCACCTCCAGATGGTGGAGGCTCCATCTACCCGCATCCCTACATGAGCTCAAGCTCATCAAACAAGGAAAAGTCCAATTTCATTAGGAAAATACTTAGATCTCTTCACAACTTGACCCTAAACTTCCTTTCCAGCCTCAAATCTCCAAACCCCTTCCTGAGACACTCTTCTTCCTCGTCATTAACCTCTTTCCCTGCACAGATTTATTAATTCTTTGTTTGCACAGTCATGCATTCAACAAATGCTTATCGGGTTTCTGGAATGTTCAAAACATGCTGCGGACTTCAGTGTATCAAACTATTGCATGTACTTCTTTATTCTTTTCTCAAGATCCAGGTCAAAATCCTTTCCACTAGGAAGGCTTGTCTGACACCACTTTTTTCCAAAATTATTTAGCTTCCTCTTTCTCTGGGTGTTGATGACATGTCGTAGGTCTTTCTTTTACCTACTGTGTGTGCGGTACTACAATTACTGGTTCACATATTTATCTCCCGCACTAGACTGTGAACTCTTTTTTTTTTTTTTTTTTTTAATTTATTTATTCATTTATTTATTTTTGGCTGTGTTGGGTCTTCGTTTCTGTGCGAGGGCTTTCTCTAGTTGTGGCAAGCGGGGGCCACTCTTCATCGCGGTGCGCGGGCCTCTCACTGTCGCGGCCTCTCTTGCTGCGGAGCACAGGCTCCAGACGCGCAGAGCTCAGTATTTGTAGCTCACGGGCCCAGCTGCTCCGTGGCACGTGGGATCTTCCCAGACCAGGGCTTGAACCCGTGTCCCCTGCATTGGTAGGCAGACTCTCAACCACTGCGCCACCAGGGAAGCCCTAGACTGTGAACTCTTTGAGGGCAGGGATCACACCACAGTCATCTCTGGGGTTCTCATGCCTGGCTCATCGTCTATGCTCAATAAATATCTAATGAGAGGGGGGATGGATGGTGATTCGATCTCACTATTCTGATTCTGCTTCCAACATCCCAGCATCTTAGCTCTCCAAGGGGGAAAATGGCACCCAGAGTCCCAGAAATCTGGTTGAGCTGGAAATTGGGGTGAGTGTCTGATTTATAAACATACTGGGTGCGTTGGTGAGGATGGATAGCTGTTTAACGTCTCTGCACCTACCTGGATGAGAAGCAGCAGAGAGAGACCCCAAGGATGTGCTCATATGTCTGCATGGTAGAGGGACACCCAAGACTGGCTTGTTTAGGGGAGCAAATGCCACTTAATGAGCAGGAATCACTCTCTTAGAGGCCCCAGAACACAATTACGCCAGTGGGGATGTCCTCCTTTTCTGCTTGTATTTCAAACAAAATAAATCATGAACTACCCTCCTGATCCCAAAGCTTGCATCCCAATGGTGGAGCATAAGAAGACTCAGGCTGTACAACAAGGCTGGTCATTTCGGCAACATCAGCACCACTGATCTCTGGAAGTAACCCCCAGTCAGCTGAGCCTTCAGACAGCCAACGCCCCTCACTTACCCTCCTCCCCACGCTTGTGTCTGCACAGATCCTGGGCTTTCTGTGCTGGTTTCCTCAACCACATTTGACATAATCCATATTTTCCACTTTAAATATTTATAGCAAACTTGGAGGGAAAACATTCTCTTTTCAACAGGCCTTCTAATTTCATTCAACAGTGAAGGTCAGAGCAATGAATGCTCTGCAAAGGAATTTCTCTCCTGATTTTCAATCTACAGCAAGCAGAATGGAGAGCAGGAAACAGAATTCTTTTACCCAGTTTCACCCTCCATGCTCTCCACTACCAACCATCTGAAGGCTCCTGCTAAGCAGAAAAACAGCTGAGAAATCACCTTTTCATAGATTTATAGTGTTTTTCAGATTATAAAAATGCATATCCCTTGCAATAATTTCAGGATATAGAAAAAATATATAGAAGAAAATAAAGGCCACCTTTAATCCACCACACAGAAATAATCATTATTAACAATTTGATGTCAAATCTTTTAGATCTTCTTCCAAAAAAAGGATTATATTACTTCTTACTAAAATGGGATTGTATTATGCAAACTATTTTGCAAACTTCTTTTTTCTAATTATAATTATAGTGTGGAGATCTTTCTTGTGTGGGAGTGTGTGTATGTGTTTGTCTAATGCACATAATTTTTAATGGCTGTATAATATTCCATTGTAAAAAAGTACCAGAAATAAGTAATTAAGCAATCCCCTATCACTGGGCACTTAGGTTGTTTCCACTTATTCATTATTATTTTAAAAAGTAATTTAAAGATGTGGTGATTATCCCTCCACAGAAAGATGAGTGTTCTCCTCTTACTATTTCTTTCATATAAATTTCTTGATGTGAAACTGTTGTTCCAGGGGATATGGGTCTTTTAAAGACTTCGACTCACATTACCAAAAAAAAGGAAAAGAAAGGATCAATTTGCTTTCACAAGCAGTGCACGACCCTGCCTATTTCCTTACAAACTTATCAGTTTTGTGTATGAGCCATCTTTATATTTTTTGACAATCTGATGGCAGAAAAAAATGGTGATCACATTACTGTCATTTTTAATACATTTCATTTATATTAAGTTTAAATGTTCATTAAACACATTTTTTATGAATTTGTATATTAGGTATCTTGCTCATTTTTTCCCATTGGAGTAACTTGATACACTGCCATTTTAAATCTTAAAGATTGTATGCTGTAAGTACTCTTCTTAATGTGTCTTTTGTCCTTTAACTTTGTTCTCCTTTGCTGTGCAGAGTTTAACTTGTGTGTAACAAAGTCCATCAGCGTTTTTTTTTGTTTTGTTTTTGCGGTACGCTGGCCTCTCACTGTTGTGGCCTCTCCTGTTGAGGAGCACAAGCTCCGGACGCGCAGGCTCAGTGGCCATGGCTCATGGGCCCAGCTGCTCGGCGGCATGTGGGATCTTCCCAGACCGGGGCACGAACCCGTGTTCCCTGCATCGGCAGGCGGACTCTCAACCATTGCGCCACCAGGGAAGCGCTTTTCATTTTTTTTTTAATTTATTTTATTCAAGTATTCACCGCTTCTGCTGTACAGCAAAGTGATTCAGTTATACATACATATACATTCTTTTTCATATTATTTTCCATTATGGTTTATCACAAGATATTAAATATAGTTCCCTGTGCTATACAGTAGGACCTTGTTGTTTATCCATTCTACATATAATACTATGCATCTGCTAATCCCAAAATCCCACTCCATCCTTCTCCCACTCCTCTTCCCTCCTGGCAACCACAAGTTTGTTCTCTGCGTCTGTGAGTCTGTTTCATAGATAAGTTCATTTGTGTAATATTTTAGATTCCACAAATAAGTGATATCATACAGTATTTGTCTTTTCTTTCTGACTTACTTCACTTAGTATGATAATCTCTATTTGCGTCCACATTACGCAAATGGCATTATTTCATTCTTTTTTATGGCTGAGTAGTAGTCCATTGTATATATGCACCACATCATCTTTATCCATTCATCTGTTGATGGACATATCAGTGGTTTTTTCTTGATGGCTTCTGGTGTTGATTTCAAAGTTTAAAAGGCCTTCCCCGCTCCTGAGACGATAGAGCTTTCACCTATATATTTCTATGGAAATTTTGTGGTTATTTGCTTATTTTTATAAGTATTTAAACAATGTGAAATTTATTTTGGTATAAGGTATGAGGTAAGGCTCTAACTTATTTTTTCCCATAAAGTTAATTCATTTTACAATTAACTCTTCCCTCTGATTTGAAATACATTTATAATATATAAACTACTTACATATTTGTGTTAGGTAGACACACTTTGTTAGAAGAAATCCTTTCACTGCTCTTCTTTTTTCAGAAAATCCTTGAATTGTTTTCAGTTATCTATTCTTCCAGATGAGCTTATTATTTTGTCAAGTAATAATAAAAATTCTGCTAATATTTTAATTAATATCACATAATGTTCATATAATTTGGGCTAAATTGGCATGTATCTAATACTGAAAACATAGATTCCATTTATTTATCTCTTATACCCTTCAATAAAGATTTGCAGTTTCACACAACATAGAATAACACATTTCTTATTAAATTTATATCTAGATATTTTATGTTTGTGCTCAGAATTTTATTATAATTTTATTATTAATTTTTACTGATCTATAGAAAAGCTACTGGGAATTTTAGAGTATATTTTATACCTGTAATTGTTTTTGAAGGTGGTTATTTGGTGGTTAAAACCATGTCATTGTGTACTTCATAGTTGCAATTGTATTACAAATAGACATAAATCATGCCAACTCTTCTGAAAACCCCACTGGTATAAGAATGGTTGTGTGGCTTGGAAAGTTCACCAAGGATAGTTGTATTAATCGTGGTTTTTATTTTCTGTATTTTATTATGCTTTGACATTTAGAGAGCTTGTTGACTTGGAAAAGACTGCCCCTCCCGGAGCTAGCTGATTCCTGGAGACAGCAAGCTGCTTTCCTGGGAGCACTTCTCATACGCAAACTACCCACCCTCCAACCGTCTCCTTTATTGCATTCTTATACTTATGCCCATATTCTCCTGTCTTAATCACCCCACAGCCAGGTACTAGACAACTCAGGCCATGCTTTCCTCCTGCTCTGCTGCCTCCTGACCAACCCTGGTACTACCCCATGTGGCCCTGCATAGGGTGGCAGACCCCCTGCTCCTGGAGACTGTGAGTAACAAACTGTCTTTTCAATCTGTTCAATATGTTTCAATCTGTTCAATCTCCTGATCTGTTGGCCTTGCCATACTTGAATAGTAAAAGATTTTACTGAATAGTCTGATACTAGAGCAAGATGCTAGGTTTTAGAGTCACACAGTCCTAGGGCTGAATTAAACTTCCTGGCTTGCCAGTGGGGTGACCTTAGACAAGTATCTCACTCCTCCAATACTCCAACTCTCTCCACAAGATGGAGGTTCTTGGAAATGGGATGACTCACTGAAGTTCACCCAGGCAGTTGGTGGCTGAACAGGGACTCAAACCCACTTGAGCTGGAATCCAGACCCATGCCCCGTCACTAGGTTACATTGTACTTCATCTCACTGTGATGTGTGCGTGTCTTGCAGGGCTCAGCCACCTTTCTGAGCCCTTGATACCATCATCCATATCTAAGACAAGAGTCTAAGACACAGAAGAGAAGGAGAAAATGCAGGGGCATCTTTCCACTAGCTGAAGCCTACCATGCCCATTAATAGAAGGCCCTGGTAAGTTGTAGTCTTACTGATTGAGTGGGGCTACTCTGAGGTCAAGACATGCTTTACACGCCCAACACATCATGAGACACACCGGCAGCACCTTGAACAAGCAGGGAGGCAACAGCAACAGAGGTAGCCTGGATTAAAACGTTCACTCTGTGGTAAAGGAGCACCTCCAAGGACCCACAGCCTCGCCTCAGCTCTTGTGAAATGTACACAAAAGGAAGAACTGTGCAGGTTCTTCTTCTTTTTATGCACTTACTACTTATTCAGAGCTTACTTTCTGCTGAGACAATGCTAAGGAATTCATGATCACAAATTCACATAAACCTCACAACAGTCCTGTGAGGAAGAAACAGTCATCATCTCCATTTTACCGATTAGGAAACTAGGATTCAGAGAAGAGAGTCTAACTCGAGTCATATACCTCAGAAGTGGCAGAGTCAGGATTTGAACCGACGCTTGCCTGGTTTTTAAACACTTTGCTCTACTGTCTTTCTTCTGATGTTCTGGGTTCCCATTCACGTCCTGGCACCGATATGTCAGCACGTGAACTGGCTATTTGTGGGTGATCTTATTGCTCCAACGATGAGTCGCTGACGAACTTCTGTAACAGTGCAGGTGGCACGATCAGAAGTTTTACAGAGACTTCACGTTGCACGCATTTTAGGCTTTAACTGTTACTGTCAGTTGCCTTCCTGCTTGTCAGGGTGGCTGTTGAGGTCTTGTGGTGTGTCCCATGATGCCCTGTGTAGGTAAAGCATGCCTTGACCTCTGAGCTGCCCCACTCCAATACATAAGAGCTGATGTCGCTTTTAAGGAGACGTCTAACAACGTCAGTTTACCCACTCACAGCCATTGTCTGTGGGAGGCGCTGAGGTCAGAAGAGCCGTCATGGGTCCAGATATTCCCAAATGCCAGCCCTACGAAGCTCCACTTCCCAAGCACTGAGTCGGCTGCCCCGACATGTCTAGAGCACATGGTCGTCCCTGAGAGGCTGCAGGAGTGGTACCTGGGACTAAGCAGGAACAGAAAATCCCTCTTCTGAAATGTTATGCATTAATGTGAGAACGACATCTGGCCTGGAAGCCGAGGACCCAAAGCCTTTGGTTGGTGTGTGACCTCAGGGAGCCCAGGGCTGCTTGGGGTGGGTGAGGCTTACTCATCATAGACATGGCCACAAAAGGACATTGTTCTCTGCTACGAACACCAGGTCACGGAACCTGCAGAGCATAGGGTGAAACAGATTAAGAGGGCAGGAAAGATTTTCTGTGTCAAGACATCAGCCTAATTTACATGGGTTAGCACCTATGAATGAAGTCATTTCCTCTCAGTCAAAGGCTGAGGAGCTTGAAGACCAGAGCAGGAACCAGGGCAAGATATCAGGAGAAGGGGCGAGTTACATCTCCCAGTGGGAGATCCCCTCCCCTGGGCTTGAGCCTTCTCTTCTCTGCAGCCCTGAATTTCTGCCTAGTGACTGAAGTTTCCCTTAATCTTTCCCACACTTTTGTCTTTCCTAGCTAAGACTCGAGCAGCCTAATAGAGTGTGACTGGGTCTTTCCCCTCTTTTTTTTTATACCAGGAAGAGGTTTATAGAGCTAGCTGGAGGAGACCTGATGAGAGTTTGGGGATTCACCTGCGGGGTCACTGAGCACCTGCTACGTGCTAGCATAACTTAAGGCATTTTGCATATATTTGCTCACTTCATTCTCACAGCAAACCTGTGAAGGAGGTACCATCCCCGTTTTCTAGCTCCAGGTCCTTTCAACTATGCTGAAGGGAGGATGATGCTAATAACAGTACCAACTGGCACTGACCCCTGACGCTACGGCAGACACTATTGTAAAAGTTCTTCCTACTTTAACTCATTTAATCCTCACAACAACCTCATGAGTGTTAAAATTATGAGGCTTATTATGAGGTATCACTAGTGCCACTTTACCGATGAGGAGACCGAGGCACAGATGGGTTAAATACGGTCACACAGCTGGTAACTGGAAAAGGCAGGAGTCAAACTCAGGTGACTTACTTCAGGGATTTGCTAATTATTGCATACCTGCTGGCCACCTGTTTTTATAAATAAAGTTTACTGGGACACAGCCATGCCCATTTGTTTACTTACTGTCTGTGGCTACTTTCCTGTTATAACAGCAGAGTTGAGTAGTTGAAACAGAGATCATATGGCCTGAAAAACCTAAATACCTATCACCTGGCCCTTTACAGAAAGTTTGCTGACCCCTGGTCTAGCACCAGAAGGAGATGGCACCTGGCACTCTCTGGGCTAGCCAAATGCCACCCCCATCAGCATGTCTTTCCAAAGCCCAGGTGGGGTGGCGGAAAACCTTCAGGCCTTGGTATCAAATACATCTGCGCTGAAATCCCCACTCTGATGTATTGTCTCGCAGCACGTTGAGTTCATCTGTAAACTTAAGGATGACCATTTCTTTCCTGGGGTTGGGGGGTGTCCGTGTGTGTGGAGGCCATTATACAAAATACCATAAAACAGTAGGTACACAACAAGTGCCCAGAAATCATCAATGGCACAGGTGAAGTGGGAACCTCCCTTCACCTCCCCTGCATCCCAGCAGAAGTGTCAGCTCCATCCTCCACCATCCATGGAGGAATAACCCCTGTTATGCCATTGAAGCGCAAAACACTTCCTATCTATTTCACGTTTGCAAGCAATCATCGATATGCTGCTTCAGCTTGGCAGATGCAAAGAGAATGCTCAGATCTCCAGCTTGGCCAGCTGCTCCCTAATGGGCAAGGAGGAGGGGGGATAAGGAGAGTGGGGGGGGGGAGGGGGGAGGGGAAGGGAGGCAGAGGAGGAAGAGTGAGGAAAGGAAATGGAGCAAGGGCCCGGGGCCTCTGTCACCCCACTGACCTCCTCAGTGTCCTAGAGGCCCCACTTCCAACTTGAACAAAGGGCCTTTTAGGACATGGAGGTGGAGTTCCAAGACTCCCAGAGCTGATTGCTTCCAGAGAATGCTTTAATAATGGAAGCTCTGTACAGGAGAAGAAGACTGGAACCTGCCTTCCGCAACCTCTCTCTGGAACTGTTGGCATGAGAGACAACTGGGGGCGCCTTATCAGACTGACTTCCCTGAACAACTTCCCAGGGGCACCCCCAGGAGCCCAGCACCACCAAATAGTAGCAGCCACCATGCATTGAGCACTTACCATTTAATACCACAATAACTCCATGACCAAGGTACTGCAATCTCAGCTTTACAAATGAGGATGCTGAGGCACGAAACATAGAAGATCCAGCGCTGGGAGAGAATACAGTCCCATTGTTTCAAGTCCCCCAGTCTGACAATTTGTTATAGCAGCCACAGAAAACTAACACAAGGGCTTCACACATGATCTGGCATGTGGTAGGCAAGGCCATTAGATCTCACCACACCCAACCAACTCAGATCAATTGGTAATGCCTGAAAGTACTGAGTCTGGACTCCTCAGGAAGGAAGAGTACAATTGATTAGTGATGTCTGTCATAGGTAAGGAAACAAGGACTGTTGGCATGAATACTACGTATTTCTATTTCCTATAAGAATGCACAATAGGGCTTCCCTGGTGGTGCAAGTGGTTGAGAGTCCGCCTGCCGATGCAGGGGACACGGGTTCGTGCCCCGGTCCGGGAAGATCCCACATGCTGGGCCCGTGAGCCAACGGGAGAGGCCACAGCAGTGAGAGGCCCGCGTACCGCAAAAAAAATAAATAAATAAGTTGAGAGCTATATTTTATTCCGCGGGAATTTTTAGGACTTCAAGCCTGGGAGGCAGGGTTTCAGAAAACTCTGAGAAACTGCTCTGAGGAGGTGAGGGGGGAGCCAGGTTATATAGACGTTTTGCAGCAAAGGGCAGGTAGTCGAGAACATCAAAAGATAATTGTTAATTAAAGAAAACCAGATATCCCAAGTTAAGGAATTTAACACTTTCCTATCAGTGGGAAGATGTAAGAGTCTGGGCTCACTGAAATCATGCCTTTGATATGCATCTCAGCTATCTGGGGCCAGTATCCTGTATTTTCACATCCTGAGTTTCTTTTTTTTTTAAATAAATTTATTTATTTACTTTTGGCTGTGTTGGGTCTTTGTTGCTGCGCGCGGGCTTTCTCCAGTTGCGGTGAGCGGGGGCTATTCTTCGTTGTGGTGTGCGGGCTTCTCATTGCAGTGGCTTCTCTTGTTGCAGAGCACAGGCTCTAGGCGTGCGGGCTTCAGTAGTTGTGGCACACAGCCTCAGTAGTTGTGGCTCACGAGCTCTAGAGTGCAGGCTCAGTAATTGTGGCGCACGGGCTTAGTTGCTCCGTGGCACGTGGGATCTTCCCAGACCAGGGCTCGAACCTGTGTCCCCTGCATTGGTAGGCGGATTCTTAACCACTGTGCCACCAGGGAAGCCCACATCCTGAGTTCCCTCAGGACTCACCAGCTCACACTGGAGGGCTGCAGTTGCTGATGACTGTGACATCCTTTGTTTACTGATATGGCAGGAAATATTCCCTTTCTCAAATGTAATGTTTTGTGTCCAGACTTAGTCAGCTTCTTCTGGTATTTGCTCTCAGAATACTCATTCTTTCGTCACATTGATCACAAATGTAATTATAACGCTTTTCGTATAATTAACTGATTGACATTACATCCCCTTGCTAAATTGTAACCATCATGAAGGCAGGGACAAGGTTTATTTCCTCCTTTGCTGTATCCTCCAGAATCCAGCGCGCAGATGTTCAATAAATAGTGGAATTATTTAGGACTCTTGGGGTTGCAAGCAACAGAAACTCACTATATTATTTAGAATATAACTTCAGCTGCTGTACCAGAGAGCCAGAGTACCAGAGCCTCAATAAAACAAAAATTTCTTTCTCTGACATGTAATAGTCTTGGTGTAAGCATTCCTGGGCTGACATGGCAGCTCCACGATGTTACATACCCAGGCTCTTTTGGTCTTGTTGCTCTACCATCCCCTTGAGTGCCGCCCTCATCTTTATGATGCAAGGGAGCTTATGGCCACATCAACATTCCTGTAAGCAGGAAGGGAGAAAAGTAAAATGGGCAGGCAAATATTTATCCCTTTTGTTCAGGGATACAACCCAGAAGTTACAAGCTTTCTGCTTGCATCCATTGGCCAGAGCGTTGTCATGTCATCACCCAGGTGTAAGGAGGCAGGCAGAAATATGGTCTTTAATTTGGGCGGCCACATGGACAGCCAAAAATCAGGGGTCATAAAGAGTAAGGCCAGAATGAATATTAGGAGAAAATTATCACTACCTTGAACAAGGGTGGGCAATTTATTGCTTTACATAATCCCTAAAACATGGTTAATAATCAAACCTCATGAAAGGCAAGAACACTCCAGGCCTCAGAACAAGGAGAACTAGGACAGATTCTCCCTCCATCTTCAATTCAGCTCTCTTTGCCCATCACCTCTTTGTCAATGTGATAGCTCCTGACTTATACATTTTACAATGCTCACAGTTGGAAAGTGACTGGTTCTCTATAACAACTCCTGGGGAAGTCCAATGCCCACTTTGAATTAAGCAATTGTGGTCAAGGAGACAGGGTGCTGTAAGAACATTCTACTAAAACTAAGTGGGTACACGTAGATGCCTCCTACATGACGTAAAGACAGATAAAGTAAATGAATAAGTGACTTTGCACGTCCTTACCTATCATCTTGCATTTCTGGCTAATAATCACGTGTCAATACCTTGAAGGCTAAAGCCTCCATGTGATCCCATTCCTATTTCCCCAGATGCTGAAATCATTCCGTGAACACTTGTTGAAGCAGAGTCAAAGAATCAACACTTGACATTAATGTCAGACAATACCGTAAAAATGATCAGTGGACTAAATACATAGTGAGGCACAAGAGTGGGAAAACTTAGCACCTGTGCAATGGAAAAGGTAACAGTGCGCTTGGAAAAGCCCCAAGGCTGTGGTTGCTGAGTTTGTTCTTTGTGTCCAGCTGATAGGAGGTCCTCGGGGTACGATAAGGGCAGCACGCGCTAATTGAGGCCACAAATCGTGCTCATCACCAGAATGTTTCTGTTATCCTTTAAATCTAAATGAGACCCAGTGGGGTAAGTTTGGAACATGATTACCAGGGATTTTGCAAGGTGGCTTATTAACATAATTCCCCTAATTAGGAACCAAAGAAACTCTTGTTGAAAATTTTCCACTAAATATTATAGGGCCATAATTCCTGGCATCATTAGGTGCCTAGCTCTGAATTCTAATTGTAACCTTCCCCTGTGAAGGGCTCAGTTCTAGAGGGATTTCTTTCATTTAATAAACAGTTATTGAGCTCCTACATGTTTAGTACTGGGTTAGGTGTTGAACATACAGAGACAAGAGATAGTCCCTGACCTCAGGAAGCTCACAGTCTAATAGGTGGGACAGAGAAATAGACAGGTAATTGCAATTCAAAGGATATATGGTGTGTGTGCATGTAAGGGGATGGGGGTAGAGACAGAGGGAGGGAGGGAGGGAAAGAGAGAGAGAGAATATGAATATGAAAAAGATGCTTTGGAAAAACCTAACAGCTTCTCAGCTTGGTGGAGGGAACTGAGGTGGGGAACAAGGGTAGGGAAAGCTTTCTGAACTAGGCAATCCATTAGCTATTTTGACGATCATTATGTGCAAATAAGAAGAAAGGTATTTCTGGTTGGGGAACAACACATACAAAGGCTTAGAGACATGAAGGACAATGTCAGGTCCAGGGATTTGCAGGTAGGCAGTTCAGCAAGTCCAGAGCGTAGAGCAAAACAAGAAGTGGAGACAGACATATCTGTATTGGTGGGTGAGGGTCAGATCACTACGCACCTTGGAAACCATGGTAAGGAAGTGTTTTCAAGGGCTAAGAGGGAGAGGGAGAGGTGGAAGAGAATAATGGTCAAAAACACTTTATGTATGATGCCTAGAGGGTTATATCCTCCCAGCAAAGCCCCTTCCTCTCACTCTAAAAACCTGTCAATCCTCCCTCCCATCCCCGCCATCTTAACATGGCCGTAGTCCACAGCACTGGTTACAATTTGGCCTCACAGTTGATTGGTCTGGAGGAAGATCACGTGATTCGAGCCACACCAATCCGGCATCAGGAATGTTCTCAAGTTGGGTGTAAAATGCTGTATACATTTTAGGGGAACCAAGCAGTCCTTAACTTTTCTCAGGTTATCAGAGGATTCCTCAAACCACTCATTTCCTGAGGCCCAAACTAGGGGGTGGGGGTGGGAGTAGGGGTGAGGAACCACACAACAAGGCACCCAGGCCCACCATTCTGCAACTTGCTTGAGCAAAAAGGAGAATGGTTTTATAAAGCTTAAACTACTCCTGTGCCCTCTGCTCCAAATTTTTCTTCTGGCCTTTTCATTATTTCAGACCCAAGCCCACCTCACTTATTTCTGTCTGACATGATACAGTGCCTATCTTGTGAGACATGGTGAAATGGACTATAATAAATACATTGCTTAAGCAAGGAAAGTTGACAGGAATATAAATACAGGGCATGATACATAAAGCCCCACACATCCCAATGGCCTCATTTATTAAAATATTGCCATGCTAAATTTACAAAGAGTGATTGTCTCTACATGGGTTCTCATAAAATACCACTTACTCTATTGCTCACGTCCAAACCCTCCCCAGTTTCATTAAGGGGGGGACCTTTCTGTATGTAAACCTCAAGGTCTCACTAGAATCCACCAGGGACTCAGCATTAGATGTTCAGGGTAGGCTTTAGATTTGGATCAAAGTGACGATATGAAGCTCTGGCCAAGGTTAGAAGGAAAGTTAAATGGGAATTTCTGGAGGAATCGTGGTCTCCGGGTCATTCCCATCACTAGCCACTCATCTAATCAGTCCTGAGTCAGACCCCAAATCAACAACGTTCACTTATCTAATTAATACTTAATGAACATCTGCTATGTTCTGAGTATGGCAGGACAGAATGAATTGGCCACAGCCCTTGCCTTTTAAGAACTCACACTAGAATGAGGGAACTAAATACACAAATATATAGTTTTGACACGTTGTGATAAGTGGTGTAAGTGATTGGAAAGGCAAATAACCATAACATTTGAGAGTCTATGATGAGCCAGGCACGGTGCTGTCTTTATGCCACTGTCTTGTATTTACATATGTATCTCCACTTTACAATTATGGAAAACGAAGCTCACAGAGGGGAAGGGACTTGCCTGAGTCAAACAGTGAGAGATTTTTTTAATTGAAGTATAGTTGATTTACAATGTGTTAATTTCTGCTGTACAGCAACATGATTCAGTTTTATGTGTGTCTATATATATTCTATTCTTTTCCATTATGGTTTATCACAGTATATTGAGTATAGTTCTCTGCTACACAGTAGGACCTTATTGTTTATCCATTCTATATGTAATAGTTTACATCTGCTAACCCCAAACTCCCAATTCATCCCTCCCCCGCACTGCCCCTCCCCCTTGGCAACAATAAGTTTGTTCTCTATATCTCTGAGTTTGTTTCTGTTTCATAGATAGTTTCACTTGTGTCATATTTTAGATTCCACATATAAGTGATACCATATGATATTTGTCTTTCTCTTTCTGACTTACTTCACTTAGTATGATAATCTCTAGTTCCATCCATGTTGCTGCAAATGGCATGATTTCATTCTTTTTTATGGCTGAGTAGTATTCCATTGTATATATGTACCACATTTCCTTTACCCATTCATCTGTTGATGGACATTTAGGTTGTTCCTATGTCTTGGCTATTGTAAATAGTGCTGCTGTGAACATAGAGGTGCATGTATCATTTTGAATTATAGTTTTGTCTGGATACATGCCCAGGAGTGGGATTGCTGGATCATATGGTAATTCTATTTTTAGTTTTTTGAGGAACCTCCATAGTGGCTGCACCAACTTACATTCCCACCAACAGTGTAGGAGGGTTCCTTTTTCTCCACACCCTCTCCAACATTTGTTATTTGTAGACTTTTTAATGATGGCCATTCTGGCTGGTGTGAGGTGATACCTCATTAGAGTGTTTTTTTTTTTTTTTTTTTTTTTTGCGGTACGTGGGCCTCTCACTGTCGTGGCCTCTCCGGTCGCAGAGCACAGGCTCTGGACACGCAGGCTCAGCGGCCATGGCTCACGGGCCCAGCCGCTCCGCGGCATGTGGGATCCTCCCGGACCGGGGCACGAACCCGTGTCCCCTACATTGGCAGGCGGACTCTCAACCACTGCACCACCAGGGAAGCCCCCTCACTGTAGTTTTGATTTGCACTTCTCTAATAATTAGCAATGTTGAGCATCTTTTCATGTGCCTATTGGCCATCAAACAGTGAGAGATCTGAATCCAGGTCTGTCTGAATCGAAAGACTGTGCTTTATTCTCTGGTTCCTGTTTTACTGTGGCCTTCAAGATGGGCATGGGCTTCCATGCAGGGTCAGCACTGGGAAGCTGATACACTTCAAGATCCCCCTACTTACCTGCTTCAACTCCTTATTCCTACTCTTCCCCTTCCCTAGACATACACTTGAAGAAATGCTTGCGTTGCCCTCGGTCCATGCTGATGGAACTCTTTTGGTTATTGCCTGCCTACCACCCATTCCCTTTTCTTCTTTTAGTGGAACCCTGGTATCCCTTTCCCTCTTTCCATCCACATGCTCACATGCAGCTGATCCCACTCCCATGACCCAACCCTAGGCAAGCACAGCCACAGTGACTGATTCAGGGATGGGCATGTGATCCAACCCAGCCCAACTGGAACGAATGTAGGGCCTTCTGCTGGAATTGCTGGGCAAGAGCTGCTCTCTGTTGGCTGGGGTTGCTAAGGAGAAGAAGTGTAAGCCTGAAGCTGTCCTTGGCCATTTCTGCCTCTCTTTGGGGGGAACTTGGTGTAGAACAAAGTCAACAAAGAGAAAACTGAGCCAAGAAATGGAAAGAACCTGGTTCTGACACCCTTTTCAGTTCATTTTCAGTACTGGATACAGCCATGACCCAAACCTGCCCTACCACAGACTGTCAATACAGGAGGCAGTAAATGCCCTTTTTAGCTTAAGCTCACTTGAATTCGGTTTCTGTTATTTCAGTCAAAAGGGTCCTAATTAGTACATCCACCAGTCTTATCCCTGAGCTCCTAGAGGCTGGGGCTGAGACTTGGGTTAAGCCTAAAATCCCCTCCAGCTCACCAGCTTTCCATTCAGGCAGCAAAGCAAAGAATTCACTTGGTCTCAGACCCAGAATCCTCTCTGTCAATTCACTCCATCATCTTCCTCAGTGAAACTCAAAGAAAAAGTTGAGAGATGTGTCTCCTTGTATGACTTGAAGAAAAGACTACCTCACAAAACTGGGTATTTTGTAAGCTATTCTCCAATATGAGTTCTTAGGAGAAAGGCGTGTCGTGAACAGCTAAGTACCTGACCTTGTAATAAATAAAACTCCCTCTCATTATAGTACTAAATAAATAAAAGTGGATATGAAATTATATGTGAAGTATGATTAAACCATGAGAAGATACATAAGGGGAAAATGGTTTAAAACGTACTGCTGGGCTTCCCTGGTGGCGCAGTGGTTGAGAGTCCGCCTGCCGATGCAGGGGACACAGGTTCGTGCCCTGGTGCGGGAGGATCCCACATGCCGCGGAGTGGCTGGGCCCGTGAGCCATGGCCGCTGAGCCTGTGCGTCCGGAGCCTGTGCTCTGCGACCGGAGAGGCCACAACAGTGAGAGGCCCACGTACGGCAAAACAAAAAACAAAAAAAATCGTA
The DNA here is from genome assembly GCF_008692025.1 of Phocoena sinus. Taxonomy (NCBI): domain Eukaryota; kingdom Metazoa; phylum Chordata; class Mammalia; order Artiodactyla; family Phocoenidae; genus Phocoena; species Phocoena sinus. The sequence continues at coordinate 65,564,664 of NC_045777.1, read as the reverse complement.
ATGCTAACTAAAAAAAAAAAAAAAAAAAGAAAACTGATGGAGATTTATCACAGGCCACCATTTAAGTATATTTAAATCACATACACATAGAAAACAACCCTGAATATTTTACAGGTAAACATGCATTAGAGACATATATCAAAAACATTAGAGCGGGTGCCTGTGAGGGAGGGGATGGGAAGAGGGACTGGGAATGAACAGGGTGGAGGCGATAAGTAAAATGAGAACGGCATTGCATAGACCAATGATGACCCCAGAAGTAGGAGTAACTCAGGTCTTTGCATCTGAGATTATAGACACCAGAAAGAAGGAAAAGAAGGAAAGAAGGAAGGAAGGAAACTAGGAGGAAACACTGCAAAATATTAACATATAGTCAGGGAGCATTTGGCTACCAGGAAGAGAAACTCACTCAAGGAAGCTAAGTTAAAAGAGGGCTGGTCTTATGGACACAACCGTAGACAATTCAGGCTGATCTCAAAGAGCTGTAATCTTGGCGACTATCTCCGCTAGCTCTTTATCAGAACTACATGCTCCCTCAAATCTGCCTCACTCCCTACAGAACAGCTCTTTGTGCTTTCATCTCCTTCCACAAGATCCATTGTGGAGGCCCCAATGGTCCAGGTACCTCAGCTGTTCAGCAACCCTCCTTTTCCCAGCTAACGGTCTCTGTGACTATTCTAAATTTGCGACGGACAGATGTGACTGGCCTAGCTTGAGTCACCTATTTACCCCTGGTTTAAACAGTGCTGGTGATAGTGAAAGGGAGTGAGGTGGATGAAAGGGAAATGAAAATGGGGCTGCAGGCTAAGACAGTTGGGGGAGAAGAACAGTGTAGCTGGTACAGACTGTCCCTCGGTGCTGGGATTATGAACAATTATTTTCTTTATAACATTAGCATGGTCCAATTTTCCTCAAATGTGTGAGCTGGAGATAGAACGACTAGTGTTTAAAGGTGCAAGCTCGGAAGTCAGACAAAACTGGCTTCAAATCCTTGCTTTTCCACCTCCTTGCCATGTGAGACGAGCAACTACCTTCACCTCTCTGAGCCCCTCTTTCCTCCTCTGGAATGCAGGTGGGGTGGTAGCTTTCTCATAAGCTCTTATAAGCAGTAAATGAAACAACGTAACTAAAGCATTGAGCACAGTGTCTCATTCATAGTAATCACTCAAGAAATGTTATTCTACATTATTGTTAGCATACGTGATTTCTAGAATTAAAAATTCTTTTTTTTTTTTTTTTTTTTTTTTTTTGTGGTACGCGGGCCTCTCACTGTTGTGGCCTCTCCCGTTGCGGAGCACAGGCTCCGGACGCGCAGGCTCAGCGGCCATGGCTCATGGGCCCAGCCGCTCCGCGGCATGTGGGATCTTCCCGGACCGGGGCACGAACCCGTGTCCCCTGCATCAGCAGGCGGACTCTCAACCACTGCGCCACCAGGGAAGCCCTAGAATTAAAAATTCTTAACCAAAACAAACAAAAACCCTCATGTCATATGTCAGTTATCATTGAACTCTGTTGCTACTCTTGTTCTCTCACTCTCTTCCTGCTTGGAATACGGGATTTACCTGTGCCGGAAATGGCTGTTGGAAATCTTCACTGTATACCATGTCCCCCTCCCCCCATGCACATAATCAATGAATTAAGTTTCCTCTTCCTAGCAGCCCTCATTTACTCACCCTAATTGATCATTAAAAGGCATGCTCCGGGGGTCCCTGGGCTCATATGTTCATTGACTGCATACCCACTTCATGGGGAAGTCCCCAGTTCCCCAAGAGCGAGCAGACGCTGCTCCCTCCTGCGCCCACAGTGCATTCTGGGAGCCTTCAGAGGAGAGAAGGTTGGCAGGTGGTGCATCTGATCAATTAATTAGGAGCATATTGAGAGGTTTGACTCCAAGCCTAGCTAATCGCATAATTAAATCTCCACCCATCCTCCATCCCAGTTCCCAATTCAAAAGGCTCTCCCGGCCTACCATCCTGCTTGTTGCTGGGGAGATATGAGCCCTGCTCTGGTCTGTCCTTGGCCGGGGCAGCCTCTCCCCCTCCGCCTGCTGCTCGTTTCTGAGGCTGAAAAAACGGACTAGGAAAATGTTTTTGAGCACCTGGGAATGAAAGTGGACCAACTTCCTCAAAAGGTTGTGTGAGGATTGCAGAAAATAATAGTGAAAAGGAGTTTTTGCAAGGGGAAAAACCTCAACCTGTTTCAATAAGCAAAGCCTGTTGATCTAGTCCTCGGAGGTCGTTGTGCCAGACATGGCTTGTTCTCCGTCTCCTGCCCATATCTGTTCTCCTCCACTTCACATAGAAACCCTGCTTTTGTTCATGGCATCCACGCGTGGAACCAAAATAAAATGTCTTTCCCAGGCTCTCTTGAGTGTGGAGCGGCCCCAGGACAGTGAGATGTTGGGAGTAGACATCAGAGAGAGTCACCCTGTACAAATAATAAGGGGGAGCCATAGAGGAGGGAGCTTTTGCCTCAGGTCCGTCACCTCCTTTTTGCTCTCTTGATGATAGATGCAATGCCTGGCAGTGGAGCGACCATTCGGCAGCCATGAAGAAAAAATGCCGACCTCTAAGGACGACTGAGATGAAAAACGGAGGGAGTCTGGGTCTCTAATGGCGCTGTAAACAGCCATAACAGCTGGGGCTGCCTCTCAGGATTTGTTGCTATGTGAGACTATAAAGTTCTATTTGGTAAAAACCACTGTGGGCAGCTATTACCTGCATCTGAACAAACTCCTGACTGATACAGATGCCGACATTAGCCTAATGTATAGTAGTAACAGTAGCGAGAATGACAAAATACAATGAGCATATGCTACAGACAGGATTGTCAGGAGGATTGAATGAGATAAAGTGGTTAAAACTCTTAGTACAATGACAGGCACATGACAAACATTCATGTACTTTGGTTTTTATTAGAATTTGAGGTTGAGAGGGTTTATAAGACTTATCAAGAAGTCTTTGATAAGACTTACCAAGAACTTGGAAGAGAAATCAATACCAAGATTTGGGAACCACAAAAGAAGTGATTACACTGATCTTATGCTCAGGAACTTTCCCCATTAGCCAGTGTCCTGGACCTGCCTCTGACAAGATGTGTGAGCTCAGGCAAATTACTTAAGCTCTTGGAATCTCAGTTTCCTCTTCTGCAAAATGGGGAAATTATGAGGATTAAATAAGATATGCCCGTTGGTTAGCACTTGTGGTTAATTCCACCTGGAGGTGGGCAGGAATCTCAAAGGAAGAGAATCTCTCAGGCCGTTGAGAAGGGTAGCAAGACAACCTCCCAGTCTTCAGCAAAGGTGTTTTCCAGCAGACCCCATGAAAAGCAAGAGGAGGCACTCGACATGTTCCTCGCTTTGATAAATATCTCTCAGAGAGGCAGTAAATTACCGAATCCTTGTTTCAGCTAAATCAAACATACTGCAGATTCCATTGACATTTAATACTGATATTATAGCCCCCAGGAATAACAAGTGAAAGTAATTAAGTTTAATGATTGCAACGAACCCAATACGCTTGATCGCAGTGTGTACACCTAATTATCTTCCTTCTTTTGTTGTGTGTGCGTGGTGTAACTAAGGCCTATTTGTTTCAAAAGGGCACTAATTTTAACATGCGACAGGAAAACTGCATCTGCAGCACCTTTCTGAAGGGCTCGCTCGAAACCCTAAGTGAGGAGAAAGTAGCTTGGCTTGTCAAAGTGGCAAAGGAGGGATGATGTAATGCTCAGGTCTCTAAACTGCAGGACAAAGCCAACTTTCCCAGCAGCAGAGGAGGAAGCCAAGGAGGCCCAAGCCTCTAGGGGCCCCCATCTTCTCCTCACCAAGGTAAAGGAAAAACAGAGGGGTGTAGAGGCTAGAGGCATACCCTGGGGGAGGAAATGGTAAGGTCTGACTATGGTCCTCAGGCGCTGAGTCTGCTCTGCTCACCTGGAGAGATGCTCCAGTGGTAGATGAGTCATCGGCCTCAATGCCCCAACACCTCGCTGTATCCAGGCTCTTTGCCATATGACTTTCACTTCTTTCCATTAAAAAGACAGAATATATTTCCCTATCCCTTGACTTTGAGTCCGAACACGTGACTTGCTTTGGCTAACAGAATAATGTGGAAGTGACAGGCTGCCAGCTACAAGCCTGGGGCTTAAGAGACCTTAAACATTTCTATTTACCATCTTGTGTTTCTGCCATTGCCATGTGACCATGCTTGGACGAGCCTGCTGGTCCCAGGTGGAGAAGGAGAGACACATGGCAGACGCACTGAGTCAAGCCCAGCCTAGATCAGCTGGACCCCAGCCAAGCCACAAATATGAAAGCTAAATAAATGCTTAGTGCTGATTGATTTATTAAGTGCCACTGGGATTTTGGTTTTTTTAATGGAGTATAAGGGCTTTGGTATAACAATGAAAACCTTGAAATGCTTTGAGAATTTTGGGACAATAAGCAATTTTCTGGGAAACAGTTTCCCAGGTTTCAGGGGATTTTGAAAACTGTGTCCGATTCAAGGGAAATAAGAAAACACCTGCAACAGTTAATCACACCTCCCTGTACACAACCACAAGCTGAAAACTCCCAAGGCCTTCTTGGCTCTTCTCGCTAACAGCCACTGTCTTCTCCCAGCTCCACACTCGGTGACATCACATTAGTAACTTCAAATTGGCCATGGTGGGAGTATTTATACCATATACATCGGTGAAAGCTACCAACCCGGGTTTTTCCCCCCAGAGAGCCAGCTTAGCGTACCTGTGCCTCAGGCAATCTGTTGATCAAGTCATCTTGCCGCTTGGGCAGCAGCAGTGTCTCTTGGAAGTAGCCCCTTCCTCCTCATCCTTGATTCCACTGTCCTTGCACCAGGGGCAGCCTGGAGCTGAGGAGCATATGTCAGAGTCAAATGACCTGTGTTCAAATCCCAGCTCTGCTACTTAGCAGTTGTCTGATCCTAGTTAGTTCCTGAAACATTTAATCCTCATTCTCCACATGCGTAAAATGGAAATAATCAAACAGTATTTAACTCTTAGGGTTACTAGGAGAGTTCAGTGAGATAATTCAGGCAAAGCAGGCAGCACTGCTTACGACACCTCCTAACCACATAAGAAGTGACAGCAATCGTTACTTGGTTCACGCTCACACCATCTTTTGCCGTGTTTATTTGCAACGCCTTCCAGGTGACTTCTCACTTGTTGGTCTTGCCCTCTTTCACTCCATTCTCCCCAAAGCAGACAGAGCAAACTTTCCAAAACACAAATATGATTGTGTCACTCCTTGCTCAAAATCTTCCAGTCACTCCCCTTTGCTTTCAGGAGACAGCCCCAATTAACAAACAGGGAATGTGGAGCTTGGAGAGGTTAAGAAATCTGTTCAAGGTCATACAAGCAGTAAATAACATAGGATTGGAATCCAGGCTCTGGATCTCCACGTTCTGGCCTCTTAACCACTATGCTATACTGAGGGTGAAAGGATAGGTGGTTAGGAGGGATAGCTGGATGAACAGATGGAATAACAAAAGGAGAGAAAGATTGGGGGATGGATGGAAGTCTAGAAAGGATGGCAGATTCTGGAATGAAAGGAATGGTTGGATGGATGGATGGAAGAGTAGAAGATAGAAGGATAAAGATAGAAGGATGAATGGACCGAAGGATGGAAGAAGGTAGGGATTCTCCTAAGTTGCTCTCTCTCCTTCCCTCTGGCCTGGCCTTTCCTAGCAAGGCCTTCTCTCCATGGACACCTACCTGGGACATCTACTGAGAATGTAGCAAGTCCTTTGAACCCTTCCACTTCCTGGCTCCGAGTTCTCTTTTCTTCCTGCCAGCTCAATTCATCCCTAAACAAGTCTCCCTTGGTGATCAGTTTCCAGTGAACTAACCACTTCTGTCTTCTTCTTTTTTTTTTTTTTTTTTTTGCGGTACGCGGGCCTCTCACTGCCGTGGCCTCTCCCGTTGTGGAGCACAGGCTCCGGACGCGCAGGCTCAGCGGCCACGGCTCACGGGTCCAGCTGCTCCGCGGCATGTGGGATCTTCCCAGACCGGGGCACGAACCCGTGTCCCCTGCATCGGCCCGCGGACTCTCAACCACTGTGCCACCAGGGAAGCCCAATTCTGTCTTCTTCCAGAAGCTCAGGCTGTCCCATGACCAGGGACCAAATTTATCTTAATAGTTAATATACACTAGGCACTTACTGTATGCTAGATATATAACTATCTCATTTAATCTTCACTATTCCCTTACAAGGTAGGTACTGTTATTTTCTCCATTCCATGAAGATTAAGAAACAGAGTCACAGAGACCTTAAATAATTTGCCTAACGTGGCACCACTACAAAGTGGTGGATCCAGGATTAAACTCAGGCAATTAGACCCCAGGGCCCATAATCATAATGACCGCACTGTGCTGCTATGTCTCCTTAGCTACCTCAGCTGTTAGCTCCATTCTCCATATTTGGATGGACAAGCTCTTATCAGTCCATGAGGGCGAGATTCACATTGTCTCTTGTGACCTTACCTAAGGCATTTCTCAGACATCTGCCAATTTATACAGTCATAAACAGCTATTGAGTACAGGTTACAGAATATACCACCATTACCAAACCAGAGCAATGTGGGCCAAAGACACCTCCCACATGGGATTAAAGGGCCTCTGACATCTTGCCTGAGAAAAACACTCCTGTAGGAGGCATGGCCTAGTTGGGACAAAAGACCCACAGTGGTTCCAGAATCTGACAAGCCTGGATTCTAGCCCCTACCCGCCATTCAGTTAAACTGTGTGACCTTGGGCACCTTACATTTCTGAGTGTTCGTTTTCTTATCTGCAAAACAGGGAGAATACCAGCAGCTAGTATGAATAGTTGTAAGAATTAAATAAGATAATGTGTACAAAAGGCTCGACATGAAAAGAAATACACAAATGACAGCTCTCGTGCTGGAGGTTGTCATATTCTGACCGCAACTTCTCTCTGCGCAGATAATCTGCCTGGAACTTTTCTAAACTGTGGTAGATTGTAGAATAATACCTCTCTACCACTAAGACACATGATACAGTGTAAACACTACCTGCGAAGAAAGGCTTTGTTTCTTCAATGTGTGTTTTTTAAACAAAGTGAAAAAGCTCAATCAACTTTGACCAAGGGCCCAAGGCCCTCACCTCCCTGCTCGTTTTCTCGTCCCCAAAGGCCTCACCTCTTGGCAGAGAATCTGTTGGATGAGCTCCTCTTCTGGCTTCATTATCTTTCCCTGGTTCACTGACGGGGCTCAATGCAATTTGATTTCATTGGGAGGAAGTGGTTCAGAAATCAAGGTCATTTAATTTCCGAAAGGCAAGTAAAGGGTTGCCTTTCCGAGGTGATCTTTCTGCCATTTTTCCCCTTAAAACGGAAAGTACAGTGGTTAATACAATGGCTTCAAGGTCATGTTAGAGCACCTTTGCAAATAAGGGAAGAATTCTTCCTACAGGATTTTAATTAGGTCGAGTACAACTAATTCTTCCTTTGCTACTTATTCCATTTCCTTTCCTTTCTGTAATTACTGCCAGTGTGACAGTGCTCACACACAGAAATGGAGCTGAGGAGAGCCGTGCGATTATCCTTTATTTCTCCTTCATGCAAGAAGGGTGGGTTTTATCCACTGCCTTCAGTCTTCGTAATTCTGAGGACTATAGTCCTAACAGCCTTTACACGTGAGTGTCAGCATCATTATAAGAAGTGAGGGGCTTTCAAATGTGATACTAACACCGTGACACACAGGTCTCCCCTTCACCTGGTCTACAGAAAATGTTAGGCACCAGCACAAAGAAATCAACGTGTGTGCACGTCGTCAATCCATAAACATGTATCACCTGCCTGTCAAGGGCTTAGAAGGGTGTTAGGTACATGCGAGTCAGGGTTGCGAAGGACACTAAGGAGCTTAGGTTTGGTGAGACTGACAGTTAGCAGGTACAATAAATCAGCAATACACTGCTTGGTTCTAGAATGGCAAAGGCGCTGTGCAGCGGTGGTGATGGGGGTGCAGGGAAGCAACCGGAAGGCTCCACAGAGGAGGTGAGGCTTGAGTTGATGGCACAAGTAGGATTCAGATCATTCACTCCTTTAACTATTTCCTCAGTGCCTAATATATGCCAGGCATTGTATAAGTACCGTCCTCACTTCAGTCCTGAGGGGCAGGTGCTATCCTTACACCCACTTTACAGATAAGGAAACTAAGGCTCAGATTCATTAAGCAAAGTGCTCAGAGACGCATTGGAGTGGCAGAACTGGGATTCAAACCCAAGTTTCTCTGACTCCAGACTCCCAGACAAAAAGGGAGAGAAGAATGAAACTCATTGGGAAGACAGAGATCATACAGGTTGTCTGGACAGGGAAGAGAGCTGGAACAGAACCTTTAAGCGCCCATAAGCCAGGTTCTGTGGTAAATGTGTCACCTCAGACACCTGTAACACCATTTTATGTTTAGCATAGCATTTTTCAGTACCTGTTATTTTCTTTGATTGTTTTTTATCACTCTCCTCCTCTTTCTAGAATGTGAACCTCAAGACAGGAAGGCCATATCGCGCTTGATTACTGCAGACTACTCGGTACCTAGCTCCCTGACTGGCACATAGTAGGTGATCAACGAGTATGTGTGGAATGACAGATTGAATCTCATTTCCCAGGAGCCAAGGGGAGGAGGTGCTACACTGCAAACTCCAACAAGGTACTCTGCATTCCTGTCTGGTGCCCTACTGTATCACCAGCACCTAGGACAGCACCCACGGCAGATGGCAGCTACTCAAGGACTGTTGAATGAAGGAGAGACGGAGAGAGGGAGAGAGAGAAGGAGAGGAAGAAGAAAAAGAAGGAGGAGGAGGGAGAGAGGGAGGGAGGAAGGATCAGCCAGAGCAAGACACATACATTTAGTAGAACGCAGATTCAAGTTCAGCTAAATTGTTACTCCCCCTCACTGACAGACAAAGCCACCTTGCTAGAGACTGAGTCAAAGAAAACTCACTGCTCTGAATCCATTCTCAGAAAGACCTAGACACCTGGCTGGTCCACATCCCTGAGGACTAGCCTCTGTGCATACCATCCTCACCTGGAGGGAAAGTGCCCTCTAGACCTTGCAGATCTCACCACCAACTTGGATTCTCTTTTCATTAATTTGTGTTTTCCTAAGGAATATTTATTCATGTAGTTTCTGTTTAGGCAGTTATTGAAATTATGTCTAATTATGTAATGATGGTAAATAATAATAATCACCTAGTTGCAACATGCTCTGCTTCTATTATGGGTCAGGGTTTTATGCAATTTACTAAGAAATTTTCTAAGGTAGGAATGCTGATTAGGAAGAAGAGATGGTCATTTCGAATATTTGTTGAGTTATCACTATCCCTACCTAACGGTTATGCAGGAAAGGTCCTATATCTTTTTTTATCCAGCCCTAGGGCTGTACTCTTTGAATATTAATACCACAATTACTATTAATAATAGCTACTCTTAATTCAGCATTTACAATGTGTCAGATCGACTTTAAATACAAATTAAAATTCAATGCAAACTTATGTGCCTTCAAAGACCAAGAAAGTATGGTAAATGACTGAAGCAGGTTGGGTTGGGGATCAACAGGGAGCAGTGGGGTCTGCTGTGAACTGCAGCTCGCTTGCCCTAAAGGAGACAGCCAACACTCAGCTTCAGCTGGGTATTGCCGTTTGGAGATGTGGGAGTCGTGATGCCAATTCTTCTGACCTTTCAGGAGAAACCAGAAATATGGATTTTCATGTGAAATCCCTAGATTTTTCCACTACTGTGTGTGCCAACAGTCTGTGTGCTGCCCATTAAAAATCCCTCAACCTCAGGCATTTTCCATCTGAAGCTTCTGGAAGCAGGGGCTGTGTCGACTTAGTTGATTGTTGCATGGGAGGAGGGAAGGAAAAACTGCATTGAGCTAACGTGGAGGCTGTAAGAGGCCATTTCTCATTTTTATTTAAAATCTCATAGAGGTAATTTCAGAGAACAATGAAATATCAGAAGTCTGGTCAGAGAGGAGAGGCGGGTAAAAGGGGTGGATATAATTACTGGCAGTACTGATAAGGAGAGCCAGAAACAGACAAGCCAGAGGCATGAAGTCCTTCTCCAAGGTCCGCACATGCCCCTGGGGCTGGCCAAGGCAGGGATCTGCACAGAAGGGATGCCAGGCTGCCCAAGTCAGAGCCCCCCAGGACCAATAGGGGCAAAAAGAGGCTGATCCTGGCTCTTAAGTAACAGGGGGGAACAGGGCATCCATGGTCTTCCCACCTCTGTTTAACTGTCATAACTCAGGGAAGTCTAACGTTCACGTTCCAGTGGCTTGATATTCCCTCCCCATAATATCCTTAGACTTCCCCTTTGTGACATTCATTATGCATGTGGTTATCTGTTTATATCAGATCCACTTTCCCTCATGAATATGAGAGTAGGGATTTTATCTGTCCTGTTTATCACTATATCTTTAGGACCCACAGAGCTTGACACATAGTAGGGGATCAACAAATAATGACTTAAAAATAAACAAGTGAACGAATAGTTGTTTGACCTTAGGCATGGGTTACTTAATTGCACGGGTTCGTCAATAACGTGGAACAGGGAGAAGAATAGTGCCTCTTAGGATCACTGTCTTCTTTGTGCTAGTCCCCACAGAAAATGTATACACTGTGTGTTTCATCTGCTTTCCACAACAGGCATATTAGATCAGCAGGCTTTTTATCCCAAATTTGTACTGAGGAAACCCAGGCTTACAGCAGCTAAATGACTTGCCCAAAGTCACACAGCTAGGAAGTGACACTACGGAGATTCCAGTCTGAGTTGTTCTGAATCTTTATCTGCTTCCCTACAGGAATTTAGAAAGTGAGAATGTCATTTTAGCAAACTGGTGGGAGCCAAAGCAAACCTCGTAAAGAGATGCATTTATTTGTTCTGGTCTTGAAGGGTGAATGAGGATCTAAAACGCAGAGGAAACAGGGAAAGCATTCGAGGTGGAAGGAATGACTTGGGCAAGAGCCTAAAAATATCAGATCCATTCAAGGAATGGCGGGTGATCACTTTAGATGAAGGGGAGTCCTGAGTGAGGCCGAAACCACATTGTGAAAACTCCGAATTCACTCATCCTCTCAACAATTATTTAGTGAGTGCCTGACTCGGTGCAGCACCGTGCCGGGTGATGCAGGGAAGGAGCCACGCACCCCGGCTTCCTGTCCCCACGGAGCTCACGGTCTGGCGCTCGGCTACACTGACTCCATAGCACCATGGCGAGGACCAAATGAAGAAGTAGGCAAGAAATTACTTTGAAGAGCTAAGCTTTGCTATTTAAATTCTCTCCTCTGTTCTGCTATGTCAGTTAGATGCTTCGTCGCGATTAAGTGAAAACTCCAGTTGAAACTGGCTTTCGCAGAAAGAGACTTCATTGACTCTGGTAAGAGGAAAGTTGGAGAGTAATATGGCCCTGCTGGTTTCAGGGGCTTTATCAAGAAAGCAGAACAAGTTCACCACGACTCTCTGCTCGCCTCTCCTCTGTGTGAGGGCTTCATTCTCAGCCAGCCTGGCTCCTCTCAACAGCTCAAGACCTCATACCTCACTTTCACATCCCACTGAGTTGAAGCTTCTCTCTCCCAGTAGCTGAACCTGAGTTCAACTCTCATTGGCCAGAAAGTGATCACGTGCTCAGCTTAGAACCAATCACTATACCCATAGGGACGGGATATGCTAATTGGTTTACACTAATTGAGACCTCCTTCTTCTCCACCAACCAAGCGAAAAACATAGGCTAAGAGTTAAAGAAAAGTGGTTTTACAAAGAAAATCCTGGGCATAATTTTACCAGAAGAATGGTAAATTCTGGGAATCAAAAGCATAGCAGTGCATTATTACCAGCGTGGGGGTTGTGATCTTAAGAAACCTCACATTATCAAAAATCACATTATAAATACACCATTACACTTGCCAAGCCAAAGTTGTTGGGGGCTTTTGGCAGAAATTTCAATAACAAGGTTTTCTTTTTTAAGATAGATCTGTTATTTTGTCACTGCAGGCTATAAAACTGACGAGACATGGCTGAGTACATCCTTAGCAGCACTTGAGATCAGACCCGAATCAGTGAGCTTCCAGAGTGGTCGTTCTGAAACCACGGGAGTGGTGGCTGCACGTTAAATCACCAGGAGAGCTTTTAAAAATGCTGCTGCCCAAGCCTCACCCACAGTGATTCTCATTTAATTTGTCTTCAGTGTGGTCTGCCAGTGGATATTATTAAAACTAGTAGTTCTCAATTGTGGTCACAATTAGAGCCACCTGGAGAGTTTAAGTCCCAAAGTCTAAGCTAAAACCCAGACCAATTACGTCGGAATTCATGAAGGTGAGACCTAGACATCAGTATACATTGACGTTCCCACGAGCATCATTGTTGGTAGCAACCAAAAGGAGCGTAAAGAACACGTTCCCAGCAAGCGGACAACAGCTCCATAAAGAAGCTGGGCATTCCTTTGCAACGTATAAGACGATTTTTCTTCTTAAGTCCATGCTTCTGATTCCCAATTTTGTTCCCATTATGTGCCACAGAGGTCTGAGTTAGGCAAGCCATGTCCATTAACTTAATTGATGACATCAGATCCATTTCCTGCTGTAAAAGCTTGGGTGGTGGGGGCTTCCCTGGTGGCGCAGTGGTTGAGAGTCCGCCTGCCGATGCCGGGAACGCGGGTTCGTGCTCCGGTCCGGGAAAGATCCCACATGCCGCGGAGCGGCTGGGCCCGTGAGCCATGGCCACTGAGCCTGCGCGTCCGGAGCCTGTGCTCCGCAACGGGAGAGGCCACAACAGTGAGAGGCCCGCGTACAGCAAAGAAAAAAAAAAAAACTTGTGTGGTGGAAGTGGCCAGGATCAGAGCTATTTTCATGGCTTACACATGAGATATCACAAGCCACCATCGTTGTCAACGATCTGAGTTAAGGATTTGCATTGAGCTAACATTTAATAAGGGCTTAGTTTGTGCCAGGCACTGTTTTAAACAGTTAACATAGACATGACTTATTTAATCTTCAGAAAACCCTGTGCTATCATTATCCCAGCTTTACAGACGAGGAAACCCAGACACAGAGAGGTTCAGTGGCTGGCCCAAGATCCCATGGCTACCAAGTGGTTGGGCCAATATTTGAATCTTAGCAGCCTGGATCCAAGGTCTATACTCTTAACCTCTATGTTACAGGAAGGCTGGCTGGAACTTAAGAGGAATGTTCCATACCTCTTACTGTATTGCCACCCTAGTGAGCACATGCGCAGCTTGAAGGGACTCTCCCCTGTGTTCTCATTAGAGATAGTGGCTGGTGGCCTCTGGACTGCTGGCCTTTCAGATCAGGTCCACAGGGTTCCTTCTTTCATCCACTGGCTCAAATGATTTGATGAAGGTTAAAAGATGCTGCAGGGGAAGGAGGCAGGAGACAGGTGATGGGCGTTCACCACTCTCATCCTCAATGTCTTCGCTCAAGGAGAATGTTCTCTCTGCACCTCTTTCCCTAGTTAATTCTAACTTGGCCTTCAGGGCTTAGCTCAGGATTGGTATCCCCTCTGAGAAATTTCTCCCGATCAACTCCTTCTCACTCCCAGGTTTTCCTTCTCTCTCAAAGGAAGTGTGGAGCAAACAATTCTCAGATTAAGAGTTGAGATTCCGGGACAGGTCTGCCTTTGTTTAGCAAAACCACCTTGATGAACAATCTTGGTTGTGGAAGGATGGCTCTTAGACTCTGGAAGGACTAAGACACCCATGAAAACCTGAATGTCTCTGTATAACAATGCAAGAGGAATTTGGAAGCTGCTGGGCAAGATTAGTGAGGATGTGAGGAGATTCTTGGAGGTGAAAGACAATATCATGCCTGCAGGACGGGAAACTTGAAGAATGACATTGGCCCGTGAGAATTCCCCTCATGCTCTGGCAGGTCTGGCAGAGGGACCTTACAATAAGGATGTCCTCTTAAGCCATTGGCTGTGTTATAATTGAACCCCTTTTACTGCCTCTCTCTACCCACTCACCCACATCCCAAAATACATTAACTGAATCTTGACTATCCCTTGGTTGATTGACATTTTGGAGTGGTAAGGGAAAGTAGCTTTGTCGAATATTTGGGCTGATGTGGAGAAGAGCACAGTCACAGAAAGCAAAAGACAAATGCACCTAACGGTAAGGGAGGATAGAGCTGGAGACAGGAGCATAAGCCATAAAGTTTAGGAAAATCTTGGGGAAGACTAATCCAATAGCATGAGATGCAGTTAGGGATATGAGCCAATGTTATTTAATTCTCAAAAGATAAGGCAACCTCTGCTACTATTTTAGGGACGCAAGGTTTCTCTTAAGGTTGGATTCCTCAAAGGCACTCACCTTTCCTTTGCAAATTGCCAACATTATACAAGAAATTTTAACAAGCAACTTCTTTAATAATCTTGATTCTGGCCATGCTGAACCATTTTAAACTCTACAGACACTTCACATTTTTATTCCTCTACAGATTTTTATACATGTTTCTCCATCTGCCTGAAACATACTTGTCCATAATCTTTGCCTATTTTAATTCCTGCTATTCTTTCAGATCTCAACCTTAGCTGTCACTTCCTGTGATGTATTAGTGAGGATGTTTTCGACTGCCAGGAAAAAACAAAATTTAACTCAAAATGACTTAAACAACAGGATATTTACTGTTAAATTAGATGCCTCTTATGTATCATTCTGTTGCTCTCAGTGCATTGTGTTCTTCATGCCAGTGGGCCAGCAGCCAAAGAAAAGAGTGACAGTGCCAGTGAGGTTAATTGATTATTAGTACATGAAGAACTAGGGGTGCAACTACACAGTGGGGGCAGGGAGAATCCACTGGCTTATCTTTTGGTGCTTCTATTCCCTGAGATCATAGATAATGTGCAGTTTCAGGAAACATGGCCCCGAAAGGGCAAGGCAACAAGGGCTGAGGGTAATCCAGCATGGTAGTGAAAGGTGAAGATGATGGATATGAATCAGGAGCTCGCAATCGGCTGCAACAGCGGGGATCATAGTTGCGAAAACCCCCTTGCCTTGAGTCTTTGCAGCTTCCACCTTGAAGAGGACTCTGTGATGAATCAGACTTGTACCTCTTCTCTCAGGGAAGAAGTAAGGGTATATTGTCTTCAAAAGTGGAGGTCAAGAGGGGATCCGATTGATGCCAGGCATGGACTATATTAGATACCATATCACCATATCCTTCTATCACCGCTGAGATTCCATCAGAATTAGGTGCAATCTGACTGTACCTCAACTCATCCTTGCACCTGGACCACACATTTCTCATCTCCTTCCCAAGGTTTCCCTGTTAATGCTAAGCTGTTGGACACTGTTGAACCTGGCTGGTACCCATGCATGCAAAACTCAAAGGTCTGAGGCAATTAACACACCATAGGCAAATCTTTGATCAACAGGAGGTGAGAGTTGGTGCATAAACTATCCACCCTCTCCCCCTGATGCCCTGTCCCAAGATGCAGTTTACATGGCTTCTTAGAGGACTGTCACACTCAGTGCAGCCAGCTTGATAATGCTTCCTCATACTGACCCTTCCTCCTTCCCGCCTTCATTCTCTCTGTCCCCCACACATGCTCCCTGATACTGTATCCTCTACTGAGGTGCATATCAGCATTTTGTCCCAGGATCTGCCTTTTTGAGCAAACCAAAGATAACGATCACCCATAACAAAAAGTACGGAGGAGGTAGGAAGTTCCAGAGTTCAGAAGGATGTGTGCCCTGTTTATTTTTCCAGTCTTCCTTTTTCAGTGCCTTGGCTTTCGTCTTCACACTTGTCCTTTTATGGTTTTAATAGGGCTGCAATAACTCCAAGTACCAGGACCTCAAACAAAAATGTTCAAATTCTGAAAGAGGGGAAGAGAGCATAACTCGTCCTTTCTGGATAGGAGTTAAGTCTCCTAGAAGCTCCCCAGGCTTCTGGGAGATACCTTCTCACATCTCCTTGCCAGAATTGCATCCCATTCCCATTCCTAACTGGCATGAGGAACTGACTTTCTTAGTCCAATCATGATTCATCCCTTGGGATTGGAGAAGACCCATCCTCCCCTAAGTCGCGTTCCTGAACAAATCAAGAAAGAAGTGAGGGATTAATAGCGGTGGGCACAGTGGTAACTATGTCAGACACTTATTAGCTAACCCAGGAGCCATTTTCAACACTCCTTCACCTTTGCCCATCTCCCACTATAGAGACTAAAGAAGCAACATACTTTCAGCCTCCTTTGCAGCTAGGGAGCCACGTTATCTGTTTTTAGACATGTGTATGTAAGGGAAAGCTTGGTAGGGGGTTTCTTCTAGGTCCTCCTTGATAAAAGTATATTGACACGAAAAGAGCTTCCTCTCTCTCTCTTGCTCCCTCTTTGGTCACCTCTCTGATTCATTTCTTTACCCCTGATCATGTGAAGATATGATTCCCAGAGCTTTGGAAGCCATCTTGCAACCATGGGGCAATAAACCTAAGTACGAAAGACTAACAAACTAATAAAGGTAGAGTAGAATGATGGAAAGAACTTAGTTCCTTAACTACATCCTTGAGCCACTAAAGCAGCCCTGGGATTGCTTTTCTCTGGATTTTTTTAAGTTATATCAGATTACTGTCTTTCTTATTTAGCCATTATTATTTAAGTATTACGTTACATGCAGCTAAAAGCCCTTCTAACTGATAAATCAACCAACATTTCTAGGAGGCACCCCTGGACCCTACAGACTCTATTAGCTATCCCTTTCCCCTAACAGCCAAGGCTTACTGCTGTCATGGCTATTACTGCAGTACGCTTTCATTGTTCAGTTAAACAGAGATTCCTTTGAATCGTCTAAATTCTGCAAGCAAAAGCTAAGCCACTGCCACAGAACGTGTAATACAGTATTCCTGCACAGGGCAGTGGGCTGGTCTAAGCACCTCCACAGTCTCTTACAACTTTGAAATCTATGACCCCAATTGCTTTAATATAAATGTCCCTTTTCCATGCATAAAAGGCTTTTTTCCTTCCATTATGTCATAGCAAATTGCTAGGCAACACAAGAATAAAACTTGGATAAGTGTTCTATTCTGTTTGTACTGTGGGGAACTATCAAGCTAAATTTCCACTTTTGCAGATCATTTGGGGGATTATTTGTTATTCTGAACAGGCCTGTCCCCATTCTCCTTCAGCAGTATGGAGAATGGATACGAAAAAAATGTGCGTAAATGTTTCTTTCTTTTTGAAATGATATTAATAAAGTATTTCCTGTGGTTATGGCTAATAAGTCACTTGTTTCCTAATTTTTCTGTATCAATATGCTCTTCAAGGCAGCTTAAACCCCAAACCTCTACACGTAGTGTGGTATTTGTAGAGTTCACTACAGTCTATAATTAACAGAGGGATTGCCTTTGGGGAAGAACAGAAAATTGAAGATTAAAAACCTGACCAAATATTTACCTGCAAACAGAAACCTTTTATAAGGAGCAAGGACTTGTAAATTTATAAATGTTCAGAAAATGTTCCCAATATTTTGTCTGTCTTCACTGAGTGATTTCTTGGTGGTCGACCAGAGAGCAGAGCAGAGAATGACACTGACTGTCCTCCAACTCTATGCTGGGTACTCGATGAGTCACTTTATAGGTATTATCTAATTAAATGATTTTTGTCATTTAAAAATACTCTTTACAATTACATAAGTAATACACACTTGTAAAATTTTTCAGCAATTCAGGGACATAAAGATGAAGAAGTGAAAGTTCCCCTTCACTCCCTTTACCCCTCAATTTCCCTTACATTCCTGGAAATAATTACCATTCCCTTTGGCGTATATCCATCCCGACTTTATTTTTTCTATACCTTTTCATAAATGCACATATTCTTACATGAATATATAAACAAACCATACTTCATGTATTCTAGGATGCACTTTTTTCAAGTTTAAAATCTCTGAAATAAGAATGCACCTTACAATTAAAGGCATTCTACAGTGGCCAATTTCTCTCTTTCTTAGTGGCACATAAAATAATGGTGCATCTTGAAATAAGTGGCATTTTGGAGTAACAAAATACAGTAGATACAGCGCTTACACAATTATATAGATGTATGACTGTGTGAATTGCTATGGACAGCTTTCAGTACACATGGGTCTGCCTCACGCATTTTAATGTCTGTGTGAGCTGCCATTGTACGAATGTACCTGCTTTTATTTAACCATATACCTTGTAGATGGACCTTCAGATTATTTCCAAGTCCTCCTGGTAGAAAACAGTGCTGCACTGACCATCCTTGCCCCTAACTCTTTGGATCCATGTAATGAATATTTTTTTACCAAGAGATTCCTATCTCATGAGTTTTCATAGTTACCCTACGTGGTAGGAAAAACTTATTCAGAACTCAATGAGACACATGTTCAAATCCTGGCTCCAGAGCTGCCATGTTGAACAACTCAAGGGAGTTCAAACTGTCATTTGGGTCAGGGGTCAGCAAACTTTTCTGTAAACAGCCAGATGGAATGAACACCTGAGATGTGTGTATGACTCAGTTTCTTCACCAAGAAAATAAATCTGTGTTAACAGTGTTTGTGAGAATTAACACAACGCGACAAGTAAAGCATTTACAAGTGCTTGGTAAATGCTATAGCTATTAAAAAATTTTATTCTTTTACTGATGAGGAAATTCACAGTTATTAATTCACAGAAACAGGACACAAACCAGGTGAGTCTGACTCCAAAATTTATGCCTCTCCTATAGCACCTACTGCCTCAAAAGGAAGATTCTATTGAAGAGAGAATCTGAACTCAGGGGAGCTGAAAGGCTTTTATAAAGTCCTACTATGTCACTGTCGGACATAGTGGACTTTGGCTCTTCGAGTGCCCAGCAAATATACTCCCCACCTGAGAAGGCAGCTTCTGTGAGACCCAGCCCTTTGGGCTTGCTGACATCCCCAACCAGTGGATTGTCCTGTTATTTACGCCAATTTAATATGATCGCAGTTCTATTACCTGGATGGAAATGCAGCCACAGAGGTGTTGATACAGCTGTCACAGCAAGATGGAGATAGTAAGTCTCATTAATATTAAGAAAAGAATAAACCCATAAATAAGACATTATCAAGTGAAATAAGATAGTCTCTCCTCCAACTTCTAACAAATCTCATGTGCAAAACCATGTAATTTCCCCAGGCATCCTCCCTACGAGACAGATGTATAGAATATGAATTGTGCGGGGAGGGAAATTGATATGCAGAACAGGAGTTGGCAAAATAATTAGAGCTGGGAGGCTGCCTGAGTCTCGTGGTTTATTTCAGAAGTCACCAAATGTACAATCCCGGGGTCCAGACCAGACGGGTATGTAACATATCAGTCCTTGAAAAAAGCCTGGAGATGATGGAGGGGTGATGGTACTGGCTGCTGAGGGTGAAAGCAGTGCCAGGCCTGACACACTGAACAGGTAAGGGCCACCTCCCCAGGTGGGGAAGGGCAGGGGCTGCCCCTTTGGTGGCACAGCACTGCCTAGTACTGTCGCATATGCTCCTTACCCACTCTGCCCACTAAGATCCCAACCTCCTGCGTCCCTCTCAATCATCCCAACCATTTCTCCTGGCTGAGGCTAAGTACAAAATGCAAGTTGTATTAAGTTCCTAAAACCTTATCAACTAAGAACCACTCGCAGACTGGGACCAGTTGGATCTGTATCCCCAGAGGGCCCCCAGCTCAACACCTGGCTGTGGTAGGGAGTCTAGAGATGCTTATTGATTGGAATTGACTAAAGCCACCAACAAAATACCCCGATGGAATAGGAGAGAAAGGAGAGAAGAGAAAGGCAGGAGTGAGGGGAAGAGAAGAGGAGGAAGACAGGAAGGAGGGAGGTAGAGAAAGTGGCGAAGATGCTGGAATGTGAATTGAGCAGATTGAGGCAGAAAAGGAGCAGAGAGACGAGGGAAGAGAGAGGACGAGACCGACGTAGAGCAGCGACAGAAGGCAGAGGAGGCAAATGGGAGTGGAACGCGAGCTGAGCGGACAGGGCAGGGAGATGGGCAGACAGAGAGAAGAAGCAGGTGGGGGCACAGGGGAGGCAGCGAGACAGGCAGAAAAAGACACACGGGACAAACACACTGAAAGAAAGATGGGCATAGAGATGGTCAGACCCCCGCAGACTGAAACAGCGCACAAAGATGGAAAGAATGTAGACAAAGCCTGAGGAGGGACAGAGATACAGGGCAGAGCCAAAGGCTTTCCTGGTCCCCCAGGGGAACCCACACTCCCCTCAGTTTATCTTCCTACTGAGCTAATTCCTTGATAAAGAAAGGAAAGAAGAAAAAATGTCTTTCTGAAAGAAAAGATTCTGAAAACCCATTACTTGGGAGGTGAAAAATGTCCTTCGTCTCCAGGCATTCTGCCAATTCTAAGGTGGCGCTGCATCTCAGCTTTTAGTTATAAAAAAGCTGCATCTGGGCTTGCATCTCAGCCCCAGAGAGCCTGGGCGGCGGGGGGGCTGACCCCTCTGGACTCCAGGCTGCTCGACGTGGTAAGTTGTGACCAGGAACCCACTCTTTCTACCCTCATGGAATTCTTGACAGGATCAGCTCAAATAGCACTATGAAAGCCTTCCAAAAAGTACATCACCCGCTGAGATCATCCAGTAATGAAGGTGAGACGTTAGTTTGTTTTGGTTGACTCCTATAGTCATTCACATTCCTCCCTCCCTCCCCTCCCCCTCCCTTACTGTCCTTCTCTTTCCCAGCTACTCCCCCACACGCGCCTGCTTTATATTCCAAAGAGACCTTGACTTCAGCCCTCAGGCCATGAAATATTCAATCCACTTGGACACTTTTTAATGAATCTGGGGTTTGATTCACGCCATCGCGCCTTGACGCCTGCCTCTGTAACCCCTTCCTGGGACCGATTTGTCGGCTTTGAGCACTGCCCTGGAGATGGAGACAAGACCTCCTCTCCTCTCCCGGAACTGGTTTGCTGAGGCATCTGCGAGCATTCTCTTTGCCATCCCACCATGCGTGCCTGGAAGAGACAACAAGGCGACGAGATCTGTCTTACGCAAGAGTCAAAGGTGACTTTTAAAGGATGAGAAAAGAAAAATGCAAACCAAAAGCTACTAACAGCTCAGGCGGCAAATATCCAGGTGATTAACAGGCTGGCTGGATCAAGGATACAGATGTTTCATCCGAATTCCACGTTGTCCTCACCTGACTTCCTTCAGCAACCCCACCTCCCATACAGACTCAATGATCACAAGATTCATTTGCACTTATTGACATTTTGCTCTGTTAAAAAAAAAAAAAAAAAGTGGGCTTTTCATTGCTATTATTATATTGCGCTAGTGGGTTTCGTCTGACAGGTTGAGTCATAATAAAATTAAACAGACTGATGCATTTAAGACTCTTAGCACAGTGTCAGGCTCATGTTAAGTGCTGGACAAATAACCGGTATTTTGATTAATTTTAGTCGTAGTCACCGTCACCGTATTCATCTTGGGGACAGGCCTGGCGTTCCGTTCTGCCTGCAACAGGTCACACCATATCTGGCACTGACGTGGCTCTTAGTAAAATTTGCCAAGGAGCTGTTTGGACAGTGAGCATAGGCTTCCCAAACAGTCCGTGCATCCCAACGTGGTCTCCCTTCTTCCCTAAACTCCTATCCAGTCATACAACAGTTACCAGGCACCTGCCGAATGCCACACATCATACTAGGTGCTGGGGATTCCAGGTGAGCAAGATAGAAAGGGTTCTTACCTTCAAACTTGTTAAGCCACAGGACTTCCCATCCATGTCAGTGACAATGGCAAATCTTTATACAGCACGGGGCTCAGCCAGATACTCTTCTCAGATCCTTACCGGCACTGACACACTTAATCCTCACAATTGGTCTTTGGGGGAGGGACTTCTACAACTCTCATTTTATATTTTATGTATCTATAGACTGAGGCCCAGAGAGGTCGATTCATCTACTGAGAGCACACAGAAATAAGCAGCAGAGCTGGGATTTAAAAGCTCCAGAGTCCACACAGCTAAACCACAGTGGTGCTGCATCATTCGGTTCATGGTGTTTCATTCTGTGAGGGACTGTTGCCATTTGTTTCTGCAAATAGATTAGAATATCCTTCAACTCCGTGGAGACAGGAAGCAGATTAGTGGTTGACAAGGGCTAGGAAGAGGGGGAGTGAAGAGCGATCACTAATGGGTATGGAGTCTCCATTTGGGATATGAAAGTTCTAGAACTAGACAGTGATGATGGTTGCCCAATACTGTGAATGTACTTAATACCATCGACTTAAACATTTTTAAATGGTTAAAATGGTCAATTTTATCTTATGGGAATTTTATCCCTTAAAAATTTCCTTTAATCCTTAAGTGTAGGGTTGTCTTATATCTTTCATATCCCCACAATGACTAGAATGTAAAAGTTCTTAGCAAACATTTCATGATCGGCTGAGTGATTGCCAGTGGTCTTAGAAGTGGAGTTTGTTTTGTTTTTATTATCATCACTCTTGTGATTATTATAAACAGAGCCCTTTTGGAGCCCAGAAGGTTCCTGTCCATCTATGAGCAACGGGACCACAGATTGCGCTGATTCCGAGGGTGAGGGGACAGGTGTTCAGCACCAGGTGCTGGGCTAGGCCGCGCAAGGTGCTTCCCCAGAATAGGCGCTACACAGGGGTGAGTCAGCATCAAGATGGGGTTGAGAAGGCAAAGTTCAGAACCAGAGGAACAGCTCAGGCTTGAGGTCTGAGGGACAAACCAGGGCTAAAAATAGAAAACAACCTCAGGGTCAGGAACTGAGAGAATCTGAAGCCTTTTGGGAAGAAGAATACAACAATAATATAAAAATAACAGTAATAGTGAATCAAACCCTTAGATAATTCTTTCCACGTGCCAGATACTGACTCAAGGGTTTTCACATATTAATTCATTTATTCTGGATTATTATTATCATTACCCCCACTTCATAGGTAAAGCAACTAAGGCACAGAGAAGTTAAGTGACTTGCCCAAAGTCACACAGCTAGCGAGTGGCAGACTCTGTATTCTAAGCCAAGTGGTCAGGAGCTCTGGATTGACTCAACCATGGGAGTTAAGGAGTGAATCCGGAGTTAAGATTCTGGTCCTGCTGAGAGCTAACTGCTGGCCTGATGAGAGGAAGGGCCCCTGGAGCTTGAGGTTTAAGGATGCAGATGAAATGCAGTCCTCAGGGCCCTGGACTCACAAAGGAATAAGTCAGTTCCCAACACCTAGAGGTAGAGAGGTGTAATGGCTAGGAACACAGATTCTGGCCTGGAAGCTGGGCCTTGGACTCCAGCTCTGTCCCTAAGCAGCTGTAAAACCTCAGGCAGATTCCCTGATCTCTCTCTGCCTCAGTTTCCTCATCTAAAACGGAGATATGATCCTTCCTAACTGTGAATTATTATAGAGTTACTGTCAGGAGTACATGACTGGATTTTTGTAAAGCGTTGAGACCAGCGCCTGGCATGGAGTAAGCAGAATGTGCTAAATAAAACAAACTCAGTCGAGTAGGAGCCACGACGCCATGTACCGTGGGCGGGGGGGACTTGGAGAAGCAGCGACCAGATGGAGAGCTCCCTGCACACTTTGCCTTTAACAAAGGAAACCGAACTCTTGGCTGAAAAAGAACTGGTGGCTTTTTGTTTCATACTGAAAGTTTCACACTGAAACTTACTCTTACGTCTTGAGCCACCGTGCTGTTTGTGTGCCCACAGTTCCTGCACGCCCCCTCCTGTTTCCATCCGTGGCAGGAAGGGAGGGGCTGCAAGTCCTCCTGCCTCAAGCTGCCCACGTGGTGATATTTAATTAACCTGTTCATTTGATCTTCTGGTTTGCTCAGTGGCTCCCTTTCCTTGATGCTCCCAGAGGTTTGAATACAGTAAAATTCAGCCCTAATTAAAACCTAATTGAGATGCCAGCAGTCTCTGTTAATGAAACATCAGAAAGAGACTGGATTTCTTTTTTTTTAAACAGGCTTTTCTTAAAATCTTTGAGAGGGGGGATAGAATGAGCCCAGGTAGGAAAGAACAAAGTTAACAAACTCCCTCTTGTCTCCAAGTGTGTGAGGGTGGCCTTTCTAAGTCTCTCTTCTGGTCTGGGACTGGAAGCCAGTCCTTTGAGCAGAAAGAGTCCTAGAATCTGTGTCCAGAGATCTCTTGTCCCAAACTTCCCGTTTGGGACCTAGACCTCAGTAATTTTCTCCCCTCTTAGAGTCTCTGTTTTTCTATCTGCAAAATGGGGATGCCAGACCAGCTTTAGTAGTCTGTGGTTTGAGAACATTAAGTTGTCAAGTCCTTGTATTCTTGAGCCTGGCAGGACAGAGTCGCAGGACCATCTTCCGCCCCAGTCTCTCCCCTCCCCTCATCATCCTGAGAAAATGGCAACAAGCAGTTTTTTCCACTCAAGTCACTGGGCTTTGAGTGATACAAGCTGCCCACAGTCACCAGGAACTGGACCAGAGATTGGACTTCTAATTCTAAGCAGCACTGCAGATCTAACTGAGAGGCCAGGATTCTCCACATTGGGTGGAACCAGTCAGACCCAGCCAGATTCCCTCTCCTGGGGGAGTTTTAGCTGTTCCTCTCCCCAAGCAGAGTAGAGAAGCAGCAGCATGGGCACTGGCCAGACAAACCTGGGTGTAAAACCCTCCTGGTACCTCCTCCCTGCCACGTAGCAGCTATGTGGTGTACACTCTCTGGGCCTCGGTTTCATGATATGTAAATGAGGATAATAAGAATAATTCCCTTCTTTTTTTTTTTTTTTTTTTTTTGCGGTACACGGGCCTCTCACCGCTGTGGCCTCTCCTGTTGCGGAGCACAGGCTCCGGACGCTCAGGCTCAGTGGCCGTGGCTCACTGGCCCAGCCGCTCCGCGGCATGTGGGATCTTCCCGGACTGGGGCACGAACCCGCGTTCCCTGCATCGGCAGGCGGACTCTCAACCACTGTGCCACAAGGGAAGCCCTAATTCCCTTCTTTATCTTATTAGATAACTACGTCAATTACATGGCACGGGGCTTGACACATATTAGCCCCTAGTTATAGGTAGCTGGTAGTTGTGGTTACCATTGATGGCAGCAGATAAAGAAACAGGAGAGCGAGAGAGAGAGGGAGAGGGAGGGAGAAGGCAAAAGCAGAAGAGACACAGAGATGGCAAATCACAGAATGTGTGCATGGGTGAAGTGCCCTTACACGCAGCTCTCGGCCCACGTGCTCCAGGGGGACTCCATCCCTTTTCCAGCCATAAAGCACGTGGCTCAGGCCCAAGGCAATCGGAGCCTCACATTCTCCTGGCCACTGTGACCGGTCCAGAGGAGAGCACGCAATGAAAGTTAGCCCATGCCTGGTTGCACTCTGCCGTACCCGAGACGCAGAGTTCCGTTGATTCTCCAGCGTCCACGAGAAATCAACTCCCACTGACCCTTTTGTGATTTTCGAGGACTCTCGTAAATTTGTTGGGCAGGTCATGGGAAAGGATCACATCACAGAGCAAGTGGCTTTCCACCAGACGGTCACCTTGCCTGAAACTTACTCTTTCTCTCGTTTGTCGCTCCCCGCCTCCCAGGAACAACCCAGGTGCTTCCAAGAATAAACTTCAGCCCCGAACACCCACCAAAACGTTTTCCCAGCAAAGGGAGCTTTCTATTCCAAAGAGCAATTCTGGCTGAACCAAATGTCCTCTGTCTGTCTGCGTAAGTCAATTACCAGGTAAGCCCTCCATCAGCAGAGGACATTATCATAAGCGTTCCTGGGCAGGAGATAAGATCGATATCCTCTGCCCCTCATTTTGCTGGCATGTTGCTCCCACCCCTGGTGTCAACATCCCAGGCAGACCGAGCAAAAGACTTTCCACCTTAGTTCCCAGAGGAGAGAGATTCTGATGCACAGCCATCTCATTTTTCCTTAAACATCTTCATTGGAGTGTAATTGCTTTACAATGGTGTGTTAGTTTCTGCTTTATAACAAAGTGAATCAGTTATACCTATACATATGTCCCCATATCTCTTCCCTCTTCCGTTTCCCTCCCACCCCTCTAGGTGGTCACAAAGCACCGAGCTGATCTCCCTGTGCTATGCGGCTGCTTCCCACTAGGTATCTATTTGACGTTTGGTAGTGTACCTATGTCCATCTCATTTGACTTAGGGTTTGCAGGTCCCACTGCCACCAGAATTGCCAAGGTTAACCATTCCGGATGAGAACTGGAATTAATAACACAGCAATGGCCTTGCACCCACCATGGGTTCCCCCTGTTAGTTAATAGAATGATTCATTTGAACTGCTTCCCCCTTCATTGATGGCGAGGGGTCCACTCCTCCCCCTGCTATAGCCCTTCCCTCTCTAGGAAAAGACAAGTGAGGCTTATTGAATTCTAATACATCATCCTGGCAGTGGGCAACAACAGAGAGAGACAGACGTGAGAACAGAACACGGAGCCCCATATCCATCCCTCACGGCCCCCCCTTCCTCCTCCTCTACTCAGCAGATCTACTCAGCACCCCCTAGGGAAGCCGAGAGTTCATTATGAACACTAGCAAAGGGTCAATAAATACATGGCTGAGATTTCAGGCACCTACTGTGGCTGTCCTCACCACCGGCAAAGTAGTTGCATGGCCCCAGCCTCGTTTGTGGGGTGGGGATTGGTGGCAGGGAGCTCAAAGGAGCTCTAGAGCCAGAATGATCTTTTCCTAAAGCAAATTTGATCGTGTAAAACCTCTCCACCTCACTTAAAACTCTTCAATGGCTCCCTATTGCCTCTAGGATAAAGACCAAAGCATTTAATATCGCTCACAAGGTTCTGCAGGGTCTGGTCTCTGCTGAGGTGTCTAACATTACATATCCGCGCCTGCCCCCTCCCATTCGCAGCCTCTCCAGTCATACTGAGAGACTTTCATGCTGTCAGTGGCTTAGGGGGCCTCCAGAGCTCAGGTCAAACCTAAGTTCCTCATTCTGGAATAGATCCTGCTTTAATACAGTCTTCTAACCCCTCATACCTGCCCTCCACTGCATTTGTTACACCTTGCGATCTCACATTTCCCTGTCTAAAGACTGGGTTGATGCTGGGTTGATGTGTAACTCTATGTCCTGTTCACCAAGCATCTCCAGCTTCTAACACAAGGCCTGGCACACAAAAGGAACTCAGTAGATATTTGCTGAATGAATGTCGTTATAAAGTAGGGTACGTTCCAAGAGCCGGAATCTGGAAGTGGAGCTAAAACAGCATGTGCAACAAGGTGGGAGAAGAGGCAAGAGAGGTGAACGGAGGAGATCACGGGACAGTCACTATTCAGCACCGACCGTGCGCCAGGCCCTGTTCTACGCACTGAGGATACAGCAGTGAGTAAGGTGGACAACACGCTCTAAGTTTCCGGAGCTTACATTTGAGGTCATTCCCCTCTCATGTTGCAGGATATTCATCCTGGAAGTGTCTCCAGTTGTAGTGTTATTCTAAGTTGTGACAAGAATACATTGCACACATAACCAGGTGTAAAGGACCTCCCATGGGCCACCTCCAGAGCTGGGGTCTCATCCACGGGGAGGCCAGTTAAGTACTTCAACACACCCCCAAAATGAATCCCCTCCACAACCTGTTGATGATAATTGGGTGGCTTCTTCTCGATTTTGTGGAGGCTCAGGGAAGGCGGATTGCGTCGCACACCGTAGGATTGTTTCCCCCTTGCACACCCCAAGGCCCTCACCCCTACCGGCCACTTCACCTCTCTTCTCTCCCTCTCACGCCGCCTCTCAAAATTCTTTCTGCTCTGAACAATTCAGCCTTCATCTTCAGCTTGCAAATTTTCCTAATAGTGACCATCTGCCGTTCTTCAAACGTGCCCTTTGGTCTATGCTCCCGTATACGCACTGATCTAATTTGCTCGCTCTCCTACGGACAGTTAGAATCCACCAGCGCACCACAGCCCACCGGCAGTCACACATGGGGCCTTGCTCCACAGGCTAAGGATTTTGGCCTCTGTCTAGGGGACCATGTGTAACACAGGAGGTTTCTGGTAGGGGCGTGACTCTGGGCAGACTGCCCCACGGCACCGGAGACTTCAGCTCAGCTGCCGGGAAGAATCCAGATGCAGCTGTGGGCTCCCTTCTTCTGGCATTAATTGAGGCTTCACCCAGGGCCCAGCTGCAGAGAAGCCCATGTGGTGCAGCACAGACGGGGAGCAGCTGCATAGGCGGCTCTAGGCTCCGCAGGCCTTCCTCACCCCAGGGGTCTTGCTGCTGGAAGCAGAGCTAGGGTGGCCTTGGGGAGAGGGCATCTCTGAAGTGGAAGGGAAATGCTTCAGCTTCCCACAGAAGAGGGAAATGGTTGTTTCCTTGGGAAAAACCTATAAAGTGGAATCGCCCAGAGGATTCTCTCTGATCTCCTTTGAGGACTGAAGCCTGCAGTCAGTGGCCCTTCCACAGAGCACTCCTTTCAAGGGAGAGCCACGGAGTTGTGCCGCCTGGCAACCCCACCTCCCATCTCTTGCCTCCAACCTCCTGTGGCTGGGCCCAGTGGGCCCAGAGAGTCGTCTGGTAAGAATCAAAATTGTCAAAAATAATTGCAGGTACCATTTATCAAGAATTTACCAGGGCAACCTGCTTAACATACACGATCTTGATTAAGCCCCTCAATAACCTGGTGAGATGGAGATTATTATCACCATTTGACAGATGAGGGAGCTAAGGCTTCCAGCTACTTTCAAGTCCCGGACTCCCAGTTAAAAGCATTGTGATACTGAGCACGTTACTTGCTTAGCCTTTCCGCCTCAGTGACATCCCTGAATGCAGCTGCATACAAAAGTCTCTCTCTGAGTACAGCCCCCATCCTTACCCGGGTCTCCTACCCACCCTCAGGGTGACTCATAGACCATTCTCTGGGTTGGGGCAGCAGCTGTGGACTGGGCCTGCGAGAACCCTGGGAAAGCTAGAGGAACTGTCCCAGTCTGGAAATGATGAAGGTTTGAGGCCTTAGGCAAAAACACAGGGTCCTGCAGAATCCTCCCTGCCCAAGTCTGGCTACTGGGAATTCAATTCTGCGTTAGATAAACACCTATACCACCCCCCAGGTGAAAATCCTAAAAGGCATATCTGACCCATCTGTCATCTGGTTGAAAACTCCACCACTGGCTCCCTTTCTATTACAGAACTCATGGGTAGCCAGCCATAAAAAAGAAAGTCAGCAAACTTGAGAGGGGAAAAGAGAGGGCAGAGGGAATGTATGATGGCTTATGGGAATTAGTAAGAACTGGTAGCTTGAGAAAAGCGAGAAATTGAACTTCAGTGAGCCTAGTCCCAAAACAGCAATTTAGTGGGCCACGTAAGGAAACAGCAGAAAGCATGGTGAAGACGGGCACCCCCGGAACCAGGGGCTCAAGTGCTGTCAGGCTTCTGTAGCTCTCACGTCTGTTTCTTTCTGAAATTTGGCTTCACTGTTCCTGTTCACATAGGTCTTCACCCAAAGGGAGCATGGCTGTGACAACCCATTTTACTGCTTCTTTGAGTGACCGAGAAAGGAACGGTGGGTTCTCTTACTTCAGGTTGAGTTGAAGAATTTGCAGGAAAAAACAGATAGTGGCCAGATCAAAAAAAAAAAAAAAAAAAGCCATGAGCAATAATCAGGATGGCTATAGATCTCACTGATGTAATAGAGCCCCAACATGACAGTGGCTTAAACAAGTTAGCTATTTTTCTCCCATGTAATAGTTCAGATGTAAGCCGGTCAGGGCCTGCAAGGTGACTCCATTTTGTCCAGGACCCAGGCTCTTTCCATTTTTTCGCTCTGCTGTGCTTAGGTATCGTTCTGCATGGCCTAAGAATGCTCACCACCACATCTACCATCTGGGGAGCAGAAGGAAGGAAAAGGTGAGTGAAGGAAGCAATACTTGGCTTAAAGAGCACAACTCAGAAGTTATATATATATCAGTTCCACTGACATCTTATTGGCCAGAATATAGCCACATGGCCACACATAGGTGCAAGGGAAGCTGAGAAATGTAGTCTTTAATCTGGGCAGCTATGTACTACACCAAAAACTAGGGGTTCTACCATTACTATAAAAGGGAGGTTATACACCCAGGACGACCTCCATTTCTGCCACAGTTGCGCAAAGGCAGGAGGGTTCTGGAAACAGAAACCAGAATATGACCTGGAACTAAGAATGTATTCTCATCTCCATCACTCTTCTCTGCTTCTCTTGGACGTCTGCTTCATTACCCTCTCCCTCCTCAGCTTTGAGCCCCTTCATGCCCAGGGCAGGTAGACTATGGCTACCTCACCATTTCTAGGCTTCCACATCCAGTGAAGTGGAGGAAAATAAGACCAGCCAGGCTTGAACACACATGGAACTTGGGATGAGCATTTACTGCCAAGTTAAGTGGATTTATGGTTTAACTCTGGGCCAGAAAGGGACAAATAATAACATAATGAGGCTAGGCTATTAGCTTATGAGGAATGAATGTTAAGTTATGTTAATAAGGGGAATATTAAATCCTTGTGAAGATCTGAAGGAGCTGTATGTGGCAGGGGTATGTTTTGGAAATAAATTAATTCTTGGGGTGATGAGATCAGTTTCATTTTAAACACTCTAGGGAGCAGCCAGCTGTAGAAATGCAGAGTAGAAGGAGATGCTCCAATCTATCTACAGGAAAAAAGCCGTCCCCACAGCCCAGCCAATGGGCCCTGAGTTGGAACTGCCCTCTACAGACATCAGTAACCAAGGCATAAGAGAAGAGCCCTTGACAGTCAGAGCCTGAAGCTGGAAACCTGCCAGACATCAGAAGGGACTGGTGAGTATGGAGACTTGAAGATTTTGGGTGGAGTGAGGACTGGATTCAAGAATGGGAGGGTTGGTGTACTCTAGAGAGAAGTGGATAAAGGGAGAGGGCCAGGGAGGGGCAGGAGAGAAAGGAGGGCATTGGGACTGGGGAGAGCATCCACATAGTAGTGCTTCAAATTCTAGGCCCTGGGGCATTCTGAGCGGTGCCTTCGGTCAGCGTGGTTAGGCTAAGGTCCAGCTGCCCCAGACGCTACATAGTTTGGTACTTAGCACCTGAACCTGTACCCCTGAGCAAAGAGCTGCTCAAATTTCCATCAGAGTCCAGTGTACATGCATTCAGTTTGGGAACAGCAAGCAAGTGTGTTTCCAAAATAAGGAGGGAAAGAGCCCCCCCCCCTTCTTGCATCACCAGGCATCAGGACATTCCCACTGTAGACTGTGAGGTTGAGGGAGGGCCCACCATTTGGGGACTACTGAGAAGAGATGGGATCCACCTGCAGACCACAAGCCAGATGCCCAAATGGTTAAGTTAGCTGTAACCACTGTATGAGTTTGCTAGGGCTGCCATGACAAACGACTCAGACTGGGTAACTTAGACAACAGACATTTATTTGCTCATAGTTCTAGAAGTTAGAGGACCATGATCGAGGTGTCAGTAAGGTTGGTTTCTTCTGAGATCTCTCTCCTTGCCTTGTAGATGGGCTTCTTCCCCTGTGTCCCTCACATGGTCTTTCCTCTGTGTATCTGTGTCCTAATCTCCTCCTCTTATAAGGACACCAGTCATATTGGATTAGGACCCACTACAATGAGCTTATTTAACCTTAATTACCTCTTTAAAGACGACCTCCAGAGATAGTCACATCCCGAAGTTAGGGCTGGGGAGTTAAGGACTTCAACATATGAATTTTGGAAGAGACACCTTCAGCTCATAACATCAACCGTGTATGAACCAAAAAGGGAGCTTACTTTGTAATTTCACATGTCAAAGCCTCAAGGAGAGACTGACTAAACTCCTTCTCATCTCTAATTACAAATTTTGGGAGAGAGGATTTGGGGTTGGTCCAGTTTGGGACAGATTGTCCATCCCTGGTCCAATCAGCTAAGCCCAAGTATGTGGGCTCATCCAGAACAAACATGGCTGCCAAGACTCTGCCCAATGGACACTGGCAGCAAGCTATTGGCCTGTGGCCTTGACAGACACTCCATATCACCCTGTCAGAATAAACTCAAACTCTTCAGTAGGGCTACAGAATCCTTTACTCCCTACCCCCTTAATTGCTACCTCTCTTGCCCCATGCCCTGCGACCCCTGCACAAATTCTGCCCTTCATCTGTGCTAAAGGTACAATGCCCTGACCTCACCTCACTGTTTCCTGCCTCCAGGCCTTCACTCAGGCCGTTCCCTCCATCTATCGAGCCTTCCCTCTCCACTCCCTTTGTCTACCTGACAAGCTCTCACTTATATTTATATTTCAAAGCCCAACTGAAGCATTCCTTTGGAAAATCTTTTCTGACTTCCTTTAGAGTCAGCCTCCCTCTTTTATTTCATTCTGTGCCTGTATGTACCTCTTTTATAGCCCTTAGAACACTCAGGCACAATTTTTGTTATATTGCTTTTCTCTTGCAGTAGACTCTGGGTTCCAGGTTATTAGAGAAAATTCACCTTACCTATCCCAAAGTCTAGCACAGTGCTTGCTTTGTACTCAAAACTATTTGTGGAATAATGAATGAATGCATGTTATCACCTGGGCACAATGGGATACACAGTTTACAAATAAAGCACAAGTCTCTGTCCTTTAGGATCCTCCAAGTGACTAAGGAAGACATTAATATGAATACTGGTTATGAAAATAAAGATGTAAGCCAAGGGCTAAGGAAGTACAAAGGGAGCCGCCACTTAAACTGGGAGAATTACGGACAGCTTCTGGGAGGAGGTGATTTTGAGTGTCACAAAGGATAAGTAGGAGTTTGCCAAGTGGTGTTAGACAGGGAGGGGGAACTAGAAAGACAAGGCCATATTAAGGAAAGAGCATGAACAAGGCATGGGGAAAGGACCTTGCTTGGCTTGTAGCTGCAACAGAGAGCAGTTATAGGGACAATATGACCACGGATACCAGGTGGGAACAGCATCACCTGGTGTTCTGAGAAAGGGAGCCCCAGTCACACCTGGGCCTTTTGGCTGTTCTCAGGAATAAGCTGGGAAGAGAAAACCACTTTATGTTGTACTCATGGAGCCACCAGCTCCTCAGGACATCCACCCAGAGTCTCTCTGCCTCCATGGATTTTCTCAGGAGAGAGGGAAAGACACGAAGTTTCCAACAGTCTTGAGTCAAAGAAAGCAAGTCTTCAGAGTCTGGAGTCTGCATGACCTCTTCCACTCCCTCCCCCAAATGACAGAGGGGTAGGGTGGCCTCTCTGAGCCTGGAATGAGACATTCGCTTCGCACCTCCTGCACATAACAGAACATTTTCTAAGCCTCTCTGATTTCAGTTTGCTCTGCTAGTCACAAGCAGGTCTTTCTCCTCTCTGAGCCTCAGTTGTTCATCCGAGAAAAGGTGATAATGGCCCCTCAGGATTATTATGAGGGTTAAAGTTAATGTAGGTCAAACACTTAACCATGATTGACATCTAAAAGGTACTTAGTTAACAGTGGCCATTACAGTTAATTTCTTAAGTAAAAATTGTGCTTGTCTTTCATCTCCTGTTCTAGAACTGTAAGTTTCTGGAGTAGATTCATGCCCCACACTGTCTAGCATATATTTATGCTCAATAAATGTATGTTACATCAATGACTGCCTAGAATCCTAGAATTTTCAGACTGAGAGATACCTAAGAAAACAGCTATCCCAACACCTCATTTTATACACGGAGGAAATAGAGACTTCTGACTCCATCACGTGTTTCCTTACCCACAAGAAAATGGAGTGGCTATTGGGTGGTCATAAGGATTCATGAGTAAGTACATATGTAGCATTAAGGCCAGTGTCCGGCACATAATAACCATCAATAAATATCAGTACTGTTATAGGATGATTGAGGTGGGCCCAAAGGCACGTAATGAAGTCGTAGTGAGCCTGAAGCTGGAGCCATGTGCTCTTCCCCGTCTATCACCTTCCCCATTACACCCCACTGCTTCCACATGCGCCTTACCCTAGCTCCTGAACTCACGTGGGGTGTGGAACTCACATGGTGTTCCCATGTCCCAACAGGGCACAGGTTGACCCCTAATTCCTGGGGAGGACTTCTCAGGCAATCTGATTGTCAGTCAAACCAGGGTCTTGGCCAGCTTAGGGCCCCATCATCTCTGAGCACCCTCCCTGCTTGCAACACCCCAAATATGCTGAACTACTTCGTCTTCAATTGTATAGAACAGTTTGTCTCAATCAGGGCAAATTTTGCCCCCAGAGGACATTTGACAATATCTGGAGACATCTTTAGTTATCAAAATTGGGGTGAAGGGTGCTACTGGTTTCTAATGGGTAGAGGCCAGAGATATTGCTAAACATCCTACAAGGCACAGGCCAGTCCCTTACAGCAAAGAAGTATTCAGTCCAGAACGTCACTGAGCCGCTGTTGAAAGACCCTAATGTCAGCGCATGTGCATTCAGATGCTTCACATCTGTTTCATAGCTACGCAATCAGCAGGTAGCTTTAGCATTAAAGAGACCAGGGTTTAAATTTTAGCTCATCCACTTACTAGCTGTATGACTTTGGACGTGATACTTAACTTCCAGTTTCCTCATCTGAAAACTGGAGATATTTATGCCGTAGGGAAGCTTTACGATGATACACAGAAAGCACATAGTATGTGCTTAAGACATAATAGGTAGTAGACAACGTCCATTATTATTTACCTCCTCATTTTTGTAAGGTGTGTAAATATGGATTCTTGAAAATTTTGGTTGGGGATGAGCCAGAAGTTGGCTGACAGAAGACAGATGAATGGATGTTGATGGATCACTTAGGGCCAAGAAAGGCTCCAAGGCAAGAGATGGGAACCTGGGCAAGGTGAATGGGAGGGAGTGGAGGCAGAAGTAGTAGGGGAAAGAATCCATGCATGTAGGAAATTATCATTCACTCATTTATTTTCAAATGTTATAGGCCAGGCTCTATGCTAGAATCATAGACATGATTCATTTATTCATTCAATAAAAATTTAGTGAACACCTACTATGTACTAAGCACTATGTACTTAGCACTGTACTAACACACCACCCAGTTGTTCATATCTTTATTTATTTATTCTGCAGTTATTCCCTGAGTGCCCACTCTGTCCTAGGCATTGTGTTACAATCTCACATACATTGCTCCCTCCCTCCCTCACTTACCCACTCCCTCATTAATTCATTATTTAATTAACTCATTCAACAATTGTTTATAAGAACCTATGCTATACCAGACACTAGGTTAACTGCTGATAAAAGACTGAAAGCTCTAGAAAGGGAAGAGACAGGTCATTGATGGACCTTCATCTAGGATGGGGAAACCACAAGGGAAGAAAAAAATTCTGGACTTTATGGAATCATGGTACAACCCGCTTAGTGGTCAAAACTTTGTGGAGAGAAGACCCTCCACAGCAGCTAGTAGGCAGAAGCTCATTTTCCCAAGACCCCAGGTTGTCCATGATATAGACGTGAATGGTAAAATCTGAGGTCTGAATTAGAATTGTTAGGTGATTTTCTAGGGCTTGGTTGCGGAGAACAGAATCCACTTCAGCTACTAAAGCATAGTATCTCTTGGGTTTTGGGCTCTGTTCATTGCTTTGTGCAGCGATGGATTTTAGAATCACTGGGAAAACTGAAGAAACAGCTTCTAGACTGAGCTTCTAGTCTGCAGCTGGAGATCCGAGCCATCTCTGCTGTGCCCAGCGCCAGCAAGGGTGCCTCTTACCTCGCCCCCGACTTAACTCGTTCTGAATCTGAGTTTCAAGCAAGATTGTCTGATTTTCAGAAGCCCTCTCTGGGAGGCATAGTTTCTATCTTTCCAGGAACAAAAGCATTTTGGAAGGAAGATGGAATGAAAGTAGATTGAGCCAATCCACAGTCTTCCTCATAGGAGATTAATTTCGTTGTAAATCAGTGATAAAGTAGGTTCTGTAAATCTAACCCTCTCAGTTACCATCAGAATACACTGTTCTACAGGTGTTAAAAGCTTTCCCTTTAAAGGGCTGGCTGAATTAAATGTGTGCTGATGACCCATTCATTCTGGAATTCAACCGAATCAGAATTTTTGTGGGTAGGGACCAGGAATCTGTATTTTTTTAACTTTTTTGGTAAACCCTCTGAACAGCCTGATTTGAGACCTCTGAGAAAAACTAATTCATAACAAATGACTTAATTCATCCTCCCAGGAATGTGTACATCTCAACAGAAGACAATTTCCTCAAAAGAGTAGATTGTCTAATGCCAGAATAAGACAGGAGAAGAAAGCTTTCTATTTTCATCAAACTAAACCAGGTGGGCACCACTCATTTCATATAATCATAGTCAAATCTTTCTTAAGGGGGTTTTGGAACTTCCCTCTGCATTTAAACAAAGAATGCCAATACTGTCAGTAGCTAACTAGATAGTTGCAAAATTGAATCTCAAGAACTGAAATCTGGCACACATCAAATAAAAGAAATAGAGTCTCTGCCCTCATAATGCGAACCACCTAACAGAGCAGACTAACAGGTAACCAGACAACCATAATTACTATTTAGGGGCGATAAGTAAGTGCCCTGATTTGAGGAGCGGGGGAAGGAGGTGTGTGGACACAGAGTGAAAAGGAAGCGTCAGCATGGATCCCTGCCCAGCCTGCGGGCATCAGAAAATCTTGACGGAAGTGCTGTGTTAGCTGAGATCTGAAGGACGAGGTGGCCAGGCACAGAGGCCAGGGAGAGGGAAGAGAGCTACAGGTGGAGGGACCCATAGGTGAAAAGGCCTGGAGCCATGAGAGGGCCGGACACATTCGGAGAACTGAAATGTGTTCAGCACGGCCGGAGCACAGAAAATGAAATGACTGATTCTGAAAGTGGTGGCCCTGTACTAAAGGAAAGCAAGGAAGCAACATCAGCTGAAATCTTGGAAGGGCAGAGAGACCTGGCACGGACTGTCCTAAGGATGGAGCAGCGACCATCCAGTGCCCAGAACTGGGCAAGCGGCTTCTGTGTCAGCTAACTGGCTGTAATTGAGCTGAACCAGCAGGAATAAACGGCGAATCCGATAGGGCTGGAATGAAATCGCTGTCCCAGCTTCACGCCAGAGGAGCATCTAAGGAAGCAAAAGCTTTCAGTGGCCTTGCAAGAGGAGCCTGAGCACAATTTTCCTTACTGCAGGAGTCTCCATCTAGAAGCACACAGCACAGATCGCGTCCTTAAACCAAGCACATTGGGAACACAGCTGATCGTCTAGCCCGTCAATACCGTATGATTCCTTTTAGTCTCCCTTCCCATTCTTGAATCTGATCCAGGCAAAGGAGACACCGGAGAGGTAGGTTCAGGGACCCATACACACAGACACACACAGACACGCACACACACACACAAATGCCCACAAGCCCAGTTATAAATGTCTTGTTCTCTCTCATTCCTCCCACTGAGCC
Source organism: Phocoena sinus (assembly GCF_008692025.1). Lineage (NCBI taxonomy): Eukaryota > Metazoa > Chordata > Mammalia > Artiodactyla > Phocoenidae > Phocoena > Phocoena sinus. The sequence continues at coordinate 65,527,327 of NC_045777.1, read as the reverse complement.
CTGTGCTCAGCCCTCCCGGCTTCTGGTTCTCCTGTTTTCAGCTCACCTGACGGTCCACACTCAGCACCACCTCCCCAGCTTTGCCTTGTCCTCCCTTCTCAATCATGATTTGACTTTTTCTTCCAACTAGGCTGTCTTAAAAGCTGCCTTGATACACTCTTTCTCGGTTTAACCTGGAGAGTGTTTTGTGATGAAAAGATTATGGCTCTCGGATCCCTCCTTAGCTGTATGACCTTGAGCAGGTGATAACCTCCCTGAGCCTTGCCTCCCTCACCCATGAAATGGGAACAACAATGGCTATGTCAGCGTTGTAGTGAAGATCAAATGGGAATCCATGCAATACCTTTACTGAAGTACCTGGCATATAAAAAAAATGCTAGAGAAGGAAAGCATCCTTTTGTTTTCTTTCCCCTCACCAAAAGGAGTGCTTTACTCATGGCCACTAGTCTGAAATTAGGTAATCATTATGATTGTGTTTTCTGTTCTCAGTTTCCCAGATTATGTTGAGCAGAAAGCAGATAAGAAGCACTTGTTTAGAGTTTCTTGCATTTTTAGCAATTCTAAGAATAACCATCGCGGCACTAAGAATAACGTGTAGTTGATTTCTCCCATGTTTGCTCTCAGAGAATTTGATGTTTTTATGCATTTGGTTGGAAATGTGGGGAGCATTTGGGGCTGTCATAGTGACTAAGCGGACACGATTGACAGCGTAAGTAGCTGATTACAAAATGATCTGTAATGTGCAGGATTTGTCCAGCCCCAAAGGCCTATAGTTACCCATTGAGAAATACCATATAAAGCGCAATGAAGCCGCAGAGAGAAATTCTGGGGGAACTGGGGCTAGACTCAAGGATCATTTCCATCCAGAGCAGCTTTTCAATTCAAAAAAGTTCTTTAACATATTTAACAGACATGCAACAGATATGAATTTAGCTCTTATTCTATAAATTAAGTGGATAAAAACTGTCACAGTACTTTATTTTCTCTACATCAAATTTGAATCCCAGCCTCATCCCATTGGCCGGGTGGGAAATTCAGTTCCAGTTATTATCAGAGCTTCTTCTCACTCTCCAGGACTAGGAAAGGACCACAAAGTTCTTAGAAAGAGCGAATATTCTGGGAGCCACTTCACTCTTTGGAGTCAGGCAGCTCTACTATGATGGGTCTTGCTTGGCCATGGGCCCCAGAGGATGCTGGAAGCCCAGAGACTAAGCACACCTCCGTGGGTGCACCTTGACCATCACCCTGAGGTCTTGACTCCCCAAGGCCTTGTGAAGGGATCAGCCACAGGTTCCAGCCTCTCACGGAGTCTGTCCAACTTCCTATGCTTGGGATTTACTCTTCTCTCTGTCCTTCTCATTTCTGCTGCCCCCAAAAAGAACTTGCCCCCCTATCCTCACTTTTTCAGGGCCCACCTAGTATTATCTTCCCAATAAACTCTGCAATAAAACTAGGAAGGGGGTTCACCTTCCAGGCAAAGACAAAGGAGTGGTTACCTTCTTGGAAAACACCTTATTTTATCTCTTCTAGGATATAAACCTTTTCCTGCCTCTTAACATCTCTGACAGTCTGAGGCATCACTATTGATGGTATCTTACCATAGCTGTTGGTCAGTGGCCTTCAAGACATAGGTATTATTTTCTGTGCGTGTCCAAATTTGGTTGTCACTCCAGATGGCAGGACGGGACACCTAACAACCCCTTGACCTGTCAGTCAACAAACTATTGAGGACCACCTAAGGAAGGGATATGAGTCTTGGTTGTTATCTGAAAACTTTCATTACAACGACCTGATAAGATCTAGAAAATGTCAACATCAAAACTTGTAGAATGAGCGTCAGCGGTTTGAAGAAAATCCCAGTGACAACGATGGGGCTCTCTTGTAGGAAATGCCACATCACCAGCACTCCACACAGCGCAGAGGCTGACACTGTGTGGAAAAAACACAGACACTGTTGACCCACCGATTGGCTCTGAGTTGAAAAGTGATTCACAAGAGTCGTGCATTGAACGTGAAGAGGTTTTAGGACCATCCTAAACCATTTTTTTTTGCTAACATTTCTCTTTGATATATCCATTAGAGTGATACATGTTCAAATCTATGTCTCAAAAGGCTAGCAGGCGTTTTTCATGAATATAAAAGTAAAATTCTAAATGATTAGCATGTGTCATAGCTTAATTGGTAGTGTGATGTTTTTTCTTAGTGAGATACAAAGTAGTGGTACATCTTAAGATCAATACCACATGCTGTACACCAAGACCCTCGCCAACTGAGAGACAGCAGACTGAAGAATGGCAAAAATGAGGTGTCAGGGAAGGAGGAATGCCAGTTCTCGCCTGTGGTCTGCAACTTCTCGATCTGGACCCTAAGCCCCAGAGCCCCTGCCTGAGCTCCCAAAGTATTGCCAAATTGAAGAGCAAAGACAGGGCTGTGAGCCTCCAGCATAGCAAAAGCCCTTGACAAGGAATGCAAGGACCTGTCCACTAAGTGGCCTCAGAGACCCTATTAAGCAAATACTTTGTGTTAAACACTGTCCTAAGCACTTTACAAAACTAAGTCATTTAATCCTCAGAGCAAACTATAAAGCAGAAACTACTATTTTCATCATTCTCATTTACAGACTGGGAAACTGAGGCATGGGGAGTTTAACAAACTCACCTGTGTTCACATAGCCAGTAAGTGGCTGAGTGAGGATTCAGACCCAGGCAGTCCACCCCGCAGTCTGTGTACTTTCTTTCTTCCTATACTCTGCTACCCTGTCACGCTTGTCAGCGAAAAAAATAACCACCATCTCTGGGTTACTGTGCTGCTTAAATAATAGAAATAAAGTCCCTGGCACATAGTAAGTCTTTAATAAATGACAGTCATCGACTTCATTCTCCAGGCTGCCAGCCTTTTAATTCACACAGAGAATAATAATAAATTCTACTTGTATTGTTTTACAAGTTTAGAAAACGCTTTCACCTTAATCACCCTCATTCATCCTTATAACAGTCATACAATCCACTGTTTTGATTATAATAATGTTAACATATAGTACTTTATACGTCCCAGGCATTATTCTATGTGGCTTGTGCATTTAGTCCTAAACTCAGTTCTACAGCTCTGTGAAGTAAGTACTATAATTATCCCCATACCACTGGCCCAGAGAGGTTAAGTAATGTGCCCAAGGTCACACAGCTAGTAAGTAGTTAGTGGTGCTGGAATGAAACACAGAGAGTCTGGTTTCAGACTCTGAGCTCTGAACCTCTACTCTGGGAGGTCCATGTATGAGGCAATTCAGGCTCTTAAACCCCTGTGATGAGTGACAGAGTCAGTAAGTGACAGAGCCAGAACTCAAACCCAGGGCTGTCTGTCGCCAGTGTCCCCAGTAGTGATTTTTCTCACCCTGCCGTCTTGCACATCCAAGTGGCCTAATGGAAACAGCCTTGAGTTGACGGTCAGGAGAATCAGGTTCTAGTCCTGCCAAGAAAATAATTGGTCAACAGCTGAGTGACCTTGGGCAAATCACTTTGCCTCCATGCTTCATTTAAAAAATTAGGGAGTCATACTCACTTGCTCTTTAATATCCTGTAATTCTAAGCAACTATTTTCCGGTACTGAATTGTCTGCCACAATTCTGTTTGAAGAGGAGAAATGCAGCATGTTTCTTATGGCTCAAGGTCAACTCCACCCCCACCCCTGAGGAAAACTCTGGAAAATGCCTCTGTACCTGATGAAACCTGGCATGTCCTCTGAGGTGCAGCTCAAATGCACAGCAGCCAGAAACACAGTCACTTCTCTGGAGACCCCTCCAGCTCCCAGCGGCTTCCTCTCATCACTACTGGGAAGAATTACACAACACTTCTCTGTGCTCCTGCAATACTTAGTTTGTGCCTCTATATTAGCAACTACTCTATTCACTGATATTAGGGGTAAGTGCATGTGTGTATGTGTGTGTGTGTGTGTGTGTGTGTGTGTGTGTGTGTGTGTATGTGTGTGTTCCCCACTGAACAGGAGCTCCTTGAGGGCACAGCCTGTATTCCATTAATTTTCACATGCTTGGCAAATTATATTAGATTGACCATATGTAACTGCCAATATTTGACCATTTTTGACCTGCACAAAATGGCAATCTCATATGGTTTAACCTAACAGATACTCGTTAAATATGGGATATTTACTACTGTGTAATACATGCTTTCCTTTAAAACCTCATGTTCTGCAAGAGAGCTCAGTAAGCTTTTTCTGTAAAAGGCCACAGAGTAAATGTTTTAGACTTTGTGTGCCATATAGCCTCTGTCCCAACTATTCAGCTTTGCCATTTTTTTTTATCAGAGCAGTCATAGACAATCTATAAATGAATAAGTATGGCTGTGTTCCAGTAAAACACCATTTATAAAACAAGATGGACTCATGAAGGAACAGAAAATCTGCATAGCTCTATAACAAGTAAAGAGATTGAATAATCAATCAAGAAACTGCTCACAAAGAAAATCTCAGGACCAGATGGATACACTGGTGAATGCTACTAAACATTTAAGAATTAATACCATTTCTTCATGAACACTTCCAGAAAATAGGAGAGGAGAGAATACTTTCCAGTTCCCTCTATGAGGCCAGTATTACCTTGATGCAAAAAAACAAAGACATCAAAAGAAAAAAACCTACAGACCAATATCTCTTAAGAATACAGACGTAAAAATACTAAAAAAAATACTTCAAATTGAACCCAGCAATATATAAAAAGGGTTATACATCATGACCAAGTGGGATTTATCCCAGGAATGCAAGGTAGGTTTAACAACTGAATATCAAGTTATGGAACACAGCACATAAATAGAACAATGTACAAAACCACATGATTAACTGAATAGACACGGAAAAGCACTTGACAAAATTCAACACCCCTTTATGGTAAGAACATTCAACAAATTAGATATGGAAGGGAACTTCCTTAAGCTGATAAAGGGCAGCTACAAAAAAAAATTACAGCTCACATCATCCTTAAAGGTGAAAGACTGAATCTTTTCCCTCTCAGATGAGGAACAAGACAAGGACGTCCACTCTTACCTTTTCTATTCAACATTGTACTGGAGGCTCTAGCCAGGGCAATTAGGCAAGAAAATGAAATAAAAGGCATTAGGAAAAAAAGAGGTAAACAATCCCTATTGCAGATGTTGTGATCTTGCATATAGAAAATCATGCATATAAGAAATCCACTAAAGAATTTTTTGCATGTAAGAAACTGTTAGAATGAATAAAGGAGTTCAACAAGGTTGCAGGATATAAGATCAATATACAAAAAAATCTATTGCATTTCTATATACCAGCAACAAACAATCCAGAAATGAAATTAAGAAAACAATTCCATTTACGATACCATCAATAAAACATTTAGGAATAAATTTAACAAAAGAAGTGCAAAATTCTACAAAACATTGTTGAAAGAAATTGAAGACCTAAATAAATAGAAAGACATCTCATGTTCCTGGATTAGAAGACCTAATATTGTTAAGATGTCAATGGACCCCAAACTGATCTATATAGTCAACGCAATTCCTGTCAGACAATGTCGAATGCCAAAAGTAGATAAGTATAAGATGCAAAATAAGAGAAGGAAAGTCCTGGATGCACTGGATAGAAACCACTTTCTTAGTCACACATAGCAAAAGATAATGAACAATTTTGGAATTTAATATTCATAATCATATATATTTTATGCTAACTGAACAATAAACTGTATACAAGTCTCATTCCAAAATTTAGACTCATTCTTCTCAACTAATCTTTTTGTCATAAACTTCAGAATTAATTTCGGGGGGATATGGTTGAGATAGCTATCAGGATTGGGTGGGTCCTCTCTGACAATTATAATCACTATTTTGTTGCCAAAGTGGGAAGATGGACCCATTTTATAATAGTGCCTTAGCCCATTTCTATCCAGGAATGCTAAATAGTACCCAAGTAGGGGTGTTCACATGAGTAATCAGTATCATTACCATCTACATGATTCTTCGGATGCTAAAGAAGTTATCTAGCTGAAAGCAACTATATATTTCTTCTCATTTGCTCAGCTTGTATTGAATGCTTGCTACGACGCCACACAGGGCTAGGTGCTAGAATATGGCAGAGAACAAGCTCCAACTCTTGCTTCAACCCTAGAACTTGTAATCTGCTTGGAGATCATCTAATTCAGTGGTTCTCAACTGGGAGCAATTTTACATCCGGGGGGCATCTGGCAATATCTGGGGACTTTGTCACAATTAGGGGAATGCTACTGGCATCTATTGAATAGGCCAGGGTTGCAGCTAAACATTCTAAAATATACAGGACTATCCCCAGAACAAAGAATTATGCAGCCCAATTTGTCAATAGCGCACCTAGTGAGAAACTCAATCTCCCCATTTTACAGAAGAATAAACTGAGGCCTATGTAATGATGCACCCAAGATCATCGGCTCTACAGAAATGGAGTCCAGAAGTCCTGGTTGCATACCGCGTTCAATAAACTTTCACCTTCCCTTCTTTGAACTGATACTGAGGACTCATTTTGACATTTGTCCTCCCTTTCCTAAAGCAATGGGTTCTGCAGTTGCACCCTAACGGAAGGCTGTTTTAGCCAGTAATGAGAAGCAATCACCTTTTGATCTGCATGATTGCTGCAGGAGATGGGCTCTAGAGTTGAGTAACAGAGCTGCCTTGGCATGGTTGGATACGGCTTCTGGACTTTGAAAGTAAGGATACTGTGAAGAAAAGCATAGACTTGGAAGTTCCATTTATGCATTCTTTCCTTTTCTTGTTCATTCCTAGATTCAACAAAAAATACTGAGCCCATACTATGTGGGAAACATAGGCTAGAAACCAGAGGCATGACAATGAATAATCAATATGCGGTCCCTTTTTTCAAGAGCTCGTGGTAAACAAGAGACACACAGATGAACAAGGCATTACAATACATTGAGATAGAAACACTGACGGAGGCAGGACAGGATGGAATGAGATGCGGCAGGTGGTCAGAGTTACTGGTTGCAAGCAACAGAAACCAATTTTGGCTTATCTGAGCAGAAAAGAAATTTATTGGAAAAATACCAGGGAGCCCACAGAAGCACCAGAGAGCCTAAAGAACAAGGCTCAGAAAACAGACAGGAAAAGGGAGGCTCAGCTGTAGCTGGTATCTCAGCCTCAAATCTACTATGATGAGGACTCTGCGACTGCAGTCAGTGAACACTGGCTGTTAAAGTTTAACAGCACTACTCCAGCACTGGACACTATAAGTTGCATTGGACTCCTGCCCCGTGCCCCTGGAGCCAGCATTTTGCTGGCACAGCTATGGCAGGATGGCTTCCCCAATGTCCCAGCTTTTTTAACTTTCCAGATTCTAAAGCAAAGTCTTTGGCTCACTCTGGCTGCAAGGCATGCTGGGAAAGTAAGCATCTCACCTGTTGAGTTTCCGCAGATAGAGGCCAGCTCTGTCTCCCACCACCAAAACTCATGCGTAAGAACAAGTCCTCCTGGGCTTTGCTCAAATGTCACCTTCTCAGTGAGACCAAAGTGTATCAAATCAACCCACTGTACACCTTAAACTTATACAACTTTATATGTCAATTATATCTCAATAAAGCTGGAAGAAAAGGGAAAAAAACCCTCTAATACCTCCCTCCCACAGCACTTGTTACCACCCTTCCATGCTATATTTTCCCCCATAGCTCTTATTATTATCTCATATACTATACGTCTATTTCTTTATATACTTGTCTATGCCTCCCTTCTCAAATGTAAGCTCCATTTGGAAGGAATCTGTGTCCAGTTTATTCACTGCTGAGTCCGCAGTGCCGAGAACAGTGTCTGAAGCATAGTAGACTTTCAATAAACATTGTTGAATAAATGAATGAATGGATGGATTCTTCAAACAAAGGGAGATCAAAGATCCCAAGGATCCAAATTTCAACAAATGCTCACTGCACAGAGCCTTTGGGAAAGGCACATAACATAACCTGGCCTGGGGATAAATCAGAGAGAGCTTCCTGGAGGAAGTGAAACCTGAGCTGAGTCTTCAGAAGGGGCAATGCAGGCAAATCAGGATCAAGAAAGCAAGACTTAAACAGTTACGTGGGATTCCAAGAATGTGTTGTTTTATGGTTTGCCATGATTCTGGGATGCGCCTCAGCCAAGCTCCCTGCATCTTTTCTGTAAGAAGCAGGCGCTGGGTTGGACAGGTACAGCATCAGGCTTGACCAGCAAAAGCCAAGATTCAGAGCTTGGAGGTGGAAGGAATCTGACCAAAAGCATCCAAGAGTGAGTTCCCTGTAGAATCAAATGGTAGGTTCCAAGGAAAACCTGGAGCCTTAAACAAAACAGTATTATTCTGAACATGATTTTGGAGAAAGGCAATCGGAGCAGTGAGAAAATAATGATCAAACCTAAAAGGCGAATGAGTTTTTCTTAATAAAGGTGCTTGTATTATTACCTGGATAGCTTTTTGTTTAAGTGATTATGTTGCCATAGAACTTTTTGTAATTCATTAAAATTCATAGGACATGGAGGGCCAGGAAAAACAAGAGTAGGTGGCAGGGTTATTACTTGAAGTCCAATTCAATAAATATAATTTATTTTTCTATAGAGTCCTTTATACACAATATTGCCAGTGGCTTTACGGTCCAACAAGACTGAGCCTGAATGACTTAAGGTATTTGCTTTCAGATCAAATCGACTTTATGAACATTCTGACTTCCCCCTGTACTAAATGAAGTGATATACAGCTATTCTCGACATAATTTCTATCACCACCATTATCTTTCCTCGCTTCAGCTCTTTCACAGAGCTCTGGGGTGACATAAAGTGATAATTGCTGCAGTCTTTCCCTCACAGAGGGGACTGCTTTTACTTCTTTCAGTTGATCACTTCAGAAGGGACTTTCACAAGATGCTGGGTGGTGTAAGGAGAGGAAAGGAGCCGATAAGGACAGGAGTCTAATGAAGGGGCACAGGACTCACCCCTCTGTCAAATCCAACCGACCCAGGCACAGCCAGAGACAGTTTCCTAGGTCCTTGGGATGCAAACATGACCCAGATGCAGCCTTGTCACCTTGTGCCTTACCTCATCTCCTTATGACATTCAAATAAATGGTAATTGAAAGGCAATTTACATCTTTGCTGCAGTTTTTGCTAAAAATGCCAAGGGGAAAAGACCTTCATAGTGCACAGCAAAACTCAAAAATCCTTTCCCCAGCCTGTCTCTCTTCTCTCCTTCCGCCCTCCCTAAAACTCCCTCATAAATCAACCCCTGGCAGCCTTTCTGCTCTTCTTCCTTCCCCTCTTCAGGCTCAGCTCTCTGGCTTTGGCCGGTTTTTCTTTTCTACCCTCACCTAGATACTGTACCAGAAAAGAAAGCAAGCAAGGTGGACCCGAGGCAGAAACACATTGCAAAGATTTATAACTTAATATATTTTCTTTTATAACCTGTCATAAATTCTTCCTTCAAGGAGTGCCCACTCTGAGAACAGTTGTGTTTTAGTTAAACCTACTGTGTAAAAGACTATGTTATCACCTGGACTTCCTGTTTGTTTAGAATGAACAATGTTGACCCTTAGAATTGGTCCAAAGAAGAAGAGAACTGTGTATAATTTAATGTGAGCAAAAAAGATTTAATTACCTCAAGTGTGATCCAGGAACAACCCCTTCTTTGTAAGAGCAGAGAAAATCCCAGAGGAAGCAGACCTGCTTTTTCCTAATTCCTTTAACCAGTGACCACGTCTTCAAAATAAACCTAGGTGTCAAGACAGTAGTTTTTAAAATTGGGTAAAATACACATAATAGAAAATTTGCCATTTTTAAGTGTACAGTTAAATGGCATTATCTACATTGATATGGTTATATAACCATCACCACTATCCATCTCTAGAATTTTTTCGTCTTCCCAAACTGAAACTGTAGCCATTAAGCAACTCCCCATTTCCCCCTCCCCCCACTCAGCCCCTGGCCACCAGCATTCTACTTTCTCCCTCTGTGACTGACCACTCTAGATATCTCATAAGTGAAATCATACAGTTTTTGCCTTTTGTGACTGGCTTAGCTCACACAGCATAATGTCCTCAAGGTTCATCCATGTTGTAGCATGTGTCAGAATTTCCTTAGATTTGTTTATCCATTCATGCATTGGTAGACACTTGGGTTGCCTCCACCTTTCGGCTATTGAGAATAATGCTGCTATGCACGTGGGTGTATTCAAGCTGCCTTTCTTGTCCAATACAAAAGTCTGGAGGCTGTTTTGTTTCTGTTGGATTTTTACTGGGTAGAAAATGAGCATCCTTGAACATTTAGCGCTTCAACTCCTTACTCATCATTGAAGTAGATGCTTTGTGGGCATTTGCCAACCCATATCCCTGTTCTCTAACAACTGCCTCCTCATCCATCAGTTGGGATGCCGCTGATGTCATCCCAACACTGGGAGTGACTCCACCCTTCCCTGGACACATCTGATTGGATAAGGGAAAACTCTGACCGGGGGAAGCCAAGCCATTGGCTGAGATCAGCCCATCAAATTCCTCCTCTCACAAATTTGGACTTGACACTCATGAAGAGACTGGGTCAGTTAGCACAAGTCCACAAATAGTGGACTTGTGCAATACGTAAATTCAGGGCCACAGGGTCAGTCAGCCCGCTCTCTGAGGTGGAAAATGGAGAAAGCCAATCCCTGAGAGAAAAGAGTAAAGTCTTACTACAGAGAGGACAAGAGACAACCTGCAGCAGAGAAAGTTATACACCCAGAGAAAGGAACAGAGACAGAAATAGAAAGAATCTGCCTTTGGTGCCACTGGCCTTTCTGTTTCTGAAATGCTGTATTTCCCATTCCTGTATTCCTTGAGATGCTCGTGTACCCTTCCAAAAAAGTTCCCATTTTGCTTAAGTTATTTTGAGGGATTTCTGTTCTCAGTAACCTAATGTGTCAAGATAATCTATCGAGATATTAATTTTTGTCTTGTTTCTCTGCTCAAGGAGAGAAAGATGAGAAGCAATTTTCTCTTTCTCCCCACCTCCTGAGAGAACAGCCGCATTTCTGTTTTTGCTTTATTGTTCTAAGATTCCACTCATTGTTCTAAGGTAGCCACTAGCCACATGTGACTGTTGTGTGCTTTTGACATGTGGTTAGTGTGAGCATAAGATACACACTGTTGCAATGGCGTAGCCCTGAAATCAAATGTCAAATAGCCCATTAAGCATTTTACATTGGTTACATGTTCAAAATGGTAGTGTTTTGGCTATCTTGGGTTAAATAAAATATATTATTAAAATAAATTCATCCATTTTGCTCTCCTATTTTAATGTGTGCCTGCCACTAGAAATTTTTAAATTATACATGTGGCTCAAGTTATATTTCTCTGGGACAATGTCAGTTGAAGGTCTAGACTAGTTGGGGGGGAAAAGGAGTGTCCAGAACTTCTTTGCATTCCAGGAGTCCTTCAGAAGAAAGCTCCACTCGTGTCTTTAGTGGGTAGGTCAGACTGACCATGGAATTAAGCTAGAGTTGTCATAGAGGAGCCAGAGGAGAAGGGCGCTGTGAATGGAGGAGGGAATAGTGTCACCCTGGGGAGAACTGGAGATCCTAGGACCCAGAGGGTGGAGGGAGGCAGACCATGAGCGCCAGAGACCTGTAATGCCCTAGATGAGACAACCCTCTGACCGGGTGACTCCTGGATCCTAGGGGTGATGGCCAAGAACCATGACTGCAAAGGCTATAGGGAGGTCCCTGTATCTGAGCCACAGCTCAACTATGGAAAGCATCTCTCAAAACAGATGGGTGAGGACCAAGCCCCCACTGGCATCAAAATAAACTCCGGGATTTGATAAAATGCCATGGGGCGGGGTGGGGGGCAGCCTAGTGCCGACAGATCTCATCGGTCATGTGGGTGGGGCCTCGGAGTCCGATTTTATTTGACTTAGAAAAATGAAGAGAGGTGCGGTTTTCTGCACCCCAGCACAATGGAACAAATTCATGCCTGTTTCACCAATAATCTTGGGCTAAGACAGCCAGATTCTGCAGGTCTTCAGGGCATGTGAAGCCGAAGGTCCACAGGCCTCTGTGCACGTGGCTGGCTGCAGGACTTCTCTCTCGTAGCCGCTGACCTGAAGTATCAGGACCCTTCCAGTTAGATACATCTTCTTAGGAATATACGGAGAACTACTGGGAACCAGAAGCCAAGAGAATTCCGAATAATGTCAAAGCTGCCGTCATATAACCTCTGAGCTGGAAAGAATCCATAGAGATGACACAGTCCAACTCCTTCGTTCTAGCAGAAAGAAACCATAGCCTGGGTGGGAAGAACGGAGGATTTGCTTGTGGTCACACAGGCAGTGGTCAGATCTCTAACTAAAAGGCGGATGCCTTTTTTACTCTCCTGGGCATCTCAAACGGCCCTAGAGCTGGGTCCTCAACACTGGGGCCTCACATCCTTCTCTTTTCAAAAATGCCAAACGATTTACAAGATTCCAGGCAGAGCCTTCTAACCAGATAACATGCAGGTATCTAATTTGAGACATTCAAACTCTACAAGGAGGAAACTACTTTTACTAGAACTATGCATATATACACACATTGTCATAAGATATAGCCTAGTACAGCTTCTGTAGCTGCTATAACCGAAAGAGGGTGGCTTAAATAAGCAGCTCATCATTGTCTCATGAAACAATCTGGACATAAGTAGTTCAGAGCCGGTAAGAAGGCTCCAGGCGCCTGAGGCCCAGGATCTCCCACTGTGTTGCTGTTCTTCCACACATACGGTCTTTCCTTCACTGTGTGGTCCAAGAGGGCTCATCTTCATACCTTCATTCTGACCAGTGTGGGGCAGGGGTGGGCAAAAGAGAGGAACGGGGAGAGTCATGACTGGAAGCTGCTAATATCACTTCTGCTCACACCCTATTGATCAGAACTTAGTCACATGGCCATGCCTCACTGCAGGGGAGACTGGAGAGCAGCCTTTGTTCTGAGAAGCCACATACCTGGCAAAAAGTCTATCACCACAGAAGCAGAGAGTAATAGATGTGGGGAAAACTAGCTGCTCATGGATACAGCTGCCCATGTGCCCATACTCACACATCAGCATGCTGGCTCATATAGAAACACACACTTACATGTCAATGAATGCACCTGACACCAACGTTCCTATGTGTACTTTCACACACACTCAGATATGCACGTGTTCCAACCCTATGCATGCTTGTTTATCCATTCACATGTTCATATATCTCCACACAAAGCACACATACCAGTGTGGCTGTGTCACTAACACACACATACAAATGCGTGTACACATGGAGAGAAACAGAGACGGAGGGAGAGGAGAGACTGCAAAACCTGTCCCTCTGTCATCCCACTGTGCAATGTGGGGATCGATTCCCAATCTTCATATGTCCCCTGTCATTGGGGATGCCCCTTGTCCTGTGTTTAGGACACATTCTTTTTTCCTATATTCAGAAGGACATTTAGAACAAGATCAGGGATTATGCAACACACCACAATGTAAAACAAAATAAAGTATCATGGAAGTGCCTGTGAAGAGGTCCACCCCATACTCCACACCCATAACCACTGGGGTAACTGACATCTCACCCTCTCTATTGGCAGTCTGCCCACCATATGTTTGGGGCTACCCAGCTGACTAGGAGGACATATAAGGTGCTAGAGCCAAGATTAAGAATACCTGTAAGGCCAAGTGGTATGGGAAGGGATGCAGACTTAGAAGCAAGCACGAGATACGGTGAAATACCGAAGCAGGTCACCAACACACGGTACTTAGTGAATACTTGGATGGATGGATGGATGGATGGATGGACAAGTGGACAGATGGATAAATGGATGAGCAGATTCATGGGCAGAGAGCATAGAACATTCTGCACCCTGCCCTCACTTCACTCCTGTAACTCGATCCCCTGACACAGCAGTAGGCACATAGTAGGTGCACAAACAACAGTTAAGCCAGTTGGCTGGCTGATTGGATGGAAGAATAAATGGTTTAGATCTTTTCTGTCCTTTTTGGAAAATGAGTGTTTGCCCAAAGTGACATTTTGGATTAAGTAAATTAAGGCATGGGGAGGAACAGAGCTACCACTTACTGGCATTTACTATGTTCCAGACAGAACAGTTGCACGTGCCGGCACGTTTAATTCTCAAAAGAAGCCTGTAAGGCAGGTTCTATTATTATCTTCTCCATTTTACAGTTGATAAACTTGAGACACAGAGAGATTAAGTACTTTGCCCAAGGTCACTTGCTCAAGCTAGTGAGTGGAGAGCAAGAATTTGAACCAGGGCTGTCTGACTCTAGCTTGCAACCGTGCCGTACTGTAGAGAGCTTTCCCCAACTGCAATGGGCTGTGGGAGCCCAGTTCACGTAATAGATGAGGGAAAGACAGCTCTGCCTGTTTTGACTCATGATCCCAGAGCCCTGCTCCTCCCGTCCCCTCTCCTTACTGCCTAGGACAACTCTGTGGACCCCTGGAGCCCCATGAAGCATGGTGGGAAAGCTGCTGCTCTGTAGGACGCTCCAGGGCTCTTCCTGGCCCTGTGCTAAGAGGTCTCCCAGGCTACCGCAAGTAGAGATAAAATTACTTCCCCCAAAGCTTCCCACCAATAGGGGGAAAAGCAGTTAAGGGAAATGGGACACAATGGGAAAAAAAATCCCGATGGCCCCGGGCTTTGTTGCCTCATCGCTGTGAGCTTCATTTCCTCAGATGTGAAGTGGGTGTAATGCTGTCACCTTCACAGGGTGGCGGATGGGTGAAAGGAAACAATGCGTGCTCTGCACACAGCGCATGTAATAGATAGTCACTAAATGTCAGGTGGCAGTAGTAGCAGTGGAGGAAGCCCCAGAAGATCCTAGTTCTCTGGCCCCATTAGGTGGCAACTCCTTTGCTTTGTCTCTTCTGGCAGCATGAGATGGTAAAAAGAGGATTAGACAGATGTGAATTAGAATGACAACTCAGCTATTTACTAGCTGAGTGACCCTGGGCAAGTCACTTTACCTCTCTTAGCTTCCATTTCTACTTACTTAAGTGTAGACTATTTGCTAACTTATGTTGTAAGCATCAAATTAAATGAAGGCAGGCACACAGGAAGGGGGACATAAACATTCTTCTTTCTTTCCCATTTCCCAGAGCCTTTAGGGTTTTGCAGTGACAGCCAACAGCCCCAGCTCCCGTGAAATCCACAGCTGCTTCCTTAGGACAAAGGTTCCCCAGCCACTTCTCCCCACAGGGGATTACAGTTCTCTCCTTCCCACCAGGCTCCAAGACCTGCTGGCTTCAGCTCCTGGGCTATGGGATAACTTCCTCCTGGTTATTTAATTTCTCTCCAAACAGCAAGGGAGAAAGAGCAGGCCGGCTCCTGCCTTGGGCAGACAATCCTCAGATACAGAAATCACTTCCCTAGGCAGCACAGACGAAGAAAGATTTGGGGCCCTGGATGAATCATCAGGGCTCCGGGGAAGCAGGGAGCATCACAGTCTATCATCCAGTTGGCATCACGGAGAAATAAGGGTCGCTGGGATTCCTGGAAAAATGACATGTGAGAGGAGGCTTTGGGGGGCCAGTGAGACAATTTACTAGTTGGCCGTGCCATCTAAATAACACCCGAAGGTCCTCTGGACACCTGTGTCACCTCATGACAGGGGATCTGAGTGAGGCAGCCCGGACAGGTCCGCAATGGCGAGAGGAGTTAGCTGTCACATCAGCCTTTGCCACTGTCACGGGGGTTGAGCCTCTCTCCTCCTCCTTGGGTGTTTCACTCTGGAGTGTACGTCTGTACGGGGCCTGGCACAGGGCATGGGTGGCATGGAGCTGAATGGATCAGGATCCTGCCCAGGAAGAGTGCTCAGAGAGGGTAGACATGTGCACCAACTGTCGCACGTAATAATCACCGTGCTAGGCGCTGAGCGTTCGTTCACTTCATCTACACCACCGCTCTGTGGCGTCGGTGCAGTTATGATCCCCATTTCACAAACACAGAAAGTGAGACACGATAGTTCAGTGACTTGCCCAAGACCACCGTCAGCAAGTGGCAGTGGCAGGAATAGAAACCAGGCGGTGTAGCTTCGAGCCTCCGTCTTCAACCCCTCCACTCCAGTCCACACAGGACAGGAAGCAGTAGGGCCATTCAGGCTTTGGGGTAAAGTGTTCAAGGCAGTGCACAAAGGGAGCCCTGGAAGGCTTCCCAGATCCCATATGGTTTGGACCGAAAGGGATGCAGGAGGGTGGGCATTCTGGCAGATGAAACAGCATGACTAAACAGACAGAGGGTACCCTGTGGGCTTGGAAAGTGGACCTCACCAGCCGGTGGGAAGGTCCTGGAGGAGAAGGTTGGCAGGAGGGGGCTCAAGCATGAGAGCAAGAGAAGGTCTGAGGCCACCGAGGTTCTAGAACAGGAGAGAGACCTGCTCAGATTCGTGCTTTGGGGGCTGCGGCAGTAATGTGTGCCGGGGAGCAATGGAGGGGCTGAGCCCCGAGAAGAGGGCTGGAGAGGAGGGTGCAGCCACTTACAGGTGATTCTGTAAAATTTGAGGAAGAAAGGGGGAAAGGGAGGAGAAGGATGAAACCCAAGGAAAAGAAAAGGAGAGCAAGGAAAGAAAAGCAAGGAGAGGAAGAAAGAAGGAGGGAAAGGGAAAAGGGAAGGAAAGACCTGACTCTGGCCCGGGCGCCAGGCACACGCGTTCTCTCAGCGTTTCCCCTGAGTGTAGGGCTCACGCGTCCGGTGATGGGCACACACGGAGATGACACGAGGGGCGCCTGGCCATGGGATTAAATAACGCCAGAGCTGGTAGTAAGAAGGGTGTCCCCCTTTAAATGTGTTCGTTCCTGTTTGTGTTGAAAGGGAGTGTTGGTTTGGTGCCCCCTGATGCTTGCTAATCTTCCTCTCTAACAGAGTGGCCTCCGGCTCACAGTCTTTGGCGGGCAATGGTAAATAGCTAGCACTGAGAACATTATCTTGTTTTTGTTTTTGTATGGGGGTCGGATATGACAAAAATCACAAAAATGGTGCCCAAGTGACCAAAGTGCTGGTTTTCCATCCTGGCTGTACTTTAGAATCATCTGGGAGTTTAAAACTCCTAATGTCCAGGCTGCTCCACAGACTTTGGTTTGATGGGCCTGAGATGGGGCCAATGCATCCATATTTTTAAGCTCTTGAAATGATTCTAAAAAGCAACCACAGCTGAGAACCACTGGCTAAAGTCTTGAAAATATCCCATTATCTCATTTAAATCATCACCGGTATGTCATTACTCTGAGGATGGTGACAAAAATCTCTACCTCACGCTATTGCTGAGGACAGGGGATCTGACCAATATTTGTAGTTCAGGTTCATCTCTTCTATGATCATGTCCCCTCCCTAACCTTCATTCCAATGCCCAGGGCTGGGCTCAGGGCCAGGATCATAGCACTTAAAAGTCCTGCAGGGTCTTCTGCCCCCATGGAGATTACAGCAAAGCTACCCCATGTGAAGGCATGTCCACTTGTAAGCGGACCCTCCTAAGACGTGCAGCTTTCCAAGTGCCCGATGCAGCCCCAGCCCTGGCAACATTCCAATTCAACCAGCCTTGCTGAGGAAGGACACTGGGGAATCCCGCGTCCTCTTCCCAGCCCATCCATTCTCAGTGGAGGGAAGCTGGTTCTTTTAATTAAGCCCCACATTAGTGCCAAGTGCTTCCAAGACAGAGTGTGGGAGGAGTCTCTGAAGTGTGAGACAAGTTGACAAGGGGGGGTCATGATGGATCTTTCCACACCAGATTCAATATGCCTCTAACGACTTGTGATACAGCCAGCATCAATCCAGACTAGCAGCGGCCCCCGTGATGCATGTGTTTTCTCTGCAAACCAGAAAGAAGTTTTCGTTCAAAGGAATTCCCAAGAATGCCATTGCCTGAGAAACATTAATCTGCAAAACAGGAACTGCATCTTTAAATACCTTTAGGGGCCATGTGAGAAACATCTGTGAGTGAAGCACGCCAGGGTGGGTGCGGCAGGGAGTAGCAGAGACTGCGGCAAACAGCAGGGGAAATGCCAAGGAGAAAGCTGCTTCTGAGCTCTGGGTCCAGTGGGTCCAACTGGGTCCAGTGTAGCCTAGTCTTCTGATTTTTTTAGGGGAGCAGTCTTCCCATTTCACTCTGAGTAAAAGCTGAAGTCCTGACAAAAGCTTGTCAGCCCGTCATGATCTGCTCTTCCTCTCCCACTGCCACCATTTCTGTGTCCTCTTTTCCTATCACTCCCACCCTGCTTGCTCCCACTCCAGTCACTCTGGCTTCCCTGCTGATCCTGAAACTCACCAGCCACACTCTCGTCTCAGGGCCTTTGCATGTGCTGCCTGGCAAGCTCTTTCCCCAGGCATCCCCATGGCTCATTCCCTCACCACCTCCAGGTCTTTGCTCTAATCTACACTCTCTCAATGAGATTCACTCCAACTAACTACCCTCTACCATCTGCCCTCCCCACACCCCAGCCCTCCTGACTCTGCTTTTTATTCTTTCCTACAGCATTTATCACCTCTCACCTATATTACCCCAAAAGGCAGGTTTTACTTTACTTACTGCTATATCCTAAGCACCTGGAACCATGCCTGGCAGGTAATAAGTGCTCAATGAACATTTGGATAACTGAAATCTGCTGTTATGAACTGAAATTATGGTGAAATTCATATGTTGAGACCCTAACCTTCAATGTGACCATATTTGGATACGGGGCTATTTAAGGCAGTAGTTAAGGTTTAATGAGGTCATAAGGGTGACCTTAATCCAAAAGGACTGGTGTCCCTATAAGAAGAGGAAGAGACACCAGGAACACACACGTACAGAGAAAAGGCCACATGAGGACACAGCAAGAAGGCAGCCTCCTGCAAAGGCAAAGCCCTCATCAGAAACCAACCATGCTGGCACCTTGCTCTTGGACTTACAGAAAATAAACTTCTGTTGTTTAAACCCCTCAGTCTGTGGTATTTTGTCATGGCGGTCCAAGCAAACGAATGTATCTGGACATCTGGATTTTTGTGTGAAATCTCCTGATTCATAAACGCTGTCCACTGTTTCGAAATTTAAAAATAAACTTAAAAGGTCTTTCTGAGGGCCAAACAGGGCATGTCTACGAGCCAGATACTGGACATGTGCCCCTAGCTTGTGACGTCAGGCTTGCTAGAAGTCATGCACTCAAAGAAGGATTCATATCCCACTTTAGATCACCTGTGCTCATCCAGCATCTCTCAGTTAGGACAAGGAAAGGTGAGAGTTTTGTCAGCCTCCTTCCACCCTACCCCTTGTGCAACTCACTGGAGCCAAAGGCTCTGAACTGCAAAAACGATCATGCTCCCCCATTCCTGAGTCCTCCCACAGCCCCCTATTGCTCTTGCAGTAAAACCTATCTCCTTACAGGATCTACTCAGCCCTTCATGATCTGTCAGTGGGAGGTATACAGCTGTGATGAATGCCACCGCCGGCTATGGCCCCCCAAAACCCAAGTGGCCACCCACATTCTCTTTTCCCCTTCTATGGCAACCATTAAGGCTTTGTGCTGAAGATGGCAGGGTCACATGATGGAGGGAGGCAGGATCCCTGAGTCACTGCTTAGAAGAGAACCACCAGGAGAGCTGCCCAGTTTTTACCCAGACTGTGGCATGAGTAAGAAATAAGCCTTATGGGCTCCCCTGGTGGCTCAGTGGTTGAGAGTCCGCCTGCCGATGCAGGGGACACGGGTTCGTGCCCCGGTCCGGGAAGATCCCACATGCCGCGGAGCGGCTGGGCCCGTGAGCCATGGCCGCTGAGCCTGCGGGTCCGGAGCCTGTGCTCCGCGACGGGAGAGGCCCCAACAGTGAGAGGCCCGCGTACCGCACACACAAAAAAGAAAAAGAAACTGAGATTTGGGTGGGAGTGATGTTGAGGCATTGTTACTGTAGCACAGCTAGCCTCTCCTGATCACCACAGTACAAATGCCAGTGACAGCAGGCTGTTCTTCCCGTTTAATCCGAGCCAATGGGACTCTCTCAGGCTGGAGAGAAATAGAAAAGCCTTAGTTCAGATTCATCCAGCAGAGGCTCCCTGAAGACAGTGCCCAGTAGTTCCTGCTTTCTGGAACCTGAGGGAATCTGGATCCTGCTCTTTGAAAGCCTGGGCCACATGACTCTGAATTCTTCCCCCACTGTCCCAACTTGGATCCTACTCTGACCCCTGGGACTTACTCCCTAAACTTGGTCTCCCTGCCATTTCCCTGTCTTCCAAACCTAGAGATTCTGCACCCTGTGTGACCTCAGATAGGAAGTCTCTTTTCCCCAGACCACTCAGAGCCCAGTCTCCGACACTGGCCCTTAAAAGGTGCCCTGGTCACACCAGGAAGGCCATGCCTGCATCCAGCCCTTGACACGGTGATTCAATATGGCCGGAGTGCTCTTTTTTGTCAATTCCCTTCTGAATCCATTTACAAACATTTAAAAGTTTCAAGATGGGAACAAACTCATACAACCCAATGGTTAAGGATTTGGGATCTGGAGCCAGATTGCCTTTTTTTTTTTAACATCTTTATTGGGGTACAATTGCTTTACAACGGTGTGTTAGTTTCTGCTTTATAACGAAGTGAATCAGCTATACATATACACATATCCCCATATCCCCTCCCTCTTGCGTCTCCCTCCCTCCCACCCTCCCTATCCCACCCCTCTAGGTGGTCACAAAGCACTGTGCCATGCAGCTGCTTCCCACTGGCCATCTATTTTACATTTGGTAGTGTATATATGTCCATGCCACTCTCTCACTTCGTCCCAGCTTACCCTTCCCCCTTCCTGTGTCCTCAAGTCCATTCTCTACGTCTGTGTCTTTATTCCTGTCCTGCCCCTATGTTCTCCAGAACCAATTTTTTCTTTTTAGATTCCATACATATGTGCTAGCATATGGTATTTGCTTTTCTCTTCCTGACTTACTTCACTCTGACAGACTCTAGGTCCATCCACCTCATTACAAATAGCTCAATTTCGTTTCTTTTTATGGCTGAGTAATATCCCATTGTATATATGTGCCACATCTTCTTTATCCATTCATCTGTCGAAGGACACTTAGGTTGCTTCCATGTCCTGATTCTCTTAGCTTTTGCTTGTCTGTAAAGGTTTTAATTTCTCCGTAGAATCTGAATGAGATCCTTGCTGGGTTCGGTAATCTTGGTTGTAGGTTTTCCCCTTTCATCACTTTAAATATGTCCTGTTACTCCCTTCTGGCTTGCAGAGTTTCTGCTGAAAGATCAGCTGTTAACCTTATGGGGATCCCCTTGTATGTTATTTGTTGTTTTTTCCTTGCTGCTTTTAATATTTTTTCTTTGTTTTTTCCTTGCTGCTTTTAATATTTTTTCTTTGTATTTAATTTTTGATAGTTTGATTAGTATGTGTCTTGGCATGTTTTTCCTTGGATTTATCCTGTATGGGACTCTCTGCGCTTCCTGGACTTGACTATTTCTTTTCCCATATTAGGGAAGTTTTCAACTATAATCTCTTCAAATATTTTCTCAGTCCCTTTCTTTTCCTCTTCTTCTTCTGGGACCCCTATAATTCGAATGTTGGTGCGTTTAATGTTGTCCCAGAGGTCTCTGAGACTGTCTTCAATTCTTTTCATTCTTTTTTCAGCTCTGCAGTAGTTATTTCCACTATTTTGTCTTCCAGGTCACTTATCTGTTCTTCTGCCTCAGTTATTCTGCTATTGATTCACTTCTAGAGAATTTTTAATGCCATTTACTGTGTTGTTCATCATCGTTTGTTTGCTCTTTAGTTCTTCTAGTTCCTTGTTAAATGTTTCTTGTATTTTCTCCATTCTATTTCCAAGATTTTGGATCATCTTTACTATCATTATTCTGAATTCTTTTTCAGGTACACTGTCTATTTCCTCTTCATTTGTTTGGTCTGATGGGTTTTTACCTTGCTCCTTCATCTACTGTGTGTCTCTGTCTTCTCATTTTGCTTAACTTACTGTGTTTGGGGTTTCCTCTTCGCAGGCTGCAGGTTCATAGTTCCCATTGATTTTGGTGTCTGCCCCCAGTGGCTAAGGTTGGTTCAGGGGGTTGTGTAGGCTTCCTGGTGGAGGGGACTGGTGCCTGTGTTCTGGTGGATGAGGCTGGATCTTGTCTTTCTGGTGGGCAGGACCACGTCCAGTGGTGTGTTTTGGGGTGTCTGTGACCTTATTATGATTTTAGGCAGCCTCTCTGCTAATGGATGGGGTTGTGTTCCTGTCTTGCTAGTTGTTTGGCATAGGGTGTCCAGCACTGTAGCTTGTTGGTCCTTGAGTGGAGCTGGGTCTTGGCGTTGAGATGGAGATCTCTGGGAGAGCTTTTGCCGTTTGATATTACGTGGAGCTGGGGGGGTCTCTGGTGGGCCAATGTCCTGAACTCGGCTCTCCCACCTCAGAGGCACAGGCCTGACACCCAGCCGGAGCACCAAGACCCTGTCAGCCACACGACTATGTCAGATGTGTAGCCATCTGAGTCTCTGCGTCCCCTCCTTTAACGTCTACATCCAGGCTGGCTGGGACGGTCAGGGTGCAGGACGCTGGTCTGGGGCTGCCGGACTCTGGCCTGCCCGGGCTAGCCGAGCGCCAGGAGCCCAGATTGCCTTTAAATCCAATCCCCAGTACTCACTAGCAAATGACCTTGGACGTAACTCTCCGAGCTCTAATTTCCTTATTTGTAAAATGGGCCTAAGAACAGCCCCAAGATTTTTATGCAGGTTTAATGAATTAATATATGTAAATTACTTAGAACAGACTCTGGTACAGAGTAAGCACTCAACAAGTATGAGCAGTTCTTGTTTTGTGCCACACACTGACCATATTTTCCCATTTAACCCTGTCATAAACGATACTATACTCTCCTGCTAGCAGAGGAGGAAACTAGGGCTCATTGAGGCTAAGTAACTGGCCCTGGATTAAACAGCTCGTCAGGGATGTAGTCAAGATTCCAAGCCTTGTCTTTCTGCTCTGCTCTACTACTTTACTTCCCCAAAACCAGTATTCAAAGAAAGCCAAGGTTTATTAAGCACCTATTAATGTTTCAGGAACCAAGCTTGATGTTTATGAATATACAGTTTC
Source organism: Phocoena sinus (assembly GCF_008692025.1). Lineage (NCBI taxonomy): Eukaryota > Metazoa > Chordata > Mammalia > Artiodactyla > Phocoenidae > Phocoena > Phocoena sinus. Next base: position 65,504,260 of record NC_045777.1, on the reverse strand, counting down.
AATTTTCCCCCAACAGCCCTATAAAGTCTAACATATCATCCCCAACTAGCACATGAAGAAACTGACTCTCAGAGAGGTTAAGTCAAGCACTGAAGGTCACAGTGCTAATAAGAGCAACTGGGGAGCTTCCCTGGTGGTGCAGTGGTTGAGAGTCCGCCTGTCGACGCAGGGGACACGGGTTCGTGCCCCGGTCCAGGAAGATCCCACATGCCACGGAGCAGCTGGGCCCGTGAGCCATGGCCACTGAGCCTGCACGTCCGGAGCCTGTGCTCCACAATGGGAGAGGCCACAGCGGTGAGAGGCCCGCGTACTGCAAAAAAAAAAAAGAGCAATTGGGCTTTAAAACCAGGTCAGTTTGACTCCAAAAGCTCACTCCACTGTTCCTGGCTACCTCTTGTAGTAATTAAAACTATTTGTTGAGCTTTCGTCTATGTCCCAGGCAAAGTAAAACTGACAAAGCATGCTTTGCGCAGGACATGTCATCCTCAGGAAACTGAGGCTGGAGGAGCTAAATTTGTTGCCCACCTGCGCACAGCTCCTAAGTGACAGAGGTAGGACTGGAACTTGGATCTGCAGTCTCCACAGTGTTTGTTCTTTCCTGATGACATCAAGCTGCAGAGGCTAAAGGCCTCCCACACTGATGAAATTCCCACCATCACCTCACGGGCCACATCGTGGCTGTCCCATAGTGGCTCGTGGAGTTGGATGCTTTTCCTGTAATTCAGAATTCTTGATACTTTGACCAAAATTGAGGTTTCCCTGCATGCGGTGCAAAAGGATTGGCCCAGGAAATGAGGGGTGGAAATAAGATTGTAGGCTCTTGTTTACATATGCAAGGCATGTGTTCTTACAAAAGCTCATACATCTGAAAATTGCATCTTTTTAAAGAAACCGTCCCACAGAACTATTGGGAGAGGACTTCAGGGGCCCAGCTTCAGCAGTTGATTAATGACCTATAAGCTGCTGACATCAGAAGCTGGTGAGGCTGGTCCAGCTCTACCCCACAGATAAAAGATGCTGCCAACCCCAAATGCCCCGTCTCCTTTGGAAGGATGGCAAAGCTAACTCCCAGCCTGCTTTTTTTTTCTGCTGCCCTGGGGGAGGTTAGCTTCTCAAAGCATTCCCAGCAAGGGCTATAAAAGACTTTTGGAAATCCGAGTTTACCCACATAATAGATTCCTTAGAACCCTTTCTGCAAAGAGGCAAGTACAAATCACAAATGGTTAATGAAACCAAAGTAAAATTTGCAGTGAGATAAATCTTCTCCTGGACTTTCCAATTACAGGAGCCAATAGCGCCTCCGGATAGAGAATAAAAATCTGAGGGGGCAGAAGGGAAGGTGGCCGGCGGCACTGCGCTCCCTGGCAACGCCCCTGCATTAAGGAAACTTTGATATTCCGCACACGGGTACACAGAAGATCACAAAAGAGCCGAGGAAAAAGCTCCTGCTATTTCAGAACCACATAACCGGAGTAAGAAGCCTTGAAGCCAAGAAAGCCTTGACGTTTTGCCTTCTTAAGAAGACCTACAGTTTTAAGCCGCGTTAGCATATTAATTGCCCTTATGCAGCTGCGTGCTGCTAATTACAAATGAATGGTGTTTATTCATCATAGGAGACCCAGCAGGAACGTCTGTCTACTTAGCAACACTATGTTAATTTGAGTTTGGCTTTCAAAGGTCATAAAACTGCTTTGAATGAAAACGTTTCTTAAAGAGAGAGTTGTTTCCCCTTCTCTCCTTCACCCATTGCAAGGAAGTTCTGGGTAGAGATCTGGTCCTTTCTCAGTTCCCAGACTTGCTTCTCAGGTGGGTGAGAGCCGGTCTCCCTAGTGGGCAGGGAAACAGCATTAGCAGCTGCGGAATGCACAGCCCACCCTCTTCGCCTCTTTCCCTCTTTGTTTGTTTTTCAAGTATCTGCACGTCAGCACTGCAGACCCATCTCTCCTTTTCTATCCGCAAGTGGGAAACACCCATCCCCACCGGCCAGAATTTCTCTTTGTGCTCCTGGCCTGCATATGCTCGTGTCTGGGTGGTAAGTCTGACCAACCTCGCCTTGACCAACTAGCTGCCTTCAAGTTAGGGATTAAGGAACTAGGAGCCCCCAGTTTGTGTTCTCATTCCAGTTTTTACCTGAGAGCCCTGAGTTTGGGGGAGGCGATGGGCACAGTGTTTTATATAATCAAAGCATCATTTCTCATTTGGTTAGTGATGCTTGAGTACAGTATCTGCTGGACAGAACACACAAGAGCTAGTGGAAGCGTGGCTCCTTGAACCTCTCTTGAAGTCTATAATTTAGATATTTCCAAATTCTCTTTACTGTGATTAGTCTGAAGTATTAAAGCTTGAGCCTGTATGTTTATCTCTCCTGTGGAAATCCCATTTTCCTTCTATAATAATCCTAAAAGGCAGTGCTATTTATTATTCCCCTTTTTTCAGATAAGGAAACTGAATCTCAGAGAGGTCAAACAGCTTGCCCGAAGTCACACAGCTAGTACAATGTGAAAGTAGAAACTGAATATATCTGACTCCATAGTTCTGAATCACTGCTTTACAGGGACCTACCAAAAACTCAGGGCTTTTCAATGTGGAAAAAGACGTGTGCTAGAGAGATGGAGAGAATCCAAACTCATACCTGGATAACGTGAGAGCAAGGTCCTCCATGCCTTCTGGGGCATTGGCCACAAGCTGAAAGATGCCATTACCCTAGACCAAAGCATTTTAGAAGCTCAGTTTTGAAAAATCAGTAAAATGTAATCCATCAAACCATTGAGAAGTTACAGCTGCTGATAGGATGAGACATAAGCCTAGAATTGCTCAGTAACCTTCTTATCACCGTGAGGGAAGAGCTTGTCAGAAAATGCAGACCACACAGAAGAGAGAAGATCTGAGACGAGGAGAGAGAAACTAAATGCTGATCTCACCATTCAAGCCCCTGGATCCAGCCATAACTGTGTGCTCACCACTTTTCTAAAACTACTTGAATCAATCGCTGTCCAATTCTTCCATGTCCTGGTACTTATAAAAATCAATTATGGGGCTTCCCTGGTGGCGCAGTGGTTGCGACTCCGCCTGCCGATGCAGGGGACGCGGGTTCGTTTCCCGGTCCGGGAGGATCCCGCGTGCCGCGGGGCGGCTGGGCCCGTGAGCCATGGCCGCTGGGCCTGCGCGTCCGGAGCCTGTGCTCCGCAACGGGAGGGGCCATAACAGTGAGAGGCCCGCGTACCGCAAAAAAAAAAAAAAAAAAAATCAATTATGAACTGTTAACTCTTCTCCTGAACGTTTTTAGTTACATGAGCCAACACATCTTCCTTTCCTTATTAAACTGAGTTGGATTTTCTGTCATTTGCACCTGCCAGTGTCCTGAGTACCCATTAGTTTTATATTGCTGTTGTTGTTTTTCTCTTCATTATTAATATCATTATCTTATAGCACGTGAATAAATCGTTTAACTGTGGATTTAGAGGGCCCTCAAACTTTACCTCACACCAAACACAAAACTTAATTCCAGATGGATCACAAACCTAACTACACCTAAAAGCTAAAAATATAAAAACTTCTCAAACAAAACACAGGACAATATATTTGAAACCTCAGTTTAGACAAAGATTCCACGGACAGGATAGAAAAGCATTAACCATAAAACGTTTTAAACGACAGATTAAACTTTATTGAAACTAAAAACTTCTATTCTTCAAAAGACATCATTAAGAAAATGAAAAGGCAAGTCACAGGCTGGGAGAAAATATTCACAATACATATATCTGACAAAGAAATTGTATCCAGAATAAACAAGTCATACAACCCATAATAAAACATTTTAATGGCAAAACGCTTAAACAGATATTTCACAAAGAAGATACTCAAATAGCCAACAGACCATATGAAAAGATGCCCTATATTATGAATTTTCTGGGAAATGCAAGTTAAACTTGCAATGAGATGCCACTTCATATCTACCAGAAAGGCTAGAATTGAAGACAGATAACCCCACTGTTGAGTACAATAAACCACTGGAACTCTCATACTTTGCTGGTAAAATGTTAACAACCACTGTGGAAAATAGTTTGGCAGTTAGTTAAACACACTTGAAATGATCCAACCATTTCACTCCTACGTACGGAAGAGAAGTCAAAACTTGTACCCACAAAAGGACTTTCATAAGAATGTTCATAGCAGTTCTATTAAGAACAACCAAAACCTGGAAATGATCCAAATGTTCATCGAAAACAAATCATGGTATATTCCTACAAGGGAATAATATTCATCAATAAAAATGAACAAAGAACTAATACATTCAATAACATAGATGAATCTCAAAAACGTTATGTTGAGTGAAAGAAGCCCAGACACAAAAGACTGCATGTTGTCTGATTCCATTTATGTGAACTTCTAATACAGGCAAAACTAAGCTATGGTAATAGAGATCAGACCAGTGGGTGCTTGGGTGCTTGGGCGAGAGTAGAGGGTGACCCTCTACTCTTCCTTTCTTTTTTTTTTTTCTTCCTTTCTTCCTGAAGAAGTATAACAGATACACAGCATATAACAGTATATGGCACAACAGCAGAATACAGCAGAGTAACAGTATAAGCATGGAGACTTGGAACTAGAATGCCCAGCTCAAATCCTGGTCCATGACATACCAGAGGTGTGGCCTTGGGCACATAACTTAACCTCTCTGAACTTCCATTTCTTCACCTGTACATTCTTCATGAATGTTCAAAACTTAAATAACGTTTAAAAAAATAAGGTAGGGCTTCCCTGGTGGCACAGTGGTTGAGAATCTGCCTGCTAATGCAGCGGACACAGGTTCGAGCCCTGGTCTGGGAGGATCCCACATGCCGCGGAGCAACTAGGCCCGTGAGCCACAGCTACTGAGCCTGCGCGTCTGGAGCCTGTGCTCCGCAACAAGAGAGGCCACGATAGTGAGAGGCCCGTGCACCACGATGAAGAGCGGCCCCCGCTTGCCACAACTAGAGAAAGCCCTCGCACAGAAACGAAGACCCAACACAGCAAAAATAAATAAATAAAAATTAATAAAAGGCAGAATAGGTGATAGTGCGCCCCGAGCACACTATTAAAAAAATAATAATAAGGTAAATTTTTAAAATAAAATAAAATATGGTGTAGTAGGTTGGACAGTGTCCCCAGAAAAGTTCACCCAGACCCTGGAATGTGACCTTATTTGGAAATATGGTCTCTGCGGGTATAATTAGGGCAAGGATTAAGATGAAATCATACAGGGTTCGGGTGGGTCCTAAAGCCAATGAGAATGTCCTTAGAAGAGACAGAAAAAGACAGAGACACAAAGAAGTGATGTCATGATGAAGGTAGATGTTGGAGTGATGGGCACACAAGCCAAAGAACACCAGGCATAGCCAGCAACCTCCACAAGCCAGAGGACAGTCATGGCACGGTTGGTCTCTCAGAGCCTCCAAAAGGAATCAACCCTACAGACACCTTGATTTCAGACTCCTGGCTTCCTAACTGCGAAAGGATAAATTTCTATTGCTTTAAGGCACCCAGTTTGTGGTAATTTGTTATGGCAGCCCTAGGAAACAAATACATATATGGTAAGGGCCCATGCTGGATGAATGGATTTTTTTTAATTAGTAAATGGTTTTTCCTGTTATTAAAGAGCAAAGCCCTTGCCCTGTATTCCTGGGGATCCCATGTAGTATCTAGCTAGATGTTTGTATTAGTTTCCTGGGGCTCCATAATGAAGTGTCACAGACTGGGTGGCCTAAACAACAGACGTTTATTTTCTCACAATTCTGGAGGTTAGAAGTCCAAGATCAAGGTATTGGTAGGGTTGATTTCTTCTGAGGTATCTCTCCTTAGCCTGTAGATGGCTGACTTCGCCCCGTGTCTTCACGTCATCTTTTGCATGTGTCTGTGTCCAAATTTCCTCTTCTTATAAAGACACCCATCATATTGGATTAGGGCCCACCCACATGGCCTCATTTTAACTTATTTATTTATGTCACTTAAGACCCTATCTCCAAATACAATCCCACCTTGAAGTACCGGGGGTTAAGATTTCAACGTATGAATTTTGAGGGGACACAATGCCACCCATAACAATGTTGATAAATGCTTATTTTACTGAAGCATCAGAGTCTTGACCTTCAACTTACAGACAATTCGATTATACTGAACAAGAACTTACTACTGAGGCTTCCTGTAGCAACCATGGAGGTGCCCTTGTCAGATCTTCCTTCAAGAGGACCTGCTGGCTGTTTGACATCCTTCAAACTTAGCACCTTTGTACCTGTCACAGCATCCCTGCCAGGCCATGTTCCCTGGGCTGCTCCCAGCCAGGGAGGGAAGATGGCAGGGGCACTAGATGCCAGCCATTGCCGTGGCAGGGCTGCTCTAACCGGCAGCTTTGGCTCTGAGTCTCCCCGGCAGCCAGCCAAGACTCACCCAGGGCTGCTCTGTGACCTGAGGCTCATCTTTTCCTCTCTCCTTTCACAGATGTCAGACCTGAATCGGGCTGAACTCTCTCCTTCTGGACTCCTGCTTTCGCCCTTTCTCCTTCACAGGCATTTCCCCAAATAAATCTTGCATCTCTTATCTCATCTTGGTATCCAGTTCTCAGAAGATCCGAACTGACACATGTGCCATGATGAGAACTTGGAATGAAACACGAAGTTGTCCTTAAAAACCTGGGATTGGGGCTTCCCTGGTGGCGCAGTGGCTGAGAGTCCGCCTGCCGATGCAGGGGACACGAGTTCGTGCCCCGGTCCGGGAAGATCCCACATGCCACGGAGCGGCTGGGCCCGTGAGCCATGGCCACTGGGCCTGTGCATCCGGAGCCTGTGCTCCGCAACGGGAGAGGCCACGACAGTGAGAGGCCCGCGTACCCCAAAAAACAAAAACAAGAACCTGGGATTCACCAAAACCACCCCAAAGCACAATGCAAAATCCAGCAAGGCAGGGGCTCCCTTCATGGCCAGGCGCCATGGTGTCACTTCACTCTCACAACCACAAAATTAAGGTACAAACACGCTCATCGTTTTACGGATCTTACATAGCTACGCGGAGGAGTTGGAACTCAAACCTAGATCTCTTTTGCCCCGTAGTCTGTGCTCATCACCACTAAGTTCTTGAGGGTTCCAAACGCAAACGCCTGAGACATTGGCCGGAAGGAAGGAAGGAAGGAAAGAAGGAAGGAGGGAACCCGGGCAGGCTTAAGACCCAAGGAGTGGTGGGCTTGTGGGGAACTGGAGAGGCTCTATGCATTCAAATTTAAACTAGTCAAAGAAAGCTCATCTGTGGACAGGACTGAGCCTGCTGAGGAGTTTGCAACTCTTCCTTTTCTTCATTATTGTCATCGTCATCGTCACGGTCGTCATCCTGCCTCCTCTTCTTGGAAATCTTTTCTCTGACACTGACATGGTGAACTCCTACCCATCCTTTAAAGCCCCAGATAAATGTTATCTATTCAGAGCTTTCCCTCACTTCCCTAGAACAGCTAGACTCTCCCTCCTCTCTGTCCCCACAACACTCTCTATGCCCCTCTGTCCCCGCAAGGAGTACATTAGTTTGCAGATCTGTCTCCCTTGCTAGACAGTCAGTTCCCCAAGGTCGGGCCTTATTCTCCTTCCTATCCTTCAGCTGCACTGGGGGCAGGAAACCACTATTTTTTGGATGCCTACTCTGCCCCAGGCATTGCAATGAGCACTTAATCTTCACAACCACCCCGGAAAAGCATTTCTCTTACCCCGTTTTACAAATGGGGATTCTGAATTCCAGAAAGGTGAAGTGACTTGTCCCACAACTAGCAAAACTTAGGCAGAACCAGAATTCAAACTCGGCCTGCCCCGCATCGTCCCCAACCAAAGCCCCCTCGTCTTCTCACACTGCTCTCCGGGCAGCCACAGGGCAACTGCCACAGCCAGCAGAGGGGGTGGCGGGAGGGGCCGCAGGACAATCCCAGTCTTCTCTGTATATTGAGGGGGTTGGACCAGCTGACGTTTAGCTCCTTTCCTGCACTGACGTTTTATTCTAGGAGGTTTGTTATCTCTCCTTTTGACACCATCTGAACTATTCGAGACAAGCCCCTGCTTTAAAAATAATGATAAAACTGCCTGTCATTGGAAATAAGCCTCACACACTATCTCACTAATAGAGGCAGGACTATTTCTGAGACACCTTGGCGAGTTCGTTAGGCATGCAAGATTAAACTCGAATTCATCTCGGCTCAGTCAGACGCGCCCTGAAATCGAATTGCAGGGAGTGGAATATTCAGCTGCTCAGCTGGTTCAAGACGAAGGTGAGGGAGACCTGGACAAACATGCAGAAATCTGCCCACTGGAAGACAGGGGCTTCTAACTGCCAAAAGCCAGCCTGACCCATACAGGGACATGGCATAATGGGTAGACATGCAGACTCTGGAATTGGAATCACTAGCTTCAAACCCAGCTCCCCCACTTGCTAGATGAGTATCCTTGAGCAAGTTTCTTAATCTCACTGTTCCTCAGTTTTCTCATCTGTAAAATGGGGTGAATGATAGACCACATACTATTAGTTGTTGTGAGGAATAAATAAGCATGTAGTTAGTGCAGCCCCTGGTATATAGGAAATGCTTAGTAATCGAAGTTAGAATTATTATGTAGGACCTTTCTAAAAGTGTCCAGAATATTGTTACTCACAGGACACAGCTCATACTCAATCATACTTGCAAGGCCCTGCATACTCTGGCCTCTGATAATCCCTCCAGCCTCACCTCTTGCTTTTGGCCCCATCTGCTCCGCATCCCTGCTCAACTGCCTACGATGTCCCCCTCTCTCTTCCCTTCCCCACCACAGCTGTCACACACAACTTCCCATACACCCTTCAGAGGTCACCCTCTCCGGAACCCTCTCCTACCTCCCCATCAGTCAGGAAGACTGGATTAGGGGCTGCAGGTGGAATACCCACACAGACACGAGGCTTGGTCCTACAGGGGATGACACTCCTGGGAAACTGCCCTTCAATTCCCCTCACCCTACTGTACACACACAGGAATGTGCTGGCTGTCACTGGAGACTCACCCTTGGTGGGCAGGCAGGCAAGGGTCAGCATCACGCAAACTGTCAGGAAGGAACTGGGTGTCCATGATGATGGCCAAAGGAAGTTACTCTGAGAATCAGAAGAGATCCTCTCCCCTCTCCCCTCTCAGTTTTATCGGTAGCTGGGTGTCGTCATGGGGACTTGGAAGCTACATGTTCTGTGCAGTTTTTTTCTTGTTCAGTAAGATCTCGTATCCTTTACCCATGCCGTCTGGCATTCTTTCCTCCAAACGCATCGCTGTCACCTCCATTATAGCCTCTCTTCTAAGTCCTGTGCTGTCCTTGTATTTCCCCTCTACGGTCCTTCTCAGGCTGTACATGCTTGGTATTTAAGGTTATGGATTCAAGAACCAGACTGCCTGAGTTCAAACCCACATCTTCCATTTACTAGCTGTGTGATGCTGGGCATGTTACTTAACCTCTCTGTACTTCAGTTTCCCCATCTGTGCAGTGGATAATACTAACACTTTTCTCATAGTGGTGTTGTGAGGGCTAAATGGATCAACACTTGTACTGCTCTGGGAAGAGCGCCTGGTACACAGAACTAGTTCAGTAAACACTAGCAATGGTTAGTATGACTATGAATCTGAATCTCCCTCCCCCCCTCCCCTCTGGGTTGTAAGGTGAAAGAGAATAGTGGTTACCTGCACTGTTTATACTTTGCCCCCAGCACAGGATATAACCCAAAGCAGGTACTAAGTAAATATGTGTGGAAGGAAGAGAGAGAAGAAGAGGAAAAGAGAAGAGGAGAGGGGAGGAGAGGGGAGGAGAGGGGAGGGGAGGGGAGGGGAGGAAAGCCTTGAAAGTTAAGTGCAACATATAATGTTATAGGTAGAAAATTATCCAGAATTGAAGAAAACCAGATAAATCCATTTCCACCCAAGTGGAACCAAATCATGCTTTTTCAGTTTGCCAAAATCATGTAATTATTCTCAACCATCACATATTTCATAATTCCTTATATTCCGTTCATTATTTGTTACTTTAGAGAGAGGCACATTAGCTCTTACTTGAAAGGTGCATTGACCAGCACAGAATGACTGTCTACATTGGACCAGGATCCAGCCGGTCCTTCAGAGAGCTTGTGACCACATCTCAGTCTCAGGCAGTGCCCTCAGCCCCATGGAAAGCCAGTCATCGCCTCAGTGCTCATCCTGCAGTCCCACGTGTAAACCTCAGCTTTGCAGACTGAATCCCCGATTTTGCCAACACACCAACAATGAATCTGTTTTCAGTTGTACATTCACATTATGCAAGTTCTCAAGATGAATGTTTAAAACCAAAAACTTAATTGAATAGTTTTCAATGCAAAATCATTACCACACAGATTGGATTCCTCTAACTCCCTGTGACCAGTATTTTCTCTCCCTGTCAACAGCCAAGTCATATTCAAAGGTCATCCGATGATTAGACACTCAGAGCTAGAGGAGCTGGATGAATCAAAAGTTCAGCGGCATCAGAATAAGATGAACTGATGCGTTCATCTCACAGTAACAGATGGCCTTGCCTCACAGTTTAAACTTCAGGCATTCCGGTACCACCTGCATGACTTTCCGCTGTATCTACTGGCACTGTTATCTACTATCTTATAAGGAGCTCCTGGACAATCCCTTTGTTGGGTGGGGCTAGGAGCCCTCAAACAAATACTTCTTTACATCAAGAGTTTTTCTCTCTTGTTACCAGATAGTTCCTAATATAGTTAAAGCCTATAGTTCTTCCTTAAATGTAAAACTGGCTTTGCAATTTTTTTTTTTTTTTTTATCAAATGGTGACTGACAGGAGGTAACAGTTGTATCTCGAAATGTAAGAATGTTCTTGCTTTTCAGAATTATGGAATTCTAAGGATTGGTGTTTCTAATATGCCTGGGCAGTCCCACTCTGGAAATCTTGCCACCATTGATAAGGTTAGGTATGCTTAGATGACCAGCACTCCAGGGCAGCCAGAAACAGTGGGATTCCCACCCAGTCCATTTTACTACTATTGTTCTGCCGAGAACCACTGGTAGAAATTCTGATCTTAACTGACTGGGTACAGATAAAACACAAGTTTCCTTAGGAACTCACAAGTTGTTGGAGTCTGAAGATTAAGAAATTGTAGCTCTTTACGTCCCTCTTTTTTAATATTTATTTATTTATTTAGTCGGCCGCATCGGGTCTCAGTTGCAACACGCGGTCTCTTCCTTGCAGTGCACGGGCTTCTCTCCAGTTGCAACATGTGGGCTTTTCTCTAGTTGTGGCGCTTGGGCTCTGCAGTTGTGACACACGGGGTTAGCTGCCCTGAGGCATGTGGGATCTTAGCTCCCCGACCAGGGATCGAACTCGCATCCCCTGCGTCGCGTGATGGATTCTCAACCCCTGGACCACCAGGGAATCCCCTCCTCTCCTCTTTGACTAAGGACCACACTTTCTTCCTCACTGGGTTTAGGGAAGTTGGAGTATCATCGAAGTTCACATCTATTGAATCTACACCTTGCCTATCTGCATTCCCCATGCAAAGCCCCATTCATTTGGTGGGAGAAGAACCACCTGCTCTTCTAACTCCTCGTTTGGTACCAGAAAGTTAGTTCTTAATCAAACTGATACATTTATACCACTTTTTAAAGGTCAACTCTCTTTTATATTACTTAAATACACTTATTTTTAAAATAAAGCATTATATTTCTATTCTATGATTATTTTACAGATATAAATAAGTGGAAAATCTGTATCACTTGCCAGAAGTAGGAAGCAAAGTAAATATAAATAAAATAAGACAATACCATTAAAATCTAAATAGATACTGTGGTTTGCTAAAGGCACCAAACTGAATGAAGGAAATTTACTATATCTTGTTTTTGGTGGTTGTGTATACTTGTCAAAATTCATTTAATTGAACACTGAACATTTTAGCATATGTAAACTGTACCACAAAGAAAAAGAAAAATTCCATTGGTTAGGATTTCCTTCAAGATGGACCGTGCTGGGCGGAGTGTGACAGAAGTTTCTCTCCCTTCTCTTGTCTCCATGGCTGCTCAATCACCTGCCCATCTATTTTTGATTGACACTTTCTGTATTTGGCTCTGTTAATTCATTCAATCAGGTTACATTAACATTCTACAGGCCTAATACCTACTCAGTCTTTCTGAGGTGATTTTTGGTTTTGGTTTTGGTTTTGTTTTTGCGGTACGCGGTCCTCTCACTGTTGTGGCCTCTCCCGCTGCGGAGCACAGGTTCCGGACGCGCAGGCTCAGCGGCCATGGCTCACGGGCCCAGCCGCTCCGCGGCATGTGGGATCTTCCCGGACCGGGGCACGAACCCGTGTCCCCTGCATCGGCAGGCGGACTCTCAACCGCTGCGCCACCAGGGAAGCCCTCTGAGGTGATTTTTTACATCACTTTTCTGACCCTTTATGAGGTTATATGTCTTACCCATAATAGCCTCCAAAAGGCAACCCTACCACAATGATCAAATTTTAAGGACATGTCTCACTAATAGCTTCAATACTAGACTATGATATTATTTCCAGTACAGGATCCCCTGGATTACACAGGATAGTCCAGTAGTTTAGCTTACAGTTAGATAAAATTAATAAACTGAACCATATGAAGTTGCCAACACTCATTTATTTTTACCAACAAAATGGCAATTATATACAGCTCAGAAAGTAAAATTGGATAATTTCACACCCACCTCAACATTCTGTACAGCTACTATAAAGTAAGATGAGTATTTCTTTAAAAAATTAGAAAAACTTAATCGACAAGCACAAATCATTAGTTAATAATTAAATAATTTAATTAAATACATTAAAATTAGTTAAATAATTAAGTAATTGGTTAAAATGATTAGTCAAGTATGCAAAAGATTTTAACTAAATTAGTGTATGTATATACATACATGCTCAAGGTGGCCCAATATTTTGCTGAAAGTCATCTCACAACCACAGAGATGAGCCTTTATGTCTTGTTCACGGGTATATTTCCAATAGCCAGTAGAGTGCTGGAAATATAGTAAGTGCTCAAGAAATACCTGCTAGGGCTTCCCTGGTGGCGCAATGGTTGAGAGTCCGCCTGCCGATGCAGGGGACACGGGTTCATGCCTCGGTCCGGGAAGATCCCACATGCCGCGGAGTGGCTAGGCCCGTGAGCCATGGCCGCTGAGCCTGCGCATCCGGAGCCTGTGCTCCGCAGCGGGAGAGGCCACAACAACGAGAGGCCCGCGTACCGCAAAAAAAAAAAAAAAAAAAAAAAAAAAAATCTGCTAAAATAAGCAAATGATCAGGACTTTTGGCAAATAGATCACCCCATTCTCAAAACATATATTCCCAAATTCTTTTACTTCTAAAAGAAAGTTCCAGATTATTTTTGCTGCATCTTTCCGTGTTTACATCATACCCAAATCAACTTTCCTGCTTCTAACCAAGACATACAACAGTGCACGAGTCCAAAGGAAAAAGATGGGGGTATCAATAATCCAAGTTTTAAAAATCATGTCCTCTATGTGACAGAATAAAAACCAGCTCAGAGGATTTTAGGTTTGACAATAACATGAACTTCCAGAAAAGATGGTAGAATGCAACCAGAGTATATCTTCTGCTATGGAATATTTAATTTGCTGGAGACAATATGACAACCCGCTAAGAGCATGAAGCTTATGAATTAGACAAATCTGTTTTCAAAGCTCAGCTTTTCCCTTTTCTGGAAGTGTTACTTTGAGCAAACCCTTTAACCTCCTTGAGCTTCAATAACTCATCTGTAAAATGGGGATGATAATGAATCATTCATTCATTCATTCATCAAACATGAATTGAGCACCTTCTCTATTCCAGGCCTTGGGCAAGGTGGTGGGATACAACAGTGAACAAAATAGACCACAATCCCTGCCCTTGTGGAGTTTACATTCAAGAGAGAATAAGAGGCAATAAATTAAGGAAGTACATTGTAGAGTATGTTTGAAGATAGGGAGAATTTCAGAAGGCTGAGATGCTGCGTGAGCAGGTAGGGCAAAACCCAATCAACTTTGAGTTATTATTGGCAATGGGATGAATTACATGCACCAATGGGCAGCTTAGAGCAATCACTTAAATCAGATTCGAGAGAGTGCGAGCCCTAGCTAGATGGGTGAACGCCTGGATAGATCAGTATGATGGTAGACAAATAGAGTGACAGATGGATGAATTCGAGAGTCAGGCAGACAGACAGACCTAAACAGACGGACACTAATGGTAATTCACGTGCTCTGACAATAGCCTCTGCTGCTAGAATAACTGACTATTGATCTTGCACATCTGGCTCACGAGGCAGGCATTTCATCTCCCTCCCAGGCTGGGCCACAGGCATCCTTGACAAATCCTCTCCATCCCTGAGGGTGATTGCAAGCGGCCGCTCCTCTCTCCAGAGGGTACCCATGTAAACCCACACCAGGCCTTCATGACTTCCCACTGCAGAGGAATGATTATGGACTGGGTACTGAAAGCTACTGGAGAAGGACTGTTGGTCTCCTGGGTGTGCTGATAGCCCTGTAGCACGGTAGTGAAAGAAAGGTCTTTGTCTTCGATGCTTGCAATACAATGACATCATACCTGGGATTTACCTTGGCAAACTCCAGCCAGGAAAATATGACAGGAATTTGGGGATTGAGATGAAACAAGCTGGGCAAACTGTTTATAGCTGTTGGGTGCATGGGAGTTCCCTGGATGGTTCTCTCCACTACCAAGTGTGCTGGAAAGTTTTTATTGAAAAAAAAAAAAAGGTTAACATAAAATCTTTCCATTTATTTTCAGAAGGGAAAAAGTGCACACAAGCACACATATGTGTACTTGGAGCATTTTTCCAACTTTGAGGATTCGTTCTGTTTGGCAGACAAAAGCTATTCTATTCAATGATTTTCGGTATTCAAAGAGCAATTTGGTTCCATGTCATTGCTACCTTTAACTAACTGTTGCCTGAGCCTACAGAGATGATTGTTCGGGCCAGAGTGAAGGAAGACGTGGCAGTGGGCTTCAAGTGGCATCGAGTGGCTTCAAATGTGACCCGCTTAAGGAAAATCACCCATCCCCAGGAAGGATGCAGAATTCCCAAGTGGAAAGCAAAGTTCTCCAACAACCAGTGACGCCAGTGGCTTGTTTTCACTGCTCTCAACAACCTGCCACCATCTGAGTGAGAAGATGATTTGAATTCCTCCCCAACTGTTCCTAAACAGAGCATTTTAGCAGTGAAAGGGAATTTTAAATAATTGAGCCTAGCCTTACCTGCCTTCAACATTCATTCACTATATGTTCATTCAGTATCTACTCAATGGCAAGCACTGTGCCAGCCACAAGGGGTATATAGTTGTAGGGGACCCAGAGAAGGGTACTGGCCTTATGAGACTTGTAGTCCAGCTGGGAAGTCAGAAATCCTCAACAACTAAGTCCACAATACAGTAATCAGTATTGTCCAGCATGATACAGCATAATAAGTGCTATGAGGGAGAAATGCAAAACTTGAGGAGGGTGTCTTAATCCATTTTGGGCTGCTATAACAAAATACCACAGACGGGCTGGCTTATCGACAGAAACTTATGTCTCACAGTTCTAGAGACTGGATATCTAAGACCAGGGTGCCACCATGGTTGGGTGAGGGCCATCTTCTGGGTTGTATCAGCACACAGTGGAAGAGACTAGGGAGCTCTGTGGAGTCTCTTTCATAAGGGCACTAATCCCATTTAAGAAGGCTCCATCCTCATGACCTAATCACCTCCCAAAGCCCCACCTCACTGGGGATTTAGGATTCATCATGTCAATTATTCAGACCATAGAGGAGGGCTTAAGCAAAGGGACTCGACATAGTCTAGGAATCAGGGAAGTCTCCTTGAAGAAATGTCAGTGATTAGCAGGGGCCAGAGGCAGAGGAACCTGTGCGTGCAGAGTTCCTGAGGTGGGAGATGCATGGTGCAGCCTAGAAACTGTAAGGCTGGTGTAGCTGGAACTTCAAGAGTAAGGTGAGAGTGGTGTGAGATGAAGCAGGGGTAGATCACACAAGAAGTTTTTAGCCATTTCAAGGACTTGGGGCTTAAACGAGTAAGGAAACTGCAGCCCAAAGAAGTTAAAGTGATTTTCCCCAATGCACTCGCCCACGGTGAGGCTGGAATTCAAAAATAATAAAAGAAAACACTGATAAAGCCCCGTAAGAATGCGCTGGACACTGGGGTCTCTTGGATAAGGTAATATTTCAGCAGAGATGTAATGAAGCCTTGAGAGCAGATAGGAGAAGATTATCCCAGGAAGCGGTGACAGCATCCAGGCCTTGAGGTAGGAAAGGTCCTACTAAATTCAAGGCCCTTCCCAGAAGGCACTGACCTTGGAGGAGCGAGGGGATGCAGTGGGAGCTGCGGTCTGAAGGTGCCAGGAGTCAGACGATGCACAGCCTTGTAAATCAAGGTGCGGTCCTCGGATTGTCCTTTGCATAGATGAGGAACCCCAGGGGCAGTGAGCAGAGGAATGATAGAATGTGCCATTTTTAAAAAAAGTCTCACTCTGCCTTTAAGGAGCGAGGGTGAAAGCAGAGAGACACTTTAGAAGGCTGTTGTAACAGTCCGGGGATTCATAATGGCTTGAACCAGGAGACGACAGCAGGGAGGATGAGAAACAGTCTGATTCTGGATGTATTTGAAGGGGAAGCCAGTAAGACTTGCTGACAGATCGAATGTGAGTTAACAGGAGAGCACCGAGGTGTTTGGTCTCAACATCCACAAGGAGGGAGCTGTCTTTAACCAAGGGGAGAAAGAGGGGGAGAGAGAGAGAGAGAGAACGAACTGCAGGAGAGCGAAGTACCTCTCCTGACACCGGGGAGGGACCTAGAGGGTGGCGGAAGGAGAATGAATGGGTCTCCTCACCCTCTAGAGATACATAAACTGAGTTGGATCAGGTCAAGGCTGGAAACAGGGCTAAATAAAAAACAAGGGGGCTTCCCTGGTGGCGCAGTGGTTGAGAGTCTGCCTGCCGATGCAAGGGACACGGGTTTGTGCCCTGGTCCGGGAAGATCCCACATGCCGCCGAGCAGCTGGGCCCGTGAGCCATGGCCGCTGAGCCTGCGCGTCCGGAGCCTGTGCTCCGCAACGCGAGAGGCCACAGCAGTGAGAGGCCCGCGTACCGCAAAAAAAAAAAAAAAAAAGAACAAGGGATGAGGATTATTCAAAAGGGATGAGCAAGCAGTGGTCTGCAGGAATCCTGGGGCCTAAGTGCCTGCAGGGTATTTCACCTGGGGTTATTTAAAGAGGCAGGGTACTGAACACTTGGCATTCTGCACTGAAGGATGGAGAAGGCACAGGGAAGCAGAGATAGCATCATGGCAACCATGCAGGTAAAGGTGCAGAGTGAGGCATGGCTTTGATGTGTCGGTGGGACTGTCCGTGTCTCCAGCGACCATTGGATGAGGTTTCCAGGGCCCAGTTTTCAGCCTTGCCCAGAGCGTGGGCAGGGGGACAGGTCCTTCTCGAGTTTCCCAGGAAGACACATTAAGCCTAATGGAGGAAAACAGATGGTGCAGCAGTAAAAACAAGCCACCCCGTTCCTGGCTTGGCTGTTTGGGTTGTAAAATTTCTGATGGAGGCTGAACAAGTGGAAGCTGGGGAGGCACAATTCAGTTTAGTGATGTCTCAAGCAGTTTCTCAGACGCGTGATTCGGAGAAGATGTGGACAGTCCCCCTTTGCTGTGGCTTCACACACCCCTCGCTACTCAGCCCTGCTCTCCACTACTGCTACACTGGGCTAGATCACGGGCTCTGGAAGAGCTGGGAAGGGGTGACAGAGACCCTAGGGAAAGCCACTCTCCCACTTGCTAACCGCGTGACCACAGGCAGGTGGAGTGACACTCGTAGTGTCTCCTCACAGGGTGCTTGTGACATTGAGTGAGTTAAGCCATGGAAAGCATGTAGAGCAGTGTTTGGCATGTACTAAGTACTCAATACAAATCAACTGTAGTTATTATTATTCAATTCTGCATCCACAGAGCTGAGTATATAGCCCAGCACAGGAGTTCAATGAACAGTTGTTTAATAGAATTTGATGTCATCGCCATTATGTTCATCATCATAATCGTCAAGCCTTTACAGTGTCCACTTCTCTGCAAAGCAGCTTATAGACACTTGAGTTTCTTGGGTTGTGGTGAAGGGAAAGTTCTAGAATCTCAGGACATGTGTCAGGGACCAATTTTGCTCAGAAACTCGAGGATCACTTTTACAAGAAGATTTTGGCCTTGCGGTTGAATGTGGAGGACAGCAAAGCAAAGGAGGAAGAATGAACTGAGAGAGAAGGTCTTCCTGAGCACAGAGCTGAGGTTTTCGGTGTGTCAGGGAATGAGATGCGTTCATACTACACCCTTTTATTTTTAAATTGGAGCTAGGAGTTTGTTAGTCAATAAGTCAGTTAATTAATCAGCTAGTTTTACTTTAGGACTGATGGTCCTTCCTTCTTTCCTTTCTACCTTTTTCCCTCCCTCTCTACTTCCCTCTCTTCTTTCTTTCTTTCTCTATTTCTTTCCTTCCTTCCATGGAAGAAAGACCAAGGGTTAAAGAACTATAAGATATGACTCAGGCCAATACACAGACAAACCAGTACACTAAACACCAATTCCAAAACAGCCAATTCCCTGAATGCCAGTTTTTGAAGTTTCCCACTCAGCAATTGACTTTCCCGGAATTTACCTAAATCCTTGAGGTACAGCTGAAGATAGAAAAATAGAGACAAGTGCAGGCAGTTGGGCCCTTGGAGAGAACAAGGCATCAAGCACTGTTCAGAGAGTTGTTCAGTATGAGGTACCCGTGACTGAAAGGCACTGGGGGGATTTGCCCTCAATAGATCCAAAGGGAAATGGACGTCGGAGGCTTTAAATATTTAGGAAGAATTCTTAAGGGAAAAAGAAATCCTCAAGCAAAACCTGGAGACCAGATGCCACCTCAGAATCCATCCAAATGCGGCAGGAAGACCAGCGTGAATTAGACAAGTCCCACGCTCTGAAAGAGGAGGTGGGCTACAACACAGAGGTGGGTTCTCCCCTGGAATAAGGGAAGCAGAGGGACACAACTTCTACATGGGGGATTTTTTTCCCAGCTGCATTTAAATTCATGGTTCTTTAATTCCGCACAACTGGTATAAAGTGACTAGCATCCCAGCGAAGCATAAGCTATGGAAGTTGTCTTCTTTTTCCTCCTATTTTCTGTGTCTCCACCTTCCCCAGATAACACTAAGATTTCAACGGACCCCCAAAGATACAGATACATGTAACTTAGTGATCAAGAGTGTGGACTCAGGAAACACCTGCCATGTGACCTTGGCTAAATCACTTCACCCCTCTGTGCCTCAGTTTCCTCATCTATAAAATGTAGATAAGGTAATAAGAGCACTAACCTCATAGGGTGGTTGTATCGAATTAATATCGAAAGTGCGTAGAACAGTCCTTGACTCATGGCAAGTGATCAGCACAATAGTAATGATTACTATTCCTATGACTACTGCTACTGTTATCATTATTTACACTAGTGAATGAAACTACTCAGTCTAAGACAAATCAGAGTAAAAATTGGGAAGAGGATAATTGCAGACTTTAACTTCTTTGAACTCTAATTTAGAAGGAGAAGGAGAGTTAACTGGAGAGGAGTTATATGGTTTCCATTTGGGACAAGGCGTGACCACTAGGAAGCTATGTTGGACAACATCACTGGGTATAATCTGAGATGGTCATTGGAACACAGAGTGAATTTTCATCCTTGGTGGTACAAGGAGGCCTCACTTAATGAATGAGCTGTTATGGATCCATGTCAAAGAATTCTCGTAGGCAAGAGCTGAACCATCCGTCCTCCAGGTTCCAGGAAAACAGCCCAGGTTGTGTTAGGAGGGAATTCTCCAGAAAGTAGAAGCAGAATTGCCCACTTATGCTTCTGCTTCTCCCACAAGGAGGGAAACTCTGCTCGGGTTGACCATCAGCTAAGCCTTTTAAGCCAAGGGTAGAGAAGACCAACCTAGAAAATGTTTCAGAGAAGGTGTGTTTCCTCCTCTCTACTCACATTTCTAGACTTTTCCTCAAGGGAGAAGAGAATTCCTGTCCTTTATCCCATTATCTGCCTGTCACCCAATCCCACGGGAGAAATCGCTAACCCAACCTTCATTGAGGCAAGCTGCAGATCACAACACAGAATGGAAAACCCTCTTTCTTCCACTGTGTGTGACAGCCACAGCTCGGCTGGTCCTAGCGGTGCTTTCTTGCATTTTCTTCTGCTCCCTCTGCAAAGCGGATGAAGGGTCTGACTTCTCAGGGTAGGCTGGATTACATGCTAGCCTCAGTGGAGGGAAGCACAGACGTTTCCTATTCCTTTTTGATTTTTTGTTCCCTGTGCCTCCATGTGGACAGCCAACAGACAAAGTCAAAGCCAGCCTTCTTGCACCCACTGTGGAAGATAGACCCACTAGTCCCTTCCCTGCCGTGTTCTGTGACCCACTCCTACCCACCTCTCTCCCTCCCCAACTGGCTTTTGTTCGGTGTGTGGAAAGGCACGCTGTATGATGACCGTATGCAGGGAAGCAGAGGTGAGGGTGAGGGTCCGGTTACTCAGAAACCTTTGCATCCAATTACACACACCCAAAGAGCAACAGCTGGTATTGCTGTATGATACAGCTTGTGGAATTCCCACTTTGTAGAAGGGAAAACAGAGACCCACAACACTAAAACGTCTTGAATATAGAGAGTAGGTGGCAGAGCCAGGATTCTATGACTGGTCTTCAAACTCTAAATCCTCTTGCTAGTTCATCCATTGCCCTTTATGCATATTCAGTGCACGTTACTTTAATAACTTAATCACCCTAGGAAAAACGTGTATGTCTACATCTCTATAGACGTGTGTGTAAAGAAAAGTAAAATGTGTATATAGTATACGTATGTCATATAAGATAAAATCACATAATCCACCATCCAACGTCTAGGTGCTTGGAGGAGTGTATGAAAATCAAAGTATGTTTTCTACCACCTTGACTCATTGGGCTCAATACCCCTTCTTACTTCCTGATTCACAGTAGGCTCTCAAAACACCAGCCCCTTCCTCTCTGGTTCCCAGCCTGGCAGTCGGGTGCTGAATTCTACCCTCAGCACAGCACAGCCTTCTGATGGAGGCTCCGTGGAGTTCAGAATAATCGACTCTGCTGGCAATTCCAATCACTTTGACCTGAGGGAGACGCCATGCTCAGCCCACAGTGTAGACAGAAGACAACAGAGCTGAGCATGGACCCGACCAGACACAGATAAGAGCGGGGGTTGGCACAGACTGGGCAGCTGGAGCTTCCTCCTCTTGCCCAGCATTCAGGCAGGGATCTGGGAGGAGACAAGCGCTGTATGGTGTGTTGAGTGATGGGCGCAATAGTGCCAACCGGAGGGTCAGTTGCTCTGGGGTTAAGTTTTTCTCAATTAACAAATTAATGCTGGTAACACTGGGACAGTGTGTGCACTTTGGTGCCTGGTGAGAGATCAGGGCAGCTCTTCTCCCATTAATCCTAGGAAGCATTTTCTCCTCTTCCGGACATGAGGGCAGAGGCTGGGGGTGCCAGGGCTGGACACAGCTGCTGTAGAATAAAAGCAGCACCATCTCTGGAGTCAGAAACCTGAACTCTAATCCCAAATTCGTTTACACAAGAGTGACAAGACCTTGGGCAAAAACTACCCCATTATCCTGGGGTGCAGCTTTCGTACCCTCATCAGTATAGAAATATAGAAATAATAGATATAAATATATTATATATGACATATTATATAATACGTATACAGTATACTATGTATAATATTTATATTACATATAAATTGTATATGTATATATGTATACAGTCGGCCCTCTGTGTCTGTGGATGCGGGTACAGAGGGCTGACTAAAGGACTTAAGCATCCGTAGATTTTGGTATCCGCAGGGGTCCTGGAACCAATCCCTTAAGGATACCGAAGGACAAGTGTACATGTCTATATATGTATATACGTACATATGATATGTATAAAGCCATATGTCTCTATGTATATCGTATATACATACAATATAGACATATACACCCCTCACGTCAGAGGGTTGACGTGAGGATAAAGTGAGACTAACTCTGTTAAGATGCGAGATACTCAAGAAGTGGTACCTGTTTCCCCTTCATAGCAGTTAGGATAGCTGTAATTTTAGGAAACATGCATCTACTTTGTGTCTCCTGTCTCTCTCCCCTGCTGGATTTTGAGACGGATGACAGCAGGAACTACCTCTGCCTGTTCATCACTCTCCCCAGGTCCCCATCAGGGTGGGTATTGCTGCTTGCAATTGCAGCTTGAGCGAATGACTAAATGAAGACATTAGCGCCTACCTCCAGGAACTGGAAATAAGGAGATGGCGTGCAGTAGAATGCATGATAAGCCATTAAATGCTGCGGAAACAGGAAAAGCAGTTGTTGCTGTAGTCTGTGAGGTGCAGAGGGGATCACGGACCACTGGGTGGGGGCAGGGATGAGAAAGAGGAGAATTAGAGCTCAGGCAAAGAGCTGGAAGAGATACAGCGAGGAGTCTTTAGGAGGTGGCCTGAGGGAATGGAAAGATGAGTGACAGAGATTGACATCATGGCTGGTCCAAGAGCCCTGATTCCAAGATGAGATTTCTCCAGGGCTGCACAGGCAGAAACTGAACAGACCCTGGGCAGGAAGCCCCACTTCAACACTCTTCCACCTCGCGGCTCCTTTTATGGTCATTGTAATTATCCCTTCGGTCTCTGTGGCTTTGGAGAAGCAGATCCACAAAGAGCTACTGCACTTTAGAGGTCAGGGTAAAATTAAGAACTTGCTTTTCATTTATAATTTATGCATTATACACCACCTACTTCCCAAAAGGATTTGAGACAGCTTTACAATAACAATCATCTTTAAACCGTCTGCAGAGCCACAAAAAAAACATGTTTTCAGAGAATCCTTAATGGCACAAGGAAATTCTCAAAATGTAACTTTAAATGAAAAAGACAAGACAGGACACTTTATTTACTATAATACTGTCACGTAATATAAAGATGGATGGGGGAGGGGAGAGGGAAGCGGGAAGAAAGACCAGCAGCAAGAGAGGAGAGAGGAGGAGAGGGGATAAGAGGGGCCGGGAGGGAAAAATAAAGTGGAAGGAAATATTTGCAGTAGTTATTTGCCTCCTTAAAACTGTAAGGAGAGACCCCACTGCTAACAGCACAATTTCCCCCAAGATGTTGTAAATAAGATGATCTTCAAGGGTACTAACGTCTTCTTAGCGTGAATGGTTATGCCTTCATAGATCAAATGTGTATTTTTTGAAATATAACTAACACATTAAAACTGTATGTGCTGGTTCAATTTCATTTGCCCGGATCCCTTCTCCCCCGGCCTCTGCCCTGCTCTGTGCAGAGGAGTCTCCTTTGCCCTCTGGCTTTGGGTTGGTTGGGGCCAACAGGCACTTCAGTTAAAACATAGAGGGTGGAGGAGAGAGGGGTGAGGGTATTCGCTGCCCTTCCCCTAACCCCTGTGGCCTTGCCCCAGCTCTGGACCTGCTGTGTCCCTCGGTGCCTGAGGGCCTATGGGGGCTCTCTTAGGGCACCTTGTGTCCCATTAATACTGTTCGGTTTCCCCTCTGCTAGTTCCTGCTGTTTCACTGTCCATTGCTGCTTCTCTTAACCCTGCCCTCAACTCTGTTGCTCTAGTTCCTTTATTAAACTCTTTTTAGTACTTATTAAAGTTTAATGTGCATAAGAGTCCCCTGCAGGGCTTGTTAAAACACAGATTTTTGCCCATCCTCCCACCCCCATTCCCACCCCGAGAGTCTGCTTCAGTAGGTCTGGGGCGAAGGCTGAGAAGTTTCATTTCTAACAAGCTCTCAGGGGATGCATGTACTGGTGGTCCGGGGAACCTGCTTTGAGTGGCAGTCTCTTGGGTAATGCCTTGGGCGTGTCCTCAACTTCCTGAAAGCTCCCTACCAATACTTGATGAGGGCAGTTCGATAGAAGTTTCTGCAATCGTGGAAACGTTCTGTAATATTCCGCACTCTCCAGTGGGGTAGCCACACATGGCTTGTGAGAACTTGAAACGCACCCAGTGCACTGAGGAGTTGGATTTTTAATTTTATTGAATTTTAATTAATAGAGATAATTAGCTCTGAACTAATAAAAGTCAGTTGGCAGGTTCAGCGTTCTACCTGGAAATGTCCTTAGCCACACTGGCAGGTTCGTTAGGTACCATTTCTATCTACGTGTTCCTGCAGAAGTAACATTGTGCTCACCGTTCTGGAAGTTCATTATTTGAGTCTCATTTTCTCCGGCCTCCAATAGTTTTCTCATTGCCCTTCCAGCCTCCATTAACAGTCTCCTCAAGGTGCTTCAGGCTTCCACCTGCTGCCTGGTTTCAAGGCCATCACCACGTGCTTTAGGTTTATGTTTCAGTAGCACCCTACTTCTCAGCAGTACCATGTCTCTTTCAGTTGTGTACTGCTGTGTAACTACCTGAGATTTAGTGACTTAAATCAACAACGATTTTACTATCTTTCCTGATTCTGTGGGTTCAGCTGGGCAGTTCTTCTGCTCTGTGTGTGTTGGCTGGGGATACACTTGTCTCAACTGGGATGGAACCTCCAGGCTGGTTTACTCATTTGGCTGGCAGTTGGGGTCAGCTAGATGCTCAGATGACGCTATGAATCACAGCCTCAATTCTTACCCAGGTGTCTTCTCCATGTAACTCCATGTAGCTCAAGCTAGGTTCCAAGAGGCAAGAAGTAGAAGCTGCTTGGAAATCCCAGAACATCATGTCTGGTGCATTCTAGTGGCTAAAGCCAGTCGTAAGAACAGCACAGTTTCGAGGGAAACAAGTTTCACCCCTTGATGGAAGGAGTGGCTTGTGCACTGAGGGAGGGGATGGATTCCTGGGGACATCTTTGGAGACTAGCTGCCCTTAGAGAGTGTCTTTCCACAGCAAAGATGGGCTACACAGACCATTGCTTCTCAAACTTCAGGATTCCCACAATCCCCTGCAGACTCTGATTCAGTAAAGCTAAGCAGTTCATAAGAGGCCACTTTTTTTTTTTTTTTTTTTTTTTTTTTTTTTTTTACGGTATGTGGGCCTCTCACTGCTGTGGCCTCTCCCGCTGCAGAGCACAGGCTCCGGACGCGCAGGCTCAGCGGCCATGGCTCACGGGCCCAGCCGCTCCGTGGCATGTGGGATCCTCCCAGACCGGGGCACTGAACCCGTGTCCCCTGCATCGGCAGGCGGACTCTCAACCACTGTGCCACCAGGGAAGCCCCAAGAGGCCACATTTTTAACACCTTTCACGTGACTGCTGATGCTGGTGGTTCACAGATCACACTTCGAGTAGCAAGGATGTAGATTATACCGTAGAAGTAGACTAAGGCTTAGGATCACAGACCTAAATTCAAAACCCATCTCTACCACTTTTTTGTTGTGGGTCCTTGAGTAAATTACCGAACAACCTCTAGCCTCAGTTTCCCCGTCTGTTAAAATGGAATTGTGGGACAATTGTGACAACCAATAGGAAGAAGTACAATATAGCAGCATTTGAGTCTCTCTGAGTCTCTTACTAGCTGTGTGTCTTGGGACACTTAACTTTCCCTTACTGAGCTTTAGCTTCTTCACTTAAAATTAAAGTGAGAATGGGAATGACGGTACCTATGCCGTAGGGTGGTTGTGAACATTCGGTGAAACCTGGAACTAGCCGATGGTGACTATGCGAGAGGACGTGGGAAATACGTCTTTCCTCCCGCTCAGCGTCATCAAACACTTTCCGGCTGGTCAGCATTTGCTGCTACTTGGCGGAAGGATAGGGTGGATGGAAACAAGCAAGGACTGAGCTTCTGAATTAATCGAGTTTTGAAGCTAACTCATGGTCTGCCTCTACCAATGACTGCTCCATAGAAAGGCAGGAGTTTGCTTCTCCTTTTCCCCCAGTGGGTTGGAACCAAGGAGACAACTGTGAACCGTATTTGTCCTAGATGCCAGGCAAACAGCGTCAGCCGTATTGTTTGTGGTATCAGTGGCTGGCGCGATTGATGACCCCTGCTGGGAAATTCTGCTGTGGGCTTCTGATGATGAGAAGAGTTATGTATCAGGCGCTGAGTCCCAGAAGACTTCTGAGCTGGTTCCACTTGGCCTGACCCCGACAGGGTAGGGGTCCTTGGACAATGCTTGGGAATCAAATGCTCTGGACCACTGAGGACAGCTCAAGTCTGTTTGGTCATATTCTTGGACTTCCTCGTATTCGTTGAGATCTGTGTAGAATACAAATGGCTCTCAAGACTTTGGAATTATGTCAAGATGTGAACCAAAGCTGTCATACCTGGGAATAAGGCTACAGATAACAAAGCAAGAAACGATGGTTACTGCTCGCTATGCACTTGCTCCATGCTGTGTTCTAAGACAGATGTATAAATATGCATCATCTCACCCTTACAACAACCCTAGAAAGAAGACAGCATAATAATCCCCACTTTACAGATAAGGAAACCGAGGTACACAGAGATGAGGTGTTTGCTCAAGGTCACACGGTGAAGTGGCAGGGCTCCGACTTGAATTCAGATCTGCCTAATGACGAAGACTGTGCTGAAATGATTTATGAGAGCTGATGGAATCTGGCTGGGATCGGAGGGGTTAGCATCTCACGTATAAAAACAAGGCTTCTTCCCCAGTTCCGTTCAAACACGCACGTGCACACACACGCGCACGCACCTCTTGGGAAAAAGAGAGCAGTGTGAACGAAGCAGGAATTTAGGAAGCAAACTTGTGTGTGGTGCTATTGACCAAGGCAGAATTGGAGGGATCTGTGGATCTAATATGAATCACTGTTCCATGCAGTGTGAGACCTGGCCCTGAACACTTGGTGCCAGGGGCTCCAGCTCGATGCTCCGTGCAGATGAGGCTTGGCACGTGCCGTACCATCTTCCCTCCTGTGTAGGCCCCTCTTCCGCACTGGGCAGTGTCTTCCTTGAGGACCCAGACCTTATCAGGGTCCCTGGGACAAGATCCTCCTCTGTGGTCACTCTGTCTGCACTGGACTCCTCCAGCTTACCCTCTGCAATGACCTCTGAAATTAGTTAATTTATGCAATTAATTAATTAGTGCAAATTAAGTGATGTCACTCTCAGC
The DNA here is from genome assembly GCF_008692025.1 of Phocoena sinus. NCBI lineage: Eukaryota > Metazoa > Chordata > Mammalia > Artiodactyla > Phocoenidae > Phocoena > Phocoena sinus. Next base: position 65,477,084 of record NC_045777.1, on the reverse strand, counting down.
TCAACTATCCCTCAGGGGCTCCCACTGTCTTTCGGGTCAGAGCATCCGAAGTCCTTCCCAGACTCATCTCCTGCCTTCCCTCACCCACAGCCAGCTCTCCAGCAATGCCCAGTCACTGGCGGCAGGCTGGTCCTCACTTCCTCACTTTTACTCATGCTGTTTCCTGAACTGTCCCCTCCTCAACATAACTCAGCTCTGTGGCCTTTGGCAAGTCACCGCCCCTCTCTGAAATTCAACTGACACCTCACTACAGTGAGCTAATAATGATGCCTGCCTCACAAGTGGCTGGATGATTAAGGAAGACAAGATGGGAGAATGCCCAGAACAGGGCCTGGCAGCCATTAACTATCTCACCCAGCTATGGTGGGAGGAGTCTATTCCTTGGCCAAAATCCTCCTTGCCAATATCCCCTTAGGCAATTACACACTTTGCCAAGGAAGCTTCTCGCACCATCCTTACCTCAACTGAAGCCATTTCCCCCCAGAAAACCTAACACTGATGAAAACCTAACACGGAACAAAGAAAAGTGGTACTTTTTTCTCTCCTGTGGCCAAGGGAGAAGGGAGAGGGAGGGACAGAGAGCCCGGGAGGAGAGAACTTTGGGCTGGTCCCTGGAGAGCTAGAGACTCAGGGTCAAGCTGGGGGATGGGCAACAGGGGATTGATCACATCCCTTTCTCTTCGAGAATGACTTGATACGTTAGAGCAGTCTCATTCAAGACCATAGACAGTGCTTTCTTGTCAAACCACTAGCATTTGTCATGCTTTGAGAAAAGCATGAGCAGAAGGGGAAAAATATTAGAGAAGTATTTTACCCTAAAAGCTCGACAGTCTTCTGGATAAACTGCCTGCCATGACTAGAGCCACAGGGAGGTTTTGAGCAGTTACTTGCCCAAGATTCTCTCTTTTTTTTTTTTTTCCAGCTTATTGCACCCAATTTATTCTTTTTTTATATGTATATCTTTATTGGAGTATAGTTGCTTTACAATGTTGTGTTAGCTTCTGCTGTACAACAAAGTCAATCAGCTATAGGTATACATATATCCCCATATCCCCTCCCTCTTGAGCCTCCCTACCACCCTCCCTATCCCACCCCTCTAAGTCACAAAGCATCGAGCTGATCTCCCTGTGCTATGCAGCAGCTTCCCACTAGCCAACGATTTTATATTTGGTAGTGTGTATATGTCAGTGCTACTCTCTCACTTCTTCACAGCTTCCCCTTCCCCCACCGTGTCCTCAAGTCCATTCTCTACGTCTGCGTCTTTATTCCTGCCCTGCCACTCGGTTCATCTGTACCATTTTCTTAGATCCCCTATATATGAGTTAGCATATGGTATTTGTTTTTCTCTTTCTGACTTACTTCACTCTGTAAGACAGACTCTAGGTCCATCCACCTCATTACAAATAACTCAATTTTGTTCCATTTTATGGCTGAGTAATATTCCATTGTATATATGTACAACATCTTCTTTATCCATTCATTTGTCACTGGACATTTAGGTTGCTTCCATGTCCTGGCTATTGTAAATAGTGCTGCAATGAACATTGTGGTACATGTCTCTTTTTGAATGATGGTTTTCTCAGGGTATATGCCCAGTAGTGGGATTGCTGGGTCATATGGTAGTTCTATTTGTAGTTTTTTAAGGAACCTCCATACTGTTCTCCACAGTGGCTGTATCAATTTACATTCCCACCAACAATGCAGGAGGATTCCCTTTTTTTCCAAACCTTCTCCAGCATTTACTGTTTCTACATTTTTTGATGATGGTCATTCTGACCAGTGTGAGGTGATACCTCACTGTGGTTTTGATTTGCATTTCTCTGATGGTTAGCAATGTTGAGCATCTTTTCATGTGTTTGTTGGCAATCTGTATGTCTTTTTTGGAGAAATGTCTATTTAGGTCTTCTGCCCATTTTTGGGTTGGGTTGTTTGTCTTTTTGATATTGAGCTGCATGAGCTGCTTGTATGTTTTGGAGATTAATCCTTTGTCAGTTGCTTCGTTTGCAAATATTTTCTCCCATTCTGAGGGTTGTCTTTTCGTCTTGTTTATGGTTTCCTTTGCTGTGCAAAAGCTTTTAAGTTACATTAGGTCTCATTTGTTTATTTTTGTTTTTATTTCCATTACTCTAGGAGGTGGGTCAAAAAAGATCTTGCTGTGATTTATGTCAAAGAGTGTTCTACCTATGTTTTCCTCTAAGAGTTTTATAGTGTCTGGGCTTACATTTAGGTCTTTAGTCCATTTTGAGTTTAGTTTTGTGTATGGTGTTAGGAAGTGTTCTAATTTCATTCTTTCACATGTGGCTGTCCAGTTTTCCCAGCACAACTTATTGAAGTAGCTGTCTTTTCTCCATTGTATATTCTTGCCTCCTTTGTCAAAGATAAGGTGACCATATGTGTATGGCTCTCTATGTCTGAGCTTTCTATCCCATCCCATTGATCCGTATTTCTGTTTTTGTGCCAGTACCACACTGTCTTGATTACTGCAGCTTTGTAGTATAGTCTGAAGTCCAAGAGCCTGATTCCTCCAGTTCTGCTTTTCTTTCTCAAGATTGCTTTGGCCATTCAGGGTCTTTTGTGTTTCAATACAAATTGTGAAATTTTTTGTTCTATTTCTCGAAAAAATGCCATTGGTAATTTGATAGGGATTGCATTGAATCTGTAGATTGCTTTGGGTAGTATAGTCATTTTTACAATGTTGATTCTTCCAGTCCAAGAACATGGTGTATCTCTCCATCTGTTTGTATCATCTTTGATTTCTTTCATCAGTGTCTTATAGTTTTCCACATACAGGTCTTTTGCAAGATTCTCATAAATTGTCAGCTTCAACAGTCAAATGCTAAACTGCACTTGAGAAACAAGAAGAAGTGGCATAGACATTAAATTCATAATCATTCAAGAGTGTCCCTTCATTTCCTGACTATCCTCTGAATGAAATCATTTTCTCTTTTCTTTCTTTTTTTCTTTCTCATCTGGCACTGCATGGAAGAGTCAGAGATCACCAGTTTGATTTCTGACTCAGCACACCAACAGTGGAGAAGAGAGAAGGAGATGTTCAAGGAAAGTAGAAGGTAGGAGAAGCAGCCGGTGCCCATCCCCACTCCACCAATTCTCCAGCAACGCATCTTCTGGTGAGATGTTAACCTTTCCAAACCACAGCTTCCTCATCTGTAAAATGGGTATAATCTGCCTACCACTCAGGACTGTTGTGAAGTTTAAGTGGAGGTATACATAGGACAGGCGATGTGTGGTAGGCACTCAACCAATGGCTGATATTGTTGCTGTTGTTGCTATTACACTTGAATATACTTAAAATACTCCAGTAGCTACCAGTAAGAGTCCTAGGACCCCCATCTGTGCCTCAGCCCTCTCATTTCCCTCCCCTGCTTGGTTTTTCTCCATAGCCCTTATCACACCTAATATAAAATATGTTTCCTTATTTGTTGTTATCATCTTTCCTCGTGGGGAATGTAAACTCCTGGGGGCAAACATCTAGGTCTACTTTTTTCAAAAAGCTGCCAAATTTCCATCACTTATCAAATCATGGCACATAGTAGATACTCAATAAATACTTGCTGGATGAATGAATAAATGAACCCATACTGCACTCTGATCTCTAGTTCTCACTGTAGCTGTTAGAAAAGGGAGAACTCACATCTTCTTCTGGTGTACCCTCTGCAAGTTCTATGACTATCAAATAGACCAAACCAGGATACTGGTTCTGGATAGTCTGCTGTGAAATAAACCACCCCCAAGCTTAATGACCTAACACAGCAACCAGTTTGTTTTTCTCATGACTTTGCCAGCCAGGAATTCTGGTCTCACAAGCAGTTGCCATCAGTTGCTGGCTGGGCTGCAACCACCTGAAGGCTCAACTGGGGCTGGAGATCCAGTTCCCAGATTATGCACATGTGGCTGGCAGCTGACGCTGGCTGTCAGCTAGAAGCTCAGCTGGGGCTGTCCCCAGGCATACCTACCATGGCCTCTCCAGCATGGCAGTCTCAGGGTAGTTAGATTTCTTACATGGCAGCTGGCTTCCCCCAGAGTAAGCACCCCAAGATGACAAGGCAGAAGCTTTGCGTTTTATTGACCTAACTCATGTCACATAGTGTCACTTCTGCCATACTCTATTAGTCAAAGTAGTCACATTGCCCACCCAGGTACAAGAAGAGGGAACATGGATCCTATCTCTTGATGGGAGGAGCATTAAAGAATTTGAAACCATGTTTTAAAGCCTCCACAGATACGATCTCGGATAGCTACAGGGAGTAGCCAGGTCTAAGAAGTCAGTGAGGCAGATGTGGGTGAGTGATTAACAGGAGTGGTGGGAACTGTAGGGGAATGGAGCCTTTTGCCCTGTCTGGAGGGACCATAATTCAGCTCAAGTGAAACGTGGAATTTTTAGCAGAGTTGCCCAATTTTAAAAACACTATATGAGCCAAAGTGGGCAAGTCTGAACACCCATGGATTTTCATTTGTTGACTCCTGATAAATGATGTAAAGCAGGGCTTGTGATAACAGAGCAAGGGGTCTGTCCCTCATTCCTTCAGCTTGGGCAAACTTGAAGGAACTTTTGAGATCCCCTCCCCAGAACAGGAAACAATGAGAACCAGACAAAAGACCTCTTTGGTGGAAATGAGTCATCACCGATCCTGAGAGCTGGGAAAAAATAAATGGAATGAAGCGACACATCTGTTGACACACCTCCCATCATGTGTCAGGCATTTTAGGTGTATTATTGCATATAATTCTCACCAACAACTTCATGTCATAGGCAGAACTACCTTCCCATCACAAGTGAGGAAAATGCTCCTCAGAGCAATTAGGTGCTGTGCCTGAGTTCACACAGGCAGAAGGTGGTGGAGTCCAGGTTGGCAGGACCCCAGAGCCCACACACACAACCCTCCCTACCAGACAACATCCTTGGGCATTGCCAGAGCTGTGTAACTAGTGTGGTGGCCCAACCTGGCTCAACCAAATGTGAGCTCACTGAGTAAGTGGTATGATGGGAATCGTGAGGCCTTGAAATGGGCCAAAAGCTTTACCGTCTTCTACTTTGAGCATCTCCTGGTTGATGGTCTTTATACCAGTAGAACTTCCTTATGATAATAAAAATGTTTAGTAATAATAAAAGTACCATTTATGGAGCGCTCCTTGTGTACCACCGTCTGTTTGTATGTATGTATGAGCGTGTATATATATATATATATATATATATATATATATATATATATATGTTATTTAATCCTTAATAGTCCATTTTACAGATGAGGAAATTGAGGCACAGGGAGGTTAAATAAATTGGCTGAGATAACACACTAGCAAGTGACAGAGTTAAGGTTATAACCCAAGTCTGTTTGACTCAAAGTTTGTTCTCTGAAAGCCTAGGCTACCCTGCCCATGCATTCTTCCTACATGCCACATTCATCAGTGAAGTTTGAATGGGCTGTGTCCATCAATATCAATCACTGTGAGTGTCTATCACTGGGAGAAGACAGAAAGCTGCCTCTCAAGGGGCCCTGCGGGATGACCTTATCTTGGTGGATTCATTTATTCTTGGTAAGGCACAAGGATTGAGCATCCTAGAGTCAATGGTGCTCAGGGAGACTGACACATGCTGGCAAAACTCACAAGAGACAGACGTATACACCAGAATGAATGTACAGTAAATGCCTTCATTTCAATGATTACTAGAAGTGCCAAGAGGATCAGAATGCCTCTGCTGGCATGAACAGCACATTCATTCCCTCTAATCATTTATTCATTAAACAAATATTGATGGAACAGATGCTCTGGGGTGAACAGAATCAGACATAGCAAAAAGGTGGTTTGGTGAGCATGTAATCAACGAACTGACACTGAGATTCTTTGGGTTGTAGGTGACAGAGACCATTTGTATTTGCTTAAATGGAAAGAACCATTTATTCCCCACCCCCACCCCCCAAAATAATACAGGAGTCTCATGGAATCCAATGACAGGAATTAAACTTTGGTCTCAAGAGATATAGAAATTAAGAACAGGAAATATTAAATATATATATATATATATATATATATATATAATTTCTCCCACTCTCTGTCTCTCTGCCTCTTTCCTCCCATGGTCTGTTGTCTCAGCTTCTCTGCATCAGCTTTATTCTTTTCTCGTATCAGCCAGAAATTCTGGCTGCACAGAAACCGACTCTGGCCGATTTAAACACAAAGAGATGTATTGAAAGCATATCAGAAGCCTCAGAATCTCCAGGAAGCCCAAAGAACAAGACAAAAAGAAAAGCAAGAAGAAGGAAAGGTTAGACAGCCAGACCCAGCCAAAATCATGCTACAGCCCAAGCCGGGTGATGACATCACTGCTGCCATTTCGGAAAACCAAATGTCTCAGCTGGTACCCCTCCCCCACTGGCCCGGGTGCTGTGTACTGCTGGGGCTCATGTGCCAGAGTACCATCTCCAGTATGCCTGCATCGTGTATATAAGCTTTTGTTATGAAAATACATATATACACACTCACACATACTATATATATGTATATATATATATATATATGTAGTATACACATGCACATAAATAGATGATAGATAGATAGGAGATAGATGGATAGATAGGTAGATAGATAGGAGATAGAGAGATAGATAGATAGATAGGAGGTAGATAGATAGATAGATAGAGACATACTCCCAAGTAGAGACTAGTATAATGAATTCCCTTCACCAACTTAAATAATTCTCAACTCGTAGCCCATCTTGTTTCATCTGCACCCTACATACGTCTTCCCACCGTCTCCTCCTAATAGTATCTTGAAGCAAATACCTTGTTCCTATAACTTTATAGGATCAAAGTATAACTATGTCAACATGTATCTCTAGAAGAGGGTTTTACAACCTCGGCATTATCAACATCCTCGACCAGATCATTCTTTGTTGTCCGGCCTGTCCTCCGTGTGATAGGATGTGAAGCAGCATCCCTGGTCTCTGTACACTAGGTGCCAGTACCCTCCTCACCCCCAAATATGTCTCTAGACATTGCCAAATGTCTCCTAGAGAGCAAAATTGCCCCTGATTGAGAAATATATATGTATATCCACAAAACTTATCACACTTTAAAATGTTAAAATAATTCCTCAATATCATTAAATGTCAAGTCAGATTTCAAAGTTGTCTGATTGTTTCATAAATATTTTTACAATATTTATTTGTTAAATTCTAGATTGCAATAAGGCCCATACTTTGCAATTGATTAATATGCCTCACAAGCCTCTTTAAATAATAGGCTTCCATTTCCCCCTTCTCTTTTTTTCACTTTGCAACTTATTTGTTTAAGACATCAGGTCCTGTAGAGTTTCCCACAGTCTGAATTTTACGGATTATTTCCCCATGGTTTAACTCACCATTCTCCTCTGTCTCCTGTATGTCCTGGAAATTAGTAGTTAGATCTAGAGGTTTGATCCAATTCAGGCTCTATTATTCCCTGTCTCATGGTCATGGAGCACGTTTCCATCAGGAGGCCATGAAGCCCATTCGCCTCTTTTGTTGGATACCAGCAGTCATTGGCAATCACTTCCTAAATCCTTTATTTCATTAGGTATTTCATTAGGTATTAACAATAGTGAACTTCTATCATTCCTTCTTCATTTATTAGCTGGAATACTTCTAAAGATAAACTTGCCTTTCAATTGTAGGGTTACCTTGACAGTTTGTAAAGGAAAAGTAGAATGCTTGATTTGTTTCCTTTATTTATCAGTTTTCAAAATAATACATTCAGAAACCAGCATCTTCCGAAGGAAACTTGTGAGTTTTGTTGTGATTGGTATAATCTTGAATTCATGAAATAAAACATAATAGAAATGTTTTCAGTCCCTTGCTGAAAGGAATATATATCAGTTATATTCCTTCTGATGCTCAGTTGTTCCAACTCTGGCCGGTGGGAGCCCCTTCAAGTTGGCTCCTGAGTCCTTTGGTGCACTCCAGTTTTGGGCAGCTTCCTTGCTTCCTGATATGAAGAAATATTCCAGATTCATCATGTACATTTCCTGCCCCCGACCAGGAATCAGTCATTTCTCAAAGGAGCCTTAGTTCCTTCTAGTGTGTCCCCGCTTCCCGGTAACCCTGGCTCCAGACTCCAGCCCCGAGCTGCTGTTCCCATCTGGCTGAGCACCACTTGCCCCTGCACCAGCAGCCAGGAGGTCGAGGAATCAAGGATTTGGATTCGGGGGCTTCTGTAATGGGCTTCCTTGCTCCCACCAAGCTGACAGAAAGGGAAATTCCCCAAACATGGGGAGGAGGGTTAGACGACAGCCCCCCAAATGCCAGATGCCCCCATATCTCTCTCCCCCTTTACACTTTCTTGGTACATACAGCCCAACATGGCTGTCCAACGGTCCCTGAGTTCACACATCCTCCCAGCTCAAGTGCAGTAGGTATCAAGTCTCAATTCTAAATTTCCAGAAGCTTTGGTCTGATTGTTCCAATCTGAGTCAAGTATAATTTAGCCTAAGGGCAGGATCATGCAATACACACCTGCCCACAGGACCTCCCCACTGAACAGAGAAAACAGGTCTCAAAGAAAGGGAGACCTGCCTGAGCCAACACCCCCAAAAAGACACCCTCTGCCTAGAGCCAGAGTTGAGAACTGGATGATGATCCAGACTTTGGAGGCTTTGCATTCTGGAATCATAATGGACCCCTTTCTGCAGTTCCCAATGTGTGGAGCTCCAAAGATGACACCCTAAGTCCTCTACAAGCCTACCTGGCCTCTTGTCTCAGTGACATCAGTTACTGATCCCTCTTTCTTCAGCTAACAACCACAGTTGTTACAGAGTCCTCACTGCAGGCCCATCACCTTGCTACCCATCGTACGTGTCTTGTTTCTCTGAATACTTGACGCCTCCTGTGGTGGGCACTATTGTCTTCGTCCTCATTTTTCTGATGGAGAAACTAAGGTTTGGAGACATTAATTTCATCACCCTACTGGTAAGAAGTAGAGCCAGGATTTGAACCTAGATGGTTTAAAGCAGAAGCCTGTGCTCTTCAACTGGACACCATCTTGCCTCACCAGCATCTGGGAGCACCTGAGTGTTCCCCTGTCCTGTAGCCATAGAATCTAATGAAGGTGACTGTCTCTCTAGTTTCATCTAAGTATCTCCCTTCTGAACTTACCTCTTAGCGAGCCACCTGATTTTAAAGTCCACACACTAACCACAAAATAGAATTCAAGAGCCAAACTGTCTACTGTGGTCCCATGCAAGGGAGTCAAGTTATCATAACAAACAAACAAAGCCTCATCATAAAACTTGTACCAATTAGTGTAGATATTGTGGGCTTTTCTGACTATCAGAAAAATACAAACCCATATGTTGAAACCTAATCCCCAATATGATAGTAGAAGGAGGTGAGCCCTTTGGGAGGTGATTAGGTCATGAGGGTGGCGCTCTCATGAATGGGATTAGTGCCCTTATAAAAGAGATCCCAGAGAGCTCTTTCATCCCTCTTCCATGTGAGGCACAGCAAGAAGGCGATCTGTGAAGCAGGAAGTGGACCCTCACCAGACACTGAAACTGCCAGCACCTTGATCTTGGACTTCCCAGCCTCCAGAAATGTGAGAAATAAATTTCTGCTGTTTATAAGCTACCTGTTTATAGTGTTCTGTTATAGAAGCCCAAATGGGCTAAGATGCTCATTTGATCATGTGAGAAATATCTGTTAAGAACTGTTTTAGACATGGGCAGTAGAGTAGTTAACAGATAAAATGCTGGAGGCAGCGTGGAGCAATGAGACAGGCAGAAAACAGGAAAGACAAGTAAATATATGATATATTAGATAATGATGAGCTCTTTGGGGAAAAAAATTAAAAGGGAAGATGAATATAAAACGTTGAAGGCAAGGAGTGAAAATTTTAGATTGGGCAGGAGGAGGTCCATGGAAGAGTCATTTGAATAAAGGAAGTGAAGTAGTATGTCACTATCTGAGGGATAACATTCCAGGCAGCAGGAACAGCACGTGCAAAGGCCCTGAGGTAGGAGCCTGACTGCAGGGTGCTCAAGGCACAGTGAGAAGGCCACGGTGGGGAGAAGAGAGGAGAGGCAGAGCAGTGGAGGTGAGAGAGCCCTGAGCCAGTGCTGTGGGGCCTTGATGGCCAAGGTGAAGACTTTGACCTTTATTGTGGGTGAGGCCAGAGCCAGTAGAAGAGTGACATGACCTGACTTATGTCTTCACAGCATCACTCTGGCTGTGGTGCAGCAAAGAGACAGCCAGCAAGGAAGCCAGGAAACCAGTTAGGAGGCTGTTGCAATAATCCAGTAGGAGCTGCTGCGGTCTGAACCCGGGTGGTGGCAGTGGAGGTGGATATATTTATCTTCCTTCCTCACAAAGGTAGAAGTGACAAAACTGATGTGGGATGTAAGAGAAAGAGAAGCGTCCAGGCAACTCCCAGGTGTGGCCTGAGCGAGTCCTCCAAACTTTAAAACTTCCAAGTGAGACAGAATACAGCTCAAGTCACCTCTAAGCTGGCCATGCCTGCAGCCTGAAGAGGACTTTTTCTTTCCTGTTATATATTTTCTTTTACTTTAACAAGGCCAGCTTGAAGGCAATTTGTTTATAACTTTAAAACTCCAAAGGATCTCTGCAGGTAAAAATAGTGCCTCTCCTCCCTAAAAGATGCCCTCTGTACTTTCAGACCACTAATAAGATCTTCTCTCACTGCTTGCCCAGCCCCTGCCCCAGACACACAAAGATGTTATTTTCCTGAGAGCCAAGTTCAAGTAAAAACGTATTTTTTGGCTTACTGTCCCAGGCAAAATTCCAATACAGTGTGCTTAAATACTGTCAGCCAATTAGTCAAAGATCTGTTAACTCACACCAGTGCTACTGACTAGGAGTGTGTGTGGATGTATGCCTGTGCGTCTTTAATATACACTGTTTTTCAGAGTATGCTGAAATCAGGAGAAAACCGGGGAGTAAGAAAGAAGTAGAAAGAAAAGCAGAGCTGGGACAAGAGAAGTTAGACCTATGGATTTAACATAGCAAATTAACAAGCAGTCGGGTACTGAGAAAGAGGAATTTCAAACAAAAACATCTATCTCAAATCTACTAATGTACACACACTCACACGCACACACACACACACATATATTAAACACTTGTCTGTAGGAAAACATCTTTAGACATTAATCCATTAACCATTAAGTTAGGTTTCTCCCCCTATAGATTTGCAATGCTCTTTTGCAGTATACTGAAATTATCTTTGGAACTAAAGCATTTTGATAGACACAGGCATGTCCTATCACAGAAAGAAAAATAATGTCCTCTAACCACAGCTGACCAAGAATTCTGAGCTTGATGCATAAGGCATCCTATCAACTGACGTATTTCCTGGCCAAGAGGAAGTTTAGTGGCGTGGCTGAAAGCTCTAAACACAAGTCCTAATTCTGCCTCTGTGGAAATCTTGCACAAATGACTTAACCTCGCTACGCCTCACTTTCTTCATCTGTAAAATGGGAACAATTATATTCTACCTGCTAGAGGAGCTGTGGAGATCAAATAAGGGACAAGCAACCTCAGCTTAGCCCAGTGCTGGGCGCACAGTAGGACCTCAGTAGAGGTTGTCTACAGCCATGTCATTACTAATAACAAGGCCTGGAGGTATTGATGGCTCTGTGTCCCCAGACTCACCACCAAGCTTCCCTCCGGGTCTGTTGTCACACCCCATCAGTGAGCCGTGAATATTTAATGAAACACAGAAGCCTGTTCCAACAGCATGTTTTCCTTCATTGGGCTGCAATTTCTTAATTGCTTTAAAGCAGATGTACTTGGTTTGCCAGCCAAGTTGCAGGAGATTGGTTTCAGCGTTCGGGTTTCAAAACACGACATTGGCACCGGGTTGTTTCACGTTTGCAAGACGGTCTCTGGGAGTGATATGAGCAGGGCTGGGGGTGGGAGGTGGGGAACGGTATTTTCTGGCTTAATTAGGACGTGCCTAGGAGTGTGAGCCCTCTGCGTCCTGCCCACCTAGTGACCTAGACACAGACCACAGGAAGGGAGGGGGAGGGCTCTGGCGGCTGCAGTGAGCCCCAAATACAGTAAGAACTGAGGGAGAAGACTTCGGGTGTCATTAAGAGCAGAGGCTGTCAAACTGTACTTCGCAGAGCTCTGGAAGGGGGTCCACAGGCCCTGTCAGGCCCCCCAACCTCCCTTTTAATAGCACTGATTATCATGGTGATCAGGGCCAACACTTACCGAGGACTCACACTCTGCCAAGCACAGTCCTAAGCGCTTTGCACAGGCTGAGGCATTACATCCTTCAGGAGTTCCCAGGGGGGCTTCCCTGGTGGCACAGTGGTTGAGAGTCCGCCTGCCGATGCAGGGGACGCGGGTTCGTGCCCCGGTCCGGGAGGATCCCACATGCCGCAGAGCGGCTGGGCCCGTGAGCCATGGCCGCTGAGCCTGCGCGTCCGGAGCCTGTGCTCCGCAACGGGAGAGGCCACAACAGTGAGAGGCCCGCGTACCGCAAAAAAAAAAAAAAAGAGTTCCCAGGGGTGGGTGCTATCATAAATCCGCTTTCATAGAAAAGGGAACCAAGGCTCAGAGAGGTTAGGTAATAAGCTGGGCCCAAGGTTACCCAGCTTGTAAGCAGCAAGGCCAGGACTCTGACCCCGGCAGCTTGGGGTCAGGGCTCAGGCTCTTAAACGCTCAGTCTTCATCGTCTTTATTTGTGCAGCTTTCTGTGTGAGATTCCATTTCGTTGCATCTGCGTGTACACACTCAAAGGCACATGTATGCACACGCGCATGTGCGCTCACACAAGAACACACATGGAAATCATTGATCTAGTCTAGAAGAGAAGAAACTACTTCAGACAATGTTCCAGAAGCGTTAGGACTCCTTGCTCTTAGCTGCTTCTTCCTAGATACTCATTCATTCAGTTGTCCATTCATTCGTTCCACAATTTTCACAGAGCATTTACCAGGAAAGGGAGCACAGCCCAGGGTCTCCCAGCATGGAACATTCTGCAGGACACAGCAACAGCCTGACAAATGGGAAGAGGCGCTGTCTTGAGGCAGAGATCTCAGAACCATCCCCACCAAATGCAATGGGAGACTTCAATGGATCTTGATTTGAAAAAACTCAAAGACATATTCAAGACAATCGGGAGATGTGAATACAGATGAGTATTAGATGATATTGAGGATTATTTATTTAGTTATTACCAAATTCTCATAGGTAATAAGGTCCTTTCTTTTTTTTTAATAAATTTATTTATTTATTTTTGGCTGCGTTGGGTCTTCATTGCTGTGCGCCGGCTTTCTCTAGTTGCGGCGAGCGGGAGCTACTCTTCATTGCGGTGCGCTTCTCTTGCTGCGGAGCACGGGCTCTAGGTGCGTGGGCTTCAGTAGTTGTGGCACACGGGCTTCAATAGTTGTGGCTCGTGGGCTCTAGAGCGCAGGCTCAGTAGCTGCTGAGCACGGGCTTAGCTGCTCCGCAACATGTGGGATCTTCCCGGACCAGGGATTGAACCCGTGTCCCTTGCATTGGCAGGAGGATTCTTAACCACTGTGCCAACAGGGAAGTCCAGGATTATTGTTAATTTTGTGAAAGTGATAATGGCATGATGGATATGTAAAACATGGCCTTGATGGCCTGGTTTCTCTAACAAATAAATTGCAAGGGAGAAAAAGAGAGAAAGGGAGAATCCATAGGTTAAAACACTTTAGAGACATCTCAACCAACTGTGACATACAGTCCTTGTTGCTACACTGACTCAGACAGACTGTAAAAAGAAAAAAGGCCAAGAGAGAGGGAGAGAAGGAGGAAGAAAGAGAAGGAGAGAGGAGAAAAACAATAAAACGGTATGAGATGATCAGAGAAATGTGAATGTCAACTGAATGCTTGATGGTATAAAGGAAATGATTGTAAAATGTTTAGGTGTGATAATGGTATCATGGCTATGTTTTTTCAAGAGTCCTTATCTCTTATAGATACGTGCTGAAATATTTACAGATAAAATAATAAAGTGCCCAATATTTGATTCAAAATAATTAGCAGGGGAGATTAAGGGGAATATAGATGAGGGCGCAATGCAGACCAACCAAGAACAACTGTCGAAGCTGGTGATGTGTACAAGGGAAGCTGTGATATTATGGTCTCTACTTTTGCCTAGGTTTGAAATATCCACAGGGAAGTTTTTTTATATGTTCGCATAAGTCAGAGATACAAACTGACATATCTGTGAGATAACGTTATGTCTGGGATTCACTTTAAAATATTCCAGCAAAAAGATTTTAAATGTAGGAAGAAGGATTAAATAATATGGCCATGACTTAATTGCTGGAGTTGAGTGATGGATCCATGGTCGTGAGTTATTCTATTCTCTCTACTTTTGTTTGTGTTTGAAACCCTCCTTAATACAGAGGTGGGCTCTGGATCTACAATACCTCTGTCTGCATACGGCTCTCCCATTTATTAGCTTTGTGGACTTAAGCAGTTTATATACTCCCGCCTCAGCTTCCTCATCTGTAAAAATGGGACAAAATAAAATGCCCAATATTTGATTCAAAATAATTAGCAGCTTTGGACAGCAGAAAGCTTTGGACAGCTTTGGACAGCAGCTTTGGACAGCAGAAAGCTGTCCATAGCAGCTTTCTTTGAAATAGCTCAAAACCAGAAACAACCAAATGCCCATTGACAGGTAAGCGGATAAATTGTGGTGTATCCATACAGTGGAATACTACTCAGAAATAAAAAGGAATAAACATTGATATATGCAACAAAATGGATGAAGCTCAAAATAATTATGCTCTGTAAATTAACCAGACCAAAAGAGTTCATATTGTATGATTCCATTTACATAAAATTTTAGAAAATGCAGACATATCTATAGTGGCAGAGAGCATACAGCATTTGCCTAGTGAGGGGGGGTAACCAGGAGAGGTGGGATGGAAGGATTATCAAGGGGGACAAGGAAAGTTTGGGGTTGATGGACATGTTCATCATCTTGATTGTGGTTTATTTCTCACAGGTGTGTACATGTCAAAATTTATCAAAGTGTACACTTTAAATATGTGTACTTTATTGAATGTCAATTATATTTCAATAAAGCTGTTAAAAATAAAGTAAAACTTATCTCAGAATGTTGTGAGAATTAAACAAGTTGATACATGTAAAGTACATAGAACCATATTAGGCGCCTGGCCAGCTCGCTCAGGCAAACATTAGTAGATGTCAGATTCTGTGCTAGATGCTGGGAGTACAAGAGAACACAGGACAGACCAAGGTCTTGAATCCTGCCCTCATGAGGCTTTCAGGCTTCCCAGGAGAGAAAAGAAGCAAATTCTAAAATATTACAATAGGAAAGAACCACAGGGAAGGGAGAATATAAGGCAGTGCAGGCTTCTTGGAAGAAGAAACGTAGCAGCTGAGTAAGAGTTGTCCAGTCAAGAGCCTGGGTGAAGAATGTTCCAGTCAGAAAGAAAGAATGTGCAAAGGCCCTGAGGCAAGAGAAAGCACGACACAGACAGGAAGTACAAATTGTCACCATGGGTAGAGTACAGGGAGCATTAAGTCTGCGAGAGGAAGTGGCAGAGAAGAGACTGAAATGAAGAAGAGAAGGGGCGGGGGGAAGGAGGTGGAGGAGAAGAAGAGAAGAAGAAAAGGAGAAGAAGGAGGAGGATAATCCCTAGCATGCATGGTTTCCTATGAGCCAGGCTCTATACTAAGCATTTTACGTTCATGAACTCATTTACACTCAATAACAAACTTCTTAGGTGGGTATGATTACTCCTGTTTTACATATGAGGAAATTGATGCACAGAGTGATTAAACCTCTTTATCCAAGATCACACAACTCTTAAGGATGGCGGGGGGATTCAAATGCAAGCCTGGATGATTCTAGCTTTCAGCCATACCCTAACACCCTAGCTCCGAAGAAAGGATCAGAGAGTTGTTGCAAGTATCAAAAACCTCACGAAGTTCCCCGGCTGTACCTTCGACCCCCATCTCTAACCCTTGGCAACTTCTAATCTGTTCTCCATCTCCACAGTTTTGTTATTTTAAGAATAATATGTAAACATAATCACGAATTACTTAATCTTCGGAGACTGGCTTTTTAAAATTTTTCCCTCGGCATCATTCCCTTGAAGTTCATTTCAATTTTTGCGTATATTCATAATTTGTTCCTTTATGTTGCTCAGTAGTATTCTATCGTAAGATTTTATCACAATTTGTTTCAACATTCATCCATTGAAAGACATTTGGGTAGTTGCCAGTTTTTGGCTATTATAAATAAAACTGCTATGAACAAAAAAAAAAAAAAAAAAAAAAAAGGTGTTAACGACAGCCTAGTACCCAACTGAGTCTTTCTCCTCAATGTAATGAAAAGGATTAAAAGAGATTTGAAAAGGGAATGACTTTCCCTGAAATACCATTTGTGGGAAACATTGCCTTGGCAAATATTATCAACCTCCATATAATGAATAAGGAAACTAAGCATCAGAAAAGTCAAGTAACTGGCCCAAAGTCACAGAGTTGGTAAGGTCTGGAGTCTAACTCCAAATCTCAGGCAACACCCTGTCTTGAAATTACTTGTCACTGAAGTACTACCTCACCATTCCCCTTCTGTCTCACCCTTCCCAGCCCGTGCCTCTGCAGGGCTCAGGACTTCCATCTTCCTTTCCTTTACCAATGCCTGGCATCCGGCAAAGCTCTCTGAGGAAGGTCATCATGATTGCTGTGGGCAGAGGAGGCCATAAGACCTCTACCTCTTGAAAGTGCGTGTCAGAGTCATGACGCTACACTCTCAGTCAGCCCCTCTTTCCTATTGAATTAGCATGCTTGACACAATCCCTCTTTGGCCATTTTAATGTAATAAGTGGCTAATTTGATTGGGTTCAATGAGACGTAAATGATTGGATTCGATAAAGAGCCAGGAAGTTCTTCCCTCCACCCTGCTGACCTCATTTCTCATTGGAGGTACAGTTTTCTGCCCAGGAAGACTAGAGAGGAGATGGAAGGCCTTGTTTGTACCTTACTGATAAGGAAGACTCCAGGCTCTTCTCTCCTCCAGCTCCAGGGGTCCTGCTGGGTAGGCAAACCTTGATTCTGTAAAACAGGATCACCAGGTACCCATATCATTACCATACCAGATCTCTTTGCCTCTAAACTCTTCCCTCTTCAGGGGCACCGCCCCAAAGGGCAGCCTCAGAGTGTTTTGTTCAGGTCCCATCATGTCACTCCAAAAGTATTATCACCCACTTTACACGGAGGTGCAAAGCAACCAAGACACTCCCAAGTGGGGTGGGAGTGGCAAGTAATTAATGGAGTGAAGTCCCTTGAGGAGAGGTTCTGGGGTCCAGATAGGGTTTCCAGATTAAATATACCCCAGGTAAATTTGAATTTCAAATAAGCAATACATAATGTCCCAAATTTTACATGGGACATCCGAAATTCAAGTTTAAATGGGCATTCTATATTTTTATGTGCTACATCAGGCAACCATTGATCCACAAGTATGGACAAATTAACCTTCAACAGGAGTTATAACATGTCTTCCATTTTAAGAGTAGAGGATGAAATTTATACTAGTGTGACTTGTTCAAGTTACTTAACCTCTCTCTGGGCTTTATTTCCTCCTGTATAAAAAGGAGATGATAAGAATACATACCTCCTAGGGTTCCGGTGAGTTAATATATGTAATGTATTAACTTACAATGTATGTAAATTGCTTAAAACAGTCCCTGGCACATAATCAGCATTAATAAAAGAGAGTGTGAAGATGATACTGATGATGAAGAAGAGGAGAAGGAAGAGGATGAAGAGGTTGCTAAATCTGAAGGTGGGTACAACCACAACTTCCCATTAAAGCAGTGAGTAAAGATAGTCCCCATCTGATGGCTTATATTTTCTCTGTGAAACTTCCAGAGGGCAGGAGTCATACCCCCTGTTGTTTTAGTCACTGCTGATTCTCCAGTGCCTGTAAATATATCTGCCACATACTAGATGCTCATTCAGTATTTGGTGAAAAAAAGGACAAAAGGAAAGAAAGGATGGTATGGGAGGAGATTTAAGGCAAGTTAAGAAAGTTGGACATAAGAGTGTTGGCTATGGTAACACAAAAGGAATTCTAGGCTACATTGAGAATGGAGCCCTTGAATTATAGTGGTGCCAACAAAGAGCTTTCTAGGATTTAGTCCAGGAGAGCTCACCAGAACAGACATAAGTGCAGGTGGTAAGAAAGATGGGGAATTCACTAGTGGTACAAGAGTGGGACAGTGAAACAAGGAAGTTGAAGACATTCCTAAGAAAGTAGCTCAAGTGATGGACTGTTATTCACAGACTTGACAGGGGAGGATGTGAAGACATGTGGAAGCTGACTGGCATAGGCCAGCTTTAGAGGGAGTAACTGAGTGAAAAGTTTGAAGGACAGGAGGGTGTGACCTGAGTGCAAAGTGTTCACATTTATGAGTTTAGTGATGGAACAATTCTGGGTGACCATGAGGTTCAGGTTATGGCCAGAGAGATCTGAGTTCAACACTCTTATTTAAAATGTAACAGCTTAAACTTATAATGGACACCTTCATATGTTAAGCTCTGTGATAAGCATGTTCTTTTCATCCACTCTCTTTTCCATCTTACCTCATTTAATCCCCACAACACCCCTGGGAACTACTCTAATTATCTTTGTTTTAAGGAAGGGGAAATTGACACTTAGAGGGGTAAATATCTTAAAGGGTCACAGGACTAATCAGGGGTAGAGCCAGGATTCACATCCAGTTAAGCACCAATGCCCATGGTCCTAGCCTCTTCACTATACTGCCTGGGTAGGGCTCAAGGAGAAAACAGAGCCAGGAATGAGCCATGACTCACCCAGAGTGAGAGACTCAGACCCTAAACCATTTTCTTCTGACCTTCAAGGAAAGTACATTTGGTAAAGTATCTGGCACAAAGTGTCTGGCACATGGTAGGAGTTCAATTCCTGGGGTGGCAGCTAATTTCCAAGATGGCACCCAATGATCCCCACCTGCTGGTATTCACACCCTTCTGCAGTCCCCTCTGATACTGTACCAGTGCAACCTATATAATGACAGAATAATGACAGAAGTGATGGTAAGTGATGGTAACCTAACCACTTCCAAGATTAGACTGTAAAAGATACCATGGCTTTTGTCTGGGTTTACTCTTTCTCTTGGGTCACTCACTCTGGAGGAGTCTGGATGGCGTATTGTGAGGACACTCGGGCACCCTATACAGAGGCCCACATGGCAAAGGAGTGAGGCCCCCATTCAACAGCCAGCCGGGGACTGAGCCTGCCAACAACCACAGGAGTGAGCAGGGAAGCAAAGCATCCCCACTTAAGCCTTCAGCTGAGTGCAGCCCCCAGCACCACAAGAGACCCTGAGCCAGAACCACCAACTAGGTGACCCCCAATTCCTGATACACTGAAACTGTGAGATGATAAATGTTTGTTGTTTTAAGCTGCAAAGTTTTGGGGTAACTTGTTACACAGCAATAGATAACCAATACATCTAGTGACTATTCTTCAAGTCAAGCCTGTCTCTGAGGCTCCCTGACCCTCAGCTTCCTCATGAAATTTTTTCAAGAAGTAGACAATAAAAGGACACATCATTAAAACCCTGAATGTCCCTCAGTTTAGACCTTTCAGTCAAGAATGGGATCTGAGCCAGTCTGTTCAGGTCTGTAACCCAACTCTAACTGCATGACCTTGAATATGTTATAAACGCTCTGAGACTCAGTCTCCTCTTCTTCGAAATGAGGGTAATATTAGTACCTACCTCAGAGAGTTGTACAAATGACACAGAATGGTGACTAGCATAAGAGCCTGACACATAATTAGTACTTAATAAACATTGGCTATTGTGGTATTATTGTTAGAATTAGTAGTAAAAGGCTAACTGCAAAAATTAAAAAAAAGAAAAAGAAAAACTATAAGAATTTCTGTTACCTAAAGTAACTGTTTAAAGACTAAACAGAGGTTTGAAGTAAGAAAACAAACAAAAACAAAAAACCTGCCAATGCAATGACCTGTAAAGGACACCGATGAATGTTGATCGTACAAGGCATGGAAAATCACCCCAAATGGTGCTCCTGGGTATCCCCACCTCAAACACCCAAAGGTGTACCCCGACATTGGGCCCAGATGCTGGCAGATGGCTGACTTCCAGGTGCTGCACATTTCATCGGAACTGGACTTCTCAGGCCATAATAGAAGTGAGTCAATGGCTTAGTCACTGCTTGGCATGTAGCAGAGGTCAGATTAGGAGAGGAACTGAACCCAGAAGCAGAGGCTTGCTGGGAAAGACCTCAACCGTTCCATCTCTCCCTGGTCAGTGGAAATCCCTGCTTGCTCCAGAGCTGCCCCCACTTTAGGGGAGGCAGGCAGGGGATAGGGAGTCCAAGACGAAATCAATCCTGTGTTTAAAGGTATCAGCCAAACCCCAGTGGAAAGAACTAGAACTCCAGGGTCAAAACACAGCTCAATTCCAGCCTCAGTTCAGCTACATACTGGCTGTGTGCCCTTGGGCAAGTCACTTTACACATCTAGGCCTCATTTTTCTCAACATAAAATGGTCCAAACTGATGCCTACCTGGCAGGATTTTGTGAGGCTAAATCAAGATCACACATGTAAAGCAAGGTACCTAGCACACAGTAGGCCCTCAATAAATAGTAGCTAGACATTTACCAGGGTTTGCTCCATGGGGATAATAAAACTGCCTTCAAGTCATTGCTAGGAGGATGAAACAAGGTAACAGAAGTACAGTATCAGGCACACTGCACACAGTAGGTCCTCAAGTAGGTGAATTCCATGCTTTCTAGCAGTTCCTAAAATCTCTTCTCCAGAGAGTCTTCCCAGGCTAATCAGAAGAGGAATGATAAATTTCTCTAGGGCTTCTTGACCAAATTTAAAGATCCTTTGACATGATCACTGAGGCAGAGACTGGCTAGTTGGTCACCACACCTGTTTCCTCTCCTTCTTGGGTGCATGATTGGACCACACTTCCCAGCCTCTCTTTAAGTTATATGTGGCCAGGTGACTGAATTCCAAGCAAAGGATGTGGACAGAAGTGATGCCTTGCCCTTGAAGACCTCCTTCACTGTTCCTCCATGTTCTCTCCCCCATCCCCTGGGTAGATGCAGAAGAGTCCAAAGTCCTAGATGGGGGAGAAGAGCCAGAAGATGGAAAGAACCTCGGCCCAGGAATCATCCCGTGAACAACCACCCCGGTGACCAGGAATACCTACGTTGGACTAGTACATGAGCAGGAAATATACTTTTGTAACGTTAAGCTACTGGATTTAGGGCTTTGTTTCAGCGTCTGGAGAATCCCGCTCCAAGTTCCCACTATAAAGTGGACCTAATGAATTAAATGAACTTGGCCGCTCCAGGGATTTGAGAGCTGGATATTCCACCAGCAAATATGAATTATCTTAACTTCAAAACTGCCATAAAGGAAAAGCTCGTGGGGGATTAACCTAGGAGGTACCGCCCATAATAATACCCAACACTTCTGAGAGCTTGCTTTGTGCCAGGCACTGTGTTAAGTGTGGCACAGCCCTTATCTCAGATACTTCTCATAATAACCATATGCAATAAATATTATTAAGCCCATTTTACAGTGGAGGGAACTGAGCACCACAGAAATTAAGGAACTTCTCTTTTTCACAACAGAGAACTGGGTCTATGTCATGAGACACTGATGGTTCCATTTTGTCCAGAGAAGGGGGAGGAATAGGTGTGCCCTGGGGTCCTCTGGGAGCCAACAGGGAACAGGAGGGTCCCCAGGTCCCTGAGTACAGAAAGAAGAGAATGCTGCCATTTCCAGATGGCGGGGAAAAACCAACGTTCATACGTTGAAATATTTACCCCAGGTCAGCCCTGTCCTGTGTCTCATGCTTGATGTAGATATTATATTTGTCTATTACCAGTGTCCACCAGAAGCATATTCACGTCTGTGGTTTTGGAAGCCTTCCCCTACCTTTTTAGGCCAACCATTAAATGGTTGTCTTTTGAACTCTCATTGTACTTCATTTGTATCTCTCACTGTGTGAACTCAGGCAAGTTACTTAACCTCTCTGAGCAACAGTGGTCCCTTCCACAGTATAGAGATAATAATAGTGCCAACTCCCTTGGGTTGTCATAAAGATCAAACAATGTGATACGTGTAAAGTGTTTGACTTGGCAGATAGTAAATGCTCAGTCAGCTGGGTGTATGCATGTGTGTATGGGCATGCACAGATTTGCTGAGTACCTGCCTAAAATAGAGATAACATTAACTCCTTTGGTACCAAGAGAATTGACTAAAATAACATATTTCCAGTCATGACAGCACCTTGCACAAAGACAACAGTCAAAGAACCTTAGCTGGTGTTATTATTTCAAGCCACCCGCCATTAGCACTGAACTGGAATGAAGAAGTTCCTGGTTTGAGTTCTGGGTCTCCCGGTGGCAGCCTCGGCCAGGGCAGCTCATCTGTCCATGCCTTAGTCTCTATGTCAACAACATGGGGATAATGAAGGTCACCGCAGAGGATTTTTTTTTAAGCATTGAATAGTATATAAAAATATTCTGTACATGGTAATAAACTTTTAAATGTATGTAAATAGAGTTATTTGGGGACATGACCTTTATTCTTCTTGTTAACAGGAAGCAGAGTTTGCTTTGTTAGTCCCCCAGTACCCAACACAATGACTGGCACACAGTAGGTGCTCAAGAAATGCTGAACAACTGAGTGAAAGAACAAATATATGAAAGAATGGGTTGAATGTCTGCGACTGTTTTAAGCTTCCAGAGCTCAGGGTTTTTGTCTCTGATGCAAATTTCTCTCGGAAAAATTATCTACATAATCCACTGGCCCAGGACTTCCAGCTTGATTTTTGATAACAGTGATGAGGCCTTTCCAACCCTTTCCAATCAGCATAACAATAATAATAATTGAATGCTTTACTTTCAAAAGGCCTTTACATCTACCATTGCATTTTATTCTGTCAGCACCCTTATAAAAGTGAGTTATTATTTTCATTTTGCAAATGGAAAAAAAAAATTGAGACCGAGAGAGGAAATGCAATTTTTCCAACTCTGCAAGCCAGTGGCCTGTCTGGAATTTCTAGGATAAACTTGATTTCAGTTATTCTTTCCCCTCCTCAGAAATCTGGCATCTTGATTTAGGGATCTGGAGAAATGCCCTCATTGTTGGTGTCCCTCAGAGTTCATTCCAAGTTAGATATTTGCTCTACTAGCTAAATGGCATCACCTTCTACACCATTGTCCAATCTAGAAATTCGGAAATTATCCTGGGTTCTTCTCTGTGTCTCATGCCTCTCTAACCCATACCCCACACTCTTTCCCACTGAGGCACATGCATTCACAAACCAGTCACCAAGTTTTGTCCATTCTTCCTCCAAATCATCTCTAGAACCTCTTTGCCCATCTCTATTACTCCCACCATAGATGGAGTCACCATCACTTCCCAAGTGGATGACTTCAATTTCCTGATTGACTACTTTGCCTCCATCCCAGTCCCTCTGACCATTCCCCACATCCTAAGTGATCTTTTAAACATATACATTCTATTTCGTAGCCTTGGAATAAAATCCAAACTCTTCACCATGACCCACCAGCCCTTTAAGATCTGCCCTCTGCCCTCCTGACTTCCTCTCTGGCCACCATCATCTCAAACTCACATTCCCACCACAGAGAAGTCCTTGAAATTTCTAGAGTGCTCCCTGCTCTCTCTGGCCTCTGACCCTTCACACACATTGTCCCCTCCTCTCCATATCCTTCTGTCCTCCAAGACCTGCCTCCCCCTATACCCTTCTATTCTCCAAAACTCATCCTAAACATCTCAGACTCAAGGAACTCTCCCTTGCTCTTGCAATCTCCGTATTCATGAATTCAACACATGTTGTTTTTTGCATGCTCCCATCGCCAGCCATGAGAGCTAAGTAAGATTGCATTGAGCCACCATTTCCCAATGATTTCCACTCTTGCCCAAAGCCCTTCCAAAGACTCTGTGAATTCCAGGGCAATAGAGGAACTTCATGGGTTCCTCTGGCAGACCACATTGTGCCCAATGGGAAAACTCAAGCTCTTCTCCAACTGTCACATTAGAAAACCATTCTCACTGATACAAAGGGGATTGTTTGACCTATAATGTTTGGAGGTCCTCAGAGAGGTATCTCAAGATGTTGTGGAGAAGCACATATCCTTTTGCCATTTTACTGGAACATTCTCCATTTAGATGCCCTTCACACTCCCCCTCCTGATCTCCTGCAAAACAGCTTAGCAAATCCCTCAACCAATATGGTAGCCAGTAGCCACATACAGCTACTGAGCACTTGAAATGTGGCTAGTCCAAATGGCGATTTGCCATAAACGTAAAATACGCACTGAGTTTCAAAAACTTGGTACACAAAAAGAATGCAAAAATCTTATTAGTAATTCTAATATGATAATATTCAGATATATTAAATTAAATTATTTCACTGTTTCTTTCCAACTTTTAATGTGGTTACTAGAAAATTTTAAACTTCGTACGTAGCTCACATTGTATTTCTACTGGACAGCATTTATCTAAACCACTGAGCTCACCAATGCCAGTTGTCTCCTCAGGAGAAATTCCAATGCCAAGTTTTAAGATGATGTTTAATATCTACATCCCCTTCATACACTATCAAGTGAAGACACTATAGCACAAAAGTTCATCTTCTCTTAGTCTGTTTTCCCAGTGATAAAATAAGGAAGGTTGTTCATTTGACAAACATCTCTGGAACTCCACAATATGACTGGCACTGGGGATACAGGGGTGAAGGCAATGGCATAGAACCCACACTCAGGGCTGGACCAAAAGGCGCTTCATGATCCCTTCTATCTCTAAAATGTCCATGTCACCTCAAAGCTCCAATTTTCAGTTGCACAATCTAGAATTCCTCTATTTGTGGTCCAAACACGAGAAAGTCAGGGTCTTGTAACTTGAAAGCTATTTTTCCTTAGAAGATCCATTATAAAACATAAAATATAAGGCCCCAGGCTACCCACACATAAATTTATTTAATTAATAATTACAGTAATATATTATTGATTCTGTAAACACTGTGCATTTTTAGGAATTGTCTCATTTAATTTTCACATCAACCGTGAGAAGTTGACGTTAATATATTGGCTTTTCAAATGAAGGAACTGACGTTCAAAGAAGTTTAGCAATTGCCGAAGTTCACAAAGCTAGAAAATGCTAAAACTGGTATTTGAAGAAAAGTTTGTGCATGTGTGGAGGAGTGGGGGGCTGAAAACCATGGCACGGTTCATTAAGCCAAAGTAGAACTGGAGACAAAAGCTCTTCTTCCTTTCCCTCTACCCTACCCGCCATTAGATTTTCTTGCCAGGTCCCCTGGAATTTGATCCAGAGCATGAAAGCTATAGGGATCCCGAAACAAATGGGACTTTTTCAGTTACAACTCATAACTTGTAAGGGATGGAAAACCCAACATACCCAGGTTTAAGCCAAACAAAGACGAAAGTGGACTCAGAATGACTGGCGCAGCAATTTCAAAGTTCACGGGTATTTGGCTTCCAGAGTAGCTTTCAGGAGTTCAACCCATGTCATCAGGCCCTGGTTATCTATCCATCTCTTGGCATCTTGTTCTACTGAGTCCTCTCCACGCTTTTCCTTCTCCTATGCTCTAAGCTCCTACAACCTTTAGCCTTCATGGCAACAAGATTCTCTTCCCTGGAAGTGCCACCAAAACCCCACAATTAGCTCTGATTGGTTTTAAGTGAGTGACATGCTCATTTATGAACAAATCTTTGTGGCAAGGGGAATGGAGCGTTCTGATTGGCCAAACGAGATCACATGCTCACTCCTGGACCTGGGGAATATGGTCAGTCCCACCCAAACCACTGGCCTGAGGTGAGCAGGGAGTATTTCCTCAAAAAAAATCTGCTGTTACTGGAGGAGGCAAAGGAACTGATGGTGGACAGGCAAAACCCGCAAATATCAACTGTAGTTGTTATGAACCAGTATGCAGGTAAACTGGCTCTCAAGAAAACGAACAGACCCTGATTTGTAACATTTGAAGATGTCATTGATGTAAATAATCCCACCATGGCTAATTTCAAGCTACCAACAGTTTAATAACCGCTTCCAAAATTCCTGAATATTTAACAGTGTGTTCTCATAAGCCCGTCAGACCTGGCTTTATCACACCACTGCATCCTCTAAAGGAAGAAGAGAAGAACCCTTGCAGAGAAAGGTATTATAAGAGGAAAGGGATTTTTTAATCCCCTTTATTTTTGGTATTTTATTAAATAAAAGTATGTCTCTCATAATCTCAGAAAATGTCCTTCCTCTAATCCTCAGAGTTCA
Organism: Phocoena sinus; assembly: GCF_008692025.1. Taxonomy (NCBI): domain Eukaryota; kingdom Metazoa; phylum Chordata; class Mammalia; order Artiodactyla; family Phocoenidae; genus Phocoena; species Phocoena sinus. Next base: position 65,450,729 of record NC_045777.1, on the reverse strand, counting down.
TGGAGAAGCAGGAGACAGCTCCAGTGACCTCAGGGTAGCCAGCTCTAATTCTTCAGATACCGTAGAAAGCTCCATCACCAATTTACCCAGAATCTCTCTGAAAAAACACTTATGGGCCAAACTAAAGCTCCTCTTTCTACCTTAGGATTTGTGTTTAATGTTATTATCAAAACACCAATTCAAAGAAAATTCTGCCATCTGTGAACATCTGTTGTCACTGATTAGAAACCACTCAGAACGAAGCCATTTCCCATCTTGCCCAATATTAACTGCATACAGACACCATGGCCAAAGTTCTTCTAAATAACTTGTAATAAACTGGGATGTTTCCTTAAACGTACATGCAGATGAGGACTCACCATAGCAGCTATGAGTGCCAGGATGTGAAACGCATACTGCAAACGTGGAGGTAGCTGTATTAGTCTGGGTTCTCAGAGAAATAGAACCAATAGGAGATAGATATTAACGATAAAGAATTGGCTCACATGATTACGAAGGCTGAAAAGTTTAAGATAAACTGTTGGCAAGCTGCAGATCCAGAAGAATCAGTGATGTAAGTTCCAGTCCAAGTCTGAGTGTTGATGGTATAATTTTCAGTCTGAGTCTGAGTCCCGAGGCAGGAGAAGACTGATGTCCCAGCTCAAAGACAGTCAAGTAGAGAGGATGGATTCTTTCCTACTCAGCTCTTTATTCAGGCTTTCAACAGATCAGATGAGACCCACCCACTCTGGGGAGGGCAATCTGCTTTACAGTTTTCTGATTCAAATGCAACCTCATCCAGAAACACTTTCAAAGACACACCCAGAAATGTTTAACCAAATGTCTGGGCACCCCCATGGCTCAGTCAAGCCGACACATAAAATTAACCATCACAGAAGCCATTTCCCCTATATTCCAAGTGCCCGGCAATAGTCTGTTAGTCTGAGACCTTATATTACACATTTTATAATGGAGTCTCTATAGAAAAATACCCCACAAGTTCGAAACCCCTGACTTCCTCATGTTTGGATCCCAAGTGAGTGGAGGGATTCCTAGGCTACACCACGGAATATCGGAAGTTTGAGGTGAGATGGATACTTTCAAGCTGGATGGGACCATAAAACTTTCTTTTCATCCAGGCCTTAGGGTCAAGAACTCAGCTTTTGGGTTCAGAGAGACCTGGGTATACATCCCATCGCTGTCACTTTCTAGCTGAGTGAACCTGAGCATATTTCTTGACTTCTCTGAACTTAAGTTTCATATCTATATGCTGGGAATAATAATACTACTTCCCAGAGAAGAATAGTTTGAGAAGATACAAAGAGTTTTAGCACTGAGTCTAGGGCTCCCAACTGATAGGCTCCCAAAGAATAACAAATAATTTTTAAATAGTTTTTTTTTGCATTTTATTCTCATTTTAATGAGATTTTCAACAGCTGCCATTTGGTTTGTAGAGCAAAATTTTTAAAAAGTAACTATTTTTCCATTTTTGATATTCTTATGAAAAGTATTTTCTTCAATTTTAAAGCTCTGCCCCTCTCCCAAAGAAGTATGAATAGCTATGATGTAATATGTATTTAGGGGAAAAAACGAACTAAAACAGCTTTTAAAACATTTGAGAAATAGGGATAAAGGTCCAAAGTCCAGGCCTGGGCCTGCTTTAGGTGCTAAGCTGCCCTGGCATGCTCGGCGCTTCACCATCCCCAACAGCAGATGAGTGGGCCGTGCACAGACCCCCTGGGATGTACCACAAAGTCCAATCTCAATATTATTCCCTTATTGAAAATGCCCCCATGACTTAGGTGTTAGGTCACTGAAAAGAAAGTTGAGAAACACATGAGCTGTGTTTAAGGGGTCTATAAAAGAGGATGTTTCACAGCCTCTTTGCTTTAAGGAATACAAGACTCAACACAGGTGAGTTTTGAACTTCCTTTGCTTGTGAAGTGTTTCTTTCCATCAGCATTTATTATAATCTACTACACTAGGTGCTGTAGGGGTCACCAAAGAAATAGAAGACATGGAAGATGAGGAAATGTAGTGACCAGTGTGTGGACTTGGAGAGACAGCCTTGGATTTAAAGTCCAGCTCTACCACTTTTTAAACGTGTGACCTTGGGCAGGTTATCTAACCTCATCAGGAAAATGAAAGGTGTCCCTACCTGGCAGCACGATTTTGAGGATTGAATGAGATAATGCCTGAAAAATATCTGGTACTCAGTTAAGAACAATGTTAGAACCCTTCTCTGCCCACAGGTAGGAGCTGATTTTCTAGGAGAGAAAATAAGATACACAGAGAAGTTAAAGCTACCATTTGTGTTATGTTTACAATGGACCAGGGTTTTGCATGTTGATTTATCATGTTCTTCACGCTGTCGTAGCAAAGGAAAAAATGGTAATTTCCCTGCCCCCACCCATGCTGGAATAAAGGGGCCTTGTTGGAAAAAATGCTGTCCCATCAAGGAATCAAGCTGAAGCGACCTTAAGGGGGGTGGAAGGAGAGCGAATGGAGCAACAGCAGAGAGGGAGGCACCCTAAGACGGGAAGCACCCAAGGGGGCGGGGCGATCTCCTCAGGAGAAGAGTCCTGGGCCTTGTTGGCACCCCGCCCCAAGGAGTCAAGACCCCACTCAGCAAAAACAACTTCCAGGGCCTCTTGGTTTGGGCAAGGCTGGACAGGCCAGGTTAGCCCTGGAAAGAGCATGGCTAGTGCCTTAGCAGGAGCTCCCTCAGAGGTTGAAGGACCAACACTCAGCTAGGAAAACCACAAAAGCAACCTCAAGGAAGAAAGACTGGCCTCCATCAGCCAAGCAGATGAGACTTGAAGATTGATTTGATTTGTTTCAGTAATAATGATAATAATAATAATATACTTCTTGAACCAGAATGTCATTTATAGGACTATAAGGCTTTACTAAGGACTTCCATTCATATTCTGTGCACCAAATTGTTCAAATCATCCTGTGAGACAGGCTTCAGTAATTCCATTTGACAGAGGAGGAAACCGAGGCTACAAGAGTTGCAACAAATTGTTTTGGGTCACAGTCAGTGACAAATGATTAAAGACTATTTATAGCACCAACTACGTATCTGACATGGAGTAGGTGTTTAATACATATGTGTTGAATTGACTGAATGAACAAAATAGATACCTTCTCAGTAAAGTCCAATTGAAATAGCAAAACTAGGGGGCTTCCCAGGTGGCGCAGTGGTTGGGAGTCTGCCTGCCGATGCAGGGGATGCGGGTTTGTGCCCAGGTCCGGGAATATCCCACATGCCGCGGAGCGGCTGGGCCCGTGAACCATGGCCACTGAGCCTGCACGTCCGGAGCCTGTGCTCCGCAATGGGAGAGGCCACAACAGTGAGAGGCCAGCATACCACAAAAAAAAAAAAAAAAAAAAAAGACACTTAATGGGACAATTGGGGAAATTTGACCATTGACTGACCATAAGATGATAGTAAGGGAATATTAAATTTTCTTTTACGTGTGATGATTGGTACCATGGTTATGTTTTTTAAAAGTGTGTATCTCTCAGGCATACAGAAGAGTCTACAGATAAAATGATATAAAGGCTAGGATTTTGCTTGAAAATAATCCAGAGGTTTACCGCAAAGGGATAGTGCAGAGGACATAAGAGTATGCAAAGGTTAATGGTTGTCAGGGCTAGGTGATGGGAAGGTTCATTGTACTATTCTCTATTTTGGACTGTGCTTGAAAATTTCCATTACAAAATGTTAAAAAGGAGGGGAGAATAACAAAGGGATCCAATGGGACTTACGTTAATGATCTGTTCATGGAGCAGTCTGATCATAATCGTCCTTCCCTCTGTGATCTGCCAGTAAAGGTAAGTGATGATTCTGGAAGAGAAGAAAAGAAAGAATGGCAGGGCTTCCCTGGTGGCGCAGTGGTTGGGAGTCCGCCTGCCGATGCAGGGGACGCGGGTTCGTGCCCCGGTCCGGGAAGATCCCACATGCCGCAGAGCGGCTGGGCCCGTGAGCCATGGCCGCCGAGCCTGCGCGTCCGGAGGCTGTGCTCCGCAACGGGAGAGGCCACAACAGTGAGAGGCCCGCGTACCGCAAAAAAAAAAAAAAAAAAAAAAAAAAAGAACACTAGGACCTATATCCTAAACATCCACTCTCATGACTAACACCATTCAAGCCCCAGGGAAATGCTTCTCTGCATCCTTTGCTCTGTATCTTTAAAAGAAAAGGCAACTGCTTTCAAATGCCATGAAGGACTGTCTCTGATGCCCCTGCTGATTTTGGAAACAAACGATGCCTTGGAAGGCAGAGATTTCAGCATTGAAAATACTTAGGTAAGAGAAAATGGGAATTAATTAACTTGTCACATCCTTCCTCTCAGATAGCACAAATGGGACACATTCTTACAAAATGAAGCAGTGTTTCCTAGTAATGCCAAGCAACCATTTCCTTGCTGCCCTTCATGTTTCAATTCATGAGTCCAGAGGTACTCACAGATTAGCACAGTATTTGCAATGGTTGGACACGGTAGCTGAGAAATATTCTGCAATGTTAAATGATTTATATTACTCTGAAGTTAATATATATGTAGGTCTAGAGTCTATTCATGACAAGCAAAAAACATGATATCTAATCTTTACATTGACAACTAGCTAAACTTTGAATGTTAAAATGAGTTAATGAATTTGGAAAGTTCTTAAAGCACTGATTTGTTTTACTTAAATCATTTTGATTTGGATTTTGATATTCATTATAATTCATATTTTACTGGTTAAATTTAATAAATAATTGAAAATATTTAGGCATAAGTTACACTGGCCTCCCTTGGGTCCTGAAAATTTTGCCATCGGGGCTGCTTTACATCTCCAATCTCAATGGAATTCCTTGAGTTCCTCAAGTGCACTGTCCTTTCTTACCTCAGGGCCTTTGCACGTGCAGCTCCCTCACCTGGGTCATACTTCCCCTCAGTACCCTTCACCTGGACAACTTCTCCTCACACCTTATATGTCGCCTTAAACTTCTCATCCTTTAGGAAGCCTTCCTTGGTTCCCCTGACTGGGTTCCCTTATCGTGCATACCCATAGCACCTGTTACTTCTCTTTTCTATGTTTTGGTTCAATATCTGCTTTCCCCAGGAGACTGTAAGCTCCTTGAAGGTAGGGACTGTCTTGTTCACATCATTCTCTCTAGCACCTGGAAGAGAACCTGGAGTACAGCAGCTGCTCAGTAAATATCACGCGACTAAACAAATAACTGGGCAGAGCGTCAGCTCTGATCACACTGAATTGTAATTACTTATTCAGGTCTCTCCAGTTACCACGAGGCTGAAGCCAAAAACTGGCAACCCCTGGGCTACATTTGGCGTGCAGTTTGATTAGTTTGTCCTGCAAAATATTGCCCATACCATGCCTTTAAATTTTTGAATTAACTGCCAATGTTTAAGAACTGGGAAATTTCACTTGAAAACTCCATTATCTTTGGCTTCTCTTGAAAAAGCCAAAGATTTGGCAACATTTCCCACATGGCAATGACCCTCTGAGCTGAGACACATCTGCTCGTGGAGAGAGCTCAGTTGTCCTGCCTGCCACAGTCCTGATCTACTCTGCCTCGCTCCTTCCATTACACTCCTATGGCAGCGACTAATATTCCATCACCAAACCTTTCTCCTCTTCTCCCTGAGCTCAGAGCTATATTACATTTGGCAGCCTTCCTTGCAGCTAGGAGTGGCCATGTGACTGAGTTCTAGCCAATGAATTCTGATAACATGTAATGAGGATCATGTCTGGTCCTGGCGCATAAAAGACTTCCATGTAAGGTCCTCTCTCTCTTCCCTCATCTGTCAGCTGGATATTGATGGCCAGGGAAATCCTGGAAGGCACACGTTAAAGATGGAAAAGCCCCCCTAAGCCTAGGTTTCTGAAAGATTGGGTAGAAACGTCCCCATCTACCTGCTACCCACCAGGAAGAGCCACATGCGACTGTTTCATTAGAGAATAAAACATTCTTACTGTATGAAAACCACTGAAACGTTGGGGTTTATTTTTAACAGCAGCTAATGTTACCCCAACACAGCCTCCGTAAGGCATTTGAATTTGGTATCCCTGCATAAGCTTTTGGAAAACGGAGATGATATCTTGTTCACTCCTTTATCTGCAGTGCCTGGCACAGTGCTGGGCCCATAGTGGATGCTCAAAACATGTTTGCTGAATGAATGAGTTACAGGAACACAAAGAATCCATGTAAGCTGCAATCAGAGCTGAGACAGGCTAACTCTACCCCACCACCCTCATTAATGGCAGCAGCATCCCTGCCCATCAGCAGCCCCTAACCTTGCAGCCGAGCTTTCTCCTATAAGACCCTCTCCAGTTGGCCTCAGATCTCCCTTATCTCCTGCGCCTTCATGGCCTACACCCGTGCAGAAGACAGCAGGAGGTGACATGTGGAATTGGTAGGAAGAGATAGGCGTGCAGTGTTAGAAGCTGCTTGGAAAATAAATTTCATGGAATCACCTGCTACTCCTACTCAAATCTCACCCAGAAACTGCTCTCCCAGTCCCTGATTCAGCTCCCTTCTCTTGGTTGCAGAATGCCCTGAAAAAGGAGTTCCATTGGACAAGAGGAAGAACAAAACAGAATCTATCTTCAAAATTGTGCATCACCAAATATTTATGACATGACCAGCTCCGATAACAGTGAATGCTGAGCAACTTCTGTGCACGCCTTCTTGTCTAGAAATTGAGAATAGTAACAACTAATATTTTATATCACATCTTCAAAATCTCATTCACTTACATTATTTCATTTAATATTCAAACATCTGTGTGACAACACGCAGGCAGGATAAGGATAAATGCATTACACAGTTGCAAGAAGTTCTCAAACTTTTGCTTTGTATGTGTCAAGCACTCTGCTAAGGACTTCATGTTCATTATTTCATTCGAAGCTCAAAAGGGTTCCATGAGAAATGTTCTCTTACAATTGTGTCCAGTTCACTAATGAGGACTCTGAGGCCTAAAAAGATGAAGTGAGTTGCTCTGAGCCATGAGATAGTAAGAAGTAGAGCCAGAAATTGAACCCCTGTCTATCTGACTCCAGCATGCTATATACCCCTTAGCTTAGGGTAACACTGAGTTATTTTTGTTATGCGTATGTCTGTCTGCTCTAGATTATGAGCTCCTTCAGGCAAAGACCGAGCCATAACACTCTCCCCAGTGAGTACCATGCCTGACACTTCCAACAGTACATATGTGGAGGATGACACACACAGAAAAGAAAGAGTGAGTGAGGGTTTAAATAACCTGTCCACAGCCATGTACCTACTAGCTCCCTGACTTGAGACTCAGAGTCTTGAATCCAAGAACTTTTCAATAATAATAAGAAGAAGAAGAATAGCTAACATTTATTGAGAACTCGTATCAGGCATTTTTATGCCTATACTATTTCATTTAATTCTTGAAAGAACCTTGTAAAATGGGTGTCATAATACCCTCATTTTGATCTCAATGAGATTCAACACCTTGCCTAAGGTCACCCAGCTAACTAATATCAAAGACTCAGTTTGTCATATCTGGGTGACTTAATGCTTCCCACCTTCCTCCTCTGAGAACTGGACCCAGTCTCTGTAGCTGTTCCAAGCTGATTGAATCCTTCCCACCCCATATCCCAAACCATGACCCCCACCCATATGACTATAAGAACCCCACTGCTCAGACATTCCTGTGATGGAGCTCCACCTCCAGAGGAGGTCTTTTAGATGTGGGGGACACTCCCCAGAATTATACCAGAGAGGCCAGGAACATGAGCTTCTGTATCAGGCAGACCAGGTTCCAGTGCTCTGCTGCTTTCTAACTGCATAAATGGTTGGAAAAAAGAAAGACAGGACTTACTGCAGACTACTATTTCTCTATCAAGTGTGGCCTGGGATCTCTAACACATCTTATGTCCCCACTACATATTTTATAGTACTCCATCCATCCACCCATCTAGGCACCCATTCTTTTTTTTTTTATCTATCAATCCATCAACCTTGCATCCTTTCCTTTCTTTTATCCATTCTTTTACCAATGTCCCCTTCCATCATCTTTCTTTCTTCCTTCATTCACCCCTTCCTTTATTCCTTCAATCCATCCACTCGACAAACATTTGTCAACTGAAAAATACGCACAACCTAAAAGTTGAGAATTATGTCTTATTCGGTAGACACACTGAGGACTTAAGCCCAGGAGCAGCCTCTCAGATAGCTCTGAGGGACCTTTCCAAAGAGGTAAAGGAGGAGCCAGGATATATGGGAGGTTTTGCAAACAAACAACAACAACAAAAAAAACAGGTAGTCAGAACATCAGAAGATTACTGTTAATTAAATAAAACCAGACATCTTAAGTTAAAGAATTTAGCGCTTTTCTATGTATGGGAAGAGGCAAGAGCCTGGGCTCACTGAAATCATTCCTTTGATATGCACCTCAACTATCTAGGGCAAATATCCTGTTTTCTCCATCCTGAATCTCTTCAGCGTACACAGTCTGGGGCAGCAGCAGTGGCTGCAGACTTGATGGCCACAACATCCTTAGTTTACTGGTATGGGAGGTGACATTCTTTGTCCACACATTACTGACCAACTACTGTGTTGCCAACATTGTACTGGTCTCTGGGTTTACAAAGAAAAGACACAGCACATGACGTAGTATAGTGGTCAAGAATGGGGTCAGCAAGCAGAGAGAACTAAGTTAACATCTGGGTTCTGTCACTTGCAAGCTGAATGCCCTTGGACAAGCCCCTGAGCTTCTCTGAACCTCAGTTTCCTCCTATTTAAAATAGGGTGATGGGAGTGTAGTACATAACTCATCGAGTTGTTTGTGAGAAGACAAGATGAAGCACATAGTGAGTGCACAAACACCATCAGTTGGCATTGCTATTATAAAACCAGTTCCTGCCCTGGAGGAAGTCGAAGGAAGGCACACTGGTAAATAAGTTAAGACTTATGATATGAAACCAAGTGGTGGGAAGTGACTAAAGTCAGCCTGAGGCATTAAGGCCGGTCTCAAGAAAGAGGAAGATCCCAGCTTCTTTTCTAATAAAAAGGCACCTCTTCCAGGAGAAGATTCATCCAGAATTACTTGATGACCTTGAGACATTTAAAATGACTTTCCGAATAATCACCTCTTTCCTCCCCTTGACCAAGGTCTTTGCCAAAGTATTTTCAGCACTCTGGTTTTGTGCTGGTGTCCTGTGTTTGTTTCTTGAGTTTAATAGATCTTCATTCTCCCATAGGTTGCTTCTAGAATGTCCTTGGAGCATAATATATCTTAGATTCATCATAAAATTACAGCAGTGAAAAGTACCTTAGGCACCATCTACCCTACACTTCTGCACTCACTAGAAGGGAAGACCCAGAGAGGTTAAGTGAGTTGTCTGTGATCACACAACTAACCTCATGACCCAGTTGAGATCAGATACAAGGTATAGTGAAGCCCACTCCAAGGTTACTTCCAGACTACCATGCTGCCTACTCCTCTAATTTCTCATGCCACCTAACACCCACCTGCCACCCTGTAGTCCTCTTTCTGTGTATTTCTTTATCTCTTTCTCATCCATGGTGGGGAGGCAAGTTGAGGGCCAAATTATCTTGAGAAAATTACTTTGCCTTGCCTCACTGAGTCTGTTTTCCCATCTGTAAAATTATGTTGATAAGAAAAACTTCACAGGTTTGATGTAAAGATTAAAGGAGAGAATTTAAGTGAAAGTACTTCAAGAAATGCTATGTATTGTCTTTGATTCCCAGTACAGCCTATAAGTGGTGGAATCAGGACTCAGACTTAGCTGGATCTGACGGCAATCTGTATGTGCTTTACACTACATTTCTGACACTTAGTAGATGCTTAACAAATAAAAGAAATTAGCTTCCAAGAAGGTCAAGTAGATGTACTTTTCCCTATTCCTCCTGCTAAGTACAACTGAAATGCATGGACAGTATATATAAAACAAACATAAGTACAACTTCTACTTCTACCTGAAAGTAACAGTGCAGCACCACTCATTTCCCCTACCAGAGCAGTGTCAGAGAAAATCAGCCGGAACCAAAGGCTTTACGAAGATACAGGGTGACAACTGCTGAACAACCATTGACAGTAAGACACTGGAACTCACCAAAAATTATACCCCACATCCAAAAACAAAGGAGAAGCCACAGTGAGATGGTAGGAGGGGCGCAATCACAATAAAATCAAATCCTGGAACAGCTGGGTGGGTGACTCACAAACTGGAGAACAATTATACCACAGAAGTCCACCCACTGGAGTGAAGGTTCTGAGCCCCATGTCAGGCTTCCCAGCTGGGGGTCTGGCAACAGGAGGAGGAATTCCCAGAGAATCAGACTTTGAAGGATAGTGGGATTTGATTGCAGGACTTCGACAGGACTGGGGGAACAGAGACTCCACTCTTGGAGGGCACACACAAAGTAGTGTGCACATCGGGACCGAGGGGAAGGAGCAGTGACCCGATAGGAGACTGAACCAGACCTACCTGTTTGTGTTGGAAGGTCTCCTGCAGAGGCAGGGGGTGGCTGTGGCTCACCACGAGGACAAGGACACTGGCAGCAGAAGTTCTGGGAAGTACTCCTTGGCGTGAGCCCTCCCAGAGTCTGCCATTAGCCCCACCAAAGAGCCCGGGTAGGCTCCAGTGTTGGGTCGCCTCAGGCCAAACAACCAACAGGGAGGGAACCCAGCCCCACCCATCAGCAGACAAGTGGATTAAAGTTTTACTGAGCTCTGCCCACCAGAGCAACACCCAGCTCTACCCACCACCAATCCCTCCCATCAGGAAACTTGCACAAGCCTCTTAGATAGCCTAATCCACCAGAGGGTAGACAGCAGAAGCAAAAAGAACTACAATCCTGCAGCCTGTGGAACAAAAACCACATTCACAGAAAGATAGACAAGATGAAAAGGCAGAGGGCTATGTACTAGATGAAGGAACAAGATAAAACCCCAGAAAACAACTAAATGAAGTGGAGATAGGCAATCTTTCAGAAAAAGAATTCAGAATAATGATAGTGAAGATGATCAAGGACCTTGGAAAAAGAATGGAGGCAAAGATCAAGAAGATGCAAGAAATGTTTAACAAAGACCTAGAAGAATTAAAGAACAAACAAACAGAGATTAACAATACAATAACTGAAATGAAAAATACACTAGAAGGAATCAATAGCAGAATAATTGAGGCAGAAGAATGGATAAGTGACCTGGAAGACAGAATGGTGGAATTCACTGCCACAGAACAGAATAAAGAAAAAAGAATGAAAAGAAATGAAGACAGCCTAAGAGACATCTGGGACAGAATTAAACAAAACAACATTTGCATTATAGGGGTCCCAGAAGGAGAAGAGAGAGAGAAAGGACCTGAGAAAATATTTGAAGAGATTATAGTTGAAAATTTCCCTAACATGAGGAAGGAAATACCCACCAAAGTCCAGGAAATGCAGAGAGTCCCAGGCAAGATAAATCCAAGGAGAAACACACCAAGACACATAGTAATCAAACTGACAAAAATTAAAGACAAAGAAAAATTATTAAAAGCAACAAGGGAAAAACGACAAACACCACACAAGGGAACTGCCATAAGGTTAACAGCTGATTTCTCAGCAGAAACTCTACAAACCAGAAGGGAGTGGCATGATATATTTAAAGTGATGAAAGGGAAGAACCTACAAGCAAGATTACTCTACCCAGCAAGGATCTCATTCAGATTTGACGGAGAAATCAAAAACTTTACAGACAAGCAAAAGCTAAGAGAATTCAGCACCACCAAACCAGCTCTACAACAAATGCTAAAGAAACTTCTCTAAATGTGAAACACAAAAGAAGAAAAGGACCTACAAAAACAAACCCAAAACAGTTAAGAAAATGGTAATAGGAACATACATATAGATAATTACTTTAAATGTGAACGGATTAAATGCTCCAACCAAAAGACACAGGCTTGTTGAATGGATACAAAAACAAGAACTATATATATATATATATATATATATATATATGCTGTTAACAAGAGACCAACTTCAGACCTAGGGACACATACAGACTGAAAGTGAGGGGATAGAAAAAAGATATTCCATGAAAATGGAAATCAAAAGAAAGATGGAGTAGCAATACTCATATCAGATAAAATAGACTTTAAAATAAAGAATGTTACAAGAGACAAGGAAGGATACTACATAATGATCAAGGGATCAATCCAAGAAGAAGATATAACAATTAAAAATATATATGCACCCAACATAGCAGCACCTCAATACATAACACAAATGCTAACAGCTATAAAAGAGGAAATCGACGGTAACATAGTAATAGTGGGGGACTTTAACACCTCACTTACACCAATGGACAGATCACCCAAACAGAAAATTAATAAGGAAACACAAGTTTTAAATGACACAATAGACCAAATAGATTTAACTGATATTTACAGGACATTCCATCTGAAAACAGCAGATTACACTTTCTTCTCAAGTGCACATGGAACATGATCCAGGATAGATCACATCTTGGGTCACAAATCAAGCCTCAGTAAATTTAAGAAAATTGAAATCACATCAAGCATCTTTCCCAAACACAACATTATGAGATTAGAAATAAATTACAGGGGAAAAAATGTAAAAAGCACAAACACATGGAGGCTAAACAATATGTAACTAAATAACTGAGATCACTGAAGAAATCAAAGAGGAAATCAAAAAAACCTAGAGACAAATGACAAAGAAAACATGATGATCCAAAACCTATGGGATGCAGCAAAAGGAAATCTAAGAGGGAAGTTTATAGCAATACAATCCTACCTCAAGAAACAAGAAAAATCTCAAATAAACAATCTAACTGACACCTAAAAGAACTAGAGAAAGAAGAACAAACAAAACCCAAAGTTAGTAGAACAAAAGAAATCATAAAGATCAGAGCAGAAATAAATGAAATGGAAACAAAGAAAACAATAGCAAAGATCAATAAAACTAAAAGCTGGTTCTTTGAGAAGATAAACAAAATTGATAAACCTTTAGCCAGATTCATCAAGAAAAAGAGGGAGAGGACTGAAATCAATAAAATTAGAAATGAAAAAGGAGAAGTTACAACAGACACTGCAGAAATACAAAGCATCATAAGAGAATACTACAAGTAACTCTATGCCAATAAAATGGACAACCTGGAAGAAATGGACAAATTCTTAGAAAGGAATAACCTTCCAAGACTGGACCAGGAAGAAATAGAAAATATGAACAGACCAATCACAAGCAATGAAATTGAAACTGTGATCAAAAATCTTCCAACAAACAAAGGTCGAGGACCAGATGGCTTCACAGGTGAATTCTAGCAAACATTTAGAGAAGAGTTAATACCCAACCTTCTCAAACTCTTCCAAAAAACTGCAGTGGGAGGAACACTCCCAAACTCATTCTACGAGGCCACCATCACCCTGACACCAAAACCAGACAAAGATACTACAAAATATATATATATATATATATATATATATACAGACCAATATCCCTGATGAATATAGATGCAAAAATCCTCAACATAATACTAGCAAACAGAATCCAACAACACATTAAAAGGATCATACACCATGATCAAGTGGGATTTATCCCAGGGATGCAAGGATTCTTCAATATATGCAAATCAATCGATGTGATACACCATATTAACAAATTGAAGAATAAAAACCATATGATCATCTCAATAGAGGCAGAAAAAGTTTTTAACAATATTCAACATCTATTTATGATAAAAACTCTCCAGAAACTGGGCATAGAGGGAACCTACCTCAACATAATAAAGGCCATATACAACAAACCCACAGCAAACATCATTCTCAATGGTGAAAAACTGAAAGCATTTCTTTTAGGATCAGGAACAAGACAAGGATGTCCATGCTTGCCACTCTTATTCAACATAGTTTCGGATGTCCTAGCCACAGCAATCAGAGAAGAAAAAGAAATAAAAGGAATAAAAATTGGAAAAGAAGTGAAACTGTCACTGTTTGCAGATGATATGATACTATACATAGATAATCCTAAAGATGCCACCAGAAAACTACTAGAACTAATCAATGAATTTGGAAAAGTTGCAGGATACAAAATTAATGCACAGAAATTTCTTGCATTCCTATACACTAACAACAAAAGATCAGAAAGAGAAATTAAGGAAACAATCCCATTCACCATTGCAACAAATGGAATAAAATACCTAGGAATATAGCTACCTAAGGAGGTAAAAGACCTTTACTCAGAAAACTATAAGACACTGATGAAAGAAATCAAAGATGACACAAACAGATGGAGAGATATACCAGGTTCTTGGATTGGAAGAATCAATATTGTGAAAATGACTATACTACCCAAAACAACCTACAGATTCAATGCAATCCTTATCAAATTACCAATAGCATTTTTTGCAGAGCTAGAACAAAAACTCTTAAAATTTGTATGGAGACACAAAAGACCCCAAATAGCCAAAGCAATCTCAAGGGGGAAAAATACAGAGCTGGAGTAATCAGACTTCCTGACTTCAGACTATACTAGAAAGCTACAGTAATCAAAATAATATGGTACTGGCACAAAAACAGAAATATAGATCAATGGAATAGGATAGAAAACCCAGAGATAAACTCACTCACCTATGGTCAACTAATCTATGACAAAGGAGGCAAGGATATACAATGGAGAAATGACAGTGTCTTCAATAAGTGGTGCTGGGAAAACTGGACAGCTACATGTAAAAGAATGAAATTAGAACACTCCCTAACACCATACACAAAAATAAACTCAAAATGGATTAAAGACCTAAATGTAAGACCGGACACTATAAAACTCTTAGAGGAAAATACGGGAAGAGCACTCTTTAACATAAATCACAGCAAGATCTTTTTTGACCTACCTCCTAGAGTAATGGAAATAAAAACAAAAAATAAACAAATGAGGACTAATGAAACTTCAAAGCTTTTGCACAGCAAAGGAAACCATAAACAAGACACAAAGACTACCCTCAAAATGGGAGAAAACATTTGCAAATGAAGCAACTGACAAAGGATTAATCTCTAAAATATATAAACAGCTCATGCACCTCAATATTTTAAAAAGTAATAATCCAATCAAAAAATGGGCAGAAGACCTAAATAGACATTTCTCCAAAGAAGACATACAGATGGCCAAGAGGCACATGAAAAGCTGCTCAACATCACTAATTATTAGAGAAATGCAAATCAAAACTACAATGAGGTATCACCTCACACCAGTTAGAATGGGCATCATCAGAAAATCTACAAACAACAAATGCTGGAGAGGGTGTGGAGAAAAGGGAACCCTCTTGCACTGTTGGTAGGAATGTAAATTGATATAGCCACTATGGAGAACAGTATGGAAGTTCCTTAAAAAGCTAAAAATAGAATTACCTTATGACCCAGCAATCCCACTACTGGGCATATACCTAGAGAAAACC
Source organism: Phocoena sinus (assembly GCF_008692025.1). Taxonomy (NCBI): domain Eukaryota; kingdom Metazoa; phylum Chordata; class Mammalia; order Artiodactyla; family Phocoenidae; genus Phocoena; species Phocoena sinus. Next base: position 65,435,292 of record NC_045777.1, on the reverse strand, counting down.
ATAATTCAAAAGGACACATGCACCCCAATGTTCATTGCAGCACTATTTACAACAGCCAGGTCATGGAAGCAACCTAAATGCTCATCGGCAGACGAATAGATAAAGAAGATGTGGTACATATATACAATGGGATATTACTCAGCCATAAAAAGGAATAGAATTGAGTTATTTGTAGAGACATGGATGGACCTAGAGACTGTCATACAGAGTGAAGTAAGTCAGAAAGAGAAAAACAAATATCATATATTAACACATATATGTGGAATCTAGAAAAATGGTACAGATGAGCCAGTTTGCAAGGCAGAAATAGAGACACAGACGTAGAGAACAAACGTATGGACACCAAGGGGGAAAAGTGGGGGGAGGGGCGGTGGTGGTGATGTGATGAATTGGGAGATTGGGATTGACATATATACACTAATATGTATAAAATAGATAACTAATAAGAACCTGCTGTATAAAAAAATAAATTAAATTAAAAAAATAAAGATTAAAAAAAGCAGATACAGAGTCACATAGCATAATACAAAAATGTATAGGCTTCAAAAAAAAAATGTATAGGCTTTAACAAAAAAATCACTCATCAGACCAAGAACCAGGATTATTTCAAACTGAATGAAAAAATACAATTAATAAATGCCAACACCAAGATGCCAGAGATGTTAAAATGATCTGACAAGAAATTAAAGTAGCCACTGTAAAATTGCTTTTTTTTCTTTTTTTGCGGTATGCGGGCCTCTCACTGTTGTGGCCTTTCCCATTGCAGAACACAGGCTCCGGAAGTGCAGGCTCAGCAGCCATGGCTCACGGACCCACCAGCTTCGCGGCATGTGGGATCTTCCCAGACCGGGGCACGAACCCGTGTCCCCTGCATCGGCAGGCGGACTCTCAACCACTGCGCCACCAGGGAAGCCCTATAAAATTGCTTTAACGAACAATTACAAACACACTAGGGAAAATGAAAAGATAGAAAACCTTCATAAATAAATAGAAAGTATCAGCAAACAGAAGATACGAAAAAGAAGACAGGAATAAAGACACAGGCCTACTAGAGAATGGACTTGAGGACACGGGGAGGGGGAAGGGTAAGCTGTGACAAAGTGAGAGAGTGGCATGGACATATATACACTACCAAACGTAAAATAGATAGCTAGTGGGAGGCAGCCACATAGCACAGGGACATCAGCTCGGTGCTTTGTGACCACCTAGATGGGTGGGATAGGGAGAGTGGGAGGGAGATGCAAGAGGGAAGAGATATGGGAACATATGTATATGTATAACTGATTCACTTTGTTATGAAGCAGAAACTAACACACAATTGTAAAGCAATTATACTCCAATAAAGATGTTAAAAAAAAAGAAGCAAATGATATTTTTAAAATGAAAAACCAATAACCAAAATTTGAAAACTCAGTGAATGGGATCAATAGCATAATGGATGGGAGAGGGGAAATAATCAGTGAACTGGAAGACTAAACAATAGCAGTTACCCAATCTAAACAACAGAGAGTAAATAGGGTGAAAAAAGAAAAGTGAAGAAAGGCTTAGGGACCTGTGGGACTGTAAAAAGGTCTAAGATTCATGTCATTAGAGTCCCAAAAGGAGAAAGAAAGTGAGTCCAAAAAAGTACTCAAAGGGATAATGGCTGAAAACTTCTCAAATTTGGCAAGAGCCAGAAAACTTCAGATTCAAGAAGTTAAGAAACTCCCAAACCCTGGGACTTCCCTGGTGACACAGTGGTTAAGAATCCTCCTGCCAATGCAGGGGACACGGGTTCAGTCCCTGGTCCAGGAAGATCCCACATGCCATGGAGCAAATAAGCCCGTGCGCCACAACAACTGAGCCTGTGCTCTAGAGCCTGTGAGCCACAACTACTGAAGCCCGCACGCCTAGAGCCCGTGCTCCGCAACACGAGAAGCCACCCCAGTGAGAAGCCCACGCACTGCAACAAAGAGTAGTCCCCACTCACCACAACTAGAGAAAGCCCAGGCGCATAAATGAAGACCTAACGCAGCCAAAAATAAATAAATCAATTTATTAAAAAAAAAAAAAAGAAATTTCCAAACCCAAAGAGAGTCACACTTCATAAACAACCTTCTGGAAACTAAAGACAAATAAAAAATCTTAAAAACAGCCAGAAAAGGGACACTTTACTAACAGGGGAAAAAAACAATTCAGATAACATCAGATTTATTACCAGAAAACATGGAGGCTGAAAGGAAATGGCACAACATATTCAGGGGCTGAAAGAAAAAAACTGTCAATCCAGAATCCTATACCCAGTGAAAACATCCTTTAGGAATAAAGAGGAAATCAACATATTCTCAGGTGAAGGAAAACTAAGAGAATTTGTCACCAGAAGCCTAAAGAAGGGCTAAAGAAAGCTCTCTGGACAGAAAGGTAATTTTAAAAAGGAAACTTGGACAATCAAGAAGGAAGAAAGAACACAGTAAAGAAGATATGGGTAAATACAACAGGTTTTCCTTTTCCTCTTGAGTTTTCTAATCTATGTTTGATGGGCAGAGAAAAATAGATAAATCATCATCATAAAGAGAGAAAAATATTTGGAACTTAATTTATAAAAATTTGGAAATTTCTTTATAAAAATGTCTCTTTATATGTGCATTATTTAGAATTTCCAAAAACTTCATTACTTCACTTTACACTTGCCCTCTAAGAAGCACAAGTCTCAAGAAGATCTATCTGTGATACATCACTTCTCCCTAGTCAGATCCCACCCAGGTAAGGCACAATGTGCCCAGCACCCAGAAAATTCTCCTTTGTCTCTCTAAAAATTTTCCTTAAACATGGCTAAATGAGAACTCTTTGATTGCAAGTGACAGATACTCAGTTTGAACTTTTTTAAGCCAAACAATAGGAAGGTCAGGGCTGGTGCTAAGAAATGGCTAGAATCAGTGTCTCCAATGCCATCAGCTTACCCTCCATCTCTGTCTCTCGTCATGAAATTGGTAGGCCTCTTTCTGCATATCAATTTCATGATCTCTTATCTGGGCTTTCTCTGAGTTTACTTCCTAACAGCCCTGGGCCCAGAGTAGAAAAAGATTTTTCTCCTCTGCCTCCCATTTGAAAAAAAAATCTCGGGAATTCTCTGGCAGTCCAGTGGTTAGGACTCGGCATTTTTACTGCCAGGGCCCGGGTTCAATCCCTGATAGGGGATCTATGATCTTGCAAGCCACCGGGTGTGGAAAAAAAAAAATCTCAAGGAAGGACTCTGGTTACTCCTGGGTCTTTTCTTCCCTTTTGACCAATCTCCTAAACCTATTCCTAGGGGGTGGGATCTGTTAGCAAAAGAGAGCCTTAGATGCCGGTCAAACAAAATCTGTGGCCTGTGAAATACTTTAAAAGCATGAAATCAAAACAAACCTTGACTATTCTCCTCCCACTGACTTCATCTTCCTTAGTTAAGAATCCTTAAGGAATCTGATCATAGCAAAGCAGGGTTTCTCAGCCTCAGCCTCAGCCTCAGCCTCAGCCCTACTGATGTTAGTTGCCAAATAAGTCTGTTGTACAGAGCTGTCCTGTGCGCTGTAGGATGTTGAGCAGCATCCCTGGTCTCTCTACCCACTAGATGCCAGTAGCAGTGCTCCATCTCCCATCTCTAAAACCCAAAAATATCTCCAGACATTGCCAAGTGTCCCCTGGGGAACAAAACTGCTCCCAGTGTAGTCACTGCAGTAGAGGGATGTGAGATGGGAGAACAGAGGGCATTTTCCCAGAAGCTATTACCAAAGTGGACATCTTGTGGGGTGAGGGGAAGATAAGGGGAAAGCCATGGAGGAAGGGAGGGAGGGGAGGATGGAGATGGCAGTGCTTCCAGCACCTGTCATTTTTCCATTAGCACCTTAGAACCAATTAATTTATCATATTATCTAGCTGTCAACTTGGAAGAAGAGCTAGGGCACCAGGGCATATGAAATAGAATGAGGCATATAAATACTTCAGCCTGCGGGTGTGGGGAGGGAAGGAGGGACTAAGGATTCAGACTCCTTAATGGAGCGGGTAGATGGTGGTAATTCAGCATCAGTGACCATAAACTGAGGGTGCTGGACTATGTTTCTTGTGTCTACTACCAATTGTTATCCATATTAACAAAAGCGATCACTTGTAGTTCAGAGTTTTCATTGGGGTTTCTCAGACCTAATCTTATTTGATTCTCCCCTAAACCACATGAAGTGGGCAAAGGAATATCTTGTTATGCCCATTTTCATATGAGGAAACAACCCATTGTATAGGAAATAGAGACACTATCACGTGGGCACTAAAAGTGTGGGGCTTTTAATACCACAAACCAGGCTTCACTTCTTAGAATCACGTTCCTTATAGGAACTTCCTGTTGTGAGACAACTCAGGCAAGCGGGCCTGGCCAAGGCAGCTGGTTTCAGTCAACCGTTCCCTAACAACCTGTCCCCTGAGAGACTTCATACTCAAGATACTTCTTGGGAATTGGGGTGGAGGTCTGTTTCTTCTGTAACTACTTCCTGCTGGGAATGGGTGCCGTCCTGCCTAGTAGAGTAGAAGTCTCTCTCCACCTGTTCTATCCTTGTATCTTTTTTTGTGTGTGTGTGTGGCTCGTGGGCTCTAGAGTGCAGGCTCAGTAGTTGTGGCACACGGGCTTAGTTGCTCTACGGCATGTGGGATCTTCCCGGACCAGGGCTTGAACCCGTGTCCCCTGCATTGGCAGGCAGACTCCCAACCACTGCGCCACCAGAGAAGTCCCTTTCCACCTGTTCTAAATCAAGGTATTCCGTGTCTGAAACTGGCTTCCACCCTCACAGTAACAATTTAGCCTGAAACTGTTGGACCCTATTAGAGATAAACCTTGTAAGCAGACAGGGACCAAACAGAAGGCCTAACAGAATGTTCATCGCCGAGCCCAGAAAAGGAAGGCAAAACTTGGGGTGAGGGCTGCAGGGGGTGTGACTTTCTTCTGATTGGTTAGTGGTGAGGTAACAGGGCGGTGCTCCAGGAATCTTGCACTCAGCCTGAAGTTACCATCCTCCACCTGGGTGGGACCCCCAGTTCTAAAGAAGAGCTCAAAGATATTGTTATGCATACTCCTGAGGAGGAACCAGGGCCCTGCCCCAGGGCAGCACCACCACTTCCCGCTCCTCCCCTGCTTCTGCACTCCCTACCTTCCCTGATTAGCAACTGTTTGAATCTGCTCTTTTGAACTCAAGGAAGGTCAAGGAGGCTGAAATATGGGACACAGAAAGGATTTGTACCTGGGAGCTCTACAGGGTCCTGCTCAGTTTCAATTTCCCCTTTTCTTTGAAACTCCTCAGTCTCTCATGGAATGGAGCGACAACCACTCTGGCCACTTTCTGCTGAAATGGGGCACAGTCCTGCTTCAATCTGGGGAATAGACGCCAAATTGGAAATATTCCTGAGTTCCAAGTCCTGGATCTGAGTCTTCTATGATTAAGATCTCAATTCCTTGGTCTGTCATTTTGGTGTAACCGACCCAATTAGAAGTAGTTGGAAGAGTGACAACTGGAATTTTAATAGACAAACTAAATCTCATTCCCCAAGGAATTCAGAAGACTAAGCTTGAAACCCAGTCTGGACCTCGCATCTTGGGGAGACTTATAGCCAGGTAGCCAGTTGTCTAATTTTACCTAAGTAGGTTTTAACTTCTGATGTAGCATTAACATATACATAACAGGAGCTACTGGCCACTACACATATGTCTCCTCTTTTTGTTAATATCTCATCTAAAGCAATTTCATTGTCTAAGAAATTTAATAGTTACAGGAGGATATCTTGAAACCATAAGGTTGCAGCTACCAGAGGCCAGCAGATATTGTTTTGAGAATGGCTGGTGGATCCCAAGTCTGACGCAGCTCAGAAAACTCAAGTTCTCAGCAATACAAGGACTTTGAAATCACGTCCATAAAGCCACCTAATATTACCTTGGATGTCTGAACCGCAGCTACCCCATTTTGACTTTCAATTGCACTTCTCTCCTTAATGGCCAAAGCAGATGTCACTGTTAATGATGTCAGTGCTTTTCTAGATATGAGAAGATGCAAGAATTTGGGCTCATAAAATCTTCTCCTGAAAGTATCTAACTACCTGAAGGCCTGTTCTGCCAGTTTTTCCCAGAGCACAGAGTACCTCATTCCTGATCTCCACCCTGAACTCCTTTCAGGGTGTGTTGAAGGTCAGTGACCACAGTAACCATAGACTTAATCCTTGCAGAAGCAGATGACAAGTGCCAACTTGCAGCTGGCACGGTCCCATCATGGTCATAAACTTGCAGCTGGCAGGGTCCCATCATGGTCATAAATTCGACCATGGTTTGACAGGTATTTCATGACCATTTTGTTCCACGGTGCTAGGAATGCTCATTCCCAGGTCTGGCAAAGATTTCGCTAGTAGGCCACTCAATGTGCTGTTACTGGCCTAGGCCTTATTAACAGTAGCCAAAAGTCTCTGGACCACCTGTCTTACTAGTCTCTTATGGAAAAGAGTCCCTCTTGTTGCTTTTTCCCATAGCCGGAGTTACACTATTACAATCCTTGATCTCATAGGAACATACCATCATTTTATCAGCGGCTCAGTCACACATTTGGTAATGCAAGAGACAACAATTTTATAAAACAGGCACTGTAAAAAATAGTACAGCTAGCAGTATTAGTAAGGTCGTAAGCAAGAATTTAAGTCAAGAACTTCCATTAGGTGCAGCCCAGTATAACTCAGGTTGTCTGACTTAGTCTGTTCTGTACCAATCCTTATCTATAAGGTAAATTTTATATTGGCATTGTCCATAAAGCAGGCAGCCCAATTTCCTAGTGTTACTAGGCTGGTTATCACAAGTATGGTTTGATTGTTCCCAACATAAGGGAGCCTTTAAATTTAAATGACCATAGCCTGGTGTTAATCTCCTGATTGCAAATCATGAAGCATTTGATCTTCATTCAAACACAGATAACTGAGTTAAGCTTCAGAAACAAACTTAAGAGTGCCCTTTTAATAATTCAATTAAATTTTACAACAATATAACCTAACAGCAAGGAACTATTTGGGAAGTGAATCTTAGTGAATACAGACCTCAATAAACAGAATTAGAATTTGATATCCATTGATACATCTCTTTCTCTCTAATATTACCCTCACTTTTGTCAAATATGGTCAAATCAAGACTGATTCGTCTGCAAATTAAGTCTGATTAATGGATAGAAGGCCCCCTAGAGCCAGGAAAACCATGCCAATGGCTTCTCACAGATTCCGCCTTACAGATTTAGGTGAATTGTTCCCTTTTGAGGTCCACAAAATACCTTCAGATTCCTGCACCTGTTAGGAGGTGGCCTTCCTAATTTAATTTACCTTATAAAGCTGCTGGGAACCTAAGAATTTCCAATCTCTGGAGGGATCGGGTAGAGAGAAAAGAGAAATGCCATGATTTTACTCACAGAGGCGTGATTTACCAAGTTGTTGTAAGTCATAAGTAACTTGAGGGGAAGGCTTCCCTATATCTGGAAGACACAAATCAAGACCAGTACAACCATATTCACCAGTTCACTCAGTAAACAATCCTCCTGTTAACTTTTTATGAGCTATCAAGCTTTCATTTAGGATTCTTTAATTTCTTACCCAGTTCAGCATTATGGTCTGAAAGTCAGAAACTTGTATTTATCCAAAAGTTCTTTCTATAAATCTTCTTGAAGAGGAAACTTTTTTTGCAAAAGCATCAGAGTAAAACCATCGCTATCTATAATGACAAAAGACCTAAGAAGGCACGTTTAAAATCTGATTACAATGCAACTGACAAAGAAACTTGATTACTGCTGTGACATACGCTTTCAGATAATAACTATAATTATGACTGATAACATTTTACCAGGACATATCAGATTCTTAGGAACCCCATATAATTTCTAGGATATCTATATTAATAACATTTACCATACGATAGAGCCTAAGAAGATTTATTACTCATTTGACAATACTTCCCATGTAATTTAACACACCAAACGAACCTAGTAGAGTTTAATCTCTCTCTTTGGGCTGTTTCAGGGGCCCTTTGAAGCATCCCAAAGTTAGCTAGCAGTCAAAAGGACTTCATTAGAATTTGATTTAGGAAGTTTTGTCCAAAATTAAAAATACCAAGAAGGATTTAAAACACTTGGTAAGACAGGATCATAGATCACTGTGAAACAACAGTTATTCACTTAGCCAAAGTGACAATGAAAGATTTCAAAGGTAAATACAGAACTCTTCACTTAACAGGTAAAGAAACTTAAAATCTGTTATCAAAGTCACTTCAACATTTTAAGAAAACTTGTTCTTTTAAGAGAGAGAAAAACCAAATTCAAGTTTTGCACCAGCTTACCTTTAAAATTCATTTACTCATTTAAATTCATTCTAAACTCAGCCAGTCCCAACCACGCACAAAACTCAGTGTCTGCTTCCCACAAACCTTCCATCACTTTCTGTATCTATACTAGCACATCCCTCATTTTTCCATCCCAAAACAACCAGCTCCAAGATAGAATCACTTTCTTTTTCCTTAATAAAATGTAATTCCATTCCTCTACCTTCTTTACTGAAAACATACATCCTACTTTCCTTAAGCAACCATGAACTGTCTTTTACATTAGCATTAAACATAAATGCCAGTGATAAATTCTAAAAACATCTCAGGGAGGCACCAAACATATTCATTAATAGTCCAAAATACCTTTAGTTTCTCTGTTTAATAATTTTATTTGGGAATAACCCAGCTATTCAACAAACTTCCATCATTTAACTTAATTTAACACAACTCTAAAATTTAATGTTGCCAAATATCTGGAGAGATCATCCTCAAGTAGACATTCCTAAAACATAATTATTCCTATAGAGTTTACCTAAAAGCTCTTATATCATTTATATTTACTTTCCTTAAAAGGTTTTTTTTCAGTTACTTTTCTTGTTGACAGATTTGTAACAGATATAATAAGGTTTTATTTGACTTCTATTAAACTTAGGTACAATAAAGGTATTATACTTAATGTTGATGACTCTAAAGACATGTTTATATTAATTAAATTTACAAACGTAAACTAAGTTTAATACCATATATTAATTTAATACTGAATATTTCCCAGTTCACGTGAACCTGAAATTAATTCTAGCCAGTTACCTTCCATATTTTTGAGAATTTATATAAGTGCTTAATTTCCTTTAAGCCACTTAAGTAGAACCCATTGACAAATTAATCTGATAATACCATCCAGAGGTAAGGACATATATATAATGCACACAGGCATATAGACAAACACAACCAGAGATCTCATAGCTTCATTTTCTAAACTTAGTCATGAATTGGGAGTTAAAATATAAAACTCACTAGTTTATAAATAACAGTTGGAATAAATAAAAATTTTAAAGGTTTTTTTCCCCTATCTTTTTTTCCTCAGTCTCAGGAATTAGGGATGATCTAGATAAGTGATCCTGAGTGCCCTGGTCTCAAGGCACAGGGTGAGAAAAGCAAATTCTTCTAGAAGGACTTATTCCCTCAAGGTCAGAATTCTGAAAAGATGTTTTATCAAGCTTGCTTTTACTAACTGTACAGGCAAAAAGAACCAGTTTGGGAATTTTCAAGAGTTTTACCTAAACCAACTTTCTCTGGAGTCTAAAGAATATTGTGGCCACACAATATTATAATAAAATATCATCTTTTCTTAGTCATAGGCTCATAGCTAAAATCTTTCCAGTCAGGCAGAATTTGCCCAAGAGGGCTTCACAGTAGAACAGAACCAGAATTTCCCATTTTACGAGGCAGAATGACCATCACAAATCACAGCACAGAACACAAAGTATTAAACACACATACTCACAGCTGTCCTAACCAGATAGTCCCTTAAATACAAGGCTGCAGTTTCTCAGAAAACCTCCCACAGAGACACAGAACTTCAGATCAGAGTAAACGGAAATATCTCGGGTCTTCAATGATATCAAACGGAGGGAAGAAGGCCAGGTTGAAAGAAGAAGGGAAGGAGGAGAGACAAAAGGGGTGGCCTTACGGACGTCTCCTGCCACCCGCAGAAGCCCAGGCATTACAGGACTTTTCCCTGGGCTTACAGGAAGGGAGGACGGGAACTCAGCCCTACCAAAACCCAGAAACCAGATACCAGATAATTTGAGTTCTCTGCCCATCGGAGGTGATCAGTCTCTGGCCCTCAGATGAGGCTGAGGCCCTTCAACCAGACTCCTGTGTCCAGGACAGAAGAAAGGAGGGGACAGATAGGAGGGGTTGAAAAGAGGAAAGGGAGAGGGAAGGGGAAAGAGGGCAACAAACTCTCTTGTTCCTTACCTGGTTGGGGCACTCTGGTCAGTCGTCCATGTCAGGAGGAGACCAGGGACAAAAGGGTCCCGGCAGCAGCTGCTGGGTCTGGTCCATCAGTGGGTGAGCTGGTCCCCAAGAACCCTGAGTGGTCGGGATGTCAGTCGTAGCAAAGAATGGGTCCCATCAGAGTCATCAGCTGTTGCAGAAAGGGGGATCCCTTTCAGAACCTGAGAGTGGGCTCTTGTCTAACACTCGGAAATGATTGTCCGAGGAGACACACATGCTGACAAAGCAAAAATTTTACTCGGGGGCTTCCCTGGTGGCGCAGTGGTTGGGAGTCCGCCTGCCGATGCAGGGGACACGGGTTCATGCCCCGGTCCGGGAGGATCCCACATGCCGCGGAGCGGCTGGGCCCGTGAGCCATGGCCACTGAGCCTGCGCGTCCGGAGCCTGTGCTCCGCAGCGGGAGGGGCCACAGCAGTGAGAGGCCCGCGTAACGCAAAAAAAAAAAAAAAAAAAAAAAAAAACTTTATTGGGAAGGGGCGCCCAGGTGAAGAGCAGCAGGGTAAGTGAACCCAGGAGAACTGCTTTGCCGCATGGCTTGCAGTCTTGGGTTTTATGGTGATGGGGTTGGGTTAGCTTCCAGGTTGTCTCGGGCCGATCATCTTGTTTGGCCCATTGTCTGACTCAAGGTTCTTCCTGGTGGTGCGCACATCTCTCAAACAAGATGGATTCCAGCAAGAAGGACTCTGAGAGGTTGATCATCTCCTCCCTCTTTTGGCCCCTCCCGAATTCTCCAGGTTACTTTTCAGCAGCTGCACCATGTTCCTTATAGGAACCGCCTGTTGTGAGACAACTCAGGCAAGTGGACCTGGCCAAAACGGGTGGTTTTGGTCAATAGTTCCCTAAGAGTATGAAGCCCTACCGCTCATGCTTTTGCAATTCTAGTGACTGGTTGAAGTGTGGAATGGCAATACAACTCTGGCCATGAAGACCTGAAAAGTCTCAAAGACTAAGGGAGCTTTTAAATCAGCTTTCCTTCACTGAAAAAAATAAAGGTGCACAGGGGAAGAAATGGCCCCTCTTTGATGTGATATGCACAGAATAGCTGCCACCATCTTGCAAGCATGAGAAGAACAAACTGGAGAGAAAAGCTGAAACATCAAAGACAGCAGAGCAGATGATAAAGACATCTGGGCCCTGATGATATCACTCAACCAAGCACTGATTTAACAGCCCTGGATAGCTCTGTCTTAGGACTGGTTTTCATGGGAGAAAATTAATCTCCTTTTTGTTTCATCCATTTGAATCAGATTTTCTGTTATTTTCAGCCAAATTCATCCCGATAAAATCAGCCATAATGATACCTGCACTACTAAGAATAAGATTCATTGTACACTTACTACGTTTCAAATACTGTACTAGGCTTTTTAGACTTGATATTTCCTTTGAAATATTACATGTTTCACCCCTACAACAAACTCATAAAGTAAATACTATTAACTCCATTTTACAGATATGTAATAAAGCGGAAGAAAGAAAACCAACATTTGTAGATTACAAGCATACATACTTAACCTCTTGGGACACTGAGGAGATGGCTAAGAGTGCAGACTCCTGAGTCAGACCATCTACATTCAAATCCAGTTTTATCTCTTACCAGCCCTGTGATCTTGGGCAAGTACTTATAAAATATTATGTTTGAGCCTCTGTTTCCTCATCCTTAAAATGGAGATGATATTTGCATCCATCTCAAAGTGTTGTTAGAATGAAAGGAAATTCATTGGATCAACAAATATTGTGTGCATGAATCAGGGTGCTGGGATTCAAATCTAACTAGGTTTCTTTTGGTTTCAAAGAAATTGGTGTGGCTACACGACAAAGGCTGTTTGGGTCTGAGATTGGGACAGAGAAGTGGAAGGATGAACTAAGCACTGGTTGTGAAGAGCTCTTCATGTTTGGTCAAGGAATGTGGGGAACACATTTCTGAACTGAGGCTGTGGGACTGTGAGAAGAAGGCAGCATGGTCTAGAGCTGGCAGTGGAGAACAGCAGAAGGTGAGCGCTGCCAGATGGGTGACCCTCAGTCTCCAGAGATGCAGTCAGTCTCTGGGGATACACTCTCCAAGGATGGCTATGGGATTGCCTCATTAATTATTAGATTTGCTTGTGCACTGTGATATTGTGATTTTTTAATAAGAAGTATGTATTTGTCTCTGTCCTGTTTCTGGCACAGAGCTCCTGAAACCCTTAGAATTTCCTAAGTGTTGGGAGTGATTAAGGTGTCTTCTGTTATGTAAATGAGGTGAGTTTTGGACTGCATCTAGATGAGGGCTGGTTACCAGAGGAACGAACCCTGTGATTGAAGGATTGGAACTTTCAGTCCCACCCTGCTGACATCCAGGGAGAGAAGAACTGGAGACTGAATCACGAGCCCACAGCCAATGTTTTAACCAATCATGCCTATGTAATGAAGCCTCCGTAAATACCCAGAAGGAGGGGGTTCAGAGTGCTTCCGGGTTGGTGGACATGTGGAGGTGCTGAGCTCCATTCCCCCTTTCCCCATACCTTGCCCTGTGCATCTCTTCTACCTGGCTGTTCCTGAATTCTATCCTTTTATAATAAACTAGTCATCTAGTAAACAAAATGTTTCTCTGATTTTTGTGAGTCGCCCTAGCAAATCAATTGAACCCAAGGAGGGGGTTGTTGGAACCTCCCATCTATAGCCAGTTGGTCAGAAGCACAGGTGACAACCTTGACTAGCGATAGACGTGTGGAGTAGGACAGGGTGTGCACGAGGGACATCCTTGTGGGACTGAGCCTGTAACCTGTGGGACCTGACATTGTCTCCAAGTAGATAGTGTCAGAATTGAGCTGAATTGTAGGACACCCAGCTGGTGTTGGAGAATTGCTTGGTGTGGGGGGAAAACCCCTACATATTGGAATGGGTATCAGAATATTAGGCACTTTTGTTGCCCAAAATCCATGAGATGTTGCTGATGGTTACGGTTCAGTCACCTCTCCATCAGCCAACCTGGGCACAAACTGACCTTGAGTATTTGGGCAATCAGGGCCTCTGAAGTCTCAAACTATCTTATTCTAAAAAGACAAAAACATGATCAGGTAGCTACAGTAGGAAATTTGGGGTCAGGCAGAGCTGGCCTGGAATCCTTCGGATCAGGTGATCTTAAGCACAGTGCTCGACCCTTAGGCCCTCAGTATAATTGTTCTGGAGTCAGACTATCTGGATTCAAATCTTGGGTCCGCCACCTGCTGGCTGTGTAACCTCAGATAAGTTACTTATAAGCTCTCTCCGGCTGTTTCCTCGACTGTAAAATGGGGAAGAGAGTTTCACCTACCTCTTAGAGTGGTGGAGATGAAATTATATGAGTCATACATTCAGTGAGTAGTTACTGAGAACCTCCTGTATGACAGTCAGGTTCTGGTGGTGACAAGACAGACTAGATCCTCGTTCTCGTGGAGCTCACACTGGAGTGTGAGGTAAGAGATGATATGCGTATAATTAAAATAAAAAATAATATCAAGCAGTGATCAAACTAGAGCTGCTTTTGACAGAGAGGGGAAGTTTGAACAGAAAGTTGAATAATGGTGGAGCAGGGGCAACAGCAAGTACAAAGGCCCAGAAGCAAAACAGTGTTTGGCACAATCACGGACGAAAGTATTAAAAGGCCACTGCGTCTGGACTGAGCAAAGGGAAGTGAAGTGCGAGAGGTAGACAAGGGCTGGACCCTGGGAAGCCTCATCACTCTTATTTCGGAGTTTACTTGAGACAGGAAAGCATTGGAGGAGGTTTTTAAATAAAGCAATTTCTTACCAGAGTGCCATCTATTCTAAAATTCATACCCAGTGTTTGTTTTAATGAGGTATGGTTAGACACGCAGACATGGAAATGACTGTCATGAGGGAAGAAGTTTATACTCACAGATCCCTAGAAACAGGAGGCAGGACCACACAGTGAAGCACCATGGTCAGTCAAGAGTCAGAGGTGGGATATGGCAGAGTATGGCCCAGAGCCTTTATTGGGGTACTAGCAGGAAAGAAAGGGTGAGGCAGGGTAGGTATACTGGGTAACTTTAGAAATGGATGATTGAATAATTTTGATGGGCTCTGGAGTATAGGGGCAGTCCCTAGTTGTCTAGTACCTGGCCCTGGAGTGATTTGGGGCAGGGGGAACATTGGTTTGGTGTGTGAGAGTTTGATAAAGGAAATGATTGGGGGGTATGGGATCTGTATTGGTTGGTTTGTATATCAAAAGCACACTCAAAAATAGTTGTTTGCTGTTTCTGGGAATTAGCTGGCCCTGGAAGGGGCCATATCTCTAGCATCAAGGCCCTAGATGTCAGAACATCAAGAATACAGAAAATAAGAAAATATAGCCAATACATTACCACATAACAAGATTTCCATAATTGATATCTATAGTATTATCTAATAGATAGATGGGGGCAATGCATCCTATTTTGAAGAATTGCGAGAAATGATTGTGCAATGTATGCAGAGAACCAAAAACATAGGAAGTCCTCAAAGCTGTTATTTCTCTCCCTTTCCTGCTACAACACATTTTGACCTCTAATGCTGTATTTAGACCAGAAAATACGCTATAGCAGATGGGTTCTGACCTGCATTTTAAACTGAGAACAAAGTTTCACCTTCTACAAACCAAATCAGCCCTGGCAACTGATTTAAAAACAGTGTATTCATCATTGGATGTGTTGCCACCATGTTTGACCCTCTGACAGTCACTTAAAAAGTAGCAATGACAAAAGGACAAGGGAAAGAGAATAAACATGTGTTGAGTATAGTCTATGGGCCAAGCACTATGTAAGACGAACATCATCACAACGTTTCCCCAAATATAGTCACAAAAATGCTATGGTCTGACCGTTGTGCCCACACTTCAAATCCATGTGTTGAAATCCTAACCCCCAAAAATGATGGTGTTGGAAGGTGGGAGCTTTGGGGTTGATTAGGTCATGAGGGTAGACGCCCTTATAAAAGAGGCCCCACAGCGCCTCCTAGCCCTATCCCATCGTATAAAGACACAATGAGAAGGCTCTGGCTGTGAACCAGGAAGTAAGCCCTCACCAGTCACTACACCAAATCTGCTGGCACCATGATCTTAGACTTCCCAGCCTCCAGAACTGTGAGAAATAAATTTCTGTGGTTTATAAGCCACCCACACTTGTGGTATTCTATTATAGCAGCCTTACAAACTAAGACAAGAGACTATGGGCAAGATCATTTTAGAGGTTCCTATACCCAATATTAAATGACATTGAATCACAAGGAGAGAGAGTTCATTCCTTTCCCATCATTCCAATTGCAGCAAGGGAAAGTCTCAAGTGGGTGCTAGCATACCTTTAATGCCTCTCTAACACTTAACAATCTCCCCTTTCAACAAAGAATGAGTTAAGCCTTAGACTCCGAGCCTTGGCAGGCTACAATACTAGCTAGAATTCTAATGACATTAGTCTTTTTCCCCTTTGATTTCTTAAACGATTTCCTTCTTTATGAGCAAGAGAGGCTAGTTTGACTATATGTGATAAAAACTAATTTAAAAATTAATTTTAAATATCTAATTTTTAAATAGAAGTATTTCTAAGTGAATCAACTTAAAGAAAAATACTATGTAAATAATAGTACAAGCAGCAAAAATCATGCATATTGTACTCAAATTGCTAAATTTCAGGAAATACTAGGTTATTTCTTTTATCTTAAACCTATGAGGCAGAAGCCTTATTTATCTCTGGTTTACCTGGAACCTGGAACACAGAGAGGAGAAATGATTCAGCCAAGGTCACATAAGCCTCTTCAACACAATTCCTTCAGGCTCCAAAGTTTGAAATCTTACAACACTGAGAGATCATGGTGTTTATTTCCAGAATCAGAAGTTATCAATTTGGGAAAGCCTCATATGTATCTCTTAAGGAAGCTCAGGGACCTGCCGGCTTTAGAAATTAGCAGCCAGGTGTCTGGGTAACCCTCACCTGGGAAAGCCTGGGCAAATCACTCAATTCTCTCTTCAAGTCTGCTGCAGCTTCTCCTCCCACAGCACAGCTATAGAGAAAGGCAGAGCAATACTAGAACCAGACATTTCAGGTATTCAGGACACTCTGAAACTTTCCCGAGCAGGACAGCTCTTTCCTCTGCCCCCACCTAGCCTGGTCCAGCCATTAGATGACCTACCTACTGGCCTTTCTAGCTGCTCTGCTTCTGTGCCCATTGCTGCGTGGTGGAACTGGCCTTATCTGTACATTGATGAGTCATGCTTTCTGTACATTTCAATGTTTTATCCCTGCGGGAAAGATTCTGGTAAATACCTTCACTCTCACTGCTCTCAATACCCTGTGCCTCCCTCTTAGGACTATTTCTAAGGCTCTTAAAGAAAATTGAATTTTTGGCAGTTATAGTGCAGTGATTGGAGGAAAAAAAGCTCAAGGAATAGGGGAATGTTCCCATGATAGATGGCTGGAAAGGATATTCAAACCTTCTCTTCTAGTTTGACATCCTGAGTGCCTGGAATGTTCTAGGTGTTATATGGTGTGTGAGAAATCTTGGCCTCTGTAACTCTGCAAATCAAATGAAAATGACATTTGGTAACTTTTTACTCATACAATACATAGACATGATGGTAACTCTACTGTTATTGTCTCTTTTGAAGCCAGCTTTCCATCGTGCCAAGAATGGATTCTGCTTTGAGTTTTAAAAGCTGCATTTGTGTTCCAGCTCTGACGCTAATACTGTGTGTGGTCATGGACACCTCACTTGACTTCTCTGGACCTCCATTCTCTCAACTGTAAAGTGGGGGAATTGGACAGAATTCTCTCTGTGGATCCCACAGCTCTCAAGCACCAGGTCATCATGGGCACATTGCTTCCTCTCTCTGAGCCACGGATTTCTCATGTGCAATACGAGCTAAGGATTTCTCATGTGCAAAACGAGCTAATTAAGCCCTGGCCCCTTCACACAGTAATGATGAGGATTCACATAGGATGGTTTATGTGACCACACAGGCAAACCTGGGAGATATTGCGGGTTCAGCTCCAGACCATAGCAGTAAAGCAGATATTGCAATAAAGTGAGTCGCACGAATGTTTTTGTTTCCCGGTGCACATAAAAGTTATGTTTACACGATACTGCAGTCTATTAAGTGTGCAACAGCATTATGTCTAAAATAATAAACATACCTTAATTAAAAAATACTTCAGGTAAAAAATGCCAACCGACACCTGAGCCTTCAGCTAGTCGTAATCTTTTTGCTAGTGGAGGGTTTGAAATATTTCGAGAATTACCACAATGTGACACAGAGACACGAAGTGAGCAAATGTTATCGGAAAAACGGCGCCGATAGACTTGCTCAATGCAGGGTTGACACAAACCTTCAATCTGTTAAAAATGCAGTATCTGCAAAGCACAATAAAACAAGGTATGCCTGTACTTTGTTAAAAGTAAAGTCCTATCAATTATGAAGTGTTACTGTAATGAGAACAAAGAATCTAAAAAACAAAAAAGCGGATATATGTATATGTATAACTGATTCACTTTGCTGTACACCTGAAACTAACACAGCTTTGTAAATCAACTCCAATAAAAATTATAAAATAAAATCTTCGAATTCTAAAAAAAAAAAATCCTTGGCTGATCAGTGCGTGTCCTTTAAATGAAAGGGAGGGTTTTAGGGGCTTTTTTGAGAAGTACTCCTCACATCTCTACAGAGCCTTATCTAGACCATCTTTATGTTTGGGGGATTTTTTTAAAAAAATTGTGGTGAGAACATTTAACATAAGATCTACCCTTTTAACCAAGTTTTAAGTGTATAATGCAATATTGTTAACCACAGGCACGAGGTTAAAGATAATATCTCTAGAATTTATTCATCTGGCATAACTGAAACTTCATGCCCCTTGAGTAGCAACTCTCCATTCCCATCTACCCCCAGCCCTGGCAACCACCGTTCTACTTCTGCTTCTATAAGTTTGTTCTTTTAGATACTCCATGTAAGGGGAATCATGCAGTACCTGTCTCTCTGCGACTGGCTTATTTCACTCAGCCTAATGTCCTCCAGATTCATCCATGTTGCCACAAACGGCAGGATTTACTTCCTTTTTAAAGCTGAATAATATTCCATTGTATGTATACACCACATTTTCTTTGTCCATTCATCCACTGATGGACATTAGGTTGTAGCCACATCTTGGCGACTGTGAATAATACTGCCACGAACATGGGCGTGAGGAGATATTAGGGGGCTCACAAGGAAGCTGGAAGCCATAGATCTGGGAATGAGCAGGAAACATGAATCACAGAAATAGACCCAGAGCAGGTGAGTCCTCTTGGGCCGTCCCCACGGAGATGAATGAAATCTACCTCTCCTGCCCATGTTCTACTCATTCAAGATTCTAAGCCCCGGAGGACGGAGTCTAATTGACCAAATTGAGGATACCTGTGTGCCCCTGACTGTCCTGGCTCAAAGGATCTGGCCTCTTCTGCTTCCGTAAAGGGTTGGCAGGCGCCTGAAATCACTCTCCTGAGAGCACATCCAGCGGGGAGGCTCACGCTCTAAAAGGAAATCAGGATGTGTTAAGAAGGGGAATAAGATTCCGCACAGCCCCTAAATATGAAATAACCACTGCCCAGAGACTACTTAAATGCTTAAGTAATCACAATGTGTCACTCTCAGATATGACTTCTTTGTTTTACTTTTTGCCACTAAACACGTTTCCCCACCTGATAGGAAACAGGTTATTCGGTGAGACAGACTGGTTTTGTTTCTTTCCTCCATCTCCTGTCTCTTTTCTCCCTCTCCTCCAGCTCACTGCTGTCAGGTAAGATGACGGGAGCAAAGTGAGTCTTAAAGGCTGTTCAGAAGTCTCACGTGTCTCTCTGAAGGAGAGAAAAGACGGTGCTCCTCCTGCTGCAACATTCTGGTCAATTACACCCTCCCTCAATCTACCACCCACACACACCCGTACAGACACACACACATGCCCTCCCTCAATCTAACAGCTACACACACATACACCCGTGTGTGCACCCATACACACACATATAGAGAGACATATACATGTGCAGGTACATCACACAGGCATGCGCACACATGCACACATATATAAATACCTGTGCATGTATACACGTGCATGTACATGTACACAAATACACACACACACACGCTCTCTCTCTCTCTCTCTCTCTCTCTCTCTCCTAACCCTCACCTCCCTTCCTCTCAAAGGCCCATTTCCTTCACCTCATCAACAGCTATTCTTTGCCTGCTGATGAAATTTACCCAGCAGTGACTTGGACTCTTTCCCCCCACCCCCCACTGGGCTGTAGTGGGAGAGAAGCAGGCAATTGTGGAAATATTCTCTTCCTGCTCTGTGGCAGCCCCTGACCACTTGACAGGTCAATGACAAGCAACAAAAGACTTTATCCAAATTCTATGAGAATCGATGCGCCTCTCAGAGAACTCAGCCCATGGCTGTTACAAGCAGCGCTGGAATGCATCCTCAGCAGCTCACCAAGACGGCCTCAACCACAAGCCATGCCTACGGAGTAAAACCAACACAGCCCCAAAACGCAAGGAAAGCAAACAAGAGGCTGCAGACAAACTGGTAAGAGCTCTAGCAGAGCTGGCCAACGGCAGTAGAGAACCCGGAGCATCAGGGGAAAATGCCAGGTACCATTCTGACAGCTTAATTGCAGGGAAGGAAGGGTCTCCTGCAACATCTCTGAAGGCTGGATGTCTAAAGAGCTGCAACACCACCAGGAGGGGTTGGTTTCAACAATAGCTTGTAATAACCTGCTTGGCCAAGAGACCTTACACAAGATATTTTTTCCTATATTTTACTATTAGAATTTTCAAGGATACGTAAAAAGTGAGAGAGAGTGAAAACTCATATACCCATGACCTAGACTCTACTATTCATATCTCCCGCTTTAACACATATCTATCCTCCCTTCTCTCTAGTCACCAATCCATTTCATTTTTTGATGCATGCCACTCACAGTGACACACTTCACTCCAGAATTTCAGTATGCATGTCACTAACTAGAGTTCAGTGTTTGTTTATGGTTCATACACAAGATACTTTTGACATAAAAATAAAAGGGGGGGCTAGGGAAAGGGAGAGAGGAATAGGTGAAGCACAGAGAATTTTTAGGGCAGTGAAAATATTCTTTATGATGCTACAATGATGGCTAATGTCCTTATATATTTGTCCAGACCCATAGAATGTGCACCACCAAGAGTGAAGGCTAATGTAAAATATGAATTTTGAGTGATAATAATGTGTCATGTTCATCAGTTGTCACAAATGTGCCACTCTGACAAATGTGCCACTCTGGTGCGGGATGTTGACGATGGGGGAGGATCTACACGTGTGAGGGCAGAGGAGATATGGGAAATCTCCCTGCCTTACGCTCAATTTTGCTGTGACCTAAAACTGCTCTAAAATATAAGGTCTGGTTTTTAAATTAAATAAATCATTTTAAAATGAAACAAAACCTATGACTTAGCTATGACAGAGGACTAGCAAACTGGCATCCCATGGGCTGAATTCAGCTTGCAGATGTGCTGGTTTTACCTGCCCAGCATCTATCCCCATTTCTCCTGTTACAGAATTCCAAGTTTCCTTTGGATACATGGTCTATCTTATCTCACAGTCCATGTGGTTTGGGAAGAACTGACCCCTTCTTTTGGCTCCATCGCTGGACCCGTGAGCCCCACCCGGCCAATCAGTGCGTTTGGGTCTGTCTTCAGAAATCCAACCCAACTCGTGCGTTGGATTGAGATGGGCACATGAGAAGGGCTGGTCCGACAAGAGCGAAACTTCTATTTTAGCTCAGGTTACTAAGCTGTTAGGATACATCCAGGGATGCTGGAGTCCACCTTTTTATGATGTTGTAAGAGCCTGTATAAGAATGTAGCTAATCCAAAGCAAAGCAGAGCCCATTGGTGGAAAGGGACAAGTACTTTTTGCTCCTGGATCCAGCAAGTTCTAAAGTTCAGCAAACTTCTATATTTTTCAGTTATGAGTTGATACATTCCTTTTTAAAATTTAAGCTGGTTTGAGCTTTGTTATATTGATTCCAATAAAAAGATTCCTGATGAATACACAGTAGTGAGCTGATCTGGGATTCACACCCAGATCTAGGTTCAAGGACCCACTACACACCCCTCAGTGAATTCCTACATTAAGAATTCAAAAGGGAAGGAAACTGACCTTGCCCATGAGGCCATCTGAATCCAGGAACTGCAGGTAGCAGGTAACGCCTGAGCGGCAGCAGGGCGTGGTGGTGTAGAGGAGGGGGGATCTGTGCAGGGAGCTACAGGGGGTGTGCAGACTAGGAAAGGCTTCCAGGGTGAGAAATCTGTAAAAGGGAGGAGGGACCAGCGGACAAGTTACACTCTTATGGGAGGTGGGGGACTGGGCAGGTCCGCACCGTGGGCCTAGGGTGCTCCAAGCGCGCTTTCACCGGCCCTTCCATCCTGAATAATTTCAGTCATAATCACTGTGTGTGTCTCTCTCCCTATCAGTCTGTCTGTCTTTCTGTCTATTCATCTATTCCTTGCCTCCCTGTGTCTCCACTTCTTTGTCTCTCCCTCACTGTCTCTCTTTTTCTTTTCCTCTCTGTCTCTCCCTCTCTGTCCGGGTGTGTGCCCCTCCCCCTCCCCTTCCTCCTCCCCCCACCCACACTCGCTCTCCTATAACTGCTGGGAGGCAGTCCACTCCATCATCATCACCACCAGAGTTCAACATAACATCAGTTTTCACATGTCCAACTTGACAGCCTCATGACTTGTCTTCCCACCCCCATTCTTGTCTCCCTTCCATCAGTCCTCCACCTCTCTGACAAAGCAAATGTTTTAAAATGCAAATCTAAACCTGGCACTCCCCTGCTGAAAACCAGAGGTAAAGACCAAACTCCTCACCACAGGCCACAAGGCCCTTCCCACTCTCCAACCGCAACCGGCTCCATGTACTCTCCAGCTCACTGCACCCCAGTCTCCCTGGTCTTCTGGTTCCTCAAAGAGTCCTTCTCACTCCCACCCCAGGACCTTTGCACTTGCTCTTTTTTCTCCCTGAGATGCTCTCCTCACTCCCAGCCCCACATCCCTTCCTTAGTTAACTATTATTCATCTTTCACATCTTGTTTCAGGTCTAAGTATTGCTTCCTCAAAGAAGCCTTCCCTGATTGCCAAACCACATCGGATATCACTAGTATGTGGTTTCTCATTCCTATGACTTTTTCTGTAAAGCATTTACCTAAGTTTATAATTATGTGTGTGTGTGTCTGTCTGTCTGTCTGTCTGTGTGTTTATGGTATCAGATGGATTAATTCATGCCTGTCTTTTGCACTTAAGATCCAGGAAAGCAGAGACCAACTTTTTAGAACAACTGTATACCCTGAACTCAGTACAGTGGCTGGCAGACAATTCTCGTTTGTTATAGTCCCCACTTCTCCCTTTTGCCTTCCCAACACTGAATAAAGTGTTAGTTACAATTTATATTATATTTGTGCTACTGTTTTTCTTAAAGAATTATTACTTTATACCACTGTCTCTGTCAAAGGGCAGAGAAATGAAAGCTAGACCAAAAAGGCTAGGTGTCACCAGAAAAATGGGAAATAGTATATTTCCTTATGGAACTGAAGAATGAACAATGGTTCTGCCTCACTCATGTTTATTACCTGCCCAGGCTCATAGGTATTTGAGTTTGCAACCCCTGTCCCTAACATTCTCCATATATTTCTATTATATTTATTTACTCATTCATTTAAGATTTATCGCTGGACACCTACCTGGCACTGTTCTTAGCACTGGGATACGGCAGAGGACAAGACAGATGAAGTCCCAGCCCTAGTGTCACATGGAGCCCACCTTACATTGTGTAACAGTTTTCTGTTGGATACATGTCTCTCCACTAAACTAAGCTCCTCCCAGTGGTTACAGCACAGGCTCTGAAGCCAGACCACCTGGAACCTAATCCCAGCCAGGTGGCCTTGGCAAATTACTACACTTCTCTGTGCCTTGGTTTTCTCACCTGTGAAATGGGGCTAATAATTGTACCTTCCTTCCAGTGTTATCATGAGGATAAAATGAGTGAAGACATACCTGTTTCATAAGTCCCCAGTCAATGTTAACTCTTATTACCCACCTCTGTACCCTAAGCAGGGCCAGGTTCATGGGCGTGCTGTCACACAGGCCCCTCGCTTAGAAGGGCTCCATGTTTGGTTTAATGCTCTGCTGTTACCACTCTGAAATGCTTAATTTTTGAACAAGGGCCCCACAGTTTCATTTTTGCAACAGGCCCTGCAATTATGTAGCCAGTCCTGGTCAACACATGTCAAATGTCCAGTGAAAGTCTGTTGAAAATGAATAAGTATATGAATTTCACCAACCACAGTTGTCAGCTCACATACTCCATTGTCTTACAGAGCCAGTCAAGTGGGTCAGCGCTTGGGCAAAATTAAACAGACTTTGTTGTTGACTCATCATGTCCCTCCCCCAGGACCAAGAACACCCAAGGCCTGACCTTGGACCTTAAAGTTCTTCTCTTCCCACCCATCCATTTCCCAGGAAACCTGGACATTGACAAGCTGCCAAGGCTCTCAATAGAGCAGCAGAGAACCCAGTCCAATTCCCTGTTCTCCAGAACTGCAGTCTGCACTGTCTCTGCTACTCCACACCATTTCTCCGTGCTCAGCATCCCTAGAATGAGGCATACCTGGTTTCCTTCATCCCCATTTTACAGATGGGGAAATGGAGGCTCAGAAACAAGACGTGTTAAGATTCCCCATGCAGCCCAGTCCCTCTGCCCAGTCAAGTCTCTAGTTTTATAAAGAGTCTCTAACTAGAGCCCCAGAATCAAACCACACAAATTATTTTTAAAGTAGCAGCCATATATGATAATGACATACCCTGACTGAGTATCGTGTCTGTGTGAGTGTGGATGAGTGTGTCTGAGTGGCTGCAACATCCCATCCCTGGCAGGAGGGATCCATGTGGAGGGCTTCTGCAACCTTGCCCATGTCCCATTCAAAGGCACTCAGCTCAGGGACAGTCCACCTCTGGCCAACACACACACTCAGATGAACGCACACTTCCTTTTTTTTTTCTGTTTTTTTTCTTAACATCTTTATTGAGTATAATTGCTTTACAATATTGTGTTTGTTTCTGCTGTATAACAAACTGAATCAGCTATACATATACATATATCCCCATATCCCCTCCCTCTTGTGTCTCCCTCCCACCCTCCCTAACCCACCTCTCTAGGTGGACACAAAGCACCGTGCTGATCTCCCTGTGCTATGCAGCTGCTTCCCACTAGCTATCTCTTTTATATTCGGTAGTGTATATATGTCCATGCCACTCTCTCACTTCGTCCCAGCTTACCTTTCCCCCTCCCTGTGTCCTCAAGTCCATTCTCTACGTCTGCATCTTTACTCCTCCTGCCCCTAGGTTCATCAGAACCTTTTTTTTTTTTTTTTTTAGATTCCATATATGTGCGTTAGCATATGGTATTTGTTTTTCTCTTTCTGACCTACTTCACTCTGTATGACAGACTCTGGTCCATCCACTTCACCACAAATAACTCAATTTCGTTTCTTTTTATGGCTGAGTAATACTCCATTGTATATATGTGCCACGTCTTCTTTATCTATTTATCTGTGGGTGGACACTTAGGTTGCTTCCATGTCCTGGCTATTGTAAATAGTGCTGCAATGAACATTGCAATGAACATGATTTCTTGAATTACAGCTTTCTCAGGGTATATGCCCAGTAGTGGGATTGCTGGGTCATATGGTAGTTCTAAGCTCAGCTCCTCTGGTCCAGGAGAACGGACAACCCTAGAGCATCTTCGCTCCTACAGCCTCCTCTTCCCACCCCCTGCCCTGGGTGGAGAATCCTCAATATGGAGATGGACTCGAAGCCCTGGCAGGGGGTGGGGCGCGGGCGCTTGGGGGGAAAAGAAGTGGCTGGGGGGAAGGTTGAGAAAGGCAAACTGAGGACACGCTGGAGGAGTACGGAGCCTTTGCGGGAGAAGCAGGTCCCACCCACACCACGCCCCTCCCATGCGGTGGGGGGAGATGAGGGTAGTCTGTTCCCACCCAGACTTCCTCTGGTGTTCCCAGGTCTAACTCCATCTCTAATCCAGAAACCGAAGCCGAGAGAGGCAGCTGGGACCCCCTCCTCCCAAGCATCTCCCCCCTCCACCTCCATCGCGTCCAGGCATTGCTGATTGGCTGCGGGGAGCGGCGTCCCAGCCCCCCGGCTCCGAGGCGGGAGCCTAGAGGGTCGGAGGTGGGAGGTGCACAACCGGGCTCCGGGAGCCCCTCCCGAGTCCCTGCGCCCTGCGCCCTGCGCCCTGCGGGAGGGCTGAGCCGGGACTCCAGGCGAGCAGGTGCGGAGGGAGCAGAGGGGACCACGGCCGAGGGTAGAAGCAAGTCCTGCAGGGAGAGGCGCTGCTGCTCCAGCTGCTGCCTCGGCGGCAGCCACCACCGAGCCGGCGTCCAGAGCAGGGCTGGCAGGCCGGGCGCAGAGCTGAGGCGAGCGAGGGGCGCGCTCATGGAGCACACGCACGCCCACCTCGTAGCCAACAGCTCGCTGTCCTGGTCCCCCGGCTGGGCCTGCGGCTTGGGCTTCGTGCCCGTGGTCTACTACAGCCTCTTGTTGTGCCTCGGTTTACCAGGTGAGGGGCGTGGGGGACAGGGAGGGAAGACGGGAGCCCCGAGTGCGGGGTGACCCTGCCCGGGACCCCCAGGCCTAGCCACTCGGAGCGATCCCTGACGCCCCCCTCTGAAAAAGTTTACGCCTTAAGGGCAACTGCGGACATTTCCAGGCTGGGGGAAAGGAAGTTGCGGTGGCCTGGCGGGGACCGTGCGTGTGTGCGTCTCACGAGTGTACGCGGCAGGCGATGGGCAGGGTGTGAGTGGGGTCGGTGTGAGTGCGCGGGATTCGAGCGTGTCTGTGTGTATTTGTGTGCGCGACTGAAGCGGTCGGCGCCCGTGAGGGGGTCCAGAGCGGGCTGTGTGTGTGACCCGACTGCAAGTCCGGACAGATTGTTTCGCGGGGGCCTCCCCTCTCCCGTCGCCTCCAGACTAGGGGCACCTCTGCCCCTCTGCCCCGCGGCATGTCGCCGCCTGACCCGAGATGAAGCTGGAACCCCTGATCCTGGGCACTCTCTGGCCCCCGGGGGGCGCTGGGATGGAGCGAGGGATGAGCCCCCGCTGCCACCCTGAGGAACGCGTCTCCAGGCCGGCTAGAAAGAGTCGGGGCGGCTCCGGAGCCATGCCCTGGACACAGGGCAAGGGTGCAGAGGTACACGCGGGCTGCCGAGGCCGCCACCTCAGGGGGTCACAGTCTCCTTGAGGACATGCCTCACCCCTGGGCTTTGCCTCCTGGTCCACCCACCCTAGGCAGCTCAGAGCTGCTGCACATGTCTGGCTGGTCCCACATCCTAGCCTCCTGTCCAAAGTATAGCTGAGACTTGTCCTGAGTTCCTGAAGAGAGCTGAGCTGTTGGGAGGGGGCTTACTGAGGGGGGAGGGGGGAGTTGGTGCTTGCCATGGTCGCCTGAGGCGGGGGCGGGCTTCCTGAGGCTCCAGCTTGAGAGGGACCTTTCTTCCAGCTAGTCCCTGAGACAGTCTCTGTGGCAGAAAGATTCCTAAAGGTCACTTCCATGCAGATGGGAGAGAGGGACAGAAAGAAATGAAAAAAAAAAATCCAATCTATGTAAAGCCTAGAATCGTAGCATCATCAACCCCACTGTCTTTAGCATCCTGGGATCCTGGGAACTTGGGAGCTGGATTTCTGAGAGCCTTGTGAGATTTCCTTTCCAAGACATTCATCTTGGTAGTCATGGACCCTGCTAAGGTTGTTTAAATAAATCCTCCCTCCCAAATTTGGCAGGTTCGAGAAACCACAAGTTTGCTAAGGCTGAGCCTCTCCCCCAGTGAGTGATGGGAATTTTATCACTAACTAATCGCTCTGGCTGCCCTCGCAGAGAGGCTAGCCTGGTTCCCCCTGCTGGGGTGGTGGCATGTGTCCTGTAATTACCTAGAGCTGGAATTGATTTCGGCCCAGTTCCCACCTCCCCATGTTGGCCCCCCTGAGCCTCTCCAGAGCTCTCCTTTGGGGAGTGTTCTTGAGAAGGTTGGTTATTTGTTGAACCGGAGATGTGACAGGGCCCCTTTCTGACTCCTACCCTTCACCCCTCCATCTCCTCTTTGGACTCAATAGTAACTACTCTCTCAGGCTTTTCTTCTGGAAACCCCTTAAGGGACAGAACCATAAAGACGAGGAGAGGCTCTAAGGGTCCAGAGCAGGGAAATGAGGATGGGGAGAATGAGGGAAAGCTCAGACCTTCAAGCACCTCAAGGTGGGAGTCAAGGTACCACACACCTTTACGGCTTAACTCCTATGCCAGCTAGGAGCTTCCTGACCCATTGACATTGGCACCTATTATATGCCAGGTACATGCTCTTCAAGGCTGAGCTCAGGGCCTAGAGACTTAAAAGAGTGGGGGACTGTGATTAGAACTTGAAGGGCATTGATGTGTTCATACATTCAGAGTTATGACCACCTACTGTGTGCCAAGGGCTAAGGACGTGTAAAAAAAGGGACTCAGAGACCCCTAAGATGCAGTCTCTAAGGTCAAGGAGCTCATACGTGGAGCTTGTGATGGATGCAGAAGGACCAAACATTCTGGAGAAAATCGATTAGAGAAGCCAGGCTTGCAGGAAGATCATGGGCTCTGTTAATGGCTGGCAAGGTGGTTCAAAAGTGAAATCCTTAAGTCATTCTCTCGAAACCGTAAGGGCAGACAGGTATGTCCTAGTGACTAAGAATGCAGACTGTAGAATGAAGCAGAGCTGGGTATTAATCTGTGAACCTTTCATGTCTCTGTGCCTCAGTTTCCACATCTGTAAAATGGGCATTATGCGAGTACCTACCCCTGAAATTGTGGTGAGAAGGAAAGATGTGGATGGAGGCGAGGGTGCAAGTGAAGCCCACAGCTCAGTGCCTGACACACCACACATTGATTGCTGCTGTGCTGCTGCAGTTGTGGTTATCACGAAGCTGCCTTGGTTATAAGGAGGAGGGGGGTTGCTCAGCCCTGCCTGAGCCAGAGAAGGGACTGGGAAGCACGCTGAGAAGAGCACTCAGCGCAGTGCGGTGCTTCTCTGTCTGAGCTCACTACAGTATTCCCTGCCCTGCCCCTAGCCCCAGCAATTCGCAAACGCTTTCTACCTGGCCTCCGACTGGGAGGCTCAGCTATGCTGGGTGTGAAGTAACAGACCACAGGGCTTGGTAATATTGTTGAAAACTGAGATTTTAATTGAGTCACTTTTCCTGGCAGTGGACTCACCCCAATTCCAAATTCTCGCCATGGTGGTTGGAGAGTGAAAGAGCGATGGGGAATGGCTGTTTGGCAACAGGGGAGCTAGTAACTAGGGGAAAGCCGGGCTGTTTCTTAGCACTTTCAGCCTCTAGATTGAAAGGAAGAGCTTGGGAAAGGCCATGTGGTCCAATCCCCTGCCTCTAGAAATTACCCCAGACAGTCCAATTTAACTGGTCTGGTGTGGGATCCAGAGGGTTCTAATGTGAAGTATAGGCAAAGCTCTGCCACTTAAGAATTCTTATTCTCTGTACCACAATCTTCCCTACCTATAAAATGGTGGTAACGGTAGCGCACAGGCAGTGTATATTAAATAAGATAACCTATGTTAAAATGGCTTAGCACAGGGCCTGGACTGTGGACCACACTGGATCTTTCCCTGTATTAAATGCTTATATTATTGCAGTGGATCCCCACCACATCCCTGTGACCTGTACGTGCCCTGAATGCATTTTACAGAAGAGCAAACTGAGATTCAGAGAAGTGGAGGTCTCATCTACGGTCACACAGTCCAGCCAGCGTGCAAACATCTTTCCATTGCATCCAGTGCCTTCATTACTGCCTTCGTTACTACTAGTTCTTTTAACTAACTTCAGTTCTTCGTGCTGTGGGCTCACTGGAGAAAATTGGTGTCCCAGCTGTTCCTAAAACTCCATCTCTTTCCTCCTCCATTTTAAATAAGCAAAACGTTTCCAACTTTTCAAAACACATACACTAAGCCAACAAAGTAGAGTTGGGGACACTGATTGGGCCACAGCTGGGACAAGACAGTGCAAAGCAAAAGGCAGTGCCAGAGGAAAAGATGAGCCTGAATGCCTGGGGGAAGAGAGTGGGAGGGAGGACGGCTGAGCCCCCCTGATAAGGAAGGAGTAGTGGAAAATTAAACTGAGATTTGAAAGACATTTTTAAAATTTTACCTTCTAAAAGGCACAATGGATGTTAAGGGAGACAAAGTGAAGAAGATGAAGCCCGAAACTGCATGCCACCCAGCAGAAGGGAGCGTTTCTACAACTGCCTGCCTGCCTCTGAGGGCTGGTGCAAGATGAAAGGAGATGATGAGTCTGTAGCCTGGCAGGTAGTAAGTGCTTTGACATGTGCTAGTTACTGTTGTTGTTAACCACAGGTGGAAGAATGGTGGCTGCTAAGCTGGGCTGAGCCCTCCAGATGTGTTCTCTTTTGCCTGTAAAATCTTTAGAGAAAACGTAGTAAACAGATTAAGAGTACAAAGTCTGGAGCTGGACTTCTGGAGTTTGAGTCTTGGCTTTACTACTTATAAGCTGTGTGACTTTAGGCAAGTGGCTTTAACTCCTCTGTGCCTCAGTTACCCCACCTTTAAAGTGGGGATGATGATAATAATGGTACATACTTCATAGAGTTTCTGTAAGTATTAAATAAGTTAAGCACGTAACACAATGCCTGGCACACAGGAAGCACTCTGTAAGTCATTTTTTCACCATTTAAAAATTAGGGAAATCAAGGGAAAATTCCCTACTTGCTTTATGACATCAGCTTTACCCTAATATCAAAACCAGACAAAGACATTATAAGAGGGCTTCCCTGGTGGCGCAGTGGTTGAGAGTCCGCCTGCCGATGCAGGGGTCACAGGTTCGTGCCCCGGTCCGGGAAGATCCCACATGCCGCGGAGCGGCTGGGCCCGTGAGCCATGGCCGCTAAGGCTGCGCGTCCGGAGCCTGTGCTCCGCAACGGGAGAGGCCACAACAGCGAGAGGCCTGCGTACCGCAAAAAAAAAAAAAAAAAAAAAGACATTACAAGAAAACTACCAACCAATAGTTAGTCCTCATGAACATAGTCATAAAAATCCTCAACAAAATATTAGCAAATCTAATCCAGCAATATATAAAAAGGATAATATGTAAGACCAAATTGGGTTTATCCCAGGAATGCAAGGCTAGTTCAACATTTAAAAATCATTCACCATAGTAACAATGTGATTCACCATATTAACTAAAAAGGAAAATCCATATAATCATTTTAACAGATGCAGAAAAATATTTGACAGAATTCAACATCCATCCATTTGATGAAACCTTATCAAACTAGGAACAGGCAGAGAACTTCTTTAACCTGATAAAGGACATCTATAAATAATCTACAGCTAGCATCACATTTAATGATGAAAGTTGGAATGCTTTCCCCTCAAGATCTGAAACAAGGCAAGGATGTTCTCATCACTCCTATTCAGCATCATACTGGAAGTTTTAGCCAGTGCAATACGGCAAGAAAAAGGAAAAAACCCAGGTATACAGGAAGGAAGAAATTAAATTTTTTCTATTCACAGATGATATAATTACCTTCATAGAAAATCACAAAGACTCCACAATAAAAGTTCCTACAAACAAACTGAGTTCAGCATGTTTGCACACTGTTAATATGCAAAAATTCTATTGTATTTGTACATATTAACAATGAACAATTTGAAATTAAACACTGGGATTTAAAAAAAATAGCTTTCCAGGTTCCCTTAAAAAATCAGAACTGAGGGCTTCCCTGGTGGCGCAGTGGTTGAGAGTCCGCCTGCCGATGCAGGGGACGCGGGTTCGTGCCCCAGTCCGGGAAGATCCCACATGCCGCGGAGCGGCTGGGCCCGTGAGTCATGGCCGCTGAGCCTGCGCGTCCGGAGCCTGTGCTCTGCAATGGGAGAGGCCACGACAGTGAGAGGCCCGTGTACCGTAAAAAAAAAAAAAAAAAAAAATCAGAACTGAAAACATTAAGCTCATGTTGCCAGAAAGTAGCAATTGACTAGAGCTGAGTAATAGGCTGCTTTTCCTATGCAGCTGTGTGTGTGTGTGTGTGTGTGTGTGTGTGTGTGTGTGTGTGGACATACACACACATTAAAAAGGTAATAACATTCATATTATTTGAAAACCTAAAAGTATAAAAAAGGCACACATTGCGAAGTCTCCCTCCCATTCCTTTCCCCTGCTCACCAGTTCCCAAATCCACCCCATCATCACCACCACCACACAAGTAACCACTGCATTAGTATCTTAGTTTCCTATTTATTCTTTCAGAGTTTTTAAGTATATATACAAGCAAATATGAATAGAGGATTTCAACTCTCCCTTTTTTTTACTCTCTCCAAAATGAGCACATTATTCACACCATCCTATATCTTGCTGTTTTTTCGCTTAATATATCACCCAGAACAGTATATATAATGCTTTTTTCATTCTTTAATGAAGCTGCATGGTATTCTATTGTATATTTGTACCATAATTTAGTGGTTGCCCCCTTAAAAGCACACATGCACCCCAGTTCGAAACATTCCCTACATGGTGCACCTAATTCTCCTCTAAAACCTGTCTGGCCCCTCTTAATGCGCATTTGGCCTTAGGATCCTTGTTATAACAGTGGGAGAAAGACTACTACATGAGGAATCCTGAATTCCAGGATTGGTTCTGGTAATAAGTCACTGTGAGACATTGGACAAGTCATTCTTGATGGGTCTGTCAAAGGCCCAGGAAAGCTGGGCTCTGCTTGTGTTACTCAGTTGGAGATATGGCCCGTAGATGGGACATAAGTACAGACCAATGAAGTATCTATGCTGGAGGCTGCCTGGGCTGGCCTTGGGTTGGGGTTCAGAACAGTAGCTTTGTAATCCTTGTCTCTGACTACGAGTTCAATAAATGTTATTAAGCTTCTGTGCCCTGCATTGTTTTGTGGCAATTTGAAATAAAACATGCAAAGGCTTCTTTTGTTTTTGTTTAATTTTTATTTATTTATTTTTGGCTGTGTTGGGTCTTTGTTGCTGTGTGCGGGCTTCTCATTGCAGTGGCTTTTTTTATTGAGGAGCACAGGGTCTAGGCGTGCGAGCTTCAGTAGTTGTGGCACGTGGGCTCAGTTGTTGTGGCTCACAGGCTCTAGAGCACAGGCTCAGTAGCCGTGGCACACGGGCTTAGTTGCTCCGCGGCATGTGGGATCTTCCTGGACCAGGGCTCAAACCCGTGTCTGCTGCATTGGCAGGCAGATTCTTAACCACTGCGCCACCAGGGAAGTGCACAAAGGTTTCTCATAGTCCCTCGCACATTGTAGAAGCTCAACAAATAGTAGTTCACGTTGTTTGCATTGCCTAACATGTCAATGTGTTCAAGCCCTGAAGCCACACACTGCTTTATACATAGGTCTTTTCCATAAATGCACAATTCCACTCCAAGTGTACCCACCAGATATGAAGCTCCATGTCCTGGCAAACTAGGAGAGAATGATCCAGTGGATTAAGCAATCAGTGCCATCATAAGCCTAGGGAATTTGTACCCCTAAGAGAGCTGCCTGTGGTTCAGTGAAACCTCCAGACATAATATCAGTTCGGAACACGAAATGGTCTTCAGCTAAAGCTAGTGCAGAGAATGACAAGTACCACCAGCAAGATCACCCTGTATGCTGCAGCCGGGATCGCGAACAGAAGTGGAGCAGGGAGGGGAACGCAGATCCTGCCACTGAACCTCCATGTAGATCTGAAATCCGTGGACGATGTTCATAGGGGAAGCAGCCCTGCAATGCTAGGGGTTGGGGAGGGCAGGTGTCTTGAATTCAGATACCTGCATGGGGCAGTCAGAGAGTATAAATGAACAAAATGGGCCAGTTTTAAGAACTGCTTCACTTATCCATAGAATTGTGCTTCCTTGCTGTTTTTCCGAAAATACGTGGCTCTCAATGATAGAGACGTAGGTACCAAAAACACTGCCCTTTCCTCTTAATAATTGCTAGCACTTATGTAGCACTCATTATGTGCTAGAGATTCTTCAAAGCACTTCACATACGTTAGCTTATTTAATTCTCACCACAACCCTTTGAGGCATGGATAAATATTATGCCCATTTTCCAGATGAGAACATTGAGACACTTACCCAAGGTCACATAGCTAGAAAATGACAGAGCAATATTCAGTACCGCTGTCCAGCTTTATTATAAGAAAATGGCAGCACACGTGTAATGACAGCTGACAACTGACGGTCAGGCTGGGTTGAGAGGTGGGGGTGATAGACAATAGGGAGGAGGGGGACCTGGGGGAGTTAGAAAGTGCTGCCACCACTCAGCTTTCCAGCCAACGGTCCAGTGTTGCCAAATTGTTCCCAAAACTCTAGAAATCCAGATTTTTATTTGAAATGTACCAGTGTTTAAATGTTGGCAACTAACTCACAAATTTTAAAAACACTATGTGAGCCAGCATCACCTGAGCCAAATCAGACATGTCTGCAGGCTTGATACGGCCCACCAGGCTGCCAGTTCTCAAACTCCAGAGTGGGGACATCTTCCAGAAGCACCCAGAAACACCAAGGGGGTAACAGGGAGTGGAGAATAAAAGCAAGAAGCTAAAAGGAGGAGCAAGAAATAACGGAGATGGAGACCCAAAGAAAATGTGGATAAATCAGAAAAGCCTGCCGACTCAGGAAACCAGGGACGTGGCATAAGCTGGAAGGAAAAGCTCCAAGAAATACCGCACATTTCATGTTGATTATGTTTTGAAACACAAACCTACAATTTGGGGGGATGGGAGTTGCCCTGAGAACCTGACAGCGTGGGCTCAGTGGTCCTCACACCTGGATTCAGGTTCTAACTTTGTGGCTTCTATTGGTGGGGCTCTGGCAGGTTGCTCAAATCTGTCTGAGCCTCCACATTTCCGCCTGCAGAAGGAGTGGAACAGTGCCTTTCTCACAGGGCTTATGCTGTGGACAAAATGAGACAGTTCGCGGCTAGCCAGGGCCCAGAGCCCGCCACTCCATGGCTGCTGGTATTTGGTGAGCCCAAACACTTCTGTTTCACAAAATGAGGAAACTGAGACCTCACCCAGAGTCACAGAGCTGGCAATGACAGAGTCTGAACCAGAACGTAGTTTTTCCAAGTCTCGCTTAGTTCACTTTTTGCAAGATCACATGCTAGTGGTCTCTGAAGAGGAAGCAAAGTGATAAGAGTAAAGGAGCAAAAGGCTACAGAATTTCAGAGTGCAGAGTGATCATCTAGATTTGGGTGGTCCGTTGATGTTTTATGCAGGATTATTTTAGGTGGTACAAGGCTGCGGCATTAAATTCCTTTTCAGTTTTCTTAATCCTTTTGATTCCATCAAAAGGAGAGTCTCAGCTAGGTGCCAGTGTGTTTTTAACACCTTTACATATGTGCTAAATCTCCCTTTTTAACAGACACAGAGCAGACCTAGGGCTCGGCACCTCAGCAGGCAGCAGTATCTAGCTAGAATTTAATGTCACTCTTGTATTGTCATTGTATTTATTTTTAAGGCTACCTTCTGTTTACAACAGGGAGGTGGGTTTGTTATCCACGATTGTCATATGTCCATGCTGTCCACTGTAGTCACCACCAGCCACATGTGGCTGTTAAGCACTTGACATTTATTTATTTATTTATTTTTAAAATTATTTTTTTATCTATTTATTTATTTTCGGCTGCATTTGTTCTTTGTTACCGCACGCGGGCCTTCTCTAGTTGCGGTGAGCGGGGGCTACTCTTCGTTGCGGTGCGCGGGCTTCTCATTGCAGTGGCTTCTTTTGTTGCAGAGCACAGGCTCTAGGTGTGTGGCCTTCAGCAGTTGTGGCATGCGGGCTTCAGTAGTTGTGGCTCGTGGGCTCTAGAGCACAGGCTCAGTAGTTGCGGCACACGGGCTTAGTTGCTCTGCAACATGTGGGATCTTCCCAGACCAGGGCTCGAACCTGTGTCCCCCGCACTGGCAGGCGGATTCTTAACCACTGCGCCACCAGGGAAGTCCTGCAGTACAACCTGCAGAACTGAGTTTTTTATTTCATTTCATTTTAATTAATTTACAATTAAAATCTGATACTTGACTCACTTATTAGAAAATAACTTTGTGCTTGGAACAAGTTGAGTATGTGAGTCTGTTCTTTCAACTGTACATTTAATGACATCTAAACAGAGATCAAGGATTTCCAGTGAAAATTTAGCATCCATAGAGAGATCTGCTGGAAGTGTAAAATACACAGCAGACTTTGGACATTTAGTATGAGAAAAAGTTAAATATCTGGGTAATTTATAGTGTTACATTTTTGGATGAACATGGTTAAATAAAATATATTGTTAAAATTAATGTCGGAACTTCCCTGGTGGTCCAGTGGTAAAGAATCTGCCTTCCAATGCAGGCGACGTGGGTTCAATCCCTGGTTGGGGAACTAAGATCCCACGTGCCGTGGGGCAACCACAACTACTGAGCCCGTGCACCACAACTATTGAGCCCTTGCACCTCAACTAGAGAGCCTGCGTGCTGCAAATTACACAGCCCACACACTCTGGAGCCTGCGTGCCACAACTAGAGAGAGAAAAACCCACATGACACAACTAGAGAGATGCCCACGCACCACAACAAAAAATAAATAAAATTAATGTCACCTAGGGCTTCCCTGGTGGCGCAGTGGTTAAGAATCCGCCTGCCGATGCAGGGGACCTGGGTTCGTGCCCCGGTCTGGGAAGATCCTACATGCCGCGGAGCGGCTGGGCCTGTGAGCCATGGCCGCTGGGCCTGTGCGTCTTGAGCCTGTGCTCCGCAACGGGAGAGGCCACAACAGTGAGAGGCCTGCGTACCACAAAAAAAAAAAAAAAAATTATTTCACCTGTTTCTTATTGTTTTAAATGAGGCTGCTATAAAATTGAAAGTGCATATGTAGTTCATATTACATTTATATTGGAGAGTAGTATTATATAAAATATAAATTCAAGAAAAAAATGGCAAGCCACTTTAAAACAAGATGTTAAGTAACAGTACAAGGGACATAGGTACATGGCAAAAGTCACAGCACTGGTGGGCCAGTTACTAAAATCTGGGGAACACTGATCTAGTACAATGCTCTTGATGAAAAAACTGAGGCCCAGAGAGGGCAAGAAAGTTCCCCCAAGGTTTCAGAGCTAATTAGGGGTGACCTTGACCCCAAACCTTCCAGATTCCAAATCAAGTGAG
Organism: Phocoena sinus; assembly: GCF_008692025.1. Lineage (NCBI taxonomy): Eukaryota > Metazoa > Chordata > Mammalia > Artiodactyla > Phocoenidae > Phocoena > Phocoena sinus. Next base: position 65,398,645 of record NC_045777.1, on the reverse strand, counting down.
CTTTGGCCATTGCAGGGGGGATAATCCTGCCATCTCTACTCCCATCAAGGGAAACGCAAGGAAGGTAGGGTCAGGGTGTGGGGAGGAAGTGGCTACCCTGGGCCCCGGTGGGCTTCAAAGGGAGGGAACTTCTCTGTACGGACGATCCAGGAGCTTGGTCTTCCTATCAAGTGGAAGCAGAATGACTGGGGCTTCTCTTGAGGAAAGGCGTGACCAGCTGAAGTACACTGAGGGGAAGCTAGGGCTTTTAACCCAAAGGTATGTTTTCATTTTGCCCCGTGACGAAGAAGGATGAGATGAGAAACCAGAGAGCACAGACTTCAATCCAGAGAGCATCTGCATTCGTTGATTCACTTATCCACCCATCCGTCCATCCATCCATCTGACCATGTGCCCGGCAGTGCCAAGTACCAGGCACTGTGCTAGACCCCTGCCTTGCCTTTGTGCGCATGTGCACACAACACCACACACACACACACACACACACACACACACACACACACACACACACACACACCCACACACACAGATGGGGAAGACCAGCATGATCAGAAACCCGAATAAATGTAAACAGTCACCTGAGAAAAGATCGTGAAGGAGAGAGAGGCACATGGAGAGCTCTTTATGGGGGCCTGCCCAAATGGGGAGCCCAAGGATGGGGACCCTCGAAGGGAACAGCTGAAAACTGAGGCGGAGGAAGGGAAGGAAGGAAGGATGAAGGCGACGGGAGCGGGCTGTGCAGCCACCTGTGGCAGGAGGGGAGCTGCTGCCCGCACAGCGGGACAGAAGGGTCACCCGAGTCTGGGGGCCAAAAGGTGGCTGAGGTGGGGGAAGAACGTGGTGTGAGATGAGAGCCAAGGGGGACAGGAAGCCAGAGCTTCATAAAAACCACGCACGTTGACCCTGAGTTGGGACAACACGCTCTGCAGTGTGAGGACTGACGGGTCCACCAGCGACTTCTTTCCTTGCCCATCGTTTGCCATCGATAGAGCTCAGGGAATTGCTTTTCTGCCACAGACATTTCTTACCATTTTCAGCTAAGTGCAGAGCAAACTATCAGCCACATCACTTCAACTGAGGGCCTCTACACACACACACATACACAGAGGTGCGCATACACAGACACGCACACGCAAACACACAGCCATATAGACAGACACACACACACAGAGACACGCACACAGATACCACACAGACACACACTCCACAATCAAAGTCATAGAATGGCCAGCGATTCCGTTCTGGCTGCAGCCCTTGCTTTTAGCATTCCTCGCCTCACCCCACGGTTCAGCTCCACAGAACCGCTGACAAAAACCACCATCTGCCTCTTGAAAGAAAAGCACCAGCTTCCCTGGAAGGTGGTAGAACAGAGCAGTGACTGCAGAGGGAACTCGAGCCAGTGGGGCCAGTTTTTGAGGAGGGTGGGGATGGATGTTCCTTAAAGGAATCACACGACCCACGCTCTTGACCTTCACAGAATGCGGTTCCTACACATGTCTGCCCTCCACACCAAGGACCCTTCCAGAACTCCACTGCTCCTGGCCAGAGGGATCAGGGAAGTAACATTGGTTTAGGAATTAAGTTCCACTTTGCTAGCTGTAAGGTCTTGAGCAGGTAATTTGCCCTCCTTCGAGCCTCAGTCTCCCACTGAGCATATGTATGTGGAGGCCCTTTCACGTGCCAGGAACCCTTGTTGTCACTGGAGGAAAAGCAGGGGGACGAGCAGTCAGCAAGTAAACCACGCGTCCACAGAGTCATGTTAGCTAGTGATGCACGCTACGGGGATAAGAAGACATGGTAGAGTGATGGGGGGCAGGCAAGGGCTCTCCAGAGAGCTGATGTCTGAGTGGAGATTGGAGTGATGAGAAGGCGGGAGTGGCAGCGGGGAAGGAAGGGCGTGCGGGCAGAGGGACCAGGAGGTGAAAGCCGGGAGGGGGGACTGCACGCTGCCTCGGGGCTGGGATGTGACGAGTGAGAGGTGGGGACGAGGGAGTCACCGGCTGGACGCTGCGGGCCCTTCGGTCCAGTGAGGAGCTTGGATTTTACTCTAAGTGTTGCAGGACACACTAAGCAGGTGACATGACCTAATGTGAGGTTTTCAAAGGCCTGTCTAGCTGCTGTGAGAAGAATCGAGGGAAGGCGGTACAAGGGGAACAGCGAGCAGCTGAGGAGGTGGCTGCCGTGGGAAGGGATGTGAAGGGTTTGGGCGCTGGCACAGGGCACGCGGTGGGAGTGCAGGTCAAGGGTCACGTTCAGAGCCCTCACATCCCACTCCTGCCCTTTCCACCATCTCCTCCGTCTCCAAGTAAAACAGAAGTGGCCAGAAGAAGTGAGCCAACTAACGATGTTCTGGGACGTGTGCCCGCCCCAGGGCCGTGGGGGGCGCCCGCGTTGGGAGGGCCATGGTCTCAGTCATGGCCATGAGCAAGTCCTGCTGATGACCCAGCTGTCAGCTGCAAGAGTCCTGATCAGAAAGGAAGCAAGTGCCTAGGTGAGAAGAATAGGGTCACCTTCAGCTCTGTCACTTGCAAATGAACGGGAGCGAGCTGTGGCCAGTTGTGGCAGAGGGACATTGTCACTGTGACTGCCTTCAGTTCTGAGGACCAGGGTCCAGCAAGAGGAGGGGAGGAATGTCCCCAAGACTGAGGTGGAGACACTGAAGACATCTTGACAATGGGCAGAGAGAGCTCGTGGAAGAGGGAAGAAAAGGCTGGTCGCCTCTTGGATTTTCTCAGAATAGACCTTCCGGCCAGAAGAGGTGGGCTCTGAGAAATGAGAGGGCTTTTTTTTTCTTGATCACTGTCAGCAGTAAATGCTGGTCAGATGCTTGCTGGTGAACACCCTTCTCAAGCCCCTCATTCACTTTCCAAGGAGGCTGGGCTGAGGGGTCACAGTCTCAGAACTTTCGGAATGAGAGAGAAGCCTGTTCAAGGTTTCCTTAAAATGCAGCACCCTCCCTATCAACATTCAGACACAAGCTCATAACAATTCAGATTTCTCATGACTCTTGAGAAACTTTAAAGTCTGGCAAAACTGAGCTCTCCCTGACTGTCATCAAGTGCCCAGAACAAGGCAGCTCTGGTCACTTTACGTGAAGCTGGTGCTGTCCAGTTCACCTCAGCCCCACCTCTCCCTACTCATACACAAAGATTATTTTCTTCTACCTGGTCTGCTTCTTTCACTTATGTCTCCTGCCCTGCCCCTCTAGGATTTAGAATTTTCTGTGTTAATGCCTTTCCTCAAATTTAACTATGTGTACAATACACACACATGCCCTATCTATTTACACCATCACACGTTTGGCCTCACAGCCACTTTCCTACCACTCTAAATGCTTTACTGCAAGAAAGGAAGCTGGTAAGACCTGGATTTGAGATCCACTGGACTTTCTAGGTGTGTGTAGTTAATTTCTCTGAGCCTCTATTTCCATATCTATAACATAAGGCTAAGAGTACCCACCTTGCTGAGAATACATGAGATGATATACATCATGGGCCTGGCATGTAGCAGGTGCTCGGGGCCAAAAAACCAAAACATAAACCAAAAGCAATGCAATATTGTAACAAATTCAATACAGACTTTTAAAAAGTGGTCCACATCAAAAAAAAAAAAAGGAGAGACTGACAAGGATTTCTCATCTGATCCCCACTTGTACTCTTACGGTGCATAAAGGATCAGGCTCCATTTCATGAGGCCCTGCTTTGTGCCGAAGGTTATAGGGGATAACGATGTGGGAAAAGACAAAGATGATGGTGAAATGGTCCTTAAAGCACTCACACTCTATAGTTAGGTAGGAAGGCAAATCAATAATCATAATACAATGTGACACATTCTATAACAGAAGTGAGGGTGAGGCATTTAAATTCCTGTAGGGACTCACACTTATCTCTGTCTGGGAGCATCAAAAAGATATTGAGGGCTTCCCTGGTGGTGCAGTGGTTGAGAGTCCACCTGCCGATGCAGGGGACGCAGGTTCGTGCCCCGGTCTGGGAAGATCCCACATGCCGCGGAGCGGCGGGGCCCGTGGGCCTTGTTATGTTTGTTATGTTTGGCCGCTAAGCCTGCGCGTCCGGAGCCTGTGCTCCGCAGCGGGAGAGGCCACAACAGTGAGAGGCCCGTGTACCGGGGGGGGAAAAAAAACATATTGAGTCAGGCAATGTACCCTTAACAGTAGGCATAGTCATCTCTTTGACTCCAGTGCCCTCTGGCATTGGCGCGTGGCACGTGGTAAGAGGCTTGTTAAGTAGTGGATGGGTGGATGGATGGATGAATAAGCAGATGACTGCCTTCTTAATTCCATAAGTGTAATTTCCTTACTAATCTTGAAGAGACTGAAGAAAACATCTTGACTATAACCATCATCATCACCATCATCATCTTCATCGTCATCGTCATCACCACCACTACCATTTATTGAGCACTTACTCTGAGACAAACACTAGATCGAACATTTTCTCCACGATGCCTCATTTAATCCTCACAGCAGTGGCTGTGAGCTTGGAAATTCTATGCTTACTTGGCAGATGGGGAAAGCGAGGCTCTGAGAAGTAAAGTGAGTTGCCCAAGAGAACTCAGCCACTGAGAGGCAGAGCAGAGCTGTGACAAGCCTGTGCACCCCTGCTGGTACCTGTGCTGCCGCTGGCCCTGCAGTGGACATTGGTATTCAGAGCACTGGAGAAGACAAATGCTGTGTCTACAGACCTCTGCCTCGGTTCACCCTTCCGGCCTGGTCTTTGCAGGCATCTTGAGGGACTATGTCTTCCTTCGTGATCGAAGACTCTCCCGGCGTCCGCATTGCCCTTTCCCCAAGCAGATGGTTTAATTACTTGAAATTATTTTTAAGCAAGGACAGGAAGGTGAATTCCCTCTCTGCTCCACACCTAACCTACAAAAAGGAAATTGAGTTGCTTCTTTTCTTTTCAAGTGTCACATTGTGATGAAACAACTCCCTGGAAAACTCTGCCGTCTTCCAGAGCCTTCCAAGGTCTCCTTTATCAGCCAGAAGTGGACTCAATTCAATCAAGTGCTCAGAATTCCAAATCTAGTCCATGGGGTAAATGTTTATTGACCACCTATTATGTGCCAGGCTCTGTTTCTAATGCTTAAAAAGAGTCATCAGTAATAGCTATTAATGTCAATATAGTGTTGGCCAATATGCAAAGTGAATTGAAATTTACAAAGGGCTTTCTCATCCATTATGAAACTGAAGTTAGGAGGAGGCAAATAGCTTTCCCAAGTTACTCCTAGTAAGCAGGTCTGAAAAACCAAAGCTACATCCTTGGACCTCAAACCAAGGGTTCCTTGTTTCACTAAATATACAAAGCTGTTAAAGATAGGAATGAGTCCGCACAAAGGGAGCCACCCCACTGAACCCTGCTAGGACTTACCAGTATTCATTCATTTGAGAACTGAGTGCTTCCTACAGGTGCCACAAATAGATCTGGGACCCTGCGCTCAGGGAGAGCACAGTCTAGTTGGAGAGATGAAAAAGCAGATACCTCAATGTGAAGCTTGAAGTGTGATATACTAGAAGGGAGCCTGGGTACCATGGGACAGAGAGGAAAGCATCAACTCCCATCCTGGGGTAGGGGCAGTGCTGGGGATGGGGTGTGGCTATCGGGGCAGATATTTGCCCCTGCTCTCTGGAACTCCCCTTCCTCCCTTCTGGGATGGACATGCTATGTGTGTTCTGACCACAAGTCTTTTCTTCATCACACACACGCGCTGAGCACCTCCTTCAGTATCAGAACCATGGCCAAGGACTGGGGACCAGAAAGAGGAATGAACTTTGCCCAGGCTTTCAAGACATACTCAGTCCAGTAGGCAAAACAAGTAAATTGAAAATGATCAGGTCACTTTTTGGCCACTTTTTGCCTTTTAAAATGTCCATTTTGTATGGTTCAACCTATTACCCTATAAATGTAATAACTTGCTGTTCTGAAGAAAAACTCAGGCTGACGTGAAAGCCCCACATCCTCAGCCAAATAAGGCACACTTCCTCCTCCGCCACCCCCTGCGGCAGTATCCATGGCTGAAGCTTAGAGAGCACGACTGCTGAAGCCTTGATGGTAGAATCCTAATGGACATTAATCGAGTGCCTGCTACCTATTGGGCACTGTTTCAAGCACTTTCCATGAATTAACTAATTGAATCCTGATAAGCCCACAAAGTAAATTCTATTATTACCCCCATTTTACAGGTAAGGAAACTGAGGCACATGGTAAGTTGTTAAGTGGCTCAAGGTCACGCGGTTAATGCTACGGCAAAGACACGTTTCTGACCCAGACACTGGGAGCCAGAGCCTGTGCACTCCTTGTTAGCTGCAGCAAGGGATGGAGATTTCCATAGCGCTTTCCATCAGTTTTGTGAGAGACTTAGGGAGATTTCAGGCACGAGCAGGGCTGCTTCGGAACCCAGGAGACAAAGTACAACCCAGAGTCGTCGCAAAGGAGGCCATCCTCCCCACCTGTGGGCACTTAGAATGCTGTGAATGGAATCTTCTTCCCATTCCATCTTCTGATCAGCCATTGCTGTTATGTTTGGGCTTTGATACTCTCGAGGTCTCACTTGCTGGTTCCAATAAAGTTTTGACTACTTGTCTTGAGTTCTCTAAGCATACTATTATATAATCAGCAAATAAGAATAATAACAATTATGCTTTCTTGAATAGTTTCACCTCTTTGTTTAGTTTCCTACCTTAGTGTTTTGGTTAAACTGTAGATTTGGACTCTTCATTAGTAGCATTAGTATGTAACATTAGTTAAGTTAGTTTTACGAATAGTATTTTATTAGACTGAGGAAAATGGATTGAGGTTTTGAGCAAATGCAGACAAATGGCTTCGGGAACAGAGGGGCAGGGGCCAGGGTAGAGCTAAGGAGTCCCTGCAGTAACTCACGTATAGTATGATGCCATGCAGACTTGGATGCTACACTAAACAAATATTTATCAAGTGCCTACTATCTGTCAGACGCTGTGCTAGTGACTAAGAATATGTCCCCAAATGAAGGAGACATAGACCTGTCCCCCACCCCAGTGTCAGAGGAAAGGGAAGAGACAGGGTGCATCTAAGAAGTACTTGGATAAAGAATTAGCTGGATGTGGCCTTATGGGTGGGCAACAAAAATTCCTACAAGTCTCAAAACCTGCTAGTGTAATTGATAATGACCAGGAAATTGACTGAGTTTTTATTAGAGTCCAAAATCGATTACGATTTACTAACCTGAAAAACAGATGAGAGCAATGACATGAGAATTTTTCATTTATGAGTTCTCTTGAGAATGTGGATTCATGAGAAGTTAGCAGGTCTTTTTGTTTTCTGCTCTCTCTTTCCCGATACCAATGAGGCTCCTCCAAAACATCTTGTGATAATTAACATTTGCCTAACGTTTCTCCAGTTTGCAAAGCCGCTTCCGTGCGGTGTCTCCTTTGGTCCCCACGACAACCCTGGGAGTTTGCAAAGCAATTTCACTGAGGTTATCACACTGGAGACTTGAATTCTCAAACCTCATTTCCCTGCGGTCCACATGCCAGCCAAGCCTGTCATTTTACAGTTCCGCAAACACAACATGGTTTCACATTGGCTTGATTTTGTACTTGTAGTCCCCTCTGCCAAGAAAGTAGCCCATCCCTTCCCTGTACAACCAAGGAGTGCCCTCTTCATTCTGGAAAACCCTGGGCAGGCAGGGAAAGGCCTTTTTCCCTGGGACACCCTGGAGTCAGGAGCACCCAAGGATGGGGCCCATTTCAGAGGCAGACCAGCAGGCCAATGAGCACAGGGCCTGTCCTGCAGCTGGTCTGGGTGTCATTAGAAGCAATGGTCCCAAGGCCTTCTGACTTCTTAAAGAGTGTAGCAGTTAACAAGTTGGACAGATCCGAGTTCAAATCCTGGCTTTGTGACTTACTAGCTGTGGAAACTTGGGCAAGTCTCTAAACCCAGTCCTGAGCTCCCTCCTTTATAGAAAGAATCTGATAATACCCACCTTTAAAGTGAGGGGAGCAGCAGTGACTTTTTTTTTTTTTTTTTTTTTTTTTTGCGGTACGTGGGCCTCTCACTGTTGTGGCCTCTCCCGTTGCGGAGCACAGGCTCCGGACGCACAGGCTCAGCGGCCATGGCTCACAGGCTCAGCTGCTCCGCGGCATGTGGGATCCTCCCGGACCGGGGCACGAACCCGCATCCCCCGCATCGGCAGGCGGACTCCCAACCACTGCGCCACCAGGGAAGCCCAGCAGTGACTATTAAGTGTAAAACGCTTATCACAGGTTTTAGCATATAATAGATTGCTAAGTGGAAGCTATTCTTTTTATTATTAAGACCACTTCTGTCTGCGTCTTTGTTCCTGTCCTACCCCCAGGTTCTTCAGAACCTTTTTTTTTTTTAGATTCCATATATATGTGTTAGCATATGGTATTTGTTTTTCTCTTTCTGACTTACTTCACTCTGTATGACAGACTCTAGGTCCATCCACCTCACTACAAAAAACTCAATTTCATTTCTTTTTATGGCTGAGTAATATTCCATTGTATATATGTGCCACGTCTTCTTTATCCATTCATCTGTCAATGGACACTTAGGTTGCTTCCATGTCCTGGCTATTGTAAATAAAGCAATTATCCTCCAATAAAGATGTTAAAAAAAAAAAAACACTTCCAGGAATTCCCTGGCGGTCCAGTGGTTAAGACTCTACACTTTCACTGCTGAGGGCCCAGCTTCAATCCCTGGTTGGGGAACTAAGATCCCACAAGCCGTGCAATGCAGACAAAAAAAACAAAACAAAACAAAAAAACAGCCTGGAGAGCTGGGTTGAATTTTTTAAAATAGTAATATTACTAAAAAAAAAAAAAAACACTTCCCTCATGGCAGAAAAAGATATAGAATCACTCATCATCATCACCATTACTACCACTACTGCTACTATTATTAACATTTTCTCTTATTTCCAAAGGGAGAAAAAAAACCCACTTGCTTTTCTACTGACACTTTCCCTGTCCTCTCTTGGAAATGATGTTTCTGCTCAGAAAAAAAAAGGAGGCAGATTGTTTTGTCATAAGCAGGGCTACAGCAAAGCATGGGGGGGCATCAATCCAGGGGGCTGGAGAAGCTGACTCCTGAAGGGTCAAGCACAAGGGTCAACCAGATAAAGTGGATGAAGAGTGTTCTAGGAAGACACAACTGCATAAGCAAAGACCCAGAGCTGGAGACAGTGAGGCTTGTTTGGGGAGCTGCACGTGCTTTGGTTCCTCTCCGCTGGGACAGAGGGAAGGCAGGAGTGGTGAGTGAAATGGGATGGAGAAGGGAGCCGAGGCCACAATTCCAGGGGTGTCAACTCTGCAGCCCTAACTTTTGTAAGCACTTTCTATGCATTGACTTATTTAGTCCTCACAATAGGCTTCATTTCACAGCTGAGCACATGGAAGCACAGAGATGTTAGGTAACTTTCCCCAGGGTCACACAGCCAGTAGGAGTCACACCTGGATCCAGTGCCCATGCTCATCACCACAGCACCAGGAAGGGCACTGCTTCTTTTCTTCTGTGACATTCAGGTGTGTGTCCCCCAAGCTAGAAAAGAAAGAGACCCCCTCAAAATCACAAGGAAGCAAGCCGACTTTCACCTGCTGAACCCAGCTTGGGCAGAATGGAAGCTACACTCTCTCTCTGCCACCTCCCAGCGTGCAGAGGTGGGTCTTTAGAAGTTCCCAAACATTTCCATATAATTACACCTCCTTGACCTACAGGTCATTCGGCCGTGTGGCACAAAAATCAATTTCTCCAACCAGAGAAAATTGCTTCCTGAGGCCCCCAGGTAATTAGACATTGTCTTCTGGGCGTGGCCTGTTCCCTGTCCGTCCATGTCCTCTGGCACAGGTGCTGCCGTTTCAACCCCGCATCTGCTGGGAGAATGCAGGTCCCGTCGTGGAACACAACCACCACCAGGACACTGGCCTTGGAGAAAGTGCAGTCAGGTGGTGTACATCAGAGAATTTTCCAATGTTCTCGGACATCCAGATCCCATGGAACTTTCCGCTGCCGGCCTAAGAGGGGAAGGGGACACGTTTTGCAGGAAGATGGTACCTCTCAGCATTTCTGCTGTTCCTGTCAAATGTTATATAGGAGGAAGCTACAATACCGACCCATGCTTGAAAGTTTCAATGAGTTATAAAAAGGACCCTCTGTTTTCCACCACCCCCCTCAACTACCTTCAAGGACGTCTAAATAACAAGCATCTTACTTAGTAAAACCCTTTAACGCTTAAAGCCCTTCAATGACGCTCCATCACCTCTGGACAAATTCAACTCAAACCCAGTTTGAATCATGAGAATCAAGTGCTGTTACTTCTCTACCTCTTCTCCCGCCAGGCCTCCCTCCAACTCCCTCCCCGGCTCTGGGCAGGGGCAGGCAGATGGCAGAAATGAGTGCGGCCCATGGGGACTTGAGCTGCAGGGTAGCCCCAAGTGGAAATGTGGGTCCAGTGTGGCCTCTCCTTCTGATTTTCAAAAGAAGTTCAAACCCTCAATTGGACATGAAATACTCCAATTTGTAAACATGGCAACTGATTCCAAAATCTTAAAGACACATCTGCAGCCTGGAATCAGCGCCTCAAGCCCCCAGTCTGTGGCCTCCATTCCATGCTGAGCTTAGGAGCTGAGCTGCTGCAAAGACCATCCTCTTTCTCTCGCCTCTTGGCCTTCGCACATTCTGTTCCCTCTTGTTGACACACTTTGCTCCCCAGTCATTCGACTGGCTCCCATTCCTCCATGTCACTGCACACGTGCCACTTCCTCCAAGAAGTCTTCCGTGATCCTCTAGGCTAGACTCGTTACCCCTTCCTAAGTGCTCCCATAGCATGATGCCTCCTGCTGTCATGGAGCTTCTCTCTGGTGATCTATCTGGCTTCTGTCAGGATAGGAGCCACAGAAAGGAAGAAACCATTTCCTCGGGTTTACTACGACGTCCACGGCTGTAGCAAGGTGGCTGAATCCAGCAGGGAGTCAATATCTATAATGGAAGGGTCTGGAAGTCGGCCTGAGTAGTCTTGGTGAATATGCAAAATTCTCCTCAGCCCTGAGTCTCTTGGGTTGGGTTGGTGAGCGACAAAATTAACACTTACTGAGCACTCACCATGTGCCAAATACCCTTCTAAGCCCTTGATTTAATTTCCACAAGAACCCGAAGAGACAGGTATCATTATCCCCATTTTACAGATGAGGAACTTTAAGGCACAGAGTTATTTAAGTAACTTAGCCAGGGTCACAAAGCTAGGAAATGCCAAACTTGGGAGTCAAGCCCACGAAGTCTGGTTTCAGAATCGGTGCTCCCCACTTTCCAACAAGGGAAAGAGTCAGTGCTCTAAGAAAGAAACTATCACACCCAATACAGAAATGAATAATACTTTTGAGTACATACTAAATGCCAGGCATACTAATAATGTTTTTATATATGAAGTTACTCAGTCTTCTCAATAAGCCCTTTGAGGAAATGGTATTTTCCCCCTTGCACAGGTGAGGAAACTGAGTTAAATCATGCCTGGACAAGTAAATGGGGAATCTGAGCCCAGATCCATCAGCCATCGTAAGAGGAAACAGGAAAATGTTCCCGCGAGGCTACCTAGAGAGACTGGGTTTAGAGAGAAGACAGAGGGAAGGGATAAGATCAAGTCGTCGTGGATAGAATGGAGTACCACAGAAGTGACAGCCAGCAGTTGAACACTCCACAGAGAGTGCCTTGGGTAACCCATTCATCCACCCATCCATCCATCCGTCACACTTTTATTCCTCTATCACTGACAGAGTGCATACTCTTTGACTGCCCTGTGATAGGCCCTCAAGGTTCAGAGAAAAAAGATACAGTCTCTGCCTTCCAGAGAACGGGTGATAAAGATTTTGAAGGAGATCAGTACCAAAATGTTCTAAATACTCTACCCAGTGAGGTGCTTACCTCAGTGCACTGAGATCAGGAAAGGCTTTAAAACTAAAAAGTCTGCCAGGCAAAGTGCTGTAGGCAGGGAAGGCCTTCCAGGCAGAAGAAATAGCCCATACAATGCCACAAAGCCGAGAAAGAGCACTGCACATTTAGGCAACAGCTCGTAAAGTGAAGAGGATTTGCGTGGGATGCAGAAGGGCGCTGATGGTGTGGGAGGTATCTGGTCGGCTGTGCAAAGACACTGGATTTTGCTACAGAGCAGAGGTCTCAAACCCATGGGCCACCCTCTGTGTGTGTGTGTGTGTGTGTGTGTGTGTGTGTGTTGCTTGCAAGCCTCTCTTGAAACATTGGATGACCTGGCCACAGTTGGCTGTCATTCCCTCCTGGGAAACCACCAAGTGGAACTGAACAGTGGCTGCCCTCTTGAAAGGGGCTATAAGCTGGGCAGCTTGCTAAAGGCCCCCGCAGGCTCACCTCACACATTGATGTCACCTAACTGGTCCCTTGTGCCATTTGAGTTTATAAGCCCTGGCACAGAGCCATTGAAGGTAGCAGGGAGTTTGAATGACTCCTCATGCTGCCTTGGGATGACTTATTCAGTAAGATCTCAGCACCCTGAGTGCAGGGTCTTGTACTCCTTGAGAGTCTGATCCAGGCTTGGCTACATAGTTGAGCGCCACTAAATTTATGTCGAGCTGAAATTGGATTCACGTGGAAGATTCTGGCACAAAACCTCTTCTGGAGAAGCTGATAGTCTCTAAAAGATCTCACACAGTGAGCACTAAATTGATTTCCAATTAATTTCCAGTTACCCTTGATCACACCACCTGACTCATTTCCTGCAGTAAACACTTAGCAGTCTTCCAGTCTATTCAAAACTATGACAAAGCCCTTCTGCATGTCTAAAATGCCACGTTAATCTACGCTCATAGTCATTCATTCATTCAACAGATATTTAGAGCACCTACCATATGCCCAGAACTGTGTGAGAAGTTGGCAATATATCAATAATAGTAAGAAAAGCAAACACACTTCCTGCTCGTCTGGATTTCTAACCTAATAGCTATGATGGTAAAATTACATAGCCTGTATGGTACCAGGCACTGTGCTCGGTACTTTCCGTATATTAATTCATTTAATGCTCACAAAAGCCTATGATAAGTGCCGTATCATCCTTTCCATAGATGAGCAAACTGAGGCATAGAGAGGTTAAGTAGATTGTCCAAGGTCACACAGCTAGAGTGGCACAGGCAGGTTTGAACCCTAGCAGCATGGCTCCGGAATCTGTACTCTTTGCCTCTTACCATTCTGGGATGACACTGGGAGTCCCTGAAGTGCCTCCCAAATCATCAAAGTGATGGTTGTGATAGTTGTGGTCAGCACTGGTGGTGTCTATAGCAATGGAACCCTGGGTAAGTAGATTAACCATAACAACATGTTCTGGGACCTTTGTATATAATGGTGAGTGGTTTCTTTTTCTTTCCTGACGTCACATGGTATTGCTTTTCCTTCTTTTAAGTTGCAGACACTTGATGCAGACCTAATACTAGAAAGCAGCTGGAGGTGCGAAGTGACAGCTGATTGCTGCAGTTTATATGTGGCCTTGGCTGCAGGGCAGCCAGCTGTCCCTCGGAAGTGGCCCCTGGGAAGACAAGCCTTCGGGCTAGAAAGACAGCTTGGGTCATTAGCTGAAGAATTATTTGTTTAGTTTATCTGTTATGTTCCTAGTTCTTGACTGTGTTGCCCACCGTCCTGCTTCCTTTGCCCATGTGGCTCCTGGATCCCACCAGCCCCTCCTTCACGCTTCCGTGCAACTTTCCCAGGCCCCGGGGTCAGAACTCATTGCCATTTTCTCCCATGGGCCTGAGAAAATGCCTGGGCCACCTGGGTCACGCTCGCTGCTTGGTCGTGCAACCTCTTTCCCTTTCTACCTCGCTTGCTAGTGGGGAGAGACTTGCCTCTCCACACCAGCAACCTCAGTGCTGTGAATGGCAAATAGTATGTGCCCAGCACGTGCTTTTTGAATGAAAAAAGGTCCAGAGAAATGTGTGACTCGCCAAAAGCCTCAGAGTTAGCAGAGCAGACCTCAACTCTGTCAAAATAGATCGTAAGCCCCATGTGGACTCACGCCACCTGTGCGTTTGCACATTGCTGCATCCACAGTGCCTGGCCCAGTGCCTGGTGCATGGTGGGCAGCTCAGTAAATGTTTGTGGAATGAGCAAATGAGTGCCAACCTCCTTTAATTCTTCTGTTGTCCTTGCCTGCGTGGAAGAAGACAGGCAACAGGAATGAAGGCTCTGTGTTGGCTGCGTTTTGCATGCACAACTAAGCTATTTGCCCACAGCTAAAAATACCTACCCCCGACAGCCAGTGGGAGACGGATGGTGCTTAGAGCAAGACATTTAATCAAACAGCAACAGCCCGAGCAGAGCCACAAAAGCCTCTGACACCCCAGTGAACTCCAGATGAAGAGCCCAGAAGCCTCTGACTTCCTGTTGGTCCCCTGACACCCAGTGACCATCACTCTGGGTCCACAAAACAGCAAAACAAGTGAGCATTCTGTGCACATGGCAGCCACCAGCTGCAGGTCTGGGGACGGCCATGTGGGCGGAAACCGTGCACCTGGGGTGAATCCCAGGGAGAATTAGCCCACGCGAGCACCATTCCATATCGGGAGGTGCCATGGAGAGGGTCTCGGTGGTAAGCCCTGGACTTGGAGGAAGCGATTAGACCCTCAGAGGCAGAGATGAACCCCCTGTCTCTTTACCCTCGCTTATTCCCAGGGACTGGGAGTGGCCGGTGTTCTTGAAGGACCTACAACGCCTCTGAAGGGAATTCTTCCCTCAGCTACCTCCTGCCACCATACATGCCGGCTGATACACACTGTTAAAAAAGAAAAAGAAACAAAGAAAATACTGACCCATTTCTACTTAATGGTCAGTTCCCTCAAGCGAATGATGGAAGCATGTGGATGAGCAGGTGCATTGAATGGGCTTTAGAGTCTAATACATTGTTTTTGAATCCTGGGTCCAGCATACATTTGATGTCCGATCTGGGCCAGTCTCTTAACCCACTGAGCCTCAGTGTTCTCACCTCTATAATGGGGATATTAATAGCATCTATCCCTTTATGTCATATGAGGATTAAATTTGATGCCAGTAAAACCTATAGCAAGTGAATCACACATAGCAAGTGCCCAATAAAGGGAATTGTTGTTAATAAACGTACCAGTTATTACTGCATGTGCTCAGCCCTTGTATTACAGGTCTGCGTGAATGGAAGAACTGGAAGAGGCATTTGACACTTTTGCATCCAACCTCAGTCAACTTCTTCACCCTCTGAGCCTCAGTCTTTCTCATCTACAAGAGGGGATGAAAATAGTACCTACTTTATTAGCAAGGATTACATACTGGATATTTAATGTTAGATATTATAATATTAGATAATGTCTGATATTGTAGACATGAAATATGCTTCATGGATATGAAGCAGTGAGTTCAGGGCCTGACAAACAGCAAACAGTTAGCTGCCCTGAGGACCTTCCTCTTTCCTGCCTTCGCACGTGCTATTCACCCTCCCTGGGAGCCTCTCCTTGTCTTGTGTGCCTGTTTAACCCCCGCCCACCTTTACCAAACGGGAGCTATGATACTAATTTTTAAATTATTTCTTTATTATTAACCGGCTCACTTTGCAGATATGGAAACTGAGGCTCTGAGAAGGGAAGGGGCTTGTCCAGGAGCACACAAGCGTCTATGTGAGAACTCAGTCTAACCCGAGGGGCCTCCTAACAAAAATGGAAAAGCTAAAGATGCTTTCTTTTTTCTTCCACGGTTTTATTGAGATATGATTGACTTACATCACTGTGTAAGCTTAACATATACGGCATGATGATCTGACTTACGTATATTGTGAAATGGTCACCGCAATAGGTTTAGCTGGCGTCCGTCATCTCACAGAGATACAAGAAAAAGCAGAAAAGGAAACAAAAATGTTTTCCTTGTGATGAGAACCCTTAGGGTTTACTCTCTTAACAACGTGCATCTGTAACATACAGCAGCATGAAGGACACTTTCACTGACCGAGTGTGAGAAACAAGTTAGAGGTCTTTTCTCCAGCCAGTTCTCCCACCCTCAAGAACTACACCAGGAGAAGCCCCACCTAGATTTGCGGGCGCTGCTTCGCCTGCACCAGGTCTTCGCCTGGTTCAGTTTGTCACCTTCACAAGACTGGTCATCACACTCGCAGACAGTAACTGTGACCACTTATACTGCACACTCTCCCTGGGCCAGGCGCCGTGCTAAGAGCTTTGTGTGTGTGTGAGATTCCCTCTAACCCTCACAACAGCCCTCTGAACTGGACAGCATTGTTACTCCCATTTTATTGATGGTTCCTTGTGTTTACTTGCCCAAGAGTGCCAGCAAGAAATGTGCACATCTGGGGTGCTAACCCAGCTCCTCCAGACATCAAAATTCATGCCTCTCTAAGGAGCCTGTCCTTTCTGATAACTCTTCTGTTTTTGTTTGCTGGAGAGCCACCTCAAGCCCTGCCTCCATCTGTCTCTGTGACATACCCCCAGAGCTGAAAAAACACAGTCGCATCCCTCACTTAGTACAAAAGTTGACCCAGAATGGCACCATCAAGTGCTTTCAGAATGCTTCTTTGACTTACCAGCTGTGCCGTCTTGGACAGGTGGCTAAACCTTTCTGAATATTAGATTTTCCTCATTTGTAAAATGGAGATGAGAGCCTACATTCTGCTTGCACTGTCATCTCCTTAAATATTTCTTTAAGTCAGTTCACTTTTTGGATAAATTTATTTTATAAACAGGCTTTTATCACTACCCTAAATGGAAAAATAACATTCCTCTAATACCACTTAAACTAAATGTATAACTTTGAAAGTAAAAATGTTCATCAGCAAATCTCATAAAATCATCTCATCTATACAGAGCCACCCAGCACACAGTAGGTGCTCAGTGTATGGTAGTCATAAGAAAATGAAGCTTGGCATTGAGAAGTATGGTTTGGAAACTTTTGAGTCTGTTGGCCAACTTGAATGTGGTTTCCCAGTTGAGAATCTAGTTGTTGTCATGCTTACCCAAAGAAGCTGTGCCTAGTCAAAAAGCCAGAAGCAATTTTACGGTCAAGAGAAGGCCAACTGATTGGCCTGTAGCCTGGAGGATGACTCACTTCTCCCCATGGCCCTGAGTCAGACTGCCCTGGGGTGGCAGCCATCTTAGCTCTTACTGACTACTCAACCACAAGGGCAGGCTTGCTAGGTCTCAACTAGTCCTGGTCTATACTGGAAAACACTACTTTATTAAGTTCTGGGAAAAAGGAAAACTGCACCATGTATCCAGGTCCCAAGACTTCCTTGTGGCAAATCCACAACATTTCTTCCACCAAGGCAGGCATCGCCAATTCATTGCAGCACTGCTAAACCCAGGTGTGGTTTTGGAATAAGTTTCAACATGGCGCCCAGCAGCCTCTACCAGTCAATTGAAGAGTAAACATTTTTTGTCATCCCTGCCTCAGGCTATGCTATCACCCCGGGCAGGAGATCCTAGAAAGGGAGATTCAAAGGAGGAAACACAGATCCTAGCTTTGAAAAGGTTCCACTCAAGTGCTAAATGTGGTGACAAGTAGGGTCTCCACAAAAAAATAACAGTGAAGGGCATGATAGTAAAGCTACAAAGAAAATTAAAGACCTGTCAAATAAGAACTAAAATTTTAAAAGAACAGAAGCTGTTTCAGAGAATGCAGGAAACAACTGAGTTATCATATAGTAATGGCTCTTAAGGGTATAGTTCCATAGATAAAGACCGATGTTTTTCTCCACCAAGCATAGAAAAATAAAGGGGTGGGGGTTGTTGGTGGGACACAGCTGCAGCTAGAGGAATTGGGAATGAAGAATTTCCAGGGCTTCCCTGGTGGCGCAGTGGTTGAGAGTCCGCCTGCCGATGCAGGGGACACGGGTTCGTGCCCCGGTGCGGGAGGATCCCACATGCCGCGGAGTGGCTGGCCCCGTGAGCTATGGCCGCTGAGCCTGCGCGTCCGGAGCCTGTGCTCCGCAACGGGAGAGGGCACAACAGTGATAGGCCCACGTACCACACACACACACACACACACACACAAAAAAGAATTTCCAGATAAGGTGACAGGACTATAGTGCCTGGAATGATCCATGGAGGTAAACGAGAATCTTCCACGGATTCCTTGAGAGCTCAGACTCTCTCCTATTCAGCTCTGCTTCCAGCAAAGAGTCTGGCCTCTAGCTCAATAATTGTCTGCTGAACTGAACTGGCCAGGTGTGAAAAGTAACAAAACTAACATTTACAGAGTGCTCACCATGTGCTAGGGGCTGTACTAAGCATTTTACACGTTATTTCCTCTATTTTTCTAACAACCTATGAGGGTGATATTTATATTGATGCCGATTTCACAGATGTAGGAATTGAGGTTCAGGGAGATTAATCACTACACTTCACAACCTCTTCCAGCTATGATAGGTTCCTTTTTTTCTATTTTTCTTTTTAAGCGAGAATTTTAAAAATTATTTATTTATTTTTTGGCTGTGTTGGGTCTTCGTTGCTGCGCGGGGGCTTTCTCTAGTTGCGGCGAGTGGGGGCTACTCTTCGTTGTGGTGCACAGGCTCCTCATTGCGGTGGCTTCTCTTGTGGAGCACAGGCTCTAGGCGTGTGGGCTTAGTAGTCGTGGCTCGCGGGCTCTAGAGCGCAGGCTCAGTAGTTGTGGCGCACGGGCCTAGTTGCTCCGCAGCATGTGGGATCTTCCCGGGCCGGGGCTCGAACCTGAGTCCCCTGCATTGGCAGGAGGATTCTTAACCACTGTGCCACCAGGGAAGTCCTATGATAGGTTCTTATGTACTTGGATATGTGGGGTGAAGTTCAGCCTGCAAAGAGGAAAAAGAACAAATGGCCCTTCAGAGCCCTTGCAGGAACCTGGAAGCTATCCCTCAGGGATTGCCTTCCCATGAGCTGGGGCCCCACTGCCTGACCTCCACCCCCCTAGTCGACAGTCAGTTTCCTGCCCCCAATAGCCAACTTCAGGAAGTACGTTCCACATTCCCTGGCTTCTGCCCTGGAGCAAGTGGAACAATGGGAAACAAGGTTGGCCACTGGCCAGCGGGCAGTGCCTGGGGTTGGGACCACATGGACGGGGGACCACATGGACGGACAGCTGCCCTTGGGAAACCCTTCCCTGCTCCTCTCCTAGAAGCCCTCAGGGCACAACCGCCTGAAGACCTCCTGGCACCATCCACAGAGGTCAAAAAGACTGAACCAAGTCTCATCAGCATCATCTCCCCCCATCCCCCACTGGAGACAAGAGATTTTAATAATGCTGATGGGGTAGGAAAGGCCCGGGGGGCATCGGGGGCTGAGTCAGTCAGCAAAATGCATAAGACTTGGGCATGTGGGTGTAGGTTAGGGCATATTCATCATCCTTGGGTTCCATGGCTCCTTCTTTGGGGAAGGGAGAGAGCATCTAGAGGGGAACCAGTCAAAGAGCAGTGAGGGAGCTGTTAGGGACTGAACAGCTGAGAGCTCCTAACCTGAGAGGACGCAGCACAGAGGCACCAACGTCTGTGTGGGGAAATGGGGAGGGGCAAGGGTTGGCTTCTTGGGAAGGGAGCCAACCTTGGCCTGGGTGAGCTCTCGAGAATACCCTCCAAGGGGTGCTAGAATTGTCCTTCAGGCTCAGCTAGGGGCAGACAAGGCACCAAGGCACCAGTTGTCCACGGTCGGGCAGGGGCAGCCTCCAAGCTGGGTGCCGTCCTGCTGCCAGGTCAAGCCCTCCAGGTAGCGCACAACGTGGATCTGCTCGGCCAGCACCTGGCCCTGCCCTTGAGGCGCCGCAGGTGTCAGGCTGAGCTTTCAGGTCCTTCCTGGTGCCCAGCAGGAGGATGTACACCTCAGGGCAGTGGTGACACACTGCTGGATGCCACTTGTGCCGCACGTTCTCTGGCAGTGGACACATAGATGACAAAGACGTTGGGCTGAGGGTGGGAGAGTATGCGAGATGGTCGTGCTCCTGGCCCCGCGTCCCACAGGTTCGGGCTCACCATGCGCCAGTCAGGTGCACTTCGGGCACTGTAATCGTCGAACGCCGCAGGGGTGGACTCCTCGGGGAAGGCATCAGCTGTGTAGCAGAGGAGCCCCATCACCTACCACCACTCGCTTGATGCTGTGCATGGTGGGTGCAGCTGCCGCGTCGAGGCCACGCCTCCCGCCCCTTCTGGCCCCTCTGGACGCAGCGACCTGGTGCCCTGCCCACCACGGGGGAGCTGGGGCAGCAGCAGCGGCTTGGTTCAGGGTTCCAGAGCCAACACCAGCATCTTATTTCCCCTTTCCCCTTTATCTCCCCTTGCTCCAAGATCCCTCCGAGACCTGTAGTGGAGCAGGTAACAGTAAGGGAGATGACAGCCCTCAAGAGCAATGCCCCATCACCCAGTTCAGTCCCCACTCCCCAGCTGATCTAAACAAGGGCAGTGCTGACTTCTTGCCTGCGAGGCTTAGAAATTGCTTTTCCTAAAAACCTGTCCTTGAGGCACCTTCCAGCAACCATATAAATAGCACCACTGGAATGGCTCACAGTGTCAGGGGTCATCATGTGTCTGTAGGACATGAGGGCTGACTCTTCTAGTACAAAAGATAGGCACCTTGAAGGAGGGAGGGATGCATTTAAGTCACAGGGGATGGTGGCTGAAAGGGGTGAATTACCCTCTTTTTGGAAATTCACGAAAATATAATTTAGGATGCAGATAAAGAGGATTTGCAGAAGGTAACGGCAGGAATTTAATCAGCCCAGATACACAACTCTTTGTTCTTTTCAGAAGACCTGCGTGGACCAAACAGCTGTGGTGTCAGTGGCCTGCTCTCGTTCACATAACTACCACTGTAGTCAGAAAGTGCTTCTTGGTGTCTAAACTAAATCTTTTTGTAGCTTCACCTTGAGCTCTTTCCCTTCTTACAAATTCTATTAGCTGCCTTTAAGAAGAAAGGAGGGAGAGAGGGAGGGAGGGAGAGAGGGGGGAGAGAGGGAGGAAGGGAAAAAAATGTGTGTTACCCTTTAAGCCAGCATTTCTACTTTTGAGAATTTATTCTACAGAAATATGCAAAGATGTTTAATGAAGCTCTGTGGTGGCCAAAATAATAAAATAAAACAAAATAAGTAATGTCCAGCCATAAGTGAACATTTCATGAATATAATTGACATAGGAAAAAATCCACGATTTATTTCTAATTGATTAAAAAACCAACTTGGGGCTTCCCACATGCCGCGGAGCAACTAAGCCCGTGTGCCATAACTACTGAGCCTGCGCTCTAGAGCCCACGAGCCACAACTACGGAAGCCCGCACGCCTAGAGCCCGTGCTCTGCAACAAGAGGAGCCACCGCAACGAGAAGCCTGCACACCGCAACGAAGACCCAATGAAGCCAAAAATAAATAAATTAATTAAAGTTTTTAAAAAAGAGAGAGAAAAAAGATAATAAAAAACCAACTTGCACAACAGTATTAGTGTATGATCTCATTTTGTGGTGATAATCATATTACCAATTATATTTATAGTTATAGGCATATAAATACCCTAGAGATACAAACACCAAATGGTTAATAAACCTCTGTTCTGGTTGCAGCATTGCAAACCACCCTAAAACTTAGAGGCTTAATACAGCCATTTAGGATTATTTGTCCTGGTTCTTAGGCTGACTGGGCTCAGCCAGATGGCTCTTTCTCACGGTCTCTCACAGTAGCAGCCGCAGGGCACTGGGACTGCAGTTATTTGGGGGTTCCGTGGAGCTGGACATCCAAGAGCGCTCACTCACATGACAGACACATGACACAGACACATGACAGACAGTTGATGTTGGTTGTCGGCTACGAGCTCACCTGGGGCTTTCAACCAGAGTCCCTACACACGACATCTCCATGTGGCTTGGCCTTCTCACAGCTGGGCTCCAAGATGGAGCGTCCCAAAGCAGGTATTCAAAAGGCCCACGTACAACCTGGTCATGCAGTGTCACTCCCACAATAGTCTATTGGTTGAAAGTGAATCACAGGGACTTCCCTGGTGATGCAGTGGTTAAGAACCTGCCTGCTAATGTAGGGGACACGGGTTTGAGCCCTGGTCCAGCCTTGGATGGGGGAAGATCCCACATGCCGCAGAGCAACTAAGCCCGTGTACCACAACTACCAAGCCCGCATACCACAGCTACTGAAGCCCGCATGCCTAGAGCCCATGCTCTGCAACAAGAGAAGCCACCAGAGAAGTCACCACAACGAGAAGCCCGCACACCGCAACGAAGAGTAGCCCCCACTTGCTGTAACTAGAGAAAGCCCATGCGCAGCAACAGAGACCCAACGCAGCCAAAAGTAAATAAATAAAGTTATTTTTTAAAAAAAAGTGAATCACAGGACAAGCTCCAATTCAAGGGGAGGAGACTACACAAAGGCATGAACACCAGGAGGTATGGTTCACTGGGGACCGTCTAAGAGACTAGATACCATAATATCTCTAGAAAATGCGATTCAGACAGACTTTCACTTTCCAGTGTCTAATGTAATAGTTACATGTACAAACTCAGGAGACAAAAAGCCTGGCTTAACGTCTGGGCTCACCACTCGCTTGCTCTGTGACCACAAACAAGTTACTTATAACCTCTCTAAGGCTCGATGCTCTCAGATAATTGTTCCAACCTCATAGGGTGGTTGTAAAAATTAAATGAAATTAAATGTGTGTAAGATGCTTAGAAGTAAATGCTCAATAAAAGTGAGCTAATATTATTATTATACGCTGATACAATGTTTAATTTTTACAGGTATATTTTACTTTTGTAATTGAAAAAAATAATTTTCAAAGACCAAAAAAAAAAAAAAACACAAAAACCAAGAAATGTAGCAGAATTAAGAGATATAAACTCAGAACTCCCGGTCAGGGCTTTTCCAAGGAATCTCCAGGAACTTCTTAGTCCTCACAGACACAGAAAATACCTCTGGAAGACCTTTCCCTCTGCACCAGTCAACCGTCCAGTGGTGGGGTCTGACAGCCCAACCTGTGTTGATCTTTTAGCGCTCCCTAAATCCTCTCAAGTTTGAGCATGGTAAGCTGCAAAGTATAGGAAATGAATTCCCCCAAGAATATAACCAAGAAGCTTTGCAATCACAAAACATGGGCTTTATATTACCCACCTGTCCAAAGACACCATTGACAGAAAAGATTTGCTTTTTAGAAGCATTGACTTTTTTTTTTTTTTTTTTTTTGTGGTACGTGGACCTCTCACTGTTGCGGCCTCTCCCGCTGCGGAGCACAGGCTCCGGACGCGCAGGCTCAGCGGCCATGGCTCACGGGCCCAGCTGCTCCACGGCATGTGGGATCCTACCGGACCGGGGCACGAACCCATGTCCCCTGTATCGGCAGGCGGACTCTCAACCACTGCGCCACCAGGGAAGCCCAGAAGCATTGACATTTTGATCATGAAGTTCACGGGGGCTTGCTTGGATGGGATTGGTTGGTTTTCCACACAACAGATTCTTGGACCTGTTAGTTTGAGAAAAAAGCTGAGAAATGGAACTTCAGGTGGTGATGACTTGGGTTTCTTCGCTTATTCACCCCTTATAAATGCACACAGACCCTGTCAACACCACTCCTTTTCTTTGGGGAAAAAACTATCACAGTGGAAATGAAAGGATTTTTCAATGTGGGGAATTATAGCAAATGCCAACCTTGGGAGTTGAAAATTCTACCTTCTCATTTCTTTTTCAGAAAATCAATACACGGGCATTGTTCCATTCCCCTCTGGGTCTCTGTGGCTCACACATCTCTGTCATCCCAAGGATGTTCTAAGTGTTCTTGATATTGCCTTGGGAGCAAATCGACCTGCACGAAAGAAATGGAAAACTCAATGTCTGCGGGTTAGTTTCTTGAGAGACGCAATTACTAGAAACTTAAGGAAATGTCAAATATGAAGAGCTGGAAATTTAATTTGGAGTTGATGACTTGCCTGAATTAAAGCATTAATTAGATGGAGATGGAATATTTTTGAAGAGTTTGGATATGGAAAATTTTTAGCACCACATTACAAACAGGGTTCGATGAGGAAGTAAGAGATGGTGTTGAAAAGTGACTCTCCGCAGAATATATACAGTCAGCCCTCTGTATCCGTGGATGCAGAACCCACGGAGACAGAAAGCCATCTGTACTCTACAATTTTATTTAAGGGACTTGAGCATCTGCAGATTTTGGTATCACAGGAGGGTCTTGGAACCAAATACCCTGCAGATACTAAAGGATGACTGTTTAACATTTTTTTCTAGGGAGACCCCAGCATTTATTCATTCCTACCCCCCTTATAAGCTGGGGAGCAGAGCAGGGACATGAGAGAGTGTGTGGGCGTTGTTTAATGAATGGAAAAAAGAGGTTCTGAGAAATGATGGCACTTTTCTAAGTCAGGGACAACTGAGAGAACAGGAATCACTTTCCTCCGGCTGGAAACAAAGCGGAACTTGATATTCCATAAAGTCAGAGAGAGCTGGAGTCAACTTCAGGCTCTCCCACTTACTCAGTTTGTGGCTATGGAGAGATAACCTAAATATCCAAGCCTCAGTTTCCTCCCCTGTAAAATAGGGGTGCTAATAGGACTGATGAGAGTCCTTCTTTCAGTTCCATGAATACCAAGTTCTTTCCTACCTCAGAGCCTTTGCACTTGTCATTCCCCCTGCTTAGAGTTCTCGTCTCACGGATCTTTTTATGGCAGATCCCCTCTCCTCATCCTTAATTGAACTCAAATGTCCAATCTAAAAAACAACACTCCCCAACAATTTGTCTCATCCCTTGGTTTTATTCTGTATAGCACCACTATCTCAAATTCTGTTGTACATTTTTGTATTTATGTGTTGTCTCTCTCACCCGCTATACTATAAGTCCCATGATAAAAGGGAACTTGTCCATTTTGTTAATTCCTGCAACTCCAGCACCTCATAGAGCGCCTGACACATAGTAAATGCTCCGTTAATAATTGTTGAATGAGTGGCTTCTCAGTCAAGAACTAACATTCATTGAGATCTTACCACATGCCAGATACTGTTCTAACCACTTTATAAAAATTATCTCACTTAATCCTCAGAATAACCCTTTAAACCTATTTTATAAAAAAGGAAGCTAAGGCACAGCGGGATTGAATAAATTTGCCCAAAGCCAAAGAGTCAATAAATAATAGAGCCAGGACTGAACCCCAGGCAGCCTGGCCCCAAACTCCACATTCTAAATCACTGTGCTCTGATGCTCTTGGCTTGATGGGAAAGCATCAGACCTGGTTTTTTTTTTATATATATTTATTGGAGTATAATTGCTTTACAATGGTGTGTTAGTTTCTGCTATACAACAAAGTGAATCAGTTATACATATACATATGTTCCCATATCTCTTCCCTCTTGCGTCTCCCTTCCTCCCACCCTCCCTATACCGCCCCCCGCCCCGCAGGTGGTCACAAAGCACCGAGCTGATCTCCCTGTGCTATGCGGCTGGTTTTACAGCTTGAGTTCCATGAAACTCTGACTGTCAGGTCGGAGTAGCCTAAATTTTGACCCATAACCTCCTCCAAAGCCTTTGCCCTTCATTCTGTATCTATGCACCTGTGGCTCATGTATCACTGTGTGGATTCTTGTTTGTCTCTTTAATATTCAGCCCCTTGCATGCTGTTTCTACACTCTCTGAGTGGAGACTCTGAATGTCTACAATACTAATTTGTATCCGTCTTGGGCTCATGTACACAGAAGGAAGATGCTAGATGTTTTCTGAAAGGATGTCTAAATGAATAAGACATTTTCGAACACTTTTCAACAGGCTGTTTAATAAAAGAGAGCTATGAAGTGCAAAAATGTACACAAAGCAAGTAGAAATCCATATGAGTATTCCTTGCCTTAATAAACTCAACTCTTCATGCTTTCCCCACCTCAGGGCCTTTGCACATGCTGTTTCCTTTGCTTGAAACACTTTCTCCAACCACCTTTTTTGCCTATTTACCTCCTACTGGGTCTCCAAATTTCAGCTTGGACATCACTTCCTCAGTAAAAATTCTTCTGATCACTAATAGCACTTACTAGAGCTTCCAGTTACACATTTTCTTCTGTGATTCTTCGGTTGATGCTTTTCTTACATAGTAAACTCTAAGCTCCATGAAGTTAAGATGGACCATGTCTATTTTGTTCAATATCTCCTTCCAGGGCATAGCTCATAGTAATTATGGAAAAACACTGTTGAATGCATAAGTAAACTTTTGAAATTCCAGGATTAAGAATATAAAGAATTTTGCTTTAATGGACCTCTTTTCTTAGATATTGACTTAAAGTAAAATTTACTCATAATTTTTCTTTATTGTCCAGGGTGTAACATACTCACATGGTGCCCTCGCCCCCGCTTAGAAGTACTGATATTGCCGAGTGGTTTAAAGCATGGGTATTGAATGCTCTAAACCACTGGGATTGAATACTGGATAATTAATATAATTGGTACCTTAACTCTCCACCACTTCAAAATGTTATTTCAAAGTGCTTTGAGCAAGAACAAGGACAGCACAGTCTTAAACAAACAAACAAACAAAACAACCTGACAGTGCCGAGTAATAAGAGGTTATGGAGCAACTGGAACTCTCATACTCTACCGTTGGGAGTGCAGATTAGCAAAACCACTTTACAGAGCAATTCAGCAATATCTGGTAAAGATGAAGATGCACATATTCTAAAACATAATAAACACCCTTCCACATATGTATATACTACCTGAGAGAAACTCTGACACATAGCTACTTCTCATGGAGAGTCATATCAAGGTATTAACTATAGCAGTTTATAACAGCAAAATCCTGAAACCAATTTAAATGTGTGTGTATATATATATATATATATATATACACACATATATACATATACAAAGACACATAGATGTCTATATATAGTATATGTGTGTATATATATATATACACATATAGACAGCTAGATATATATGTCTACATAATATATGTATATATACATATATAGACATGTGTGTATATGTATAAATATGTCTACGTATATATGAATAAATAAATTGCAATAAGGTTATTAATGGAATTGCTCTATAGTTGTTAAGATGAGTGAAATAGATCTACATGTATCAAAAAAAAAGAGGTCTCAAAAGCAACTTGTTGTGTGAAAAAAAGCAGCATGTAGAGTGGCAGGTTCTGTATAAAAGAAGTTAAGAGTATGCAAACGTGGCCCTGAAGACCGCAGCACTGTGGCTGCCTCTGGTGGGAAAGGGGGAAGGGAAATGATGGGCTGGAACAATTTCAAAGGAGACTTCAACTGCATCTATAGTGTCATTTCTTTATTTAAAAAGAACTAAAGCATATGTGGCAAAGTGTTAAAATTTGCTTAACCTGAGTGATGAATACACCAGAGTGTGCATATTAAAGACATTTTCACATGTGAACTATTGTGAAATAATTATAAAGGCACATGCGAGAAAGAGAGCCCTGGATTCCAGCTCTGCCACTGCACTTCAGACAGGGGACATAAATTCTCTCAGACCCTTGTTTGCAAAGTAGGATTAATAATGTTCAAATTTCAGGTTTGGTTGTGACTTAATGAGAATAAATGTGTAGAATGACTTCCAGATGTTATCCATTGGGATATCATTTTAGAGTGAGTCCCTAATGACTTTCCAGATGTATCTTATTCAGAGAGACATTTGTTTTTTTTAAAACTGATCAGAATTATGTGGATGCATTCCAAAACAATTCTGACCCCCAGAAAAATAATCTATTGCTTCTATATTTGCAAAACCTGTATACACACATATTATACAGACATGCATAAGCACAGATTATTTATTAACTATGATTGCCCTGAGGGAGGGGTATTTGGGTGGTTGCAGAATACGAGTGGAAGGAAATTTTACTTTTCTATTAACTTTAATTATGTACCATGTGTACCTACTCTAAAAATAAATATAATTTATTTTTAAATTAATCTAAAGGTCATGATCTTCTCCATTCCTTCAATTCTGAACCCACTTAAAAAAGAAAGGTCTTAAAATCCAAGTTCTAAAGGTTCTTAAGAGGTTGTATAGTCCAATGTCCTACCTGAGCACGGGAAACAGGAAATGCCATCCCAACCCCATATTCTCCATGCAGTCAGACAAAAGAAAGAGCACAGGATTGGGGATTAGAGGATCTGGGTTTGGTCCCTGTCACCATGAATGACTAACTCTGTGGCTCTAAGTGAGTTCCTTAAGTTCTCTGAGACCCAGTCTCATTTCTGAAGTGAGGACAACGGCAGCACCACTGTCATGACTGTGTGAGGGAAAAATTAAGGACCATGTGAACAGGAAACTTTGTCAAAATCGTATCCAGATGTTTGTGTGAGGTGCAATTGCGGTGCAGAGGTTGTCCCTCAAGAGCATGGGTTCAGTCCCTTTGATTTCCGTGGGAGTGCCTGAGACACCATGCCTAGGGGCCCCTAGTAGGCAATAAAGTCATCTTGCTTCAGATGTAAGCCAGATTCTCTTGTCTCCACAGCAAATATCCTAACCGTGATCATCCTCTCTCAGCTGGTGGCCAGGAGACAGAAGTCCTCCTACAACTATCTCCTGGCACTTGCCGCTGCTGACATCTTGGTCCTCTTTTTCATTGTGTTCGTGGACTTCCTGTTGGAAGATTTCATCTTGAACATGCAGATGCCCCAGGTTCCCGACAAGATCATAGAAGTGCTGGAATTCTCATCCATCCACACCTCAATTTGGATTACTGTTCCATTAACCATTGACCGGTATATTGCGGTCTGCCACCCGCTCAAGTACCACATGGTCTCCTACCCAGCCCGCACCCGGAAAGTCATCGTAAGTGTTTATGTCACCTGCTTCCTGACCAGCATCCCCTACTACTGGTGGCCCAACATCTGGACTGAAGACTACATCAGCACCTCCGTGCACCATGTCCTTATCTGGATTCACTGCTTCACTGTGTACTTGGTGCCCTGTTCCATCTTCTTCATATTGAACTCCATCATTGTATACAAGCTCAGGCGGAAGAGCAATTTTCGCCTCCGTGGCTACTCCACAGGGAAAACCACTGCCATCCTGTTTACCATTACCTCCATCTTTGCCACACTCTGGGCCCCACGTATCATCATGATCCTCTACCACCTGTATGGGGCACCCCTCCAGAACCGCTGGCTGATGCACGTTATGTCCGACATCGCCAACATGCTGGCCCTTCTGAACACGGCCATCAACTTCTTCCTCTATTGCTTCATCAGCAAACGGTTCCGCAAAATGGCGGCCGCTACCCTCAAGGCCTTCTTCAAGTGCCAGAAGCAACCAATACAGTTCTACACCAACCATAACTTTTCCATAACAAGTAGCCCCTGGATCTCGCCGGCCAACTCACACTGTATCAAGATGCTGGTGTACCAGTACGACAAAAATGGAAAACCTATAAAGGTATCCCCATGACCTCATAGGTTTGGCACCTAGTGTCTCTGCGTAATCCACTTCCAGATGCGAATGTGGCCCATCCTATGGCTGAACAGCTCTCCTTAAGAGTGCTAACCTGACTTCCTGTCTCCATAGATTGAGCGACTCTCAGACTGGTAGATGAGGAAAGATGGAGGAGAAGAAAGAAAAGCATGAATCTTGTTTTCATTTATGCGTTCATTTCTACCAAGTCATGCTGACAGCAAAAGTTCCTACCAGTTTGAAGATGTCATTGGAGGTTGTGTTATTATCCTGTGGCCTGTAAGGACACACAGTAGAGAAATAGTCTATGACTTAGCCTTGGCCCCATCCACAGTCACTGGAAACCGCTCATTTATGTGACACATCAAGCCACAGTAGCACATAGCTGAGCCCACACTCTTCTTCCGAGAGCTGAGGTCATCCATCATTTCCCTGTGCTGTGACCAGCAGCTAACGATGCTGACCAATTCGAGAATTTTCCAAGGTGCCCTTTGTCCTAGTGAGGGTTTTGGTCTTGAAGTGGCCCTGGCACCCCAATCTGTAGAATGAGATTCTGGGGGCAGGGGAGGATTGGATCTTACTCAAACTCTGGCCAGAGCTTCTGTGAAAAGGCTCCTGGCCAACATAACCACGACACTCAGACCTGGGGTCTAAGATGCAGTCTTTCTATTTGCCATTATGTATAGATTTTAACTAGTTCCTCCAAAACAAAGACCCTGCCTGGTGTGTGGGGATATAGGAGGAGTTCTTGAGCCCAGAAAAACAAAAAAATAAGCCCACTCTTGCCATTGTTCCAATCCATCCTTGTGTCAGCTGTGTATGGTCTCCTTACTCAAAAAGCTTCTTGTTGCGGTCCACTCAAGCTTCCTGGAGAAGCCTTTATGTGTAGAGTTGCCAACCCTGCCTCCCTGCTTGCTGAAGCCGTCACCAAACTGTTTTATTGGAAGTGACTTTGGAACTGGGTTTAGTTTTTGAGGGTCAGGAACTGTATCTCTGCAGGTGTAAAGGGAGACATTCTCAGCTCTGCCCCACTGTCCAGCTGGCATTGCCATTTAGCCGCAAATGGCAGTGGAAAGGTATGCATGTTGTCTGCATGTCTGCGCTTTGATGCACATGGCTCAAAAGGGTGGTGCCAGTTTTTGGTGATGCTATTTAACCCAGATCCTTTGCAAAATAATAAAATATGAATTTATTTATTCTGCTCTTGTCTGTCCAAGGCAAGAACAGTTCTAGGGTGTAATTAATAGAGGCTTCCCTGGGAACTACAACTCATGTGTGCACACACACAGACTTGATTACGTTAGGTTCCTATGTACCCCATGATGTGTTTTGAAAGAAAAATCCATGCTGGAGTTTTTCTCAGTTACATTTTTTTAAAAACTTCTCTCCCAGATTCCCAGTATTTGAACTTATCCCTGTTCTAGAAGAAGTCTTCCAAAATGATTTTGGAATTGTATGATATTTTTGGTGACCCAACAAAAAGCAGACAGTCCACCTGGAACACCTGGTTCCTCAGGCTGAATTTTTACTGCACTTTTGTCCCTAAATTGGAAGACATGTCTACCCTCTGAAAGGGAACTTGCAATAAATGAGCAGGGTAGAAAAGGCTCTGATGTCACACAATCCCTAAACTTCAACCAATGTCCTCAACACTAATTCAATACAACCTTAGGTCACATTCATCCTGATGATCCGATTTCCTACTCCTTTTTGCAGTGCGCGGGCCTCTCCCGTTGCGGAGCACAGGCTCCGGACGCGCAGGCTGAGCGGCCATGGCTCACGGGCCCAGCTGCTCCGCGGCATGTGGGATCTTCCCCGACCAGGGCACGAACCCGTGTCCCCTGCATCGGCAGGCGGACTCTCAACCACTGCGCCACCAGGGAAGCCCCCTACTCCTTTTAAATAATTGCAGTAGAGTCTCATCAAAAAATCTGGCAGAGCCAAAGTTATTTCTGCAAAGTTCTCAGGAAGGAGCCATGTTGGAGACCATATTCTACCCCTTAAAAACTTAGCTAAGTTTTTTTCCAGCATTGGAACAGTTTGCTGTTTCTTCTGTTGAAGACAAGACGGAGTTGGCTTGCATTTAGGGACCATATGGTATGACTCTCATGTACCCAAGAACATTAGGATCACACTGGTGCGTCAAGATGCTCCCACTAGAAGAGGTTCACGGCAGTTGCTTGACTGAGGGACAAGCAGATTCGTTATCTCCCAGGTCACACTCTCCCCAGGGCATGTGCACATCTAGTGGAAGAGTGGCCAGATTTCCCCACAGAGTTCCCCTTGAGTTGCATTTCCCTCTGTTTCTTTCTTGCCAAGCATGTGTAGTCAGGCACCTGTTCATTAAATGTGCGAATGATGCGACTCCACCACACCCCCTTGTGAATGAACATTGACCAAAGGCTACCTACACCTAATATATATACGTATTTATTTAATTATTTATTTTTAAACACATAGCTCTGAAAAATGCTAGTCTGAACTATACATGAATGAGTCACAGTGCAATATCTATAAAGGTTAAGCAATTCCTTTTTGAGAATGTATGCAAGATGAAAAATATGTATGTGGATCTCAATGCTCTCTGCTCCACGTTTTTAGTTGTATGTAACAATTATTTATTGATGTTTAAAAAGTAAAACCTGGGTGTGCATTTGGAATGTTTTCCTCATACACTCGTTTATTACTTCTCTTAACAACAGAGGCTGTACCAACTAGTATTGTGATCACTCTTCCTTCTGACTGTATTTTATATTTTGATACAGTAATGTTTAAAAGAGGTCTGATTTTTGAAGGCAGCCCAGAGGTGTTGTCTTCTGGTTAAAATGCATACAAACGCCTGTTGGCTTAGGTTGATACATATCTCCTAAAGTTTATTTCAGATAATCTAAGGACTTTTAATTTATTCTTATTTATAGTAATAATTGTGGACAAAAGTTAAAAGTTTTTTTAAAGAAAAAAAACAAACTTTTAAGCCTTTTCTTTCAGGCCAGTTTTAGAAATAAAGCCTTGAATTTTGAAGCCTGTCACGTAAACAGCTGCTGTTGATGGCACTCAAGCAATTGCCTTATAACAGGATTTTGTGATGCCTCCTTCAAAGACTGTTAACTAGCATTCCTCTTGTATGATTTGTGTCCTTGGTTGGACATGCAGTGATGCTACACATGTACACACTGTATCTTTTTTATTGAACAGCTCAAGGACTGAACTGTCTAATAGGAAGGAAATAAGGAGGATGAGAGACAAACCATAAAAAACAGACCATGAGAAGGCATGAAGTTTCATTTTGCAAACACTCTGCAATTAGAAAAGGTTACTTTGCACAGTTGGTGCCTACTGGTCCAAAATGGGGGCCTATCTGAAGTGAATAAGAGACTCTAGTGTTGGCTATTCCAGTTGAAAGAATGGAATAAAATGTTACCATAGAAAAATAGTAGATGTTCATATTTTCTTAATTAGATATATTGTGTTTGGACTTGTTTGTATTATAATAAATTCTAATATGGTGCACACTTGGTGTTTGGTAGATGCATATATGCTCAAGCAATGGCAGAACTCTGATTAAAATTTTTAAATAAGTATCTCCCTTATGCTTTGTGCTGGTGCTAGAATGTGACCTGAGTCCCACCTGCCCCTGCCACTGAGCTCTGCTTCCTATAATCCTAAATTAGGTAGCTTACTGGTTATAAATCTGAATTCTTTTCTGACTACATCGTCTATGCATCTTCGAGACTGTGGTGGCTGTTATCATAGTGGAAATCTAGCATAATGGCTGAGAGCTTGGGCTTTGAAGTCAGACAATCACAAATTCATGTCCTAGCTCCACAATGTACTAGACGTTTGACCTTGAACAAGTCCTTGAAGATCTCTGAAAGATTGTCCTCATGTAGAAAGTGGTGTAAAAGTCAACTTTTCCCAGGTGCCTGAAAGGTAAGTAGACACTCTCAAGGTCAGGACACCAAAGTTTGGAGTGAGTTATTGTCAGCTGTAACTTTGCAGGCTCTGCCACTTTCTAGCTGTGTGGCCTTGGGCAATGTTTTCAATCTTTCTGAGTCTCCTCTCCATAAAATCGGGCTAATAGTAATTCCAGTACGTACTTCATGGGGTGGTGATTATTAATAGTAGAGCTAAAAAGAGCCTCCAATTGTACCTCCTCTTACAGGTGAGGATGCTAGACCCAAAGACTTAAATGATTTTGTCCAGAGTAGAACCCAAGTCACCTAACACTTCATCCTTTCCACTCTACCTCATCGCGTCTCTGCAAGATTCTGATTCATCCCTCCAAAAGTTCACATTATTTTCGTGCCCTTTTTAGAGTTGGTTATATTACATAGTTTTCCGACTCTTCCAACCCAGGTCATCCAAGCGTGAGATATAGTATCACAGCATCATAATTAAAACACTTGATTTGACCTTTCCCTGTGAGGTGTAATTTTTGTTTTTAATTGACTCTATCAGGAATTCTAACCACAGCTCTCAAACCAGCTATGCATTTCCCACACAAACCACTGTCAATTCTGACAGCCACCCACAAACTATTGCCATAATCTGTCTTTGCATCAACTTGGAGCATGAAAGTAACTTACAAGTTGAGAGGGAAGTACAGAAAAGCAAAGATTTTGATAAGAAGTTTGCAAACAGAAGCTGGTAAGCATGACCACAGTGTTCTCATTAATTTCGTTCACCAACTCAGGGAAGCAGGATAAAAGTGAGTTGATGGAAGTTGAACTGTTAAATAATAATCCTTTTATTACATTTATTGGCTAAATGTGATGGCTCAGCCTCTGTGAGGGTGTGCAATTAGTCTGAGTACTTACCAGACACAACAAGGGGGATGAGAGGTTTGTGTCTATGGGATAAATAGACACAGTGGATTTCCTGGGTTTACTGAAAGAACGTGTCACTGTCATGCCAGAAAAAAAAAAAGAAAACTTTTCTGATTAAAAAGGAGCAAAACAGGGCTACGGGGAAGAGAGATGCCATCTCACCAACTCTGCATGAGAAGTTACCACGTCTGCGGAACTTTGTTACCTAGTGAATGGCGGTAACATGACATTTCTCTCCACTGGAGATAAAACAAGAAGGAATGAGACCTAAACTGCAGTATAAGGGATTCAGATCAAACCAAAATAGAAATCTTCACAGTGATGTCTATTAACTCCACAAATGGTTTTCCATGGGAGTCCTTAGAATCTGCTTCTCTGTATATATTTCCAAATGGATTGCATATCAATCAGAGTCTTGGAGGGAAGCAAATCTCACTCAGATGATTTCAATAAAAAGACTTTAACCAAGAGACCATTCAGTAATGATCTGAGAAAGAATAAGAGCTATCGAGGCACCCGGGAACTAGAAACAATAGGAAGCCTCACCTCCCTATGCCTGATGGGGCAACGGGAGGACATAGCTGTTACTGCAGCTCAGAGTAGGATGTGCTTTGGAGAAGGGGCTTTCCAGCAAGCAGGTGCCACACCGCTGCCAGAGACATGATGCCAGAGAGGAAGGAAGGGGTACCCCAACCTCTTTCTTCCTTCCCTCTGTTATCATGCTGATGCCTCCACTGACCGAGCTCAAAGAGAAGTCAGCGAGGGAGTGCAGGTGATGCGGTCCATCGTGGCCAGATCGCAAGGCACAAAACAGTGAAAAATCAAGGGCGAAGTGAGATAGGAAGTGATTACAGAATAACCAGCAAAGGGTAGATTCTTATTTTACTATCATAGGATGCTGGAGAGAATCTTAGAGATTATTTCACCCGAATATCAAAAAGAAAGAAAGCTAAGGCCCAAGAGATCCCTTTGCCCAAGATTATAAAACCTAGATGTTGGTTGGTCCAATTTCCAATGATTTCCTAGCACATTACAGGAAATATATGTCATAGACCTTTACAAGCTTGCTTTCTAACCTTCATCATTAGAAATTTCTTTTATTCATCTTCAGCATCTCCAATGACTAGACTATCAACTTGAATACGTCTAGGAATGGAAATAAAGAGCGCCAAGAGAGTGGGCACTCATTTAACAACCATGTGTCCCAGCACTCCCACGGTCATTGATTTATTTGACATGTGGCAAGATCCATTCTAGGCATAGTGATTCAAGGCAGATTCAGTGAACAAGACAGATAGGGCCCCTGCCCGAGTAGGAGAGACAATACACAAGGAAGCCAATAAAATCATTTCAGGTAGTGATAATTTCTAGGAAATAAATGATAGTAAGTGACTCAGGTCAGGAGGAAAGAAGAGCAGACAAGTTAGTCAGGGAAGGCCTTTTTGAGAAGGTAACAGAACTGGAATCCAAATTAAAAGGAAACAGTCATATAAAGAACATTCCAGGCTGAGGGGAAAAAAGGACAGAGGCCTTGAAATGGGAATAATTTTGAGTACTCAAGGAAAAAACAGAAGACTAGGACTTCTGAAGCACAGTGACCCAGCAGAGAATGGTATTGGACAAGGCAAGGGGGGGTGGGCAGGAACAAAACCGTGCAGAGCTCCGTGGGCCCTGGTGAGGAATTTGGTGGTAAAAGGCAATGGAGAATTTTAAGTAAGAAATTGATGTGATCTTCTTACTTCATTTAATCACCATAACTCTTAAAATGCTGTCACCTCCTTTTTTCAGATGAGAAAACTGTCTCGTGGGAATTAAATTAAGCTTGTTCAAGGTCACAGTGAGTAACTTATGAATTGTTATTTAAGCCCAGTCCCGTCTGGTTCCATGAGCCACTTCATCAGGCCACTTTGACACATTTTCCTTGACATCCCAACACTCTCCTGAATTAGCAGCTTGTTCCCATTCACCTTTTCAGTATCCAAGGTTGATATTTAGGCTAAAGTCATCCTCTAATTCCAGTAATGAGGATTCAGAGATCATCAGGTCATAATATTAAATGGTTCTATTTCATGGTCCAATTCATGTGTCTAATGATATCAGGCAAAGTAGAGTATCAGCCCCACAAGATTGTAGATGAAATAATACAGACTCTACTAGCAGGTAGGGCATTAAGAATGTATATACTTTTTAAAACTTTCCCACACAACCCGCAGTAATATATTCGATATCATTGTTTTGCAGATGCTTTTGTATGCAGATTTCAAATCTTGGTCCTTCCCTAGTTTATGCACTGTTCTTTCAAAAAAAAAAATTGGACTTCCGGGAAGACGGCGGAAGAGTAAGACGCGGAGATCACCTTTCGCCCCACAGATACACCAGAAATACATCTACACGTGGAACAACTCCTACAGAACACCTACTGAACGCTGGCAGAAGACCTCAGACCTTCCAAAAGGCAAGAAACCCCCCACGTAACTGGGTAGGGCAAAAGAAAAAAGAATAAACAGAGACAAAAGAATAGGGACAGTACCTGCACCAGCGGGAGGGAGCCGTGAAGGAGGAAAAGTGTCCACACACTAGGAAGCCCCTTCGCGGGCGGAGACTGCGGGTGGCAGAGCGGGGGAGCTTTGGAGCCGCGGAGAGAGCACAGCAACAGGGGTGCGGAGGGCAAAGCGGAGAGATTCCCGCGCAGAGGATCAGGGCCGACCGGCACTCACCAGTCCGAGAGGCTTGTCTGCTCCCCCGCCGGGGCGGGCGGGGCTGGGAGCTGAGGCTCGGGCTTCGGTCAGAGCGCAGGGAGAGTACTGGTGTTGGCGGCGTGAACACAGCCTGCAGGGCGTTAGTGCACCGCGGCTAGCCGGGAGGGAGTACGGGGAAAAGTCTGGACCTGCCGAAGAGGCAAGAGACTTTTTCTTCCCTCTTTATTTCCTGGTGCGCGAGGAGAGGGGATTGAGAACGCTGCTTGAAGGAGCTCCAGAGACGGGCGCGAGCCGCCGCTAAAAGTGCGGACCCCAGAGACAGACATGAGACGCTAAGGCCGCTGCTGCCGCCACCAAGAAGCCTGTGTGCGAGCACAGGTCACTCTCCACAACCCCCTTCCGGGGAGCCTGTGCAGCCCGCCACTGCCAGGGTCCCGGGATCCATGGACAACTCCCCCGGGAGAATGCACGGCACGCCTCAGGCTGACGCAACGTCACGCAGGCCTCTGCCGCCGCAGGCCCGCCCCGCCCTCCATGCCCCTCCCTCCCCTCGGCCTGAGTGAGCCAGAGCTCCTGAATCAGCGGCTCCTTTAACCCCGTCCTGTCTGACCAAAGAACAGACGCCCCCCGGCGACCTACACGCAGAGGCGGGTCCGAATCCAAAGCTGAGCCCCTGGGAGCTGTGAGAACAAAGAAGAGAAAGGGAAATCTTTCCCAGCAGCCACAGAAGCAGCGGATTAAAGCTCCACAATCAACTTGATGTACCCTGCATCTGTGGAATACATGAATAGACAACGAATCATCCCAAATTAAGGAGCCCTGTGGATGAAAGGCTCTTGGTGCTACAGCCAGGAGTTAGTGCTGTGCCTCTGAGGTGGGAGAGACAACTTCAGGACACTGGTCCACAAGAGGGCTCCCAGCTGCACATAATAGCAAACGGCAAAAATCTCCCAGAGATCTCCATCTCAATGCCAGCACCCAGCTTCACTCAACGACCAGCAAGCTACAGTGCTGGACATCCTATGCCAATCAACTAGCAAGACAGGAACACAACCCCACGCATTAGCAGAGAGGCTGCCCAAAATCATAATAAGTCTACAGACACCCCAAAACACACCACCAGAAAGACAAGATCCTGCCCACCAGAAAGACAAGATCCTGCCTCATCCACCAGAACACAGGCACTAGTACCCTCCACCAGGAACCCTACACAACCCACTGAACCAACCTTAGCCACTGGGGACAGACACCAAAAAGAACAGGAACTACAAACCATCAGCCTGCAAAAAGGAGACCCCAAACACAGTAAGATAAGCAAAATGAAAAGACAGAAAAACACACAGCAGATGAAAGAGCAAGATTAAAACCCACCAGACCTAACAAATGAAGAGGAAATAGGCAGTCTACCTGAAAAAGAATTCAGAATAATGATAGTAAAGATGATCCAAAATCTTGGAAATAGAATAGACAAAATGCAAGAAACATTTAACAAGGACCTAGAAGAACTAAAGATGAAACAAACAATGATGAACAACACAATAAATGAAATGAAAAATACTCTAGATGGGATCAATAGCAGAATAACTGAGGCAGAAGAACGGATAAGTGACCTGGAAGATAAAATAGTGGAAATAACTACTGCAGAGCAGAATAAAGAAAAAAGAATGAAAAGAACTGAGGACAGTCTCAGAGACCTCTGGGACAACATTAAACGCACCAACATTCGAATTATAGGGGTTCCAGAAGAAGAAGAGAAAAAGAAAGGGACTGAGAAAATATTTGAAGAGATTATAGTTGAAAACTTCCCTAATATAGGAAAGGAAATAGTTAATCAAGTCCAGGAAGCACAGAGAGTCCCATACAGGATAAATCCAAGGAGAAATACACCAAGACACATATTAATCAAACTGTCAAAAATTAAATACAAAGAAAACATATTAAAAGCAGCAAGGGAAAAACAACAAATAACACACAAGGGAATCCCCATAAGGTTAACAGCTGATCTTTCAGCAGAAACTCTGCAAGCCAGAAGGGACTGGCAGGACATATTTAAAGTGATGAAGGAGAAAAACCTGCAACCAAGATTACTCTACCCAGCAAGGATCTCATTCAGATTTGATGGAGGAATTAAAACCTTTACAGACAAGCAAAAGCTGAGAGAGTTCAGCACCACCAAACCAGCTCTACAACAACTGCTAAAGGAACTTCTCTAGGCAAGAAACACAAGAGAAGGAAAAGACCTACAATAACGAACCCAAAACAATTAAGAAAATGGGAATGGGAACATACATATCAATAATTACCTTAAATGTAAATGGACTAAATGCTCCCACCAAAAGACACAGATTGGCTGAATGGATACAAAAACAAGACGCATATATTTGCTGTCTACAAGAGACCCACTTCAGACCTAGAGACACATACAGACTGAAAGTAAGGGGATGGAAAAAGGTATTCCATGCAAATGGAAACCAAAAGAAAGCTGGAGTAGCAATTCTCGTATCAGACAAAATAGACTTTAAAATAAAGACTATTAGAAGAGACAAAGAAGGACACTACATAATGATCAAGGGATTGATCCAAGAAGATATAACAATTGTAAATATTTATGCACCCAACATAGGAGCACCTCAATACATAAGGCAAATACTAACAGCCATAAAAGGGAAAATCGACAGTAACACATTCATAGTAGGGGACTTTAACACCCCACTTTCACCAATGGACAGATCATCCAAAATGAAAAGAAATAAGGAAACACAAGCTTTAAATGATACATTAAACAAGATGGACTTAATTGATATTTATAGGACATTCCATCCAAAAACAACAGAATGCACATTTTTCTCAAGTGCTCATGGAACATTCTCCAGGATAGATCATATCTTGGGTCACAAATCAAGCCTTGGTAAATTTAAGAAAATTGAAATTGTATCAAGTATCTTTTCTGACCACAACGCTATGAGACTAGATATCAATTACAGGAAAAGATCTGTAAAAAATACAAACACATGGAGGCTAAACGATACACTACTTAATAACGAAGTGATCACTGAAGAAATCAAAGAGGAAATCAAAAAATACCTAGAAACAAATGACAATGGAGACACGACGACTCAAAATCTATGGGATGCAGCAAAAGCAGTTCTAAGAGGGAAGTTTATAGCAGTACAAGCCCACCTTAAGAAACAGGAAACATCTCGAATAAACAACCTAACCTTACACCTAAAGCAATTAGAGAAAGAAGAACAAAAAATACCCAAAGTTAGCAGAAGGAAAGAAAGCATAAAAATCAGATCAGAAATAAATGAAAAAGAAATGAAAGAAACGATAGCAAAGATCAATAAAACTAAAAGCTGGTTCTTTGAAAGGATAAACAAAATTGATAAACCATTAGCCAGACTCATCAAGAAAAAAAGGGAGAAGACAAATCAATAGAATTAGAAATGAAAAAGGAGAAGTAACAACTGACACTGCAGAAATACAAAAGATCATGAGAGATTACTACAAGCAACTCTATGCCAATAAAATGAACAACCTGGAAGAAATGGACAAATTCTTAGAAAGGCACAACCTGCCAAGACTGAATCAGGAAGAAATAGAAAATATGAACAGACCAATCACAAGCACTGAAATTGAAACTGTGATTAAAAATCTCCCAACAAACAAAATCCCAGGACCAGATGGCTTCACAGGCGAATTCTATCAAACGTTTAGAGAAGAGCTAACACCTATCCTTCTCAAACTCTTCCAAAATATAGCAGAGGGAGGAACACTCCCCAACTCATTCTACGAGGCCACCATCACCCTGATACCAAAACCAGACAAGGATGTCACAAAGAAAGAAAACTACAGGCCAATATCACTGATGAACATAGATGCAAAAATCCTCAACAAAATACTAGCAAACAGAATCCAACAGCACATTAAACGGATCATACACCATGATCAAGTGGGGTTTATTCCAGGAATGCAAGGATTCTTCAATATACGCAAATCAATCAACGTGATACACCATATTAACAAATTGAAGGAGAAAAACCATATGATCATCTCAATAGATGCAGAGAAAGCTTTTGACAAAATTCAACACCCATTTATGATAAAAACCCTCCAGAAAGTAGTAGGCATAGAGGGAACTTTCCTCAACATAATAAAGGCCATATATGACAAACCCACAGCCAACATCGTCCTCAATGGTGAAAAACTGAAAGCATTTCCACTAAGATCAGGAACAAGACAAGGTTGCCCACTCTCACCACTCTTATTCAACATAGTTTTGGAAGTTTTAGCCACAGCAATCAGAGAAGAAAAGGAAATAAAAGGAATCCAAATCGGAAAAGAAGAAGTAAAGCTGTCACTATTTGCAGATGACATGATACTATACATAGAGAATCCTAAAGATGCTACCAGAAAACTACTACAGCTAATCAATGAATTTGGTAAAGTAGAGTAGCAGGATACAAAATTAATGCACAGAAATCTCTGGCATTCCTATACACTAAGGATGAAAAATCTGAAAGTGAAATCAAGAAAACAGTCCCATTTACCGTTGCAACAAAAAGAATAAAATATCTAGGAATAAACCTACCTAAGGAGACAAAAGACCTGTATGCAGAAAATTATAAGACACTGATGAAAGAAATTAAAGATGATACAAATAGATGGAGAGATATACCATGTTCTTGGATTGGAAGAATCAACATTCTGAAAATGACTCTACTACCCAAAGCAATCTACAGATTCAATGCAATCCCTATCAAACTACCACTGGCATTTTTCACAGAACTAGAACAAAAATTTTCACAATTTGTATGGAAACACAGAAGACCCCGAATAGCCAAAGCAATCTTGAGTATGAAAAACGGAGCTGGAGGAATCAGGCTTCCTGACTTCAGACTATACTACAAAGCTACAGTAATCAAGACAGTATGGTACTGGCACAAAAACAGAAATATAGATCAGTGGAACAGGATAGAAAGCCCAGAGATAAACCCACGCACATATGGTCACCTTATCTTTGATAAAGGAGGCAGGAATGTACAGTGGAGAAAGGACAGCCTCTTCAATAAGTGGTGCTGGGAAAACTAGACAGCTACATGTAAAAGTATGAGATTGGATCACTCCCTAACACCATGCACAAAGATAAGCTCAAGGTGGATTAAAGACCTAAATGTAAGGCCAGAAACTATCAAACTCTTAGAGGAAAACATAGGCAGGACACTCTGTGACATAAATCACAGCAAGGTCCTTTTTGACCCACCTCCTAGAGAAATGGAAATAAAAACAAAAATAAACAAATGGGACCTAATGAAACTTAAAAGCTTTTGCGCAGCAAAGGAAACCATAAACAAGACCAAAAGACAACCCTCAGAATGGGAGAAAATATTTGCAAATGAAGCAACTGACAAAGGATTAATCTCCAAAATTTATAAGCAGCTCATGCAGCTTAATAACAAAATAACAAACAACCCAATCCAAAAATGGGCAGAAGACCTAAATAGACATTTCTCCAAAGAAGATATACAGACTGCCAACAAACACATGAAAGAATGCTCAACATCACTAATCATTAGAGAAATGCAAATCAAAACCACAGTGAGATATCATCTCACACCAGTCAGAATGGCCATCATCAAAAAATCTAGAAACAATAAATGCTGGAGAGGGTGTGGAGAAAAGGGAACCCTCTTACACTGTTGGTGGGAATGTAAATTGATACAGCCACTGTGGAGAACAGTATGGAGGTTCCTTAAAAAACTACAAATAGAACTACCATATGACCCAGCAATCCCACTACTGGGCATATACCCTGAGAAAACCATAATTCAAAAAGAATCATGTACCAAAATGTTCATTGCAGCTCTATTTACAATAGCCCGGAGATGGAAACAACCTGAGTGTCCATCATCGGATGAATGGATAAAGAAGATGTGGCACATATATACAATGGAATATTACTCAGCCATAAAAAGAAACGAAATTGAGCTATTTGTAATGAGGTGGATAGACCTAGAGTCTGTCATACAGAGTGAAGTAAGTCAGAAAGAGAGAGACAAATACCGTATGCTAACACATATATGTGGAATTTAAGGGAAAAAAATGTCATGAAGAACCTAGGGGTGAAACAGGAATAAAGACACAGACTTGGGCTTCCCTGGTGGCGCAGTGGTTGAGAGTCCGCCTGCCGATGCAGGGGACGTGGGTTCGTGCCCCGGTCTGGGAGGATCCCACGTGCCACTCCGCGGCTGGGCCCGTGAGCCATGGCCGCTGAGCCTGTGCGTCCGGAGCCTGTGCTCCGCAACGGGAGAGGCCACAACAGTGAGAGGCCCACAAAAAAAAAAAAAAAGACACAGACTTACTAGAGAATGGACTTGAGGATATGGGGAGGGGGAAGGGTAAACTGTGACAAAGCGGGAGAGAGGCATGGACATATATACACTACCAAACGTAAGGTAGATAGCTAGTGGGAAGCAGCCGTATAGCACAGGGAGATCAGCTCTGTGCTTTGTGACCGCCTGGAGGGGTGGGATAGGGAGGGTGGGAGGGAGGGAGACGCAAGCGGGAAGAGATATGGGAACATATGTATATATATAACTGATTCATTTTGTTGTGAAGCTGAAACTAACATACCATTGTAAATTATACTCCAATAAAGATGTTAAAAAAAAAAAAAAAAAAAATTGCCTGTGCTTCTGTCCAAGGTGCTGAAGCCGTCTGGCCACGAATTTGACTTGAGCAAGAAAGGTAGTATCTGTTAAAAT
Organism: Phocoena sinus; assembly: GCF_008692025.1. NCBI lineage: Eukaryota > Metazoa > Chordata > Mammalia > Artiodactyla > Phocoenidae > Phocoena > Phocoena sinus. The sequence continues at coordinate 65,354,930 of NC_045777.1, read as the reverse complement.
TTTATGTATGAAGATTCAGATTTTGCTCCCCCTTTTCATTAAAAAAAGGAATTGGGGCAGCATTATTTACCTTATGAAACCATTTAAAATACGATTTCTTACAGAAACAAAATTCACTGACCTTGCTTCTCCACCTAACAGGAGCATTGCATGGGCATCCCCTGGGAGTTTGTAAGAAATGTGGAATCACAGACCCCATCCAGCCTGCTGAACCAGCATCTGAATTTTAATAAGATCCCCAGGTGATTCATACACATATTAAAGTTTGGGAAGCACTGCACTGCTGCCCTTTAAAACAGTGGCTTTACACCCTTGGCAAGCTTTTGAAAATCGCAATCCCAAGATAAAATCCAGATAGCAGTATTTTTAAAGCTCCTCAGGTGATTCTAGTGTTCACCCAAGATGGAGACGCTTTTTTTTTTAGTGAAGTACAGTTGATGTGAAATATTATTTAAGTTACAGGTGTAAAATATAGTGATTCACAATTTTTAAAGGTTATACTCAATTTATTGCTATTATAAAGTATTGGCTATATTCCTTGTGTTGTAGTCATATTGTGTTGTATTCTTGTAGCTTATTTTATACATAATAGTTTGTACCTCTTATTTCCCTACGCCTATATCACCCCTCCCCTCTTCCCTCTCTCCACTGGTAGCCACTAGTTTGTTCTCTATATCTGTGAGTCTGCTTCTTTCTTGTTATAGTCATTAGTTTGTTTTATATTTTAGATTCCATATATGAGTGATACCATAAGTATTTGTCTTTCTCTGTCTGGCATATTTCACTTAGCATAATACCCTCCAAGTTCATCCATGTTGTTGTAAGTGGCAGATTTTCATTCTTTTTTATGGCTGAGTAATGTTTCAATGTGTGTGTGTGTGTGTGTGTGTGTGTATATATATATATATACACACACATATATATTCATACATATCTTCCTTATCCATTCATCTGTTGATGGACACTTCCATATCTTGGTAATTATAAATAATGCTGCTATGAACATTGGGGTGCATGTATCTTTCTGGGTGCATGTATCTTTTTGAATCGGCGTTTTGGGGTTTTTTGGATGTATACCCAGGAGTGGAACTGCTGGGTTGTTTCGTAGTTATATTTTTAGTTTTTTTGAGAAACCTCTGTAGTGTTTTCAACAGTAGCTGCACAAATTTACATTCCCACCAACAGTGTTTGAGGGTTTCCTTTTCTTGATAGAGATTCTTTTCAAAGAAAACTTAATATCACTACCATAAGCGAAAACCAGTATCACCTGCCATAAATAGATAGACACCATTAAAGAAAAAGATCAAAGACTGTCAATAATTCTTACCTTACATAATTGTCGGAAACTGACATCTACTCTCTCTTTGTTAAAAAAACAAAAGGTAGGTGTTAAGGGCCTACTACCACCATATTGAGACTTTCCTTTAACCTAATCGGAAGAATTAATAGCAAAATAGAAAGGGAGAAATTTTTTTCACTGTGTGCTTCATTGTTACTGCTATCTCAGCCTACTCACACACCCCTTGTGTTATAAACACTGTACTTTGTGAAACACTGATCTATTAAATAAGGAGGTTTCAGCAGCTTCTTTATTTTAGTGATTCCCAGCCTTAGCTGCACTTTAGACTCACCTAATGTTTTTAAGCCTATGTCTAGACTCTACCCCCAGATGCATTAAATCAGAACATCTGGGAATGGGCCCAAGGCATCAGAATAGTCTAAAACATTTCCAGGTGATTCTTATATACAGCCAGGATTGAGAACCTGCTTGTCTCCTTGGTAACACTTGGTTGGCTATAAGAACTGAGAAATTACAACATAACTTTCCCAAATAATCTGTCATCAGGCCAGTTCCCTAATTCAAACTCTCCACAATTGGTTGAGGTTTCCATTGCACGTGCAGTTCCACTGTTGAAGATTAAGGGGGCTGACAAATCATACCCATCTACCCCCTCACTCTCAGTGCGGAACAAATTGAGAAATAGACTCAAGAAATAGACTAGTGGCGATCAATTATCAGCTCTATTATTGGAAGGGTAGGTTGGAAAACCTCGGTTGAATCCAGGGCCAATGGACTTCCTCCCCAACCAGTTTAGATCTCGGCTCAGACACCCCTGAGGGAGTCTGGAACTGCATAAAAGACAGTTACCCGGATGATTACAAGCAGACTTTCTGTCCCCCCAAGTAGAGTCTTATTAGTGAGGACAGTTAGAGATGGACATCTAGACCCTACTCTGGAAGCTAAGCCTGGATCACAAACCAGTTAGGGTTCCTGTATGTAAGATGGGTGCATAGAAAGAATTCCTCCCTTCTAGAAACCTGAGAAATAAAGAGTGAAGGAGGCTTTCTCACATATGCTGTGTTCCTTCTTCCAATCCTACAAATCAGTCAAGGCTTCCCTTCCCCATCAATGATGGAATGAAAGAGAAGGGTTGAGAGAAATTATATTCCAAATACGTCTGACAGTAAGATCAAGAATTCCTAAATTATGGGCTAAAATAGAACTATTAGAGAAAACGGTTCCCCCTGTACTCACCTCCTCATGACCTAGGGAATTTTACAAATGTGACTCGGAGTTTCACAACCCTCAAGGAGATAGACAGGTGTGCTGTACTGTTGAAATACTTAGAGAAAAGGCAAGAGAAGATCCTCCTGGGGCTTCATTGTCCTCAAATTAAGGCTATTGGTTACTTCCAAAGGCATAATTCTATCTTCAGGGTCTGAGATTCTAGGCCCTGGTATATCCATCTCTCATGGCTGGCACTCAGATACCTAAAAGTTCTGAAATCAAAAATAATTTTAATTGACTTTGATTAAAAGAAGGATGCCAAATAACACTTTTAGGAGTGAACAAAGGTGGTGCTAAAATCAGACACATTCATAGCATTGCAACCCCCAAAGGCAGGTTTCTGGTTTGCAAGGATGTGGGTTGTGCAGATCTGGGTTCAAATTCTGATTCCACCACTTTCTAGCTGAGTGACGTTGGACAAGTTATTCCCAGTCTCTGAGCTACTGTTGCCTGATATGTAAAATGAGAATAACCATAGTACTGACTTCAAAAGGAGGTATTGAGAATTATTTGTAATATGATTAAGTGTATAGAACATACTTGTAGTATTCATAAACAGTATTATTATTATTTAGTTCCCTGTGATAGGGACAGAGAACATGGCATATTCTAGGACTTCTCTGGGAAACTTGGTCACCTTTGCAATGAAGAGGACACTCCCAGGAAGAAAGGGTTTAGCTACGTCATTTTCCAGCTCTTTCTCTTTTCTAGTGTAGAGAAAGCATGTCATTCATTTCAGTTATCCAAAGACAGTCCCTGAAAAAGCTATAGCATCAAAGATTTGGAAGACAAGAGGCCGGCCATCAGTCACTCCATACTCAATTTCAATTTTCAATGAAATGTGGCCTCTAGTTTTACCCTAATTCTTTCTCTCAGTCAGTTTGCATCCACTGTCAATCTCTGGAGCAAAACTTTAGCCTTTGGGATGATATGATGGCAGCTGCATAAAGGCCAACTCGCCTGTCTTGTTAGAATTGCTATCACTTGGTTCCAATGATGAGAAAAAAGGAAATAGTCCTTCCTGCTGGTGGGTGGAGGTTGATACAGGTGACCTGTACGTCCCCACTATGTCAAGAATGTCTCTAGGGCTCTGAAAGAGGATACAAATAGTCCTCAGCTGGAGACAAGGGCTTCTTGTTATTGTAAATTAATCTTGTAAATAGCTGATTTCTAAGAAGCTGTAAGGAAATGACTCCCTACTGCTATATGTGTGTGTGCCTCTTAGTGTATCTGATTTCTGGGGCATGGTGATGTGTTCTGACATTGCGCTCCCAGTGAGGTCTGCAAGGGAAAGGCCACAACCATGAGGGGAAAGGACAGGGCCTTTTCCACAGATGAGGTTATCATAGCATCAGTCATCCAGGGGAGAAGCAGGTCATCAGACAGGTGAAAAAGAAAATGTGCCTGGGAAGGTAGGAGAAAGGGCTCAGATTCTCTGTCTTACCTTGGACAGTCTAGATATCAGCAGTAGTTTTCCTGGGGCAGAGATGTTAAAGATAGGGCTTGAATCCAGAAGAAAAAGGACTGGGATGGGCCATTTTTCCTGAGGCCCCATTAATGAGAAAGGTATACCTGGAGAAGCAGCTCTACTTCAAGCTTGACCAGATCCTTAAGGTTCTGTTTGTTAGTTTCCTGCTATAATCCCAGGACTTTAGCAAAGCCCTGTTTAAATATTCCATCTTGTCTCACTTGAACTGACATGTTAAACAAGAGTGTACCCCCAGTCAAGGCCAGCACAACTGTAGAACCTCCCTCCCAAAGAGAAAGTGAGACAGGATCAGATCTTATGATAAGAGATCTCCTGCCTGGGGAAGCAGCAGTATCTTTGAGAGATTAACTTTTCCCTTTGGTTTACACCTATGCTGCTAGGGTTATAAAAGGATTGAACTGACGACATATTATCCACAGCCCAGAAAAGGGTAAAATGTTTAATAATCCAAATATGCCCCTGCCTCATCATCTTACAGACACACAAAGAACTACATCGAGATGTTCCATTAATCAAATTGTTTATGTCTTGCCTCCCTGTGTTCACTCAGGTCCCTCCTTCAATATTTCTGGGAGTCTCTGCAGTCACTTCACATGTTCTCAGTCTGTCAGCTATTGCGTCCATGTGGGGTCCCACCACCCCCTATTCCTCTCCTCTTGTCCCAGGTCCTCCTTGTTGACGTCTCCCAATCACGAAGAACTTCAGGGACCTCATTGCTGCCACTGCTGACAGAGGCCACATGAAAAGGACACCAAGGAGCTAGAGTAGGGCCCCTTCCTAGCAGAGGTGGGAAACTGTCCCTCTTCCTGGTCAAGTCACCTTGGCACACATTTGGGGAAAAAAATGGATGAAAGTTCTGACTATGAATAGGCAGTTCATAAAAGAGAAACCTGGATGGCTAATAAAAATAAAAAGCTTGCCTTAGTTCACTAAAAATCAGAAATGTGAACATTAAGATATCAACAATGTTCACAACTATCAGATTGATAGTAATTAAAAGAAACAGACAACCTCAAGTGTTGGGTGGAAATGGAAAAGACAAGGACCTCTGGTGAGAGTGAAAGTGGATACAGTCACTTTGAAGAGAAGCTGGGCAACCTACAGAAAAATCCATGATGCATTACCTTACAACCAAATGATTCTATTTCCAGGTGTATGCTGGAGGGAAAAAACCTCACATGTGCTCAGAGAGGTAGATACAGCAATGTTTATTGCATGTTGTTGTGTTAGCAACAACTTGGAAGCAACCTATATGCCCATCAAGAGGAGAATGGATAAATAAATAGAATCCTATACCACAAAGCAAATGGATGAACTAAGGCTACACGTGTCAACAAGGATAGGCCTCAAAAAGGGAGTGTTGAAAGTTGACACCTATGTACGGTATGATTCCATTTACGTGAAGTTTCTCTGCATACATACATATCTTTGTAGAAACAGTATAAAAAACATGAACAGAGATGCGAAATTCCAAATTTCCGAGAGTGAGTACTTCTTGGACAGGAGAAAGAAGTTAAGAAGGGGACAGACATACCAGGAGCTGAAACTCTATATGTTTCATTACTTTAAAAAACTCTGAAACGAACAAGTCAAAATATTAAGATATTATATAGAAGAGTGTCCTTTCTGTTATTTCCTATGACTTTCTGTGCATTTACCATATTTTATAATAATGTGACAGATATATCCTAACGTAACCTTCAATGAGTCAAGTCCTTACATAATTCACTCCGTATGAGTGCAGGCAGAACCTGTGACTTGATTCTAAACAGAATGGGGATGGATTGTCATTCTCATCATTAGGTTATGTCTTATGGCAAAGGTGGTAGGCTGTCCCTGTCATGATTTCATTACATTACATAAGACTCTGCCTTAGAAAACTAGAGTGAGTTACTCTTGCTGGCTTTGACAAAGAAGCTGCCATGTTGTGGGAGAGCAACATGGCAGGGAACTGTGGGTGGCCCTCTAGGACCTAAGAGCTGCCCCCAGCCGGCACCCTGCAAGAAGCACGGACCCTCAGTGATATAGTCACAAGGAAATGAATTCTGGCAGCAACTTGACTGACCTCGGGTCTGAATTTTTCCCCAGCCAAGACTCCAGATGAGAATACAACCCAGCCAATCTCTTGATTCCAGCATGCTTGGATCCAAGCAGAGGACCCAGGTAAACTGTATCTGCACTCTCGACCCACAGAAACTGAGACCATGAAGGTGCGTTGTTTTAAACCTAAATTACTAAACTACTATATTTGCAGTAACTTGTTACACAGTGGTAAAAAGCTAATACAAGTAAAATATTCATGAAAAGAAACAGAAGTTTAGAGGAAAACCATAAAATCATGATGTCGTAATGCTCAAGTTTCAAGAAGGAAGCAATTAGCTAAACAAAAGCTCTCAGGCTAAGGTAGGGGATGACCAAGACATCTCCTTGGCATTAGCAGTTTCAAAGTGGTGGATGGGTCGGAGGCTGGGTGCCAGTGGCTTGAGAAGTGAGTAGGAGATGAACTGGGGACAGCTGGCCAACAAGTGTCAGGAAGGAAGGTTGAGAGGGATGGAGCTGCTCGCCACAGGGAGTTGTGAGGCTGAGGGAGATTTGCTGGGTTTAGTTATTTTTATAAACCAGGAGAAACTTAAACATGTTTACTTGGTGTCTCAAAAGTTCTTATTTATGATGGGATGGTGTAGTACAGGTATACCTTGTTTTATTGCATTTTGCTTTATTATATTATGCAGTTTTGTTTCTTGCAAATTGAAGGCATGTAGCAACCCTGCATCGAGCAAGTCTATCGGTGCTATTTTTCCAGCAGCATTTTCTCACTTTGTGTCTCTGGGTCACATTTTGGTGATTCTCAAAATACTTCAAACTTTTTCATTATTATTATATTTGTTGTGGTGATCTGTGACCAGCAATCTTTGATGTTACTACTCACTGAGGGCTCAGCAGGTGATTAACATTTTTTAGCAATAAAGTATATTTTAACTAAGGTACGTACATTTTTTAGACATAATGCTACTGCACCCTTCAGTATAGCGTAAACATAACTTTTATACACACTGGGAAACAAAACGACTTCACGTGACTCATTTTATTGAGATATTGGCTTTACTGCCAATGGTGGTAGTAGTCTGTGTAGTTTGGTAGTGTCTCTGAGGTCTGCCCATATCTGGTGTATATCCATGCTATAAAGTACTATTCGACAATAAAAAGGAATAAAATACGAATACATGCTACAACATGGACGAACCTCATGAACATTACGCTAAGCGAAGGAAACCAGACACAAAGACCACACACTATGTTATTTCATTTACATAGCATGTCATATACGCAAAAAGGCAGTTCTATAGAGACAGAAATAGATTAATGGTTACCTGAGGTAGAAGGTGAAGGTGGTTATCAACTGTAAACTTTTTTTTTCTTACCACTGTTGCGTTAAAGAGACGTTCTCATCTCATTTGTCCCCAGGTCCTGGCTCCTGGGGGTCCACCCTTCTATTGGGGTAACCCTCTCTCCAGATGATCCTCGCGTGTGACATGCCTTTGAGGATGACCCGTAGCCAGCTCCCTTCCATGGGTAAGGTGGGGGCAACCTTGGCTGTGAGACTCAGGGGAATACAAAGGCAACCTCGTCTCATGCTCTGCTTCGAGCCAGCATCCTGGCTGTGGATGGCTAGGAATGCAACAAGTAACAGTTACTGTATTCCTCAGGTTTCAGGGGATAATTGATGGAGCATAGACCCTGAGAACCCAAGAGGGGGGATTCCAGAGCACAGGCGAGACACCACTTTGACCATACGAAAGAGAAGGAGAAGATGCTCAGTTGGAAAGGAGGATCTCCCCTTGACTGATGGCTTCCATGAGCATCTGCTGAGGGATGGTAGATGGTGGGAGGAGTAAGAACAGAGAAGGTTAAATTGCCATCTTGGAGGATGGACATGAAAGCTGAACAGGGACGCGGAAGGCATGGGGACCAACCACAGTGAGGCTCAAATTAGCTCATTTTTAAAGTGAAACAGTGCCACCTGCCTCACCAGATGATGGCGGAAGTGTTAAAACAGCCATCTAGGTATTCAAGAATCCTGGAATGTCTGACCAAGAAGGGACTTTGAAATCATGGAGGCTTCCCCAAATGAGTCATGGTTATCACTGATGAGGGTAGAGATTGGTTTTTGTGTGGTACCCAGCCATGACATTAAATAATATCTATTCATATACTGGGGCAGTACTTTCCTTCTCTGTTCTTTTTCTACCTTCCTAATCACCTCACATAGACAGTCTCCATCTGGTTCCGGCATGTCTATAACACCTCTCGTAAACGTGCTATTTTCCTATTTAACAAATCATGGCAGGCGCCAGATTCAGAGCTTGCAATGGGTGATAGCATCTGAATAGAATTTAATAGTGGGGTTTTTTTCCTCCTATTTATTTTCATAGTTGTCTTCTACTTATGGCAATTGATTGGCTTTTCATTCATGATATAAAGATTTTATAATTTTTCCTTTTAAAGTAAATTTAAGGTGAGTCATTTTAATAGAAAAAAATTCAAGTAACTCAGTCTCAAGGTGGTACACAAATAGGGAAACATAATGAAGATGTTGATAGAATCAGACATCACAGATAGGGCTCCCCAGAGGAAAGGAATTTCTCCCAGATCACACAGCATGCTAGAGCTAAGCTGGAATCAAACACCAGGTCTCTCCATTCTGAGTTTCTTAGTCTTGCTGGTAAACCAGGCCTCACTCTCACTGAAAAGTTCTCATGTTTTGCATTGTACAGCCCCAAGCTGAGACCCCCATCAGTAACCCTTTCATGCTCTCTTCTCAGAGGCGCACCTTGGTAGGATGCAGTCACCAGTCGACATGGTGGACGAAAGTGTTCTTGTCCATCAGCTCTGGGCTTTCATGCAGGAAAGAGGAGCAGCGCCGTGATATGTGTGAGGAAGCAGCTAGTGAAGGGACTGGAGCTCAGGGAGCTGCACGCGGCTTTATCCCAGAGTCTCGTGAGGAATCAAGATGCTCCAGCAGCCACTGGCGCTGATGAAAAAATGTAAGGGAGAATTGGGAAGGATGCTGAGGGTCTGGAGGGGACAGTGAAACTTGATCAAGGTAGCAGGCGTTTCTGGAGGCCAAGGGGCCAGACCCACTCAGAACTCAAGGGCAGAGCCCCACTGCCCACATCTTAAATGAAAATCGCTGCTATGCTGTTGGTCACGAGTGGTCTTTGTTTTGTTCTCTGCTATATCCCTGCCTGTGTCCTGGCACGTATTAGACACTCAGTGAAAATCTGCTAAGTGTCTAATGAAAGTGAACCTTGAGTAAGAGAGAAAGGAAAGGGGGAGGGAGACAGGAGAGAAAGAAACACAAAGGGGAGGAGAAGCAAGAAAGAGGAGACTGCAATTTCCGTGCAGGCAGGGACTGTGTCTAATGTCTTTCCCAACATTTCCGCAACTGGTAAGACAGTACACAGCGCAGGGATAACTCTCAATGGATAACTTTTAAAGAAATGAATGAATGAATGGAAGCAATATAAGAAGCATTCATAAATGACCATGATATAATCACGAAGTGGGAATAGTCAAAACGATTCTAATAGATAGCATTTATTGAGCACCTACTATAAGCACTCAATGGATATAAATGATGTTAACTGTTGCTACTATAACTAGTCTTACTGAATACCAGGCACAATGCTAGGAGCACTTACATGATTATCCCAGGTAATCCTCAGTGTTCCTCGAGGCAGGACCTCTTATCAACCCCATTTTACAGGTGAGAGAACTGAAACCTAGAGAGACCAAGTATCTTGCTCAAAATCACTCAGCTAATAAAGAGACTGGTGGAGGCAAGACCCATGTCCAGATCTATGTGGCCCCAAAATCTGGGATCTGTCCCTTATATGACACCCAGAAGGCTGGATAGATTTGACAGGTGTTTGAAAAGAATCGATTAGACACAAAGTAGAAAGAGGAAAAGAGAGGGAAGAGACACTGTGGGAGACATTACTAGGATTCACCAAGATTGGGGGTTCCCCTTTCTTTCTGGGCAGACCTTTCTTAAGGTGAGGCACAGACGTATGACTTTCTTTGGCCAATGGAACGTGAGCACGAGTTACATATATCACCTCCGGGCATTTAAGAGCTACTCGGTGATCTGTCTGCACTCTCTCCCTGCCAAGCCATTGTTGAAAGAATCTGGGACGAGCCAATATATGGAGGTCGGGCACCCAAACCCACAGTGAATTTTAAATGAGTAAGAAATGAATTTGTGTTAAGCAACTACACTTTTGGGGACGTTTGTCACTGCAGCATCACTTTGCCTACCCTGAGTAATACGGTGATAACTATGAAAGAGTTACAAAGCAGTGGTACCTGTAAAAACTGAAACGTAGGAAACAATGTTTGCATAGAAGAATCTATTCATGGATGTCAAATCAAAGAGAGAGGTTTTCAGTCTGCTTAAAAAATAGAGCAGCAATATCAACCCCTTTGAAAAGGTTGTACAATGCGGTAGATAAGTGGTGTCTGATCAATCTGGGATTAATTCTGGTCTTGGACACTCACCAGCTGGGTAGACTCAGCCTCTCTGAGTCTGTTTTCTCATCAGCAACATGGGATTGACAGTAACATTAACCTCATAGAGTGGTTACAAATTTTAAGTGATACTTTACCCATAAATTACTCAACGTACCTGGCACAGGGTAAGCCCTCAAGAAATGTAACTATTATGACTGAAGCAGGAGGCAAGAGTTACTGGCAGGAATGAAGATTATGTTTGCCCCTCCCAACAATGCCCCGTGAGTCCTGCAGGGCTTAGCCCGAGACACACACACACACGCACGCACACGGTCACATGTGCAGGTACATGCAGCCGCACGCACTGCCCTATGATTCCTCTCCCAAGGCAGGAATGGAGATGAAGTCTGCCAACTGTGCAGACTTAATTGCATTTTCTTCCTGAAAGAGGGTCTGGTGCAGAACACCTGCGGTCCAGCGCTACGTGACCGCCAGGCTGTCGTGCAGGCAGCAGTGGCACAGGCAGCGTGCAAATTCGGGGCCTCTGGGACCTGAGATGTAGCCAGACCCCTGGATGCCCTCCCAACCGCTGCACCCACCCCGGAAACAGAGCTTCCTGCGCAAGGCTGGGGGCAGTCTGGAATTTTGCAACTAATCCCCCTTTCAAGGGCCCTCAGGGACCGAAGGTGGAGAAAGGGGAGTGCAAACCTTTCCCCGACACCCTGGAAGGCAGAATACAAACGTGGTGTAGAGAGCAGAGGGATTTGAAAGGGAAGAGTCAGACCCCAAATCAAGCTCTAGCCGTGCAACTAGCCGTGCAACTTAAGACATCACTAGCCGTGCAACTTAAGCAGGTGTGACACACTCTTCCAGAACTAGTTTCCTCAGCTGTAAGACCTGAGATGATAACATTTGCAGGTCTGTATGGGGTGATGTATCTAAGGTGCTCAGCCAATATTGGACATGTAGTAGGTGCCCAATAAACTGTAGCCATTATAATTAGGATGATTCATTCATTCATTGGACGAACATTTATTGAGATTTACCATGTGTCAGGTACAGTTCCAGCTCAGTGGTTTGCTAAGGCAAACCACTTAGACCAGGTCTCTGCCCGTGCAGAGCTTACAGGGCAGAGGAAAATAATCATGCAAACCAATTAGATAAATTTAGCCCAGGATAAGTTCTCTGAAGGAAATAACACAGGATGGCAGGATAGAAGATAGCTGAGATTAGAGAGTCCTACTACAGCCACACTCTTCAGGGAAGTCTTCTCTGGGGCACCTGAAGGAGAACTTGTTGGCAACTATGAGAAGATGGAGGGTAGTATGTTCCAGGCAGAGGGAACAGCAAGTACAAAGGCCCTGAGGCAGCCCCTCAGTCATCATGTGGAGAGGTGGCAAAGAATGTCTCATAAACCACAGCTACCAGCACTCATTCAGGTTTACAAGAACTGGGATCCATCTAGAAAGTTTTCAAACGTTCCAAGGTTCTGAAGCCCAGAGCAGAGGGGGCGGATTAATATTCCATAAAATGTAGTCTAAGACTGCTTAGACTCTACAAATATTTACTGAGCATCCTCCATGAAGCAGACAGTAGGCTGAATTCTGGGGAATACAAAGGTCAATCCGGATGGCTGTTGCCTCCTATACCTGTGACCTCCCTGTATCCCAAGCTCGAAACCCAGGCTCTGGAAGATAGAAAGTAATCGGCAAATATTTGTTGACAGAAGCAACAAGAATAATGACATTTATTAAATTCTTATTCAGCTCTTCTACACCATTAACACATTGACTCATTTAATCCTCCCAACTCGAACATTAAATACTATTATTATCCCCATTTTACAGAAAGGGAAAGTGAAGATCAGAGTGATCAAGTAGCTTGCCCAGAATCACACAGCTAGTAAGTGGTAGACCCACGATTCAAATCTTGACAGTCTGGTTCTACAGTCCATGCTCTTAGCTGACAGCAGCATGCCCAACCACCCTGATTTGCCTGGAGCAGTCCTGGGTTTAGTGCTGGAAGCCCCATGTCCTTGGAAACCCCTCAGACCCGGGCAAACCAGGACACATGATCATTCTACCCAGTATTGCTTTTCTTTTCTTTTTTTTTTTTTTTTTTGCGGTACTCAGGCCTCTCACTGTTGTGGCCTCTCCCGTTGCGGAGCACAGGTTCCAGAAGCGCAGGCTCCGCGGCCATGGCACGGCATGTGGGATCTTCCTGGACCAGGGCACGAACCCCTGTCTCCTGCATCGGCAGGCAGACTCTCAACCACTACGCCACCAGGGAAGCCCCAGTACTGCCTTTCTAACAAGATATATAGCCATGAAATAAAACAAATTTCAACATGGGGAGCCAAGTAGAACAATAAATGCAGGTACACCTCCAGACTAGCAAAGAGAGGGAACCTATACTCCTTCTGGATAGAAGGGAGCTTTCGTATAAGACTCCTTATACGAAAGGAGGTGGGGTTCCACAATCCCCCCTGATATCCGGTTTGCTCCTGTCAAATGCCTCTTCTCTGTATTTGAAGGACAGCATCACTCACTAAAACTAACTGTTCCCAACTCTACCCACTTGGTCACTCATGCAGTCATCCAATGAACAGTACCTACTCTTTGCTAGGCACTGTACTGGTCATGGGCATTGAGGATTTGCAGCTAACCAGACAGATGTGGTTCCACCCTCCTGTCATTCTTAGTCTAGTGGGGACACAGGTACTAAACTACCAAACATAATTAACTAAAGAATTCTAAATTGTCAGAAACCATGAAGTCAACCAATACCCATAAAGTACCAAAGAAGAGAATAGTCCCCACTTAAACTAGGAAATCAGGGAAACCCTCCCTGACCCCAACAATGATCAGCAGTCAGCCAGGTAACAGTAAGGCAGGTGAAAATTCCAGGTAGAGGAAGCTGTGTGTGCAAAGGCCCTGAGGTAGGAAAATGCTTGGCTGGCAACTTCAAGAAGACACATGTAGCAGGAGCAAAGTGAATGAACTGGTGAGAGGCATGAGATGAGCTGGAGAGAGGGGCAGGAGACAAATCATTAAGGGCAGTGAGTTTGGATTTCATTCTAAGTGCAAAGGGGAAAGCCACTGGAGGGTTTAATTAGAAGAATAAATGGTCAAGTTCACACTTTACAAAGATCTTTCTGACTATTAGGTGCAGAACGGATTGAAGATGAGCAAAAGTGGCTGCAGGGATGTGGGCGAGGAGGGAACTACAGGGGTCCAGGCAAGAGATGATGCAGGTTGAACCAGGCTGGTGAGTGTAGACACAGACATGTGGGTACAGTGGAGAGTTATTTAGAGGAAGGTAGAATCTACCTATTTTTAAAGATCACTTTGAGAGGAAGACCTTAACAAATGGCACTACCATCCACCCGGGTTCTTACACTGGGAACTTAGGTTGTCTTTTTCTTGAGAGGTGGCTCTCCACTCTTGGGGAGTTAATCACAGCTCACATTCCCCTGTGGCCCTGATTTCTCATGGAAAATAAAATCATTTCCCAACACATTGATCTTCCTCCCCTCCTGTGATGGGTTGAATTTTGTCTCCCCAAAAGATATGTCCAAGTCCTAAACCCTAGTACCTATGAATGTGACCTTGTTTGGAAATTGGATCTTTACAGATATCACCAAGATGTAAATTAAAACAAAATTATACTGGACTAGGGTGGGCCCTAAACCCAGTCACTGGTCTCTTTGAAGAAGAGACACAGACACAGGGAGACTGTCATGTGATTATAGGGGCAGAGATGCATTTACAAACCAAGGAACACCAAGGATTTCTGGCTACTACCAGAAGCCAGAAGAGACTTCCCCGTCACCCTCTGTTGGTTTGCAAACTGGCCCCTGTACACAGAGGACAAGGAGAGACCAAAGAAAGAGAGTCACTCCAGATTGGTAGGGGGCAGGTTTAACAAGCAAGGGAAATTACAGTAAAACGAGGCTTGTCTTTGGCACCACAAGACAAGTATACAACTCTGCACGTGCCCACCAGAATCTTAACAGTTTATAGAGAGGCCTTAACAGGGTTCAGTCACATTTACAAGTCCAGATGGTCTCATCAACACATTACTCTCTCAAGGCTGCATCCTTGAAAATGGCTCCACTGTGGGAACAGTGGGCGGAGTATACATTCCAAGGACAGGGGAGGGGTGAGGAGCCTCCCATTGCCCAGGTCCAGCTCAAGAGTCAGCCAGCGGTCACGGTCCTCTCCATGACCTCCTCCAACCCCCTCCAGAGCTCAGGAAGTCACCCCTTTTGACTACCTTAAATACAAAGAAACTGAAGCAGAGAAGAGCTCTCATTAGACATCTCACTGTCTCAGAAGACAATGGCAGGATATACTATAATAGTTGCTACCAGTAAGGGTCAGGGGCTGGCAAACAGCCAAATTCAGCAGGCTGCCTGTTTTTGTAAACAAAGCTTTATTGGCTTTGTTGTTTAAAGGCGCAAACTTGCAACTAGTAGATAAATAAGTTCTGGAGATCCAATTTCAATGCACAGCGGAATGATTATGGAAGTTGCTAAGAGACTAGGTCTTAATTGTTCTCACCACAAAAAAGAAAGGATAATTATGTGGCATGATCAAGGTGTTAGGTAACACTATGTGATAATCATATTACAATATATAAGTGTATCAAATCAGCATGTTGCACACCTTAACCTTACACAATATTACACACCAATTATATCTAAATTAAAAAATCAATAAAGTAAATAGGAAGGTTCTTCTTTTTCCTCTCTCCCCTCTGGGATATATACAGTTTCTCACATGGCCTTCAAATCATTTTCTACACATAAATATCCTTTAAACACACACACACACACACACACACACACACACACATAATGATTGCATACTATACCTGCTGACAAAAACTTGCTTTTTTCAGAGTATGTCGTGTATATTTTTCTATGTCAGCATATATGGGGTGACCAAAGTATTCCGTAGTAAGGAGGTACCATAATTTATTGCTAAACTTGCAGTGGCTTTCAGTATTTTACTCTCCATATGATACATCAGTTGGATTGGCTTCCTCCATGGCCTTCAATGAACAGCATTCAGACAACAGCTAATCTAACACCTGATATGAGCCAAGCACTGTGTTAGGTGCTGGGCTCCAGAAGTGAATAAACCATGGTCCCTGTCCTCAAAGAGCTCACAGTGTCTTCCAATGATAATGTTGATAAATTTAATGAGCATCTACTATGGGCCATTCAGTGTAATGATACTGACATGCATTATCTCACCCAAACTTCACAACAAAAGCAGCTTATGAGGCAGGTACAACTATGAGCCCCACTTTACAAATGAGACTGAGGCTCAGAGAGGTTAAGTAACTTACTTGAGGTCACACAGCTAGCAATAGATTGAGCTGGAATTCAAACCCAGGCTCTTAAGCACCCAGCCTACACTCAGGAGACAGGATTAAAACTAGTGCAAGTGAGAGCTTCGAGGAAGGAATGAAGGGCTCAATTAAGGAGATCAGGGGAAGGCTCCACGAAGAAGTGACAACTTAGTGGCATCAAAAAGAACAAGCACTTTCCAGTGGACAAGGAGGGACCGGGAATCCCAAGCAAAGAGATTAGCATGCACAAAGCCATGGAATTTCTGGGAACCGGAATATTCAGCATGATTTGGGTGCAAAGTGAGGCAGGTGAGGCTAGAGAGAGGCACGGCAGGATCACAACTCCTCATCCTAGCTGAGACTCTAAACTTTATCCTAAAAGTTATGAGGAGCCATTGAAGGGTTTTTAAGCAGGAAATTCAAGATCAAAGTTGCTGCTGGTTGCAGCATGGAAGGTAGATCAGAGAGGAGGGAAGGGGTGGAGGCCAAGGAGACTGATGAAGAGGTGGCTGTACACCCATGCTGTACGTGGAGAGTTTGTCTTCTCGGGGCCAGCTTTTACCCGTATGAGACAGCACGGTGGTAATGAGGGCAGGACACGCCAATCCAGGGAGACTCAGGAGCTCCTGGCAATGTTAAAGGCAGACTGAGTCCCTGTTTTCCCCTGGGATGTGAGAGCTGATGGCTGACTGCCCAGTGGGGGAATCTGACTTAACCCTGGACTATTTCACTCCATGTTCAGACAGCTTCCAGCAGCCGAGAGACTTCCTCGGGTCGCCCAGTCCTGGTGAGAGGAGGACATCTTGAGCAGTGGCCCATCCACTTCCACCACCCCCTCAGCTGGCACCATGAGGCTGTGGGCCTGCAGAGAGCCAAGCCATGAGGCCACCGCATCGTGAGTCATCCCAGCTGGTTCCGGCTATTTTCCCTGGGATGCAAGAGAGCCAGTGGAAGCGTGTCCTGGCGAGGCCAGGCGGGAGACCAGTGGCCAGCCTGCCAGGGGCTGCCAGGCATGGCCGTGGCCTAAGGGGAGGATGGATGCCTACAGCCACCCGCTGACGTTGTGGGGAGGAAGAGAGCCACTGGGAGGGCCTTGCTCACTTCCACAAAGCAGGCAGAGCCATCAGCAGGTCTGGTTCTGAGACACAACATACACCAAAGGACCCTGATCAGGGCCAGAGCATAAAGCGCGAGGGAGTGGCATCAGGGTGGCAAATAAAACAGCTAACTATTTACTGAGCCCGGACTCTGGTCCAGGAGCTGTGCTACACACTTTACAGCATCATCATGTCTGCTAAAATACTTTATAGCTGTTACTTCATTGAGTCCACTACAACAGGGGTCAGCCAAATCCAGCTTGTGACCTGTCTTTTTATGGCTCACGAACCAAGAATGGTTTTTACATTGTTAAAGGGTTTTAGAAAAAAAAAAAATGTGATAGAAACCACCTGTGGCCCACAAAGCCTAAAATATTTACTATCTGGTCCTTTAATGAAAACGTGTGCCAATTCCTGCACTAGAATATAAGCTCCAGGTGGGCAGGTAGGGTGTGCATTGTATGTGTGCTCCACTCCTATATTCCCTGACACCTAGAAGAGTTCTTAGCACATAGTAAATGCTCAATAAATGTCAAGTGAACAAATGAAGGCATGAGTGAATAAATTTTATTATCACCTAATCAGATCGATACTATCATTAGCCCCATTTTACTGATGAGTAAATTGAGGCTCACCGTGGTGAATCAACTTGCCCAAGTGAAAGAGATTTGTCAATACTTTGGGAGAAAGTGGATTGAGAACTAGGGAGTCAGAGAAGGGAGAACTGATTGCCGGTAAGAGCACGATCACGTTGCACATGGAGATCCAGACTACACGAGGCCAAGACCCAGACACACCTAAAACAGAGCTTGAGCATTTGGGTACAGAAAATCTCCACCGGAGCACAGAACTTGCCTAACTGAGGACATTAGGGGGCAGAGGTCACAATCATGAGCCACACCCCACTTAAAAACAATTTAACTTAGTTTGTTGTGTTTTTCTTCTTAAGTCACTTTATTTTTAAATCACCAACAGATTTAAGTCATTCAGTCAACATAATCACTACAATTAAGCATCTCTTCTTTTTACAGCAAAAACAGTGAAAGTAGAGAAAGGAAAAGGAATCTAGAAAAGAAAGCAGACTGGGGCAGAGAGCAGAGAAGCCAACAGGAAAAAGGCAGACAGCCCACCCACCTAGACCTGACACACAAGGGGGGCAGAGAGGGAGAAACCAGGGAAGCACGGGGCCTGTGAGGCCACACAGACCTCGTTCCACCACTGGCCAGCGCTGCATCCTTGAGCTGGGCACTAATTTCAGCCAGGGTTCAGTGAGAGGAGCCAATCTATAGATATGAGGCAGATGTGGGTATAGATGCAGATACCGATAAGGATACAGATAGAGTTAGACCCGGGGGAATCGATGTTCAGCAAACATTTAATTTGCACTTTAGTGGGGATGCAAAGATAAAAGTGCTCCTTCACGCAAAGAAACAAAAATAGATACTTATGAAATAACATAACTACTTATAAACTATTTTAAATGCAGTGGTAGAACTGTGCACAGGGTACAGTGAGAGCAGTGAAGAGAGTCCCTAACTCATACGTTGGACCATAAGATTAGAGAAGGTTTCTTGGGGGGAATAGAGGGGATGAGCTTATCCTTAAAGAATGAATAATTGTGAAGGAGACACTGAACCTGCCAGGACAGAGTAACTCAAAACATAGATGCTGTTGGTGAAGAGTCAGGGCTTCAGATTCACCAGCAAAGAAAATATTCTTTTCATCACATTGACAAACAGGGGAGTCAAAAGTAAAACCTTTTTTGGTGAAAAGATGTGAATTTGAGATATTAGCACAATATCCAATTAGAAAAGCCTAGCAAGGACAGAGTCTGAAATGAGTACAGTTTGAAATGAGGACACAATTGCAGGTAGATTTGGGAGGCAAACACAGTCACCTACTTGACTATTCTTCTGGCTGTGTTTCTCAAGCCACTTCCTATTCCCTGCCTGTGTATTGAATGCTTATGCCTTTGAGTTCTTTCCTTTACTTCTTTTCTTCTTACATTAAGAAAGGAAGGGAAGAAGGCAGGGAGGGAGGGAGGAAGCAAGGAAGGAAGGAAAGAGAGAAGGAGAAGGTATGGGGGGCTGATCAAGAGCAGGCTGGAAGCCACAGGCACCAGCCGAAGCCCATGTCAGCTCCTGATGGCTCTCACCTTGGTAACTGCACTGTGGAGGTGAACAAACTCCTGCCAGGAGAGGGAGAAACTAAGGAGGAACCGAGGGAGGGGGTCAGCCGTAGGCCTGGCACTCACTGCCTGACACCAAGGAGGTGAGCCAGGAAGTCAGCAACAATGCAGGGAAGCTATGAACAGCTGCTGCTCGCCACCGGCCACCACGTCTCCCACCAGAATCCAGAAACATGCAGGAAAGAGGATTCTGGGAAATGTAGTTCAGTCTAGACAGTCTTCACATTACAAAGCCACCACAGCCCTTAAAGAAGTTTCTTCTGTTTTGGGAGCTAAGATGTGAGGAGGGGGGCTAAGCTGTGGTTTCTTTCTTTATGAAATGGAACAAAAATAGCACAAACTATTAAAGGATAATGTTTTTAAAACAAGTGAAATGTTGACTCTCATACAAATATAAACACGTGTCAAAGATTTTATTTAACTCATTCATTAATGAGAAAACCAGGAATATGTTAGCAATGGTTCAAAGGAGAAGCCAAAGAACAGATACACATATAGGTAATCGGCATTCCAGAAATAAAGTTTGCTTAATAAATTCAAATCTGGTCAATATCCACGGAACAGTAGTTAATTGCATTCTACTAGACACAGCTCATTTGCATTTCTATGGACAAGAATAATTTGCATTATCGGTTTTCTGCAACTTACAAAGTTGTAAAATAGATCAAAGGCACTGAAAGGTGGAGAAAATCCAGAAAAGTGCACTAGCTAGGACACCCAGTCTTATCTTTTGGCTCATCCCAAGTCTTGCACAATTTTCCTGACACTAATAATAGGCAACGTTTGTTAAGTGCTTACTAACAGCTCCAAGTAAATGGCAAGTATAACTTGTATAAAGCTACCAACAACGCCTGAAGTTGTATGGTACTCAGTTCACAAGTGGGAAAACGAAGGTTCAGTGAAGTGCGATAACTCACCCGAGGTCACACATCTAGTAAACACAGGAGCTGGGATTCAAGCCTGGCTGTCCCACTCTGGATTTAAACATTTTCCCTTCTCCGACTCCCTAGTTCTCAATCCACTTTGTAGTGGCACTGGCATGTGGGGAGGGGAAAGTGTTTTATCACAGACATTGCTTAAAATTTCCGGTCAATGCTTGTTGATAATAAAAAGGAAAAAAGGATGCCCACTTGTCGTTTCAACATCGATTTGAATTCTCTGCTGACAATGACACCCCTTCCCCTTTCTTCCTGGAGCAGACTGCCCCCATCACCCCTCCCCTTGATAAGTCATCTTCACCTCTGCCCCTGTCCTCACCCCCACCCCTGCCAAGGGTGGCCTTTACAGCTAATCTCCAGCTTTCGTCCTGCTTAAAAGGGGATGCTGAGTGTGGGAATGGAATTCCTCAGGACACCAGAGGGGCTTTTGGAGGCTACAAAATGGGAGAGGAAGAGGAGGGAGAGAAGGGGGAAAAGGGGAAAGAAGAGAACACGGGTGGGGAGAGATGAGCCCCCTGTGGAGAAGAAAATTTGGTGGGCAAAACACAGATGTTTAATGAGGAATCTGGTTGGGTTTCTGCAGAATGGAGTGCAGTGTGAACCACCTTCCCTACATCCATGACATCTCCAGGAAAAAAGGATGAAGAACTCAACCCTCAGCCCCTGGGATCCAGAAAGAACAAAGACAGAGAGGAAGGAGAGAGAGAGGAGGGAAGAAAGAGGGAGGGAGGGAGCCTGGGTGGCTGTTGAATGAATGACAAATTCTACCAAGAATAATGGTTGGCTGCAGGGAGAAGGTGGGCTGAGAAAGTTTCTCCAAGTCTTGAAGTAAGATTAAGAGTTGGCCATGGACAGGACAGGAATAAAGGCGCAGACCTACTAGGGAATGGACTTGAGGACACGGGGAGGGGGAAGGGTAAGCTGGGACAAAGTAAGAGAGTGGCAGGGACATATATACACTACCAAATGTAAAATAGATAGCTAGTGGGAAGCAGCCGCATAGCACTGGGATATCAGCTCGGTGCTTTGTGACCACCTAGAGGGGTGGGATAGGGAGGGTGGGAGGGAGGGAGATGCAAGAGGGAAGAGATATGGGGACATATGTATACGTATAACTGATTCACTTTGTTATAAAGCAGAAATTAACACACCATTGTAAAGCAATTATACTCCAATAAAGATGTTAAAAAAAAAAAAAGAGTTGGCCACGGAGAAAGGCAAGCTGGGATGGTCAGCTGCCTCAGAGGAAAGTAGCTGAGTGTCTATGAAACTGAAGCCCCTAAAACTGACTTTCCCTGCCTTTATAATTAACCTCTCTACCCAAAACTTTAACCCCTTTCGTGTCCTGCCCCTGTTCCCCTCAGGATTGAGGACTCTCCAAAAAAAGGAGGGGGTGGGGGGGAGTGAAACCAAGCAGGACCCTGTGGGGCCCTCCTTGGTCCAAAAGCCCCTCCACGTCCCCCATTTCTTGTTCGTAGAAAAAAAGGCTTTAGTCTCAAGGCCTTCCCTGAGTTCCAAAGAATAGCCTCAAGCAGTTAATGATGAGGACAAGAGTCACAAGACTCCTAGTTCCTGCTGAAGGGACACAGATAACAACCTGATGCACACCTTTGAGCTGCTCTAATAGAAACTAAGACTCCCACCCAGGTGGAGGACAGTGACTACATGCCGACCACGGGCACATAGACCACAGGCTGGTTGGAATCAGAAGGTTGAGACTCCTGAAACATCACCCTGTTACCTCACCACCAGCCAATCAGAAGAAGGTCCACAGCCAATCACCATGCAATGACCCTCTCCCCTAACAGTCTTTAAAAACTCTTGCCTGGGGCTTCCCTGGTGGCGCAGTGGTTGAGAGTCCGCCTGCCAATGCAGGGGACACGGGTTGGAGCCCTGGTCTGGGAAGATCCCACATGCTGCAGAGCAACTAAGCCTGTGAGCCACAACTACTGAGCCCACACGCCACAACTACTGAAACCTGCGCACCTAGAGCCCAGGCCTCGCAACAAGAGAAGCCACCGCAATGAGAAGCTCGCACACCGCCACAAAGAGTAGCCCCCACTCATTGCAACTAGAGAAAGCCGGCGCGCAGCCACAAAGACCCAACGCAGCCAAAACTAAACAAAAAAAATAAAATAATATAAATTTTTAAAATTAATTAATTAAAATAAAATGTAAAAAATTAGTTTAAAATAAAGAAGAAAGGAAAAACCTAAATGTCTTCACAAGCAGGGTAATGACCAAAAAAAAAATCCGTGATTATATTTGTAATCCATGAAGTCCATGAAGTGCGTAACAGTCATTAAAGATAATGAAGTAAGTCTACTTCGATTGACATGGCAAAAATTCCAAGACACATTGCTGGTTGAACTTGAAAAAAAAAAAAGATGCAATAGCAGAAAGAACAATTTGATAGGTAAATGATACCACTTATGTTTAAAAAATAATCCACTCTGCACACACATTCCCATGGACACACACAGCATTTATCTTCAATGAATATGTAAACAAGTATGTAAAAAACAATACAACAGGGGACTTCCCTGGTGGCGCAGTGGTTGAGAGTCCACCTGCCGATGCAGGGGACGCGGGTTCGTGCCCCGGTCCGGGAAGATCCCACATGCCGCAGAGCGGCTGGGCCCGTGAGCCATGGCCGCTGAGCCTGCACGTCCGGAGCCTGTGCTCCGCAACGGGAGAGGCCACAACAGTGAGAGGGCCGTGTACCGCAAAAAAAAAAAAGAAAAGAAAAAGAAAACAATACAACATAACAGTTAAGGGCAGGACTCAACTCATACTTCCAGGACTCACCTTCCAATCATCTCATTTACTGGTTGTGCGACATTGGGAACATTTCTGAAACCCTTTGAGCCTCAGTTTCCTCATCTGTAAAATGGGGTTGTGAAGATTAAATGAGCTAATATAAGACTGGTATATAATCAGTGCTCAGTGGATGTTTGTTATTATCAATGCAATGGGTATTATTATTACTATTATTCATCTGGAAAGATGTACACAAGAGTAAAGACAATGACTGCCTTAGAAGGGTACTGGGATGAGAATGGAGGACAAAGGGGTCTTGAGACCTATCTGTAATTTTCTATTATTTTCAAGGACAGTATTTCAGGCATCATGTAACAAACCATCCCCATGGATAGTCAAATAGGTACGGTGAAGCAGGACAGGCACACAGCAGGAAGTAGTCTGTTCCCTCCGAAGGTGGAGATGGTGTCAAGGCAGGCTGCATGGAAAACATGACATACTCCGGATCACCCCTTCCTCTGACATTTTCTCCATCTACAGCTTTTCCTCTGGCAGTTTTTCTCTGAAGACCAGGATACCTTCCCATACATCCCCCGCCCAGATTGATGAAGGTCCTCCTGCGAGGCTGGGGAAGGGGGCCCAGAGGCTGCTTCCAAAGTTCCCCAGGGACCCAGTGGGATGGCTGGGCCATTTGCCAGCCTGATCTGACTGGCCTTGCAGGACACCCAGTGAGCTCTTCCAGCCCCACTGAACCATCCATTAATAAACTCATGACACCGAGCTGTCTTCCCATTCAAGGATGCTACTGCCGATTGCTGCTGAGGGAAACCTGTGTCCTGTGAAGGGGGTTGGACAATAGTGGTGATGGGTGACCACCTCCCTCTGCCTGCCCTCCCTCATCTACCCTGATCTTCCAGCTCCCCAGGTTGGCAGTGGCCGCTGACTGGAGTGAGGAAACTCACTGCGGGGGCTTCTGAATATAAACAACTAAATCCCCCAACACTTTGGGGATCAAACCACAATTGGGATCTCATTAACTACACATCTTAACCAACTGAACTAAATGCCTACTGTGAATGAACATCTCCTTTCAAAGCGACAAATTCACCCAGAGGAAGCAATTAACTGGATCAATAAAGGTAGGAGGGAGCAGAGAAGAAACATTTATCAACAGTCTCCTAATCACTTGTCTATTTCCCCTCCCCTCCCATTTATTTCCCCAATAGTCTTTTTGTAAATTATTTTTTAATTTTATTATATAGTAAAAATATATTACTATGTATTATTATTATAAAAATATTATTTATTATATGATAAAATAATTTTATTATATAGCCTCATAATGTCTTCACTACTGTCATTGTCCATTTTATTGATGAGAAAACTGAGGTTCAGAGAGGTTCTGTGTCCTCAATACTACATGGCTAGGAAGCTAATGAACTTGGTCCTTGGCACATTATTATGTCCACTTTACAGATGAGAAAACGGAGGAGTCCAAGCTTGAGAGATTAAGTGGCTTTTCCGGGGAGGGGCATGTGGCTGGGAAGTGGTGTGGTCATTATTTCTGATCTCAGATGCAGAGTTCTTTCCTTGATTTGAGGCTCAGAGACAGAAGCAGCATCTCACCCTCTTAATCACCCACTTGGAGGCTGGATCAGAAATTTCCTGATCCCCTATATAGCACTGCTTCTTGAAAGGTGATCCTGGATTCACTCACAGCAGAATCAAACCGGGGTGCATGTTAAAATGCATATTTCTGGGCCCTGCCCAGGTCTTTGGATCAAATGCTCTCACCACAAGATCAGGAATCTGCATTTTATTTATTTTTAAAACATCTTTATTAGAGTATAATTGCTTTACAAGGGTGTGTCAGTTTCTGCTGTATAACAAAGTGAATCAGTTATACATATACATATATCCCCATATCCCCTCCCTCTTGCGTCTCCCTCCCACCCTCCCTATCCCACCCCTCTAGGTATTCACAAAGCACCAAGCTGATCTCCCTGTGCTATGTGGCTGCTTCCCACTAGCTATCTATTTTACATTTGGTAGTGTATATATGTCCATGCCACTCTCTCACTTCGTCCCAGCTTACCCATCCCCCTCCCCATATCCTCTCCCCCTCCCCATATCCTCTGCATTTTAAATAAACATCCCAGAAAAAAAGGTCTTATGCACACTGAAGCTTGAGAACCACACCACAGGCATCCTTCCCTAATGCCTGGTACATCTTGATCCAAGAAAGGACAAGGCAGCTTTTGAAAGAGCAGTGTTTTATACTGTTGAGCCACATTTTTTAATCTGTCATCATTTCACATTTATGAAGTTCAGTTCTGTCCCCTTAATCAGAGGTCTAAAGTTGGCAACCTAGAGTCTTTCTTTGGCCAGCTGTTTAGTGTGCCAACCCCCCCCACTCCTCACCTAGGGTTTTGTAAAGAATCTGGTCAAGGTCCCTAGGTTCAAATCCCGGCTCCAGCTGTGCCTCTTACACACTCTGGATCTCAGTTTCCTCAAATGCCAAATGGGGTAATAACAGTTCATGCCTCACAGACGCCTGAGAGTGTTAAACACACTCATTAATATAAAGCTTATAGAAGAGTGTCTGGCAGAGAGTAAGTACTCAATGCAGGTTAGCCGTCAACATCAAAGTGCAGAATTCTGGATTTTCTTGATTTACCCACGGCAACACACGGCTGCATCCAGGTGGTGGACTGGAGGGTGCAGTCAGCCCACACAGCACTTAGTCACTTGGCCATCCCTCATGAGGACTCTTCAGCTGGCTGGCCCTGCGGGCCCTTGTGTTGGTGACACTGAGGGCTTAATTGAAAACACATGTCCAGTGCCCATCATCGGATGAATGGATAAAGAAGATGTGGCACATATATACAATGGAATATTACTCAGCCATAAAAAGAAATGAAATTGAGCTATTTGTAATGAGGTGGATGGACATAGAGTCTGTCATACAGAGTGAAGTAAGTCAGAAAGAGAGAGACAAATACCGTATGCTAACACATATATATGGAATTTAAGGGGAAAAAATGCCATGAAGAACCTAGGGGTAAGACAGGAATAAAGACACAGACCTACTGGAGAACGAACTTGAGGATATGGGGAGGGGGAAGGGTGAGCTGTGACAAAGCGAGAGAGAGGCATGGATATATATACACTACCAAACGTAAGGTAGATAGCTAGTGGGAAGCAGCCGCATAGCACAGGGAGATCAGCTCGGTGCTTTGTGACGGCCTGGAGGGGTGGGATGGGGAGGGTGAGAGGGAGGGAGACGCAAGAGGGAAGAGATATGGGAACATACGTATATGTATAACTGATTCACTTTGTTATAAAGCAGAAACTGACACACCATTGTAAAGCAATTATACCCCAATAAAGATGTTAAAAAAAAAACAACAAAAACACGTGTCCATTATTGCTCCCCGCCAGGAGCCGGGGGCTCCAACACCCTCATCCCAGAGCACCAGGCCAAGCCACACCGAGCCAGGGGCCACCCCAGGACTCAACACCCACATTCCTGGGGATGGACCTGGAGCAAGCGACTCCTTCAAACCCTTCAAGACAAACCCCTCCTTTCCTGCCGGCCTCACAGCTCACGGCTCTCCATCCGCAGCATCACCTCCAGTGGGACTGGTGCAGGTACCCAGCCATCACACCATTCTGTGCTGAAGGGAAGTACTGTAATACAAGCAGAGTGATAATTCTGGGACTGGTCCTTCTAAGGTCTTTTCCCCTGGCTAACTCACTCTCTCTCCTTCCGGTTCCAGCCTAACTGTCGCTTCCTCCGTGATGCCAACTCCGCCTGCAGAGGTTGCTCCCACTTCCCAGGGTTCCTGCTCTCCGGCAGTTATTGCACTGGGGTTGGGTTACCCGTTTATTGTTTCCCCTCATAGACCAGGAGGTCCTTGAGGCCAGAGTCTGTGTCTCGTTCACTACTGAATCCTCAATACCTAACAAAATATTTAGCACCTAGCTGGCGCTTAATAACTGTTTGTTGAATAACTGACTAAAAACAGGGATGCTGTTGAGATTCAGAAGAGGGACCAGAATTCTCTTTACAAAAGAAAAAGAGAGAAACAAACATTTATTGACCTGCCATCTGTGAACCTTCACAACCACCTTATGAAGAGGTTATTATAAATCCTTTTACAAGTAAGAAATCTGCGTTTCAGAAAGGTTTAAACTATTTGTTCAAGGCTATAAGCCAAACAGGGGTCACCGAAGTTTTCTGTAAAGTCCCAGTTCATGGTCATTTTAGGTTCATGGGTCACACAGTCTCTGTGGCAACTACTGGACTCTACAATGACAGCACAAAAACTACAACATGTAAACAAACAGGACTGTGTCCCAATCAAATTTTATTTACATAGCAGGCAACAGGCAAGATTGATAAACCCCTGAGGTAGGCACTGATCTAAGGAAGATCTGAACCCATGTTTGTCCATTACATACTCAAACGTTTCAGACAGAAAGTTGGAGAAAGAGGAGTAGTACAAATGGTGAAGGTCCAGGAAGAGGTGCTTGCTTTGGAAAAGGCCAGAGCAAACTGAGCAGATTAAGCAAATCTGATCATGGAAGCTCATGTGATTTAGTCCTCAAGTAGGTCCTTATCGAGCACCTACTGCTTGCTAAGCTTTCGCTAAGTACTCAGGGGACCCAAGCATGAATAAGACTGATCCCTGGCCTCTCCTAGCCTGCAGAGTAGTAAATGAAGCGATATGTATGCCCTTTCCTTTAGTCATTCAATATTGAGCACCTACTATGTGCCAGGAGTGAGATAATAACAGTGGACAAATCAAGGCTTGGTCCCCTGCTTTTAGGCAGGTTAAAGCCCAGCTGCAGAAAGAACATGAAATAATAACCACACAGATAAATATTTAATTACAAATTGGGATAAATGTCACGAAGGGAAAGAACATGATGCTATAAGAGAGAATAACAAGAGAAAATACACTTAGGTTGAAGGGCAGGGGGATGGTCAGGGAAGAACTCTCTGGAGAAATGGTAAATGTCCCAGACCTGAGACAGCAAAAAGTAGAGGCAGTTCAGAGGAGGGGTTAGGAGAGGCTTCTGCAAGGCCGTGACATTTGAACTCTACTTGGAAGGATGAGTGGGACTTGGTGGTGCAGGAACCAGACCGCCATGGACAGCTGTGTAGACTGTACATAGCACAAGTCCCAGGGATACCTTCACATAGACAGGGTGGGAATGGCACCCTCTATTGTGCACTTGTGCAACTGTGTGCAGAAACCTGTGCTGGGATAAAGAGAAAAAGGATTCCTGTGGGAGGGAACGGGGAGCAAGGTGATGGCTGGGAGCCCTTAATTTCACGAGGACCACTGGTAAATTGCCCTGGCTTGAACACTTCATGTTCTATATTCTGTCTCCCCTTCTCTTCATTGGGCTGCAGTGTGTGCCTGGTGGGGTGTTCTCAGGTCTCCTCAGCAGCTATGATGGATGTCTTCTCCTTGCCTGTATCGATTTCCCCAGTGAGGCCCTTGTCTGCTTCCTCATCAACCCTCCTTCTGCCTGCAGTGTGTTAAGTAGGTACTCAGCCCCATACTTATTACTCCTGTTTAATGAGCTGGCGGCAAAAACTTGCTGATATAAAATTCATATTTATTTAATTTGATTGTCCCCGAGCCTGCTCCTGCATGTCTAACCTGCTTGTCCTAGGGGCTGGGACCACCCTGGATTATTGTGCTACAGTTTTATTGATGGGCAGTCTATCTGCTCATTTCTTTGGACGAGAAGTCACACCCCCCTCACCACCACCAATCTCTGTTGGTTGGATACCGGAGGGGTTTCCGCCTGGCCACACTCTAAGCGGAGCATGGGAGAGTTAAGGCAGGGGTCTAAATGCATATGCCTGCCAGGACCCGGCGGGTATGGCAGATGAGGGTATTGGGCTGGGGGGCAGGAGGGGATGAGGAAGCACCATCTAAAAGGGATGGCCCAACTCAGCCCCCATCCCTTGTTGCCATGTGTAGAATGGGATCCCAGTGTGAGCAGATCTTCAGTGTTCCAGGAACTTGGGAAAGGGGGATTTGTGTGTGTGTGAAATCTCTCAATTTTAAATACCTGCAATTAATCTTTAAGAATGTTTTTTAACACTGAGAAAGCCAAACAAATTACATCTAGAGGTCAAATCCAACTCTTAGGCCACCAGTCTGCAATTTCGAAGCAAGGAGAAGCTGAGAGTCTGAAAATGAGACAACTTCTCCTGGTGGAAACCACAGATCCTTTTGCAAGGCAGTAGGACTTAGTAGTTAAGAATACAGGCTTTTGTCAGACAGACCTGAGTTCAATGCAGGATCCACCATGTGACCCTCTTTGACCAATGAAATGTTAGCACAGTGGGGTGTATCGCCTTGAGGCAGAAACTTTAAGAACCAATGCCCTATTTGCTATATGCCCTTTCCTATACTGTGACTACATGCCAAGGTTGGAACCTCCATCATCCTGGGTCCCTCAGTAACTGTGAGGAACAGATTCCCCTGTTGAACTTTAGCAGACACATGGCATGAGTCGACTAAGTTCTTAACTGGAAAAAAATAGTAAGTTCTTAGGGAGCCACTGAGTACTTGGTGGTTTTTGTCACTGTAGCAAAACCTACCTTATCCTGACTGGCATGTACTTCATAAAGTCATTATAAGAGTTAAATTAATTAACAAATAAATACATGTAGAACAGTACCTAGAACATGGTAAGCCCTCGTATTAATCAGCTTTGTGAGATATCAGATAACCCCCAAATTTCAGTGGCTTACAACCACAAAAGTTTACTTCTCAGTCTCATGATGAAGGGCAGCCCTATCTGGAATAAGCCCTTAGATGGGCCATCCCTGTGGCAGAAGGAAAAGAACAAGAGAGCTGGCAGAAACAGGGAACAGCTTTAAAGCATCAGACGTCCATTACATCCACTCACATGCCATCAGTCAAAGCAAGTCACATGGCCAAGCCAAGTGTCAGTGGGGCAGGAATATTGTTCCAATGGAAGGAGCAAGTAATAGGGAAAAAATATAAAATCTAACACAGCCCTCAGTAAAAGTTAGCTGTTAAGCTTTCCAAACATGGCAGAAGGGGCCAGCAAGGAGAGGTTGGGCTCTTAGGGGCAAAGATATATGGAAGGATGGTGAGGATGGCTTGGGGTCTGTCCCCACCTGGTGCCTTGGAGATCAACAGTCAAAAAATCTAGTTTTGAATGGGGTCTCGGATACAGAGACCCAAACACAATTTTATGTCCACAAAATTAAATATGATCCAGAGCACTGAGAAAGACCTTCTCCCTGCATTGTGACCAGGATACAGGAAGAACAGACTCAGATGCTATGCTATTTCAGCACCTCAAGGATTTTTCTGGGGGGGAGGTTGGGCAATACCTCCATGACCGGGGGCTGGCATTCTTAGAGGTACCAGCACAGCAGCCGCAGTGAATGTCCCCTCCTCTCGTGTCCTGTCAGACAGTCAAGATGAGCCAGAGGACACAGGGAGGCAAGCGAGAGGACAGGTCAGGGTCATGTGAGATACCCCTGGGACTGCAGGAATGATGGGAAGACCCGGGAAAAGGCCCACAGCAATTCTGTGCTAAACAGGTAAAGCCATGAGCCAGCAAAAGCCACTGTCTCAGTAAATAAGGTTCCATTGGTCCCCAAAGTCTGCTGAGCCCTGTAAAATCAGGTCACTAGGAAAACTATACATTGGTATGGATAAAATATACACAAATGAAAAAAAATCATCTCTACGCAGAAAAATGCAGAAAACACCACTTGATGCTTGCAGGCCTTTTCTTACCTTGGTGGGCTTGAGTAAGGGGGCACACTGCAAAGGTAAGGCCAGGGCGGCAGCTGTGACTGCTGGCTGGGGTCAGATGGGATGGGTGAGAAGGTGACTTTTCCCCATGGGAGCCCCCTGAAAACAGCCATAGCAAGGAGATGAGTAACTATGATTTGGAGATGAGGGTTAACATCAACATTATTCAATAACAATTATTAAAACCATTCTAAAAGCTTGTTATTAGGTTGAACCATATGAAATATCTGATATCTGAACAGTTCTAACCTATCAGAATGGCAATCTCATATGGTTCAACCTAATATATGCCAGGAATTGTACTAAGAAGTTAGCATGTATCATCTCATTTAATACTCATTCCAGCTCTCTGAGGGGGTCCCATTATTATCTCCATTTTAGAGGAGGAAACTAAGACCAGTGAAGTTAAATTATTTACCCAAGGTAAAACATTGCAGACCTAAAACATAAACCCAGGGGGTCTTAATCTAGGAACAAGGGCCTTAGCCACTGGCTACTCAAAGTGAGGTCCAAGAACCAGACACAGCAGTACCTCCTGGGGATTTGTTTAAAATGCACAATCTCGTTTGCATACCCATGTTCATAGCAGCATTATCCATAAGAGCCGAAAGATGGGAAGAACCCAAAAGTCTATCGACAGATGAATGGGTGAACAAATGTAGTACACAAGGGAATATTATTCGGCCTTCAACAGGAAGGAAATTTTGATACATGCTACGATCTCAGTGAACCTTGAAAACATTATGCCAAGTAAGTCAGTCGGACACAAAAGTACAAATGCTGCATTCCACTTATATGAGCACCTAGAGTCGTCAAATTCATAGAGACAGGAGTAAAACGGTGGCTTCCAGGGCCTGGGGGAGGCAGATGGGGACTTGTGTGTTGAGTGCAGAGTGCCGGTTTGGGATGAGGAAAAAGTTCTGGAGAACGACTGGTGGTGACAGTTGCATAACATTACGAAGGTACTTAATGCCCCTGAACTATACACTTAAAAGTGGTAAATTTGGGCTTCCCTGGTGGCGCGGTGGTTGAGAGTCCGCCTGCCAATGCAGGGGACACGGGTTCGTGCCCCGGTCCGGGAAGATCCCACATGCCGCAGGGCGGCTGGGCCCGTGAGCCATGGCCGCTGAGCCTGCATGTCCGGAGCCTATGCTCCGCAACGGGAGAGGCCACGACAGTGAGAGGCCCACGTACCGCAAAAAAAAAAAAAAAGGGTAAATTTTATGTTGTGTATCTTTTACCACAATAAAAATAATAATTATTATTATCCCTCCAAAAATGCAGTTTTGGGCCACACCCAAGACTAGCCCAGGCCCTGCCTTTTTTTTTTTAATATAAATTTATTTATTTTATTTATTTTTGGCTACTTTGGGTCTTCACTGCTGTGCACAGACTTTCTCTAGTTGGGACGAACGGGGGCTACTCTTTGTTGCAGCAGGTGGGCTTTTCATTGCGGTAGCTTCTCTTGTTGTAGAGCACGGGCTCTAGGCAAGCGGGCTTCAGCAGTTGTGGCACGTGGGCTCAGTAGTTGTGGCTCGCGGGCTCTAGAGCATAGGCTCAGTAGTTGTTGTGCACGGGCTTAGTTGCTCCACAGCATGTGGGATCTTCCCGGACCAGGGCTCGAACCCGTGTCCCCTGCATCGGCAGGCGGATTCTTAGCCACTGTGCCACCAGGGAAATCCCAGGCCCTGCCTTTTTAACAAGATCCGCAGGTACACGTGTGCACATTAAAGTCTGAGAAGCACAGCCACCAGACGCAAAGAAGCACTTGCAGGGACGGCTGTAAACAGGGAAAAGTACAGTGTCA
The DNA here is from genome assembly GCF_008692025.1 of Phocoena sinus. Lineage (NCBI taxonomy): Eukaryota > Metazoa > Chordata > Mammalia > Artiodactyla > Phocoenidae > Phocoena > Phocoena sinus. Next base: position 65,322,391 of record NC_045777.1, on the reverse strand, counting down.
ACCTAAATGCAGAAAATAAGTGGGAGGAGCTCTGAGCACCGCTTCCCCCTCCGTAGGCCCCCACCCACCCTCAGGATGTGATTTCTGTCCAGCAGCCTCCCAGTCCTGCCCAGCACCAAGGAAGGTGCTTGTGACTAGTGGGGTCCTGGCATGCTGGCTGTCAGCCGGGACAACAGAGCTCACCTCCCCACCATGGTTAGCTTGGCTGTTGTGAGCCCCTTGGCGGCCAGTAGGAATCACTGTGGCGCCTCAGAGCTCCGATACAGATGCAGTTAATTCCTCCAGAGCAGGGGGAGCTGCGTGGGCAGGGAGCAGAGTCACAGGGATGGTGGAGCAAACTATTTTGGCAGCAGCTGTTCCATTTGGGGAACTAATGAGACTCAAGGAAATACCTGCCGAGGGATGCCAGATACTTGTTTGCTCGTGGAGCTGATACAGCCTTGGCCAAATTGGACAGTGATGCAAGTGTCCATCATTTTTTGTTCCATTTTGTGGCTCTGTTTTGCATTTCAGAAAGAGCAGGATTAAAACCATATCTGTCCCCAGGCTACCCCTCAGTTCTACAAAGACTCAGGAAAGACAGGCACTTTGGGAACACAATGTTGGGTGTTCCCAGGGTCACTTGTCGGGACCCCCTACCGACTCACTCACCACCAAGCCCTGACACCACCACCCCCTTCAAACTGTGTGTTTCTGTGCTGCCTTTTGTAGCCAATGTATCTCTCTTGGCTCCAAGAGATAGCCAAGAGCTGGTATAACATTTAAAAGTCACAAGCCCAGGGGAGCAAAAGTATAATCTTTCTTATTTCCTTATAACTGGATTTTATCATTTTCCAGAGTCCCCACTCTATCTGGCTGCAGTAAACCTAATCCTGTTCACTTGAGGATAAACTTGGACAATTCAGGAAGAACTCAGCAAATTCAAGGTTTCATTGGTTATTTCATGGTCTGTTCCCTTCTGCCTTCTCCTTCCAGTTGCATCTAATTTCTGAGAGGCTTACATAGCATCATGGCGTTGGTTGGGTAACTCTCTGGCCCTCTGGTATCCACTAAGGAGTACCTTGTCTTGTCTGGTCTTTAATCAGCATCCTTACTCCTTGTTGACACCACAGGGGCTTCTTAATGTTTCCTGGTATCCAGTCAGTGAGGGCCATTCCCCCTCACTCCCACTGCAAGGCTCTCAGTGCCTTAACCATGCCGACCTTGGATGACCTTGGGTACACAGAGTGTGTTCTGTGCTCCCTGGGAGATGCTGGGGACGTTAAGGACTCAGTGAGCCTGCCCCTAACCAGTCTGCTCAGACAACACTCACAGCCACGTCTTATGCACCATTCCAAGCCAGGCTGCATAGCAGCTTCTCTATGAGACTGAATAGATGAGGCCCAGCTCCCCTAAACCTACTTAGAATTTGTTCAACATCCTCCCCGTTGAGGCTCAGTGTGGGAGGAGACAAGGGACAAGGTCCCTTCTCTAAAATACTTGTGGCTGATTGGCTTTCCCAAAGAGAGAGCCAACAATGGTCTCTCAACACACATCTCTACTTACAGTGTGATCCTGACAATCCATCCACTGAGCAGTGGATCTACATCCCTTTCCCTTGAAGCTGAGCAGAACTTTATGACTGCCTCAGCCAGAAGTGTAAGGGTAAGAGAGACTTCATGTGACTTCCAAGATCAGATCATCTAAATGCTATGCATTTCCGCCTTCTTCTCTTGGGACACTTTGCTCTTGGGACCCAGACCCCATTCTATGAAAAGTCTAAGCCTCCCAAGAAGGGGTTCATGGAGAGGAACCAGATCCATGGACATGGTCCCGGCCCCAGCTGAGCTCCCGACCAGCAGCCGGCACCAACCTGCCAGCCAGGTGAATGAACCCTCTTGAAAATGGATCCTCCTAACCTCCACCGCCCACGTCATTTCAGCTGAGGAGCTTCTACACCAAACTTGCAGAATTCTGACAAAATAGATGAGCACTGTTGCTTTAAGCCACTAAGTTTTGGGTTGATTTGCTATGCAACAATAAATAACTGATTCCATACTTATCAGCACACATTTCCCCCCCCCCCCCTTTGTTTCTCTCTCTTCCCAGGGAGATTTTTTATCACTTCTGTAGTGATAAAACTGATTCTTCATTTACCTTTCCAATTGTTTTATTATGGCATAAACCTTACACCTCAAGCTCTTCAGGATTCAGGCTTTTGAAACTGTAAAAAACCTAGCTCTTTTAAACCAAGCCTTGGTTTTCAAAATCATTGTCACATGCCAGGAGTTTCGAAAGCCTGTTTGGAAACTCAAAACCTAAGCATTGTCTTCTTTTTTCTTCCTCTATGCATTGCTGCTGTTATGGCCTTTCTCTGAGGGTGATAAGGATGGAATGAGGTGGGAAGGACAGTGATATAAGGAATTTCCAGGAGGGGTGGAAAGCACTGAATAGCATTTTATCATATTATCGTGCCATTTTTACCAAAGCAGAGGCAAATCTTCAGCATGCAACATTATCCCATTCCTTTGTTCTCCTTAAATTAACTTAAATCCAACCCTGGGTCCCCATCCTATTGTACTGGTAGGAAAGTTGACCTCAGTCATTATCAGAACACCTTTCCTGAGCACTACAGCCCACTAACCCTGAGGGTTATACAAAAATCCCGAGGTCTCACTCAGCCCAAACTCTTCAGGTAGTACGCGCTAGTTTTTTGGCCTATGCTATCACTGCTGGCACATACATTGTCCAAGCTAGTCAGCACGGATTTTTGTGAAGGGCTAGATAATAAAGACTTTTGACCTTTCAGACCGTACAGCCTCTGTTGCAACTACTCAGCTCTGACGCTATGTTGCAAAAGGAGCCATAGGCTGCATAGATGAATGGTCACGGCTGTGTCCCAATAAAACTTTATTTACAGAAAACAGGCAGCAAGCCATAGCTTGCTGAGTCTGGGTCTAAACCAGTGTAAGTCCCTTGAATTCCTGTGTTTCTCTGATTCTGGCCGAGAGAGGGGCATAGAAATCTTTACCAGAGCTGCAATCCCAGACCCTTAGGGTTCAGAATCCCAGGTGAATTGTACATCTGTGCGGTGTTGCTTCTGAGCGAGGTGGAAGTAACTGTTGTATGGTTTTCTCCAGAGAAACAGAGCGAGTAGGACATACAGAGACACCCAGAAAGAGACTTATTATGGGAGATTGGCTTACACAATTATGGAGGCTGAGAAGGCCCATGATTTGCCGTCTGCAAGCTGGAGGCCCAGGAAAGCTGGTGGTGTAGTTCCAGTCCAAAGCCAAAGGCCTGAGACCCAAGACTGCTGATGTCCAAGGGCAGGAGAAGATGGACATATCAGCCCAAGTAGAGAGCAAATTCACCCTTCCTCCACCTCTTTGTCCCACACAGGCCCTCAGTTGATTGGGAGATGCACATCCACAGAGGTGAGGGCCACCTTCTGAACTCAAGCCACAAAGTCAGAGGCTAATCTCTTCTCAGAAACACCCTTACAGACACACCCAACCATATTGTTTGACCAGCTCTCTGGGCCTACTAGACCAGTCAAGCTGACACACATACATCACACCAACTCATCAAGTAACCTGCCAACCTTCAGCCTTCCCAGACCCCAGGAGCACGTCCTTTCTCTCACCTTTGCCCTCCAGTGCCCTCCCTCCTCCCCCCTCATCTCTTCAGTTGAGTTTAGGCATTTTACAAACGACAGGAAGAACCACTGACTTTAAACAGGTTCTTCTTTAAATCCTGTCCACACCTCCAAGGGTTAGAAATGCATGTCTAGCAATCCACTTGAAACAGCAAAAGAGAAAAAAATAACGGTACAATGAACACAAATTAACACACCATGCATTACCTTGGCAAATAGTGTGTTACACTTATCTGTTTACTTGACTTTCACACACTATGAGATCCTAGAGGGCAGAGACCAGATCTCACTCAACGCTGTCCTTCAGCTGAGCCCCAGCACATCATAAGTGCTCCACACATAGTTTCTGAATTAAATATTCATACATCCTGCAGAAATATGTGGTGGTTGAGTCCCAGAATCCTTCTCTGTAGCTCATTTAACAGTGAAGTAGCTGAAGTCCTCCATATTTGCAATCTCTAAAACTGTATAAAGCAATTCTGGTGAGCTCCGTTAATTAAAATATTAAATAAGAGGGCTTCCCTGGTGGCGCAGTGGTTGAGAGTCCGCCTGCCGATGCAGGGGACGCGGGTTCGTGCTCCAGTCCGGGAAGATCCCCCATGCCGCGGAGCGGCTGGGCCTGTGAGCCATGGCCGCTGAGCCTGCGTGAACGGAGCCTGTGCTCCGCAACGGCAGAGGCCACAACAGTGAGAGACGCCCGCGTACCACAAAATATATATATATATGTATATATATATATATTAAATAAGAGAGTGTTAGGTTAGAGGCAGCTGCCCTGCACGCAGTGTTAGGTAGCTAATCAGACATGAGCGGGTCCCCACCCTGCCCTGGACACGGTCGTCCTTCCCTCCCCCACCTGGACACTGGTGATCAGAACACTCCCAGAGATCTTTTCTCTTGCGGTCAAGGACCACCGCTAGGTTTCCAGCCATATCATGACCAAGTGAGATAAAATTGCCTGCACAGGTTGGTGCAGGTTCACCAAGACCTAAAAGGTAACTCAAAGTAACCCAGGGTTTATTATGCAGTGTTTAATTTAATAAATTAGCATTGCAGTTTTTGCCCCACCTCCACCCCCCCACCGTGGGTTTCACTTGGGTACTTATGGGTAAGTGCCTGCACACTAGGAGAAAAGTTATATAACCTAAAGCTGTCAATCAACTTGTCAGTCAAATGATGCAGGACACAGGGAGGGACCACTACTACTCTAAAAAAACCAACCCTTACCAAATGTAAAATAGATAGCTAGTGGGAAGCAGCTGCATAGCACAGGGAGATCAGCTCGGTGCTTTGTGTCCACCTAGAGGAGTGGGATAGGGAGGGTGGGAGGGAGACCCAAGAGGGAGGAGATATGGGGATGTATGTATACTTATAGCTGATTCACTGTGTTGTACAACAGAAACTAACACAACATTGTAAAGAAATTATACTCCAATAACGATATAAAAAAATTTTTTTAAATAAATAAATAACCCAACCCTACCCCCATTTCAGGGCTGCTTCTGGTTTCCAGACAGCCCACTCTCATCTTTTCTCGTGAGCATACTTGCACTCTGCTTAGTAAAACTCTTGCTACTTAAAACTGCTCTATGTCTCTCGACTGAATTCTTTCTCTTTGAGAGGACCAGAACCGTGGGATCGCCATTCTGCTGGTGACAACAGTAGGATGTGCATCATTGAGGAGGGTGAAAAGCAGGTTTAATTCACAAGATGACAGAGAAATCAAGGGAGGCATTCGTGTAGATCCTGAACTCAACCCTGGGCCCTTTCAATGGCTTTTGAGGTTGACAAAGTGGCTCTCCGTGACGTTGCTACTGTCAGTGAAACACTCGATTTTCCATCGAACTCAGAGAAGCAGAGTGTGGAATGGAGGGTGGGAGAGATGCGAGATGCTGGTCAAAGGTGAAAGGCTTCAGTGACAAGATGAATAAGCTCTGGGGATCTCAGGGGCAGCGTAATGACTGTCATGAGTAATACCGTGTTGTGTGCTTGAAGTTTGCTAAGAGAGTAAATCTTAAGCATTTTCACAATCAAAAAAAAAAAAAAACTAAAGTTTTTCCTTCGCCCTAATACAGACATATCACCCAAAAAGCTCTACCATTTTAGCAAGTCTGTTTAAGACCCTTTGAGGCTGTCAAGTGAAAGGAAGAGAGTAAAAGGAAAGAAAGGAAGAGATTTTCCTAAAGCAGAAGAGTGTGGTGGTTAAAGGAGCACTTGTGTGGTGTGTGCACCAAGGAAATTCCTGTAATAGAACTGAGATCTGTGTTCAAAGGCAGAGGGCAAGAGTGTACAAAATCCCCTTGTAGAAGAAAAGAAAAGCTTGTAAGACAGAAGTGTCAGACAATCCCAGGGTGGCCACTAGTAGGTGCTGTGGCTAATACAGCTTGGGTGCTGTCCAGAGCTTTGTTGGGAGCCAAGGGAACATTATGGTCAGGGTTGGAAATCATCCAGCCACCCGTGTAATCACATCTCCAGTGTCGCCTGGTATACCGTCTTGTCTCACTGAATGGCTCAGGCTAGATGCATTCTGTGTCCAGTGGTGGCCCTAGGCAGGAAGCCCATGACAGTCTCCAACACTGAAGAACAGTCTTAAGGTCAACCCTATATTATTATTACCTGCTTTTCATCTCTGTGTCCACACTGCCCTCTCTCTGTTCTTTGATTAGGCCAAGTTAGTTCCCTCTGCCTGGAAGGCTCTTGTCCAGATCAATCCATGGCTGGCTTCTCTTCATTCAGCCTGAGCTCAAATGTGATCTGACCATCTTGTCTATGGTCATTTCTTTAGTCACTCTCTATCCCATTATCATGCTTTGGTTTCTTCATAATACTTACCAGCATCAGGAAATATCTCCTTTATTTACTTGATTATTTGTTTATCATCTGACTCCAAGAGAGTGAGCTCCAAGAGGACAAGGCCCTTTTCTGTCTTGTTCAATGCCATATCCCTGGATACAGCCCTTAGAGCAATTTTTGGCCCTGAAAAATGACTTGTTGATGGCGAATGGATGAATGGGGGCCGAAGGGTCCAAGGGACTAATCGACTTAGCTACCAGGAGCATCTGGAAGCACTAGAATCAAAATCTCCTATTCATCCAGAGAACATATAATCGGCAGGCAGATACTAGAAAAACTCACCTTATGCAGGGCACCATTGGGCCATGAATAGTCTTGGTCCTGGATGTTACTTGACTCCCATAAGACACACGTTTGGCCTAATAAAATTTCCTATGGCTCTGCTGGCCAATGGCCTCGTATTAACTTAGTACCTTGCCCCGAGGACCCTGGAGGACCCACTGGAAGACAGTGTCCTTGGGAATGGGGACTGATCTGGTAACCAATGATCACGCACCAAGCTGAGTCCTTGGTGCCTTCCGTTTGAGTTACTAGGCAATTCTAATCACTGCATCTCTACCCTTGGCTTTCATGAGACATAAGTCAGTGGCCCGAATCCACCACTTTCTCTGACTCTTCTGAGTATATTCATCACACTGATGTGTGTCAAACCTTTCAGCATCACTCTGTTAGGAAGGAGAGAAGACAAGAAATTTGATGGTGGGGATGAGGGGTAGCAGTAAATCAGGGACAGATGAAATTACAGTTGCTGTCCAGAGTTCTTTCTCCTGCTCCAGGAAAGGTCTACCAGCTCATCCCGCCAAGATCTGTCTTTGTGCCACCTGGGCACAAACATTTTTCCAGGGACAGGACTGAAGTGGAGGGACCAGAGGGGACAAGAAAGAGAGAGACCCTCCTGCAATGAAGGTCCAGGGAATGCACTACTCTTTGACCTTCTGCCCTTTGGATGACCTCTACTGCTGTGACTTGTGAGCTGGGTGGGAGGAGTGTTAGTTGCTCAGTCCCTTCTCTCCTTTCAGACACAGTGACCTCATCATTTAAGAAACCACGCCTCCCCCTGAAACTCATTCCCTTCCTGAGAACCTAAAGCCTGGAACTCTAAATTTTCTTACAGCACACCCCATTAATAAAATATTTTCAAGCATGCACCCCCAGTATACATACATGTATATGTAGATTATATGTATGTCCTATTATATGGAAATGTGGGATGATTCTTAAACATCCATGGAGGGGGAGGGGGCGGATTTTCAAAGGATGGAATGAAAAATAACTAGAAAAAGTCTAATTTTTCTCCCCACACCCCATGAGATGTGTCAGTTTAGAAGTCCATTGCCCTAAACAATGGAGGTCCCCTAAAGAAAATCTGAATATGTCATTGTCATTTATGCAAAACAATATTCCTCAAGGGGATTCTGAACTACCTAACCCCCAATAAATAGCCTATGCAAATCGGCAGCCTCTTAAATCTCTTATGCAAACTAATGTATTCTTAAAGACCCAGCAGTTTAGCAACAGCAGTCACCTAGGTGTGGTCTGTGAACCGGCAGCATGGACAACACCTGGGAGCACAGGAGAAATGCAGAATCTCAGGCCCTATTCCAGACCTGCTGACTCTGCACGTAAGATACCAAGACGAGTCTTGACGAGGACTGACCTAAAACATTGTTTCTCAAATTTCCCTGATTATAAGAATCACCAGTAATGTGTGAACAAATTTACATCTTTCAGTCCCACTGCAGACCTCCTGAACCAGAACCCTCGGCGCAGGGCCTGGGAATCTGTATTTTTTATAAGAGCCAGCTAATTCTCAGATCAGGCAAGTTGGGAACTGCTGCTTTAAGGGGGTTCTAGCTGTGGGAGAGCCCCTTCCTCTTTCAGATTGAAGAGTCTAAAGGGGCAGGTGCACAAGGGAAGGCAAGTATCAAGCCAGGCAGGTAACAACCACCCTGTGACCTGTGCACACCCCTAGCAAAGCTCAAGGTTACGGGACGGGAAAGGATGACAGGCATGAACACCATCTAACCTGGGCATTTGCCATCGGTAGGTGGAGGCTCACTTCAATGATTACCTTCACTTGCCAAGGGGAGAAAATGTGTTTTTTCCATGATCCTTGATTAATAGAATGGATATGGTATGAGTTTTATGTAAAGAATCTGTCCTATCTTAAATGTAATGAAATCACAAACTGGGGCTTGAAAGGAAGATGGAATAAATGATTCACAAGGGAAGCTTCAACTTGAGAAGTTTGAGCTGGGGTCTGCCATTCACAGAGCCTGATTGGTGAGCGTGTGCTGCTTGTTCATTCTAATTGGACGTGTCCAGCCTCCTCCGGAAACACCGTTGTGTAGATCAACATCATTTAAGTGGGTAAAGTGAAATCCAAGTAAGCCGCTGTCTGACATAGTGATCAGCTGCTGCTGCTGCCCCAAAGAACTTCAAGATTCCCAACGAGTGAGCTGTGGAGTTATGGGGAAGGTTTCCTCTGAAGAATTTTGTTGCCTGGTTTATTGCCTCAATTCTACGGTGCAGTAGCATCTCCATTTCACAGAAAAGAAAAAATGAGGACAGGTTCACCACCCAATCATAATAGCTACCATTTTTTGAGTGCCTACTATGTGCTACTATGTGTTGCCTGAACGTACTATTATTACCATTATCACCCCGTTTTAACCTCTGATGCTCAGAGAGGTTAAGTAACTTGCCCAAATTCATCCAGCCAGAACTGGAATTCATACTTGCTGATTCCAAAGTTTGGGTTTTTAACCCCTGTGTTACGCTGCCTCCTTTTCCTAAAAGTCACACACATGGAGATGCCAGGTGCTGTCTTCATGTGATGATAGATATCTGGAAGCCCTCCTTCCATGAACAAAGATATACTGAGTGTTTACTAAGTGCTGTGTACATGCCAATTGCCGGGTACCCATAACCTCCACCCTCAAATATTCACAGCATTCACAGATACACAAGCACATAAGTATATTAAATGTGTAGGCACATAAGTATTAATTAAATGAGGTACAAAGAAGAAAGCTGACAGCTCTGGAGTGGAGAGACTGGAACAGCTTCATGGAGGAGACATGCCTGAAAGATGAGAAAGTGAGTGCGAGTTAGAGCACAGACTACATTTGGGACCAACACGCCAAAGTCTGAGCCTCACAAGGGTCCAAGAAACTCTTTCTGCCGCAATGTCTGGGTAGGAGGACCAGGACTGAGCATGGCAGATAAGCCCATTGTAGAGGGGATCTATTATTCTGTCTCCCCCAGAACTCTCTCTTCCGGTCATTGTTCCTTTCCCAGCTCTATCCATAACATTTCAACAAGAGCTGCCAAGTGCTTCTTTGGCCTCAAGCCACAATCAGTTGGTGGGATAGGAACCTGACCCAAGTTGGGTCATTCAGATGCCAAGAGGTGGCCCCTCTCTAGTTGGTACAACTGTGATTTGAAAAAGTCAACACCTGTGGTTGCCACGTTTTCCTACCACATGGAGTAAACTTGTCCATCACGAGAGAGGGAAGCTAACACTTGCAGAGGAGCCGAAGCTGCAGAACAGTGGTCCTGCTTCCAATGGTTCATCAGGCCCATTGGATGGGCCTGTGAGGCAGCCCTTCCTATGGTTGTTCAACCCTTGCTTGGATTCCATGTGCCAAAATCCCCTATCGGCCTAGGCAACTTCCAGTTGGGTTTCTGTCACTTTCAACCAAAGCAAGGCATTCATGCTTCTAAGTTTCCAAAAGATAATCAGTTAGTGCCAATTATGGTTTCTCCTATTCGCTCTAGATTTGACTCCTTTCTGAAATATCTGTTGAGCACCTAGCATGTGTCAGTCCAAGTTACATCTAGGATGAGATGATTGAGACTTGCTCCAGAGCACTGAAATTTAGATTTGAACTTCAGTGGATTAAGAGGGCCTTGAAAAATTGGGTGAAGCTCTCAAACTGTGCAAAATAAAATAATAATCATCTTTACAATCATGTCGTCAGTCAAACCTGAAGAGAAGGGTGTCATATCATGCTGTCACTTAATTTTGGTTGAGAAATATGGGCAAAGAAAGGTGACTTACTTTTTGTTTATCCTAAGATTTAATGCAGAGTTGTTAGCAAAACTGAAATTATATTAAATACATCCAACCTAATACAAAATTTAGCTTTTCCAATTTTATAACTCTATCTTTCCGTATTTTTCCTTCATTTTTTCCCTTCTGTCTACAGTGAAATTTTGGTCCCCTTTTAAAGGAGATGGACTTTCAGTAGGCTGACCCTAGTATAAATTATCTTTGGATAACTAGGGCCTTGTGCAGTTAAAATAAGCAGTTACTAGATGGTGCATGATGGGAACATTTTGTTCCGCTTCCCAAGGATGAGAAATGACCAATTTCAGCCAGTACTAATGGATCCTGGGGTTCCAGAGTCCTTACCCTCATGGAACTCTCAGTCAAGCTGGAAGACTCAAACCCCTTCCAATCAAATCACAGCTTCTGTGGCCAAAGCTAGTGACAGAGGGAGAGATTCTCCAGGCTCACATTCATCCTCTCTCTGCCTTCCCCTACAAGTCCCCAGGCCCAAGCAGCTGCCCTCCTTGAGGAGGCATTTTGACCATAGATACCTTCCCCTAGAGCAGAGCCCTGCAAACTTTTTCTGTAAAGGGCCAGATAGTAAATATTTTAGGCTTTGCAGACCATATGGTCTCTTGCCACTGTTCAGCTCTGCTCTTGTAGCACAAACACAGTCATAGACAATATATAAACACATGGGCTTGGCTGTGTGACGATAAAACTTTATTTACAAAGACATGCTACAAGCTGGATTTGGCCCACAGGCCATAGTTTGCTGGCCCTTGCTCCAGGGCATTTGAGGGAAAGGGGTGGGCTGGTCTTAGGCCTGTTTATGACAGAGACACCCATCCCCCTCCCCCTGCAGGCTGCATTTCCCAGGCTCCTGAATCAGTTAGCAGCTGGCCAGGTTAGCAGGACATGGGACGGTGGGAGGAAGAACAAAGCCAGAAAATTTCCCTCTCCCTGTCCCCCAGATTCAGTCAGCCTCTCAGACAGATTCCCTGCCTTTTCTGAGGCTCCAGCCCCTACAAGACATATGTGCCATGGTTCCAACTTCTTCTAGAAGACCCAGCCCTGGGCTCTGCCAACCCCATTCCCCTCCCTTTGTCCTTCCAGCCTTCCTGCTTTGGGTTTCATCACAGGCCTCCACTTGGTTCCCAAAGTTCTTCCTTCTTGTGTGTTACCAATCCCCTGTGTATATAAATTCCCTCAGTTTAAAAAACGGAGTAGTTTCTTTTCCTTCTCTTTTTTTTTTTTCCCCTCTGATTGGACCTTTGCTGATCCAGGAGGCAATGATTATGCCTTTGCTCTCCAAAAGCAAAGAGTGCTGAGAAACATTGCTGGCTGGGCCCGAGCAGGTTTTAAGGATGCTATCCTTTCCTGGCTCTGTTGGAAGAAATGATGAGTTTAGCAGAGAAAGCACTTTGCTTTGAGAGTGAACCTTTCAGCGGTGCTTGACCTGAGCTGATGGATGCTGTGCGGTGGAAAGCAGCACCGTTTGGCTACTGTGGAAGGGACACAGGAGGGGGGTGAGGAGGGAAGTGGGAGACAGAGGAGGGAGTGCTGTCCATAGGAGGCTGCATGGACTCCCCCCACGGCCAGGTTCTGTTCAACACAAAAAATAGTAACTACCGTAACGCTATGTGTCATGTGCTAAAATCTAAATGATCATAAATACACTGAAAGCTAAGCACTTCACATACTTTCTTGGTGTTTCCCAGAACTTATTTATTAACATTACCAATTCTCAGACCCCACTGCACTTTTATTGACTCAGAGATAAAGCCAAGAAGTTGCATTTTGAAAAATAGCAACGTGACCAGCTGACCAAGGAAGTTGGGGACAAACTGTCATTTCATTTCACATGACGTCATATTTGCGAAGCGCATACTCTGTTCCCCATTTTATAGATGGGGAAACTAAAATGCAGGGAGGAAAAGGGGATTCAGAAGGGTCCCGCGTCTAGGGAGTAACAGAGCTTGATTCAAACCCAGGTCTGTTTCATTCCAAATCCCAGAGGACTCAACCAGGTTCACCGGCAACTTCAGACCAGCTGCACGCTTTCTGCACATCTCTGTCCTCACAAGAGCCCTGTGGGGTGCGGGTTATCATCCTGGGAATAATAGGAGATGGAACGGGGGTTCCTGCCCTCACCCACCCTTCTTTTGGTCCCTACTTCTCACCTGTGTTCCTGCTTCTCTGCACTTTCAGGTCCACGCCCATCACCTAGTGGATCGTGGCCCAGGGGCATTGTCTGAACCCTACCCTCTCCTGTGTCCTGGGACAGGAGACTAAGGAAACACGAATGAGAGGATTGTAGGTGGGTGCTAAATCTCCCAATCTTCCCAAGCCCATGAAGGAAGTACAATCAGCCGTCTCATTTCACAGATGAGGAAGCAGAGGCACAAAGTTTTAAGTCACTTGCCCAAGGTCACACAGCTGGGATTGAAACCCAGACAGACCAGCTGCCAAGCCCACTCTTAACACTAGGGTGTGATGCCTTGGGGGAGTGAAGCAGTGTCTGGCCAATGATGTTAGAGAACATCATTCTAAAATGAGCGAAACCAAGGTCAGCGCTCAAGCTCCCTCCATGTCTCTCTGTCTTTATGGTGGTTCCTGAGCCTTTCATAAAATCTCTCCTAAATATTCCAGCCTCATCTCAGCCACACTACTGGGGGTATAAGGAATAGGGTCTCCAAGGTAGAAACTCAAAAGAAAGGACGATATACATCAACACAGACTTCCCGTGAATGTTCACAGAAGTACTATTCATAATGACCAAGAAGCGGAGGTGACGTAAATGCCTATCATGTAGTGAATTGAGGAAAAAAATAGATGAGCTACATACACACACTGGGAAACTACTCACAATGAAAAGGAATAAAACACTTATGCTAAATGAAAGAAGCCAGATGCAAAAAAAAAAGAAAACACACATAACTGTGTGATTTCATTTATCTAAAGTGACCAGAAAAGGGAGATCTATGGACACACACTAGTGATGGCTGGGGCTGGAGATGAGGATTAACTGGAAATGAGCAAAAATGATCTAAAACTGAACTTTGATGACGGTTATCAGTGCTGTATATTTGTTAAAAATCATTGAATTGGGCTTCCCTGGTGGCGCAGTGGTTGAGAGTCCGCCTGCCGTTGCAGGGGACATGGGTTCGCACCCCGGTCCGGGAAGATCCCACATGCCGCGGAACGGCTGGGCCTGTGAGCCATGGCCGCTGAGCCTGCGCTTCTGTAGCCTGTGCTCCGCAACGGGCGAGGCCACAACAGTGAGAGGCCCGTGTACCGCAAAAAAAAAAAAAGTAAACTAGATTGGGTATGAGGTATGGTACATATGGGGGAAAACATAGTAAGGGATAGGGATAGGAAACATGGGGATATAATGGTAAATAATCAGTCAGGTCTTTGCTGAGAAGACAGCATTTCAGTAAGAGTAGAAGGAGGTGATGGCATGAGCCTGGTTAAAATCTAGGCACAAAGCCTTCTGAGCAGAGAGAACAGCAAGTGCAAAAGCCCTGAGGTGGGAGCAGGATTGGCATGTTGAGGACCAGGAGGGAGGCTGGACTGAAGCGTGGAGAAGGTGACAAGTGATGACTCCAGGTGAGATAGGAGCTGCTACAGGCTTTTAAGGAGGGAGCAGGCATTGGATGAAGCCCCGTCACAGGGAACCCCTGAATTCTCCCACTCCACTCCGCCTCCTACTCCTGCCAGGAAGGGTGGCAGGGAAGGCTGGCCGAGGTCCAGACGGCCGGCTGGGCCCAGGCAGACAGGAGCGCATGTGGGACCAGGCACTTCCAGAGGTGGCCTGGGTTGCCTTGGCAACAGGGGCTTCCAAAAACCTCCCCAGGGACTTCCCAGGGCAGCAGCAGGCTGGCCTCATTTCTTGTAATCCAGCAGCATGAGGACATAAAGAAATCAATTTATTAGCACAACCAGTCCTTCGTGCTCGCACACTTACTCTCCTTAGAATTCAGTCTGGCACAGAGCTCCCCAGACTTCCGCATGGAGTGGATTCATGAGCGTTAACTTGGTGGGAGTGGGCCGCCCTGAAGAGGACTGGGCCGTCTCCCCAACACTCCATGGAATAGAGCCGAGGCTGCGTGGTGATGGCTCTGGGGTCAAATTCAGCTGTCACCTGCTAGCTGTGACCTCAGGCAAGTCACGTATCCTCTTTGACCTCCACGCTCCTCTAGGTCCAGTGTTTGGGAGGATGGAAGAAGTTGCTGTGCATCTTGTGCCCAGCCCCTCCTCCCATGTAGGACGAAAGCCCCTGTGTGCCCAGACCCTGACCCCCCCACCTCTTCCTCCCTCCCCCGTGAACCCTCTCCCTCGTGTCCTTCACGTGTGTGCCCAGCAGTCACCTCCTGGTGAGGCTCTCCCCACACTCCACATTTAAACTGCGACATCTGGAATATCCAAATGTCTTATCAATTGTAAAGAAGGGGGTAAGCTTCATCAGTGACTAAGGAATTGCAAATTAAAACCGCAAGGCGCACGGCCCCTTTGCAATCTACACATTTTTCATTTTCTCCCCTCTCGTCCTCTCCTCAGCCCCTTGCAATCTTGCTGCAGGCTCTAAAGCAGCCCTTCATGAAGACCACCAGTGACCTCCAGGTCACCCAAGGTTACTAAGCCACATTTGAATCCAGTTTAGATCCTGCCTTTTCCATATCCTCACACACAGAATGAGATACAGATTCTACAAATGCTTCACAAGGGATCTCTTCCCAAGGCCAAAGTGAAAGTCATGTGAAGGTCATAAGCAAACTCATTTGGGACCATCCGAGATCTTTCTCTGTTCATGCCCCCACCATACACACCCCTGCATGCACACGCGCACCGACACACACACACACACACACACACACACCCTGCTCCCCAGCCCTCCTAGAAACCAAACATCTCTGGATGGGGAGACACCCCAGAAGTCCTCAAGCTGGGTTCGCTCTTGATCAGACACCTCCGGTTGAGGTTCACAAATCACCACTGTGCGGTCTGGTTGGATTTCGTCAGATAGCTGCCTGCCAGAGCTCACACACAACGAGATAGAGCACCACAGCACTCCCAGCCAGCCTCTCCGGGGGCTCTCCTCACTGTGTTCCCCTTGATACCCCACTCAGGTCTTCCCCCGAGGGTCTTATGTTAGATGAAACAGACCACATATTAGTCCCAGGAGCTGAAGTCATCTTTCATTCAGCAGTTACACCCAACTGACCCAGGATGGATACTGGGGCTCCAGAAATGGATGAGACACAGGCCTGTGTGCCTGAGTTTCTCTATATGGAAGTGGAGCTAATGACAGTGCCTGCTTCACCAAGTCCCAGTGAAAAAGATTAAATGAGATTTAGCAGAATGCCTTGCACATAGTAGGTGTTCAATAAACTGAAGTTCTGGTGTATATCCTTAGAAGGGACAGGCTTACAACATTAATACATTCTCATGGGGTGTCAGCTGAAGCTAAAGGCACACGTGGGCGGCACAGCTGGCTCTGTGGCTGCGGACCATGACCACTGCATCACCTACCAGGTTCAAATGCAATAATAGGTACCAAATGCATCACACAGGGTTTGGCACTAGTCATCACTTTATTACTACTGCTATGACTTTTAACTAATATTTATTAAGCACAGTTGCCCAGCACTGTTCTAAGTACTTTATTAACACATCTAATCCTCAAACAACCCTGTGAAATGAGTATTATTATGATTTATTTTATTTTTATTGTTATTATCATAATCTTCCCCAAATGCGGAAATGAAAACACAAAGAGGTTAATTTCTCTATGTATCTCAGAGAGTTACACAACAGAGTTGGGGTTTGAACCCAGGCAGTCTGACTCCCAAACTCTCAGTCATAACCACGTGTTCTGCTGTTATTTTTACACACCCTGCCTACCTCATTAGGTTGGGCAAGGATCAAATGGTAAAATCCAAAATCACACGGACATTCAGTTGAAAAATGGAAAAATCAGTATTTAAGCAAAATTCATATTTTATCCAAAATTCACCTTGAAAATCCCTTATATCATCCATAAAACATGGTTCTAAGTATTACTATACTACCTCACCCAGCCAGTTTTTCCTCCAGCATTGAAATAGAATGCTGACCCTTCAGTTAAACACCTAAAAAACACCTGGTTGGGGGTTGTTTGGCTGGGAGATATCTGGTCTAAGCCTGCACAGTTTAATTCCCACTAAATTGAATGGGTGTGTGTTGTAGTTCCATCTTTCTGTGTGTGGATTTGCTGCATCGTGACAATACCGCCTAACCCTTACCTGCCTCTTACCATGTGTCATGTCTCTCATTCTGTGTGTGTCGCCTGTGTGGATGCACTTATTCCCCCCGTCAGCCCCAGGAGGTAGGTACTGTTATTGTCATTCTCATCTTACAGATGGGGAAACTGAGGCACGGGGTTCCAAGCACTTGTCCGACATCATCCGACTGGATTTGACCCCAGACACTCTGGCTCCACGGGACATGTGACAAGTCTTCTCTCCAAGGATCCCAAGGTGGAAAGTGATTATAACTCCCCTCCCCCACTTCTCGCCCCCAGCCAGCTTCCTCCCTGACCCAGTTGCCTCCAAAGAGCCTGTTGGTCTCTGCAAAGAAGCAGTCTTGTTGAATCTTCTCTGAAAGCTAATTCGGCCATTTACTCTCAATTTGTAGCAGATGCTGTCGTCTCTCAGATTTCAAAGAAGATGAATGCATGGGTCAAATTGAATTTAAAAATTTAATTGAATAAGACAGAACCAGACAGCTTGATGGAAGACTTTGATCCGATAAAGGGAGAGTAGAAATACGTGCTCCTAAGGCCGGGGTGTGATGGGGAGCTGTCTGGACCTTGTCTAGCCTCTCCTCATCTGCAGGAAAACCAGTTATGCCAATTAAGGGTGAGATTGCCCTGGGGTGGTGTAGGGAAGACTGTTCCAAGGCATTTACCAGATTACATGTCCCAAAGCAGGCTGGCAGCCCTCCCACCTTCCCGTCCACCCCTGTCTCCAGACCAACCCAATTCTGAGCCCCTGCAAGTCAGGGACCTCGTCTCAGACCTCACAAGACCCCTGTGTCCTGGCCACTATAGGACCCTACAGAAGAGATATTAAGAAACAGAGAGAGAAAGATTAAACCAGCAGCCCATGGGGAGATCCCCAGCCTACAGACCTTTTTCACTATGCATAAAGGTTTGTTTACTTTTTTAATTAGGAGATTTCCTATTTTAAAATCCATATTTGCAGCTTCTCTTTAAACATTGCTACTCAAAGTGAGACCCACGGACCAGAAGCATTGGCACCAAGTCGGAGCTTGTCAGAAATGCAGAATCTCAGGTCCCACCCCAGACATTCTCTACTGGAATTAATAGGTTAATGTTAAGGTTTGAGAAAAACTTGCTTTAAAACAGTGGTTCTCACCCCTGGCTGCACATCAGACTCACCTGAAGAGCTTTTTAAAAATCCAGATACTCAGGTCACACTCCATCCCTTTCCTTCAGAATCTCTGGGGGTGGGCTTCCCTGGTGGCGCAGTGGTTGAGAGTCCGCCTGCCGATGCAGGGGACACGGGTTTGTGCCCCGGTCGGGAAGATCCCACATGCCGCGGAGCGGCTGGGCCCGTGAGCCATGGCCGCTGAGCCTGCGCGTCCGGAGCCTGTGCTCCGCAACGGGAGAGGCCACAACAGTGAGAGGCCTGCGTACCGGAAAAAAAAAAAAAAATCTCTGGGGGTGAGACCCAGGTATCAGCAGTTTTTAAAGCTCCCAGGTGATTCCAATGGGTGACCAAGCTCAAGAACCAGTAGATTAAGATGAGAATATCCAGCAACATTGGGTTTCTAATCCCACATAGTAAAAAGGGGCTGGGGATGAGGGGCCATTCACCAACCCCTCCTGGCCTCGACATGCATTTTCATAACCTGCCAGGTACCATGTGCCTGTGATGCCCGACCTAATTACATGCTTGAGGTTCCTGAAGCTCTTCTCCTCCTGGGACCCTCTCCCTACCTTCCCCATCCCTCCTTCTTTTAGGAGGGCCACTAGCAAGAGGCAGCCAAGCAGCTTCTAATAAAGTAAATGTGCATGAAATACATGCCCCAGCAATTCCACTCCTAGATTTACAACCAACAGAAGCAAATGCACATGCCCACAAAAAGACTTGTACAAGAACTCATAACAGCATTTTTCGTAATAGCTCAAGCTGGAAACAACCCAAATGACCATCAACAGAAGAAAGGATAAGCAAATCATGGTACATCCATTCAATGGAATACATCTCAGCAATAAAAGGGAACAAACTATTGATCCATGCAAAACACGGATGAATCTCAAAAACTTTATTTATGTAGAGGGAAAAAAAGCCAAACACAAAAGCATACATGCTGGAGGATTTCATTTCTATGAAACTCTTTTAAACTGCAAAACAAAGATGTGGTGAAATAAACCAGTATAGTGGTTGCTTCTGCAGTGGAAGGAGGGTGTTGACTGGACAGGGTCATGACAGAACTTTCTGGAGTGGTGTTAATATTCTGTACCTCAACCTAGTGATGGTTACATGGGTGTACACATTTCTCAGAACTCATCAAGCTATGCTGTTAAGATCTGTGTAGATTCCCTATGGGAATTTTAACTTCAATAAAGAAAAAAATTTAACCACTAATTTAAAAAAATACTATCAAGAGGCAGTGTGCGGTGGTAGAATGTATGTGAGCTTAGGAATTTGAGTCTTGACTCCCCTACTTTCAGCCTTAGAGATCTCAGGCAAGGAAAGCAAGAACTGGGAACAATATCACCATGTGAACACAACTGCTTACCTACCCAGTTCCTTTCTCCCTTGCTGACTCTGAACAGGGATGAAAACCAAATATTCACTTTCCCAGCCTCCCACACAGCTGGGAGTGGTCATATGATCAGATACCAAAATATGTAGATAGATGTCAAAGAGATATTTTACATTTCTGGTTAAAAATAAATAAAAGAAACAGCTGTAGCTGGTTCTATCCTTCTCTCTCCCTCCTTCTTGCATTGAAAGCAGATATAATGCCTGGAGCAGGGGCAACCCTCTTTTGACCATGAGGCAATAAGCAATTAGAAAAAGCTGAAGGAACTCAGAAATACTGTCCCTGACACTGCTGAAGGGCTAAACCAAAGTCAGGAGCTGTCATCTTCCAGGCTTCTTCTTCTGTGAGAGAAATAACACCCTGTTTGCTTAGGCCACTGTGAGTCAGGCTCTAAGTTCCTTGTAGCTGAAAACATCCCTAACCTCCCACCAGCAAGGACTTGCTGGAGGACTAAGTAAGATAATCTTTGTTAAATCATAAAACCATGTGCCAGACATACATGAGGTGCTCAGTGCATGTATGCACTCTCCTCCCAAACCCCCTTTCAGGAATCTGGACACTTTGACAATGAAAACATTTGTTTGGTTGAAGAGGATTTTTCCCCCTAATGAATGAATAGGTAATATAGGTAGGTGTGGTAGCCAGAATAATGTCCCACTCCCAAAGATGGCCACATTCAAGTCCTCAGAATTCATAAATATGTTATGTTCATGACAAGAGAGGATTAAGATGCAGATGGAATTAAGTTTACTCAATAGCTGACCCTGAGATGGGGAGATTATTCTGGATTACCTGGGTGGGCCCACTGGAATCGCAATGGTCTTTAAGTGTGGATGAGAAAAGCAGAAGAGTGAGTGTCAGAGGGATGCTACGTGAGATAGAGTCAACTGGGCATCGCTGGTTTGAAGAGGGAAGGGGCCACAAGCCAAGAAATGTGGGCAGCCTGGCTGGAAAAAGCAGGAAAACAGATTCTCCCATAGAGCTTCCAGAAGGAATGCAGCCCTGCCAACACCTTGACTTTAGCTCGGTGAGACCCATTTCAGACGTCTGACCTCCAGAACTGTAAGTTAATAACTTTGTGTTGTTTTACGCCACTAAGTTTGTGGTGACTTGTTACAGCAGCCATAGGAAACGAATGCAGTGTGATTTGGAGGCTGAAATGAACACAACAAGCAACTCCTGCACCCAGCAGGATGGAAGAACTTCAAGTGTTCCAGCCAGAAAAACCTTCTAAATCTTGATCTGGCTGGTGATGTCGACATATGTTAACATATGTAAATTCTCTTTACTACATTTGTATTATGCATCAATTAAAAAGTCAAAAAGACACAGTGAATGTCATAACCATACCTTTTTCAGACAGTTCCACCTGTTTCCCGCGGACATGTCAGCAGGCTGGAAGGGGGCAGGATGCTGCCTATATAGGAGGAGTGGCCAAGCTGTACCACCAGACAATAGGGACCCCGCAGAAGCCAGGTTCACTTAAGAAGCCTCCACCCTTTGACTCTCCTCTCTACATGCCTGTCAGTCTGACTTTCATTCCACTTCTTCTAACATCTTTTCACAAGCATGTTGCCACTATTACCTAGGATGATTACACAACTCTGCCCAGCAAAATCTTCAATCTGCTCCTGATGTCTCAGTGTAATTATTAACAGCGTGTCCCAGTTTGGCAAATAAATCATATAGCCGACTACTTTGAACAAACTGTTGAAAAAGTGGCATCTAGGGATTCCCTGGTGGCGCGGTGGTTGAGAGTCCACCTGCTGATGCAGGGGACACGGGTTCGTGCCCCGGTCTGGGAAGATCCCACATGCCGCGGAGCGGCTGGGCCCCGTGAGCCATGGCCGCTGAGCCTGCGTGTCCGGAGCCTGTGCTCCGCAACGGGAGAGGCCACAGCAGTGAGAGGCCCGCGTACCGCAAAAAAAAAAAAAAAAAAAAAAAATGTGGCATCTAAGGAGATCGTACCCAGGGGAAGAAATCTCAGCCCCTGCTACACCCCATCACAGTGCTTGAGGGTTACGGTGAAAGAGAGAGGAACAAGAAATCCCACTCGCTGTTTGGGTCTGACCACGTGCACAGCCTCTGCCCCACTGACCACACCGGCCTCATCAGCACCACGGATGAGCTCAGAACAGCCGGGGATGTGGATCTATAAAACCTCACTCGTGTCCTGCCCCTGGCCCAGACCAAACTGCCCGCTCCATCCTCCCTGGGCAAAATCCGCATGCTTAAGAGCATCACGTGGGACCCGTTCAAAGTAATTAACAACTTGTTCAATATCATAAACCAGCTCCACTCCCCGGATCTTTCCCCAACCTTGGGACTTAGATGAAAGGCAGACAAATTTGGTTTCCGTTTGTCTTTGGGCTGAACTTTTTTTCTTGAGCTGGTTAAATGACATCCTGCCTTCTCAGGCTCAGAAAACACAGCCTATTTTGTGTTCAGCGACTCTTGAGTCCCTGTGAGAGTCCCCTTGCAGGAGTGGACTGGCGAATTTGGCCCTGGTTTCCCAGTGGCGTGAGGGTGATTAGACTCTGGTCTGTGGCTCAGCCACCTCCTAAGGCTAGAGACACACAATAGTGGCCCCTTAGGCTCAGCTGACAGCCAGCATCAACAACCAAATCTACGGGGGTACGATTCAGACGGTTCCAGTCCCCAGCCTTCAAGTTTTCCAGGCAAAGGCACAGACATCATAGAACAGGGACAGTGTATCCCACTGTGCCCTGTCTAAAGTCCTGACATACAGAAACCGTGAGAGACAATAAAAATTATTGTTATTTAAGTACTGTGTTCTAGGGTAATTTGCAGCAGTGGATAACTAGTAGAGAAAGAACCTAAATGATGCCATCTCATGCAGCATCCAGACATAAAATCTTCTGGAAGGACTGGGATTAGTACTGTCCGAGGTGTGCAACCACCTCTGGACCAATCACTGAATCCAGGAGAAAGCTATTCCATGATGGGTCCAGCCAGTGGCCCAAATGGGGCACCATGATGACAACTCCACTTGCAAGGAAGGAGAGGGAGAGAGGTCCTCCCAAGTATATAACGCTGGCAGACAAAACAGTGTCAAATGCAGTGACCTCACTGCTTATCTAACTCCCACTCCTGTTAGCTGCAGTGATGTCTTCTGCTGATGTCAAAATAGTTAGCCCATTACTATTAAAGATACCTCTCGGGCTTCCCTAGTGGCGCATTGGTTGAGCGTCCGCCCGCCGATGCAGGGGACACGGGTTCGTGCCCCGGTCCGGGAGGATCCCGCATGCCGTGGAGCGTCTGGGCCCGTGAGCCATGGCTGCTGAGCCTGCGCGTCCGGAGCCTGCGCTCCGCAACGGGAGAGGCCACAACAGTGAGAGGCCCGCGTCCCGCAAAAAAAAAAAAAAGAAAAAAGAAAATTTCACTATTTTGAATTATGAATTTAAATTTAAACTATTATGAATTTAAATTTCACTATTTAAACTTAAATAGCCACACGTGGCTAGTAGCTGTCATATTGGACAGCACAGTACCTGGATTTAAAGCATGTCAAGTTCTCTACCTCTCAGGGATTTAGAACAACAATTCTCTCTGCTTGGGATTGGACATAAGTGAGAAATGTTTCCCCAAAGGAAATCAGGGGGAGATATTCCCAGAATAGGAGGTGGTGGAGAGGTAAGAGCAACAGGTGTCACCTCACTGAGGGGGAAATCAAGGATAACTCAGACAGCAAATGATAGGGAATGGTGAGGGGACAACCCCAAATGTGGAGTTCAAATCAGAGCAGTGCTAAAATGTGAATTTGCTACAGGGTAAAGTGGAAAAGCAAGTTGTGGAGAAATACACACAGTTTGAGTCCATTGATACAAAATCAGAAATCAGCACAACTAAACAATATATTATTTACAGCTGCAAACATATTAGGCAAAACCAAAAAATAAGCTACAGAACGATAAACACAAAATTCACAATAAAGGTGACTTCTGAGGGAAGAGAAGGAGATAAGGGAAGGACAGTGCAGCCCACCCTGGGCGCAGGTGGCATGGGGTTCACTGCTGTAGAGAACGTTAAAACAAGTTAAAACTCAGTCAGTCTGTTTTGTAATTTCACCAAGCTCCAGCGATTGTAAACAATGCCAGTGATAAAATACTCTTCCCCTAAAAGAGCTTTTGTTGATTTAGGTTCTAAAAATTGCTGCAATTACTAGATAGATAGACATAGATACAAATACAAATAGATATTGTATATACATACACATATATGTATATATGTAAACTTCAAATTTTCCTATTTTATTACTTATAGTTTGTGCCAGGTATCAACTTTTCTGTCTCTCAACTCCAAATTCATTCTTCTCTCACCTGCTTTGAGATTTTGGAGCTGGGCCTGTAAACATTTCTCCTTTGCCAGCTGACATAACGTTGGCTGTTAGTAGAGGGTGCTGGAGGGACACTGCAAAGGGAAGGGGCTTCTCTTCCCTGGTTCCAGCAGGAGGCTTCCAAGGGAGTTTCACAAGCACCCCAACAAGAGGCTTCCTAGTGAGTTTTGCCAACATCCCAACTGATTGTTTGCTGCCTACCAGCCCTGTCATGCAAGTACTTTAATGAACTATGCAGTGAACCTCAGTTCTTCCTCTCCCACAAGGTCTAATTGCAGCATCTTCCAACTTGTTCTTTCCCTGGTGCAGTAGGTAGAATTCTAAGGACTCCCCCTTGTGTACCTGCCCTGTATAATCCTCAGGATTTAGAATATCATAAATTCTAATCCTGTTGTTAGACAATGTTTTATGGGATAGTTTACTTGAAGAAAGGGCTATTATCTGGGTGAGCCTGACCTAATCACATGAGCCCTTTAAGTCTGGGTCTACAGGTTCAGAGACAGGAAAAAATAAAGATTCAAAGCACAGAAGGATTTGACCTTCCATTGCTGGCTTGAGGATAGATGGGGCCACTTGGCAAGGAATGTGAGTGGCAGCTAGGAGCTGAGGGTGGCCCCCAGCTGACAACCAATAGGAAATAAAGACTTCAGTCCTACAACCACAAGGAACTGAACTCTGCCAACAACAAGAATGAGCTTCCATATGAGAACTCAGTCCTGCTGACACCTTGATTCAGTCTTATACACTGAGCAAAGAACTGATAACCTACAGAACTGTGAGCTAACAAATAGGTGTGGTTTTTTAAAAATATTCTTTATTGTGTAAGATATACATAAGATAAAATTTACCATTGTAACCATTTTTAATTGTACATTTCAGTGTTAGTAAGTAAATTCACATTGTGTACAACCATCTCCCTTGTCCACCTCCAAAACTCTTCTCATCATGCCAAACTGAAACTCGGTACCCATTAAATAGTAAATCCTCATGTGCCCCTGGCAACCAATATTCTTTCTGCCTCTATGAATCTGACTGCTAGGTACCTCATATCAGTGGGACCATAGAGTATTTTTTCTTCTGTGACTAACTTATTTCACTTAACATATTTTCAAGGTTGATTTATAGTGTATCGTATGTCAGATACAATGGCCTTCCTTTTTAAGGCTGAAGAATATTCCATTGCATAAATATACCACATCTTGTTTAGCCATTTATCTGTTGATGGATACTGGGGTTGCTTTCACCTTTTGGCTACTGTGAATAATGCTGCTATGAACATAGGTGTACAAATATCTCTTCAAGTCTCTATTTTCAATTATTTGGGGTATATACCCAAAAGGAGAGTTGCTGGATCATATGGTAATTCTGTGTTTAATTTTTTGAAGAACCACCATACTGTTTTCCATAGCTGCTAAATAGGTATTGTTTTAAACTGCTAAATTTTTGCTAATTTGTTACTCAGCGATAGAAAATTAATACACTTGAGTATTCTGTCTCAGCCTTAGAAATAGTAAATGCTTCCTACATCTGCTACTCCCATATTGTTTACAGTTTCTTTACCTGTCTTTGTAGCTAATCTCATCTTCTAGTTAATAATTTTTCATAAAATTTTCCCTATTCAAATTACTGGTATGGTATGCGTCACCTGAGTGGTCCCCGATGGATAGAATCTTTAATAAACGTTGTGTTCTACATGGAAATTAATTTGTTTATTTTTTATTAAAGTATAATTGATTTACAATGTTGTGTTAGTTTCTGGTGTACAGCAAAGTGATTCAGTTATACACATACATATTCTTTATCATATTCTTTTCCATTATGGTTTATTACAAGATATAACAAGATATCCCCTGTGCTCTACAGTAGGACTTTGTTGTTTATATATATAGTAGTTTGTGTCTGCTAATCCCAAACTCCTAATTTATTCCTCCCCTATCCCCTTTCCCCTTTGGTAACCACAAGTTTGTTTTCTATGTCTGTGAGTCTGTTTCTGTTTTGTATATAAGTTCATTTGTATCATTTCTTTTAGATTCCACATATAAGCGATATCATATGATATTTGTCTTTCTCTGTCTGACTTACTTCACTTAGTATGATCATCTCTAGGTCCATCCATGTTGCGGCAAATGGCATTATTTCATTCTTTTTTATGGCTGAGTAGTATCTCTCACTCTCTCTATATATCTATCTATCTATATCTATATATCTATATATATATGGATATACCACATCTTTTTTATTCATTCATCTTTCGGTGGGCACTTAAGTTGCTTCCGTGTCTTGGCTATTATAAATAGTGCTGCTATGTACACTGGGGTGCATGTATTTTTACATGGAACTTAATTTGGAGAACAAGTTACGCAGCCAGCCACTAACACATACAGCAGATTCGGCAACATCTACTCATTTTCAGTTGTAAATTAGTAATAGTCTGAATTAGTCTGGGTTTGTCTTGGGTGCATTTCATATCTCTAATCTTTGTGATATTACATATTCTTGTGTTTAAATAGTATATTGGAAATAAACAATGATAACACTGTGATCTAAAGGAAAAGAGAGAACTTGAGTTTTGTCACTTCTGTCATTCTATCTGACCACCTGGAGTTTTCAATTTCTGTTTAAAATTTAAAACAATGAAAAATATTTTTTTGAAAAAAATTTACGAAGTGTAAATTTTTGGTAGTTCCAATTTTTAATACATATATTAAAATTTTTTTTGAATTTGAATAATATATTTAAAATAGAAATGTATACTTCTCTTTAAATTGTTTATTTTAAATCTAAGTATGAATCAAGAAAATAATAATTTTACTGATTAGTAAATAATCCTCGGGCTTCCCTGGGGGCGCGGTGGTTGAGAATCTGCCTGCCAATGCAGGGGACACGGGTTCGAGCCCTGGTCTGGGAAGATCCCACATGCCGCGGAGCAACTAGGCCAGTGAGCCACAACTACTGAGCCTGCGCGTCTGGAGCTTGTGCTCCACAACAAGAGAGGCCATAACAGTGAGAGGCCCGCACACCGCGATGAAGAGTGGCCCCCGCTCGCTGCAACTAGAGAAAGCCCTCGCACAGAAACGAAGACCCAACACAGCCCCCCAAAATAAATAAATAAATAGCGTTCCCTTTAAAAAAAAAATCCTTACTGAAAGTAGTTTGTTGTATAAAGGGGGGAGGTATTAAAAAATAATCTACCCTGGGTGTAAAGTACTAGGAGTGCCACTGGGGAGTACACTCAGTAATGATAACATTAGATTTGTACTCATTGTATTGTTATAAATATTACTTTGTCTTTATTCAATATATTAAGGCAATTTTAAATCAAACAGTGCAAAGTAATACAGAATAGGTCTAATTCTACTTTCTAAATTCCCTTCTCTAATCTTGTCCTCCCTAACTTAATTTCCTTCAACCTTTCTGTGCAGACTCTTTGTTTCAAGCTTTCCTCTTACGACAGAACAGCAATACTGGGAATTTAAGTTTCCTAAACCTTCCCTTTTCTGGATGCTTCTTCTAAAATAAAATGATGGAAGCAATAAATTACCCCAAAGAGAAAGAGATGAAGAGTGTAGAGGGAAATTTTCCTTCACACAGCTTTCTGCCATGGTCCCTTTGACCCTAGGGGTTACCCCTCCTGGGTCTGTCCTGCAAGATCTTTCTGAAGACCCACTGTCTGTCAATCACACGTCCTATCAGACCATGAACCCCAGGGCAGGCACACAGGGGCGCTGCTTCCCAAACCAAGTGCCCACGTATTGACCAGCTACCATGGCAACGAGAACTGAGCCGCATTAGGCCCCGAGCTGAGTCATCTGAAAGCCCCACTGGACCCCACAGGGAGGAGGGTTATCGACTCTCTCCCTGCCTAGCTCTCCTTCCTGCCACTGCTGCATATTTAC
This sequence comes from Phocoena sinus, assembly GCF_008692025.1. Classification (NCBI taxonomy): domain Eukaryota; kingdom Metazoa; phylum Chordata; class Mammalia; order Artiodactyla; family Phocoenidae; genus Phocoena; species Phocoena sinus. The sequence goes on along the minus strand of NC_045777.1, from coordinate 65,294,756 downwards.
TCCACATCAATACTGAGCAGAAAAGAGCCCCTGAATCATCGATGCCTGGATTCATAAATACGGGAGCACATTAGTGTCAGCTCGGGTGCTCTTTAGAATCGCCCTGACTTGGCACGAAAATCCCCAAGGCTGGGGCTGCATTCAAGTATTTAAAAGACGTCCCACCAGAGGAGTTTCAGGCAGAACCCCAGTTAAGAACCATTGCTGTATAGACCATGAGCAGAGTTTACAGAAGGACATGACAAAGGACTTCAGACACAAGATGCTAACCTCATCCAGAGACAGGAACCCCGCAATACAACCGTATTTTTCTCCTATCAGATTGGCAAAGAGCAAAAGTTTGATACTCATGGACAAAGGGCTAATCCCTCTAGTTTATAAAGTGCTTCTACAAATAGATAATGAAGAGACCGATGATCCAATCCAACAGAAAAAGGGCAGGGGAGATGAACAGATAGTTGACAGAAAGGGAAATACAAATGATTCTTAAATGTATGAAAAGATGATTGTTTCATTTATAACAAGAAAATCTAATAAAACAATCCATCCGAAAGTTTGGTAATACACTGATAAGGTCATCTGGGAGCAGCAGGCTGGTGAGAAGGCAAATTGGTAGGGCCCCCAGCAGGCAGAATCTAGAAAATTACAAGCACTTTTAATCTTTGAGTCATCAATTCCACTCAGGAATCTAACCATCTGATGTAATTGTACATGTGTGAAAAGATTTAAGTACAAGGATATTCATTTTCAGTGTTGTCTGAAGATGAGAAATAACCAATTTCCCAATAGGAGACCAGTTAAATCAATTAGAGTTGATTACTCTGCTAGACAACCATTTAAACGCAAGAAGAGGTCAAATCAACGAAACAATCCCTAGACATACTATTAAATGTAAAAAAGTTACATGGTGTAAAATAGTGTGTGATTAATGACAAAATTATTTTTAGTAATGATCATTTAATAATCACTAATAATCACTGTTTTCTCAACTCATACTTTAGATTTAAAATAAATATTTAACTATTATAAAAGAATAAATTTCTATTTTAGGGCTTCCCTGGTGGCGCAGTGGTTGAGAGTCCGCCTGCCGATGCAGGGGACGTGGGTTCGTGCCCCGGTCCGGGAAGATCCCACATGCCGCGGAGCGGCTGGGCCCGTGAGCCATGGCCGCTGAGCCTGCGCGTCCGGAGCCTGTGCTCCGCAACGGGAGAGGCCACAGCAGTGAGAGGCCCGCGTTCCGCAAAAAAAAAAACAAGATAGTTGTTTCTATTGTGACTATTGTCTAGGACAGTAGACAGCTCATCAGAATTTCTTCCTGCCTCTTTCTTGACTGCTTCCCTCCATGCCAGCCAACCACAGATCTATCCAATCTTCAGGTTACCCACCTCAATAGCAAACCAGGAATGAGGGTGCCAGGGTGGGAACTGCCACCCCAGGGAGCTAACAGACCCCCGGGTGCTTGGTTAGAGCCCCAACAGTCTCTCTCTTGCTCAGGCTCTAAGAATGAATCAGCTCAGCCCTGCTGCAGAAATGTTTACCGCACTGAACTTTAATAAAACCCATGCTTAGACTCGAGGAACCATCGCCACTTAGATCCTCATTGACTTTCTAAGCCTATTTTTATTATCCCCCTTCTCGGTGAGGGTTGTATATATTTGGGGGCCGCGTTCCTTTCATAATAAGTAAACATGTTGGTAAATACTTATTAGAGTTAACATTCATTAAGTGATTGGTATGGGGCCAGGGATGGTGCTGGGGCACTGGCCTCCATTAGGTTACGCCACCATCACAAGAACCGAATAAGGCTAGCACTCTAATGATCCCCATTTAACAGAGGAGGAGACCGAGGTGCAGAAAGATGAGGTCACTGGCCCCCAAAATGAGCAGAGTAGATGCTATGGAAACAGTCTGGTAGTTCCTAAAAAAGTTAAATATGTGGTTTGCCATATGACCCAGCAATTTTGGCCCTAGGTATACACACAAAAGAAATGAAGACATATATCTACACAAAAATGTGCCCAGAAATGTTCACAGCAGCACTAGTCACAGGAGTCAAAAAGGAGGAAACATCCAAATGTCCATCAACAGGCATAGGGAGAAACAAAATGTTATATATCCACACAATGGAATTTCATTCGGCCATAAAAATGAACGAGATACTGATTCAGGCTGCAACATGGATGAACCTTGAAAACATGGTGCTCAGTGAAAGAAGCCAGACACAGAGGCTACACATTGTATGAGTCCATTGATATGAAACGTCCAGAACCGGTAAACCCATCGAGACAGAGAGCAGGTTGGTGGTTGCCAAGGGCTGGGGATAGAAGGAAATGGGGAGGGGCTGCAATGGGGTGATGGGGTTTCTCCGGGGGTGATAAAAATATTCTGGAATAGATAGTGATCATGAATGTACAATTCTATGAACTTACTAAAACCCACTGAATCGTGTACTTTAATATGGTGAATTTTATACTAAGTGAATTATATCTCAGTTTTGTTTTGTCTTGTTTTTTTGCGGTACGCGGGTCTCTCACTGTTGTGGCTTCTCCCGTTGCGGAGCACAGGTTCCGGACGCACAGGCTCAGCGGCCATGGCTCACGGGCCCAGCCGCTCCGCGGCATGTGGGATCTTCCCGGACCGGGGCACGAACCCACGTCCCCTGCATCGGCAGGCGGACTCTCAACCACTGCGCCACCAGGGAAGCCCTATATCTCAGTTTTTTTGAGAGCGAGGCAGAGCAGGAATTTAACCTCAAGGCTATCTGATCCGAAGTCTCAATTACCACGTTCTGAGAATCTCATGTGGCTACAAACCCAAACTCCGCTTCACTTCCTAAATATCTTCCTTCACTCAGTCCCCACTAATCGAGCTTCTAGAGTTGATGTCAGGCCAGGCAGGGAAACGCTAAGTGCCTGAACAGAGCCAATGATTTGGACATGCCAATAGACCTTCATTTCTGCTGACCACCAGAGCCTGGGGCCGGCTCCTCCCAGGCCTGAGACCCACAGCAGCATCACAGACAGGCTGCATTAAACAATGCTTTATGGCATTCTCAGCAGTCAGCAAGTTAATCACAACTGCCCCGAGTGAGGCCCGCTCCCCCTTTAATACCACCGAGCCGGTTCCCGAAGGAGGCGGCAAGATGGCTGGCGCTCGTGCATTTTGCCTCACTGATACAAAATAATATTTCTTCTCCTGCAAGTCTCCTCAATTTCCACCCAATATCTGCCCAAAGAAGACCCAAAGCAAAAGGCGAGATGGCTTAGCACAAAGGACACAGACCTTAAAGCTTCAGAAATCTGGGGTCAGATCCTGGCTCTGCCACTTATGACAGTGGCCTCAAGGTGGAGCTTCATTTCTCTGAGCCTCAGTCTACCCACATATAAAGTGGAGCTAATAACTTCCACCCTTTATGAAAAGGTTATCCTGGGAACCAGGAGATGCTGAATTTGAATGTTCCAGCTTGCACTGGGGGCTCAGCGCATGGTAGCTGTTATTGTTAACTGTCTTCTTAGATGAGCTGGGCTATTCCCACATCATTTCCCCCATCACACTGAATTGTGGGGATGGCAGCAAACATGGGGCCCAGGAAGTGTCTCAAAATTTCAGTGCACCTGGACGCTTGTTTACACAAAGACCCAGCCCCAGAGTTTCTGATTCAGGAAGGAGACTGAAGATCCTGCGTTTATGATAACCAACTCAGGGTTTAAGACTTTTGGATAACGATTTTCAGTCCTGGCTGCACATTGAAATCACCTGGAAAAGGTTAGGTTTCTTTCTTTTCTTTTTTTTTTTTTTTTCATGCCTAGACCCTACACCCAGAGATTCTGTTTATTGGGGTTTTTGCATGGCCAGGACATTGGGATTTTTTTAAGCTCCCAGTAATTGCAATGTGCAGCCAGGGCTGAGAACCCCTGCCATGAGCCAGGGCTTCTCACAGTGTGGTCCAGCATCCCTGGGAATTTGTTTAAAATGTAGGGCTTCCCTGGTGGCACAGTGGTTAAGAATCCACCTGCCAATGCAGGGGACATGGGTTTGAGCCCTTGTCCAGGAAGATCCCACTTGCCGCGGAGCAACTAAGTCCGTGCACCACAATTACTAAGCCTGCACTCTAGAGCCCGAAAGCCACAACTGATGAAGCCCGCATGCCTAGAGCCGGTGCTCTGCAACAAAAGAAGCCCCTGCAATGAGAAACCCATGCACCACAACGAAGTGAAGCCCCCGCTCACTGCAACTAGAGAAAGCCCGTGCACAGCAACAAAGACCCAACGCAGCCAAAAATAAATAAATAATTTTTTTAAATGCAAATTCTCTGTCTGTCCTTCCCCAACCCACTGAGTCAGAAATTCTGGGGGTGGGACCACTGCACGGTGGTTCAATAAGCCATCTGGGAGATTCTGAAGCACACTCAAGCATAAGACACCCCACTACAAGGCACGGTCTCCCCTAACTTGCCTGAGGATAAGAATTACTGGGTGGGGGTATCATTCCTAGACACCTCCCCACCCAGCCTCTCATTCTCAGAGGCTGCAATAGGGCCTGGAAATGTGCATTTTTACCAAGCACCCCTTTACTCTCCTGCTCAGTCTCCCAATGATTCCTACAGCCCTTGGAATTAAATCCAAAATCCTCTCCTCAGCCCAACCCTTCTGAGCCTCAGGCAAGTCAGGGCAACACTGGCTTAAAGAAATGCCGGGTAGGGAACCAGACACCCTACCCACCCCTACCTCCACCACCAGGCTTTCGCCTCATGGTCTTTATCGTTCTGTTACAGAGGCTGTTGAGAGCACTGCACACAGTTTCCCTGAAGAGCTTCTCTAACTAAATAATTATTTTTACATCCAAACCAACATTACCTCTGTCACCTGTTTACTTAGACAATAACCTAAATCAGAGAATATTAAAATATATATATATACACACCATACATATATATACATTTACATACCAGGCATGCATATACACACCACACATGCATATGCATACAACGTAGACATATATACCATACATGAATATGCATGCCACATATACATGTGGCTCCACCTCCTAGAGTAATGAAAACAAAAATAAACAAAGCGGACCTGATTAAACTTAAGAGCTTTGCAACAGCAAAGGAAACCATAAACAAAACGAAAAGACAACCTACAGAATGGGAGAAAATATTTGCAAATGATGTGACTGACAAGGGCTTAATTTCCAAAGTATACAAACAGCTCATACAACTCAATAACAAAAAAACAAGCAACCCAATCAAAAAAATGGGCAGAAGATCTAAATAGACGTTTCTCCAAAGAAGACATACAGATGGCCAAAAAATGCATGAAAAGATGCTCAACATCACTAATTATTAGAGAAATGCAAATAAAACTACACTGAGGTATCACCTCCCACCAGTCAGAATGGCCATTATCAAAAAGTCTATAAACAATAAATGCTGGAGAGGGTGTGGACAAAAGAGAACCCTCTCATACTATTGTCGGGAATGTAAGTTGATACAGCCACTATGGAGAACAGTATGGAGGTTCCTTAAAAAACTAAAAATAGAGTTGCCATATGATCCAGCCATCCCACTCTTGGGCATGTATCCAGAGAAAAACATAATTTGAAAAGATACACGCACCCCAATGTTCATTGCAGCACTATTTACAACAGCCAAGACATGGAAACAACCTAAATGTCCATCAACAGATGAACGGATAAAGAAGATGTGGTACATATATACAGTGGAATATTACTCAGCCATAAAAAGAATGAAATAATGCCATTTGCAGCAACATGGATGGACCTAGAGATTATCTACTAGATAAAGTAGGCCAGAGAAAGACAAATATCATATGATATCACTTATATGTGGAATCTAAAAAAATGATACAAATGAACTTATTTACAAAACAGAAATAGACTCACAGACATAGAAAACAAACTTATGATTACCAAAGGGGAAAGGTGAGGGGGAGAGATAAATTACGAGTTTGGAATTAACATATACACACTAATATATATATAAAATAGATAATCAACAAGGACCTACTGCAGAGCACAGGGAACTCAATTCAATATTCTGTAATAACCCACATGGGAAAAAAATCTGAAAAAAAACAGATATGTGTATATGTATAACTGAATCATTTTGCTGTACACCTGAAACTAATACAACATTGTAAATCAACTATACTTCAATATAAAAAAAATTTTTAATAAATAAATAATAAAACAAAAAATATATATATACACACCACACATACATTTACATACCACACGTGCATATGCATACAACATACACATATATACCATATATGCATAATCATACCACATATACATATCCATGCCACACATGTCTATACATGTCACATATACATATACACACAACACATGCGTATGCATACCACGTATACAGGCACATACCACATATACATACTCCATACACACTTACATATACCTATATATACCACATACACATATACTTACCACACATGCATACACATGCCACATATACAGATACATGGCACACATACCTATATATACCACGTACACCTATATGTATGCCCACTCATAACACTTCCTGAATACCAGCTCCCGCCCCTGCCCTGCACACACGCACACCTCTCTCCCCAGGTGCCACTCATACTCAATTATCAGAAGCTTTGCTCTTTCTGAGTCACTCTGGGGCCCAGACTATTTGCTGAGACCCTGGACCCCACAATCAGTGGGGGACAGACAACAGTCTCCTACCCAAAAGCTGCCCCCTTCTTCCTTGCCAACAGCTCCCCAGTCTTGTGCAGGATGGGATGGCCAAGCGCTCAGGGAAGGTGGCCCATCTCCAGGAGAAACTTCCAAGCTAAGGGGTCACAACCTCTCAGACCCGATAACTCCTTTTTTATAATAGAAATATTTGTAATCCCTGCATTACTCCCCCAAAGGGAAATTCAAGGATACCTACAGACGTAATTTTTTTTGTTAAATCAGAATAATGACCTGGTTGTAATATAAAAAAAATTAAAGGATATCTATAATAAAAATAATAGGCATTTCAGTATATAAATGCCCAGACACCACCCCCTGGACGACATCAGGATGAAGTGGCCACATGCTTAGAGCAGGACTCAAAATCACCATAAAAGCAACGGCCACAGGGGTTTCCCTGGTGGCGCAGTGGTTGAGAGTCTGCCTGCCGATGCAGGGGACGCAGGTTCGTGCCCCGGTCCGGGAAGACCCCACATGCCGCGGAGCGGCTGGGCCCGTGATCCATGGCCGCTGAGCCTGCGCGTCCAGAGCCTGTGCTCCGCAACGGGAGAGGCCACAACAGTTGAGAGGCCTGCGTACCGCAAAAAAAAAAAAAAAAAAGCAACGGCCACAAACAACAGGCCCAGGCCTGTGGGGAGTCCCTCAAACACCACCGAGCTGGTTGCCACCAGTGATGTGAGCTCCTGAAATAGAGAGGGAGCAACTCTTGTTAACGTTCTCAGCAAAACAAAGTACCATCTTTCTTTGTTACAGTCTGTAGCTGCATCCCTGGAAAAGTTGGTCAACATTAAAACTCTCAAAGCATGTTGTGCTTATATGCAAAGTGGAGTTAGGTTCTAAGTTCAGATGATTATAATGAATGTCTAGAAGAAGCACTTTTCACTTAAGGAGACTGCCCCGTGCATTGCAAGATATGTAACATCTCTGGTCCCCGCACTCTAAATGCCTTTGGCACCCTCTGGTCATTGTGACAACATCAATGTCCCCATGCATTTTCAAAAACACCCGCTGGGATCAGTACCATAACCTGTGGAAAGCTACAGGTTCCAACAAGGAGACAGCCCTCTTGGTCCCTTCCTCCCACCCTTTGGGTTTTGAATGCTATTGTGTGAGGACACGATGCTTGAAACTTTGGCAGCCATCTTGGGGCCATGAGGTAAAGACTGAAACTTCACAGAGATATCACCTTAGCACCTAACAATCATTGAGTCAATTCCCCAACCCTCTAACTGCCTGCTTCCAGACTTCCCATCACACAAATCAAATGCCTTTATTGTTTAAGCTCTATTGCTTGAACATTCTCTGACTTGCAATGGAACACATCTTTACTAATAGAGGTAGACTCAACAGGCCAGCATGGGTGAATAAAACAAATGTAAAAGATCCAGGCCATAAGATGATATGATGCCTCAGATTTTACTTTAAATACTCCCAGCAAAAACAAACAAACAAAAATGACTTCCGGGGCTTCCCTGGTGGTGCAGTGGTTGAGAGTCTGCCTGCCGATGCAGGGGACACGGGTTCGTGCCCCGGTCCGGGAAGACCCCACATGCCGCAGAGCGGCTGGGCCCGTGAGCCATGGCCGCTGAGCCTGTGCATCCGGAGCCTGTACTCCGCAACGGGAGAGGCCACAAGTGAGAGGCCAGCGTACTGCAAAAAAAAAAAAAAAAAAAAAAAAAGACTTCCAGTTATAAGATGAATAAGTTCTGGGGCTGTAACATATAGAATTGTGACTATACAATCCTGTACTGTACACTTGAAAGTTGCTAAGAACGTAGATTTTTAAAGTTCTTGCCACAAAAAAAAACAAAAAAAAAAACTGTAAATATGTGAAGTGATGAATGTGTTAACTAACCTTATTGTGGTAATAATTTGTCGATATATACATATATCAAATCATTACATTATACACCCTATACTTACACAATGTTGTATTTCAATTATATCACAATAAAGTGGGTGGGGGGAACGGGATGGGATTGACAAGATTTTCTTTTAAGATAAATCTTGAGAAATCCCTCTTGAGAAAAAAATTTGAATTTTGGCTGTGGGGACAGATGAAACAAGATGACAAATGTTGATAGTCGCTGAAGCCAGGCAATGGATATACTCCACATAACATACTGTATACGATTGTGAAAAGCATCATAAGAAAACGGTGAAAACATATAATATTTTTAAAGGGTAATTGTTTTTTTAAAAGTTGGCTCACTTCTCTCCTGAAGCTAGGCTATAATTCTCATTTTGTTTTTTTAGAAGAATTGGAGACTAACCTGAGGGTTGAAATCTGCATCACAAAATGGGTCCCTGTAGATTTTATCATCTCGAGAGTACAGATTAGGGTAACGAACGGAATATTAGAGAAGCTGAGAGACGTTATAGCCCTGTGGCTGAGCCCAATGGCTTGACAGCCAAAAGTCCAGGCTCTGCTATTTATCGGGTGTGTGACCTTAGGCAAGTTACTGACCTCTCTGAGCCTCAGTCACCACTGCTGTAAAACAGGTTTAACAATAGTGCCCACCTCTTGCATGATTGTAAGAAACAAATGAAATTACATGTGTACTTAAGAAACAGTAGCTGCTGTGGCTATTATTTTATCTTGACTTCAGAGTCTAAAGCCTGGACTCTCAGCCTTCCCTTGCCACCCAGGGAAATGACTAGGTGTTCTCAAGCTTTTAACCTGACTATATTTCTGAGCACCACCCCCCTCCATTCTGATCTTATCTCCCCTCCCCTCCCCACTCCATCCCAGTATTAATATGGAGTGAACATTTATAATGTCAAGGACTGGGTTGGGTGCTTTACCTGGATTATCTCATTTAATCCATGATATTATTAGACCCATTTTACAGAGGAGAGAACTGAGGCTCAGAGAGGTTAAGGTCGTACACCTCCCAGGTGGGCTCTGAAACCAGGTGTACCTGATTCCCTAAAGTTGGAGTCATTTTAAAAGTTCTCCCACCACAGGTATTGATGGGTCAGAATAAAGGTCTCACCCCAAAGACTTGCCCACATTTGGTCTCTACACACAGGTACCACCCAATTTTTTATACCCATTCCGCAGATAAGAAAGCTGAGTCCTACAGTCTATCCCAGCAGCAGAGATGGACCACCTTTCTGATTTCCACATCTCATGAGCTGGGTGTGAAGCTCACATCTCTGGACTCTCCATCCAGTGCTCATTGCACTCCTCTCCCCAGTCTACCTCCTACCCCTCAGCGCTGACCCAATTCTGCACCCCAGGCCTGGGGAAGCAGGAGGAGTGACACAGTGGACAATTGGTCCAGGGATCAGAAGATGCAGTTCTGGCACCAGTAAGTTGTGTGAACTTGGGTCACTGACTTCCCTTCTCTAAGCCCCAAATTCCTCATCTCACCCCAAACCCTACATCTGTGGTCATCTCAACAGCCCCCAGGGAGAGTCCCACTCTCCTCTCACACCCTGACCCCCCATTCCTCACCCTCACCTTCAGAAGGTGGAGACACAAAGAGTCATAAAACACAAAGAAGCCTGCTCTTTGGAGCCCAAAGTTGCTGTCCTTTCGAGGACAAAGAGAAATAGACCTGCATTAACCACTTACACCTCGACCTCCCCAGAGCTGGGTGAGGAGCCATATCTGCGGGAAGCACTGCCACCCTGTGGTCACTAGGATCCACTGCAGGCCACCTCCAGGGGCTTGCAAGAAGTCCGCCATCTGCTGGAGGGCTGCGATTCAAAAGGGGAAGAGGAAGGCACCGTTGGCCCTTAGGGGTGGCAAAATGCAACAAGGCCAGGAGGAGAGAGAGGGCAATATGGCACACTGGGAAGTGCAAAGGGTGTTTCCCTGCCGGGCATGCTCTTCCCCAAATACGACACTCTCCCTCTCTCACTCCTCCAAGCCTCAACTCACAGGTGTCGTCTCTCACCACCCTATTTAAAATGGCAATGTCAGCATGCCCCACAGCCCTGTGCTCTATATTTCCCTGTAGTGCTCATCCCATCTAAGGGGTTACGTGCTTTAGTGCCTTCGACCACAGGTCTTGCCAATTGTGTCTCCCCAACTAGAAAGTTCGTTCTAACAGGACAGGAAGTTTTGTCTGTCTTGCTGGCTGCTGTGTCCCCAGCACCTAGGATAGTACCTGGCCCATATCACATTTATTTTCAGTTGAATCAATGAATCAGTGAATGAATGGGTTCAGTGGCTAAGGCAAGCCGCCAAGGCTCTCTGAGTCTCAGTGTCCTCAATAGTAAAATAAGGATAAAAACAATCCCCTCTATCTGCATCGCAGGATTACAGTGAAGATCAAATGAGTTCCTGTTCAGTGGGTTCTGCAGTAAGTTGAATGCGTCCCTCAAAAATTCACGTCCACTCAGAAGCTCAGAATATGATCTTATTTGGAAATATGGTCTTTGTAGATGTAATTAGTTAGCACAGGGTCACCCTGGATTAGGGTGAGCCCTAAATCCAATGGCACGTGGGGAAGAAGCCTGTTCAAGGACGGAGACAGAGATGGGAGTGATGCTGCCTCCAGACAAGGAACACCTGGGGCCACCAGAAGCTGGAAGAGGCATGGACAGACTCTGCCCTTCAGCAGAAGCATGGCCCTACCAACACCTCGATTTTGGATTGCTCACCTCCGGAACTGTGAGAGAATAAATGCCCGCCGTGTTAAGCCACCTAGTTTGTCACACTTTGTTGTTGCAGCAGCCACAAGAAACTAAAACAGGTTCCTGTTTAACACGCTGGAAGGGACGAAGCAGATGTCTGTGGTTGAATTACACGCATATCCTGTTCACCACAGCCCCGGTCAGCACGGATTCTTTATACGTATTTTTCTCTGGAATGTTTTCTTCTAAAACTAAAGGCTAGGGATTCCCCTGGTGGTGCAGTGGCTAAGAATCCACCTGCCAATGCAGGGGACACGGGTTCGATCCCTGGTCCGGGAAGATCCCACATGCCGCAGAGCAACTAAGCCCACACACCACGACTGCTGAGCCCGCGTGCCACAACTATTGAAGCCCGTGTGCCACAACTACTGAAGCCCGCGAGCCACAGCTACTGAGCCCGCACGCCACAACTACTGAAGCCCGCGCACCTAGAGCCCGTGCTCCACAACAAAAGAAGCCACCGCAGGGAGAAGCCTGCGCACTGCATAGAAGAGTAGCCCCTGCTCGCCACAACTAGAGAAAAGCCTGCGTGCAGCCACAAAGACCCAACGCAGCCAAAAATAAATATAAAATAAAGAAATTTATAATAAAAATAAAGGCCTTTGCCTCATGCTGAATACAAATGTGCACACAGCCAGTGAGTGCGGGAGTCAGCCGGGGCTCCACAGTCTCAGCCACAGAACGTGAACAGCTCTTGCTGCAGGTGGTCTCCAACAGAGGAGGCTCCTAGGGCGGCGGGTTTCCCAATTGGTATGGCTCACTCTGCACCCACCTCTCTTTCTCCTGCTTCTCTTGGGTTTGGTGGATGATTCTGGCCTATCATGGAGTATCAGAGGTACACTGGTGAGAAAGCCAGACCTGGTGGTGAAGTAAAGGCTTTCCACCAGCTCTAGGCTCCTCCAAGGAAATGGGTGTGTTAGTTTCTTACTGCTGCTGTAACAACTTATCACAAATTTATGACTTAAAACCACATTTATTTATCATTTCACATTTCTGGAAGCCAAGAGTCTGAAATAGGTTTTATTAGGCTAAAAGTAAACGCGTTGATCGAGCTGGTTCCTTGTGGAAGCCGTAGGGGACAATCCATTGCCTTGACTTCTCCAGCTTCTAGAAGCCACCCGCATTCCTTGGCTCATGGCCCCTTCCAGTCAACAGCCTCTACACTCCATCCTCTGCTTCCATCGTTACATCTCTTTCTCTGACTCTGACCCTCCTGTCTCCCTCTTTCCCTTATAAGGACCCTTGTGAGTCCATGCCACCCACCTGGATGACACAGGATCATCTCCCATCTCAAGATCCTCAACTTAATCACATCTGCAAAGTCCCTTTGCCATGTAAGGTAACATTCACAGGTTCTAGAGATTAGGACGCTGGCATCCGTGGAGGTGGGGGCCATTGTTTTGCTGACCACAGTAGTGAAGGGAGAAAGATGGTCAAGACCAGCCAGCAGTTTGGGTCAGCTGGAAGCCTTCTGACATTTCCCATGGCCCCCCGGCCATTCTCTGCCCAGCAGAGGAAAGATTTCCTCAATACATAGAACAGATAATGCCTCTGCCTGCTGTCAACCTCCCATATCTTCCTGTCACTCAGAATAAAACCCAAACTTCTGACCACAGGGATCTCCCGATCTGACCTTGGCCACTTCACCCGACCTCATGGCCCAACACTCAGCAACTTGCTAACTGTGCTCTAGCCACTCTCTCCTTCCTTCTGTTCCTCAAACACAGAAGGTCATTCCCACCTCAGGACACTTGCACGTGCTGTTTCCACTGTGTGAACTGCTCTTCCCTCTTCCCTTCCACCCAGGCACCTTCTCGTGCTGCAGGTCTCTGCTCACAGAGGCCCACTCGGACCACCGTATCCAAAGAAGCCCCCCCACCCATGCCCATTATTCCAATGTGATTATTCCATCACATTCTTTTCTTTTCTTTTCTTCATAGCACTTATCACTATCTGAAGTCATCTCAACTCTTTTGTTTACTCGCTTCCCTTCTGTCTGTAATGAAGGTAAAGCTCCAGGAGACTAGGAACCTCACCTGCCTTCACTGCTGCATCTCCAATGCCGAGCACTGTGCTTGGCAAGTAAGAAGTGCTTGTTAATTGTTTGTTGTATCAACAAGTCTCATAGGTAATCATACTTACAGGTATTATTATTACCCCTATTTTACTGAGGAGAATACTGAGGTACAGAGAAGTTCTGTAACTTGTCCAAGGTCACAGAGCTGTGTACTAGCTTCCTAAGGCTGCTGTAACAAAGTACCATAAACTGGGTGGTTTAAACAACAGAAGTTCATCGTCTCACAGTTCTAGAGGCTGCGAGTCCAAGGTCAAGGTGTCAGCAGGCTTGGTTCCTCCTGAGGGCTGTGAGGAAAGGATGTGTCCCAGGCCTCTCTCCTTGGCTTGTGGATGCCATCTTCTCCCTGTGTCTCTTCCTATTGTCTTCCCTCTTGCATGTCCGTGTCCAATTTCTCCCTTTTATTAGGACCCCTGTCAGATTGGATTAGGGCCCACCCTGAATGACCTCACTTCAACTTGATTACCTCTGTAAAGACCCGATCTTCTAAGAGGCCACATTCTGCAGTCCTGGGGCTTAGGACTTCAACGTATGTATTTAGCAGTGTGGGAGGACAATTCAGCCCATGAGAACTAGTATGTGGCACAGGCAGGATTCAAACCCAGGGCTGTGTGACACGACATCACCGCAAGAGAGAGGAAGGTGACTATAGTGGATGGTGGTACTGGTGGCCCCTACTGTCACGCAGTCTGACTTCTCTCGCTCAACCCCACCTGCTCATTTATAGCAAAGCCCAAAGCATGAGGCACACCAGAGACACTGTCAGAATCAAAACATGAGATATCTGCCCGGAGACACTTCTAACAGGACAAAGAGATGTATCCCCCTAGTGGGAGTCGCAGGAAATGCCATTGGGAGGAAGGAGAAAAGGGAGCCTTGTTCAGGTCCCTCTTGAGTGAGAACTTGAAAGTGAAGCTGGATAACAGTCATGACGACCCTGGGGGGCAGGGCAGCCACTGCCGCTCAGCTCCAACTCTGGGCTCTGCAGGATGGCGGGGTCTCGGCTCCCAGAGAGGACATCTCCACCAGGGGACAGCAAAGGTCCCATTAATTTTCAAGCTACAGCCGCCATCTGGTCCCTTTGAGCTCCTTGTGGTGAGAGATGAGCAGGCAAAGAAAGGAGCCGCCGTCCAGGCAGCAGGAATCACCTCTCGGATTAGCGGGAGAGGCAGGGCTGCCTTCCCACCAAGGGGTCGGGGCAAGGATGTTTAGCATCCACATGACTTCACCTGGGCACCTTGTGCCAGCTTCTGATAGTCTCTTAGTCAGTTCAGCTGCCATAACAAAGTACCACAGACTGGCTTTTCACCAACAGAAATTTATTTCTCACAGTTCTGGAGCCTGGAAGTCCAAGATCAGGTTGCCAGCAGGGTCGGGTTCTAGTGAGGGCATCTTCTAGGTTACAGACAGCCAATTTCTCATTGTATCCTCACATGGCAGAAAGAGGAGGCTCTCTGGGACCCCTTTTATAAGGGAACTAATCCCATCCCTGAGGACTCCACCCTCATGACCTAATCTCCTCCCAAAGGCCCCACCTTCTAATGCCATCACATTGGGGGTTAGGATGTCAACATATGAATCTAGGGGGACACAAACAGCCCATGGCACGTGGGGAAGGCTCAAGTGCAGCAGCCACAGCCTGAATAGGGGATGGTGACCTTGAAGATGAAGATCTCGGTCAGTCCCAAGTAAACCCCTGGGCCAGCAGGGGACACGGCCAAGGGCAAGGAGATGGAGAGTGAATAAGAGAGAACAGAGACAGCGAACGCCTGCTGGAAGCTGAGTCTCCCTCCCAGCCTGGGCAGACGCTGACACGGAGCCCAGGACACAACTCAGACTCCAGTTTCATGGAAGACCATCCTAATACATGAGAGAAGTTCTAATCTCTTGCAGTCATGCAGAAGGGATATATTAGGTGAAAAGAGTGAGAGTCCATATTCATATCTGCTTGTAATGGTTCTGCACCCAATTACAATGTGTTTTTCCCACACCACCAAGCAATTCTTTGACACCAGCTGTGTGTCCTACAGTTCAACTCAATTCTGACACTCTCTACCTGGAGATAGCACCAGGTCCCACAGGTTGTGGACTCAGTCCTACAAGACTCCCACTTCCACCCCCACCCCACCCCAAGATACCAATCGTATATCCAGTTTGTCTCCTGTGCTTCTGACTGATCGATTATACATTGGAGCTTCTTCCTGTTTGATTAATTTGCCAGATCATCTCGCAGAACTCAGAGAAACATTTTGCTTACTAGGTCACGGGTTTATTACAAAAGAATATAACTCAGGAACAGTCAGATGGAAGAGACACATCAGGCAATGTATGGGGAAGGGGCGTGGAGATTCCTTGCCTTCTCCAAGCACACCACTCCCTCCAAATCTCCATGTGTTCACCAACCCAGAAGCTCTCTGAAACCCATCCTTTTTGGGTTTTTATGGAGGCTTTAGTATAGAGGCATGGTCGATTCAATCATTGGCCACTGGTGACCGATTCAACCTCCAGCCCCTCTCCCCTCCCTGAAGAAGTGGGACTGAAAGTTCCCACCCTCTAATCACATAGTTGGTTCCCCTGACAACAAGTCCCCATCCTTAGGTGCTTCCAAAGTCACCTCATTAACATAACAGAAGACTCCTTTCTGCTCTCATCACAGGAAATTCCAAGGGTTTTAGGAGCTCTGTTCCTGGAACAGAGATGAAGACCAGATATATATTTCTTATTATAAATCACAATATCACAGCTTGAACTTGAATTTGTAGAAATAAAAATTTCTGGAATCCCGCAGAAGAAAGGAAGAGCAGTGGTGACCTGTGAGGGAGGTTACCTGGGTGCATGGCTGCAGAAAGGAGGACAGAGCTGCAGCAGACAGGCTGAGGGGAGAGAGGGGCTGAGATGGAGGCTGTAAGGCACCTGCCAACCGTGGTCACCAGCACAGAGCCAAGTGTCCCAGGAGGAAGAGATGCCGTTTTCCTCTCACTGAGCCCCTGGAAAGCTCTCTGCAGCCCCCCTAAAGGATGGGGTTTTACACTGGGTATCTCTTTACATTGCTGTTTTTTTGTGGGTTTTTAAAAATTAATTAATTTAGTTTTGGCTGTGTTGGGTCTTCGTTGCTGCACGGGCTTTCTCTAGTTGTGGTGAGCAGGGGCTACTCTTCATTGTGGTGCGTGGGCTTCTCATTGCTGTGGCTTCTTTCTCTTGCTGTGGAGCACAGGCTCTAGGCACACTGGCTTCAGTAGTTGTGGCACGCGGGCTCAGTAGTTGTGGCTCATGGGCTCTAGAGCACAGGCTCAGTAATTGTGGCGCACGGGCTTAGTTGCTCCGCGACGTGAGGGGTCTTCCCAGACCAGGGCTCGAACCCGTGTCCCCTGCATTGGCAGGCGGATTCTTAACCACTGCGCCACCAGGGAAGCCCTACATTGCTGTTTTTTAACTGCTTGAACATATTATCCACCAAGAAATAAATTTTAAAAATAACCTTAACTATTTTAGAGTATATGTGTGTTGTTACAAATTTTCTGGGTCTTACAAGTCTTCATACACTCCAATATAGAGAATCTGCTTTTAAAAATCAAGCTTCAAGAAATAACTTTTTGAAAAATGCAAATAAGTACCTTTCCTGCAGGACTGTTGATAAACAGGGAAAATCTAGAAATAACCCAACTGCACAATGATAAGAAATAGTTACATTATCATGGATCCAGGCTTAAAAGCCATGCTTATAAACTAGTTTTTATAAAATTCCACGTGTAAAACTTGTTTTAAGAAACGTTGTCAAGAGATAACAAGCGTTGGTGAAAATGTGGAGAAAGGACAATCCTTGTGCCCTGTTGGTGGGAATATAAATTGGTACAGTCATTATAGAAGAATGTATGGAGGCTCCTCAAATATTAAATATGATCCAGCGATCCCACTTCTGGGTATATACCCAAAGACATGCAAACAATCTGTGTTTACTGACAGATGAATGGATAAAGAAAATGTGATAGATAGATAGATAGATGATAGACAGATAGAATTCAGACATAGAAAAGAAGGAAGTCATGCCATTTGTGACAACATAAATGAAACTGGAGGGTATTATGTTAAGTGAAACAAGCCAGACACAGAAAGACAAACTATATGATTTCACTTATATGTAAAATCTTTTAAAGCCAAATTAACAGAAACAGCAAGTAGAATAGTGGTTGCCAGGGGTTGGGGTGGGAGTGGGGGGATGGGAGGGAATGGGGAAATATTGGTCAAAGGGTACAGCTTTCCAGTTATAAGATGAATAAGTTCTGGGGATGTAACGGACAGCATGGTGACTATAGTTAGTAACATTCTATTGTTTACTTGAAAGTTGCTGTGAGAGCAGACCTTAAATGATCTCTCCACCACCAACACCACCACACAAAAATGATAATTATGTGAGATAATGGAGGTGCTAACTAACTTTATAGAGGTAATCATTTCACAATATATACATGTATCAAATTATCATGTTGTATACCTTAAACTTACACAATGTCAATTATATCTCAATAAGACTGGAAGAAAAGAGAAAATGTTGTCAGGTTAATTATCTATCTGGGCTGACAATGAAATATGATACAGTCATTTAAGTTTTTTCAAATAACATTCAACCATGTGCCATGATATTTAGGATTTATAGTATTTGCTGGGTTTTCTGCAATAAGCATATGTTAGTTTTGTAGTGAGAGAAGCTGTTTTACCATAAGCTGTATTAAAGTAAAATAAGGAAGTGAAGGGGTTGGGGGGTCTTGGACCTCCCAGGACCTCCTCATCCCTGTGTGGCCACACTGGTCTTCCCTGTCAGCCAAGTTCGACTATTTCACCAGGTAAGATTTACTGAAATCCAGACATCAGCTCCACATTCTCTCTGTAACTGCAGATGGGTCTCTCCCCAATCTGTCTCCATCATGGACTGAATGTTTGTGATCCTCCTAAATTCATACATTGAAGCCCTAACCCACAATATGATGGTATTAGGAGATGGGGCCTTTGGGAGGCAATTAGGTTTAGATGAGGTCACGAGGGTGGAGCCCCCATGATGGGATTAGTGTCCTTGTAAGAAGAGGAAGAGACAACAGAGCTCTCTCTCCACCATGTGAGGACACAGTGAGAAGGCAGCCAACTACAATCTAGGAGGAGAGTTTTTACAAGAACCCGACGATTCTGGCACCCTGATCTTGGACTTCTAACTTCTAGAACTGTGAGAAATAAGTATCTGTTGTTTATAAGCTGCC
The DNA here is from genome assembly GCF_008692025.1 of Phocoena sinus. NCBI lineage: Eukaryota > Metazoa > Chordata > Mammalia > Artiodactyla > Phocoenidae > Phocoena > Phocoena sinus. The sequence goes on along the minus strand of NC_045777.1, from coordinate 65,276,042 downwards.
CAGTCTATTGTATTTTGTTACTGCAGCCAGAGTGGACCAAGACAATCTCCCTCCTAGCAGCCAGAGGAATAATTGCAGAATTTGCCTCTGATCGTGTACCCCTGCTTAAACTTTTTGGTTGGCCCCACTGCCCTCAGGACAGACCTACATGCCTTACCTTTCCACCCTTCCACCTTCCTCTAGGGCCTCTACCATCATGTTCCCTGTGCTCCAGCTACCTCGGACTACTTTCAGCTCTTCAAATGCTACCTAGGCCTTTGCTCATGAGGTTTCCTACACTGAGAGCCCCATTTTCCTGATCTTTCACCCAGTTAGCTGAGAGTCAGCCTCCAGGGGTCAACTTAGGTGTCATTGCCTCTGACTCCCCAAGTCAGAGGTAGGAACTTTCCTCTGAACTCCTGGGCCCCGTGCCAGCTCTCTCAGAGCAAGTACTACATCTATAACTGTCTATTCATGATTGTATGAGTCAGTCCCAACAGAAGAGATGATCCTCTCAAAACGGGACAATGTAGAAAATATTGCTTGGGTTAATATTGCCAGGTAACAAAGAATCCCAAAACTTAGTGACTCAACATAACAACACAGTTGTATTATCTCTTTTGATTCTAGGGGTTGACAAGGCTCAGCTGGCAATTCTTCCGCTCTACATGTTGTCACCTGGAACTGCAGTCATCTGAAGGCTCAGCTGGGCTGGATGTCCGGGTGGCTCACTCACATGGCTGGCGGCTGTAAGCTCAGCTGGGGCTGTTGACTAGAGCACCGAAGCTCTCCAACCTGTGGCCTCTCCATGCCACTTGGTGTTCTCACAGCCTGGCAGCTAGGTTCTAACTGAGAGAGTCCCAAGCAAGTGAAAGCAGAAGCTGCAGGTCTCTACAGGTCCAGCCTTAGATGATACACAGCATCACTTCTACCACATTCCACTGAGCAAAGAGATTCACAAGGCCAGCCCTGATTCAGGGGGAAGGGAAACAGACTCCACCTCTCGATAGGAGGAATAGCTAGAATTTACAGCTTACCTTTTTTTTTTTCAATTGAAATACATTCGACATATAACATTATGTACATTTAAAGCGCACAAGCTATTAGTTTGATACATTTATATTTAGTAATATGATTACCATTGTAGGGATAATTAGCACCTCTATCACATCACATAATTGTCATTTCCTTTTAGTGGTTAGAATAAGTTCTAGGCTCTTAGCAAGTTTGATGATGATAATACAATATTGTTGTCTACAGAGTCATTATCCTGTGCATTAGATCCCTAGGACTCACTACAAGTTTGTACCGTAAACAGCATCTGTTCTATCCCCCCAACCGCCATCCCCTGGGAACCACCATTTGACTCTGCTTTTATGAATTCGGCTTTTTTAAATTCCACATATACGTTACATCACGCAGTATTTGTCTTTCTCCCTCTGACTTACCTCACTGAGTATAACACCCTCGAGGTCTTTAATCCACTACAATTGTTTGTTTACAAAAGGGCTAGTGACAAAGGTGTAGGATAGTGTGTCACCTGGGGTTAGTGGTCACAGGGAAGGAGTGGTTACCAGAATCCAAAGGAAAGAGATTTGCGTGGAAATGGCTGCCTCACAAGGAAGAGTGACTTTCAGTTGAAGGCCATCTCCAGCCCAAGGCACAGGAATAAATACCCTGGCCTCCATCGCCTTCCTCTCTCCAATCTCCTGCCAGGGCTCCCTCTCAGCCAAATCCAACCAGAAGCCGGATGGCTGCGAGCCCATTGAGGTAATCTACAAAGCCCAGCTTCCTGGGGCAAAAGAGGGGTGGAGAGTGGATCTGGGGGGACAGACAAAGATTCAGCATATGTGTCCACCTTCCCTACCAGACTGTAAACCCCTAGAAGACCAGCACATTTAATCAGTCAGGTGAGGCCGGGCTGTGTTTGCAGAAACACACAAGCCTCGACACTTAGCTGCATAAAAGAGTGAAGTTTCTTTCTTCTTCATGCATATGTACCTCGTGGGTCTCTGCTCACCATGGTCACCCAGGCACTCAGAGACCCAGAAGGTCCCAAGGCTGGCAGGGACGCCACCATTTTGCACAGTGCCACAGGGAAGAAAGCACAGGAGGGCCTCTTGACAACCATGGAATCTTTCTCCTGGAAATGACATCAATCACTCCCACTATAACTCACTGGCCAGGAGTGGTCACCCACCCTCCCACAAAGAGACTGATGTGCAATCCTACCACACATCCGGAAGTCAGCAAGCTGGAAATATTGGGTCAACAGCACTAACATCCTGTTCTTGTTTGCATCCCTGGCCCCTAGTGCAGCACCCTGGTAATGTTTGTCAACTGACTAAATGACTATCATAGCAGGACCATTCTCCTGTTGGTGGCAGAGAATAGAAGGGTGAGAATAATCCACTGGGCTACTTGTCCCCCAAAGTGACCTTCAGGTAGAAAAAATATGACAGTAAAACGATTACAAGAAAATGCATAAATAGCCATTGTTCACTTACTCATTCGACATGCATAGTGAGTGCCTAGAAGTTTCCAGATTCCCATGGATTCTGGTATTTGGACAGGAAAGGGCTCTGTATCACTCAAGTTTTTGTTTGCAAGCAATAGAAACTGGCTCTGGTTAATTAAGCAGTAAAGGTGTTTGGTCAAAAGTTATTGGAGGAGTTTTGTAATCGTCTGGAACCAATGGGGCCCAGAGAGGGGAAGCTGGGTCTCCCAGGGCAGGGGCACTGGGAAGGGGACACGCCAGAGGAAGGCCTGCCCTGAGCCTGTTCTGGTTTCCCCCTTGCATGGCATCTGCCCAGCTGGCAATGGATACATTTCCTCTGCTCTGTCCTCTTTCTTCTCCCCCAGCTCCTGGTTTCTTCCTCTGCCCTGACTCACTTTCATCCCTGCCTGCTCCCGTTACATAACTGTCCCCTATTATGTAACCCAAGTCACCCCAGGCTCCCGTCCCCTCCTTGCAGCTCCCACTTCAGCCTCGCCTGTCAGGTACAATCCTTCACAGTTGGCTGGGCCAAACCCTCAAGAGGAACGCGAAGAGAGGGAGGAGGGGGAGGGAGGGGGAAGGGGAGAGGGAGAGGCCATTCCTCTTCCCAGCAGGGGCTGGACGAGGCTCCCTGGGAGGAAGGAGCTCTGGAGGGTCCTGTTCTGCACATGAAGCCCTGGCCCATGGCCTGCTGTCAGGGGACACAAACTGGTTTTCTGTGCCTCAACATCCACTTCTGTAAAATGGGGATAGAGATATAGTTAATAATACTGTATTGCATACTTGAAATTTGCTAAAAGAATAGATCTTAAGTGATTTGACCACACCCCCCTAAAAAAAGAAATAACTTTGTAAGGTGATAGAGTGTTAATTTGCTTAATTGTGGTAACATTTCATAATGTATACATATATCAAATCATGTCATATGCCTCAAATACAATTTTTATTTGCCAATTATACCTCAAAAAACCTGGAAAAACATTTTGATAAAGTTAAATGTGGATATATTTTACCTCATGGGATTATCACAGGATTGGAAAAATTTATATATATATATAAAATTTAGAACAGTGCCTGGCACTCCATAAATACTAAAGAACTATTTGCAGGACTTCCCTGGCAGCCCAGTGGTTAAAATTCCATGCTTCCAAGGGAAGGCGTACAAGTTTGATCCCTGGTGGGGAGACTAAGATCCCACATGCCACACAATGCAGCCCAAAAATAAACAAATAATTTTTTTAAAAAAAACAGCTTTAAAAAAATAAATAAATAACTATTTGCTTTCTTTTGGTGAAATGGATTCTAAATGTGTGTCTTGATCGGTGGTTCTCAAACTTTATGTTCTCGGAACCCTTTGACACTCTTAAAATTGATAGAAGACTTCAAAGAGTTTTTGTTTAGGTGGGTTATACCTACCAATATTTACCATATTTTAAATTAAAGCCAAGCAATTTTTTAAAATATTTATTCATTCATCTAAAATTAATAATAATAAACTCATCACCTGTTACTGCAAAATCTTTTTTCCAAAAAAACCCCTCGATTTCCCAAAACAAAAAGCACTAGTGATATTTTACATTTTTGAAAATCTCTGTTATGTCTGACTTAATAGAAGGAAGCTAGCTGTATGCCACATCTGCCAATGCATTCAACCTGTTGCAATATCAAGTGTCTTGAAGATGCTAGAACATTTCACCATATATTCATGACAGAATGATAGTGAAAAGGACAAATAAGACTTTTGTACTATTATGAAAACAGTTTTGATCTGGCAGAACCCCTGAGAGGTTCCCTGGAACACACTTTGGGAAAAACCTGGTACACTGAGGAGAGGAAGAGGGCAGAGAAAACAGGCATACTTTCATGTCTTCACCCAATTTGTGAAGCCCTACTTGGCACCAACTCCATCCAGGCAATGATGCAAAGCCCTTGACAGGTATCAGCTCAGTTACTGCTCATTTAACTCTGATGGGTGGGGCCTGTTATGATCACCCTCCACTGCACAGATGCAGAAACCAGCCTAGACACTGAGACACTAAGTGACTTTTCCAAGGTTGCTCAGTGATCTTGATATTCAGTGCCCAGTATTTCTGACTCAAGAGCTCCTGCTCTTAAGCTCAGAGTTCTAATGTTTCCTCCCACCCAGCTAGGCCGCTTCTGGCCAATGAAATGTAAGGGGAAGTCCACAGCTGAGAGGAGATGGGGAAAGGGGTAGTTCTAGGAATGATTTCCTTCCTGGTTAACAGGAGGCTCATAAGGAGAGTTCTCTTCCCTGAACCCCTCTTTCTTACATTTTGAGAGTATCAGGTGAAGACTTGATGGTGCTGTGGCAACCATCTTGTGACCATGAGGTGCCAACCTGAGGATGGCAGAACAGAAGGCTGGAAAGAGTCTGGGCCCTTGTTGACATTGCTGAGCCATGAGTCAACTGTGAGATCACTCACATCCCAACTTACCGTTTTATGATAACAAGAACCCCTATTGTTTAGGCCATTTTTTGTTCTGTTACTTGAATACTGCCTAACCTACAGCTTTGGGGACATTTGGAGCATGCCCCCATGTTGGCCTCACAGGGAACCACAGGGGCCATGATGAGACTATTCCAAGTAATTTGTGGACCACAGACAAGGACCTGTGGGAGCCAATGCAGGAAAGAAATAGCAAGTGGCTGCTACATGGTGATGGCAGTTGACACCCTGGTTTGTGGACACCTGTGAGGCAACCCGATGGGGACTCTGGAAATAACTGAGGAACACTGTGCAAGAGTGACTGAATCTTCTAACACATAATGGGAGGCATAAGTTACACTGAGGCAAGAAAGAGTGTGATGATCGATTAGTGATGTCTCTCACAGGCACAAACCCATAGAGTGGTAGCAATGATATGTCCCACAATTGCTTACTCCTGGCTGCTCACTCCAAAAATGCATCCAGAGATGACAATAGCCTGAAGTGTCCCTCACTCCCACTCTGGAGGGAAAGTCAAGTTCTGGAGCCTCTGGGGAAGCTGAGCCTCCAAGCAATGGCTCCCAGAGCTCCATTAATTGGAGGCACTCCCACATGCCTTGGACTAACAACCTCTCACACTCTAGTGAAACAGTCTGCCTCCTCAGCTGGCCCGGAGCTCCCTGAAGCAGGATCCACTTCGTGTCCATCTGTGAACCACAACGGGATCAGGCACAGAGCCTGGCACTTAGCAGATACCCAAGGATCATGTTAGTGATGCCATCAAGGTCTTATATTCAGGCAGTCGCCTGTCTGAGGCAATTAGAGGGGTACTGAAATTATCCTATCAGATGCTTGAATCCCCATGATTCAAATTCACTTCTCCATGGAGTTAAGTTGATGTTTCCAGAAATTTCACCTGTGAGGTAGTGCAGTGAATGGGAAGAGCATGAGTAGCTAGGTTCACATCCTGCCTCTGCTCACTTACCAGCCATGAGACTTCAGACAAGTCATTCAACCTTTCCAAGACTCAATTTTGTCACAGCAAGATACCGATATCTACCTCAGAAGGTTCCATGGGTAGGACAAGATGATCCACAGAAATGGACTTGGCAATTCCAGGGTCCTGAGCAGCACCTTCATTTGGAAGATGATCTATTTGGCAGAGAAAAGAGGTTTGGATACAGAATAGACATACTTCAAAGGCGGAATCAAGGCTGGAATTTAATTATTCGCTTAGTCAACAAATATCTGTTGAACCGGGCACGGGATACAAGGATGAACAACAGACATGGTTCCTGTTTTCATTGAGCTTACAGCCTCTAGTCACATGAGTAAATAAAACTGAAAGTTCAGTTCCATAGTCATACCAATCACATATAAATTGTTCAATAGCCACGGATCGCTGGTGACTACCATACTGGACAGTGCAGATAGAGAAGACTTCCATCATTGTGGAAAGTTCTTATTGGGACAGCACTGAGATACGGTCTAGCAGGGAGACAGACACTAAAAAATGAGCCACACAAACACCTAATTACACATCGTGACATTTGTCAGTAGAAAAGCCGCAGGCAGTGCTCTCATCATTTTTCAGTTGAGAAGTAGAGCCAGGGAAGCCATTAGCTTGAAGTGGACCGAGTATTTGAGAGCTGACATAGCTCCTGGCACCTCCTAGAGCTGTTCCCTCCAGGGCTGGAAACCGGGAGAACACTCCGGGGACATGAGGCTTGTCTATGATGATATCTGACCTTGCAGCAAATGACACTAGTTTAGCCACTGGTTGAGAGGAAGTGCCTGGGTTGAATCCTAGCTCTGCCAACTGTATGACTGTGGTGGGTAATTAAGCCCCCTGGGTCTCAATGTCTCCATCTGTAACATGGATGAACAACAGTATCTGGCATAGAGGGTTGCTGGGAGGATTAAATACTTTGAAGAATATAAAGCCCTTAGAAGATCTCCTGGCCCACAGTGAGTACTACATAAGTTATCATGATGATGGTGATGGGTCCTTGGGACCTTGAACTTTGGGGGGGGGGAGGCGGGGGGAGATGCACCTGCTACTCAATAGCTTCCTTCATTTTCACCCTTTGCTTCCCAAAGTATCATCGCTCAAAGCTAAACTGATCATCACAGTCAGGGTCCCTCTGTAAAATAAGCCGGGAAAGGGAATATAACCATGATTGTAATATTAACCAAACTCACACTAACAGTTTTCCATGCCAGGCTCTGTGTGAAGCCCTTTACAGGTATTGTGTTGTTTTTTGTTTATTTGTTTGGCCACACCTTGCGGCTTGTGGGATTTTAGTTCCCTGACCAGGGATCGAACCCGGGCCCTTGGCAGTAAGAGCGCAGGGTCCTAACCACTGGACCATCAGGGAATTCTCTGTATTATGTGTTTAATCTTTACAATAACCCCAATAGGCATGTACTACTACAATTATCTCCATTTTGCGTATGAGGAAATTGAGGCTTAGAAAGTTGAATTTGCCCACGTTTACAGAGGGAAAGAAAAGGATCTTGGCGTCAGTTCCACTATATACCAGCAGGTGACAGTGCCCATCTATTTTCCAGTTCCCCAGTCTCGCGGGAACACTGAGGAGGGGTCGTACCGCAAACATTTAAAGATTGCCTACTGAGTGCCAGGCACTGTTCTAGGCGCTGAGGATACGTCTGCCGATGAAACCGGGATAGTTTTCTGTTTTCGTGCTTCTTCTCCTCCATTTTTCCTTAAAATTAACATAAAATATTTGGAGAGATGCGTGCCCAAAGGATACGTGGCCTGCCCGGGAGAAAACCGTCTTGGCTGCGGGGAGAGGATACTTGGGAGGCTGGAGGTTGGCGGGAAGGGGTGAGAATATCTGAAAGGTCCGGAGGCCGCAAAGATCAGAGCCTAGAAATATGCCCAGAAGGGAGTGCTACTCCGCAACCCATCTTCCCGCCTCCCCACCCCCCTTCCCCCACGCAGAGAAGTGGGAAACAGGGGTCATCTCCCTGTCCTGTCTTGTAGGGCCGGGATGGGGTGGGAGGGTCTTATCCACACCACAAGTCGGGGGGGGGGGTCCTCAAAATTCTGGGGGCTTTTTTCGGGGGAGGGGGCGACCTGGAGAAGCCGGTCAGAAGCTGGAGCGCAGCCCCCAGGCCCGGTCGAGGCAATGCCGACATCGGACAGCCGGGTGGACTACGTCGAGCCAGACTTCAAGCGGGTCCCGCGGCTGCCCCGTGGGCGCGCATCCCGCCTGTGCCCTGGGCGTCTGCGGAGCGCCAAGCCGGTGGCCCCGGGCCTCCGAATGTGTGACCGGGAAGGTCGTGGACGTGTGTGTATGTGGATGATGTGTGGGGGGACGGTGATGGGATACTGCGTGTGGAGCCACGTGAAGGGTTTACCGTGTGGACCTGTGAGTATGTTTGGAATGGCCAAGGATGCGGGTGTTGGGCTCAGGGTGCGTAAAGGGACAAGGACACTTGGGGGGGGGGGTAATTGGAGTGTACCCAGGCGGGAAGGGGCTGCCTAGTTGATATTGGGGCGTTGGTGATTTTGGAACGCTCGCGGCGGAATCCTCTCTGCGCCCTGGATCGGATGCTGGTATATTGTGGGGAAGTAAGTTAATGTTTAGGAACCCATGGTTTAGAAAGCCCCTCAATGTGTGTGTTTCTGAAAGTGGATCAACCTGGGGATGTGTCCGGCGCGTCCGGACTGCTTATGGACGCACTGTAGATGTGCGGGTGGTGTTCGTTAACTGGGGACACTGGAGAGGGCTCGTCTCAGCGCCGCAGGCCAGGAGCAAGGAGATTGCGCGGGGCTGCTTTCGGAACACTCAGCCTAGGCTGGGCCGGGGAGGGGCGGGGCTTGGAAGCTCCGGGGGCGGGCCGGCCGGAGGGGCGGAGCCGCGGCGGCTGCAGCAGCGCGGGCCGGGCCAGGGGGCGCCTAGCTCGGCAGCTGCTCGTGAGTGCGATGCAGTGAGGTCGGACGGGCGGGCGCGCTGGGCTGGGGACACGGCTGCGCTGCAGAGATGTGACTCGGACCGAGGGCCAGCAGGAGCATCGGCGCTGCGGGGCCGCGGGGGTCGGTGAGTGCGAGCCGCGCCGGTGGGGTGGAGGGCGCTGCGGCGACCCCAGAAACTTTTCCCGCCGTGGACTTGGGAGGGTTGGGGTGGGGTCTGCTTCTTGTGCTTTTCTGAGGCCCCCCCCAAGGGGTTATTCTGCTGGGGGAGCTGGGGGATTAGGGTGGGGGGACCACAGTGCGGCGGGAGACGAGCCGCAGAGGGCGGGGCGGGGGCGGGGGGAGTTGGGACCTTTATGGGGGGAGGGGATGTACCCGGACCAGGTGGAGATCCAAGTCTCTGGGGAGGATCTGGGGGCGACCACAGGCAAAGGGCAGCTGGGACTGTAAGGGAGTCCAGGCGTGTCCGAGTAACTCCTGTGAGGGCAGCCACGGGCAGGGCTGCGTGGCAAGCCCGTGGGGCCTGAGCACAGACAGGGCAGACGGAGCCGGGGGCACAGGGGCCGAGTTGGGGGGTGAGCTGCCGCACCTGCCATAGGGGCAGGGGGCCGAGCTCGCAGCCGGCCGTGGCTGCGCACTGCGGGAAAGGAGGGGACACGACGGGCGAGAAGAGCTGAGCTCTGGGGCTGCGGGAAGAAATGAGGGGCGAATGCATACAATGGCGGGATGTTAGCGTTGCTGTTGCGGCCAAGCTAGAGGTGAGGATCAGCCCTGTGCTGCGTCCCCCCCCCAACTTGGGGGACACGGGCTTCCAGCGCCAAGCACCCCGGGATCCCTACCGCCTGCACCCTCCTCGGCCTGGGGGAGTTGGCCAACCAGCCAGGGAGGGGGCGTACCGAGCTTACCACCGAGGACGGCCCCAGCGCAGCCCGCGGGTTTCCTACCCGGCTCTGTCACTCCCAGGCCTAGCCAACACCCCACCACACGCACACACCCACCCAACATGTCCCCAGTTCGCTAAGGGGCGGCTCCTTGGAGCGCGGACAAAGGCCCCTGGAGTGTGGCGGGCAGCCGCGTCCCCGCCTGGGGCCCCGGGCCACGCGCCACATTGGCTGCCCAACTGCGCCAGCATGGGGTGGGGGGCACCTGAGCAGAGCCCCGGAGGAACTGGGAAATCCTCGCAAAGACAAGAGAAGTGGGGGAGGGACTTGGCACAAAAGCTTTAGAACTTCAGCCGAGGAACCTTGATTCAGAAGTTTCCCCACGGGCGGGGGCTCTCTGGAGGATTTCAGACTTTGAGTTAAAACTGCATGCAAATAGGATGTAAATAGAATGCAAATGGTCGGTTGGGAGCACTTCACTGGGCCAGTTTTGTACCTAGACTGCGGAGTGAACAGTTTCCTATCTGTTCCCTGCTCTGTCTGAAAAGGGGTCAGCTGAGTTGGGGAGGGAAAAGATGGAAGTGGGAAGGAGTCGCCATTTGGGGCCCAGGCAGCAAGAAAAGCAGTTTTGTTAGAAAGAGAAGCTCAAAATCTTTATTGGTTAATGTGTTATTTCAATAAATATGCCAGCTACGGAAGTGGCAGATAAGCCCCTGCTCTCAGGGCACTGGGGAGGTGGGTGAACACTAAATAAGTAAATAAATAGTAAGTAGCTAGAACTTCTGATTGGGATAAGGGTTGCCAGGAAAAGAAAGCAGAGTGCTGTAAAATAAAGTGACAAGAGTATGTACACATAAGGGAAGACTGTGCTGGGGAGTGACATGTTAGTGGAGCCCCGCTGTGGGGGAGGGGGCACTGACAGACGCAGGGGGAAGACTGAACCAGGCAGAGGGCACCGCAAGTGCAAAGGCTTGGAGGTGGGAATGAGTGCAGAGAAAATGAACAAAGGCCATTGTGGCTGGAGCTCATAGGCAGATGTGGAGAGCGGGGTTGGAAAGGGGATGGCAGGGACCAGACAGACCACGATCTTTTGGGCCATGGAAAGGAGTTTAGGTTTTATTCTCCTTGGACTGGTGAACCCTTGCAGGATTTGGAGTGGAAAACCACGAGATCTGATTTTTAAACGCTCCCCTGACCTTTACAAGGAGACGAAAAGCGGCTTCCTTTTCATTCTGCCTCTGAGGGTGGCAAGGCGCCGGGAGCCTCCGAAGGGGACCTGTGGGGACTGCTTTGAGCCTGGCTGGTCCTGTAAGCCTACGCCAGGGGTACGTCAGGTTTTAAAACCCACCTCCCACTTTTAGGCAGTTTTTGCCCCCCCTAAGTGGCCCCCACCCAGAGCCCAACGCCCCATAAGCACTTCCATGCAGAGCTTCCTGGGGGTTCTGAGTTAGTCACATTTTCTTCTCAGAATTACAGCCTCAGAGGAACCATCCACCCTGGAATGGGCAGCCAAGGATGCAATTTGCATTTAAATGATTGCTTTTATTTACAGGGTTGGAGCTGCTTTGCATATTCATGGCTCACGGAGCCTGTGTTCTGGCAACCCTGTTTACTAACCTGTGAGGGTTATTAAATCCAAGGGCCCCCAGATAGGCTGGTGGTCTGGGCGGCCTTGGGAACTGAAGATTATGAGATGGTGTAACTTGCAAAAGACATCAAAGGGTTAGATTGCAAGTCTGGGAAATAGTTTAATGTCAGGAAACCTTGTAACAGTTTCATCCCTCTGGAGCAGGAAATGCACCAGCGGCTATAATGGGAGTGGGCAGGGACAGAGTGTGATGCTGGGGTGTGTGAGGGGACTGACTCTGCAGCCTTATCCTGGGCTTCTGTCCAACAGAGGGAGTCCAACAAGGGGTGCAGTGGCCTTGAGGTCAGCAGTTGGGAGAAGTGGGTTCTAGTTCCGGCTCGGCCCATCAATTCCAGGAAGCCTCTGGCCAAGTTGCATTACCTCTTTGTATTCCCAACAGGACAATGGGAATCGTAATTGTAATAAGCCAGGAGCCAATGCTCCCTGTCTGCGGTGCTGAGTACTTTCTAAGTACCGTTTCACATCAGCCTTGTGAAAGTGGCACTATCATTATCCTTGTTTTACAGAAGAAGAGACTGAAGGTCAGAGAGGTTAAGTGAGTAATGCCCAATGTCACACAGTTCTGTCTGACTTTCCTCCAACTGAGGTCTTCCACACTTGAGGAGACTGACGGGAGTGTAAATCCTGTGCCAGGTATTCATCGGGTACTGAATTGTTAGACATGCCCAGGGCTAGGAAAGCCCCTCCAGATCTGTTTAGTTTTTCTTTCCCTTCCGTGCTCCAGCGCCTCCCCCCTTCTTTAGAGAAGGTGGGTTTAAGATTCCTCTGCTGGTAGCCCCCGAGGCGAAGCAGGTCAGAATGGTGTGTTCCAGAGCAGTTTTGTATATCTTGTGTCTCCTTTCATATGGGTAGATGGCAACGTGGGGATGCTAGTTCCCAGGAGAATGGCTGGTGTCCCATTTCTGGGTGTCTGGCTCTGACTCCTCAACAGGGACACCCAGTTTCAGGGCACGCAGGCTGGCCTCAGGTCCTCCAGCACCGGTTCCTCTCTGGAAAACCACCTTCACAGCAAGGCTCCCATTTAGAGCACCTGCTGTGGGGATCAGGAGAGTTTGGGAGTTTCCAAGGTAGACCACCCCCAAAGGGTTCTCCCCTTCACACCACCTCAGGGACCTCTCTGCTTCGTGTGTGACTGGGGAGGCTGGAAACCAGTGGTAGACAAACACCTGGGTGAGCCCCTGTTTCAGCCATGGCAACCACCCCTCCTGGAAAAGCAAAGTCAGAAAAGTTCATAACCTCAGAGCATTCGCCAATCTTTTATTTAACATTTTATATAAGTGCTTACCCCATGCTATCTATTGTCCTAAACTCTAATTATTAATTATTTTAATCCTCACAAGAACCCTGCAAGATGGGTATTATCACCCCCATTTTGCAGATGAAGAAACTGAGACTAGTAAGGTTAAGTCAGCCGCCCAGGGTCACAGGGTTCTCGCAAGTGCCAGGGGCAGAACTTGAAACCGGAAGTTTATGCTGCTTGGCCAGGATTGAGCCTGGGAGAAGCAGCCCTGCTTGTGGCCTTCGGGCAGGCAGCGCTGTCCTCGCGCAGGGAATCTTGCCTGCATTCTTTCCAGCCTCTGCAGGCCCCAGCTTGCGAGGAACATGCTGCTCCACCACCTGCCGGTAGCTTCTGGCCCCTCTGCGGGGAGAAAGAGAGAGAGTGTGCGCGCGCGCACGCGGGCCTGTGTGCGCGGGCCTGCATGTGCGATGCAGTGTTTTTAAGAGCATCTGAATGAGTCACATTTCTGGGAGCCTGGCTGGCAGCAAAGTAATTAGTATGTGAGCCGAGTCTTGGACATTCATCACTTTATTCATCACTCCTTTTGAGGAGCTGCATGCCTACATCCCACGGGTCTGTTGCCATGTATTCATCCCTTCCCAATCAGCCCTGCCTTGCGGCTGACTCCAAACCTCTAATCTTGTTTTGTGCAGTTTGGGGTTCCTGGAGAGCTGCTCCATTCTCAGCAGCGGGGAGGCCCCAGGTGGCTGAAGGGGCAGGATGGGGCTTACCCGACAGTGGGTGAGATGGAGCGTGAGTGAGCACTGCCCCCTGGGCCTGGGACAGGGATAGTGGGGCGGAAGGTGCCGGGCCATCGTCCAGGCTCCCCCACTGCATATGTTCGTGCTTCTCAAACCTCAGTGCACCGAAGCATCTGAGCACACCTGGACCTTATCGTAGGGCTGTGGAGACACAGGTGGCCAGGCCCACTGCTGAGCGTCTGCATTTCTAACAAGTTCCCGGGCAGCCAGTCTGAAGATCAGACTTTGACTTAAGCCTCTCAGGCCCTCAGTCCCCTCCTCTATAAAATGACAATGAGAGCATCTTCCTGCCAGGTGACATGAGGGTTGGAGACCACGTTTAATCAGTCGATTGATTCAGCAACTGGGCCATGAGCCCTGCCCATGTGCCAGGCACTGGGGAATCGGTGCAGAACAAGACAAACAAGAGCCTGGGTGTGTGGGATCAGACCAAAAGAGTAATAAAATAAAATATTTGAAAACTGTGGCACATGCTATGAAGATAAGGATCGGGAGTATCGGTGTAGAGCATGAAGAGGCAGAGGGAACCTAATTTAGATAGACTGGCCAGCAAGGTCTCACCGTGTGACATTCCCAGAGCCCTGGTCTGTAGTAAGAGCCCAGTAACAACAGTACAATTGTTTGTCTCCTGGCTCCACCACTTTCTAGCTATGTGACCTTGGACAAGCCAACTGGCTTCTCTGTTTTATTTCCTGTAAAATGGAGACAGTAATAGAACTTGCCTCGTGGTGTCATTGTCCAGATGATAAGGTATTAATATATGTGAAGCGCACAGAAGAGGGCCTGGTGCATGGTGAGCACCTATGCGAGCTAACAGTCATTGTCGTGGTCACTATGGCAGTAAGAGAAAACTCTGCAGGGCAGAACCCCCCAGAAATCCTAGATGAGCTGGACTCAGTGTCATTCTGTGAGGTGGTGTGTAGCCTCCCTCCTGTTCATCCTGGACATTGTTCTGTAGAACGATGGCTGTCACCTCATGGGCATCTTTAGCAATGAAAATGACCTACTTGGGACAACTGGACCCTATCGAAGCCTCTGGCTGCCTGGATGTTGGGTAGGGAGGGCTTCCTGGAAGAAGAGGACCACATCATGTGGGACGTATAATAGAACTTCCTTGTTAGCAAGTAACATAAACCCATCTCAAACTGGCTTAATCCAAAAAAGAGAAGTTAATTGGCTGCTGGAACTGCAAAGACCAGGGTATCTGGCTTCAGGCGTAACTGAATCCAGCCTTTCTGTGTATTAGGACTCTGGTCCATCACGTGGCCGTTTCCTGTGAGTCAGTTTTACTCTCAGACAGGTTCTGTCCCTGTGATGGTAAATAAGTCCTCTCCAGCTCCAGGTGTATATCCTTTTAGCTTATTAACCCCGACAACAAGAGAAAACCTCTTTCCAGTTAATTCTAGCAAAAATCCTAAGACTGATTCTCATGGGTCTGGTTGGGGCCAGGTGCCTGTTCATGAACCAGTCAGTGTGGCCAAAGGGTGGGATAAATGCTCTGATTGGCCAGGCTGGGTCGGGTGCTTGCAGCTGGGGCTCAAGGCGGCTCTCCAAAGGCAATTCAGGAGCTCTCTTCAGAAATGAGAGAAACGGAGGCAGGACAACAAAAACAACAGCTGTCCCAGAAGGAGAGGGTTCCAACCTTGGGAATGAAAGCAGAAAGCAAGAGTGTATCTATTTCCCATCTCAGAAAGGAGTCGGAGCTAGAGACCTGGACCCCAGCCGTAAGAACCTGCATAATTTCAGAAGCGTGGTCACCATCTTGATATTTTCTTCATCCACACTGGTTTCCTGTTGTGGCTGGAAGGACAATCAGGAAGGGGGACGAGCTGGTGGAACCCAGTCCCAATTTGTAGGCAGGCCTGGAGAGAGGAGATTCCCCCAAGAGAATGAGGGGAGGCAGCTAAAGAAGCCCAAGTTCTTGCGAGGAAAGGACCTGAGGCCTGAGGCTGGGAGGCCTGGCTGGTTTCCTGGCTTCACCCTCGTCAACTCTGTTCTCCGGTGTATAAACCAGGCTTTCTCAACCTCAGCACTGCTGACACGTGGGGCCGGATCCTCCTTTGTGTTGAGAGCCGTCTCAGGCATTGGAGGGTGCTTACCCGCTGGATGCCAATTGCACCCCGCCCTCCCCAGTTGTGACAACCAAAAATGTCCCTAGACATGCCTCAGTGTCCCTTGGGATCAAAATTGCCGCCCCTGGTTGAGAACCACCGGCCTGCAGGTGGGTGGGAGAGTTGGGGAGAGGGTTGGTGGTCAAGACTCCAGAAGCACATTCCTACCCGTCCTCTCCCAGCCACCCTGGAGGTGAGACTGGCTGATGTGTGGCCTAGAGAGGCCGCCTGGGGTGTGTCTTGTTGTCACTTGCTGAGAAGTCCCCTGGTCACACTTGCCATTGATGAGAGGTCTAGGGGAAATCCACTGCACTGTACCGGGGGCCTGATGGCATTTTGTTCCAGCATACCCGGTTCTTAAACTTGGATTCCCAGTGTGCTCTTGTGAGATGCAGCTCTGGCCAGGACAGTATTTTTTTAAAGGTGGTACGCTGGGATATGCCAGTGGGTATGCAACGTGAGTTCCATCAACAAGTATTTCAATGTGCTGGGTTTTCTTTTGAGTCGATTTCAAGGACTTGGTGAGTCCGTTAAGTAAATAACTTACGGTGGGTTTGTAGACAAGGTGTAAACAGCCGAGGTGGCACTCCAGTGACTGAAGCAGCAGAGCCCCGAATAGTGGCAGGACCACGGGCCTGATCGCCGGTGTCTGGGGTGCTTGTTTCAGGAGCATCTCTTGCCAGATGCCTTCCGTTCCCAGTCTGCCTTCCTTCATCTATAGGCAAAGAAGCTGGTCCATATAGTACCAGGCTCCTTCTCATTCGGCAGCATCAGTAATTTATCCCAGTTGATGGCCTTGCGGCCAAGGCAGGATCAGAGCTGCTCACCGTAACCCATCAAGGAGCAGAGAGAGAGGTGGTCGATACCGCATTTACTTAAGAAAGCCCCAGGGATGTGCTGAGCTGCCCTGGAGGTGGCTGGTTACAGCCTCACTGTGGGTGGAGCTAAGGCCGTAAGTCTGGCTCAAGACGCCTGGAAACATCACTGCAGAGCTGTGCAGGCATGGCTTTCCCAAGGTCAGGCTCCCTCCAAAAGCAAGGAGCTGGTGGCAGTGGGTAGAGGAGAGTCCTGGTGAGAAGTCTCATTCACTCAGTATTTAGGAAGCATCTAGTGTGCTTTTATGCTAGTACTTGACCAGTGGTCCTCATCCTGGTGATTTTCCCCCCAGGGGACACTGGCAGTGTCTAAAAACTTGGGAGGTTGTCACAATTGGGGGAGGGTGTGAGCTTCAGTCACCTAGTGGGTAGAGGCCAGTGATGCTGCTACACATCCTGCAATGCACAGGACAACCCCCCAGACAAGGAAGAATGAGGCCCGAGGCTGAGAAACCCTGGGTTATGCTGATGAACGAGACAGACAGTGTCCCTGTCATCCTGTAGCTAGTGGTGAAGAAAGACAGGAAGGGAGGAGAGGAGGAAGGGACAGGAGAAACAAAGTAAACAGGCAAAAAGATGACAGATGCGATTAGAGCTAAGAAATAGATGAGAGACGCTGGGGGTGGGGATGGGGGTGTGACCTTGGCCAAGGTCTGAGTGGATGACATTAGAGCTGAGACCATTGTGGGGAGGGGCAGTTTTCCATAAAAGCAGGGTGTGGAGGGTAATCTAGGCAGAGGGAGGAGGGGAAGACGAGACAGGGGTTAATAAGCCTATCTCCTGGCGGCTGTGTGGACTCCATGAGGCATGGAGGCATCCCCGGCAGGTGGGCTGGCTGGAGTGAGAGGATGGATTCTCAGCAGATATTTGTGGGAGGGGTGGGATGTGCGAGGGGAAAGGGGGGAAAGGGGGGAACCCAGGAAGACCGTTCACACTACATTTGAAACGCTGGGAAGCTTCTAAGAGGGGATGCGTCTAGGAGCTGAGTGGCGTGACCTTGGGCAGGTGTCCCAATCTCCTCAAGACTGTTGTGTCACCGTCACCGGTGTGAGGACTGGATGTGTCGAGTGCCTGGCCGAGGGTGAGTCATCGGTAAATGTCAGCTGTTAGCGCTGAGAGACTGAGACGGGTAGTGCGTGCCCCTCTCCCAGCGAGCGCTCGGCCCATGACCGTCTCTTCAAGTCTCATTTTATTCCCTTATTTTTGAAGAGCTCAGACATGGCCTCAAATTCAAAGAATATGAAAGAGTATCCAGAGAAAGTGAGTCCCCCTCCCATCCTCTCCTCCAGCCACTAGCACTGATGGTTCACGGCTGTTCACTGAGCCCGGGCTAGGGGGTAGATGGGGGCCGAAATCCCCGCCCCTCCTCCAGGCTGTCCTGCCTGGAGAAGGGGGCTGGCGGGTTTGAAGTGAGGTGGGTCTTCTTAAAGAAGTCAGGAGAGTGGGAGTCTTACAATGAATTGGTCTTTTCCCCCCAACTTTTCTGGAACGTTCATGGTGTCAGAGAGAAAGATGAGAACCCACCAGGTGCTTGCTTTCCTCCTGCTCTTCGTGATTGCCTCCGGGGCCTCCGAGAACACCAGCACGTCCCGGGGCTGCGGGCTGGACCTTCTTCCTCAGTACGTGTCCCTGTGCGACCTGGACACCATCTGGGGCATCGTGGTGGAGGCCGTGGCGGGGGCGGGCGCCCTGATCACACTGCTTCTGATTCTCATCCTCCTGGTGCGCCTGCCGTTCATCAAGGACAAGGAGAAGAAGGACCCCGTGGGCCTCCACTTCCTCTTCCTCCTGGGGACCCTGGGCCTCTTCGGCCTGACGTTCGCCTTCATCATCCGGGAGGATGAGACCATCTGCTCCGTCCGCCGGTTCCTCTGGGGCGTCCTCTTCGCGCTCTGCTTCTCCTGCCTGCTGAGCCAGGCGTGGCGCGTGCGGAGGCTGGTCCGCCACGGCAAGAGCCCGTCGGGCTGGCAGCTGGTGGGCGTGGCCCTGTGCCTGATGCTCGTGCAGGTCATCATCGCCATCGAGTGGCTGGTGCTGACCGTGCTGCGCGACGAGAAGCCGGCCTGTGCCTACGAGCCGATGGACTTCGCGATGGCCCTCATCTACGACATGGTACTGCTCGTGGCCACCCTGGGGCTGGCCCTCTTCACGCTGTGCGGCAAGTTCAAGAAGTGGAAGCAGAACGGGGTCTGCATCCTGGTCACGGCCTTCCTCTCCGTGCTCGTCTGGGTGGCCTGGATGACCATGTACCTCTTTGGCAACGCGGAGCTGCGGCAGGGAGACGCCTGGGGAGACCCCACCTTGGCCATCACGCTGGTGGCCAGTGGCTGGGTCTTCGTCATCTTCCACGCCATCCCAGAGATCCACTGCACCATCCTGCCCTCCCCGCAGGAGAACACGCCCAACTACTTCGACACGTCGCAGCCGAGGATGCGGGAGACGGCGTTTGAGGAGGACGTGCCGCTGCCGCGGACCTACATGGAGAACAAGGCCTTCTCGATGGATGAACGCAGTGCGGGTAAAGTGGGCACCGCCCCGCTGGGTTAGGCTGTTCTTTGCAAAAGTGCGCTCTCCTTTTTCTCCACCGGGGTTGGGTGGTCCTGGGGATGGTCCTGGCAGATCAGAGCCTACAGACGTTGACCGCTGTGCTGAAACGGGCCCAGAGCTGCATTCTTATTTAGCATCAACCCATTTAATATAAAAAGCCAGGTTTCTGGCCTTTTTCGCAAATATGGATCTGGCAGTGCTGGGCTGCCATTCCCACCTGGCAGCAGTCGTGTGAAGCTGGCTGCAAAGGCTCTGTCTCTTACCCCTCACCGAGTTGTGGTGGCCCTTTAGGTGGGGATCCACTTTCTCTTCACCACACTCCCTGTCCCGGCCGCTATAACATATCAACATTAAGTCCCTGGCTCCCTGGAAGTGTTTACGATTGCAGCCCATGTGCTGGATGGATGCAGGGGATGATGAGGGGCAATGTTCCAGTCCCCCCTCCTTCCTCTGTCTCCAGGAGTGTTATGAATTTGGGCCCTGGAGTCAGACGTCTGGGTTGGGATCCTGCCTCTGTCACTTCCTAGATGTTAAGGCTTTGTGTACCCCAGAGACCTGTTGAGAGGGGTAACATACTGAGGGGCTCCCACGGCACCTGGCTTGTTGGATGGGCATCTTGGTTGGGTTCCCCCGAAAGCAGAGCCTGCGATGTTGTAGGTGGTTTACTTAGGAGGTGGCCCCTGCCAGGGAGAATGAGACTGGGATGGCAGAAACGCCAGAACAAGAGCATCAAAGAGCTGGTTACCACCGCGGGCAGCTGGGGCTCATCCCTGCCAGGGACACGTGTAGAACGAGCCTCAGAACCGATCCTCGGAGGACAGGAGGCTGCGGCATCTGTCCACCAACTCCTATCTCCCACTGTCATGAGCGTCTCCCAGGGCTCCCGTAAATGGGCTGAACAAGTTCCATTAGCCCGCACGGCAGAAAAGAGATTTGGTGGGCACTTCGAGTAGAGGTGGTCTGAGCACCCAGGCTGTGTGCCACCGCTGCGGCAGGATTCCCAAGAGGGAAGGGCCGAGAGGAGGTGGCCCAGGCCCCAGGTGCCCCTGCTGTAGACGCTGGAGAAGTCTCTT
Source organism: Phocoena sinus (assembly GCF_008692025.1). Classification (NCBI taxonomy): domain Eukaryota; kingdom Metazoa; phylum Chordata; class Mammalia; order Artiodactyla; family Phocoenidae; genus Phocoena; species Phocoena sinus. The sequence goes on along the minus strand of NC_045777.1, from coordinate 65,256,004 downwards.
ACAATTGTTGCTTAAAGCAAGTCGGCTGAGCTCCCAGCACTTGAGATTAATTAAAATGGCTTTTTCTCAGTTACCTAAAAATTTATCAGGAGCTACAGTAATAATTAGCGGCAGCACTAGTAATAATTAATCACCTAGTATAACCATTTATTGAACACTGCCTCCATGCCAGGCACTATTCTAACTTCTTAACCTGCATCATCTCATTAGTTCACCCCTCCACCTGATGAGGTAGGGTCTCTTATTATCCCCATCTTACAGATGAATAAATGGAGGCTGTAAGAGGTTCAGTCTTGCCTGATGACATACAGCTAGGAGGTGGCCCATTCCAGATGGTCATGGTCCCCTTTTCTCTGATGCTCACCCAGGTGCCTGGGCAGTGCCCACTGTCTGGTCATACTACGAAGTCAGCCTTGTTGGGTTGAGTGCCGAGGCCCAGAGCACAGCCACCCACCCCTGCAGGCAGGGGGGAAGCACATCAAGCCACCAGGTCCTCCAAGGCCACCCTCAGCCCTCCTCTCCACCAGGATGTGCCCAGCGGCTTCTGAACCCCTGCTCCTGGCCAGACCCACAGGAGAGAATGACAGACCTTCCCCCCCTCCCCCCCGCCCCACCGCCCGACCCCGCCTGCAACCCCACCATGGGTAGAGTCAAACATCCTGGTGTGGCCTTTATCAGAGCTGCTCCCTTCTTACTGGAAAGCCCCGAGCCTGCAAGCCTCTGTTTGTCAATAGATTTGGCAGGGATGAGCCGCAACTATGGTGGGGCTGGCTCCGTGGATTGCCAGGAGAAGATGAGGGTCAGGATGGGGGTCATCACTCACTGGGAGGCCAGAGGGCCCCTCAGGGCATGTGATGAGCAGAGGCCAGGCACCTGGCCAGTTCCTGGGGTCCTGGTGGAGCCACCTCTTCCTTGGCTTCTCCTGGAATAGGATCCTCTGTATCTGAGACCCGTGGACTCCCCTTGGACCTCCAAGGTAACAGGAACTCTCGAAATGGATGTAAATTTTTATACATCCAATTGGGAATTAGTCTGTTGCTTTGTCAGATTCTCAAAGCCATTCGTAATCCCCAGAAAGTTAAGAACCAGTGTTGTTGAACCCGATAATCTAGTTTACTTGCAGTGAAAGGGGGGTGCTAGAACTACACAAGTAGTAGGGGCTTCAAAAGTAAGGATGGCTAACCTCTACTGGGTGCTTACCATGGACCAGGTACCATTCTGAGCATTTTAGCGGCTAATCTCATTTAATCCCTACAATAACCCAGTGAGGTCCATTTTGCAGACAGAAAACTAAGGCACGGAGAGGCTGAACAACTTGCCCAAGAGGCAGAGCCAGGGTTTGAACCCAGGCGGCCTGACTCCAGAGCCCACACACTGACCACTCTGCCACAGAATTTCTCTTCTCTTCTTAAAGCACTTTAGTGTCCCTCATCTCACAGATGTGTTAGGACTCTCTGAGAAGACAGGGATTATAGGCCCCATTTTACAGAGCAGGAAACTGAGTCCAGGAGTGTCAGGCAACTTGTTCAGGCTCACAGCACAGCTCACAGCAGAGCAGGGAGAGAGAAGGTTGGTTTTCTGAATCCTGTGCATCCTTTCTTGTGAAAATGCATCCAGTACGTCATATCCACGTAAGATCCAGAGATCTAAGGGATTTGGGACCCACGTCAGTACCAGGAGTACCAGTGCTGGCACAGGGCGTGATAGGGTCTCCAGAGGTGCCCCACAGGCCCTTCTGTTTCAAATGCTATGTTCCAAAGCCAAGGAGGTTGTCCCTCATTCCCCTCTTTCTTTTCCAAAACAAAAATAGCTTTATTATTCCTTTCTGATGACAAAAGATCAACAATAATCAGGTAGGAGTTCAGCAAGTGAAAATAATAAAAATTGCTCAGAATCCCATTGCCCAAAGGCAACTACTGCTGACTGTTTGCTCTCATCTTGCCAGACATCTCTTGATGGGTGCGCGCGTGCGCGCGCGCGCGCACACACACACACACACACACACACACACACACACACACACACACACACACACACACACACACACACACACACCAATCCCGTAGAGCAGTTCTTAACCTGTCTGCACGTTAGAATCTCTTGGGTGCCTGCCCCTCATTCTGACTGAGTAAGTCGGTTTGGGCTCAGGTATTTTAAGCTCTCCAAGTGCTTCTAAGATGTAACCAGGTTGAAACCACTGGTCTAAGTGGTCTTCTGTTACGTGCTTGCTTAAATCAACAGTATATCACGGAGGGAGGCCTTTCCAGGTCGGCGACAGCAGAGCTACAGTATTCTTTTCACGAGGCAGAGATCACTAGGAGGTACCATAATTTATTTTTCTGATCTTAGCTGGTGAATATTCTGCTTGTTTCTGGCTTTCCGTATAAGTAATGCTGCAATGAACGTTCTTATCCATCCATGTTTGTGCCCTTGATCAATTAACTCCTACACATGTGTCAAAAGAGTCTGCACCTTTCCATCTTGATATATACTGCCAGATGCCATCCCACAGAAAGGCGGACTAATTTAGTCTCCCCTGAACAATTATATGAGTGCCCCATCTCCCCACCCCTTCACCAACCTTGGATGTTTTCAGACTTAACAGCCCAATCCTTCCAAATGTGTGTCTGCCAAAATTCACATGGGCACGAGGCAAAGCCAATTCCCTTGGAAGACTCACAGGGAGAGACTAAATTGTCATCCTGGCTAGGATTGTCTTTGTTCTAGAAACACTACTTTGCTGGCTGGGGAATGCCTGGGCACCCTCCCTTGCCATGGTGAGAACAGCTGTTCTCATCTTTGGTCTGACCTCAGCCAGCTTGTATTTTAGGGAACCAGGCCCCACAAGGGGCCTTACCCGGGAGCTACAGTTGGCCCTGTTTCTCCTGTATTTTATCTAGCCAGCCTTTCAGGCTCTGTACTCTTGAGAGTCCATCCCTGAAGTCGAGATGGGAAGGGCATTCCCCAGGCTGGACTGTGGCTCAGCCACTGCTCCCTTATTTCCTAACCCCCCAGTGAGACCTCAGATATGTAGGACCTCGCCAGCCTGCTGTTTCTTAATGAGTATCAACAAGGCAGGAGGGGGGCTTCCCTGGTGGCGCAGTGGTTAAGAATCTGCCTGCCAACGGGTTCGAGCCCTGGTCCGGGAAGATCCCACATGCCGCGGAGCAACTAAGCCCGTGCGCCACAACTACTGAGCCTGCGCTCTAGAGCCTGCGAGCCACAGCTACTGAAGCCCACGTGCCTAGAGCCCGGGCTCCACAAGAGAAGCCACTGCAATGAGAAACCCGTGCACTGCAACTAGAGGAAGGCCACGTGCAGCAACAAAGACCCAACTCGGCCAAAAAAAATAATAATAATTAATTAATTAATTAGAAAACAAGGCATGAGGTATGTGATAGAAGATGAAAATACCCTGAAGGATATAGCACTTCAGATCACATGTTGGAAAGCGTTAACAAGGTACATTAAATGTTCACCTTTCAAAGGAGCAAGAAAGAAAAGGGTTCTTTCTTCTGTTAGGGGATTTGGGCTCTCTGATCTCATTAGGCCAAGGGCTATTTAAACTCTGCCCCTTCGCTTCCCAGTGGAAGGCCCTGTGTCAGTCAGCTTTGGGGGCAGGGCGAATCTCGCCTCACTTGCAGAGTCTAAACAGGAGAAGACTGGCATTTAGCCTATGATCTTAAATTCCTGTTGGGACCTCCTTATGGATGAGCCCTACTTGCCTTTCAGAGCTGACCCAGGTCAGAGTGGAGTGTTAGTTGGAAAACTCTGCTCTGAAGCAATTTAAGCAAAACAACACAAAACAACAATGAACTAAGGTACTGGGGGTCAGGCTTCAGAAATGGATAGATCCAGGAAGCTCAAGTGATGACAAGATTTGGTCTCTCTCCAGCTCTTGGCTCTGTTAGAATCCTGGCAGCACACGGCTCTAGGCTTACACAGAGTCCCAGCAGAAAAGAGGAACATTTCCCAGGATGCTTGAGGAACAATCCCAGAATTAGCTCTGACTGGACCTGATTGGCCAGGCCCCAATTATATGCCCACCTCAGGGCCAGGGAAGGAGACAGTTGTAGCCAGTACTCAGGACCTAGAATGTGGGAGGGATGTTTACCAGAGGAGAACAGCAGATAACCACTACACAGAGGGATCCTTGGGCCAAGGCATCCCACAGACGGCCTGTAGAGTCTAGCCTTTGTTTTTTGAAGAGAATGGTTTAGAGCCAGATCCCCCCACCATAGCCGGCAGGGTCTCTGCATTATGAGGAAAGCTGTGCTGTTTGGTTTTCCCTCTCTTTCAAGGAGGTCTTGGCTAGGAATTGGGACTAGTGAGGGTCCATGGACTCTGTCCCCTAGTCTGCTTCTCTACTTCCCAGGAAGGTCATCTTGTCAGCCTGTGCATGGGAGCTGTTGAAGGCTTGGAGATGCTAAAGCAAAGAGTCTGTTTTGGAACATGCATTCCCCACCCTGCCTTGGTTCAGTCTGGGCTGAGCTGCCCCTAATGCAGGGGTCCCCAACCCCCAGGCCGCAGACTGGTAGTGGTCCTTAGCGGTCCGTGACCTATTAGGGACAGCAGCAGGCGAGCGAGCGAAGCTTCATCTGCCGCTCCCCATCGCTCCCCATCGCTCCCCATCGCGCCCCATCGCTCCCCATCGCGCCCCATCGCTCCCCATCGCTCCCCAACGCTCCCTAACGCTCCTCATTCCCATCACTCCCCATCGCTCCCCATCGCGCCCCATCGCTCCCCATCGCGCCCCATCGCGCCCCATCGCTCCCCATCGCGCCCCATCGCTCCCCAACGCTCCCCAACGCTCCTCATCCCCATCGCTCCCCATCGCGCCCCATCGCTCCCCATCGCTCCCCAACGCTCCCTAACGCTCCTCATTCCCATCACTCCCCATCGCTCCCCATCGCGCCCCATCGCTCCCCATCGCGCCCCATCGCGCCCCATCGCGCCCCATCGCGCCCCATCGCTCCCCAACGCTCCCCAACGCTCCCTATCGCTCCTCATCCCCATCGCTCCCCATCGCGCCCCATCGCTCCCCATCGCTCCCCATCGCTCCCCAACGCTCCCTATCGCTCCCCATCGCGCCCCATCGCTCCCCATCGCGCCCCAACGCTCCCCAACGCTCCCTATCGCTCCTCATCCCCATCGCTCCCCATCGCGCCCCATCGCGCCCCATCGCTCCCCATCGCTCCCCAACGCTCGAATTACCATCTGAACCATCCCCCCACCTCCAGCCCCGCTCCGGCCCCTACCCTGCCCCCGGTCCATGGAAAAATTGTCTTCCATGAAACCGGTCCCTAGTGCCAAAAGGTTGGGGACCGCTGCCCTAATGTCACTTAAATTCAGATTGCTTCTAAGTAACTAAATGTGATGGTTAAAAACAAAGTATTTGGGGCCAGAATAGTGTGATGGTCAAGAACACAGATTCTCTCTGCTTGGGTTCAAATGCTGGTTCTTACCAGCTGTGTGACCTTAGGCAAGTTACCTAATCCCTCTGTGCCCGTGTAAAATGGCATCTCACAATTGAGAAAGACTTTTGTTTTGTTTTGATTTTTTTTTATAGTGCTTCTTGTTTCTGTTATTTCTTAATGGACTATTTTTTAGAGCAGTTTTAGGTACAGAAAATTTGAACAGGAAGTACAGGGAATTCCTGCCTGCCCCCTCCCCTGCTTTTCCCTGTTATTAACAACTTTCATTAGTGTTACATTTGTCGCAGTGGATGAATCAATATTGATACATTATTATTAACTAAAGTCCATAATTAACATCTTAGAGGCCACTCTTTGTACAGTTCTAGGGGTTTGGACAAATGCATGATGTCATGTCTCCACCATTATAGTATCACCCAGAATAGTTCCAATGCCCTAAAAATTCCCTGTGCTCCCCCCAAACCTTTGGCAATCACTAATCTTTTCACTGTCTCTATAGTTTAGCCTTTTCCAGAATACTATAGTTGGAATCATACAGTGAGTTTTTACAGCCTGGCTGCTTTCACTTAGTAATATACATTTCACGGTTCCACCACGTCTTTTTGTATCATCCTATTTTCTTCACCAAAAAAAGGAAATTTAGATGTCTAAAAGTACACTGCAAATAAGAAACACCATTTACTCTCCTTTCAGAGGTAGAAAGTGATGACATATTTTGCTATCTTTGCTTCAGATCTCCCTTTTTTTCCTGTCTACAAATGACCCCACTCATGTGTCTGGGGCCCCTCTGTCCTCTTCCCCGTCACTTTTCCCTGAAGACGTCCGACTTCTACCATGTACTTGTGGTCCAGGGTCTCAGGGTTGCCCACCTCTGTGTGTATCCAGAAACCGTGTTGCACAGTGTGGTGTTGAACTTGTCAGGGATGGCACTCAGTAGTGAGGAGGTCTTTTGTCAGAAAACTACTTCTGAGGGATACAGGCGCTCCCGCATCACCCATGGCCCGCGGGGGCAGGGGAGGGCCGGGCGAGGCTCCACCCGAGGCTCCACCCGGGGTCCCCTCCCTGAGAGCCGCCTGCGCCCTGGATTCTGCAAACTCCCCAACCCCACTGAGAAGGGTCAGGCTCCAAGAGAGCCAGAGAACAAAGCGCCTTTGTGACTTTTGTTTTGAATCTGGCTTGTGACAAAGTGGAGGGGTGGGGGGGTGTGTGCCTGGAGCGTGATGTTGATGCAGGGGAAGAAAACAAAATTCAAAATTGTGTCTTCTTTTTTTTTTTTTTGGTGTTGCCTTTCCCTCCCTCCCTCAGCTCTCCGAACAGGATTTCGCAATGGCAGCTTGGGAAACAGACCCAGCGCTCCGTTCAGAAGTAACGTGTATCAGCCAACTGAGATGGCCGTTGTGCTCAACGGGGGGACTGTAAGTATCAGGAGGTGATGTTTGGCAGGAAGCCTAGGAGTGGTCAGTGTTGGGGGGCAGCTTTGATAGGGACACACCGCTCTGCAGAGGCTGCTTACAGGGCTGCAAAGACAGCGGCTCACGTCGACACCCCTTGCGGCTAAGGATGCATGCAATGCTTCCATTTTTCTCCTTTCCTCTCGACCCCCTTTCTCCATGCACGGAACATCCACCTGTACTTAGCTGACCGTTTGTAGATTCGTTTGAAAGAGTCCCTGTTTTTTTGGGGCTCTTGCACCCAGTGAATTAATTCTCTGGTTTTCATTATGCAGAAGGTGCCCCCGTCCATGCTGTCCTTCAGAAGTGACTTTTAGGAAAAGCCCAGAGTCACGAAACCCTGGCAGATTTTGCTAGCATCCAACCTAGTTGAGCTCTCTTGTCCCCTGCTCCCTGCCTGCACACCGTGCCCCAGCTGGGTACTGGGTTCCAACTTCTTAAAACATTTCTGAAGAAACTGAAGTGATTATCATTTCCCTCCCGTGAACACAAAAACAGGTTTACTATCTGATGCCAAACAGACCTTCAGCAGAATTGTCACCATTTACATTTTGCCTCCGTGGACTTACATCATTTTCTTTCTCTGGCAATCTAAAAGCTCGCTCTCATTCCCACATTTAATTTCCAAACATAGCTACATGCTTCTTTCAGAAACAGCACATGAGCCAGTTTACACGTGTAAATTGGATTTCCATGCTTTATATCATGTGCCAGTTCCATAACTCCACCTGAACTTTTTTGTTTTTAATGTGAGTCAGGGATGGTCTTTGATCTCTAGAGGGAACTTTGGTTTTCCTGGCCTTCAGATGGTATGGGATGCATCCGTTTGCATTGGCGTGGAATGGGCTCAAAGCAAGCAGGCTCACGGATTGCGTTTGTGAAGACCCCCAGCCATCCATTGGCCTGTTTCTTGTTGGGCACCAAGAAAAGCCTAAGTTTCACGCGTTTGGCCTGCGTGTTTTAATAAATTTAGTTAGAAAATAGCCCCATCAGTCATTCTTATCATTCTGATAAACCTTCTGATCAGTCATTCTTCAGCCCCCCCGGTCTGGTCAAGGCCAGTGTGCATAAAAACACCCTGGATTTAGAAAGTGAGGTGGGGTTCTGGGTAAAGAAACATATTTGTTCAGGTTCATGATTACAGAAGAGGGCAGATGGCCTTCCCCAAAATGGAGCATCGTACATAACACATAGTGGTTGCTGCTTTTCCTGGGAATTACTCAGCCCAGAAAAGACAAGGTAACTTATCTATGGTACGTTGTTAACAAACTGGTTTCTGACGTTGACATTGCAAAGCACGGAGTTCTTAGTGTGTTATTCCTGTTTCCAGATCCCAACTGCTCCGCCAAGTTACGCTGGAAGACACCTCTGGTGAAAGACTTTAAGTTCCAGAGAATAAGAATCTCTCTTACCGATTTTATTCCCTGGCTGTGTCTTTCTTGAGGGAGAAATCAGTAACAGTAGCTGAACAAGGCCGCCTCGCAGCCAGGAGATTTGGAAATCCTAGACAAGGGGATTTTGTGTAAATGTGAACACTGCTGAACTGAAAAGCTAACACCGACTGCCCTCCCCTCCCCTGCCACACACACACACACACACACACACACACACACACACACACCCACCCACACCCACACACACACACACCCCTAATACCAAACCAACCTCAAACCCTGCAAACTAAAGCAAAGCTAATTGCAATAGGATTAGGCTCACTCGAACGTGTGGCTGAGAAGACTGTTTCATCCTCTGGGTGTAGAACAGAACCAAGTTCACAGCCAGTGGGCCGGGCTGATGTTGGTTGAACATGGAGATCCCACACCATCGCCCCTCCCCAGCAAGTGCTGGACCCCAGGCAGCCTCTTGGAGATGACCATTTCACTGAGGAGGATGAACTGTGGCTTTCCCACAGGCCTGCCTCTTGGTTTTCACATTTCAGGGGGGTCAGGAGCAGTTAAGGAGATCGTGAGTGTGATTCCGAGGCGAGGCCCAGCCGAATCATGGGGAGAGCTTTAAAAGCAGTGGTGGAGGGAGCCTGCCACGTGCCAAAGAAGAAAAGGCTGTCTGGGAGTTGAAGGGACCATCAGGCTTAGAAAGCGGCAGCCAGCCACTGTTCCTTCTCTGGGCCTCTTGCTCTGCCGTTGATGGCAGGAAGCAAGCATGCCTCCTTCTGCGGGGCAGTTTCTGGCTGGGCCAGCCGTCTCTCCCCTGATCACCTCTCCCTCTTCCCTCCTCATGAGTGTTCCTCCAGCCCTTCCCCAGTTCTATCCCCACGTCCATTTCAAAAGCTCAGATGGAGTGAACTAGCTTGGCCAGAGGCCAATGCCACAGCAGATTTCCCATGATGCTGTCACCTGGCAGGGGTGCCCCAGGGTGGAGAGGTAACGCCTGCTGCCTAGCAAGCAGTGAGTTCTTGGGTCTTCTCTGCGGATGTAGTGAAAGGTCCAGGGTGGGGTGAAGCACGTGGGGGTTTCTTGCTGCTTTGGGAGGGTATGGGGGACATTTTTGTCTTGGTTTTCTGCAAGTTCCATGAAAATGGTTCTCTTCAAAGCCCATTGTTTCTGTCATGATTTCCGTCTGTCCTCAGCAAGTCATTCCTTTATTTGGCATTTCCAACATCTCGGCCATTAAAAGCCCCATGTTCTCTGCACTGTTTGGCCAGTATAATCGCTAGCAATGATTCAAAGCAAAGAGTTTTAACCTGACGGCGTGGAATGTAAAAATGAGGGCGGGTCCTTTTGCATATACTCTAATCACTGTATTGCTTTTTTCTATAAAACCAACCCATAAGCCTTTAACCTTTAAAGAAAATGAAAAAGGTTAGTGTTTGGGGGGAAACCGACCTCTTCATAAGCCGTTATGTCTGAGCTGAGTATGTTTTAATAAACCTTCTGATTTTTCTCGAGGCCCTAGTCTGCTGTGTCCCATCCTCTCCCTCCCCTGCCCGCATCCTTGTAGAGCACCGGGGTAGCGAGGCCAATCTGGCCACCCCTGTGTAGCCCTCCTTCAGATTAGCGCATTTCCGTGGGTTGCCAGCATGGGGAAGAGGGAGCATGGCGCCAGAATGCCACCCCTACCTGACCTTCGGGAAGCGCCCGCCTGCCCCACCCCCGGAGCACGTGCTTGCTTCTAGGGAGAGAATCCCATCCCAGCCCTCTGTGCCAGGAGGGTCACTGGGTGGACTGGAACTTGGAGTATGGGGGCGGGGGGTGGACGGAGAGAAGCTAGGACCCGGGGTGGAGGCAGATGCATGCAGACCCAGAATTCTGAAAGTCACAGAAATCTCTGAACACCTCGGTCCCATCTGGTGAAAAACGGCCGCGTTACATGTTCTCGTGCCGGGAAACGGTCGCTCACTCGCACTCTCTGGAGTCCTTCAGAGCTCTTTGATCCCATCAGTGACTCAGGCTGCAAGAGCTCCCCTTGCAGAGGGGAGAGCAGACACGGCCACATCCTCTCTAAGTTCTTGGCGGTCCAGGCGTGTCAGGTGGCGCAGCATAGATGGCTACGAGCGGAAAGGAACGTTTCACCACCGTAGAAATGGAACCGGCTTTGAGCCACAGGAAACCTCACTTAATGAGACCTTTTTCTTTCCTTTTCTTTTTAAATCTCTGATAGTTTTTGCACTTCTGGGTTTTATTTTGGCTTTGAGGTCAAGAGTGGGCTGAATGCTCTCCCAGTGAGGGTGGAGACAGGGAGTGAGGGGAGAGGGCAGAGAACTGTTCTTACAATGGCTTCACCTGAAGGGTGCGAAGAGACATCTTTGCCAAGAGACTGTGGCAGCCAGCTGCCCCCATGGAGTGAAGTTTAAATACAAAATTAAATGGCACCGCTGTTTAAGGTCTGTTTATGTAAACAAGACATTGGGGGAAGATGGCCTGGAAGGAGAGCCTGTGTGATCAAAACACCTAATTGTAAGCACAAATCTTTGCAGGTCCAGTTATCAAACTCACCTTGGGACTATAAGAGCCACTCTTTCCCCTCTAATAGAAAACGGTCATTCTGTGCTGGATTTCCCCTGGAGATGAAGTGGAGGGAGGGAGGCAATCGGCCCCAACAATTAACAAACTGGGAAGTTCTGTGTGTCTCAAGGGTTGCAGATTTGGTTGTTGAAAGCGGGGGAGTCATTGTTTTAGCACAGATTCTGTCAGGGCCCACAGAACGTGGGCAAAGTGGGAGGGGTCTTCCTGGTTAGGTAAGGCTGAGTTGAACCCCGGACCGAAAGGGAGCATTGTGGCTTTTATAATCCAATGATGCAATGATTATACCAGCTTACAAGGAGTTCTCAGCAGGTGCTTTTTATTCATTGATAAAGAGCTAAGGCTCATTTTTGATAGATAATATATATTTATTAAATGTATTAATGTGTGTTTTATAATGTACCTTTATCCTCCCCTGGCTGACTGTTGCATACTTTAAAAAAATCGTGAAAGAAATTTCAGGACAATCAATGTGTACCATAAACGACTGTATATCAATATTACAAATTTAAAAGATTGTAAAGCATGGGCAAATAGGTTTTATTTTCAAAATGCTGTTCTTAACACAAAAAATAAAGGCTTTACTATTTACTTAAGACGTGTGGTAGCTTGTCAAAACAACCCAATACAACTACTTGGCTTTCAGATCTGCCTGGCGGCTAAGTCCGTGGCATTTTGAATGGGAGAATCCCGGTTAGCAGCAAACTGCAGGACAATTGAGGGTAATAAGTCCGTTTACCCATTAAATGAGGCATTTCTAGAATGCTTTGGGGCCTAGACAACAAAAATTCTTTATCTTTATTGTTGTCTGGGTTTAAGTGTCTTATCTTGATGCAGTCAAAGTTAAGGGTCAGTCTCCTTGGGAAATGATCACAGGCAATAATGACTTTTTTATGAAAAGAGTACTCACCGGATAAACTTAAAACCCACTGCAGAGGTTTGGGACTTTATTTTAAATATGGATCTTTGCAAAGGTGGCCAAAACCGGGAAACTGGTAACTAGAGAAAACTTCAACATCTCTCGGAATCAGAGTTCATTGTACATTTTAGCAGTGGTTGGTATAGAAGAATATTCCTGAAGCACTGAGGAAATATACGGATGAAAGAATAAAATTGGGGGATAATGCAGAAAGTTAAAACTAGTACTTTCTTATGATAAACTATTTGGAGTAAAACATGTTTGCAACGAAAGATTCTTATCCGAATGCACCAAATCTAGCTGTTCAAGAAAGCACAATAGAGGAAGCATAACTTGAACATTTTCCTCAAGTGGAGTAACTGGAGCAAAGAGGGGAAAGGTATCGACAGCTGTTAAGGTTGCGGAGTCTTAGCTGCAGCCTCTTCTTCATCCTCCATTTTGCATTTTACTGCAAAGAAATGAAAGAGAAAGTCAGGGTCGATTTACAAGCCTAGACAGACTTGGCTTCTGGAAACTGCAGACTTTGATACACAGAAGTCAGTTGCTTCGAAACCCACTGAGCGACTGCGATGGTTCTGGTCCCGTGGATCTACCGGGGAAGAACACAGGGCCTTTGTCCTCCACCGGCAGCACCTGAAGTTTCAAAGCCACTTCACGTAACGTTCACGGCCATTCTGAGTTCAGTTCAGAAGAAGGTCAAAAGTATGCTTTGCAGGTCGGGGGCACTGAAGGAAGGAAGTTTTACTAAAGATGATGACAGATTCGAGGCTCTTGACTCAACGAAATCTGTCACCACTCACCCTGTTCCCCCCACACCCAAAATTAAAAACTCAGGACAGCACTGGGGTCAGTTCGAGGCCAGAAGAGAATCTTTTCTAGTCTTTTACGGTCCGGACAAGAATGTAATCCGGGTGATTTCCTGAGTCGGCCAAAGAGGAAAGTTAGCTGAACGCAGAGCACTGCACTATTTGTAAGGGTAATTGTCCCAATAGATAAAAGCCCCTTCCGCCAAATATATGGAAACCCAGTCCCCTGGTGGGTGGGAGATCCATTTGGAAAGACCCTCTCTTTTTAATAAAGCTTCGCTTCTAGTGTCCAAGTTAATGCCTGAAGGGTTATTCAGAGCAAGGCTGCAGGCTCTGGCCATGCTTGAAGAGCAGTGTTCGCGTAGAAGGGGTGTTGGGGGTTGGTACTGTGTAGAGCAGGGGTTTCGGTCGAGCCTGAACTCCCAGCGGCTGAGGGCACACGCTGGCCATGGACCCCATCACATGCAGCACAGTGGACTAAACAGGCTAGCCCAGCAGTCTTCAGGCTGGCGCTACACAAAGACTTCCCAAGGGTTCTTGGTCATGGTTTATTCAAAGACAGTTTCCAAATCTTGGCTTTCTTGCGTGGACTTGCAGTTGCTCATTTCCCTTTCCTACCTCTCCCCATCCTGGCATTACCCAGGGTGTAAAAAATCCCCAGGTGCCAAACAAGGACGCAATTTGAAATGTTGGCATCCCCAGAGTCTCCTTTACTTTCTATACTTAATAACTATCAAATTTTAGAATGTATTTAGTTGGCTTTGTGAACTAGTATTGTATTAATAACTCAAACCAGAAAAATATTTTCAATACCAGGAGCCTGTGGTCACAGGAAAATTAATTTTTTTTCAATGTGTACTATTTTTGTTCCATATATATAGAAGCTGTACAGGTAACCACAGTGAAGACTCTGTGTGCCTCTAGGCCTATTGATGATGACAATGCATGAGCGAGGATGGTCCACACCTAGGAGGTGCTCTCCCAGTATCCCGCTGGCCCATGACGTAATCTAGGATATGAATGTTTAGCAACAGGCTGGGGTGGCGGAGTTCTGATTTGTAGCATTTGCCAGTTTCCATGTCTGATTTCAAGCTACCAGCCTGATGACATAAGACAGAGGTAGGGAGGGGCGCACACAACCAGATGGAACAGCTCAGCACAGGGCTGTTCCTGATCCCCACGGGGAGGTGTGCAGGGAAACCCAGGCGCATGATGGTTTTCCACGTGTGGTTGGGGGACTAGCAGTGTTTGCATCACTGGGAACCTATTAGAAATGCACATCCAGGCCCCCCGCCCCAGACCTATAGAATCAAAACTTGGGGGTGGAGCCCAGCCATCAGTATTCTTAACAAGCCCTGCCCCCCGCCCCGGTGATTCTGATGGACACTAGATAAAGTTGAGACCCACTGACTACTGGTTTTTTATGCTGGGTGCGTTTAAGAATTACCTAGGTAGCTTCTGAAACCTGTTGGTACCTGGATCTCGCCCCAGACATTCTGATGTAATTGGTCTGGGGCCCGGGCATCAGTATTTATTCAAAGCTGTGTGTTGCTAAGATTCAGGGTCAAGAATCTTTCTTGCTAAGGGTCAAGAAACCCAAACCGTGGTTGGAGTCCCTTAAGGAAACGTGAATGCAAAGACCCTCAGAGCAGTTCACAGGAGTCTCAAAGTCTCAAAACTTAAGCCATTTGAATGACATTCTCTCTGGCCTACAACTGGCAGACAGACACTTAAGGCTACTGGTAGCGTGGAAGGAAAGAGGAATTGGCTGATGGGAGGAGTTCCCAAGCCTTGGGTTTTCTTTAGTTCCTCAACCCTGCTGGAAGGAAGAATTCACCTGCATGCCTTTCCTTTGTCCAATCCTGTCATGCCTTGAGACCCTCCTCCCCACACCTAGATTTTGACCTTGCCTGGGAAAAAGCCCCTCTCTCTTTTAGATCATTATACAAAAGTCTCGAAGGAGGAGAGTAGAAAGGGATGCTGGGGACACTCCTTCAAGTTGGAGAGTCAAGACACTAACTAGAGTTGATGGACTGGAAGTAAAGGTGTTGTGAAGCCTCCTGATGGAATCACCTGGAACTCTGAACACTCCTGGTGCCCAGCCCCACCCCAGCCAATCAAGTCAGAATCTCTGGAGGTGGGGACTGCCCACCGGTGCAAACACACTGGAAAACTGGCAATATTAAGTGAAACTGAGCATGCACGTACACTCCCCACAATGCAGCGATTCCATTCCTGTATCCAGCCCCTGGAGAAGCCCTTGCACACGTTACTGGCAGACATCGGTGAGGATGTTCATGATAGCAGAAAACTGGAAACAACCCCAAAATCCATCACCAGCTGACTGCATAAATAAACTGTGGTTTACTGGAACAGTGAGTATACAGCACTGAACCCCAACGAACCACAGCTACCTGTGTCGGCTTACCTTAGCTTACGGTATTGAAGAAAAAGATGCAAGGCACAGAATAATACATACAGTGTGATTCTATGTATAGCAAATCTAAATGTAGAGGGTTGCATATAAAGATGAAGAGAATCTAAATAAAAGCAAGAGAACGATTATCACAAAAGTTAGGGTAAGTGGCTTCATGGTGGGAGGGGGAGCTTTAAAAGTGTTCAGTGTTCCACTTCCTTAACTGGTATGGTGGTTACCTGAGTGTTTGCTTTATAGCTATCTGTGTTTTATGGTCGCTATTATATGTATATTTCATCTCCTCCCAAGAAAAGAGTTGATGGACTGGAAGTAAAGGTGTTGTGAAGAAGAAGAAATAAAGACGGTTGTCTGTAACTTGAAACTACAAAGTCAACTAATTAAGGAACGGGAAAGAGCAATTTAACTCTTTCGGAGGCGGGGGATGGGATTTAAGTGAGCTAATTCTCATCTGTCACATCAGGAAATCAGGAGATAGTGTCTAAACTTTTCCCTAACCCTAACCCTAACCATAACCACCCAGAGAAACAGCTCAGAGCTCAAAGTGACTGCCATAGAAGAGGGTGACCGAGATGATGTTCATTCATCCTCCTGTTTTATCCTATATACCTGTAACCCCGGGAACCATGTATAAGGATTGCTTTGCTACAAATTAAGAAGCAGATAACATCTCTCCTTAGTGGTTTTCCTCCTCCAGGTCTCGGTGGAACCTTGCACAGGCAGGTTATTCAGTAGAAGGAGGGGGCAAGGGAAGAGGCAGTGGAGGGGAGCAGGCAGTGAGATGAAAGACCCCAGTTTCCACCTTAGTTTAGAGACATCACTGTGGTTGGCTTCCAGCACCAACACACGGCTGCCTCCATGGCCCTACGCTGTCCTTGTACCCCTTGGCGGACTGGTGCAGAGCCAGTTACGGAAGACCTTGAGAGAGAGGAAGATCCCAGAGTGATGCACCAGCCCTCCAGCTTCAGTTAAAGGCAGCGTGACAAGAAAGGTCTTGCATACTAGTGAGACCCGCTTACGCTCTCCTCCTCTCCACTGCCCCCCGCACTCTCCTGTTCACTCAGTGACAGAGCTGAGAACCCCAGACATGGCTAGAGAAGCTGCCTAAGACATAGGGAGGAAATTCAGGGACCACAGCGTCATCCAGCTACTCATTCAGTGTTGCCCAGATGTGGCCTCGGCACAAAGGACCAGCTGGGGCAAAAATACAGATTCCTGGGCCCTGCCTCAAACCTTGATAATCAGAATCTCGATGAGTGAGTGGGAATCGGCACCCACCACCTCTGCGCTTTGAGTGATCCTTCTGATGTGACAAGTTTGGGAAAGAGCGCTGTATCACTCAGCTATCACTCAGTGCCTGTTTCCTGAGGGCCCACTTCTGAGAGGGGCCCTGCCTCCTGAGGGCCTGGGAGGGGCAAGACCCGCAAAGTGCTCAGCACTGAGTCTGATCCAGAGACACACACACTACATATTAGCTATTACTATTTTCAGGGCACAGTCTTTGACCTCAAGAAGCTCACAGAGGGGGAGGCAGGAAAATTAACAGGGAATTAGAGATGCCTACACACCAAAGAGAGAAGCTGCTTCAGTAAATGTGCCTCCATCACACAGATGGGTCCTGGGGTTACAAAGAGAAGACTGGTTCACACTCTCAAGTCAGCTATATATATTAAAAAAAAGTTTATTTTTCTTGAAAACAAGTGATTCCTATTTTATATTTAGTTCTGAGTGAGATGTTCATAATACATCCTTTAAATGTGACTGCCCTGTAAAAAATAAAATTACATTCATAACTAAGTGGTGGCCCAGCATTTCAACTCTTAAAAAAACTAAATATAGATAAAACAATTGAAAAGAAATGGGTGAATTTTTGTTTTCCCAAATGTCTACCGTCCACGTGCATCGCTATACCATTGGGGAAAACTTTCTAAAAGAATTACCAGAAAATATACCAGACAGAAGATAAACAGACTATCAGGGCATCAACATGTACACGGTCAGGCAGACCGCAGAGGTGGGGAGAGGCAGGGAGGAGGAAAGGTCGGGAGCTGGGGAGTCCCAGGGGAGCTGGCCTCCCAGTATCAGCAGACCCACTGTTGGGAGACCCCAGGGAGAGATCCACCCAAGGGTGAAGTTGCCTTAGTAGAGGTGACCACTGAAAAAATATTAATGAAATGTATGCTAGGAATAGTTTCTGATCGGGGAATTGGTAGAAAAGTAATGTTTCCCCCTCAGTTTGCTTGTTCACAGAAGGGTAGACTTTGGTGTCAAGCAGACCCAGTGTTCAAATCCTGGCTCTGCCGTCTGCTAGCTGGGTGACCCCAGCCCCAAACCCATTTCCTCGTTTGAACTAAGTAAAATAATCTTGACCTCACGGAGTCCTTATGAGATCAGGGAGATAATGTACCGAATGTGCCCAGTGCAGGGACTGATACGTTGTAGGTATTCAACAAATGTGACTTCTTTTCCGCTGAGTGACCTGTAGAAATACAAGCTGAAATGCGGCTAAAGAGTTCACTTAGCATCTTTTAAAACTTATAACGTGTCACTCATCATCTGAAAGTTAGTTATCTTGCAAGCTCAGCTATCAAACATGGCCAAGGATTTGAAAGTAAGCAGAAGAAGCCAGTGTAGATGTTTTGGAATGTGTGCCCCAAACTCTGGTGTTTTAGTTGCAGGAGTGTTTCTGAGACCTCTCTCAGAGCTTGTGTGCCCATCCTTAAAGCGTAATTCGGGCAAGCTGAGCTACCAGATTTCCTCAGAGCAAAACTGAGTTTAGAAATGAATTTGTGTCCCAATGGCTGATAAGCACCTAAAAAGGTGTGCATCAAAGAAATTAAAGCCACAGTGAGACAGCCACTGCACACCCACCAGGATGATTACAATGAAAAAGACTCATCAAACTAAGTGTCGGTGAGGATGCAGGACAACTTAATGCTCAGGCATCGCTAGTGGGGATGGGAAACAGTGCCAACACTTTAGCAAATGATTTGGCAGGATCTTGCCAGATTAAGTATCATGTATATACTCTCAGGCCCATCAGTTCCACTCCTGGCT
This sequence comes from Phocoena sinus, assembly GCF_008692025.1. NCBI lineage: Eukaryota > Metazoa > Chordata > Mammalia > Artiodactyla > Phocoenidae > Phocoena > Phocoena sinus. The sequence goes on along the minus strand of NC_045777.1, from coordinate 65,237,922 downwards.
AATCCTCAAATGAAGTGAGTTTACATCCACCAAAAAGCATATACAAGAATGTTCATAAAAACTGGATACAACCCAAGTGTCCATCAATAAGAGATATACACATTGTGATACTATTCACAGGAAAGCATACTACACATCAGTGAAAAAGAGGAAACTACTGCTGCCCTCAACATTTTGGTTGACTCTCCCAGATGTAATAGCCAGCAAAAGAAGCCAGGCACAGAGTCCATACTCTTTCCATTTATGTGAAGTTTGAGAATAAGCAAAACTATTCTGTGGTGACCCTTCTTCATCCTGATCCAGGTGCTGGTTACATGGTGTGTGCATACAGAGAAGTTCACTGTGCTGTACACTCAGGACTAGGGCACCCTGCTGTCTGTGAGTTTGACCTCAACAAAAAATTAAATTAAATTAAATAAATAAAATAAAACAAAATAAAATAGGAAAATGGGGAGGAAGAGAATAGGCATCAAAATCTGAGGACGTTTTCATTCAGATCCAGGGCAGAGTCTAAGGTGCCTGACAGGCCCTGAGGGCTCCACACCTGAAACAGGTTAGTAACCGTATCACACTAGTAAGTAGAAAATCTGCATTTACTGAATGCTAGACATTATGTTCAGGGCTTTACACAAATTTATCATCTCGTTTAATCACCCCAGCCACTCTGGGAGCTAGATGCTATCATTATTCCCATTTACCAACGAGAAAATTAAGGCTCAGAGACACTAAGCAACTTGCCCAAGGTCACAGAGCTAAATAAATGGCCCTGCCAGAACTCTAAGCCTGGTCTGAGTCCAAAATCCATGGTCTTAACCATCATGTCATACTAATGCAGAGTATGAATTGGGGTCCCTTATCATCACCCAGATTAATCCAACAGAGCTTAAAGTCAGGTTGTATACTTTCCAATTAGGAGGTAGGGGAGTGCACAATATATATTACCGAGGTTTTTTTTTTTTTCTGTTTTTACTGGACTGAATTTTTAAAATAAGATTATTTTTCAATTATAAAAGCTGTTCATAGTCATTATAGAAAATCTGAAGAATACAGAAAAACATATGAAAAAAAACCTCCACGTCCCCACTGGAAGAATATGTCATGGAAGATTTTCTTTCTAAAAAGAAAGAAGTGTTGACGTGTAGAGGGTAATGTCAATAGTCTGGTATGTTTACCCCCCTTTCTTAACTGTGCCAGATGTTGGGTTGTGTTATTTTGAGGAAAGTTGAGGCAACTTGGAAGCCACAAGGCACTGGGGCAGATGTGACAGTCTTGAACGTGCAGTAATTACTGTTGTTGACTTCTAAACAATGTAAACTCAGGGCGAAGTCTCCTGGAAGGCAGCATTTTAAATGGAAACATTTGGTGCTGGAAGTGACAACAATAGTTATATTAAAACAGAATCTCAACATCAAGTTTTGACCCTGGAAAGGATCTTGATTTCTGGAAAGAGAGACATTTAATAAAAGCCATGTTTTTCACAGATGAGGGAAACTGAGGCTCCAACAGGGGAAGAAATGGCGCCATTGGAGCACAGCTTAGTTGCTCAGGGCACACCTTCTGGAGCCAGGCGACTTGGCTTTTACCATCATTTACCAACTGGGTGACCTGAGCAAGCCTCTTAACCTCTTTGAAGCCTCAGCTCCCTCACCCATAAAATGGGGACAGTAAGACCTTCCTCTCAGGAGACTGCGAGTGTGAAATGAGACGGTACCCATTGCCTGGCACATGGTAGATGCTCAATAAAATTATTTCTTAATTATATAGGCAATGCAGTGGCTGTAGAAAAGCTGGAAGATATGCTTTTTTAAAACAAATATTTAAACCCATTTTCTTTAAATTATGTAAGTGAGCTTACATCATACTCATATGTGTTTATACATCTATTAGTATTTTCTTTTTACATCTGAATTTACAGGGGTAGCTCCATTTCACAGTTAGCATCAAGACTGGAGATTTAGCACAGCAGCTTAAACAGCCACCATCTAGTAGGCTGTCCTTCTAAATTCTGCGTCTTCAAAAGCCTAGGGAGTCAGGGCTGTGAATGAACGCAGAAGAACCCTGTCAGCCGTGTCTTATGACTTTTTTACTTACCTCTGCATTCTCAGCTGCTGCCGCCGACTGAACCTTTAGAAATATCCCAGGCATTTTGAATGAACTCGGGTTATAAACAGTTCTCATCCAGTTCGGACTGGCAGAAGCCCTGTATATTGAATGCTGCCTTTAAGTGAAATGGAAACAGACCCTCCAGTTTATTTTTATATAGCTCCTCTGTGAGTATAACAAGCTAATAACTAATTGAAAACCTATTTCAATCTGTAACTAGGGACTGGGGCAGTATTCACTCATTATCTTGGTAGTGGGTCCAGAACGCGAGGCAGACAGGGGTCCAGTCAAGAAACCCCGATGACGAAGCCAACTTTATCAAACCTTAAAAGAAGGAGATGGGAAGTAACGTTCCAAGAGTTTCAACTACAGAGTTCTTTCTAATGGGAAGCCCACTGGTGTACTGAAAAGAAAATTTGAATTTTTCAAGCCCTGACGTTGGTGAGAAACTTACTGACCCCCAAACAAAACTACTTTTTAGAAAGGATCACTCATATCATCTAGTCATTTTTACCCCCTAAATGTCTCCTAAACCCATCCACTTCTGTCCAGTTCCACTGCTACCAGGTCATCCGATCCATCTCCCACCTGCAGCCATGCTCAGCTTTCTATAAGGCCCATCTGATGATGCCACTGCCCTGCTAAAGCCCTTTAAAGGCTCCCTGCTGCCCTCAGGATCAAGCGCAAAGTCCCCCGAGGCCACTGATCCCTCCCAGCTCCCCGGTGCCTCACACCCTGCTCTCATCGCTCAGGCCTTATTTCAGTCCCCCTTCCAGGCTCAGGGTCTTCGCCTCCATCCTTCCCTCATCCAAAAGCCCTCCCTGCCATTCACATCTAGTTAATTTCTAGGGGAACCTATTCAAACCCCCTGCTAAAGTCTCTCGAGGCAGCCTGAACTTCTTCGGAGCACTCGCCACAGTCTGTAATCATGGATTCACGTGATTACTGGAATAGTGTCCGGCTTCCCCACTAGGCTTGAGTTTCGAGTAGAACAACGTGTTGGCTTATGTTCTCCACTGAACCTCCAGCATCTGGCAGGTCCAGTCCTGCGCCCACAGCAGGCGCTCGATCAATCTTGGCTGAACCAATGAATGAAACCCTACTCTAGCTTCCTTTGAAAGCCCCCAGGCCTTTCTCTCTCAGACTCCGGACTGTCAAAAGGACACACATCTTTTCCAGCAATATAAAGGATTCTCCAGGTCAGTGGGGATGCCCAGACTTTAGTATCGGAGAGACAAGTATTTGCATCCAGTCTCTAGCACTTACTACCAGCATGCCCTTGGCCTAGTCGCTAACCCTCTCAAAGCTTGTTCCCTCACCTATAAAACTGGGTTCCTTGCGGATCTTATTGCACAGGGTAATCTTGATATTTAAATACATTAACTGAGATCACATACACAAATCCGCCAGAAGAGCGCCTGGCACACAGCAGATGCAACAGGTGCTTAATAAATGGCGGTCCTCGTCAGGGTTCAAACCGCTGTTTGCCTCATTTCCTAGGCAAAATATAACAAAAAATAACTTGAGGTCTGACGTCTTCCTTCTTGCCTTCCTTTGCCAGCACCTATCGTGTTTGTTGACTCAAAGACCGAAAATGACGAACGTGCCAGACACAGCCATGCTCTCTTGGAGCTAATATATGTTTGAATTGAAAGATAAGTGTTTTCAATATGCAAACAATATCTTCAAGAGTTACATGAATTGGGTTAAACCCTCCCACAGCCATTGCTGGGAAACGATCCTAAGGCACTGATCTTAGATACAAACAAATATTTAGGAATATGGACGTTTATTTGGTGCATGATATCGAAACACTTCTCTTTGGCTGATGTGAGAAAACATTTAATGGCTACTCAATCTGACCGCAATTCCCAGGCTGATAGGAAAGACATGAACGTCACCTCACCACTTCCTCACAGGTAGACCGCTCCATTTCCGCTGCCTGTTGCAACTTTAATATAGCTAGCAACAATAACAACAACAATGATGAAAAGAATAATAATCATTATAAGTACTATTTATTGAGTTCTTACAATATGTCAGGTGGTGTACAAGGTCATACATCCCTACGTTGTCTCTAACCTTCAAAACGACTCTCTGAAGGTATTATTATCTCCAATTTTCAGATGAGAACACTGAGGCTCTGAAAGGTAAGTGACTTTTCTGAGATGCAAATGTGGGATTTGACACCTCATTTGCCTGTCCCTATTCTACTGCTCTTCAGGAAATCATCTCAAAGTTCGAATTAAAAGAGTAACGTTTCCAATATGTAAAAATATCTTCAATAGCTGCACAAATGAAATTAAATTCTCTTAGGAATGAAGGCAGCCATGGCAGCAATATTTATAATGGTGAAACTTAGAAAGAAGTGTCCAATAAGAAAAAATTATGTCGCTAATCATGTAAAATAAGTTTATAATATACGGGGATATGTTTACCATGTAAAGCTAGGTGAAAAACGCAAGGATACATGAAAATAACTTCTATGAAGTATGATCTCTCCAATGTAAACTTAGAGATCCATTTTCAAAAAGATTGCATGAAAGATGACAACTGGAAGTTCAAGGGACCCAGAATAGCCAAAACAGTCTTGAAAAAAGAGAACAAAGTTGGAGGACTCACACTTTCCCATTTAAAAACTTACTAAAAGCAATGGTAATTGAGACTGGGTGGTACTGGCATAAGGATAAATATATAAATCAATGGAACAGACCTGAAAATCCAGAAGTGAACACTTATTTATTAAATTTATGTATTTATTTATTACATTTATGGTCAATTGATTTTCACCAAGGGTGGTGCCAAGACCATTCAATGGGGGAAAGAATAGTCTCTTCAACGTATGCTGCAGGACAACTGGATATCCACAGGCAAAAGAATAAAGGTGGACCCTTAACTTACACCACATACAAAGAGTAACTCAGAATGGGTCAAGGACCTAAATAAAATCCCTAACACCATAAAGCTCTTGAAAGAAAGTGAGTGGAAAAAAGTGGTTTAGACATGGTCCATGGTCCAATAGATCAGACAATGATTTCTTAGATATGACACCAAAAGCACAAGGAACAAATGAAAAAATAAAGTGGACATCAACAAAATTTAAAACTTTCATGCTTCAAAATACACCACTTTCAAGAAAGTTAACAGACAACCCATGCAACTGCAAAACATATCTCTGATTAGAGACGTGTCTAAAATACATTTTTAAAAATCCTTACTACTCAATAAAAGACAGACAATCCAATTTAAAAAGGCAGAGGAGGGCTTCCCTGGTGGCGCAGTGGTTGAGAGTCCGCCTGCCAATGCAAGGGACACGGGTTCGTGCTCCGGTCCGGGAATATCCCACATGCCGAAGAGCGGCTGGGCCCGTGAGCCATGGCCGCTGAGCCTGCGCGTCCAGAGCCTGTGCTCCGCAACGGGAGAGGCCACAACAGTGAGAGGCCCGCGTACCACAAAAAAAAAAAAAAAAAAAAAAAAAGGCAGAGGATCTGAATAGACATTTCTCCAAAGAAGCTATACAAATGGCCAATAAGCACCTGATAAGATACTCAACATCATTAGGCATTAGGGAAACATAAATCAAACCACACTGAGATACCACTTAACATCCACAAAGATGGCTATAGTCCAACAGACAGATAATAAGTGCTGGTGAGGATGTGTAAGAATTGGAACCCTCATCCACTGCTGGTGGGAATGTAAAATGGCGCAACCACTCTGAAAACAGTGTGGCAGTTCCTCAACCAACTGAACGTAGAGCTACCATATAACCCAGGAATTCCGCTCCTTACTATATATACCCAAGAGAAAGGAAAACGTGTCCACACAAAATATTGCACATGAATGTTCATAGTGGCATTATTCATAATAGCCAAAATGTGACAACTCAGATGTCCATCAACCGATGAACAGATGCATAGACGTGATACATCCATACAATGGAATATTATCTGGCCATGAGTTGTATCCCCCTCAAATCCATATGTTGAAGCCTTAAATCCGCACATGTGACTGTACTGGAGATGGGGCCTTTAAGGAGGTGATTAAAGTTAAATGAGGTCATAAGAGTAGAGCCCTGATTTGATAGAACGGGTACCCTTATAAGAAGAGGAGGAGATACAAGAACACTCCCTCCACTATGTGGGGACACAGCTAGAAGGCAGCTTCTGCAAACCAGGAGGAGAGCTCTCACCAGACCCAACCATGCTGGCACCTTGATCTTGGAAATCCAGACTCCAGACTGTGGGGGAAAAAAATGTCCGTTGTTTAAGTCACCCAGTCTACGGTATTTTGTTATGGCAGCTGAGTAATACAAGTCATAAAAAGAAATGATGTATTAATATGTGCTACAACATGGATGAAGCTTGAAAACACTGTGCAAAGTGAAGATGCCAGTCACAAAGGCAAATCTATAGAGATTGAAAGTCCATTAGTGGTTGTCTGGGAATGGAAAGAATGGGAGTCTTGCGGGCTTATAGCTAACGGGAGTAGGGTTTCTTCTGGGGGTGATGAAGATGTGCTAAAATTGTAGTAATGGTGGCAAATTCTTGGACTATACTAAAAGTCACTGAATTGTATGATATATGAATTATATCTAAATAAAGATTTTTTTGTGTTTTTTTTTTGCAGTACGCGGGCCTCTCACTGTTGTGGTCTCTCCCGTTGCGGAGCACAGGCTCCGGACACGCAGACCCAGCGGCCATGGCCCACGGGCCCAGCCGCTCCGCGGCATGTGGGATCCTCCCGGACCAGGGCACGAACCCATGTCCCCTGCAACGGCAGGCGGACTCTCAACCACCGCGCCACCAGGGAAGCCCCAAATAAAGTTATTTTTAAAAAAGAAAGATGACATTTTTATAGCAGTTATCTCTGGATGGTGAGACTTAGAATTATCTACGTTTTTGTTCAATTTTCCACAAAGGGCAAGTATTACTTTACTAATCAGTTAAGAAGAAAGTTATTTTTAAAAATTCTGTTAAAACAAGTGACAGCAGTATTCTCCTTTCCTACAAAGCTGACAAAGCTCACATCTCCTCAAGAGTCGAATACACACTAATGACAACTCCTCCGGGCCTGGCTTCTCAGTGTTTAATGTTCTCTCATGTACATTATCTCATGTGAGATTCACAACCTCTTTGTGCTGTAAACAAGGCAAATACCTATTTTCTTCCTGAATGTATTTATATCCTGCTTCCTCCCTAAAAGGATTTCAGATAATTTACAAAAAATATACAGTTAATAAAAATAGAAAAAAGAAAACCAAGTCTGAAGAGAAATGGAGAATTTAGATATGCTAACCAAGAAGAGTCAGTAAGTTGCTATAAATGAGGTTTAAATTGAACTCTGAGCTTCCTGGCAGACTAGGCAAAAAGGAGAAGTTAGGGAAGAAGCAAACCATTTCCCCAAGGGGAGCTACATTTTTTCCTGGCACCGTTTGCTGGAAACATTTCTCATATGGGGATTTATTTTTGTAAAAAGATCTAATGGACCATGATCCAGGAATTCTACTCCTAGGTGTACACTCAAGAGATACTCTTAGATATCTACCAGGAATGCTCATAGCAGTTTTATTCATAATAACTAAAAACTGTAAACAACTCAAATATCCATCAAGAGTAGAGTGATAAACAACTGTAGTATATTCATACAAAGGAATACTATACCACCAGTGGAAAAGAACAAATTACTGATACAACCAAGATGGCTGAATCACATAACATGTGGAGTGAGCAAGCCAGATATAGAAGACTTTTATTTAAATGATGATCAAAAACAGGTAAAACTAGTCGAGGATGATAGAAACCAAAACAGTGATTACCTGGCGGGCAGGGGGTGAGAGGTCAGGAAGATGAGGTAGGCGGGGTGGATTGATTGGGATGGGGCATGGCGGAGCCTTCAGGAATAATGGAATCTTGACCTATCTTGACCTAAAGCTGGTTGGTACATCTCAGATCCTCTGTCCATTTTTAAATGTTTGGGGGTTTTTTTGATGTTGACTTGTATGAGTTCTTTGTATACTTTGGATATTAACCCCTTATCAGATATATCATTTGCAAATATCTTCTCCAATTCAGTAGGCGGCCTTTTCGTTTTGTTGATAGTTTCCTTCTCTGTGCAAAAGCTTTTTAGTTTGATGTGGTCCCATTTGTTTATTTTTGCTTTTATTTCCCTTGCCTGAAGAGACATATCCAAAAAAATCGCTAAGACTGATGTCAAAGAACGTACTGCCTATGTTTTCTTCTAGGAGTTTTATGGTTCCAGGTCTTACATTTAAAAGAATAAAACTGGACTACTTTCTCACACCATATAGAAAAGTAAATTCAAAATGGATTAAAGACTTAAATATAAGAACTGAGATTATTTCATTTTTAAAAATGCATGTGGCAAGCCACTAATTGTTTTCACCATCCACAGTGGGAAAAACACTGCTCTAACATGATTCATAAATTGTATGATTTACAATAGTAATTGATCATTATTGAACCCCTACTGTCTGTGAGTATTGGACTAAACGTGTTACATGCACTGTCTCATATGGGTTTCTCTAGGATCCAGTGAGGGGAATACTTTTATAATTTCTATTGTACAGATGAAGAAACGGAAGGTCAGAGAGGTTAAGTAACTGTCTCAAGGTCACACAGCCAGTGAGAATTTATAGGTGAGCATTAGCTCAAGTCTATTTAACTCAAATAACCTTGCCTCTCAGTTGGGCTTTTAGGAGGGTGTTAATTTCATTTTAAAGTTAGAAGATGGAAGATCAGGAAGGTTAAGTGCTTTGCTCAAAGATACACAGCTAGGAAGCTTCCAATTGGGGTTTGAATATAAATCTTGGGAATCCAGGCCCAGTACTCTTTTTTTTTTTTGCGGTATGCGGGCCTCTCACTGTTGTGGCCTCTCCCGTTGCGGAGCACAGGCTCTGGACGCGCAGGCCCAGCGGCCATGGCTCACGGGCCCAGCCGCTCCACGGCACGTGGGATCCTCCCGGACCGGGGCACGAACCCATGTCCCCTGCATCGGCAGGCGGACTCTCAACCACTGCGCCACCAGGGAAGCCCAGGCCCAGTACTCTTGCTGCCGCTATTAGCGGCTCACTTGGACAGCTTCAAAGGTCACTCTGAAACCTCTTAAACGACAAGTCTTCAGATGCCACGAAAAGCAAATGAGGGCAACTCCAAGACACATGGTGAAAGTAGAACACATACAACAGACTCAGTCTCCTCCACCTCCCTCCTGCTCATGGGATAAAATAAAGCACTTTTTAAAAAGTCTTTCTATACACCAAAGTATTATCAGTGACAGCATGGTGGATACCCTCTTTTGATCTCTTGATACTTTTCTGTATTTTGCAAAATGAGAATGTATTACTTTGATAAAGGGACAGTTTTTAAGTTGTTCTAAAAGGAATCAGTCTGTCCTTCTTAACACCTAGCCTCCATAGCTCTATACCTCTAAAATTTTCCACGTCCTGGACTAATGAGAGACAAATCTGAAAATTGGCAAGAGACTTTAGCTGCTCAGATCCTAAATTTAGATCCTCACGGTGAATACCATGCATCAACAGGGTTGGACTGGCACTTATAGAGAGAAGGCGGGACAATTAGATGGGTGGGACCACTGCCCTTTAAACCAGGTTAACAGGCGTAAAGGAACATGTGCTTCACGCTGTCAGCAATTTAATCAGAGGTTGGGTCCTGATGGATTTCGCATGAAACAAAACACCAACAGATTTCTCTGGAGCTTACCTCCATAAATAACATCTGTGCATTGCGGCATCGGAAGTGGGGAAGAGGAAGGACTCCCAAGCTGCCCAGTCTGCTACTTCCTTGCTGGGTGGCCCTGGGTATACTGTTCAACCTCTCTGTGCCTCAGTTTCTTCATCTATAAAATGGACACCATACAGTACCTACTTCAAAGGGCTGCTGAGAAGACTGAGTTCCTACTAAAGATGTGCTTGGAACATTGCTTGCTTCATAGTAAGCACACAGGAATGTGAACAGTCCTTTTTATTATTTTAGAAAAGATGGATAATATATTTCCTTTTATTTATTTGGTTGGTTGCTTGGAAACAGTTCTGTTTACCTTAGATTGACTTTGTCCATAGGGTGTTTACCAAGCTGGATGATTTGGGAAGGGTATTGTGTAACACAGATTCAGTCATTTAATCAACAAATGTTTCTTGAACATCTACCACATACATGCCGGGCACTGTGCTAGGAGTTGGAATAGAGCGGTAAACGACACAGAAAGGAAAAATCATCCAAGCTGCCACAGGAAGCTTCCATATTCTAGTGCAGTCACACAAACAATAAACAAAATAAATCATTAAAATCCTGGGCAATTCAAAAGAATTAAAAACTTAAATAATTATTAATCGGTGACTAAATACAATTAAATACATCACATAGTCAAAGACAATTTGTTAAGGAACTAACATAGCAATTACAACATAACAGATCTTCTACATGTAGCCACCGGAACAAACAGAGGACACGGGGCACCCAGCCATCCTGGAGCTGGCATTGTCCCAGATCCTCTATTGCAGCCAGGGTTGAAGGGCAATCACACATTTCTTTATTTCTCCAAAGCTGCAAAGAAGAATTGGCACCGACACCAAGTTCTTCATCTGTGCCCATGCATGTTGTAATAAAAGTTTGGAAGCAGTCAGCTCTTTTTTTTTTTTTAAAGATATCATATTCTTATTATGTAACTGCTACACTTCCACTTTTTAAAAAAAATTAATTAATTTATTTATTTTTGGCTGTGTTGGGTCTTCGTTTCTGTGTGAGGGCTTTCTCCAGTTGCAGCGAGCGTGGATCACTCTTCATCGCGGTGCGCGGGCCTCTCACTGTCATGGCGTCTCTTGCCGCGGAGCACAGGCTCCAGACGCGCAGGCTCAGTAGCTGTGGCTCACGGGCTTAGTTGCTCCGCGGCATGTGGGATCTTCCCAGACCAGGGCTCGAACCCGTGTTCCCTGCATTGGCAGGCAGATTCTTAACCACTGCGCCACCAGGGAAGCCCAGTCAGTTCTTTTTGAATCACCCTGTAGATAACATGCTAGTTGGGGACAAGCAGGGCAGAGGGATGGGGGTCGGGGGGTCAGGGAGGGCACACTGAGAAGATGACATTAAGCAGAGCCTGATGGAGGTAAGGGAGCGATCCATGAGGTAATTTGGGGTCTGTGCCGTCATTGTTTTTCCTCCTAATTTTTTTTAGTGTGGTAAAATACACATAACATAAAATTTACCATCTTAACCATTTTAAAGTGCACAATTCAGCGGTATTAAGTACATTCATATTATGCAACCATCACCACCATCCATCTCTAGAACTCTTTTCATCTCGCAAAACAGAAACTCTGTACCCATTAAACAAGAACTCCCCATTCTCCCCTCCTCCCAGCCCGTGGCAACCACCATATTCTAAGTATCTCATTTTAGTGGAATCAAACAGTATTTGCCTTTTTGTGACTGGCTTATTTCACTCAGCATAATGTCCTCAAGGTGAATCCACATTATGGCATGTGTCAGAACTTCCTTCTTAAGGCTGAATAATAGTCTATTGTATGGACATACCACATATTTCTTATCTATTCATCCACTGATAGACACTTGGGTTACTTCTACCTTTTGGCTACCATGAATAATGCTACCATTAACATATGTATACAAACATCTCGTTGAGTCTCTGCTCTCTTTCTTGTATTTACCCCAAAGTGGGATTGCTGGATCATATGGTAATTCCAATAAAAATGTATTAAGGAACCGCTTTATCTGCATCATTTTACATTCCCACGAACAATGCATAATGGGTCCAATTCTTCCACATCCTCACCAATACTTGTTATTTTCTATTTTTTGATAGTATCCATCTTTATGGATGTGAGGTAGTCTGTGCCTTCATTTTTATTTTATGTAACAGATTTATGAAAATATAACTCACATACCATACAATTCACTCATTTAAAGTATGCAATTCAATGGTTTTTAGTATATTCACAGACAGGTGCAACCGTCACCACGATCAATTTTACCACATCTTCATTATCGCCCAAAGAATCCCCATACCTTTTAGCTATCACCACCATTCCCTCAGCCTCCTGGCCCTAGGCAAGCACTAATCTACTTTCTATCTCTATAGACTTTCCTATTGGGGACATTTCACATAAATGGAATCATACAATATGTGGTCTTTTGTGTCTGTCTTCTTGCACTTGGCAAGCTTTTAAGTTTTTCAGTTTTCAAGGTTCGTCCACGTTCGAGCATGTATCAGTCCTTCATTGCTTTTTAGGTGTGGCCTTCGTCTCTGCATTGAGCTTCTGTTGCACTTCTGAGAGCATGGATTCCAGACCTCTCCCACAGCCTACCCATTCATGGACTGGTGGAAGGGAAGGGTGTGAGAACAGCAAGGCAGTATGGTGTTGTGGAAAGTTGTCAATGTCCTCAGCTCTGCTCTTTAGCAGCTGTTGACCAAAACCAAGTGACCTAACCTCTGAGACAGTTTCCTCCCCTGAAAGATAGGGGTGATAATAGTCTATGCTCATTCCATTTGTTGTGAAGATTAAAGATATAAAAATATATTTAAGGTACGCGGTAGGCACTCATGAGGCTTTCTTAAGGACCGTGGATCTCTGCAGACACCCAGGTGTGGCAGCTAAGGATAGAGGTAACGCTGTCCTGCAGGCTGCACACCATGGCAGGAGAGATTTCCCATCACCCTTCCTCTGTAAGCTCCATTTTCATTCAGAAAGTCACCCCTGGGTGTGACAGACGCAGGTGTGGTGATAGGAAAGCCCTCAGTCTAGGAAAGACGCTTCCCACTCCTCAAATATATGACCAAAGAGAAACTGCCTTTAAACATCCCTACTCTTCCCCCCAAAATTCTCCTAAAGTGCCAAATACCCAGGCTACCCTTCCCTCTTCTCCCCTCCCCAGTTACTCTCTGGCTCTCACTCTCTCACCCCACTCTCTCCAGCAAAGCACAGAATGTTCCCCATCTATTGCTTTTGCCTTCGATCTTGAGACCAAACACCCAAATCCAACAACCACCACCAAGACAAGAGCAATAGTTTTCCAAGGTTTGGATTTGCCCAACAATAGGCCTCTTTGCCCAGGAGGCAGGAGATTCTACAGCAAACACCTATCAGATTTCCTGTTTTATAGATTTCCTGGCTCACTTCTTCCACTTTTCAAAGAAGAGAGCAAGGCCCATCTAGCTGGTAAACTGCAGAGTTGGGCCAGGAACTCAGATCCCCTGAATTTTAATCCAGATGATATTGCATTAGTGAGAAGAACCCTTGCAAAGGAAGATTTTGAATCCAAAGCTGTTACTGGAATCTTGCAGCTAATCCATAGTATCAGGATTTTGCTGATGTGGTTACAACAAATCCACTACTAAGAATAAACACATGTAATCCCTTTCTCTGGCCTCTGGCCTCACACATCCTTGTAAATTTCCCCCAGGGGATTCTAACCTGCATCCAGGAGTGAGAACCACTGCTGCAGGTAAATTACCTGGCGTACATTTTGTTTTTCTTGACAGTTTAAAAAATATTACTAAAATCAGTCACCAGTATTGATCATTCACTTTGTGCCAAGGATCTATTTAATAGGATACCTGGTATTTAATATTATTTAATCCTCACAGGAGCCCTCTGGGATGGGCCCTAACTGTCCCCACATAACAGAGGAGAAAACGGCTTCAAGAGGATGAGTGCCTTGCCCTGACCACTGATGGTAGGAGGCAGGACTTGGTTCATTCAGATCCCAGAGCCCATATTCTTTTTTTTTTTTTTAATTTTATTATTTATTTATTTTATTTATTTTTGGCTGAACTGGGTCTTTGTTGCTGTGCGCGGGCTTTCTCTAGTTGCAGCGAGCTGGGGCTACTCTTCGTGGCGGTGTGTGGGCTTCTCATTGCGGTGGCTTCTCCGTGCAGAGCACGGGCTCTAGGCGCGCGGGCTTCAGTAGTTGTGGCATGCAGGCTCAGTAGTTGTGGCTCGCGGGCTCTAGAGCTCAGACTCAGTAGTTGTGGCACACGGGCTTAATTGCTCCGCAGCATGTGGGATCTTCCCGGACCAGGGCTCGAACCCGTGTTCCCTGCATTGGCAGGCAGATTCTTAACCACTGCACCACCAGGGAAGCCCCCCATATTCTTAATAACAATGTATATTAGCCATATGTTGAGCATTTACATTACTAATAATAGTTATTTAGTGATCACTTTGTTTTTTTAGCCAGACACTATTCCGGTTCATTTAATCCTTACAAAAACCCTATGGGGTGGTTACTAACATGAGTGTTTCCATTTTATTGCCATGCAAACTGAGTCACAGAGAGATTAAGCAACCACCACAAGGTTACACAGCTGATAAATGGGAAACTTAATCCAATCCGGTGCCGTGAGCCTTCCAGACATTTGTGGATTTACCTAAATCCTACAAAAGCATTCTGCTTTCTATAATGGCAAAGAAGGATGCTAAACAGTCAGATGATGGAATGAAACTAATGGTTGGAAGCATCCATTTACATAATCTTAAATTGGGGATTTGAACTTTGGGGGCAGACCAGTTCATAAAGGAAATCGTTTTTTATTTTACTTTTCATTTCAGTAGAATAGTAGGGGATCTTCGAGCATTTCAACAGAAGGCACATCCTAGTTGTGCACTTTTGCAACTTTTAAATGAAAAGATATGTATGGGACTTCCCCGGTGGCGCAGTGGTTAAGAATCTGCCTGCCAATGCAGGGAACACGGGTTCGAGCCCTGGTCCGGGAAGATCCCACATGCCGCATAGCACCTAAGCCCATGCGCCACAACTACTGAGTCTGAGCTCTAGAGCCCGCGAGCCACAACTACTGAGCCTGCATGCCACAACTACTGAAGCCCGCGCGCCTAGAGCCCGTGCTCTGCAAGGAGAAGCCACTGCAATGAGAAGCCCATACACCGCCACGAGAAGCCCATACACCGCCACGAAGAGTAGCCCCAGCTCGCTGCAACTAGAGAAAGCCCACGCACAGCAACAAAGACCCAGTTCAGCCTAAATAAATAAATAAAATAAAGATATGTATGAAAGTTGATGTCATCCTAACATCCCCACCCACTGGTGAGTCTTAAAAATAGAACTGATGAAAGTAATATCAAGGCATGAAGTCACTAGATTTCTTTTAATCAAATTTTTATTTCTTCTGCAGGTTAAAATGGAGAAGGAACTAAAGTTTGGGGAGATATGAGAGAAAAAGTTAAAATGAAAATGACACCTCAGATTTCCAGATAGTATATTTCTTCTTAAAGAGGCATGGTAATATCAAAGCAATGACCTCATTTAGAATTATCCCTGAGGCATAATCATTCTCATTTTAAAAGTAGGGAAAATGAAGCACAAAGATTACATCACCCATCAAAAGTTCCAAAGTGACTTGGTGGCATTAAGTATAAACTGGTGCAATGTTTTTGGATGACAGTATGGTGATCACTTTCTAAACTTAATATATTTATATCCTTTGACCCAGCAATTCCACTTCTAGGAATTTATCCTGTAGGAATACTTTCTATAAGTAAGCAAGAACATACCTACAGAATGTCTGTGGATGCATTATGCGAAATACAAGCCAAATATCCATTCATTGGGATTTGTTTTTAAAAAGTATGATACAGATCCATCAATTCTATGGAACCACAAAAATGAGATAGATCTCTGTATATGTGGCATGAAGAGATGTCAATGATATATTGCCAAGTGAGGAGAAAAGCAAGTTACAGTATACTATATATAATGTGGTTCATGTTTATAAATATATGTGTGTGTATATATACTTATGTATTAATAGGCAGATGAAGAAACTCTATGAGCTGACATACTAAACAGTGGTTGTCTCTGGAAAATGTTACTGAAAATTTGCCCTTATATGATAGATTATGTTTGTTAGTCACAAAGGGTCACACTTAATGCCAGAACCCACCTCCTGAGCCGTCGGCTACGGTGTTCTCTGCACCTGGGTGCCCTCTTTTGGGGCCAAGCCCTTCACTGCTCCTCATCTGTAGATGGGCAGGGAGTTTGGAAGGAGGGAGAGAAAAACGTCCTCATCCTTATCCACTCACCCCTGGCTTCCTGCTCTGATGGAAATGTCTCCCAGAAACATGGTTATAGATCCTGCAGCCTTCGGATTGAGGACCCAGACTCTCCTACCCTCAAACCTCCCTTATTCCAGTGGCCTGTGGTCATTTCGGCTAGTGTGCAGGGCAGGAGGCATGGCCAGACGCTGCCCACTGTCCAGCCTGGGGCTCCCGGTACCCGGATGGGAAGCTTTGCAGGGGGTCAACGAGGCTTACTGGACCCACAGCTTAAGGTAACTGGACACCACGGCAGGAGATGACCAGAGGTTCCCTGGCATCAGGCGGACCTGGGTTCAAATCCCTGGTCTCTGGCCTTCCTGGCTGTGTGACCTGTGTGAGTCAAGTAACCTCCCAGCTCCAGTTTCCTCATCTGTACAATGGAGAGAATATCTTCTCTCTGGGAGAGCAGGTATGAAGGCTACATGGAAACACAGGGCCTGGCACGTGGTACATGCTCGCTAACTCATGGCTACTCCTGAGCTCTGGACAGGCTTCTCTGCTCTAAGAGCTAAGTTCCAGCAGCATCCTAAGGTCACAAGCAGGTGGTATGGCCAAGATAAGGTGCTTATTTTAAGAATATCCTTAAAACCCAATCCTAATAGTTAAGATTTGTCATTACAATCTAAACTTAAAATACTAGATTTAAAATCAATGAAAGAAATTTCTCTGGTTTCTATCCCACCTCTACCCCAGGCTTTTATCTTTTCCCTCCAGAAGCAAATGCCCTTCTAAGAAACTCATTAAGGGAAAGGAAGATTGATGTTCACTACGTTACAGTGTCTTCTTTACGAGAGAAGAATCAGCTCCAGTAATTAGTGCTTCCAAGAAACTTTTTGAAATTTGAAGGCAATAAACAATGTAATGATCCTATTTCCTTCATTGCTATGGCTTCTAGGAAGCTCAGAGCCACATTTCTATTTATTGTAGGAACATTTTTGAGGTTATTATTCACATTGCATAATGTATTAGGGAAGGGCCCAGTATTTCCTGAACAGCCGGACTGTCTTTTTCCTTATGGACACTATGAATTATGCAACAGGCCTTATTTCCCTCTTTACGTTGTCCCTAAGAAATCTCTAGCAAGTATAGGCCTTGGAGTAAGTATTTTGCTTACTGCATTCAATGGCCTTCTATTTTCTCTACTCTTAATTTTTCCTTAATCCAATTACCACATTTACCTAAAAATGTTATATCATATGTGTTTCTGTAAGCAACTACAAACTACTCTTGGACTGAGGTAGGGAACAAACAGGTGAGCAAACAAAAGTAAACAATCTATCTCCTTTGACAGGTCAGCCTCCCCCACCCTTTTCTTTAAAATATCAAGAAGTGATAAAGTCATTAAAAGAGTATTTACACAAATATACAATATACACACACATTTAAAAATTGCAATCTGATGTTGTGTATATATATATATATATACGTAATCTGATGTAGTATATATAATAAATGTAATCTGATGTTATGGGAACAGTTTCTATGTTTTCTTTCTCCTTACTCACACTAGATTTCCAAATAAAATATGAATAGTCAGTTACAAAGCACATTTGAAAACAATTACCAATTATATGAAGCTAAAAATATGCTATTAATCAAGAAGGGATTTTTGACCACATCTCAAAAATGGCTCTGGCATCTTCTTTTGGATTATATTAGCTGTAATTCTTGTCACACATGTTTTTAAAAATAATTCCTGCAACTGTCCCAATGGATAGAGACTTCAGGATAACTTCACACTGTTTCTGTCCTAGAGGAAAATCCTGTTCAGGACGGCCTCTGGCTCAGTGTAACATGAGACAGGCTATAAATGACCATGGTTCTACCCTGACAGCTGATGCTTCTCTCCCTCAGACCTCCTGTCTGCACCAAGGTTGCTCCAAGAAATGAACTTGGCAAAATTCATTCATACTATAAATACCAGAGCACGATATGGATAAAATGGCATCGACTAAACAATTATATTATGTTTGTTTGCTGGATTTGTACATGGATGAGTTTGCAGTTTTCTTACATGAAGGTGAAACCCATTTTTATTTGCAATCACTCCACTTTTTTTCTTTACCGCAAACCTAAAGGAGAACTACATGTGTTTACTATTAATTTTCAAATTGCTTCATCAGAGCTCTTTGGGGTCTAATTACAGTGTCACCTTGGCTGGGGGGGGATTGATTTTTGAAACCGCTACACTACCCAGATTCATAAGGTTTAAAACAGGAAGTAACTCCATACATGAACTTAACAAAATGATTCAGCTTGGTGACCCCTGAAGGGGACAAAAAGTTCTACTTCACTTGATGGGCAGCACGTTGTACCCTGCTCCTGGCAATTCAGCCCTTACCCGAGGGCTTCAGCCAATGCAAACACCAACAGCACGAAACCATAGGTCATAAGAAATTGGACAAGCCGTATGTCATGTTCAGGAGGATTCCTGAGAGGTTTGGGTCTGATGGTAGAATGCAAAAGAGTGTCTTGTCTCTCTGCAACTCTCCTCCCATATGTGTCAGAACACGGGACAGAGAAAGGGCGTGCCTGCGCCCCAGCCCTAGGCCCTCCTCGGCTGTGTGACCTAGGCAAGCCCTCAACCTTCCGGGGCCTAACTTATTCATCTACAAAATGAAACCCAGAGCTGCATCCACCAAATATGTACAGACCGCCTGCTCTATACCAGGCTCTGTGCTAGGTGTGGGGACATCATGATGAATAAGACACACAGTCCCCACATGGAACCCCACGGAACTTAAGAGTCTAGTGGAGGAAATCAATACAAAATTGTTTGAAGCACAGAGATATTTTAATAACGACAATAACCAACATGTATGGGAACTATGTGCCGGGACTTATTCCAAAGATCATCTCTTGCAATCCTTTAACAACTGTATGAGACAGGACTATTATTATTCCCATTTTGCACATGGGAATACTGAGGCTCAATGAAGTTAACTAGATCAGGGTCACACAGATAAAAGTAAAAGGATTCCAAGGGCAACTCTGGCCAACTCCAAAGCCCAGTCCTTTACCAACTGTGCTGTATTGACTTCTTTCCAAACTGACCACAGATCTGGGGATGGTGTTTAGAACTGACATTTTTCCTGAAGACCATTTCACAGTCTCATCATAAATGGGAAATTTACCCCTGAGTTCACATTGGGGCATTTACTGAAAACCTCATCTTTTTTGGAAAGCACTGTTCCTTCTGGAACCCTCAGAAGGTGGAAAAGCAGCAAGGGACATGGGCAGCAGGTGGCCGAGGTGGGACCTCTTTCACTTTGCCCTCCACTGCTAGCTGGATCACAGAGTTAAATCCAGCCTGTGCTCCCTTATACACAGCAAGCCAAACCAATCAGCGAACCAACGGCAAATCAACTCAAAAAAATAAGTAACAACAGAAATAAATAGGCATGCTGCACTTTTCCTAACCTTTAAACTGATTACAGCCCTGACTGTCTTCCAATTTTAAGTGAAATGAACCGGCAGTTGTACACAGACAAGCCTGCCAAACAGTTACAGCTCAAATTGCTTCTTAACAAGGGACACCAAGACCGCCAATTTGATGAGCTCCTGCTCTGTACCAGGCTCTGTCTGTATGTGGACTCATACAAGCCTCAGAACTCCATCCATTCATTCATTCCCTCATTTATTCATTCAACCAAAATTTATTTGGTGCTCACTTTGTGCCAGCACTGCATGAGGATGAGGCCTTCGTCCACATGGAGCTTACACTTTAGTGAGGAAGGCATGTAACTGCAAAGTCAGCAAATAACGGAAGTACAATCATGCATCAGTAGGACACTCGGGCCTAGAGGACTCTACATTTTAAAGAGAACACAAACCACTGGGGATCTAGCACCTCCTTAGGGTCGCAACTCTGGCTGACCATTAGAACTGGGGAAACTTTACAGTAACGTGGACGCCCAGGGCCCATCCCCATCAAGTTGGAATTTCTGGAGATGAGGCACTGGTATTTTTTTATCTTGTAATTTTGAATTTACAGAAAAGTTGCAATAGTCATCCAAAGAACTCTCAGATTCGCCATTGTTTATACTTGATCATTTTCTCTCTGTGTGTATACGTATATGTGTGCATGTGTTTTATAAATTATATTTTTCTGAATCATTGGGGATTAAGCTGCATATCATATCCCTTGATCCCTAAAACCTTCATCATGCATCTTAAGAATGAAGAGGTTTCTGATATAGCCCAAGAACATTGATCAAAATCAGGAAACTTAATAGTGCTACATACCACTGTCTAATATAAAGCCCATACTCAAAGTTTGTTAACTGTCTCGATAATGTCTTTTATAGCATTTTTCCCCATCCGAGATTCAATCCAAGGTCATGCACGGCATTCAGCTGTCACATCTCTTTGGTCTCCTTTCATCTTTTTGGCTTCCTTGACATTGGCATTTTTGAAGAGTCCAGATCAGTTACTTTGGAGTGTATCCTCAATTTGGGTGGATCTGATGTTTCCTCATGATTAGATTCAAGTAGTGCATTTTTTACAGGAGTTGTGCATAAGCGTCTGTGATGAGTGTCTTCCTCAGTACCTCATACCGGAAGGCATGTGATGTCAGTTTGTCCCGTTATTGGTGACATTAATCTCCAACACTCGGTTAAGGCGGCTCTGCCAGGTTTCTCTCATGCAAAGTTACTATTTTCCCCCGTGTGTTAAAGGCTCTGCCTTGTGAAGAGATATTTTCAGACTATGAATATCAGGTTCCTCATCAAACGTTCACGCAGCGGTTTAGCATCTATTGATGATTGTTGCCTGAGCCAATTAATTCACTAACATGGTTATAAAATGGTGACTTAAATTTCATTATACTGCTAAATGTATTAGTTGGCATTCTAATGTGGGAGAAAAGCTTCCTCTTCTCTCACATTTATTTGTTTATTTGGTATCCATATGGATATTTGGATTTTTTTTTTTTTAGTCAATGAGTTCATTACAGTCACTGTTGATTTTCATGCTTAAATTCTGATGTTAATTTTGATGCTTAAATTGTCCCAGATTTGCCCAGTGAGACTCCCTTCAAGCTGGAGCCTGTATTCTTTTCCCATCAATTTTTTGAGGCTTCTTTATTTTCTGGCAAAAGACATTCTAAGCTCTTCTACTTTCCTTGCCCCAGCCCTGGAATCAACCATTTCTCAAAAAAAACAAAACAAAACAAAAACCCAACCTAATTCCATTTAGAATGAGGGGTACTTAGAAACCAAGATCTGGGCACTAGGAATGCTCATTGCTTCTAGGGTTTTCAGTCAATAGCATTAGTATTTTTAGAAAGCTCCTGAGGTGATTCAAATATGCAGCCAATATTGAGAACTGTTTATGAAGAAGGGGCCTAACCATTACTTAAGCGGATGACTATGGGTAGGAAAGGGGGAGAAGAAACTGTAGGAGATGTGGAGTAGTGAATCAATTCAGTGTGCTTCAAACCATGGGCCAAGACACATTAGTGGGCCATGAAATAAATTTACTGAGTCATGTCCAGCATTAACAAAATTAAAAACTCAAAAGACTAGAAAATACCAAAGGGTATTACATATAAGGTAATTTTTTTATAAAACTTTTGTTTTAGCTAGGTATATGTGAAACCATCTGTACATTCATATGTACTAAATTGTGACATAAAACTATTTCTTACTGGTTCACAGTCCAAAAAGATTGAGAATCTGTCCTAAAGGAGAGTGCTTGCTTTTCTCTCTTCTCTTAGACAAGAGTGGGTGCTTCTACCACCGAAGCCCTAAGACAAGGGTGGGAAGAGCCAAGAGAACAACTCGAAAAGAATGGGGGTGCTTCATCATCTGGTTGGTCATCTCCTTTAAGGGCAGATTTACAGTACACCTCATTCTACTGTGCCTGTTAGAGCAGATTCAGTGTGAACTGGGGACACGCTGGGGTGGGGCAGTGGAGAAGCCTGCGTGTCCACCGCTGGTTTCCTCTGCGTCAAGTGGATGCTGGGAGGTAACCTGAACTATCTTTCCATTGCCCCACCCGAGAGGGCTGGCCACTGGGTAAGGAGACCCCAGGAGCAAAAGGCTGGGAGTGGACTGGCAGAGGTGGGGTCCGGGTGGTGGTAGAAAAGGGAGAGACAGAGCCAGATCCCTACAGGGGGTTCTGCCACGTGTTGTCTCCCCTGAGGAAGAGCTCATGTGAAACACAGGAGTCAGTGAGCCAGCAAGGGGATGCCTGCCCACAAGACATGGGTGGCCACGCAGTCTCAGCCAGAGAAGCGGCAGCAGCCAAGAGAGGGTCACAACAGGAAGTGCAGAGGAGATGCCCCTTGGATCTGCCTCCCTCCCACCCAAACCCACCGAAGGAGTAAGTGGCTCTGAAGAGAAAAAGGTGGACGTGTGAAAGATCAGACAATTCCTTCCCCCACTCCCAACCCCACTGAGGCAGGGCAGAGGCGGGTGAGTAAGCATTAAATTGGATCTGAGATTGAGATTTTTAAGTAGACTGGACTTTATGAAATCAGAACATACTTAAAAGACATGGAATCTAACCAATATGCCAAGCAGGAACTGGAAAGAGATTCGAGAGAACAGGGTTGAAGACAGTTTCTGGGCAAAAAAGAAAACTTTTGTTTAGACTCCACCACGCTGAGATGGCTCAATATTTTTCCTTTTCCCTTTAGGCAGGGCAACTTGGGAAGGCCCCTCTGAGGCGGTAATGTCCCCAGGCCTGGAGGGTGAGAAAAAATGGCCATACAGGAGCTGGGAAAGGATGATTTGGCAGGAAAGGAATAGAAAGTGCAGAGTCCCAGAGGTGAGGAAGGCATTGGCATATGGCAGAACGAGAGAGACTAGAGGAGCTGCAGCCTAGTGAAGGCGGACAGGGACGGGGAGGGTGGGGAGGTCAGAGCACGGATGGTGAAGAGTGCGATGGCCTGTACGCTGCCGAGGTAGCTATGATCATTTTTTTTCCATTGGTTTTCATAATTGTAAAGTACTGCACTTATTTAAAAGATTCCAACAGTGCAAGATTCCCCCTAGCCCTAATTCCTAAAGGAAACTACCATTAAAGTATTCTTCCAGGCTGTTTAGACATCTCTCTGTTTCCCTGTATATATTTTTAATATGAATGAAAATGTATGGTTCTGCAACTTTCTTCCACTTGTTAATATACCACGAATCTCATTCCATGTTGTTGGTTAAATAAGTGATGCTAAATTCATACCACACAGCCATTAAACGTCATGATGGGGCTTCCCTGGTGGCGCAGTGGTTAAGAACCCACCTGCCAATGCAGGGGACACAGGTTCGAGCCCCGGTCCGGGAAGATCCCACATGCCGCAGAGCAACTAAGCCCGTGCGCCACAACTACTGAGCCTGTGCTCTAGAGCCTGCAAGCCACAACTACTACGCCCATGTGCCACAATTACCGAAGCCCGCGCGTCTAGAGCCCATGCACCGCAATGAAGAGCAGCCGCCGCTCGCCACAATCAGAGAAAGCCCGCGCACAGCAACGAAGACCCAATGCAGCCAAAAAAGAAAAGTCATGATGCCACTCTCTAGTGCTGACCGAATGATGTTCTGAGTATGTTTAGTGACAGGGTAGATGATATAACAGAATATACAGATGTACTTGTAACAACGTAAAAACCCATTTTTAATAATATATGAATATATATTTTTTTGCATCTTTTTGTACTGAAAAAGTATAGCAGGATGTGCACCAAAATTTTAACAGTGGTGAGATTTCTGATTTTCACCCCCCTTTTGTTTTTTGTTTGTCTAATTTTCCTACCACGAATATGTAGTAACTTAAAGTTTAAAAATAAAGAAGGGAAGCAAATAGGACAAAATTGTGACACTTGTACATGACAGGTGATGGGTGCTTGTTCTCTTATTCTTAATACTTCAATGTGTGTATGTGTTTAATTTCTCAGAAAAGGGGAGAGGATGGCATAAAACACCGCTTGAGTTCAGACACACAATCAACAGCTTAGAAGAAAAACTACCCATCACATTGATGGGCACTGTGACTCCAAAATGGTGAGTTATTCTTGTTGTCTTGCAGCTAAAAAAAGAGACCTGCAGACATGGGATGACACTGAATGTGTCCCTGAGTGACGGGAATGGCCATGTCAATTATATTGTCATTCCAAAGCTGAATCTTAACATGCTGCCACCTCCCCTACCCCCAATGGAGTCCCGCGCAGATATAGGGACCTTATAAAACCTCAGAGGGCTTCCTTCTTGAGCCTGGGGTAAGACTCAGGCTTTTCCTGAATAAACCAAGGGCTGTGAATCAAACAACTCACCTTTCTGCTCTTGCTTGGCCCAGAAAATTTTGACTCGCTGGCGGATGTGCTTGTCCTCACGCAGTTTCTTCTGCCACTTACGCAATTCTTGAATCTCAGGATCACAGCGCACCTGGAAAATTCCCCCAAAGCTTTAGTTCTCTTTCTACATACTTTTACACATTAGCTTGTAACCCTGCAAGGAAAATCCTTTACAAACCACCTGGATGTACTTTTGATTCTAAATGAATCATTGTTCTAAACGAATTATCTATACTCCTAAAGCTTATATAATATTTGAAAGTAAATGAGGTCGGATGAAGGTTTGCTACACTAATGGTAGGCTGAGAGCTTTCTAGATCTGTGCTGTCCAATAGAAATATAATGAAATCACATGTGAAATTTTAAATTTCCTTGCAGTCTCATCTTATTATTTTTTTAAATATTCATTTATTGAAGTATAATTGACATGCAATATTATGTTAGTTTCAGGTGTACAACATAGTGATTTGACATTTAAATACATTATGAAATGATCACCATAATACGCCTAGAAACCATCTGTTGCCATACAAAATTATTACAGTATTACTGACTATACTCTTTATGCTGTATAGTACATCCCTGTGACTAATTTATTTTATAACCGGAAGTTTGTACTTCTTAATCCCCATCACATATTTTGCCCATCCCCCTCCTCACCTCCCCTCTGCAAATGCCAGTTTGTTCTCTGTATCTGTGAGTCTGTTTCTGTTTTGTTTGTTCATTTGTTTTTTTAGATTCCACATATAAGTGAAATCATACCGTATTTGTCTTTTTTGTCTGACTTATTTCACTTAGCCTAATACCCTCTAGATCCTTCCATGTTGTCACAAATGGCAAGATTTCATTCTTTTTTTATGGCTGAGTAATATTGGCATACCTTGGAGATATTTCAGGTTCAGTTCTAAACCACAGCAATAAAGGAAATATTGAAATAAAGCGAGTGGCACAAATTGTTTGGTTTCCCAGTGCATATAAAAGCTATGTTTACACTATATTGTAGTCTATTAAGTGTGCAACATTATGTCTAAAAATACCAATGTACCTCCCTTAATTAAAAAATACAAAACAAAAAAATAATTACAATAATAATGTCAAAAGATCACTGATCACAGATCACCATAACAAATAATAATGAAAAAGTTTGAAATATTGCAAGAATTACCAAAATGTGACACAGAGACAGAAGAGATATATATTCCACATCTTTATTCATTAATCTATTAATGGACACTTCAGCTGCTTCCATATCTTGGCCATTGTAAATAATGCTGCAGTGAACACAGTTCCCCAACCAGGGATGGAACCCCCAGCCCTCAGCAGTGAAAGCGTGGAGCCCTAACCACTGGACTGCCAGGGAATTCCCATATCTTTTTTTTTTTTTTTTTAAATATTTATTTATTTTATTTTTGGCTGTGTCAGGGCTTAGTTGCGGCCCGCGGGATCTTTCATTGCCGTGCGCGGGCTCTCTAGCTGTGGTGTGCAGGCTCCAGGGCGCATGGGCTCTGTAGTTGTGGTGTGTGGGCTTAGTTGCCCTACAGCACGTGGGTTCTTAGCTTCCCAACCAGGGATCGAAACCGCATCCCCTGCATTGGAAGGTGGATTCTTAACCACTCTACCACCAGGGAAGTCCCTCCCGTATCTTTCTGAATTAATGTTTTTGTTTTCTTAAGGTAAATACCCAGAAGTGGAATTGTTGGATTATATGGTAGTTCTATTGCAATCTTGTTTTAAAAAGTGAAAATAAAGTGGCAGGATTATTTTTAAGAGTATATCTTACTTAACCTAAAAGATACAAAATAATATAATTTCAACATGTAATCAGTATAAAATATAATTTATGAGATATTTTACTTTCTGTTTTCTATACCAAGGCTTCAACCTCTGGTATGTATTTTATACTTACAGAGCATCTTAATCTGGACTAGACACATTTTAAGTGCTCAGAAGCCACACAGAGCTGGTGGCTATTGTACAGGACAGCAGAGTTCTGGATTAATCACAGGTAATGCATTAACCACAGTTTCATTTGATTGACTGAGTGCCTACTGTATACTGCGCTTTGTGCTAGACATTGAGAATAAAGAGATAATTAATGGTAATTGTAATAATGATTATTGTTATTATTTTTAAATTACTAATATAACATATTTATTGAACACTTATGTCCCGGGCATTGTTTAAATGTTTTACAAATTTTAACTATCAAAACCAGGCAGAAATGATTATCTCCATTTTACAGATAAGGAAACTGAGTTTAAGTGGCTTGCCGAGTCTTGGAGCTAGGAAATGGTGGATTCAAATGTAGGCAGACTGTTCCAATTTCCCTTAAGGGACTTAAGAGTCTGGTAGGAGGGGACCTTCAAGATGGTGGAGGAGTAAGACGTGGAGATCACCTTCCTCCCCACAAATACATCAAAAATACATCTACATGTGGAACAACTCCTACAGAACACCAACTGAACGCTGGCAGAAGACCTCAGACTTCCCAAAAGGCAAGAAAATTCCCACATACCTGGGTAGGGCAAAAGAAAAAAGAAAAAACAGAGACAAAAGAATAGAGACGGGACCTGCACCTCTGGGAGGGAGCTGTGAAGGAGGAAAAGTTTCCACACACTAGGAAGCCCCTTCACTGGTGGAGACAGGGGGTTGGGGGAAAGCATCAGAGCCACGGAGGAGAGCGCAGCAACAGGCGTGCAGAGGACAAAGCAGAGAGATTCCCGCACAGAGGATCGGTGCCGACCGGCACTCACCAGCCTGAGAGGCTTGTCTGCTCCCCGGATGGGATGGGCGGGGGCTGGGAGCTGAGGCTCGGGCTTCAGTCGGATCCCAGGGAGAGGACTGGGGTTGGTGAACACAGCCTGAAGGGGGATAGTGCACCACAGCTAGCCGGGAGGGAGTCCAGGAAAAAGTCTGGACCTGCCTAAGAGGCAAGAGACCATTGTTTCAGGGTGCGTGATGAAAGGGGATTCCTTCCCCATGTGCCCACAGAAGGCAGAGCACTGCCTAAGCGAGCTCCAGAGACGGGCGCAAGCCGTGTCTATCAGCTCAGACCCCATAGATGGGCATGAAATGCTAACGCTGCTGATGATCAGCTCAGACCCCAGAGATGGGCATGAAATGCTAACGCTGCTGCTGCTGCCACCAAGAAGCCCGTGTGCAAGCACAGGTCACTATCCACACCTCCCCCCCGCCACCACGTGGGAGCCTGTGCAGCCCGCCACTGCCAGGGTCCCGTGATCCAGGGACAACTTCCCTGGGAGAACACACGGCGTGCCTCAGGCTGTTGCAACCTAATGCTAGTCTCTGCCACCACAGGCTCAACCGGCATTCCAATTATTACTACCCTACCCCTCCCTCCCCCTGGCCTGAGAGAGCAAGAGTGCCCTAATCAGCTGCTGCTTTAACCCCGTCTTGTCCGGGCAGGGAACAGATGCCTGAGGGCGACCTACACACAGACACGGGGCCAAAACCAAAGCTGAACCCCAGGAGATGTGCAAACAAAGACGAGAAAGGGAAATCTCTCCATGCAGTCTCAGGAGCAGATTAAATCCCAACAATCAACTTGATGTACCCTGCATCTATGGAATACCTGAATAGACAACGAACTGTCCCAAAATTGAGGCGGTGGACTTTGGGAGAAACTGTAGACTTGGGTTTGCTGTCTGCGACTGATTTGTTTCCGATTTTTATGTTTATCTTAGTTTAGTTTTTAGCACTTGTTATTACTGGTGGATTTGTTTATTGGTTTGGTTGCTCTCCTCTTTTTAAAAATTATTTTTGTATTTTAATAATTTCTTTTAATTTATTTATCTTTTTTTTTCTTTCTTTTTTTTCCCTCCCTTTTCTTCTGAGCTCTGTGGATGACAGGGTCTTGGTGCTCCAGCCTGGTGTCAGGCCTGAGCCTCTAAGGTGGGAGAGCTGAATTCAGGACATTGGACCACCAGAGACCTCCTGGCCCCATGTAATATCAATTGGCAAGAGCTTCTCAGAGATCTCTATCTCAATGCTAAGACCCAGCTCCACCCAACGGCCAGCAAGCTCCAGTGCTGGATACCCAAACAACTAGCAAGACAGAAACACACCACCACCCATTAGCAGAGAAGCTGCCTAAAACCATACTAAGTTCACAGACACCCCAAAACACACTACCAGATGCGGTCCTGCCCACCAGAAAGACAAGATCCAGCCTCATCCACCAGAACACAGGCACCAGTCCCCTCCACAAGGAAGCCTACACAGGCCACTGAACCAACCTTACCCATTGAGGGCAGACACCAAAAACAATGGGAACTACGAACCTGCAGCCTGTGAAAAAGAGACCCCAAACACAGTAAGTTAAACAAAATGAGAAAACAGAGACACACACAGCAGATGACGGAGCAAGGTAAAAACCCACCAGATCAAACAAATGAAGAGGAAATAGACAGTCTACCTGAAAAAGAATTCAGAGTAATGATAGTAAAGGTGACCCAAAATCGTGGAAATAGAATGGACAAATAAAAGAAAGGTTTAACAAGGACCTAGAAGAACTAAAGAGCAAACAAACAATGATGAAAAACACAATAAATGAAATTTAAAATTCTCCAGAAGGAATCAATAGCAGAATAACTGAGGCAGAAGAACGGATAAGTGACCTGGAAGACAAAATAGTGGAAATAACTGCCACACAGTAGAATAAAAAGAAAAGAATGAAAAGAATTGAGGACAGTCTCAGAGACCTCTGGGACAACATTAAACGCACCAACATTCGAATTATAGGGGTCCCAGAAGAAGAAGAGAAAAAGAAAGGGACTGAGAAAATATTTGAAGGAATTATAGTTGAAAACTTCCCTAATATGGAAAAGGAAATAGTCAATCAAGCCCAGGAAGCACAGAAAGTCCCATACAGGATAACTCCAAGGAGAAACACACCAAGACACATATTAATCAAACTATCAAAAATTAAATACAAAGAAAACATATTAAAAGCTGCAAGGCAAAAGTAACAAATAAATAACCCATAAGGTTAACAGCTGATCTTTCAGCAGAAACTCTGCAAGCCAGAAGGGAGTGGCAGGCATATTTAAAGTGATGAAAGGGAAAAACCTACAACCAAGATTGCTCTACCCAACGAGGATTTCATTCAGATTCAATGGAGAAATTAGAACCTTTACAAACAAGCAAAAGTTAAGAGAATTCAGCACCACCAAACCAGCTTTACAACAAATACTAAAGGAATGTCTCTAGGCAGGAAACAAGAGAAGAAAAAGACCTACAAAAACAAACCCAAAACAATTAAGAAAATGGTAATAGGAACATACATATCGATAATTACCTTAAATGTAAATGGATTATATGCTCCAACCAAAAGACACAGACTGGCTGAATGGATACAAAAACAAGACCCGTATATATGCTGCCTACAGAGACCCACTTCAGACCTAGGGACACATACAGACTGAAAGTGAGGGGATGGAAAAAGATATTCCATGCAAATGGAAATCAAAAGAAAGCTGGAGTAGCAATACTCATATCAGATAAAATAGACTTTAAAGAATGTTACAAGAGACAAGGAAGCACACTACATAACGATCAAGGGATCAATCCAAGAAGAAGATATAACAATTATAAATATATATGCACCCAACATAGGAGCACCTCAATACATAAGGTAAATGCTAACAGCCATAAAAGGGGAAATCGACAGTAACACAATAATAGTAGGGGACTTTAACACCTCACTTTCACCAATGGACAGATCATCCAAAATGAAAATAAATAAGAAAACACAAGCTTTAAATGACACAGTAAGCCAGATGAACTTAATTGATATTTATAGGACATTCCATCCAAAAACAACACAATACACTTTCTTCTCGAGTGCTCATGGAACATTCTCCAGGATAGATCATATCTTGGGTCACAAATCAAGCCTTGGTAAAATTAAGAAAATTGAAATCATATCAAGTAACTTTTCCAACCACAATACTATAAGACTACATATCAATCACAGGAAAAAAACTGTAAAAAATACAAACACATGGAGGCTAAACAGTACACTACTAAATAACTAAGAGATCACTGAAGAAATCAAAGAGGAAATCAAAACATACCTAGAAACAAATGACGTGAAAACACGATGACCCAAAACCTATGGGATGCAGCAAAAGCAGTTCTAAGAGGGAAGCTTATAGCAATACAATCCTACCTCAAGAAACAAGAAAAATCTCAAGTAAACAACTTAACCTTACACTTAAAGCAATTAGAGAAAGATGAACAAAAAAACCCCAAAGTTAGCAGAAGGAAAGAAATCATAAAGATCAGATCAGAAACAAATGAAAAAGAAATGAAGGAAAGAATAGCAAAGATCAGTAAAACTAAAAGCTGGTTCTTTGACAAGATAAACAAAATTGATAAATCACTAGCCATACTCATCAAGAAAAAAAGGGAGAAGACTCAAATCAACAGAATTAGAAATGAAAAAGGAGAAGTAACAACCGACACCGCAGAAATACAAAGGATCATGAGAGATTACTACAAGCAAATATATGCCAATAAAATGGACAACCTGGAAGAAATGGACAAATTCTTAGAAAAGCACAACCTTCCAAAACTTAACCAGGAGGAAATACAAAATATAAACAGACCAATCACAAGCACTGAAATTGAAACTGTGATTAAAAATCTCCCAACAAACAAAAGCCCAGGACCAGATGGCTTCACAGGTGAATTCTATCAAAGATATAGAGAAGAGCTAACACCCATCCTTCTCAAACTCTTCCAAAATATAGCAGAGGGAGGAACACTCCCAAACTCATTTTATGAGGCCACCACCACCCTGATACCAAAACCAGACAAAGATGTCACAAAAAAAGAAAACTACAGGCCAATATCACTGATTAACTTAAATGCAAAAATGCTCAACAAAATACTAGCAAACAGAATCCAATAGCACATTAAAAGGATCATACACCATGATCAAGTGGGGTTTATCCCAGGAATGCAAGGATTCTCCAATATACACAAATCAATCAATGCGATACACCATATTAACAAAATGAAGGATAAAAACCATATGATAATCTCAATAGATGCAGAAAAAACTTCTGACAAAATTCAACACCCATTTATAATAAAAACTCTCCAGAAAGTAGGCATAGAGGGAATTTACCTCAACATAATAAAGCCCACATATGACAAACCCACAGCCAACATCATTCACAATGGTGAAAAACTGAAACCATTTCCACTAAGATCAGGAGCAAGACAAGGTTGCCCACTCTCACCATTATTATTCAACATAGTTTTGGAAGTTTTAGCTATGGTGATCAGAGAAGAAAAAAAATAAAGAGAATCCAAATCAGAAAAGAAGAAGTAAAACTGTCACTGTTTGCAGATGACATGACACTATACATAGAGAATCCTAAAGATGCTACCAGAAAACTACTAGAGCTAATCAACGAATTTGGTAAAGTAGCAGGATACAAAATCAATGCACAGAAACCTCTTGCATTCCTATACACTAATGACGAAAAATCTGAAAGAGAAATTAAGGAAACACTCCCATTTACCACTGCAACAAAAAGAATAAAATACCTAGGAATAAACCTACCTAAGGAGACAAAAGACCCATATGCAGAAAACTGTAAGACAGTGATGAAAGAAATTAAAGATGATACAAACAGATGGAGAGATATACCATGATTAGAAGAATCAACATTGTGAAATGACTATACTACCCAAAGCAATCTACAGATTCAATGCAATCCCTATCAAACTACCAATGGCATTTTTCACAGAACTAGAACAAAAAATTTCACAATTTGTATGGAAACACAAAAGACCCCGAATAGCCAAAGCAATCTTGAGAAAGAAAAACGGAGGTGGAGGAATCAGGCTCCCTGACTTCAGACTATACTACAAAGCTACAGTAATCAAGACAGTATGGTACTGGCACAAAAACAGAAATATAGATGAATAGAACAGTATAGAAGCCCAGTGATAAACCCACGCACATATGGTCACCTTATCTTTGATAAAGGAGGCAAGAATATACAATGGAGAAAAGACAGCCTCTTCAATAAGTGGTGCTGGGAAAAAAAGACAGCTCATGTAAAAGAATGAAATTAGAACACTTCCTAACACCACACATGAAAGTAAACTCAAAACGGATTAAAGACCTAAATGTAAGGCCAGACACTGTAAAACTCTTAGGGGAAAATATAGGCAGAACACTCTATGACATAAATCACAGCAAGATCCTTTTGATCCACCTCCTAGAGTAATGGAAATAAAAACAAAAATAAACACATGGGACCTAATGAAACCTAAAGCTTTTGCACAGCAAAGGAAACCATAAACAAAACGAAAAGACAACCCTCAGAATGGGAGAAAATATTTGCAAACAAAGCAATTAACAAAGGATTAATCTCCAAAATATACAAGCAGCTCATGCATCTCAATATCAAAACAACA
This sequence comes from Phocoena sinus, assembly GCF_008692025.1. NCBI lineage: Eukaryota > Metazoa > Chordata > Mammalia > Artiodactyla > Phocoenidae > Phocoena > Phocoena sinus. The sequence continues at coordinate 65,204,962 of NC_045777.1, read as the reverse complement.
AACAACCCAATCCAAAAATGGGCAGTAGGGCTTCCCTGGTGGTGCAGTGGTTGAGAGTCCACCTGCCGATGCAGGGGACACGGGTTCGTGCCCTGGTCCGGGAAGATCCCACATGCCGTGGAGTGGCTGGGCCCGTGAGCCATGGCTGCTGAGCCTGCGCATCTGGAGCCTGTGCTCCGCAACGGGAGAGGCCACAAGAGTGAGAGGCCTGCGTACCACAAAAAAAAAAAAAGAAAAGAAAAAGGGCAGTAGACCTAAATAAACATTTCTCCAAAGAAGTTATACAGATTGCTAACAAACACGTGAAAGGATGCTCAACATCACTAATCATTAGAGAAATACAAATCAAAACTACAGTGAGGTATCACCTCACACCATTCAGAATGGCCATCATCAAAAAAATCTACAGGGCTTCCCTGGTGGCACAGTGGTTGAGAGTCCACCTGCCGATGCAAGGGACATGGGTTCGTGCCCCGGTCTGGGAAGATCTCATGTGCCGCAGAGCGGCTGGGCCCATGAGCCATGGCTGTTGAGCCTGCGCATCTGGAGCCTGTGCTCCGCAACGGGAGAGGCCACGACAGTGAGAGGCCTGCGTACCGCAAAAAAAAAAAAAAAAAAAAAATGTACAAACAATAAATGCTGGAGAGGGTGTGGAGAAAAGGGAACTCTCTTGCACTGTTGGTGGGAATGTAAATTGATACAGCCACTGTGGAGGACAGTACGGACGTTCCTTAAAAAACTAAAAACAGAACTACCACATGACCCAGGAATCTCACTACTGAGAGATTTCTTATATACCCTGAGAAAGCCATAATTTTAAAAGAGTCATGTACCACAATGTTCATTGCATCACTATTTACAATAGCCAGGACATGGAAGCAACCTAAGTGTCCCGTGACAGATGAATGGATAAAGAAGATGTGGCACATATATACAATGGAATATTACTCAGCCATAAAAAGAAACGAAACTGAGTTATCTGTAGTGAGGTGGATGGACATAGAGTCTGTCATACAGAGTGAAGTAAGTCAGAAAGAGAAAAACAAATACCGTATGCTAACACATATATATGGAATCTGAAAAAAGAAAAAATAAAGGTTCTGATGAACCTAGAGGCAGGACAGGAATAAAGACACAGATATAGAGAATGGACTTGAGGACACAGGGAGGGGGAAGGGTAAGCTGGGATGAAGTTAGAGAGTGGCATGGATAAAAATACACTACCAAATGTAAAACAGATAGCTAGTGGGAAGCAGCCGCATAGCACAGGGAGATCAGCACAGTGCTTTGTGACCACCTAGAGGGGTGGGATAGGGAGGGTGGGAGGGAGACGCAATAAGGAGGAGATATGGGGATATATGTATACGTATAGCTGATTCACTTTGTTATAAAGCAGAGACCAACACACCATTGTAAAGCAATTATACTCCAATAAAGATGTTAAAAAAATTTTTTTAATAAAATAAAATTAAAAAAAAGTCTAGTAGGAGACACAGGAGCAAGATCAACAAGGTGTGATAAGAGTAAGGATATCGGCGAGTACAAGAGAACACAGAGGGGGCAGCGGACTCAGCCTGGAGAGGTCAGGAAAGCCTTCACGGAGGAGATGGCCTCTGGGCTGAGTGTGGAAGGATGAAGTGGAGTTGGCCGTGGAGAGGAGGTGAATGGAGTGTCATGGTGTCCTGGGGAGAGACACCAGCCTGCAGAAAGGTGCAGAGGGGTGAGAAAGCAGAGGAGGCACAGAAGGCTCACAGCTGCTCCCACTCTCCCCTTCCCACTTCATCTTACTACTCCCCACATGCTGGCAGAGGCACTCCTCACAGCATGGATTCCAAGACTGGAACTGAGTGACTTTATATATTTTATTGATATATGTATTTTGAAAGATATGTTAAAGTCCCAAAGAATGCTGTGAGAATGCTGTAATAGGGAAGAACAAATCTGACTCCATATTAGATCTGTTCCTTTTACTTTAATCTTTGTGCTCTGTTTCCTGTGCTTAGTTGTGCTGGTTCTGCATCTTTTGTAAAAGGATGTTGCCTATCAGAATTCCCTGGTGGTGCAGTGATTAAGAATCCACTTGCCAATGCAGGGGACACAGGTTTGAGCCCTGGTCTGGGGAGATCCCACATGCTGTGGAGCAACTAAGCCCGTGCGCCACAACTACTGAGCCCACGTGGCACAGCTACTGAAGTCCGCGCGCCTAGAGCCCGTGATCCACAACAAGAGAAGCCCCTGCTCACTGCAACTAGAGAAAGCCCACGCGCAGCAACAAAGACCCAACACAGCCAAACATAAAATAAATAAAATAAATAAATTAAAAAAAAAGGATGTTGCCTATAGGCTGAAATATACAGGATAACTCATTCTCAAGGCTTTGCCCTTTAAGAGTCCAATCATATATAGAGATAAAAAGTGGGAGAACAGAGAATAACATTTGTCTTATTGGAGGTTTACAGGAACATTGTGACCTGACCTACATGGACGTATGTAAGAACAAAGGATTTCTACACCAAGAAGTTTGCAACAACTAACCACAGCCCTCCCTCACCTTGCCTTTAAAAGTGCTTTGCTGACACCCTTTGAGGAATTCGGGGTTTGGAGGGCACAAGCCACCCGTCTCCTCGCATGGCCCTGCAATAAACCTTTCTCTGCTCCAAACTACGACATTTCAGTTTGTTTGGCTCTGTGCATTGGGTAACAAGACGTTATGAGAAACATGTCCTCATGAAAATGGTTTCCTTGTTTAATGGGCTCTATTGGTTTAAAATGAGGTAGTAGCAGGGACTTCCCTGCTGGTCCAGTGGCTATGACTCTGTGCTCCCAATGCAGGGGCCCCGGGTTCGTTCCCTGGTCAGGGAAGTAGGTCCCACATGCATGCCGCAACTAAAGATTCCATATGCTGCAGCTAAAAAGATCCCACGTGCCGCAAAAAAGATCCCGCGCGCCACAACTAAGACCTGACGCAGCCAAATAAATAAATAAATATTTTAAAAAACAAAAAAAATGAGGTAGCAGGTTTATATTCTGGGGGAAGAGTTACCTATACAGGAATTAGTACATGGCACTGGGGCAGGGGAGGGGGTCACCCATTGCACGCCCAGATCAGTGTACCCGTTTCTAGGCAGTGGCCCTCACTGTCTATCCTAGGTGCCTAAAATGGTGACCTGTTTGCCCCTCTCTTCTTGAGGCCACAACTCAGACGGGCTGGGCTGACAGTCAGGATCTGGCATCTCGGGTGCTGGGGAGAGATGCAGGACAAACTGCAGCAGAAATGGAACTCTTGCATACCTGCAGGATTTAGCATTTAAGGAAAATAAGCAAAGGGAGCCTGGGGAGAGGGCAAGTAGGAGAGCACAGGCTTGTCTAAAGGGGCCAACCGCCCCCAGCTCTGCTGATCCAAGTGATGCCTCCAAGCCATGGACCAACCTCCTGATTTTCTGGGACACTGTTGGGTTTTGTGACTTCCTACTCTGATCATTGGGACCCAGGCTTCCTACTGTGATCGGTGCAGTTCTTTGATTTCAACTTTTTAGAGTCACCCACACATCCACCTCCCCAGGACACAAACACAGTCCCTGAAAGAGCTAGACTGAATTGGGTTTCAACATCCACCGCCTCACAGCACCAGAACCACTGCTATTCCATTTTGGTTCTCCCCCCGTCAATAGAGTCTACCTCTTCCTTCTCTCATAGTAATTTGACTTTGGGGAGCCTGTTTCTCTTCCCTCCCACTGGATTTTCAATAGAGTCACAAGTAACCCCAATTTTTAAAAATTATGGTAAAATGCACATAACATAAAATCTGTCATTTTAACCAATTTAAAGTGTACAATTCAGTAGCATCAGTATATTTACGATGTTGTGCAACCATCACCACTATCTAGTTCCAGAAGATTTTCATCACCTGAGAAGGAATCGCATATGCATTAAGCAGTCACCTGCCATTCTCCTCTCTCCCCAGCCTCTGGCATCCACTACCTGCTTTAGTCTCCATGGTGTCTTCTTAGTGTGTAGATCCACTGTCTCTATGGATTTGCCTATTTTGGATATTTCATGTAAATTGACTCATATAATATGTAGCCTTTTGTGTCTGGAGTCTTTCACTTACCATTTAATATTTTTGAGGTTTATCTACTTTGTAGCATGTTTCAGTACTTCCTGAATGATATTCCATGGCATAGTCATGCCACATTTTGTTTATCTATTCATCAGCTGATGAACATTGGCGTTGTTTCTACTTTTTGGCTATACTTTTTTTGTTGTTTGTTTTGTTTGGTTTTTTTTGCGGTACGTGGGCCTCTCACTGTTGTGGCCTCTCCCGTTGCAGAGCACAGGCTCCGGATGCGCAGGCTCAGCAGCCATGGCTCACGGGCCCAGCCGCTCCGCGGCATGTGGGATCCTCCCGGACCGGGGCACGAACCCCTGTCCCCTGCATCGGCAGGCGGACTCTCAACCACTGCACCACCAGGGAAGCCCCTTGGCTATACTTAATAGAGCTGCTATGAACATTTGTGTGTGAGTTTTTGTTTGAGCACATATTTTCAAATTTTTTTTTTTTGAGTATATACCTAGGAGTGGAATTGCTAGGTCATATGGTAATTTTATGATTAATTTATTGAGAAACCACTAATTGTTTTTCACAGTAGCTGCATCATTTTATATTCTCACCAGCAATGTATGAGGGTTCTTCACATCCTTACCAACACATATTTTCCATTTTTAAAATTATTATTCTCATAGCCATCCTAGTGGGTATAAAATGGTATCTCATTGTGGTTTTGATGTGCATTTCCCTAACGACATCGAGCATCTTTTCATTTGCTTGTTGGCCATTGGTATATCTTCTTTGGAGAAATGTCTATTGAAGTCCTTTGCTCTTGATAAAATTGAGTTGTTTGTCTTTTTATTGTCGAATTGTAAGAATTCAATATATATTCTGGGTACTAGACCCTTATCAGATATACAACTTGCAAAACTTTTCTCCCATTCTTTAAACTGTCTTTTCATTGTGTCCTTTGATGCACAAAGTTTTTAATTTTGATGAAGTCCAATTTATCTATTTTTTCTTTGTTGCTTGTGCTTTGGGTGTCATATCTAAGAAACCATTGCTGAATTCAAGGTCATAAAGATTTAATTCTATGTTTTCTTACACGAGTTGTATAGTTTCAGCTCTTATATTTAGCTCTCTGATCCATTTTGAGCTAATATTTTACACGGTATAAGGTTAGCGTCCAACTTATTTCTTCTGCATGTAGACTGCAGTCTTCCCAGCACCATTTGTTAAAGAGACAATTATTTCCCCCATTGAATAGTCATGGTACCCTTGTCAGAAATCAATTGACCACAGCTGTATGGGATCATTTCTGAACTCTCAATTCCATTCCCACAATGTTGTGTTTTTTTTTAAGTTAAAATTTATTGACCTTCTAAATAAGGTATAGGGATTGTGATTAAAGCTTAGTATATACTTATTAAATCCTAACATATTTAATACTGCTTCCAATTTAGCATAGGAATTACTTCCCAAAATGTTCATCTGGATTGAAAAAGTATTTTTTAAATGTGGCAATGTGGTTTAGATGAGTATACTACATTATAAGTCTACTGGAAATCCAAAGGGATTTGCCTTTGAGGAAGTTGAAACAAAAGAACAAGCAGCAAAATGTCTTCAGATCCAGATCCATCACTAAAATATGGAAATATAGTTGACCCATGAGTAACATGGGTTTCAATTGTGTGTGTCCCCTTGTATGGTTCAGTACTACACAATCCATGGTGGGTTGAATCCATGGATGTGGAATGTCAGACCAAGGACCAACTGTGGGACTTGAGCTTCCTCCCATTTTGGTATCCGCACAGGTCCTGGAACCAATTCCCCATAGATACTGAGGGATGACTATTTTTTTTTCAGTTTCAAAGCAAGAACGACCACTTAAAAGTGATAGGGAGCCTAGTCATGACAAACTTGCAATCATCAACATCCTTTAACCTTTTACTTTCCTGGATTAGTTTCCCAAGAGTCCTGTTTCTTCCAGAAGGGTTCTCCCATGGGTTTTTATAACTAGGCATCTTGAGAAATTTTGGGATTGGGATGACTCAATCCCTTTCCGTCCAGAAAGTTCCTAGTTTCTTTATGCAGATTGATCCAATGCACCCAAGAGCTCTACTCACCAAGAGGAATTTGGAGAGCTGGCCTTATCACACTCAAGAAAAATAAAGTTCTTCTTATAGCTTCTTCTTCCAGTGCATGGGGTATGGGGTGTCTTCCTTGTTTTAAGAAAACTACTCAAGTGATTTTCTTTTTCCAAAGTATAGAAGACTAGACTGTTTCCAGCTGAAATTATAAATGAAAGCTACTCTTGCTTAAAAAAATAAAATTTGTCTATAAATGTATAATTTAAAAAATTATATACACATATAAAGTACTGTATATGTATCTACCTATAAATTATAAAGTTATGCAAACTTCAGAGAATAAAAATAACCCTATATTTATGTCATAGAACATAAGGTAATCCCCCAAATCATTTAAATTACAAACCAATGTTTTTATAATGTTTCCTAAAGTCTCATGTTCATAGGGTTAGTTACCTTCAACGTTTCTGTTATGGGTAGGAAGGTTATCAGCTGTGGTCTGAGCAAGCCCAAATCCTCCTGGGAGGCCAAAACGGGGGTTTGTCCACAACTTTCCCACAAGCTTCTGTTTATTGGGATATAAGCACACAGAAATCCCCACATTTCTGTACTGTGACAGCTGACACCCTTAATGAGAATAAACTCGAAGGATCTTCTGAATCACTAAAGAAAGGCTAGCACTAATTATAATCAGCAAGTTGACTATGTTTTATTATAGTCAAATTCTTTCTTTACCATTGGTTTATTCTTAAAGTTTGGAAGGATACACAAGGAGTGTGGGTTCCTCTAGGGAGGAAGTGAAATTGGTCGGGAGGGGGGCTTTCACTTTTTACTACATATTTTTCTGGATTGAATTGTTTGGGATGTTTACAATGAGCATATATTGTTTCAGGAATACCAGTGTTTAAATTTTAAGTAACAGGCTGCTGAGAGGCAAACAAGAGTTCTTTTACTTAAAAATAATGGATGGATTTTTGCTACAATCCCTTGAATCCCATTACGTAAGTATTCAACAAACAGAGACACCTGTTTCCCCATCATTCTGGAGGCCTGCCGTTGTTCTCAGGGTTCTGCTCATCAAGTTAGGGTGACTTTCCTCCATTTGGCCAGAGACCCTTCCTCTTTTCCTTGATTTCTTTCATTTCAAATCGAGGACTGCTGCTTACCAATGCGAAATATAGCAACCTTGTTAGTTAATGTCTCATTACCAGGAAAGCCTGGAACCCTAGAGAAGGCTTTTGTGAGCCCTGGGGAAAGCATGTCCCCATTGAACTGGGCTAATCCCGGTCATTATTTTTATGATTAGGGAATCAAGTTAAATAGCAGTGGTTGTGTCCATCAGCAAATACCGCAGAGTGCAGCGTGAGGTTTAACACATAAACAATTTCTTTGCAAAACAAAAGCTCCCTTTTGAGTGGCTTTCTACTTTTACTTCTTTAAATTACCACTTGTAGTCCTTCTGCTCTTCCAGGAGAGGCACACTGAGTTTTACATGTTATTGCGTACCTGACTTTGGAGTAAGACCAGGAAGAAGACACCATTATGTGGATGTGAATTTTTTTAAATGCCCATTAAGAGAGCAAACCTTAAGAGTTCCCAACACATGGAAAAAAATGTTTTTTCTATTTCTTTAATTTTTTATCTATATGAGATGATGGATGTTCACTAAACTTATTGTGGTAATTATTTCACAACGTACGCAAGTCAAATCATTATACTGTACACCTTAAACATTCAATGCTGTATGTCAACAATATCTCAATAAAACTGGAAGAAAGAAAAGAAAAGAAACAGAAATATAATACCCCCCCCCCAATGCCCATGAACCAGTCAAATTCTCCTAATGATATATTACTCCAATGAAAGCCAGTACAGGGTATTATGCTGGTGAAGAAAGCCAATTCTGGATCAGAAAGCCTGAAGCTGAATCTCAGCTCTGCAAATTACAAGCTGAGAAACCTTGAGCAAGTTGCTTAAACTCTCTGAGCCTCCATTTCCTCATCTGCAAAATAGGGATAATGCAAATATTTCCTTCACTGGGTCAGTGTAAAAAAGAGATGAGATATTGTCTGGCACAAAGTAAACTCTCAATGTGTTAGCAATTTCTTAAATCAATTAATAAAGTAATGAGAATAATCTGAATTCAGCTCTGAAGTTGCATCCTACAATTGCTGTTAGGATATGGAGCCAAAAGGCTGAAGAATCAGTGATTCATCAGATTGAAAGTGAGGTCTTCTCCAAGGGTTTGCAAAGTATTGAGTACATAAAGGATTTCATAATTGTATAACTTTAGGCATTGGTTAGCTGGTAGACAAGTAACGTGGCTGTGAGGTGGTGACTGCAGGCAGGGAAGGAGTGAGAGGCTGCCTGGGAGTCATATTACCCTTCGTAGAGCTACACTTCTGAATTCCTATTAGCTCAGTTTTCCTTGCTTCTTGGCAAATCAGACAAAAACAGGGCTTCCCTGGTGGTGCAGTGGTTGGGAGTCCACCTCCCAATGCAGGGGACACGGGTTTGAGCCCTGGTCTGGGAAGATCCCACATGCCGTGGAGCGGCTCAGCCTGTGCGCCACAACTACTGAGCCTGCACACCACAACTACTGAAGCCCATGTGTCTAGAGCCCATGCAGCCAAAAATTTTTAAAAATAAAATGAATAAATGAAATAAATTTATTTAAAAAAAATCAGACAAAAACATGGCAGTAGCTATCCTCTCTGGATGATTCCCTGGAGCTTTTCTGATTGCTTTAGAGGAAGATACTTAATGTATTACATTTGCTACTAAGATGCTGGAAAGTAACACAGTGGACAACCCTTCAGCAGTGCTCACAAGAGGAAACCTCCAGCTTGGTGTGAGATGCCTCAGAAGGTTATTACTACATGTTTGCCATGACTTGACATACTAGTGATTATACTGAAGCATTTTACACTCTAGAAAGGCAGATTTCAACATAAAGGAAACATAGGTTTGTGAAATCTCTTTCAATTACCTACTGAAATATTCACAGTTCCCAACTCCCTCACAAATTCAATTTTCTCTCTGTGAATATGCTTTGTGATTTCTTCTCAGATATTTGGCAAAACAAAACGAAGTTGGTTTCATTCTGGTGGTTATGAGTGTTCCTTACTGTCTTTAGGAACTAATTATAAAAACCTGCAGAAATCACATATTTCCTGGTGTTGTAGAAATACAGATACTCATCTGCGGTATGACAGTATGCTTCTTAGGAGTTACTTGGGCTTTCGGGGAGAATTAGAAGTGTGTTCTAGAGTAGCGTTTTTATTTTTAAATTTTTTTCTTCCTGTTTTGTTGAGATATAATTGACATACAGCACTGTATAAGTTTAAGGTGTATGATGTGACTTACATACAGCATGAACTGATAATCACAGTAAGTTTAGTGAACATCCATCTCATATAGACAAAAAATTAAAGAAGTAGAAAAAAATGTTTTCCTTGGGATGAGAACTCAGGATTTACTCTCTTAACTTTCATACATAACACACAGCAGTGTTAATTATATCTATCATGTTGTACATTACACCCCTAGTGCTTATTTACCTTATAACTGCAAGTTTGAAACTTTTGACAGCCTTCATCCAATTCCCCCTCCCCCACTCCCACCTCTGGTAACCACAAATCTGATCTCTTTTCCTATGAGTTTGTTTTTGAAGTATAATTGACCTACAACACTATGTTAGTTCCTGTTACACAACATAGTGATTCGATATTTCTATACATTTCAAAATGATCACAATAAGTCTATAGTTACCATCTGTCATCACACAAGGGTATTACATAATTATTGACTATATTCCCCACACTGTACATTTCATACCCCTAACTTATTGACTTTGAAACTGGAAGTTTGTACCTCTTAATCTCCCTCACCTATTTCTCTCCTCCAGCCACCCTCCTCCCCTCTGGCAGCCACCTGTCTTTTCTCTGTATCTATGACTGTTTCTGTTTTATGTTTATTCATGTGTTTTGTATTTTAGACTCCACATATAAGTGAAATCATACAGTATGTCTTTCTCTGACTTATTTCACTTAACATAATACCCTCTAGGTCCATCCATGTTGTTGCAAATGGCAAGATTTCATTCTTTTTTATGGCTGAGTAATATTCCAGTGTATACATGTATATACACATCTTCCTCATCCGTTCATCTTTTGATGGGCACTTAGATTGGTTCCATTAAAGAAGCATTTTTTAAATGGTGGGTTGTAGCACATTAGTGGGTAGTAAATTCAATTTAGTGGGTTGTGAACAGCATTTTTACATTATCAGTCTAATCTGATAGAAAATAAGAGTTTTCCTTTATCATTAAGGACCCTCTTTAGAACACTTTAACTCCAGTCTTCCTACTCTCAACTTTCATATGATTGTTGTCTAGAATTTCCATTTCCCCTCAGTTATCCCCCATTGGGGTCTGTGTGTGTGTGTGTATTTTACATATTACATTGTATATGTATGTTGCATTGTATTATATATATTTGTATATGATAGTCAATGCATATATATATATAATAGTCAATGCCTATTTAGATTCATCAGCTTCCTCATTCACCATTTTTCTTGCATCCCACTCCCACTCCTTCCTTATGGGTTCAATTTCCTTCTAACCAAAGAACTTCATTTAGTAGTCCTTTCAGTAAGCAATGTGTTTGAAAATGTATTTACTCTTGCTCTTGAATGATAATTTCGTGGGGCATATAATTCCAGGTTGAACATTACTTTCCCTTAGGATTAGATGATAATACACTGTTTTCTGGCACATACTACTGCTGATTGGAAGTCTTAGTGTCATTGTTTTTCCTTTGTAGGTAATTCTTCCTTCAAGATAGCTTTAAGGCTTCTTCGCTTTTGTCATTCCAAAGTTTCACCATGCGTTTTGATGTGGTTTTGTCCTTATCTATCTAGTTAAAGATTCACGTTTCTTCAACTTTGTAATATTCTCACTCAATATCTCTGTGAATGTTGCCTCTGCCCATTCATTCTATCGTCACCCACTGAAACTCCTATTAGATTTTTATTGGACCTTCTCATCCCGTCTCTGTCTCAATGCTTTTCCACATTTCCCATTTCTCTCTCTCTGCTGCATTCTATTGCCCAGCTTACTAATTACTCCTCCGGCTGTGTCTATCTGCTACTTAACTCATACCCAAAACATGCTCCATGGATCAGCAACATCAGCATCACCTGGGATTTGTTAGCAATGCAAATTCATGGGCTTCACCTGAGACCTATGAAGTCAGAATTGAGTTAGAGAGTGGCGCCCAGGAATCAGTGTTTTCACAAACTCTCCAGGTGATTCTGATACTCACTGAAGTTTGAGAGGTACTGCGTTAGCCCATTCACTAAATTGTTTTCATTTCTACTTAGTTCTTTTTCAAACCTCATCTTTTGTTTTCCTTATAGCCCTTTCAGCAAGGTTTACAGTCTTTTAAAAAAATTTTAGTAAATCTCTATAATCATCTTAAACATACTTATTTCATAGTTTCAAACTGCCATTCTTGGGGGCTTGGATTCTCCAGTTGGTTGTATTTACTGACTCCCCGCTTCCTTGTTGGTTTATTTTTATTATGAGCTCATAATCACTGAGGGCCCTAATTCCAGGTCCAAGTTTGCCCAGGTCTGAGGTCATGTCTTTTATCCAGGGGTCAGTAAGTTTTTTTTGGTAAAAAGTCAGATAGTAAATATTTTTTGGCTTCATGGGCCATATTATCTCTGTCCCAGTGACTCAACCGTGCCATTATACACAAAAGCAGCCATAGCCAACTTGTTTTAAAAACATGGGCATGACTGTTCCAATAAAACTTTATAAAAATAGACAGTGGGCTAGATTTGATCCACAGGCTATAGTTTGCCCACCCCTGCTCTTAACCTTGAGTGGACATTTTCTAATGTAGCCCCCACCTTCCCTAATTGCCTCTTCCATCTCTGGGTATTTCATAAATATCATTGTTTTAAGACCATTTCTTCAACTACCTGACGATACTGAGATCACTTAGGGCACTTGTTAAAAACAGCATCCCAGGCTGTTGCCCTGTAGGTTCTGATTCAGTCCATGTGAGGTGGAAAAAGATGTGAGTGTATTTAGTAAGAACCTCAGGTGATCTAGTGATCCAAAAAGTTTGCGAAACCCACTCTCATGGAAGAGGATGCAAAGAATGAACTTAATGTTATGAGGCTGTACCACTTAGTCTCAGTCCTTACTCCCGTGTTGCCACATTGATTATTGCAAATCCCTAAATTCAGAGTCAAGAAGGACCACTCAGCCTCCTAGTGTGTGGTCAGGAGGCAGGGTCTGTGTGACTCATGAACAGCAGCTGCTTTTTGTGGGCTAATATTTTCAGTGCAATTCTACAAAGTCCTTCCCCCAGGAAACCACACCTATTTTTTTTTTCTTTTACTGAAGTCCCTTTAATAATAAAGCCATACCGCAGTACATACTTGGAAAAAATGGAATTTCCCCCAACGGCTCAGTGATGACAGTTGAGGTAAAGTTCATCCAACTTTTCTTGGTACTTGTTTACCCAAATAATCAGGGAATGAGTAAGTTGCAAAAGCATTTTAGGTATTTGATGAAACTTCCAGTGATTTACAGGGTTAAATCACAGCAAAGTTTGCTATGCTGCAGACCGTGTTATTGCATAAAGCTTTGATCTCTTTCTTACCATCAATACCCAGGGCTGACATTCATGCTGCCCAGATGCTTCTAACGTGCAGTCAAGGTTGAAGGCTACTGTTCCCCACCACGAGTGGCTCTCAAAGTGCCATTCCCCAACCAGCAGCATCAGCATCATTAGAGGATGGGTTTGAGATGCCCACTCCAGTCCTGCTGACTCAGGTACTCTGGGGTTGGGGCCCAGCAATCCGTGTGTTAACAGGCCTTCCAGATAATTCTGATGCAGGCTACCATTTGAGAATTGTTGCACTGTGCCCCCAGTGGATCCCTGCCCCTTTGAAAACTTTGCCACTCTCCTCATTAAGAGGGGAGTGTATTCCCCCTTCTGAATCTAGGCGAGCCTGGTGAATTACTCTGACCAAGAGAAGGGAACTGAAACGCTGCTGGGCCAGTTCCAGAGTTAGGTCTCAAGAAGGCATGAAGCTTCCATTTTTGCCCTCCTGGAATGTTTCTTCCATGATGCAAGGAAGCTGGTCTGGCTGACTGGAGGACGACAGGCCACATGGAGGAGAACTAAAGTGCCCCAGCCAAGAGCGGCACCGACATCCCATACGCCTGCATGAGCCACCCTGGACCTTCTAGTGCAGCTGGGAGACCTTCTCCGGGAGAACGCCATCCTGGCCAAGGAACACCTGCTGAACAGGGTGCAGAGGAGGCTGAACGCAGAGCCCAGCATGGAGCCCGGCATGGACATCCCGCAGCTGAGGCTCCTGAATGCAGGGTTCACCATCAAACGTACCGACTGAACGCAGCCACGTTAATGAGCTGAGGAGAAAGCAACAGGGGAACCAGCCGGTTGACCCACAGAATCGTGAAAGATAATCAACTGCTATGATTTTAAGTCATTAAGATTCAGCAGCAGAAGGGACTAAGTTGCGGCTGTGCAATTTGCCCCTAAACTTTGCCTTGAAGGGCAATCGGTCAGCCCTTTAAAGCAAAAGTCTAGGAAGGCTGGGAATGTGGCTGGTCCTAACTGCCAGGCAGGGTGCCTGGCTCCGCGGGCACTGCCCTGTGCTGTTGTCACACAGGCCCCGTGCTTCAAAGGGCTTCACGCTTGTTCTAAGGCTCTGCCGTCGCCATCTGGAAATTCGTAATAACTCTGAACAAAGGGCCCTGCAGATTATGTAGCCAATCCTGCTAAATGCAGCTTCTTCATTCATCCCTCACGACAATCTTAAGAATTGGGTTTATCAGCTCTCATCACATATTTGGGATACGTTGTGAGCAAATAAAAAGGGGGGCTTTGCAGACAGTCTGGCAAGTTGGCAAAGCATTTTGGGGGCCATATCAAGAAGAATCCCCTCGCTGACAAAACCCAGAGTATATTTAAACAGCTACAGGACCAGGCAGCGGGAAGGAAAAGGGCCTGGCCTGGGAAGCTAAGCCCCGAGAAGTCCAAACTCACTATTTATAGTGCTGTGGCCTATTTTGGCCTGCTGGGAGGCCCTGAAAATTGCCTGAGATCTGGGCCTGGAACTGATGATGGAAACCAGGCACTTTCATTCTGGGATGTGGCTGGAATCACACTGGGCACAGACAGAGGTCTTTCTGATGAGCTCAAGGACATTTTGAAAAACAGGATTTTCTTTGACAGAGAATTTTTAAAAAATTAAGGAAAACCATCAGGCCATGACCAGGAACATATTCTTAGGGAAGAAAATGCATGGATCACATCAAGTCAATAAAGAGCTAACAATTAGCCAGGCACTGTGCTAAGTGCTTGACATGTACCATCTCATTTATATCCTCACATACAACCCTGAGAGGGTAGCACTATTATTATCCCCATTTTACAGGAAAGGAAACTGAGGCTTGGGAGAACTAAGTAATGTAAGGAAGGCCACAGGGTTGGTAAGCCAGGACTCAAACCCACGTCACAGCGCTCCATCCGCCCAGGCTGTCACCTACAGCACTGCTTCTCCGACTCTGCAAGACTCACCTGGGAGTCTTGTGAAGATGCACATTCTGATTCAGGAGGTCTGCGGTGGGGCCTAAATTCTGCATGTCCAACAAGCTGCCACGTGAAAATAATACCACTGGTCCACAGGTCACAATTTGAGGAACAAGGATGAGTCTTCCTTCTTCTATTTTCAACCTCCTGCAATCTGCTCCCTCAACAGCAGCCTGAGTTATTAGGGTAGTTTCCAATGCTGCATAATAAGTGAACCCCGAAATTGGGTGGTTTAAAACAACAACAAGCTCTTATTCCCTCACACAGTTCCTGAGGGTCAGGAAGCCGGGTGTAGCTGAGCTGGGAGGTTGTGGCTCAGGTTCTCTCATGGGGTTACAATCAGCATGGCAGCTTGGGCCTGTATTCCCCTGAAGGCTGGACTGGGCTGGAAGAGCTACAGCTAAGATGGCTCACTCATGTGGCTGTTGGCTGGAGGCCTCAGGTTCTTGTCACGTAGGCATCTCTGTAGGGCAGCTTGTGACATGGCAGCAGGCTTCTCCCAGAGTGAATGATCCAAGAGAGAGATACTCAGACTGCAGTGTCTTTTATAACCTAATCTTGGAAGTGACAAACCTTTATACTGTCATATTCTATCGGTCACACATAGCTACTCTGGTACAGTTGTGGGAAGGGACCCCCAGGAACGTGAGTACCAGGAGATGGGGGTCACTACTACCACAGTTTCCTGATGAAAAGTGAGTGAGATCATGTCACTCCTCTTCAAACCCCATCATCACTCCTCATCAGAGTCAGCATGAAAATCCAAAGTTCCGTCAAACTGACGAGAGCTCACACTTGACTGCATGGGATCTGGTCCCTGACTACTTTCTCACCTCCCTTCCCTCATCCCCAGCTCACTTTAATCAACCGCACTGACCCTCTTGTTGGTCCTCAAATACCTCCAGCATCCTCTTGCTCCTGCAGGCCTCTGCATGTGCTTTTCCTTCTGCCTAGAATGAACTCCATTCACATCTCTTCTCAGATAACACCTTTTCAGAGAGGCCTTTCTCGACCAGACCCACCATCTGAAATGGTAGCCTCTGTTATTCTCTAGCCCTTTGGTTTGCTTTATTTTGCTTCACGGTACTTACTTGTAGTAGATAATGTTCAGCTCGGAGTATACTTCTCATCTCCATTGACGCTGGGCTTGGCCATGTGACCTGCTTTGGCCGACAGAATGTGTGAGGAAGTGGCGTGTGCCAGTTACCAGCCTCCGCCTTAAGACTCATTGTGTGTGTGCTTTGTTCACCCCTTTGAGAGCTTTTGACCTCTGTTGTAAAAAGAACAGGCCCCTCAGCCTGCTGATCTCAGAAGAATGACAGACCCTAGAGCAAAACTAACTAGAATCCAAATGCCTGGAGCCAAGCGTAGCCAAACCCAGCCTAGAGCAGCCCTGGCTGATCTGCAGACATGGGAGTAAGATGTAAATGGATGTGGTAAGCCACTGGGTTTGGGGGTAGTTTGTTAAACAGCATTATTGTGACAATAGCTAACTGATACACTTCTTGACATTATATTACAGACTGATGTATATCTGTTTATAGTCGATGGCAAGGATGCAACCTCCAGGAGGGCAGGGACTTGGTCTTATTCCCTGCAGTATGTCCAGCATCTAGACCAATGCCCACCTTCTGCATAGTAGGTACTCAATAACTACTAGTAAACGAATATCAGTGAGTGAATTGTAGATCCTGCTTAGCAGCTTAACTTTTATGCCTGACTGTTTTCAAAGTAGTCCAAGAATTTGCAAAGTATTTTTAAAAATTGTCTTGGGGGCTTCCCTGGTGGCGCAGTGGTTGGGAGTCTGCCTGCCGATGCAGGGGATGAGGGTTCGCGCCCCGGTGTGGGAAGATCCCACATGCCGTGGAGCGGCTGGGCCCGTGAGCCATGGCTGCTGAGCCTGCGCGTCCGGAGCCTGTGCTCCGCAACGGGAGAGGCCACAACAGTGAGAGGCCCGCGTACCGCAAAAAAAAAAAAAAAAAAAAAATTGTCTTGGAAAGGATAGAACCTAGGCAGCATGCCCTCCATGAGGAGAATGTGACGCACACAGAGGTGTCTGCATTGTCTCTGTGCCAGATGCCATCCCTCTTCACCTGGGCCACATCTGAAGCCATCCAGAAACGACAGCCAGCCCCTGCCTGAGAACGGAAGTGCTGCTTTAAATGACGCTGGTTCACCTGGTCAGGCGGCTGTCCCCAGAGGAAGGCCAGGGAGATGGCTAACGACACACACAAAGGGAGGAAATGCACCCCCCCCACCACGTGGAACAGCTGCACCAGGAGACACCCCTCTCTGGAGAGGAGGAAGAGGAAGTCAGCAAAGCTGCAAAGCTGACCAGCAATCTGGGGAAGCCGACACTCACGAGAAAGCAGAAGGAAAAAAGAAGCTGGTCCTTAGAACACTCATTGTCCGGACTTGCTGAGGAAATAAAAACTGACACTAATTCTAAAGGTTTTTTCAGTCCTGCCATCTCGGCGCACTTTGGATTGGGAGTATTTTGAATGAGAAAATATTTGGCCAAATTCCTACCTGCCAACTACATTAGAAGGGTGTTTCCCTTAAAACACAAATGCTCAGCATAGATCTATGCGTGCTGATGTGGAAAGCTGTCCTGAAGGCTAAATGAAAGGTCAAGATGCAGGCTGTGGAGTGTGAGCCCATATTTAAAAAAAATCCCGTGTTCATAAAAAGTGCAATACATATACATAAATGTTCGTATATACAGTGGAAAAACACTGAAAAGACACACACCAAACTGTCAACAGTGGTTGCATCTGGGAAACAGGTTTAGAGTAGGACAGGACTGGAGATTTCACATTTTACTTTAAACTATTTTAACAATACTTGTTATGTTCTGAATGTTCGTGTCCCTCCAAAATTCGTATATTGAAGTCCTAACCCCCAATGTGATGGTATTAGGGGGTGGAGCCTTTGGGAGGTGACTAGGATTAGATGAGGTCACAAAGGTAGGGTCCTCATGGTAGGATTAGTGCCCTTATAAGAAAAGATCACAGTGCTTGTTTTTCTCTCTGCCACGGGTGGACATAGTGAGAAGGCAGCCAACTGCAAGCCTAGAAGAGGGCTCTCACCAGACTCCACATCTGCCAGCACCTTGAGCTTGGATCTCTCAGCCTCCAGAACTGTGAGAAATAAATGTTTGCTGTTTAAGCCACCCAGTCTGTGATATTCTGTTAGAGGAGCCCGAACTAAGACATTATTTCTATATGGTTTCATTTTTGCTTACAATGAATATTGGTCTTTTTACAATAAAAATATCAATAAAAGACTTTTTCATACAAAGATGGCCAATTTTTTTCTGTACCGGAGCTGACATGCTGCTCCTTGCAATATTTTCAGAGGTGGTCAGATGTGGTTGTAAAAGGACATCTTGTTTCACACGATGATTGCCAGTGACAAGGGGCCCTTCTCTGAGAAGCAGACCTCCTCTCACTGGCTCTGAGGTAAGGGTTGGATCATGAGATATTCTGTACTTCTATCCTTGGCACTACGCCTCTGCTTGCCTGTCCTTCTAGTTACATCAGTGTTTGCTTTCTGCAAACATGCTGACATGACCCATCCTGGAAGGATCCGAGGTCTACAGTGTTACCCAGTTCTGCCAATATCACCACAGTCTTGAGGAGTGTATTTATACCACTTCTTGTCTCCGTCTGTGTGCTGGCGTTACGGTTACTCTCATACACCAAGCAATCTTTTAAGACACACACAAAATTGACAGAGAAACATTGATCTTTCCAGTTGGTCTTTAAACCCTCTCATTTGTTTAGGAACTTTTCCAAGAGGAAAAGACACTGATATGTCTTTCAATTACATCCACATTAATACCATCCATTTCTGCATCTACAGTTCACGGGACACTCTCTCATGCGTTGCCACTGAAAATCATTTTGATCCTTCTGATAACCTAGTGAGATAGGCTGGGCAGCTATTACTGTGCTCAACTTAAAGAGAAATAGTTTGCGATTCTGAGTTTAGTGATTTGTCCTGGACCGTTCAACTAGCAAAATGATTCCAGCTCATCAGTGGGCCTAAACCCTGGTGCATGTTAGAGTCACCCAGGTGCTTTAAACAAATGCCCATCTCCTGTTCTCACCATAGTCAGCTGAACAAGAATCTCAGAGAATGAGGCCCTGGGTATTAGAATTTTAAAATAAAATCTTCCCACAGATGACTTTGATACATGGCGAGCTTGAGACCATTGCAGTCTGTAGGTATAAATAAGCCATCCTTACGTTACTCTCATGTGCTTATTCATCACCAGGTGAAGGCCTCCCTTGTGCTGGAGTTCTACAGTAGAATACTGCACAACAATAAAAAGGAAGGGGCTGCTGATACCCGCAGCCACGTGGAAGACCTTCATATGTATCAGGCCAAGTGAGAGAAGTCAGACTCAAAGGCTACACACTTTATGATTCCATTTGTATGCCATTCTGGAAAGGCAGAACCATAGTGGCAGAAAACAGATCATGAGTGCCAGGCCCTGGTGGTGGGAGCAGGGGTTAACTACAAAGGGGCAGCGTGAGGGAATTTGGGGAGATGATAAACGTTCTGTATCTTGATTAGGGGAGTGGTTAGGCTATATGGATTTGTCAAAATTGAGAGACTGTACCCTAAGAGGGTAAATTTTACTGTATGTAACATGCATCTTAGTAAGCCTGATTAAAACACACATACACACACACAATGCTATACTACTACACACCTAAAATGGCTAAAATTAAAAAGACTGACCATACCAAGATCAACAGATCAGGACTTGGAACAACGGGAACTCTCATACGTTGCTGGTAGGAATGGCTTTTTCAAAAAAAGGGGAGAGATGGGGTTCTGAGGACAGTCAGACCTGGGCTTGAATTCTGCCTCTACCACTTATCATTGTGTGATGTTGGCCAAGTCACTATGGGTTTTTAAGCCTTGGTTGGTTCATCTACACATGGGATAACAGAAGTATATACCTGCCTACTTTATAGCATCAGCATAAGGCACAAAGGAGATGTTGCTTGTGAAATGCTTGATGCAGTGCCTGACACATAGCAATGACCAATAATATTAGATTTGGCTATTCTTAATATTATTATCATTCTTCTTGGTACAGCTGTCTCTGGGCTCCTCCAGGAGTGGGTGAGCTCTGTGTCTACAGTTCTTGGCAAGTAGAAGGCCCTCAACGCATGTTTATCAAATGAAAGAATGAACAACTGAAGTCGCATGCAATGGAAGGCGTAAGGCCTCTATTTGAGTGTAATGACAGAAGGCTTGGCACTGGTCATCCTTGGGAGCATTCCACTTCAAGCATTACAGGTCTAATTTCTGAATTCCCAGCCAAAACCAGGACCTCTACATCATTGAGAAGTTTAGGAGTTTTATTCTACTTGTTCAGTGGGACTTGTATAGGTGGCCTTCGCCTCCCTAATGGCTTATAAATATTTCCCACATGTTAGAAAATGCTCAAAATCAATTTCAAATACGTGGGTTTCACAGATACCTCTGGAATGGCCTAACAAAGAGATCTCTTTAGATTGAATCTTCTGCTTGGGAAGGTAATGTGGTAGTGGAAATGGACTGAAACTGGATTCATGAGCCAACAAACAAGAAGAAGATCCCATAGAGAACACAAATCTTTCCACACGGAGTTCCTGGTAGGGGAGCCCTAGGCCGAGACTGCTCATCAAATCACAAAGGGCATGGCCAGCCTCTCTGAGGCTTGCGAGAAATGGCTGTGCACCATCAAGAGGGGAACTGGTGGTAATTTGATGCAATGCCCCATTTCTAGCATTCCTTTTGCACAATACAATGTCTGACTTGTCCTGGCAAAGTCTGCTCACCTGCCAGCAGATATCAGCAATTGGAAGAGAAATTCCAAATGAAGAAAATCTTTTCTGTCCAGTTCTCAGATGAACTAAACGTGCCCAGTATGCCTTCAGCTGATGCTCTTCTTTAAAAACCCTTCTTGGGGGACTTCCCTGCTGGTCCAGTGGTTAAGAATCCATCTGCCAATGCAGGGGACACGGGTTCGATCCCTGGTCCGGGAAGATCCCACATGTCGTGGGGCAACTAAGCCTGTGCACCGCAACTACTGAGCCTGAGCTCTAGAGTCTGCATGCCACAACTACTGAGCCCACGCGCTGCAACTACTGAAGCCCATGCACCTAGAGCCCATGCTCCGCAACAAGAGACGCCACCGCAATGAGGAGCCCACATACGGCAACGAAGAGTAGCCCCACTCGCCACAACTATAGAAAGCCCGCATACAGCAACAAAGACCAGGTGCAGCCAAAAAATATATACATATATACAAAATAAAATATAAAAAATTAAAAAATTAAAAATAATTTAAAAAATTAAAAAAATTAAAAAGCCTGCTTGGGGATCATAATTTTTCATAGCAAACTTCATTTCCTCACATTACAAGGCTTGGTGAAGAGGTGGTTCATGAAGGCCAATGATAAAATGAATACACTTTTCTCAAGTGTAACCTCTGGGAAATTAATAAGCACAACTGTTGAGTTCAAGGATCCTGGTGCATAAGCAACTCCCCAAAAGGAGCCGGGCTTAACTACAAACGGGCAGCATGAGGGAATTTAAAAAATTTTTTAAAAGTCCATGTTTAAGTGCCTGCTTAAACCCCTGAGAAGAGCTTATAAAATAGAACAATACAGTTTCCTCTTCTTTGTTTTCAAATGCCCTCATTAGAGAGATCATTTAAGGGATTTGATTATTCACTAAAATATTTATGAAGTGCCTAATATGTACCAGACAGTGTTCTAGGGGCTGGGGATACAGGATGAACAAGTCAAACAACTTCTACCCTCCTGGAGCTCACATTCTAGTCAGGGTGACAGGCAGTAGACAAGTGAATATCCAACACAATTACAGGTAGTTGGTAAGTGATAAACAGGGCATAAAGCATAGTAAGAGGCTGTGGAGTGATGGGGTGGTGCTATTTTGGAAATGGTGACCAGGAGAGACATCCAAGAAGAACCCTGAATGAGGCAGGGAGGGTACCATGATTGACAGCTGCCAGCACAAAGAACAAACAGCAAGTGCAAAGGTCCTGAGCCAGGAGCGTGCCTGATGTGCCTGAGGAACTACAAGGAGGCCACTAGCTGGCTTTTCTCAAAGATTCCCTATTAAGGAAAACAGAAGCACCACTACCATCACCCCCACCAACAGCTAATATTTATTTTGGATTTATTATGCACCTGGCACTGTGCTAAGCCCCCTCATGTGGACGAATCATCTGATTCGATCTTTATAAGTACGAACTATTATTATTGACTCAGCCCCCTTCCTTGGTCTCTCAGCTCCGCTAGCGTCTGCAGTCACTTCTCCCGCAGGCTCTTCACACAATGGCAAGGTGGTTGTTGATAGTCTAGCCTCTCAGCAGGCTATCAAGCTGCTCCGTCCCAGCAACTCTTAGGAGAATCCCAGAATGGAGTTTCACTAGGTGTGACTGGCCTTCCCCTGCCCATCATGAACTAACCCCTGTAGCCAGAAGAATGTGATATTTGAGTGTCCATGTTACCAAATGAATCACATCCAAGCTGTCTCAGGCCGGAGGGAAGCGGGACACTGCACAACTCTAAACCTCGTATGCTTTGTTTATACCAAGCTATTTCTCCTTGAGGGTGCCTCATTTACCCCAGGTCAGTTCACTATTGACAAAGGGATAACTGCACAGATTCTCATTGTTCTCTGCAGGATCTCCACTTTTTTTTTTTTTTTTAAACTTTGCAAAGCCACAAAGGGGGCTGCTGGAGCAACCTTGCACTCTATTGTTCATCAAAGAACATTAATTATTGATGGCCATTGTGATTCTCAGTTGTCACAATGCCTGGGGGGGGAGCTGATGTCGGAAGGTGGGGAAAATTGCATGCCACACTGGTGTCTAGGTTGAGTTAGACAGAATAAAATAAAACAAATGGGCAGAAGGCTTAAAACACCAGGAGCCTATTTAGGCAGAATAAATATTCAGTGGATTTATCTGGTCTCTGCCTCCTAAATCATTAAAGAAATTTCAATCATTACGGCCCATGAGAACCTCTTATGAACATCATGAAAGAACAGTCTTCTCCATCAGTTGATACCTACTACATCTAGTATTTCATAAGCAGAAGAGCACCACTAATGTGGTAGTCTGGCTTATCACCAAACACACTTCAGAAAGGAGACTGTGAGAGGACCAGATTTCATTCACAATATCCAAATAGATTTTTAAATACCCCACTCAGTTTTGCATGTTGAAACAATCTGGCTTTCTAACCGTTAACGTAGTATTTTGAAAGAAGAAAGAAGAACACGTCTACTTCTACAGAAGTGCTTAATGTCGAGAAATAACTAACTCTCAGGAACCTATTTACAATGCTAATTATAACATCACAACTCTCAAGAATGGTTTACTACAAATAGTTTTTCATACCAGGTGATATTTCTGTTCATGTGGTCAGTTTAAAAATATTTTATGAAATGTCTGGATGGTTTTATGACATCTGAGGTTGTCAGATTTCTGGATTTTAAAACTTCCTGGCAAGAATATTATTCAGACTTAAAAAAGGAAGAAAGTTCTGACACATGCTACAATATAGGTGAAACTTGAGGATATTTTGCTAAGTGAAATAAGCCAAAAGGTTAAATTCTGCATGATGCCATTTACATGAGGTACTTAGAAGTAGTCAAATTCATAGAGACAGAAAGTAGGAGGGTGATTGCCAGAGGCTGGGATGGGGCGGGGGGGGTGGGGGGGGGGGTGGGGTGGGGGGGTGGGGGGGGAGTAGGAAGTTAATGGATACAGAGTTTCAGTTTAGAAAGATGGATGGGAGTCATGGTTGCAAAACAATGCAAATATACTTAATGTCACTGAACTGTGCACTAAAAATTAGTTAAAATAGTAAATTTTATGTTATATAAATTTTACCACACACACAAATTTTTATGGGAGACTGTATTTTTCCTTCATAGTGTTTAAGAAAGTACAAGTAAAGGTTTTTGTTAACTTCAAAAAACATGTTAAGTGTAGTAAAAACTAGACCCCTAGCAGGTAGAAACTGCTGGCCCTACACCCATAGACCCTAGACTGGCTAGAGCTGGAAAACTGATGATCGAGATTCCTGAAACACCACCCTATCACCTCACCATCTACCAATCAAAAATCGCCCATGAGCTGATTAGGCACCCTGCAACTCTCACCCCTAACACTGTCTTTAAAAACCTTTCCCTGGGGCTTCCCTGGTGGTGCAGTAGTTGAGAATCTGCCTGCTAGTGCAGGGGACACGGGTTCGAGCCCTGGTCTGGGAGGATCCCACATGTCGCGGAGCAACTGGGCCCGTGAGCCACAACTACTGAGCCTGCGTGTCTGGAGCCTGTGCTCCGCAACAAGAGAGGCTGCAATAGTGAGAGGCCCGCGTACCGCGATGAAGAGTGGCCCCCACTTGCCACAACTAGAGAAAGCCCTCACACAGAAATGAAGACCCAACACAGCAAAAATTAATTAATTAATTAATAAACTCCTACCCCCAACATCTTCTAAAAAATAAATAATTAATTAATTAAACCACCTGGGTTCTAGTCCTAGCTCTGCCACTTACTATCTCAACTTTAAAAAAAAAAAAGGGCTTCCCTGGTGGCGCAGTGGTTGAGAGTTCGCCTGCCAATGCCCCAGTCCAGGAAGATCCCACATGCCGCGGAGCGGCTGGGCCCGTGAGCCATGGCCGCTGAGCCTGTGTGTCCGGAGCCTGTGCTCCGCAACGGGAGAGGCCACAACAGTGAGAGGCCCACGTACCACAAAAAAAAAAAAAAAGGCTTTCCCTGAAAGCCATCAGAGAGTTTGGGTCTTTTGAGGATTAGCTGCCCATTCCCCTTGCTGGCACCCTGCAATAAACACTGTACTTTCCTTCACTACAACCCAGTGCCAGTAGATTAGCTCTGCTGTGCATCTGGTGAGCAGACCTGAGTTCAGTTCAGTAACACTGTCCCTCTAAAATCAGGAACAAGACAAAGATGCCCACTCTCACCACTTTTATTCAACTTAGTATTAGAAGTCCTAGCCTGAGCAACTAGGCAAGAAAAAGAAATAAAAGACATCCAAATTGGAAAGGAAGAAGTAAAACTGTCACTATATGTGGATGACATAATTTTAAATATAGAAAACCCTAAAGACTCCACCAAAAAACTATTAAAAATAATAAATGAATACAGTAAAGTTACAGGGTACAAAATCAAAATACAAAAATCTACTTCATTTCTGTATGCTAAAAATGAACAAGCAGGAGGAGAAATTAAGAAAGCAATCCCATTTACAATTGCTACAAAAAGAATAAAATACCTAGGAATAAATTTAACCAAGGGGTAAAAAACCTGTACAATAGGGCTTCCCTGGTGGCACAGTGATTGAGAGTCCGCCTGCTGATGCAGGGGACACGGTTTCGTGCCCCAGTCTGGGAGGACCCCACGTGCCGTGGAGCGGCTGGGCCTGTGAGCCATGGCCGCTGGGCCTGTGCGTCCGGAGCCTGTGCTCCGCAACGGGAGAGGCCACAACAGTGAGATGCCTGCGTACTGCAAAAAAAAAAAAACAAAAAACCAAAAAAAACTGTACAATAAAAACTCTAAGATATTGTTGAAAGAAACTGAAGAATACACAAATAAATTGACAGATATTTCATGCTCATGGATTGGAAGGATTAACACTGTTAAAATGTCCATATTACCTAATGCAATCTACAGATTCAGTGCGATCCCTATCAAAATCCCAAGGACATTTTTCACAGAAATAGAATTAAAAGTTCTAAAATTTATATGGAACCACAAAATACCCCAAATAGCCAAAGCAATTCTGAGAAAAAAAAGAACAAAGCTGGAAGTATCACCCTTCCTGATTTCAAGCTATTATATATTACAAAGCTATATTAATCAAAACAGCATGGTGTTGGCAGAAAAACAGATACACAGATCAATGGAACATAACTGACAGCCCAGAAATAAAGCCACACATATATGAACAATTAATTTACGACAAAGGAGCAAAGAACATACAATGGAGAAAGGATAGTCTCTTCAATAAATGTTGTTGGGAAAACTGAACAGCCACATGCAAAAAAATGAAAGTAGTTCAGTATACACCATATACAAAAATCAATTCAAAATGGACTAAAGACTTCAATGAATCTAAGACCTGAAACCATAAAACTCCTAGGAAAAAACATAGGAAGTATGCCCTTTGACATTGGTTTTAGCAATATATTTCTGGATATGTCTCCTCAGGCAAGGGAGACAAAGAAAAAATAAACAAATGAGATTACATCAAACTAAAAAGGTTTTGCACAGCAAAGGAAACCATCAACAAAACAAAAAGACAACCTACTGAATGAGAGATGGTATTTGCAAATCATATATCTGATAAGGGATTAATATGGAAAATATATAAAGAACTTATACAACAACAACAAAAACCCTATCAAAAATGGACAGAGGAGCTGAATAGACATTTTTCCAAAGAAGACATATATATGGCCAACAGGCACATGAAAAGATATTCAACATCCTTATTATAATGGCTATTATCAAAAAGTCAAGAAATAATGAGTGTTGGTGAGGGTGTGGAGAAAAGGGAACCCTCATGTACTGTTGGTGGGAATGTAAACTGGTGCAGCCACTATGGAAAATATCGTGGAGATCCCTCAAAAAAATAAGAATAGAACTATCATATGAACCAGCTATTCCACTTCTGGGTATTTATCCAAAGAATATGAAAACACTAATTTGAAAAGATATATACACCCCTGTGTTCACCACAGCATTATTCACAATAGCCAAGATAGTGAAACAACGTAAGTGCCCATCAACGGATGAATGGATAAAGAAGATGTAACACACACACACACACACACACACACACACACACACACACACACACAATGGAATATTACTCAGGCACACAAAAATAGAAATCTTGCCATTTGCAACAGCATGGTTGGACCTTTAGGGTATTATGCTAAGTAAAATAAGTCAGATGGAGAAAGACAAATACTGTATGATTTCACTCATATGTGGAACATAAAAAACAAACAAACCAAAAGACAAAATAAATGAACAAACCAAACCAAACAGAAACAAACATGTAGATACAGAGAACTGAAAAGTGGTTACCAGAGGGGAAGGGGCTGGAGCGAGGGTAAAATGGGTAAAGGGGATTGACTGTAGGGTGATGGGTGGAAACTAAATTTCTATTGGTGAGCATGCTGTAGTGTATACAGAGACTGAAATATAATGAAACCCATAAAATGGTATAAACAAAATTTATCTCAATAAAAAGTAAACTTTAAAAAAGGTTGGAGGGTACTTTTAATAATAACTGCATAAGTTTTGGTGGAAATTCTAAATCATTCTTTAAGACCTGTTTTACAGAGAATCTTATTTCTGAGGTCTGGATGTTAGCTATACTATCCTATGTTCCAAATTCATCTAAAGGTTGTCCCCTGGGTCTTCCACAGCACAAAAATTCCCCATCAGACCAAATGCCGTAATTGCACATGACTCTTACCAGATAGGCTCTCCAGAAGGACTGAATGCAGAGCGCTGCTGCCGATTCTGTCAGCAGGAGGGAGAGTGGGATCGCCGGCCGTGGGCTGAAAAGCAATAAAATGGTCATAAGCCCATAAGAATCCATCCTTCAGCATCAGCAGAGCCTTTGACAACATAATGGCCTCTCTGATTAAGTGCCTCATCTATTCCCATTCTTAGAAAGCAACAATGTCATTTTTTATAGAAAAGTTTAGGCTTGAGTTAGCATTTCTTTGTTTTAAAATCTGGGATGGATTTTCTGTTTTTAACCAGCATAATCTTAAATCACTGTTAGCCTGCCCTGCTTTGAAGGGCTCAGGTTAGAAAGCTGCGTGTTAGTTCTGAAGGTGCAACACACATGTTATTGACATAAGCCTATGTGGACATAAAGCAAGAGACAAAGCAGAAGTCACATTTATATGCTGCATTATAACTGAGATATAATAAAGGACTCTTTTTCCAACTTCCTATTGAAGGGGAATTAAGTAGTCCATTTCTTTCCTGAAATACTATAATTTATCTCTAATCAGCATACACTCCAGTTTAATGTGGTTTAAATTCAAGACCATTTTAAAGTTAAGTTCTTCTACTACATCTTACTAAGCAATAAAATATCTCAAGAGCAGTGTCTGCTCTTGAGGGATTCTTAGATTATGGTGGGATGTCTGATCATCGATACCACATTCAAAAATCATGGCTAAATGCTCTTTTTTTGTTGTTTATTTCCTAAAAGCTGTTTAGAGATACTAACTGCTGACCAGATTTTACAAGTCTGACTTAATTCTGGTTCCTTATGTTTCCCCAAAGCACAGCTACCTCTGAAAAACCAAAAGTCAAGACTTTTCAGATATAGTGCAAAGAAATAAACCTCTGAACGAATGTGGGTCACGTGGAGACTGCTCTCAGGGCAGGATCCCCAGAAACGACTTTGCAAGTGAGGGATCCCCAAGAGTCTTGGCCTCCAGACTCTCCCTAATGACAGCCATCATTTGAGTTTACAGTATCTCTTATTTTACAGAGAGAGGTTGACTAACCTGTCCAGGGTCACACAGCTTATAAATGGCCTAGTCAGGATCTGGGCCCAGATCCACCCAATCCCCAAGCCCAGGCTTCCCTCACATTGCCATGCTGACACCAGACCTCGGCTGGGCCACCACTTGCAGATGCCCAGCCTGACAGACTCCGGAGCTAACTGGCAACAATGAACAATTCTCCAGCATCTGAGGTTTTATTTCTTTCTAAACTCAGACTTAAAAACAACAACAAGAACAACAAAAAACCCCACCCTTGATACAGTATATTTGTGTGAATGAATGAATGCTCTTTTGGATTATTCCAAAATCAAAGAAATCAAAGCCGGGAAGAACCTAAGGGGTTATCAAGACAATTTCTAGCGAGTGCAGTGTTGCCGGGTTCTGGGTCTCCAGCTGGGCGGGTCCTTTCTAAGAGAACAAGAAATGGAGATTCTACTTCTTTGGAGAGATAATTACAACCTCCAAATGATAGCATTGTTAGAAACCTTTCCCTAATGTTCTGCTTTTATTTTTATTTGTTTTTGTTTGTTCTGTTTTTGTTTTCACTTCTTTTTGCCTAACATCTAGTTTTCTGGGCTGTAATAGAGCATTTGTATTTTTCTAGAGGTACACTGCCTCCCTGCTTTCCACATTAAACGTCTCTCCTCATACACTGTCCTTAGTCTGTAAATCTTGGTTGCGTGACACCAACAAATCACATCCCTGAAGTAATTCTCCTTCACTAGTTAAAAAGCAACGGCTTCTAGAGACCTCGGTGTTTCTAAGGAGACCTTAGTGTGCTGGCAGTGAATTCATGAGAATAATGCTGTCGTGCAACAATACCAGCTGATATGTACTAAGAGCTTCCCCGGCTCCCCTCCCACCAGCCTTGCTCCTTGTGCTGTAGCCAGAGGCGCCCTTTTCATCTCCACCAATGTGGCCTCCCACCTCAGGGCCTTTGCAGAGGGGCTTTCCGCCACCTCCAGTATCCTCTTACCCCCGGCCAGGTCACTGCATACAGTGTGCAAAGCTGTTCTCTGCTCAAGAGCTCCCAGCAGATGGGCTAGAGGGCACTGAAACCCCAGCACATGCTCTGCCACCTCTGCCCTAGGGCAGGGGCACCTTTTACTAATTTGCTCAAGGGCACCTTGGGGCTGAGACCTCCTTCTCCCAGTTCACTATTTTTTTTTTTGAATTTTAGAATTTTATTTATTTATTTTATACAGCTGATTCTTATTAGTTATCCATTTTATACATACTAGTGTATACGTGTCAATCCCAATCTCCCAATTCATCCCACCCCCCCCACCCCCCGTCACTTTCCCCCCTTGGTGTCCATACGTTTGTTCTCTGCATCTGTGTCTCTATTTCTGCCCTGCAAATCAGTTCATCTGTACCATTTTTCTAGGTTCCACATATATGTGTTAATATACGATATTTGTTTTTCTCTTTCTGACTTATTTCACTCTGTATGACAGTCTCTACGTCCATCCACATCTCTACAAATGACCCAATTTCGTTCCTTTTTATGGTAATATTCCATTGTATATATGTACCATATCTTCTTTATCCATTCGTCTGTCGATGGGCATTTAGGTTGCTTCCATGACCTGGCTATTGTAAATAGCGTTGCAATGAACATTGGGGTGCATGTATCTTTTTGAATTATGGTTTTCTCTGGGTATATGCCCAGGAGTGGGATTGCTGGGTCATATGGTAATTCTATTTTTAGTTTTTTAAGGAACCTCCATACTGTTCGCCATAGTAGCTGTATCAATTTACATTCCCACCAACAGTTCACTCTTATTATTTCTTCTGATCTCCATTCAAATGTTATGGAATGATGTCCTTTGATTAGATCAGGGCCATTGGCACTCTGTGAAATTTTCCTTCCTGGTCCTTCGCCCAATTTGGAGATATAAATCTGTGTGATTATCTAAAGGACACCCAAATCCTCAACTAGACTGAAAGCTCCATGAGGGCAGAGACCGGGCCTGTGTTTGCTCCTCTTGGCATTTCCAGCACTTGGGACAACGTCTGGCACATAGCAGACACTCAGTAAATCTTTGTGGGATGAGCCTCTGCCCAGCTCAGTATGCTAAGCTCTTCCCACACAGCGTTTCATTAAATCCTCATGACATTAATAATGAGCTGTTGTTGTCCTTCTTTTAGAGTGAAGAAACTGAGGCATAGAGGGGTGAAGCGGGTCGTTCAAGGTCACTGACTATTTCCTGCTAAGAATGCAAACTGCCCAGGAAACACAGGGAGTGGACCACGGAGAAGAGGAGGGCAACTCACAAGGTCACTCATATGGAATTCAGGGTCTAGCAGCTGCAAGTGTTCAATAGAGGGAAACACAGCCATTTGCCTAGAAGATAAAAATGAGGGGGAAAAGCCGTAGTCATAGAAAACGCCATCTTGATTAATCCTTACAGTAATAACTTGGCAGGTATTCATTTGCCTGAAGTTCCACAGGGAAATCCGATGTCAGGACAGCAGAACGAAGTGGAGTTTGTCACTTGTATCTGAGGGGAGATTTGATGGCGCCTTTCTGTTCAGCTACAATTTTCCTGTTTTAAGTACGTTTTTCTGTACCGATGTCATGAAATCCTCAAAGTATCAGTACTCCCATTCTGGAATAGCGGTAGGAAAGGAGAATGGCAAATCTGGGGACACAACAGGCTAGGCGAGCCCAACAAAGGGCTTCCAGCAGTAATGAAACCCTCAACCGTTTTGCATCACAATGACATCTCCAAAAAGCGAAATGAGATTTCTAATAGGCCTTTAAGCAGTAATATGAGGCCACCTTTAGTGACATCCTTGCTTTCATGGCTAAATAATGGGGCGCTGTCTAGTTCCCAAAGCGAGAATAAGTATGAGAAAGCCAGTGTAAATCAGGCCAAATGAAAAGGACTTGATCTTCGGAGAGCAGTTCCTAGGAATTATCAATCATTTCAGCAGGTCAACTTGAAAGGATAGAAGCTATGCCAGGCCCTTTTTTTTTTTTTGCGGTACGCGGGCCTCTCACTGTTGTGGCCTCTCCCATTGCAGAGCACAGGCTCCGGACGTGCAGGCCCAGCGGCCATGGGTCACAGGCCCAGCCGCTCCGCGGCACGTGGGATCCTCCCGGACCGGGGGCACAAACCCGTGTACCCTGCATCGGCAGGCGGACTCTCAACCACTGCACCACGAGCGAAACCCTAGGCCCTTTTCTCTCTTTTGGAATCTGTGCAACTGGCTTCAGGTCAAATAAAAATTGAGATTGAGTAGAGGTGACTGCTCATCATGGGGGAACTGGGGAGGGGAGGGGAAACAAAAGCACCAATCACAGGAGAAGGCAGCTGAGGCTCCCTGGGGCTTAAAAAGGAGGTCCCCAGAGCAAATAGGTTTGAGCATTCCAACGGACAAAACAGTACTGCTGAGTGTTTCCAAGAAGAATTGTCCTGTTGGTAGTGCTCGTTTGTCATGCCCCCCTTCTTTTTCTCAAACATGAATTAAATCTATTTGAATCACAACAGTTGCTGCCATAATTCTGAGAAGGAACATTTATTCTTCTGACTGCATACACGTGTATGTACAAATGTGCACACACACACAGGCAACTCTTCCCCCATTTTTGGATGCTCAGTAAAAGATTTCAAGACCTAAAGAAGCTACAGCATACTTGCAAAATACATAAGAGAAGCTGAGAAGTTAGTCTTTATTAACTTCTCCATCCAGTTCTAAGACAAAAGTTACCATCTGAAATGACATTTACAAAGAATAAAGCAGAAAAGGGAAAGGCTTGCTTAATATTGAAAACGGAATCTTGATATCCAATTGTTTTCCAATTTTCATTAGGTAAAAGATTACGTTGTTTTCTTGTACCATGAAAGCACAACCCAGATGCAAAGCCATTTACAAAATGACAAAGGCCCTCAATCAACCATCATTCATAAAGCCTTTCACCAATTCATGAGGCCAGTACTTGATAATCTCTACTCAGCGTATTCAGCAAAAGAGATTACGCAGTCCCTGCCCTCAGCCTTAACTGGTTTCCCAAACATTCTGTGTTGGAGGCATCACAGTCTTGAGTAATGAACTTCAAATATTTGGAAGCAGTACAACAGAGGTTATCTGGAATGGGACTTCCAGACTAGCCATTAGGACGGAATCTCCTAGGATTCTTTCAATTCCAGCCTTCCATTACGCAAGGAATAGCTCCGAAAACCAGTAAGGAAGAGCCAGCTGCATTAATCTCTAACAGCCTGAAGCACATTTCAAAAAATCATAGTTACCAGAATGTGATCTCACTTCACCCCCTCAGCAACTCCACTCTGGGAGACCAACAAGCAGTTAGTTATTACCCCGACATCAGGCTGAATCACTCTCTATATAAACAGAGTCAAGTCCTGTTTTATCAGCCCCATCACTGGAAGCTGCATATGCGTCCAGTTAACAGTGTTCCCTAAACAACAAGCTGCAAGACCTCGTGCTCACCCTTGGACTGCTGGTATAACCACCTTAAAAACCAGGGCTGTGCTACTTGCTGCTGTTTGCTAAATATGCCCAGATTGCTCTGTTATTTAGTCTCTTTGTGACTGAGTACATGTTTTCTCTAATGTGGCTTAAGGAGACCTGCCTCCTCCCCACTGTCCTTCTTCCCTCTCCAGGGGTGTATGGGAAGAGCATGCCACCTTCCTAACCCCTTCCAAACCTCTCACAGGGGATCTTAACTTCTTTTGTGCCATAATCCCTTTTTACTTTGGCAATTTGGATTCCTTCTCTGAATAATATTTTTTTTAATATAAAAGTAAGTACATAGGGACTTCCCTGGTGGTGCAGTGGTTAAGAATCCACCTGCCAATGCAGGGGACACGGGTTCGAGCCCTGGTCCGGGAAGATCCCACATGCCGTGGAGCAACTAAGCCCATGCGCCACAACTACTGTGGCTGTGCTCTAGAGCCCACGAGCCACAACTACTGAGCTTGTGCACCACAACTACGGAGCCCGTGCACTGGAGCCCGTGCTCCACAACAAGAGAAGCCATGGCAATCAGAAGCCCACGCACCGCAACGAAGAGTAGCCCCCTCTCGCCCCAACCAGAGAAAGCCCACGCACAGCAACGAAGACCCAACGCAGCCATAAATAAATAAATAAATTTATTTTAAAAAAAAAGTAAGTACATAAGATTTCAAAGTAAACCAATTATATTGAAATACAGTTATCAAAATATTTTTTAAAACTGTTGGTGATAAAGTAATATACGTGCTTCTAAATCATACAGTAAATAAGAAGAGCTAATGGCAGTTCAATTAACCACTATAATTTGAAAGAAGAGACAAGTGTAAATGATATTTCAAGATCACTGCAACAACTATAACGGGATGTAAAAACATCTGATGGTAGCTATCAGTAACAAAGGTACAGTTACTGTGGATACTACTGAGGTTTGTTTCCCACATTCATAATTAAAAGAGAGGCCAAATTTCAGTTAGAGACTAGTGAAAATAAAGAAGTAATTTCCCTGCCTTCCAAGGTCAGGGACCCCTGAATCATAGACAGTTGTGGCTAGAGCTGGGGAATGGGGGAAGATGAGTTTTGCACCCAGGATGAGACTGAAGACTAAGGATTTAAAATAAACAAGATGAATCCAAACAGTGAAATCAGACTATCTAAAAACAGTGAGCAGGAAGTTATGGAATTTGGTCAAAAGTTATTAGAGGGCTACTTCTCAGATGGAAGAGAGACTCAGTGTAATATAGTGATGCAGTTACTGGAGAAGAAAAAGGAAAAAGGTTTTCATATGTTTATTCCCAGTAAGTTGTGATTCTTCAGCATACCCATTAAATTTTAAAATCTAATTCTAATTTTCCCCAATCCCATTCAGCCACTTGCTCGGGCCTGAAATCTCCAAGTCAGCCTTGCTTTAGCTCTCTGTCACCCCACATCCAGCATCAAGACAGATCCCACATCCAACCTCTTCTCACCTTCTCCACTGCAAGCCCCCATCATCTCCTGCCTGCGGTCGCCTGCTCACTGGCGTCTCTGCTTGCACTATTAGTGCTGACTTCAGCCAACTCCCCTCCAGCTGCCAGAGTGATCTTTTTAAAAGATAAAGCTCTTCTGCTCAAAACCCTCCAATAGTTTCCTATCACGCTCAAAAGGAAAAAGAAAAACCCAAACTCTTTATCGTGGCATCCAAGGCCCCACCCAAGGTGGGAGTAGCCTCACCAGCCTCTCTGGCTTCCTTTCCTGCCACCCTCTCACCCTCCCTCATCTCTTCTTGCCTCACTGGCCAAGTTTGTTCTCAGGGCCTTCGGAGTAGCTGTTCCCTCTGCCTGGAACACTCGTTTCTGATCTTCATAGGGTTGGCTCCCTCTGCATGTCATTCAACCCTCTGTGCAAATGTGAGCTTTCCCCGGCTTCTCTGTCTATAACGCTAGCACCCCTCACCCTAGGCCTGGGACTCTCAATCCACTTTACTCTGCTTTATTTTTCTTCAGAGCACTTGAGTCTTCTTTACATCACACAATATGTTTCTTTGTTAATTTGGTTATTGTCTGTCTTTACAATGTAAATTCCACAGGGGCCAAGACTTTCTCTCTTTTGTTCTCTACTCTATGGTACCTAGAAACGTGCCTGGAGAAAAGTAGGCAGTCAATAAATATTTTTGAATGAATAAATATTATAGATAAGGAACAGAGGACTTTCCTTAACGTCAGAATTTGTCAATGGCAGAGCTGAGGTTAAATGAAGGCATTCTGTCTTCCTCTTGCTTGGTCATTCTGCTACCCATGTTTCATCGTGCCAAAGCAGTGGCTACTATTCTCTTGAGATTAAGGATCAAATAGTAGCCATCATTCTTTGAGTACCTACTTTGAGCCCTCTGCAGTGAATATCTTTCATTTTTATCTGCCTATCATACCTCCCCCCTTTTTGTGGTATCAGCCCTCAGATTTTGCTTTGACAGCTCCCCCTCCCTGTATCAGGGGGAATGTGGGTCACAATGCCTTGCCCTCTCCTGGCCAAGGTGTGCCTCAGAAACCCAAGCTTAGCCAAGCAGATGCCCTTTCCCTGGAAGAGGAATCTTGAGTGGACTTGCAAAGACTAGAGGGGGTCTGTGCTCCCTGGGTCCCTATACCTGCTTCTAAGACCAGATCCTTACCTTTTCCGTTATGTCTGTGAGTTATCTTTTTACTTCCAATATATACCATTTTTCTTAAGCAGCCTTTAAATTTCTGTTGCTTGCAACAAAAAACTCTGATACCATCTTTAACTGTCACAGCAAGCCTACGATGTAGGTTTTATCACCATCCCCATGGTACAGAAGAGAGGAGCAAGGTTCAGGGATGTGAAGGGATTAGTTCCAGGTTACCCAATGTTATACATTATGTTGGCTGCATAATGGACCAATCCCCAGACTCTGTGAATGTATATATATATATATATTCCCTTATATGGCAAAAGAGGCTTTGTAGATGTGATTAAATGAATGGTCTTGAGATTATCCTGGATTATCACAGGTGGGCCCAATGATATAATCACAAGGGTCCTTATGAGAGGGAGGCAGAGGGTCACGAGCCCTCCAGGATGGAGGCAGTCTCCAGATACCAGAAAAGGCAAGAAACAAATATTCCCCTAAAGTCTCCAAAAGGAACCAGCCTTGTCAACACTCAGACTTGAGCCTTGTGAAACTGATTTTGGACTTCTAGCCTCCAGAACTATAAGAGAATAGATCTGTGTTATTTTAAACCACCATGGTTGTGGTAATTTGTTAAACAGCACAGGAAACTAGTATTCCAACTAATAAATGGCAGAGCTAAGACTGGAGCCCAGATGTGTCTGCCATGCTGCCTGACACAGACTCCCCGAGCTCGTTCCCAAAGAGCCACCTAAAAACAACAGGAAGAAGACGAGGAAGCAGTACAGTGTGCCCCAGAGAAAGGGCCACCCACACAAAAACCTCCAGCAGAAGGAGGCACTCAGAGGATTTATGCACCCCAGCGTGTCCTGAATTCAGGAAACAGGTCTCTTTCCTTCCTGTCTAAAGACGAAAGTTAACATAAAGAGCAAAGACGATTTATTATCCTCACGAGACTCCGGCCTTTCGAATTACTGAGACAGAAATCTTCTATAAGACAAAATGGATTGAAAGGATATTTCTCCTTGCAACAGGGCATGACAGCAAATTTTCTGCCAGGCTACCATCCAACTCTGATCTTTAGTGCAGGACGCACGCCATTTCCTGTGCTGTTTTGAAGGCACAAGCGTTTTGGGTCCCACTGTCAAGCTCAGTGCAGAAAATCTGACTGCTGGCACTTGTCCTCAAACGGCACAGTGACACTTCTATTCTCACCTCAGGTTTTGCTCATAAGATACCTTTCACTGACCTGAAAGTATCGTGGATTTTTCTTTTCTCTTCTTTTATCTAATGGTAGAACTTAGCTGAAAAGACATTTTGCCCAAAACAACCTTTTCTTTTCTCTTCTAAAACACAATCTTTGTTTCATTGAAGGTCTCAGTTTTAATGATGTCTTTCATGAGCCTTCTCCCCTGGGACACGGGACCAGATAGGCAGCAGTGCACTTTTGTTCCTTGTGTTTATTCAGTGATTTATTTTTGCAAACAAATTGGATGAATACTTTTTGGTCAAAATAAAAAACTAAATGTTTCCTGTCCTGAATATGATAGCAAGTAATTTCACTGTTTCTGATTGGCTGGTTAAGTCAGGACTATACACAACAAAAGAGAACAGTGCTGGATTCGTAAACAGGAGTAAGGCCAACAGGAGATATGAGTAATCCACTGCTGCGGAAAGGTGGGGAAGAAGACCCCCTCCTTAAGCTCTGATTAGAACATGCACAGATTATATTATTGCTCTAAACTATCACTCCTTTACCTATAAGAGAATCATGCGTCCCTGCTCTTTGTCATTTGCATGTGGTTTCTGCCTGCGGGTGGTGTCAACTTCCCCCCTAGTACCGATATTGAGCTTGGCCATGGGCCTTGTATTGAGCAATGAAGTGTGAGCAGAAGTACTGTTTGCATGGGTTGGCTATTGCTCGTCTCTCTCTGCTGTGAGACTGAGGAATGGTGATGCTCCTCCCTCCTGGGTCCCAGAATGAGAAGAGACATGGAGCAGAGCCAGAGGTGACACACAGCCAACATTAAACAGGGTGAAGTATAAATCTTTGTTGTTATAAGGCATTGAGATTTAAGAGTTGTTTGTTACTGCAGCAAAACCTAGGGAAAGCTGACTAACACAGTATACTGGAGGGCAGTGGGTAAGTATCATGTAGGAAAACATCAGGGCTCTTTCATTGGCAAGTATCATCCACCTAACTCAAACTGGTGTAAGCAAAAAAAAAAAAATGTATTTATTGAAAAAGAAAAAAGGTATTTATTGGTTCACTTAACTAATAGGGGTAGAACTGGCTAACATGCCTAACATGGTGAGATAGAGAGATTCAAAACAATGCCATAGGGACTCAGGCTCTGGCCACCTCTCAGTTCTGCTTTTATCCCAGGCACAATCTCTTTAGAGGATTGCCCTCAGCAGCTCAAGGCTTATAACCTCAAAATTCTAGAGGAAAAGACAGAAAAGTTTTCCTGGTTACTTCTTGAAAAATCTTGGGGTTATCTTGGATTTAACCAATGTGGGAGCAAGCACAGTGGTAGGGGGATTCACTGCTCTGATTGGCCAGGCCTGGGTCACATACTCAGCCCAGAGCCAGAGGTGGAATCAGCTTACTTTCTGCTTGAACGGGAAATGGGAGAGGGGTGATCCTTCCAAAAACATAGGGTGTACTGTAACCAGAAGAAGGGGGAAATCAGTGCAGGGCTGGAAAAAACATAAATGTCTAATACAGAAAGCAAGAAAATGGAATAAAAGGAAATAGAATAAATACCTTTCATTTTGCAATTGTTTTTAAAGTAACTCTGTAGACAATATGAAAGCTACAAAATAATATAGAGGAGAAAATAAAAGCCATGTTCCTGCCATTTGGAGTGAAATATCCTTTTGAAAGACCTTAGAGCTAGAGTTATTTAATTCTATGATGATCCTTGATTTAAAACCTTTCCTTTTCACCGTGTAGTTTATTTAACAAATATGTATATTTTATATATGATAAATCTTAATTATTTTTATAAACCTAATGGAATTTTTTAAGGGTTATCCATGTTTATATAAAATAGCTACATAGAAATGCATTTCTTAAAAAAAGAGTCATGGAAAAGAAATGGGTAGCTGAGAAGGGATGGGCAGAGTGAAGAGCATGTGAAATTATGGGGACCTGTGGGAGAAGGACCCATCACTTATGTGACAAGCAATCAGCAGCTGCCCATGGCAAATGATCGCAACCTACCAGCTGTGATCTGATAATATGATGACATCGAGCATCAAAGACAGCTGGACCTGGTAGAACTTGTTTTACTAAGAACGTTAAAATAAACCTAAAC
The DNA here is from genome assembly GCF_008692025.1 of Phocoena sinus. Taxonomy (NCBI): domain Eukaryota; kingdom Metazoa; phylum Chordata; class Mammalia; order Artiodactyla; family Phocoenidae; genus Phocoena; species Phocoena sinus. Next base: position 65,166,156 of record NC_045777.1, on the reverse strand, counting down.
TCTTATTTTGGATGACTCCCCAGGCTGGTAGATAAGATTATTTGAGGCAATAAATGCTAGTACGCATAATATACAAAGGAGTGGCATCTGACACAGGAGCTGACTCTAAAATGAGCACATAAGATGAAACTCACATTTAGCCAAAATTTCCCCTTGACACACCTTAAATTACCCATATAAAGACATAGCATCTTTCAACGGTCTCAGGTAGCCAGTTTTTCTCCCAGTCTTAGTACAGATCACTCTAAGTACCCGGTGATAGGCGAGGCAGAAGAGTGAAGTAATTCATTATGCTTTTACCAGCTCGGACCCTGGAGCCAGGCTGCCTGGTTCAAATCCTGCGCTTGCTGTTTACTAGCTTGTGACCTTGGGCAAAAAACTTACACCTCTGTGCCTCAGCTCTTTCTCTGAGATACGGCTATGGCCGGCACAGCTATAACCCACAGACTATCCAGTGTTCCCTCACATATCTCAGCCTCCCTTGTGGTTGTTTTGGGGCCAGGCTCTGTGAGAAAAGGTGAGAAGGTTAAGAACTAGGGTGCCGGGCTTCCCTGGTGGCGCAGTGGTTGAGAGTCCGCCTGCCGATGTAGGAGACGCGGGCTCGTGCCCCGGTCCGGGAAGATCCCACATGCCGCGGAGCGTCTGGGCCTGTGGGCCATGGTTGCTAAGCCTGTGTGTCCAGAGCCTGTGCTCCGCAACAGGAGAGGCCACAGCAGTTGAGAGGCCCACGTACCGCAAAAAAAAAAAAAAAAAAAAAAAAAAAAAATGACATGTTCCAAATAGCTATAATTTATAAGAAGGCTGTCCAACCTGTATCAGTCTTTGTATAAGAAATCAGCTGTTATTGAGTATTTTGCTATTGTTTGTAACTGCAGCCTAGTCTAGGCTAGCTTAACACAATGGGGAAATAATAGTTCCTACTTTGTAGGGTTGTTATGGGAGTTAAATTAGGTAATATTTATAAATTGTTCAGAACACTACCTGAGTAAACACTATATAAATGCTTGGTTGGTAGGTAGGTAGTTAGGTAGGTCATGCAGGTAGACAGAGACAGACAGAAGGAAACAGTTCCCTTATGGGCCGCTCATGTTGTGACTGTCACATAAAACTGAAGACAATTAAGGAAAGAGCTGAGTCATGTGACCCATTTTATGCTTCACCTCCAGTGTACAATTCAGGGGGAATTGTCTGCATTTAAAAAAATTTTATTTCTCTCTCTCTCTTTCTCTTTCTTCCTTCCCCCAAGAGCACAACATTGAACTAGCATAAATAAGTCCATATACACAGCAATCCAACTATATACAAAATCTGTCTGTTGGGCTTCCCTGGTGGTGCAGTGGTTAAGAATCCGCCTGCCAATGCAGGGGACATGGCTTCAAGCCCTGGTCCAGGAAGATCACACGTGCCGCGGAGCAACGAAGCCCATGCGCCACAACTACTGAGACTGCGCTCTAGAGCCACGAGCCACAACTACTGAGCCCAACATGTGCTACAACTACTGAAGACCGCGGCCCTAGAGCCTGTGCTCCACAACAAGAGAAGCCACCGCAATGAGAAGCCCACGCACCGCAACAAAGAGTATTCCCCGCTCGCCGCAACTAGAGAAAGCCCGCGTGCAGCCGAAAATAAATAAATAAAATAAATTTTAAAAAAAACAAAACTTTCTGTTCGTGAAGACAAGGACCATGTTTGTATCATGGTTCCATGGCACGTAGTAGGCAGCCAGCCAGTTTATGAATATGTCTGTTCCCTGATTTTAGAGCACATTTAAGCAAGTAATAAATATTACCTGAATAGATGAACAAATAAATTAAAAATAACTCCCTTTAATAGCTGAAACACACCCATTTGTATATGTATCAGTAGTGGGAAAAAATGTATTCCCTTAAAACTGGCACCATAATTCCTCTTAGGTAAGGAACTAGCTTTGTTTAGATGAAAGACCATTTCACAGATGGAAAAACTGAGGCTCTGAGAGCTTGAGTCATCTGTGCTGAGCCACACAGCTGGAAGGAGTAGAGCGTGGTTTAGCATGCAGAGCTGTGATTCCAGAGCCCAGGTTCCTAACCCCTACACTGCACTACCTTCACTTTGACGTCCAGGACATTCTTACACCTCCCTTGACAGCTCCGGGATTTGACTTGTGTCATCTTCTTCAACCCACCCCCACAAGCCTCTCAGATACTTCATTATTCATACTGATGACACCTCCAACACCATGGCCTCGAGTCCATGTGATTCCATGACCCCCTTCTTCCTTCGTGACAGTCACATCTTAGAACGGGTTGTCCCTGAAAGACTGTCACATCTCATCTTCCCAAAGTCCTGATCTCATCATAGCCTTCTCTGTCCTTTCATCTTTCCCACCCACTCACTTCTATTTATATTGTATTTTGCCCTTATGTGAGACTATGACTTGGGTTATTGGTGTCCATCTAGAACAGGGCTCAGCAAACTAGAGCCCATCGGTCAAATCTGGCCCATCACCTACCGTTGCAAGTAGAGTGGTACTGGAACACAGCCACAGCCCTTTGTCACGTGTTGTCTATGGACAACTATGGAGTTGAGTAGTTGCAACAGAGACCACACGTGTCCTGCCAAGCCTAAAAGATTTACTGCGCTGACCTGACCTAGAAAGCCATTTCCTTGTTCCCCAGGAGCTCTGAGGTTACTGGAGCCGTGTTCTTAGGGCAAGCCCACGGCTCTGGTCATATTAATCCTCCTCATTGCCACTGGGGAGAATTGGGTTTGGCACTGGAGTGGGGCGGGGAGGGAGAATGAGGCTGATGTGAGGGGACTGGCTGGTGAGCTGTGCCGGTTCAGAGCCGGGTCTCAACCAGGGTAACACAGACGTCCCCAGCACCGTGAGGCTTCTCACTTGGGCCCACACCTGTCACTCTCCCCGCCACACCCCAGGGCCCTTTTCCTTCCATGTCATTTGAGCCTCTCAGCATCATGTGAAAACTCAGTCTCCCCCACTGCCTGTCACTCCAGCCATCACCCACGGAGAACAGCCCACAGCCCCCCCAGTTCACCTCCAGTCAACAGATTCCTCCTTGCTCACAGCCTATCCGCTATTCAATCACCTGGTCATGAGGAGCTTTGAAACACCTTACTGTTTCTTTTCCTTTTAATGTTTTATTATGGAAAATTTCAAAGATATAAAAAAGTAGGCAGAAAAAAAATGAACCCAGTTCACCATCCAGCTTCATTTATACTGTTCTCCATGTCAGTCACTCAATGTAACTTCCCCCAACCTTATCCATTGACATCATATGATTTCATATTTCATTCATAAATATTTCAGCATGTTTCTCTAAAAAGCAGTAACTTTTTATTGTGAATATGAAATCATTATCAAACCTTAAATAAAATAACAATAATGCTTTCTATCGTCAATTATTTACTAGGTGTTCAAATTTCCAGTTGCCTCCTAATTTTTCTTTTTAGTTCGTTTCTTTGAATCAGGATCCAAATAAGATCCATTGAAATTTCAAAAACTGTATGGACCTACCATCCCCATTTTAGTGCTTCCGAGTTTGGTTATGTTTCTTACTTCCAGTGTGAACACGTAATGTAGCGTTTCTGTCTCTTTCTGAAAATTGGTTGTTAAATCATTAACACAATTCAGAAAATATAGTAATTTATGAGAAAAATGTAAGACATCATTCTTAGAAAAGTTAACAATGCTTTTCCATGTACTTAAGATCCTGTAGGGGAACAAAATTTGCCACCCAAAATGTCTCTTTGCCATGTGGATTATCTCAAACTGAAAACGATCAAGGCCCAAAAGACTCAGGAAGAAACTTTGACCTTCCTCCTAACTGCCTAAAAAGAATTTAGATGGAAGGCCTGTGCGTGGAATAGAGTTATCACTAGAGATATCGGCAAAGAATGTGGGTTGGGTGTGGTGGGGAAACTTAGACATCAGAGTCCACTCTCTGTCCCACTGTCTCCGCAGGGCCCCTCCAATATTTATTTACCAAACATTTGCTTTTCCATCTTCATGGCAATTGCCTTCCTCCCCTTTGAAGTCTCAGGTCCCTACCCCTAACATCCTCTGTTGTCTTTAACTGCTGATGGTATTTAAGGTGAGGGTTTCAGACATTTTGGTGAGTTACTCAGTTCTTCTGGGCCTCTCCCACGTATACAGGTTATTAAACTTTTGTTTGATTTTCTCCTGTTAATCTGTCTCAGGTCAATTTGATCGTTATACCGTCCAGAAGAACCTAGAAGGGTAGAGGGAAATTTCTCGCTCTCAGACAATCCTCTGGGCCTAGTCTAGACCTTTTACTATCTTAGCTTTGCCAGTTTTCAACACTGATTTTACCCAACCACCTGTTTCCTCCACCTCTTTTGCAGGGTTGCTGGAAATAATCTCATAAGCAGGCTGTTTATATGCATCACAAATTCAGGCCATCAGCTGGGCCATCCCTACTCATCCCTAGTTGATTCCCTATCGGTTTCACCACAGCAGCTGTTGCAGCCTCCTCCCCTCCCCCACAAGTCTCCAGAACCTGGGCCTCCTTCTCGGCAGATACCTTCACATCCACACGAACGACCAGAATGACAGTGCCCACCGTGAACTTTCTCAGCTCTTCTCCCTTCCCCCTCAGATTTCCTCTCTTTTCCTTCTGGATTCAATCAGAAGTTCTCAACCAGGGGAAATTTTTCTGTCTCCCCACATTTGCCAGTATCTGGAGACATTCTTGATGGTGAGGACCACAGCGGGTGCTACTAGCATGTGGAGTGGGGGAAGGCTGGAGATGCTGTGAAACATCCTACAGGCCAGCCCCTCACAACAAAGAATTACCGGGTGATAGATGTCAGTAGGCTTGGGGAAACGTGGGTTAGAGATGGTCTCTTGGCTCCTGCCCTACCTGCCTCTCTGCCCTCCCTGTTCAAGAGCATTCTCGAGAAGGATATGGCACCTGAGTTCTTGCCTCTTCAAGATCAAATCTGGGCACCAACCAGCTTGGCCACTGGCCCAACCTGACTGGCTCCACAGGCCAGCGGTGGAGTGGGGCATAGATGGTCTTGTGCATCCCCATTTCCCTTTAATGCTTTATTAGCATCTGTTTTACAACACTCACTACAGAAACTACAGCTACTTGTAAACACATCTCTCTCATTCCAAGGGTCAGAGCCATATTTTATTCATCTCTGTTTTCTCCACAGCACCAAGCTCTTTGCATTGCATTTGGCAGATGTTCAATAAATATTTATTGCATCAAATTAGATTAGTATCATTTACATTTTTATCATGCTCAGGGCATCTCTTTGAAAGGTAATGGAAGCAGAGAACACAAATGCCAGTTAAAGCAAGAGCTTATGTGTTTTTGTTCTTGTGGAGTCCAACTGAAATGCTTGCTATTGCTACTTTGCAGTGTACTTAACATGAGCTGCCAGCGGAAGTTAGCAACTATTTTAAATTAAGGTATTTTTACGATAAATGACTAGAGATTGGAGAGAACTCTTACTTAGAGAAACTCTCTTAAGACTCTTCTTCGTTTTTTTAAAAAATATTTATTTATTTACTTACTTGTTTGGTTGCATCAGGTCTTAGTTGCGGCAGGTGGGCTCCTTAGTTGTGGTTCCAGAGCTCCTTTATTGTGGCTTGTGAACTCTTAGTTGCAGCATGCATGTGGGATCTAGTTCGCAGAACAGGGATCGAACCCAGGCCCCCTACATTGGGAGTGCAGAGTCTTAACCACTGCACCACCAGGGAAGTCCCTTCATTGGTTATTGTAAGTGGGAAAATGTTTCATTTTCAACCTGGAGAAATATGCTAATCTTTCACTTATTAATCATTTATAATCTATAAATTATAGGCTTTCCATGTTCTGTTCTTTTTCTTTTTTTTTTTTGCGATACACGGGCATCTCACTGCTGTGGCCTCTCCCGTTGCGGAGCACAGGTTCTGGACGGGCGGGGCCAGCGGCCACGGCTCACGGGCCCACCCACTCCGTGGCACGTGGGATCCTCCCGGACCGGGGCACGAACCGGCGTCCCCTGCATCAGCAGGCGGACTCCCAACCACTGCGCCACCAGGGAAGCCCGGCTTTCCATTTTCACAGTGGACAAAATTAGGCAGAGTCTTAGAAGCTTAATAAGAAGCAAGATTTTCTAATATCGTTCTCTTTCCAATGTATAGGTAGTCTCAGACTTTTAAAAACTGGTTAATACCTGAATTTTTTTAAACTCTCAAAATTGAGAAAGTCAGCCAAGGGTCTATTCAACTTGGCATTCCCCAGAAGGGCAGATTTAAGCAAAAGATGTAACATTTGAGGGCTAAGGGTCTAATTTCATTTTTTTCTACTCTGTTTAATATGGGATTTTACAAAACTTACTTAATTTCCTAGTGTCTCAGTTTCCTGACATTGTTCTTGCAAAGGGCTGGTGTGAAAATATTTTCAAAGAAATAAGTTAAATATTATTTTCTCTAAATTGAGTTGTTTTTCTTCCACTTATGGCTTAAAATTGTGGATCACTGCTTAAACGTCATCCTCCAGGGACTTCCCTGGTGGTCCAGTGGCTAAGACTCCACGCTCCCAATGCAAGGGGCCTGGATTCGATCCCTGGTCAGGGAACTCAATCCCGTACGCCATAACTAAAGATCCTACACATGGCAACAAAAATCCTGCATGCTGCAACTAAAGATCCCAAACATGGCAACAAAGATCCTGCAAGCCACAACTAAAGATCCGGCACACAGCAACAAAGATCCTACGTGCCACAACTAAGAACCGGCACAGCCAAATAAATAAATACTAAAAAAAAAAAAGTCATCCTCCAAGTGAGGTCTTTCCTGACCACCCTGTATAAAACTAAGTCCCGTCAATACTCTATATTCTCCCCTCTCTGCTTTATTTTTCTCTATAGCACTTACTTGCTTATTGTCTGCCATCCCCCACCAGAATATAAGCTCCATTAAGTCAGGAGTTTTGGCTACTTTGTTCACTGCTTTATCTCCAGCACCTAGAATGATGTTCGGCACACAGTAGTTCTCAATAAACATTTACTGTACGAATGAACAAATTATGCAAATCTAGAAATGTCATATGTTATAAAGCTATCAAGGGCATGAATTAGATGTAATTGAATCAACATGGCTAGATCTCAAAAGCACGTATTTCAGTCAAATAAAAGCAAGTTGCAGGATAATGCATAAATTTCCTCATCTGCAAAATAGGGCTGGTAATAGCATTGTTATGAGGATCAAGTTAGTTCATTAGCACTAAATGCTGAGACCCGTGATACGAGCACTCAATAAATGTTAGTGGTCATCATTATTATTGCTATATCACTGATGATAAACTGTTCACATAAAGTAATATTACTAATTTTGTATGATATAATCTAATTTTATATAATTAAGTAACTAATTTTAAGACTACGGAAGGATGCAGTATAGACCAAGCTGATTAATTCTGTGAGGAGAGAAAACTCAGATTAGAATGACGGTCAAAGAGAGTATTAACCTCATCTGTCATGTTCTAATATTTTAAATGTAAATGATGCATATAACTACAAAGTAATATTTAGAAAAGTTTAGTCGTATTTCCTGAGACATAATGACCTTTAGGGCTAGGAGGAGAGGAAGAGAGAATGGAGAGGTGAATTACTTAGGATAAGAAAATTTTTTAAGTTTTCTATTTTATTTCTGAAGTGCTTCTTGAATAATCACGGCATGGATAGGATGCCCTTAGCCTAGAATAAAAATAACCAGAGAAAAGAGCCACATACACAACTGATCCAGGGTCCTGGATGGATTACATGAGTTAGTTCTCATAGATTGGAGGAAACTATCATTAACACAATCTTCAAGTTAGGAATAAATTATTCAAAGCCTTGTGTCATTACTTACTGCAGTTTCAGCCACTCTTCCACAAATGGAATGGAGAAGAATTCTGTGAATGTCTCCCCTATCCTCTTTGGATTTTGACTGGTCACGATGCCATATGTTTTGATTAACAAGAAAACAATAAACAAGAATTCAAGTCAATTGTTGCTATTCTGCTGGCACATTAACACTATTGAACCCTTAGGGTCATGGAATATTCAAAGATGTGAAAAACTTACTTGTATAACCATTCGGTCAGAAAATCACAGGCAATGAATTTGGTTCTTTTCCTCTAAAGAGAGAAGAGAGAATTAAATTATATTCTTTGCCCCCATGTTTAAGTTGGACAAAGGAGGAGGGGTTAATTGATTGCTTGTGTTAGATGAAATATGCATAAGTCCTTGGTGAGGTTTATAAGCACACCAACAAACAATAACTCAGGCAATGTAAAGAATTTTGACAACATTTCGCTAGTCATCTTGGGTAAGCATATATTCTGACTATATTAGCAGGGACTAATAAAAGACAATGCACATAGTAGGAGGCTTATTACATGCATTTTGGATTTATCTCAGAAGGATTTCTTTAAATCTAGACCTTGATTCAGAGTAAGTATATTTATTCCTTTCCCCCAGTCCACTCAGATCCTCAGAATAGCAGTACTTCGGGTCTGGGTGCCATTGGCCAGTGCATTGACTCTGCCAGCTGCCCACCCATCAGCCCCTCTCCACTTCATCCTTATTACCAGAAACCTGATGACAATCAGTCCAGGGGAAAAACATTTCCCAGCCTCCCATGTAGCAAGGGACAACCATATGACATAGTTCTGCTGTTTGAGATAGAAATGGACATGTCCCATGGATTTCTGAGAAAGTGCTACTTTCTTGATTTCTGCTGCCCTTTTCTTTGAAGTTTCCTTCTACTTCTTTCAGTCTGGAACACAGATGTGGGGCTGGAAGTGGAGCAGCACCTACCAGCCAAGAGGCCAAAAGCAGGGGGTTAGAAGGAACCTGGGCCTTTAATGACTTCTTTAAGCCACTGTACCAGTTTGTGGCTGACCTACTCTGGACATCCTGATACGTAAGGAAAGATAAACTCCATCTGGATTATTGGCACTGTTCTTGAGTTTTCATAACATGAAGCTGAATGCAGTTCCTAGGTGATAGATAGCTAGTAAGCCACAGGGAAAGAACGTCCTAGAGTAATGGGGGACGAGGCTCGCAGAACAGCAATGGAGAGGAGCACTGGGTATCCTGCCTCCTAGTCCCATTTAAAGTGTCTTGTAACCCAAACAGAACCAGTTAACTCCTTTTAGAAGATTGTTATGGGACTTCCCTGGTGATGCAGTGGTTAAGAATCACCTGCCAATGCAGGGGACACGGGTTCGAGCCCTGGTCCGGGAAGATCCCACATGCCGTGGAGCGACTAAGCCCATGTGCCACGACTACTGAGCCTGCGCTCTAGAGCCGGCAAGCCACAACTACTGAGTCTGTGTGCCATAACTAATGAAGCCCACACGCCTAGAGCCCGTGCTCCACAACAAGAGAAGCCACCGTGATGAGAAGCCCGTGCACGGCAGCGAAGAGCAGCCCCTGCTTTCCGCAACTAGAGAAAGCCCGTGCGCAGCAACGAAGACCCAAGGCAGCTAAATAAATAAATAAATATTGTTAAAATAGCAGGGGCTAAGAACAAGTCGTTGGTTAGTTACCATGTGAAGAGATCCTTCCCAGGAATGAAGGCAAAACAGACTGCTGGAAATTCTCCTTGCCCCTCCAGGTGTACCCTTTTCCACCACACTCTGTGCCTTGGGAGGCTGATTTTATGGTTCATATCAACCAGGCTCGTTTACTCTGTTGTTGGGTCCAGCCACTGGGAGGTACCAGCAGGAGATCCGAGAGAGGGAAGAGAGAAAGGCAGGGTATAATGGGTTGAGCTGTGTCTCCTCCCGGCCCCTTTGACCCAAATTCATATTCTCCCACACTTCAGAAAGTGACCTTATTTGGAAATTGGATCATAATTAGTTAAGCCCAGCCACTCCTGAAGTACACAACAACTCCAACGAGAGTGAACAAATTTAGGGTTCTATTAGCAAGGAAGAAGAGTAGACCACCAATGGCAGATTCCTAACGACATTGTGCTAGACCCTGGATCCAGCTATGCCTGAAGCCAAAATCCCCTGAACCTTTCATGAGCCAATATATTTCCTTTTTTCACTCAGCCAGTTTGTGTTGTTTATTGCTTGCAACAGTAAGAGTTTTAGTTACTATTCCTTTCTTCTCCCATTGGCTAGTTACTATTCCTTTCTTCTCCCATTGGCTAACTCTATTTGCCTTTCAAGATGCCTCTTGGGGGCTTCCCTGGTGGCCCAGTGATTAAGAATCTGCCTGCCAATGCAGGGTACACAGGTTCGAGCCCTGGCCCAGGAAGATCCCACATGCCACGGAGCAACTAAGCCCGTGCACTACAACTACTGAGCCTGCGCTCTAGAGACTGTGCACCACAACTACTGAAGCCCGCATGCCTAGGATCTGTGCTCCGCAACAAGAGAAGCCACCGCAGTGAGAAGCCCGCCCTCCGCAATTAGAGAAAGCCCACTCGCAGCAACCAAGATACAACACAGCCAAAAATAAAATAATTTATTTTAAAAAAAAAAGATGCCTCTTGGAAGCCTTTCTGAGCATTCTTACCCTCTTCAGTTTAGAGTAAGCGCCTCCCACCACCGCCAGTTCTGTGTGTCCCTCTGTCATAGCACCTCAGGTGTAACTGTAACCTAACGGCCAGCCCACATGCCCATTTCCTCTATCAAACTATAAATTCTCTGAGGACAGGGGATGTGTCTTCTTTTTCTTTATGTTCCCAGTGCTTGAGTGTCTGGCAAAGAGTAGGTGATCAATGAGTGGTGAGTAAGTGAATGAATGACCTCACCGTTCAACTCTCAAGCAAAAAAGCAAGAAGGAACTCATGCACAAGAATTCTGACATTTATAAGTAGGCACTGCTAATAAATTCTGGACAATTTCTCTTCACTTTCTTCCCCTAATGTTTTATTTATTAGGGAAATATTTTCTTCTTCTTTTTTTCTTTTTCCCCCTTTACTTTGAAATAGCCAAATTAGCTTTATAAGCTTAAATAAGGTTAAAAAGATTGTTGTAAAATTGATTCTCACCAAGAAGGAAAGTGCCACTTAAGATTTTTCACTGAAAGCTTTATTATAGCTGTTAGTAAATAAAATACTGGTGCCTGATTTGCTGGAGATGCAGTCTTTTACCTCACTGCTGATAGCCTTTTATTAAAAAATTGAAACACTGCCGGCCATGGTAATAAAATTAAATGTACTAGACCATGTAATGGGGTCTTCTAAGTCTGCATTGCAAGAGTAAGATTCCCCTTGAAAAGCTATCTTTAACTAAAATAAGAAAATACTTGTACAACAATGCAAATATGTATCTAGCATGAATCGCCATCTATTAATTTAAACAATCCTGCAGCTGTAGGATAGCAGTGTTTCTCTCTCTCTCTCTCTCTCTCTCCTTACAAAAGATGCATTGTTCCCTTAGCATTCATTGCACCGTTTGGTGGTAAAGATTCCTTCTATGAAGGGAATGCAGCTTGACTTACTCTATTAAATAGACTTTTAAAATAGCCAAATGGTCTGATGTACGAAGGTCATGTAGACAGATTTAATCATTTTGATGCAAAGAAATAAAATTGAAGAAATTGTGTTTTCCTTCTGTCCTGGGCAAGTGTGGACGTGCTGTGCATACTCAGACACACAGAACAGTGGCGATATTGTTCGGCTGTTGTTTAGTTTAAAAATTATCTGCTGGGAGCTGAAAGAGAGAAGGGAAAGCAAATGAAAAGTTGTGGTGAGTGAGGAGATAAGAGAGGAAGTAATAGAGAGAAAATTAAAGAGTGAGATTAAGAAAGTGTGGGCACTGGGGTTTATGTAATGTGGCCAAATACACGGAGTTCATGATTGTTAACGGGGAAAAATGCCCAAGTTTGGGTAAGCAGGGTGATCAGTTAAGGCAACCTTATACGAGGTTAAAAAACAATTTTTAAAAAATCCAGAATTAAAAGGAAAAAGACTAAGCGTCAAGGGGTAAGGCATCATCACGAATCTGCAACTCTGTTGTACATCCAACAAGCTGGGTGCGCAGCAGGATGAGTTGATAGACTGGTGGACAGACAATGATGACGCAAATAAAGCGCAACAGTGACCATGAAACCTAGGTGGTAAACGTGTGGGTGTTTCCTCTGAAATTCTTCCAGCTCTTCTACATGTTGGGAAAAAGTTTATAATAAAACTGAGGGCAGGAGAACAAATCATAAAAGACTCAAACCCCAAAGAGAGAAAGGGCAGAAATCAGACAGTATTTTGTACCAATTTTTATGTTGAATACACGTATCGGAGGCAGACTGGAGGACTGAAGATGGGAAAGAGGAACAACTCACATTAGAAAGCCACTGACGCTCTTCCAGTAACTAATGTAATTTCACCCCACCAAGGTCAAAAGCACAGGCTGTGAGCTTAGTGAAGCATGGCTGGCTATAGCACGGTGTTGGTTGAAGCTCTTTGGGTCTGCAAGGGAGAGAAAGCTGCTCGGGTTACCTTGGTTACTGGGCTTTTTTCAAAAGTGCGTTTAGGCTAGACTTTGCTGTAACAAACACCCCCCAAATCTGAGAAGCTTATGTCATCGATGGTTTCTCCCTCGTGTTACACGAACATTTCCACCAGCGTGGCTCTCCGCTCCATGCGATCTTTGCTCTGGGCCTCAGGCTGACAGGGCAGCCTCTCTCTGAAATGTTGCTGGTTGTCATGGCAAATGACACGGATATGGCGAAGTATTCTTTGACTCTTAAAGTACATTTTAAATGACACGTCCATTCATTCCACTGACCAAAGCAGTGACGTGGTCAAGCTTCCCTTAGGGAGAGGCCACAAATGTTTTTGAACAATAATATAACCTAGCACAGGGGTTACTGTAAAGGTAGAAGGAATGTGAGAATTCCTCTTACCAGGGGCAGAGCCAGGTCTCGGGAAGAAGCGGACCAGTGTCCACAGCTGTCCAGGCATGGGACAGGTTAGCCAGAGTCATCCACCAGTAGCTTGGTGACCCAGCAACAGCTCTGCTCCTAGCTGTACACGGAACTCAGCTTTTTGGCCGTGGCTTCTTTCTCAACTTGCTGCTGCTTTCTCTGCTGCTCTCTCCTAACTGGTTCTTTCTCCTGCTCTCTCTGCTTTGAGGTCTGCTGACTCATGGCTTTTCAAGCTTTCTCCTGTCTCTGGTGTTTCTCCCCTTCTACCCACGCTATGATCTGCCCTTTCTCTCTGTTGTCTGACATCCTCACGCCCCAGACAGGAGAATCTGATTGGGCTGGTTAGACACTACCCAGGATGGACCATCCCTGTTGGGCAGAGCAATGCCAGACCATTTCCCAGCCACTTGCCATCCCTGAGAGGCTGCCCACAGGGCCTGAAACTTATTCCTGGCTCAGTCACTTGTGGCCAGAGTGATGGTGACATGGACAAAGCAGGGAGAAGGGCCTGCAGTTATGGCTGTGGGCATGGCACCCACTTAGAATGTCATGGCCTCCTTTCCCACATAGATATTCCCCATAAGAAACTTCCAGATACCCGAGACCACGCACCTCCCACCCAAATATGACAAAAGTGAATAGTAACTATAATCCTAGGAACGAGCACACACATGGACGATAACCAGATGCCAAAAGGCTTATCACAGAAAACTTCAAACGGGTTCATTTTTTTCACCACTGCATTAGAATTTCATTAGTGAAAAAGAATACTTCTCAAAAGAAGTCAAAAATACGGACTTGTAACACAAAATGTTGACCAAGACTTCCAGCATGAGCCACGTGGCCATTTCTAAAAGTGTTTTTGGTTTAAAAAAGTAACATTAAAGTAATTCTACCACACCTTTCCTGCAAGAATCTATTTTTTCCACTCCTGAGAAATTTTTTTCAAACAAAAGCTGGTGGTACTTCTCATTTCCCTTATTAGTCAAGGACAGGAAATGGAGTTTCTTCCCTCACTGACCAGAGCCCTTGCACTTTTAAAAAGATATTCAGGTATTTTATTTTTTTTAAATACTAGAATAAATGACTATTACATGGGCAAGGAATATAAAAAGAAAAAAAAAAGGTTTTGTTTTACTGAATTATTCATAGTAGAAAATTTTAATGCCATGAGATCATCAAAGGACTTATCAGGAGTTAGAAATAGTTTCCTGATACCAACTGTTGTTTACAAAACTCTTCACTGTAATGGAATTTGATGAGCAACCAAAGGCGAAAGGGAAAATTTTACATTGCATGGGATAGGGTGGGGAAAGAGGTGGAAAGTCTTATCACCCCTATCCAGACTCTGCATTTAATCTGTATGTAAAGCTGAGATAAGGTTTATTTTCAGCCATCATTTTATTCATGTATAAAACTCTTGATTTCTTTCCAAATTAAGCAAGGTACACTGTTCCAGTTTGGCCTTGTTCAGTAAACATTTACTGAGGACCTGCTATGTGCCAGGCCCCATGCTAAATGCTAGAGATGACGAAATGAGTAGGGCATGGCCCACTGTCGTTATTAGTTCAATGCCCAGCAACCACCCCCAAGCTGGGTAGTAGCTGTGAGGAGTATAGAGGATAAACCCCATCTCTAGCTCCGGGTGTGAACCCTGATAAGGCAGTCAAGATGATCCCACCTCACCTGCCACCTACACGGAAACCAATCTGGTCCACATTCATCCTGACCAAAGGGATTCACTGACTCAGGATGGACACGTAATTAATTTCAGAGTGATAAGATGTGGGACGAGATGTGCTGGGGCTTCTGGGAAACCATTTCATTTGCTTTTCTGAAAGAGCTTGAGCATTCTCTCCTTCTGGCTGAGGCAAAACCTAGGACAGTGGCCATTGCTGTGTTACTGTTTTGAGGGAAGCCAGCTTAAGGATAAAGCTGACTCTATAAGAGGCCAAGTAGAGAGACAGAAGAAAACCAGGTTTTCAATTATATCACTGAGCACCTGAATCAAACCAATCCCGAAGCCTTCCTTCTTTATCTCAGAAACTTCTAGTTTCTAGCTCCCTGAGCCAGTAAATCCCCTTTATTATTTAAGCCACTTTCCTGCTAGTTGAAACATAATGAACTGTAGCCAAGATAGCTGCCCAGTATCCCTTCTGCCTTCTTCTGGTAACAGTGCCCTGAGTTCCTACTGGGGTCCACCCTTCCCAACTCTAAAGC
Source organism: Phocoena sinus (assembly GCF_008692025.1). Classification (NCBI taxonomy): domain Eukaryota; kingdom Metazoa; phylum Chordata; class Mammalia; order Artiodactyla; family Phocoenidae; genus Phocoena; species Phocoena sinus. Next base: position 65,151,054 of record NC_045777.1, on the reverse strand, counting down.
TGTGTGCCTTGGGTAAGACTCCTTCCATTTGCCTAAAAGCCCACTAAATGCCCCTAGTTCCAAGGATTGATTCCAAAGTAGGTCATTGACCTGAGCCAGTTGGATTAGAGAGGAACTCTGGGAGAGACTTTCTCTTCCCCTGCTATCCTTGAGCCTTATGAAATGGGGGATGGTGCCACAGGGGAGGGACCATTTGAGGGTGGAGCCAAGCCAGAGCAAACAGAATCGAGAGACAGAGGGGGAACGACGTCCTGAAGACATCACTGGGCCCCCAGATCAAGCTGTAAAGGAAGATCTCCCCATGGGCCTCTTGTCTTCATAAATAAACAAACAAAAAATCCTTTTCTACTTAAGTCAGTTAGAATGGGGTTTTCTGTCACTTGCAGGACCTGCCTCAAGGAGTTAACACCAGCAAATATGGGAATGTTAGCTTTGCATACTTAACACATCTAGCTGAAACAAACTCTTGAGTTCATACTACTTTTTACTGCTAACAATAAACCTCACATCAAAAACTGCTTACAGTAAAAATCATTAACTTTATACTCTGAGTGCCCAAAATATATTCAGAGATGCATTGGAAAGAATTTCCAAGTGAAGTTTATCACAGCCACTAAGCCAGCTATGCTTAATATAGCAGTCCAATTAAGTTCTAATTAAGTTCTGATCTCTTGTGTTTCAATTAAGCTAATCTAAAGGCATGGCTGAATGTCAGGGGATCGGTTAAGAACATCAAGCCAACTGTAATGTCTAGTCTTTATAATGATATTTATGTGTCTCAAACTTAATTTACTCCAGTGGAATACAACCCAGTACATGAGAGAACAGGAATGGTATTATAACCCTTAATCAACCATCCGTCTAAAGAGACTGCTGAATGTCTATCTTAACAATTGCACAGTTGATTTCCTGCCTTAAAACCTTTTCCCCCTTCCAACTCACATAGACTCTGGCAGCCCAGGGGCACCAGGGAAGGCAGCTATCACTATAAATGGAAGATCAGGAAGGTCAAGGTCAACAGAGACTCTGTAAGTCTGCAAGTCTGTAACTCTGCAAGTCTTCGTGAAAATTCAGCTCCCACGAAAACTCCTATGTCAGTATTGAAATTACTTGCAAAACTAGCTTCACAGTCATGTCTCCAAGAGACCAAAGGGCCTGGAACATTCCCTTCAAGGTATGCCCTCTGCTTAGAGAAGATGGAGAAGACGTGTCAGGGCCTGTGTAAAAGGAAGCTTCTGGCAGAGGCTCTGATGGTATGTCTGTCCTGATCCATCTCACGATTCCTGCCTGAAACTGGATTTATTCTTTCTTTCACTGTCAACCTGGACCCATCTCTCCTCTCTCTGGTTGTTCACTTGCTGACATTTGCCTCTCTGAGTCCCTTCTTCAAACACAATTCTTAATAACAAGAGCTACCCCTTACTGAGCTAAATGCTGTACTCACATCATCTCATTCAATCCTCCAACAGCTGTGGGGAGGTGGATACTATGATTATTACCCTCCCATTTAACAGATAAGAAAACTGAGGCTCACAGAGTTTAAGGAATCTCCCCAGGGGCCCAGAGGGGGATTCAGGGCCCCTGTCCTGCCAGAGCGCCCACCTTTCTCAGCCTAATCTTCACCACCCAAACCCCATGTGGCCAGATTCAGCCCACATCTTCCTTACACACTGCCCTCATTTCCAGTCTTCTGTTCCAGGTCTAAGGAACTTTTTTCCAATTTAATTTTGTTCTTATTTTATTGCTACTTTTCACCATAGCTGTGCCAGTCCCTGAGCTAAATGGTTTAAATACATTATCTTATTTAATTCTCATAAATTCCCTATGTGAAGCAATTATTGTTATCCTTATTTCCACTTTACAGGGGAGGAAACTGAGGCTTAGGAAGGTTAAGGTTACAAGGTCACAATGCTAGCAAGGTCCAAGGCCACATATCTAGGAGGAGGTAGAGCTGGGCCTTAAATTCAGGTGAGCATGGCCCAAAACTCCATGCTGAGCTTCCCTTAGACAGCCTCCCAGTAGCCTACTACTGTAAAAATCTGGATAGTTCCAGGACTTCAGAACCAGGGTCAGCAAACGTTTTCTGAAAGGGTCAGATAGTAAATATTTTGGGCTTGTGTCCCAGCTCTTCAGCTTTGCCACTATAGTACGAAAGTGGCCACAGACAATATGGAAAGCAATGGGTGTGACTGTGTTCCAGTAAAACTTCACTTACAAAAACAGATGGCAGACCCCAAGGGCCAGAGTTTGCAGCCCTGTGCTTCAAAACATTATCAGTAACAGAGAGAAACTCTTTCAAGTGGAAGCATGGAAAAATCCATAATTCTTGGTTTGACACAGAGGTTTGACTTCAAGAAAGCTCTGTTTCACCTCTTCTTTCTATTTTCTGGATAACCCTTTATTCTAAGGGATTAACAGTTTAAACATCCTTTAGGTCTAAGATTAGTTTATGACTTGGGTTTTCTCTTCCTAAAAAGTAGCAGGAGAAATGCAGCTCTCTATACAACCAAGAAGTTCAATGACTTATTTTAAGATATGTTCTTGTAAAAAACCAATCAATTGAATCTTATTTTCCTTCGTTTTAAAAAATGGCTTCTATCCGTTAGACATAAATTCTCAAAAGAAATCTGGGATACTTGCTGACTGTCTTCCTTCCTTCCCACTTTCTTTCCTTCCATCCTTCCTTCTGACTGTGATTCTAGCATCTCTTTAACACTTGGCGGTCTCTTCATATTGCATTGTCAGGCTCTGAGCTCACCATAATTTCTGAGAGTTATGTTTAGATTTTTACAAATAGATATCATTTCTTTAAGGCACTAGTACTTTAAGGATGAGGAAAGTCCATCCTTGGCCATGTGTAATATCCAGAAAGTAGTAACAAGGATACCACCTTCCATTCATTCAAGCAACAGTTGGTCACCCAGAAGGGGCCATGGGGGAATGACATTCCTTTCACAGACTGGCTATTTTCCAAGATAATGTTAATAGTGTCAACAACAGTTACATGTAATGAATGCCTTCCAAGTGTCAGGCACTCTTTTAAATTTTACTTAACTCATTTATCCTCACAACAACTACATATTATTAGGTTCTTATGATTATTCCCACTTTACAGATTAGGAAATAGGGGCACAGAAAGGCTGAATACCTTCCCCCAAAGTCATTTAAGAGTAAATGGAGGGCTTCCCTGGTGGCGCAGTGGTTAAGAATCCGTCTGCCAATGCAGGGGACACGGGTTTGAGCCCTGGTCCGGGAAGATCCCACATGCCGCGTGGCAGCTAAGCCCGTGTGCCACTGCTACTGAGACTGCATGCCTAGAGCCCATGCTCCGCAACGAGAAGCCACCACAATGAGAAGCCCATGCACCGCAACGAAGAGTAGCTCCCGCTCGCCGCAACTAGAGAAAGCCCGCGTGCAACAAAGAAGGCCCAACACAGCCAAAAATTAAAAAATAAAATAAAATTTAAAAAAAGAGTAAATGAAAAAGAATTTGAACCTGGTTGGACTCCAGAGCTAGCTCCTTCACACATTACCTAATGTAATCCTCAGTCATCCTGTCTGTGGTTTACAAATGAGGAGAGGAGGAAGTTGTAGGCAAGTAACTTCCCTGAAGATACTAGGCTAGAGACAGAAGTCAAACCTGCCACCTGCTGCCAAATCCATTTTATTTCTAATGCAGTGTAAGAGGAATTGCAAAAAAGGGCCATTCTCCACCCCTCCCTGTATACATGTCTTCCCACCAAGAGATGGACTCTATTTCTCACTCCTTGAATCTGGGATGGCCTCATGCCTTGCTTTGGCCAATGTGACACAGCAAAAGTGACACTGTACCAGTTCCAAGCCTCAGGTTCAAGAGCCTTGAGGACTTCTTAAATTCTTGCAACCCTGTCCATCTGTCATGTGAGCAATCCAGGGTTAAACTGATGGAGGATGAGAGACCAAGTGGAACAGAGATGATCCATCCCAACTGATGCCATCTTAGACCAGCCAGCACCCAGCCTACCTGGTAGCTGACCACAAACACACGAACAAACCCAGCCAAGGCCAGAAGAACCTCCCAGCTGAGCCCAGTCCAAATTGCTGACTTGCAGAACAGTGAGCTAAATAAATTGTTGTTTTAAGACACTAGCTTTTGAGGTAGTTTGTTATGTAGCAAAAAGTTAACTGATGCCAGAGTATAAAAAATGAAATGCAATTTATGGCCAAATGGTAACATTCTCCCTATCAAGTGGCCAGTCAAGACTGCTACCATAGCCACCCGGCACAGAACCATGCCCCTGAAGGCAAGAGAACAAAGCTTTAGAGTAGAGCAGGAAAATCCTATCACAGAGCCACTGCCTTTATTTTGTAGGACAACCATGGGGTTATCCTCAAGTCAGAGCCTGTTGGCTTTCTTTTTAAAGCCTTGTCTCTTGAGGATGACTTTGATTTTTAGAAAAAAAGCAACTCCCAGCCAAGTTTGGAGAATGAAGTGATCAATGTTGCTTTTGTTAAAAAGAAGAAAGAAAAGAAGCATGACTATACAGCTATAATAAGACTTTCTTGCACGGTTTACAAACTGGATCTGACAGCAATTCCGAGTTGCAAAAGGAAGGCTTTTCAGCACTAGCAGCTTTATTGACATAGTAGAACTGGGTGCCAGGCTCCAAAGCCTGACTCCTGCTTCAAACCCAGGCTCTTCCTCTTAGGAGCCATGTGAACTTCTCAGTCTCAGGTTTCCTCAGCAACAAAATGAGACAGTAAAATCACCCATTCAAAGTGTTACTGTGATGATTAAATGAGACCACAATGTGAAATAATGCCTGGCATTTAGGAAGTAGTCCTGATTGCCATTAATCACCATTGATTAATCACACAGATGGTAACTGTTTGGTAACGATAGGTCATTATGAAACAGCCCTTAACTTTGAGCCATATTTCCTATTTAGGTGCTAGATTCCAAAATGAAAAATTGAGATCTGCTGTCTGAACCCATTTAAATGTCACGACATTCAATCAAATGTAATAAGGTCAGGTTAAAAACTTGGTTTCCTCCACTCTTAGGTATCTACCCAAGAGAAATGAAAACATATGCTCACAAAGACTTGTAATCAAATGTTCATAGCAGCTTTATTCATAATAGCCAAAAACTGGAAGCAACCCCAAAACAAAGTCCATGCAATGAAAACATTATTCAGCAATAAAATTGAATTAGGTACTGCTACCTGCTACAGCATCAACGAACATCAAAAACACTGTACTAAGTGAAATAAACCAGATGCAAGACTATATTGTGTGTGATTCTATTCCCATGAAATGTCCAGAAAAGGTAATCTATAGAGATAAAAAAATAGATCAGTGGTTGCCTGGGGGCAGGAGTAGGAATGAGAAGTAACAGCAAACGATCACCAGAGATATTTTGTGATGATGGGAATGTTCTAAAATTAGGTTGCGGTGCACAGCTCTAAATTTGGTCCACTTAAAAAGAGTGGATTTTTAAAAATCATTTTTTAAAAGTGTGGCAAAATACACACAACATAAAATTTACCGTCCTAACCATTTTTTAGTGTACAATTCAGTAGTGTTAAGTACCTTCACATTGTTGTGTAACCAATCTCCAGAATTCCTTTCATCTTGCAAAACAAATTCCACACCCATTAAACAACAACTTCCCATGCCCCCCTCCCCCAGGCCCTGGAAACCAGCATTCCACTTTCTGTCCCTATGAATTTGACTACTCCAGGTGTCTCATATAAGCAGAATCATACAATATTTGTCTTTTTTGGCAACTGGCTTATTTCACTCAGCATAATGTCCTCAAGTTTCATCCATGTGGTAACATATGACAGAATTTCCTTCCCATTTAAGGCTGAATAATATTACATTGTATGGATATACCATATTTTGTTTATCTATTCATCTATGATGGACACTTTTGTAAATAGTGGATTTTATGGTATGTAAATTGTACTTCAATAAAGCTGTTCAAAAAAAAGTTTTATTTATACATCCTCCTGTCAAAGGACCTTATGATCATTTCCATTTCAAACAATACTGCATTTAATGTCCTTCTTCAGAGCTCTTTGTGTATAACTATTGAGAGTTTTTGCAGCAGTGTACAACCTTAGAAGAGACATGTCTAGTCAAATAGTATGTTTATTTTCTATTTTACTAGAAAGTTCTGCCAACTTTTTCTCCAGAAGCGTGGTACCAATTATGTACCGGTACATGAAAGTTCTCTTTTCCACAGCTTCATCCATTTCTTATATTGTGAAACATTTATATTTTTGCTAATCTGTGAGACATGATACCACTGTGGTTTTATTTTTATTTCCTTCAACATTAGCGAGACTGAGCATCTTTTGATTTGCTCTTGGCTCTCTGGGTCTACCCTTTTGTGAACTTCCTGATCCTATCCTTTGTTTATTTTTCTATTTCATAGTTCTATTGTGTTGTTCTCTTTTTTCTTATTGATTTATAGGAATTCCTCACAGGCTGGATACTAACCTGTTGTCTATGTTGCAAGTAAGCAGAACAGATTAATAGATAAGAGTCAAGTCAATAAAAGGCAGAGATCAATAGGAGATAGAAAACGGAGAGCCTGAGATCAGGACCACTGCGATATTCATTGTTGTTATTCTCCGTGTGCTTCCCACAGGGCCTAAGAAAAATCCTAACAGTATCAAGTTATTTATTGAGCACTTGCTATGTGCCAGGTATTATCCCCATGATCTAGCTTGATGCTCAGAACAAGCTGGTGAAGTAGACATTATGGTCCCTCTTCCACACATGAAAAACTGAGACTCGGTGATAGGAGGTTATTCAAGTAAGTAGCCCAACTGAGATTCCAACCCAGCTTTATCGATTCTAATACCTTCTCTTAAAATTTTTAAAAAATTTTATCAAATAATACCTATGCATAAAGGATCAAATAATATTAAAATAGCCCTTGCTCTTTTTTTTTTTTTTTTTGGCTGCGTTGGGTCTTCGTTGCTGCATGCGGGCTTTCTCTTGTTGCGGCGAGTGGGGGCTACTCTTCGTTGCGGTGTGCGGGCTTCTCATTGCAGTGGCTTCTCTTGTTGCAGAGCATGGGCTCTAGGTACATGGGCTTCAGTAGTTGTGGCACGCAGGCTCACTAGGCTTAGTTGCTCCACGGCATGTGGGATCTTCCCAGACCAGGGCTCGAACCTGTGTCCCCTGCATTGGCAGGTGGATTCTTTTTTTTTTTTTGTGGTACGCAGGCCTCTCACTGTTGTGCCTCTTCCCGGACCGGGGCACGAACCCGTGTCCCCTGCATCGGCAGGCAGACTCTCAACCACTGCGCCACCAGGGAAGCCCAACCCTTGCTCTTAACTACCACATTATACTTCCTTACATAATCAGAGTCCAAAAATATTTGCTGAATGGATGAATCAAAAATCATTACCGAAGACACATATCAACAAGATTTAGCAGCTGAATCCAGGAAGTATGGTGGGGAAAGGTTTCTTATCTGAGGCAGACCGAAGACAGAGGAGGATACTCACAACTGGAGTCCCCAAGTGCATAAAGAAATATAAGCAATAATTTTCAATGAAGTATCATTTAGAATACCAAGAAATCAGAAAATTATATGCCCAACAACAGGCAATAGGTTCAATGCATCAAGGTGCAGCCCCACTATGAAAGTCCACAAAGTTGTTATATGTGGCATTAAGGAAAGATGTTCCTGATATATTGCTAAGTAGAAAGTACAAGTTACAAACAGTGAGTATAATGTTAAAAAAAATACATTAGTATGTACTAAATATAAAAGTATGAGTATATGTGAATTTTAAAAAGCCTACCAAGATATTTAACATTAACAGGGCTAGAATTATGACGGATGTGGGGTTTTTGGTTGTTTGACTTTGTTTTTCTTATTGGTAGTTTCTAATTTTTCTATACAAAGCAAGTATTACTTGTATAATAATCATTCCATTCTTACCTCTTTTTTAAAATGGGCAAAGGTCAAGAGTCCTTTAAAGGAGTGGGGTTTAAAAGCAAGAGATCTCAAGAACAGATTCCAGATCCAAAGGGCAGGTGAGGCAGGCTCAGGGTCTGGATCCAGACTGAGCTAACGCAGTTCAGTCTGGGTGGGAGGGCAGGAGCCAGCAGGGGCCAGCAAGGGCACTGCAAACAGCCTGCAGGGGCAGGGGTGAGCTGCAGCCTCCATCATTTGGGTCAAGAGTTGATTTCCTGGAGTGGTTAAGGGCTGAGCCTTAGAGTCAGAAGGACAGGTTGGCATCCTGGCTCTGCCTCTAACTAGCTCAGCAACCTGTGTGTGCAAGTAAAGTTGTTCATTCTTTCTAGTCTGCAGTTTCCACATTTAAAGAATGATAAGAACACCACCTATAGCACAAGGCTGATCTTGAAAATCAGTGAGACCTTGTAAACAAATGTTGAGCATCACAGAACCTGGCATAAAGGAGACACCTCATAAATGGTAGTAGTTATGTTCCTAAGGATGTGGTCTGGTGGCAGGGGGGATCAGTATGTCCTGATGGGCAGGGTGGACAGTCAGTAAATAGTGAAGAAATGCAGACCAGGAACTCATAGGAGAACTTAAGAGTACAAACCAGAGATCACCAGTTGGTGAGATCTAGCTTACAAATGTGCTCTGTTTGGCACGCTGTGTTTAATCTTTTTGAAAATTAACTGTTGGTCTTCCCTGGTGGCACAGTGGTTAAGAATCTGCCTGCCAGTGCAGGGGACATGGATTCGAGCCCTGGTCCGGGAAGATCCCACATGCCAAGATCCCACATGCCAAGAACCCACGTGCCAAGCATGGGTTCTAGGCACACGGGCTTCAGTAGTTGTGGCACATGGGCTCAGCAGTTGTGGCTCGTGGGCTCTAGAGCGCAGGCTCAGTAGTTGTGGCACGTGGGCTTAGTTGCTCTGCAGCATGTGGGATCTTCCCAGATCAGGGCTCGAACGCGTGTCCCCTGCATTGGCAGGCGGATTCTTAACCACTGCGCCATCAGGGAAGCCCAAAATAAATAAATTTTTAAAAAAAGAAAGAAAAAAAATTAACTGTCAAAAGTATTTTAAAAATTAATCAGGACAGTTCATGGTAAAATATGAATTGGGGGCTTCTATTGAAAACTCAGGAGATATGGCCACACTGAGCCCATGTTCTGCATGGTGACGATCAGTAGGAAATGAGAAACGTAGCAGCTGCCCCTGTAGTGCGTGAGCTTCTGCGGTGGCCACAAGGCCCAACCACTCCCTGGTGTCTCTTTATTGTTATTCCATGCCTGTTTCATTATCTACTTGGCCCTGCAGCCCTTTGAATGTTTTTCCCTTAAAATAAACAGTGCTGATGTCCTGGGTGCAGTAGGTTGAATAATTACCCCACAAAGATGTCCAGGTCCTAATCCCCAAAAGCTGTGAATGTTACCTTACACAGCAAAAGAACTTTGCAGATGTGATTAAATTAAGGATCATGAGATGGGAAGCTTATCCAGGTGGGACCAATGTAATCACAATAGTTCTTACAAGGGCGGAAGGAGGGTAAGAGTCAGACAAGATGTGATGATGGGAGCAGAGGTCAGAGTGATACTATCGCTGGCTTTGAAGATAGACGAGGGCTATGAGCCTAGGAATGTGCAGCCTCTAGAAATGGAAAAAGGCAAATAGATAGATCCTCCCCTAGGTCCTCCAGAAGGAACACAGTCCTGCAGACCCAATTTAGACTTCTGAACCAGAGATATTCTATGCCCTGCGATTATGAGTCCTGTGTAAAACAAAACAAAGCAAAACAAAACAAAACAAAAACCTGCCTGAAGCCTAAATATTTTCAAATATCTCACTGGATGTTTATTAGGTAAAAAACTGTTTACAATGATCTGAATCTAAAACTTAGCTCCATTTAATATATAAACACAAAGTCTTTCTGCATGGTTTTAATATACATTGATTTTTCCAGAAGAGCGACTATCATGTATATTAAGAGAAAATTGTACCGTGTTTTATTCAGAACCTCAGTTTCTTGCCATTTCAGAAAATCATATCACCAAGGACAATATCACTTACATGACTTGAGTGACTGATATAACACATGTGACTCTGCCTTTTGTAGCTGTTGTGTTCATTGTGAGTCTATGCATAGGTGCAAGCAAGTGACTACCTCATAATATCTTCTAGTGTAGTTTTATTTGAGGTTTGAAAAAGGAAATACATGTTACCTATATTACAAATGATTTTTATTTTCTTTCTCATTCATATTATAGTCCACTATAATATAAATGGCCACTATATACATATATTTGAAATTACTGTATGGATAGATTACGATGATAGTGGCCCCTAATTGATCATGCCTCCTGGGTCCATGCCCCTTAGCAATGTGACTCTGCTACTTCTTCTACATGGAGTCCATTTCTTGCTCACTGTTGAGTTGCTTTGTTGAGTTGCTGGCCTTGTGAGCTGTTTTGAGCAATGCAATGCAATGGAAGTGATGCTGGAGTTCCAGAGCTCTGGCCCTACACTTCTGCCTTCGGCCTTTTGGAAAGCTGCCCTGAAAACAGCAGGCTGTGAAGGAGCTGGTCTGGTCAGCTGGAGGAAGAGAGCCAGGCAGAGAGGAGCTGAAGAGCCAAGAGCCAGCACTGAGGCCCCAGACAGGTGAGTGAGGGCAGCCTGGACCTCCTGGTGCAGCCTCGACACCAGCTGAAAGCAGCCACATGGGTGAGTCGAGGTGAGACTGACAGAAGAACCGCCAAGTCTCACTGGCAAAAAGAAATAATAAATCATTGTTTCTTTCAGCCATGAAGTTTTCAGGTAGTTTACTGTCAACAATACATCAATCAGGTAACTGATAAATAGGTAGTAGGACTAAGCCTTTCATTTCAGGATAGTTAAGAAGGGCACTATAATATATGATGGTAAGGGGAGGAGAGTGGGCCCACCAGGGTTGAGAGCCATCGGTCTGATGAATTCCCATTGCTCTCAAAATAAACCCCACACTCCTCACTGGCCTACACGATACGGCTGCGCAGAGCGACCTTGCTGGCCTCACCTCCCGTCTCGTTCGCTCACTCTGCTCCTGCTCTGTTGGCCACCTTTCTGCTTTGTCCCTGGAAGAGGCCACTGAATTTGGCGGTACTGGGTCATGAAGGAAACTTGAAAAGAGCTGAACCAGAGCACTGTTGGTGCCAGAGGGTCACACATTAAAGAGAATGAATGGTAAAAAGTTGGAGATGAGGTGGTTTACACAGTGTGCCAGTGACCATGAAGGAGACAAAGAAAATCACCTAGACAGGGCAGCAAGGTCAAATAGATGGGTTGGAAATTGTTATTTATTTATAACTTCTATTTTTTCTGATTACAAAAATAAGTCATTATTATTTTAAAAATTTCAAATACTACTGAAATACTGAAATATAATATAGGAGAGCAAAGGCTCCAAAAGTGTCATCTCTCCCCCAACTTACATGTGATTTTTCATTTATTGGCTAACAATTTGGATACTATTATCTACATTCAGGAAATGCCTGTACAATATCTATTATTGGCCCACAAATATGCCTCTACCAGCTATTTGTACAAACTAACCATTTCCAGTCATTACCTTTCACACAGTATAGCTGTTTAACAACATATAAACCACTGCTAGCACCCAGCTAATTTCACAGCAAAACTAAGAGGCTCATCGACTTTATTTATAGGTGGTCAGTGTAATGCCCTACAGATGCCACTTAAGTTTTCTCTATGACCTTTTTACACATAGTTGAAAACAACCTTCTGGGAAAGGATTAAAGAAATCTATTTCACTTGCTGAATTCATATCATGAAATGAGCAGGGTCTTCATTTACTTCTAAGGCTGACATAACTCATGGAAATTATACATTTATGGTTTAGTCCTCTAATTGTATTCTCTAAAAATTAAGGAATAGAGAAATATCTGGTTATTAAATAATCTGAATTTTATTCTGAGCATTTGAAAGATTTAAATATCTAATGACAAGCAAACTATTTGGTTATGAAATTCATCAGTCTAATTCATAATATCTAAAATGGCATATATACAAAATTGGGTTATTATGAATTGAAATCAAAATCATCAAGCTTGCACACTCTGTCCCAGGCAGAGTCTGTCTGATTCCATAGGCCAGATTCTGAACCACTGGACCATGTGCCATAGACCTCCTCATTCACGTAGACACACACACACACACACACACACACACACACACACACACACACCAGGTGTATGAGTAATTGACCAAATGCTTTATGGCCTAGTCATTAGGCGTCGCCTCTCTCTCTCTGGTTTTCCTTGAGGTGTCCTGGTGCTCACAGGACAATCTAATGAAAGGCTCTGCCCCACGAGGTGTCTGCCCCAGGCCTGCCTAGCATCTTAGTCCTCTTCTCTAGTGCCTCCAGATCATTTCTTTTTTTCTTTTTTAATATTTATTTATGCATTTGGCTGCGCCAGGTCTTAGTTGTGGCATGTGGGATCTTAAGTTGCATCATGCAGGATCTTGTTCCCTTACCAGGGATCAAACCTGGGTCCCCTGCATTGGGAGTACGGAGTTTTTGCCACTGGACCACCAGGGAAGTCCCCAGATCATCTTTCCTATCCAAATCTAGCCTCTGCTTTTGAAAGCCATTAGACCTGCCGTCAGCATGGTCCAGTGGTTAAATTCCTAGACTCAGGAAACAGGCTGCTCATTTGACTCTTGGCTCTGCCACTCACTAGTTATGTACTTGGCTTGTTGATTAACCCTGGTGCCGCACGGCCCTCATCTGTAAGACGGCAAGAATAGCACCCACGTCAGAGGACTGTTGGGAGCGTTAAATGAGTTTCCGCAGCTAAAGTGCTTAGAACAGTGTCTGGCACAAAGTACGGGCTCTAAATGTGCTAGAAACTACTATTCTTGAATTCCAGCCTCTTTTTCAAATCTCTGGCTCTCCACTGGCTGTGAGGCTCCTTCAATTTTAGATGATTTGTTCCTTCCTCAGCTCTAGCTTCAGGGGACCCGACAGATCTGGACAGCCTCCCCATGGTCTACCTACCTCTGGAAGTAATAAATCCAGACAGTGCAGGTACAGTTAGTAAATGACCTCTTGCATGTAACAGCTATGTGCTCCTGTAACTTAATTATGATCTTAAAAGTAGGCTCTGACTTTTGCAGAATCATATTCATTTATTCATCCCACAACTATTAGTGGGTCCCTACTATGTTCCAGGTATTGCTGGAACAATATCACAGGACAAAACAGAAAATGAGGAAAGCACGAAAAAATAACTAGAAGTCAGCATTTTAAGGGCAAAATACAAATCAGCAATTATTCTTAAGTGACCTAATACAAATGCCGTTTCAAGATATAATTTGAATGGCCCTAATTAACAATGAATTATGCTGCTGTTCAAGAGCCATTTGGATGCACATTCAATTGTGGGTGACAGATAAGAATGCTCCCGTTATGTAATTTCGGCTGGAGGCTGGTTATCATTCAGTTTAAGCATCTATTCTTGATGACAGGATGTGAGGAAGAGCTGAATCAAGAAAATGCAAATCTCTTGTGCAGATCTGGATAAGAGGAGCTCCACTTGGGTCTGACAAATGTTGAGATGGCAATAATGTAATTTTTAAGCCAGCAAAAATAACCCACAAAAGACTACGTGATGTCGGGGGCGGGGGGGAGGTGGGGAGGGAATCAAATTTAATTAAGAAATCCTAAAATCCTGAATCAGGATTGGCATGGAAAGAAGTAATGATAATTCACCCATCTTGCCTATTTGAAGCATTCAAATACTGAACTTCCAGGTAAAGACTGAAGAGAAGGCGGGGCAGGAAGGTAACATTCAACGGTGCTTGTGAGCACCCTTCGGTGAGTCATCCTCCTGGTAACGAGAGCACCTCTGTCATCCCTTTAGTAGTTGAGGATTACTCACAGATTCCATAGGGTCACACTGCAAGGAAGTGGTCACACTAGGTGTCTAGCTGCCTGTAAAGTTTATCAATTCTTGCAAGTTTTCAGTTTTAGGAACCCACTTTTTTTACACCTTTGATCATTCATTATAGCATTGAAAGTCTAATGCTCCATTCAAGCACCTGCAGCATTTGAGGTTTCATCTGTTTTCATTTAGTCCCAGTGGCAGCTCATCCATGGGATGTCAAAGATGAAGTATGAGTTGGCACAAGGATGCCTCATTACTCTCTAATACAAATAGAAATTTCTCTGATTCTTTAAAAGCGTTTTATCATTGCCTGGAGGCTGGAAACTGTTTCTAGCCCCCTCATTACAAAATTATTTATGGTCAAAAATTAGACATGCAACCCTCGATGTAAAATCTTAATTACTGTCCTTTTAGCTGATTTTTGTATAAATTAGAAGAATAACAGTTGAATAAATTAGAATAAAGGCTGCACAAGTGAATATAACTGCCTTAAGGTCTAGAAGTGAATGTCTAGCACCAGATCTACACTCGCTGTTTCTCCATATTCGTTCTTCTTTTGGAGGAGCAAAAGAGAACAAAGGGGAAGAAAATAAAAGCTACCTTTATCCTTCAGCTACCGAGGGCTTTGCTACTCATCTGTGGTTTCCTTGAGGACAGGGCCAGACTTGTCCTCTCTGGGTGTCCAGGGCCTGGCCCCATGATCAGCACATAGTAGGGCTTAATAAATGTTTGTTGAAAGGAACTGAACTTGGGTGGCTTAATATGTTTGCAGATATTCTCACACATATCCAAACAAAGGTTATTCCATTGTGCTCATTTATGTCATTGTTTAATCACTGCGTTCCATCCTCTGATCAAGCTAATAAAAGGCAGGGTACACTGAATATACTTTGGCCAACAGCAGGATTAAAAACAAAGATCCTTGAAATATGACTTGCAGGATTGTCTGGTCTCTCTCATTTAGCAGCAGGACCTGAAGCCAGAGAGGCAAGGCCATCTGACACATACAGGGTCAGGCCAAGGGCTCTGCTCTCTGGTCCCCAGCCTCACTACCATTCCATATGGCCACGCCTTGCCCTGTTTAACACCACACAGAGGAGGGGAAGCTCAGTTACAAATGAGGGACAAGAATTAAGTCGTCAGGGGAAGCCAAACAAGCAAATGAAAAATACACAAGAATAGAAGCAGTTTAGATTTTATAACTTAAGGCAAGTAGCAATCTGTTCTCCAGAAAAGAACCACAAATTTTAAAAATTTGTATTTCCTGGAGCTATTTAGAGGACAGCCTCCAAGCCCCATTTTTTGAGAGGGATGAAAGCACAGGCTCTCGGAGCATCTGGACCTTGGCTGAAGACCTGCTCCATTGCTCACTAGCTGGGTGATCTTAGGTAATGCTCGACTTCTCTGAGTTCCTGGGACTCCTCTGTAAAAAGCAGTTGACGGAAAAGGGGATCTGGCTTAGAGGTTGATTGTAAGGGTGAAATGTGATGATGCGTATAAAGCAATTTGACCAGTGATGACACACAGTAGACAACTAACCAGTGAGATAGCTTCTCTGACCATTAATACGATCACTATTATGATAGCAGCAGTCAAACCACAAGTGAGGGGACCACCATGACCTGGATGGACAGTCAGTACCTGAATTGCTGGCGTTCATTTTACCAGCTTTTTCTGTTTATAGTCCCCTTCAGCAGAGCAGCTTCTCATGTTAATGAAAATGGGGATCTGATCATTGTGTTTTTTTCTGGTTCAATCTGGACAACTGGTCTGTACCAGAATGTCAGGAGAATATAGCAGGATTAAGGTTTCCCAGATTTGAATTCACCAGGCCTGTGTCTCAAAACTAAGAATTTCTGCCAGAGAAATATGAAGAAAACCTTGCAATTCTGTCTCTGTTGGGGTGAGAGGTGTGAAGCCCCCTACCACCACTCCCACCCACCAAAAGCTATGAATAGCGGTTGAATTGCATTTTGAGGAAGGAAGGGTAAGCCGAATGCTGCACTTTTCTTTGCTGAGTGGGCTATGCAGGCTGAGAGCCAGAGCTGAATTGTTCAGGACCCAAAAGGGGTCTGGAGAGGCTGTGTGGGAGGAGGCGCCTGGAGAGGACAGACGTGGTTCTAGACAGGATTAATGAAGTATTGCTTGATAGATGCCAACAAACCCCTCTTCCCACCTCCCTATAAAAGTATCAGCAAAATAAACCTTCTTCATGAAGTCCTTGTGTAATCAGATGCTTGGGGGGGAGCTGGGACCAAGTGCTGAATAAGGCCTCTGGGTAGCCAAGGAACAAGAGCAAGCCCACTCAGGTAATGGGTGTAACCCACCCTACCTGGGGAGAACCTGCAGCCCAGTAATACTAATGATCAATAATAAGTTAACATTTACTGAGTTCTTCCTACATTCCAGGGACTGCCCTAAGTACTTTGTATGGGCCACCTCATTTCATCAGCATAATCCCATTGAAACTGTGCCCCATAGGGTTAACCGAAACTGGTGGCTAACAGAAATTCTTGAGCTTGTCTTGAGCAGATAAGGGAACTGCTTGTTAAAAGCCCCTGTGCTTATAACCTGCTTTCACTGATCAAGGATGCCTTAATTATTTTTGCAAATTGCATACCCTCCAAGCTTCATGTAGCCTAGATAATACATCACAAGACTCCGTAACCGCCTCCTATAGATAACACCTCTGACGTATGGGTTGCTATAGTAACGGTGGCTTAAGCTGTTTTTCAGAAACTTGGAGTCAGCTCTTGTCCAGTTCAAGCAGGCTAAAACTGGTTGGGACCACCGACCCTAAAACTGGGCCTACACAGTTGTCCCATGAATGACCTTGTGACGTCAGAGAGCCAAAAACTCCACCCTCAGATCATGCTAGCACCTCTATTTTCTGAACATGTATCCCATGAAGAAAGAAGCATGTAATTCAGATATACTTGTGCAGAGCAGTGATTACCTCACCCTTTTCCTGCCTCCAATCACCTTCCCCTGGACCTCTGACGGTATACTCTTCACCCATAAATATCCCAAGCCCCTTGCCTTCGGGAATGTGGATCTGAGACTTGTCATCCCATCTCCTCACTTGGCTGCCTGGTGAATAAACCCCTTCTCTGCTGCAAACCTCAGTGTCTTAGTATTTGGCTTGCTGTGCATCAGGCAAATGACCCTGGTTCAGTCCCTGGTTCAGTAACACCATGAGCAGGTGCTATGATCATCTTCATTTTACACATAAGGAAAAGATGGTGGCTCAGAAAGATGAGATAACTTGCCCAAGGCTGTACAGCCAGCTGGGGTGGAGGGAGATGTCAAAACCAGGTAACCCTGAGAACACATCCAGAGATGTGTTCTTAATCAATATGCCATAAACCAAAGCCCAATTTACTAGTTAATTGCATAATTAATATATAAGGAGGGTTAGGCAGTGGAATTTGCCACTCACTGCTCTCTTACATTGACTAACTCACGAAATATATGGATGTCTTCTTCTCTCACCCCCTTCATGGCGCCCCTCCAGGGATGAGCCCAAGAGAACAGTCTTCCCAGATAGAAGAAAACTGGGTTTTGGTCAAGGACATAGTAGTAGAGGTGCTCCCCTGACATCCAACTGTGCACTCATTTATTGAGGGCCAACTATGTATTCACCAGGGGCTAGGTACTGGGTAGGATATACTAGGCACTGAATAGAGATACAAAAATAAATCAGAGAATCTGTCCTCAAGGAACTTAAAATACTGGGGGAGACAGACATGTATAAAATGAAGTGTATTTGTGGGTCAAGGATGTCTTAATTTTCCACTAGAAGAGGAATAGATGAAATACTCTGAAATCTGAGGGCTGGGTTCAATTGCTTCCAGTTTGGGAACAGTAGGCCTGAAAGAGAAGCCACAGAGCTGAGTTTGAAAAAACAAATAGAACTTAAATATGCAGAGAAGAAGAACTCAAGGATTTTTTTCTCAAAAAAAAAAAAAAAAAAAAAAAAATGAAGGAACATATGCACAGAAGCCGTGAAGTGTGGGGCAGGTACAGGGACCTCCAAGTGGTTCTATCTGCTGGAGGGTATCACCCAGGAAGGAGAACAGAGAGAGATGTCCTTCTAAGGAAGGAGGGAAAAGACTGCAGAGGGCCGTGAAAGCCAGGCTGAGGGGTCTTGGACTCCTTATGTGGACCCACGGTTCTCAAACAGTGTACCGTGGCCCAGCAGCATACCCTAAACACCTCCTTCACAAGCGTGCTGCCTGGTTTCAGATCAACGTCTCATAATTCGTTTCTGCTTCTACTAAAGACACAACTGTCACGGTGAGGCCTGTCAGAAGGAATGTTATGCTGAATGGACCAGTGGCAGTGAATTAGGGGGAGGTATAAAGTGGGGTGACTAAGAGACAGGAGGGTCAGTATAACGTCAAGGCAGCGCAAAAGGAAAGTTGAGTGTTTGCTAGAGCACGTGAAAACGTTGTCTCTTCAGTATATAAAAGCATCAGGACAGTATCCTATTCTCACAGAGAGATCCTGTGCTGAAGGGCAACCAAGCAGGTGACACCATTATCTGTGAATGCTTTAAAGACGTGGGTCAAACAAATTGGGGTTTGCACTGTAGTTACAGCCAACTTTTTAAAATATCATTTTGAATCATTTAATTTGGATTTGAATCCTAGCTCTGCCATTCACCCTTGATCACCTTTCTGAATCTATCCCTTCGTCCGTTTTCTCATCTGCAAAATGCAGACAATATGAATCAAGAGGAACCTCACAGAACTGTTGGGAGTGATGATAAAGCCCTAAGCAAAGCACCCAGCAGAGCAAGCACTTGGTCAACGTGAAATGCTGTTGCTATTTTACTCTCTGCGTATAGGTCATCCAAAATTCTAGTACTGTGCAGGGAAGACACACACCCGATGTATACTGCCAACTGCAGAAAAGAGGGAGCCTCTGGGGTACTTACATGGCGGTGCGCCAGGACTGGAACTCGATTCATACAGATAACTAGCTGCAGTATGATAATGACCAGTCATCGAGCACTCACCATGGGCCAGGCCTCTCCTAAAGCAAGTACATTCGTGGCATTTGGCATGAAGTGGAGTGGGGGAGCCCCGAGGTGGGATGGTCAATCCGGAGCTGGATAAGAGGGCAGGAGAGCTATAATCTGTGCATGTCATAACGGGAGCAGGAAGACCCAAGAAACCTGGCAGATGCCAACTGCCCAGGAGAAGGGCAGGCAGGGAGGCCAAGCGGGCCAAGCGAGGCAGAAAACCTCCCCAGAGCCAGGCGGACAGACAGATGGCAGTGCGTGTGTGTGCACAACTAGATGTCCCGGCCGGAGTTGGATAAGTGACTGAAACAAGGCTTTCCCTCCCAAAGGGATCATTTTGAAAACAGCCACTTGACGGTACTAAGATAATGAGCTACCACCTGATAAAAATGCATTATCGAGCATTTAGAAATAAAGAAACAAAACAACTGACCTCAAAACATTTTTCTTTCTTTGCTTGGTGAAGCAGGCTAGCCATTCCGGGAAGCAGAACTGGAAAGATGAATGTTTCCAAATATTCTTTGGGGGAACCTAAAACAAACAAACATTCCCACCAAAAATCCAAAATGGCTCAAGTTAATTTGGGAGAAACATTTGCTTCTGAACAAAAAAAGGTATTCTCCATTAATCAACATGACCATAAATGTTATATTTTACTCTAGACTGCTGAGTTGGGCTGATTACCGACGAAACTTAAAATATCCCTCTGAGCTTCTGTAGTCTGGTGGGGCTGTAGACGGGGGTCCATGGGGCCAGGGCCACAGGCATAGCCAGGAGGCTGGTGTAGCTGGAGGGAAATACGCAAAGGGAGTGTGGTAGGAACTGAGGTCAGAGGGGAACGGGGCGGGGGTACAAGGACCTAAGGGCACAGTAATAGTGGTTACCAAAGCCCAAAGCCCACTAGCGGAGGGAGCAGAACAAACCAGCGGGGGAGAGGGCCTGGCACCAGGGAGGGCGAGGAACAGGGACTCAGGGAGGAAGATGAGGACGCCTGCATCTCTGGCTTCCACACACAAAGCAAGACAGCATGATATTTTCTTTTACTCTTTACATTTTCCCCCTTTGTATGTAATGTAGAACTTAAGTACTTAAGAACTTAAGTGTCTTTCTTCCTTTTCAACCTTAAAGATACATCAGTGGACCCCCAGGGGGGAAAGCAGGAGGGCGGGTGGGATGAAGTGGGAGATTGGGGTTGACATATATACACTAGTATGTGTAAAGTAGATAACTAATAGGAACCTGCTGTATAAAAAAATAAATAAAATAAAATTAAAAAAAAAAAAGATACATCAGTGGAATAAAGGCTATCTCTTAAAAATAAAAATTAAACAAGAACACATTCTTATTACGTGGTCTCCCTGAGGTCTATCTATCCACCCTGTCCCCACCCCATGGTTTTGCAATGTCACAACTCCTGAACTATAGAGCTGAGATCGCACTTCCTTACGTACATGTTTTTGGGTCGATTGTTTCCCGTTTAGCTTGAGGACAGGTCACTTGTGGGACCACGGCTAAAGGAGCAGCTGGGTAAAGGTGTTCCATGTTGAAGCCGCCGAAAACCCTTTCCTCTGATGGTGACGCCTGGGGTGGCAGTGGGGAGGGAAATCAATTCATGTAGTTTAAATCATTGTATTTTCTTTTATAATATAACAAAAATAAAAGTCTGTGTCAGAATTTAGGTTCAAGGGGGCATGCTGAGCACAAATCTTTCTCTTCTCTCCCAAGACACCTATAAAGGACAACCAAGAAATAAACCTGTAACAAAGACTGGGAGGGCTGTCAATGGATGAGAGATCTCCAGACATTTCCAAAAGAAACAGAATAGGGCTTCCCTGGTGGCGCAGTGGTTAAGAATCTGCCTGCCAATGCAGGGGACATGGGTTCGAGCCCTGGTCCAGGAAGATCCCACATGCCACGGATCAACTAAGTCCGTGCGCCACAACTACTCAGCCTGTGCTCTAGAGCCCGCCAGCCACAACTACTGAGCCCACGTGCCACAACTACTGAGCCCATGTGCCACAACTACTGAAGCCCGCATGCCTAGAGCCCGTCCTCCGCAACAAGAGAAGCCACTGCAATGAGAAGCCCGCGCACCACAGCAAAGAGTAGACACCGCTCGCCACAACTAGAGAAAGCCTGGGCACAGCAACGAAGACCCAATGCAGCCAAAAATAAATAAATGAATAAATTTACAAAAGAAACAGAATAAAGCCTGTTGTCAGATGAGAGGAGGAGTGGCAGGTCAGAATCCACAGGAGGAAACTGCCCCCAGAAGACGAGAGTCCACGTTCCCACCAGAATTCCAAAGGGCTTCAGAGGTTCAGTTCCTCACAGTGTGGGAATGAGAAAGGAAACAATACACAGGAGAGGTTAAGTGAAAATCTGGCCGGAGACCCCGTGGCCTGCTGCCCCATCCTCCCTCCTCCTGCTTCTGCCCCCTTGGGCATTCACAGCAGCCTTTTATATCCTTTTATATCCTTATATATATTTCCAATGAATCTTCTGTAAACAAATTAAACAAACAGCCTGGGAAGGAGTAGAACTACTCAGGGTGCCATTTTGGCAGTCAAGAGAAAAAAAAAACCTCAACATTGATGTGGAGGCTTCCAGCCCAGTGCCAAAATAGGGAGTCCCTGTCTGCTGACCCTGAAGAAAAGTCCTCCAGTGGACAATCACTCCCCATGAGCTCCCAGTCAGTGTTTCTATTCATGGAAGAGACCCATCCAGAAAACAAACCAACATGTGTGACAGTAGAAGAAAACTATACCAACTATGTAGAAATATCCACTCACGCTTGCATTTTAAATTTTGAATAAATAATCAAAACTTTCTACACAGAGGAAGAACATCAACAGCATAAAAGACAAAGATCAAGATCTATAAAGAACAACTGACCCTGAAGAAGCAAAAATAATTCAGGGGAGAGAACTGTAATTAGTATCTGCAGAGAAATCTGAGAAAGCATTGCATTCATAAAGCAAGAACAGGATGCTATGAAAAAGGAACAATCACAAGCCAAGGAAGATCTTAGACATAGAATCTCTAATGGAGGCAGCTGTAGTGACATAATGAAGTCTAGTGACTTAGGTTTTTGTCTCATCCCTGTGACCCTGCTCAAGTCCCTTCATTTCTCAAAGCCTTACCTTTTTATTTTAAACTCCATTAAGTCCCTATTTTACTCCAAGCATACTGCCTTAGGGCCTCCCTTCCTGGCTGCCTTGTCCTTGGCCCTCTCTCCTTCCTTAGTACAGTCTTAGCCCACCCAGCTATGCAAAAAGAAATCTGCTCCATCTGCAAAACTGTCCCCAACGTGGACATGATGTTGAATCCACTGCAAAGGCCTTCCTCATCTAGGATCTCATTTGAGCCCTACAAAGGCCCTGTGAGTTAGTCAAGGATTATCTGCTCCATTTAACAGATGCAGAAACTGAGGCTCAAAGTGGTTGTGTGATGCCCTTTAAGTCACATCATTAGCAGCAGAGGTATGACTGGCCCTGGTTCTGGTTCTGGTTCTGGTTCCAGTGCCTTTCCTTTCCCCCTCCCTGATTCATGACAGTGTCTGATGCTCACCAGCCATCAGTGCTGTTTTCGTGTAAGAACCTTTCAGTTAGGTTGGGGCCCGGTGATACTCACAGTAACCACAGCTTCTTGTCTGACTTTATATCCTTCTGGAAAGGGAGGCAGCTCAGCTTCATACTCTGAAGGGAGTGGGGGGGAAAAAAACCCCTCAATTCCATACTTCATTACAGCTTGTGGATAATTCCCTTTCCTCTGAATAAAATCTCCTTAAATTTTATTTTGGTTGGTGGTTTTCAAAAATGAAAAAACAATTGGCCATTACAGGGTGTTTATTTAAAATGGGTAAGAGATGATTCTTCTCTTGCATGAAAGACTCCAGGCTTTATGTAAGAGTATGAGACTCTTCCCAAGAAGGTAGATTTAGATCCTGCCCACCGAATTATAACTACAAGGGATAAAAAGAGGAAGAAAATGAGGAGGGTGGCTAAGGGAAGACACCAATAGCATACAGGAAGGAGAGGGGAGAAAAAGAAGAGGAGAATGTTACGTATAGGGGGGCAGAATAAAAGAGACAGAGGCAAGATGAGCCATCTCAGGCAGACGTGGGGATGGGTGTGAAGTTAAGGCTGCCAGATTGGGGTATACGGCTGGAAAAGCAATCCCGTTAACCCTTGCTAGTCGAAGCATTGCCCAGGGACCAGCAGCATCGGCATCCCTGGGGAGTTAGAAATGCAACATCTCAAGCCCCACCCCAGATCTGCTGAATCTGAATCTGCATTTTAACGAGACCCCCAGGTAACCTGCAAGCAGTTAAAATTGGAGAGGTTCTACCGTAAGCTCCAGTAAGTTTCCATCTTGGCTGTACATTATAATTACCCGGGAGATTTTTGAAAATGCTAATGTCTTGGCCCGACCCCAGAAATTTTGATTCAGTAGGTCTGGGGCAAGAGGCTGGGAATCAATATTTTAAGTCCTCCAGCTGATTCTAACATGCAGTGAGTTGGAGAACAATTGCCAGGTTTCAAGACTGATCACTGTCAACCTGCTGGGGAGCTTAATGCAAAGAATATTCCACATAAGTTCTACAGCGTAACAACAACTATTGCTGAGAGACAGCAAGAAAATGCCCATGACTATATTGGTTACACCCGTAAGGGAAAGACTGGTAAAAATATTTCCGGAAAGGTCAATGTTTCAAAGGCAACTGCATAGGTGCTTTGCAGTGATGAGGGAAAACAGTTTCTGGTTGAGATGGGGTTGATGCATTTGTACTGGAGGCAAGTTTTATTCCATTACCTCGTTCCTTATCAGGTGGTAGAGCAATTCTCAACTTTTTCTTCAATTCCTAGGTATCAGGTTGGGGACTAGTATGTCAGGATGCAGGTTTTAAGCAATTTTGATTCCCAATACTAGCTAGAATAGGTTTCTAGTGCTATGTAACAAGTTATCACAAACTTAGCAACTTAACACAAATTTATTATCTCACAGTTCCCAAGGGTCAGGAGCCTGGGTATGGGTCAGGGTCTCATCAGGCTGAAATCGTGTTGGCCATGGCTGTGATCTCATCTGACGGCTGGGGTCCTCTTCCAAGTTCACTGATTGTTGGTGGGATTCAGTTTCTTGTGGATGTAGCTCTGAAGTCCACATTTTCTTTTGGGTTGTTATGGGGACTGCTCTCAGCACCAAGAGGCTGGCCGCCCTCAGGTCCAGGCAGCTCACTCTTGGATATATGTTACTTCAAAGCAACAGTAGTCTCTTCTGCTTGAACCTCTCTGACTTCATTTAAGGGCTCACCTGATTAGGTCAGGCCCACCTACAATAATCTTCTTAATTTAAAGTCAATTGAGGGAATTCCCTGGGTTAGGGAATTCCCTCAATTGACTTAGGACTGTGAGCTTCCAATGCTGGGGTCCTGGGTTTGATCCCTGGTCGGGGAATTAAGATCCCACAAGCTGTGCAGTGTGGCCAAAAAACAAAACAAATAAACAAAAAACCTACAGATTCAATTAGAAAAAAAAAAATAAAGTCATCTGATTACACACTTTAATTACATCTGAAAAATCCTTTGACAGCAGTGCCTAAATTAGTTTCTGATTGGATAACTGGAAGCTATGTGCACTAGAGGCAGGAATCTTGGGGGCCATCTGAGAATTCTGCCCACCACAGCAACTCTAGCTCTACCACCTTATTCTTTCCTCTCAAGCAAAAATGTAAATTCACCTTCTTCCCCCAACACACTGAGAATCACCAACACGGTGTGAAAACTATTCGTTTGGATTTAAGATACATATACATTTATAGCTTTGATTACAAAAGCAATACATGCTTATTATGAGAAAAATTCCAAATAATACGGAGATGGCTTATGTAGAATCTAAGTCATATCTAATCCCATTACAACCCATAACCATTGCTGGAATTGGCATAGATTCAACCAAAACTTTTTCAATGCATTTACTAACACTTGTATATAATTCACAAATACATTCATTCACTTTAGATATCCAAGACTAGCTCAAATCACCCAAGCATAGAACTTGATAACACTGTGTCCTTATTCTGCGTAACTCATATTAAGTCTTACCCGTATTTGAAATTTGTAAAAATTAATGAGTATCTCTTCCAAAAGACTGTGTTTTTTTGGGGGGGGGTGGGATGTGGATGTACCTGGGTCTGTTTGTGCTCACCATCGCATTCCCAAAGAATATGAAGCTGAATGAATGTACTTTTTTTTTTTTAATTTAAATTTTTTGGCTGCACAGCATGTGGGATCTTAGTTGCCCGACCAGGGTTCAAACCCACGAACCCTGCATTGGAAGTGTGGAGTCTTAATCACGCTTGGACCGCTAGGGAACTCAGAAGCTGAATGAATGAAGTAACGAACGAATGAACAAAACAAACACTACAGCAAGTTACTTTTGACTCTTTATCAATTCATTCAGCCATATTTATTGAGAGTCCACTATGTGCCAGAATCCATTCTAGGTGCTGAATCATGGAGCTCGTTCAATGCTGCTACTATATGATGTGCTTCATTTATTTAACCAGTGTACTCTTAGTGGACTTTTAGGTTGCTTCCAATTTTTCATTATTACAAACAATGCTGTTATAAGCATATTTATACACACATCATTGATCAGAAAGGAGGTACTTTTGTAGGATTAACTCTTAGATGTGGAATTGTTCTTTCAAAGAAAAAAATAATTTAAAATTTGGGCCAAATTGCCAAATTTTCCTCCAAAAGGTTCATAATAATTCACACTCCTAATAGTAAGTCTGCCTGTTTCTCTAGGGTATAACTGATCTCATACATATTTAAAATGATACTTTACTTTTATTTATATTTCTTTAATTATGATTTATTTGCCATTTATATTTTTCCCAATGAGAAATTTGATGGAAAATATACAAACTTTTTCATCCTACAACCACAAAAGATATACAGTTATATGATTATGTAGAAGTATGGGAAAATACATTTGCCTCAGGACAATCTGATGTGTTTTTTATTTCAAGCCTCTGTAAGATTTAAGAGAATCTGGCATATTTGAGAATTTGTCACTGTCACCTTGCGATTTCAATTTAAAACATATAATTGGTTACAGACTGATGCTTTTTACATTGAAAGCCATATAATTTTGCAAGAATTTATTAAGTTTGTAAAGAGTACTGAAGAAAAATTTGCTGGTTTGGCACTAGAAATTCTTCAGAAAATCAGGTATATTAAATTTCCAAATGTTTACAATCTTTTCGTTACCTAAGCTTGTAAACTGGATTCCAGGTGTCCCCCACTTTTTGAAAGTTTGCTTTACGCACTTCACTTTTACAAAAGACCTACAATAGTACCTGTTTTCGCTAACCAAGAGAAATCCAAAGGGCATTTTTGCTTTAACAGAAAAGGTGAAAAGTGAAAAGAGCGATCAGCGGTTTTTTTGCAGCGAACTGTTACAGAGGAAGTGTGTATTCCGAGCAGTGGAGTGGCACTGCCAAGCTCCTTCCCCTGGAACTACACTCAGCATCTCAGCATCACGCCACCACAGTTTTGAACTGTCTGTGAACATCTGTACTTTTTCTCGATTTATTCTGTGCATCCTTTAGCAAGATGTGTCCTAAGGTAATCATTTCTTTGCTTTATGCCATTTTGGCTTACGAAAGTTTTCACAGGAACTCTCTACTTTTGGGTAGCAGGGAGAACCTGTAATTGGTTAGGGGAATTTAATGTTATATGCATTTTAAATGAACATTAATCTAAGAACAAGTAAACGTAGTTGTTCATTTTATACAACAAAGGCAACATTATGTAAGAGGCAGAGCAGAAAGAACCTATAACCCTGTTGGGCGAACAGAGCCCTCGTGCTCAAATTGGAACCTCCCCGCCGCCATGCTCCAGGCACGTGAGGTGATGAAATGTCTTTATTGCTCAGGCCACTATTAGTTGGGTTTTCTGTGATTTGCAGCTGAACATGTTCCTAAATGAAACAGCAATTAAAATGCAGTGTTCACCAACAGCGGCCTATTGGAAAGGGATGAACCAGGAAGATGGAGGCTGGAAGTGAATCTAACGAACACTTAGCCAGCATATACTACGGCAAGGGGATGTACAAGGTGCTGGGGGGACAGATGAAGAAGGCAGAAGAGCTTGTGTCCTGGTGAGGGGATGCACAGTAAGAGCCAGTGGTTATAAGATGTGAAGTGATGCCGTAGAGGGCTGCACTCAGGAAGCACCAAGGAAGGGCCTCAAAATCAGCGTGAAGAATAACAGAAGGCTTTCCAGAAGAGGGGCCACTTGGGCTGAGTCTCGAAAGATGAAGATGAGAAGGCAGAGATGTTCCAGTAAGAGGCAAAGCTTGTGCAAAGGTGCGGAGGAATGGAACAGTGTGGTGTGCTGGAGGAATAGTTTCTTATGGTTAAAGGTACACAGCACAGGACAGTGATACTATGCCTTGTCCCTTGCCTAGAGAGTGTATTTAAACTGCAGAGCTTAGGGACTCACCCCCAAGGAGTGGGGTGAATCATCACACCACAGGAATCTGTGCTTCAGCAAGCATCGGGGATGTCGTGATGAGGGAGCTCCAGGTCTACACTTTAGGCACACTGCTATGTCGCTTAAGGGCTTGAACTTGAGTGCCACACACGAGTTGCAGTCCGGTTCTACCACTTACTTTGGACAAGTTTCCTAAGCTCTCTATGCCTCAATTTCCTTATCTGTTTAAACCACCAAGTTACTGAGAGGTTTAAACAAGAGGAAAAGCAAGCACCTAGCACAGTGCCTGGCACATAAAGGGCAGCTCAATAAATGTTAGCCATTAGGATGATTTGGACAAATGGTAGGCGATGAATCTAAAAAAAAGAGACAGAGACCAAATCATTAAAGGGCTTAGGTGTTAAGCTAAGAAGTTTATGTTTACCATGAAAGCTGTAAAAATCATTGTAGGTCATGGCATGATGTGATCAGATTTGAATTTGAGAGAGGTTCCTGTAGAAGACAGTCTGGAAGGAAGCCTTCCCCAACTAAAAAGCTACAGCAGCAATCCAAACAGGGAGTGGTAAGGGCCATGAGAACTAGGGGCTGAGGAGTTGGGGGTTACAGGAGATGTTGAGCCGGTAGGATCTACAGGGATTGGAGAATGAATGTAGGGATCATGGAAAGTGAAAGGGAAGCATGCAAGATGAATCTGATTTCTGGACTGGGCAGTGGAGTTTATGAGAGAGTAATTGTTGGTGTTTAGAACAGTGCCTGGGGTCATGCCTGGTCTAGCAGTTAAAATAACTCGCCGCACTGGTAGATATGATGATTCATGCATGAGAATGATTTCACTGAAGCCATGAAGTAGGAGCTCATGGGTTAATAAGGGAATGGGAATGACAGTGGTGCGAACACGAATTCTTTCCAGAAGCTTGGCTAGAGAGGGTACGAGGGATAGACAAGAGCTAGATGACAGGGGTCAAGGGAGAGGTTTTCACCAAGATGACTGACTAGAGGATGCTTAGATGGAAAAGCCTGTAGAGAAGTTAAAGATGTTGGAGAGGTGAGTGATACAGCAGGATCCTGGTATAGCGAGAGGACGGCACCAAAGCACAGATGCAGGGCTGAGCTGTGCGGGTAGTGGGATAAATACTTCTTCCATATGAGCAGATGCAAATATGTTTGTTGGTATCAGGAAGCTGGAGGATTCCCTCCCCACTCTTGATCACCTGACTATTCTCAGTGAATGCCTCCTCCTCCTCCATCTGCCAAGTGGTATCACGCCAAGTCAGAGGAGTGGAGTAAAAACTTGGGACTAGTAGATGCAGGCAAAGGGAGAAGGCACTTATGGATGTTGACCAATAAGCACTGCTGAGAGCCACCTGGTGTCACTTTTCTCCAGCTGTGCTCAGCTGCTGTGCTGGGGGAACAAGCATTGATTCAGAACTGGACCATGTTGTTATCTGGCAGGTGGGAAGAAGGGACCTGATTTCACAACAGCACTGAGCGCTGAGGCCAGAGACTAGTGTTTGGAGTGATGAACCAACGGCAATAATAAGGATGCCGATGGCAGTAACAGCAGCAATATCAGAATAAAAGACTGTAAGCTCCAAATACTTTGAATCAGTCCTGGTTAAAACCATAGTTAAAAGTCATTGTCATAAGCAACTACAAGACTCGATTAGAAGCCTTGGCAGGAAAGACGTTTATTGATACTAATACAGGTGCTTTTGAGAATAAAAAGCCCTAGGTTAGTTATCACTGGAAAGATGAGAAAACTGAAGAACATTCACAAGTAAGTCACCATACGCGTGCGCGCGCGTGCATGCACGCGCGCACACACACACACACACACACACACACACACAGCACTAGCCAGGCAGAATAAAGGTCTTAATAATATCTATTCTGTATCTCATTTTCCTGAAATTGAGTTTCTGATAGGTCTGTTTGCTGTGATAATTTGCTTTTTAAATGGAAATATCCTAAAAGAATATAATACTTAACCTCAAACACAGGATTATTACAAAGCCTGTTTTTCATGTTTCTGTGAGAAACTGAATTTACTACGTTTATTATAGAAAACTGCATTTGTTAGAATGTTTGTTTTAAGAAACTGGGTCTATCATCCAGGTTATAATAATCATTACAGTGCCTGTGTGTATAAATTCACTGTCTCTGACCTCATTAACTTCATTTTGTAACTCTATCACTTTGTCAGTGGCATCAATTCACTTGCTTTTCAGAGCAACAAAACCCTTTGTCTTTGCTTTCTCCCTACAGGCCTGTTTGAGAAAAATAAACTCCATGATTCTAAAACAAATGCAAAGCATGTTTCTTTGTCAACAATAACGAACATTTATTGAGCACTTTCTAAATGCCAGGCTCTGTGCAAGCACCTTTGCATACATTATCTTCTTATTCCAGCCTCACAACAGCCCTGTGAGGTAGGTACAAGGATTATTCCCTCTTAGAGATGAGGTTGAGCAGCTTCCTCGACAAAACACTACTAGTCAATTGTATTATGAAGAGCTGTTTGGCCTGGAGAAGTGAAAGCTCTGGGGAAAAGACAGCCACAATAACAACCTTCTATTTGGGTGTTTTCATAATGGTAGAGTGACTAGCAACTGGATCATAGCACCAGGAGGGTAAGGAGCAAAGGGTAGAAGTTACAAGGAGAACATTCAAGATGAAAAAGGTTTTTCTAGGTATAATGCAATACAGGAGAAGGAATTCAAGCACTGGGTAGGAGTTGAAATAGATGGCCTTCCAGGGCATCTATCAACTCTGAGTCCATTATTCTCTTCTTCCTTTGTATTTTCCACTTCTCTCAACTCATGGCTCTCTCTCACTCTACCTAGTCCCATATACTGGTACATTCAGTCTCTCCTCCATTCAACAAACATTTACTGACCTGCACTGTCCAATACAGTGGTCACTAGCCACATGTAGCTGTGTAAGTTTATTAGAACTTATTAGAAGTAAAACAAAAAATTCAGTTATAAAATTGCATTAATCACATTTCAAGTGCTCAACACCCATGTGTGGCTAGTGGCTACCATATTTGAAAGTTCTATTGGACAGCGCTGTTTCAGACAGTTGAAGTAATGATGGTAGCCACAAGAATGAAAAATCTGAGTTCCTGACCTCAAGGAGTTTACAATCTCAGGGAGGAAAAAAAACACCCAGCATTATTAAGAGCAATATACACTGAGCTCTTGGTGTAAATCGGGCACTTTGCTAAGCCCTTTCTGAAGTGCCCCTTTAGCTGCATCCTCCTAACACCTTGAAATAGGTGCCATTATTATGCTCACTTTACCGAGGATAAGTAAAATACAGGTATACCTTGTTTTATTGTGCGCCACTGTATTGCACTTAGAACGTCCTGAGTTTTTTACAGATTGAAGGGTTTGTGGCAACCCCGCATCAAGCAAGTCTACGAGTGCCATTTTCCCAACAGCATTTGCTCATTTTGTGTCTGTGTCACATTTTGGACATTCTCAAAATATTTCAAACTTTTCCATTCTTATTACATTTGTCATGGTGAACTGTGCTGTTTGACATTAGTATTGCAAAAAGACTACAACCCACTGAATGCTCAGATGATGGTTAGCATTTTTTAGCAATAAAGTCTTCTTATTTATTTATTTATTTTTGACCACACTGCAGGCCTTGTGGGATCTTAGTTTCACGACCAGGGATTAAATCCAGGCCCTCAGGGCCCTGGGCAGTGAAAGCACGGAGTCCTAACCATTGGACAGCCAAGGAATTCCCCAACAATGAAGTATTTTTAAGCTAAGGCATATACAGTGTTTTTTAGACATAATGCTATTGCACACTTAATAGACTGCAGTATTGTGTAAACATAACTTTTATATGCACTAGGAAACCAAAAAACTCCTGTGAGTCGCTTTATTGCTGTGGTCTGAAACACAACCTGCAACATCTCGGAGGTATGCCTAACCTGTCCAACGTATGTGAAGAGTACTGCGGGACCTCATGATCAAGGGTACATGTAGGCCCACAAAAGAAGGTGAACTAAACAAACTCCACTTACGAATTTTAAGGAAGGCTAAGAAGAAGAGGATTAAAGTCAAATCTGTCTAGACCAGGCTTGCTCAACGCGTGGGCCACAGATTATCTACATCAGAATTACCTGGGGTGCTCCTTCAAAGTGCAGATCCCCTACACCCCATTAGGAGCCCTGTGGGCGGGGCCTGAAACCTATGTTTTAAACAAGCTCCCCATCTCCGTCCCAGCGATTCTTTCCTGTTCACTAAATGAGATTTGAGCACCACTGGCCCACACCAGCTAGTCCCCTTTATTCCGCCTTCCCCTGCCTTCGACCTGACTATGGATGCAGGCTGGAGGCTGCGCTGCCTAACCTCAGGCAAGCCTCTCAGAGCCTCTGTTTCCCCTACTTAACATGGGGAGCCCGGCGGGCCCGCGGCGAGTATGCCAGGAGGCCTCGCGCGTCAGCCGCCCGACGCACCTTAGGCGCCCAGGAAGCGCCGGCCCCACCTGGCCGCCCGAGTCCCGCCCCTCTCGGCCGGCCCGGGCTGCCTACCTTCGCAGATCTGCTCCCACAGGTTCTTGCCGGGCAGCTCCGCAACCTGTCCCGGCGAGACGCGCAGATCCAGGGACACGGGAGACACGACGGGCCCTGGCGTCCTGGCGGTGATGAACGACTCAGTTGAAAGCGCCAGTTCCAAGCGCTGAGAGACGCTGCCCACCCGTCCCGGGGCCGCCATGGCTGCAGTTTCCACGGCAACCGCGCTCCCCGCTAGGCCTCGACCCGGAAGTAAACGCATCTTGCGAGGGCGGGCCAGCGAGTCGAGATTGACTTCCGGGTCACGGCGGAGTCGGCTCTCACGTGGAGGCGGGGAAGTTTGGCCTTCGGGTGAGTGAGGAGGGCGCCTACCAGGCAGGACGGAGTTGGGGCTGGAGACTGGGCCTGGGGACTTGCGCGGAGAACCGAGGGACTGGAGGGCGACCCGCACCCTCAGATTCAAGTCCCCCCGGTCGCTGGTGTGCGCTCGCCCCGGCCTGAGGCCGCAGTCTCCAGCAAGTTCTACCGCCTTGGAGCTGGGCCCGGGACCCGGCGTAATCCCTCCTTCTGTGTTGGTGCGGAAGCTTTGGCGCGGTAGAGCCTTTGAGGAGGCAGTTTCGCCTCCCGGCTCTCCTGCTTCCTGCTAATGAGCCTGCGGTGGGAGTGGGGTGTTGGTGCCATTATGCGGAGAGCACAGGCTCTGAAGTTATGCGGGCTGGTTTCGAATCCCTGTTTTACCCCTTGCTGGCTTTGGGACACAGGGCAAGTAAATTAAAAGCCTCCAAGTCTCAGTTTTCACGTCTCTGAGATGGGTTACTCACACCGAGCCTCACGAGGCTACCGCGAGACTTTAAAAAGCGCTTTTGGAGAAAGCATTTGCGTTCGCAGGAGAAGCTGTAAGGTTCATTTCCTCTTCCCTTTTCCTTGAAGGAATGAATACACTTAGGGTCTCAGGTTTGAAGAGAAGGATCTTCAGTGCTAAAGAGGAGGATGCTACAGTGATTTGAACGGCGGAGATGGGGAGAGAAGGGGATTAAGTTGGGGACAGCCTCCCCTTGGCTTCTTTGTTCTTATTCGATCTCTAGACCACTCCTCCATTTGAGGCACCCTTGGCGCCCTTGACTCCACCCTCTCCACGTCTGCACCTTCTCCCTCTCCTTTGCAGGTCCCTCTTCCTCAGCCCACCCATTTAAACGTTAGTATTCCTTAAGGTTCTGTCTCAGGCTCGTTCTGTTCAAGGCTTACTTACCATCCATATATTCCTAAATTTAGGTCACCCATGTCAGCCCAGTCACCTCTGAGCCTCATCCACCTGTCCACCAACATCTCCACATGGCTATCTCAAGGCATCTGTTCCAACCAGCCTATCTCCTTCAGCCCTCGCCTCCCCCGCTACCACCCCACCTCAGTTTCTTTGTCTTAGGGACTAGCACCGGCATCCTGCACTTGCCAAGCTGGAAACCTCTGTCCTTCAGAAACTTTCCTGACAACTGGTAGGCCAGATTAGACGACCTCTTACCCTGACCTTACCACTGTGCTTGCTTTTATCACCTGTATCATTGTTAACACACGTCTTTCCTACCCACACCTACCTGCTTCTTGATGGCAGAGTCATCTCTTTTTCACCTCTGTGTCTCTAGCATTCCTTCCTTCGTTCGGTGAGTATTTATTAAACACCCACTCTGTGCCAGGTATAGAGCTGGGCCCTGGGAATACAGCAGAAAACCAGACAGACAGGAGTGAGCGAGCGAGTGTTCCTTTCAATTATGAGTGAACTTGAGCTACAGCTCTGGCCTAGCCTGGCATTTTGAAGCAGCTAAGAGGCAGGTCCAGTATGGACCCTCTGGGCTCTGAAGAAAGCTGCAGGATGGAGAAGCTCCCTGGCCTTTCCTGCCCACTGTCCAAAGCTCCTGTGAGAGGCCGTTTGTTTCTGGATTCCTTGAGTGGCACCATGTCATCTAGTCCAGGAAGCAGGAACTGGGCTGGTGACTGGTGTGTGAGACGTAGTACAACTGGAAGCTGAAATGTACTTGAGGACCCAACCCCTTCTCATAGGCGCCTCCTTGACCCCCACCTAGCCCTGCCAAAGGAAAAAAAAAAAAAAGCTGAGTGTTCAAGGTTGCTCTGTGTTTTCTCCAATCATTAAATGTTGGCAGTTTATTTGAAAAATTAAAAACAGAGAAACAGGCTTGTATGCTGGATGTGGCCCCACTCCCACTCCCCTCCCCTCCCCCCTCCCCCTCCCCCCTCCTCCCTCCTCCCCCTCCTCCCTCCTTCCTCCTCTTCCTCCCCTCCTTCCTCCTCCTCCTCCCCTCCTCCCCTCCCTCCTCCCCCCTCCCCACCCTCCTCCCCTCCTTCCTCCCCTCCTCCCCTCCCCACCCTCCTTCCTCCCCTCCTCCCCTCCTCCCCCTCCTCCCCTCCTCCTCCTCCTCCCCTCCCTCCTCCCCTCCTCCCCCCTCCCTCCTCCCCTCCCCCTCCTCCCTCCTCCCCTCCCCCTCCTCCCTCCTCCCCTCCCCCTCCTCCCTCCTCCCCTCCCCCTCCTCCCTCCCTTCCCCCCTCCCCCACTAGCCTCTGATCTGATCTGGTTCGGTCCCTCTTTTATGGATAGGAAAACTCAGGCCCGGAGAAGCCAGTGCTGTGTGGCAAGAGTATGTGAGTCACCATTTGAATGCAGGCATCCTCAGCCCCAGCTGGGGCTCCTCACCATACCTTGCTGCTGCTCTCATTACTAGCCACATGGGAAGGTAATTAGAAGAGTAAGTCAGTGCAGGCGGGGGCACTTAATTTCCAGACGCAAAGCTGAAGCACTCTTTAGATGAAGCAAGGGAATGGATTAATTGTGTCACAGTTACTGCCTCTGGTGACAGTCAGCAAGAGGAGCTGACCTCAGGATTTCTGTCCCCTTCATCCAGTAAAAGGTAAGCCCTGGGGGCCGTGCCTGGCCTGTGGCTTGAGTGCAGTTGTGCCCTCAGTGGCTGGCACAGGGTACGTTTCTGGAGAGAAGACTAGGCTTAAGAGATTTGAGGAAGGGGGTTAGGAAGGGGAATCAATGATGTACCAGGCACTTTCCATGGATTATCGTTTATTCTTTCCAACAGCTCTTTGAGGAAGGAAGTGTTATCTCCCCCCATTTTCAGCTGGGGAAGTTAAGGCCCAGCGAGGATAGGTGATTGACTTAAGGTGAGGGAGCAGCTTGGATTTCAACCCGGGGCTGTCAGGATTTAAACTCCATTCTGTTTCTTCGATCATATTTCCCTTTGCTCCACAGGAATCATGCCCATTTTCCCAGCCCCTAACCTTTCAGACCATCCACTCCAGGAAACGTGACTTTTGGTAATACCTAGTGGAATTGTACTCAGGGTGGCTTGGTATGGGGATAACTTGTACCGTTTCTTTTTTCAGGAATGATCACTAAGACTCACAAAGGAGACCTGGGCCTTGGGCTCCCAGAGAAAAAGAAGAAGAAGAAGAAGAAGGTAGTTAAAGAACCAGAGACTCAATACTCGGTTTTAAACAGTGACAGTTATTTTGCGGAGGTTTGTCCCACAAGAGCCACATCACCCTTGAAGAATATGGTCCAAGAGCAGGCACCCGAAATGCCTCTAATGAAGAAAAAGAAGAAAAAGAAGGGTCACAGCACCGTCTGCGAGGAGCCCCTAGAACCTGAGACCATGTTACGTGCCAGACGGATTGAGCCATCTCCCAGCCCCAGGAAGCAGGCACTTGGTCCATCTGAGTCCCTTGGTAGGGAAAAGAAGAAGAAGAGAAAGTCCGTGTCCCCTGGCTCAAGGGTGAAGACTTCCCCAGACCCCAGGCAGGGCGAGGAGGTGACCAGAGTTGGCAAGAAGCTCAGAAAACACAAGAAGGAGAAGAAGGTGCAGGGAGCTACAGCCTTCTCAGCCAGGGACCCTTGGTTCTGTGAGGCCAGGGACGCTTTGTACACTTGCTCAGCTGGGAAAGGTGGCGTCCCTGAGCAGGCAGCCTCGGGACAGAAACGGAAGCAGGGGAGCCCCAGGGAGCACAACGTGAAGATGAAGAAGAAAAAGAAAAGCCACCAGGAGGGAGATACCCCCCTGGGGCACCCTGAGCTCTCCAGGTCTGTGGAGAGCAGCCGTAGGAAAGGAAGTAAAAAGAAGTCAGTCAAAGTTGAAGCTCCAGATTACATCCCAATAGGAGATGACCCCAAGGCCCCTGTGAAGAAGAAAATGAAGTCCAAGAAAAAGGCAGACACTGAGGAGCCAGCTCTGAAGAGGAAGAGGAAGAGGCAGGAGAGCAGAGTAGCAGGAGAACCTTGGGAGGAGGTAGGCTTCCTTCAGAAGCACACTGTTTTGGGAGAATAGGGGTGGAAGTTGGGAGTGTGTGTGTGTGTGCGTGTGTGTGTGTGTGTGCGTGCACACACACAGGCACTCAGCATTTTAGCTGCCAGAGCCCTGATTAAACTGCCTTTAGTCAGAAAAGGAGATTTATCAACACATGTAACTAGAAGGTTTGAGAGCTATTACCTTCAGGTATAGCTGGATCCAGGTGCTAGTGTAATAGTCTCAATAATACAGGTATCCCTTGCTGTTGAAACTTTACCCAAGTTCTCACTATCTGCACTCAGTATCTGGATTAATTAGAATAAGCTTTTCAGATAAATCCCTCTCTTTCTGAACTCTTGCCACTTGCTATCTAAAGCTCAGGAACCAAATAGTTTGAGACAATATGATGTCCATAGCTATCTGCACTCAGGTTACACAGTTTAGGGATCAAATAGATTTAGATTGCAGGCGATGCCTGTGTGGCTTTCCCTAGCTCTGGACTTTGTATTTTTCCATGCTGGTTTTAATATCAGGTTCCTTCCCACCCCAACCCCGTGGTGAGATGGTCCCAGCAACTCCAGGCTTTCTTCATAGTAGTTAAGCCACCCCCAAAAGGAGAGGGGTGGCCCCTCCAAAACGATTACAGGGAAAGTCCCAGCACTGCTCTCCCAGATCTCAGTTGGGTCACAAACCAGAAGCCCAGATCTGAAGCCAGTGGGCAGGGGCTGAGGGTGTCAGTCCCGCTGTAACTCCACTGTCTGAACCAGGGGGAGCTGGTTTCTGAGAGGAATACCGGGGCCCTGTTACCAGGAGGAAGGGAGGGGATGGCAGCCTGGTGAAGACGGCAGAGATGTGCTCTCCACCCTGACGGGCTTCCTTGCCTGGGGAGGGGAGGGAGGAGGCGGGCTGAGCACTGGGACCTGGCAGGCAATGTGAGCGAACAGAGCCACCCAGGGCTCATCACAGGTGATGCGGGGTACCAGGCAGAGCACACCCGAAGCAAGGACGTGACAGTTGTCACTGCTGAGGGACTATGGGAAAGTGGCCAACCTGAATCTTACTGTCAGATGGTCCCGCAGGGGCTGAGGCCACTGAGAGAGGGTGGCCCGGGAGAGCATGGCCCATGCAGGCCCAGCAAGGCTTCTGTGTGGGAGCTGAGATGTGTGAGGGGCTGGGGCCGCCTGTGCCGAGGGAGCGGCAGGTGCAGAGGCCCTGGGAGGACCAAAGAGGCTGGCGTGGCAGGCGCTGGGCCAGCTGGGGTCCCGGCAGCCTGTGGACGCCACAGGGGTCTGGATTTCCATGTAAATGAGATGGGGCCCCTGGAGGGTTCTGGGGAACGGGTGGTGTGGCCCAGTTGAGGTGGTTTTATTATTTTTTAATTGAGACGGCGTTGACATATAACATGATGTAAATTGAGGGTGTACCCGAGCTGCTGTGTGGAATGCACCAGTGCTGGGGGCGGGGAAGCTGAGTTAGAGCCTGTCCTGGTTGTCCAGGCAGGAGAGAAGGTACCGACCAGAACTCTGGAGCTGGGGGGCTGGGGCGGGGTATGGGGGAGAGAACCGGGGGGATTCGGGTTTGCTGCAGGCCCTCAGCCCCACCTCTGCATTCCCTGGCCCTCGCCAGCCCCTCCACCCCACTGTCAATGGGAGCCTTGGCCTTTCTCCTCTTGCTGGTTTGGTGTCAGCCTGGGAAGTGAGGTGACGCCTGGCGGGCAAGGTTGTGCTCTAGGCCTGAGTCTGGAGACCTGGGTTAGTGTCAGCCCTGTCCCTGAGCTGTGGGGTAACCTCACAAGAGTCACTTCATCTCTCTGAGTCTTAGTGCGTCCATCTGTCAGATAGGTCAGGGCCACAGTCTTCAGGACAGAATTGGGGAGAATCGTGGAAGAGACAGGATGGCAGGTGTTCTGTGGGCGATAGGGGTGGGCGTAGCGCTCC
This sequence comes from Phocoena sinus, assembly GCF_008692025.1. Taxonomy (NCBI): domain Eukaryota; kingdom Metazoa; phylum Chordata; class Mammalia; order Artiodactyla; family Phocoenidae; genus Phocoena; species Phocoena sinus. The sequence continues at coordinate 65,112,852 of NC_045777.1, read as the reverse complement.
AGTCTTGAGTCTGTTCTGGACTCTGTTGCGATCTCATCCGGCTGGGCTGCCAGGGCAGAGGCCATCGTCCGCTTGAGCCTTACTCCTTCTGCCCTCTTTGCAGGAGCCAGACACGGACTTGGAGGTGGTGTTGGAAAAGAAGGGCAACATGGACGAGGCGCACATAGACCAGGTACGACTGGTCCTCGTCCTCCCAGGCATCTTCCCTTCCCCAGACGCACACTCGCCTCCCGGCAGGCCATGAGATCCTGGTCCCAGAGGCATCAGGGACTCCAAAGGCAACGAGGCCAGCCTCTGCCGCCCCTCCAGTGGCGGGGAGCCTGTGGCCTCCCCTCCTCATAACCACTGCGGGGGAAAGGGGACATGTCCCTGGACCTGCAGCCAGGCAGTGGGTACGTGCTCTGCCCGGCCCACGCATCACCACCTCCTGGCCTCCATTCAGGAGCATTTTTTTTTTTTTGTCTTTTGCAACTTTATTTAAATATAATTGACATACAAGAATCTGCACATATTTAAGGTGTACAATTCGATGAGTTTTGACATGTATGCATCCAGGAAACCAGCTAAACAATTAAGATGATGAACGTACCCATCATTTCCAAAAGTTTCCTTGTGCCCCTTTGTATTCCATCCCTTCCTTTCCCATCCCCAGGTAGCCACCACTACAGTGTCGTAGCTTGCGTTTTCTAGAATTTGTATATAATTGGGATTATATAGTATGTGCTCTTTTTTAAACTGGCTTCTTTCACCTAGCATAATCATTCTGAGATTTATCTGTATTGTTGCATGTATCAATAATTTGTTCCTTGTTATTGGCTGTCCAATGTTTCTAGCATTATTTTGATGTTAAAAACGTTTTAGGGGCTTCCCTGGTGGCGCAGTGGTTGAGAGTCCACCTGCCGATGCAGGGAACACGGGTACGTGCCCCGGTCCGGGAAGATGCCACATGCCGCGGAGCGACTGGGCCCATGAGCCATGGCCGCTGAGCCTGCGCGTCCGGAGCCTGTGCTCCGCAGTGGGAGAGGCCACAGCAGTGAGAGGCCTGCGTACCGCAAAAACAACAACAACAACAAAAAAAAGTTTTAAATTCTCAATTGAATTGCCTAGGCACTTTTGTAAAAAATCAGTTGACCGTGTGTGTGTGTGTGTGTGTGTGTGTGTGTGTGTGTGTGTGTGTGTGTGTGTGTGGTGTGGGTCTGTTTTTAGACTCTTGTTGAGTTTCATTGATCTGTATGTCTATCTTTACCCTAATACTTCATTGTCTAGATTATTGTAACCATATAATGTCTTAAATTAGGTAGTATAAGTCTCTAGCATTTGTTCTTTTTTAAGTTGCTTTGGCTAGTTCAGGTCCTTTGCACTTCTGTATAAATTTTAAAATTACCTTGTTGGTTGCTACCAAAAACTGCTCCTGGGATTTTGATTAGGATTGCCTTGAATCTACAGACAAATTTGGGGAGGACTGACAACAGTATGAAGGCTTCTGATCCATAAACGTGGCATCTCTGTCCATTTATTTAGGTCTTTAGTTTCTCTCAGTATTGTTTTATAGTTTTCAGTGTACAGGTCATGCACGTCTTTTGTCAAATTTTCCTTAAGTATTTTATATTTTTGATGCTATTGTAAATAGTATTTCAGTTCAGTTTTTATTGTTGTATATATTGCTAGTATATAGAAATGCAGTTGTTGTACAGGAGCATTAGGAGAAGTTGTTCTCTTGTGGACCAGCTTCTGCTTCTGTCGTGCCCAGATCCTGTGTGGGAGCTGGACATTCTAGAATTGGGATATTTTTATGATCCTGGACCCCAAGGCCTATCAGGACAGCATAGTAACCACATAGGTACAGCCTTGGGCCATTACTAATGAGGTTACTTTGGCAGTCACTGACCCCGGGACCCCCATGTAGGTAGCCGTGAAGACCAAACGAGGCCATTTGGGAGGCGCTGAGCAGGGGCCTGCCCGAGACCTGTGCTTTGTAAGTGGCAGCCGTTCACCTGCCTGCATCCTCACGCTGTGTCAGCCAGTAATTGCTGGACAGAAGCAACAGGGTGTGATGTGGGGACGGCCCGTGTCGTGGCCCTGCCACCTGCCGCTCCAGGAGAGAAACGAGGAGTGCTTGCAAGGCAGCCGACTACAAGGAGGGGGACCTCCAAGATGCTGCGAGGACGCTCCTAATGCCTTTGGGGTGTCGGGGGCCTCTCCCTGGAGGGGAGGGGCTCAGTAGGCTGCTGCTGACAGGGCCCAGTCCAGGGCCTGGCACACAGCGCAGGCCCCCCAGAACCAGGGGCTCCCCAGCCTCCTGCAGGTCCTCGTCGTTTGGTGACGGGGGCCCGGGCTGCAGCGGCTGGTAGGGAGGATGGAGGTGGGGCCCTGACCCGTCCAGGCCCAGCCCCTGCCCTGGGCGCCTCTCCCAGGTGTCCCACCGCTCATGGGGGCAAGGCCCACCAGCCACCTCTTTGCTTCTTATGAATTCGTGCCTATTAAATACCTCACGGTTTTAAAGAAAACTTCTGTTTTGGGTGACAGATAATCTCAATGTAAGTGAAGCTTTCTGCCCCAACTCTCCCTTTCTTTTTCTGGTAAAAAGTTCATTGTGTTAAAAAAAAAAAAATAGTTGGGGGAAAGCAACCTGAAATCCTGCCACCCAGCGGTCTCCCACTTGTTTGGCGCCAGGGACCAGTTTCGCGACGGGGAGCAGCAGGTGAAGCTTCACTGGCGGCCGCTCACCTCCCGCGGACCGGGTGTTAGGGACCCCTGCTACCACCTAATAATAATCACTGTTAACCCTTGGTTGTTATATCCTTCTAGATCTTTCCTCTGTAACTGTGTATGTGTGATTTTAAAGCAGCGTACAGTCATGCTCTGTATACTGTTCTTTTCACTTTTTTCATTCAGCTGGTGAGCTGCTTTCCGCTTCAGTGAGAACACATCCACATTGTTCCCCGTCAGCAGCATGACTCTGACATAGGAATACACCATCATTTTCTCTCATCCCTACAGCTGCTCTTTGGATTTGTTTTATGCACTTTCTTTTTTTTTTTTAATGGCTGCGTTGGGTCTTTGTTGCTATGCGCGGACTTTCTCCAGTTGCGGCGTTGTGGTGCACGGGCTTCTCATTGCAGTGGCTTCTCTTGTTGTGGAGCATGGGCTCTAGGCGTGCAGGCTTCAGTAGTTGTGGCATGTGGGCTTCAATAGCTGTGGCTCGCAGGCTGTAGAGCACAGGCTCAGTAGTTGTGGCTCGCAGGCTCTAGAGCGCAGGCTCAGTAGTTGTGGCACACGGGCTTAGTTGCTCCGCAGCATGTGGGATCTTCCCGGACCAGGGCTCGAACCCATGTCCCCTGCATTGGCAGGCAGATTCTTAACCCCTGCGCCACCAGGGAAGTCCTGTTTTATGTAGTTTTGAACTATATGAATGGTCACCTCATTTCAGCCTGTGGTAGATTAGAAGAGAAGAGGAGGGGCCACAAACTGGGAGCAGCTAAAGTCACACCTGAACCCTTGGGCCCTAGAAGCTTCTGTATCAAACCACAGGGTCATTGGTGCGCTGTGGCCTTGAGCCTCTCTGGTAACGGTGTGTGAGGTGTCCCTGCTGTGTGCCGGGGACTCTCTGTCTTACGTTCTGCACCGCAGTTCATCGTGGGGCTGGGGGCTTTCTTACACCAACCAGCAATTCCCTGACACCACGCGGTGTCCTGCAGTTCAACTCAGTCTGACGCTGTCTATCTGGAGATAACGTCAGACCGCTCAGGTGAAGGACTCAGTCCCGCCAGACTGCTCCCCACCACTGTCCCCCGTTCAGACGCCAGTCTTAAGCCAGGTTGTCACCTGTGCTTCTGACCAACCAGCTACAGATCAGAGGTTCCAAAGACCTCCTCCTCAGCTTCAGTTAGTTTGCTAGAGTGGCTCACAGAACTCAGAGAAACATTTTACTTGCCAGATTACTGGTTTATTATGAAAGGATATAACTCAGGGACAGCCAGGTGGAAGAGACGCACGGGGCAGGGTGTGTGGGATGGAGCATGGAGCTTCCATGCCCTCTCCGAGAGCTCCACTCCCCAAATCTCCAGTGTTCACCAACCCAGAAGCGCTCCGAACCCTGACCTTTTGGGGTTTTGTGGAGACCTCATTACAGAGGCACAGTTGATTAAATCATTGGCCATTTGGTGGCTGAGCTCAATCTCCTCCTCCACTCCCCTCCCCAGAGGTCAGGACTGAAAGTTCCAACCCTCTCATCGGTGGTTGGTTCTCTTGGCAACCAGCCCCCATCTTCAGGTGCTTACAAAAGTCACCCAATTAACATAACAAAGGACGCTTTGATTGTTCCCTTCACTTAGGAAATTCCTAGGGATTTTGGAACTCTGTGCCAGGAATGGGGATGAGTTTATATATTTCTTGTCATATATTTCTTACTATAAACCACAGTATCACAGTTCTCTGTCTCCCATTTATCCTCCAAGGTAGCTGATATTTCCATCTCTTTGCAGATAAACAGACCACGGTACAGAAAGATTAATTGACCTCCACACAACTAGTTAATGGCAGTGGTAGGATTCAAACTAGCCTGTGCCTGACTCCAGAGCCTGTGTTCTTTCTAGAAGACGATGCTGTCAGCAAGAAAGTTAACTACAATATCTTCTGTACAGGCAGGGCTTTGGGCATGTGTTTTGAGAAAATTTCCACCCCAGGTGGCTCTTACAAACAGAAGAGGTTCTAATGCTAAAGGTGGAAAAGCCTCAGTGTCTAGGAAGAGTCATTCGTTTATTTATTTATTTGGCCGCACCACTCAGCGCACGGGGTTCCCTGACCAGGGATTGAACCACTCGGGCCCTGGCAGTGCGAGTGCCGAGTCCTAACCACTGGACCACCAGGGCAGTCCGCTGGAAGATTCATTCTTAAGGAATGGAAAAGAAGGGTGAATGAGGCCTGTGTGTTTTAGGCCAGGGGATTGCCCCTTACATGATTAGAGGGTATTTTTGACAGATGCCTCCCCCGGCCTGCAGCAGAACAAAGCTGCCCATCCCCCTCCAGTCCCCTGACCCCACCTCCTCTCTGTCCTGGGTGTGAAGCTCAAAACCGGCTGTCTAATTGCCCTCTTTCCTTTCCTTTCCCTTGCTCAGGTGAGGCGAAAGGCCTTGCAAGAAGAGATCGATCGTGAGTCGGGCAGGACAGAAGCTTCTGACACCAGGAAGCAGACGGTAAGTTTCACGCTGGGCTCCGCGAGGGGTCTCCTCCTCACCTTGCAGGGGCGGGAGACCAAGTCCATCTGGCCCCAAAGCAGCTCCCGCCCGCCAGCCAGCTCCCTGCTCCACAGAGCTCGTCCTGAGCTACTCTCCTTTCTTGGGAAGCGGGTGCTTGCCTCCCTCCTGGAGAGCTGGCCGCTTGAGCTAAGCAGCCTGGACCTTGTCTCTGGCTCTGGACGGGCAGGGTGTCCCAGTCATCAGTCGCTGGGGACACCTGATGGCGAGCTCTTTCCAGCAGTGGGTGGTACCCTGAGAAAGCTGCTGGGACAGGGGCGGGGGCAGAGGTGGCAGGCCTCTGGTCCAGTTGGAATGGGAAATTTCCAAACCAGGCCCCAGGAGGTGGCACGGGAGAGTGTATGGCATGGGGACCGCTAGGTCAGGCTGGAGAGGGATGGGAGGGTGCGGTGGGCAGGGCGGTGGGAACTGCTGGAGCGCATTTATGTGGGGCAGCGGGGACTGGGGTAGAGGAGAGGGCAGAGGGGAGAGAAGAGAACTTGTTAATAGACGTGGATTTGGGAGAGGGGGACAGAGGATCCAGATGACGGAAGGACTTGCTTCCTTGTAACACTGTCTTAAGCTTTCCTAGTGTAGCACAGAAAAGAACAGTTGCTTTGGATCAAAAGACCTGAGATCAGTTCCTGGCTCTGCCACCTTCTATAGTTATGAGACTTTAGCAAGTAACTTCCCTTCTTCGAGTTTTAGTTTCCACACCTGTAAAATGGGACTCATGCTCTGCCCCAGAGGGGTATGGAATGGGACTTTGTTATGTCATTCCTCTAGTGTCTCCTTTCTCTCCATCCTCTTGAACTGGGCAGAGCTGATAAGATTCCATGATTGAGTGAGGAAGGCCAGAAACAAGGCAGCGTCATCCAGAGCAGTGGCCCAGAGGCTATACCTGGAGGGACCTGACAGCAGGAGGGTGGTGCGGGGGCATAGGGGCTGGGATCTTCTGGGGATGCCTTAGGTGGCCCTGCCTTCGGGGACCTGGGGCCACCTGACTGCTCAGGCACATGGTGGGGATTTGAGACCGGGTCCCCTCTCAGTGGGTTGGTAGCCCAGTGAGAGCAGGCTCACGGGACTGGTCAGCCTCTGGCAGCTCTCTCCTCAGACCCAGTGTGGGGCTGTCAGAGGTGGCCTCTCCTTCTAGAAAGTGAAGGCTTGGGAAGCAGTTGTTAATGCCTGTATTGGGGGCACTGTGAAGCTTGGAGAGCTCGTCACCAGTTCTCTCAGGCCAGCTAGCTGTAGCAATGACTGGTTCTTACTGTTCTCCCAAAGCCGACCTAGAAATAAGTGCTAGGCTGGCATTTGGCTCACAGGCGGAGAGTTCCCAGGCGGCACAGAGGTCAGCAATCCTGGTGGGGTGGGGTGGGTAGATGAGCAGTTTTCGAGGACTTAAAGCGAGCCAGGCGTCGGGCTCTGAGTTGTTGGTGTAAAACCTACTTTGAGCCTCAGTGAAGCCCCGTCGGGGGCTGTTACGCCCCCGTTTTATAGATGAGGACATTGAGGCTCAGGGGTTAAGGTACTTTACCCGGGTGACGCAGGCGGGACTCAATCCTGAGTCTTTGAAGTCACAGTCTTCATGGGGAGCTGGGTTTCTGGCCTCAGCCACAGACACGGGAGGGAAGGGAGTCTTCTCTTGGGCCACTGCTCTGAGGGGCTCTCTTGTATTTTCTCAAACATGGCCGACTCGTGCGTGGGTTGTAGAGTGCTCTGGGCAGGAATCGGGGCCCCTGAGTTCCTGGGCTAGCTCAGCCTCCGACTCATGTGACCCTTCACCTCCTGGGGCCTCCACTCCTTTCCTGCTATGAAGTGCAGCGCTTCTGCGAAGAGAAATGCATTTCAGACTCTCGCTTGCCCTCTCCACCCTCCAAAGGACAGAAACCTTAGGCTGATGGATGAGTAGCCAGCTGGTGAGGTGTGTCGTACTGTCTGCCGTGAATTGGGGGAGAAGGAGTGAGGCAGACGGGCAACTCAGTGTGAAGGGTGGGCTCTGGTGTGGGCCAGACCCGAGATGGAGTTCCAACAGGGTTACCAAGTAGGCTTGTGCCCCTGGTCCAGCTGCAAACCTCCATTTCTTCATCAGGAGAGTGGGAACCAACAGTATTCCTCACAGGGCTCTGGTTGGAGTTAAGATAATCCACCGCTGTGCCTGCGAGCACTGTGCCTGGTGCGCAGTAAGCCTTTGATCACGTGGATCCTCCCGGGCAAGGCTGGGGGCTGGGGAAAGGAAGATGCTTTGGAAGCCAGGAAAGTAACCACCTGTTTTCTCTTACCACAGGGAACTCAGTTTGGCCAATGGGATACTGCTGGCTTTGAAAATGAGGAACAGAAACTGAAATTTCTCAAACTCATGGGTGGCTTTAAAAATCTGTCCCCGTCATTCAGTCGCCCCGCTAACATGGTCGGCAGGCCCAACATGGCGCTCAGCAAGAAGATGGCCGACACCCTGCAGCGGAATCTACAGCAGGACTACGACCGGGCCTTGAGCTGGAAGCACAGCCGGAGGGCCGGCCTCGGCTTCTCCACGGCTCCGGACAGAATCTTTTATATTGACAGGAATGCATCCAAGTCAGTCAAGTTTGAAGATTAAGCTCTCCTGTCCTGTCCCCCAAAACGGTTCTGTTACGCAGATGAAAGCCATAGGACAGTTGTCTCCAGTCGAACTCCTGCAGAGACAAAGGACAACTATGTTGATGTGCTTGGACAAACTGGGGTGAGGGCAGCTCGTTTCAGGAACCAGGAGAACGTGGGAGTGGCTGAAACCTGTGTTCTGTGTGAAGCTTCCGTCCCTGTTGAAGACAGTGAGTATCAACAGCAGTAGCTCACACTCGTCTAGTGCTTACTGTGTGCCAGGCACATACGTGTCTCCCTTGCACTAATGTATTTAATCTTCATGATTCTGAAACAGGTGCTATTCTTATCCCCATCTTATAGATGAGGAAACTGAAGTTCAGGAATGAAGTAATAACATTGCCTGGGGTCACCCAACCAGTAAGTGCCAAGTGTACTTTTGTGCCCCAAGACCGATGTCACTGTTCACCACACTGAATGTCCCCTCTGGGGAATTTCACCCAGAATACTCATTGGGGATTAAAATGTCTCAACTGAGGAAACAGCAGCTTTTTACATGCCTAATACTCAAACAGGAAGCAGGATTAATGTAAACGGGGAGAAGCAAGCTCATTTTCCCTTCCCCTTCTTGGAGTAGCCACAGGCAAAGAGGCGTCTGGATTGCCACCAGGCAGATGCGGCTGAGCTTCCTCTGCTGCTGGGAAGTGTGCCTCTGAACCCATCTTGCCTTTTGCGTCTGCCGTCCTTCCATCCCCAGTGGCAAGCTTGCATTTCATCTTTCTGCTTTGACTGCATTCTGAACAGGCATTTTAGAGAGCAGGTGGTTAGTCCTCCACGTGAGCCGAAGGCACATTAATTCCCAGGGATGCGTTTATTGGATTCTTTTCAATCACGAGGAGGAGAATCCCAGGCGACTTCCCTGGAGGAGGTCGAATGCTGGAGGCGCAGACGTGGGGATGACAGGGCGTTGCCTCGTCAGCCTGGGATCAGCGTTTCCAAGCCTTGAGGCTACGGCCAGCCTCCCAAAGCTCCGGGTATAGCCACCCGAGTGACGTGACCACCTTCTCTGCATTCACCTAGCATTTTGCTTCCTAAAATATCAGTTCTCATTGGGCCTTTTTCACACCACTTGGCTTGAACTCCTGCTACAGACATCCTGTCTCAGGCAGGCCTGGACAGCCAGGAAATTCAGTCTCTCTCGTGGCAGGGAGTCCTGTCCTGTTGTAGGGGGTTGATTCAGCTTCCCATGAAGGAAACGAATGTTTCCTCTCTGCTCCGTCATCCTCGGTGTTGGCTTCATCAGGCTGGTGGAAAGATGGCTGTAGCAGTTCCAGGCAGCGTATCAAGACACTAGACTATTACAGAGGAAGAAGAAAAACCTTGTGGTTCAAGGAAACTTACAGAAGCCCTTTTGTCATAACTCATTGCCCAGCAGTGGGTCACATACCCATTCTTGAGCCAGCCCCTGGCATGTGGAGGGAGACTCTCAGGCCAGTCAGGAAGGAAGACTGAGGTTCGGGTGCTGGTGAGATGAACATGGGTCCACTACTGCCCCATGGGGCAGAGGTGAGGCAGGCCTGCCTGGGCCCTGACCAGCAAGCATCGGCTAGGTCTAGAGTCCTACAAAGTCTGTGTTAGCAGTGATTCAGGTGGGCCACTTCCCTCAGAAGGTGAACTTGGCCTTTCACGGATTCCACCTTGAGATGCGTAACGGAAGAGGCCTACACGGGAAGATTCTGCATTTGAGTTAGCTCTTCAGGGCACATCCCATTCCGACAGGGGAATAAATCTTTCCCAGTCTTGATCCACACTACAGGAACTTGCCCAGTGTAAAAGGAACCAACCACTGCTTCTCTAATCGTTTTTATTTTGCTGAGAGATCACACTACAGTTTGGGCCTGCTCAGCCATCTACCGGGTGCTTCCGGAGAGTGGCTGAGCGATTGTCCCTGACCTATCCCCACAGTGGTAGCTCTCATTAGGGTGTGGTGGTCAGGCCTTTCCCCTCTTACTGTTCAGTATCTTCAGTCTGTGTGTGATAGGATTTGACTTTCTAGCTCAGTGTGGCTGAATGAGTTCCACTTGGCTTGGGAAGGTTTATTAAAGTCTGTTCCTGAAGCAGGGTCTAAGCAGAGAAGGCTGGGCAGCCGAGACGGCAGGATGCCAAGTGTCCTCAGATTGAACTTAGCCTTGTCTCGGCTGCTCTCATAAGTGCAGACCACTGTTGCTCTAGTGACAGCTCCTGCCCTGCAGTTAGCTGGGCCTCCGTCCTTTTGTAAATTAAACAACATTGTCTTGAGTCACCTATCCCCCTTTTTCCCCATGTCCTGGGCCCTCCTCAAGCTGTCTGCAAGTTTCTGCGGTGTGATTTCCCATGTTGTTCCTCATTTGTTGACTCCATGTAGCACACAGCCTGTCTCCACTGGAACAAGGCGGGTTTTGGATTTTTACTCAGAATCTGGGAGAGGTGGGTGGGAGGTCTGGTATTTAAGCACAGCCAAGGTCTTAGCTGAATATGTAACAACCGTGTTCTTGAACTTGTCGCCTGTTTCTCCCTTGGGGGTTGCTCACTGACTGACCCTCCTCCTATGGCAAGGTCCTTCCCTCCTTATAACTGCCTTTATCCAGCCGTTCCCCAGACCTCGTGATTCTTAACCACTTTTTTATTCCTTGGGGTGATTCCTGCTGTTTTGCCTTAGCCCACTAGGCCCCTCCCTGAGGCCACCTTTCCGTAACTAGACTGGCCCATCAAAAGTATTTGCCAGATAGACACAGTTCTCCCCTTAAAAATTGTGTGTTCAGCTCTGCAAACTTAGAACTGTTCAGGTTTGTGGTTGGAATAATGCCCCCATGCCCCCCCGCCTCCCGTCCAAGTCCTAATCATTGGAACCTGTTAATATGTTGTGATACAAAACAAAAGGGAGTTTAAGGTAGCAGATGGAATTAAGTTTGCTAATCGGCTGACCTTAATATGATTAGACTGGGCCTACCCAGATAATCCAGGATTAGAAGAGGGGACAGAAGAGTCAAGAGACTTGCAAGAAACACTCAACAAGCTGTCACTAGTTTGAAGATGAAGGGACCACCAGCCAAGGAATGCAGGTGGCCTCTAGAAGCTGGAAAAGGCAAGAAAACTGATTCTCCCCTAGAGCCTCCAGAAGGAATACAGCCCAGCTGACACCTTCACTTTGAAGGTAAGCCCACTAGACTTCAGACCAGTAGAGCTGTAAGGTAGTAAAATTGTGACGTTTTAAGCCACTAAGTTTGTAGTAATTTAAAGCAGCAATAGAAAATTAATACAGGCCTCATGCAGAAGTTTTTCTTACTTTCACCTTATTTCCTAAATTTTTTTCGTTTATTTTGTGTGTTGTTGTTCCATCATCCTTCATGTAGTAGTAGCAGTAGACTTCACCTCATGTAGGCCATGGTCTTCAGAGACTGGCTAATTGATTCAGTAACAGGCTGAGGAAACCACACAAGAACACAGAAAATCTAAGCTTCCACCTGGGCCAGGTAACATATGGTTCAGAGGCTGCTTTGGTGTAACGGATACCTGACCGAACGTGAAAGTCCAAGTCCAGGTTAATGGAAGAGCATTAGGAATTCACTGACTCAGGCTTGGGCGCTGATGCTGTCTGATGTGTACAGCCTCAAAGTAGATGACTTAAAAGTGCATAATTTGTAAATTTGCCAATTGATTTTCATTTGAATAGTATCATATAGTAAAAGTGGTTTAGGAAGTAATTTTAATGAAAATAATTTTGTGAAATAAAGGCCACTTGGGAACATTTGAGCAACACCACTGTGCTTTCTGAATGTCTGTTATGTTCAGCTGAGGTGCGTTCTTCAGTACACGCTGTTCCTTAACGGAGGCCGTTTTCTCGTGGGGTTCACTATTAAGCCAGCCGGAAAATCCATAGCATATTCTTGGTCCCAAGCTATTCAATTAAAACATGCTACTTTTACTGTGTGAACTGTAATCAGGCTTCTCACAGGGTAGAGGTAAAATGTAGTCTATCTACACTCAGTGTATACCTTCCAAAAGTATAGAGTTTGGGGGCACTTTTATTTTATTTTATTTTTTTTGCGGTACGTGGGCCTCTCACTGTTGTGGCCTCTCCCGTTGCGGAGCTCAGGCTCCGGACGCGCAGGCCCAGTGGCCGTGGCTCACGGGCCCAGCCACTCCGCGGCATGTGGGATCTTCCCGGACCGGGGCATGAACCCGTGTCCCCTGCATCGGCAGGCGGACTCTCAACCACTGCGCCACCAGGGAAGCCCCTGGGGGCACTTTTAATCCACAGCTTGGATGCATTTTCCTGCACAAGGGGTTCTAGGCTGTGAGTCACCACCACCATCAATATTAATGCTCTTACTGATTCAGAATGTCAGTGGAAGCTCATTAGTGGTAATACAAGAATGAGATTCCGCCAAACTGATAAAAAAGTAGACAGAATCATATGCTGTTTAGGGTGATGGCTGCAAGAAAACCAGGCGGTATGTTTAGACACATTCTCTTCCGGATGAGAGTCAACTGTAATTAAATGAACAGTCATGAACATAAGTGTTCCTTCAGGAGGTTTATTCAGTTACAGTATATTTTCCATCGAAGCCACAGGGAATCTCAGATTTGACCTCACTTTCTCCTTTAATCCACCAGCATATTCTAAATCCAATCAAGAGCTGATTTTGATATAAAGCAAATTAGGGAAAGGGCACAGTGGGTCTGTCAAAGTGGACTGCTTTTCAAGGTTCTTTTTCCAATTAAAAAACACCTTCCAGAAAGGAAAGATGTTACTTGCATTCTTCAGTTTTTCCCTAAAGGCCCATCTGAAGGCCACCTGTGCAAAGAAACACTAAGATGCTGTGCTCAGTGAGCAGGAGTGGATTCAAATGCTCTGACAGCTCCCGCTTGTTCACTTCACTGGCAGAATAATCTAGTAGAGAAGCCAATCTGTACGTGTGTAAAAATAAAAACAAAAACGCAAAACAGGTCTTTCTGGACTTGGCACCAGAGCCCCTACGTAGGGTCAGGTCCTCGTCTGCAGAGGGAGCCTGAGGGCCAGATCGGTCAGATGCCCCATGTCTGGGTGTTTGCTTCGCTTCTTGATGTATTCCAGAGTTTTCACCTAGGAGGAAAGAGAAAGACTCATCTCCTTTCTGGTTCATAACTCTCAAGGCTCCAACAAATCAGCCATATCGGGAGCTCTGGCTTTTTTCTTAGCAGAGAAGGGAGGGGAAGAAACCAGCAGTTTTTAAATAAGACTTCTTAGATTATAGCTTGCTCTTAAAATCACCAGGAATGACTGGTGTTTTCATACATGTGGTTTTTATTCAGAGGGAATTAATTCTTAATACTACTCAGTGGTCCCTTGGTTCCAGGACCAAACTGAGGATACCGAATCCCTTATAGAAAATGGTGTAGTATTTGCATATCACCTACATACCTCCCCCTGTATATTTAAATCATCTCTAGATGACTTATAACACCTAATACAATGTAAATGCTATGTAAATAGTTGCTGATAGGTGGCAAATGCAGGTTTTGCTTCTTGGAAGTTTCTGGAATTTTTTTTCCCCCCCTGAATATTTTTGATCTGTGGTTGGTTGAATCTGAGGATGCCAAACTTGCAGATACGGAGAGCCATCTGTACTTTGTAGGGCCTGGCACCTTTCTGGAAGGGGAGACTGGGGCTGTTTGATGTCCAGGCCCTGATGTTGTGTTGAGGCCACTTGTGCCTGGCCAGTGGGCTTGCGTCACTCGCCAGGACAGCCGTGCCTGGTGGGCGTTGAGGGCCCCCCACTCCCCCCACCCCTCCCCTCGCCTTACCATGGTCCTGGTGTCCGCACAGCCGTGCCTCTGTGCCAGGTGCCACAGGTTGACGGACAGCTGGTTGAGCCTGTTACTGCGCAGGTCCCCATGGGCCAAGATGCTGTTAAAGAAGGAAAGGCCCAACGAGCTCTGGCGCTTTAGGGCCTGATACAGAAAAAAGAGGTTACTATCTGGCACTGGGGCTCAGGCCCAGCCCAGTGTTGACGCTGCCAGGGGTTCCAAGGCCAGCTCTACCACGGATCTTCTGGAGGGCGAGCTGCTTAACCTCCCCGGGTTACCCCAGCACTGAAAGGCCGTCTTGCATTAATGCAAGTACAGGAGTAAACTGAACGGTAAGATACGTCTCTTACAGACGTGTCCTCAAGCCACCCAAAGTTTCAGTCACTATTCCCACCCTCTGGGTGCTGGTAATAAAGACCAAAGACAGCTCCCCGTGAATAATGCTCCCCAGTGCCTGGTGCCCATGCCCAGCTTTTATAGGAACCATTAGGTATTCTTCACACCAGATCATTCCTCTTTTGCTCAGTGACCTGATGTGAAAGGTACTCTCAAACAAGTAAAGTCTAACCAAAATGTCAGAGTAGACCAAACCTGAACCCCAGCTTTGAATGGTAAAGACAGAAGGGAAACTAAATCTCCAAAATGCAACAGGCCCAGGAGAAAAGATACCAGTTCCCCAAGGTAAACAAAGGCACCTGGGAAGGCCCAAGTCAGCAGGTGGGCCTGAGCAGGGGACCAGGTCAGATCACACATCTGTGTGGGTCCTGGAGAGCTGACGCCCGGACCCTTGCTGGGTGCTCTTGGCTGGCGCTGCAGACATCAGTGCTGCCAGGAGCCTTGAGTGTCTGCTTTGCTCCTTGGCAGCTAGTGGGTATGGGGTCCTTACACTGTGACAGGTATGAGCTCTGTGCTTTACCCAGCTCACCTTGTTTAATCTTCACAACTCTGTAGGTAGGCAGGATTTTAGAGCTGGATCCCAACTCCTGGTTATCCAAACACTAATCTAGGTGCTACTGTGAAGGGACTTCGCAGGTGTGATTAAGGTTATGGACCTTAGGGAGATAATCCTGGATTATCTGGGTGGGCCCAATCTAATCACTTGAGCCCTAGAAAGCAGAGAAATTTTTCAGGCTAGAGTCAGAGACAAGTAGCAGAAGTTCAGGCTAGAGTCAGAGACAAGTAACAGAAGAGGAAAGCAAAGGAAAGATGACGCAGAAGGGGGCCAAGAGCTAAGAAATGCAGGCGGCTTCTAGAAGCTGAGAACAACCCTCAGCCAACAGGCAGCAAGGAAACAGGACCGCAGTCCTACACCGTATGGAACTGAAGTGGCCAACTCAAGTAAGCTGGCAGGTGGATTTTTCCCAGTGCCTCCTGGTAAGAGCCCAGCCACTCAACACCTTGACTTTGGCTTTGTGAAACCAGGAGCAGAGAAACGGGCCCAGCCAGCACCAACTTCTGACTTACCAAACTGGTGAGATAACAAATGGGGGTTGTTTTAAGTTTGTGGTGACTTAAAGCTGTAACAGGAAACCAGTACGCTCCCATTTTGCTGATGAGGTCAGGAACTTGCTCAAGGACCACAGCCAGCAAGTGCAGAGTGAGGATTTGAGCTCCAGTCGTTCAGTTCTGGAGCCTGTGCTGGTACCCACACCCTCCCGTGTCCGCCCCAGTTTACAAGATGTTCCCATAGACCCATGGTTAACATCACATTAGGCATCCAAATTCTGAAGAAGCTAACAGATTTGCCCAGTGCAGCTACACAGTTTTATCCAGGGAAATAGGAACGATTTGATGTGGTTTAGACCAATACATATTTTTTTTCCTGCTTTTTTCAAACAACCTACTAACTGTCTATCTGTCCATGCATCCTTCCATGTGTGGAGCCCATAGAGCAGCAGACTACGCTAACTGCGGAGCCAACTTTGTTACCCCCTCCTGCTGCCCTCTCCCAAGTGAGGATTTAAAGTCTTCTAGTGGAGAAAAAAACAATGCAATAAAACTGCCAAGGAGCAGCTAAGAATGCAGTTGGGTGACAGTGGCTGAGTGACGACAGTGAAGAGACTCAAGCCCCCTAAATCGAGCCTGCCTGGACAACAGTCGGGACCAGGTGACCGTCACAGAAGCAGCTGGGCCAACTGAACAGCACTGCTGTCACGGAGCGGGGTCGGGTCCCAAGCCTGCAGGCACAAGGAGGGAAGGCTGGTAGACTCTAACTGGCTGGCAACTTCCTGCTTTGGGTTCCTTTGTTTAATCAGACAGTGAGCTCTGCCCCAGTCGGGAACGCGGCAGAGACCATCCAGTGGGTTCCAGCCCATCCTGCTCACCTTTTCAGCTGGCTCTCATCTGATGCCTGGGCCCTGGTTTCTGCTCAGACCTAGAGGACCAAGCTAACAGAAAACTCTCAAATCCAACTATAAGAGTCTCCCAAGAGAGGCCCTTTAACTACATTTCTTTGAAGCAAGGGAGAGTTTTTAAAAGTCAAACAAGTAAGACAGTATCTTACTGGTTACTTCTCTATTCTGTATCTTCTCAAGCATTTTACAATAAAAGCCCAGTTCGCATGTGTTTTAAATGCACAGCCGATTAAAAATGAGATCATTAGAGACGGGTCTGGGGATGAGCAGGCCAGAGCAGGCAGGCGGCCGACGTGCAGAGACCCAGGAAACCGTGAACACGTTATGAGAGACCAAACCAGGGCCTCCAGCCCCTCCTCTCCCTACAGAGGTTTTAAATAGAAGAGCTTCTTTTGTTTCTTTTCCTAGGGGAATTGTCATTTGCAGGAAGTTGTAACCGTCTGGCATGGTTCCCAGCCTCACCACACCCAAACAAACAGCTTCATAAAGCTCATGACTAGGGCAGGGCTGGCTCCTTCACGTGCATGTAGAGGACAGTTTTGGAAGCAGGGCTGATACCAGCGCTGAGAGATGAGACACTCAGCTCGGGCACCAGCGTTGGGCTTTCACAGCGCCCAGCTTGGCTCCACAGCAGGTGAAGAGAGGTCTGAGTGCTCCAGGCTCTAGAGGCCTCCCCTCCCACTGCCGGCTCTGCCGAATCTCACAGCATGCTGTTAAAGTGAAGGATGACATGTTCCGTCTTAGCTCAGTCCACCCATATTTTTTCTAATAAATGTGCATATATGGGGAGACATTTTCAGTGAGAGTCCCTGGTATTTATGTGAGTTGAAATGTACTTCAGAAAATTTCCAGCCCTGCTATTTCAGAATTATTTCAGAGTCCTTATCACAGTCAATGCCTCCTCCCCCAAGAGAAAGAGACAAATGTTAAAACAGTTCCAAATTATATGGTTCTGGGCTCTATTTTTGTTGTGAGCCTGGAGGTCCTAGACTGTGGTCGTTTATGCTGTCAGCAGCCACCTCTGATTAGACCCAGCCTGTCCTGTCAGAGTGAAGAAATGCATTTTCAAGCCCCGGGGCACATGTTTCTTGGGCACCATGTGTCAAACACACAGCCCTGCTCTGGCAAGAAGCTAGAGCCAGAGCCCTTGGCTGTAGGGATCAGGGAAGGTGCTAAGAATCCTTCACAGCAGGGGAGTGACCAGTGCAAGCTGAAGGTGAAGGACTCCATTTCTCCTGCAGTGTAATGAGGGCTCTCTCCTGAAAGCTGCCTACCGCAGAGACGAAGTTTACAGGCTTTCAAAAAAGGCCTTTCAGTTGGAGGAGGGGTTATCTCTTCTAGCACTAACTGGTTTGATAAACCAGTTCCTGAAGAAATTGGGGTTCTGATGCTGCCCCCTCCACTGACAGCCAGTGCCCTCCAAGCATCAACTCCCCAGCATTCTACAGCCCTGCACCCAGGGGGCCCCAGGGTCACTGGGACCCACCCACAATCCTCCCTCCCTAGAGAGGGCGCTGGGAGGCACTTGGGGCCCCCAGGGCAGCAGTGGTTCCGTGTTTTCCATCTGCCTTTTGGCCTACTAACCTTAAGGCTGGCTCTGTGTGCAGTGCCCCTGACCTCAGCAGTGGCCACTGGGGAATGGAGTCTGGAAAAAATCCCACTCTCTCCAGGACCTGCTTGAATACCCTGGGGAGAATGGGAACGCGGGACATACATGTATGTTGTGTGTGTGTGTGTGTGTGCGTGCAGGCGCACCCACAGCTATAGAATGTTCTCATGGTTTCTGTGGTGGGGTGGGGAAGGGGCGAAAGCCAATGGTGGCATTCTGTACAGTCCTGGAAGTGAGTAAGAATTAAAAGTCCAGTTTGATCTTATTTTGTCTTCAAAGGATTTAGTGGGGTGGGGAGTAGAGAAGCAAATCCTAAAAACGTGAGACTTGAGGTTTGGGAAGGAGGAGCTGGGAAAGTGTGTGGGCAGGAAGGGGAGGGCTGGAAAGCCACTGGGAACCCTGCAGTCTGAAATCTGTCCTGGGTTTGGGAAAGGGAATTGGGGAGGGTGGGGGGTGAGTGGCAGTGAGAGAAGACAGAAATCTGCCAACACGAGATCAGGAATGAGCTGTCAGTATGTGGAGTAGGGAAGAGCAAGACTGGGGGTGTGGGGCAGACACGGAGGCAGAAGCCTGACAGGAGCTGCCCCAGGGGAAGGACGCAGAGAAAGGTCAGGCACTGGCTTTGACTCCAGAGTCACTGCCAACCTCCCCACCCTGATTACACAGCAGGAATCAGCCTTAACGCAATGTCCACCAAGCCTGAGACAGAGCTTCTGGGATCCAACTGTCACCCACATGTTTGAGCTGACGCTGCAAAAATGGAGTAACTGGGGAAGGGTACCAGGTAGTTATTTAGATCGTACTATAATTTGGAAATTATTTTGAAATCAGTCAACCATCTATCTATAATATGGAGAACATGGGAAAAACTGCTCTGAAAAGGCAACGACGCAACATCTGATAAAGGAATATATTCTGCGGATCAGAGCATGGGTTCTAGAAGATTGCCTTGACCACATTCCATAGCTACCACTCTAGGATTCAGTTTCCTCATCTGGCAAGTGTAAAGGGATAACAGCTGTTCCCACTCATGGGACTGTTGTGAGATGAAACCACACACGCAGAGTTCTCCACACTACACTCAGTATGAGAAAGGCTGGGATGGGAATTTCCTGGCTGTCCAATGGTTAGGACTCCGAGCTTTCACTGCCAAAGGCCCGGGTTCAATCCCTGGTCAGGGAACTAAGACCCCGCAAGCTGTGGGGTGTGGCAAAAAAAAAAAGAAAAAGGCTGGGCAGGCACAGCCTACTATCATGGTTGGACAACAACCGTTTGCCACTTCTTAGGAGCTGAGTGGTAAGGCCTTGACCGAGGTGGGTGGTGCAGTGGCTACAGATTCACGCTTGAGGATCTGGGTGGGAACCCTGTTCTGTCACAACCAGAGGAAACCAGGAGCTCTGGAAACCTCTCTGAGCCTCGGTTTTCTTTTCTGTCCAAGGAGAATGAACACAGCACCTACATCACAGGGCTGTTGTGGGCCTCAAAGAGCTAAGGTGTGGAAAGTGCAGGCTGTTACTCACTCAACATGCACTGATTGAGCGCCCGCTGTATGCCAGGTTCGAGGTGAGGATGCCGGGGTGAGTGACAGATGGATCCCAGAGAGCCTGTCTCAGGCACAGGGAGGTCTCCGAGAGCCACATCTCGAGGTCCCGGCCACATGAAGCTTACATTCTGGTGGGGAGGCAGGCGACTGAGAAGTGAACACAGAGCATTTCAGAGAATGCCCGAGCGTCACAGGGACAGTTCAGAGGGACGCAGGAGTGCAGTGGCTACTTGACACAGGGTTCAGGGAAGGCCACTCTGAGGAGGTACTTGAGCTGAGACCCGAATGATGAGAGGGGTGGCCAGGGGAACCCTGGGGAGGCACAGTGCAGGCAGAGAAAATGGTAGGAGCAAAGGCCCCGGGGCCCTCGATGAACAGTCTTCACACAGGCGCGTTACTCTCTGGACGAACCAATGTCCAAGCACCCTGGGAACGCGTGCTTTCAGGGCAAGCGGCGGGGATGGGGGCGGCAGGGGCACCTACCTCGTCCTTGGCCAGGGTTTTCAGATGCTCCAGGATCTGAGCCATCACCGTCTCGCACAGCTTGTTGTTCTCAGCCAGAAACTTGGAGTCTCCCCCGTAGAGGCTGTCATTGGAGTCAACTGATGGAAGAAACCAGAGCAGTGAGACATTCCCAAGCCCAAGGCCAGGGAGAGGCAGCCGTGGTGTCAGCGGGTGGCAGGAAATCACGGCAGGGCAAATGGAAACGGCCAGAGTTTCCCACGGGCTTGGGCCTTGGGAATCATGGAGAAAACACCTGGCCTTCCAGACAGTCTAAGCCAGAGAGCTCAGACTCTGAAGTCTGTCCCCTCCGGCCCAGGCATGGAGGGGGACGGCAAGCATCACAGTGGCCATCAGAATGGCTGTCAATACTGAGCACCGGGGTGCCAGGCTCTGGGCTCAGCGCTTCACAGGTGTTACTGCGGAGTCCTCAAAACCGCATGTGCAAGAGATGACAGATGGGGACACGGAGGCTCCGAGCCTGTCCCAGCCAGGATCCCAAACTGGGAGGCTCCCGTCAAAGCCTACACAGTTAAGCACCGCCCCCAGCCCCCTGCCCTGTCACTCCGCCGCAAAACTTCTGCAGATGGAACAGAAGGTTCTCTATGTCTTCTCGCAAACCTGAATCCTTTCACTAAAGTCCCCTCTCTCCTTGGGCATCTCCTGTGACAGCCGCTGTCTAGAGAAAGAGCAGCTGTGAGAACAGCCTGGGTTTGACCTCCCCCCCCCCCCTTCCTATCGACCTTCGCACAAAGCATGACCTCTGGGTAAGGAAGGAGAGGGACTCTACAGGGTGCGGTTTTGCGCTTGGTTTTTTTTCACTTAATGATTCCTGGAGCTATTTCCATATCAGCATATATGGATGTGCTGCTTTGCTTGTACTAGCTGATCAGTAGTCCATTGTGTGATGGACCAGAATGCTTTTGGTTGGCCCCTCCTGCGGACACTTCAGCGGTTCTCTTTCTTTTCTTTTTTTTTTGGTGGGGGGCGGTGAGGGGTCAGGGCCAGGCTGCTGCAAAGTCTGTAAGGGAACCACAACCTCTGCCTTGCAGAGTCGATTCTTTCCCCCCATGCCTTTTCTCGCCAGATCCTTTTTTAACTGCTTTCACCCCAACTCCCAAATGCCGACTTGTACGTGGCTGAGCAGAGTTATTTCCGGTGTGAATGAGCAGCGCTCAGTTCAGTGCAAAACCATTGGAGCACCCTCAGCGCTAAGTGGTCAAGGAGAGGAGAAGTGCAGTGGCAGCTCTTAGATGTTTCTGATCTGGTGGAGGCCTAAAATTTGGGCCACTGTCCCAGGTGCAGTGACATCTGATAAAACAGAGGCCGTGCAGGTGCCTTGGGGGGGCGCGGCTGGGCTTATACAGCCATGTACACACAGTGCTAATCCAGTTCATGGTTTAGAGACGTCAATAAACCGGTTCAGCTTAGCTCATCTGGGGGGATGTGGTTTGCTGTGCTCTTCTCGGCCCAGCTCTTCACCATCCCTAGGATTCTGTCTCCTAGGCATATACAATCAAAAGGGATGATACATATGGGATCACAGTAAAGCCCATGAAGTTGTGTGATGCGAACAAGAGGTGACACCACAAGCGAGGGACACGGGGCACCCGTTTAGCTTGCAGACGGCTGAGGCTGAGAGTCAGAGCCACAATGGATAGCCCCATTATGGTCAAAGTCACCAGCCGTCTGTCAGGGCCTGCATAGAACTATTCCCTGGACTGCTGGCAACGAGCTACAGAACCAGGGGATCACGTTAAACAGGCACTGACCAGAAGACAAGAAAAGCCAAAGTACAATGTGCAGGGATGGCTTCTGAGCTTTTAAGAAAGAGACCCCTCTTAGGGTCACTTATAGGAAAATTGGCAAATACATCAATGTATCAGAAATACATCTAAATGGCCTATAATTTTAGGGGGAAAAAGAGTTCAATTTCACTCGTGATCAAAGAACAGAAAACTAAAACCACAGAAGAACTTTTAGTAAAACATCACCTATCAGATTAACAAAGGTGAGAAAGAATACCAGGTTTTGATGTAGGCCTGGGCAAACTGTTGGTGGGAGTACCATAGTCTGGAAATCAGTAAGAAAAGCCTTAAGAAATGTCCAGTACCACTTCACACCCATTAGGATGGCTGTTATTTAAAAACAACAACAAAGGAAAATAAGTATTGATGAAGATGTGGAGAAACTGGAAGCCTCGTGCATCGCTGGTGGGGATATAAAATGGTGCAGCTGCTGTGGGAAAGCAACTCCAGGATCCAGCAACTCCAATGCTCAAAGGACTTGAAAGCAGAGGCTCAAACAGATACATGTACATGAATGTTCATAGCAGCATTATTCACAAGAGCCGAAAGGTGGAAACAACCCAAGTGTCCACTGACAGATCAACAGATAAGCAAAATGTGGTTTATCTAAACAGTGGCATGTTATTCAATCACAAAAATGAATGAAATTCTACTACATGTTACAACATGGATGAACCTTGAAAGCATTATGATAAGAGAAATGTGCCAGACACAAAAGGACAACCAGGGCTTCCCTTGTGGCACAGTGGTTAAGAATCCGCCTGCCAATGCAGGGGACACGGGTTCGATCTCTGGTCCGGGAAGATCCCACATGCCGTGGAGCAACTAAGCCCGTGAGCCACAAATACTGAGCCTGTGCTCTAGAGCCCGCGAGCCACAACTACTGAGCCCACGCGCCTAGAGCCCGTGATCCACAACAAGAGAAGCCACCGCAATGAGAAGCCCGAGCACCGCAACGAAGAGTAGCCCCTGCTCGCTGCAACTAGAGAAAGCCCGCGTGCAGCAACGAAGACCCAACGCAGCCAAAAATTAATTAATAAAAAGGACAACTATTGTATGACTCCACTTATACGAGGTACCTAGAAGACGCCAATTCATAAAGACAGAAAGTAAAATAGAGTTCACCAGAGGTTGGCGGGAGGGGGGAAGGGGGAAGTTATTGTTCATTGGGTACAGAGTTTGTTGGGGAGGATGAAAAAATTTTGGAAATGGATAATGGTGATGGTTGCACAACACTGCAACTATACTTGATAAAACTGAATTAAAAATAGTTAAAATGGTAAACTTTATATGTATTTTATCACTTTGTATATTTTACTCCCAAAAAAAAAGTCTTAGTACAGAAAAAGGTCAGATCTTTGACTTGGGAAAACCCACTCCAAGGGATTTATCCTAAGAAAATCATCCCCCCAGTTGCACAAAGATGCATATATGTGATATTGTTTCATCATAGAGGACAATGTTCATTGTATGTTCAATGTATGTTCATTATAAATGTTGTGTATAATGGTGAGAGGAGAAGCAATGGAAATATCTACCAAGAGTTTTGATTAAATGCTCTGTGGCGTTAGCATTAAATGCAATACTATGAAGACAATGAAAGTATGTGATCTATAGTCGTTAACTACCATGTACTATACTATACTATACTATTGCTACAGTATACTGTACTGAAAGGTATTTATAATATACTGTTAGTAAAGTGACAGCCAGTATACCACACACAGACATATATAGCCATATATTTCCTAATTTATAACTTATTTTTTTATTATAATTTATAACTTCCTAAGAACCAATTTTTTCAATTAAAAAATTATATTTTATTACTTTATATATTTCCTGTAATCTGTCTTGAATCTTTTGGGGAATGGTACAGGTATAAGCATATAGTAATTAACTGACTGACAAAATAATTTCAGGGATGCTTCATGTACATTTCTAGCTGCTATTTCAAGAATAACTCCTGGGCTTCCCTGATGGCGCAGTGGTTGAGAGTCTGCCTGCCGATGCAGGGGACACAGGTTCGTGCCCTGGTCTGGGAGGATCCCACATGCCGCGGAGCAGCTGGGCCCATAAGCCATGGCCACTGAGCCTGCGCGTCCGGAGCCTGTGCTCCGCAACGGGAGAGGCCGCAACAGTGAGAGCCCCACGTACCGAAAAAAAAAAAAAAAATAGAATAACTCCTTATTCTACTTCAATAAAATTGTACATAATATTCTTTTAAAATTCTTACATTTATATTTAACTCCCAATTAGGCATTTGGGAAAAGTATGAAGGAGGAAGAATGACACTATGAAATGTATTTTTTAATGAGCCATTCTTTTTTTTTTTTGGGTACGCGGGCTTCTCACTGTTGTGGCCTCTCCCGCTGCGGAGCACAGGCTCCGGACGCGCAGGCTCAGCGGCCATGGCTCACGGGCCCAGCCGCTCCGCGGCATGTGGGATCTTCCCGGACCGGGGCACAAACCCGTGTCCCCTGCATCGGCAGGCGGACTCTCAACCACTGCGCCACCAGGGAAGCCCTAATGAGCCATTCTTTGCTTATTTTTTTCCAAATAAATTACTACTGAGTTTCTAAGTGGGGAAAAAAAAAAGAATAACCTCTCCTTCTTTTTTTTTTTTTTTTTTGCGGTACACAGGCCTCTCACTGTTGTGGCCTCTCCCGTTGTGGAGCACAGGCTCCGGACGCGCAGGCTCAGCGGCCATGGCTCACGGGCCCAGCCGCTCCGCGGCACGTGGGATCCTCCTAGACCGGGGCACGAACCCGCGTCCCCTGCATCGGCAGGCGGACTCTCAACCACTGCGCCACCAGGGAAGCCCTAACCTCTCCTTCTTTTATCGCCAGCTTTTTACTTAAACAAATGTCAAGGCTGTAGAACAGTGAAGCGCTGCCTCTCTCTCACCCGGCATCACCAGCTGATGCTGTTTTGCCACTTCTGTGAAGCTCTCTCACTTGCTCTCTCCACACACTCACGTACACATGTCATTTTTTTTGGCTGAACCATTTGTAAGCAGGTTGCAGACGTACTGCCTGAGAATGAGGAGAGCAGCTGGTCTCCTTGCTCCCCAGCTTCTCTGTCCCCATGAAACCTCTACTCCGGTTCTGAACTGCCCCTTGGTGGGGAATATTCTGGGAGCGCTCTCCTGGGTCGGCTGCTGGCTTCATAGTTGTTCCTATGACACAGGTTGGTGGTGAATTGCCCTGGGCTGCAGGCATCTGTCCCAGGATTTCTGAGACAGCTCTGGCTCTGGCTGCTGTGTTTCAACTGCCGTCCATGATGTGGAAGACAGCAGTTATTCTTGTAAGAAGAGAAAGAATTTGATTCAGCCATTCACCACCATCTGATTTTGAAGGGTGGCAAAATGCAGCTGGTAAAGGAATTTCTCGCACCTGCTGCTGAGGACTCGGCTAGTTCCTGGCATAAATTCCCAGTCTTACTCTGAGATGGAGTAACCTGCTCTCCTTTGGATTAGCCGAGCAGCAGGGGAGAAGTGAGAAGGTCTAGGACCACCTGTGGTCAACCACCCAAGCTGCAGGCATCCTGCCCAGAGAGGTCAGAGGCGTGTTCAGAGCAGCCCGCTCACACACGCAGAGCACGGACTAGGTGAGGGCCTGCTCTGCGCCAGGTTCCAGGACCCGGAGACCTGGTGGGTGGGGAACGGGCTGACCTGGTCCTGCCCTCACAGAGCACACATTCCACAGGAGGTGCAGACGAGCAAACGGGCAATCACAACCGCATGGGCTGCATGGCAGGAGAGGGCGGCCTGGGGGTCCCAGGATCCTAAAATCTAGGCTTGGGATGGAATTATAGAATCAGTGAGATCCAGGCTGAACCCTGAAGGTGGAAAATTCACAGAGAAAGTGAAAAACGGGGTCAGAAGTGGGGAAAAGTGTTTCCATGCTAACACTTGGTGGCGACAGAGGGGGGGGGAGAGAAGCGCAAAGTTGACAATCAGAAGTAATTTGGCCTGGCCAGAGTGTAAGGCAGGCCTGAGAGTCCAGACTGGCGCTCACAACCGGGAGAAATGAGATCCCTGGCAAATGGCTACTAAAAATAGCCCAGGATCTCTGCATCTGTCTGGCCCTGGGGTCATAACCCCAAATGCTTCAAGGGCCTGGCAGGTGACATGGAGGAGTGAAGGGGCTGTGCCGACTTCCCACGGGCCCCTGAGCTGTACTCTTCCAACTAGACATCTGCGTGTTAAATAAATAGACATTCAGTGTCAGAAGTGTCCTGCCCTTCCACAGCAAGCACACTCGCTCGCACGCTCGCATGACAGCACTGGAGTTATGGCTCCAGGTCATTTCAGAACATTGTCTTCTTATTAATCTGGAAAGAAAACAGCCAAGGCATCCTTCGTAAATGCAAAGAAAAAAGCTGACCCCGGTTTTTCAAAAGTTCGAAACTTTGTCAGCGCTGTCTAAAGAGCTGCCTCGACTAAGAAAGAGATGGGAAAATGGAGCCTCCACCCCTGCAAAGCCTCCCGGGGCCCCAGGACTCTCTGCTACGAAGACAACTTTCAGGTCACAATTGTGCACCCAGGGTAAACAGCTGGGCCGAGAAGGCAGCAAAGAAAACCCGCCGTTCTGTTTTCATCTCTAAAAGCTAGAGAACTAGCTTTTAGAGATGAAAACACAGCCACGCTCTCTGTGCTGGCGCTCTGGCTCCTACAGTCCGCCCTGCTGTGCTGTGTAGACAGGGGATTCAGTGAATCTGTTTAAGGAAGGGAAGAGCGAGGAGAGGGCTTGCCCCTCTCATAGGGCCCAGGTTTACAGACCCACTTCCGCGGCAGCATCTGGTCCTCAAAAGTTTCTCTGTTGTTCTGAGCCCTCTGCGTGCCCTTCACAAGAGAGGAAATAAAAATGCCAACAAATACAGGAAAAGCTCACCCTCATTAGCCATCAGAGGAATGCAAATTACACCCATCAGAAGAGGCAAAATGAACAAGACTGACCATATCAAGGGAACAAATGGAAATCTCATTCATGCCTGGTGGGAGTGTAAACTGGTATAACTATTTTGGAAAACTGTGAGACAGTACCTACCAGAGCTGAACATAAGCAAATCCCACCAGCCAGCATTTCCACCCTGGGCATATACCCGACAGACATGAACACCAAGAGTTATATATTCAGGAATGTTCCCAGCAGCACTCCTCACAACAGCTCAGAACGGCATCCACAGGGGAATGAAGAAATTCTGGTATATTCATACGATGGAATACCGTGCAGCAATGCAAAAGGGTGGACAACAGCTACACACAACACAGAAGAATCTCACCGACGTAACACTGAGTGAAAGAAGCCAGACGCCAAAGAACGCTTGCTAAATGGGTCCATTTACGGAAAAGTCAAAAATCGGCAAACTAATCTGTAATGTCAGAAGTCAGGAGAGCAGTGCACCTTTAGAGAGGAGAGTGGTGGTGCTGAGTGGACGGGGGCATACAGGGGACTTCTGGGGAGCTGGTAATGTTTGATTCCTCTGTCTCGGTGGTGGTTACTGGGTGCGTTCACCTTGTGATAATCTGCTGAGCTTTATGATTTACTGTATGTGTGTACTATGATATACTTTAATCAAAATACTGTTACTTTGTAATCAAGGAGGCAGCATAACGCATGTACCACAGTGAATTCCTCTCCGAGCACTAACTGGCCTTGAGCTTGGTAAAACCATGTTGTCTTTCGGTGTCTCCCCTTGCTTGTGTGTAAAATGGGGACACAAATGCCCGTCCTCCTCATAATGCTGTCAGGATTAAAGGAGAAAGAGGCCCATGGAGTCTGGGGTGCCGTACCTGGCACACAGTAGGAGCTCAGATCATGGAGGTTATCATCATTGACATTAACCAACCTCCCCAAGTTACATCTTTACATAACCTCAGCCCCCAAATCCCAGCCAGAGGAAGCCTCTGAGAGTTATAACAGGAGGCCATCCTTAGCACTGCAAATTTGTTCCCTAAAATATCCAAGTGTAGAGACAGTTGCTTAAACCCTGAAGTATTCATTTATTGGCCAAACTGCTTTTAACAATAGGGCCATTTTTTTGGAAACCAAAAATCGGAACTGAGGCTCTGACCAGCAGGAAGATGCTTAGGTCACTGGGCAGAGGTCTGGAATTGGGACTGTCCCATGTTGTGTCAAGGACATGAGGAGGCTGCTCCCAAACCTGTAGGAGCAAGTTCAAGACGGCTGGTTGCATGTTGGGGAGCAAGGCCATCTCCTTCTTCCAAGCAC
This sequence comes from Phocoena sinus, assembly GCF_008692025.1. NCBI lineage: Eukaryota > Metazoa > Chordata > Mammalia > Artiodactyla > Phocoenidae > Phocoena > Phocoena sinus. The sequence continues at coordinate 65,085,161 of NC_045777.1, read as the reverse complement.
CTGCTCTAAGGGTCCAGGTCAGGACCCACATGAAACTGGTAAGGAACAGGCCTGGGATGAAGGTCATGCATGTGCATATGTAATCACCGTTCTAGGTTATTCTGTGCCACACCCAAGACATCACTGACCCGACAGACTGCTTCTCTGAACTCGTCTGTTTGCCAAAATGATCTTGGATGCTTGTTAAAGATACAAATTCTCAGGCCTCTTCCTGGGGATTCTCATTTAGAAGAGACAGATGGGGCCCAGGAACCTGTATTCTAAAGAGCTCCCCAGGTAATTCTTACACTGGGCAAATTTATCAAGACCCTGGACTAGAAGTTCATGGTAGGTAAAACACAAGGGGATTAAAGAAAAGAGAAAATGAAAACCCTGCACTTGCTGTTCAGAAGTTCAACCACAGTGCAGTCTGGTGGAGGGACCCAGCTACCTTTGTCTACGTGGTAGAGATAGGTCTCCTGGCTCATGGCGGACAGCAGGTGCAGGACACAGGTGTAGATGCGGATTTTCTCATCACTGTTGTCCTCCCAGGTGTAGTCCTGGATCACGTTGAGCAGCTCTCGAACAAGAAACAGAACCCCGTGTTCCGGATGATCCTGGTGGAGGACCAAAAAAAAGGAAAAATAAACCTAGATGTGAAGCAGGAGGGGAAAAAAAAATCAAGACAGAAACCCAGGTCCCTCCCTTTAGCAGCTGTAGATAAATTAAAGTGCCAACTATGGTTAAACAATAGAAAAGTGACACAACGTCGTTAACTCCACCAAACAACACACTCCAGTCTGGGGAGACAACCTTTGAGAGCTCTGGGTCTGAGGAAAGAAAGCAAAATTACCTGTCAGTTTAATGGGCTGTTTCCAAAATTACAGCCTTGCTCTTATGTCCATAACAGTAAAAAGCCCTGTTCTTCCAACTACAAAAGCTAGATTGCAGGTCTCGTTGCAGACAGCATAGCAGAAGCTACCTACCTCGGGTAAACCCCCAAATGATCACTGTCACCACCAAAGGCACCGACTTTAAACACAGCCTCACTCATTAGGGCGTTCAGCAACATTAACAGCTAAATTGAGGATCCTCTCTTGGGAGAGGAAAAACCCAACAGTCAGTCACAGAGCTTATAACAGTGTTTCTCAGATACTAAACTGAACCAGTGCTGGGATGCAAAAAAGTCAGCAGCTTCAATTCAGTTCCAAAAAGGATATGCAGGGCTTCCCTGGTGGCGCAGTGGTTGAGAGTCCGCCTGCCGATGCAGGGGACACGGGTTCATGCCCCGGTCCGGGAAGATCCCACATGCCGCAGAGCGGCTGGGCCCGTGAGCCATGGCCGCTGAGCCTGCGCGTCCGAAGCCTGTGCTCTGCAACGGGAGAGGCCATAACAGTGAGAGGCCCACGTACCGCAAAAAAAAAAAAAAAAAAAAAGGAGTATGCAATGCAGTGGCCCCCCTGCTGAATGCTCTCCAAAGACCCCTCCCCGCCCCCCAGCTCCTGCTGCCATCGCCCTGCTGACCCGGCTGGTCCATCTTGCCCCTCACTCAGTCCAGTGCCACCTTTATGGCTCCTGGGACCAGCTGGACCGCTCAGGGTCCTGGCAGGACACAGAGGACACGCTCACAAGGGTTAAATGAGGATGGGTTAATGAAAGATTATCAGAATGAAGAGAAGTAGCGAGAAGGCACCCAGGGCCTGGCAACAGAGGGAAACAGTTACCATCCTCGGGCTGAAAGCACGCGGTGGGGTGCGAGTTTTTGCAGTTGGAGGAGGCCACCCAGCAGCAGCTGCAGCCCTGGATGGAAGAACAAAGCCATCGCCAAACACGGCCCAGTGAGAGTTGGGGGATAAATACCCCAGCCTCGCTCTCCTCCTGCCCTGCGGTCCACGTCACTACTCGCGCTGGCTGAACCAGCTGGAAGCCGGAAGGAAGGACGCCCCGGTGACGCGATCCCCAGAGGCCCGTCTCCCACACAGACCAGACTGAAGGGCACAGGATGCTCTGGAGGGCAGCTCATATGCCAAGGGGGTCTGGCCTCCCAGCCCTGCTGTTCCCCCGACTGGAATATTCACCTGTGAGGCTTGGCTGCAGTGGCTCCTTGACAGCCTCCAGATCTCATCTTACACGTTGGCTCCTGCCCTGATCGGCAATCCAGAGCCCCTACCCGTCTCTCTTCATCTCTCTTCACGTCAAGTCATCCATCTCATTTTTTCAGAGCAGTGCTCAGCATCTGAAGTGATCTTATTTATTCCTAACTACCCAAATATACCTCTTGGTTCATCTTTTTTTTCATCCTAGCCTATAACCTCCAGGACAGCAGGTACTTTATCTGCTGTGTTTGCCAGTAATACACTGCCCAGGATTGCAAATGGTGCCCCATCCCTGTCTCTGCTTCCTGGGACAGTGCTGGGCACAGAGCAGGCACTTGGTAGGTAAATAATGTTGAATGGATAACATTTTTCGAGCACCTTCTATGTGCCAGGCACTGAGGTGGCTACAAAAACAACAGCTAACTTTTATGGTAGCTATTGTAGCTACCATAGCTTTTCTACGTTCTGGGACGATACTTTTTTTTTTTGCAGTACGCGGGCCTCTCACTGTTGTGGCCTCTCCCGTTGCGCAGCACAGGCTCCGGATGCACAGGCTCAGCGGCCATGGCTCACGGGCCCAGCCGCTCCACGGCATGTGGGATCTTCCCGGACCGGGGCACGAACCCGTGTCCCCTGCATCGGCAGGCGGACTCTCAACCACTGCGCCACCAGGGAAGCCCTGGGACGATACTTTTATGACCTCCTCTCCCCACCATTTCACAGAGGGGAAATGAGCTACACTGCTGGTGGATGGGGGAAGCAGGATTTGAGCCCCGGGAGTCTGGCTCCAGAGTGGACATTCCTAACTGCTAATACTCTATACTGTCTCTCTACAGATGAATTAGGGACGAACTAGACTTTATGGAGCTGGCTAGTTGGGGGAAGGCATACACGTAGTCGGCTATCTTGAATTCAGGCATGGAGTAGAAGTGTGATAACTGAGGTGGGCGGGAGTTGGCAGCTACGTAATCCAATGTGTGGATACACAGCAGTAATACTTCCAATGGGCAAGAATGAGGGCGGAGGAGAGAGAGATGATTTGTACAGCTGCTAACATCTACAGGAATTGCTGTTATGGTATCGGCACAAAAGAAGACACATGATACTCCAAAATCTGAGTACCTCAAACTATATGCAGCAAAATTGCCCGTGCCATGGTCCGCCTCCCATTGCCAGAGTCAGTCTCAGATGGAAGCTCACTACTGCCTTGCTTTGCTAACAGCTGTTTCTAACTAGGCTATTTCGTTCTGCTATGTGGATGTTCAAAATATATTCTATTTCAGGATCTGCCCTGGAAAGAGACGACACTCTGAATGTTCCAGTAACTTAATTTCAATACAAATTGCCGTAACTATTGTGAGAGAGCATTCAACACACCTGCAAAAAGGTGGAAGAAGGGGTCACGGAGACGTGAAGGTTTGTAGCCAGCCGTTTCTGCTAGCTTTAAACCGAGGAGACGAAGAGATTATTTCCAACCTTCTCTACAAGGAAAACATTTTCCACACGATAGCCACGCTTCAGTGGTTGTAACATTTTCAAAAGAAATTGTACCAGTGCCAGCAACTAAAGAAATGCAAACACAGATTTCTTTTTTAAAGAAGAAAAAGAGATCCCGATTCAGTTGGCAATCCGAGGGGGAAAAGGTTTCCCCTGGGGTCTCTGCCAAGGCTGCCCGGCAGCAAACAAATGCTCAGGAGGCGGCTCCCAAGGGGCGCCTGGGAGGGACTCAAACCTCTCTCTCTCTCTCTGCTGCACGGAAAGGGGGCCTGCCTTCAACCACTCAGAATATCCCTCTGGCTCCTTGGTCTGTGGGAATCCTTCTATTAAATGTCACTGCTTGAGGGAAGGAATACCCTGAAAATGACTAACTTCCCAGGAGACCTGAGACGCAGCAAAGACAGCGCGGAGTACACACATCCTGGCTTTGAATTCTGTCTTGGCCACTTACTAGCTGGTGACCCTGGGTAAGTCACTTCACCTCTCTGTGCCAGGGTCTGCTTCTGTGAGATGAGGATAATAACAGGTTTGTTTGCAGTGAGTATTTGTGAACTGCTGGCTGGCTCACTGTAAAAGGTATGTAAGTGTGTTAAATAAATATTCAAGTCCTTTAGAAAAGGAGCCAGAACACAAGGGGACTGGGAGGAAGGGCAAGAAAGGAAAGAGGGGCACTGGGAGGGCGTGGCGGGGGCGGAGGGCAGGAGACAGATCACCATGGAGATGCGAGGCCCTTGGTGAGTCTGCAGAGCTCCCTGGCCTCGCTGCAGCCAGCCCCTGCCCATCTTGCCAGCTCGAGACCCTGGTGTCCCTCTAGTCTCTCACCACCTCGCTCGTCACTGCGGCTCTCTTCCAGTCCCTCCAGTGCTGCTGGGTGACCCTTCCCACCTCAAGGCCTTACCCACACTGCTCCCTCTGGCCAGAACACCCTCCCCTCCCTGCCCCCCGCACTTAGGGACCTACTAGTCTTCCTCTGGATCTCGGCTCAGGTAACACATTCTCAGGGCACTTCCCTGACCCACTTCCCTTCAAATCTGAGGCTCTCAGAGGTCCCTGTAGTTCTTTATGACACTTTATACAACTGTAGTTAAGTATGTATTTGCTTATTAGCATCTGTCTCCTTGAGTGGGAGCACACATTTCTCATGTTCACTCTTCCATTCCCAGATCAACAAATATTTGCGGGGTGGACGGAATGAATGAATCTTAGCATCTGGATACCATGTTATGCTGATGGCTGGACATTTTCTCAAAGATAAGATGGAGAAAAGACATTTCCCTGCTGTGTCCTGGTGATTAGTGCCAGAAAACCGATGGGAAACATTTCCATTGCCTACAAATTTCAACTGAATCAAAAGTAGGCGTCTGTAGTGGTAACAATGAACTTGTTCAGTTAGTTCTACTTTGCTTATCCTACTGAATGTTGTCAAGAGAAATGCATTAGTTCAATAACATGGAGAAGACTGTTCTGCAGTCTACCAAGAGGCTGACTGCTACTAATGCCAAAGAAGAATGCTTCAAAATGCTCCAAAGGTGGTGCTGCTTGCTGAGGAGAGAGGGCTGTCCTGGGGGAATGTTTACTTCTGCATTTATAAGTGTGAATAGAGTGGGCCACGTATTTTATTTGGTCTAAAAGGGCTTCAATTTTCTTCTAAACAAATAAAATGAATCAAAGCTTTCCAAACCCATTCTTTAAAAGTCTTGTGCTCTGGGGGTGGGAATGCAAAATGGTGCAGCCACTATAGAAAACTGTATGCAGGTACCTCAAAGAATTAAAAATGGAACTACTATATGATCCAGCCATCCCTCCTCTGGGTATTTATCCAAAATAATTGAAATCAGGATCTCAAAGAGATACTAGTGCTCTCATGTTCACTGTAGCACTATCACAACGGCCAAGATATGGAAACAACCTAAATGTTCACTGACAGATAAATGGATAAATAAAATGTGGTATACACATATAATGGAATACTATTCAGCCTTAAAAAAAAAAAAAGAAAGGAAATGCTATCATAACCTTGGATGAACATTGAGGATATTATGCTGAGTGAAATATGGCAGTCACAAAAAGACAAATACTGTATGATTCCACTTATGTAGGGCATCTAGAATAGTCATGTTCATAGAATCAAAGCGTGGAATTCAAGGGCTGGGAGGAGGAGGAAATGGAGAGTCACTAATCAATGAGCTTAAAGTTTCAATTAAGCAAGGTGAATAAGCTGTAGGGGTCTGCTGTACAATACTGCCTTGAGTCAACAAAGCTCTACTGTCCACTTAAAAATGTGTTAAGATGGGCTTCCCTGGTGGCGCAGTGGTTGAGAGTCCGCCTGCCGATGCAGGGGACATGGGTTCATGCCCCGGTCCGGGAGGATCCCACATGCCGCAGAGCGGCTGGGCCCGTGAGCCATGGCTGCTGGGCCTGTGCGTCCGGAGCCTGTGCTCCGCAACGGGAGAGGCCACAGCAGTGAGAGGCCCACGTACCGAAAAAAAAAAAAAAAAAAAAAAAAATGTGTTAAGAGGATAGATATGTTAAATGTCCTTACAACAATAAAATTAAATTTAAAAAATAGAATTAAAAAAAAAAGCTGTGACATGAAAGGTAAAAATGCGAACCAGGTAGGGCTTCCCTGGTGGCGCAGTGGTTGAGAGTCCGCCTGCCGATGCAGGGGACATGGGTTCGTGCCCCGGTCCGGGAGGATCCCACATGCCGCAGAGCGGCTGGGCCCGTGAGCCATGGCTGCTGGGCCTGTGCGTCCGGAGCCTGTGCTCCGCAACGGGAGAGGCCACAGCAGTGAGAGGCCCACGTACCGAAAAAAAAAAAAAAAAAAAAAAAAAAAATGTGTTAAGAGGATAGATATGTTAAATGTCCTTACAACAATAAAATTAAATTTAAAAAATAGAATTAAAAAAAAAAGCTGTGACATGAAAGGTAAAAATGCGAACCAGGTAGGGCTTCCCTGGTGGCGCAGTGGTTGAGAGTCCGCCTGCCGATGCAGGGGACATGGGTTCGTGCCCCAGTCCGGGAGGATCCCACATGCCATGGAGCGGCTGGGCCCGTAAGCCATGGCTGCTGGGCCTGCACGTCCGGAGCCTGTGCTCCGCAATGGGAGAGGCCACAGCAGTGAGAGGCCCGCGTACCGCAAAAAAAAAAAAAAATGTGAACCAGGTAAAGGTGGGATATGGGAGTCCTCTCCTGCTAAACCTACTCACAGCGGGCGGAGCTTGCGTGTGGCCCATCCTCTGGCTTCTGAGCTCGGTTAGCGCCCGGCCTTGGCCCTTCAGGCTCAACATCTCACTGTGCCCCGGAAAGCCGGCCAGTAGCTATGCTGCATCCCACAGGAGGGATGTAGGGTTGTTAAGTCTCAACAACCTTGAGCAAATAAAGCCCCCTGCAAACGTTTCAGGCAGACCATGCAGGACAGGCTCTGGGGCAGCACAGACCTCCCAGCTCTGCTGCTCAACAGCCACGCGACCCCAGGCAAGCCTCCTGGGCTCCAGGGCTCCTTAAGTGGGAAAGGTACAATGACGCCTACCTTGCAAGACTTGGGGGCATTTTCCTAGAGACTGAATGTTGACGAAGGGAGTTAGCACTGCACAGGGCACCTAGTAAGAAGTCACGGACTGTGGCTATTCTTCATCTCATGAGCTTTAGTAAATCCTGGCAAAAGCCTGAGCACTGATACCAGGAACCAATAAAGTCTGGCAGGGGGGTTCCCCTGAATGCCTAGGGGAACGGTAGGCAACAGAAAAGGATTTAATGGACCCAGGGGCACCCGGGGACCTGGAGAGAGCGCACATGCCCCCCAGGAAGGGCAGCTGCTCTCCAGCTGAGGTCAACTGGCCAGGCGGGGAATGCAGGCCTCACATGGCTGGACCTGATTTTTCACAAGGAACTAAATTTCTGGGGTTTCCTGTGATCTACCAATTTTTATTTTTATTTATTTATTTATTTATTTTTTCAGTACGCGGGGCCTCTCACTGTTGTGGCCTCTCCCGTTGCGGAGCAGAGGCTCCGGACGCGCAGGCTCAGCGGCCACGGCTCATGGGCCCAGCCGCTCCACGGCATGTGGGATCTTCCCGGACCGGGGCACGAACCCGTGTCCCCTGCATCGGCAGGCGGACTCTCAACCACTGCGCCACCAGGGAAGCCCCTACCAATTTTTAAATGTGGGTAATTAGTTCCAAACGTTTTCCATCATGATGTGGCCAACAAGTATGTCTCCGGGCTGGATTCCACCCACCGGTCATCAGTTTGTGACCCCAGGGACCAAGCTTCTGGTTCACAAAGCACTTTCATAGCTATCACTTCAGTCAATCCTCACAGCAGCCCTGCTAGGTGTGCATTTGGATGACATTTTAGAAAGGTGACAACCGAGGCTCTGAAAGTTACAAAACTTTCTCAAGGCCACAAGGCTATTGAGTCATTGGGTCAGGACCGAACACAAGTTTTTCTTCAAGGCTCCAGTGATTTTTAACAGAGAAAAACCCCACATGCAGAAGGAAAACGCATCCCAGTTAATCAATGAACAATGACACTGATCAACTTCCTCATTAGAAACCCTGATTTTGTCACCTGACAAATAACTAGAATATCCAAAAAAGAGAGAAATTGATTATAAAGTACTAAGAAGGAGATCTGAAAACACTGAAATCAAGCATCAAGCCCGCCTCCTGAATATCCCAGCCCCTCTTCAAAGAACTTGGGATCTGAACTTGCAAACTTCGGAGCACCTCACTTTTTGTTCTCTCAGCTTCACTAAGATATGATTCATACACCCAACAATTCACCGACTTAAAACGCACAGTTCACAGGTTGGTTGTATATTCAGAGTTGTGCAGTCGTCACCACCGTCAATTTTAGAACACTTTCATCACCCCAAAAAGGAACCCCGTACCCATGGGAGCTGGGCTGCTTTCATGGCCTGAGTCCAGAGGGACATTTCTTAAAGTGTGGTCCTAGGACCACCTACACCTGACTTGATGAGGGAGCTTTCAAAAATGCTGGTTCAGAGGCCAATCCCACCTACTGAGTGAGACTCTCAGTGGGGAGGCGGGGATGGGACAAAGCAAGACTCTATTTTATAACGCATCCCCGATTCCTATGTACATCTGGCTTCATCAGGAGCCGACCCGTTTTGTGCCTGGACCTTGTTACAACCTGGTGACGCCTATGCACAACTCAGAGTACTATTTTTAATGCAGAAAATAACATATGTAAGACTACAAAGGCAATCAATTATGCTAAAATACAGTTGTCAAAATATTTTTCCAATGTATTTGTTATACTGTAATCTATTACTTCTTGGTGAAGTAATGATGGGCCTAATAACTGCATTTTTAAAGGAAGGAAACACGTAGACGATCTTCTGAAATAACTTTCACACCTGAAACGTGATATAAACATAGTGTTGATTATTTTCGTGACAAAGCCCCAGCTACCGCATCTGGTACTGTGGCTCTTTGCCTGTGATTCACAATGAAGCAAAAGGCTAAACTTCACTGAGGTTTGTGAAAAAAACCAACAACAAAACAAAACAAAACACAAAAACCTTTTTTTTCTCATCTAAATTCGTGGTTGCCCTGCCAGAAACCCTGGGGTAGGTGGACCCCAGGTTAAGAACCCCAACTAGGGTGAAGGTCCTAATGCTGGATCCTGGGAGTGGCCTTGATTCCTTCCAGCCCAAGCCTGACTTCTCATCTCCTATATTCCACGACAAACCCCAGCATCTTCCAACAATATCCCCTTCGACTTTTACTATCTTGTTGCGGTTTCTGGTACTTGCCATCAAAATAACAACACCATTACCTTTTTAAGTGTTTACTATGCGCTAAGGCACCGCTCTAGCCATATACGTACATTTGCTCACCTAATCATCACAGCAACCTAGAGATGTAGATACTCTTATTATTTCCATTTTGTAAATGAGTAAACTGCACCCTGGTAATGTTACATAATCACCTGAAACTCACAGCTGGAAGGAAGGGGAGCTGGGATTCTACCTTAGGTGTCTTGGTCCGGAGGCCTGAGCCCTCACCACTAAGTGATACCCCCTCGACCATATAGAGAGCCTAGACTACATACCCTGGACACAGAATGAATAGAAAACACATTGAAAAATTCAAACATCTGACTAGAAAACCAATACAGGTATAGACAGAACATCCCTGCACTTTTAGGACTAAGAATGTATGTAAAACAGGTCAAAGAAAGACATCACCTACAGGTCTTCTGGGGAAACATACCGGAACTATTAATAAAGTAGAAAAGAAATTGCAGAGGAATTCCAGAAGGAACGATTCTGAGGGCCGCAACTTTCCGTCAATATTAATCATCTTTGGAACTTCTGGAACGAGGCTTATAGCGGCTTTGAAAAAGGCATCAGCTGCAAGACAGAAGAAAAGTCCGTGTATGAGAACGTTGAAAACTTCAGGGTCTGCTTTCTTCTTCACACGGCCTGGAAGTCCGGCCACACCAAGGGCTCAAGACAGCTGGCGGGTCCTGGAAGAGGGTTTCTGCACCGTGATCGACTGGTTGGAACGTTCGCTTGAGAGGGTGCTGCCGCCTCCCAGCTCTCCTCTTCTCCCCCCTTCCTCCTTTGAGCGATGTGGCTCAGAGAACCTCAAACTGACTTCAGATAATACGTGAAAAAAGCACGAGGCAAATTGTTACAGAGGGCATAGAAGTCACAGTTGCCTGTACTGAAGGCTTCACCTAAACTGGTTCAGTGAACCATCCGGTTCACCACAGGAGGAAAGTGCTGTCCGCAGCCCACTTCACAGGTAGGAAATGAGGTGTGGAACGAGAAGCGCCCGGTCCTACCACAGGGCCTGTGTATGCGGGAGGGTCCAGCCGTGGTGGTGGAGCCCAGGCTCAAGCTCTGGTTTGTCTGAATATACTCTAACGCACACTGTATTTGTTAAAGAAATAACAATGGAAATGCCTGAAGGACTGTGTGCGCGCACACGCACACGCGCGCACACACACACACACACACACACACACACACGCACACACACGGCTTTAAAGACTTCTGATTAGGTGACAGTTCCGGAGAATCATTTGGAAAGTGAAGACACTTTACGAACTATGAAACAGACTATAAAACAAGAAGACCGGGCTTCCCTGGTGGCGCAGTTGTTGAGAGTCCGCCTGCCGATGCAGGGGACACGGGTTCATGCCCCAGTCCAGGAAGATCCCACATGCCGCGGAGCAGATGGGCCCGTGAGCCATGGCCACTGAGCCTGCGCATCCGGAGCCTGTGCTCCGCAATGGGAGAGGCCACAACAGTGAGAGGCTCACATACTGCAAAAAAAAAAAAAAAAAAAAAAAAAAAAAAAAAAACAAGAAGACCTCCAAGGGTGAGAGGGAGGAAAGAAGGGGAAGAGGGAGAGAGGAGGGATGGAGAGGAAGGGGGAGGCGAGAGAGAGGGCGTAACAGGAGGACACAGCCGGTGGCAGGAGGAACTAGTGTGTTGGTGGGAGCGTAGATGGAGAGGGAGAAGGAGAGGTCTTTCTAGAACTGCCTAAGTACTAACCATGAGAAAGAGCCTCAGGGTCAGAACAGACAGAACACTGACCTGACAAACAAAATTTTAAACTACCCGACAAGATCAAACATTTACATGGTTCAAATACACTTCCACTCCGCAACGGCTTGCAGTGATGCACACAGAACAGTGCTCTGGTCTGCAGCACCCCGAGTTAAACCCAGAAGCCCCTCCAGCACAGCAGAGGAGCAGATGCAACAACAAACGCCCACAGCCGGAAACAGAGGCTGGCCCTTAACGAGAAGAGTCTGCGACTGAAGCTGGAGAGTGGGGTAGTGACTTCTCTTCCTCCTTCAAAAGAAAAAACCACAGTATGGAAAGACACTGATATCAGGGTTTACTACATAAAGTTACCTCTGCTCCAGGAGCTTCCCTCCCAGGACCCCGAACTCACACCCGTACCGCATTCACCTAAGCACAGTTATTAAGCTCCAGCTGTGAACTGGAGCTCTCCCGGCCATCGTGGGCACGCATGGGAAAACAGGGGCAAGAGTTGACAGCACAAGTGTGGTGATGAGCCCAACGTGATCACACTAATTAACACCCATCTGCTGGGAGCCTGTCGTATGCTCTGCTCTAAGGGGGACACAAAGCAGCTGATCCTGTCTTGATACAGGGGCTCTGGTAGATAAACCTCCCAGAAAGATGCAGGGTCGTCCATCTTGGCCTACAGACAGTAGTAAATGGCACTATTCATGGAAACCAGAGGAACTCCTAGGCCCTATCTTAAGGTAATTAACATTCTCAGTCCTCAAGCAGTCCTATGGGCAAGGTACAATTATTTCCATGCCCAGATGATGAACAAAGCTCAAAAGCTGAGTGGCCAGGTGAGAGTAGCCCAGGGGTGGTAAAAGACTGAGCTGAGCAGAGTTCAAAGGCCATCACCAGCACTGAGCAACACAGTCAGATGTGTGTTTTAAAAGAAACACAAGTCTACAAATGACAGATATGATAAGGGGTTTATAACCAGAATACACAAAGACATTCCACAACAATGGAAAAAACAAGCAACCTGACCAAAGGTTACCCTGAATAGACATTTGTCCACAGAAAATACACAAACGGACATCAAGCATGTGCAAAGATGCTCAACGTCATTCATCATGAGAGAAACGCAAATCAAAACCACCAGGAGAGGGACTTCCCTGGTGGCGCAGTGGTTAAGAACCCGCCAGCCAACGCAGGGGAACACGGGTTCCAGCCCTGGTCTGGGAAGATCCCACAGGCCGCGGAGCAACTAAACCCATGCACCACAACTACTAAGCTCTCATGCCACAAGTACTGAAGCCCACACACCTAGAGCCTGTGCTCTGCAACAAGAGAAGCCACCGCAACACCGCAATGAGAAGCCCGCGCACCACAACAAAGAGTAGCCCCCGCTCGCCACAACTAGAGAAAGCCCGCGTGCAGCAATGAAGACTCAACGCAGCCAAAAATAAATTAAATAAATAAATTTATTAAAAAAGAAAAACCACCATGAGATATCATCTCACACCCATGAGAATGGCCACTATGAAAAAAAAGAGTAAATAACAAGTATTGGCAAAGATGTAAAGAAACTGGAATCTCTGTGTCCTGCTGGTGGGAATCCATACTGGTGCAGCTGCTGTGGAAAATAGCTTGGCTCCTCAAGTTAAACATAGAATTACCATCTGCCAGCGATTCCACTTCTAGGTGTATACCGCAAAGAAATGAAAGCAGGGACTCAAACAGATGCCCGTACACGAATGCTCACAGCAGCATTATTCACAAGAGCCAAAAGGTGGAAACAACCCAAGTGTCCATCAAAGAACAGATAAGCAAATATGGTCCATACATACAAAGGAGTATTACTCAGCCTTAAAAAGGAAGGAAATGCTGACATGTGCTATAAATATGAACAAACCTTGAAAACGTTATGCTAAATGAAATAGGTCAGACAAAAGGACAAACACTGTCTAACTCCACTGGTATGAGGTAGTCAGAGTGGTCAAATTCAGAGAGATAAAGCAGAATGGGAAGGCGGGAACAGAGGTATTATTTAATGGGTACAGAGTTTCATTCTCTTTGGGATGATGAAAAAGTTCTGGAAATGGATGGTGCTGACGGTTGCACAGCACTGTGAATGTACTTAAAGCCACTGAAGTGTACACTCAAAAATGGTTACAACGGTAAATTTTATGTTGTGTGAACTTAACCACAATACGAAAATAAGAAACTGAGCTGAGCCTACCCTTGACCTCACCCCCTAGAGCACAGGCAGGCCTGGACTCCACCAGGTCCGGTGTCTTCCTCCTGGCTCTATAGGCACTGCTTTCCGGTGAAGACATTAAGTCCATTATCAAACAAAGTGAAGAGCCTTTCTCGGCGGAAATTAAAATTCTGCTCAGAACAACCTGAAAGACCATTTATGTATTCTATTTATGTGTTTGTTACCAAGTGGCCCTGAGAAAGGTGCCTGTTATTATGGCTCATTAAAGAGGGACCCACTTTGTGCCGGGTGCCCTACTCCTCCCAGCCACCCTGCTCAGTTCCCATTCCAAAGGAGGGAGTGAAAAGAAACAGTTATTTAAGCGTTGAGGCAGGAAATGTTTCAAAGCAGATTTTTATTTCTATCCTCGGGAGACTTGCCCCATATATGAAATCTTGTCTGGGAGACCTTTCAATTTTGTCTTAGTAATTAGAACTCAAATCCTACTGTGTATGAAAACAGTTTTTCCTCATAGAGTTCAGAATAATCATGCCAATATCATATAACATTTTTTAAAAATTGAAGTTGGTTTATAACACTGTATGTTTCATGTGTACAACATTATATTTCTATTTCTATATACCCTACAGCACATAACACTTTATTTGTGGCTACTAAAAGCCACAGAAGACAATTACAGATGAAATGGGTTACATTGTTTTTTCTAAAAAAGACTTCTAGAAAAAGGAGAAATCAGATTCCGATTCATAAAGACTATTATCCTTGTTCCACTGGGGGAAGGAAAAAGCATGTATCAATCCATGCACTGGCTTCCCCATGCTATGCATTCCTCCATCTGAATCTTCTGAGGTTTCAAGGAACGGCTAGATTTATTTTCCATATTCCATCTTAAAAAAAAAATAAAACAAACAAAAAACCCCACTCAAGCCTGGCTGACCTCACCCCAGAGTTCGTTCTGTTTAAGATCCTTTTTCTTGGGGTGCTGACTGCTCTGCAGAGAGGCATTCTGCTGCTGTTCTCTGCACAGTGATCAACACGTCCTTCAGTGCTTCTGGGCACTGGGTGGAAGACAAACAGCCACAGTAAGAGGGACTGGGCTACTACTGGAGACGGTGTTTTCCAAAATAGCTTGAGCATAACAATCATAGAGATCCTGTGAAAACACAGATTCCCAGGCCCCCAAACATTGCTGATGGGAATGGAACGTGGTAAAGCCACGTCGCAAACTAATTTGGCAGTTCCTCCAGCTCTACGTGCATACGGCATGTATGCGTACATACACGCGACGATGTGGATGAGCCCTGAAGTCATTATGCTAAATGAGTGGAGCCAGTCATAAAAGATCTGCATTGTAAGATTCCATTTATATGAAATGACTGGAATGGGCAAATCCATCAAAACAAAACGGAGATTGGTGGCTGGGGGAAGCCTGTGGGAGGGGGAACGGGGTGTGACTGCCTAATGGATTCGGGGTTTCCTTTTGGGGAGGTGGAAATATTCTGTAATTACTGACGATGATCACACAACTCCGAATATACTTAAAAACCACTGAACTGTACTCTTTAAAAGGAGGGATTTTATGATACATGAATCATGTCTCAATAAAGCTGTTATTTAAAAAATATATATGGGTTCCCAGGCCCCACCTTAAATGTATTAAACCAGACTATCCATGACAGAGACTCGGAAATCTAACTTTAAAAAAGTATTTACCTTTGAATAGGCAACAGAGTCACATGATTTTAAATTCCAAAGGTAACACTGCTTCTCACTCCGGTCCCTGGCCATCCAGTTTCCCTTCCCAGAGGCAAAGAGGATTACCTGCTGCTTGGGTATGCTTCTAAGCGTACAGAAACAAATACATTTTCCCTTTCTTTGCTTCTCTTTCTGCAGAGTTAATATATGGTAGACACCATTTCGCAACTCCTCCCCAACCACTCGACAACATGTCTTGGAGATTAATCTATCATGCATATAAAGTACAACTTCATTCTCTTTTATAGCTACAAAGTGGAATCTGGCCCATTTCCTTTTTTCTTCCAATTTTTTTTAAGAGGTAAAAGGCATATAACATAAAATTTACCATCTTAATCAACTGATCCATTTTTTTTTAAAAACAAGCTTCTCCGGTGAATTTTATGATTCAACAGGTTTGAGAAAAAATGTTCTAAATCCTTCAGCTAAATGCAGAATATGACTTTCCAACAGCAAATGGCACATTCTGAAAGGTTTAATCTGGAGACCTTCAGCAAGAAGCAAACAGAGGTAGTCAGTAATAATGAAATTCAGCCAGGGCAGGCTACCATCATTTCACATATGAATAAGGGCCAGGGAGGCTTGTTAGACAATTATCACAGAACTTTAATTTTCTGTCAGAGATTTCAGGTTTTCCTGTTTCCCAATCTGGGCAGTTTCAAAGGGTCTGCAGAACATGAAAGGAGGATGATATTCTAGAAACCTCAGGACATGAAGAAATCAAACACACCCAAAACACAAAGCCACTAAAACTACAGAATGGTCACCAAGATATATGTCACTAGCAAACCCTGGGAGAGAATGAAAATAAGGGATCAGTTGAAGGTACTAAGTAAACTAGGTATGTTGGGATTATCTGGATTACCCATGCTGCCTAGCTACTGTAAACAACTGGGCCAATGGTTCTCCTTAGATGAAGGTATTTTGTATCAACTCAGCTCGATTGGAGAAAAACTGCAAACAACCCGACCATAAGAGACCAGTTAAAGAAATTATTGTACTGCCACACCATAGAATTGATATAGCTAATAAAGAAAATAAGGTACGTTGATATGTTTTGATGTATAATACAGATTATCTATGATAATATTAAGTACAAAATGTTATACAACTGCATAGAGTATGATCCTATTTTTACAAAAAATATATATATAGATATTTAGGTAGATGCATAAAGAAAGGGAGGCAGTATAATGCCAAACTATTAAGTGTGTTATAAAGTGGTAGCTGAGAGTGAAGGAAACCAAGTTCTTTCATGTACTGCTAGGTTACTATTTTGGAATTTTTATTTATAAATTTCCCCAAATAATTTTTCTTTAGCAAAGTCAATACAAGTTTATTATAAAATTTTCAATCACAGAAATGTACAAAACAGAATGGGTAGTGGGATACACAGGCAGGATGGTCAAAGGGGGTTTCTGAGGAGTAGCCCCTTCCTTCTTTACCAGAGCAGGGAAGGTGGGAATGAGACTGGGGAAGGGCTACTGTGGACTGTGGCACTCCTGCTGCCCTCAGGGATGCCCACCCTCCTCATGTACATAAAGCAAGGCACTAAGCTGAGGGGGGCACACATCTTCCAGGGCCCCAGGGACTGCACTGCAACCCACAGCCTATGTGCCAGGAAGGTTCCTCTCTGATTATCTGCTCTACAAATGGAGTCACACACAGCTCTCTAGACAGCTTCACTTGCATGGAACCTTCTTCTCAAGGCTTTAAAAGGTTTTGTTCACCCTGTGCTCTGAGGTCTCTTCCAGCTCCCGCAGAAAACTGAGGGGCCAGCGGCCTCCCACACACATGCCCACCTGAGGAGCCCCACTGCTGTCTGTTGTGCGCTGAAGCTCTGCATATGTCTCTGAACAACAGGGTTCCATGTTCTAAGAGACAAAAATATCAGTCAATCGGACAACTGTCAGTTTCAAAATGCTCAGAATTAAGATGCCGGTTGCTCACTGTCTGTAGGAGCAAAAAACTAGAAAGAGTCCAAATATTTTTCAATAAGAGTTTGGGGGAAAAATGGGGGGGGGATGGTTGGGGAAATAATTTATAGCCCATCCCCTCGCCAAAAAAAAGAAATAGGGTACTGAATAGTCATTACAAAGAATAGAGTGGTGGATCTATTAATACATGTATTAACATGGTGGGCAGGAAGGGGGTAGGAGGAGAGAGGCCAAGATAAGCAAAAAAAGCAAATTGAAAAACACTAGGGAAGACACATTCCCATTTCTGAGGTGGGGGGCAGTGCGTATTTATATAAGAATATAGACAGATGGGTAGGACAGAAGAGCAGAGGAAAGAGGCAGACGGCATATGAGAATGGAAGCGTATTTTTTAATGTATACATAGAAGAAAAAAATCAAGAGAACTATACTAACTGAACAGTGGATACTTTTTAGAGGTGAGGAGACAGAGTGGATTACTGGTGACTTTACTTGGAGGCTTTTTATTTGAGATCTACATTTCTGTATTGTTAGCATTTTTTTCAAATGAGCATGAAATATTAAAATAAAAATCATTAAGATTTAAATGTGCTCCATACATGATAAAACTCAGATTTAACTGTGATCTCTGAGAGTAAGTTCATCCTTCTGTGTCCTTGGCATTTGTTGATACAGAAGATGATTCAGTACATGAATCATAAGAGACGGTCAAGAAGTGATAACCCAGACCACCTTCAGAGGTAGCGTTTTATTTTTTAAATAACGCATTAGGTCAGTGCTAATGGAAACCTTTACTACTTGTCAGTCATAAACTCCCAGGCTAAACAAGACCTCACAGTAATCCACTCCACCCCATTCCCAGAACTTCAGTCATCATATGTCCTCCTGGACAACTCAGAAGGACAACTGTCCTAATCCAGGGAACTCCAGGAAAGGAAACATCACATTTCTTAAAACAAAATGTCATGAGTGGTTGAAAGACTCCCGTCCCTTGAATATACCTTATTAAAGCAGGGCTCAGGCTACAAGTACTACTCACTCTCTCAAGTTCTATCAACCCCATTGCTAAACATCTTCACCAGTTTTCAACATTTTCCATTAGGTTTGGATTCTATATCTATATAGCGGAAACTACTGTATAAAATGCAACATCAGGGCATAGCCTACTCTCTCAAACTTTGTGTTGTGGATTAAATGTTTACCCCCCACCAATTCATAGGTTAAAATCCTAAACCCCAATGTGATGGTATTAGGAGGTGGGGCCTTTGGGAGGTGATTAGGTCATGAGGGTATAGCCCTCTGGAATAGATTAGTCCCCTTATAAAAGCGACCCCAGAGAGCTCCTTATCCCTTCTGCCATGTAAGGACATAGCAAGAAGACAGTCTGTGAACTAGAAGTCCTCACCAGACACTGAATCCGCCAGTAGCTTGATCTTGGACTTCCAGCCTTTAGAACTGTGAGCAACAAATGTCTGTTGATTAAGCCACCCAGTCTATGGTATTTTTGTTATAGCAGCCCAAAGAGACTAAGGCAGTCTGCCATGAAGATGTGCTGTCACCAAGTGATAGAGGTGTCTTTGGGTAAAGCCTCATAGTCTAAATGGCCAAGTTATTATCCATAAGCAAGTTATCATAGAGACTCAATACTCTTTACTACTAAAACTGTGTTTTTATAACAGAGCCTGTTATTATAGGAATTAAGTTTGAGGATTTAAGGACCACTATTTTGGTGATTTGTGTATAGAGCAAGATTTAAAGAAATATGAATGCCTAGGGACAATTAAATACCTCATTCATTAAGCTGTCATCGATAACAATTAAGCATTAATCTAACCTTGATTCTGCCACCTGATTTATGCAGAATGTCGACAGTTAATGTGGAAGGTCCACTCAGACATACAGACGACTTCTCAGTTTCAGCAGCACCATAAGAGGTGCCTGTACGCTCTCCCTCTTTTATCTCTGATCAGCAAGGCCTCTCTCTGAGCCAAGCATGCTCAGCCCACGTGTCACCTGACTCAAATCTCTGGGATACTGCAGGGATGACACACCTTCCTGCCATCCCTGCAGTAGCTCACAGGAGGTTGTGAAGTTCTTCTGTGGATATTAAGCTTAGATTTCCCTAAGCAGAAAGGATTAGGCATTCCTTATCTTAATTCTGATTGCCTCCTAAATAAGTTTATCTAATGTTCAATCTATAATAACTGGTCTCTAGCAACCACACACACCGAGGGTTAGAAATAAAACACTGGATTATCGCTTAGAGGAACTAACCTAACTACAGAGAAGCACAGCGGTGGAGAGAGCACTTGAAGTCACTTATTAGCTAGATGCTCCTGGGCAAGTCATGTCACACCTCTGAGCTTCAGTTTCCTCCTCTGTAACAAGAAGATCAGCCACCCAGCAAATAATATGTACTGAATAAAACTAAACTCCTTTGCCAGGAATTCAGTTCTCTCAACAATTAGTCTCCAAACAACCTTCCTAACTTGATCTTCCACTCATTCCTTCCAGATGCACCATTTTTCCAGCCTCTAGGCCTTTGCTCTTGCCGTTGCTTAGGCTAGAATGCCCTCTGCCTCACTTCAGCATATATAGATCCCCTTTACCTTCCACACTTTTCAATTCCACCTCTTTTAAGAAGCTTTTTTTTCTTCCTCTTCCAAGCCAAGGGTCATTTCTCTCTTCTCTAAAATTCCCTGGTACATTTTATGAACATCTTGCATGACATTTATCATGTGCTGCTTTGAATCACTGTAAACAGAGCCGCTCCCCCTTGCTAGCAGGAGGGCTCTGTAAGTGCATTCCTGTCTCGGCACAATGCTCGGCACAGTGGCTTGCACGTAAAAACTGGCCAAGAACTGCTGGCAGGAGGAAGCAAATCGTAGGCGTTTACAATCATAAGGAGTTGAGTAAACTTAAGGGGGAGACTCACCCCTGCTCCTTTTCTGTGGGTTCTCCATCCCTGCCCTTACCTCCCCTAAGGTGGATGGATCATGCGTGTTCAGACATGAACATGGGCAACAAGCTTCATGCCATCTGCCCACCTGTGAACTGTTACAGCAAAATTAACCTATTGGGTTGGCCAAAAGGTTCATTTGGTTTTTTCCATAAGATGGCTCTAGTAGCACTTACTTGTCTTTAACTTCATTTGAAACAATTTTTTTAGATTGTATTGTGACAGCTGTCATATCAGCTTGCATTTTAAAAAAACCTTATCAAAACTGGTAAATTTTTATGTAGCTATTTTAATATTGAAGATGGAAGAAAAAAAGCAGTATTTTTGGCATATTATGCTTTATTATTTCAAGAAAGGTAAAAACGCAACTGCAACGCAAAAAAAGATTTGTGCAGTGTATGGAGAAGGTGCTGCGACTGATCGAACGTGTCAAAAGTGGTTTGCAAAGTTTCGTACTGGAGATTTCTCACTGGACGATGCTCCACGGTCAGGTAGGCCAGTTGAAGTTGACAGCAATCAAATCGAGACATTAATTGAGAACAATCAACGTTATACTACGCAGGAGATAGCTGACATACTCAGAATATCCAAATCAAGCACTGAAAGTCATTTGCACCAGCTTGGTTACGTGAATCGCTTTGATATTTGGCTTCCACATAAGTTAAGCAAAGAAAACCTTCTTAACCATATTTCCACATGCGATTCTCTCCTTAAATGTTACAAAAACATTCCGTTTTTAAAACAAACTGCGATGGGCGATGAAAAGTGGATACTGTACAACAATGTGGAACGGAAGACATCGTGGGGCAAGTAAAATGAACCACCACCAAGCACACCAAAGGCCTGTCTTCGTCCAAAGAAGGTGATGTTGTTTATACAGTGGGATTAGACGGGAGTCCTCTATTATGAGGTCCTTCTGGAAAACCAAATGATTAATTAAAACAAGTACTGCTCCAAATTAGACCAACTGAAAGCAGCACACGACGAAAAGCATCCGGAATTAGTCAACAGAAAACGCATAATCTTCCATCAGGATAACGTAAGACCGCATGTTTCTTTGATGACCAGACAAAAACTGTTACAGCTTGGCTGGGGAGTTCTGATTCATCCGCCATATTCATCAGACATTGCACCTTTGGATTTCCATTTATTTCGGTCTTTACAAAATTCTCTTAATGGAAAAAATTTCAATTCCCTGGAAGACTGTAAAAGGCACCTGGAAGAGTTCTTTGCTCAAAAAGATAAAAAGTTTGGGGAAGATGGAATTACGAAGTTGCCTGAATGATGGATGGCAGAAGGTAGTGAAACAAAACGGTGAATACATTGTTCAATAAAGTTCTTGGTAAAAATGAAAAGTGTGTCTTCTATTTTTACTTTAAAAACCGAAGGAACTTTTTGGCCAATCCAATACTTTGCCATAATCACCAGAGAGGCCTCACGGTTTGAGAAAACAGTCGCATCAATGACATTCTTCAGAAGATGGTTTGTCAACAGAACAAGTAAATATGACCTTAAGCATAAACCCCAAAGACTTGGTAAGTGGATAGAGACCATTTTTCTCCATCACAAGCTGCTCCTTACTCTCCAAAAGGAGGAAATACAAAATCATTTTTCTCCTCCATTCTACTGCCCTGGCCTCCTCCATCAGCAGTTATAGTTCACAGTAGCCAGTGGACTTCCTAATCGCAGGCTTTAGCCTTTCTTCTGGGCGCCCCCGTGTTCCTCACAAATCAAACCAGCACTACAGCTCCAGTTAACGTGTCTATGAGCCTCGGCATATGTTTGAACCTACCTTGTTTCCTGTTTTCTATAAATAGGAAAATCAATTATTTAAAACCTGCCAAGAGGACTTTGATGAGACTCTTCTGAACACTTAGGTTGCTTAGGAGTTAGGTCCCTCCCATGAAAGGTCTGGTACCATTTTACATTCATCAATATCATAAAGAGTTATCAACCATTATTATCACGTGGTACCATTCATTCCTTAAACATTTACTGAGCACCCATGCGTCAGGCAACGTGCCCGGAGACAGGTACAGCACAGTGACTAAGACAGATGAGACCTCATGGAGCTGACACTCTTCAGGGGAGAGAAGCAGACAATTCTTGACACATTTACTTGTTAAACAACAATGGTGATGTGTACAATGAAGGAAAAGTGCACAGTGTGAGGATAAGATGTCTTACAGGAGAACCTGACTTAACTTTTGTTTGGGGCTTTTACTTAAGACATGGCTTGTGAGCACAGCTCTCCAAGATGAAGATGCAAAAAATAAGTAAAAGAAAGTACATTTTTAAAAGGGGGGAACCACGGGTGGAAAGTGGTGGGGGGGTGGGGGTGGGATGAATTGGGAGACTGGGATTGACATGTATACACTGCTGTATAAAAAAATTTAATTTAATTTTAAAAAGGGGGGGGAAATAGGTAGAATCTAAAAAACAAAACAAATGAGCAAACATAAAAGAGAAACAGTTCAAATCAAACATAAAAGAGAAAGAGGTGGGCTTCCCTGGTGGTGCAGTGGTTGAGAGTCCGCCTGCCGATGCAGGGGACACAGGTTTGTGCCCCAGTCCAGGAAGATCCCACGTGCCGCGGAGAGGCTGGGCCCGTGAGCCATGGCCGCTGAGCCTGCGCGTCCGGAGCCTGTGCTCCGCAACGGGAGAGGCCACAACAGTGAGAGGCCCGCGTACCGCAAAAAAAAAAAAGAGAAACAGGTGCTTGCCAGAGAGGAAGAAGGAGGGGGAAGGAGAGAAGTAGGTGAGGGAGATTAAGGGGTACAACCTCCCAGATGCAAAGTAAATGAGTCACGGGTATGAAATACACAGTGTAGGGAATACAGTCAATAACGATGTAATATCTTTATATGGTGTCATATCATAACTAGACTTATGATGGTGATCATTTTGAAATGTAGAGAAATGTCAAATCACTATATTGTGTTATAGGTCAATTATACTTCAAAAAAACCAAACAAACTCCTAGAAAAATAGGTCAGATTTGTGGTTACCAGAGGTGAGGGACGGGGGGAGGAGGAAATGGATGAAGGCAGTCAAAAGGAGTAAACTTCCACTTATAAGATAACTAAGTACCAGGGATGTAATGTACAACATGATAAATATAATGAACACTGCTATATGTTATATATGAAAGTTGAGAGTAAATCCTAAGAGTTCTCATCACAAGGAAAAGGTACTTCTTAAAATTTCTTTAACTTTGTACCTATATGAGATGATGGACGTTCACTAAACTTATTGTGATAATCAGTTCATGCTGTATGTAAGTCAAATCATTATGCTGTACACCTTAAACTTATACAGCACTGTATGTCATATCTCAATAAAACTGGAAGAAGAAAAAATTTTCAAATAAAAGGAGGGGGAAAGAATTCTGTAGGAGGGAAAAGCACTATTATTAATGATAAGAACAAAAACCGTTCTTTTTACCACTATTTTGCTTTCATTGTTCTCACTATTGTTTCATCTTCGGAGGAACTGCAGATCTGTTATTTTCAGGATAATTCAGCAGGTTTATCTTGAACTGAAGATCAGCTTTCCTGCAGATTTTCCAAGGTTCTGCATATGAGAATTGGCTTTCAGAACTCTGAGACTGCAGAGCTGCACTGTCTACAGTTAGCTCCTAAACTCCCAGGCATACTTTCACCTTTTGAGAGACGGTTATACTAAGTTAATATTTACTGAGTCGCTACTGTGCGCCAGTGGGCTGAGTGCTCCAAGTATGTTATCTCATTTAATCCACCACAGATAGGAACCACTGCCATCATCTCCACTTTACAGATGGAAAAACTGAGGCACCATATGGCCAATTTGTCCAAGGGCATCCAACTCACAAGTAGCAGAATCAGAATTGGGACCACTGCATTCAGAAGACTTGAAACTTACCATTCATTAGGGCCTTATCCCTAACACGTCATGTAATCTCACACGTCCATGCCTTTGCTCAGGCCATCTCCTCTACCTGGAAGGCCAACTATTCCTTCTCCCCTTCCCCATAGCCCTTTCCTGATAAACAAATGCTCTTCTTTCAAGACTCACCTTTAACATTACTTCCATTGTAAAACATCCTCCTTTCTGAGGTTAGAAACTGTAAAGATAAAGGAACCAAGATAAAAATAAAGGGGAAAGAATCTGCTCTTGCTGTGACCTGGTGGTAACCTTCCAGAAAGAACCACTGACAAACAAGGGCAAGGAGCTATCCAGTGACAGTGAACAGGCATCTCTGGGCCACATCTAGGTCAGAAGCACTTGATCATACAACTGATTTGCAAGTCCTTCATTTCTCCTAAATATCTGGGGCAATGGGTGACCCTAGACCAAATCCCCGCATGATCCAGCCTACACGCTGAACCAGTGTGTCCAAAGGACCAGAACTGGGCCTCCCCATAGTAAGCCTTCGTCAGCATTCCACGGTGGCCTGGCTGAGAGTTCAATGGGAGCTTACTTGTTGGGCTGAGTCAGCCCTGGCAAAGCCACAGCCTGATAAAGAAGATACAGCCAAGGCTGGATCAAGGGAGGCTAGAAAATGAATAGCGGGAGGGCATCCCTGGTGGCGCAGTGGTTGAGAATCTGCCTGCTAGTGCAGGGGACACGGGTTCGAGCCCTGGTCTGGGAGGATCCCATATGGCGCGGAGCAACCGGGCCCGTGAGCCACAACTACTGAGCCTGCACGTCTGGAGCCTATGCTCCGCAACAAGAGAGGCCGCGATAGTGAGAGGCCCGCACACCGCAGTGAAGAGTGGCCCCCACTTGCCACAACTAGAGAAAGCCCTCTCACAGAAATGAAGAACCAACACAGCAAAAGTAAATTAATTAATTAATAAACTCCTACCCCCAACATCTTCTAAAAAAAAAAAGATGAATAACGGGGAGGGGATGTTTTATAACCAGCTGAGAGGGGGGGTGTTTAAGGAGGCAAACAAACCAAAGTGGCCCACTTCCACAAGCTTCATTTAATTTACATTTAGCCTTCCCATTCTCAGTAATTGAATGTATGATTTATTTTGGCCAGCAATTGCTGCATGTGGCTTTCAGAAAAACAACAACAGCCTTTTACGGTTTAGCACCACAGCGCTTAGAGACTTGAGCAAAATCATCAGATAAATTATTAAGCATGAAAAAAACAAATTATTAAGCACGAAGTGGACTCCACACTCCTGCCCGCCCTGCTGCAGCCTGAAGTGCAGGGGAGGTAGAGGAGGAGTCCAGAGCTCTAACACAGGGGGCGCTGACTGCCCACACCCGGGTACCAGTCTGCTCTGATGCTACTTATCTCTGGGTGTGGACCGAGGGCATCCCAGCAGGGAAACTGTCATTCCCAGCTCTCCTCCAACAGTTCTTGGGAGCAGCAAATCTTTATTTAGCTTAAGAATTTGTTTTTCTTTTTTGAAAACAAAAAATAGCATGAAGCAAGTGGGGAGAAGAAAGATCTAGGCTTGTGGGGCCTCCACGTGCAGCTCACAGCTCTGGTATCTGCAGCTCACAACCCATTCCCAATGTTACAGGTGACACCAAGCTCAGGGATCCCCACGTGGGTCTACTACTCCTGACCTTTTTAAGAGGGAACCGGTTTATAAGATTTAAAATTTCCTAACATTAATTTAATCTAATTAATTAAGCTAATCTAATCTTCACTTTGCACATCACTGGGGTTTTGGCAGTGGCTGTTAATTTTTGTTTTGTTTCCTGCAAACCCATCATCCTTACCAAAGCAGGCACTAGGAGAAAGTTTCATGTTTACTGACAAATAATGAGGACACATCTGCTCTTGTGGGACTTGCAGTCCTTGTGGGGAAAGAGGGTGTCCAGACAATAAGTAAACAAACACACACAGTAAGAAAGCATCAGAACAAGGTAAATGCAGTGAGGACAAGAGGAGGATGGCACAGAGCGTGACTGGGGAGGTGCAGCTACTTTAGCTAGAGTGGACAGGAAAGGACCCTGCAAGAGGTGAGGCTTGATTCTCATCTCTGGCCTAGTAATTAAAAAAAATGCAAATATCTGGAGGTGAGATCATTCTAGAAGGAGGGAACAGCAAGTGCAAAGGCTCTGAACTGGAAGACAGCTTAGTATGTTCAAAGAACAGTAAAAAACCGGTGTGGCTAAA
Source organism: Phocoena sinus (assembly GCF_008692025.1). NCBI lineage: Eukaryota > Metazoa > Chordata > Mammalia > Artiodactyla > Phocoenidae > Phocoena > Phocoena sinus. Next base: position 65,059,080 of record NC_045777.1, on the reverse strand, counting down.
GCGTGGTGTAAGATGAGGACAGAAGGCCGGAAGGCACCAGACCACGTAGGGACTTCAGCCAAGGCATCTGGTTTAATTCCAAATGCACTGGGAGGCTACTAGAGCGCCCAGGAGTCTATAGCAAAACCAAGCAGAGTTTGAAAAGGTTCCCGGATAGCAATCATGTTTGAAGACTTTGGTGACACCGAGGCCTCAGTGGGAAGGACCCCAGCTTCCCACAGCGCTAACCCACCCACCAGTGCACCCTTTGCTGGCGTCCTTCCCTTCCCAGTCTCCCCTCCCCGTCACCCTACTGACACTCACTGGGATCGCCTCCTAAATAAACCACTCGCACGATCCTGGTTCCAGGAGAGCTCTGTACCTCGTACAGAAACGGGTCTTGGGCAGAATTTTTATACCTAATAGCAAGCTGTAGAGAGTCTTCATTCTCTACTGATTAGACTCTACTCCTGTATCTCTGGGGTTTTAAACAAATGAACATTGAAAACAACAAATAAACTTGAATCTGCTGTGAATAAGCAGTCCTAACTTCTAAAATTCTCTACGGATGTCTGAGCCACCTGACCTGGCCTGCCTGATACAGATTTAGGAAGGTCCTTACAGGAAATTACCCATGCTCTGTAAACTGTCTGACTCTATAAATGTGTGTCCGAGGTGCTTCCTACTAAAGAAACAGATTTAAAACTCATCACTTGTTGATCACTTCTTTCTTTCTTTCCTCCTTAAAGGATTCTCTCTACACACTCACACACACATATCCACACACTGCTGAGTCCGCTTTCCTAAGGAGCCAGGAATTGTCTGAGAGCAGAGGAGAGGAGAGAGTGAGTGATGGGCTCACCTTGGGAGAGGCACTGGTTGGCCAAGGCCACCTGACCAGAATGCAGGTAGAGATTGAGGCGGGTGAAGATTCCCACCAGGGAGGGAATGGTAATGAAGCAGTAGGCAACGCAGGCCTAGAAGGAAGGGGAGAAACAGCAGGTTACATGGCAATGCCATCACAATGGGTTAATACTCTTGTTTTCATCCACCATATATTTTCAAGTAAAAACACTAAAATAATTAATCTCCCCATTAGGAACCCCAATTTCTCCCCCTTGCTTCTGCTGTATTTGCTTCTTTGGGAGGAGGGGGAGGGGCAACCAAGGAAAGTAATGGTGTATGAAAAATAAATCCTCATCCATCGTCGCAGGAAGTAAACAGATAACACCTAATATTGATAAGTTAAAGAAGCGGCTGTTAAAACCAATTAGTTAAAAAATACATAGGTAATTTGAAGAAGAAGTTGCTAAAAAGAGCTTGAGGTGGTTGATGCTGAGGAGAGAGGTATATGGTGAGCAAGGGCAGGGCCGGGGTGCTTATTTTTCACTGTAATCTTTTTAGTATGATTTTATTTTTAAAGCATGGATGTGGATCGCTTTGATAATATTTTGAGCAGCATACTCAAGAAGCAAATTCCTTTCAAAGTTGGGAATTTATCAAGAGGGAAAAAAGGTACCAGGCCTTCCAGTTACAGGCACAAGCCAGAGATAGCTCAGCTGGCACACAAAATTGCAAATCCATTTCTCAACCCCCTCCCCATAACATGTATCAAAATTCAGGCTCCTTTGATCATTTCTTTTGAAAACATTGAGAAAAGTGGTCAGTCAGAGATATGCAAGGAAAAAATCCAGAAAATCAATACTAAACCAGCCTTAATCTTTTTCTGGGAACAGCAATTCAGAAACTTGCAAAAGAAACAGCCCACTGGAGTTCAAAGTCTGTGAGTCTTATCTTTAGAACATACCCGGACAAATGCAGCCGTCTTTCTGGAATGATTTCCTTTCATTACTTTTCTTGTTTCCATTGCCAACCGGTTCACACTCTAGATTAATCAGTAAAACAGAAATGGGAATGAAACAATGGCTGATTCAGATTAACATCTTCCAGAGAGATTTGGACATTAACTGCATACAAGTCAACGAGAGCAAGCTAACCAGAACCAAGACTAGTTAGCACCAAACCCCGAAATGGCAAAGGGGTCATCAGGCCAGATTCGATCTCGGCTTCAGCAAACATATCCAAGGGACGCTCGCTGAGTTAAGTCATGCCTCTCAACCGGCGTAATAAATGACCATTTTCTGGCTTAATGAATAGCTAGGGTTCGCTTACTCCGTTTCCAGAAATCCCCCACACTAAGCTTAAGATCCTAGCGATCTTAACAGAAACCTCCAAAACCGGACGCAGACCATACAAAGTAGCTCTGCAACACTAAGGATAACCGTAAGAACAGTATAACCGCAGCCGCATCATCACTTACGGAAAAGCAGGTGCTGTTCTAGGGGCTACACACTTCTAGCTCGTTTCATCCTCGTAAGTCTTATATTCAATCCTTATAAATCCTCATATTGAGGTCTGAAGCTTAGTAATGCTACAAACTCTGATAACCAGCAGACAAATACATAAAAAGGTTGTTTTCCTTGAATTTACACGAAGCAATTCAAGGACCTTAGGGAATCTTTACACAAATATAAAAAGTTTGGACCTATGGTTCCCAAACTGTGTACAGTGACACCCCAGGGTGTCGCAGCAAAATCACAGGGGCACCACATTTTTCGGACAACCACAGCAAGGCTCAATGGTTGAATACTATGCAAAGCGCTAGTGTGAGGGAGTTCATAGACCATGGTACATTCCTTGCAGTCATTTCGTATCTTTGCAAAATTGGGTTGTTAGCAGATGCTGTGATAAAAAGCACTGTGCAAAAATTAATGTGGGGAAAAAAAATCTATCTGGAATGGGAGCTAAAGTAGTGGTGTCCCATCTGATTCCAAGGTTTAAGAAGTTCTGCAGTGTTCAATAGATGCATATACTTTATTAGTAAGTAATTATGATGATTTAAGAATGGAATGAAAATACATTATTTTTCTTTCAATTTATGTATACTGTTGGTTCAGAGGGCTGCCAAGTTGTTAGGGCACAAATTCTTAAGTTGTTTGAACCTAATTTCGTAATAAACAGAACTGTTATTTCTTCCTTTTGGCCTAAGGGCACCATGAAAAGTTACTGAAAGGCACATGATCCAAGAAAGCTGGGACTCTGGTTAGGCAACAAGGAATTCTAATGAGGTTAGTATTTCTATAACTAAATAATCAATGCAACTCACTTAACTCTTTGCTGTTGGCACGCAGGAATGAGAATATGCAAGTTTCAGAGAAAAAGAGGCCAATAAAACCACTCAAAGGCTTAAGCAAAGTTGCAGATTTTATTAACCTTTGAGACAACACCTTTCATGCGTTGGGAACAGAAGCAATATGGGGCCAGAAGAATCCCAGATTAAAACTGGTGCATGGCTCAGTGATCAACAAATATGTATTGAGAGAACACATGAATGAATGAAAATCCTTACATGAATCAACTGCACAAGAACAGGTTCCAGATTGCTAAACATCGACCTGGCCTCAACGTAAAAACTCAGCTGTTGTTCAAAATCACGGCCAAAAGACACCTAGAGTCAAGGAGAAAGACACCGACGATGTTATCTCCATTGTGAGCACACGATTGGAAAGCTTTTGCCTGAGCTTGTGGGGGCAGGGGAGGCGCTGTGATGACAAGTCACCAAAAATCCCACAGCTATAAATGGTGGCTATCTCAGTCGTATGTAAGCAAACACACACATCCGTGCACTGGAATATACTCTAACTAGACTTCACATTACTTCACCCAGCAGAGAGCAGAAATGTTACTATTACCACCTCATCTTCATGACATTGGCATTGTTGTAGAACATAAAAAGACCAAAGGGTATAAAACAGAATCTCAAAATGTAAAGAGGATTTCCCAGGCTAGAAGGAAACCGCTGGAAAGGAAATGATGGAATTTTGTTTGTCAGCTGTGGCCTTTTCACAGAACACAGATTTGGTGATTGGGAGCCATTTGTCAGAGGGGTTCCCTCATAAGAGCCAAAACTTTCTGCTTCCTGAAGGGGATTCCAACCTCGGCAGCTCACTGGTGGCTGCTAGAGCCATAGATAGATGTTTTTCCACCATTAAAAATCCCCTCTACTCCTATTTCTTCAAATTTATGAACAGCTGGTTGGTAGGACAAACTTTACTGCTACAGCAATCATTTTTGTCTGGAGGAGGTTTAATGTCACAATTTCCATTATAGCTATCAGGTTTCACATCTTATTTCCTCATATTCTTTTCCATTATAACTTGGTGGCTTTCAGATAAACCCATAAAAGGATAAATACCACGTGATCAGCATATAACTCAAGGGAACAAGAGAGGCACCTGGTAATAGTCATAGGTATTCAATACATAAAAAGGCTAATCCTGAATTTTCATCAAAATCGGTATTTTGCCCATAGTTAAATTGACCCCTGTTGTTGAATGAGTCACATTTTTCAAGGTGATTTTCAAAGTGATCTAGTTACTTTCATCTCAGTCAGCTTTTGTCTCGACTTTTCTATTCCAACAGCAGATACTGGCAGCAGTGGGTATTTTAGATTTGTGCCCTGAGAATTAAGGCAAAGGTTGTTCTGGCGGGGATGGACTGGTGGGTTATTCCCAAAGAAGCCTGCAACAACGCCTCCTGCTCTGCTTGTCCCTTCGCAGTGTCCCTGTAGACTCTTCCCATCCGAAGGTGGAGTCTGCTTTCCCCTGCTTCCAGAGGGCTGGCCCTGGGACTTGCTTTGACCAACAGAATGAAGCAGGAAGCAGCACAGATCACTGTGTGATTTCTGAGCCTCCAAAGGCCCTGCAGCTTCTGATTTCGCCCTCACCACACAAGAGCTCACTGAGATGAGTGAATGATGAGAGAATGATGGACAGAAAGAGGTCACATGGCCGAGAAATAAGTCACCACCAAGACCCCAGACACGTGCTCAAGGCTGTCCTGGATCGTCCAGCCCCAGTTCTGCCACACCTCTGGCATCATACAGAGCGGCCTGGTTATCCAGCCAACCCACAGAATTGTAAGAATTAATAAAACACTGTTATTTTAAGCCACTAAGTTTGCGGTGAGTTGTTATACAGCACTGGCTAACTAGGACGAATGGAGAGTGAACACTTGGCATTTCTCCCCCCGACCTGACCCCCAAATTGTTTTCACCAGCATCTGATGGGCAGCACAGCAGGTGCTTCAGGAAGCCCCTTCTCCAGGGAGTTCCCTGGTGGCCAGGGCCTTAGGATTCTGCGCTTTCACTGCCGTGGCCCAGGTTCCATCCCTGGTCAGGGAACTGAGATCCCACAAGCCGCACGGCACGGCCAAAAAAAATAATAAAAAAAAGAAAAGAAAAAATTTAAACTGGCTTTATTAAAAAGAAAAAAAAAAAGGCAGCCCCTTCTCCCACTCCTGGTCCACGTGATTCGGTTGCCTAGGTATGCCTGTCTCCCTAGCTTGGCCGATCAGTGTGTTCATTCTTTCTCACAGCAGCAATTTGCTCAGAGATGAGCTGGTGACCCAAATTAATCCAAGGAGACTCAGCCCCAGGACTTCTGCTGGAGCCCTTCCGGCTGGGCTGCAGAACTGGAAGGAATGAAAACCCAGAGCTCTTATGGGGAGTGAGCCTGCCTGGGAAGGACGCCAAGAGAGAAGAGCCACGAGCCAAAGACACACACATGGCAGGTCCTAACAACACCACAGAGACCCCAGGTCCAGCTGCTCCTTCTGAGAGGTCTCTTCCTGGACTTTATGTCACATCAGCCAGCAACCTCTTCCTGGACTTTATGTCACATCAGCCAGCAAATCCCCGCCCACCCTCCCCTTTTTATTTTTTTCCTTAAGCCAGTTTGTCTTGGCTCTCCTTGCCCCCAGGGGAGTGCTGGCTAATATAAGTTGTTTTCTAATTTCATCTTATCTCAATAAAAATGAAAAGCACAGGGAACATAATGTTAACTGCTTTCACCAGAGGAAGGATAAACAATTACATCACATTTCCAAGTGCACTGAAACTTCTTCCCCAATACTTACCATTTTTATAAATCCATTAATCAAATATGCCAGCATTCTTTTCTCATCCTCAAGAGTGAGTGCACTAAAATCAATAATTGTACATAATTAACACTGAGGTGATAAATTAAAGTTTCCAAAGGAAAAAAAAGTATTAGAAGTAAGCAACTTAACAGGTAAGAACATTTTGCATTTTCTAGATTTAAAAAACCTCCATGTATGTGTTTCTTTTGATGAAAATATGTAATCTAAATTAACATAATTTAAATGTGTTTCTAATTTCTCTCAAAGATGCTGTTCTCAAGATATATTTATTAACAGCAAAAGAGAAGGCAACTCTCTTCCTTGGAATTTGGATAGCAAGGTCCAACTTCAAATTTTGTATTTCAGAGAAACTTCATTCAACGTTTTACTATAAAAAGTTTAAACATGTAGCAAAGTTGAAATTATACAGTGAACGCCAATACACCCTACTACTATCATTTTACAATATTTGCTTTATCATATAACTCTCCATTACTCTCTCCATCCATCAATCTACCTTATTTTGGAGATACAGCTTAAAGTAAATCACAGATCTCAGGTGCTTCTGTTTAATAGCAAATTTAGTATGAATATAAATGAAAAAATGTCAAGTCCTTATAGTTTTGATAATACATGTAAAGGTTTATAAATAGTTCTCCAAATTTATTTAAAAAAATTTTAAGAGCCAAAGACCAAGGCTCCTGTTTATTGGTTTGTTCTAAGGGAAAACAAGTCTGTATTGGCAAAGACTGCATACTGTCCTCCAATATGCAGTGTCCCCTTCATTATTTGAGACTACATTTCCCAAACTCCTTTGTAGCTAGGAGTAGTCACATGACAGTTCTGGCCAATGGGATATGAATGCGAGTGATATACGAGCCTCCCAAGTTGTGTCCCTAAAAGGAGGGTGCTGTCCTCCAATGCCTGCCAGCTGCAACATAGACACGGTTGAGGTAAGTCACCTCCACCAGGAAGCAAGGACAACACCCCGGAGGGATAGCAGAGCAGTAAGACAAGAAACCTGGACTCCTAGATGATGTTCTAAAGCAGAGCTACCCCACCCCCACCTTTTGGCTTCACGCTTCTCATAAGAGAAATACATCTTCTATTTCGCTTAGGCCAAAAACCAATGGCCTACTAATACAAGTACCTTTCTAAATGTTTTTTGTGCCTTTATTTCTATTTTTGTGCAACTAAAGTCTATTAGTTCCATTTATTATAAAAAGTCTGGATATTTTGATCTTGAAAACTATTTGTGAAGTTGAAAGCACAAAGTCATGAAATAAAGATTCTAAAATTCAGGGGGGGAAAAAAAAAAGAAATACAATTCATCTTTGTTGATGGTTAAGTTCCAAAACAATTTTCTCATTTCTTGTAACATTTTCCTGTGAATCAAGCTGCTATGTTTAAAAATTCTTTGGGGACCAAACTTTCTGCCACAAATAAGCAGGAACTGCCTCAAGCACAGTCGAATGGAAACATGTAATAAAAAAGAAAAAAAGATAAGACAAATAAAGCTAGAAAGCAAAGGAGATAATTTGGCTTTTGACCCAAAGGTAAGGCCCATGGGTAGGTCTGACCCTCAAGTATACTCAACAAACTGAAGTCCTTCATGTAAGGAATATATACAATTTTATTTGAATTTTAAATAATTGGCTAATATTGAGAAAAAACTTAAAGGCTATGTTACTGGATGAGTGAACTCATTATTATACTATCTGCTGCTCTCAGAAATCTCCAGGAGACATGGAGTATGAGTTCACTTGGATGAAACCAGCCTTCTCCTCCCAATAGAAATCCCTTTGTAAAAACATCTGCCATCTCATTTTCTCAGGAAGGTTACCCTCAGCTCAGCCTCCCTTCTCCCCTGGACTGGAATGTCCTTGTTAACATGTATCTTAATAGACTCCATAAAATAATATTATTCACAGTGGCAGCTTGAAGCAGTAATTCTCTAATGTACTATTATGTGGCATTAAGACCCAGTCCAGGCTCGTTTCAGCCTTACACATGGCTTACTTCACAGAGTCATGCATGGTCTTGCAAATGTGCAAAAGGGCGTTCAGAATGACGGGGTCCTTAGTGGGCTCTTGCTGATGCCTAGAAGACATTTAGAGATAACAGTAAAAGCCATGTCCACTGAGACCACAGAAAGCACAGATTTAGTTCTCATCTACGATACATATGTGAGAAGCAGTAAATTATCTGGTTGGCATTTAACACGGCCCAGATCACCAGCAACGGGCAATGATCTAGTTTTCTCTTAATTCTCCTTTAAATAACAAGTTTGCTCTTCTAACATATCATAACTTCTCCTAACTACAAAATCATGGTAAAACTGATACATTTCCTAAGCCAGACAAAGGGCAAATCTGTTTTCTTACCGTGTTTCTTGAACTTCTAAAGCTGTCCAACAACCTGTCCATAACTGTGTTAAGTGCCAGGCAAAATTATTAATTTGGTTTCTCAAATAACATAAAAGGACACGCTCTTATAACAAATCTTTTTTTTTTCTGGCCGCACCACACGCCATATGGGATCTTAGTTCCCCAAGCAGGGATGGAAACTACACCCCCTACAGTGGAAGCATGGAGTCTCTCTCTCTCTTTTTTTCATACTTATTTATTTATCTATCTATCTATTAGGCTGCATCAGGCCTTAGTTGTGGCATGCAGGATCTTCACTGCGGCATTCGGGATCTTTAGTTGCAGCATGCAGGATCTAGTTCCCTGACCAGGTATTGAACCTAGGTCCCCTAAATTGGAAGTGCGGAACCTTACCCACTGGACCATCAGGGAAGTCTCAATAAATCTTTATGTAAGTAAAGTAGGTATACTTGTCTCAAGCATATGGAATTAACCTTCTGGAAAGGTAATACAAGGAAAGCTTAAAACATACATTCCAGCAACTTCTAACTCAATTTTCCAAACTCTGGTTACTTGAGTTCCATCTTGAGATATTTTTTTAATCACATCTACATACTTAATATTTAAAGGGACTTGAACTTTTAACTTAACCTTGTCCTAAAGAATAATACATTTGAAGTCACTGATTAAACTAGTTATATATTATCTAACATACTTTAAAATAAATACACGTTTTAAAATAAAAATAAAAATCTCTCTTCCATGTACCACCTGAAAGTATTTCATGTACCATCAGCAGTAGGCAGTTTTGGGAAAACAGACTTAATCAATAAAATGAAAGGAACTAAGTTGAAAACTGATCACAAATCTACACATTAACGACAGAAACCTTTCTGGCTCTGGTATCTTGAGAAGAATGACTTTATCTTTTAAAATGACACTTCCTAAATAGTACATCAATAGATTGCTCCTTCCCAAATCACAGGAGTGAGATATGGGTGATGGTCAGGCTCTGTTAACATCTATTACTTTGTATTCTTAAGCTAATTATAAACTTTTATCATGACTTCTCCTTTTAATGTGGTTTTTCTCTCAATGTTATTTTAGGTATAAATATATCACTACATCACAGGCCCTCAAAATGCATAAATTGATTTCTTAGCAACAGGCTTCACAAGGGCAGCTGGAATTGAAGTTTCTGATTACATCATGTTACACTTACTTGATAAAAACTTCCATGATGCATTTGCAAACCTCCACCCGCACACTCTCTTTTTGGAACATGTCCAGAAATGGCAGAAATTTTTCCTAAAAAAAAAATAATAAAAGCACTCTACCTGCAATTTACACAAGTTACTGGAAGGAATTTGTGGGTTACTTTTTCTTTAAAGGGCAAAACAGAGGAAGAGTTGTTCATCTTTCTGAGGCAGATCTGATCAGGACTCACATGAAAGCAAGTACAGAACTCTGAGGATTTTAAAACTATTACTATTAAAACAAATTGCACATGCCCAAGGACCAGGGCTGGGACCAGTTAACATTTTCGCAAATCATCTGGACAACCTTTAGATGAGAATAAGCTCTTCTTGGTAGCAGAAGGCAAAGGAGGCTCCAATCTTTTAATGAATGTATAGAGGAACAGAGAAAGAAGAGTCAGAGTTGTTCAGAGCAGCTTCTGCAACCTGACTCCTCATTCAGTGGCTGTGTGACCTTAAGCAAGTTACTCTACCTCTTCCAGCATCAGTTTCCTCATCTGTAAAGTGGGACTCATTACTACTCATGCCTTCCCAGTGGTGTTCGGAAAATGATCTGAGGCAATCCATGTAAAGTCAGTAGAAAAGATCAACAAAACTAAAAGCTGGTTCTTTGAAAAGATAAACAAAATTGATAAACCTTTAGCCAGACTCATCAAGAAAAAATGGGAGAGGGCCCAAATCAGTAAAAGTAGACATGAAAAAGAAGTTACAACTGATACCACAGAAATACAAAGAACCGTAAGAGACTACTACAAGCAACTATATGCCAACAAAACAGACAATCTAGAAGAAACGGAAAAATTCTTAGAAAGGTACAATCTCCTAAGAGTGAACCAATGAGAAATAGAAAATATAAAACAGACCAATCACAAGTATTAAAATTGATCTGTGATTAAGAAACTCCCAACAAACAAAAGTCCAGGACCAGATGACTTCACAGGCAAATTCTATCAAACATTTAGAGAGGAGTTAATAAACTATTCCAAAAAATTAACTCATTCTCTGAGGCCACCATCACCCTGATACCAAAATCAGACAAAGATATCATCAAAAAGAAAATTACAGGCCAATATCACTGATGAACATAGATGCAAGAATCCAACTGAATACTAGCAAACTGAATCCAACAATACATTAAAAAGATCATACACCATGAACAAATGGGGTCATTATCCCAAGGATGCAAGGATTTTTCAATATCCACAAGTCAATCAGTGTGATACACCACATTAATAAATTGAATAAAAACCACTATGATCATCTCGATAGATGCAGAAAAAGCTTTTGAATAAAATTCAACACCCATTTATGATAAAAACTCTCCAGAAAGTGCGTATAGAGGGGACCTACCTCAACATAATAAATGCCATATATGACAAACCCACAGCTCACATCATACTCAATGGTGAAAAGCTGAAAGCATTTCCTCTAAGATCAGGAACAAGACAAGGATGTCCACTCTCACCACTTTTATTCAACATAGTTTTGGAAGTCCTAGCCACAGCAATCAGAGAAGGAAAAGAAACAAAAGGAACCCAAATTGGAAAAGAAGAAGTAAAACTGTCACTGTTTGCAGATGACATGATACTATACATAGAAAACCCCAAAGTCACTACTGGAAAACTACTAGAGATTGCTCATCAATGAATTCGGTAAAGTTGCAGGATACAAAATTAATACACAGGGATCTGTTGCATTTCTATACACTAACAATGAAAGGTCAGAAAGAGAAACTAAGGCAACAATCCCATTTACCATTGCATCAAAAAGAATTAAATGCCTAGGAATAAACTTACCTAAGCAGGCAAAAGACCTGTACTCCAAAAACTTTAAGATGCTGATGAAAGAAATAAAAAATGACACAAACAAATGGAAAGATATATACCATGTTCTTGGATTGGAAGAATCAATGTTGTCAAAACAACTATATTACCCAAGGAAACCAACAGATTCAATGCAATTCGTATGAAATTACCAACTGCATTTTTCACAGAACTAGAAAAAAAAAGTTTAATTTGTATGGAAATACAAAAGACCCGAATAGCCAAAGCAATCTTGAGAAAGAAAAACGGAGCTGGAGGACTCAGGCTCCCTGACTTCAGACTATACTACAAAGCTACAGTAATCAAGTCAGTATGGTACTGGCACAAAAACCAAAATACAGATCAATGGAACAGGATAGAAATCCCAGAGATAAACCCACGCACATATGGTCAATTAATCTACAAAAAAGGAGGCAAGGATATACAATAGAAAAAAGACAGTCTCTTCAATAAGTGGTGCTGGGAAAACTGGACAGCTACATGCAAAAGAATGAAATTAGAACATTCTCTAACACCATACACAAAAATAAACTCAAAACAGATTAAAGACCTAAACGTAAGACCAGATACTATAACACTTCTAGAGGAAAACATAGGTAAGACACTCTTTGACATAAATTGCAACATAAATTGCATGATATAAATTGCAACAATATCTTTTTGGATCTGTCTCCTAGAGTAATGGAAATAAAAACAAAAATAAACAAATGGAACCTAATTAAACTTAAAAAGCTTTTGCATAGCAAAGGAAACAATAAACAAAACAAAAAGATAACCTACAGAATGCGAGAAAATATTTGCAAATGATGTGACTAACAAGGAATTAATCTTCAAAATACACAAAACAGCTCATACAGCTCAGTATCAAAAAATCAACCCAATCAAAAAATAAACAGAAGATCTAAAACGACATTTCTCCAAAGAACATGTACAGATGGCCAAAAGGCACATGAAAAGATGCTCAACATTGTTAATTATTAGAGAATTGCAAATCAAAACTACAATGATGTATCACCTCACACCCAAAAGAATGGCCATAATCAAAAAGTCTACAAATAGTAAACGCTGAAGAGGGTGAGAAAAAAACAGAACCCTCCTACAGTGCTGGTGGGAATGTAAATTGGTACAGACACTATGGAGAAGAGTATGGGGGTTCCTTAAAAAACTAAAAACAAAGCTACCATATGATCCATCAATTACACTCCTGGGCATATATCCAGAGAAAAACATAATTCGAAAAGATACATGCACCCCAATAGCAGCACTATCTACAACAGCCAAGATGTGGAAGCAACCTAAGTGTCCACTGACAGATGAATGGATAAATAAGATATGGTGCGTATGTATATATGTACACACACACACACACTGGAATATTACTCAGCCATAAAAAGAATGAAATAATGCCATTTGCAACAACGTGGATGGACCTAGAGATTATCATACTAAGTGAAGTAAGCCAGACAAAGACAAATACCATAGGATATTGCTTGTATGTAAAATCTAAAAGAAGGATACAAATGAACTTATTTACGAAACAGAAATAGACTCACAGACATAGAAACTTATGGTTACCAAAGGAGAGTAGGTGAGAGGGATAAATTAGGAGTTTGGGATTAAAATATACACACTACTATATATAAAATATATAACCAACAAGGACCTACTGTATAGCACAGGGAACTATACTCAGTATCTTGTAATAACCTATAATGGAAGAGAATGTAAAAAAAGGATATATATTTATATATACATATAACTGAATCACCTTACTGTATACCCGAAACTAACACAACATTGTAAATCAACTATATTTCAATAAAAATTAAAGAAAAAAAAAGTTCTAGCACAGTGCTTGGGGCGTGGCAAAAGGCCAATAAATAACAGCCTTTATTATTAAATAAACAAAAGCTTACAGTCTGTGAGAGTACTGGAAATGGAAGCAGGAAGAAGGAGGGCAGGGCAGAGAGTGTTACTACACAGAGAGTCACCTAGATTGGTATGTGACAAGGGCACTGGTCAGGGCACTGCAGCAAATGAGAAGGATGTCACGGGCTATTTTAAATTTTTGAGGGAAATATAATAAATCTCAACTCTGTCAGACACTGAGACAACTATTAGCTTGATGTATATCATAGTTTCAACATTAGATTATTGTGTGATAAAAAGCAGGTACCATGCAAAAATCAATGAGGAAGAGGATGTCCAATTTGATTCCAACGTTTGAGAAGTTGTGTCATACCCAGTAGGTGCACATATCCCATAGTAAGTAATGAATGAAATAAAGACAATATTTTTCTATCAGTTTATGTGTATTATTTTCTCAAGTGCTGCTTAAGTTGTCATGACATAAATATTTAAATTGTTTAAACCTTACTAGTGTTTTTTAATAAAAAACGGAACTGTTAAGTATTTCTCTTGGTCTAGGACACCATGAAAAAATTATTGAGACACTAAAGGAACCTCTGAGTCAGATACAAATTTCCAAAGATAGTTAAGGAAGGTTACTTACCACTGAAAAAAGAACTGAGAAATCATGGAAGTGTGCAATTACTTTCTTAATTATTGACTGAAGCTGTAAAGCAAAATGAAAAACACATCTTTAATAAAACTTCGATATTGTTAAAAAGGCAACCCTGCCCATAGTTTGCAATCACAGTTACAATAAGGGAAACCTAGATTACACAAGGAACAGGGAATTACTGGGTTATGTTAAACGTAGTCTCAATCTGAGTTTGCCCATCTTACTCTAGTCTTGGAGAAACACCTTGGCCTCAGTCTTCTCTTCTGTAAAATTGGAGAGCAAAACAATATCTCACTCATTGTGAGGACTAAATGGGATGGTTTGCTTACAGTGTTTAGAGCAATGCCTGCCCTTCAAAGCTCTCCATTCAAATCAGGTATGAATATTCAAGAGGTGGGCAAACGTTTTCCATACAGGACCATACCGTCACCACAACTACTCAACTCTGCTGCTGCAGCTGGAAAGCAGTCATTGACAGTGTGTAAACAGAGGGGTGTGGCTGGGTTCTGATAAAACTTTATTCACAACAGGTTGTGGGCTACATGGGCCGTGGTTTACAGATCCCTATTCTACCCCATGGTGGTCCTGTGTTTTTTGACTACTTCAGTGGAAAGGCACTGTGAGGTCAAAGGCCATGGCGTTACCCGAGGACGGTGGCACAGTCTGTGAGGTCGGTCCTAGATGGCCGTGTACTGATGTCCACCACCCCTCACCCTGACATGCACAGAGTCCTGTTCACAGTGCCTTGGCACGGGAGAACCAAGGAGGCACTTTCTCTACATAAAATATAAACCGTGGCCAGGAGCGATGCCTACCCCCACGTCCTGCCTGCAACAGCCACACACAATGGGGTGTCACTCTAGGCCTTGCTTCAGACATTGCAAGGAAAACCAGCCCTATTTGGATCACCAGCAAAACTACTGCCATTCAGAAGCTACTCAGGACTGAAGCCGTGTGTCTGACAGGGTCTTGGTGTTCTGGCTGGGTGTCCGGCCTGAGCCTCTGAGGTGGGAGAGCCGAGTTCGGGACATTAGACGACCAGAGACCTCCCGGCTCCACGTAATATCAAAAGGCGAAAGCTCTCCCAGAGATCTCCATCTCAACGCTAAGACCCAGCTCCACTCAACAACCAGCAAGCTACAGTGCTGGACACCCTGCGCCAAACAACTAGCAAGACAGGAACACACCCCACCATTAGCAGACAGGCTGCCTAAAATCACAGTAAGTTCACAGACACCCCAAAACACACCACCAAACGTGGTCCTGCCCACCAGAAAGACAAGATCCAGCCTCATCCACCAGAACACAGGCACCAGTCCCCTCCACAAGGAGGCCTACACAAGCCACTGAACCAACCTTATCCACTGAGGGCAGTCACCAAAAACAACAGGAACTATGAACCTGCAGCCTGTGAAAAGGAGACCCCACACACAGTAAGCTAAGCAAAATGAGAAGACAGAGACACACAGCAGATGAAGGAGCAAAGTAAAAACCCACCAGACCAAACAAATGAAGAGGAAATAGGCAGTCTACCTGAAAAAGAATACAGAGTAATGATAGTAAAGGTGACCCAAAATCTTGGAAATAGAATGGACAAGTACAAGAAAGGTTTAACAAGGACCTAGAAGAACTAAAGAGCAAACAAACAATGATGAAAAACACAATAAATGAAATTTAAAATTCTCTAGAAGGAATCAATAGCAGAATAACTGAGGCAGAAGAACGGATAACTAACCTGGAAGACAAAATAGTGGAAATAACTACCACAGAGCAGAGTAAAGAGAAAAGAATTTAAAGAATTGAGGACAGTCTCAGAGACCTCTGGGACAATATTAAACGCACCAACATTCGAATTATAGGGGTCCCAGAAGAAGAAGAGAAAAAGAAAGGGATTGAGAAAATATTTGAAGAGATTATAGTTGAAAACTTCCCTAATATGGGAAAGGAAGTAGTCAATCAAGTCCAGGAAGCACAGAGAGTCCCATACAGGATAAATCCAAGGAGAAACATGCCAAAACACGTATGATCAAACTATCAAAAATTAAATACAAAGAAAACATATTAAAAGCAGCAAGGGAAAAGCAACAAATAACATAAAAGGGAATCCCCATAAGGTTAACAGCTGATCTTTCAGCAGAAACTCTGCAAGCCAGAGGGAGTGGCAGGACATATTTAAAGTGATGAAAGGGAAAAACCTACAACCAAGATTACTCTACCTAGCAAGGATCTCATTCAGATTCGACACAGAAATTAAAACCTTTACAAACAAGCAAAAGCTAAGAGCATTCAGCGCCACCAAACCAGCTTTACAACAAATGCTAAAGGAATTTCTCTAGGCAGGAAACACAAGAGAAGGAAAAGACCTACAATAACAAACCCAAAACAATTAAGAAAATGGTAATAGGAACATACACATTGATAATTACCTTAAATGTAAATAGATTAAATGCTCTGAGCAAAAGACATAGACTGGCTGAACGCATACAAAAACAAGACCTGTATATATGCTGTCTACAAGAGACCCACTTCAGACCTAGGGACACATACAGACTGAAAGTGAGGGGATGGCAAAAGATATTCCATGCAAAGGGAAATCAAAAGAAAACTGGAGTACCAATTCTCATATCAGACAAAATAGACTTTAAAATAAAGATGATTACAAGAGACAAAGAAGGACACTACATAATGATCAAGGGACCAATCCAAGAAGAAGATGTAACAATTGCAAATATTTATGCACCCAGCATAGGAGCACTTCAATACATAAGGCAAATGCTAACAGCCATAAAAGGGGAAATCAACAGTAACACAATAATAGTAGGGGACTTTAACACCTCACTTTCACCAATGGACAGATCATCCAAAATGAAAATAAATAAGAAAACACAAGCTTTAAATGACACATTAAACAAGATGGACTTGGGCTTCCCTGGTGGCGCAATGGTTGAGAGTCCACCTGCCGATGCAGGGGACACGAGTTCATGCCCCGGTCCAGGAAGATCCCACATGCCACGGAGCGGCTGGGCCCGTGAGCTATGGCCGCTGAGCCTGCGCGTCTGGAGCCTGTGCTCCGCAACGGGAGAGGCCACAACAGTGAGAGGCCTGTGTACCGCAAAACAAACACACAAACAAACAAACAAAGATGGACTTAATTGATATTTATAGGACATTCCATCCAAAAACAACAGAATACACTTTCTTCTCAAGTGCTCATGGAACATTCTCCAGGATAGATCATATCTTGGGTCACAAATCAAGCCTTGGTAAATTTAAGAAAATTTAAATTGTATCAAGTATCATTTTCAACCACAATGCTATGAGCCTCGACATCAATTACAGGAAAAAAAAAACGTAAAAAATACAAACACATGGAGGCTAAACAATACACTACTAAATAACCAAGAGATCACTGAAGAAATCAAAGAGGAAATCAAAAAATATCTAGAAATAAATGAAAATGAAAACACGATGACCCCAAACCTATGGGATGCAGCAAAAGCAGTTCTAAGAGGGAAGCTATGGCAATACAAACCTACCTCAAGAAGCAAGAAACATCTCAAGTAAACAACCTAACCTTACACCTAAAGCAATTAGAGAAAGAAGAACAAAAAAGCCCCAAAGTTAGCAGAAGGAAAGAAATCATAAAGATCAGATCAGAAATAAATGAAAAAGAAATGAAGGAAACAATAGTAAAGATCAATAAAACTAAAAGCTGGTTCTTTGAGAAGATAAACAAAATTGATAAACCATTAGCCAGACTCATCAAGAAAAAAGGGAGAAGACTCAAATCAACAGAATTAGAAATGAAAAAGGAGAAGTAACAACTGACACTGCAGAAATACGAAGGATCATGAGAGATTACTACAAGCAACTATATGCCAATAAAATGGACAATCTGGAAGAAATGGACAAATTCTTAGAAAAGCACAACCTTCCAGGACTGGACCACGAAGAAACAGAAAATACAAACAGACCAATCACAAGCACTGAAATTGAAACTGTGATTAAAAAACTCCCAACAAACAAAAGCCCAGGACCAGATGGATTCACAGGCGAATTCTATCAAAGATTTAGAGAAGAGCTAACAGCTATCCTTCTCAAACTCTTCCAAAATATAGCAGAGGAGGGACACGCCCAAACTCATTCTACGAGGCCACCATCACCCTGATACCAAAACCAGACAGAGATGTCACAAAGAAAGAAAACTACGGACCAATATCACTGTTGAACACAGATGCAAAAATCCTCAACAGAATACTAGCAAACAGAATCCAACAGCACAGTAAAAGGATCATACACCATGATCAAGTGGGGATTATCCCAAGAATGCAAGGATTCTCCAATATATGCAAATTAATCAATGTGATACACCGTATTAACAAATTGAAGGATAAAAACCATATGATAATCTCAATAGATGCAGGAAAAGCTTTTGAGAAAACTCAACACCCATTTATGATAAAAACTCTCCAGAAAGTAGGCATAGAGGGAACTTACCTCAACATAATAAAGGCCATATATGACAAACCCACAGCCAACAACATTCTTGATGGTGAAAAACTGAAACCATTTTCTCTAAGATCAGGAATAAGACAAGGTTGTCCACTCTCACCACTATTATTCAACATAGTTTTGGAAGTTGTAGCGACAGCAATCAGAGAAGAAAAAGAAATAATAGGAATACAAATCGGAAAAGATAAGTAAAACTGTCACTGTTTACAGATGACATGATACTATACATAGAGAATCCTAAAGATGTCACCAGAATCTACTAGAGCTATTCAATGAACTTGGTAAAGTAGCAGGATACAAAATTAATGCAAAGAAATCTCTGGCATTCCTATACACTAATGATGAAAAATGTGAAAGAGAAATTAAGGAAACACTCCCATTTACCACTGCAACAAAAAGAATAAAATACCTAGGAATCGACCTAGCTAAGGAGGCTAAAGACCTGTATGCAGAAAACTATAAGACACTGATGAAAGAAATTAAAGATGATACAAACAGATGGAGAGATATACCATGTTCTTGGATTGGAAAAATCAACATTGTGAAAATGACTCTACTACCCAAAGCAATCTACAGATTCAATGCAATCCCTATCAAACGACAAATGGCATTTTTCACAGAACTTGAACAAAAAAATTTCGCAATTTGTATGGAAACACAAAAGACCCGAATAGCCAAAGCAATCTTGAGAAAGAAAAATGGAGCTGGAGGAATCAGGCTCCCTGACTTCAGACTATACTACAAAGCTACAGTAATCAAGACAGTATGGTACTGGCACAAGAACAGAAATATAGATCAATGGAACAGGATAGAAAGCCCAGAGATAAACCCACGCACATATGGTCACCTTACCTTTGATAAAGGAGGCAAGAATATACAAAGAAGAAAAGAGAGCCTCTTCAATAAGTGGTGCTGGGAAAACTGCACAGCTACATGTAAAAGAATGAAATTAGAACACTTCCTAACACCATACACAAAAATGAACTCAAAATGGATTAAAGACCTAAATGTAAGGCCAGACACTATAAAACCTTTAGCAGAAAACATAAGCAGAACACTCTATGACATAAATCACAGCAAGATCCTTTTTGACCCACTTCTTAGAGAAATGGAAATAAAACCAAAAATAAACAAATGGGACCTAATGAAACTTAAAAGATTTGCATAGCAAAAGAAACCATAAACAAGACGAAAAGACAACCCTCAGAATGGGAGGAAATATTTGCAAACAAAGCAACTGACAAAGGATTAATCTCCAAAATATGCAAGCAGCTCATGTAGCTCAGTATCAAAAAAACAACCCAATCCAAAAATGGGCAGAAGACCTAAGCAGACATTTCTCCAAAGAAGATACACAAATTGCCAAGAAACACATGAAAGGATGGTTAACATCACTAATCATTAGAGAAATGCAAATCAAAACTACTATGAGGTATCACCTCACACCAGTCAGAATGGCCATCATCAAAAGATCTACAAACAATAAATGCTGAAGAGGGTGTGGAGAAAAGGGAACCCTCCTGCACTGCTGGTGGGAATGTAAATTGATACAGCCACTATGGAGAACAGTATGGAGGTTCCTTAAAAAACTAAAAATAGAACTACCATATCACCCAGCAATCCCACTACTGGGCATATACCAAGAAAACCGCAATTCGAAAAGAGTCATGTACCACAATGTTCACTGCATCACTATTTACAATAGCCAGGACATGGAAGCAACCTAAGTGTCCATCGACAGATGAATGGATAAAGAAGATGTGGCACATATATACAATGGAATATTACTCAGCCATAAAAAGAAACGAAATTGAGTTATTTGTAGTGAGGTGGATGGACCCAGAGTCTGTCATACAGAGTGAAGTAAGTCAGAAAGAGAAAAACAAATACTGTATGCTAACACACATATGGAATCTAAAAACACCAAAAAAAAAAAAAAGGTTCTGAAGAACATAGAGGCAGGACAGAAATAAAGATGCAGATGTAGAGAATGGACTTGAGGACACAGGGAGGGGGAAGGGTAAGCTGGGACGAAGTGAGAGAGTGGCACTGACATATATGCACTACCAAATGTAAAGTAGATAGCTAGTGGGAAGCAGCCGCATAGCACAGGGAAATCAGCTCTGCGCTCTGTGACCACCTAGAGGGGTGGAATAGGGAGGGTGGGAGGGAGACACAAGAGGGAGGGGATATGGGGATATATGTATATGTATAGCTGATTCAGTTTGTTATACAGCAGAAACTACCACAACATTGTAAAGCAATTATACTCCAATAAAGATGTTAAAAAAAAAATAAACCCCTATCCCTGGTTGCTGTCAAGAAAGGAAAATTTACTGACAAGTACTTTGTTTATACTAAAAACATCACTGTTTAAATCATCTGCAAAGGAAATGGCTCATGGTCCAAAATATGGAATATTAAGAGGTACACACCCCATTTCATAATTACGCAGTTTACTAGATCAGCAAGCAAAGGACTTCAAAACGTCATGACAAACAGTGCTTCAAGGCAGAGCATTCAAAGATACTGCAGTACTGTCTGGTTAAAATAGTTCCTGAAACCTTATCCACAGCAACTAATCCCTGTAGAACAGGAAATTTTTTTTTAATATTTAAAGTACACTTACAAATAATGCCTTTCCTGGTTTTAAAAGATGTATTTTTTCCCTTCAACGTTTCATTATGAAATGCTGAAATGTAAGAAAATTCAATGAATAATAACAAACACCCATTTACTCACCACTTAGATTCTACACGGGCTAACATTTTGCTATATTTGCTTTACCTCCTCACCTATCCATTGATCCGATGGCAGAACTTTTAAAATTGTGTTGACTGTGTGTTGCCAACTTTTTTACTGTGAAATAATTTCAAACTTGCAGAAACACTGAAAAAACAGTACAGAAAACTCCCATATTCCCTTTACACAACGTCATCAATTTTTAGTATTTTGCCAAATTTGTTTCATTGTCCTCTCTCTGTAAAAAGACATATTATATTTTTTTCTGAACCATGTGAAAGTAGATTGAATGTCCCTCACCCCTTACCACTTCATTTGTATTTCCTAAGAATAGTCATATTCTCTGACATTTCTACTCTGTTGTTTATCAAATTCAGGAAAGCTAACACTGGTATAATTTTAATACTTTAATCTATCATTTGTATTCCAATCTTGTCAACTGTCTCAGTACATTCTCTTTTTTTGCGGTACGCGGGCCTCTCACTGTTGTGGCCTCTCCCGTTGCGGAGCACAGCCTCCGGATGCGCAGGCTCAGTGGCCACGGCTCATGGGCCCAGCTGCTCTGCGGCATGTGGGATCTTCCCGGACCGGGGCACGAACCCGTGTCCCCTGCATCGGCAGGCGGACTCTCAACCACTGCACCACCAGGGAAGCCCTCAGTACATTCTTTACAGCATTATTTTTTCCTCTCTTTAGTACAGGATTCAGTTCAGGATCATGCATTGCGTTTTGTTTTCACGTCTGTGTAGTCTGTGTTAATTTGGAATAGTTCCTTAACCTTCTTTGTCACTGATGGCAAAGATTTTTTTTACAAGCCCATTGCTTTATAGAACGCTCCTCAATTTGGGCATGACTAATGTTACCTCATGATTAGATTCAGTCATGCGTTCTCGACTGGAATGTTACATAGATGATGCTGTGTCTTTCCTGTTTTTCGGGGTTCCATATCTGCAGGCACAAGATAGCCACTTGCTCCTCAATGGTGATAAGGATTTTGATTAGCCTGTCAATGACTGTCCAAATTCTCCACTCCAGAGTCACTATTTTTCCCCTTGCGATTAATACTCATTCTATGGGAGGAGATACGAAAATGTCCTGCTCCTCATCAGACATTCCCCCCAGATTTAGCATCCGCTGATGATTCTTGCCTGAAGACCGATGATTCTTGTCTCCACTGTGACGGCTGCAAATGGTGTTTTCAACTCTACCATTTCTTCCACATTTCTCAAATGGCACCCCTGCCCACCTTTCCCCTCATCTATTTATTTATTTATCTATTCGTCATAAGGGCCAACTCCTGGATTCCTACTTTACTCAGTGGATTATAATCCATCACTGTATTTATTTCATTTGATGCTCAAACTGGGGACCCGTGAGAGCCCCTTCCAAGCTGTTCCTGTGCCCATTTCATGTGCGCCCAGCAGTACTTCCTTACTTCCTGGCACAAGAAAATGTGCCAGGCTCACCTTATACCTTCCCTATCCTAGAACTGGAGTAAGCTAATTCTTCACAGATCCCCACAGTTTTATTTTCTTGATGTGGCCCCAGTTAAGACCAAGGGCTCACAACCGATATGGGTGGCTGTCTGGAACGCAGGCTGACCCCGGGGCATCTTTTATAAGTTGCTCTCAGATATGACAGAATTACAGTATAGTATAGTTCCCTTGTCACTTAGGAATGGACTGCATTAAAATTATTATGTTACTTAAAGTTTTCAATTAATTGGGTCACTAGCAGTCAAGGCCTTGCTGAAAATTCCCCAACTAAAATTCTGCACATCAGTCTTCATATGAGGCCGAGACCTTGACCACCCACATTTTATTTACCCTGCAATATTGACCAAGAGCCTGCTGTGCGTGACTGTATTCTTTTCATTCCATCTAGAAAAATGTCAGATAGTTAGTGGCTGCTCAATAAATTGTAATGATGAACCATTTTAATTAGCAAATGGTGAAAATTTCTTAAATGAGTAAAATGTAAGAATTCTAAAATTTATACAAGAATATGTAACTAGGGCTTCCCAGGTGGTGCAGTGGTTGAGAATCCGCCTGCCAATGCAGGGGACACGGGTTCGAGCCCTGGTCCGGGAAGAGCCCACATGCTGCAGAGCCCATGTGCCACAACTACTGAAACCCACGTGCCACAACTACTGAAACCCACGCACCTAGAGCCCGTGTTCCACAATAAGAGAAGCCACCGCAATGAGAAGCCCGCGCACTGCAACGAAGAGTAGCCCCCGCCCGCCTCAACTAGAGAAAGCCCACGTGCAGCAACGAAGGCCCAACACAGCCAAAACTAACTAACTAAATAAATA
The DNA here is from genome assembly GCF_008692025.1 of Phocoena sinus. Lineage (NCBI taxonomy): Eukaryota > Metazoa > Chordata > Mammalia > Artiodactyla > Phocoenidae > Phocoena > Phocoena sinus. Next base: position 65,035,585 of record NC_045777.1, on the reverse strand, counting down.
AATTTATTTATTTTAAAAAAGGAATATGTAACTAATTTTCTTATACTAAGTGAGCCCAGAAATCACTTGATCATAGGCAGTAAGTGCCAGAACATCATGTTATTAAATAAAAAATAAAATCTTAATTAGGTCTGAAGTTACTTTACAGTAAGTGATCCTGAGCTGGATTCTGTACTAGTGGGGAAAAAAATCTGCTACTAAGGACATTGAGTCCACTGACAAAACTGGAATACGGGCTGTGGAGTAGGTAAAAGTAATATATTAACATTAAATTCCCTGATGTTGATAACTAAACTGTGGTTATAAAGGAGAATGTCCTTGTTCTTAGGAAATACTCACTGAACTCTTCAGAGGCAAAAGTGGCATGATGTACGCAATTTATCCTCAACTGTTTTTTAAAAAATTTACATACGTATGTATGAATATATATGTCGTGTGTGTGTGTGTGTGTGTGTGTGTGTGTACACACAATGATAAAGTAAACATGGAATCTCTCAACAGCTGGTGAATCTAGGTAAAAAATAATGGAAGTTCTCTGAGCTATTCTTTTAACTTTCCAATAAAGTTTGAATTTATTTCCAAATAAAAAGTTAGCTTAAAAAAAAAAAAAAGTTAGCTTAACTGAAAAACATAGGCATCTTACTTACTGGTGCCAAGCAACTGTACTGGGCTTTCCACATCACACCTCACTGAATCCTCACACCATTCTGAGGAGGACTATTATTATCCCCATTTTACAGTGAGAAAACTGAGGCACAAGACTAAGTAACTGATTAAAGGGCACATGGCTAAGACATAGCAAAGCTAGGATTCAAACCCAGGATTATCTGACTTTACAGCCTGACCCATGCAACATACCTATTTAATTCAACAGAATAAAATTCCTTACAGTGTGGAAATGAGAAATGAAAATCTGTCACCTGAGGGTAGGAGTCTTCAAATGCACGATCTGGAGTCATGTGCTTGATGACATCGGCCAAAACAGTATTCACCTCTCGTTTCTAAGTGGGGAAAAAAATCAAACCTGTATTTAGACACTGAATGGTAGTCATTGACCATTTTTCTGATAGAAAGAACTAACGTTTTCAGAATATAGCACACACTTTCCAGGAAGCAGTTTCAACTACTCTGCTGAAAATAATGTAAGGGGGGATATCCCACCCATACCACAGCCCTAAAGATGGCTATGTCTGCACCAAGTCAGGACTAAAACACGGTTCTCAAAGGTTCCTGTCCCAGCTTTCTCTGAGTGCTGGTGAAATCCAACGTGCCACTTTCTGCCTGCCAGTCCCGGGCCCCTCCCCAGGTGCTGCAGAGAGCAGCGAAGCATTGTGGCAAGAGCACAGACTGAACCCTTACAAGCTGGGTGACTCAATGACCACTTCACTTTTGTCAGCTGTATCAGGGGTCAGCCAACCAGCCCAGCACCTATTTTCACACAGTCCAGGCGCCAAGAATGATTTTTACATTCAAACCAAAAGAATAATAATATTTGGTGACAACGAAAATTATATGAGATTCAAATTTCAGCATGCATAAATAAGGTTTACTATTTACACAGCCATGCTCACTCCTGTATGGTCTATGGCTGCTTTCATGATACAGTGGCAGAGTCGGGCACTTGTAACAGAGATCATATGGTCCACAAAGCCTCAAATACAGAAAAAAGAGGACTTCTACAGAAAAAGCGTGCTGACCCCTGGTCTATATAACTGGAACAGTGAAACTTCCTGGCAAGGTCACTATGAAGCTGTGCAGCTTACAGGTAAAGTGCCTGGCACATAGCACGCTATCTAAATAGTTGCCATTATGTACTCTCTCATTTAATGTTCATTAAACTCCACAGCACGCGGACTTCCCTGGTGGTCCGGTGGTTAAGACTCTGCGCTACCTATGCAGAGGGCCTGGGTTCAATCCCTGGTCAGGGAACTAGATCCCATATGCCACAACTAAGAGCCCGTGTGCCACAACTAAGACTGGGCGCATCCAAATAAATAAATACATACAGAAATAAATAAGTTTTTTTTTAAAAAACCTCCCCATGATAAATAAATAAATATTTTAAAAAAAACCACCTCCCCATCATGGACATCATTATCCCCATGAAAAGTTAAGTGGCTAAGCGGCTTAGCCAGGGTCACAGAGCTAAAAAAATCTGACAATGGCACTAAAAGGAGCGAAAGCTTCTTGGAGAAAGAGCTGATTCCAAATCTAAGATAAGAAAAATACAAGGGAGGCTGGAGCATCTTATAATAGGAAGGTATCAAAGACTACAAAGAATGTGTCAGGACTCAGAAGCCAACCTGAAAAAGCACCCACTGGACAAAAATGGGACAACTGAGCAACAGTAAGAATAATACAATTGCAATGACTGATACATATCAAATATGTTTCAATTAGTGAGCTCCTACAGATACCCACAGCAACTACTACTCACTGGTGACCTTTGGGGTTGCTGGGGAATTGACTCTTTACTCTAAAAACTAGTAAGTAACAGGGACAAAAATGAGCATCTTGCCTTTTCTGTACAAACTGTACCTCAGGGTAACCAAATACGTGGAGCGAAGAGGTTCTCTTCATGCAAGTATTCAAGTATTCTAGCTAACAAATAAAGGAGAAATGATAACTCCGAATATCACCACTTTGCAACCCATGATAAACCATAAGATGAATGCGCTTCAGTGGTCACTCACATCACGGAGAGACAACCAGATACCGTGAGCCTTCCATGCCAGCACCCAGGGTGCCAAAAAGTCAGATCTGAAGCTGATGAAGTCTCCTGTCTCCAGAACTAACTGTTGACTTATAGGAAATACTGGAGGCAGAAGAGCATGTTTAATCACCACCACAGGCATACATCTGGCCAATCGAGACTGGGAAACTCTACAGGACAAAGGACCCAATTTCTTCAACAAATAAATAATAGAAAAAAAAAAGGGAAGGGAACAGGGAGGGAGGGAGAGAAAGAGAGGGCAAGAGAGAGGGGACTTACAGATTAAAAGAACTCTAATTAAAGGTTTTACAACGTATAGACCCTATTTTAATCCTGATTGAACAAATAAACTGTAAAAAACTTATGAGACAATTGGGGAAATCTGAAAATTTATCGATTTTTAATGGTATTAAAACATTATTAATTTTATTAGTTATAATAATGTATTGAGATTTTGTTTCAGAAAAGTGAATTCTATTTTAGAGATATGTGCAGAGATACTGACAGGTGAAACACGGTGATTGAGCTGTGCTTCAAAATAATCCAAGGGTGGGGAGAAAAGGGAAGGACACGAAACAAGATCTGTCATAAGTTGATAATTTCTGGGTGATAAGTACAAGGGAGATCATATGTTTGAAGTTTCCATAATAAAACAAAAATTGGACAAAAGAAAGAAAATTAACAGACCAACATTTACATAATGCTCAAAACGAGGCAAAACCCATTTCTGGAGTTAGAGACCAGATGGTGCCTACCTTCAACTTCCAAGGCTGTGACTGGGAGGAGAGTATGGGGGGCTTCAGGGTGGGGTGGGGAGTTATTTCCTGTTTCTTGATCTGGACCATGATTACATGGGTATATTTTGTGAAGATTCATTATACAGCAGACTTACGACATATATGCTTTTCTTCATGTAGGCTAAACTTCGGGGTTCTTTAAGTTGATTAAAATAAACACCTGGCAACAGGATTTGAAACCACTTCTACCGGCTTCTAAAGTCTCTGCTCATTGATAAGACCAGTATTTCCCAAACTGGGGTTCTAGTTTGGGCCTAGGAAAAGAAGTATCTTTGTTTGCTTAGAAAAAAGTTAAATTACATGCAAATCAAATATGTTTGGAAAACGCTGCTGACTAGACTCCCATGGAAAGTTCCAATATATTTTAACAATAAGGATCTAAGGTGTATGATGGTGAAAAAACCTGCTTAACTTTGTATAATGCAGCGTTTCCCAAGCTTACATGTGAGTGTGGAATACTTTTGTTATAGGTCACGTATTAATGCTCCATCACACTATACTATAAAGGATGCAATTTTCATAAATTAAGAATAATTACCATCATAAAATACCTAAATGTCTAAGCTAGACTTATTCACAATTACGAACATGAAAAAAATATACAATAATCCTTTCAAAAACAATACCACAGCACACATACCGTGAAATGTTTGCAGGTGTACTCTACCCACACTTCGGCACAATTAACGTAGTCCTATAAAGAAAAAGTAAAAATGTCTTTACAATAAGAATGCCATGATTGACCTTATGCCAAAAGCTCATCGTGTACAAATCCCTTCAAGGGCTTTGAAAACTAAGAGTTGGTAAGTGATGAGGATTTCAAGAGTGGTTCATGTACAGAAAACTCTGGCCCACTGATAGATTTTACCCTGAGAGGTGACGTGAGAAAACATAAGTTGCCTGAAACTAATTAGACTGTCATTCCAGAATTGCTACTTGGGCCAAGACAGAAATCTGGGAAGCTCTGCCATGTCTGGAGAATGGGAAAAACCAAAGGGCAACGGAGATAACAGTGGGGAGACCTCATCCCACCTCAGTGGACACAATGACCATAGATCTGGTTGAAAATTCAAGTAATGTTTACAATGTGACTTTTGAATGTTCTGAGAAAAAATAGGCCTCCTGCCTTTAAAAACAAACCGTTGGTCCTAGAGAGGGTGATGCATATAAGTTGTAAAAAGGTTAAGAAAGCACAAAGGTTTTAGGTAAGAAAGGATGTGTTAGATTCAAGTAGAAGAGACAATGAGATGGCTATGGAAATGGCAATGACCAACTTGGTAAGGTTGTCTGCCCCAGAAAATATGCACATGGGAAAAAACTGTCAAGGAAAAACAGAGTCTGCAAGTATACCTTTTCTGTTCTGACACTTCAAGGAAAAAAAAGAAGAAATGGGGAGGGAAGAAAACAGTTATCTCATTCACACAAGAAAAGCCAGGAACATTCTAAAGTCTAACAGGAATGCTAAGGTGGACTTAACGAGGAGAGTGTGAAGTTAAAGACTGGAGAAAACTGTTATTATGAGCTTTTGATGCAAGGTTGCTTTGAAGCACTGAAGTACAGGCACCAGAGGCCCAGAGGTTTTTGACTTAAATATCCTAAATAAGCTGTTTTCATTAGCCAATCAGAGTTAAGTTAAATAGAGAATTTCAACGGCTAGAGATTAGTGAGAATTTTGCTGAATTAAACTAGGTATACGATTTTGTAAAAAAGTTCCTAATTTTTCTAAATTATATTGTTCTTAATACACTATCATAAATGTGGTGATTAGCAAGGGGTTTATAACTGGGCTCACTTCAATATTTCCTTCTCAATAAATGATCAAATCAAATGCCACATATTCACTTATTCTCTGTGTTATGGTCTGAATGTTTGTATCCCCCCCAAAACGCATATGTTAAAATCCTAGCCCTTGATGTGATGGTATTAGGAGGTGAGGCCTTTGGCAGTGGTTAGGTCATGAGGGTGGAGTCCCCGATTGGAATTAGTGCCCTTATAAAAGGGACCCTAGAGAGGTCTCTTTGCCTCTTTCTGCGATGTGAGGAGGAGAAGCAGGCAGGCTGCAACCTAGAAGAGGGTCCTCAGCAGAACCCAACTATGCTAGTCACCTGATCTTGCACTTCCAGCCTCCAGAAATGTGAGAAATAAATTTCTATTGTACATAAGCCACATGACCTATCATATTCTGTTACAACAAACTAAATGAACAAGGGCATGCTGCTAGTAGGAGAGGAACAGTGCAGGGTGTGGTGAAGTTTGGCCACAAAGACAGCCAACAGCATTTCCCTAGTGGCAGCTACATAAATTGCTGGCACATTGCCTGAAAGGGCAGTGAGGCATAAAACCCAAACCTACAACATGATGACCAGCACTACATGCATTACAGAAACTAACATCAGTTGGTCCATCTTCCCAAGACTTCCTGTGTCAGAAGTATGGGGAGAAAGAGCCTTCAGCTGTCCATTCAAGGGAAGGAAACTGGAATTCCCTTTTGCTAATCACTGGCTTGACTGCTGATCTTCAATTTAGGAATATCTCAATAAATTGGTTTTTTCAAATCCAAATACAACCTGACCCTTAAAAAACACAGGGGTTAGGGCACTGATCCTCCACACAGTCAAAAATCCACATATAACTTATAGTCAGCCCTCTGTATCCACGATTCCTCCATATTTGCGATTCCACTTCTGTGGATTCAACCAACCATAGGCTGTATAGTATTTACTATTGAAAAAAAATTCCATGTATAAGTGTATGTACGCAGCTCAAACCCATGCTGTTCAAAGGTCAACCGTGCTACAGACTGCTGTACTTCGAATGCTCTTTGCAAAGCTACAGGTCTTTTAAAGTTTCAAGTATTTATAATTTTACACTTTTGGTGCATCTTAAGGTCTCAAGAATAAGACATGCTAGGGATACAAAAATCAAAGAAATACATCTTTAAAGCTATAAGTTCTCCATTACAGATTAACAAATAATGCAATTAAAAGTAGATTTCTTTAAAAAAAAATAAGGATGATTAGCTGAAAGAGAAATTTTTTAAAAGAAAGAGTATACTGCATAACCTGGACAAAAAGCAGTCAATACAAGGTCTAAATGGTCACCCACCTGTGGATTCTTCAATTTAGTGATAACTTTCCAAGCTTCATTGAGAATCTGAAGTCGATCACTCTCAGGAGGATTAGCCAAGGCCAAGTTTAAGCCCAGTGAGCGAAAGAGAAGATGCTAAAAAATACAGCAAACCATTACGATCCTGGAGAGGTACAATCAGAGTAACTTGAGGCAATAAAGGAAAAGGCTGTAACAGTTGGCCTGTCTTGAGGTTAATCTTCCAACGAACGTTTTCTGAAGTTCTACCACAGATCTGTGCAAGTTAGACTGAGAAGCTCAAAACAGAGAGCTGGCTCTGTGTACTGGTCCAACCTGCGGGCCATAATACTCTCCTGGACAAAGCTTTTCATAAATAATAAGTGAAGATACAGTTTTAAGGATGTAAGACCAAAGTTCTTCCTAAATATTTCATAGTGAGCTAATTTGACAGATTTAGGACTCAAGGAGGCCTGACTCGCGGCAATTACACGTGTCTCACAACCCCAGTCGCTAACTCATTCTCCATCGTACTCTTCAGAAACAGAGCCCTCGCTTGTTTTCCTGTTGGCTGGAGCTTCCCCTGACTCCGAACTCTCTCTCCCTGGGGAGCTACTGGGCAAACATTGCCTATTTGTTCTCCGCTGAGCATTAAGTCAAGAGCCTACCTTGGGGAAACCAGACTCATCGCACTCTTTAATCATGCCGATGAAATCCATGGACCTTGTGGCGATGAACTCGGCCCGGAAAGCTGACATTACGGAATTCAACAGCAAGGCACTGAAAGACACACACACATGCCCCACGTCAGCAGAGCTTCCCCTTAATGAAAGTCGCTTTCATTTTAGGATGTCTGTTGTTGGGAAAGATGACTGACAGCCCTTTAATGGTAAGGGTGGAAAAATAAGAAGACTGGAGTAAAAAGGCCACCTCTAGAGACTAACTCGGTGTTTCATGCATATTCAGAACTTAATATTCAACTGACTGGAAGAATGGATGGATGGGTGGATGGATGAGTGAATGGGTAGATGGATCAATGGATGGACAGGTAAATAAGAAAGTAATCAAATCCATTTAAACAGAAGAAAACTGAGCCTTCAGTGCACAAATAAAACTAAATATTAAGTAAGAATATATATATTTTTTTAACTCAAAGTTTATTTTAGTCACTTTTTTTTTTTTTTTTTTTTTGCGGTACAGGGGCCTCTCACTGCTGCGGCCTCTCCCATTGTGGAGCACTGACTCTGGACACGCAGGCTCAGCGGCCATGGCTCACGGGCCCAGCCGCTCTGCGGCATGTGGGATCTTCCCGGACCGGGGCACGAACCCGTGTCCCCTGCATCGGCAGGCGGACTCTCAACCACTGCGCCACCAGGGAAGCCCTAAGTAAGAATATTGATCCAAGCTGCAAATATATATCCGCATCTCTTATGAAAAGCACTGTTCTAGGACCTAGGGACACAGTGGTGAACAAAACCCACTCCAGGCTGCTCACACATCTGCCACCAAAAGGAGAGCAGAGGAGAAACCTCTTTGCCTGGTAGACAGGAATTTGAGTTTATCCTGACCTTATCACTTATCACAGCCCCACAGGGAAAGAACTATTATTATACCCATTTTACAGAGGAGGAGACAGAGGCACAGAGGGGTCAAAGTAAGTGACCCAAGGTCAGAAAGCTAAGAAAGAGTGGAGCCAAGATCTGAAGCCAGGCACCTGGACTCCAGCATTCCTGACCTCCACGCTATCCTGCTTCTCTGTTGGCCCTCTTGCCCATGCAAGCATGCCAACCTCAAAAAAAAGCAACCAAGTCCATTTTCAAACACAGGCTTTATGAATTTCAAAATACTTACTTGTTTGCTAGTTTCTTACATCTCTCCATCATTTCCGTTAGCAGAGCCTAATCAAAAAAATGATAAAAACCATCAAGTTGGAGGATCTAAAGCAACACTTCTCATGAACAGATTTCCAAAGCAATACTCTAAAATAAACACAGCCACATGACCATTTCTATCTCAGTGCCTGGCAGGGATGGGGAAGATGAAGGAGAAAACAAGCTCACTCTTGTGGCATTTAGTATAATGGATAAGAGCTGGGGCCCTGGCCTCAGGCACACTTGGGTTCAAATCCAGTCTCACCAACTACTTTTCCTCATCCTTAGGTAGATGATACCGACCTGTGATACCATCCCACCTACAGATTACTGCAGGATGATGAGAGTGGTACCTCCTATGCTCCAGGGCACCAAGAATGAAATCTGCTTTACTACTCACTCCTCTAGACCCCCCTTTTTCCTCCCCATTTCACGAGGTGTCTGTGAAATTCTCAGTAAAACAAATAACAAACACTGGGCCAGTACTTGGTGCTGGCCAGTCACGGTGAGAAGCACTTGGCACTCATGATGTCACTTCTCACAACCACCAAGAGGCAGGCTCTCTATTCTCCCATTTCACAGATGAGAAACCAAGCCACTGAACAGTGATGTGCTTGGGCCAAGGTGACACGGCTAGTTATGGCGGGCTGGATGTGACCTGGGCAGTCAGGCATCAAGGGCCATGCTCTTCACTATACTTCCTCTCCATGCATTTTGAAGGACATTTTTTTCCCCAAAAGGAAGTAAATGTTTTACTCATTGGGATACTATTGATGGCTTTAGAGCTATCTTAAGACAATTACGTGTCTTTAAAAGAGCTCCTATTTTTTAAAAAAAATCAATGGAAGAAGTCTCCATTAGGGCAGTGGTTTGGGGAAGGTTTTGAATGGCACAGGCAAGGTCAATCCCAAGACAACAGAGCTGGTAACAGCAGCATCGACACTGAGAACTCACCAGGCGCACAGCACTAGGCACTGGGCTAAGCGCTTTACATACCTTTTCCCATTTACTCTTCACAATGGTCTTTGAGGCCCATGTCAATTATCAGCACTTGACAGATGAGGAAGCCAAAACTCAGCTAGATTAAGCCACTTCCTACTAAGTGGTAGAAATGAGATTTGTACCTAAGTCTGGCCCAGAAGGCAAAAGATAAAATCAGTCTTCTTTAGTGAAATTCTACCCTTTCCAGCTGTGGCCTCTGTATCCTGGGTGCTGCTTGAATAATTAAGGTGGTAGTTGCTTGTGGAGATACTGTCAGTACCCCTTACTCCTTACCCTGATTTTATTCAGAGTTCTGTCTCTGCCAACAAAATACAGGTTGGGTCCTGTTATGGAGTGAATTATGTCCCGTCCAAATTCATATGCTGAAGCTCTAACCCGCAGTGTGACTGTGTTTGGAGGTGGTGCTTTTAAGGAGTTAATTAATGTTAAGTGAGGTCATAAGAGTGCGGCCCTAATCCAACAGGACTGGTGTCCTTATAAGAAGAGGAAGAGAGACTAGGGACACACATGCACAGATGATAAGACCAGGAGAGGACACAGTGAGAAGACAGTGGACTGCAAGCCAAGGAGAAAGGCCTCACCAGAAACCAACCTTGCAGGCACCTTGATCTTGAACTTTCCAGCCTCCAAAACTTTGAGAAAATAAACTTCTGTTGTTTAAGGTACCCAGTCTATTATGGAAGCCTGCTAAGGTCTGAATAGCCACCTAATTCCCAAGTTGATGGTGTCATAAGGTGGAGTCTTTTGGAGGTGATAAGGTCTTAAGGGTGGAGCCCTTATGAATGGAATTAGTACTCTTATAAAAGTGGCCCAAGAAAGCTCCCTTGTCCCTTCTGCCATGTGAGGACACAGCATGAAGACAGCTGTCAGTGAACAAGGAAGTAGGCCCTCACCAGACACTGTATCTGCCAGCATCTTGATCCTGGACTTCCCAACCTCCAGAACCATTAGAAATAAATTTCTTTTGTTTATAAGCCACCCAGTTTGTGGTGTTTTCTTAGAGCAGCCCAAACGTACTAAGCAAAGTAATACAGGCCCAAGCCAATCACGGTGGTCCCATTCCCCTTGCCAGTGGTAAGTTTAGACAGGGCACATGACCCATTTCTTGCTACTTAGATGGGGGCTTAGAGGAAAAGTTTCCTTTTTTTTTTTTTTGGCCACGCTGCACGGCCCATGGGATCCTAGTTCCTCGACCAGGGATCGAACCCAGGCCCTCAGCAGTGAAAGCACCGAGTCCCAACCACTGGACCGCCAGGGAATTCCCAAAGTTGTCCTTAAAGAGGAACCGAAGACTCCTCATCTTTCTGCCTTCGGATGCTGCCATGTATGGACATTATGTGTGGAATGGCTACAGCCACTTTGCTGCTATCTGGGGATGGCAGAGCAGAGAAAAGAACGGAACCTGCCTGGCTCAGACCCTTCACTGTTATTCAACAGAACACACTGAATTATTTTTGAAGGGCCAGTTAGGTGTTTGTTCCTTGCAGCCAGCATCCCAATTGATGATAAAATTGACAATGTCACAAATGGCTTCCCAAACCCATTCATGGGGATTTAATATTTGAAAAGTCATTCATGAAGACCAATATCAAAGTGGTTTCTGGGAAGACTGGGAAAGAGATATTCTTATAATGATCGCATTGATACTCCTTAACATGCACAAATAATCACTCACTCAACACCTGCCTGTGAAGCAACTTTAATGTACTAGCCACTATTTTAGGCACTGGGAATAGCAGTGAGGAAATCAGACAGAAATCCATGACCTTAGATGCTTATTCTCTCTTTCATACACACACGCACAAATGAATGAGCTATCTTGGCCCACCACTTCTAAAAAGACGAAATAGGGCAAATGCTAACATATGGATGAAGTGTTCTGGCCATTAAGACAAGACAAATGCTTTAAAAGTTCTCTTTCCACAGGAGATGAATGCATTAAAAATGCATCCAAGAATATAACTTTTAAAAAAAAAAAAAGGGCTCATTGTCATTACCCTTAAGTGTCCAGGAGCCAAATGCTATATAGATCCCAGGATGGTCTGTTAGAGGTTATTAATTTTTTTTTCTGGGAAGTGACAGGATTGATTATCTTTGGCAAGAACAAGATGAACAACAGTTCAAAGCAGACTGTGATCGAAAAAAGCCTATTGGCTGAGATAAACCATTGAAAAACTTGCAGCTCTGAATATATGTTCACAGACACGTCAGAACTTGAAGATTCATTAGGCCCCTACATTTCGTTTGTTTATATATTTGTTTTTTATAAAAATTATAAAAATAAGAAATGCTTATGGACAGAAGTTCAAATAATATTGTCATGTATGAAGTAAATTATGAGTGCCCTCCCTCCCAACTCCCACTTCCTAGGGATCAACAGTGTCAACATTTGGTATTTATCCTTCTAGGCCTTTGTCTATGCCCTATGAATACGTAGCTTTTGTTGTAGAAGACTTTTGTTCTGTTTTACAGAAATGGATAGTCTTATACACATTGAGCTACAATTTGCCTTTTTCACTCAAGAATCTAGCACGGGCCTCCCTCCTCCCGTGTTAGTACACACAAATCTACCTCATTCCTTTTAATGCCTGAGGAATCCACATCATGTACGTAACTATTTTTCAAACTGCTCCAAACTGATGACGTTTTTTAAATGTTTTATTTTTAACCAATTATAGCCTCATGAGAAATTGCAGAAATAGTATAGGTGCTGGGTACCATCACCCAGCTTCCCCCAGTGGTAACACCTTACGTAACTACAGTGCATTGTCAAAATCGGGAAACTGACATTGGTATAATATAATTAACTAGACTATTTCACCAGGTTTTTCATGCACCTTTCTTTTTGTGGGGTGAAGGGTATATCTTTGTGACACTTCAGTAACATATTTGGATTTGTATAGCCACCATCACATTTAACTACTGGATTTTTAAGGTTATCTCCAGATTAGGGTTATCTACCCACTTCAAAAGTATAGGAAAAGAAAAAAGAAGTTGGGTCAATAACACATTTCTGTTTTCTAAACTGAGATTAACTCATACGCAGCCCAGAGTGCTCAGAAAATATGTACTTATACTTTTACTAAATAGCCTTCCAATCAGCATTTACAATTATTGCCCCATAAAAAAATGAACTAAATGACATATGGGAACATATGTATATGTATAGCTGATTCACTTTGTTATAAAGCAGAAACTAACACACCATTGTAAAGCAATTGTACCCCAATAAAGATGTTAAAAAAAAAAAAAATTAACTAAATGATATACATATCACATTTTCCTTATTTTTCTAGATGAAACAAACATGTAAAACAGTAGGCAAAACCATAAACTAATCTTAAAAGCTAGTATCTTTCCTCCAATCCAGAGTTAATATGGCTCAAGTCTCAAAGAAATAAAATATTTCAGTGTGAATAAAAAGAAATTTTATATCCCAGGTAGTAAAATGAGAAATTAAATTTTTTTCCTTTATTTATCTTTCTCTGGGGATTTTTCCCTAATTCAAAAGAATGAAAATAACACACCTGTATGCTTGAGAGAGATTTATCATCGACCAAGACTAGTCTTAGATTTGCATTACTAGCCTAATCATACATTAGAATGTTTAAAGGGCAATTTATAGTATGACCATTGGAGTAGCAGTCCCATGGGTCAATCTGTTCAAGTCCCACCTTAAAATGTAGCAGTTAACAGGAGATTCCTAGAAAGAAAGAGTCTAAAGCAGTCAAGGGAACAAATCTGTTGGTTTCAGTCACTGCCAAAATGGCTACATGACTTCTTTCTAACTGTGTGACTGTAAGAAGTTTGTAAGCCTCAGGTACCCCATCTGTAAAATGGGTATAACAGTAACACCTAGCTTGGGGAAGCTCTGAGAGTGAATTAAGATAGCCCAAGTAAAGTAACTAATACAGGCAGACCTCAGAGATATTGCAGGTTCTGCTCCAGACCACTGCAATAAAGTGAATATTGCAAAAAAGCAAGTCACACGAATTTTTTTCTTTCTCAGTGCAAATGAAAGTTATGTTTACACTATACTGTAGTCTATTATATGTGCGATGGCATTATGTATAAAAAAATGTACGTACCTTAATTAAAAAATATTTTATTGCTAAAAAATGCTAACCATCATCTGAGCCTTCAGTGAGTCATACTTTTTTTTGCAATAGTAACATCAAAGATCACTGATCACAGGTCACCATAACAAATAATAATGAAAAAGTTTGAAATATTGCAAGAATTACCAAACTGTGACACAGAGACACAAAGTGAGCAAAATGCTGTTAGAAAAATGGTACCAATAGACTTGCTCGACGCAGTGTTGCCACAAACCTTCAATTTATGAAAATGCACTATTTGCAAAGTGCTCATAAAGCACAGCACAACAAAACGAGGGGTGCCTGTGGGGCGCATGGCAGAGGGAGCCTCAGAAAGAGGTGGTTAAGGGCTCAAAGCGTAGCAGCATCTCAGACCCATCTCCCCGCTCCATTCTTCACAGCCAACCAACACTGCCTTCTAAACTCTTCCTGAAAGGTCACAAAATTTTCCTAACAATAGGTATTTGGTATAACGTTAAGCGAGGGAAAAGCATCATAAAATCATACAGGAAATATTTCTCATCTACAAAACCACAATTACAGAGCAAGAATGAAAGCGGAGAGAGAAATATTAAAAAGAAAATGCACCAAAACGTTAACAGTGACCAGTTATTCATGACAGACTTTTAGGTGGCTCCTTTCCTCCGTTTAACCTTTCTGTCTTTTCCAAATTCTTTCCAATGAATATGTACTCTCCCATCCATTCTGCCTCTTGGTTTTTCCATGGCTACCAGAGAGTTCTCCTCTAATCCATCTCAGATGCTTCTGCCAGTCTGATCTTCAAGCACCACTTTTTTTCATATTATCCCCCTGGTCAAAAATCTTCAAGCGGGGGCTTCCCTGGTGGCGCAGTGGTTGAGAGTCCGCCTGCCGATGCAGGGGACACGGGTTCGTGCCCCGGTCTGGGAGGATCCCACGTGCCGCGGAGCGGCTGGGCCCGTGAGCCATGGCCGCTGGGCCTGCGCGTCCGGAGCCTGTGCTCCGCAACGGGAGAGGCCACAACAGTGAGAGGCCCGCATACCGCAAAAAAAAAAAAAAAATCTTCAAGCGCTGCCTGGTCTCCACGACACGATGTTCAACAACCTCTGCTTGAGCCACTCCCAGCCAGCCTAGTCCCTCACTCTTCTCCAGTAATGCTTGTCTCCTTATCATGCCCGTCTATACGGGTCCCGTCCCTCAACCCCTCCTTACTGCCCCTCTGCTCATCTCCTGGCCTTCAAGTCAGTCCAGGCTCCCATCTGATGTTAAGGTCAAAGACAACAATGGTAACCACCCCCATCTGCCTGCTGCCTACCACGCACCAGCTCTTGGCCATGCGCTTGACGCGCACTATCAGTCATCTCGTGAGAGCCCTTCGAGGAAGGTTCTATTAATTAGCCCCATTTTACAGCTGGTAATACTGAAACACAAAGAGGTAAAGCAGCCCAAGGCAACACAGCCACAGTTTGAACCCAGGTCTGCCCGACCACCTGCCCCAGCCTCTACCGCTTTCCTCTTCCCTCCTTCAACGGTGACAACCTGCATCACACAGCTTAGCAAGTGATCACGGGATTCCATACCAGACAAGATAAAAAGCTGCTGAAAATGATGAGAAGCTTATCAAGGGATTCGTTTTCATTGCCCAAAAGCAAGTTTTATGAAACGGTTGCTTTTTTCTCTGCAGAATGTGTCTAAAATTGGGGGCATAAATGTTTTTCACTTACTCTAATTTTAATTGTATAAGGCGAAAAAATCCTGTCTTTAAACAACAACAAAAAAGCCTTTTTGAATAATCACTCCTTGATTTTTTGGGGGGAAGGGATTTGATATTTCAATTTCGATCTGAAATTTCGTATGTCAGATATTTGCAGCTGAAGGCATTTCTCCCTTCTCTCATCTAGATAGTTCTCCCTTCCTCTCTCACACCTACCTGTCGGGTGTATTGCCAGCTGCTGCAGACAAACTCCTACGTTCTGGAGGCATGGCCTCTTACAGACATACACAGCTCCAACTCCCCGGTGGACACATCCCAGCCACTGTCAAAGAGCTTTTAGGTATCATATTGCCACACACATCTTCAGCACCACGCTGACATTAATTCTTCCACATTTTGAAAATGACTTTTTTTATGAGACACTGTAAGTTCCTTATTTAAATGCCCCAAGAATCAGAGTTTATTATTATTCAGGTGACCTAATTTTTTTAATCACTTCTTCTAGTGCAATAATGATTTCCTAGAGTTTTACTCCCCAGGAAAGCTCTACTCCCAGCTTCTGCCATCCTTTGAGATTACTGGCACTTAAAAGGAAGAATGCCTTATGACATGTACTTTTTGTTTTAAATCCAATTTTGCTTTTCATTAAAGTAAGGAGAAAAAAATAAGTGTTCTCATTTTCAAATGATTCCGTCTTGCTCATAGGTTTCAGTCATTCAGCTGCATTGGTCAAGTTCATGATACCTCTTCCCAGGAGCCTGGGCCAGCATGTGGTGGCTGAGACTACACTGAAGATCACAGAGAGTGGCCAGCAAGGTTTTCAAAGCATCTTCTGTTAAACTGGCTTGATTTAAAATCAATTTACTCAATGGTAAAAAATTCACCTGAAATATGAAATGTCCCTATTTTTCTCCTCATACTTCAGGATTTGGAAAAATTTTAATATGTGCAAGACATTATACTTGCTGAAAAGTTAAAAAACAGGGCAAAGAAATAAGTTAAGACGATCCAAAATCTTGCCCTCCAGCGATATTCTGTCGTATCTCTCTCCCAATTCTCCTGTGCAGATACGAAAATCACGTTTGCAATCCCGATGACACAGCATTCAAGCGCTGCGTGTGGGACTCTCCCTTAAGCACCGTAAATGGACTGCCTTGTTTGATCCAGGCAGTAGACTCGAAAACAGGAATTATTACTGCTCCCGTTTCACAGGTAAAGAAAAAAGCTGAGTGATTAGGGACAAGTGACTTGGCCTCTGCTTTAGTCTGACAGCTGTCAACAACAGAGCTGAGATTCAGATTTAGGCACCCCGACTCCAGGGCCCACACTTGAACACCAGGCCACACTACCACTTAGGACACACACAGTAACAGGTGTAACTTCTTTCTTTCACTTGAGCACATCAGTGTGTACTCCATCGTGGGTCTCCATCATCTTAAATGGCCCCGCAACATTCCACTGAGTACACAGACCATAATTTAACCAATCCCCTTCTGATGGCTGTCTCCACTGTTTCACTAGCATGAACGCAGCTACACATGTGTATGTGTGTGTGTTTACGCACTCGTCAAGTTATTTCTACTGGATATTTTAAAAAGTGGATTGCTTTGTCACAGTCGTATCTTTTTTTTCTTAACAGCTGTCAATATGTGTTTGCAGATACAGGGAAAAGGCAGGTGGATTTGAATTTTGCTTTACTCCAAATATCCTTGTTTTGTAGCAAGGTCTCTTTTTCCCTCACAAAGAATAAATTCTCAGCCATCAACGAGAAGACAACAGAAGCTTCATCTATCACAGTTATTGCGACAATCTGAGACTGGTGTTCCACTGAAATTGCTTCTCAGTCTTAGGGAAGAAAAAGAGTATTTCTGCTATGATTCTGACTTCACTTTAATCCCTGACAATGCTTCAGTTAGACAAAAAAGAAAAGAAAAAAAAATTTATAAGAGCAATTACGTATCTTGAGTTTCACTTTCCTTCCATAAAATGGAGAAAATATTATCTGCTTTACGACTTTATTAACTTATTATCAACACAAAAGGAGTGCACGAAGGTTAGTGAAGAGGCAATGAAGCCTGCTGGCCCTGGAGTCGGATTCAATGGGTTTGTGTCCAGTCACTGCCACTTTCTAGCTGTGTGACCTTGTGTAGTTATTCGGCCTCTCTGGGCCCCTACATCCCCCTCCCAGAGTTGGTAAACAAGGCAAGGCAGGAAAAGTGCTGAGCGCAGAACCAGTCACAACAGTGAGCCGTTATGAAAGGGCCCTGATTATGTCCCTGGGCACACAGGTGTAGTAGGGCTTGTTAAGACACAGAAGAGAGGAGCCCTCCTTGGTGGTGAGCTTCACACTTACGCCACCTGGCAGTTACCTCGGGGGCGTGGTAGGAAATGCACTGGAAGATCCAGTCCATGGCAGGCGAGTACAAGGGGAGGTAGGATGGAAGCTCCACTCCCTGGAGCACCAGCTGGTTCTGGACAGTATCGCTGTGAATCTACAGGAGACCAAATAAACACTCAAAAGAAGGGGAAGTCACATAATAAACGAATAGCATGTAACTCACAGACTGCGCATATCTGCAAGCATCTGGATGGCCCCGAGAGAAATAGCCTGGTTTCTCAGGGTTTTTTTAAACTAGAAAAAAGCACACAAAGTTTCCCATGTCACCAGGCTGAGCTGTTCTGGGAATGTGTGCTGTGCAGAGAAGTAACCTGATAAAATTGGAGCCAGCAGATGCTAAGAAGAAAGGCTGATCGACGGGAGATGTTTCCTGGTAACACATGCACATTAAGCCTCTCTGCTTGTTCAGTACAATCAGCACGTTTTAATTGTGTGTAACAGACTCGAGTGTAATTTTATAGGGTTTACACACTCAAAGAACTTTAAGGCAATCTCGACTTGGAAAACCAACTGGGTTTTATGAATTTGTGATCACGTAGCTATTACATCAATTAGCTGCTCTGATTGACAGTGTACTCTTACCTGTTTGAATGTGAGGAGGAAGTCAAAGAAGTTCTTATTTAGGCTTTCTTTGAGATGCGGAGCCACTTCCATGCCCACCTGTAGCCAATCAAAATGAAATTACCTTGACCATGGAAAAAGAGGTTGTAAATAACATATACAGTGTGATGTCATTTTTGTAAATTAAAAATATACATAGAGATAGATATAGGCAGAGAGGTCCAGCAAGTTAACTTTTACTCTTTTTGCTTATCTGTTTTCTTATTCAATAAGCATATCTTGCTTTTATAAGAAAAACCACAGAAGCTATTTTTAATGAAAAAAGGGCAACATTTGCAGTAATCATCTTAGCAATTTCCCAAAGGTAATGAAAGTATGACTGAACAGATGATCAAGGGAACAAATCAATACAGCACTAAGGAGAAATGTACTCTCAAGATCATGTATACGATATTCTCTTCCTCTCTAAAAAATGATAAACACACATGTGGCTGTACTTATTAAATGAAGCAAAAAGATTCTGGTATGTAAGAGAGTCAGCTGGGACCTCACTGTTGCATTGTTAAAATACATGGATTCATTCTTTGCTGGGCAGTCATGGAAGCAGACATAAATTTTGATGTATTTTAAGCCGGTTTTTATTAGACAAGCATGAAGCCTAACAATGCTGTAATCCACTGGTTCCTTCGTTCATTGTTTTAAAAAGATGGTAACATTTTCAGCTGAAAAAATTTGCTAATCATAGAGAAGGTGGCCAGAGCCCTAGGGTTGGATGCAAAGTGAAGGTCTCAGCTATGGCAGGGAGTGCAAGTATTTAACACAAAACAAAGCATCATAATGTTCCTTAAACTGAGCTCCTCAGAATACACCTCAGTTCCACACTGCTGCTTTAGCATGAAAACAACTTTGTAAGGGGAGTTGCTTTCTGGGACCTGGTTCCTTCCAAGGGGGACAGATTCCTGCCACTCACCTCCCCCCCTACCCAGAGGTCATGAAAATTCACGATAACAAGGTTTTTTTAGATGTCTGTAAAGAATTCCTTTGAGAAGAATTATGCAAGATCCACTGGGGCGGTAAATTCCAAGGGCATCTCTATGGCTGTTGGGGATGCTTCCAAGGACAGGCACAGAGATTAAAAAAAAATACTAACAACAAATGTCAGATCCACTTCTACTGTGTTCTGATTCTATTGTCTTTTCTTCCACTAATCATTTTGTAGAAAAGGCAATAATTACCTGTTAGGCGACAGCAAACAAAAAAGCCCAGTGGACAAGCAGTGGAGAGGAACTGAAGGGGCCATGACTTAGGATTAATCATACTTTCCTTTAGTAAGCAGCTTTGAGGTCCCCCCATGCCCCGCCTACTCAGTGCCTTTGTGGGGGTTTTTTTTTGCGGTACGCGGGCCTCTCACTGTAGTGGCCTCTCCCGTTGCGGAGCACAGGCTCCGGACGCGCAGGCCCAGCGGCCATGGCTCTCGGGCCCAGCCGCTCCGCGGCATGTGGGATCTTCCCGGACTGGGGCACGAACCCGTGTCCCCTGCATCGGCAGGCGGACTCTCAACCACTGTGCCACCAGGGAAGCCCTGACTTTGTGTTTTGTTTATGTCTTCCCATAAAGCCAAATGAGCAGCTTGGAAATCTGCTTGGGTCTAAAAGATTTCTACCTAGAGTAGCAAGGGTAGTTACTCATGATTTCCATCTGCTGTTTCTGCCTGCCTGGCATTCATTCCCTTTGTTTCTGGAATCAGTAAAGTGGATTTGTCTTCGAGAAATCAAACTTCCCTCTCAGACCAGGTCTGTGGCAGAGCTGGACCCGGCCGATCCTGAGCTGCAGGGGTGGGCACGTGACCCAGGCTCAGTCCGTAGGCATATCCCATCCCATGGCCACAGTGACTGGTCTATCTACGGACAAGGGACCCAAGGTGGTGCAGTGAGTTTCTGCCCTGAAATTCTGGCTGGAACTACTGCGGAAAAGGCACTCTTGCCACTGGAGTTCCTAAGTCAAGAGGATGGAGGTCTTTCCACCATATGGAAAAAGAAAGCCTCAGAGTACAGTCACACAGAGGAGAGCAGAGCTGAGCAATGAGGGAGGAGACAATTCTTGACATGGTTTGGGGGCCCTGGGTCTGCCACGCACGCACTACCTCAGGCTCTTCAGACGCAACGGCCAACAATTTCCCCCCTTTTGCTTCAAAGTACTATGAATTGGGGTCTTGCCACTTGCAATTGAAAGAATCCTTACTAATGCACACTGTCTCCTTCTTTTTATATCAGAAGATTTTCAGTAACTACCCAACCAGGGAAATCAGCTCTGCCTAAACTGACACAAATGATTTCAGATACAGCGCATCTCACCACCAGCTTTCCTAGGGTAATTTCTCCTCATTGCCACTGAGTTTTAAAGTTGCATCTGTCACGCAAAGGCACGTTATATGCAACAAATATCATCTTTCACTAGGTTGTGTACCTTACTTCAAACTTTAAAACTGGAACAGGTTTGTAAGGAATGAATCTTTCCACCCACTTTCTGATTTCTGTTTAATAACTGTGTGTCATAAAACACACTGAGATTCTAGATCTTTATTATTGTACTATTACTGACATCAAGGTGAGTTCAAAGAATGTGATGTGTCCTACAAGGGGAAAGGCAGCAGAGCACAAATACACAAGTGATAGTATCCTTTCATCCCACCGCAGGATCCAGCAGCATTTTGCACAGAACAGGCCCTCAGCAAACACTGACACGGCTGGAGCGTTCAAGCTCCCGATATTCCAAAGCTGAAGCTCTAGGAAACATATCTGATATTCCTGTATGAAAAATCCACGCCAAGTTTCAAGCAGATGGCAATGCGTAAATGCTTCGGCCTCGGTTACTACGAGGGAGCAAGTGCCCTTTAATGGAAAGCTTTTTCTTTCTTTCTTTTTTTCTTTTCTCCCTTATCAGGGAGTGGACCTATAAAAAGTATCCTTCCTAAGGATGTCTGCTACTCACTCTGAGGGCAATGACTGTTTGATTTCTTTGTGACACTGGAGACCACAGGGCTTCTGTCATTTGTTAGACGTCACATAAAAGAAGCAGATCAAAGGCTACGGTCCTCGCCTTCTGATTTCTTGGCACTGGAAGTCTGGGGTTCATCAGGACCCTAAAGAACAGGGGCAATAACCCCTCTCTAAAGGTGAACAATGCCAACAGAACTAGCAAGGGGGACTCCACAGAAAGCTACCAGAGGCAAAGGCCCCACGTGAGTTGAAGAAAAACGAGTGTAAACTCTCCACAGGGTGCATTTTTCATAAATGAAAAACTTACTAGTTTTAAGAAGGAGCTTCACGGTGCTTTAAAGGAGAGAAAGGCTGAGTGATTTACAATCCTCACAGCAGAGCAGCCCTCCAAGGCCAGGCGACACAGACCCTGATGCCCGCCGTCACCAGGCGCCTCTCCCTGCCAGACACTCGCAGGGAGTGTCTCACCACCTCGCACTCCAGTCCAACTCTTTAATACAGAGACCAAAAATCTAATAAAACAATCGAATTTAGAGACAAAGGGAAAGCATGTTTCGAGTCAATGAAAAGCAACCTATCAGCCGAAAGGCTTTGGGAGTCTCCTTCCCAGCAAGAAGGGAGAAACAATTAGTTCTGAAACTTAGTCCGTTTCTAAGAAGATGACCTTAAACATCCCCTAATTAGAGTTACTGGTAAGTGGGTCTACTTTGAGATTAATTTTTAAAAGGAATCCTACGGTTCTGCTTTCTGCGAACAAGCTGTGCTCTAAAATTAGCAGCTAATAAAGTCCTTCTTCCAGTGACTGGTGAGGTGGCGGGGAGGGAGAAGCGTGAACATTAGAGGAGACAGGACACGGTCACAGGCACGAGTGCAGGGACGCAGCTTACCCTGCACAGGTAGGCCCTGGCGTACACCGACACCAGAGGGTCCCCGATCCCTCGGACCATACAAGTCAGCCGGGGCAGACACTCTGAAATCCCCCTGTTAGAGACAAAAAGACAGCAGCATTACACCCCGTGGGAGAACTCTCTGTTCTTTCATTTTTTTTTTTAATAAAAAAAGCTAGACTTCCTAAATGCAGGGGGGAAAATCAAGCTTTGGAACCAAACCAAGGTCAAAGTTTGAGTCTTCTAAGGCCATGTAACAAGTCTTTCTCTCTTGCCACGATTCATACTTTGAATGGTTTCTTTTATCTTTACCATTTGCTCAGTGCTGGAGTCTAACCTTCAGTCTTTTCCTGCTTGAGGTCACATTTATTTTACTAATTTAACGATTTTTGTCCCCCGATTATTTTCCATTGACAGCTCACTCCTTGACCTTCTTGATATTTTCGTCGTATCCATATTCCTTTGGTACTGATTTGCGCCCTGTGCCCCGCCCCTTCCTAGCACCTGACACCCAGCACCTCAGGCTAACATCCGCATCCCCCTCAGTGTGAACTGTGACTTATTTATTCCTCCTGCCACGTGGGACTTCCATCTGCCTTGGGCATTATTCTCCCCCAACTGGTGAGGCAAAATAACTCTTTCCTCAGCACACGTTATCCCCACAAACTCCCCCAGATCCCAATCAAACACATTTGGTACACACTCTAAATCCAACCCAACTATTCCTCAGAGCTCCATGAGTCAGCCCATGGCTTTGAGGAGTTGATTATCTAGACGGGATCCAACACCACTCAGTCTTTCGGCAGCTCTGCAGAAAGCAGATCTGGTTTCTCCCGGCTCTGCAAAACTACTCTCAGTACAATGCCTGAGGTGACCCAGAGTAGCAGAGGGCTTAGGGGCAAAGGCTTTTCCTTCTGACATCATCTTGGACAGCACCAGCAAAGACAATGAGTGAGGGCCCACGGGTGTCGCTCCCAGTGTGGTGTGTCCAGCTCACCAGACCCTCACAGACCCCTTCTTAGGGCCTTGTTCACAGAGGAGACTAGGGGTCAGAGATGCTAAGTAACTTTCTCAAGACCACACAGCTAGTAATAGCAGAGCTAGGATTCAAATACAGTTGAGCTGAACTTCCATGAGTTAGTCAACCAACTGCTCCCAGCTTGAGTTTTCTTCTCTGTAAAATGTGGAGATTAAAAAGCTATCTCTACTTTAAGTTTTCATTTGGATTAAACGAGAAAATGGATGGAAGGTGCTTAACACCAGATCTTCTACACACTAAGTTCTCAAAGAATGACAGCTACTATTACATCGTCATTAGCATGTGTGTGTATGTGTGTGCACAGGCATATATGAGAGAGAAATTTTTTGGAAATGTATGGTCCCGGACTTTAAGAAGAGCCTTACGTTTTGGAGAGGAACTTGTTACACTTCAGGATGGATGCTTCCACATAGCTACAAAAACCTTCTGTTAAGGAAGACATTTTCCAGATGGTCTGTTCCCTATGGGGAAAAGCCTGAACTATTCATGCAGGGAACTTGGTGTGTCTCAGGAGAGGGGGCCACAGTGACTCTCAACAATCCAGAGAATTAAATTAGTGGCTTGTGGTTTCTATATTTGGTTTTCAAGGTTTTATATTTATTTATAATAAAATCTGGAAAACGTTGTATGCTGATTTATGGTTGCATGCTGAAATTTAAACTGGGTTTTGAGCATTCCCAATCGAGGCTTTATGGGGAAAAGGATGAAACACAGAGAACTAAGATTCCATTTGTGTATAAGTTGAATTCCCTGTCCTTCAACACTGGTGTTTGTGCAGAGAAGCTTGACCCTGTTCCTTTCAAGTTCTTGAAACCAGAGAAAACACAAAATGATGAAGCATTTTAATTGAGAAAATTAATGTGGGAATGTTCCTCAGGGAAACAAAAGCCTGGTACATGGCACTATAGTCAAAGTAAAAAAACAGAAAACTGGGGAGAGCCAGAGTCCAAGGACCTCGTGGACAATGTGGCTGGCCCTGTACTTCCAGGCTAGCAACCGTAACAGAACTGCATTTTCAACAGGAATTTCAGGGCAGCCCATTACATGGCTTCTATTAGCAGTGCAACTCTTGCAGCCTATCTTTAAAACCATCAGACAGAAAAAAAGGATACAATCTCGGAATGAGTTCCCTGATGGAAGCAATCTTGAAAAACCAATTTAAGCATGTTTCTTTGGCTGTGTCATTTACATTCTCTGGAGAGAAGTGATCTGTAAAACAAAAATAATATCTATCAGGCCCCTAATTCTTGGGATCTGTTAGAGCTGCTATGAGTCCTAGGACAAAAAAAAGTTACAATGGAGCAGAAGAAGGGGTGGGGCACCGAGTCCTTCTATGTTTTTCCTTCCAAATATCATTATTATTAGGAAACAACTGGTGACAATGATAGCTGACAAAGGCTTTCTAAGTGCCAGGCGCCGTTCACAGTGTATAGACATCAGCTCACCTAATCCCCACAAGAACCCTCCAAGTTATACACTTTTATTGTCCTCTTTCATAGACACAGAGGGCAAGGCACAGAGGAGTTTAGGGACTTGCCCAGGGCACACAGGAAACCGATGTAAGAGTTCCTTTTGGACCCGCCATCTGCGGTGGCACCACCGCCAATATGCAGATTTTCGTGAAGACCCTGACGGGGAAGACCGTCACTGTCGAGGTCGAACCCTCGGATACGATAGAAAATGTAAAGGTCAAGATCCAGGATAAGGAAGGAATTCCTCCTGACCAGCAAAGACTGATCTTTGCTGACAAGCAACTGGAAGATGGATGAACTCTGACCACAACACTCAAGAGGAGTCCACTCTTCATCTTGTGTTGAGACTCCATGGTGGTGCTAAGAAAAGGAAGAAGTCGTCTTACACCACTCCCAGGCAGAACAAGCATAAGAGAAAGAAGGTTAAGCTGGCTGTCCTGAAACACTGTAAGGTGGAGGAGAACGGCAGAATCAGTCGCCTTCATCGGGAGTGCCCTTCAGGTAAACGTGGTGCTGGAGCTTTTATGGTCAGCCACTTTGACAGACATCATCGTGGCAAATGTTGTCTGACCTATTGTTTCAACAAACCAGAAGACAAGTAATTGTGTATTGGTTAATAAAAGACATGAACTAATGAAAAAAAAAAACAACAGACGTAAGAGTTAGAATTCAACTCAGGCAGTCTGGCTCCACAGCCTATATTCTTAGCCACTGCCTCTAATTTAATCCTGAGGTTCTTGGTGTACTCACCAGTAATTATGGTGATACTATTGAGAATTCCAGATGCTTGAGGAACCTGCAACTGTAATATTAAACGTGATCGATCAGTGTTTGTGCTCTAAATATCACATGGACCAGACTTGAAAGGTAAAGCAAGACTCTGAGGCGAGAAACCAGCCAGAGTCAGGCTGCCAGCTCAATATGGCACTAAGACTTGAGTCACT
Source organism: Phocoena sinus (assembly GCF_008692025.1). Taxonomy (NCBI): domain Eukaryota; kingdom Metazoa; phylum Chordata; class Mammalia; order Artiodactyla; family Phocoenidae; genus Phocoena; species Phocoena sinus. The sequence continues at coordinate 65,010,028 of NC_045777.1, read as the reverse complement.
TTGTGGCAAAACTGCCACTTTCCCCGCTTATCTACTTTCTTCCTCTTTAATAGAACTCTCGTTTTCTGCTGGGCATGCGGCCATCCTTGCAGCTCAGTGTGGCCATGTGACCAAGTTCTGGCCCCAGGATATAAACAAAAGGGCAAGGTCTGGGAACTAGCTGTAAGGGAAAGGGCTTGATCTTCATTCCTTCTTCCTTCCTGCCGGCTAGAATGCAGATACGATGGCTGTGACCTCCATAACCATCTTGAACCACAAGAGCAAGACAGAAGTCAGGATTGTTGGCACCACGGGCTGGCTACCCAACTAGCCCTGATCTTCCTTACTGTGATTTTGAGTTTTCTGGCACTGACAACCAAGCCCAATCATGACATGCATCTTAATAAGGAATGGAAAAGAGCACGGAAAAATGAAAACAAAAACAAACAACAAAAGACTCATCAACACCAGGAAGGCCATTGTTGAACTCTTACATGAAAATGATTTCTTCTAAATGATTTCCACACAAATTGGAGCCCGATCCCACCACTGGGTGTTCTTTACACTTTCAGGATTCAATCAAAACAGGAGAAATTAATTACTATAGAACATAACAGATGAACATTAGCTTGTTGGTTGGTCTCATCTCGTTCAGTGGGTCATTTTTCATCCCTGATTCTACTTTCTGCTACTTGGTGGCACACCATTAAGGTGATCAAAATATCTATGGAATCAGCAAAAAGATAAAACTCTAGGTACTTCACGAGCTGAGAACAGTCACTAATCACAACGGCAGATATTTTGGAATTGCAATCTCAAGGATCTGTCTATTTTTGGACGTTCTGGCATGCTTCATTCATTCGAGAATTTTTCACTTGCCATTTTCAAAGGGAAGGGAAATTACCATTTTCCCTTTCCTGGCCTGAACCCGTGCACTTCAAAGTAACTTTTTTTCAAGTTCCAAGAGATCCAGACAGGAAAAGATAAGGGTTATTCTTAAATTCGTTTGTCAATCTTGCTTTTTGGAAAAGGGAGAGGTGGGGTTAATTTCCCTTCATATGACCAAATCATGTGACTTGAGACCCAAGAGCAAAAATAAGTCTCTGAGGTCATCTAAGAAAAACTCTTGCTTTTCAGTTGAGGGAATGGAGTGCAGCAGCAAAGGGTGGGATGACAGGGATTCAGTCTGCCAGAGAGAGCTGGACGTCACACCAAAGGCAAGTTGCCCTGCGTGTACACACTGACTGAAAGCTATACAATAATCTTCACATGCAATATAAAGGCTTCAGGCTTTCCTTCCAGCTCAGGGAATAATTCAGGAAAAGGATTATGTTATGCAGGACTTTAAAATATTATAGAAAAAAGTAAATAAACAAAACCGGAAGAAAAAAATGTTACAGAAAACTCAATATTACATTACTTCATTTGCTCAATACAAACGTCTTAGGAACCAACTAAAAGTGGCATTCTAGGCTCCAGGCAGATAACAGCACGTAAGAGAGACCCTGCTCTAATGAAGCTTACATTCCAGTGGGGGAAGAAACATAATAAACACAGAAAGGAATAAGCATGCAAACAAGATAACATGCAATAGCAGTCCACACTATGAAAGATATAAAACTAGGTATGGAACAGAGAGTGACCTGAGTTAATGTGGCAGGGGGGATTCATTAGACAGGGTGTCAGTCAGAGAAGTCTCCTGCGGACGTAGCATTTGAGCTGAGCCCTGAATTATAAAAAGGAGCTAGCCATGCTCAGATGTGGAGGAAATGTATTCCAGGAGGAAGAAACAGCAAGTGCAAAGGCCCTGTGGTAGGTATGACCTCTGGTGTGGTCAAAGAACAGGAAAGGGAGCCAAAGTGGTGAGAGCAAGAAGGGGGGAAGCAGGCATCACAAACCAGGTCATGCGGGGTTGCAGCCTTGGTGAGGAGTCTGAGAGTTTTTCTAAGTATGACGGAAACTCCCTGAAGAGTTCTGAGCAGAGGAATGGCATGGCATGACATGACTTATACTTCAGTGCTTGAGCTGCTACGTGGAGAATGAATTCAGAATTTGGAAATTAATTAAGAAGAGGCTTTGATGTAACAAAGACCAAAGATATTTTCCTCTAGTTCTCACTTATTTTTCTTTTATGGTGTTTCTTTTTTCAACCCTAACTTCTGTGGATATTTTAGGAGGAGGGAGGACACCAGCGACTCTAGTTCTCTTTCATTTGCCAAGTCTCTGCCCTGGCAGTGAGAGGTCTCTTTACATAACAAGGCTTATAGGGGTGCCACATCACCTTAATATGTGCCTGAAAGGCCAGGTCAGTTAAGGACATTGCTTATCCAGATGCAGCTTACATCAGCCATGGAGAAAAACTGAAGATGGGAATGCCCCCAGTTGATGAGGAGAGCACAACACAATAAACCCAGGTTATTTCTCCCAACATGGAAATAGAATTGTTTTATCACTTAGAGTACATTGCCTCTTCAGTCATATGCTGGATTAAGAAATGTTGGGGGAAAACTGCACAACTAGTAGCATATACTTTCTGTGAACCCAAAGGACACTGGTATCTTTCTGAGGTCATAAGAGCTATGCCTTAGTTAAAACTCCTGAAGGTAAAGGGCTCAAATACTAAGTTCACAATCTGAACTTGATTCAAATGGAAAGAATGAGTACACACGCCACCGGACTTCTCTCTCCACATAATTTCTTTGGGCAGAATTTTGCATAGTAGGTTTCAAAGCTTTCTTCATAATTACTGTTAAGAGTCATCCCCAACATTATTGATGTTTTTGAGAAAAGTTTGCCCCTCTCCCTTTCAGGTTCTGGGAAGCAGAAAACACATGCAGATGAAGATTTTAACTGAAAGGGGGGAAAATGAAATTATTTTCAAGAAAGCAAAAGCCCGATTCAAGGTAAGAAAAAAAAAAAAGGTATTTTGGAAGGGAAGAATTTAGTGATAAACGTGCTAATTAGTATATTTAGATAAGAACTAAAAGTGAACATGAAAGTAGCCTTTTATTCTGAATTTTTATAGTTTAGGTAGGAGAAAGTTATTAGTAATTCTTCCTTAACTGGCCCTAAAATGTTGTTTGTATAGTTAGTGGAAACTAAGAGGAAGGAAAACTATTGCAATAGGTGCAAACACAAATGCCCTTAGGGGCCAGTCAGGTAATATAAATATTTTTAAGCAGTTAGGTATACAACAATAGGAAGAAGTAGAACCTATATGAAGAAGCATTTTAAAATATACTGTTATAGCCAAAGAAAACACCTATCTGAGTTTATTTCTGCCTGCAGGCTAAGAATTTACTGCTGCTGGTATAGCATATGGAAGAAAAGTTGGCAAGTGTAAAATAAATGCACCCGAGTTTCCCAAATCCTTAAGTTGACAGAGAAGCCTTTCCATCAGGCTTGTCCCTGCCTCCAAGTCTTGAGAAGCCTAGAATGTGGGAGGAGCTGTTGGACATATATACACTACCAAATGTAAGGTAGATAGCTAGTGGGAAGCAGCCGCATAGCACAGGGAGATCAGCTCCGTGCTTTGTGACCACCTAGAGGGGTGGGATAGGGAGGGTGGGAGGGAGGGAGACGCAAGAGGGAAGAGATATGGGAACATATGTATACGTATAACTGATTCACTTTGTAATAAAGCAGAAACTAACACACCATTGTAAAGCAGTTATACTCTAATAAAGATGTAAAAAAAAAACATCGCAGGTATGATGTGGTGGAGGGGAGGGTCTAGAGCAGCAGTGTCCAGTGGAAATATCACGTGAGCAGCATTCAAAAAGCTAAAACAAAACAGGCGAAATTTTAACAATTTACTTCATTTAATCCAATTCATCTAAAGTATCCGTTCAACATGTAATCAACTTAAAAATTAGTGAGGTACTTCATGGTCTTTTATTTGTATAAGTCTCTGAGGAACTTCCCTGGTGGTCCAGTGGTTAAGACTCTGCACTTCCACTGTAGGGGCCATGGGTTTGATCCCTGGTCGGGGAACTAAGATCCCGCATGCCACTCAGTGTAGCCAAAAGAAAAAAAAAGTCTCTGAAATCCAGGGTATTTTTTTTTTTATACTCACAGCACATCTCAGTTTGGACTGGCCACATCTCTAGTGTTCAAGAGCCCCACGTGACCAGTGGCCACCATATTGGATGGCGCAGGCCCAGCGCTAAGAACCAGGCTCTCGCTAGCTGGTGGCAGGCCTGTGGGCAAGTCCCTGACTCTTCCCCACTGGGTTTGGCCACCTACAATGAGACACGGTGATTCCTAAGAGCTTTTCTAACCCTAAAGGTCTGTAGAGTTCTGTCTTTCTCTCTGAGAAATGTACATATTAAATAGTTTTTAACAATATAGATAGATGGAAGGAAGGAAGGAAGGTAAGAAAGGAAAAAAAGGAAAGAGAGAAAAGGAGAGAAAAGAGACAGTGAAAGAAAGCAAAAGAGAGAAAGAGAAAAGAAGGAAGGAAGGAAGGAAGGAAGGGGGAAAGAAAGAGACAGAAAGGCAAGACAGATAAACAGACAAAAAGAAAAGAGATCAAATTACGGGTACTGTCACATGCCATCTCTTCATCCTCCAGGGAAGTGCTGCTGCTACAAGCAGAAGGAGGTGGGATGAAGGTGGAGTGAGCTTGTTCTAACTTGTACAGATAAGCACGCTTCCTCTCAGCAGCGCTAGGAACTTGAAAGGAGGAATAAGAGGGAAAGGACGCTGTTGCTGGGCGTTCCATGCTGCTGGCCCCATCATCATCATTTATGTGACAAAAGAAATTTGTGATCTAGCTGTCCCATTATAACCTCCTGAGAGTTTAAAACTGAGTGGCGAAAGTAAATAAGGAAACACAAGCTTTAAATGATACATTAAACAAGATGGACTTAATTGATATTTATAGGACACTCCATCCAAAAACAACAGAATACACATTTTTCTCAAGTGCTCATGGAACATTCTCCAGGATAGATCATATCGTGGGTCACAAATCAAGCCTTGGTAAATTTAAGAAAATTGAAATTGTATCAAGTATCTTTTCTGACCACAACGCCATGAGACTAGATATCAATTACAGGAAAAGATCTGTAAAATATACAAACACATGGAGGCTAAACAATACACTACTTAATAATGAAGTGATCACTGAAGAAATCAAAGAGGAAATAAAAAAATACCTAGAAACAAATGACAATGGAGACACAACGACCCAAAACCTATGGGATGCAGCAAAAGCAGTTCTAAGGGGGAAGTTTATAGCAATACAAGCCCACCTTAAGAAGCAGGAAACATCTCGAATAAACAACCTAACCTTGCACCTCAAGCAATTAGAGAAAGAAGAACAAAAAAGCCCCAAAGCTAGCAGAAGGAAAGAAATCATAAAAATCAGATCAGAAATAAATGAAAAAGAAATGAAGGAAACGATAGCAAAGATCAATAAAACTAAAAGCTGGTTCTTTGAGAAGATAAACAAAATAGATAAACCGCTAGCCAGACTCATCAAGAAAAAAAGGGAGAAGACTCAAATCAATAGAATTAGAAATGAAAAAGGAGAAGTAACAACTGACACTGCAGAAATAAAAAAAATCATGAGAGATTGCTACAAGCAACTCTATGCCAATAAAATGGACAATCTGGAAGAAATGGACAAATTCTTAGAAATGCACAACCTGCCAAGACTGAATCAGGAAGAAATAGAAAATATGAACAGACCAATCACAAGCACTGAAATTGAAACTGTGATTAAAAATCTTCCAACAAACAAAAGCCCAGGACCAGATGGCTTCACAGGTGAATTCTATCAAACGTTTAGAGAAGAGCTAACACCTATCCTTCTCGAACTCTTCCAAAATATAGCAGAGGGAGGAACACTCCCAAATTCCTTCTACGAGGCCACCATCACCTTGATACCAAAACCAGACAAGGATGTCACAAAGAAAGAAAACTACAGGCCAATATCACTGATGAACATAGATGCAAAAATCCTCAACAAAATACTAGCAAACAGAATCCAACAGCACATTAAAAGGATCATACACCATGATCAAGTGGGGTTTATTCCAGGAATACAAGGATTCTTCAATATACGCAAATCTATCAATGTGATAAACCATATTAACAAATTGAAGGAGAAAAACCATATGATCATCTCAATAGATGCAGAGAAAGCTTTCGACAAAATTCAACACCCATTTATGATAAAAACCCTCCAGAAAGTAGGCATAGAGGGAACTTTCCTCAACATAATAAAGGCCATATATGACAAGCCCACAGCAAACATCATCCTCAATGGTGAAAAACTGAAAGCATTTCCACTAAGATCAGGAACAAGACAAGGTTGCCCACTCTCACCACTCTTATTCAACATAGTTTTGGAAGTTTTAGCCATAGCAATCAGAGAAGAAAAGGAAATAAAAGGAATCCAAATCGGAAAAGAAGAAGTAAAGCTGTCACTGTTTGCAGATGACATGATACTATACATAGAGAATCCTAAAGATGCTACCAGAAAACTACTAGAGCTAATCAATGAATTTGGTAAAGTAACAGGATACAAAATTAATGCACAGAAATCTCTGGCATTCCTATATACTAATGATGAAAAATCTGAAAGTGAAATCAAGAAAACACTCCCATTTACCATTGCAACAAAAAGAATAAAATATCTAGGAATAAACCTACCTAAGAATACGAAAGACCTGTATGCAGAAAATTATAAGACACTGATGAAAGAAATTAAAGATGATACAAATAGATGGAGAGATATACCATGTTCTTGGATGGGAAGAATCAACATTGTGAAAATGACTCTACTACCCAAAGCAATCTACAGATTCAATGCAATCCCTATCAAACTACCACTGGCATTTTTCACGGAACTAGAACAAAAAATTTCGCAATTTGTATGGAAACACAAAAGACCCCGAATAGCCAAAGCAATCTTGAGAACGAAAAAAGGAGCTGGAGGAATCAGGCTCCCTGACTTCAGACTATACTACAAAGCAACAGTAATCAAGACAGTATGGTACTGGCACAAAAACAGAAAGATAGATCAGTGGAACAGGACAGAAAGCCCAGAGATAAACCCACGCACATATGGACACCTTATCTTTGATAAAGGAGGCAGGAATGTACAGTAGAGAAAGGACAGCCTCTTCAATAAATGGTGCTGGGAAAACTGGACAGGTACATGTAAAAGTATGAGATTAGATCACTCCCTAACACCATACACAAAAATAAGCTCAAAATGGATTAAAGACCTAAATGTAAGGCCACAAACTATCAAACTCTTAGAGGAAAACATAGGAAGAACACTCTATGATATAAATCACAGCAAGATCCTTTCTGACCCACCTCCTAGAGTAATGGAAATAAAAACAAAAATAAACAAATGGGACCTAATGAAACTTCAAAGCTTTTGCACAGCAAAGGAAACCATAATCAAGACCAAAAGACAACCCTCAGAATGGGAGAAAACATTTGCAAATGAAGCAACTGACAAAGGATTAATCTCCAAAATTTACAAGCAGCTCATGCAGCTCAATAACAGAAAAACAAACAACCCCATCCAAAAATGGGCAGAGGACCTAAACAGACATTTCTCCAAAGAAGATATAAAGAATGCCAACAAACACATGAAAGAATGCTCAACATCATTAATCATTAGAGAAATGCAAATCAAAACTACAATGAGATATCATCTCACACCAGTCAGAATGGCCATCATCAAAAAATCTAGAAACAATAAATGCTGGAGAGGGTGTGGAGAAAAGGGGACACTCTTGCACTGCTGGTGGGAATGTGAATTGGTTCAGCCACTATGGAGAACAGTATGGAGGTTCCTTAAAAAACTACAAATAGAATTACCATATGACCCAGCAATCCCACTACTGGGCATATACCCTGAGACAACCAAAATTCAAAAAGAGTCATGTACCAAAATGTTCATTGCAGCTCTATTTACAATAGCCCGGAGATGGAAACAACCTAAGTGCCCATCATCGGATGAATGGATAAAGAAGATGTGGCACATATACACAATGGAATATTACTCAGCCTTAAAAAGAAATGAAATTGAGTTATTTGTAATGAGATGGATAGACCTAGAGTCTGTCATACAGAGTGAAGTAAGTCAGAAAGAAAAAGACAAATACCGTATGCTAACACATATATATGGAATTTAAAGGAAAAAAGTGTCATGAAGAACCTAGGGATAAGACAGGAATAGAGGCGCAGACCTACTGGAGAACGGACTTGAGGATATGGGGAGGGGGAAGGGTGAGTTTTGACAGGGCGAGAGAGAGTCATGGACATATACACACTAACAAACGTAGTAAGGTAGATAGCTAGGGGGAAGCAGCCGCAAGGCACAGGGATATTAGCTCGGGGCTTTGGGACAGCCTGGAGGGGTGGGAGGGGGAGAGTGGGAGGGAGGGGGAGAGTGGGAGGGAGGGAGACACAAGAGGGAAGACACATGGGAGCATATGTATATGTATAGCTGATTCACTTTGTTATAAAGCAGAAACTAACACACCATTGTAAAGCAATTATACCCCTATAAAGATGTTAAAAAAAAAAAAAACAAAACTGAGTGGCAATAAATTTAATGCAAACATCACTTGGGCATAGAATGTAGATTCAAAGCATCTGTTATTATTGATTTATTTGACATTGTTCCTTAATATAAAGTTGATTTTATAAAGTAATTTGCTTCTTAGGAAAAACATATAGGAAAAATATTAAAATGTCCAGCAGCAGAGAACTTGAAGTTGGTATAAAAGTTCAGTTGAATCTAATTGTAATACCTCTTCATTCTTGCAGATTCAAATTACTTGCCCAAATCCCTAGCTGGGCTGTTGGAAAATCTAATGTTTTTTGAAGACTGAGATGATCAGAAATCCGTAAAGGCGTTTCTTTAACTTTTAACACACCAAAACAAACAAACAAAAAAACCTTTATTTCAGGTCTCAACAAATCCTGACTTGATATAAACCTTCTAATCCTGACTTGAGGGCAGCATGAAACCCATGGAAAAGCTAAGACATTACCTGGTAAGATGCTGTGGTTATCCATACACATGGAAAAGATGCGCTCGTATACCAGCTTTCCTGGGGAGAAAAGGACATATGGTGTCAGCATTGTGCCCTTCAGAAGCAAACAATAAATTAATGTTTGTTAATTAGGGACAGAGACGGTGGCGTCTCCTATATGAGCTTCTACTTGTGATAGTATGCTGCCACCTAGTGGGAAAAATTTTTAGCCGTGATTCTTTTCTAATTTTAGATTTTTAATTAAAAGAGGGAACTTTCTGCTCTAGGCAGAAAAGTGATCCTTCACTTATGCTAAGCAAAATAAGTCAGACAGGAAAAGACAAATACTGTATGATTTCACTTGTATGTGGAAACTAAAAAACAAACAAAAAAGAACAAATATAACAAAACAGTCATAGATACAGAGAACAAACAGGTGGTTGCCAGTGGGGAGGGGAAGGTGAGAAATAGGTGAGAGAGATAAATGAGTCATGGGTATGAAATATATGGTGCGGGGAATATAGTCAATAACTATGTATGATCTTTGTAAAATGACAAATAGTAACTAGACTTATCATGGTGATCATTTTGAAATGTACAGAAATATCAAATCACTGTGTTGTATAACAGGAACTAACAAAGGTCAATTATACTTCAAAAAGAAACAAACAAACTCATAGCAAAAGAGATCAGATTTGTGGTTATCAAAGGTTGGGGGGAGGGGGAATTGGATGAAGGCAGTCAAAAGGTACTAACTTCCAGTTATAAGATAAATAAGTGCTAGGGATGTAATGTACAACATGATACATATAATTAACACTGCTGTATGCTATATATGAAAGTTAAGAGAGTAAACCCTAAGAGTTCTCATCATAATGAAAAAAATTTTTTTCCATTTCTTTAATTTTGTATCTATATGAGAGAATGGATTTTCACTGAACTTACTGTGGTAATCAGTTCATGCTGTATGTAAGTCAAGTCATTATGCTGTACTTCTTAAACTTATACAGTGTTGTATATCAATTATATCTCAATTAAACTGGAAGAAAAAACCCCCAGATTGCCTGCTCCTTCACAAACTATGTGCCAAAAATGACCCACATCCCTCTAGGATAAAAATGAGCTTGAATAGATTAGTAGCTGCCCCCTGAAAACTACCCAGTTTGCCACAGTCTCCACTGCTCCCTACTGTCTCTCATCAACAGCCTGCTTCACGCACTTACGTAATCTGCCTGGTACCTAGAAGCGCTGGAATTTGAGATTCATCTAGGTATACAAGTTCTACAAGGGCAGAGATTTCTACCTGTTTTGTTCACTGACATATTCCCAGTACCTAGATCAGTGCCTGACATACAGTGGGTGCTTCATCTTTGTTGGATGGATAGATGAACATATTTTAGGTTGTGTGGGTCAGAGATCACCATTGCAACTACTCAACTCTGCTACTGTAGCTCAAAAGCAGCCATAGACAATAGCTAAACAAATGGATGTGGCTGTTTCCAATAAAACTTTACTTACAAATACAAGTGTGCAGTCTGGACTTGGTCTACAGGTCAGCCTAACACAAAAAGTTTTATGTATTCTGTACGAATGTTATTTTGGAAAATGCTATCAATATTCAAAGGATAAAAGTTACAGTTCTATTCATTTTCTGGACCTTCCCAAATCACCTTTGATGTTGAAAGTATTTTCCCATGCCCATTTTCCCCCGCACAACCCCACCATTCAGGGCTACAAAGAACCACACCCCTTGTCCATACGTGGAAAAAGACAGGAGAGTTATAGGATCATTTCTGGTCAAAGAACATGAGATCAAATGACATCATCAAGAAATGACAGAATGCTAGGTTAACATGCAGGAAGCCAGCCAAGCTGAGAAGAGCCCTAGATGCCTCTCCCAGTGTGGACTACTTACATTACCATCACTGAAAGACACTTGTTAAAAATGTCCATTCCTGGGGCCCACCTCAGAGCCAGTGAAAAAGAATATTCCGGGGGGTGAAGACTAGGAATATGAATTTTGAATAACCTTAACGGGAAATTCTTATACACACTCAAGTGTGAGAACCATTGATTCAGGCAGGCACTGTGGGTCTCTGAGCTAAAACTTGCCTTAGGCGTGGGAATCTCTAACAACTGCCAAAAGCCTCCCTCCTCCCTCTAACCCAGGGGTTCTCAACCTTGGCTGAACACTCAGAGCACCTGGGGCACTTGAAAATACGCTGATGCCTGTGTCTGTTCTCAGAGATGCTAATGTAAATGATCTGGGGCACAGCGTGACCATCAGAAAGAAGTGTTTTTAAAGCTCCCCAGGTATGCAGCCGAGGATGAGAATCACTGCCCCAAACCGTGGATTCAATTTAGAAGTTCCCAGGAAGGCTCAGGGACCAAGCTCCAGTTCTCAAAGCCACCTGCCTTTGTCCTCCTGGCAGGAAGTAACCTGCAGTCACGGGCTCCCCAAGGCAGCCACACCTGATGCCAAGAGAGGCCTCCTCTGAGATAAGCACAGAAGCCCCGGCATCGGAACTACACGCAGTTTACCTTGGCCATCACACAGCACAGCAAGCCACGCTGGGCAACCACGTAACTTCTCATACCTCCTAGAGTGCGTGGGCCGGGCTTAAGAGAACCCAACGCCTTTACTTCCTCCACAAAAAGCTTGCCATCTCTCCAAAACTAGCTTTCTTTTAAAAACGAAAGCACAACTTTTATATTTCACCTTCACATCCTAAGGCCTTTAGCCACAAAACCATTTTTGGCCAAAAGAGTTTGGTGAATATTTGTTTTCCTTTGTTAAGTTAGTGGACAACTATTTTGAGAAATAATACCTGACCCTAGATTTTCTTTCTTGATTCACTTTCTCATAAATCAAGGACACTAATATAGATCATTAACAACAGTGGCAACAGTTAACAGTTTCTGAGCACCTTACTTTGTGCCAGCCACGGCTCTAAGCTGTTTACACTGACCCTGCCAGCTCCTAGAAGAGGAAAGACATCACGTGCTTCCTACACATTCTCTCATTTAATACTCTCCAGAAACCCCCAGAGGCAAGGCCTATTATGCCCATTTCACAAGTGAAGAAACCAAGGCTCAAGTTCACACAATCCTGTAGGAGGAGAGGCAACGAATGCAGGCAGAGAGACGCCAGAGCCCAGCTCTGTGCTCACTGCCTCCAGGGAAATCCCAGCTAAAGCGCTGCAGTTGCAGACGCCTGGGGCCGTGTCCCGCATCCTTGCCCAGCAAGACGCTCCCACCCTCGGTCAGCCTCGTTCACAACCACTGACCACCAGCAACACATGCACAATGGACCTCAGCACTCGGAGCTGCCACCCAAGCAAGGCCAGTTCCGCCCCCTTTTTAAAAGGTGAGAGCTGCTCATTAGCCCCAAAGCATAACAAAGTGTCCTCGAGCACCTGCACACGCGCAGGCTGCCTCGCGCTCCTGAGGAAAGCTATTCGCAACAGATCTGGACAAGGGCACCTCTGGGAACGCTTTGAAGAGGTAAAACATGCCCACCATTCAAAATTCAAAAGGCTGCAGGAGGTACTCTGCAGAGAGAAGGTTCTCTCTCAGCCCGTCCCGTCCCATCCAGCTCACTGCTCAAGCCACCCTCTGAGGGTCTCCGCTTTTATTAGCTCCTTGGGGATCCTTCTAATGTTTCTTTAGGCATACGCAAGTGAAAACAACCAAGCGCTCTAATTTTTCCTCCTTTCTTAAACAAAACGGAACATACCCCATAGCAGTTCTGCATCTTGAGTTTTTCACCTGATAATGTACCCTGGGGATCTTTCCACATTGGAACACAGCACGTCCTCACTCTCAGAGGCCTCCTCGTACTGCTGCACACAGACGTGCCATAGTTTGTTTAACTGGTCTCCTATGGACAGTCACTTGGGTTGTTGGATGAATTCCCAGAGGCAAAGTTGCTGGGTCAAAGGTACACGCATTTGTAGTTTTGTAGAGAGAATTTCCCCCGTGAGCCAAGTACAAGAGAAATAAAGCAGGTGCTCTGACTGCAGAGAGAACTCAGTTTGGGTCCCAGCTCTGCCCCTCACTAGCCTGGGGACTCGGACAAGCTGCTTTACTTCCCTGTGCCTCAGGCTTCTCATCTGTGAAGTGGGGATAATTACAGACCCTACCTCATAGAGCTGTTATGAGGACGGCATGACTTAAGATCACTAAAGCACCTAGAACAGAGAGTCAGGCCCAAGGAAAACCCTGATTTGTTGAGGATTTACCACCGTTATTCTCCACTCCCGGCCCAGCTAATTTCTGGGACACAGCAAGGACGGCGGGCATCTACACCGCATCCTGGTCGGCCGAGGCACGGGACTGGGCCGCCACCACAGAGGCTGACAGAACGGCCGCCCCATATTCTCACAAGGTTAACGTCTGGATCTGGCCAGGCTTGCAGGCTCAAGCAATGATCTCAGAGCTAGTCTCACACGGGGATGCTGACTCATGCAAAAGAAACTTGCAGGAGGCTGGCGAGGGAAACCAGAAGGCCAACGTGTCAACTCATCATGCGGTACAGAACTGTCAGGGGAACCAGACATAGCCACTGGCCCCTCTCGCTGACTAACATCCTCGCTCCCGGAAGGCACGCTGGGTATGAGGACAGGTCAAGGCCCGAGGGGTGTGCGATGGATATCTGTTCTGAGAGCCTAATGCCCCCATCTGTCCTGGATCACCTTCCCCCATCCCCACCGCCACCCTGGGGCCATGCCACCCTCATTTTTCACCTGGAGTGCTGCACCGGCCTCCCAACCGGGCCCCCCGTTCCACCCTCGCCCTACCGTCTGGTCTCAGCACAGCAGCCAGAGGGATCCCATTAAAACCCAAACTGGAACTTGCGCCTCCAGTGCTCAACATCCTGGGCGGCTCCTCATGCCCTCGGGCTCAAAGCCCAAGTCCTTCCAATGGCCTGCATGGCCCACCAGGCTCTCTGGCCACATCCCCACCCCACGCGCCCCCCTCCAGCCACGCTGGCCTCTCAGTTCTCCAGACCTGCCAGGCCTGCTCCCACCCCAGGGTGTTTGCACTGGCTGTTCCTTGGTCATAAGCCGGCCCCACGTTGCCAGCATACGGCTCATCTCTCACCTCCTTCAAGTACTTGCCCACACACCGACTTCCCAGCAAGGCCTCCCCCGACCCCCCCATTTAAATAAAAGCACTGCCCACTTCACCCTGCTCTGGTTTGGGTTTTCTTCATCCATAGCACCAATCCCTGTCTAACACACAATCAGGTTTACTTATTTGTTCTGCGAATCCTCTCTTTCTGGCACAGCCCACGAAGGCAGGGATTTTTGTTTCTTATTTGCTGACACAACCTCAGCACCCAGCAGAGTGCCCGATGCCACCTTCCCGGATCATCTGAACCCAAAGGTCCCGTCGTTTGGCCAGGACATCTCTTCCTTTAACCCAGTTGGCTCCCATTCCCCTTTCCTCTGGCAACAGCATCACCCTTTCTCCTTTGGGGCGACCAGCTCTGGATAACCTGCACATTTCATCCCCAGATCCCATAACTGGCTCAGGGACTGACGTGTGATCCAAGCCAGGCCAATGAGATGGAATTCCGGGACTTCTGTTGGAAAGCGAGGATAAAAGTTCCTTCCTTGTCCTGGGACTAGTAGCAGCAAAACTGATAAAAGTTGAGGACACCTTGTGGAGCTTAAGAATGAAGCCAACCCAAGAAAAAGTACTAGAAAAAGCCAATGTCCTGAAGATACCGTTTGAGTTCCTGAATCCAGCTATACCTGAAGCCAGAAACTACCCCTGGCCTTTTCAACATAAGCCAATAAATACTCCCCCCTTTTCCACGAGGAAATGAATGAGTTAGGTTTTCTATCACTTATTCTAGCTAATACACTCAGGTCCCCGGTCTCCTGCACAGAAATAAATGGGTCTCTCTGAATGACATTTCATTTTCTGACACATTTGACCTTTCAATGGGTCACAGACAAGACTTGCCAGGTTGGGAGCCCATCGGTCCTTCCTCGGCAAGACAGCGAAGGTCTGTTCCGACCCCCTACGTGTTCAGTTCTCAGACGATGACTGTCTCCTAGTTCTTGCGGGGCACCTCTCTGCTGAACGTCATGTACAGGCTGCACGGTTTGGGCAAACTGCTAATGGCATGATGTTCTGGCCACTGACCATCACCAAGCAGCGTGGAGACCTCCTGTTTCTCCAAGGGGCTCCTGGTTATTAATCTCTTCAGTCTAAACCTCTCTGCTGCACTCCCGAAGATCATTCGGCTTGAGGGGTGGAGTGTGGGACGAGGGGCAGCCACAGTGATGCAGGAAGACCTCATAGGAGCTGCAGCCATCATCCATGGGGCAGAGAACAGGGGCTTGGACTAAGGTTTTAACAGAGAAGACAGAAAAACAGACATACGGGGGAGAGATTGAGGAAGGTGAATTGAAGAACCTGGTGATGGGCTGGACATGGGGCACGGGAGAGAAGACTCAGATTTCCAGCGTGGGCACGGGGGTACATGGTGCCGCCATCCCCTGACACAGAAACCCAGGGCGGGTGGGGAAGGGCTGGGAGGAGATGCCAGGTTCAGTTCTGAACAAAGTGAGTTCCAGGTGCCATGAGCCGGCCGGCGACAGACCGAGGCTGGTCTGTATGAGACGTGTGCTCCCCAGCCTGCCTTGCTCGACTCACTCGCCTCGCTAGCCTATCAGAAGGTTAGAAACACACAATTTAAAATTCTTGCAAAAACAGCACCCGCACCCTTGCTCCCCTCATTAGAGCAGGGGAGCAAGGGTCGGGGTGGGAGTTTAGGTCTCCCTCGTGACTTGCCTAGTAATTTAAACCACAGCAGAACCTGATTTAAAGCCACTCTACCATCCAACTTCCGGCAAAACAAACGCACTTCTTAGATTTGAGATGAATAAAACTAGTACTTACCAAATGTATCAAGTATGTCGGTGATAAGGACAAATTTGCTTGGGTAGAACTGAATAACACTTGTGTCCGAAAGAAGCTTTGAACACTAGAAAAAGAGAAGAGAAAAGAAAAGTCACTGTCATGTCTGACTGGGTTGGAACACTCCAGGCCTGGAAAATTAAGGATCTCCACAAACAAGTGCAAGTGTATACCATGTGCCAGGCCTGGTGCTAGTCACTGAATGTATAATGACAAGCAAAACCACCGTGCTTTTGACAAAGGGAGTCAACTCTGCTCACAAGACAGCCTCTTAATGAAAGGCACCATCACCTCCCTCAGAAAAGCCACGACTCAGGAATCTTATCCAGAGGGTCTGAACTAGGGTCTGCACTGGGTCACCAGAGAAGTCAACCAGCGTCCCTGCAGGTGACTCCATCTTTTCAGCATTGCCTCCACTGGTTTATTTCAGAATGGTCTTGATTCTTAAATGTTCTTTTCTATGAAATGACCCCATAGGCAAATCTCTAGGGTTTCTTAAACTAGCACCCATTATTTATACTTACTCTTAAATTTCCTTCTAAAAGGAAACGTGACAAGCTTCAAAGAGTTACATGTTTCTCTGGAACTGTGCTCTGCAAGCCAGGAACATTTTGGCTTTGCCGGGAATTCCTCAATTCCTCTGCCATCACTCACGCCAGAGGGCCATCGACGTGTTCAGGACTCATAACGGAAGATGGCAGCCACACAACGTGGCCCCGAACACCCCAGATGAAGTCATCTTGTATAATCAGAAACAAAAATCTATCTCTACTTCGAAGAACTAGAAGTAATGCCCTGAAATCTTTGCAAATTCAGAAGTCTGGATAAGGAACTAGATAACCTTGCCATATTTTATCAGACAGGAAAAATGTCACGTTAAAAGAAAAAAACTATTTGGACATTTAGAAAGGGTACTTTCATATGTATGCGCTTCCGATGTGCACAGAATGGCTAGAAAGTTCATCATATCAAGATGTAGGCTGACATGTGTTTTCAGTTTGGCTTTGTTACACAATATCTGAATTATTACATTCATCAAGTTTCTCCTTAGCATTATGTAACTAAAAGTAAACAATGTGTCTAATTTGTAAAACATCCTCTCATGGCCCAAATGTTATTTGGGGATTGGAGGTGAGGGGAATGTAAGCTGTTAAAACAATGGCAATGACACCAAATGTGGCATTTGGATGTACACGGAACTCCATTTCCTGACACCTTGCTTTGTGTTTTTCACATGCCCTTTATGAGAGCTCCAACTTAAACAATTAATTACCCCATGAGATTTCAGGGCTTGGAAAAAACAAACAGTTCTGAATCCTAGAGACTGTTTACAATACACAGCTCTTGGTTCCTAGGGATGTGACATCTCCTGAGTTCCTACCCAGAGCCCCTCAGAGATGGGTTACTGCCCACTGGTGAGGTGAGAGAGAGAGAGAATTCAAACAGAAGATTTCAAATTAAACACAGCTGGCGTTTCCCAACACCTGTGCGTTGATTTGTCTCCCAAGCTGGTGTCACAGAACATGTATTTTATAAAGACAATAGGAAGCAGAAAAAAAATTTTAATCCAAAGTTAAAATCATAATAATGTCATAAATTGAAGTTACCTTTTAAATCACTATTTTGAAGATTCCACAGTTTTTTGTAAAGCTTTGGTGCAGTTTCCTAAACCAATAAAAATCAGGCACCCCCAGGGTATGTGTTAAAAAAAACAGATTCCCTGCTCCAAAATCAGTATTTTCAACAAGGGCCCCAGGTGACTGCTGCACTGAAACAAGCCCAGGACACACTGGGTTCCTGAGATCCGCAATCTGTACCACATTCTGAATGAAATGAGCATTCTACAAACCAAGGGTTCTCAGCTTCGGAATCATCTGGGAAGCTTTGTAAAATAACAGTGCCTGGATCCCACTCTCAGAGATTCTGATTAAGCTGGTCTGGGGTGCAGCTTGGACATCAGGATTTCTTAAAGCTCCCAAGTGATTCTAATGTGCAGCTAAGGTTGAGAACCATTGTTATAAACATTTCCTGAGCAACGAACTGATGCATTACTCTGCCTAAAATACTTGCTATCGAATTTATTAACACTGCGGAAAAAAGACTAAAAGAATGCTTTTCATTTGTTTCCAATTAGCAAGATTCTAGAAGGAAACAAGCAGTTCCTAAAATTAAGTTGGAATTAAAAACCAAAACTGTGAACCAAAGCAAATGGATAAATTAAAAGATAATCTATGGTTCAGTATAGAAAGTATGACTAGATGGATGGCTAGAAGGAAGGCAGGAAAGGAGGGAAGCAGACTAATTAATCAGAGGACAATTACTGCCCACAATATATATTTTTTAAATCCTAAAAATCAGTAAGAAAGGTACAAATAACGTAATGGAAAAATGAGCAAAAGGAACCAACAAAAGGCATTTTACAGAAAAGGAAACCCCAATGGCCAATAAACATATGAAAAGATGCTCAATCTTATTATAATCAGGGAATTGCAAATTAAAACCACAATAAAATATGATGTTATTACCTCCTAAATTGGAGAAATTAAAATTGAAAGTCTGCTCATTCCAAATATTGGTAGGTCACTGAACAGCACAGACTCTCACACCCCCACTGCTACTACAGTGCAGGCTGGCACAACTACTGCGGAAAATAACTTGGCATTGTCTGGAAAAGCAGACAAGGCACACATCCTACACCGAGCAATTCCACTTTTAGGTATGGGCCTTCATCTAGAGAAACACTTTATATGGTCACCAGCAGACGTGACCAGCGTTCACAGCAACATCGTTCATAATAATGAAAGAAGGAAAAAGAAAAGAACCAAATGCCTATCAACAGAATGAATGATACATAATTTATGCATCAGTAGATTAACTCTGCTTCAGATGGCAAATCTCTCCAACTGATCTGTAGGGTCAGTACAATCCCTATCAAAATCCCAAAGGTTTTTTTTTTTTTTTTTGGTAGAAATTGACAAGCTGATCCTAAAATTCATATGGAAATGCAAAGGACCCAGAAGAGCCAAAACAATTCTGAAAAAGAAGAACAAAGTCAAAAGACATACTACCTAGTTTCAAAATTTACCATAAAGCTATAGTAATCAAGTGTGGTACTGGCATAAGGACATACCTATAGATCTATGGAATAGAATTGAGAGTTCAGAAATAAACCCTTACTTTTATGGTCAATTGACTTTTGACAAAGGTGCCAAGATAAGTATTTTCAGCAAATGCTGCTGAGACAACTGGATATCCATATGGACAAAAATAAACTTAGACACACCATACACACAAAAAAATAATTCAAAATGGACCATATAACCTAGATGTAAGAGCTAAAACTATAAAGCTTCTAGAATAAAACATAGGAAGAAATTCTCACAACCCTGGGTTATGCAAAGAGTTCCTACATACAACTCCAAAAGCATGAGCCAAAAAGGAGAAAACTGATAAACTGGACTTCATTAAAATTAAAAACTCCTACACTTCAAAAGATACCATTCTGAAAATGAAAAGATAAGCCACAGACTAGGAGAAAATACAAGTAGATCATGTATTTGATAAAGAACTCGTATCAAGGATAAAGAATTACTACAACTCAACAAGGAGACAAACAACCTGATTTTTTAAATGGGCAAGTCTTGAATAGACAGTTCACTAAAGAAGATATAAAAATGGCCAATAAACATATGGAAAGATGCTCAACATCATTAGTCAGTAGGGATATGCAAATTAAAACCACGATGAGGGCTTCCCTGGTGGCGCAGTGGTTGAGAGTCCGCCTGCCGATGCAGGGGACACGGGTTCTTGCCCCGATCCGGGAAGATCCCACATGCCGCGGAGCGGCTGGGCCTGTGAGCCATGGCCGCTGAGCCTGTGCGTCCGGAGCCTGTGCTCCGCAACGGGAGAGGCCACAACAGTGAGAGGCCTGTGTACCGCAAAAAAAAAAAAACCACGATGAGGTACCACTTCACACCCACTCAGATGGCTATAATCAAAAAGATGGGCAATAACAAAATGAGTGACTGCAAAGATATACAGGAACTGGAACCCTCATACATTGCTGGTGGGAATGTAAATGGTGCAGCCATTTTGGAAAGCAATTTGGCCGTTCCTCAAAAAGTTAAACATCAACTTACCATATGACTTAGCAATTCCACTTCTAGGAATCTATCCAAGAAAAATGAAAATATACGTCCATACAAAGACTTGTTTGCAATTGTGAACAGCGGCATTACTCATAATGGCCAGAGTGGCAACAACTTAAATGTCTATCCGCTTGTTAATGGATAAGTACAATGTGGTTATGCATGCGCTGGTATACCATGCAGCAGCAGAATGGTACAGAGTGCTGATATTACAACATGGATGAACCTCAAAAACACGGTAAGCGAAAGGAGCCAGATGCGAAAGAGTACACAATGAGTGACCCCACGTACATGAGACGTCAGGAAAGGCAAATTCATAGTCAGAAAGCAGATCGGTGGTTTTTCTAAGGCTGAAAGCGGCAGCAGGGTTTGAGTGCTAACGGGCTTGAGGAAATTTGGGCAGGGGGTGGGGCGAGGGCGGGGGGTGGGCAGTGGCTATGAAAATGTTCTAAAACTGGGTTGGGTAATCGCTGGGCAACTCTGTAAACTTACTAAAAACTTCACTGAATGGTACATTTACAATGGTGGATTTTAGGACATGTAAAATATCCTCAGTAAAGCTGAAAAAACAAAGTGAAACCTTACTGCAGAGCAAATAAGGGAAACTGCTCACTTCTCCATATTCTGTACCTTGACTAGCTTTTTTGGATAAAGAAGGCAGTCTTTATTGCAAGTCAAACAGTTACTATTAGCTAGATGTGGAGTTAATTAAACAGTTTCATGATTATTTTCTTTGGGAAGACATGAATCAAATCTCCTCCAGATGTCAAACTCTTAGAAGTCACAGTTCTATACCACAATACTCTATGGAGAGATGTTGCCAACAAAAATATTTTGAAGAAGCTCTTGTTAGTTTAGATATTCTCTCACTTGAGCCACTCAGCAAGCAGCCTCCATCACATGCCTGCAGGATGAGAGAAACCTTCTTCAGAGTATTTGCTTTGTCAACTAACAACAGTGATGGAAGGGAAAAGGGCTTGGGTTTGCCTCTGTCATGAACACCAAAAAAAATAGCACCTGCCATACAAAGTGTCATCTTAAAAGACTTCAAGTACCCAGTGCAAAGACTCCCAGAGTAAGAAAACAAATGTCACATTCCCATGACAATAAACAAGAATGAAATCTTGTCATTCTGAACTAAAATGGCTGTTCAGAAATCCTCTATTAACTCTGCTCTGAAGAGCATAATGCTTACAGTATTCCTTTTACCGTGTACTTCTGAGCGTGTTTTGACAAGACGGGATGATCTTAAGAGTCAAGAAACAGAATAAGCTGTTTTCCCTGTGGAACTTGCTCTTGTGATCCAAGAGCTGTCATGGATTAACAAATTCATCAACAAAGAGGATTCAACAAACATACCTCTCTTAACACTGTATATACATTTTCTTTGTCACGTCACTATGCAGAACATGACCCCAAAATGCATATATCAGGGACACACAACCATTAGTTCCAAAGATACAAAGAAAATCTGGTCAAGGAAACCCAAAAGACAGTAGATCAATCTTTAGTCTACACAAATCATAAATGTGTCAGCTGATGTAACAGGGCCAATGAACTGCACAACCCTGGGGGGACATCAGTAATTCTGTAATCTAGGGTGAATTTCCTGGAACTGCACAGTGCACAACCTATGCAGCTGCACATGGTGGCCCTGGGATTAGCCATCTCATAAAAACACTGATTCATAATTATGGCCTTTCACAGGAAGTACGTGAAAATAGAACAGATGAAAAAATTAGGGTAAGACCCTGAAGGCAGGCCTCTGAAAATCTTAATTATCCACAAAGGAGTTTTACAAAGGAAATTCTGGGGAAAAAAAAAAAAAAAAAAATCACTCGACCTGACCTGGATGACTATTTTTAGAGCCTTCACTTTCTGGTCCGAGGCCCAGGCGTCCTTCAGCGACTGGTTGAGCTCTTCTATGCGGTTCACGTAATCCTGCTGAGTCAAATTCAGCAGCTCCTTCTGGGATCCCTGGGGGCAGAAAGCAGGAAGACACAGGCACAGAAGAAAAAACATCGTTGGACTCCCCCCCTGCCCCCATGAACAATACTGAGTATTAGCTGAGTTTTGGTCTCTAAGTTTTCCTCATATCCTGACCAGGATTGATAATTCTGTCTTGTAATCAAAGAGGTTCTGAGTTTTCTGCAAAGACGGCTAGAGGGCAGTGATTGAAAAACTGGCCTTGAACACAAGTCAGACCTGAGCCCATTCCCAGCTGAGCCACATTCTAACCGTATGATTCTAGGTGAGCTGCTTTCCTCCCTGAGTCTCTTCTGTGAACAGTGATAACAGGACTTACCTTATTCAACAAATAGTTATTGGGGGGTATTGTGTGCCAGGCAAGTATGGTGTACCAGATGCCCCAGATACAAAGGTGAGCAAAAAGACATTGTTTCAGCACTCATGGAGTTTAAGGTACAGAGGACAAGATGGACATTAATACAAACCGAGACAAATGCTCGAGGAAACAATTCTACAAAGACACATATCATAGTTCTCTGAATCTGAGGTGCCCATTTTAAGAAGCACAACTGTTTTATGTACCACTAAGGAAGAAAAAGTGCCGATCACGGACATGCACCAATTGAGAGACACAGTCCAATTTCAGGGATATTCAAATGTTGGGGGAAAGGTTCATCTCAGAATGGACTCTAGAATGGTGGTCAAGAATGGTTTCCTGGAGCAAGTGATGCTTGAGACAAACTCTCAGTGGTGTACAGGCGTTAACTAGGCAATGGAGGGTTGTTAACTAGACCAGGGAGAGAGCATTCAGGACAGAGAGCAGACCCAGCAAAAACCCACGGCAGAAGAGGGCAAGGTCATCACATGGATGAAATATTATAACATATGTAAAGACCTGGCACCACCCGGCACACAGTACATGCTCACTAATCCTTGCCTACTGCTAAGACGCTGATTGCACAGCTCACAGGAGTGAGGGTCATGCTAACCTGCATGAGGAGACCAGGAACCAAATCTTTTTCATATGAATGTTGCCTGGAATCCAAAGTAAAGAACTCTTTTTTTTTTTAATTGAAGTATAGTTAATTTACAATGTTGTGTTAGTTTCTGATGTATAAAAAAGTAATTCAGTTATACATATATATACTCTTTTTCATATTCTTTTCCATTATAGTTTATTACAAGATATTGAGTATAGTTTCCTGTGCTATACAGTAGGTCCTTGCTGGTTTTCTATTTTATATATAGCAATGTGTATATGTTAACCCCAAACTCCTAATTTATCCTCCTGCCCTTTCCCCTTTCGTAACCATAAGTTTGTTTTCTATGTCTGGAGCCTGTTTCTATTTTGTAAATAAGTTAATTTGGATCATATTTTAGATTCCACATATAAGTGATATCATATGATATTTGTCTTTCTCTGACTTACTTCACTTAGTATGATAAACTCTAGGTCCATCCATGTTGCTGCAAATGGCATTATTTCATTCTTTTTTATAGCTGAGTAATATGCCATTGTATAAATACACCACATTGTCATTATCCATTCATCTGTTGGACATTTAAGTTGCTTCCATGCCTTGGCT
This sequence comes from Phocoena sinus, assembly GCF_008692025.1. NCBI lineage: Eukaryota > Metazoa > Chordata > Mammalia > Artiodactyla > Phocoenidae > Phocoena > Phocoena sinus. The sequence continues at coordinate 64,986,406 of NC_045777.1, read as the reverse complement.
TTTGTAAATAGTGCTGCTATGAACACTGGGGTGAATGTATCTTTTCGAGTGAGAGTTTTCTCTGAATATATGCCCAGGAGTGGGAATGCTGGAATAACTCTTTATTAAAGGAATACAAGTAGGAGGTTCAGGAAATCTGAACTGATCCCAACTGGTCACTTGAACTGTGAGACAGGATCCTCCCTGCCCCTCTGCCGTAGGAAGAACCACGTGACTAGTTTGGGCAAATGGGTGGTAAATAGAGTGGCATGTGTCCCCTTTAGGCTGAGGCAGTGAAAAGTGACCCTTTCTTCAGCTCTGCTGTGACAACCCTGGAGCCATATGTTGAGATGGCAGCACCGTAAGATGGTGGTATGTCTGTCACCTACACTGGACGAGTAATGTGAGGAAGAAATAAACCTTTGTTATATTAAGCCACTGAGATACGGGGGTTCATTTGTTATCACAGCACAACCTAGTCTTATCCTGACTAATATGCTATGTTAACCTGGAAGCCATGGGGCAGCCATGTGCTCCTGTGAGCGGGGGAAGCAAGGAAACCAGTCTGCAGAAAAAAAAAAAAAGGAGAACTAGAAAGGGTCTGGAGGCTACACAGAAGCAAGAGACACAGAGGACAGCTGCTGGGGTTCTGGGTGGTTTTTCAGTTCCTGGTTCCAGGCCACTGTGCCTTTGGGTTCAGGGTAGTGCCCCAGTATCCTTCAATACAGTCCTTATTTTCCATGTAAGCCAGCTCAAGTGACTTTCAGATACTCAACAGACAAAAGAGCTTTGATAAAAACCCTTAGCAATTCCCTTCCTACCAGCCAAGGTTGACTGATGACATGCAGACTGAGGCTCTCGGGCGCCCTAATTCAAAATATGTCATTTCTGAATTGGAAAATAAAATATTGGACGATTAGACTCTGCGGAGCACCTAACAACTCTGGTCTTAGAGCTGGAAGGACCCTGAAACTGGGGCAAGATGCAGGACAGAGCAATGGCAACTGCCATTATATGGACCTCTGTGGATTTCAAAGCATTCCCATTCAGCCTACACAACTATATTTTTTATCCCCATTTTACAGATGAGGAAATGGGTATAGGAAGATGAATGGCCAAGGGCACCCCATTAATAAGCAGTCAAGCTAAGGCCTCTAGACTCATAATGGTGATGGTGACAGCAGCTAACACTTGCAAAGCATGTACCATGTGCTGGGTGCTGGTCTAAGCACTTCACATCCATTAACTCATGTAATCCCCTGTAATCACCCTAAGAGGCAGGTACTAGGTAGCACCCCCACTTTACAGATGAGTAAACTGAGGCACAGAGCTCAAGCTCTTAAGCACCTTGTCCCAAACTACAGAATTACCAAACAGTAGAGCCAGGATTCAAACCCGGGCAGTCTGGCTCCTGAGTTTGCCCTCTTAACCCCCATGGTATGCTGCCTCTCTAAATGATACTCCAGAGGATGCAAATTCACCACCTCCAGGGGCCAGGCTAGTAATGTTTATGAGTGAACTGGGCCAGGGAGGACCATGCAACCTGGACAGTACACACCCAGGTTAAATGCAAGAATGTGAGCCCACAGTTAGGTGGAATTTAAGAGAAGTCAGAAATCTGGATTTATACGTTAAATTTACTAATTTTTATGAGTTGGCAAGATTCATGTTCTTTAAAAGCACGTGCAGGCTAATTGAAAGAGTTCAGCAGCTGAGCGACCATGCATGGCCTCTGCAGCAGGCATGACCGTTTTACACTATACGAGGTGGCTTCCCGGGAGATGGCTACCGTTGGCTTTCACAGTTAGACCCTGTCCCCAGACACCCGGGGTTTGCTCAAGCATCACAGTGAGAAAAACGCCTTCAGAAAACCAGCCCAAGGAAGGCTCCTGTGAGCATGGCCAGCCGCGCCACTGGCATCTTTCCCTTGATCAGTTGGTGCCTCAGGAGGACTGAACACAATGCGCAGCTCGAGAATTAATCAGAGAGCAGCCACCGAGACTGACCTCACCTGGCAGAAACACGGGAAGCCCCGCCCCTCCCTGGATTCAACAACTGACTTGCTCACCTCCTCAAAATCATCCAGCTCCTCCAGCCTGGTCCGAACCTTCTCCGACATTGCGGATATGGCAGTCCCAGCTTTGCCTAAACAGAATGGATTCATGTCACACAGGTGGCTTTCCTCTGTCACCAATACCCCCAAAGGAAGGCATCTCTCACTCTACACTTCATCATGAATAAAGAGGCTGGGGAACAACTTCATTACAGAAAACTCCCTGAGATTTTGAAAGCAACTTCCTTAGGTAACCAAAGTTTCATCAGAAACATTTCTGCTTAGGAGCTGCCCGTGGGAGTGCAGTGGGCCAGCCTCAAAAAGGTTCTGCGACATCTGATATTTACAAACTTTTCACTGAATCATTTGTTTATTCCTAAAGAAAGGCGGTCCAGATAAGGATGCCAAAAATCCGTCATTTAATTGTTTTCCACAAACAAAAGGCCCTCTCAGGCTCATATTCACAGTGCAGAACTGTGGTACTAACAACTAACAAAACAACAATCCCACTGTCTGTCCAGAGGTGGAAACACTAGGGCTTCAAAGCCGTCTCTTCAAGCAAACAGGACTAGTGAGCCTCCTTCCATCATCCATCAGCACAACTCTTCCCATCAGCAGGGACTGGCGGGGAGAGAAGGGAAGGACTCCAGGCCACAGGCCGGTCACAGGACAGGGCTCTCTGGCCAGCTGGCTGCTGCCCTCTAGAGCCTCCTGTTTCAGAACCCTTTCTCCATCTTAAGGGTGTTTCTGTTCTAGACCAGAGGTTTCCTTGCTCCTGCCTACCGAACTCGCTCTCAGGAACTAAAGTTTACTCTTTTATGGCACTGCTTTCTTAGCTCTGGCGTTAACTCACACATTTGTCTGGGATCAGCTAAGGCACTGCTTTCTTAGCTCTGGCGTTAACTCACACATTTGTCTGGGATCAGCTGAGAGCATGGTACAATTATTCAATTACTAACAACTACTAAAATTACGGAGTTTCCAAATAATTTGATTTTTTTTACCTTACTTCTACTTTTCCCTTCATTTTGAAATATAGTACAGAACATGCATATATGTACATTTTAACAGATAATCATAAAACCTTTGTAGCCACCACCCAGATTGTACACTGTCTTGCTTCTTTCATTCACCACTGACTTTAGTTCATGAAGTTTGCCCCTGTCATTGCATAAAGCTCACACATTTTCACCACTGTTTAGCATTTTCCATTGTGTGACTACATCACAGTTTATTTCTTATTCTACCGTCAGTGGATCCTTGGGCTGTATCCTGCTTGGGGTTACTATGAACAATATGCTATAAACATTTCTGTGCATGTCTCCTGGTTCATATATGCATGCATTTCTTCAGGGTAGTTTCTCAAACTTTTACAGGAAGCACTTAAGGATGTGTTAACATGCAGATTCTGATTTTTACTAGGTCTGGCAGGGCCTGAGACTCTGCATTTCTGATGAGCCCCCGGTGATGTCAATGCTGCTGGTCCTTGGACCACACTTTAAGAAACATGGATTTGGGCAGAGCTGAAAAAATGCATTCTATAAAAGGCCATATATAAGTATTTTAGGTTTTGTGAGTCATACAGTCTCTGTCACAACTACTCAACTGCCATTATAGCACAAAAGCAGCCATAGACAATATGTAAACAAACCGGCATGGCTGTGTTCCAATAAGACTATTTACAGGATCAAACGGTGGGCCAGATTTGGCCTCCAGGATACAGTTTGCCAATTTCTGATCTAGGGTATATCCTAATAGTGGAACTGCTAGGTCAAAGGGTTGGCCCATCTTCAATTTGAACAGATAATGCAAAAGTGCTTTACACAGCGGTTGTGTCATTTTACACTCCCACCAGCAGCACGAGCGTTCCTGTTGCTCTACATTCTCACCAGCAAGTGGTATTGTCACTTTCTGACCTCTCCAAACTGGTAGATATGCAATGCTGTGATTTACTTTTTTATGGCTTGGGGTCAAAGTTATGCCCATAACAAAGGTGCTCCAACTCTCTTGATTTCTAGTGTGCTGCCCCAACCTGCAGAGAACAAGGAGAGTTGCAGCTGCCATACCAGCGATTTGCACATAAACCATGGCTGTGCTCCTCTGCACCCCAGTGATATAGCATCTAAGACAGTGGCTTCATAATCACCCAGGAGCTTTAAAAATGGAATTCCTGCATCCCCTTCCTCAAGATTAATTCAATAAGTGGAGTGGGGCCCAGTGGTCTGTATTTTTATGAAATATATATATATACACACATATATATATATTCCTCAAGTGAACTAGTGAACTAGCTGCTGAACAGCTAGTTTGAGACACCTTGGTCCAGACTGTGTCTTGGCACAAGAAATTGAGAACTGCCGTATTCAGGGACCAGTGGCTGATAAGACTGAGTGTGTGACTCCCTTTACCAGTGCATCTGTGTTTTCGCAAGGGATAATGACTTAAGGCAAAAGAAAGGATCTGTAAAAAGGAGAATTTCAACCATTTCCCAGCCAGTGAGGAGGCACATAGATGGGAGACTAATGCTCTGTAATCCCAAAGTCAAGCACTGAGTTTCTGTTTTCCTCCTAGTAAACTCTTTGGTCTTTTTTTTTTTCATTCGTCATCTAAATATGTATTTTGACTCTACTAAATCTATACATAATCTAGGAAATAATAGCTTCAATTGAATTAAACATCAGGATTGGATGTTTTTTTCCTTTGGAAAATTATATTAAAGGTAATGGGAGAATTCCCCATCAAAACAGTAACAACAGCGAAAACTCACCTTTTTCAGATCCCATAAAAAGATTCTGCAGAGGCAAAAAATATATGTTAATATTTTTTAAAACTTACTGGACCCTGTGACAAAAACTTTACTTATTGTTCAAGCAGCACTAAGACAACATGATCCATCGTTTTCCAACAAAGCCACTTATTTATCTAAATGAAAAACAGAAATATTTATTCAAAGGAGGAAAACACAGCTCACTAGAAACGACTAGAGATTCAAATTTCTACTCATTTCAGGACTCTCAAAATGAGCCCAAATAAAGCAACGCTTTGAGACAATGGTGGCAATGTGAAAGCATTTAGCTTACTCTAAATCAGGCTTTCACAACCTCGGCAATATTGACGTTATGGGCTGGAAAATTCTGTTGTGAGCGCCTGTCCTGTGCACTGTAGGATGTTTAGCAGCATCCCTGGCCTCTACCCACTAGATGCCAGTAGCACTCCCACAGTTGTGACAACCAAAAACGTCTTCAGGCATTGCCACATGTCCCCTGGGGAGTAAAATTACTCCTGGTTGAGAATCACGGTTTTATATTAAATCAGGGCAATCAGAAAACAGTAAGAAAAAGAATTAAATAGTTCAGCAATTCTGCTTAACAAGTATAGACTCTGGGAGAAGAGAGCAGAACCTTCCTAGTCGCTACTGAGTTCTCCCCTTCCTTCCTGCTCACAGCCCCGATTTTTGATGGGTGCACTGTGTACAGCCCACGACTACCTTCAAGACAAATGTAACCGGACATGTTGAGGGGACTCCAGGAAGTGTTCTTTTTTTTGGCCGCACCACTCGGCATGTGGGATCTTAGTTTCCCGACCAGGGATCAAACCCGAGCCCCCCCCCCCCCCGCAGTGGAAGCGTGGAATTTTAACCACTGGACCACCAGGGAAGTCCCAAGGAAGTGTTCTTGAATGAGAGAGGGTGCATCCCACTTTCCCCTTTCCGCCTTCTAACAACTTGGACGTGAGGTCACACTGAACATGACAGAGCAGCAAGACAGAAAGAGCTGGGTCCCTGATGACTTTGGAGCTGCCACATAGTCCTGGACTATCTGCCTCTAGACTTCTTTCCAGTATGAAGAGAGACGAACATCTCTCTTCTTTAGGGAGGGCCTCAGTCACAAGCTAGACCTTGACGACATAAGCATTAACCTGCTTTCCCCGGCTGAGCAACTTGCAGAGTACAAGGTAAGCTCCGGGCACTAGCCAACAACCTGACCTAGTGAGTGCCACCCAAAGAAGCAGTGAACTCCCAGCCCTGGCAGAAAACCCACCAGTGGGACTCCCTGAGCAACAGTAAGAAGTTAACCTTCTTCAGGGTGGCACTCTCTTCCCCTCGTAACTCTCTCCTCCCCCAGAGACACGACTCTGCGGCTCCAGTTCATTGTCTGAACTGTGCCTGATCCCCCATTCTTAACACATTTTTTGAGGAACGAATTAGCACGTTTTCTCCCAACTAACATTGACATAATAACTGAAACTTACAGAACGTCGGCGTTGGGGCAACATAACTGTGATACTGTGATTTATAAGAAGAAATATATGTTTAGTCTTTGTCCCAACTCCAGGCACAAAGCTCCTAACCCTTGGAATTTCCCAGGTGAGAGAACAATCCAGGAGGCTTCTGTTCTTTTTGGGAAGCACTCTCCTGTGATTTCTGGAAGCACCTGAGGATGGAGGCTGGTTGCCAGGGGAACCAACCACGTGATTAGAGGGTGGGAACTTTCAGTCCCACCTCCCTGATTTCTGGGGAGGCGAGAGGGGCTGGAGGTTGAATCAATCATCAGTGGCCAATGATTTAATCAATCATATCTATGTAACGAAGCCTCCATAAAAACCCGAAAGGAAGGGGTTCAGGGACCTTCCGGGTTGGTGAATCAGAACACATCCATATGCTGCCGTGCTGGACCCCAAACTCCATGGAAACAGACGCTCCTTTGTTCAGGACCTCACCCTAGGTATCTCTTCATCTAGTTACTGGTTTATAACCTTTAATATCCTTTGTAATAAACCAGTAGTCTAGTCAGTTCTGTGAGCCACTCTAGCAAATTAATTGAACCCAAAGAGGCGGTCATGGGAAACTCTGATTTATAGCTAGTTGGTCAGAAGCCAGGTAACAACCTGGACTTTTTTTTTTTTTTTTTTTGTGGTACGCGGGCCTCTCACTGTTGTGGCCTCTCCCGCTGCGGAGCACAGGCTCCGGACGCGCAGGCTCAGCGGCCATGGCTTATGGGCCTAGCTGCTCCGCGGCATGTGGGATCTTCCCGGACTGGGGCACGAACCCGTGTCCCCTGCATTGGCAGGCAGACTCTCAACCACTGTGCCACCAGGGAAGCCCAACCTGGACTTTTGATTAGCATCTGATGTGGGGACTGAGCCCTTAAGCTGTGGGATCTGGTGCTCTCTCCAGGTAGACAATGTCAGAATTGAGTGGATTTATAGGACACCCCACTGGTGTCAAAGAACTGCTTGGTGTGGGGGGAGCAAACCTACACACTGGAATCGGGTGCAGAATCGTAATAACAAAAAAAACCTACGAAATCTGAAGTAGACACTGGGAGAAAAGTATACTGGTACTCACGATAGAGAGCTTTTCCGTGGTAGTATACCGGGCAAGGATTTCTCCTCGTTTGCTGGCCCAAGGCTCAAAATCTGATCCTACAATGGAGTTATCATCTCTGTCACGTTTCTTTCTGGAGTTGTCCTAAGAAAAGGCAAGACAATCTCTTCAGCAGCAGTTTTTAAATCTTTTAAAAAAGTATACGCAATCATGGTGATGACAGATGATAACACAGTATTGTATAAGTGAAATTGCTAAGACAGTAGAACTTAAATGTTCTCACCAAAAAAAGGGTAAGTATGTAAGGTAATGTATGAGTTAACTCAATGGAGGGAATCCTTTCACAATGTATATGTGTATCAAAGCATCACATTGTACACTTTAAATATCTTACAATTTTATTTGTCAATTATACCTCAGTAAAGCTTAAAAAAAAAGTATGAGAAGGCAGACAATCCCTCACTGTAGAATGTAACAGATCTATCTAAAGGTTTACTATGATAAAAAAATTTCAGGCCAATTCACCACAGATGGACAATAAACCTATCAAAAGATGCTCAAACTCATTAAGAATCAAGGAAAGGCAAACTGAAAGAGATCACTTTTCAACAATCAGAATGGCAAGATTTAAAATGACTGATAGGGCTTCCCTGGTGGCGCAGTGGTTGAGAGTCCGCCTGCCAATGCAGGGGACACGGGTTTGTGCCCCTGTCCGGGAAGATCCCACATGCCGCGGAGCGGCTAGGCCCGTGAGCCATGGCTGCTGAGCCTGCACGTCCGGAGCCTGTGCTCCGCAACGGGAGAGGCCACGGCAGTGAGAGGCCCGCGTACCGCAAGAAAAATAAATAAATAAAAATAAAATAATATAAAATAAAATAAAATGACTGATAGTAGCCAGGTTGGCAAGGATGCAGGGCACAGGCACTCCAAAATACTGCTATGCTGATGGGAGTGTAAATTGGTGAACACTTTCTGGAGAACAATCTGGCAGTAACCATCAAAACCTTATGTATATGGGGACTTCCCTGGCGGTCCAGTGATAAGAGACTTTGCCATCCAATGCAGGGGGTGTGGGTTTGATCCCTGGTCGGGGAGCTAGGATCCCACACCTCAGGGCCAAAACACCAAAGCATAGAACAGAAGCAATATTGTAACAAATTCAATAAAGACTTTGAAAATGGTCCACATAAAAAAAAAAAACTTTATGTATATGTTACCTTAACCCAGTAATGAACTCCTAGGAAGTTACCCTGCAGAAATTCTTGCACGTAGGCACCAAGATCTATGTATGTTCAAGGACAAATGCGCCACTGCCTATACCGACAAACACCACACACGGTCTATGTGTCCATCATGGCAATTTAAATCATGTCCCTGGGAATTCCCTGGCGGTCCAGTGGTTAGGACTCTGGGCTTTCACTGCCGAGGACCCGAGTTCAATCCCTGGTCGGGGAACTAAGATCCCACAAGCCGAGCAGTGCAGCCAAAAAAAAAAAACCTAGAATCATGTCCTGTTCCTTACCAGACAATGCAGCTGTTCAAAATAAGAAGGTTGTTCTGTAAGTACTAATATAGAAAGTTCTCCAAGACATATTGTCAAGTTAAAAAAAAAAAGTATACACGTTTAAAAAAAAAAAAAAAGTAAATAGCTGTGTGCAGTGCCAGCAAAGAATGATGGTGGATTCTGAAGTCAGACTGCCCAGGCTTGAATTCCAGCTTGCATGTCACTTGACATCTCTGCTCCTCTGTGTGGACCTCTTTAAATGAAGCTTAGGCAGTATGAGAACCACACTTGGAATGCACTTGGAAAATACCTGCTATGCATTCAGCTGATACTCTTATTACTGCTGTTGTTGTTACTTATATGTGAGTGTGTATGTAAATGTTCAGAAATTGTTGTCATAAATATCTATGAAAATACAAAGAAAAAGTTGAAGAATATACATTACACTGACAGCACTGATGCCCTCCAGAGTGGAGAACAGAATGAGAACTGGTCAACTGGACTTCTCTGTAATGTTTGATTTTTTACATGAAAAATTAGTAAATTAGTTATGTGATTACATAAAAATAAATCCAAAATAAAGGGTATGAAAAGAGTGAAATGAAAATAAAGAATTTTAAAATGCTTTAAAACGAAAGAAGAAGAAGAAGCAGTTTCCAGGATCTACATGCTATGCAGTGTCACTGAGTCTGGATTATTTGAATTGTTACAACCCAAGTGCACTGCGTATTACTTGTTCAATGAAAATCCCCAACCCTGCACCCACAGGACTGACCATAGCTAGGAGCATTACCGTGGTAGCCACCAGGGATGCAGGGTCAGCAGAGGCCGCAAACATGGAGAGGGGGTCGGTCCCATCCAGGACGCTGCTCAGTGGGTCCACCACGGAGCTGGAGGATGAAGAGGACGTGGAAGAAGTGCTTCCTTTCCGGCTCACTTTCTTTGTCTTTGACTCTGTGACCTGTGGGGAAAATCTGTGGAGGTAAAATGGTAGTCTCCTATGACTTTTCCCAATGAAACACACAAATGGGTTTTCCCTTGTTCCGTTTCGAACTGACCATTCCTTTGCAGCAGGGACACTTATTTTTGTGACAAACTGACATGACTCGGAATCCCAGCTGTCGAGGAAGGGAAGGTGAGAAATTGGGGTTAGGAAGGGAGAGACAGGGTCTTTGAGATTTAGAAGATGATGCTATAAGTGAATTCTTACAGGGCCTTCTTACTCGAAGTGTGGTCTCTGGACAAGCCGCATGCACATCACCTGCCAGCTCATAAATCTGTAGACCCCCGAGCCCCACCCCGGACCCAGTGCAGCAGAATTTGCATCTTGCAGCAATGGTCCAGGTGGGGTAACGAACCAGCATACGGAAGATCCCAGAGTCGTCATTCTCGAAGACGGTCTCAGTGGCTCTGCGCGGCCAGCTCATCATCACAAAGCAGTGAGCGCCCAACTCCTCCCTTTCGGGAGAACTGTGTATGTGTTAAGAAGCAGGCGGGGGTGTTGGGGTGTGAAGCCATGTTCTTGTTCCACTGCCCCCAACCCTCCCCAACTTCAGAGGACCAGACCGTGGTGAACCCCTGAGCCGAGAGGATCCAACCAGAGCCAGAGTCTGTCTGCTGAAGGTTTAGGATCAACATCCAGAAGGGCTAGTTAGGCTCCACTCCTTTTTAAATGAGGAGGCTATAAAAATCCGGAACAATTCTTCAGAGAGAGAGAGGATGTAACAGCATGACGGAGAGAGGGCGTCGGATAAAAGAGAATTTGGCCTCTGTCCCCGGTTCCTGGAAAGGAGACTCCAAGTCCTTGGAGCATCAGTCATTCATGAGCCCCTCGATCACACCTGAGTTTATGCTGATGAGAGGATGCTGAAAGACCAAACATGTGATTAAAGGGCTCGGACTTTCAGCCAGGTGATAACCCTCACTGTAGAATATAACAGATCTGTCTTAAAGGTTTACTATGATAAAAAATTTTCAGGCTAATTCACCACAGATGGACAATAAACCTATCAAAAGATGAAAGAGATCTCACTTCAGCAGAGGGGAGGGAAGCTGGAGATCAAGTTCAATCACGTGGCCAAGGAATCAATCAATCGTGTGTGTCATAAAACCCCAATAAAAAGTTTGGACACCAAAGCTCAGTGGAGCTTCCCAGTCGAACACATGATGCACTGGGAGGTGATGCACACCCTGACTCCACAGGCAGAGGACAAGGAAGCTCTGCATTTGGGACCCTCCCCCTTGCCCTATATGTCTCTTAATTTGGCTGGTCCTCATGTGCATCTTTTATAATAAAAATATAAGCATAAGTATTTCACTTTTCTGAGTTTTGTGAGTTGTTCTGGTAAATTATCAAACCTGAGGGAGGTCTCTGGAAACCCTTGGATTTGTAGCCAGTTGGTCAGAAGTGCAGGTGGCCTGGGGACCCCCAAATTTACAGCTGGAGTCTGAAGCTAGGGCAGTTTTATTGAAGACCATGCCCTAAACCTGAGGTGTCTGACACTAACCCTAGGTAACTTGGTGAAGTGCCTCCCACTGGTGCATGTTTGTTGTTCCTGTCTGCCTGGCATCCATTCCTCCATCTCCCAGGCTCAACAGTCCACATTTTCTTTGGGAAGGCAGCCTTGCCTGACTTTCAGCTCTTAAAGGCCTGGTGGAGTGGACTCTGCTCCTGGCTCCCAGGGTGGGCAGGAGCCCCAACCCAACCAATCAGCATATTCTACACCCCAGTCACCAGGGTTGATTCAGGGAAGGACACGTAACCCGACTGGGCAAACAGAAAATGCAGAGAAGACACTCTCCCTGATGTTGGGTTTGAGTTCCTGAGATTGGAACCAACTCACTGGTGGGTCAGCCGCAGCCACTCGAGCCCGTGGGGATTTGAGGGGCCCTGGGAGGCTGAAGCTTGGTCTTGTGACCTCCTGCTTTATGTAATCACCTCTGTGTGTTCTCAGGTTCTCTGCCATTCAGAAACATCACGTCCTCAGTGTCTAGTGGCATCTGTCAACCTCATCCCACCCATGATGGCAACCAAGTAGCTTCTATTACTTGTTAATAAAGAAGTGCTAACTCAGATGAGAGAATCTATGACTCTTGCTTGCCTTTTGTTTTGTTTTTTAAATAAACTCACAGATGGACTAAGATGCTATTCAGGACAGCACCTTATATTAGTAATTAGAGTGATCTTAATATTCCAAATAGGCAAATTAAGAAGTATTTTGTTTACACCTCCAAATCAGGAACAAAGGCATTCCATATGCATGATCACCTCACTAATATGAGAAAGGGAATAAAAATGATGGTGGGTGAGACCAACATCACAAAAAAAATGGGGCAGAGAACAAACTGGTTGATTTAAATATGCAAAAGCACCCACCACTGGCAAAATGAGAAAGACCCAGGAATACTGTCTATAATTTTATGGAATAAGAATGTCACAGAGGGACCCTTGACAAAACTTACAGTTATGGGTTTCAGTGGGTGATAGTCCCCAAATTCCAGTGGTACAGCCTCCAACCGGCATGATGCAAACTCAGCCTTGTAGTTCCTGTTCCTGGAATGCCTGGTAAACAGCAAAACCCAGAAACCAATTAGTTGGAGATGCATACACACTGAAAACTTTTTGCTGAGACTTCCTCATTGATGAGACAGTTTACAGTGGAACAACATTTTTACCAAGACCAATAAGAAGTGGTAAATTTAAAAAAACATTTAAAAAAAAATCAGTTTGAAGGTATAAGGAGCTGCCGAGGCAAACAAGACCTGCGAGGACAGACGCCAGAACAAAGGGAAGCTCACTGAAGTGAAGCCAACTTTCTTGCCCAGCTGTCTCTCACAGAGCATTTTGATTCTTGGCATGGGACAAGAGCCAGGCAGAGGGCAGCTGCTAGGGGGCAGAGTAACCAAAGAAGCTTTAAGGAAAATTCACAGGGCTGTAGAGATAAACTAGGGTTCAGGGCTATGGAGACAGCCAGGGCTTGAAGGGAGAGATTCTGAAGAGAAGGCAGTGCAGAGAAGTGAGAGATTCGGTCCTGGTTTCCCCTCAAAGTATTCTCCAATTAAGCTGTGGAAGAGCAAGAGGAATAAGCCAAGTAGATGAAGAGCAGAGAGTTTTCGTCAGTCTTGCGGAGGCTTAACAAGTGAAGGGGTTAGTGAGAAGGAACATAAAAGGGGAGAGATCACCCACATTGAAGCATGGAGAGGAAAAAAGATGAAAAGCACAGAAGAGTGCATAAGGGACACGAAGAAAGGTCTAACACACATACGATCTGAATTCCAAAGAAGAGAGGAGGAACAGGCAGAGCAGTATTTGAAGAGATAATCGCTAAAAATTTTCCCCAACTAAAGAAAGACACTGATTCACAGATTCAAGAAACGCCTGTGCCCCAAGCAAGACCAGTACAAATCAAAACAAAAAACAACCATACTTAGGGCCTTCATAGTAAAATGGCTGAAAACGAAAAAGAGAGGATTTCTTAAAAGGAATAAAGATATGTTATTTTCAAAGGACAACAGTAAAGATTATTATCTCAGCACAGAAATAAGAGCCACAAGACAAAGGAATGATACCTTTAAAGTACTGTAAGAAAATAATTCCCAACCAAGAATTCTAGACCTAGTGAAACTACTCTGTGAACATTAGGGCAAAAGAAAGAAGTTTCTAGTCAAAGAAAAAGGAGAACAGCAGCACCAGCAGCAGAACCACACCTTTTTTTTAAATGCTGAGAGTAGAAGGAAAATGATCCCAGCTGAAAGCAAAAAATATATGCTAACATTATATATATATGCACACATGTGTGTACACATGCATATATACTATATAATACTAAGGAGCATACAAAAGATAAAGGTGTAGGTAAAACTAAATATCGACTACAAAAAATAACTTCTTACGGTGTTTAAAATATATATAGAATTAAAATGCATGAGAACTAGAACATAAAAGGCAGGAGAGGTGCTACGATCTGAATGTGTGTCTCCCTAAAGTTCACAGGTTGAAATCCTAACCCACAAAAGGTATTAGTAGGTGGAGCCTTTGAGAGGTGCTTACATCTTGAGGGTACAGCCCTCATGAATGGGATCAGTAACCTTATAAAAGAGGCTCCAGAGAGCTCCCTAGCCCCTTCCACCATGTGAAGACACAGTGAGAAGGTGCTGGCTATGAGCCAGGAAGAGTGCCTTCACCTTGACCATGCTGCTGCCATGATCCTGGAGTTCCAGCCTCCAGAACTGTGAGAAATTAAATTTTGTTGTTTATAAGTAAACCAGTCTGGGGGACTTCCCTGGTGGTCCAGTGGATAAGATTCTGTGCTCCCAATGCAGGGGGCATGGGTTCGATCCCTGGTTGGGGAACTAAGATCCCACATGCCACACAGCACAACCGGAAAAAAAAAAAAAGAAAAAGGAAAACCAGTCTGTGGTATTTCATTACAGCAGCCCAAACGAACTCAGACAGAAAATTGGTACCCAGAGCGGAGTGCTAGTATAACAAATATGGAAGCAGCTTTGGAACTGGATAATGGGTAGAGGCTGGAAAAGTTCTGAAGTATGTGCTAGAAAAAGCCACTACCCTGAATGGACTGATTATCCAGTGATTATTGTGAGGGCTCAGAAAGAAGAGAGGAAAGCTGTAGAGAAAGCCTCAACCTTCTTAGAGAATACCTAAGTGGTGGTAAACGGAATGTTGGTAGAACCGCAGAAGGGAAAGGTCATTGTGATGAGGCCTCATACAGAAGGAGGAACACGCTTTTGGACAATGGAGGAAAGCAATCCTTGTTATAAAGTAGCAAAGAGCCTGGCTGAATTAGTCCGTGTCCTGGTGTTTTGTGGAAGGCAGAATTTGTGAGCCATTAAATTTGGATATTTGGCTGAAGAAATTTCTAAACAATGTGTTGAAGGTGCAGCTTGGCTTCTCTTGAATGCCTACAGTAAAATTCAAGAAGAGAGAAATGACTTAAAGACAAAATGGCTGACCAAACGGCAAACAGGCTTAAAAACCTGGAAAACTCTCAGTTCCAAAGAGCACAGGAAGCTGGCCCCTTTGTTTCCTTGGCCTCCAGATGCCTTGAATTCATCCCTTCCACGCCCCCCCATTCTCAGCTCCTTGACTTCATTAATATGTGTATGAACCCCGAATCTAATTGTGCCGTGCAATTAATCAGCTTTACTCAATAAGCCCCACCTACTCAGACATCTAACACAGTACAAAAGAACTGAGAGCCCATGTAATTTCGCTTCCATCCCTTTCTAAATAAATTTCGCTTCGAGTGTAGGAAAGGAGAAAAGCTAGTTAACAATATAGACCGGCCTCTACTTGTGTTTTGTTTTTAAAGGAAAACCCCTACCACAATACACTGCCTAGTCCCTTTGGGTTACATGTACTAAATATATACTGTCTTCATCTTCCAAAAATATTTCAGTTGAATTCATTTATGAAATATTCTTCCAAACTCCTTTTAATATGCTACCAGCCAATCCTTGATTTATAAAACAAACAAAACCCCAAAGAATAAATTGGAAGTCTAGTCATCAACAGCCATAATGGAGTTTAAAAAATCAACTTATACTTTTCCTCCTTTCAGATCACTCTTAACTTTATCAATAGAATTTTGAAAAGTTAATTTAATAGAATGAGTAGAAATGTAATCTGACTTGAAATTCAACTGCAAATGTGTTGTTCATCACCATAATAATTATTAACGAATCAACAGCTAAAAAAAGGATAGTATCAAAAGAGCAGTATGACTTGATACACAACAACCAAGTATCAGTTCTCATTTATTATGTGCTTATTATTGTTGGGGCCCACAGCGGGCCACCCCCAAATATGGCATATTATCTTGAATTAAAGTTACTTAAGAAACTTAAGGAAGAGCTGATGTAGAGGGACACTCTGACCCTCCTCTCTGTCTCCCTGAAGGTAGGAAATAAGTCTCCCCTGTGAAAGGTGCCCACCTGCATCTGGAGGTAGAAGGACACCCTTGTCACCAGAGATGGGGAACTCAGGGCCAAGAAGCCTATATAAACGAACCTTGTTATTTCTTTAATACCACAAGCCTGCTGTTTAGATTCTTCACTAACTAAGCACCCAAAGCCCAATTTTCTTTGTTCTGTCAATTCCTCACAAATCTGGTCTCTTTGTCTAAAAAGTATAAAACCTGCCTGTTTCAGCCACTTCTTAGGTCCTGTATCTATGAGACCTCCAGAACACACAAATTAAAATGTGTTTCTTTTTCTCCCATTAACTTACCTTGTGTCAATTTTATTATTGGTCCAGCCACAAGAACTCAAGAGAGTAGGAGGGGGAATTTCCTCTCCCTGACACTATATACCAGGATACAGGACAAGCCCTTTACCTCTATTTCCTATGAGGTAGGTACTATGATTATGCCCATTTCTCAGATGGAGAAGCTGAGGCTGTTGGTAACTTGTGAGAGGTTAGCAAGTGATACAGACAGATGCAAACTGAGGCAGCCTGCCTCTAGGATTCAGTAGTTCTACAGATCATCTATAGGTCAACTTGAGAATTCAAAAAAGCAATTGTCTTTTTTTTTTTTTTAAGGACTGCGCTTTGAAATGATTTTTTTTTTTTTAAGTGTGAGGGGAGGGAATTCTTTGGGGAAAAAATACTTGTTCTGGAAAAACCTTTTAAAAAACAAAAGGGAAGGAAACATTTACCCTTGCCGTAAGTTCATGTCAAGTTGCTATTTCGAGTTTTCAACCATTTCTTCCATTATTTCCTCAAATTTGCTCTCAGTTCCCTAGTGTCTCCTATAGGTTGAGATGTTAAAAGCATTTTCTTCAATGCCTGGGTCTTTAGTAAGGCTAACAGTGACCTCTAGTGGGCATTTTCTCAAAAAGCCTTACTCTTCTTCTCGCGAACATGAGCTGGTAAGCTGGTAAAAATACCCTCAACTCCCAGCAATGCGAAAGGGTGGTCTGGCTCCTTGGCAGCTGCCACAGAAAAAAGGCCAACATTTCATACCTCCACTCCTAGCTTGGTCTGGCCTCTGGCTACTCCAAGTGTGAGTCACAGATCACCAACAAGAGCATCACCTGGGGAGTACTGAAATACCCCTACAGAATCAGGGTCTGCATTTCTCCAGAATCCCCAGGCGACTGATATGCACATTAAAGGTCGACACTGCCCTGTTTTTAAATTATTTACATTGGGTAACATGAATGTGTAGAAATCCTACTACCAGTTACCAAATTAATCTCCTTATACTGGAAATACCGAAATCCAATAACTGCTTTTTAATTCTCAAGTGACTTTTTTTTTTTTTGGATTTGCAAATACAGTTTATTTTACAGAAAATTCAACATTATAAACAGCAGACACCTCCCAGCCCCCCACCCCCCTCCCCCCACCCCGTACCACTGGGTGCAGACCATGCTACGCAGAGTGAGCAGTGATGCAGCCCTACTGCTTTGGAGGGAGATTCGAGAGCGATGGAACCTGCCTGCCCCACACACGCACGCGCCTGCCTGCCTCACAGGCCACCAGAGTCTGTCTGGGCCCAGCCCGCGCTGGACCAGTTAAATGGATCCAGCCCAGGTCCCCAATTCCTTCATGTCGTCGTCTTCCTCTTCCTTCTTCTTGGTGGGTTTTGATGGTACGGATATAGAAGGAACATTTGGTAGAGGGAATGTTTCCGGTCCACTGATTTCCAGCAAATTCTTGCCTAGTTCCTCCTGTTCTAGTTCTTCTAATTCTGCCATGAGCTCATCCTCGTCAAACTCTTCTCCAAACCCTACAGGTTTTGAAATAGCTGTTGAAATCTCTTCTGCAAGTTCCTGCTGATCAGCAATGTTCTGCATTAACTCATCAACTTTATCGATGTCCATGTTGTCATGGGCAGCCTTCATGGCTTTGGCGGCATAGCCCATGTTCTTGAGCACCTCGGTGTTGGTGTTAGCATTCTCCAGGGCCTCTCGCTGGAACTCGATGGTTGACAGTGTGCCGTTGATCTGTGCCAGCTGCTTTTCATACCTCTTCTTGCGCTTCAGTGCCTGGAGGGCAGCGCGCTTGTTTTTGGTGCCATGCTTCTTGGCGGCTGTCAACTCCTGCTTGATCTTCTTCTCCAGGAATTCCTGTTTCTTACTTAGCATCTCCTCCGTGTCCCGAAGCCTCTGGATGGCCTCCTGGGGGGTCGGGCCGCCCTTGCCCTCAAGTGACTTTTTAATTACTAATGACATAATCTGGCAACACAGTTTTTTATCCCCCAATCACAATATACTCCCCCTCCCCAATAGAGTTAAAATGATGTAGAAATTCTGACTCCAAGGAATGGTATTTTTAGCAGTGCTATGACCATAGGACTGAACAGGAAATGTAATCCACAGTGCACTGGACATCTCACAGGTGAGGTCAGTAATAACAAAAAGTGTGGGTGAGAAGAGGCATGCTGGGGAGACACATGAAAACACAGCAGGACTCAGGAACCTTGCTACCCAGGAATCTCAGCCCGGGACCTAGACTGTAGGGCCATATGACAATAATGATTAAGATCAGAGGTTTGGGACTTCCCTGGTGGTTCAGTGGTTAAGAATCCGCTTGCCAATGCAGGGGACACGGGTTCGATCCCTGGTCTGGGAAGATCCCCCATACTGCAGAATAACTAAGCTTGTGCACCATAACTACTGAGCCTGTGCTCTAGAGCCCATGAGCCACAACTACTGAGCCCGTGCACTGCAACTACTGAAGCCCGTGTGCAGCAACAAAGACCCAACGCAGCAAAAAAAAAAAAAAGATCACAGGTTTGAGTTCCAAACCTCAGTGCTCCTTGCAGGCTATAAAGCTAAATGAACTGCTTCATCTTTCTGTCTCCACTTTCTTATCTGCAAAATGGGGTTTTTAGGAGATGAGATGTTGCACGTTCAGCACTTAGCACAGTGCCTGGCACAAGATAAAGGCTCGATAAATGTCAAATTTAATGACAGAAACATGTTTCTCCTCTGAGGGCCTCCTCAGTCTCCTCATTCATTCCATAAATATTACTCAGCACCTACTATCTGCCAAGCTCCATGCCAGGCTCTGGAGATACAATGATGGTTAAAACTCAGCCCCTTTAACTTAAGAAGCATCAAGTCTAGTGGGCAAACTGAAAGATGAACACACGCTACCACAGACAGAAATGTTTAGAGCACAGTCAGACTAGGAACTGTGGAGACCCTAGATGCTAAAGGGCTTATGGCATCTCTCTCTGTAAAGTATACCAAAGGTTAAAATGCACTGGGATTAAACAGCATCTTCCTGGATCTCTGATTACAAAATTCCAGCCAGATAAGTGCATTAAAGCTATATGTTTTGGTATATAAGCCTTAGTGATTTCCTAAAAGGGGTTTTGCTTGACTAGGTCAAAGAAAACTCAAGGTAGGTAAGAACTCACTGACATCCAATCCTGATTTACCATACCGAGACTTTTGAAGGAAGACTCTGAGTTAGACATGTGAAGGGAACAAGAGAAAGACCGCTGTTTATCAAGCATAAAATCAGAAGTATGTATCTGATTATTTCTAAGGTCCAGGGCTGTATATTTTTTCATTTGCTCACTCACTCACTCATTCAATGTAAACCACTTTGCATCATTTGCAGAGGAAGATCAGAAAATAATCTCCCTTTCTCACGTGCCCAAATAATTCCACTACTACCATCACAACTTGCTCCGGTTCTTCACACACCCGCAGCAGCAGCTGGAGCCTGAAGCGCCAATCACTCCTAGCTACTCCAGCCACAAGAGGCCGACAGGCCCAGCCGCCTTGAAACGCGCCATTAGCTTCTTCTTGATGACCTCCTATTCATCCTCCAAAACCCAATTTAAGGCTCTTCCTCTCTCAAACCTTCCCCAAGCCGCCAGGTGTGCCTAATCCCCAATGCCTTCTTTGGATATCCTTCTATTCAGAAGCTTATCTGCGCCACTAAACTGTCAGCTCTTTGAGGCCAAGGAGTACGTCTGAGGGTTGTGTATCCTGAATGCCCAGTGCAGGGCCCTGCACAGAGTAGGATGAATGGCAGCCATTTCACAGATGAGAAAAGCAAGTCTCCTCTAGATGAGCCCAGTCATTCAGAAAACTGCCAGGTCTTCCGAGTCGTCCAGACCGGAGCTGAGCCCACCATTTTCTGCAGCCATCTCCCCCAGAACCCGCGCCAACTTCTGGGAAAGCGGAGGCCGGGGAACTTGAGCTTTTTTTAGGGAATGAATGGAGAGGGTGGCGTGGAAGGCGCGGGGAGAGGTAGCGGAGGAGGGAACCAAGATCCCATCCGTCCGGCTTCAGGGAGGTCCTCTGAACCCGGGTAGCGGCCGGGGATCTGTGGTCAAGACCACCCGGAGATGGGGTGGGAGACTCTACCAAACCCAACAGAAAGCAGTTCACACACTCCCTCGCAGAGACACACACCGAGACAGAGACAGAATCCCAGAAACAACCAAAGACACCACCTCCCTTAAGCCCAGCCGCCGCTTCCTTCTTACCAAGGAAAGACCGCCATCTTCCCAGTCACATGACCGCTACTTCTGGCACCGCCAGCCCAATTCGCCCTTCCAGACCACGCCCCGCCCGGGGGCCATGTTTGTAAGGGGCGGACGCCCCTCCCCGCAGGGTCAGGGCCGCCATGTTTGTGAGGGGCGGGGCGCCCTCCCGCAAGGCACGGGCCTTGCCGCTCGGGAGGCCATGATTATGAGGGGCACCGCAGGCCTGGTGGCTGCTGGTACCGCAGCGCTGACATGAGCTGGCACTTGCGGCAGGTGGCCGCCTGGCCAGCCGGCGCCCTCTGGAGGCGGTGAAGAATCCAGACACCTGCGGAGAGAAGACGCTAACCGCGGCTGGGGTGGGAACAGCGTCGAGCCTGCGCGTGCTTTTGCGGCTAATTAGCAGTTTGGCTGGGTAAGCCACGCCCCCTCTGCAGGACACTGCGCCCACCTCCGTGCACCGGGGAATTTAGGCACTTACAGTACCCACCTCCCAGGACTAACAACCTGGGTCTCTAAGGGCAGCCCTAGATCCAAATGGGACAGCTTTCGACTGGAACTAAACTAACTGGAGAAAACGGGGTCAGCATTTCACCCCACTTGGCGAAGCCGTACGTTTCTATGAAGGTGGATATCCGTTTCCACTACAGAACTTCCGTGCTCTAGTCTAGTCTTCTCTGATTAAAAAAAAAAAAAATCACAGGATATTTTACTAAATGGTTGCCATAGTAAGCATGTGTCACGCCCTGTGCTGAACACTTTGCGTTCACTCTTCATTTACTCCCCACTGCAGACCTCTGAAATTACGGCAACCGGGATTTGACCTGACCCCAGACCTACTAGTTTAACAGGGGAGATCTAACGGAGATGACTGTTGGTTAACAGTTGGTTCATCACAAGGCATCTGATCCTCACTTTTTTCCCTTTTTCTTTGAAGTGTCTTTTCTGACAGGAGGAGGTCAGAAAACCACATTCTCAAACATCTCCTCAGGAAAAGGCAGTAGAACACACCCTAACCCTCTAACGGAATACGTAGTTTATTTAGCACTCTGAGTCCTAGTTTCTTCAGCTGTGAACTTAGGATAATTCTGACCGAGGTGAAGGGAGATGATTATCAAATGCCCGGCAAATGGTCAGCACTCAGTTGAAGCAGTACATCACTCACTTGGCAGGCTGAAAAATCATATTGTAACTTCTGTGACCTTTCTGATTTCAGAGCTTTTCTTTCCAGGGCCACAGACGATGCAGTGTATCATAAAGCAGGGCTTCTCCCGTTTGAATTGCACAGACTCACCCGGGGATCTTAAAGGCAGGTTCTGATTCAGCTCTGGGGCAGGGCCTGGGCTTCTGCATTTCTAACAAGTCCCCGGGTGGCACTGCTGCTGGTCTCTGGATGCAGAAGGGGCTGTGATCGTTGTGGGTGGTAAAGGTGGGGAGGGGCAAAGAACACAAGCAGTGGCAGAGCAACAGCGTGCGCTCCTCAGCACATTCAGGCACACCCACTGATTCTGAACTCTTTAATAATGTCAGGTGTGTTACACAGATAATGGAGGTAACCCTGAAACAGGCTGTTATAAGTTATGTAAAGTGTGAAAGGGGATTCTTCCCACCATAGGCTGAGAAGCAAAACCACGCTTCTGGTGGCAACTTTGTCAATCACCTCAAGAAACTGCGTTGAGAGCCATAGAGAAACTGACCAAAAGGGAACAGATTAAATAAATAAGTGAAAAGGTAATATTTTACTGTCAAGTATAATTTTGGTTAGACATGGTATTTGTTCTCAGAGCTGTCCTTTAGAGCCTAACCGACGTGACTCCACTGCACCATACCCCAATCGGATTTGCTGCATTCCATGACTGAAAGTCTTTTTTAAATTTTTTATAACCTACATGTATGCCCACTATGGTGTGTTACAGATAGCATTCCAACTCCACTTGCTTATTTTTTTTTATAACCATTACTCTTCATTTGGGGGTAGGAGGGGGATTGTGTGTGGTTGTTCATGGGACAGTGACACCTGACAGAAAAAAAGATCTTCATCTCCAGAATGGGTCCTTGTTTTCAGCTCAGTATGAGTAATAGAGAGTTCCCAGTCAATGTACATAATAAACAAGAGCAAAGGGTGGCCACTGGAAAAGGGAGAGGCTGTTCTCACACTGCCTTGTAGATTGTCAAATGTAGTATCTCCTCGATAAGAGGTAAAAATGAAGACCGTTGGACTATGCTCACGTTAGATGACCAGGCAGCAGCAGTGGTTGGATTCTTAACGCTGTGCAAGTTGGCAGCTTGGTGTGAGCTTCAACCTTCGCATTCTCTCCCATTCGATCCGGCTAAGACATTTCCAGCTCCAGTGAACTTTTGCCCTCTGAAAAGTCCAACTCATGCAAAATCAAATGCCGGGGGGCTAATGTTACGGGTTACATATTAAATAGTGGGATATACCTTTCATGGGTCTTGTAATTGTAAAAAATTATCATATTATAATATTAATGTCTTGGCCACATACTTTTCAAAAGTCCTTTCTTTGGTAAATAAAAAAGATCAAATGAGATTTCTTTTAAGATGAAAAGTTTATTTTGCCTTTTGCCTAGAAGCAAAACTAGTGAAAATTAAAATTAAAGTATAAAAATAAATATAATTTACATTCATGGACATTCCACTCAAAGAAAAAATAACAAAAATAATATATATAAATAAAAATCCATTAAAAGCACAAAACAATGTCTGGCACTTTTATGAGAAAAAGCTGTGAACATTAAAAAAATTTATAAAACACACAAGCTTTTATCCTTAAAAAAAACACTCAAGTTTTGCATCCTTAATCTAAAACTAGTTTTATCTCTGAAACATACTATTTGTTGTAGCCAATTTGCATTACTGTACACAAAACTTTTAGCATCTATCTTTCATACTGGAAAGACCCACAAGATCCGAGTAAGCTGTATCCTGAGTTTTCAGAATGATAAAGCACAATTTATCATATTAAGATAATTTTGATACACTTTGCCCACAAATATAAATTGGTAACTCAGACATTTTTGACTGTGTTCTATTTCTAATTTTCTGATTCACTCATTAAATAAATGATACATCTCAATAAAGAAAATCAAGTTTACACCCAGAGTAGATTACTATTTTCTGTCTACAGCTAGATGTAAAAGTTAAATTTTAAATGGAACGGAAAATCGAAAACAATCTTTATCTCAACATTCTTAAGAGAATATTAAGAATATATATATAGTCTGCATTTTCAAAATACCAGTATCTTTTTAAAATTTAAGTTAGAAAGATTAAATGTACACATAAATGTTCCCAATTTTATGTGAGAAGCACAAAGCCCTTTTGGAGATGGCATGATAAATTAACAGTGACATTCTTTTTCATAAAATCATGTTCCCTTGGTAACACTTTTTGGTTTATATTTTAAATGATTATGTAAGTGATGAAAAACCTTAAACATTAGTGCCTCTTATGTAATGCAGACTTTAAACTAGACAGTATTATTATCCCATTTGAAAATCTGAATTTATCATATTGTATAGCCCTTTATTCTCCCCTAAATCCAGCATGCTAAAAAAAGCAGACTATGAAGAAATAAACAGACTAAATAGAAAATGTAACTGCATGCAACACGTTATTCTATTTTAAAGAAATAGATGTAATAATGCATTCATTCCTAAGCGCTACTACATTTAAGAACGTTGTGCTATCTTCCCCAAATTTGTTATACCCTCCACAGAAAGATTTTATAATTTAATAGAAACGTTTCTAATAGTACTAGGGTAACATACATTATTAACATACATTAAGCCTAACATTTCTGTGAGACAACTAGTTGCTGAGAGGAATGTGTACCTATGACCAAAATGGTGATGCCCAGCTACTCCTGTGGTGAATTTTTGGTGGACCACAATCAACAGGCAAGTGTTCTATCCTATGTGGTTACACTCTAAGTCCAAGAATATGAGAGATTAATCAGAGTTTTCAAAGTTACAAAATCGGGGAAAAACATTCTTCTGCAATAATTTCCCCTCAAACAGAACAGTATCTAGTTTATCAAATTCAGCAATCAGTGTGCAGAGATTAATGAAATTTGTATTTCAGAACTTATTTATAAGTTATCACACCTTTTCAATATTTTATAGAAATAAACGCAAATGTCCTTTAAGTTTACAAAAAGGTTCTCGGCGGACACCTGAGTAATAAAACAAACTTATGTTTGTGCAGGTTAAGGACAGAAATGAGCCAATTACTAAACGCTAATTTGTCTTCACCTGAAACTGATATTAAGAGGAAAATTCGGTGGGGGGGATGGGACTAGCCAGACTGACCAAAATATCCAGATGATTTTTCAGCCCTTTGGCATCACTTTGCCTGTGTAAACAGAGTCCAGAGTTAAATAAAAAGTCGTGAGCAGGGAAAATAATACGGATCCTAACCCTTCCCCCCTTTTTTATCCTAATGAATGTTGTCTTCTTAAGTTGTCGCAACATTTGGCTGCTTTCTTTGGATTTTTCCTGCATATACTCCTAAAAATAGAGCAAAACTATTATTATTTCTCAATGTAGTTTTTCTGTAATGATACCATTTAATGAGTGCTCACTATGTACCAAGCACTGAGCTAAGCAAAACACATTATTATATTTAATCCTTATGTAAAATAATCACGAGGTCAAAATTGTTACTACTATTTTAACAATAATAAAACTGAGACATAGGAGAGTAAGTCACCTGTGTAAGTAACAGAGCTAGAAGTAGAAACTCTGAGAACCCAATTCTACCTGATTCATTGTTTTACTTAACCATTTTGCATTACTGCCTCCTACTCTGCTTTAATTAGCAATTTCTGAATTTCACTGTAAACTCTTAAGTCAAGCACAAGACATCAAATGAATGTTTTAAAACATATATGAGATCAGAGACTGCAATTTAGTTTCTAAAAACTTTAATTGCTTTGCAGCAAACTTTAACGCCTTAGAATTGTACTTCAGTCTAAGAATATGATAGTCTATCAACATAAAAATGAGTTTTCTATAAAATGCTTAATAAAAGGTTTGTCCTCCATGTAGGTCATATCAAAGCATAATTTCAAATTTGTTTGAAACATAATCCAGGCCATTAAAAATTTAAGGAGGAAAGAATAATCTTTTCAAAAGCAACTATGGATCCCTGTGTTGAGATTCATAGTAGAATTTTAGTCATAAGCCAAATTTTCAGTTTATGTAAAAGGATAAAATTCTTTAGTCTTTTTCAATTGTCTAAATATGCACTCACGTATAAATAAATCTTTAGGAAAAATTAGGAAAGAATTTTTGTACTTGTTTAGATACATATTAATTATACATGTTAATTCAAGGGTTAAGTACATTTTTATTAATAATTATGTTGCAATGCAATTAAACCACAATAGTTCTAGATACTAAACTTCATTGTACACATTAACTGCAATGACTTCCTATTCATCCTTTATACTGTTGCGTATTACTGAATAGAAACAGTAGTTGCTATTTTACTTATAGATTCACAGGTGACAAATAGTGGAGATGAAATGCATGAGAAAAGAATATGGAGAGTAGTCACTCGGGCAATAGACAACATTAGGCAAAGCAATACTAATTCCTCAATGATTTGCCAACTAGCTAGGATTTATTACAATATATAACACTAACATGAGAAAAAATGGAAAATGTCTTAAAATTCCATGTAACTTCACAAGCAACAGGTTTGATGTTTGGTCTGAGTTCTTCCAAATGGTTATCTTTCAAACCAGCTGATTCTACCTCTGGAATAACCGGGATTTTCAGCTCTGTAATCCCCTTTAAAACAACTCCATTGACTGTCACTCACAGTGAATTCCAAAAGATGACCTTTTAAATTATCCTCTATATATTCAACATTATGAATTAAACTCACTATATATACATGCAAAAGGTGAGCAATCAATTCAAAGTTGTGATCAATATCTTGTTCCCTCTTTGAACTTAGGTGAATAACATGAAAAAATTTATGTTGCTTATTCCCTCCTAATTTGGAGAAAATTACTTAGTAATAAAAGCTCTAAAATATGACTAATGGTGTATTAATGAGAAGACTAGAATTGATTAAAGATTTAATTTTAATTGCCTGGTGATTAGGTTTCTTTTAAATGTTTAGAAATCAGTCTAGTTAAAGCAAAGCATTTTGCAAGTATTTTTAATGGATCACATAATTTTTGGTGAGTTATCACAGTGTCTTAACAAAGACACCTAAAAAATATTAAAACATTAGCTTAAGGGTTTTGCATTAGCTCAACACTGAATTTGTCTTTTTGCCACCATAAATAGGATTTTAAAATACACTTTTTGGCTTAGCCCTTAAATAATTCTCAAATAATGAACATAAAGAGAAATTTAGCTCAAGCTTCTTATTGAGCAAAAGATTAAGACTTCACCCCCTCCCATTTGGCATATTCACATGTGACCTTGTGGTCAGAGAGCAATTCTTCCCCTTATGTGCAGATACAAATATTCCTGGGTGATACACTTTCCCAAAGCTGAATAGACATGCACAGATTTAGACATCAGATCATTATATTTTACTCATTTATAAAAACTTTTCTGAGTTAAGCATGTATAATTCTACAAAGTTTTCAGATTAAAAAATACATAGTGTCTCCATGGAATTTACAGAAATCAAGATTGCAACCACAGTTTCACTAAGATCTCCTGACTGCCGCAAAATACTAATACAAATGATCACTAGTAGGAATGACGGTGAATATGCCAAAATTATGGTGGCAAGGAAAGACATCTATCCCGCTGGTATGGCCTGGGTCATGGGGCAGCTTGTGCACGACTTTCTATTGAATGGGTTTCAGGAATTCGTTGGCTACACACCTGAAACAGGCGCTCTGTTAGGCACTCTGCTCTGTGAAGACTTCTGTCTATTTTGCACAACCCCCTTCACTGATGTCTTAGGGGTTCTAATTGAATATAAAAAAATTAATAAGTCACTTGCGTTAAGTTCTAAATGTTCAACATTCAAAAAAAGCAACCATACTGCATTAACCGTTCAAAGCACAATAAGCTTGAAAAGAATTAAGTCTCATGCATGTGCACAGTAAGGAAACTATACCTTTCCCTTCGTCAGGAGACTATAACCATGACTTATGCTTTGTTGGAGAAACACTTTGGTGATGTTGAACTTACTATGTGGATGTTTACATTATTTAATGAGCAAAATGGTATGAAATGAAAAGTAAAAACACGCCAACATAAGATGATAATTAAAATTTAATACACAACAGTACATCAGAGGGTTATCTTTGAACAAAACGTTAAAAGCTCTTCCTAATACGATAAAAAGATCACATTTGAAAATAGTTATCCTTTATATAAAAAGCTAATCCCTCTCAAAGCTAATCTTGATTTGAATATTTTTAAATACCCATGTGTGTTGAATTCTTACCCTTGTCTACTCAGTAGCCTATGAACAGGTGCATTCTGTCCTTGATTTGGCTGAAGGGCTCTGTTGACAAGGTAAATAAAAAATTAATTCAATAGGATAAATTCAGCTTTTCCCCCACTTTCTTTCAACAGATGAAAGAAACAGTGAGGCAGAAGTCAACGATGCAACGATTTGGCCTATACATTATCACAATGCAAAACAAACTGACTACAGTGTATTAATATAGTGCTTATTTGCTCACCAAGAGAACAAACCTCGGTTTTTTTATCAGGAAAGAGATGCCTAACACAAGTATTAATCCTTGTGCTTTTAGATAATTTATTTATGTACTTTACAGAAGGAATTTTTCCTTTCAAACATCTGAGAAACAAAACATCACTCTTGTAAGAGGAGAAAACACGTCAGAAACATTAAGCTAGCTTTCTAAGGTTTTTAAGTAAGTATCAAAGACCCCTTGGACTGCAGACTGAACTCAGGACATATGGGGCTCAAATTTCCATCAGAGATAGCATGTCCTACAGAAAGCTCCAGGAACATCTGGTCTGGCACATGACCATGTATATGACCAGGTGTTACTATGGATTCTGACTCTGTGACCCTCCACCCCAATAGGGAGAGATTTACTGATGTAAAGTAGAACAAAGCCAACAAAAAACAAGCTTGGGATTTATAAGATTTTCTTTTCCTTAAAAGTTAAAAAATAGCCTCTTACTGAGACTAAGTGATTTTTCTCACCTTGTTTCAGAAGGATTTTGCTTAACCAAAAATTTCTTATTTGGCATTCCCATTTCTGCAGCTCTAACACAATATAAAAATAAGGACACACAAATAATGTATTTAGAAAGGGGGAAAACACATGATTACAAATGTGATACAGGATGACAGAAACAAATCATCATTTCAAAGTTGGTGCACTACTGAAAGACCTGTAATAAGCATACTAAAGACGAATTTCAAGAAAGAAGAGTTTTAATAGGATAGCTTCAGAGTATTATTTGCATTAAGTTTTTCCTGCTATGAAGTCTTTAGGATATTTGAAAAAGAATATATTTAAAAGATACAAAATTAACACTGAATATAAGGATTAAGTATTTTTAAGATTACTTGATTAGCTATCAATTACACAAGTTGAATGTTGACCAATTTATTAGTTAATACATTTATCTAAAGATAAAATCAGATTTTACCACCTGATTTTAAGAAAACTATATAAAGGGATTTCTATCACCTCAGCTGCAGAAGTGTTAACAATTCTTTATTTCTAATTTGAATATACAAACCAACAGTTGCTTAAAATTAATTGGCTTGATAATAATTAAATTAGAATATGACAAGACATGAAAAAGACTTACTTCATGTACTTCTTCCTATCAAGAGACTTCTGTGTTGCAGCTGAAAGAGCCACTCGTGGACTTTTCATTTTATCCTTTAAAATACAAAAGTAACATAAAGCTCTAGTGGTACCAGTAATACCACTAAAGTATAGTACTGAATGATCTCAAATTGCATGGAAAAGCTTCTCTTACTGGCATTCTGAGCTTTAATTTAGTCTTTACAATTGAAGCAGTCTAATTTTTTTAATTAATTAAAATTATTTTTCCCAATGAAATGGTGTAAATTTGGCTTTTCTTTTGCCAACCACACTAAGATCCCTGATTCAAACCACAGATCTCCAACACTCTGATATACAGTTGACCCTTGAACAACACAGATTTGAACTGCACAGGTGACTTACATGCAGGTTTTTTTTCAACAAATATATTGGAAAATTTTTTGGAGATTTATGACTTTAAAAAACTCACAGATGAACCACATAACCTAGAAATATGAAAAAAAAATTATGTCATGAATGCATAAAATATATGTATATACTAGTCTATCCTTATATAAGCATAAGGTGAGTGATATTTAATATAAAATTAATGTGTTAGTTTTCTTACTGTTTTATAACTGCTTTCAAAGAGTTACATTACCATTCAGTATGCAGGCCTCTCGCTCTTTCTCTCTCTCTCTGCCTCCCTCTCCCTCTCTTCTCTCTCAACTACAGCCTATCATCACAGGTATGTGGGGTTTTTTTAATGTAACACTGTTTCCAATACTGTATTATGAATATGACAACACTGTATGCCATGATTATAACAATTTATTCCTTAGTGTACAGGCTAGGCTACTGTGAAGCAATCATACTGATTACACTAGGTTCCCATAAATTAAACATATTGCTGCTTCCTCATTATCAATGCATGAATTGTTACAACTGTAAATAAACGTGAACTTGTTTTTCACATTATCTTTTCATTTTTTTAATCTTTCATTTTTGATGTCTAATGTTAGTAATACATATAACATCTACAGTGTTTTGTATCATATAAGACAATATTGATGTAGGTACTTAACAGACATGATTCATCTTATAAACAGACAACATAAATTATGGTATTGATAAATACAGTACAGTACTATAAATGTATTTTCTTTATGATTTTCTGAATATTTTCTTTTCTCTAACTTATTTTAAGGATACAGTATATAATACATATAACATATAAAATATGTGTTAATTGACTGTTTATGTTATTGGTAAGACTTCTGGTCAACAGTAGACTATTAGTAGTTAAGTTGTTGGGGAGTCAGAAGTTATACTGAAATTTCTGACTGTGGGCCACCCCTAAGCCTCCACGTTGTTCAAGGATCAACTGTTTTTCAAATTAATTTGGAGCCTCTTTTCTAACTCTGATTTCCAAAAGAGGTAAATGTACATGACAGTTTCAAGGAAATTCAATCAGGAGCAGCAGGCAGTTTTTTATGAGTCATCCAAGTAATATTCAACACTTAACTCAAAAATCTAATCCCAAAAACAGTATGTAATTCTTGCCAATTTCTTTTAAATTTGTCTACAGATTTAAATATTATTGGTAATCCTGGGAACTACCTGTTTTAAGAATTGTAGGATGGGGGCTTCCCTGGTGGTGCAGTGGTTGGGAGTCTGCCTGCCAATGCGGAGGACGTGGGTTTGGGCCCTGGTCCGGGAGGATCCCATGTGCCGCGGAGCAACTAGGCCCGTGCGGAGCAACTAGGCCCGTGCGCCGCCAACTGCTGAGCCTGCGCTCTGGAGCCCGTAAGCCACAACTACTGAAGCCCACACACCTAGAGCCTGTGCTCCGCAACAAGAGAAGCCCCACAATGAGAAGCCCGTGCACCACAACAAAGAGTAGCCCCCGCTCGCCACAACTAGAGAAAGCCTGTGCATAGCAATGAAGACCCAACTCAGCCAGAAATAAATAAATATTAAAAAAAAAAAAAAGAATTGTAGGATGGTGCTAAAGTCAATAAAGAATGATATTTAGTATCAATTACACCAAACCCAGAAGAACCTCAATGTGAAGTAATTATAGATAGATCAATCAATCGATTGATCTGCCCCTGGTTCCTATTAATATTTGGTCTTTGACCCCAGTTCCTGACACAAAGCTCCTAAAACCCTTTTAATCAAATCTCCTGAGTGATAGGAGCATCTTTTGTTCTAATGCTTGATCTTTGACTTCGGTTCCTAACACTGAGCTCCTAAATCCCTTGAAATTTCCCAGGTGATAGAAGCAATTTTTTTGAACCCAGGCCCCGACAGTGAAAGCACCGAGCCTTAACCACTGGACAGCCAGGGAAATTCCCCAAAGTATCTTTTGTTCTAATAAGACAACTTTTGGTGGGCTCTGAATGAGGGCTAGTCACCAGAAAGACCAAGCACGATTACAACCTTGAAACTTTCAGCCTCACCCCCTATCCTGTGGGGACAGGACAGAGGCTAGAGATTGAGTCAATAATCAATCATGCCTACGTGATGAAGCCTCCATAAAAACCCTAAAATACACATCCACATGCTGGGAAGGTGGCACACACCCTCCACAGGACAGAAGCTCCTGCTCTCAGGACCCTTCCACACCTCGCCCTATGCATCTCTCTATTTGGCTGTTCATCTGTATCTGTTACTGTATCCTTTATTATATAATAAACCATTAAATGTAAGCAACTGTTTCCCTGAGTTCTGTGAACCATTCTAGAAAAATTTTCAAACCTGAGGAGGGAGTCATGGGAACCCCACTTTATAGCTAGTTAGTCAGAAGCAACATAATTATTAATAAAATATACTTAACCCTTGAATTAACATGTATAATTAATATGTATCTAAACAAGTACAAAAATTCTTTCCTATTTTTTCCTAAAGATTTATTTAATGAGATTGGCATCTGAAGTGGAGGCAGTCTCATAAGACTGCCTCCTTGACATGTAGGATCTGATACTAACTCCAGGTAGATGGTATCAGAACTGAATTGAATTGTAGGACACCCAGCTGGTGTCAGAGATCTGGTGTGGGGGGAAAACCCACACATTTGGTAACAGAAATAATTTGTGAGTGTAAAAGAAATAGAGATTTTTTTTCACTCACTAGTTTAAAAGTCATGTAACATACCATTTGCCGGAGCATTTTCTCTTTGCGAACTTCTCGATCATGATGTAGAATAGACATTCTTTCAGCTGCATCCATTACAAAGAATATGTCATGAATACCATACAGGGCAGCTCGCAACTAAGTTCAAAAGAAGAAAATATTATACCCATTTAAAAAGATGAGGTTAGAGGTCAGTAGTATTACGTATGCTCTTATTTAGAGAAAACGGTTAAAGTTTTCATTGAAACCTACTTTCAGTGGTTCAGTGAAGGTAGAGAAATAAAACATTTCCATTTCCTAAGAGCCTTGAGGATACATGCATTACCTGAGCTAACACTCTTTCCTGAAGAGAAGCATCTTGTGCTGAAACAACACCTCTCTTTAACGGTGCTTCCAACTGAAAACTTCTTATGAATTCCATAGTATCCTGAAAGAAATGCTCCTTCATTTTTCTAGAAAGATTTCATGATCACTGGAGTTTCCTTTTGTTCTTTTTCTCAGTCAAAACGAAATGAAGAACACAAAACTATTACATCAGAAGTCAAACAGCACTCACTTTAAAGTGAGACCAAAAAAATGCACAAATTACTTCGTTTACATATTTTAAAAAATTATCTGAATGAGATTAATCAATTTCTAAAACAGCCTACATTATGTGACTAAAAAATGTTTGATCTGCCTAAGTTCTGAACTAATTTGTCAACTCAGCTGTCACAACACTGACAGAAACTGAGACAGAAATGTAATACAATTTACACAACCCTCTTACTTTTACAGTTTGTCGAAGTTGTTTCAGTTTATCTGTCTGCATGAGCCTACGAGTAAGAAATCCTTTTGCTACTGCAGTTACTTTGTTAAATTTTGCTTGTACTTCTGCACTGAAAACCTAGAAGAAATAAAATAGACACAACATTTTAATAATCTGAGCATTATACTCAAGACTGTTTTTCTTAATCTATTACAATGAACTAAATTCTTCTATATGTTTACTCTGTGTAGTTTAATCTTTAATAAAAGCTAAGCTTTTGATGTATTGCAAAATATTTATGCCTCATTTGTACAACCTAAGATAACATAGCTCTTTAGAAAAGATATAGACAGACGTGCATGCATGTATCTTTAAGTTTGCCCACCTGAGACCATTTAGTTTTGGCCCTTCCAAAAGGTCTTGTTACTGAGAGTTTGGTCAAGCCACTAGTTGATGATCCCCAGAGGTAGAATGGTACTTCACTTGCAGAACCAAAGCTGTGTTGTAGGGCAGAACTTGTGAAACCTTGAGAAATATACATAAAGTATTATACTTGATGTCAAATAATTAGAATACACAGAACATCCAAATAAACATGACACTCATCAAGAATAACAACTCTGGGGCTTCCCTGGTGGCGCAGTGGTTGAGAGTCCGCCTGCCGACGCAGGGGACACGGGTTCGTGCCCCGGTCTGGGAGGATCCCACATGCCGCGGAGCGGCTGGGCCCGTGGGCCATGGCCGCTGAGCCTGCGCGTCCGGAGCCTGTCCTCCGCAACGGGAGAGGCCACAACAGTGAGAGGCCCGCGTAACGCATAAAAAAAAAAAAAAAAAAAGAATAACAACTCTGAAACTGATCCATAGCAGACTTAAAGTATTTATGGACTTTAAGCATATGCACCAGATGGATCTTTTCAACACAAACAGCATCTCAGGATAATTGAAGATGTGAAGATAAGCTCTTATTGGGACTGGGTAATTAGATGTAATTCAAGATCACTCAGGAGATAGCAAACTGTGTTATCACTTGAAGAATATCACCTGCTACTTGAATGAACAAAGACCAGGCTCTGAGCCAAATTTCCTGATATTTTCCTTGCTAAGGTGGCTTTTCTCGTGAACCTGCTCATTGGTCTTTGATCTGCTGCTATCATTTCATTTTTCACCAGTTTCTAAGAAGCTGGCAAATAGCATGGGTTGGATGTGGAATGACTTATAGAAAGGAGGTACAATTTTAAAGTGTGCCAAATAAAATATCTTACTATAGGATAATTTTTTCAAATGGAAAAGGATTTTTTTAATATTTACCAGAACTATTTGAATTTGAAGAATGGAGTGAGTCCACTTGAGACAGCACTGTTTCTAGTAAACCAGAGTCACTTATCTTTCTCCATTCTAAGTCCACAGCATTGCTAGTGCCCAATTCGGAGGCTTCCGCTGTAATCACCTTCTTCTCTTTTAACATTTTCTCCCGTTCTTCTATTTCCTGTAGATTAAGTTTATTATAATATGGTAGCTCTTTTAATTACATCTCCAAATAGTATTTTAGGCTCAGCTAAAAGTATGTATGATTATCAGCAAATTATTTATTTCAGGTTCTCCTCCCTCAAATAAAATTGACAATTTATTTAATTGATTTTGAAATGTGATAATCTTAAAACAAGTGTCCTTCCTCTTATGATATACTCTTACAGAATGCATATTTCAGCATCTACTTACAAAATACCTTTTAAAAATATTACACATTTTGAATCAAGGATTCAATTAAGTATCCTTTTGATAAATTATGCATTTATTTTTAGATAAGGATCAAAATATTTTAATTCACATTTTGGCACTAAAAATACTCTCCATGACATGGGGAGGGGGAAGGGTAAGCTGGGACAAAGTGAGAGAGTGGCATGGACATATATACACTACCAAATGTAAAACCAATAGCTAGTGGGAAGCAGCCGCATAGCACAGGCATATCAGCTCGGTGCTTTGTGACCACCTAGAGGGGTGGGATAGGGAGGGTGGGAGGGAGGGAGATGCAAGAGGGAAGAGATATGGGGATATGTGTATATATATAGCAGATTCACTTTGTTATAAAGCAGAAACTAACACACCATTGTAAAGCAATTATACTCCAATAAAGATGTTAAAAAAAAATTGATAATTCCAAAGTCACTTTTTTCTTAAATCCAAACAAAAAAGTACTCTCCATGTATGAAAATCAATAACCCCCTTAGATTAAGATATACAAGGGTAACAATTATAAGTATCCTAAACATGACCAAAACTCCACTCACCAGCCCTATATCCCTACATTTTAATTCCTCACCTTTTGCAGTCTCTCCTGTTCCCTTTCCTGCTCAGCTATGAGTAGCGATAACTGCTGGGCGTGCTGCTCTTCTAGTCTCTTCCGCATTTCTTCGAAAGCTATCATCTTGCTTTTTAATATCTCCTCACCTTCTGAAAAGAAACATGTCCCCTCAAATTTAGAAAATTTAGTAATATCTGATGTTTTATAACATCAATTTAAATTACGCTTCTGACCAGAGAGTATTCCTGGATCTGACCCAGTACAATCAAGATACAGCCAGGTCCCCACTTTGAATCACATTCTCTTTGGCCCTCCTCTCATTTCATGCTACTAAAGGTCTGTATCTCATCACCCTAACCCACTCGTTCGACAGATCCCATCATGATCTGAACTGATGAAGCCAAGACTATGTGTTCCGTCCAATTCTCTTTACTCCAATTAACCTCACAATGTGGTTCTCATGTGCATCTCACCTCCATTTATTTTCTTCACTCCTGTCCTTCTCCAGGGTCTCTGGTATTGTAGCTTCTACTTTTGCTTTGTTTTACTTTTTTAAAATAAATGTTGCTTTGACAGTATAAAGCTACTCAGCTTGAGGCTCCAAAAAAGATTGGATATTAAAATTCTAGATATTTTAATTACTAACTAAAAAATTTATTAAATCAGTATGACTATGCAACCTACTGAATAGAAAGTGGTGTGACACTTTGAAATGTTGAAATATCAAGTATTACACAGATGTAGCACATAGATATTTAGGAATCCATTATAATTCAACTAAATTCAAAGAATCCTTCTTTCTAAATACACAGTCAATGATTTTCATTGAAGATAAGCGCATTATATTTGTCCTACCTGCCATGGTATTCTGATAATTTGTTCCTAAATACATTTTATTCAGCTACAACAATATGCAGTTGTTCACGTGCAATTTTTTTATAGGCGGGGGAGGGGGGCTGGAAAAGCAGGTGAATTGTAACGTTCAGCAAGAAAGGAAAAACGCCCTCCACTCGACCACTCAGCCAACAACTGGAGTCCATTCAGCTCTACCTTAAAAACTTTATAAATGAGTGCCTGTCCAGGGGATCCCTCTCTGGGAGGTGTGCCCGAGGCAGGCAGCCAAGCTACGGGCAGCTCTCGGCACGATGCACTGCCACCCTTGCCCACTCTGATAGCAAGCCGGCTGCCTCCATGCCTGGCCTCATCTCACACGCAGCGGCCTTCCTCTTGTGAAAGCACTGCCAGAACTGCCACTTGGTCAGTCTGTGTCCTTTAGGTATTCACCGAGACAGCTTCTAGCCTGCTACGTCATCTACTTGGAGAAGCCAAGCTGGCTCCTCAGATATCAACTGTTTTTATTAGAGTGCTTATAAAGTCGCACAGGTGTTACGTAGTCTGCCCCAACCCAACCCTATTTTTCCTATAAACCTTGTTACTTTTAGGTGCAATTTTACAGAATACGAAGTTTTTTTCAGGAGGATGCATATCACATTAGAGTTGAAATGTCTGTGTCTAAAAACATGATTTACTTGATTTATATGTCTTCCACATCAGTAATGAAGAATTATGAGCCATGACAACAAAGTAAGGAGTAATAAAGAAGACATGTTTTAACAAGTTACTGTTAATATAACACTAGATGCAACAGAAAGAAATTTGAAATAATTTTCATTAATAAAGACACCACTCTTGA
This sequence comes from Phocoena sinus, assembly GCF_008692025.1. Taxonomy (NCBI): domain Eukaryota; kingdom Metazoa; phylum Chordata; class Mammalia; order Artiodactyla; family Phocoenidae; genus Phocoena; species Phocoena sinus. The sequence goes on along the minus strand of NC_045777.1, from coordinate 64,949,434 downwards.
AACACTACTCACAGAGCCTTGTTTGTGATATCTTCTCTAATAATTTAGTGTTAAAGTGTTTACTAAAGGGCCAACTACATGAAGATCTCATTACAAATGAAAGGGCAAACTGATGAAAATATTAGAAACCACAGTCCAAAAGGAAAACATCATAGCAATATACTGGATTAAAATTATGAGTGATGTTTCATGCAAGAACTTTTTCCTCCAGTCATTAACAATATTCTCTATAATACCAAGTGGATTGTGAAAGATTCATAATCTAAATAGGAAAATCCTTTAAGAAAGCCTATCAAATGGCAGTAAACTGTAGCTAGTGATGCTCTCTGATAAATGAACAGATGAAGACAATTATAATTATTCTGCAATTATTATTATTATGACAATTATTAATTATCAATTAAAGGTATTAAATAGAGATGCCACCTGCTTGGCAGATATTAAACACTTCGAAGCTTTCTTACCTTTTGAACTACTTTCTAATATTTTATTCTTGTTGATGTAGACAGACCCCTTAAAGTATCTTTTTTCTGGCAAATGTTGCCTTTCCTGTTCAGCTATTCCAGTTGTTATGACATAAGGCCAGTTTTCTTTTTGCAAATTATCAATATCTAAATCAAGTCTCTGTTTAACTTTCTCAAAACTGTTATCCAAAAATTGTTCATTTCCACAGGACGCTGTAGGGGTGTCCATATGCAGTCTGGTATTCTGGTTTTGCATCAGTAAAGGAGATGGGTTTTTTACGTCGTAAGACTTATTCAGTCCCATTTGGAAATTGCAGTTTTTCTCTAACACATTGGCTGACTTGAGTCCACTCACAGTTCCAAAGTTTTGACTCACTATACATTGACTGGTGGCATATGGCTCATGCAATCTTTCCACTGCAGTACCTGTACTGTCCATTTTCTGTGGTCCTCTCCCATCAGATGTTAACTGACCTTCCATGATAGCAAGTCCATGAATAACTTTATTTCCTAATTGACTTCCTGAAGACTGACATACCTGATTTGATTTACCTAAAACCATTTCCTGTATGGCTTCAGATGTATTTTTACTGACATAAACCTTGCTTGAACAAACTCCTGCTAAATCAATTGGTAACTCTGGCACAGTTTCAGATACATTTGTTTTTTCATCAGTTTCTTGAACAACTAAGTCTACTGCCTGTTCTTTTCCTTTAGGACTTAATTCACAAGCATTTATTGGGTTATTTATAAGTATATGACATGCTGATGATGGCCTAGAACACCTTCGATGCATTTTAGGACTTAGGCTTGGCTCTGGGCTAGGTAATTTGGCATATGAACCAGTAAGACTTTTGATAACATTATTTTCAGTAACAAAAGTGGGAATGCGTTTAAAATCAGAATCAGGCTCTAAAACAGTAGAATGGCCAGTTGGTATAGGTATGTCCACTTTAGAAAAGCTACCTAAAATGGATGTATTCACGCTGCTTGCTTGAGTGGAAGCACCTTGGAGAAGAACATTTGATTTATTAAGGCTTGGTTTGTCAGGAATAACTGAACCACAGTGCTTGCCCATCAACTGGGCCTTCTCCTTTTCACAGTCAGTCACTTTAACAGCATCATTTTCTTTGTCTGAATAACTCTCATTAACACTCCTCTTTGCACTACTTCTCAGACTGTGTCTAGATTGCTCTCTTTCTATATACTCCTTTGACTTTTTCATCAGCTTCTGAAGACTCATTATGTAGGGATCGGGAGTAACTTCCCCCAGAAGTGATGGCTCTTGTTCTTCATTTGTTGGAAAGAGACCACCAGAAATAAGCGGCTCTTGTGCAGCTGCTGAGGAGGTCTTTAGAGAAGCTTCGTTTTCGGTGTGGCTAATATTTGAACTATCACATTGCTTCAGATAACTGAATTCTTCTGAGTCCCTAGCTAAGTCTACCCCATTAGATTTAAATTGGTCCTCAGTATTCAATGGCAAAATTCCAGTTATCTTTTCAAACTTTGCTAAAGTAGAGTGTTCAGTAGGGCTTGGCAAGATATTTGGAAGTGTAGCAGGAACATTCAAGTTTCTGACTTCTGAATTAGAGTAAACTGTTTCAGTCTCCCACTGATCAAAATCACAGGCATTAGGTGCTTTTCTAACCTGAAAAAGGAAATTTAAAAATTATTATTTCCAGGAATTCCCTGGTGGTCCATTGGTTAGGATTCCGTACTTCCATTGCACGGGGCACAGGTTCGATCCCTGCTTGGGGAACTAACTTCACATGCCGTGTGGCTCAGCCAAAAAATAAATAAATAAAAATAAATTTAAGAAATAAAAAGTAATATGTCCTGACTACACAAAAAGCCTTTGATTTCATTGTTTTCTAAAGTGAAACTGAAACTGAAGATTCAGAGTTCTAATATTTGAAAACACAAATAAAAACTCAGATGACCTTTTCTATGGTATTCTATATCACATGGAGCTCAAATTACTATAAAAAGCATCTACTGGTCATCCTGGCCTATTTATTAACAGATTAAAAGAGAATTCCTTCATGGTCCAGTGGTTAAGACTCCGCACTTCCACTGCAGGGGCTGCGGGTTCAGTCCCTGGTCGGGGAACTAAGATCCCACATGTCGCCAGGTGCGGCCAAAAAGAAAGAAAGAAAGAGGGGCTTCCCTGGTGGCGCAGGGGTTAAGAGTCAGCCTGCCGATGCAGGGGACATGGGTTTGTGCCCCGGTCCGGGGGGATCCCGCATGCCGCGGAGCGGCTGGGCCCGTGAGCTGTGGCCGCTGAGCCTGCGCGTCCGGAGCCTGTGCTCTGCAACGGGAGAGGCCACAACAGTGAGAGGCCCGCATACCTCAAAAAAAAAAAAAAGTCACTTATCTAATCTGATACAAATATGAACATACGTGCATATATATTCATATACTCATGTGCAATTTAATCTTGGGATAGAAGCATTTTCGTCAGCTTTCTTCTGGTTGTATGTTATAACATCACCACTGCTCCTCCTAGGAGAACTGTCATCTAGGGATAATAATGTGTAAGATAAATAGCAAGTAATTAAATTTCTTACATAGACGATTCCTCTTTAACAAGAACTAACTTGCCCAGGACACTGATTAAGCAAAAAAATAATTCAGTACCAAGACTCCTGCCTCCCATACGCTTACTCCAAATTTTAACTAAAATCCTTCTATATGATGAGACATATTTGTGGTAAATGAAAGGTCAGCCATCGAGCTTAATACTTAAAAATTAAGAAAAACTTCAACTTAAAACCTGATTAAGGCAAATTTCAATTTGATTAGCTGGATGATCATTTAAAACAGCAACCTGGGGGCTTCCCTGGTGGCGCAGTGGCTGAGAATCTGCCTGCCAATGCAGGGGACACGGGTTCGAGCCCTGGTCTGGGAGGATCCCACATGCCGCGGAGCTCCGCAACAGGAGAGGCCGCAACAGTGAGAGGCCCGCGCACCGCGATGAAGAGTGGCCCCCGCTCGCCGCACCTAGAGAAAGCCCTCGCACAGAAACGAAGACCCAACCCAGCCAAAAATAAATAAATAAATTTATAAAAAATAAAAAAATAAAATAAAACAGCAACCTATTAATGAGTTTTTGAACAAGCAAAATAAGTTAAAAATTTAATAAAGATGAAAACAATTGTATACACAAAAGATCCAACAGAAAACAATAAAATTACATTTTGTATCTAAATAACTCGACTTTGCAAAAGAACAAAAAGTGAACTAGGATGTTTTCTAAACATTATACAAGCATATATGAAACTGGCAGAAATCATTATCATATTATCATATGAATACACTCCAGAATCCTGAATTTTAAAAGATTTTTAGGTTGCTTTGTATGTGTTTTTTTTCTTAGGCAATATGGCACTCCTATTTTACCTTACAAATCCCAAGACATGTAATGATTTCCAGGTACTACGCAATAAACAGTACAACAAGATCTACTTGGTCACAACCTCACGATAGAAATAAAACAAAAGGGATACATACTCATGACACATGTTCGCAGGTTTAAGTAAAATAAATTATTTCCTCAAAATAGCTAAACATTTCATATTTGTGATATTCAGCAGCCATGCTTTTTGTACATCACTAAAAAAGCCTTTGGTTAGACAATTTAAATAACAACAACAACAAAATCTATCAGAATCATAGGTTTTACAGGTAAAACAGACCTTAGAAATCTATTTGTATTATATAAAATTTCTCTATCTGAATAATTAATTCATTACTCTATAGTTCAACATTGTACACGTTCTATTAAGCAGAGGAAGTCTTTAAACTCAACAATAAATTCATTAGTAGTATATTTGATATATTCCCTCAGTGGACCAAGAATGATATGCCATTTTTGTTCCAATAATAGGAAATATCTAATAAATTAAAAACCCACCTTTGTTATGCTACTCACTACATTTTATAAACTCAATATGAGCAGTAATTATACTTTACAAATTAAAATCTACTACCCACAGAGAAATGAAGGTAGTAGTTAGTGGGAAATATCCTAAGGGTCATTGTACATAAATCATCTAGTATGAATTACACAAACCACAAACCCCTAGGATTATAAAAAAAATTAAAAGATGTAACCAGCGAAACAGGGTTATATAAGGCAGAAATTATTTGTTTTATCTAATTCACTGTTTTTAGTATGAAATGATCCAGACCTTAAAACACATTGTTTATACAAATTTAAATTAAATAAAAATCATTGCAAAGGTATAGATGTGTTGTTTAAAAAGTTTCAATTTGTATCTAAGATGCATCTAGGCAATTCTATTATCTAATCTAAATTGCATTTGTGTATCTAAGAGCAGAATCTTCACCAGAAAAAAAAATGCGGGACAGTTATTTACTTTAGCAGAGAATGAGAATAAGGTCATTGAGTCAATAGTCTGATTAGTTCAGAGGTAAACTACAATGGCCAATTCTATCATTTTGTCACTGAGAATTCAATGTTTTTAGAGTCATAAGACATAGACAACAAGCAATTATACTCAGTGTATGGGTCCATTGTCTAAGTACCCTCTGATTCAAGTACTGAGCACCACTAACAAGCAAGTGAATTTTCTTTGGAGTAACTGAAATGGAATATCACAAATTACGAAGATTCTCAAGCTTAACAGTATATTGGTAATTAACTACTAAGGCAAATTTATTTCTGAAAAATTATCATCAATGCTTAATTCATGATTTCTTAATTATAATTTAAAAGAGCTTAAATTACACACCTGAACATTTTCAAGAATCTCCTGGACACGTGTCAGTAAAGCTCTATTCCTGTTAACCTGCTTTCTTCTTTCTACATCAAGTGCTTTCTGCTTTTCTTGTTGCATTTCCCTTCTTTTCTCAATATTAAGCTGAAAAACATCATAAATATGTAATTATTTCTCATAAATGTAAAAATATCATAAAATCAGGTAGTTTTGAACCAGAATGATTAAAAATGTGTGCAACAGGTAAAACTATCTATAGTGAAAGAAATCTGAACAGTGGTTGGGGGTGATGACTGGGATGGAGCATATTAAATTTTTCTGTGGTGATGAAAATGTTGTGTGGGTGTGAGTTATAAATGGATGCCATATATCAGAACTCATGGGACTGCTTTTTTTTTTTTTTGGTTGCACTGTGTGGCATATGTGATCTTAGTTCCCTGACCAGGGATTGAACCCATGCCCCGTGAATTGGGAGCACGGAGTCTTAACTACTAGGCCACCAGGGAAGTTCCCAGCATTCATGGAACTTTAACACTTAAGATCTGTGCATTTTACTGTAAGTAATTATTCTCAATTGAAAAAAAAAGTTGAAAGAAAAAAAAACTGTTCACGTATCAAATGCTCTGAAATGAAAGATAAAATTAACCCTATTGGCTACTGTTTTGATTTTCATTTGGTAATGTCTTACTTCACTGGTTCAGTTAGTTTCTAATCCTCTAATCAGTATACATTTCACCTCTTTGCTACCTCAAAAAAATGTCCAAAGGTGATAAAAGAAACAGATAATGTTTTATTTGCCTACAAAATCAGAACACATATTTGGTTCCACTTCATTGTAACCTCCAATAAAAATGTAATGTACTGAAAAAAATTGAAGGCGTCCAAGCATTATTTTTTTTGTGTGTGGATTTAAGTCTTTATTATTAAGTCCTGGGAAGTTTAGTCACTATGTTAAGGAGTCAAGACTTATTTTAGATTTATGCAAATAGAAAACATGTCATAAAAAATTATTTCAAAGTTGCAGTATTTGACTATCAAATACAACCTAAAATCATGGATTAAGGTCCATAAGCATTAGATTTTGTTTATAAATAAGTAACTGATAAAGTCGTAGACCTTACACAACAAGGCCCAGACATTTTGGCCTATATTAAACTAATCAAGCAATATGTCATCAAGTAGCTGATAAAAATGTTTTAAAATCTTTTCTTATTTGCATGGTACCAAAGAATCATTCCAGTTTACTTGCTAATCAAAAAGAGAAAAGAAAATGTATACCTTTAGAGTCATATGGCAGTCACCACTGTAGAAGCAAGTGTTCAAACTACACATTACTAATAGACAAACAACTACACATTATGTAACTTCTGATTTAATTTAATATGAAGTACATGGCATCATCTCCAAAGAATTCTTGCTAAAAATGTTTAACCTGACTCTAACCAAACTATTAGGCTAATTTCCAGTTTATAGGAACTACAGGGACTAGAGGGTAAGTTAAATGTCACCATGAGGAAACAATTAGACAAATCCAAAATATAAGGCATTCTGTAAGATCTCTTTAAAAATTTACTATCATAAAGAACAATTTTTTAAAGAAATTAAGGAACTGTTCTATGTCAAAGACATTAAAAAACATAACAAGTGAATGCTATTTGTGAACTCTGACTGGATCCAGACAATAAAAAAGTTATAAAAGACATTTTCAGCACAAATAGAGAAATCTGAATATAAATAGAATATTAGATGCTGTTAAAATTATTATTAATTTTCATAAAGTGTGATATGATATTGGAGTTTTATGTAGGAGAGTATCCTTATTTTTAGAAACTGTTTACCAGAATATTTAGGGGAGAAGTGTCATGTATCTGTAATTTTCAAATGGCTCAGCAGTAAAACAAAAAAAGTTTTAAATAAAGCAAATAACGCAATAAAGTGAAGACAGCAAAAATGTTAAAAATTGTTGAATCTAAACGGTAGATATGTGGGTAGTCACTGAACTATCCTTTCAACTTTTCTGTATGGTTGAAAATTTCATTACAAAAAGTTGACAGAAAATATCGACCTTTTAAATCCTGCTATACAAAAAGAAATAAATTTAAAACTCTCTTTCAGTAATATTTTCTGATTTGAAATAACGTCACATACATTTATAAAATATTCAATCAGTATCAAAGGGAAACACGATGAAAAGTGCGTCTTCCCTCTCATCTGATATTCCCTCACTCCTCCCCAGAGAAAGAAGATAACAGTCTTATTTAAAAACCCAAATAGTTAGCATATATTGAGTACCTACTATGATCTAGGTAGTGTTCTAAGCATTTTAAATGTATTAGTTCGTTTTCCTCAAAACAGCCCAATGAGGTAGGCACTATTTTTTAGCCTCATTTAACAGATAAAGAAAATGGACCTCCAAGTTCACACAGCAGGTAAGTGGCAGAGCAATAATCTGAATTCAGGCCAGAAGGATCCAGAGCCAGGCTTTAACTACTACTCTATGCTGCCTCTGAGAGCATGCTGTGTCCAGTGATTTACAGCAGCTTGTGAAGATCCTTCCATGCCCACACATTAAGATCTACTGTACTCATTTTAATGAGTCTATAAAGTGGACCAGTTAGTTAAACTAGTCCAGTACTA